>NC_134850.1:12628176-15375676 GCF_965363235.1 Mytilus galloprovincialis | reverse complement strand
ACGAATCTTCCAACAAATTCGGAAACAATTACATCCATTCAAAATATAAATATAAAACCACAAACTACAATGAGCCAAGAACTGACGGACTAATGAATTCGGCAAAAGCACTTTAAAATTGCGCCATAATTAATATCGCCAATAAAACAATTTCGAGCTGTAATTCAGTAATTTTGAACTATACTATAAAACTATGTAAAAAGTACGGAAAAGGCCATATTGCAGATTATGATAAAACTATCATAATATTTCCATATAACTTTTAATAAATGAAACTCTATCGAGAAACTAAATATTATTTTTCAAATAACAAAATTAACTAACCTGTAAATATTGCTTAAGCATTTAAGCGTCAGCATTGAAAGGCGGCTATTCAGTTAATGAAATACTAAATATCTATATATAAATAAGGCGTACATATATTTTCCCGCGCTCGTGCAATAATATTCTATTTTATTTAAATCGTTCAGGTGTGTAGTGACGTGTATATGAAATTATGCAGTGACGTATATTAGAAATTTCGTCAGTCTCAGTCAATCGTCATAATGAGTATGATGAAACAGAAAATGGAATGAATGAATGAACGAATAAAATAAAAGAACTGATGAATAACCAATCAACCATTTAATAATACCCATAAATACGACGGTGGCAGGAGTATATAGATTAAAAAATGATAGAATTTGTTCAAACTTTGCCAAAACGTAGTATATATTGTGATATGTTAAAAACTATTATAACTATGGGTTACCGTGCATTTTCTAAAGCTACAGGCTGTTACAAAATGACACATTTGTATGGATTATACAGGGGTTATAACAGCATTATGTGATCAAAAGCTAAACTTAAATGATAGAATTGAAAACAAAATGCGAGAAGATAGCTTTTAGAAAATGCTTTGAGAATAGCAATAGATAAGATAGGGTCACCGTGCTAAAATTTGAAATAGCAAAAGTTCACGTAGACTCTTTCAGAAATTGTCAAAATCATTATCAAAGGACATTTAACTGTAAAAAGAAGTCGATTAACGTTTTCGACCATATTGAATAATAAATGGGAAATCCGAATTGAGTCCAGGAAACACAGATAATACACCCGCTTGCATATAACTATATTAAGAGACACAAGTTAAGAACGGCAAAGTGACACTTCACAAATTTGTACTTCTTCTAAAACTCTTCCAATGAATCATTTTAAACGTGAGTGAGTGGTAAATTCAGAAGATATTGATCATACTAGATGGAGAGTTGTTTTATTGGCTCTCATGCCACATCTTCTTATAGCGAAAGAAACGAATATTTCATGAACAAATCATTTATAAAATAGTCTGTTTTTAACTCTAAAAGAGCATGGTTTTTCGAAGTTTAAAATGAAGCCTGCAAAAAATATACACATGTTTATATCGGACAAAGAGCAAAATCAGAAGACAAAAGGCAAAACGGACAAAAAGCAAAAGTGTCGGATAGAAAGCAAAATTATCGGATAAAAAGCAAAACGGACAACAAGCAACGGACAAAAAGCAAAAATGTCGCACAAAAAGCAAAACGGACAAAAAGCAACGGACAAAAGCAAAAGTGTCGGACACAAAGCAAAATTATCGGATAAAAAGCAAAACGGACAACAAGCAACGGACAAAAAGCAAAAATGTCTCACAAAAAGCAAAACGGACAAAAAGCAACGGACAAAAGCAAAAGTGTCGGACACAAAGCAAAATTATCGGATAAAAAGCAAAACGGACAACAAGCAACGGACAAAAAGCAAAAATGTCGCACAAAAATCAACGGACAAAAAGCAAAAGCGGACAAAAAAAGTGTCGGACCAAAAGCAAAGTTATGGGAACAAGAGTAAACGCGGACAAAAGGCAACGGACAAAAAGCAAAAGTGTCAGACACAAAGCAAAATTATTGGACAAAAAGCAAAACGGACAACAAGCAACGGACAAAAAGCAAAAATGTCGGACAAAAAGCAAAATTATCGGATATAGGTCAAAACGAACAAAAAGCAACGGACAAAAAGCAAAACGGACAAAAACCAAATTATCGGACAAAAAGCACAGTATCAGTGACCTATGTTTTTTATTTCCTCAATCTTTGAAGCTATAATATTTCAGCTTTTTACAGTTTTGGACCAAGTGCCATAAAAAGTTTTTTTGATATTCCGATAAAACAACGAAAATTAAATCAATTGAAAATTATGTCATTGTGACATAAAGCTTTAGTATGCAAAATTTGAATCTTCGCATCTGAAATAAAAGAAATATTTAGCAAAAGATAATAACGTCGGACTTGCATACCTATATATTTTGCATTATGTTGCACTCTTCTCGGGCGAAACTAAATGTATGTCAAAATTATAAATGCTCATAATAGAGGTATGCATAATCATGCTAGAAGTTGTAAAACTGTGCACTTGAATTAAAGCCATGCATAATGATGCAAGAAGTCGTAAAACTGTGCACTTGAATTAAAGCCATGCATAATCATGCAAGAAGTTGTAAAACTGTGAACTTGAATTAAAGCTATCCATAATCATGCTAGAAGTTGTAAAACTGTGCACTTGAATTAAAGCCATGCATAATCATGCTAGAAGTTGTAAAACTGTGCACTTGAATTAAAGCCGTGCATAATGATGCTAGAAGTTGTAAATAAACTCATCATAGATACCAGGACTAAATTTTGTATATACGCCAGACACGCGTTTCGTCTACACTGAAAAGACTCATCAATGACGTTAAAAAGGCCAAATAAAGTACGAAGTTAAAGAGCTTCAAGGACCAAAATTCCTAAAAGTTTTGCCAAATTCAGCTAAGGTAATCTATGCCTGAGGTAGAAAAGCCTTAGTACTTCAAAAAATTCAAAATTTTTGTAAACAGTTAATTTATAAATATAACCATATCAATGACAATACGTGTCAGCACAAAAAGTGCTGACTACTGGGCTGGTGATACCCTCGGGGAAATCTCCACCAGCAGTGGTATCGACCCAGTGGTTGTAAATAAACTCATCATCATAGAGATCAGGACTAAATTTTGTATATACGCCAGACGCGCGTTTCGTCTACAAAAGACTCATCAGTGACGTTCGAATCCAAAAAGAAGTTAAAAAGGCCAACTGTGCACTTGCATTTAAGCCATGTATAATCATTCTAGAAGTTGTAAAACTGTGCACTTGAATTAAAGCCATGCATAATCATGCAAGAAGTTGTAAAAAAACCAAATTGCGGACAAAAAGCAAAAGTGTCGGAAAAAAAGCAAAATTATCGGACAAAAAGCAAAACGGACAAAAAGGATATTGTGGACAAAAAGCACCGTAAATGAAATTGTAAAGACTGTTTTACGCTTACAACATTAATAACCGTATATCTCGCTTCAAACATAATATTACAGAACTCGCCAAGGAATTTGTGTTTGTCCCGACTAAAAGGCTGCTAATAATATCATTATTGTTTGACAGAAATTTTACATTAAGTTTCTGCAAAAGGAAATAACAAATTCTCAAAAAATTCTATCTGACCCCATTTTTGGAAAACTACATCTGTAACAAACATACACTTTAAGCTACTTCTTTACAAGCAGAAGATGTATATTATACACACTAGTAGTCCTTTATGGGCATAAAAAAGTCAAACTCTTTTCTGTCATTTTTAGTAAAAACAAACAAAAGAACTACTAGTTTGTCAATTGGACCTGCTTTGATACTATAACTGCCCTTGAATTTTTACTAAATAACATTTTGTTCGCTATGGTGATTCCATATATTGTCAAATTATCGGAATTCTAAAGGGAACTAGCTGTGTACCCTTTATTGTGGATCTGTTTCTGTATTGTGTAATGATTTACAATTTATGACTAAATTACGCAGGTACTCATCGAAACAACATCTGATACAAAAAGTTAAAAACCCTTTTAGATATTTGGATGATATATTGGCTCTCAATAATGACGACTTCAGTGTGTACACTAAAGAGATTTATCCAGCTGCACTGAATTTAAACAAAGCTACAAGTTTGAGCTTTCTAAAAAGCTTTGGACTGCTTCGCCCTATCATAATTTTAGGTAATATATGTGCATGTGGTTGTTGAATTAGTATTGGAAGTGTGGTATTTTTAGATATTGATTGATATAAAATGGATGTACTCTAAGCGTATGCGTATCCATGCTTTAAAAAAATAAAATTGTTGAAAATTAAAACAGTTATAAATAGACACGACTCTCGAATTTTACAGAAGAGTGTCCACCATGCACTTGCACTGCACTATTATTACAAAAGTAGAAAAGAATGATATACAAATGGATGAAAAATATATATACATGTAACTGTTATATGAACATAATATATAACAACAAACCAATGTACGATACTGATTTGTATCACTACAATATATAGTCATAACAGTCAGGTTGAATTTCCTGTCATTTATTCATCATCCATGCACAAACTTGTCCCAGAAAAAAAATTCTCTGTACATAATGTACTAACCTGTTTTTATTCTGTGACAAGTGCTTTTGGCAATCCACAAGAACTTGCTGTCATCTGATGTTCAGTACTGCAGTACTTTGATTAAGTTTGTTGTCTAATTTCAAATTTTAGATGTGGCATTTATTACCAATGAAACAGCTATCCATCAGAGTTCAAAGGAGGAAGATATGCATATATTATTCTTCAAAATATCTGTAAATTTGCGTAAGAAACTTTTTTGTTCTTCCCTGGCCGGGATTCGAACTCAGTCTTCTTAAATATTGTGGCACCAAATCGCCTTGCACTGTGACCAACGTGCTAGACCACTCGATCACCTAGGCTCTATAATAATAAAGCTTTTGGTGGCCGGGGGTTAACTTTCCTCGTCAGTTTAAACTTTTAATCTTGCGTCGTGACACAGTACATGATATATATGGCATGAAGATGGAATTGTTACAGATCAGCTGAATTATCTATTGTAAAGGATCCTACAAATTAATGTAAGATGCAGCCATAGAAATAATTATGTTATAAGTACGTCTGAACCAATGACGACTCTACAACAAACATTGATGGTGATACAAGGATGAAAACACATTCTGTATATATAATTTGTCTAAATAACAGTCCAACAATGTTGTTTAGATCTGTAAATTTGCGTAAGCATTTTTTTCTTCCCTTGCTGGGATTCGAATTCATGCTACTGAGATATCCTGGTACCAAATCACCTAGCACTGTGACCGACACGCTAGACTACTCGACCACCTAAGCAATTATAGGTCAACATACGGTCTTCAACAATGAGAAAAACCCATACTATATGGTCAGCTTTAATTATACATGATCAACATATGAAAAAGGTGATTGTTTATGATTGCTGACGAGACAACAATTTAGTAACAACATCACAGCAAATTCACATTTGAAATAATTTCACATTTACCGTTCAATGTTTCCGCAGGTGCTATCCAGCGCTTGACTATAATTACTTTATACCTTTTAAGAGTTTCGTGTGATTAGCGTGGTCAAATGAAAACCATTTTCGCTCTTTGGCTTTGATAAGGTATGCATACGAGAGCTTGCTTAATTTTTTGCTTGTTTCAAAAAGATGGGGAGCGGTGTAACTCAAAATTTGAATTGCTTTGTTTTTGTTTTTGTTTTTGTTTTAGCTGAAACAGTTATTTACTTTGTTGCCACTGAGGAAATGTATGCTATACCTTCAAACAGAATCACACAGCTGTAGACAATGTTAACTGCTTAACACATATTTTGTTTTGACAATGACCCGAAAACGCATAAAGCCAAAATAAGCCGTGAATTAATAAAACATTACTGAAACTTTGCAATCGCTTTTCTACAAAGTTTAAACGCTCTGAACTTTTAATTATTGATATAGATTTATTATTCAATATGTATGTTCTGCTTTACTTTTTCCTTAAATAAGTCATTTTAATTAAATTGTCAAATTTTGTTTAAAATTATTTTTTAGAAATATTCTGTACATGTTATAATACGAGCGAGTACATTGTACATGCTATAATTTGTATTTTGACATGGTACAAGTTATAACATTAACAATTAATATTTTTGTATGTCCAAAATCGCAACTTGTATACGACCTAACATATATATACATTTTGGGGTAATGATAAATTTATCCTACGACTTTTAAATATCATGCTGGGCATTTTAGGAACAAGTAATGAGTGTGCGGATAGCGATTTACAGAATATAGAAAAATGGGCAAAAAATATGAAGAATAGAGACAAATTGACCCAAAAATACAGAAAAGAGAATAAAGAGGTGCTAAAATATAAAGAATGGGGAATAAAGGACGCATGGTTGTCTATAATTGGTTACATCCAATTCATTTAGAATTTTGTGGATGTTTATCTTATTTGCACTCCTGATTTTCATTTTAAAAAAAAATATAAAAAAGAATATAGAAAAATGTCATAGAAAATTAAAGAAAGCAAAATTGAATGACTCCCTACCAAAACCCTAACGTATTGAAATTGCATGCCTTCTTCACGAGGTGCACGTGTGGCACTGTTTCACAAATGACAACTAAAACTAGTTGTTAGTTTCTACGTCATTTGGTCTATTTTGGAGAGTCTCATTGGTATGGTGGCCGGTTCAAGCCATTTTGCTATTTCGTGATTTCTCCTTAAGACGTCATTAACAATCAGAGAAAAACACGACCTTGTGCTATCGACAGTTTGCAGTACCGTGAAAGTACATATGTTGTAGTACGGAAGCCGGTTAGTGCCAGGATACAGTTTTATTTTTAATTCGTTAAAACCACTAAGCAAAGTTGTTATAACGACTTGGCGTATATAACTTGTTACAACAACTTAAATACTCATTATAACAACTAAACAAACTCGTTATAACAACATAAAAACTCGTAAAAACAACTTAACAAACTCCTAATAACTACTTATTTAATTAGCTAACTCTTTAAAAACAACATAGCTAACAGTTGTTCGAACTTAGCTAACTTGTTATGATGACTCATTCCAACTTCAGGACTTAACTATACTCACTACTGTATTGGTCTTGCTTTATTTTCGATTGTCTACTTATTTATGGATTTTTAAAATGTATAGACTATAAATGAACATGAATTATAAATAGAGATTGAAAGTTGTAAAACTGCAAAATAAAAGCATTAGTAGTATACCGGTGATCAAAGTCACAAATCGATTGAGATAAAACAAATCCGGGTTACAAACTAAAACCGAATGAAACACATCAACTATAAGAGGAAAGCAAAGAAACAACAGGAACACTGATTTGCAACAAAAACAAACGCCAACATACATATAAACGAACTACTAGTAATTGAGCACAACTGCCACAAACCTGACTTGGTACAGGACATTTTAAGAAAAATTGGTTGGTTGAACCTGGTTTTATTGCTAGCAAAACCTCCCACTTATAATGAAAATATTAAAGAAACCATCGGTATAATGACAACACTACGTGACAGAAATACAGCACAAACACACACAAGAACACTCATCACAGAGAAATGCACAAACAAATAATATAAATGTCGACAGTCACACAACATGCAAACCGCAGTACAACAACGAACATCTTTTATCAACGACAGATACCACAGGACATCACAAATAGTGAAACACTTACGTAACAAATAGTAATCTCGACTCTATACAATTATTTTCACATTACCAGTCCAAATAATGTTCATGACAGTGATGGTATTGAAATGCTATCTTATAATTATTTGGACAACAAACGATAAGACATAACATATTATTCAACAAAAACCATAACAGAAACATCAAAATTAAATACATGAATGTTGGCTGTAGAAAATATCGAGAAACGTCGTATATCAATGCTAATTCATACTCGGTATAATAGTCATATTCGGGAATAGGTCACATTCGGACAGACGACTAAGACGTGGTAATTTTTTAATTAATTAGTTAAGACACAGACAAATAGTATAGATCAACCATTTCGTGATAGTTTCCATAAAATTTATGGAGTGTCATTTTTAATATTTCCTCCTGTTAACTCTGTTTTCAGAAGTTTTTGTGTAAGGAGAACACTCCTGAATATGAGGTCAGTATAGTGTGAACATGCACGAGAATAACCTATCAATTGAGATATGCAAATAGTCAAATACCATACGACGGAGCAGAGGGTATGTTACTGCTGAAATGGGAAATTGAGAAGTTGAAATCGTCCCGTTTGTAGTTAATGTTCTAGTGAAGTTAACGTTGTCCATCTGTATCAATAGTATTGAGATAAACAACCATGTATCAATCAGTCATTCTTGTATCAGTAGTTTCCTAAGTCCACTGGGATATATGAGATGCAAATACTGACTAAATTATGGTTTTTCAGTGATTGAACATCATCAATATATCTAAAAGTCAACTTTCCACTTTCATTTTTGTAGATAAATTTGGCAATTAGTTTTCTCGTTAGAATTGTTTTAAATTGTCATTTCGGGGTCTTTTATTGCTGACTACATATGCGGGATGGGCTTTTCTCATTGTTGAAGGCCGTACGGTGACCTATAGTTGTTAATTTCTGTGTCATTTGGTCTCTTGTGGAGAACGGTCTCATTGGCAATCATACCACATTTTTTTATATTACAGAATTTTGCAAGGGGCTTTTTCTTTTTGTCTTTTAGAAGGTTCTGAATGAATTCTGCTTCATACGAGTACAAAAACAAATTGGTCAGAAGGGGTGCATAATCAGTACCCATTTGGATACCGACTATCTGTTGAAATGTCAATTCTCAAAACTCAAAAAAAATATTATGTGGTTTATAAAGTGTAGCAATTGACAATATCATCTTCACTCTATTTATTGATAAAAGCATTGTGGTTCTCCACAAAATAAGAATTATTATCAGCCTAAACAAAAAAATCATATCTACCGTAACGATTCACATTTTTGTCGAGCCTGCGACTTTTGTCGCAAAAAGTTCGACATAGGAATAGTGATCCGGCGGAGGCTGCTGCGGTGTTAGCTAACATCTTAAAATCTATATAATTTAGAAGGTGGAAGAACTAAATATTTCATACTTTGTATATAGCTGCCCGATGTTACGAAGTTTCCGTCAGTCACATGACCAATATCCTTGACCTCATTTTTATGGTTCAGTGACCACTTGAAAAAAAATTAGAATGTTTTGTTATGTTAAATTCTCTCTATAGGTAATAGGATAACTATATTTGGTATGTGCGTACCTTGCAAGGTCATCATGCCCGTCAGACAGTTTTCACTTGACTTTGACCTCATTTCATGGATCAGTGAATAAGGTTAGGTTTTGGTGGTTAATTCCATATCTCAGATACTATAAGCAATAGGTCTAATATATTCGGTGTAAGGAAGGACTGTAAGATGTACATGTCAAACTGGCAGGTGTCATCTGACCTTGACTTCATTTTCATGGTTCAGTGGTTATAATTAAGTTTTTGTGTTTTGGTCTGTTTTTCTTATACTGTATGCAATAGGTTTACTATATTTGGTGTAGGGAATGATTGTAATGTGTACATGTTTAGCTGGCAGATGTCATCTGACCTTGACCTCATTTTCATGATTCAGTGGTCAAAAGTTAAGTTTTTGAGTTTTTGTCTTATTTTCTAATACTTTATGCAATAGGTCCACTATATTTGGTGTATGGAAACATTTTATGATCTATATAGCAGTCACTCAGTTTTTATTTGATCTTGACCTCATTTTCACGGTTCAATGTTCAGTTTTTGGTGTTTTGGACTGTTTTCCATTAAACTATAAGAAATAGGTCAATTATATGTGTTGTATGGAATAATTGTTAACTGTACATGTCTGCTTCGCATGGTTCATCTGACCTTGACCTCATTTTCATTGTTCATTTGTCAATGTTAAGTTTTCCTGGTTAATGTTAAGTTTATGTGACAGTTGTAATAAAGCTATATTAGAACACACCCGCGAAATCGCGGGCATTTAGAGCTTGTGAGATTTTGTGTCTGGCAAATTTCAGCAAACGATTTCATATCTGGAGAATTTCAGAAAAGGTGTCAAATTCATAGGTACTTGGAAACAGTTTAAGCCCTCTCCCTTGTTTCCAGAGTCCGTTATTTCTGTTTTCTGTTAAATTCCATTATTTTCGCGTTTCTATATACTATGAACATACGTATACTAAATTTAAAGTGTATTTGCTATTAGCTATGACGTTACGCTCGATGTTGGTGTCACTTTTGGTAAGTCGTATGTTAACGTCAAAATCATATTATATTGACGTTTTGTAATATCATGATATTGACGTCCGGTATATTCGTTAAACACTTGGTTTTCTGTTAATAAAAGGAGATATGGGTGTATGTCAGGTGATCTCTAGACAAATGGAAATATAAGGAATACCTATGGTGTTCGAAAATGTCGGATATACGCTACATTCAAGTCCACGCGTATGCATTCATGTACAATTTGTTTCAAAATAATGTTTACCGGTACTGGTTTTTTTTTTGTTGAAAATCGTATTGAAGAGGAGAAACGCCTTACAATTCTTAGACTTTTCGCGTATTTTCAATAATTGTAAGATTTTAATGTCTGTCAACATTCTATGATGACAATATTTGATTGCCAAGTTTGATTTTTTTGGGGGGAATGGGATGGTTGTAAAAGGCTCGCCTCCGGATGCAGGTATTTCTCGCTGCATTGGTTGCCTTCGGCTGTTGTCTGCTCTTTGACGGGTTGCTGTCTCTTTGACACATTACCAATTTCCATTCTCAATTTTATATTTCATGTTTTACTTTGTTCCGTATTTGTTTTGCTGTTATTTTTTTTTTTTGGTCGTTGATGGTATCTTATTTAAATGTTTATTTGGTGCATTCTTTATTTTCAACGAAATGATTTTATGTTCCTGATTATAATACAATTTAAGTGATAAGTAATTATGTACTCTAGTGTCATGTGATTTTCTCCCGTGTGAAATCTCTTATATTTGCACTTCTCTAAAATATCACAAACAAAATACAAAATTGTATAATGTAATATTTAACTAACACGAGAAAAAAAGATAAATTATGCTTTATACATTTCTAAATCACATCTTTTAGTATCAATTGGAGAAATAAATAACAATAACAAAATTCTTCAATGTAATATATATTACTGCTTTGGACACTTTTGAATTAATATTGAGAAAGTTCTATGTAGTGCTCTCATCCTGTGCCGTGACACATTACGAAGCGGTGACACAATATAAATTTCAAATGACAATCAAGGAATCAGTTCACATAGATTAACACATTCCAAAATATTATTGTTCTCTTCTTCGGTTAAAACGAGCGTATTTCGTTTTAAACTGCTGTCTTGGCATACATACAACACCGATGCGCTCGGGACAATTGCTTTTTGATTTTTCAAAAGACTATACTTTAAAACGTGATTTTTTTTCTTCATGAAATAATGTCCATTAATTACAGATGTTCCTTCAGGGAAAGTTTCTTCTCCTGTTAACATATGACTCCCCGGTGTTGCTTTAAGGAGGAAGAAATCATTTTCCTCATCATCACATAAAACTGCAAAAATGTTACCGGAATTTATCATATCAGCTACTGTCTCATTACTGTCATCTTCTAATGTCTCGTCCTCTGAATTTGAATCTTCTGCCTCTATTTTGACTTCCAACGAAATGCCAACTTGATCAGTAAACAAACAATGGTCACCCTCAAGGCACCCGTCGCAATAGCACGACACGGTTCGAACAAGTACCGTTTGTAGATTTTTTGTTTCTACGCGATGTATGGTCCGTATCCCCTTTATTGGTTTTTAAAAACGATTTTCTGTTTCTAGGAATTTCTTCTACATATTCAAAAATTCGTCGTTTGCAAGCATATAACCGCGGTGTTGTTAATCGTGACTGTGCAAATTGAAACAGTTCTAAAGCCGAACGTATCTGAAATTGTCAGGCAAGTTTTCAACGAGTTTCTTCAATTGGTCTGTTTGCCATTTTGCCCTAAAACTGTGACCAGGAAATGTCTATAATACGGTTTTCATGTGTTCCACCATTTGACCTGGTTTTGTAGATTTATCTACCAATGTAAGTTTTTTTTTAATACCAGTTTTTGATTTTATGTCGATGTATTCAAACTTCTTCCACTGCAGATTTGAACAATCATCAGAGATGCACAGTTCTGATTCACTGAATTTTAGTAGGTGTACACCGCAAGCTGGGCAGTTTCTTTCTTAGCACTCTTTAAGATGTCGAGTCCCCTCTGTAATCGGACATAATGTTGGGGCACATAATTCAGCTAAGGTTCCAAACAACTCGAATTTTGTTTCATCAATAACACTATCTTTGATTAGTTGCTTCCGATGTGAACTGAAAGATTGAAATAAATATTTGTTTTCAAGGTGATACCTGCAACAGCATGTTGTTCTATCTTTGGGTCTGGCGGCTCTTATGAAGTATGGTTTGCATTTCTCAAATGTTCTTTGTGAAATTTTAATTTCAGGGCGAGTCTGTTGAAAAGATAAAAATACTTCACTTTGTGTTTTCTCCAAAATTTTAACTGCATGACTGCAGTATGTCTTTATCCCAATACGAACACGTTTGACATCTATTTTATTGCCCGTCTGTCGAGAATTTTCAGGGGAACACCAAAAATCGTATATCATTTTCCGTACTTCTTCAGACAATTTATCCGACCTCGTTTTTCTTTTGACATATTCGTAAGAAGACTTGTCTGATCGATGTGAGAACCCTTGACCGTACGCGAAACCCTTTAGTAATACGTCTTACAGGTACTCCGAGTTTTTTGGCTAAATCAACCTTAGCTCTGCAATTTCCAACTGCAGGTCCAGACACCGATGCAGCTAATACTTCTACAGATGCACGTGATTGGTCGTTGCGTTTGAGTTTTTCATTACTTAAGAAAGTTTTAATATCTTCAACCACTGACGCATTAAGTTTTGATTCTTTGATTTCTTCGTGTGAAGGAACTAGTCCAATGCGTTGCAGTGTGATTGCTGTTGGCGATTTATTTGTTGAAAGGTATGCTTTAACTGTAGCTACTCTTTTATTTGGCGTTACAGGTAAGGCTCGTTTCAATTTTCTTACCGCGCGGCTTCGGCTCATTTTGTTTTTAAATGGATCGTTTTTGTCTTCAGCCGTGGTCAAATTCAATTGTACTGGCGATTGCGGCTGTTTTTGTTTTTGTTTTTCCCTCCATATACGCTGTCTGTTTGTCTTTCTATCCCTTAAGGTCTGTTCAATTATTTCTTTTGCTGATATTTGATCTTTTTTTTTAGTTCTACTTTTGTGCTTTCTTTTTGTTGTTGCTGCTCTTTTCTCTATATCTTCTATTTTACTATTCCTATCCTTTTCCCTCTGTCTCCTTTTTCAGATTGCAGAAGAAGACTTTGATAATGCTTTTGTTTGGTCATTTTTACTCTTTTGTTTCCATTTGCGTTTTTGTTCTCTTCTATTCTCAGCTCTCAGTTTTTGAATTTTGGATATGACTGTCATGATACCTACAAGTCGGAAAATGACAATATTTGAATCAATCTTTATTTAAAATTTTCTTATATTGATATCAAGACTTGTATAGCTGACTATAACATATGACTTTTTTCATTGTTGAAGATCGTATGTAATGGTAACCTTTAATTGCATTTGTCTTCGTCATTGGAACTCTAAGTCTTACTAGCGTATAGATGTCTCATTGGCAACCACACCACATCTCCTTATTTATATATTTTGACACTATACAGATTATTTCTAGTAGTATTTTTGTTCTACTATGGAGTCCATGGCGTGAAAGAGCTTGCGTTGCGGTTTTTTTTGCTTGTTATTGTTTAGTATGGTGACACAATTATGTACTCCATTGACTTCAATATCTGACAAGTCAACTTAAATATCAGACATGTTGAGGTGAATATTTGACATGCCAACCTAGATATCCCGAACATATAAAAAAGAAGATATGGTATGATTGCCAATGAGACAACTGTCCACAAGAGACCAAAATGACACAGACATTAACAACGATAGGTCACCGTACGGCCTTCAACAATGAGCAAAGCCCATACCGAATGTTGATTTAATGTCCAAAAGTTTCTTCGTCAATATTTATGTATTTAAAGGCAGCATAAAGTGTCGATGATTTTTATTAGATACATATATGTACTTTTAAAATATTAATCATAAAACGGAAAAAGTGTTTGGGAGTATTAATTATTACCATTTACAAAATGTATTTGTAAGTAAGTGTACCCAATTATAAATTCAGAAATAGATAAGAAACCGTAAGGTTTTAACCCTACAATACAATACAATACAATACAATATTTTTATTTTCCAAATTAAAGGGCCCATTAAGAGCATAACATTAATTACAACATGACATAAACATTACAGAGTGATTAAAGAAACATAAAATAATAATTGAAATTCAAATGCATGAAGAAAGGATCAGTGGTCAAGGGGAGATAATTTTGATATATTTTAGAGTATCTAACTAATTTTCTGATTTTCTTAGTTGCAGGCCTTTATCCAGGTATGCACATAAAATAGATAGAAATCTGCTATCTTCATTAATCATGATCCATGAAAAAAGATCATTTATATTTAAACTATCTAAACTGGGGTATTTTTTTATATAATCAGTGATATCTCTTCTGAGGTTATTGTAAATAGGGCATTCCAGAAGAAAGTGCATTTCATTTTCAATACAATTTGTATTACAATATAAACATATCCTCTCATGTCCAGGTAATATTTCATATTTACCACATACATTGGTAATTCGTTCATGTCTGCCAGTTTCTATTCTTAAACAGTGATTGCTAAGTCTGTATTTTGTTAATAAATGTTTTTGTGGGTGCTTTAAATCTAAATAATTTTCATAGTCAAATGACTTTTTGAATGAAAAATAAGTGTCCAATTTGCCTTGATTCTGTAAATAAAAATCTCGCATTTTCTCCCAATCATTTTGAAAATTTGATTTGAGCTGTTTTTTCAATAGTTTTTAAATTTATTTTTTCCTAGATTTTTACATATATTTAGGTCAATACCCAATTTTTCACTGTAGAAAATGATATTAGAGAGCCATGAATTATTGGAACTGGTTTGACCTTTACTTTCTATCATTTTTAACTCAGCATAAGCATTTTTCAATAAATCAGATGGAGAATTCTCTAGTCTATGCCAATACATAAACATATGTGTTAGCAAATTTATATAAAGAGGATATCTACCCAATTCAGACAGGACTGCTACATTTGTGCACATCTTTGTAACACCAATAATATACTTACAAAATTTTAAATTTAGCTTCTCAAACTCCCAATCTTTAAATATGTCATAAAGGGACAAATTTTTCCTTTTAGAAGTAATGTTAATAACACCCCAATTTTCACAACCATAAGTTACAATTGGCTGTATACAGTGATCAAATAAATGCAAAAGAGTTTTAATAGGAGGATTAGATGATTTCAAATCTTTATAAAGTTTAAAACTGGCCTTTTGACCTTTTTGGAATAATTGTTTCCTGGCTTCATTAAAGTTTCCAGTATTTTGGATGACTATGCCAAGACATTTGTATTGTTTAACACATTCAATAGAATTATTTCCTACATTAAAATTTTCATTAAGGAGTCTACCACTCCTATTGAATATTATAATCTTGGTTTTCTTCACATTTATTTCCATACACCAATCTTTGCAGAATGTGCACAAAGTATCAAGTCTCTTCTGAAGCCCTTCTTTTGAGTCAGATATTAATACAAGATCATCAGCATAAAGTAGACATGGTATCTTTTCATCATTTAAATTGACATCATCATAATTGTTAGATAATATATCTGGCAAATCATTAATAAACAGTTTAAACAATGTGGGACTCAAAATGTCAATTAGCTGCACGTATAACATATCTCCGTATTTGATCGTTTACATATCGATGTGTCGTGTGTCCGTATTCGTACATGTATACACAACGTTCAACTTTCTTATTCAATACTTTAATTGATACAGATATCCATTATGTATGATGCTAGTGGTATTTGAGAAGAATCTTCTCCAATGAAGATATTAGTTTTGTATATACATGACTTTTGTATATTTTTGTTGTTGCTGAGTTTCTGTTTCATTAACTTAACAAAAAATGACATGAAAGAAAAAGCATTTGAAAGAAAACGTATATTCTGAATTTAAGTTTTAGATGTTTTTATAACAAAATAAATACGTTTCAAAAACGCCATAACGTAAAAAAAGGTTACATGTAATGTAAACGTCAATAACGTCAAATAAGCGATGCTGTGACATTTTGGTAGACCACCATGTGACTAATCTATTTTGATAATTTTATCCTATTTATATCGAAATGTTCCTTGGGTTTTAGAATTTACGATTATCGCTTGAATTTTCTTAACAATTATACAGCTTTCTCTTATTTCAAAAGATTTGTTACAACTTGTTTTAAGTATTTTAGAGGAAAAACGAAGATGCTGTTTTTGTGACATTTTGGTAGACACTCTTCCAACGCATTAGAAATCGTAATAAATTGACAAAAATATATACGAATGCATACAACCGTTTCTCTTTCATTAGGAATTTATAATATTGGCATCATTTCGCCGTTCTGAAATGTATAACCCTCTTTTTTTTTCATGTTTTCTTTAAAAACCATCGAAATTACGAACGTTAAACGTTAGTTAAAAGTTTTGTGACGGGATCCCTGTGGGGATTCATATACATAATATGATTTTATGTAATGCTAAAAAAGAGACTGCTATATGAATACATGCCGTTCAGATGTTCTAGATTACCGGACATGTATTTTTTTCTGACTAGATAGCATGCTTTACATATTTTTACTCGGTATTGATAATTTCAAGTAGATCATGTTTTTTTTAAACGTTGTTGTGACAGTTTTTTTCGGGTCTTTGATTTTGGTTATGATGTCGAAGTTCTCATGGAGTTCGTTCTTTAAAATTGGGAATCAATGTTTTTAAAGCATTTTCCAAGTTTGTTTTACATAATGATATTCGATATAAAGACTTTGATTACAAATTATCTCGCTATCGATAGATTCTTACCTGTGATGCCGCAAAGGGCTTATAATTTTCCTTCAGTGTCTACAAGCTGAAATGGCGTCTTCCAAGGTCTACTCGATTCAAAAATGGCGTCGATTACGTCATACAAATATGACGTCACAAAGCCCTAACGTTCCTCTTTAAAATGGTATATACATATAATTTTTATATTTTATCTATTTGTGGGTATCCGAAATTAGGAGGAACCCTCAAAAACAATATTAGGATGTTACCCGTCTACACGCAAAAACATGAGATTTTTCTCGTTTGTTTTTGGAAAGCTGATTTATAAAAGGGAATAAAAACTAAAAAAACACCTTAAAAATTATGATTTGAGTGCTCCGAAGATTTTAACACCAAAAAACAGTTGATCTTTTCGGTATTTTTCTTATTTTAAGCAGATTATTGGTCATAAGTGAATGAAATCAGAAAACGTCACCAACATCGAGCGTAACGTCTATCAATTTCTTCTCCTAGACGATCGCTGATAAGCCTATATTATTTGGAGAGTCTCTATCAACGCAATAATTATTGTCCTGTTCCCAAGTACTCTTATTAAATTTATGTGCTAGTTTAAAATTGGAAGTCCTGTTTGACTTAAAAGCGAAATCGTATATACATGGAGACAGGACAATATTTTTAAGCCCTCTCTTTTTTTTTGAAGTCCGTTATTATTTTGTTTTCCGTTATATTCCATTATTTTCTCGTGTCTATATACTTTGAACATACGTATCTATATTACAAATATTAAAGTGTATTTCATTTTCTAACTATCAATTCAAAGTTTCTTCTCCATGGCCATCACATTTATCACAGTATACACGCGAAAATAATTGTCCTGTCCCCGTCCAAGTACCTATGAAAATTATGTACGAGTTAAAATCGAGGTACAATAGTTGTGGTTCTTACGATCTAAAAACCACAATATGGACAACGCTCTGATTGGCTTATTTATTTATCTTTTTTGTTATCTATCATACAATTGGTTCTCAGTGTTAAATCCGGTAGTCATGTCTGACTTAAAAGTCAGTTTGAGAACGGAAACAATATTCGGATACCTACATTTTCGTTTTTCTCCCAAAATAATCCAAACTGAATAGTCATAAGAATGGATGACAAATGCGACTATTCATGGTACCTAAAGGACACAGAGGCATGATGATTAATTTATTGTGGAAGGAAGAGAAGCGACACACAAAATGAGGTATAGATATTTAGGACTATCAACATAATATCAATGATTAGTAAAGAAGGCGAGACATTTCAGCGTGTACACTCTTGTTTATAGAAACAGCTCTGTTTAATGAGATGGTAAGTCGATCTTTCAATTGAGCAATAGGAAAAAGTAGTGTAAAGCGTAGAAAAATCAAAAGTCTTAATGTTGCTTCAAAATTGCAGAGATTGTTGTCTAAGATTAAGCAGTAGATCTTTAGAATTTTTGAGGATCCACATCTGATGGATACCAATGGTTGAATATATCTCATCACAATATATTTGAAGGCCACCTTTTACTGTAGAGATAATAGTTACTGTAGTCAAAAAAAGAACTTGAAGATGAATTGCATTTTTTACTTAAGTTAATGTCCTAAATACATTCAGGGCCGTAACTACATTGAGGCATATGAGGCAAATGCCTCATGTTGGAAATTTGAAAAAAAAAAAAACGGAAACAAAACATTGTCTTCATATCAAATTGTTTTCACTGAAAGTCTCTTGCAAAAAGAACGTTTTCTTTACTATCTGTTGTTGCCCCTGCATGTTTTCGTGATCCATGTTCCTATTTTACTTTTAGTTTTCAGAGTAGATAGTCTATTGTTTGTACTTCTGTGTCCCGGGTTTTTCTTTTCAACACGCCTGTGGTGGCGACGCAACACAGCCAAAGTTACAATAAGCCAAAATGTGTGATGTAAATTTATGTAACAATAATTACTAAGGCTACGGTTACATTACGTTATTGTTACATGAAAAACAGCAATGTACGCTAGATTGATTAAACTTAAATCTTCTATAGTTGTATTGCTTCATTCTTTCATATGTACTAAACAATACTTGTAATTTAATACTGATAAATAATAAAATATTATAATTCAACAAATGGTGTACAACTTGAATAGTTTTACTACGTATTAATGGTTTTGATGTTCTTAAAGATACTACTCAAGATTAGGAGTGTGACTGTCAAAGGCGAAAACTATAGTTCAATGAAGTATTTAACTGCACACTTACTGTCATTATACTTTGGACCAATTTTGTTTATGGTGAAAAAAATATAACTTGGGATGCGTTTTAAACGAAACTGAAACAATATCAAGACATACATTTCATACAGCTTGGAAGGTATAGTATCTGTGAACCCGCAACACAGATGGCGACTTAACTTCCCATACATGTAATCAAGTATCCAATGATATTACTGATATGTTATGTTTATAAAATAACTACTGAAAAACCTACCACAATAATTAAAATAAAAACATTGTATCCAAGTTTCCTGTGGTAAGAAGTGAAATTTTTTTTTTTTTTATTAAAGTACAAATGTACTCAGTAGTCCAGTTTTAGTTGGTTTCCTTGAAGGTTTTCAAAAGGATCCAAGAATATGTCACCGTTTGGGCAAATACAATGCGACAGTAACTCAACAATAGAGTAAAACCAAAAGAAAGCTATGAAAATGTCAAAGTACTGTCTTTCCCAATAAACGATTATGGTATCTAATGCAATATGGTTCTTCTTTTTGCCTTGCAAGTCTTGGCATGAAAAATGACACATTTATGTCATACACAAATGCTGCTCAGATTACCTCCACATAGCTTTGAAATAACTATCAAATGTTGATTATTGTCTAATGATAATGTACCTTCATTTTAAAGGTATACTGTGCACAAAACATAACAGGTCACAATATTCTTGATCCGAGATTACACAAGAGTCAAGATGACAGACAGTGATATTACTATGTACTAGTAGTACAAATTAGTAGGTACTAATTTCATGATGTAGGTGTTAAAAGGTCACTGTAAGCTAGTTCCACTTTGCTTTGTTTCAAACACTGACAGGAGTACCATGGCTGTTTTTGAAAAGTTTAAAAGAGGCTTGGATGTAAAATGATGTATGCCAATGTAGAATGTCTTAGTGACCCATTTTGTATTTTGCTTGTACTTGGTATAATAAAGCATATATGCTTACAGACTTGATTTGACTGTTGGAAATTAACCATGAAATGTTAGATACATACACCCTACACACTATTACTGCCTTCTAAGACTGATAAAAACCACATATGATGAGAATGAACTACAAACTTAACAGCAAATATACAGAAGAAACATTAGACCAAGAAATTTATAAAAGACTGGAAAGCAAATTTTCTCAGAATGAAAGAAACATTAATCAGGTGTTAAGTGTGTTGATCACTGCATCTATAACTGTAAGATAATGCTGCTAAAATTGATGAAAAGCGGCAACCCTATCTAATCACTGAGAAGTGCTACACTGTTAATTTATAAGCAGCACATAATCAGTAACAAGAAAGGCTGTTAACTTGTTAATTTTTGACAGCAGTACTTTAAGAAGTTAAAATGTTTACTCCAGATTTTTTAAGAAAATAAGAACTACACAAGAGAAAAAAAAAACTGCACTTCCATTAGACCAGTACATCAAGCCCTTATAAAGAAATTAACATTCTGTCCCCAACTACTTTACATACAACTCTCAATATTACCCTCATCTACTCAATTTTCCTTTTTCTCCCTATAGAACATATATCCATACATACTAACTCTCATTATTTACCCACACCCTTCCTCCATTTCTCTCATATCCATACCAACCTTAACCACCTATGTAAGCCTACTCTGTGTGTTAAATATCCCCATGAAAATGTGTTAGTTGATGAAAAGATTTTAATCATGAAGTACCAGGCATGGAAGAATGAAAAAATCAATACTGAAAAGAAGATCTAAACTTTTCAACATATACATTATTTTTTTTTTAATATTGAGCCAATTTGGAGTTGTAGTTTTTATTTCAATATTAAATGGTTATCATTATTTTGAAAATTAAGGTAAAAGCTGTTGTGCCGGCCAGAAATTGGTTCCTTATTATGTCCTTTTTATGATCCATAAATAAGTTAAAATGGTCTCAAATGTTATATTGTTATTATTTATTTTTGTTAAGATATTTCGTTATTCACACCCCTGTTAAATTCCATCTGGTTCCATTGTAAGTTATCCGTTTGTTTACATATGGTGTTAAAAGTACATTTCTGGAATGTCACCGGAAATTGATTGTTTACATGTCGTTTATGCATGTTGAAGGGACTCCAAAATTAGTAGTTTACGCTCGTTATGTGAGACAATATCTGAAAAAGTCTAATTTCCATGTCCCGCACTTCACCGGCAATTATTTTTTTATTCAACCATCCTTTTTGAAAATTTTAAGTTTCAGTATAAACTAAATTATATAATGCACCATGGCCTGCCAATTAAACACTCATTCTTATATTTCTTCCAATAAAATATTGTAATTTAAATGTTCAACCCCCCCTAAAATCATGTTGTCCCCTGTGTTTTTTTGAAAACTAAATCATTCAAATAATATCCAAATTAATTAAACAGGCGTCCGATTCTCACATATATGATATATTATATAATAAACTTGCCCCTAATTTGTCTTTTTATATTATAACTATAGCATGTAATAAAATTTTGCAAATTTTAAGAGAAAAAAAATTTGTCCCCAGGGGTGATTTCCCTCCTGTTACCACTGGGTTTTTTTTACCTGTGGAAACGTTTACAAGACCAAGAGTTATTTTCCCATTATGTATTGTGAAGAGCATCATTTCCTGAATGCATTAGTACAAAGAAATAGTTGGAAAGGCGGCCAGGTTTGAAAATTCAAGCCCATCCAAGGTAAGAATTTATAGAAAAATACTCATTGGTGTTCTATCCTGTTACAGCCTTTTCTTACACTTTCTGAGAATATTTTTAAGTGTGCACCACAGCATTAAGTGTGTTTTTATATCATCTTTTTAAAAGTTATATGTCACAGGAAATACACTTACATTTAATGTGATAAAAAGGACAAAAACTATCGCGTAATTCCTTTCTGTTACGTTCTGTCATGTTACCTGATAAAAAGTAACAGCATAACCATCATCAGTAACAGGAAGGATGTTCAAGACAATTTCACTGAAGAATCGAAAAGTTAATCTACTATATGCCAACCATTTTATTTAATATAAGTTATCACCATCATATTAAATAAATTTCTAAATAATATACAGTATATTTAATAAAAAAAATAGGTTTTTTGCTTTTGGTAACAGCAGAGAACATTGTGCAATTCTAGTTTAGTAGATAGTAACAGAAAGGAATTTATTTTAGAATTTTTCCTTACCTAGGCAGATTTTTCATCTTGCAAATACAGTTTCAAAGGATAAATGACATTGTTTGCTGTTATCTTCCAGTTGTGACCAATTTAAAATGGTGTATTTTTCTTAAACTTTAAAATAAATCAGAAAAATCCTTTCTGTTACCAACTCTGTCCTGTTACCGTTGTGCTGTTACTCAAGATTCTTTCATGTTACCGACATATCTGGCTATATTTAAGTATATTTCTAAACCTTTTGTCCTTATTAAACAATTGTTTGAATTACAGACAACAGTTCCTAGATCCCCAATGTGTGTTCTTCGATTTGTGCTATTAAAATACTGGGTCTAAAAAAAAATTTTTGTTTTTTTCTTATTTCCAAAAATTAGACTTTTTCAGATATTGTCTCATGTAATAATTATGACTTGATGTATATATAAAGCGACGTCAGCGTACTCGTGACGTCATTCTTCTCAGTTCACTTTCTTGAGACACGTTAATTTTAGTCGCATAAAGTTTAACTTGTTTATTTCTTTATATGTCGCAGCAGAATATTTCTTTAGATGTAGCGATGGTACGTTTGCGTGGGATGATACTAGTTTAATATAATTATGCCTTTTTAGGTATATTTATTCAAGGAATTGTATATTTAAAAGGAATGGAAACGCGGCCGACTTCAAAGAAAATATTATGATGCATCTCTTGCTTTGACCGGGTGTAAATTACACCCCATCGCTCTAACTGGCTCATTACTTATCTGGTAGAAGTTATCGAACGTGGTCATTTAATCTACCAGACACAAGTTGGTTCCTTTTTCCTTTTTCCTTTTTCGATATTCAAATTTTGAAAATATTACAAGTCCAAACTGAATTTTTTTTTTCCTTCAAAATTTTTTTCCTCAAATTTTTTTTTTCCTCAAAATTTTTTTTTCCTCAAAATTTTTTTTCCTCAAATTTTTTTTTCCTCAAATTTTTTTTTTTTCTCAAAATATTTTTCCTCAAAAAGTTTTTCTTCAAATTTTTTTGTCATTTCCTTATTCGTTTTCTTTTCCTTTTTCGATTATCATCCTTATTTGATTTCCATTTCGTTATTCGATTTTCATTTCCTTATTCGATTTTCTTTTCCTTATTCGGTTTCTTCTTCCTTTTTCAATATTCATTTCCTTTTTCGGTTCCTATTTCCTTATTCGGTTTCTATTTCCTTATTGGATTTTCATTTCCTTATTCGATTTCCATTTCCTTATTCAATTTTCATTTCCTTATTCGGTTTCTTTTTCCTTTTTCAATATTCATTTCCTTATTCGGTTTCTATTTCCTTATTCAGTTTCTATTTCCTTATTGGATTTTCATTTCCTTATTCGATTTCCATTTCCTTATTCGATTTTCATTTCCTAATTCGGTTTCTTTTTCCTTTTTCAATATTCATTTCCTTTTTCGGTTTCTATTTCCTTATTCGGGTTCTATTTCCTAATTGGATTTTTGTTTCCTTATTCGATTTCCATTTCCTTATTCGATTTTCATTTCCTTATTCGGTTTCTTTTTCCTTTTTCAATATTCATTTCCTTTTTCGGTTTCTAGTTCCTTATTCGGTTTCTATTTCCTTATCGGATTTTCATTTCCTTATTCAATTTCCATTTCCTTATTCAGTTTCTTTTTCCTTATTCGGTTTCTTTTTCCTTATTCGGTTTCTTTTTCTTTTTTCAATTTTCATTTCCTTTTTCGGTTTCTATTTCCTTATTCGGTTTCTATAACCTTTTTCGATTTTCATTTCCTTATTCCGTTTCCATTTCCTTTTTCAATATTCAAATTTTGAAAAATATTACAAGTCCAAACTGAATTTTTTTTTTCCTTCAAATTTTTTTTTCCTCAAAATTTTTTTTCATCAAAATTTTTTTTCCTCAAATTTTTTTTTTTCCTCAAAATTTTTTTTTCCTCAAAATTTTTTTTTCCTCAAAATTTTTTTTTCCTCCAATTTTTTTTTTCCTCAAAATTTTTTTTCCCTCAAAATTTTTTTGGCTCAAAATTTTTTTTCCTCATTTTTTTTCCCTCAAAATTTTTTTTCCTCAAATATTTTTTTTTCCTCAAAATATTTTTCCTCAAAAAGTTTTTCTTCTATTTTTTTTTTCATTTCCTTATTCGTTTTCTTTTTCCTTTTTCGATTATCATCCTTATTCGATTTCCATTTCCTTAGTCGATTTTCACTTCCTTATTTGATTTTCTTTTCCCTATTCGGTTTCTTCTTCCTTTTTCAATATTCATTTCCTTTTTCAGTTTGTTTCCTTATTCGGTTTCTATTTCCTTATTGGATTTTCATTTCCTTATTCGATTTCCATTTCCTTATTCAATTTTCATTTCCTTATTCGGTTTCTTTTTCCTTTTTCAATATTCATTTCCTTATTCGGTTTCTATTTCCTTATTCAGTTTCTATTTCCTTATTGGATTTTCATTTCCTTATTTGATTTCCATTTCCTTATTTGATTTTCATTTCCTTATTCGGTTTCTTTTTCCTTATTCGGTTTCTATTTCCTAATTGGATTTTCGTTTCCTTATTTGATTTCCATTTCCTTATTCGATTTTCATTTCCTAATTCGGTTTCTTTTTCCTTTTTCAATATTCATTTCCTTTTTCGGTTTCTATTTCCTTATTCGGGTTCTATTTCCTAATTGGATTTTTGTTTCCTTATTCGATTTCCATTTCCTTATTCGATTTTCATTTCCTTATTCGGTTTCTTTTTCCTTTTTCAATATTCATTTCCTTTTTCGGTTTCTAGTTCCTTATTCGGTTTCTATTTCCTTATCGGATTTTCATTTCCTTATTCAATTTCCATTTCCTTATTCAGTTTCTTTTTCCTTATTCGGTTTCTTTTTCCTTATTCGGTTTCTTTTTCTTTTTTCAATTTTCATTTCCTTTTTCGGTTTCTATTTCCTTATTCGGTTTCTATAACCTTTTTCGATTTTCATTTCCTTATTCCGTTTCCATTTCCTTTTTCAATATTCAAATTTTGAAAAATATTACAAGTCCAAACTGAATTTTTTTTTTCCTTCAAATTTTTTTTTCCTCAAAATTTTTTTTCATCAAAATTTTTTTTCCTCAAATTTTTTTTTTTCCTCAAAATTTTTTTTTCCTCAAAATTTTTTTTTCCTCAAAATTTTTTTTTCCTCCAATTTTTTTTTTCCTCAAAATTTTTTTTCCCTCAAAATTTTTTTGGCTCAAAATTTTTTTTCCTCATTTTTTTTCCCTCAAAATTTTTTTTCCTCAAATATTTTTTTTTCCTCAAAATATTTTTCCTCAAAAAGTTTTTCTTCTATTTTTTTTTTCATTTCCTTATTCGTTTTCTTTTTCCTTTTTCGATTATCATCCTTATTCGATTTCCATTTCCTTAGTCGATTTTCACTTCCTTATTTGATTTTCTTTTCCCTATTCGGTTTCTTCTTCCTTTTTCAATATTCATTTCCTTTTTCAGTTTGTTTCCTTATTCGGTTTCTATTTCCTTATTGGATTTTCATTTCCTTATTCGATTTCCATTTCCTTATTCAATTTTCATTTCCTTATTCGGTTTCTTTTTCCTTTTTCAATATTCATTTCCTTATTCGGTTTCTATTTCCTTATTCAGTTTCTATTTCCTTATTGGATTTTCATTTCCTTATTTGATTTCCATTTCCTTATTTGATTTTCATTTCCTTATTCGGTTTCTTTTTCCTTATTCGGTTTCTATTTCCTAATTGGATTTTCGTTTCCTTATTTGATTTCCATTTCCTTATTCGATTTTCATTTCCTAATTCGGTTTCTTTTTCCTTTTTCAATATTCATTTCCTTTTTCGGTTTCTAGTTCCTTATTCAGTTTCTATTTCCTTATTGGATTTTCATTTCCTTATTCAATTTCAATTTCCTTATTCGGTTTCATTTTCCTTATTCGGTTTCTTTTTCCTTATTCGGTTTCTTTTTCCTTTTTCAATATTCATTTCCTTTTTCGGTTTCTGTTTCCTTATTCGGTTTCTATTTCCTTATTTGGTTTCTATTTCCTTATTTGGTTTCTATTTCATTATTGGATTTTCGTTTCCTTATTCGATTTTCATTTCCTTATATGATTTTCATTTCCTTATTCGGTTTCTTTTTCCTTTTCCAATATTCATTTCCTTTTTCGGTTTCTATTTCCTTTTTCGATTTTCATTTCCTTATTCAGTTTCCATTTCCTTTTTCGATATTCAAATTTTGAAAAATTTTACAAGTCCAAACTGATTTTTTTTTTCTCCTTCAAAATTTTGTTTCCTCAAAAAAAAATTTCCTCACATTTTTTTTTTCCTCAAATTTTTTTTTCCTCAATTTTTTTTTCCTCAAAATTTTTTTTCCTCAAAATATTTTTTTCCTCAAAATATTTTTCCTCAAAAAGTTTTTTTCGTTTCCTTATTCGTTTTCTTTTTCCTTTTTCGATTATTTATAGTATAACTAATCGCCGTATTTGTATATCAAAAATAAGACAACGCGTGACCGAACGACGCATGGATTAAACGAGCTGATATTGATGTCTCGGGATGATACGAAATATGATACGGATTTTGCCATGTATTTTAGGTGTCATACCACCAATTACTCCCTCAAATTTAGAACGTAGTTAGAAAGTAGGCCTACTCGGACAAAAAATAGTGCATTTGATGTCATTGTTCACCTAAACTAAACAACAAATTTGCAGAAATGAAAGTTTTGTTGAAAGAGAAATATATTAAGACCATTTTGAGCCAAAATTTATCTGTCTATGAGTTTGCATTAAAAATTGAGGATTAATGCGCTCCATAGTATACTAATTTAAGATTTCCAGAAAACCAGGGGTTATTTTTAGTGGTACCTCCTTTCGGAAGCTCTCTGCTTTCTTATATGATTTTGAATGTATGTTGAAAATTGGCATGCAGAAAGGTGACACCTGTACAATTCAGGATATACCTAGTTTCTATGAAGTTAAACTTAAGGTAAAATATTTAGAAAGCTGTGAAAATTGCAAAATTTGGTTGAACAGATAGGGACTTTTAATTGGTGGTATGACACCTATACGCTTTATCATATGTTTCAACAGAAGAGTATTATATGAACTGTTTTCTGTTCCATAGCACTGGGTTACCTTCAGTTCTACTTCTGTCTTGTTTCAAAGGCCTTAAAAGAACTGCTCAATTACTAATCCGAAGCACCTTGGTTACCTTACAATTTGCGTGCTGTTGTTTTAAAAATACTTTGTTTATTTTTGTATTTTTTATAGTTGCATTTAGTGTGCCAAAAATATGAAAACTTGACGTTCGTGACGTCACATGCAATATGAAAACGACGTTCGTGACGTCACATACAATATGAAAACGACGTTCGTGACGTCACATACAATATGAAAACGACGTTCGTGACGTCACATACAATATGAAAACGACGTTCGTGACGTCACATACCAAACAATGACGTCATTAAACAAAATTTTGAGGAAAATTTTTCATAAGCAAAAAAAATATCCAAAACTGACTTTATGTAAAAAAATAAAAAAGATAAAAAGTAGGGGTGTGATAAAGGGTAGGGGTGTGATAAAGGGTATGCGATAAAGGGTAAGGGTGTGATAAAGGGTATGCGATAAAGGGTGCACACCAAAGTAGCGCGATACGGATTAAACAGCAGGCTATTTATCAAACATGCAAAACTACTGTATTTACTACTAAACATATGATAAAAGAATATATTGACCTGAAAGAAGTATATTGACTGAGAACGTAGTCCGAGGTCGATATACTTCTTTGGGTCGATATATCCTGTATTGACCTCATACAAAGGCTATATTTGTTATATTATTAATTTCCGACCATATTTGTATCAAAATCGTCATTTGATTTTGTTGGAATTTTATAGATATCATATTGTCTCCTTAACAATACAAAATATTAGTTGTTATTTCAATTGCTTTTTTTTTGTTTGTTTGTCATCTTAAGTATTTGAAGATTTTTTCCGTCAAATAATCGATCACAGATATCATCTGTTTCAAAACGTTAAGATCGTTTAACAATATCCTGAAATTCAATACATGACGTCACAAAGTTTATCGGTTTTTATATTTTCTAAAAATAACCGTGCAATATGCTTTTTGCCGTACAATATGCTTTTTGCTATCCGCCGTTTTCTCTCTACCTTCGAAAATATAGTTTAACATGTGACTATCCCTAAACGAATCAAATTTGTTAAAATATACAAATTAATAATATTATTCCGTATCATGTCTTTGTGACGTCAAATACGTTGACCCGGCCTTAATAACTTTGACCCTGACATATCAGCGACGTCATAATGTTTGAACCGACGTTAATAACTTTGACCCGAACTTATCAAGTCATCTTTTGTGTGCTGGTGAAACAAAGAAAACACTTCCGAAACACGCAAATACAGCCCGATAAATCGATTATCAGATTATCTGCATATTGGTATTGTAAAATATCAGCTGCTTGACATTATATGAAGGCTAGTTGATCTCGTTCGCTACGCTCACTCGACAAAAAGCTTCATATTATGTCTCGCAGCTGATATTTTACGATATCAACATGCAGATAACCTGATAATCGGTACTTATTGTATGACGTCAGAGAGTGAAATAACCACGTTTATTTCACATGTGAAATTATCGGTTTTTATTTAACTGGGAAATCAATGTAATTCATTGCAACCAATGTAATAACATTCCTTATTCGGTTTCTTTTTCCTTATTCGATTTTCATTTCCTTATTCGGTAACTTTTTACTTATTCGGTTTCTATTTTCTTATTTGGTTTCTATTTCCTAATTCAATTTTCATTTTCTTATTCGGTAACTTTTTCCTTATTCGATTTTCATTCCTTGTTCGGTTTCTATTTCCTTATTGGGTTTTTATTTCATTGTTATAATATTAGATTTCCATTTCCTTATTGGGTTTCTATTTCTCAGTTATTCAGTTTCTATTTCCTTATTCAATTTTCATTTCCTTATTACTCTTTATCGTTAAAAAGGGTTCACCAATTCAGACAAAAATGAGATCTTTCTAGTATACAATGAAAAACGAACTGGAAAGTCTATATGAGACATCAAAATGTTGTAACAGTGGCGGATCCAGAAGGGGGTTTCGGGGGCTGGAACCTCCCTTTTTCGGCCGATCAATGCATTTGAATAGGGACATATAGTTGGAACCCGCTCCCTTTTTAAAATGGCTGGATCTGCCCCTGTATAAGATGTGCATTTATAAGCTGTTTCGTAAGAACAAATGTCCCTACGTAACAATACATGATAGATTATGAAATGCCAGCGTATTCCCGAGTTTGATATTACATGCCCCGTTTTTTACTCCTTTTACAGAAGCGACAAATGACAACCTCAGTAGCCAGGTCAATAATTTTCTATATATAGATCGGAATTCCTTCTAGTTATTTAAAAGACTCTGATTAATATCGGTTAGGGAAATTTTTTCCGGAACTTTATATAAATAAAAAAAGAATAGGATATAGATAGCAAGTATCGTGACTAAGTGATGAAAACATCGGGTTATTCAATGAAATATGACTTATAGTGGAGGGGGCATTAAGTTTTTCCAGCTTTGTCTGTGTGTATGTCCGTACGTCAAAAAATTAGTTTTTGTTCTTTTATCTTGAGTTTGCCTCAACAAAATGTTAAGAAACTTATACACAATCCGTATTACAACAAAATACAGATCACATTTGAATTTTGGTGGCGTCATTTATACCATTCTAGGGTTATGCGCCTTAACAAATTCAAAAAAAAATACTGATTTTTGTGTTTCCGTTTTCTTTCATAAGTTTGCCCGACATCAAAATCAAGACATATACACAATACATTTGCAGTAAAGAAACAGCGTCTTTATTGCTGTTCTCTTGACAAATACATTGAGATCTTTTACACAGAGAAATCATGCTCGTTTCAATGAAAGTTGAAAGACAGTCCCTAGCACCGGTTTGAGCAGAAGTGTTTGCTAAAGTCAATATCGTCACAGTTGTATGTGGCATAGAAGACACACATATGCGAGGCAATATGAACAATTTAATATGAACAGCTGGCAAAGGCTACTTGGCAAAATCTGTCATGGATTGCCCGACTATTTCACTTATACATTAGTATAAAACGAGACACATTTAAAGTGAAATAAAGGGTAAGTTACTAGAGGTTGTATGTATATATATAATCCTTCAAAAATGAAGTTTTAGGTGGTATGTACATATGATTAACTAAGAGTGTTCCGTCCTGCCTGTCGGTTTGTCCATAGATCTGGGAAGTACTAGAACACTACATTATGTAGGTGGTCTTTTTACCGGGCACAGAAAAAAATCCATCATACTTGTCATTTTTACCGCGCTGAAGTACGTCCATTATTCATTATTCAAAATTCAATAATGAATAATGAACTAGTTCACTATTCACTATTCAATGTTAAGTAATGAATGATGAAATAGTTTAGGTTTCATTATTCAAGTTGGAGCGGTGAATAGTGAAATAAAAATAACTGACACTGTAGCTAAATTCCGTATTTTTAAATTCGTCATTTTAGTGTTATCAAACGATCATTCAAATTATTATAAAAAAAACACTCTGTAAATCTTTAATTTCATTTATTTATTTAGTTTCGGAGGATATAAACTTATGGCTTTTTCTTAACTATTTTTAAAAGAAATTCCATGTATGAACAACCTGAATACCAAAACATATATATATATATCAAAATTAAAATACTCTACGTTGTCTTTTTTTATTTTCTCTGGACCTTTGCTATTCTTCATCATCTGATTAAAGATATAACAAGTTGATTGTGCAGCAATGACCATTAGAGGGGTCACGGAGGACCTAAATGACAAAACACGCGTGAAAATTAAGGAATAGCCAATTTTGAATAATGAAATGGATATTTTGAATAATTGAATGGACTGCTGTTACCCTTCAGCCCCGAATAATAGATAAACCTTATAACTCATTCGTAAGCTTATTAAGAGAGGAGCAAAAGGTATATAGTCAATATGTTCCGCAACGCATATAAGAGGAGTACCGACGGACTTAATATCGAAATACGCGTGAACATTGAGAAATAGCTTATTTTGTATAATGGAACGGACTGCTGCAACCCGTCAGCTCATAATTACGATAAAGATTATACACCAATAAAAAGCTTATTGATAGAGAAATACACTGATAATAAACAATATGTGCGGCAATGACCATTAGAGGGGTTACGGAGGACCTAAATGCCAAAACACGCGTGAAAATTAGGAAATAGCCAATTTTGAATAATGAAATGGATATTTTGAATAATTGAATGGACTGCTGTGACACTTCAGCCCGTATTTACAGATAAACTTTATACCTCATTCGAAAGCGTATTAAGAGAGGAACAAAAGGTATATAATCAATATATTTCGCAACGTTCATAACAAACGACATTGTGTGTACTCGATTATGCTTTCAAACAACCGTTGCAAGTAGTAACCGTTTCAACGAACGGTTTGTGATTAAGATTTATTTCCCTTGAAATTGCACAGACATAAACAAGCTATAAATAAAATATTTTCATATTTTTTTCAAATAATCGCCTGTTATACAGATACAACAGTTTAAATTGAATAAGTTGGCAATTTTTTGAAGTAGACTTTCAAAACCATGATAGAATAAGAGCTATTTTAACATATAAAATCGGTCTTATTGAAAATGTATATTATGATAAACATAAATACAAAACCTTTTTTAATACAAATGTGTAACAAGGACTGTGAAGGTCTTATAAATTCACAATTCTAATACAACATTTGGAAGTTTTAATAGCCAGTCAAGGTCGTTGAAAACTTCTAGATGTTGTATTACAACTGTGAAACAAGGACTGTGAAGGTCTATTAAATTAACCAATTGTGAGTTTCCACTTAAACATAGTACAACATATGCGTACTGCATACGCGAAAGCTGAAACTATGCATTTTATTAGAAACAAATACATATTTAAGATAGATTAAGTCCGATGCCTCGTGTTAAGAGAAAGTCATGCTCTTTGTACGTTAAGAACCCTTACAACAACTCTTTGAGGGGTTCGTAGGTTACCTGATGCAAGGCAAAATTCATGTCCCTATCCAATATACCCTCATCTTCCTGTGGCAGTCAAAATTTCCCTGATCATCATCCCGGATGGCCTCAATTATTACGAGACCTACCTATTGTATTTATTGTTAAATTGTTCTCGTCCTGAATATTCATGAAATATTTGCCACTGAACGTTGAGAAACCAACAATCAATCAATCAATATATTTTCAGCATTTTCAAAATAAATCGTAATACACACGTATGCGATATTTAACCAATAAAGGTGGGAGGAAAGCTTCAATTAAAAGATCGTTTATAAGATATTTAAAGAATACAATGTCAGTACAATTTAATTAATAATTATTCTAGTCTTTTTAATTCTATGATGATTAATTATTTAGTCTAGGATGCATGATTTCGTTTATTATTTGTTTTTGGCTTTGAACTAGCTGTTAATAACTGGAAAAACTCTCAGATATGTACCAGGCCACGTACACTCTGTGTTTTAGCAAGGTGTATTTCTATTTGTATCTCATGATCTGAGTTAAGTCAGGCTTAAGTCTTTTTCAACTGATTTTTATAGTTCGCTCTATGTTGTACTGTTACACCACTGTCAAAGTTACATGTTTAACGCCGCCACATTATGTATGTATATGTGCCTATCCCAAGTCAGGAAACTGTAAATTAATTCAGTGGTTCTCGTTTGTTGCTGTGTTACATATTTGTTTTTCGTTCATATTTTGTACATAAATTAGACCGTCAGTTTTCTTGTTTGAAATTTGTTAGCACTTGACATTTCGGAGACTTTTAAAGCGGACTATGCGGGATGGGCTTTGTTCAATGTTGAAGGCCGTACGGTGGTCTATTATAGTTGTTTATTTCTGTGTCATTTGGTCTCATGTTGAGAACACATGCACTTGCCTCAGACAAGTGCCTGTGGTGGAGAGTTGTCTCATTGGCAATTATGTCATATCTTCCTTTTTATATTGGTGTTTTTCATCGACGACAGAATAGGCAAATATGTCTTATTTATCAATAAATTGTCAGTTACTTTTATTTGGAATGCATTTCAAGAAAAAAGTCTCAAGTTGTTGATAAAATAAAAACATGAGAAGAGTGTCCTTTTCTCACTGAGTCAATGCAAAATCTCAGGTTTCCAATCATCAAAACAAAATCTTTTGATGAAACGACTGAAATTTATTGTTTAATATTTAATATCTAATTTCAAAATCATGCAAGAAATAATTATACAATGAAATTAACACAAATTTACGGAGCCCCGCTAGGGACATGCAAAGAAAAATATTGTGCGCACAACTTAAATAAATTGTGCGCACAAAATAATATAGTGTGCGCACAATATAATATATTGTGCGCACAATTTAAATATATTGTGCGCACAACTTAAATATATTGTGCGCACAACTTAAATATATTGTGCGCACAATTAAATAAATTGTGCGCACAAAATAATATAGTGTGCGCACAAAATAATATATTGTGCGCACAATTTAAATATATTGTGCGCACAACTTAAATATATTGTGCTCACAACATAATATAGTGTGCGTTAAATTCTTTGACCTTACACATGGTACGGAGCTTCAATGTCTCCTTTTTAAAGTGACAGAATGGAGAAATGCATAAGGTTTTCTTTTGAAATGGGCTAGATTACATGGAAATAATCTAGCAAAAAATCATCAGTGCATTTGTATCGACTCCTGACATGAATACTGAATAAATTACGTTTATTTTGTCTGAAACCTAGTTTACCAACAGATGCGTCGGAAGCCTCCACAGAGTTTATTGGAACGGTTTGAAACAGACTTGGCAATAGAGCGAGGACACTATCGAACCTATGTAGACTTTCGTGTAACAAATATACAACTACTATTTGCACTTATGCATTATACTTTGTTTTTGAAAATCTCAAGATTTTGTTTTGATTGACACTAGACTGACATGTTCCTCAATTCACGACTTTGATTTTGTTATGCTCTGTCGACGAAGGAGATGGCCATTATGTTTAAAAGTCTTTACGTCCGTTCATCAGTCCGTCTCTGTTTATGGTAAATGATTTGGTTATAATTTATGATGAAGTTTTAGTGTCATCAACATTAATGAATAATGTGGTTTCCCTCAACATATCATTGTAAAAGTGTAGAGTAAGTCAAATCCACTGAAAACTGAATACACGTACACAAGTATTTTTTATCATTAAAGATGACTGTTTGTTCATGATTAAGTACGGTTGCAAGCTATATAAGGGTCCCCAAAATTACTAGTGTTAAACCATTCCAACCGGAAAACCAACGGCCTAATCTATATAAAAATAAAACGAGAAACGAGAAACACTTAAGAAGTTTAGTATGACGTCCATAATCGCTGAACTAGTACATATGTTTGTTTATGGGCCAGCTGAAGCGCGCCTTTGGGTGCGAGATTTTCTTGCTGTATTGAAGAACCAAATGTATCTGAGAAACAAACCTTATAAAACATGAGCGCCTTATAATTATTTTGTACATTAAATACAGTCAAACTATACCTTTATTATCGTATCTAAAAAATAGACCAATTCTGAGATATTTAAAATTGACCAATAAACCATGAAAATAAAGTCAAGGTCAGACAAATAAATATATATACATTACACTCATTCCATAAAACAAATAAAGTTCACTTATTCCTTATAGTATCTGAAAAACAGACCAAACAAGACTCAAATAACACGAACCATGAATATAAAATCAAGGTCAGATTAATATTACTGCAAGATAGACAATAACACCATACAAACATTCCGTACACCAAATATATCTACCTACTGTATCCGAGAAATACACCAAAAACACCCAAAAAAACTTTGGTGACATTTAGACATTAAAATCGTTTCATACAACCAAACATAGAAGAACTATTGCACACCATATCATATTGTGCGCACAATATGTTTAAGTTGTGCGCACAATATATTTAAATTGTGCGCACAATATATTTAAATTGTGCGCACAATATATTTAAATTGTGCGCACAATATATTATTTTGTGCGCACAATATATTATTTTGTGCGCACAATATATTATTTTGTGCGCACAATATAATTAAGTTGTGCGCACAATATATTATTTTGTGCGCACAATATATTTTTTTTTCTTTGCATGTCCCTAGCGGGGCTCCGTACTACAAATTTGACACGTTAACGAATATAGATAAGAAACAAAAGAATAATACCAATACCAATCACAAACGCAAATCTATATTTAGAATATTAAAGTCATGTCAACTCAGTTCGTTTAAGGTCTGTTTGATTCATTCTCTTATGTACCACTAAATAATTTCATAGGGAATCATAAACAAAGTGTTCTAGAAACGTTGAAATCGTTATCAAATAAAACGTGAAGCTAGTTTTTTTGCTGATATGCATTTCAATTCTTTTGATGTTATCATGATGAATGAAATGACCTCATTCATTAAATGATTTCTCCAAAACAGCACCAACCGTTGAGTTACGTACCAACCGTACCAGATACGTAGCAAATCGGGAAACCTCTAGTAGAAGAGTACCGACGGACTTAAATATCAAAATACGCATGAACTTTGAGAAATGGCTTATTTTGAATAATTGAACGGACTGCCTTAACCCATCTGCTCATATTATACACCAAATTAAAGCCTATTATTACATTGGTTGCAATGAATTACATTGATTTCACAGTTAGATAAAAACCGATAATTTCACATGTGAAATAAACGTGGTTATTTCACTCTCTGACGTCATACAACAATAGGCGTTGTGAAGACGTCGATAACGTCGGATCAAAACAAATTGTCAATGCGTAGGAAAAAGATATAGTTCCTTACATTTTCTACATTAATTTCATAAAAAAAGCCATTTGCCAATGTAATAAAAAGAATAACTAATCGCCGTATTTGAATATAAAAAATAAGACAACTTGTGACCGAACGCCGCTATGGATTAAACTCGTGCTGCGCACTCGTTTAATCCATGCGTCGTTCGGTCACGCGTTGTCTTATTTTTTATATTCAAATACGGCGATTAGTTATACTATAATTAGCAGCCGATCAAAATAGCAGCCACTTCAGTTTTTCAAAATTTGAATATCGAAAAAGGAAATCGAAACCGAATAAGGAAATGAAAATCGAAAAAGGAAAAAGAAAACGAATAAGGAAACGAAAAAAAGTCTTCTGAAAACAAATTTGAGAAAAAAAAAATTTTGAAAGAAAAAAATATTCAGTTTGGAATTGTAATATTTTTTTAAAATTTGAATATCGAAAAAGGAAATGGAAACTGAATAAGGAAATAGAAACCGAATAAGGAAATGAAAATCGAATAAGGAAAAAGAAACCGAATAACGAAACGAAAAAAAAATTTGAAGAAAAACTTTTCGAGGAAAAATATTTTGAGGGAAAAAAAAATTTTAGGAAAAAAAAATTGAGGAAAAAAAATTTTGAGGAAAAAAAAATTTGAGGAAAAAAAAATTTTGAGGAAAAAAAAAATTTGAGGAAAAAAAATTATGAAGGAAAAAAAAAATTCAGTTTGGACTTGTAATATTTTTCAAAATTTGAATATCGAAAAAGGAAATGGAAACCGAATAAGGAAATGAAAATCGAAAAAGGAAATAGAAACCGAATAAGGAAATAGAAACCGAAAAAGGTAATGAATATTGAAAAAGGAAAAAGAAACCGAATAAGGAAAAAGGAACCGAATAAGGAAAAAGAAACCGAATAAGGAAATGGAAATTGAATAAGGAAATGAAAATCCAATAAGGAAATAGAAACCGAATAAGGAACTAGAAACCGAAAAAGGAAATGAATATTGAAAAAGGAAATAGAAACCGAATTAGGAAATGAAAATCGAATAAGGAAATGGAAATCGAATAAGGAAACGAAAATCCAATTAGGAAATAGAAACTGAATAAGGAAATAGAAACCGAAAAAGGAAATGAATATTGAAAAAGGAAAAAGAAACCGAATAAGGAAATGAAAATCGAATAAGGAAATGGAAATCGAATAAGGAAATGAAAATCCAATAAGGAAATAGAAACTGAATAAGGAAATAGAATCCGAATAAGGAAATGAATATTGAAAAAGGAAAAAGAAACCGAATAAGGAAATGAAAATTGAATAAGGAAATGAAAATCGAATAAGGAAATGAAAATCCAATAAGGAAATAGAAACCTAATAATGAAATAGAAACCGAAAAAGGAAATGAATATTGAAAAAGGAAGAAGAAACCGAATAAGGAAAAGAAAATCGAATAAGGAAATGAAAATCGAATAAGGAAATGGAAATCGAATAAGGATGATAATCGAAAAAGGAAAAAGAAAACGAATAAGGAAATGAAAAAAAAAATAAGAAGAAAAACTTTTTGAGGAAAAATATTTTGAGGGAAAAAAAAATTTGAGGAAAAAAAATTTTGAGGAAAAAAAAATTGAGCAAAAAAAATTTTGAGCAAAAAAAAATTTGAGGAAAAAAAAATTTTGAGGAAAAAAAAAAAATTTGAGGAACAAAAATTTTGAGGAAAATTTTTTTTTGAGGAAAAACAATTTGAAGCAAAAAAAAAATTCAGTTTGGACTTGTAATATTTTTCAAAATTTGAATATCGAAAAAGGAAATGGAAACCGAATAAGGAAATGAAAATCGAAAAAGGAAATAGAAACCAAATAAGGAAATAGAAACCGAAAAAGGTAATGAATATTGAAAAAGGAAAAAGAAACCGAATAAGGAAAAAGGAACTGAATAAGGAAAAAGAAACCGAATAAGGAAATGGAAATTGAATAAGGAAATGAAAATCCAATAAGGAAATAGAAACCGAATAAGGAACTAGAAACCGAAAAAGGAAATGAATATTGAAAAAGGAAAAAGAAACCGAATTAGGAAATGAAAATCGAATAAGGAAATGGAAATCGAATAAGGAAACGAAAATCCAATTAGGAAATAGAAACTGAATAAGGAAATAGAAACCGAAAAAGGAAATGAATATTGAAAAAGGAAAAAGAAACCGAATAAGGAAATGAAAATCGAATAAGGAAATGGAAATCGAATAAGAAAATGAAAATCAAATAAGGAAATAGAAACTGAATAAGGAAATAGAAACCAAATAAGGAAATGAATATTGAAAAAGGAAAAAGAAACCGAATAAGGAAATGAAAATTGAATAAGGAAATGAAAATCGAATAAGGAAATGAAAATCCAATAAGGAAATAGAAACCGAATAAGGAAATAGAAACCGAAAAAGGAAATGAATATTGAAAAAGGAAGAAGAAACCGAATAAGGAAAAGAAAATCGAATAAGGAAATGAAAATCGAATAAGGAAATGGAAATCGAATAAGGATGATAATCGAAAAAGGAAAAAGAAAACGAATAAGGAAATGAAAAAAAAATTAGAAGAAAAACTTTTTGAGGAAAAATATTTTGAGGAAAAAAAAAAATTTGAGGAAAAAAAATTTTGAGGAAAAAAAAATTGAGGACAAATTTTTTTTGAGGAAACAAAATTTTGAGGGAAAAAAAAAATTTGAGGAAAAAAAAAATTTGAGGAAAAAAAATTTTGAGGGAAAAAAACATTTTTTAGGAAAAAAATTTTGAAGGAAAAAAAAATTTGAAGGAAAAAAAAATTCAGTTTGGACTTGTAATATTTTTCAAAATTTGAATATCGAAAAAGGAAAAAGGAAAAAGGAACCAACTTGTGTCTGGTATTTAATCTGACACTAGTTATCTAACTTGACAATGATATTTTTTTGCGTAAACCCCTGAGGGTTTACGCAGTATATATTGGACGAGTGATGTAGTCTTTCGGAACACCGGATGTTATTCGGAACACTTCTGTTCTTTCTATGACCACCTTTCAAATACATGCGCAATAGCTATGACCACCTTTTAAATGCATGCGCAATAGCTTACTAATCTGTTGAATATGCATTAGCTTCTTAAGTTGCTATAGAGATATTTTACGTATGATCTGAAATTTATTATGATATAATATTTTGTTGCACACGACTACAAACTGCTAATATTAACCTACATGCGTAGTATTTTAATCAAACGATGTAACCAGCTGTGTTAAGATATGAGATAAGATTTCATGTAAACAATGCGCTTTATATTCTGAACGAAAATAATTAAAAATAAAATGTTTAGAAAGAGTTTTAGTAGCATTTATTTTAGATTTTACGTTTAGTGAAGATGTACATGTTGTAAAAAGCAAGCTATTTATTTTTTTATACTGAAATTAAAGGGAAGTCTTTCTTGCATATGATTAAATAACAGTTATTTTTTTTGGTTAAATATTGCAACTTTAATTAAAAAAAATGGTTATTGAAAATAAAATTAAATAGATATTGAACATGAAAAAATAAAATATTTTGAACGAGAACAATTAAAACTAAAATCTTTAAAAAAAAGTATTAGCACTTTTTGAAATTTTACGTCTAGGATAGACCAAGGACATGGAAATATAATCATAAATACGTGCCTCAAATAGGTATAAAAACGAGGATTTTTCAAAAAAAAAATCGTTTATATTAAATAACGTTAAAATTAATTATGAAAGTTATGTCCGTATTTATTTTCATTAATATTGCAAATTTAAAGTTATTTTTTTGTTTAAATATTGCAACATTATTTACTTTTTTTAAAAACAAAGAGGTCACATAATAACCTCTGAATCCTTTTCGTCATTAAAATGCGACTGATAAGTATAGATATTCAATATGAAGGGGGAAAAAATAACCGTGACTGAAATCTAAATCTAAAATTTATTTGAAAAAAAATACACATTTGACCATGCAGATGTAAGAAATGATACTTCAATGAAACAACGAATTATATGTGCCACTTTAACTACGACTGATAACCTAAAAATGCATTTTTAGCAGACTTAACCAGGTCGGCGATAAGATATCGAATATAAAAAAGAAGATATGGGTTGGCGTCAATGAGACAACTATCTACAAGAAACCAAAATAACACTGAAATACAAACTATGGGTCACCGTACGGCCTTCAACAACAGGCAAAGCACGTACCGCATAGTCGGCTATAAAAGGCCCCGAAATGACAATGTAAAACAATCAGTCAAAAAAGAAAATTAACAAAGTCCGTATCATCGTATGCGTAACTTAGTTGCTCACCAAAGGAAAGCTACGCAAGCGTTTAAACCCGCGTTCCATAAGTTTGAAGTACGTCGAAATGCAAAGGTATACGCTTGGTGAACGCTTTTACTTCAGGAAAATTTTAATGGAACATAAAAACTTTCATTCAGCTCAAGCGTTTGTCAAGCGTATACATGTAAACTGCACGCACATAATATACACGCTATATATACACGAGCGTTGAAAACGCTACAGATAAGTTTGAGACACGTTAAGGGCACATTGCATACACAAATACTCGTCACCTTAAACTCGGCTTTCATTCAGGAGAAGAAGTCCGATACGGGTGAAACTTCATCAAACCTACAGAAGATATTACACCCTCTCCAACCATGCAACATGGGACTAGACATAGAAGTACAGGAACTACTATTAGTTTGAGCTGTACAAGATCTACAAAAATATCCCGCCTGCCTCAAAGGTGCATAGGATCGACCTTGGTCCAGCACTAATGATACAAGTACCAACCAGAGTTACAATGACGTGGTAGTAAGTCTTTAAAGGCCACCGAGCGGCCTCCAAAAATGAAAAAAACACTATTTAGTCGGCTATTAAATACCCCGACCATTAAGATTTAAAAACAAAAATCAAACAAAACTAAACAGCCTTACTGATAACAAAATAATTTACGAAAAAAACTTGACCGACATGAATTATGAACAACAACCACTGTACTACATGTTCCTGGCTTTAGAATGGACATTGGCACATAAACAATGTGGTGGCCATAAACCCAACCCTCCCAAATGAACCAATTTGAAACCCTAAGGACAACATATCGCAAGAAAAAACTGTAAATTATCAGTTGCAATTCGCGTCCCTAAAAATATGGGTACGGTGCACAATAATCATTTACATAAAAACAATAGACACAAATCACTGAAATAATCGCACTTACCGAAAGCTATTTCAAAGCTAGTGAACATGTAGACGAACCAGTGGACATAGACGGACTGGTAAACATGTAAACAGACGGGCGAATGTGACAGACTTATTGACAAACATTCACATATAGACAGACCTGCAGTTGGGAATGTAGAAAGACTAGGAGAAACCCCTAGGTACGCTTTACGCACACCCAATACACGATTTAAGCTCGTTGTGCACACGATACAGATATGATTGACAGGTCGAATGCATCAAAATTACTAGCGTATTGGTAGCGTGCATGATTTTTTTACCACGGCCGACGTACGTCGGATCTATACGTTGATGTGTGAAGCCGGTATTACATCAAGTAAACAGGCAATGTCAGTTTCTAATTCTTATGCACAACAAAAGTAATATAAGACAATACATCTTTATTAAACAATTATCTAATATATATATATAATGCTAAACAAGCATTTGGGTTTACGATTGCATTTCTTTTTTTAAAGAAAGCAACTTGTTTCTTCTTAGGCATGTTTCTGTAATAAAAAATAATGACTAAAACATCATTCTAAGGGGCATTCTGTTTCAATTTGCTTGGCGTAAAATAAATCATATTATTGTTATTTTTGAAGATAATTCGAAATACACATTCTATTGTAGAGTAACGGTACTTACATTGTGTAGTACGAACGTGGTAAAGTAGCTAAGTGATAAAATAAATTAATCCAAGAAAAAAAAATTTAACAATACAACCACATGCAAAGTTAGTAATAAAAAACTTACTATTCAATTTTTTTTATCGTATTATTTCATGAAGGTATGTCATAATCAGATGATATCGGACATTTTACGAGTGTTAAAAAGTTTTCATGCAAAATAAAGAACATTTTAAAAATGTAACTAAATGACTGTTAAAGAAAGAAGTTAATAAATTATTATGAAGGAAGGAAAGTTTTAACAACTGCAGTATATTATCTAGATAAAAGAACTCAGATTACAGGTGTTATCAATAAACAACGGCGTGCAGGATGTTCCAATTTGCAGGTATAATATATCATGTATCAATGATAAGCTAATTTGTCTCTGGTCTTACATACTTTTAAGATGTTAAAAATTAATAATGTCGAGCTCACCTGTTAATTAATGCTAAATTATGCAGAGATGCAATAAATTTTCTAATTAGAAACAGTTCAAACTTTCCCACACTCGCATTTTATTTATTTAAACACCAAAGGAATACTTTTGCGGCCTATAGACTACTGCTCTGGGAGAAAAAGGAAGCAACAGTTTTGCTGTTTCGTATGGTAATTTGCGGCAACGCTTTATAATGGCAAACTGCATTCTAAACAACGATTTAGTATCTAAAGCAGCATTTGACAAAAAAAAACTTGTGTCTTTTATATATATCTTGTCTGTTATTTCAAACAAAATGGCGTCAATGTGAAATATAAACATGGGATTTTGAAAAATCATAGCTAATTCGTTTTTATCACCATTTTCATAAAACCAACACTATGCGATAGAAAAAAGACTAAGCTTTTAAATTATATGTCAATGTCACATCTATTTCAAGTAGTTATTTAACTTATACCAAAATACAAAGTGTCGATGTATTTGTTGACGCACAACTTTAAATTTTCAACATGTTTCGAAATAAAATCATATATATTGTACCAATTACATTTAGCATTCGTAATTTAGATCAAACTGTAGAAAAATATTCCTTCTTTAAAATGATATCTCATTTTCTCACTTTTTACTTTCTACTTTCCAATATAATAAAGAAATCGTAGTGCACTCCCAGATTGATAGACATATTTTGACAGAATATTGAAACTCAAAACTGAAATTTCGAAAAATCGTAGAAAATTCTTAAAAGTTACAAGAAACTTCAAAAAGAGCCTAAGCGATAGAATAAGGTTTCAGCTTCATAATGATATCAACTGTTTTGTTTTGCACTTCGCAGTTTTCAAGTTTTTAGAAAAAAATCAAAACACAGTATTTTTTGTTTAGCAATCCGGATGAAACTCCCTCAATTTTCAAGACCGAGGTCTATTCTTATGAGAATTTACTCAATACAATATTACAAACGTATGTTTGATGAGGCATTAAAATGATACCTAAGGCCTTACTTTTTGCTAGGAATAAAAGTTTATTCTTGATTTCGGGTTTCTCTCTCATTTATATCGTCTCAAGCAAGATGACCCCGTGAATTAAAAGACCGATTTATATGACAGGAAATGGAACTCCGTCATGATTTTTTTATATTATTCATCATACTTCCGCCTGAGCCAGACATGGTTTATAACTCTGCGGGTGCGCTGTTGGTGTCCCGATTGATCTCGAGCCGCGTTTCCATTCCTTTTAAATATACAATTCCTTGATTTATTTGAGTGTTTCTATTAAAAGAACGATTCTTTTACTTTGTTGCCAACTTGGCACCGGGAGTCAAACTGTATTTATTTAATAGTTCCGTGAATTATTGATCCGTTAGAGAAAAGCCAGTTATGAATATCAATTACATATTATATTTAGATGATTTTACCAATCAACTGATTCTTTTACTGCATTTAATCCGTTTATAGCGGTATTCAAATATAGCGGTGCTTCCAAGTTTGGATTTGGCGCACCACATCTATTTAAGTATTTTCGGTGTCTCTGCACCGTATAAGGCAAAATGTATACATTGCTGAGGCAATGCACCTTGATAAGAGATGACCATTTATTACTAAATTGTAAACCTTGTTTTTATACTGTCACTTGAACCTCGGGTGCACAGGAACTTTGATAAATCTCATACCTTTATAAGTTTTATGTATCCTCTTGGGACTTCTTCTGTTTATATAATGTCATACAAGTTTATAGTGTAATTCTTTACTATTGTCAAACTGCATAAATTCATGTTGTGCCTTACTACTGAAATGAACAGGGTGTGAACTTTTATCAGTTTTATGTCTCTGTGAAGCCTAAACAGTTAGAGTTATAGCAACAGATTGAACCCCTTTTAGAAGTATGTATTCAATATATATACACCCGTTTGTATGTCGTCGTCCCATAAGTGGTCAATGCGCTGACTGGAGATACACGCCTGTGGTGGCGACGCAACACAGCCAAAGTTACAATAAGCCAAAATGTGTGATGTAAATTTATGTAACAATAATTACTAAAGCTACGGTTACATTACGTTATTGTTACATGAAAAACAGCAATGTACGCTAGATTGATTAAACTTAAATCTTCTATAGTTGTATTGCTTCATTCTTTCATATGTACTAAACAATACTTGTAATTTAATACTGATAAATAATAAAATATTATTATTCAACAAATGGCGTACAACTTGAATAGTTTTACTACGTATATTAATGGTTTTGATGTTCTTAAAGATACTACTCAAGATTAGGAGTGTGACTGTCAAAGGCGAAAACTATAGTTCAATGGTTTCACTTTTTTAAAGTATTTAACTGCACACCTACTCTTATTACTGTCATTATGCCTTGGACCAATTTTGTTTATGGTGAAAAAAATATAACTTGGGATGCGTTTTAAACGAAACTGATACAATATCAAGACATACATTTCATACAACTTGGAAGGTATAGTATCTGTGAACCCGCAACACAGATGGCGACTTAACTTCCCATACATGTAATCAAGTATCCAATGCTAACTGATATGTTATGTTTATAAAATAACTACTGAAAAACCTACCACAATAATTAAAATAAAAACATTGCATCCAAGTTTCCTGTGGTAAGAAGTGATTTTTTTTTTTATTAAAGTACAAATGTACTCAGTAGTCCAGTTTTAGTTGGTTTCCTTGAAGGTTTTCAAAAGGATCCAAGAATATGTCACTGTTTGGGTAAATACAATGCGACAGTAACTTAACAATAAAGTAAAACCAAAAGAAAGCTATGAAAATGTCAAAGTACAGTCTCTCCCAATAAACGATTATGGTATCTAATGCAATATGGTTCTTCTTTTTGCCTTGCAAGTCTTTGCATGAAAAATGACACATTTATGTCATACTAATAAATGCTGGTCAGATTACCTCCACATAGCTTTGAAATAACTATCAAATGTTGATTATTGTCTAATGATAATGTACCTTCATTTTAAAGGTATACTGTGCACAAAACATAACAGGTCACGATATTCTTGATCCGAGGTTACACAAGACGGTCAAGATGACAGACAGTGGTATTATTATGTACTAGTAGTACAAATTAGTAGGTACTTATTTCATGATGTAGGTGTTAAAAGGTCACTGTAAGCTAGTTCCACTTTGCTTTGTTTCAAACACTGACAGGAGTACCGAGGCTGTTTTTGAAAAGTTTAAAAGAGGCTTGGATGTAAAATGATATATGCCAATGTAGAATCAATGTCTTAGTGACCCATTTTGTATTTTGCTTGTAATTGGTATAATAAAGCATATGCTTACAGACTTGATTTGACTGTTGGAAATTAACCATGAAATGTTAGATACATACACCCTACACACTATTACTGCCTTCTAAGACTGATAAAAACCACATATGATGAGAATGAACTACAAACTTAACAGCAAATATACAGAAGAAACATTAGACCAAGAAATTTATAAAAGACTGGAAAGCAAATTTTCTCAGAATGAAAGAAACATTAATCAGGTGTTATATTCTGTGTTGATCACTGCATCTATAACTGTAAGATAATGCTGCTAAAATTGATGAAAAGCTGCAACCCTATCTAATCACTGAGAAGTGCTACACTGTTAATTTATAAGTAGCACATAATCAGTAACAAGAAAGGCTGTTAACTTGTTAATTTTTGACAGCAGTACTTTAAGAAGTTAAAATGTTTACTCCAGATTTTTTAAGAAAATAAGAACTACACAAGAGAAAAAAGAAAACTGCACTTCCATTAGACCAGTACATCAAGCCCTTATAAAGAAATTAACATTCTGTCCACAACTACTTTACATACAATTCTCAATATTACCCTCATCTACTCAATTTTCCTTTTTCTCCCTATAGAACATATATCCATACATACCACGCTCATTATTTACCCTCACCCTTCCTCCATTTCTCTCATATCCATACCAACCTTAACCACCTATGTTAGCCTACACTGTGTTAAATATCCCCATGAAAATGTGTTAGTTGATGAAAAGATTTTAATCATGAAGTACCAGGCATGGAAGAATGAAAAAAATCAATACTGAAAAGAAGATCTAAACTTTTCAACATATACATTATTTTTTTTAATATTGAGCCAATTGGGAGTTGTAGTTTTTATTTCAATATTAAATGGTTATCATTATTTTGAAAATTAAGGTAACAGCCAAAGTTACAATAAGCCAAAATGTGTGATGTAAATTTTAATTAAAGAAATTATCCTTGGATAACCATTTTGAAGCCAAAATATATATATTTAATCAAAAGGTGTAAAAAATATTTTAAAATAAATGAAAGAAAATAGTCTAAATAAAAAATTACCAAAAGTTTAAAAAATGACAAATGGTACAAAAGTACCTGTCTGCTGATGTACTAGCCAGCTGGCCTGTGGGTTATCTGGACTTTAAGGTGCTAGTTCACCGAAACAAATGGCCGCAGTGACCACCAGTCTCTTCCTTTTGGAGTACCAATTTTAGAGTCTCTGATTTGACTAAAGCATGACTTATACAGCCAATATAAAAAAACTGACCCAGTTAACAAATTAAAAAGCCCATCCCCAATTAAAATTTAGATAAAAAGTTAAATACACCCCAAATTTACCTTTTAGAAACATCCCAAAAATATAAAAACTTCCGCATTTAAATTTGGATAAAAAGTTAAAAACATCTCCAATTAAAATATGGATAAAATTTAAAACATTCATGATTAAAATTTGGATAATAATTAAAAACATCCCCAAAAGATAAAAACTTTCGCAATTAAATTTGGATAAAAGTTAAAAACATCCACAATTAAAATATGGATAAAAATTTAAAACATTCCAAATATAAAATTTGGATAAAAATTAAAAACATCCCCAATTAAAATATGGATAAAAATTTAAAACATCCCCGATTAAAATTTGGATAAAATTAAAAACATCCCCAATCAAAATATGGATAAAAAATTTAAAACATTCCCCATTAAAATTTGGATAAAAAGTGAAAAACATCCCCAATTAATATATGGATAAAAATTTAAAACATTCCCGATTAAAATTTGGATAAAAAGTTAAAAACATCCCCAATTAAAATATGGATAAAAATTTAAAACATCCCCGATTAAAATTTGGATAAAAATTAAAAACATCCCCAAGTAAAATCGAACTGAGTGATCGAGCTCACTCAGTTGATGCCTGGTACAAAGGAAAGGATTAGACCACGACTCGGTCGCTGTCTGACCCTTGGTCTGACCAAGTCAACAGACTTGGTCATGTTGACTTGGTCACGGTCCAACTCAGTGATCTATCTCACTCAGTTCATATCAGTATTAGCAGATACTTGATATGTATGGTGGGGACGTTACTATACCTAAATGGAAGGTATAGTATCTGTGAACCCGCAACACAGATGGCGACTTAACTTCCCATACATGTAATCAAGTATCCAATGCTATTACTGATATGTTATGTTTATAAAATAACTACTGAAAAACCTACCACAATAATTAAAATAAAAACATTGCATCCAAGTTTCCTGTGGTAAGAAGTGAAATATTTTTTTTTATTAAAGTACAAATGTACTCAGTAGTCCAGTTTTAGTTGGTTTCCTGGAAGGTTTTCAAAAGGATCCAAGAATATGTCACCGTTTGGGTTAATACAATGCGACAGTAACTCAACAATAGAGTAAAACCAAAAGAAAGCTATGAAAATGTCAAAGTACAGTCTTTCCCAATAAACGATTATGGTATCTAATGCAATATGGTTCTTCTTTTTGCCTTGCAAGTCTTTGCATGAAAAATGACACATTTATGTCATACCAATGCTAGTCAGATTACCTCCACATAGCTTTGAAATAACTATCAAATGTTGATAATGTACCTTCATTTTAAAGGTATACTGTGCACAAAACATAAGAGGTCACAATATTCTTGATCCGAGGTTACACAAGAGTCAGATGACAGACAGTGTTATTACTATGTACTAGTAGTACAAATTAGAAAGTACTTATTTCATGATGTAGGTGTTAAAAGATCACTGCAAGCAAGTTTTAAAAGGGGCCAATATAACAAAACATGATACAATTTCAAATGCAGAAACCATTATAGCCTGATCTATGTTAAAAAAAAAACAAGCGAAAAAAACAATTCGAAATGATTACTATTGAATTTAAAGTGAACCTCAAAACCGACAGGAATCACCATACCCCAAAACATAATTCAGCAGATGGAGAGTTGTCTCATTGACACTCATACCACATCTTCTTATATCTATAGAATCACTATACACTAAAATATTATTCTGAAGGAATCAATATACCCAGATATATTATTACAAGCCAACCAGTCTCTTTAGTATGTATTGCTACTAAATGTTGTGTACCAAGCAGATACATAGCAAATACCAGCTTTTAGTCTTGTGTGGTCTGACCCAGCCAGGGATGAAAACTCAAAATAACTGAAACAAGCTTATTTTTAAAAAGCTGTTCTAAATATCATTTTAAAGAAACAAAAAAAAGTTCAAATTAATGTTATTTATTAAAATGAGAAATGATTAATGTAGCAATCACCTTGTATAATACTGTTACCTAAGATATAAGAATATGGTAATACATGTATTGAAAAAAACATACACCCTGCTTTAGAAAACCCTCATACATATTGTATGGAAGAATCATAGGTGTTCAATTGTTACAGAAATTTCAACTTTACAATCTATTCCACTTGAAAAAAGTAAAACAAATAATAATATATTGTGACTACTAAACATACAAGTAAAACAATATTAGCATTCTATAAAATATACCATTCTTTTAAATGCATTATGAAATACTATTTGACATTTCTTTTAAACTATTGCAAAAGAATTCACTGGCTAAAATCACGAGGAGCAACATTCAATTTCATGGGCAGGGTGTTGGATATTGTTTTAAAGCTGAGAAAAAATTTACAAAGTCACAAGATTTACCATTAAATTCATAAACAAGTTAAAAAAATCTTTTCTACAAAAAATAAGAGTTGTCTCCTATTTGCATAAGCCTTATCATGAAATACTGTTACCAAAAGTACCTACAAATATGGGAGATAACTCATTAAACTTAAAAATGAAGTCATGATTGTGAGGAAAGGGCGTTTAATATCAGATAAAATTGAGAATGGAAACACTTTGGAGATGATGATGACGTAAATATAATTTGAAATCACCATGTCAGACCAAACCCCTTACCGCGTAATGCATTATCTAGACTTATGTTTACAAGCTGGTTTTATTCACAGAGCTCTAAATAATACTGTCATCTTACTTTATTTACATCTGATATAGCATATCTAACATAAAATATATAACAATTATAAGTAAACCAATACATTCTTATTTATTGCAGGCCTTCCATGCAGTGAACAAACTAGCTCATATGAAGAGATAAGCATTGTAAGCAGTGTATTCCCTCCCCTTAACCCTAAATCTCAGCCTGCTAGTTTCCATTTCTCACATCTTATGCTCGTTTGTTAAATTCAAAAACAAGTTAAAATCTTTTTATAAAAAAATTAAGAGTTGTCTCCTATTTGCATCAGCCTTATCACGAAATACTGTTACCAAAAGTACCTTCAAATATGGGAGATAACTCATTAAACTCTAGGAGTAGTTATCTGGAATTATCTGTAGTGATTTTGACGAAGAGTTGTCTCATTGTCAACATTTCACATCTTCTTATATTTATTTACTCATAATAGGACAGTAGGAAGTTAGAACAGGAGTAAAACAATATACCCCCCCCCCCCCAACTAAAAGGGCATAAAAATAAATTTTAACCAATGGCAGCTGGTTGTTCTCACAAGTCACATCAAAGTCTTACATTAAACACCTAGTACATGTATTAATTAAGACTATTTAGGGGGAACTGTAGGCCTGTGATATTCGAAAGTAATCAACATATCTGGTTTAAAAGAATAAATTTTTACAACTGGCTCTCCCCTCTTTCTATCTCTCAGAGTAAACATAATTGTATTACTACATATTTTTTTGTCAATAAGTATTTCCAAGTTCCTCAGATCAACAGAATCCATTCTTCTGCTTCAGTTGATTTTTAAATTAACAAGCACGCTTTGTCTACAAATAGAAAATAAAATTTCATTCAAAATATGTATTAAACTAAAATTCACAAAAAATTATATAGAATGTTGATGTCAGAAGATATTTACATTTTATCCATATATGGAGTAATCAGGAGACAGAGGCTGAAGAAATTCTTCATATAAAGCAGTTCAGAATTGTATCAAATCTTATGGCATCTTAAGTATGAAATGCCACCATTATACTTACATTTTGCTTCAGATTTGTTTAAAATAAACATGTCAATTTTTTCAGGCACCATGGGTTAAAAATTTTCATTCAACCAAAGATTTGATGGATAAGGACAATATGCCTTCAAACTAGTTTAACCCTGCCACACTCTGTATGTGCCTGTTATTCAGTGGTTAATGTTTGTTGCTGTGTAACATATTTGTTTTGTTCATTATTTTGGACATGAATTAGGCAGTTTGTTTTCTGGACTGAATTTTTTTACAATTTTCATTTTTGGGCAGTTTGTTTTCTCGACTGAATTTTTTTACAATTTTCATTTTTTGGCCAATTTAGAGCTAATGTAACATGTATGTGTTATGGGTTTTACTCATTTTTGAAGGCAGAATTGTGACCTATAGCTGTTAATTTATATGTCATTTGGTTTTTTGGAGAGTTTTCCAAATTGCAATCATACCACATCTTCATATTTCTATATCTGTAATTAGGTATTGTATTATTATAGAAGCAATAAACTAGAACCGTTCATTATCTTTAATGTTACCTTGAAACAAGGATTTTGTTACCGTCAACATACATACCTTAAAGTTGATATTATTTTACATCCAGGTCCTACTTTCCTTAGATTTTACTTCAATAAATATCCAGGATAACTGAAAAAAAAATGAATCCTTAACTGTGATGGTAGTAAAAACACTTATTGAAGGCCGTATGTTGACCAATAGTTGTTAACTTGTATATCTTTTAGTCTCTGGTGGAGTCAGTTGTCTCATTGACAATTAATTATCACATCTTATTTCGATATTTATACATGTATATGAAATTTAGTCAATTTCATCAACATCTAATCATAGCAGTTAATACAGATAAATAAGATATACTATTGCTAAAGTGACATATAGGTCCAATGGGCCAGGTGTAAATATCAAATTGCTATGAATGTACATGTAATTTTTAGATGTATGTGATGATACACAAATATTATTGCAATATATAAATATATAAATCTATAGATATTATCTAATCAATACATCTTTCTATAATAGGAAGCAATTTTTTTTTAAATACAAATATAAGAAGAGCAGTTTGAACACCGGAAAGAGAGAGAGGAAGATATATAGAAAGAGAAAGAGAGTGAGAGAGAATAGTGTGGTGAGTTTTCAATACATTGAATTTTATTTTAGTATAGTAAATACAGCATTTTCATTTATAACATGTATAATATTAAATGTAAAGTATTTACATAATGTATGTAATACGTATTTTGGTCATAACTGTTAATTGTGACTTGTGGAACAGGAACTGTACCCTTGCTTTTCTTTCAAGAGCACCAATGTTTTTAAAATTCTCTATTTTATTGGGTTAGTTACTCAATCTGGTTTTCTGGTTAGTGTCAGATTTCTCCCATAGAAATTTATCCCTTTTCTACACTAAAATGCAAACTTGTACATCAAAATCATAGCTGCTTAAATGAAATGACTAGACATCTACTACATGTACCTTATGCATATTTACCTTGTTTTTCGAATGTTAAAGCTTCATGCAGACCCAGTTGTGATGTTCCTCATCTGGGAGATTAATCAGTATATAATCATTCTTCCTTTTTACAAGGATAGGTTGTTGACATATCTCTCAATCCCAAACCTGAAGAACCAGAGAATGTTTACTGAAGCTTTATTTCATTTAGATCAATTGCAGACCAAGGCTGAAGAGTCAAATCTACCAAAAATTTCATATCAGAGTTTTCTTCTTCTAGACATCCTTTCAAGGCTGATGACCATCATCCAGCGGGCTATTTAACCCATAACTGGGGCAAGGTTGATGAGTGTAGGGATATCCGCATGTCGATCAGCCTACACTTTATCTCTAGGGACCTTGCTACTCCGAGATCCTCTACAGTAAAGCCTAGGACACTAGATCCTAGTTACCATGTGCTGTCACGGGGAGGCACTGTAGAAGTCTTGTTAGTGTAGAGGCTATGTACTGGAAGGAAAGACTTACGCACTCAGCTTTCTTTTCACCTATGAATATAAGCTATCCAGCGGCAGTGTAAGAGTCTATGACTCCCAACCACACTAGACGCATACACAAACCTGTGGTAACACCACCAGCACACAAAAAAAAAGGGTCATTATTTCAAATTTAGAAAAAAGAAGGTTTATTTATTTAAATTAAGAAAAAGAAATTGTTATTTATTCAAATTTAAAAAAAGAAATGGTTATTTATTCAAATCTAATAAAAAGTAAGGTTTATTTATTTAAATTTAGAAAAAGGAATGGTTATTTATCTAAAAACTAGAAAAGGAATTGTTATTTATTTAAAATCCAGAAAAGAAAGTGTTATTTATTTTAATTCAGAAAAGAAAGTGTTATTTCTTTAAAATCTAGAAAAGAAAGTGTTATGTATTTAAATTCAAAAACGAAAGTGTTCATTATTAAAGTACAGGGTTATTTGTACTTTACAAACTTTAAAGCAACTAAACAGTATCAGAACAGTGTGAAATTACAACACAAACACATTACTTACTTCCCCTCCTTACCCAGCAACTCTCTATTACACTAGGCCATGGAGTAGCCCTCCCCAACCTCCAAGCCCTCAAATAGACTGGACTCTCATGGGTTAATCCTCCCCTACCCCCATCCCTTAAAAACAAGTCCCTGCATGGACTCCCATGGGGTAACCCTCCCTGACCCCCGATCCCTTAAAAACAAGTCCTTGGACTCCCATGGGTTAACCCTCCCCAATCCCCATCCCTTAAAAACAAGATCCTGGACTCCCATGGGGTAATCCTCCCCGACCCCTAATCCCATAAAAACAAGTGCCTGGACTCCCATGTGGTAACCCTCCCTGACCCCCAAGCCCTTAAAAACAAGTCCCTGGACCCCCAAGGGATAACCCTCCCCGACCCCCATGCCCTTAAAAATAAGTCCCTGGACTTGTTTTGGGTTAACTATCCCCTACCCTGTTGCCCTTAAATACAAGTGTCTGGAGTCTCACTCTCCCTTTCATACGACCCCTAGGCTTCTCCTCCAAGACCTCTGAGCTCTTAAATTCCAGTTCCTGGATGTTGCCTTATTCCACCCAAGCTGCTCCAAAGCTCAGTCCCAGGTCAACTATATATAAAGCTGTTGCTATGTGGGTCGAGGGGATAATTAAAGAAAACGAAGAAGAAAACATCAGCAAGCCAGTATAACCTTTACCTTTTATTCTATCCATATTGTGATTGGGTATGGTGATGGGTATAGTGATGGGGTATAGTGATGGATTATAGTGATTGGGTTTGGTGATGGGGTATAGTGATGGGGTATAGTGATGGGGTATAGTGATTGGGTTTGGTGATTGGGTATAGTGATGGGGTATGGTGATGGGGTATGGTGATGGGGTATGGTGATTGGGTTTCATGTCTAGTTTATAGGTAATGTTCTACTGACTTGCTAGTGTTCAATTTTTAAACAATTTAAAAAAAAAGTAAGTAATGTATTCATGTTGCAATCAGACGCTATAATATTGTTAAATTCAAGTTATTGGAAGTCCAAATCTCAGTGAAACATTAAAATTTTCAAACTAATTTAGTTATTGTGAGCTATAAACTTTGATATTTAAATTAAGGAAATGGAATGGTTATTTATTTTAATTCAGAAAAAGATAATTACTTTAAAAAAGCATTTTTACTCAACAATTACATGGATATATTTTAATTCTTTTTTAATAAATTTTAGTGATTTGTTTGAAATTTAATTAAAAAAAAAAATGGCTAAATTTTGTTTGAAATCTAAAATCTTTTGTTTTTATCGTTAAAATTAAATAAATTTTGATGTTTTTATTCAAAATATTTAAAAGGAAAATTCCCGTAAAAATAATGTATCGGCCATTACTTCCATCACGACATAATTCAATTCGGCCTTCCCATGAAAAAAATGTATCCATTACTTCCATCACGACATAATTCAATTCCGCCTTCCCATGAAAATAATGTATCCATTACTTCCATCACGACATAATTCAATTCGGCCTTCCCATGAAAATAATGTATCCATTACTTCCATCACAACATAATTCAATTCTACCTTCCCATGAAAATAATGTATCCATTACTTCCATCACGACATAATTCAATTCGGCCTTCCCATGAAAATAATGTATCCATTACTTCATCACGATTTCATCAAAATCCGGAAGATGTTCTGTGTTTCTCAACCACTATCCAGTCTATCAGAAACATTCTGAAATTAAACTGAAGAAAGGATTAAAATACCTGAAAAAAACTATTAATTGTTATGCATAGATATTACAGTGTATTCTTCAAACTAATTTAGTTATTGTGAGCTATAAACTTTGATATTTAAATTTAGGAAATGGAATGGTTATTTATTCAAATTTGGAAAAAATTAAGTTATTTATTTTAATTCAGAAAAAGATAATTACTATAAAAAAGCATTTTTACTCAACAATTACATGGATATATTTTAATTCTTTTTTAATAAATTTTAGTGATTTGTTTGAAATTTAATTAAAAAAAAAAATTGCTAAATTTTGTTTGAAATCTAAAATCTTTTGTTTTTATCGTTAAAATTAAATAAATTTTGATGTTTTTATTCAAAATATTTAAAAGGAAAATTCCCGTAAAAATAATGTATCGGCCATTACTTCCATCACGACATAATTCAATTCGGCCTTCCCATGAAAATAATGTATCTGTTCCAGACCGTATGAGTATTTGGACCGTACGCGTACGGTCTGGACCGTATGCGTACTTTTTCAAAATACGCATACGGTCGGACCGTACGCGTACGGTCTGACTGATATTAAGAAGTTGGTCAAGCTTATTAGATACAAATGTATATAACAGATCAACATGACTTATATCTCCAATTAATATAAAAAGTTCAACAGCATTTGACATAAAAACTTAATATTTTAACTATTTAAAAAGATCTCGCTTATTTAATCTGTTAATTTCCTGTATTTTGCAGGCCGGTAATTCATTAATTGTAGCTCAGTATGCTCATTGAAATTGAAGTTATCGGAAGTAAACATAATGTGGGAGGACAACTGTTTTATAATATTTATGAACTTTACAAAAGAAATGCATACGCAAAGGAACATGCATTTAGGGGCCAGTTGAAGGACGCCTCCGGGTGCGGGAATTTCTCGCTACATTGAAGACCTGTTGGTGACCTTCTGCTGTTGTTTTTTTTCTATGGTCGGGTTGCTGTCTCTTTGGCACATTCCCCATTTCCATTCTCAATTTTATTAAAAAAACATGTAAATGTAAAAAATACGACGTTCTTATTAGAAGCAAGTGTCACCTTCGGCCAGAGTAACAAAATAGAATTCACGGATATACAATTAAGCAAATATTTAATTTCAATTGTTCGCTTATTCACTTTATCATCGGCCATCTATTTTGTAATAATAACAATTTGTATAACTAAAAATAAAGATTTTGATAAATGTTTGTTTAAATTTAACCCATATGATCCCAAAACGTATGATCAGTTGGACCGTACGCGTATACTCATACGGTCCGACCGTACGCGTATGGTCGGACCGTACGAGTATACGTATACGGTCCGGACCGTACGCGTACGGTCCAAATACTCATATGGTCTGGAACATATCCATTACTTCATCACGATTTCATCAAAATCCGGAAGATGTTCTGTGTTTCTCAACCACTATCCAGTCTATCAGAAACATTCTGAAATTAAACTGAAGAAAGGATTAAAATACCTGAAAAAAACTATTAATTGTTATGCATAGATAATACAGTGTATTCTTTTTTTTCTTTTTTTTTTTTTTTTTTTTTTTATAAAAGTAGAATGTTTGTCACCACTAAATGATCAGAGACCATCTTTCCAACACATAACTTCAAATTAAAATTAAATATATTGCAGGTTACTTTTGATATTAATTATAATAAACACGAAATAATTTTTTTTTATCACAAATCTGCAATGTTTTGTGTTTGAATCAGTCCCAATAAAATATCTCAATGAAATGTTACTTTTAACTGTCAGGGAAATAACTACAGACCAAAATATTAAAAAAGTATAGACTTTTCATAAAATACCAAGTAATGTGAGGAAACCAATCGTATGCAGGAAAAGCTCAGTTGTAGTGACATTTATTCTCGGTATTACTAGTGACAGATAAGTACTGAAACTTGTACTTACAAGAGATCTAAACACCTCTACAACTATAACCTTCACTGGACAATTGTGAGTTCTAAAATAAAACGAGTATGGACGTCATGCAGTCAGATAAAGCAGAGGTATCTACTGCGCCAACTGTAGGAAATTTTATTTTTTTACCAGTGTATGTCTTTTTGTTTTACTATATACTGCAACTCCAAGAACTTTTTTTGTTTGTGACTGTCTTTGTGTGATTTTTTTTGTGTGAATTTTTTACATGTGAATTTTTTGCGTGTGAATTTGTTGTGTGTGAATTTGTTGTGTGTGAATTTTTTTGTATGTGAATTTTTAGTGTGTCAATTTTTAAGTCATTTGTGTTGTATGTTTACCCAATTTTGGCTCCTCCGTTGTAATTATTGTAATGTTAACCAATTATGTCAATAAAAAGAAACAAGTAAGGCAAATACCACCGGTTTTCAATTTGTTCAGGTTGTCATAATGGAGTGGACCATTTGACTTAACCAGGTTTTATAGATTCCCCCTTTTTTAATTTACCATAAAGTCTATGCAAATAGATATGGCACTGTGGAATGATTTTTAAGGTCATTATCAAAGAGGAGACCCTCAAGGTTGATCAAGGATGTCAAGGTCAGAGTCATGCCCTTCAGAACGATGTTCATAATACAACATCTATACTAAAATAAAAACCAAAATTTGAATGTTGTAAAATTTTTATAAGCAACTGGTCTGAAGAAAAAAGTAAAAAAAATTAAAAAAAATTAAATTATGAAGGCCAAAAACAAAACAAAAATTGAATAAATTCATTAATATTGACTTTAAAATCTATTGGAACAGTTATACATTTAATCTGACTCTAAATTCAATTGACATTAACCACTTTTTCTTTAAATAGTAAATTTTTCGTAGCTCAGAAATACCAAACTGTTATGAAAATTACTAGAATTATAAACATCCCTAAATAACGTCCCTCCACAGAACAGTACACAATACCCTAAGATATCTGTCTCTCTGCTCTCTATTATTATCTCGTTCATTCATTCATTCATTCATTCACATATCTTCCAGACAACCTATTTAGGAAGTATCATGTTAGTTATCCCACCCAGGTTAGTTCTTGATACTTTGTGAATAAAATGGTTTTATATTGATGTACCAGACATGGAGGGATGATTAAACAAGAAGTTTCATTTACCAGGTTTCCAGGAAAGGTGTTATTTTGTTTTACATTTTACAAAAAAGTTTAGAAAAAATCCAAATAAAACAAGTCATGTTTATCAAAAAGAAAAAGATATTGTAAGATGGCAACCATAAGCATCTGACCTTTCTAAATCTTATTTCTAAGACCTTGGGAATTGGAAACTTTTCTGATCTCAGTGATTTACTGATTCGTTTCAGTTGTACATTCGTCTCTGCATCTTCTACATAGTTGTTTTTTCCCACAAAACAGATCTTGTCTTGCTGATAATTTTTAAATTCTTTTCAAATTTTTCTCTCTCTATAATATAGTTTTTATTCTATCTCTCTATAATATAGTTTTTGAATTTTTCTCTCTCTATAATATAGTTTTAAAATGTTTCTCTCTCTATAATCTAGTCTTTTCTATCTATAAATAGTATATGTCCAAAATATGGTAAAAAAAAAAGGTCATTAAAAGGGAAACAACTCCAAAAAATGTTGACCGACAAGGTTGATGATCGGTACCAAATTTCTTCTGTGTTTTGTTTTCAAAATCTGATCCATATCAAATTTGAAGGTGTGTGTTACTGATAAAGTCAGGTGTGTTGAGTTCAATGATGATGTCATGTGATATTTACAAATTTTACCTTGGGTATAGTAAAATCCTGAATTCCCACCAAAATACTGTACAAAATAAATACCCTATTTCTATGATTACTGTACATATGAAGGTCTCTGATATCCTAATGATGATAACATACTACAACAACATTGTACATTTACCTTTGGTAACATACAATGTCTGACTTAAATAAAAATTGTATTAAACAATCATGCTTTTATATATATATATATATATACAAAGAAAGTACGGGTAGAGTACTTGGGGTTTGGGATAACACTGAATAGGAAGTGGGAAACTCGGGGAGTAAGACTAAAGGCAGGTTTACTCATATCTTTTTATAGTTTTCATTTTTGCCAGAGAATTCCTAACATGTTATGACCTATTAAAAGACCAAACTGTCAATGAAGTGTTCAAGATACAATCATCATTCAATAAAACATCAACCAACCAATCAATCAATACCATCAATCATTCATTTATTACTTGTCAGGTAATCTGGGGGCAACTGGCTAAAAACTAACAAAAATACAAATTTAACCTACTCCTCTCAATGACACACAATACTAAGCTGAAACATCCGACACCTCAAACTGTACCCTCTAAAGGTCCTCCAAAAACCATTCAGACAATGACTCTTCATGAAATGCCTCCTGAACCAAACTCTCCTCATAGCTGCTCTGCCTTCCTCGTCCCAAATCACAACTCTATCATGCTCATCAGTAAAGACCTCGTCATCCTCCAGAGACAGCTCCTCCACATCACTTACACCTTCTTCTAAATCCACAGGACTACAGCAAGGTAAAACCCTGGAGATTACATACTGCATCTGCAGATTTCGACCCTCACTTTCCAAGTTTGCGCCATACATCTGCAGAGTCTCATCATCACTCTCCAACCTTTGTTTTACCTCACTATAATCCTCGGATAGGGCCTCCACCTCCTTTGATACCTCAACAACCCTCCTTTCCAGATCCTCCCACCACTCATCAGCCTGCTGCTGCTCCTCATCCCAGGTTGAGAAAAGGTCAGCATCATCTGTATCGAAAACCAACTCATGTTCCTCTTCCTCCTCAAACACCGCTGTATCATTTTCAACAGTGTCATCCAAAGTAGAAATGACTTCTACCTCAAATGGCATTGCTGAAAACAAGGCAACACGGGGTGCTTCCACCAAACACTGCTCCGGGTCAGCAGCCCTTGGTAGCTCAGGAGACTCTACCACAGGGGAAGGAACATCAGGACACAAACCTTGAACCTGGGGTGACCTCTCTGGCTCATCACATGGTCTAACCGAAGGACCATACGGACACATACCTACAAAGTCTACAAACTCTCTCACTATACATAGTATACCAATCATTTTCTTGCTTTTTTTGTCGTTTTGTCTGAAAATACAGAAAAGTAAAAGGATCTTAGTGATGTTTGTTAATTAATAGCTTCACTGATCATGAGTGCAGCCTGATACGACTGCAGTAGTTGAACTATGAACAGTTTGCAAGTTTGGACACAACATTCAAGCTTGATACTGTCTGAATCTAGATTGCGATCAAATTTTTGACATAATATATAGGTTTCTCACAAAAAATAAATGTGGTGAAATATCTTTAAAAAAAAAATGAAATGGGTAAAAATATTTGTATTTACTTTCATTTGAAGAATTCTTGCTATTGTGCAATACTGTGCAATTGAAGATTGCTTGCTTTGGTGCAATACTATGAAATTGAAGTTTTCCTGCTATTGCACAATACTTTATATAATAGTTTACACATCTCCTGTCATATCAGTATTCTTTGCTTTAATATACAAACAAGAAATATAAATCAATTTCGGAAACTAGATGTGTCAAAGTGACAAGAATGGCCCCGTCTCAAAAAGTTGAAAGATCTGCAATTTCAATAACACATGTGGACACAAACATGATGGTAATCTCACATATAAAAAAATTGTAATGCGGAACCCAGTGGCTCGCCTCCTTTTGCTGTAAATTGCTGTGAGGCTCAACATAAATGAGGAAAAAAATCAATAAAAATATTCTGCTTGATACTATCTTTTGATAGTAGGAAGCTTCTCTCCATGTTTGGTAAAAATCTAGGATAGTTTATGAATCTAATAAATGTTTTTTAAAACTTTAACCGCAGACTGGATGTAATGTTAACTGGAAGAAAAACTAAGTCCATTCATAAGTGAAATACAGATACAAAATATTAACAAAATTTCCTTCTAGATACTAGCTTATGATTGTAAACAAGCTTCTGTCCAAGTTTGGTGCAAATTAAAAATAGTATAAGAAAGTTATAAAAAAAAAAAAAAATTTAACCAGAGTGAATGTGTTGTTTCCTGGCAAAAAATCTATGCCCATTTTAAGTAAAATACGGAAAAAATGGATTTATTGTTTTACAAAATTAACTTCTGGATACTATCTTATGATCATAAACAAGCTTCTGTGCAAGTCTGGTAGAAATCAAGTATAGTTTAAGAAAGTTATTAAAATTTTAAAAACTTTAACCACAGAGGGAATGTAATGTTTTCCCGCAGAAAAACTATGTCCATATATAAGTAAAATACAGAAAAAATGGAATATCATTTTCACAAAATTTACTTCTGGATACTAGCTTATGATCATAAACAAGCTTCTGTCCAAGTTTGGTAGAAATCCAGTATCGTTTAAGAGAGTTATTAAAATTTCAAAAACTTTAACCATGTGCAGAGTGAATATTTGTGGACGCCGCCGACGATGACGATGGAATGTAGGATCGCTTATTCTCGCTTTTTTCGACTAAAGTCGAAGGCTCGACAAAAGTCAGCTCAGAATCTGGAGGCATATAGAAGAAAAGGCTGTACAACTGTGATTTTCAACAATTTTCAAAGTTGTAAACCCTTAATTTTGGCAAAATTTAGCAGAGCGGAATGAAACTTTAACTTGATCTGTAACTCATCATGAATAACTCACATACCAAAAATCAGTCCAATATCTGAAAGCATTTTGAAAAAAAAGTCTGTATAACTTTGATTTTAAACTATTTATCTAAGTCCATATAGCCTGTAATTTTGGAAAAAATTAGCAGAGCCGAACAAAACTTAAACTTGATCTGTATTTACTCATCTTGGTTAACTCACATGCCAAAAATCATCACAATATCTGAAAGCATTTAGAAAAAAGGTCTGTATAACTGTGATTTTCATCAATTTGTCAAAGTCCAAAACCCTGTAATTTCGGCAAAATTTAGGCGAGCGGAACAAAACTTAAAATTGATCTGTAACTCATCATGATTTAACTCACATACTGAAGGCGTTGAGAAAAAACCTCAGTATAATGGTTTGTTGCGGAATGACGGAATTACAGACTTTCGAACAAGAGTAAAACTATATAGCATTGACAACTTCTTTGCAGGGCCATAAAAACGCATACAACATACCACAAAAAAAAAAATTGCGGCCAAAAAAAAATAGCATTCAATGTCATTTGGAATTGTATTTTTTTAATTGGCAAAATAAAACTTTCTAAACTGACTTATTAGTAAGGTCACTTTTTTTTCAATTTGATTCATATATCACAGTTAAAGATCTTCATATTGCTTCCTTTTTTCCCTACTTTTTTAGATGACATCCATTTCATGCATTTAACCAAGCACTTCACACTCATAGGCAACTAACTGATCAAAGGTTGCATGTATATTTACCTAAATGAGGTGGAATGTTTGGCTTTCAAGACAATAATATTTTGAGCCAATTTTTTTTTAATTGAACAACATTTGTATCTGGTAGCTAAGAGAGAATTATTATTAATCAATATTCCCTTTTTATAAATGTTTAATTGAAACTAACAAAATTCATAGATACAACAAATAACATGAAATGGCATGGATAATTTTTTTTTAAAATACTTGATTAGCATAGGATTTTTTCAATAAAAAAAATTCAGCAGATTTAAAGTATGAATGCATTGTGAAAATGAAGATTTCATCAATGAAATTTCAGTCATAGATTCTAAATATCTTTTTTATATTAGATACAAATTTTACTAAGTCTGATATTTTTTTAATAAGTGATACATTTCAACTGAGACACTACACAGGTGTCAAAAGGCATCATTATGGAGTAAAGGGGGTGGCGTCATTATGGAGGGAAAGGGGTGGCGTCAAAAGGCTTCATTAGGGACTCATCATTTTTTACCTGGGAGTGGGGGTTGGTCATTTTGAAATCAAACATAAAATTTTCTTGATCCCCCCATAATATTTCACTATTTCTATGTGACACCCCCCAGTGAAAACATTTAAAAAATATAATCCCCCTTTTATTAAACATACCAAAATATGCCAAAATTTTAACATGCAAAACACTTATCAAAATGTTACTTCATGGAAATATTGCAAATCTTTTGGATTATGTCCAAAAACCGAATTTGCCTTGAAATAGGGCTCTTCTGTGACTAAAAGTAGGTAGAGCAAGTCAAATCTTTGTGAAGCTTTTTCTTACTTTTTTTTTCTAATTTTCTATATTGGGCTATTACAGAAAACTTGCTTCTAAGTAACTCTGTTAAAAAAGGAAACAGTAACAACACATAATTTACTCAGAGGAATCTATTATATGTTTTATGTTAGGCTTTGGTGAAACCTCCATTGAGTCGATAAACTTGCATATGGATAGTTCATGCTTTCAGCATGAACAATTCAATTACTCATTTATTGTCACATTTCATTCTTAAATTTGTGATAGTAACCCAAATTTTTGATTTATTAACCTAGAAGTACAAATTTTGAGGAATAAGAGGTATAAATGGACCCAAAAGTATCTTATAACGAAAACAAAAGGGTACATTATTGCATGGTGTTCATCATCTCAGTATTATCTTTTGTATCAATATTCAACCGTTTGTATGCAGATTACTCAGTATAGTGTATGAATATTTAATCATTTATTGGAGAATTGATTGCTGTACACTATATTCTTTCATGATGCGGCGTGATTAGAATTTTTTACAAAATTTTGCACAAATTCCTGTCCAGATTTCGTTTTTAAATTTATACTTAATTTCTCTCAAACTATTAAGCTGGTTATAACAAAACTTGGCAGTAATGCTGGTCAATGTAGTGATCAAATTGAGTGAAACATACAGCGACTGGATTATTCGGGTTATGAACCTTGAAGCACTTATATGAGCGTTTTTCAATAAATCGTTCCTTTCAGACCTAAAAAAAATGGAAAATCAACTAGTCTAAAATTTATTTTCAAGAGTTATTTTGAATACCTCTATTATAGACCTGTTTGTAAACAAAAAGTTCAATCTTAAATACTCTTTAAAATGTAATTATTTTCATAATTTGTGTACTGTTTCATAGGGGACTTTTGTCCCCTACGAAACTGCTTCTAAACACACATATTTTGGCAATTTTAAATGTTTCCTATAGACATTCCAGTTTGTTTACTTTATATACTAGAAAAATCTCATTTTTTTCTGAATTGGAGAACCATTTTTTATCGATAAAGGTTAGACAGTACTTCACAGATGAAGGTACAACTAATGTTAATATGGAGTGGACATTTTGATGCGTTTCGTAGTTGACAAAATCGTTTCGTAGTGGACAAAAAGTTTCGTAGTTGACATCAACACTATTTTATGTTAATAAAAACATAATAAAAATTACATGAAACTAACCTTTGTTATTTGCTTTGCACGAATATAATTGAAAAAAAAGTAAAAAAAGACTGCATGGTAGTGGTAGTGTCCACTACGAAACGTTTTTCTCCCAAACTTGTTTCGTAGGGGACGTATTCACATGTTTTATTTTTTTCTCACACCCCTATGTTGCAATAGTAACAAGACTGACTGTATTCATCAAAGCATTATTAAGCTGTACACTGATATTTTTTTCATAATTTTAAAACCAGTTACTGAAGGAGATTTGACCCGTTTGGTAGTGGACATTTACAAAAATACGGTATCACTCTGGTCCATTTGATGTGCTTAATTTTTCTTACCAACAATTTAATTGCCGTTATAAAAGCATCACTTCTTTTGTAAGACCCTAATGTTTATATCTCTTGCAAACAAAAAATTAAATTGATTTTATAAAACTGTTTATTTAGCAAGTTTTAATGACTTCGTTTCGTAGTGGACATTCAGTGTTAGGGACACACCTTCTGAAATAAAAAATCCTATGTTAAAAGCTGTTTATTAAAATATGTTGGCTCTAAACATACTTTTGAATTATTAAAGAACTTATATTAAGTAAAATTAATATTTATTTCTACATTTTTTTACGATATTTTAGAGATGGAATGTTGAACAGGCGGTCTAGGGACATGCCATTTTGGTTGTTTTGGACCATTCAGGAATCAATATCTTATCAATCCCTCTAAAAAATAAACTGTTTTTTTCTTAAAGATGTTATATCTAATTCAATGTACTGACTGCACAAAAAATTACTTGCAAAGATCAAACACATTTTTTTTAAAGTGGCTACGGACAAGAAAGTACGTTTTTATTGAAAAACGCCCATATATGCATTTTTATTTTTATAAGGGACAAAATGACAAGAAAATGGCAGCTTCCTACATCACCAAATTCCTGTGTTGTTTTACTTTATTGTATATGAATAGTGGTAAACATATATTTCCATTTGACTGTTTTGATGTTCTTCTCGACATTTTGTCTCTGGAAGAATGTTAACTACTTATTTCCATGTCAAAAAATATTGATCCCCCCCTTTTGAATTTATAAACAAAATTGAACCCCCTTTTTTATAACCAGTCCCCCCCCTCCCAAATAAGAAATGATAAGTCCCTTATGGAGGAAAGGGTTAATAATCCTGACAAATTTTGTCTCATTTATGTCATCCAACTCCCCTGCATTAAATCTAGACTGCTGAAAATTATTCTATAATGGTTATACATTGTATCTAGCCACTAATTGATTATTGTTGTTCAGTGCGGGGTAGTTGCAGCAGTGAGGGTTTAAATAGGATATTAAAATTCAGGGTTGGCAAAGTATTACCCACCCGGGAATTCCCGGGCGGGAAAACCCGGGTTTCCCGGGCTGGGCAATACTCCCAGAAATGGGTTATAGTGGGCATTACTGAGCAATATGATTTTTTAAGCTTATTTTAACACAAAATAGTAAAGACTTGTTATAGTTTCATAGTATAACAGCTAAATATATACTTTTTATACAGATAACCATTGACAGTCATTTCTAGAAAATTAAATTTCATTCTCTTCTCTATTAATTTTATATGTAGGCAGAATACAAGATTTGCACACTATAAGATATCTTATAATTACCAAGTATTGTTTCAATAATAAAAACTTTGAAAAATGCATTTTATTGCAGTGTTTAAGTGAATCGTTAATTTTAATTGTTATACATTCATATTGCTAAATAAACACCCTACAGGGTCATGTCATTAACAATTATAAAATTGAAAGGACTGATTATTGTTACATAAATAAATCTGTGTTCTAATCTGAATAATTACTTATAAGTTAGTGACAGTACATATACATTATTTAAATGTGATGTTTCTTTAATACGAGTAATTGTTAATTCTTAATAGGAGCTATATTCATTTGAAAAAAAATGATTCATTTGATTTCTATTTTACAGTTTGCCAATCTAGACAAATGCTAAACAAACAAAATAGGGTATAAATATCTTATTAAATGTATTGCATTTGTGTTTATCACTGAATCCTCTTAAAATTCAGACAAATATCTTGTATTACCCAGTATTGCCCACTATTACCCACTAAAACCCAGTAAAACCCGGGTTTTCCCAGTATTTCCCGCTGGGCTGGGCAATACTCATAAAACCCGGGTTTTTGCCAACCCTGTTAAAATTACAAAAGAGAACTGCTAGATTAATGCTAGAAACATACCCTTTTGTTCCTTCCAACCCATTATTCAAAAGCTTGTACTGGATGACAGTTGAACAGAGAATAAAATATCACAAGTTTGTGATGACATTTACAAAAATGTAAGTGAATCAAAAATGATGCCCCATCGTATCTTACTAAAAAGTTTCCTTGTTTCAGACAGAAATCCATACGCCTTGAGAATTTCTCCCTAAACCAACAAGAGTGCACACGCTGAAATGTCTCGCCTTCTTAACTAATTATTGATATTATGTTGAGAGTCCTAAGTATAAAGCTTTATTAAAAACTGTCACATAAACTTAGCATTAACCAAGATAACTAAACAAACACCAATGAACCATGAAAATGAGGTCAAGGTCAGATGAACCATGCCAGGCAGACATGTACAGCTAACAATGCTTCCATACAACAAATATAGTTGACCTATTACTTATAGTTTAAGAAAAATAGACCAAACACAAAAACTTAACACTGAGCAATGAAACATGAAAATGAGGTCGAGGTCAAATAAAACCTGCGGGACTGACATATAGATCATAAAATATTTCCATACACCAAATATAGTTGACCTATGGCATATAGTATTAGATAAAAAGACCAAAACTCAAAAACTTAACTTTGACCACTCAACCATGAAAATGAGGTCAAGGTCAGATGACATCTGCCCGCTAGACATGTACATCTTACAATCATTCCATACAACAAATATAGTAGATCTATTGCATAAAGTATGAGAAAAACAGACCAAAACACAAAAACTTAACTATAACCACTGAACCATGAAAATGAGGTCAAGGTCAGATGACACCTGCGAGTTGGACATGTACACCTTACAGTCCTTCCATACACCGAATATACTAGCCCTATTGCTTATAGTATCTGAGATATGGACTTGAACACCAAAACTTAACCTTGTTCACTGAGCCATGAAATGAGGTCGAGGTCAAGTGAAAACTGTCTGACGGACATGAGGACCTTGCAAGGTACGCACATACCAAATATAGTTATCCTATTACTTATAATAAGAGAGAATTCAACATTACAAACTTTTTTTTCAAGTGTTCACTGAACCATGAAAATGAGGTCAAGGACATTGACGGAAACTTCGTAACATGAGGCATCTATATACAAAGTATGTAGCATACAGGTCTTCCACCTTCTAAAATATAAAGCTTTTAAGAAGTGAGCTAACACCGCCGCCGCCGCCGGATCACTATCCCTATGTCGAGCTTTCTGCAACAAAAGTTGCAGGCTCGACAATAAAAACTCTTGCAAAATGACGTTAATGGTAATTTTTAGTGCATGACGATAAAATGTACATTTCTTTTAGACAATAAAAAACCAGCTGAATTTGACGATTCAACCTATTATTTTTTCCAAAAATAACAGTAACGATATTTATTTGAGACATCTGACAAATCACGATAAGGATATTTTGACGAATCACGGTAGCCAAAAATGACCGTTTGACCCCTGACGGTAAAGGGCATTACCACCTCATGTATTGGTTGCATTTAGTTTGAATTTTTAGAAAAGTTATATAGCTTATAGCTAACTGTGTAAGTATTGTTCTTTTGGTTGTTCACAGTGGTTGGAAAAGTGCTAAAAGTTTGTAAAAGAATCATATTATTGTTCAATATTTTTACAATTAAAATATTCTGACTCAACTTTACACAAGTTTTCCCCAAAGAAATGCAAAAAGGGTCAAAATCATCATTTAAAGGCAATAAAAATTGAGAAAGAACAAGTGAGACTGTAAGCTACTGCTCACTGATGATACCCCCGCTGCAAGTGGATAATTTTAACAGTGTAAAAATATGCAAGTGTTCGGTAAACAGGAAGTTGTTGAGTGATGAATCTGAAAACGCATCACAGGGTATAGCTGACTTGTATAAATCCTGAAACCAAATTTCAGAAATCCTTGTATGGTAATTCCTGAGAAAAATGTGACGAAAATTTTCAACTTGGCTATCATATGTAAAATCATACAAGTGTTTGGTAAACAGGAAGTTGTCAAGTGATGAATCTGAAAACGCATTACATGGTATAGCTGACTTGTATAAATCCTGAAACCAAATTTCAGAAATCCTTGTATTGTAGTTCCTGAGAAAAATGTGACAAAATTTTCAACTTGGTTATCATGTGTAAAATAATCATTTAAAGGCAATAAAAATTGAGAAAGAACAAGTGAGACTGCAAGCTACTACTCACTGATGATACCCGCGCCGCAAGTGGATAATTTTAATAGTGTAAAAATATGCAAGTGTTCGGTAAACAGGAAGTTGTCGAGTGATGAATCTGAAAACGCATCACACGGTATAGCTGACTTATATCAAGTCTGAAACCAAATATTAGAAATCCTGGTAGTGCAGTTCCCGAGAAAAATGTGACGAAAAATTTTCAACTTGGCTATCAGGTGTAAAAATGATACAAGTGTTCGGTAAACAGGAAGTTGTTGAGTGATGAATCTGAAAACGCATCACACAGTATAGCTGACTTATATCAAGCCTGAAACCAAATTTCAGAAATCCTGGTAGTGTAGTTCCTGAGAAAAATGTGACGAAAAATATTCATGGGACGGACGGACTGACGGAAGGACAGACAGAGGTAAAACAGTATACCCCCTTTTTTTCAAAGCGGGGGTATAATGAAACACATACATCTAACTGTATAAAGACAAATCTAAATATATACACACATTTCACCAAAATCAATCCGGAGTACATTAATCTTTGGTTTGACCCTTTTGAATTAAATTTAAGCAAACACTCAAAAAAGTTTAATGTCTTAAAGTCATTTGAAACAAGTGACCGGTGAAAAATTATGTTATTCCAATTCTTGAATCAATGCATACAAACAATTTATAAACTTAGTCTTCTGTGCACGATTTTATCCTTTTTTCGTATTATCGTCAATTTTTTTTTCAATCAGTTAGTGTCAAAAAATGGCAGGTACATGTAATTAAAGTTTGTATTTTGAAGCCCAAGTTTAAAAATTGTCACCTGTTTGTCAACAATCAACAAAAAAGCATGGGTATTGAGCACGTATTTAACATGTACAATCAGATAATAGTTTACATCCATGCATATTGTGATCACCGGATTTTTACGAGATTGGTCACACTGAGGTCACTTTGCATACAGAAAATATGTCGGGGTATTGCATCCTGCAAGGAAGCAATTAAAACTAGAATTGCCATTGCAAGCAATAGCGGATGTCACCCTTCCCCTATTGCCACTAAGCGGCAGCCATTTGAAAACAATTTAACAGTGAATGCAGATCAACGCATTGCGATATATCTTTCTGTAAATTTTCAGTACATTTTGAGCATTGTCAAAAGTTTCACATTTCTTCTGTTTCCATGGCAACGGCAGCCATTTTGAAAATTCCAAAGTCAAAAGTCTCATCTATTCATGCCAGTTAACAATAATATTAAGTTTCATTAAGTTTGGAGCATTTTGAAAATATTTGACATTTCTGCAGTTTCCATGGCAACGGTGGCCATTTTGGAAATTCCAACTTCAAAAGTCTCATGCAGACTTGACAGTCAACAAATATATTAAGTTTCATCAATTTTGGAGCATTTTGAAATTTTTGAAATTTTTGACATTTTGGCTGGTTTCTATGGTAACAGATACCATTCCAAATTTCTAATGGCAGATACCACATTGGTACATGGGAGGGAACATACCATCAAAGTTTCAATGGATTTGACCTACCATTTTAAGAAAGTAAATGCCACTTTAAGGTTTTTGAAGCATTTTTACCATTTTTGACTTGTTTCCATGGTAACGGCAGACATTTTTGAAAATCCAACGCCAAATTGCACATTTACCAATGTTGCTCATCGTTACTGTGGAGTTTTATTAAATTTGGAGCATTTTGATATTTTGGAAATTTTTGGTGTAGTTTCCATGGCAACATGATAGTTCCAATGATTGCCAAAATCATCCAAAACCAGTATATGCCTGACACCTACATTGTATCAAAATATAATGATTCTAAGTTAAAGCAACACCAAATAATTCATTAAAACCAAAAACTGGAATTTTTCACAATTGTTCCGTTTCCATGGTAACGGCAGCCATTTTTTATGGTCTTAAGACCTACTGCAACCCGGAATTTTGTGTTCCTCATTATAGTTAACTATCATTAAGATTGGTTCCATTGGCTCCGAGAAAACTGCCGGACAAAATAGGTGGAAGAATAATAATAATAATACAGAAAAAGAAACAGAGGAAAAGCAATATGTCACCCGACATTGTCGATCGGGTGACATAATAATACAGAAAAAGAAACAGAGGAAAAGCAATATGTCACCCGACATTGTCGATCGGGTGACATAATAATACAGAAAAAGAAACAGAGGAAAAGCAATATGTCACCCGACATTGTCGATCGGGTGACATAATAAAGTAAACTTCTTCTAAATATTAAAAAATTAAAGAATTTTCTTCAGAAAAAAGTATATGTACATAAGTTTTATAATGAAAACTATCCATATGCATTATATTTTTTGAGGTTTCTTATGACTTTAAATTGAACTTAAGCAATTGGTTTTTGCTTAAATATTCAAAGTTATTGATAGATATTATTGGTTACATTTTAATTAGATGGAGTAATCTCCCATTGTATACAATATTTCTGCATTAACACTTTGAACACTGGATAATTGGATTTCATGCAGAGCTTCGGTTTTAGTTATTTTTAACAAACTTGGACAGAAGCTTGTCTATGATCAAAAGCTTGTATTTAGACGGAAATTATGTTGGACCCCCCCCCCCCTTTTTTTTGGACGATCAATGCATTTGAATGGGAGCATATAGTTGGAACCCCACTTTACTCTGGGTTGGGAACACACTTTAAGTGCAATATTTGTTCCTTTTGCATTATCAGTTCAAGTTCACCCCTCAGACAAAAGGTTGAATTTTGTTTTTTCACTCCAATTATTCCTGAATGTATTGAGTTTTTCCCTCATGGTTTTCAAATTGAGACATTTATTCTGTTTGGGTAAAATTGATTCATTGTCATGTGTATGATGTAGCAATATTAGAGTTCTGTAAATGTATTAAAACAATTTAACATCGATTCATGGAAAGTTATTTTAATCACCCAATTTTAGTGACATGAACCAAAATATTGTCCATGTAAACAGCAAACAGTCCCTTTAAGGTATATCATAAGTAAATGTTTTTTGAGACAGAATTTTCTTATAATTTGACAAAATGAAGATTTTCCTATGCTTTTTTCAAAAATATAATAAAAAGTATGGGTCACCGTGCTATTTTTCAAGCAAATTGAGTCTTTGAAAACTGACTAAATTTGGTTAGTTTAAATAGTTCATTAAAAAAAAAAAAAAATAACAGTGCATAAAAAATTCTATGAAATAAAATTTTGAAATAAATTGTGAGAAGATAGGTTTTATAATATGTTTTAAGAAAATAAAAAGAAAATATGGTGTCACCGAACATTAAATGTTTTCTTAATTGCCACAAGTAAAAATCCCTATTAGCCCAGTATCAATTTTGTACTAAAAAAGTTATCTCCCCTTAAATGGCTCATTTAAAAAAAAAAAAGGTTTTAAAAACCAAAACGGTTGATATTTGTTAAAATATTTTAAATAATACAATACATTAACAAGTTTTCTTTATATAAATAAACAGTCTATAACCATTGAATTGCAAATCTGTTTTCAAATTTGCTGATTTGGGCAAATACCTAGACCGATTTTATACTGTGATTGTACAATCCAAGATGGCGGTATACCATAAATCTACCATAAGGAAGCTCGAGGGTACAAAAAAATCAGCAAAAATAAAAACATCTGTATCAATACACTATTACACTATTAGTTGTTACTTTATGGTGTGGTACAAAAATCAACCCAAAAAATCAATTCGTTGATGACTTTTAAAATTATCTCTTGGCATAAAAATTGAAATAACTTTTTAAACTCATCAGTGACCTATGTTTTTTATTATTTTTTTCAAATGAACTAAACTATTGCAAAATTTAAGCAATTTCTGTAATTTAGTTCTTTTTTAATTTCGATTTTACCTTTTTAGACAGAAAAAAAGTACCTCAACAAAAATACATGCTTCTTTCAAAGGTGGATTGTGAGCTTAAATAAACGGTGACCCCATATTTTTATTCAACTTTTCCATCAAGTAAAGGATAAAGTTTATTTATAGAAAAAAATAGCGAAATGCTATATTTAAAAAAAATGATTTAGACCTGTGAGCCCCCTTAAATATATGAACACGACGATGGGCAGTTATTTAATGACCAGTATCATTGCACACAGAGTTATTTGAGATTGCTTTCTTCACGATTGATTCAATAATATGGGTGACAATTCTCCATTCCTCAGAATAAGTTAACATTTTTTTTAGTAAGGGATAAATAATTTAAAGATTCTTACAAGGACTCAGTTCTGCCATTTGTAAAATCTTGACCCATTGCTTTGGTTACATTAACGTTAATGTATTAGTGACCTAGAATGCCCCAATAGTTACTAATTGCATTTTGATTGAAAGTTTCTTCCTTAAAATTACAAATTGAACAATAAATTAGTAAATTACGCAAAATAAATCATTATTTTCGGTAAATAAAGCACTTGACAGCCGGGCTAATAGGGTTGGTAAGGCATAGTTTTTTAATAAATAATTTGGTTTTCCTTCAAATTGGATTTTGCAAATGCTGAGGAAAATTGAATTGGGTTTTCTATCGTTTTAATTGCGTAATTTATGCAAAAACACAGCTTATCAGGAGCTCTGGATATATTTTTATTTATTATTGGCATTTTCTTCTTTACATTATGATCATTTCAAACTTTCTTTTTTACAAAGGAAACCAATGTGAGGCAGATAGGACTGTCAAAGGTAACATGTAACACACCTTTTGCCTAGTGACAGAGGCATGAATATATATATAGCAGAGTTTTAAGAAGAGTTGCAGATACAACAGTAACTTAACCCCAAGTTTAATTAATCTGCTAATAAATATAAGCAGTTTTTTTACCGGCTTGTCATATTTTAAGCAGTTTGATGGCGGTTCTCAGCAGTCCATTTAATAGCAGTTTGATAGACTGCATAGTGTTTCATCACTTCTTATCATTCACCCTTAGGTTTGGATACCTTGAAATTGCTATCAATTGGAGGGAATATTCACAGGCACTTGTCTCAGAAAAAAAAATTCCTATATACCTTAATATAACACAAGGTACTTAGGCAGCAACCATTTGATTTTCTGGGGGAGGCTATGGTTTTTTTTTCTGTGCAAACTTTTTTTTCGCCTTCGGCGTAGAACAATCTATTTTTTTAGCGACAAACCGAAAACAATTTTTTTCTTTCAATTTTAGCATTACATATAGTGGCAGCTGAGGGTGAAACAAAAAATTTTTTTTCTCAGGGTCCAAAACAAATTTTTTTTCTTCACCAAAACCTGGAAACAAACTTTTTTTTCCAAAAAAAACCATAGCCCCCCCCCCCCCCCCCCCCCAGAAAATCAAATGGTTGCTGCCTTAACTAAATTTTTTGAAAAATGGGGATCATTAGTAGCAGGACTCAAATGTCGGTCAACAGGATGTTTTTTTGCATTCGTCTCAAACTTTGGCAACACCCAGTCCGCATGTAATTTTATACTGGTTTCTCATTGTGTTATATTAAGGTATACAGGAATTGTTTTTTCTGAGACAAGTGCCTGTGGGAATATTCTGTAGTTCACATTCAAAATAGTTACAATGAAAAACAGCTGCAGTAGTAAATGTATGCAAAAAATCTAGTTCCAAAGGACAGAACTCCAAGAAAAAGTTGCATGAAATTCTGTTTAATTGTAGTTTCAGAGAAATTGTGATGGCAGGAACAGGATTGATTAGTCAAAAACATTATATCCAAAGTAACTTGTTTTTTTGGGGTTAAAATGGACGGCATATAACGGAAATTAAGCAAACTGTACAAATTTAGAAAATATATCAAGTCAAGCCAAAAATAATTTGTTTTTGATTCTGAGAAAAAAAAAATGTTTGTTTCACCCTCAGCTGCCACTATATGTAATGCTAAAATTGAAAGAAAAAAATTGGAGTGTTTTTCGCCGCAGGAAAAAAATAAAATTTGTCCCAAAAAAAACACCATAGCACCCCCCAGAAAATCAAATGGTTGCTGCCTAAGAGGGGTGCTTCATTTCAACCAAATTTCCCCCACAAACAGTGGGCAGGGATGGCCCCCCTGGGCTTTACCCTTAATCCACCTCTGCCTAGGGGAATTGACTTGAAATATCTGCTGAAAGTTTTTATTGCATACTAACAGTAAAGAGAAATAATTGTGTGGATTAATAATGAATATTCTTGAAAAATTCTAATTCTTACATTTGTCAACAGTTCAAAGTAGACGTTTGTCAAATTTTTTTGGAAATAACACAGGTAATTTCCTATATACCTTAATATAACTGCTTGTGTTATATAAAGGTTTATAGGAAAAACAAATTCTGAGACGAGTGCCTGTGGGAAATAAATAAGCCAAATCCATTTTAGTCAAAATTGTTGGGTACCTTGCACAGTCTTAGATTTTTTTCCCCTACATACCTTAATATTACATGTTATATTAAGGTATATAGGGGTTTTTTTCTGAGGCAAGTGCCTGTGGTACCTTGTAAGAAAAAAATAATCAAGCACACCCAAATCATCTTCAAGGTCCAGTTTATTCTATTTGACTGATTTTCTCACACATTGAAATTGGCTGTAAAACGAGGGCTTTATAGCAGTTAAACTCCACCTTTTAAACAGTACCGTAAACATGCTTTATTCGTATCAACAATCAAATATAAGATTTCTGTAATAGAGTCGGCCATTTTATTTTTTTCTGACATTAGCATGTTTACGTTTATTGGGTAATTTATCACTCATCAAGTATGTATTCCAGTGGTGATTTCTTATAGCATATTCAGAGATTGACATCGACAGTAATATAAAATCCACAGGGAAAGTTGGAACACATAATTACACTCTTTTTATCAAGGATGTGTACTCTAGATTATGATATTTTTACCCACTCATAATTGTACTAAATTTAAATGATGGGTCTTTTTTATAAACTGTAACTATTTCATCGTCAATTCTATGTCAGTGTTTGCCATAATTTAAATTCTTAATTTTTACTTCAAACTTAAAACACGTCAAACTTACTCAATATTTCTCGAATTAAGGGACAGAGTTAAGTTTGACATGCGTGACAAAATCATTTCATTAACCAATCAAATTAGCGAATCTAAGCAACGTAAATATGCCCCGGGTGTATTTCTTTACGGTTGAGTATACCATAGGGACTCGGTTAGCAGATTAAAATTTTGCAAATCAATGTTTTCAATTTATTTTTTTATTATTTCCTGTCTATTTACATTACTTTATTAACGTATTTAACGCTGCCATCACTATTTCATGTGCAGTTTACTTTCCATATCCGTATACTGAAAAATCCTATTTCTTTGTTTTCTGGCAATGTGCAGTTTACTATCCATAAATACCTATCCGTATACTAGAAAATCTCCTATTTTCAGACCCTGTGGAGTATACCCGAAACTTAAGGAGTTTTAAAATACAATGAACTAATAGTTGGTATTTTTATAAAATTAAAGATTTTAAAAATGCAGTGAAAAATTGTCCAATAAATGGTGAGGACAAGTCAACACAGGAAACACGAGAACAAGACTACTGGAAACAAGGAGCGGAAACAAACACGAACTTGACAAAAATAGCGAAAACACCAAAAACATATTCATTTGTTGTGAAATTGTCTGCAACCGCGATTTTGCTGCTACGTATTCTCTCATTTGCAGTGATTTCCGTAAACGTAATTTCGAATTCTGAAATATTATTAAATTTATAAATTAGAGTCCTTGAAATTGGCCTTTTCTTACCGTTCGACATAAGAGGGGGGGGGGGGTCATATAACGGAACCGTTACTGTTAGCGACGGCTTAGACGATACATGATGTTATTTAAAATAACGTATTATCAAAATCTGCCATAGATTTGGAGAAAACAAAAACAAAACTGCCACTAGATTTATGATTTGTTTGACGTGTTTGATGTTAAATTAACCGTAGATTAGGAATTTGCCATTGATCTGGAACCCAACATAGATTTGAGTCCTATATATATATAAATATATATACAACTCGTCTAAACATCAACCCAACAATGTTAGATCTGTAAATTTGCTTTCGCAAATTTTTGGTTCTTATATATACTCGAAAGGCCGTATTGCAGATTGTGATAAAACTATCATAATATTTCCATATAATTACATTAGATGTATGTTTCATTATAATATTTTATTCTGATTGGCTAACTGCACATCACGTGTTATTCCGTAAGCATGCAGTTGCATTGCTCAATACAACTTTTCACTCATGATAACAAGTTCTCCAACAATAAAGTGCACAGGTGAATTAAATAATAAAATATATAAAATTCGTGTTTTCATAATCATAGCTAAAAAATGTAATTATAAGTATTGAATGCTTCTTTTTGTAAGACAAGACAAGACAAGACAATTTATTACAACTTAGGCACACGTATGGTGCTACATAACAAAATTAACTAACCTGTAAATATTGCTTAATCATTTAAGCGTCAGCATTGAAAGGCGGCTATTCACACTGGGGTAAAGCTGATGACCGTAACTACATTCACGGTCATCCCAAGATGTCGGATGAAAAATTAGGTCAGTATCTGTATTGTCTGTTACAGTGTTTCTATATCATTTTCTTTACAAAGGAGACATTGATACGATGTAAATTTATTAAAGATTCACACGGAAATCACAAATTACTACCGAAAAATGTTCAGGAAACGCGAAATTCAATTTGAAAAAATCGCTAAGATGTCCGTAAATCATTATCAAAATATTTTCAAGATGACCGTATAACATAAAACAAGGATGACCGTGATTGGTAAACAGATGAACGTAACTTGTAAAAGATGACCGTAATTTGTAAAGAATGACTGTAATTTATAAAGGATGATCGTAACTTTTAAATGATGACCCTCAATTCTAAGAATATCCATATTTGTATTCATAGCTTTTTGTTGTGTTTGTCTCAATAGGGGCTTAGGTAAACTAAATTTGCGACAGTAAAACTACCGATGGACGTCCTTAAAGCTTCAAATACAATACAGTTATCTCTTAATTGTGCAGTGACGTATATTAGAAATGTCGTCAGTCTCAGTCAATCGTCATAATGAGTATGATGAAACAGAAAATGGAATGAATGAATGAATGAATGAATGAATGAATGAATGAATGAATGAATGAATGAATGAATGAATGAATGAATGAATGAATGAATGAATGAATGAATGAATGAATGAATGAATGAATGAATGAATGAATGAATGAATGAATGAATGAATGAATGAATGAATGAATGAATGAATGAATGAATGAATGAATGAATGAATGAATGAATGAATGAATGAATGAATGAATGAATGAATGAATGAATGAATGAATGAATGAATGAATGAATGAATGAATGAATGAATGAATGAATGAATGAATGAATGAATGAATGAATGAATGAATGAATGAATGAATGAATGAATGAATGAATGAATGAATGAATGAATGAATGAATGAATGAATGAATGAATGAATGAATGAATGAATGAATGAATGAATGAATGAATGAATGAATGAATGAATGAATGAATGAATGAATGAATGAATGAATGAATGAATGAATGAATGAATGAATGAATGAATGAATGAATGAATGAATGAATGAATGAATGAATGAATGAATGAATGAATGAATGAATGAATGAATGAATGAATGAATGAATGAATGAATGAATGAACTGATGAATAACCTATCAACCATTTAATAATGCACATAAATACGACAGTGACATACACGTTTACTTTATTTGGCCTTTTTATTTATATTTGACTTTAATTGCCTTTTTAACTTAATTTGATTCGAGCGTCACTGATGAAGTCTTTTGTAGACGAAACGCGCGTCTGGCGCAAAAACCGACAAAATTTATATCCTGGTATCCATGTATGAGTGAGTTTATGTAGATACCTTGTAACAGTATCTTGGCTCCAATCTACTAATATTTGATCTTAGTACTCTTTATTTCAGCGTAAATAAGATATATATATATCAAAAACCTCATATTGTTGACTAGTACAACCTTAATTGGGACACCATGCATTCAGTATTCCTACCGTACCAAAAGAATATTAACTAAAATCATTGATAGAAGGCAATATAATTATGATCGTCATACAACCGATAAAAATGAAACATAAAACATTGAAAGTTACGACCGAAGCGCTTTTCTGGATCGACCTTCAAAGGGAACGCTCAAAGCTAAATATGTAGGGCCAACAACTTACAAAGAACAGATTTAAACGTTAAAAATTATCGTTCATAAAGTACACGGAATGATATATTACAGTGACGTAGCCAGGGTTTAAATGATGTGGATGCGAAACTGTCGCCGAGCGGATCGAGACGAACTATTTTTTGACCATTTTATGCAGAAAATGATACTTTTTTGACATTTTCCCTGTATGCATGTGTACGCCCCTACAATCCGACACTGGGCAGAATACCCACCAATATATATGTTTCTGACAGAATTTTATTGTTTTCTCGAAACTGCCATCATACAATACAGAAATAATTGATGTAAAAGTTTCACGTCCGATCTTATATTTGAAATCTAAAAAACGGACCCATTACAGCGGCCCTTATGTATATAAAACTTCAGAATATAGGATCCGAAGTGACTCCCTTTTCTTGGAATTTGATCCTCCCAATGGGGTTTTTGATTACTTTTCTAAACGCGTTGCAGGGACATGGAAATACCGGGCGTCCGTCCGTCTGGACTTGTTAGCCCTGTCATGTGTACAATTCTTGACATATTTTTGTGATACTTAAATAACTTGTATCATCAAAAATGTCTTTGAGTTTGACACTTGCGATAATAAGTCCTGATCGAATATTTTTTGTAACCAATTAATACCTTTGAAATATACATTATAACGAAAATCCAAATGCATTTGGCCTAAAACTTTTATTTCTCTTAAGATATTAAGAAAGAAAAAAAATAAGAATTTTTTTTTAGTTATTACACTTGTATCTTGGATAGATAAAATATGAACAATGCGGGGAATGCGGGGAGATTTATCGTTCTTTTATTGAAAATAAAATTATTATTTGTACCTAGATGGAAAAGGGAATTTATAAGCCCATGCAGGAATGATCACACTCCGTTATGAATACCAGTCGTATTTCATGTCACTGGAAACGATATCAGGATATGATTGATTTTTTGTTAACTAGTAACGCTGTTATGTCATCGCCCTGCTTTGCTAAACTCAGTCCAAGCGTGTCCGCAGGTCTGCGTAACTATATATATCATCATCTTATGCACTTGTCGTAGACGACGTAGACTTTGAACAAAAAAGTCGAGAGCACTTTTCAGTGATTTATCCATAAACTAAATGAGTCTAAAGGAAAGACAACGTATATATATATAGCTTTGGAAAAAAATGAACGCTATTCTCATATCCTCACTCTTGTTACGTTCAGATACTGGTTTACCTGTGTGTTTCTGCTGCGAACACATGCAATTATATATTTATCTTTTCCTTTTTTTTATTGTCAAAATGATGTGGATGCTTGAGCATCTGAGCATACATGCAAGCTACGCCACTGTATTATTTAGCCAACATGCTTGCAGAAAGTAAGAAGTCGCAGAGCAGAACAGAAAAATTTGAAATCAAAAGAGATAATACACCGTGTATTGAGCCTTTTTATTGCTTAGAGTTGAGTAGAAAATATATATACATGCCCAACCTAACCATACTATTTGACCTACTGCGAGTTGTTCAGTTTTTACTGTTACTCCTGTTTCTCCTTAAATATGGGTGCTAGAAAAACCAGCAAGTAAAATGGCCAATATCAGAGCCGTACGTCTTGTTTTGAAATGAATTCTCTTCTTTTGAGAAATATTTATTTTATCATCCAATTTTTCATGTCTGTCTATGGTTTTATTTTGTACATTAACTATGTTTTCAATTCATATTGTTTCTTTTCGTTCCGCTTTTACTTCGTTTCGCTTTTTACAGGTACCCCTCTTTTTGCCCCTTTTCTATTTTTGATATTTATATCGAAAATTTAAAAAATCAAACTTTCAAAAAGTGAAATTATCAAAATTGCACGTAAGATTTAGTATTTTAAAATTTTGATCAAATTCCTAAACTATATCAAATTTAAAAACGACATTTAGAATTTTAATATTTTAATAATTTGGTCAAAATTTAAAAATTTCAAAACTTTTACACAATTGATATTTTAAAACTTTGATCAAAATTCCAAAAATCCAAAATTTAAAAACTTTTTAAAACTTTGAATTGATAAGTGTTACACGGACCTATAATAATATGTTTTGCTGTTATATACTGATTATGTCAAACTCATGTGATTCGCTATGGTGGAGTTGAACAGTTCGCCGTAAAAACGTCGCTCAGTCATTTTGAAATTCAAATTACAGTAACACATGGATAGACTGAGGATCACAATCATGACATCTTCAAAGCGAAACAGGATTGAGCAAGAACGTATTGACTTCTATTTCACAATTCAACGAGACAGACAGTTATACTCTATTACACTTTCATGATAAAAAGTTCCACAGCAATATTGTTTACCTACGAAAACATGTGTAACCCCAAAAGCCCCAGCCTATTTTAACTAGAAATAACATATAGCTGAATGATGATCCCAAGTCAGTATAAGCTCTAGATAGATTTAAAGTCTAAGGAACGAACCATTTGTTTGAGAAGGCAGTGCGAGATATATATTTGAAAGAAAAAATCTGACTATGGTTTTTGCCTTTTAAAAACAAAATTTTTTGCCGTATCTGGATTGAAAACAATAATCTTGTCCACCTTTTTGCTATTAGAAACGAAAATTTCCATCCGAATTATTTAGCATTAAAAATGACGAATAAAAAAACGGGCGTATTTTTTTTTGGGGGGGGGGGGTTGCATTTGTGACTGAAATGTCTGTTTCGCCGAAGTTGCAAACTGTTATATTTAATACTTTTTTCAAAACCAAACTGCAACCGGCTGCATGCTGGGTGTGGCCTTTATGTCTATATTTGTCGACTGTCATTCATAAACTCTTTGTAATTTTAGACTCATTCGTAGCCTTTGGTTAATTTGGAATCCCTCACTTCCCTTAATTTTGTTGGGTGAAACATATCAACCAAACATTTGGATAAAAAGTACTTGTTTGTCTTTCTTAAATCGTGTCGGTCGAATTGTAAATTTCATTAAATAGCCCGGCGTATATCTGGTTTACAAAAAGAAATCTGTGAGGTTATTTTAACTTATATATATATATATATATATATATATATATATATATATATATATATATATATATATATATATATATATATATATATATATATATATATATATATCTTTATTACCAAAGTCTATATAAACTATATGTATACAATTATATCAACATCAATGATACATATAATACATACATAAACACAGACTATGTGACAGAAGAAGGTGTTGTAATGATGAACAAACATTATTTTAACGTTTCGGATCTAAGCTTAAAAGATCTAATATAAATTTACCTAAATTACACAATTCTTTGACATTATTAGTTCTCATTAGTTTAATAAATTTGTATATCGACGGTTTTTTCCAATAAAATGGTTTTATATAAATTGTTCTAAAACCTTGAAAACGTGGACATTTGAGGATGAAATGAAACTCATCCTCTATATCCTTTTTACAAAAAGAACATATTCTATTATTTCTTGTTATACCATAAAATCTTCCATTTTCTATAGCTAAGTTGTGGCTACTTAATCTTATTTTTGTTATACATTTTTTGTAAACATTTGGAATTGGTTTGCATAAATAAAATTGCAGACAAAAATTATCTAACATATTATAATTAGAACATTTTGGAGACATATGCAACTGAGTATCAAGTTCTTGTTTTAGACAATCGTACAAACGTTGCTTTATGACAGCAAAATATACATCAGGCAAGTCACAAGTAAGGTTTTGACTATACCATACATCACCTAAACCAATAAGAAAAAGTTCGTTCTTTATAAAATACAATCAGTTACACTTATTATTTGGACATCTCTCTAATTCACAATATAAGTAGTTATAACAATTTTTCAATATACAGTTTGAAGTATTTAGCAATTTAAATCAATATTTGAAAATCTTACATTTTCTTGTGAAAATAAGAGGCAATCTACCTAGTTCTTGATATATCATAACATTGTTAGTAGACAACTTAATTAACACCAAGCATATTTTTACAATAGTTCATGTGGACTCCCTCTATTGCAAGGACTTTATGTGCACCCCATATTTCGCTTGCATAACCCAATAAAGAATTTATATAAGTATCAAACAGTGATAACAAAGTGACATAGTGTAAACACATACTTTTCACATTTATTCTTTCTACCTTGTTCTGGCAATTTCTGTTGTTACATATTATATTTGCCATTAAAATTTAAAAGTACACCAAGGTAAGTAAAATTATCAACAACTTCAATTTACTTATTATCATAATACCATTTCTCATCAACATGAACTCTTCCACCTTTCCTAAATACAACAATTTTAGTTTTATCAATATTAACACTCAATGACCATTTTGATGTATACTCACAACGTATCAAGCATATTTTGTAACCCCAAAACAGATTCTGAGAAAATAACCATATCATCAGCATACATAAGTAAAAATAAATTCAATTCTTTCATCTCATATGGTATGGCATTACTATTAATGAAAGCCATTTCACAATCGTTAACATATAATGAAAAAAGTATGGGAGATAACACCTCTCCCTGCATCAAGCCCAATTCATTGGTAAAGTATTCAGAATTAAAACCATCAACACATACACATGCAGACACATTAGTATACATAGATTTAATTGCAGTTAAAAGTTTACCTTGAATACCAATTTGTGATAATTTATACAATAGCATTAGCCTTTGAACAGTATCGAATGCTTTTGTGTAATCAACAAAACAACAATAAAGACGTTTGTTTGCTGATAGGGACTTAAAAATTACAGACATTAGGGCAAAAATTGCATCTACAGTTCCAAAACCTGGGCGAAAGCCGAACTGGGCGTCAGTCAAAAGAATCGGACCAGTCCATCAAACGTTGATTTAATACGGAAGTAAATAACTTAACATACAACAAACGAGAATTTTCCATGTCTATTTTTTACTGCTAACAAGTCCCACATGTAATATAGCAGTACATAGCTTTGGATCCATACTATCATTTTATGATAGACAATTAATAGGAAGAATACAGCATAAAAAATGTCCAACCCTTACACTTTACAGCAACTATAAAATATACATGCTCAAATTAGGAACCGTTTAACATGTGCATTTTACACATATTTATTGTTTTTTAGCCCCCAAAAGGTCCCAAAATTTCTTTAAAAATTTCGCCCCCCCTTTCTAAAATCCTAGATCCCCCTGATTATGACTTAATCTTTTAGGTAAAAAGAGTTAACAAAGTTGTCTTGTGGTTGTGTGCTCAAACTGTGAACGAGAAATCCTTGGTTTTCTTACTTGATATTTACTGATAGAGAAGTGTAAACAAACAAGAGTGCTTCTTTACTAACCATTGATATTCTGTTGATAGTTCTAAATATAAAGCTTTATTACAACTATTCTGTTGATAGTTCTAAACATAAAGCTTTATTACAACTATTCTGTTGATAGTTCTAAATATAAAGCTTTATTACAACTATTCTGTTGATAGTTCTAAATATAAAGCTTTATTACAACTATCACATAAACTTAACACGATCCAAGAAAATGAGGCCCCTCATGGGGGGGTCCTAGTAATCACATAATCACCATTTTTTTGCCAATATAATCACATAATCATTAAATATTTGCTTATCTTTAGTAATCAAATAATCATAAACTAAAAATACAGTCCTAGGTAATCAAATAATCATGAAATATTTGGCTTAATAATCAAATAATCATTAAAAAAACGGCCAAGTAATCACATAATCAAAAACCCCATGAGGGCCCTCGAAAATGCTACCAAGGTCAGATAAACCTAACAGGAAATACAGGTACATCTTACAATCATTCAATACACTTAATATAGTGACCTATTACCATAACCAAGTAAACTAAACATTGACTAATGAACCATGAAAATAAGGAAGAGTCCAATGAACCATGTAGGGCAGACATGTACACGTTACAATCAATTGATGCATTTAATATAGTTGATCTATTGCATAATAGTATCCAAGAAACAAACTTAACCATGAAAACATAACATTGACCAATGAACCACCAAAATGAGGTCAAGGTCAGATGATACCTGCCAGACAGACATGTACAGCTTACAATCCTTCCATACAACATATATAGTTGACTTATATTGACCTATTGCTTATAGTTTAAGAAAAACAGACCAAAACACTAAAACTAAACATAAGCACTGAACCTTGAAAATGAGGTCAAGGTCAAATAAAACATGCGGGACTGACATGTACATCATAAAATGTTTCCATACACCAAATATAGTTGACCTATTGCCTACAGTTTAAGAAAAAAAGAGCAAAACTTAAAAAACTTTGAACACTGAAACATGAAAAGGAGGCCAAGGTGAGATAACCCCCACCAGTTGAATGTTCACCTTACAATCATTCCATAAACCAAATATAGTTGATCTATTCCATACAGTACAAGAAAAACAGACCAAAACACAAAAACTTAACTATAACCACTGAACCATGAAAACAAGGTCAAGGTCAGATGACACCTGCTAGTTGGACATGTACACCTTACAATCCTTCCATACACCAAATATACTAGACCTATCAGTATCTGAGATATGGACTTGACCACCAAAACTTAACCTTGTTCATTGACTCATGAAATGAGGTAGAAGTCTAGTGAAAACTTTTCGACAGGCATGGGGACCTTGCAAGGAACACACATGCCAAATATAGTTATCCTGTTACTCATAATAAGAGAGAAATTAACATTACAAAAAATCTTTAACTTTTTTTCTTAGTAAATGAGTCAAAGTTTTTTTTCAAGTAAAGTGTGTACATGTCCAACTGGCAGGTGTCATCTGATCTTGACCTTATTTTCATGGTTCAGTGGTTATAGTTAAGTTTTTGTGTTTTGGTCTGTTTTTCTTATACTGTTGCAATAGGTCTACTATATTTGGTGTATGGAATGATTGTAAGGTGTACATGTCTGGCTGTCAGGTGTCATCTGACCTTGACCTCATTTTCATGGTTCAGTGGTCAAAGTTGAGTTTTTGAGTTTTGGTCTTTTTTCTAATACTAATTGCAAAAGGTCAATTATATTTGAGGTATGGAAATACTTTATGATCTATATGTCAGTCGCCTAGGTTTTATTTGACCTTGACCTCATTTTCACAGTTCATTGCTCAGTGTTAAGTTTTTGTGATTTGGTCTGTTTTTCTTAAACTATAAGCAGTAGGTCAACTATATTTGTTGTATGGAAGAATTGTTAGCTGTACATGCCTGCGTGGCTTGCATGGTTAATCTGACCTTGACCTCATTTTCATGATTCATTGGTTAATGATTAGTTGTTTTGGTTAAGTTTATGAAAGTTTTATAAAGCTTTATATTAAGGACTATCAACATAATATCAATATGTAAAGAAGGCAAGACATTTCAGCGTTTGCACTCTGGTTATATGAAATGTAAACAAACTTATTTTTGCTACAAGCATTGATGAAATAGAAATAACAGGCATCTTTTTTTCAATCTATTCTTGTAATTTAGTGGTTGTCGTATGTTTATGTGTTACACATTTGTTTTTCATTCATTTTTAGGTTCATGAATTGGGCCGCAAGTCTTCTCGTTTGAATTACTTTACATTGTGATTGCAGGGCCTATTATAGCTGACTATGCAGTATAGGCTTTGCTCAGTGTTGAAGGCCATACGGTGACCTATAGTTGTTAATTTCTGTGTCATTTAGGTGTCTTGTGGAGAGTTGTCTCATTGGCAATCATACCACATCTTCTTTTTTATATATCATTTTGTGATAAAAAAGCAGTCTTGTTTGTTGACAAATTGGTATCAAAGTTATATCACATGGAATGTTATAAGGAACTTCCCTTGTCTGTATGACCTGAAAAGCACTCACTGATTACAACTCATCACTTCCAAACTGCTGATCAAACATGAGTGCATTCTCTTTAATCAAACTGGAGAAATGTATGACAAAGATTTTTTTCAACATATTGACAAAATTCAAAGTATCAGCACACCTGAATTGTTATTTACAAATACCAAAAGTATTCATTCTATTCAGTAGTACGTAGTACTCATGAAATGTGTAAAATATTCAAAACAGAAATTACTTGTCTGACAGATCTCAAAAGTGCTCACACATTAAAAGTCTTGTCACTGTAGATCAGCTTTAAGTGATTTGTTCAGCAGTACCAAATAAACAGGAATATTTGTTTGACTTACAAAATGACATATGAAATATAGCACAAACAAGTAAAACAGCAAGCTCATCAAATCTCACTGATGATACCACCGCCGCAACTGGATAATTGTAATAGTGTAATCAGAAAGTACAAGTTGATGAGAGATGAATTTGACAACCCATCACACAGTATAACTGACTTATAAATATAAACCCCAAAACCAAATTTCAGAAATTCCTATGATGTAGTTCCTGAGAAAGATACACGAAAAATATTCATGGGACGGATGGACAGTAGAATAGATGGATGGACTGACAGACAGAGGTAAAACAGTATACTGAACCCTTTTTTTTTTAAATGGGGGTATAATTATATTCCTATAGATACTTGAGATTTACAAGGGCAAGACACAGTTTAACCATAGAAATAAAGGCAAAAAATTGTAAGAACATAAATTTATAAAAGTGATTCATTTCTCTTCATCATCAATAAATTCACAATATAACATAAATTTTACAAGAATGGGAGATAACCTACAATGTTTTAAAATACAATTTGAACAACAATAAGATATTGTCAACACCTTATTGACAAGACAGTACAAGGTACAAGTACTTGCAAAATGTACAGTAGTTTTAGTTATAAAAACAAAATAAGCTTCAAAGTACTGTGGATTCATTATTATTCGTGGAATACAAAATGTACCATTTTTCATAAGTATAGGTTCACTATTTAAGGTGGTACCTAACACTACAGGGAGATAACTCTGTAAAATCAGCTAAACGTTTTGATTATGTTGTGTTGTTAAGGGGATATTAAGCTTCACAATGATCAAAATAAGTGTTTGTCAAACTGCTATATAACCAGTGTATTTTTTCTGATAAAACGGTGGGTTCAAATTTTTTGAAATTTTTATATTTTTGTCAAAGGGTCAAAGTAAATACTTTGTCAAAATTTAAAGAAAATTAAACAGGCCAAATGAATTTTAGTTTAAGTGTTGGGTACCACCTTAAATGTTCAACAAAGTACAATTTATTTACAGACTTTGGCAAAACCTCCAAATCCAATATCCACAATATTTTCTAATTCCACCCAAAATAAAACGAATCCACAGTAACTTCAATATCTTAGCACTTTATATAACAATATTTATCTAAATGTGGAGCATGTTTACCTATATACTAGGGATAACTTAAATTGCTCCCATTAAAATATTAAATATGAATACTGTATTTTAATGAGTACCGGTATCTAAACTCATGATTTCCCACTTTCGATGACATTACCAAGCATTTGCCTCTCATTTTTAAATGATTTCACAGTATTTATAAATTGGCCTTATCATATTTTTACTCTCAATAAAAAAATAAAATAAAACCTACACAAAGTAATGCAAAATTTAAAGGTCAATGTGAAAGATTTGTCATTGTGATGGAGCGTTTCCTATAAAAGTATTAATGATAAGAATCAAAAGTCCAGATGTTAATTATATGTAACCCAGTTTCAGTTTTATATGTTTAATAACAGTATTAAGGGCATACGATACAGTTACAGGGGAGGTAATTACGTTGCTAACGTAAAATGTTATTTTCGCGACGTCAAACTGTGACATACCGGGAAAAGACTGATTTTTATCATTCAAACTGATTTAATTTGAAAACAAGTGCATGGACCCATATTTTGTAAAACGACATTTTGTTTCATTTTGCAGGGAGATTATGTGAACCAAATTTGATAAAACTGTAAATAGTGCAATTTTTTAATGTTGATAAATATACAGCATCTCAATTCATGACCATTTGATAAATATGGGTTATTTCTGAATAAAAAATGCATAAGTTTTTAGGATACTTATAAAATACAGAAAATACAAATTATTTAACAAAAAACAATTTGTGTTTATCTTTTAAAACAAAATGTTCTTGTTTTCTTTCGAAAGAGAAAATACGACCACAAATCTGAATTGAGCAAATATACAAAATTTCGACCTCATTTAACTCAAAAAGTAGCACATGAAGGTATATTTTTTATTACATATTTGATTTAATCTGGCAAAAATTAGCCTATATGGAAATTTTCATCAAACTGTAAATACGGGATCAAAACTGTATCGTATGACCTTAACATTAATAATTGAATTTGTAGTAAACAATTCTTATTCAGTCAAAATTTACTCATTCAATAACATGTCTGTATTGAACATTTGTATCTTTGAATTAACAAAAGTAAAACAATCATTTAATCTTATTTCATTAACAACTAATAAACTCAGTATAGAACAGCTAATAGTGACAAAGATTTGACTTTTGCTACCCAACACTTTACTATGGTAGAATTATTGTACAAGAAAAAAAACTAACCCAAACAGATTGCACATTTATATCTTTTTTATTTCAAATAATTATTAAACAAAGAACAAACTTTATAATTCATTAAGGAAAAGAGATTAAAATTTAAAGTCTAGTGTCAAATTTAACAAATAGCTATCAAATGAATTAAAATATGGAAATCATTATTTACATATGAAGGTGTTGTATAAGGAAACTCTCCATTAAAATTATTTACATAATGAAGTATTATATGTAAAATATGAAAATACTTATTTACAAGTAGAAAGAGAATTTGTGAAACAGATCAAGAAATCAAACATTTCACTTTTTTTTTGGATGATAGAGCCAGACATAACTTTTCGTTTGAAAAAACGTTTGCTGTACCATGAAACTTCAATTTTGTAGATTTTCATACATTTTCTCACAAAAACAAACAAAATCATGTATTTCATGTTGAAAACACAAAATCATTCTGTCTTTTAAATCCACAATTTTTCCCTTAAAACAAAATTATATCCGCCAAGAGACAAATCAATATAATTTATCAAACAACTTAAAATTACAGATGTAACAATATGCTTAATATTGATAGGTTATGCGATAGTTAAGGGGTGATTGATACGTACAGTAATATACATGAGAAAGAAATCTATTATGTTTTTTATCATCTGCCTAAAGGGCCTATTATTTTAAAATGAGACTAAAAGGTGGAAAACAACTTCAGTGAAACTGATCCTTTTTTTTCTTTTATTTTTTTTTCTGATCAAGACTATGTTACTATTAAAGGTAAAATGAAATAAATTATGACAAAAGATACAGTACAAAACATTGAAAAAAATATTTATACAATACTTTATTATAGCAATAAGTAAAAAAAAATCACTAATAATTTTCTGCATAAAAAAGCAAGATTTTAATGAGATTTCTGCGGAATGAGAAGCTTTGTACTTGTAAATGACTATTAATGTTGTAGTATATTTGGTATGTTAAGTATGGCAGCTGTCAAGCACTTTCTTTGCGATTCAAATTTTAACAATAGTTTACAATAGTATGTCAATGGGCAGTCCAGTAATGCCAGTTCACATTGTTCATGCTATGTCTGTCGTCTGCTCATACAGCAATCTTCTCTATTTCATCCATATCATCGGCATCCAACTTCGTTATCTTACGACCTGGAAAATAAACATTACACTATGACTGTTTTCTGTAGAATTCACCCACAATACTATTGATTCTTAGGTAACAATATTAATGGACTGAGGATAATTTCAATTTCTTAGATAATTGATTTCTTGGTGTTAATAAATTCTGTATTATTGCCTAAAAAGTTCTTGTATTGTGCTGAACAGTGAAACTCATTTTTTCAATGAAACTTTGCTCTAATTCATTAACGAATGTGGAATTGCAATGTAGACAGAATTTAAGAGGACTAGAAACAGCAGCAGTCCTTTTGCGCCAATTACTGTTTTTCAGGGGTATCATTTGCGCCAAATTTTGTATTCCAAATGTATGAATTGCGCCAATAGTTGGAGCTCATTTGCGCCAATTTACCTTTACACATATCTATCATAAATATTAATGATTGATTAATATGTATTCTTATTTTTGGCTTAAAACGTAAAATATGTTCTGAGATATTTCACCATGAAATGAGCATCAGGAGAGAAATGATTTAAAATGCATTAGACAGTCAATGTACAGAGAGAGAAGAAAACTTATAGCTTTGCTGAATATTTAATAAAGATATGCCAAAAGAGAAGAAAACAGAAACATTTGCTGATTATGTTTTAGCCACATATGTTCATGACACAATGATTTATTTCCACCATGGGTATGGGCTTAAACTCTCTACCGCAAGACATACTAGTAATGGAGCAGAAGCATTCCACAGGAATCATAATGAACAGTTTTATAAATCTCATCCTTCAATTTTTGTGTTTTTGGACAATAAAGTCAAGTTATAAGCTACTACATACATTAAATTAGGAAATACCCATGTAGCAGCAGTAAGAAGAAGATATGTTCCAGAAAAGGAATCATTTGCCGTGTAAACTGCAGGTAACAAGTCCGAATAAAGGAGGAGGAACGTCATTTTTCTTCTTATTGGCGCAATCGTAGGTTTTATTTTTGGCGCAAATGATACCATATAATTTTAAAACAGTTGGCGCAAATGCAGTGTTTTCGTTAAGAACCGGCCGCCGGCCACTTTGACCTGTTCAATTCGATTTCCGGCCGGTTCAGTTGTCCTTAAAAAAAAAAAAAAAAAGTCCCATTTTTTTTTATAAGATCTTTTTATATTAAAATCATGACAACGGAGTTTGAAGATTTGTGTTTATACTTTAAACCGACATGCGGTTGCAACGACGATTTTCATTGGCTGTTATTTCAGACTTCCTGTTTGACACACATGTTTATCTTGTTATGATTGAATGAATAGTAATGAAGAGAACACTACATGATTTTTTCACTTCAACAACTACCACGTCAAAGAGTAGAAAAGGTTTGGATTACTATGTATTTTGACAAGATTTGGAACAGTTTGAATGACGTTATAGCTTTACTGTTTAATTAATCTACAACGGGCCCCGTCGATCTGCCGGCTACTACAGAGCATCCGAAAAGGGGGCAGGGTACATCGATTGAAAAGTTGCATTGGCAGAACTTCTGGTCCCGTTCCAAATCATAGATATATTTCTGGTGATTATACTTTCAGTTGTGAGGTATGTAACCCTTTTAAAAGCTATCAAATGAAATTTAGAAGAAGTGGAAGCTCATGTCTTCTTATAAATGAGCCTGGCCAGCACTTCTTCTTTTTCTTTCTTTACACATCTTTTCATACCACCGGGATAATGGGAAGGGGGATATTTAAAACTGCTGCGTGCAGGGGAAGTGCTGTCCAAATTTTTTTGGGGTCCCCAAAGGAAGGACAAAAGAATCTGGTTTTAAATGTAAATAGCACCATAATTTTCTTATTGTCCCAAGTCCCTATCTAAATTAAATTAATCTCTCATCAGGGTCAGGTTCAGAGTTTTTGCTACTACGTGTAACCTTTTATCAACAATATATAGCCAGAAATAAATTATGATGCTCAATGTAGTTTTTTTAATATTCAAGTTGCTTTGATGCTAGTCCAAATAATTATGACGTATGGCAAGGCTATTTTATTTTTTTTCTGGGACGCCTTCCTACAACGTCGTAGGAAGGTGTCCCAGAAAAAAAATTAAAATAGCCTTGCCAGACGTCATAATTATTTGGACTCCTTTGATGCATGACACCATCATGATGATCAAATAAGTTCTTTGTTAAATTTTCCATTTATTAGGTTGATGCAATATTAGTATTACATGTACTAATTTTACACTTTTTTAAAACATGGAAATGTGATAGTTCTATGTTTTTTCTGGTGAACGCTACTGATTCCACCATCATTGAAACATGTATCATTAGTTGTTTATTATTTGAATTTGCATGCTTGTTATGTTTGCTTTGTTATTTTTAATAAAATATGAATATTTGTTTTGTTAAAATTGTTTTATGTTAATTTTCAGATGCATGTGATGTTATTTGATGTTTACTGGCTAACTTTATGATTATTACTACAAAATCATTCAGTGAACATTTGTCATGTCCTCATGGTTAATAATTATGACATATATGCAGCTGCATATATGTTTTAATTATCAAGCAGGCACGGTTGGATTGTAAGTATATATAAATCACTATCCTCCTGATTCCATTTGGAGTTAGTTCAAGCGTTTCAATTTTATTTTTTAAATTTTTGAAATGTTCTTTTATAGGCATGGGTTTTGATCATTGTTGAAATCAGAACATTGCCAACTTCCAAATCATTCGTCTTTGGTGGCGATGTGTCTCATTTGCAATCATACCACTTCTTCTTATTAGTATTATTAGTCTGCGCTTTAAATTTCTCCATGCTAAACATATGTGTGCACACATAAAAAAAACACATCTTCTTCTTGACAGAAAAACAATGATAATTAACTGTGTTCAGTTCTACGCACATTTGTGAATTAATGTTTTGTTCATTCACACGTTGAATAAGTTCTACATTTTAATTCTTGGATCAGTTATACTAATATTATTGTATATAATCTGCAAAAATATTTGTAACAATTAAATTGGACAATAATTTTAAGGTAAACAGCTATAGATGCAAAATTTAATATTATGAAATTGACCACTGTTTTTTTTTTATTTTTCAGTGCAAAATGATGCTACTCCCACATGTCCCACAGTTGTTGATTCCACTACAACTACAGATACTGCAAATGAGGACAATTCCACATCTACTAGTGCTAGTACTAGTGCTAGTACAGACACTGCTGCAAATGAGAGAAAGTCCTCAGTGCAAGAAAGATTTGGGCCATGGAATGATGAAGAATGTAAATCATTGCTGAAAAATTTATTTGATGAATCAAAATCATTTCATTCTTGTTTTATTTGTAAAGATGCTTATTGTACTGGGTTAAGTAAAGAGACACTGTCAAAGTTTCCAGGATACAAGAAATTTAACCACAAATGGCTAAACCGTTCTAACTGGTGGCTATGCTTTGTTGAGACTGAAGGAATGTACTGCTTAGTTTGCAAAAAACACCACATTAAACACCCACACAACCAGAGAGAGGTGTTTGCAGCAACACCAAGTATTAGATTTAAGCTTGATGCTATTACTACACACAACAATAGCTCTTTGCATGCTGCTGCACTTCAAACTGAAATGATACAGAAAGTCTCATATTTCCATCAAGAAGTTACAAAAAAATCAGAGGTTGAAACAAGTGTTCTTGAAGGTGTGTTTTCAACAGCCTACTACTTAATGAAAAGCTTTATTGCAAACAGGCAACTGTTACCACTACTAAATTTTATTGAGAAAATTTTTCATGTTGAAGATTTAAAATATTTTAATCATAGATCTGCTGAGTGTCAGTCTGAAATATTTATGACTTTAGGAGAGACTATGAAAAAATCCCTTCTTAGTGATGTTAAGAAGTCTCCAGCATTCGGAATTTTAACTGATGAAGTTTGTGACATTTCTGTTACAGAAAATCTTATGACATTTATACAGTATTATAATAGTACATCTGAATCTGTCTGCACTCAATTTTTATCATGTCAGAACATTTTGAGTGAGTTTTCCTCTGCAAATGCTGATGCAATAACCAATTCTCAGTGAACTCAAAGATGATGACCTTGATGTTTTAAAGTTTGAAGGATTTTCTTCAGACGGTGCAGCAGTAATGGTAGGCAAACGTGCTGGTGTTGCAACTCTTCTTAAAGCAGAAAACCCATCATTAATCAATGTGCACTGTGTTTGTCATCGTCTGGCATTGTCCTGTACAGACTCAAATGAATCAATAAATTATATAAAGACTATAGAGACTTTATTGAGACAATTATGGCAATTATTTGAAAACTCTCCCAAGAAAATGGCAGTATATCTAAAAACCCAAAAGCAGTTAAAAGAAATTAGCATGGGTGAAAAAGCTACAAAGATTGTAAGCAAAAGACTCAAAAAGGCTTGTCGTACAAGATGGTTGAGCCTAGAGGCATCAGTGCGTGCAGTGCATGGAGATTATGAAGCAATTTTGCACACATTGTCTATATTGGATCAGTCGGGAGATGCTGCAGCCACAGGGCTCATGAAGAAAATGAAATCCATTAAATTTTTAGGTACATTATACATTATGAGAGACATATTACCAGTTCTTGCAGATCTTTCAAAACACTTCCAGAAGGATTCTCTTAATTTTTCTGATATCAGGCCTTCAATAAACTTAGCAAAAGATAAACTGAAAAAATTGTTAGAAGAAGAAACACCAATGCAGTCTCTACAGACTGATATAGACTCATTTTCTGACATGTGTGCAGAGATCAAGCTTAATAATAAAGAATTAAAAGAACTACAATCTTTATTTGAAAAGTATGTAAATGCTCTTATTAACAACATAACCAGAAGATTTGAAGATAGTTCTGATGTTCTAGCAGCACTCGGAATTTTTGATCCGTTAAGTGTCCCTCTACAAAACCAACCAGGATTTAAAGAATATGGAATTGCTCAGATCAATATCCTTGCTGATCATTTTCATCAACTAGATGAGCCAGAAACTAAAACTCGAAAAACAGAAAAAAAATGCAGAGTGAATGGCAAAGCTTTAAGTACCATATAAATGATGTACTGAAACCAGTGATACCAGAAGATGTAAGGGATGGTTCATCCAAGTCTACAAATACAACAGAATGGCTTCTCTTGCAGCTCCTACGAAATCCAACCTTTGAGAATTTCTACCCTAGTTTAATTCCTATTGCAGCGGCTGCAGTGGCCATACCAATTACCAATGCATGGCCAGAAAGAGGAGCAAGTTCTTTAAAAAATATCAAAACAAAATTAAGGAATAGACTAGGGGAAGCAATGCTGGAGAATATTCTGCATGTCTGCATTAATGGGCCAGCACCTGAATCTAAAGAAGGTCAAGCAATAATAAAGGCAGCTGTTAACTCATGGTTGAAAGCAAAAAACAGAAGGAAAGTTCCAAAAGTTAATAAAATATCAGGTGCTTGTGGTGTTGTAGTCAAAGAAACTCTGAATGACAATGTGATTTCACAAGATGCAAGTGTACAAACAGAAGAAAATCCAGTCATAGTAGAAGCTCAGGAAGTGTTGTCTGAAGTTAGACAAGCCATGAAGGTTATGGCTATAGAAAATGAAAATGATTCAGACTTTGAGGATGAATCAGATTTTGAGGACGATTGTTGCTGGTGAATATAAAAAAGAAGACTTTATTTTGGCATGAATAAAAAGTTTTTATACATAAGTGTCATTGAATTATATCCATCAATCATTATAATAATTAATCTCTTATTAAGGTTCATCATAACAAATGGACAAATATGGCCGTATTTTCACCTCAAAAACTCCTCTGTGTACTGACTTACCTGTGCTGTTTGGAAAGTTTTAATGCCTAGCATCCACTAGATATATAAAAGTTAAATGCATTTTGTGTTTAAGAAAGATAAAATCTTTCATAGTTTTTGATGGGCATTTTTTTTCCTTTCTGCAGAAGGTGTAAAAATAAACAAATACCTGAATAACTTTGATACTGTCCACTCACTGACTCAGATAAACTCTTTAACTCAACTGTAGTTGTGAAGATACCTCTTGTCCATGTCAATTAAGGACAATCAAAACAATACAAAGTGGTTTTTTACCTGAGGGACCATCTCATAGTTGTACCACAACTTAGTTAATTTTCACACCTTTTGCATGAAGGAAAAAAAATGCCCATAAAAATCCAAAAGAGATTTTATCTTTCTGAAACACAAAATGCATTTAACTTTATTATATCTAGTGGATGCCAGGCATTAAAACTTTTCCAACTTCACAAGTAAGTCTGTATTCAGAGTAATTTTTGACATGTAAATACAGCCATATTTGTCCATTTGTTATGATGAACCTTAAAGTGATAAAAATGAAAATATTTCAATATTATTTCAATATTATACTTTCTGACTTGGTGATGTTAGATAATATAAATTTTTTTTGACTTAGAAAAACTTAAAGGTTGCCTACATTAACAGTAGTACTGTAAAAGTGACATTTTTGGAACAATAATAATTTGATGCCATGGCCAGAATTCAGGATTTTGTTTCTAATTTTTTTTTTTGAAATCTTTGAGGGTGGGGGGAGTGGTAGAAATGACATTTTCAGAACTATAGTTTTATGCCAGGAATGCAGCCTTTTTGTGTAAATCTTGGGGGGGCTAGTGGTGAAAGTGACATTTTCAGAACTATAATTTAATGCCCAGAATGCGCCAGAATGCAGGATTTTGCGTCTAATTTCAAAAAAATCTAGGGGGGGCAAGCCCTCCCAAACCCCCCCTTTTAGGAGTGGGCCTGCTTAAATCTCTAAATGGCCCCTTCAAACAAAATGAAGTGAAACCCCTGCAAATGTAGCATTGGAGAAAAAAAGTTGTGGCTCAAAAGGACGCATTTTTGTCGCAACGGATATCTCCCGCTAGAAACTATGAGACCCATCAATCAATTAATATTTCTTATTTCAATCTAAAAAAATAAACCCTTCTTGGAAATTTGATAAACAAAAAAGTTCAGAGACCAGACCAAAATAACAAACCCTGAAGATATAACTTTTTTAAAAAGGGTTTGACTTTATAGAGTTCATGATATTTATGCTCTTTGAAAAGTATCACTTGAAAATACTATCCAAACATATTCTTTTTTGGGTATAATTTCTGTTTGAAAGTTAGAATAATTGTATATCAACCTACCAAAATGTTTTTCTATTGATTTGAGGGTACTCAGAGAACGACGTCCATCCACCATATTTATAGCAAGTCCACTTTTACCAAATCGCCCTGTTCGACCTATTCTGTGAAGATATGTCTCGTAATCAGGCTGGAAATCTTGTGTCAGAGGAGGGTCAAAGTTCACTACTACTGTAACCTGTTCCACATCAATACCTGAAAAATAATAATCAATTTTAGTCTATGAATTCAAAATATCTTTTGGATAACTGTTCTTATAACTACTTCTAATTTTGGCTTAAAATTATATAAACTGTAAACAAACTTATTTTTTACAAATACTAATTTTAATGAACTTCACAACAATTTATATCAACCATTCTCAAGGCTTTTTTGACGTATTCATTTAAGAATAGATCAAATTTTTAAGTATTCCAAAGGATAAATTTTCAGGTTGTTTTTCTACTTCAGTACTTGGGAAAGTCACTAAAATAAGTTGGTACTGTAAATTCAGAAATTAATGCGAGGTTTTCATAAATGGGAATAATGCAACTTGGTGAGTATCACAAGAATGAGATCTCACATTTTAAAATTTGATACATGTATCTGTATGCATTTTATTCTGACATCAACAATAATAAATCTCGCATTATGTGTTCATACTTCAAAACTCCTAATAATAAATGCAAATAATTATTTCTGAATTTAAAAGTGTTTTTAATGTATGCCCAAAAGTTATCCCTTTAGTCAATACAGACACCTACCTCTTGCTGTCACATTAGTTGTTGCCCAAAAGTTATCCCTTTAGTCAATACAAACACCTACCTCTTGCTGTCACATTAGTTGTTGCCCAAAAGTTATCCCTTTAGTCAATACAGACACCTACCTCTTGCTGTCACATTAGTTGTTGCCCAAAAGTTATCCCTTTAGTCAATACAAACACCTACCTCTTGCTGTCACATTAGTTGTTGCCCAAAAGTTATCCCTTTAGTCAATACAGGCACCTACCTCTTGCTGTCACATTAGTTGTTGCCCAAAAGTTATCCCTTTAGTCAATACAGACACCTACCTCTTGCTGTCACATTAGTTGTTGCCCAAAAGTTATCCCTTTAGTCAATACAGGCACCTACCTCTTGCTGTCACATTAGTTGTTGCCCAAAAGTTATCCCTTTAGTCAATACAGACACCTACCTCTTGCTGTCACATTAGTTGTTGCCCAAAAGTTATCCCTTTAGTCAATACAAACACCTACCTCTTGCTGTCACATTAGTTGTTGCCCAAAAGTTATCCCTTTAGTCAATACAGACACCTACCTCTTGCTGTCACATTAGTTGTTGCCCAAAAGTTATCCCTTTAGTCAATACAGACACCTACCTCTTGCTGTCACATTAGTTGTTGCCCAAAAGTTATCCCTTTAGTCAATACAAACACCTACCTCTTGCTGTCACATTAGTTGTTGCCCAAAAGTTATCCCTTTAGTCAATACAAACACCTACCTCTTGCTGTCACATTAGTTGTTGCCCAAAAGTTATCCCTTTAGTCAATACAGACACCTACCTCTTGCTGTCACATTAGTTGTTGCCCAAAAGTTATCCCTTTAGTCAATACAAACACCTACCTCTTGCTTTCACATTAGTTGTTGCCCAAAAGTTATCCCTTTAGTCAATACAGACACCTACCTCTTGCTGTCACATTAGTTGTTGCCCAAAAGTTATCCCTTTAGTCAATACAAACACCTACCTCTTGCTTTCACATTAGTTGTTGCCCAAAAGTTATCCCTTTAGTCAATACAGACACCTACCTCTTGCTGTCACATTAGTTGTTATCAGGACTTTTTCTTTGCCTTCTTTAAATCTGTTAATAATAGCTGCTCTTTGTTCTATTGTTAATTCTCCTGTCAATAAACCTACAACATGGCCATCTTTTGTCATCATTTCTGCTAACCAGGCAGCTGTTTTTCTTGTCTAAAAAACATAGCAAAGAAGTTGGATTACTCATTTGAATTGTTTCACATTTTGTCATCTTTGAGCATTATCATCATTTATTACTTTGGATTCATTATTTTTTGCTGGATATCAATTTTTGTTGATTTCGTGGGTCAAGGTGAACTATGAAATAAAACTTTAAATGAATGACAGATTTCTTATAAGCTTGTATGCAAACTTTGGCAAAACCACAAATTAAAATATCCACGAATATGCAAGTTTTCCTTATTCCACGAAATTAATACCCACAAAAATAAGTCAATCCACAGTATACTGTATGGATTTTGCTAATTGCTTTCATTCTTTTTCTATGGTCTCTTATCCTGGTGGATTTTTATCTTATTGTCAATCATACCGCATCTTATCTTTATGATGATGAAAATAATGATAATATTAAGAAAAGATGATCACAGGTTGCAGATTCAGGAGCACACTAAAAGTCACACTACATTGAATAGGCCAACTGGAATTGGACATGCAGCAAGTTCTGTATTTCTGAGTATATTTTACCTTTCCTTACAAAAAATAATTATAAAGGAGTATACTCACAAAATGATATTTGTTTTTCAAAATGTGTCTTTAGTTATCTCCCCTTAATGTTATATATGACAAACTATTTTTTTTGTATTTATTGTCACACAGTGTATTGTAAACTTATTTTCACTTTACTATGATATTTCAAGTGAACTTAGCAATTATTTATTTTTTTGAGATCTTCTTAATTTCGTGAGGGCTATTCCAGAAAAAAATGTATGGGGGGGTTGGAAGGCACATTGTATTAATAATACATGGGTGATGGGTATCAGAGCAACTTTTCACACTATAGTGCTCTATAATTCTCAATTACAATTGTCTGGGTGGCGGGTGCTGACAAAAACTGCCTTCCAACCCCCCCCCCCCCCCCCCCCCCATACATTTTTTTCTGGAATAGCCCTGATATAATTTTATATAAGGGCTGATTTAAATTTCACATAATTGCGAGAAAAAAAATTAAAAAATTTCAGACTTTGAAAGTCAAACTATAAATTGTGTGCGAAAATTAGTTGGTTTACAGTTCCTTCTATGTATGATATTCCTGATTATTACATTGGTTGCAATGAATTACATTGATTTCCCAGTTAGATAAAAACCGATAATTTCACATGTGAAATAAACGTGGTTATTTCACTCTCTGACGTCATACAACAATAGGCGTTGTCAAGACGTCGATAACGTCGGATCAAAACAAATTGTCAATGCGTAGGAAAAAGATATAGTTCCTTACATTTTCTACATTAATTTCATAAAAAAAAACCATTTACCAATGTAATAAAAAGAATAACTAATTGCCGTATTTGAATATCAAAAATAAGACAACTTGTGACCGAACGCCGCTATGGATTAAACTCGTGCTGCGCACTCGTTTAATCCATGCGTCGTTCGGTCACGCGTTGTCTTATTTTTTATATTCAAATACGGCGATTAGTTATACTATAAATATTCATCAGATTATTTCAAAGATATGCTAATAACTTTAAAAGACAGAAAATCTGGCAAAATGATGGCCATAGTGATTTCCTCGTGTCCTCATAACTTCTTTTTGCTGAAGTATTTGATTGGTGAAATTCAAGTAAGGTGGAAGTTGTAGGCACCTGCCACATACAGGGTTTACCACTCATAACCTCAGTGTTGACAAGCAAGTGATACTGTTACTGAACTACTTAGACCACTTGGCCACCTAGGTGATTTAAAAGAAAAGAAGTTAACATGTTCACTACAAAGATGGGACACAGGTGATCATCTAGAAGTTTGCCCAATCCCAACATTGGCAAATTGAAATGTCAGATAAAAATCCCTGTGAGCTGCAGTGCATTACTTACTGCACAAAATATCATAGACTGTCCAATTGATATTGTTCCATATATATTACTGAGTGCATGGAATTTAGCTTCAACATCAGTGCATTCTATATAAAATTGTTTAATATTGTCTAAGCTTTCTTCTTCTCGTCGTAATTTTATAACAATTGGACTCCTGGGTATCACAGCCTGAGCAAAGTCCATTACTTGATCATCGTAAGTAGCGGAGAATAACAACATCTGACACGTCTGTTTGTTTAACATTCTGAAACAAAGAATAATTTTACATATCGTTAAAAAATTTATAGTTCTTTTCAATATGCCAAAAGGCAGTATCTTCTTTGAAAATTAGTGAAGCTCTCTCTGTCAATGACCTGTTAAAATCAATTCTGGCATGTAAATATTTCTGTATTCTGAAATGCATTTTACTTGACAGTATTATATGCAATTTTGACTTTTAAAGCCTGTGAAGTTCAAATCCTCAAATTGATGAGTATATCCTGTCCCCTCGCCATCTATTCTGGTTTTCTATTAGTTATATATATATATCTGTGTTTGAAAAGGTGAAATGATTTCGTGTGTAAAATAGATAAAATTTTACTATTGAGATTTGGTTGAAAGAAAAGAATATGATCACCATAATTTTATGCAGACAGAAAATTAAACTGTGATCTCTGACTCATTTTAAGGTCAAATAAGCTCTCCAAAATGACATCCTGAGATTGAAACATCATCTGAAAGTTATTACAATATTGTGCTATCAAAATGAATAAATATTTAGGATTTGATGGAAAAAAATTGTGAGCATTTTAAATCCTGTTAAAATATAAAATTTCGCACAGAAATAATTTTACCTCTACAATGTTATGGACTGGTCTTGATTGACCTACCTTACTTACCTTTGTAACCTAACAGACTGATCTTGATGACCTTGTGTTGCTATCATGACGTCTGCTTCATCCAATACAAATACAGTTAATAATTTAGGGTCAAAACATTTATGTTTAATTGCCCAATCACACACCGTGCCAGGTGTCCCTATAATGATGTGGTCATCTTTTCGCTGTCCTCTTGAAACTGTAAAATAACAAATGGCAATCAAATACTAAGTATTTAAAAAGTATTTAATTATTTTCATAGATAATAATTTTCATGGATAAAGGAAACATTGTATTTCATGGATATTTAATTTTGAGGTTGGCCAAATAAGGCATACAAGTCTCCAAAATAAAATCTTGTTGGAACATTTAAATTCATGGTTATTGGTTTACCTGTACACACAAAATCAATGGAAAATTGTTTCCCACATATAATAATAAATCTAAAGTAAGCTATATTTGATCATCTTCTAGATAATGCTATATTCTGCCAACTTAGTTAGGTCAAGTTTAGTGGGTCAATGTTCGCAATTGTTTCTCCAACCGAGAACGGTAACGGTAATGTTTTCTTCTGTTGCTCAGTCCATATTGTTAACTTGGATATGTATGATGGCTAATTTTGAAGCTGAGACATTTTCACATTTGTGGTTAAATTTTGAGGTACGAAGTGAGATTTATTTTTTCCGTAAATTAGCAAACCCTGAGAATCCTTTCATGATGTGGATCCTCGTTGTTCTTCAAAATTTAATACTGTGAACACATTTAATAGCTTCATAGTTTTTACACATTTATTCTATGTTCCCCTACTTTCTAAATCGACACAAATGGTTAAGCTCGGTCACTTGTTTATCATAGAAACGTGTCAAATATCACTACACAGAGATTTTTTGTTTACAGACAACTTTTGAGTTCCTCATTTTGAGGCGCATTAGGGATATTGACCCAAGTATAGATTATTACATTTCATTTTTCATATAAGACCCTTTATCAGCCCTCAATGATGATATCAGCTTAAGAGCCGTATAGGGATATTGACCCAAGTAAAGATTATTATATGACCCTTTATAGGCTGTAGGCTTCAGGGCTGATATCATGATTGAGGGCCGATAAAGGGTCTGATATGAAAAATGACATGTAATGATCTTTTTATCACATACTTCAGTAGAAGAAATACAAACAACTATTAAATTCTTGTTTTTCTTTGAACCTTTAGATAATAATTTACAGACAACCAAATACATATTTCTTAACTTAATTTTCTTTATTGATATTACCAGCATTTCTTATTATCTTGTCATAACAATTATTATGTTCTTAGTTTGAAAAAATTATTGTCATCTTTCCTGTGACGGTTGCCCCCGAACAAATGTGCATAGTTTCTCCTTTAAATTGTAATGGACAATTTTTGGCATCTTATTTATGTCTTTCCAAAAATATTTAATTTTTATTCATTTTGGTTCTTCAAACAGTTTTTGAAAAGTTTTAAATCACTTGCAGTTTTCTGCACTTTGTTGTCGTTTTAAAAAAATTCTGGAAATGCAGAAGTTGCATTTGATAAACGTCACGGAAATTAACGGGAAGGCATGTGATTACATTCAGGAAGCAGTCCATAAAGGTTCTTTTATCAGCCTACCGAGGAAATTCTTAGGAATCTGGTCAATAAATCTAGTAATCCTTTCACAGCCTTTAATAAATTTAAATATTATTGAACTGTAATATTTTCTATATGATAAGGTATCTTATCAATGTATATATATTCAAGTGATAGATGAATAAGAGGAGAGATCTGGTTAATATATTCTTTTTCACTATAAATAATCAATTTTGCATTATAAATATACTTAATGTACTTGATTATTTATCACCACAAGACAGAACAACTGAAATACCTCTTTCTCCTCTGACTGCGTAACTAATTCTTAGTCCTGTCATTTTCTGTCCCATCTGTTCAACATTTTGTCCGATCTGTAAAGCTAATTCATATGTTGGGGCTAAACAGAGACACTAAAATGTAAAATCGAAATCATAACATTATTTCATTTTTCTGATGTGGTTGCAATTTTTATTTTACTTTGCCATATAGGTGGAGATAACTCTGGCAAATAATTTAATTCTATAAAGGAATTCATGCCAGAAAAATTCACTTATTTCATCATGTCGCAAGAAAGTGATTACAACGACCCAAAGTTTTCATTTTATTTTCTGAAAGCATTTTCTATAAGTTTTCATTTCATGATCTATTTAAAAAAAATTGTAAAGTTTTCTCTCTCTGCATACAAGTGTTTTTTCAGTGTTTACTCTGAAAATTTTGCACAACCTGAAGCATGAATAAATATTTCTGTGACCTATGCTTTCATATTAATTTACTATTTTAATTCAAAACTACACATAACTTAATGAGATTTTATAATAATAAGTAAAAGCCAATACAAACCTGTGGATAATCTTTGCTGATATCAACTCTACTTAACATTGTTAAGACAAAAGCTGCTGTTTTTCCTGTTCCACTCTGACTCTGTGCTATCATATTTACTGGTCTAAAAAATCAAAACACTTTGGGATACTGAATATTGATGTAAAAATCAGCAAACATAAATAAACTGTAAAAATGTCTCATTCTGTTAAAATCCAGTTCCCTCCACAAAGGTATCACCAAAACATACTTACATTCAGAGACTATACTATTATCCCTTGGAGGTTGTTCATTTGGCTTGCCATTGAAGATGCATTTCAATGGACAAACATTTCTATCTTAATCTGTTTATGAGCTGCTTGAATTTGTAATGATATAATGTGTTGGTATGCAGAAGATTGGCAGCCCCAAAAGATGTTATATCCAGCCACATTATGTATGTGCACATCTGATTTAAGCAGGAGTCTGTAATGTAATTCAGTGGTTGATGTATAGGCTGTTGTTTTTCTTCTTGGATTGTTCGCTTTTTGTCATAACTGGGTATTTTATTACTCGCTATGGGGCAGGTTTTTTTTCTCTCATTATTGAAGGCTGTACGGTGACCTTATAGTTCTTAAAACTCAGTTGTTCAGTCTCCGTCAGAAATTTATCTCCTTGGCAATCATATCACATCTTCTCATAACATATTTTATAGTGACTATTTTTTTACATAGATTGACATGTATTAAAAGTAAAGTTGAATTAAGATGGCCGCCGAGCTGAAAACACTGTAAAAAGTCAGCTCCCAGTTTTTTGCAGTTTTTTGTGTTTTATATGAATTGTTGCATGATGAAAAGTGGATAGTCTGATAGATAACAATTTGCTGAATCATTGGATGCCAACTTATGAGAAAAATTTGGTGGAACTTTTGTGATATTTACAGAAAACCATTTTTTTGGATTCAAGTGTTCACCTATTATTGATTATATTTACTTGATAACAAAGGATTTAATTCAACATGCCTGGAGGCAATAGCCTTACAAGTAACAAATCTGTGAAAAGTGGAAAATGTGGAAACACTGTTCAGACTTTACTAGCTGCCAAATTAGATAAAGTTGACAAAGAAAAAACTGAAAAACCTAATAAACAACCAAAAAGGACTCACTCTGAAGTGTCAAATGAATCAAATACAAGTGTTGATCTGACTGGTATAATTAGTATACAAAGGGACATAGAAGAAATTAAACAAAACCTGGAGGGTGGATTAAAAAAGATAGACCTTGAAAATGCAACAAAAGACCTTGTTAAGTCAAGTGATCTGGAAGTCATTGTAACTACTATAGTGAAGAATTTATTTAAAGAATTTACTTCATCCATAGAGACAAAAATTGATAAAAAAGTATCAGAAGTAATAGAGGAAATGCAAGAGAAAATAGATGCATTATCAATAGAAAATGAGAACTTGAGGGAGAAAGCGGAGGTAGCTATGAAAAGCCTATCTGCAACAAAGAAAGAACTACACCAAAATGAACAACTGACAAGAGAAGCTATTACCAGCAGCAACTACAATGAACAATATTCTCGCAAAAACAACATAAGAGTTATAAACTTTCCATGGCGAGAGCGACAAGATCTACGTGCGGACTTTATTAGTAAAGTGAAAAGGGACATGAATGTTGAACTTGAGGAAAGAGATGTTGTCGCCATCCATAGAATTCCATCTGACAAATTAGGACCAAAACCTCTTATTGTGAGACTATTCAGTAGTGATGTCAAACGAAGAGTGATGCGAGAAAAGAAGAATTTACAAGACCATGTAAGATTTTATGATGACATTTCCAAAAGGAACATTGAACTGATGAAAAGACTAAATGAGACTGAATGGTTCAGCGACGTATGGTACTTCAACTGTGGTGTATATGGAAGGATATCTGATGGTCTACAGCTGAAGTTCAATATATTTGATGACATTTTTCTTAGATTGAGACAAAGGAAATAAGTAGTTAACTTAGTACTTGACTCTCATTGTTACATGTACATTATGTCTTGATGAACTTTGATCTATTTTTTAAACATGTTAAAAGTGCCATTCTTATTTTCATGGGACAAATCTTAATACTATAAAAGTTGTCTCCACTTTGTAAAATAGTTGACTATGTCATAACTGATAAATCATATACAGGATATATAAAATTGAAAGAACAATTATACTGCAAAAAACTAGAATTTTGTTTTGACATTAATTCAATCAAAAATGTCTGCCATTTTGATGCTAAATTCTTGTTTTTATCTCTTTCTTTTTCTTTCCAGTCCTTTATTCTTTTTATTAATTATTGCATTTCTGCAATATCATTCCATTACATTTTGTTTTGGTTTAGTTTATGGTGAGTTATCCTGTTTATCATTTTTATGCATCTTTATGTTGGTGAAATGTTTTTCTTTAGTATTTTTACACACATTGAGAATAATCAGATATTACTGTTAGATTTTTTTAAGGTCATATTATGTGCTAGTGTATTTACTGACATCATATCATGTGTGCCCTGAAGGTATTAACTGTTAATTGTCAAGGTTTAGGAGATAGTGTTAAAAGAAGAGATGTTTTTAACTATTTAAGAACAAAGAATTACAATATTTACTGTTTACAAGATACTCATTTCTTATGTGAAAATGAAAATAATATAAGAGCTATGTGGGGATATGATAGTTATTTTTCATCTTATAGCTCAAATTCAAGAGGTGTAGCAGTTATGTTTAATAACAACTTTGAGTTTAAGGTCCTAAAAGAAAAAAAAGATGTTGGTGGTAATTATTTAGTATTAGACTTAGTTGTTGATACTTTACATTTTACATTTGTAACTATTTATGGACCAAATATAGATACTCCTATTTTTTATGATCAAATTATGTCAATTATAGATGATTTTGGTAATGATAGCTATATGATATGTGGTGATTTTAATCTTGTTCTCAACCCTGATATAGACTATTATAATTATTTACATGTAAATAACCCAAATGCTCGGGAGAAAGTTTTAGAAATCATTCAGGAAAGGTGTCTCATTGACCCTTTCCGTGAACTTTACCCAGATTTGAAGCGTTTCACATGGAGAAAAAGAACCCCCTTTAAACAAGCAAGGCTAGATTTTTTTCTTTTATCTGAAGATTTACTATGCTGTTTGAAAAATTGTAATATCGAGCCTAGCTATCGCTCTGATCATTCTATGGTTGTATTAAATCTAGAATTTAATCCTTTTGATCGAGGTAGAGGATTGTGGAAATTTAATAATTCATTATTGTATGATCCAGAATATATACAGATTGTTAAAGAAAAAATAGTAGAAGTTAAAAAACAATATGTAATTTATGATATAGATAGAATTGAAGACATGAATAATGAAGATCTCCATTTTAATATTAATAGTCACTTATTTCTTGAGACAATGTTGATGGAAATTAGAGGTAAAACTATATCTTATTCAAGTTATAAGAAAAAGGTAAAAGAAAAACAAGAGAAAGATCTTAGAAATGAAATTCTTATTTTGGAAGAAAAGGTAGATGAAGGTTCAATACAGATTTTGGAAAATAAAAAATGTGAATTAGAAAATATAAGAAAAGAAAAAATTAAAGGGAAGATAATTCGATCAAGAATACAATGGGTAGAAGAGGGTGAAAAAACTACTAGCTATTTTTGTGGGCTAGAATCAAAAAATTTTACAAATAAGATAATACCAAAAGTAGTAAAAGAAAATGGAGATGTAATTTCAAAACAAAAAGATATTTTAAAAGAAGTAAAATCTTTTTATGAAAATTTGTACAAGAATAAAGACAAGTCAAAGGGAGATAAATTCAGTAAACTTAAAGAAGGATTGAAAGATATAAAATTAAAAAAACTAACTGATGATGAGAAAAAAAATCTTGAAGGTGAAATAACAATTGAAGAAGCTGGTTTGATATTGAAAAATATGAAAAATAATAAAACACCAGGATCTGATGGTTTCTCCACAGAGTTCTTTAAATTTTTTTGGAAAGATTTGAAAATTTTTGTTGTAAACTCCTTGAACTACAGTACTGAGATTGGTGAACTATCTGTTACGCAAAAACAAGGAATCATTACATGCCTGCCGAAGGGAAATAAGCCTAGACATTTCTTAAAAAATTGGCGACCTATATCTTTATTAAATACAGTATATAAAATTGGCTCTGGAGTTATAGCAAAACGCTTTAAAACAGTTTTAGATAAACTGATAGATTTCGATCAAACTGGATTTATAAGTGGGAGATATATTGGAGAAAATCTTCGTTTAATTTATGATATTATGCAATTTACTGAGGAAAAAGATATTCCAGGACTTTTGCTGCTCATAGATTTCGAAAAGGCATTTGATTCGATTTCTTGGGAATTTTTAACCAGTGTCTTGAAGTTGTTCAATTTTGGAGAATCAATAATTAATTGGGTTAAAGTTTTTTATAACAATATCAAATCAGCTGTAAACCAGGGAGGACATCTATCAGAATTTTTTTCTATAGAACGAGGCTGTAGACAAGGTGATCCCTTGTCGCCTTATATTTTTATTCTCTGTGCTGAGATATTAGCATTAAAAATACGAAATAATGATAAGATAAATGGTATTACAATTACGCAAGTTGAGCACAAACTTTCACAATTTGCTGATGACACATCTCTTATTTTAGATGGTAAAGAAGAATCTCTGAATGAAGCTTTAAATGAATTAGATTGGTTTGGAAATATATCTGGTTTAAATATTAATTTTTCTAAAACACAAGTTATTTGGATAGGAAATAAAAAGTATAGTAATGAGGTATTATGCCAAAATAGAAACCTTACATGGGGAGAAACATGTTTTAAGGTACTAGGTATAAGCTTTGATGTTAATCTTGATAGAATTGTAAAAATTAATTATGATGAAATAATTGTACAAATTAAATGTGTAATAAGACAATGGTCAAAACGAAATCTTACTGTTATTGGTAGAATTACTGTAGTAAAGACATTGATATTGCCTATTTTAAATCATTTGTTTATATCCTTACCAAATCCAAGTGATGATATTTTAAAAAATGTTATTCAACTTATGTACAATTTTATATGGAGTTCACCAATTGATAGAATTAAGAGAGATGTTTTACAAAATGATATTGAAGATGGTGGACTCAAAATGATAAATCTTAGTGCATTTATTTTAGCACTGAAGTGTACATGGATAAGGAGATTATTTAAAACAGACAACAAATGGCAGAATGTTTTTTTGTCAAATGTTCATGTAGAACTTGAAAAATTTTATGGTTGTGGAAGTGTTTATATCCAAAAATTACAGCAACATATCAAAAATAAATTTTGGCTAGATGTTCTGAAAGCATGGCAACTTCTTAGAGAAAAAGATGAATATGACAGTTGGGAATGCTTTCTTGCTAGTCCAATCTGGCTTAACAATAATATAAAGGTAGCAAATAAACCTATTTTTTATAAAGACTGGTTTGAAAATGGTATAAGATTTATAAATGATATTGTAAATGAAGATGGGACCTTTTTCTCTCATCAAAAGATAGAAGAAATGTATCAGATAAATGTGAATTTCATGAGATATAATAGTATTATATCTGCTATACATCAAGCATCAAAATCATTTGTGGGAAAAAATCACAAATTAGAACTACCTTTAATTCCATCTGCTATTAAAAGACTTGTTAAAAGTTCAAAAGGATCTAAAGATATGTATATTGTTTTGAATAAAAATGGAAGTGTTCCCACTAGTCAGTTAAGATGGACTGAAATTTTTGGCTTTGATCAAAATCATTGGAAAAAAATTTATAAACTGCCATTTGTTGTCACAAATAATACTAAGTTACAGTGGCTACAGTTTAGATTCAACCATCGAATCTTAGCTACAAACAAATTTCTTCATAAAATTAAGATTTATGATAATCCAAATTGTACATTTTGTAACAGAGAAATTGAAACATTAGAACATTTATTTTGGGAATGTGAACATACACAATTATTATTAGAACAGATTGAAAATTGGTTTCTAACCAATGGAATTAGTGTACTTTTTAAAAAAGAAGTTTTTTTGTTTGGTAACACTGCAAAAATATCAAAAGGCAATGCAGAAAATACTATTTTTCTTACCATAAAGCAATATATTTATAATTCCAGATGTTTTAAAAAACAACTGACAATAAACTCAGTAAAAGAAAAGATAAAATATGTGTATGCAATGGACAAAAATATTGCTATGAAAAACAAATGTGAACATCAGTTTCTCAGAGAATGGAATGCTTTTGATATATTACTTAGCATGCTTAGTTAAGTACAAAAATGTATATACATGTTATAAATGAAAATGCTGTATTTACTATACTAAAATAGAATTCAATTTCTAGATGAATTATATTGAAAACTCACCACACTATTCTCTCTCGCTCTCTTTCTCTTTCTATCTCTCTCTCTCCGGTGTTCAAACTGCTTTACTCTTTATCTTATATTTGTATATTTAAAAAAAAAAAAAAAAAAAATTGCTTCCTAATAGAAAGATGTATTGATTAGATAATATCTATAGATTTATATATTATATATTGCTATTATATTTGTGTATATTATGTTGTAAATTGGAAGTTATAAATAATAAAAATAAAAAAAAAAAAAAGTAAAGTTATCGAGCAGAATTCATCAATTCTATTGATTTCCTATTATTTCTTGAATTGTAGAAACAACCATGAATTATGTCAAGCAGGATGTGACCATATTAAAATCCATTGGTTTCAAACAGAAGGAATGGCTAAATGGTACTAATTGGTCGAGATATTTTTGCCCCAGGGGAAACAAAACTACTTTTTACTGCAAAATCTTTAGTTAGATGATAGGTCATCAAAACGTACGGGTCCGCTAAGAGAGTTGGCAATGCTGTTTCTTGTATCTTTGAAGGAGCTGTGAATCCCATCTTGTAAACACCTTCTAACAATTCTTTTTTCCTAAAAACATATAAAAAAAAAATTAGGATTATAGTGATATAAACTTTAAAATCTTAAATACAATATTGTGAATTAGTTGTTTTTCAAGTGATACAAATTTTCTGTGGATTTTGAGGGTTCATGTGAATCGCAAATATAAAGTTCAACACAGAACAATGTCAATATAGGATTAATGCAGACTTGTGTAAAACCATGAATCAGATATCCTTAAAAATATTTTTTCTTTTGTTGAAGGAGCCTGTATTTCAATGTTTGTCATTGGTTCATGACTGTCATATTTGTTTTTGGTTAATAGTTTTTTATATACATTATGCCGTTAGTTTTCTCAATTGAATTGTTTCGTATTTTTAATGTCAAGGCCTTTTTTCATGTTTATAGCTGACTACTAGTATATGGTATGGTTTTTATTTCATTGTTGAAGGCTGTACGGATGCCTATTATTAATATTGCTTACATCCTCTTAATTTGAACTTTGATAAATAGTTGACTAATTGGCAATCCTACCTCATCCCGTTAATTTTCTAATGTACTTACAAATTCAAAGCTTCAAATGTTTTTACAGAATACAATGGAGAATTAGGATCTTTCTGCAAAACTTCTAAATTTGCTTTTGAGGATATCAACTTTGAGTGGATCAATTTCCTCAGCAATGATTCATCTTCTTTAGTATTCCCTATGTAGAAAAGAGAAAAAAAACCAATATTCAACCCTGTATGATATTTTACATTTTTTATTCAACCCTGTATGATATTTTACATTTTTTATTCAACCCTGTATGATATTTTACATTTTTTATTCAACCCTGTATGATATTTTACATTTTTTATTCAACCCTGTATGATATTTTACATTTTTTATTTAACCCTGTATGATATTTTAGAATTTTTATCTAAGACTACTGTGGATTAATTAATATTTGTTGTATTCTGAAAATCAATTGTCAATATTATAATGGAATTTTATTCGACTGTCATACAAGTGAGACGTTAAGATGGCTATAAAACCAGATTTTATCCACCATTTTCTAAAAAGAAAATGCCTACAGGTACCAAGTCAAGAAAATGACAGTTGTTTCTGAGCTTTTAATTTTGCTATTTGATAAGGAACTTTGCTTATTGAATTTTTCTTGCAGTTCAAATTTTCTATAGGCTTGAGAAAAATATGAATTTGAAAAAAATCAAGATATCAAATATCCACAAAAATACAATTTTCTGTATTCGAAGTCTATAAGATACTTTAACTGTATTAGCAATATGTTCAAATTCTATAATTGATGTGGTTTCTAATAAAAATGCCATTAAAGACCACCATGTGCTTTGCTTTGAGAACAGTCCTTATTTATGAATGACTGGTTCAACCTGTGTCCCCAGTTGAGTTAAATGTGTCTGTTCCAAGACAGCAAACCCATCTTTGTGTATGTGAAAATTAACATGCAAAAAAAATTAAAATGTCTTGGGGGTCTCATTGGAGGGGTCTAATCCCTGATCCCGCATATTGATTAGTGAGAATCCAATATCCTGCTTCTCATTGCAATAATAGCACATGTAATTTTCCATGTCCTGCTGGCCTTCGTTTCCCGTTTTCATGCTTAATTAGTCATTTGTCTGTATTGATTGTGTGTGACAAGGGTAAGCCTAATTTGTAACAGTCAAATCCAATATAGTTGCCTTATAATTCATAAATCATTCAGTGTTCTCCCCAGAAATTTTGGATAGCATCACATTTTGAGTAAATAAAAATAACTATTTTTTTAATTTCGTTTGTCGCGTCGCGTTGATGCTCTATTTCCTTCATATGTTTTAGTTTATATTGTTCAATTCATAACTGAGAATACAATTAAACTATAACCACAAAAACAGTTGGTTCAGTTTATGTTTTCTTTATTCATTTATAGTTACAGAATTATTTTTTTCCTCTTGTGCCAAATAAAAATAAATATGTGGTTTCAGTTACCCAACAATAAGTCAAATGAATGAATGGTTCATTATAGATCAACCTGTATATATACAAAACTAAATATCTAGTACACAAAATTAACTATATTTTATAGTATATCAAGTAAAGATAAAGTAGCAAAAGTAGCAAAAAAAAAAATCAATTTAAATTTTTTTTTTTATCGTGTTTATGAAATTCATTGTTTCATGGCACTTAATGAATTAGTTCCAGTTGTTTCTTATTTTTACATTAAAATGATATGTATTTTTAACAAAGTTATCTAACAAATAGTCTGTTAAAGCGTAGTTTTCTCTCTTGGTATATTTTTTCTGTCTACTGTCCATCTGTTGTCATTATCGTGAAAATGCGGATTTTTGTCATATCTGGTCCGGTTCTGATCCGTAGTTTACACAAAAATGTGCAATGGCGGCCATAGAAAAATTTACGAAAAATGAGTCCCAGAATAAACATTGTTGACAAGAGATTGTGAATGAATAAGACGCTTTTAATGCATTAAATGGATTAAACATAAACTTAAGCCAATTATGATAACTTTTTAAAGAAGTATTAAACTTATTTTAGCTCTAAACCAAAATTCTCGCTCTCGTATTACTGGAAGAGAAAGAAAGTAATTTTTGGAGAGTTTCACAAATAAACGACCTTTTTAAAAAAAAAAAAAAATCGTTTCAATCTCTGAAGTTTCGTAATACAAAACGTAGGTTTCTAATTGTTTTGTGATTGCATTTTTCCATGTCGAAATTGGTTATTGCAGACACGTGGTATTAGTCATGTCACAAGTGTCAGCTTGGGATATTCGCATCCAAACAGTTATCACCCTGAGGGCAATTAACACCTAGCTATTTAATCTCTTAATTGCCTTTAGTGTCCGACTTAAAGGGATTACAATTAAAGGTGATATAATTTTTATGATCATAATCGATAATAGATGAAAGTTCAAAATTGAGGACAAGTAAAATAGCATCTTCAAAATAATTATAGCGTCGCGTGAATTATTATAGCATCACGGTGAAAAAATATAGCGTCGCGGTACCGCGACGCTAAAACGGCCTGGGGAGAACACTGTCATTGTAATTGCAATTTTAACATGTTACAGGTCATATACAGAGATTAAATGCGAGTGTGTGAGTTTGTTTTGATATAAATATTGTACAGAAAAGAAAAAAAAAGTGAATAGCTGTAGTGTTTATTAAAGTCATAAGAAACCTCAAATCAAAAAAAAATAATGCATATGATTTTTATAACTCAATGGATAGTTTTCATTATAAAACTTATGTACATATACTTTTTTCTGAAGAAAATTCTTTAATTTATTCATATTTAGAAGAAGTTTACTTTATTTGAATAGCTTCCTTCCAGCAAGCTATTCCCCCGACATATTTTCCGTATGCAAGGTGACCTCAGTGTGACCCATCTCGTAAAAATCCGGTGACCACAATACGCATGGATGTCCTTAAAATAAACTATTATCTGAATTTACATGTTAAACACGTGCTCAATTTCCATGCTTTTTTGTTTATTTTTCGTCAATTGTTGACAAACAGGTGACAATCGTTAAACTTCGGCTTCAAAACACGAACTTTAATTACCTGCCATATTTTCACAACAACACTGACCGATTGAGAAAAAAAATTGACAATTATACGAAATTTACACGAAAAAAATGATAAATTCGAGCACAGAAGACGAAGTTTAGGATGTTTGTATGCATAAGTTCAAGAATTGGAAGAACATTATTTTTCACCGGTCACTCGTTTCTTATGACTTTAATATTTTTTTCAAAACTTCTCTTTCAATATTGTTGAAGATATTACTTACCGCCATCTTCTGGGCCACCTTCGGCAGCGCCTCCTGGGTCAGGAGTAGATTTTGGTTCTCCACTGGCCGCTGACCCTGCACCATTTACTGTCTCAGGTTGGTTTGGTTTGGTTATTTTCAGATTGTCAACCTACAGTATACAGTAATTAATCAATCATTGTTTTTCCAACACTTAGAAAAAATTGTGTTTCAGAACAAGTGAGAATCTGATATCAAGATATTTATTTATCACCAATAATGGCAATAATCAAGCATTTGGTGATTATCAATTTCTCTTTTTTGTAAACATCATCTTTTTGTAAAAGCTTCCTTTCAGTGTGATACAAGAAAAAACATTTCATGCAGAAAATAGATAACAGACTAAAACCTTAAGAAAATTATTTATTTCTGATATTAATCCAATATAAATTTCAATTTATATACAATCATGACAATTCAATGACTTTTATTTGGAACACAACTTACTATTTGGTTAATCAATTAATAAAGACTTGTATTAAGATTGGACCCAGCTAGACACAGTGTGTTTGAACTCACCTCTGTGTTGTCAGACTAACCCAGCTAGACACAGTGTGTTTGAACTCACCTCTGTGTTGTCAGACTAACCCAGCTAGACACAGTGTGTTTGAACTCACCTCTGTGTTGTCAGACAAACCCAGCTAGACACAGTGTGTTTGAACTCACCTCTGTGTTGTCAGACTAGACACAGTGTGTTTGAACTCACCTCTGTGTTGTCAGACTAGACACAGTGTGTTTGAACTCACCTCTGTGTTGTCACAAACCCAGCTAGACACAGTGTGTTTGAACTCACCTCTGTGTTGTCAGACAAACCCAGCTAGACACAGTGTGTTTGAACTCACCTCTGTGTTGTCAGACTAACCCAGCTAGACACAGTGTGTTTGAACTCACCTCTGTGTTGTCAGACAAACCCAGCTAGACACAGTGTGTTTGAACTCACCTCTGTGTTGTCACAAACCCAGCTAGACACAGTGTGTTTGAACTCACCTCTGTGTTGTCACAAACCCAGCTAGACACAGTATGTTTGAACTCACCTCTGTGTTGTCACAAACCCAGCTAGACACAGTGTGTTTGAACTCACCTCTGTGTTGTCAGACAAACCCAGCTAGACACAGTGTGTTTGAACTCACCTCTGTGTTGTCAGACTAACCCAGCTAGACACAGTGTGTTTGAACTCACCTCTGTGTTGTCAGACAAACCCAGCTAGACACAGTGTGTTTGAACTCACCTCTGTGTTGTCACAAACCCAGCTAGACACAGTGTGTTTGAACTCACCTCTGTGTTGTCACAAACCCAGCTAGACACAGTGTGTTTGAACTCACCTCTGTGTTGTCACAAACCCAGCTAGACACAGTGTGTTTGAACTCACCTCTGTGTTGTCACAAACCCAGCTAGACACAGTGTGTTTGAACTCACCTCTGTGTTGTCAGACTAACCCAGCTAGACACAGTGTGTTTGAACTCACCTCTGTGTTGTCACAAACCCAGCTAGACACAGTGTGTTTGAACTCACCTCTGTGTTGTCAGACTAGACACAGTGTGTTTGAACTCACCTCTGTGTTGTCAGACTAACCCAGCTAGACACAGTGTGTTTGAACTCACCTCTGTGTTGTCAGACAAACCCAGCTAGACACAGTGTGTTTGAACTCACCTCTGTGTTGTCACAAACCCAGCTAGACACAGTGTGTTTGAACTCACCTCTGTGTTGTCACAAACTCAGCTAGACACAGTGTGTTTGAACTCACCTCTGTGTTGTCACAAACCCAGCTAGACACAGTGTGTTTGAACTCACCTCTGTGTTGTCACAAACCCAGCTAGACACGGTGTGTTTGAACTCACCTCTGTGTTGTCACAAACCCAGCTAGACACAGTGTGTTTGAACTCACCTCTGTGTTGTCAGACTAACCCAGCTAGACACAGTGTGTTTGAACTCACCTCTGTGTTGTCAGACAAACCCAGCTAGACACAGTGTGTTTGAACTCACCTCTGTGTTGTCACAAACCCAGCTAGACACAGTGTGTTTGAACTCACCTCTGTGTTGTCAGACTAACCCAGCTAGACACAGTGTGTTTGAACTCACCTCTGTGTTGTCAGACAAACCCAGCTAGACACAGTGTGTTTGAACTCACCTCTGTGTTGTCACAAACCCAGCTAGACACAGTGTGTTTGAACTCACCTCTGTGTTGTCACAAACCCAGCTAGACACAGTGTGTTTGAACTCACCTCTGTGTTGTCAGACAAACCCAGCTAGACACAGTGTGTTTGAACTCACCTCTGTGTTGTCACAAACCCAGCTAGACACAGTGTGTTTGAACTCACCTCTGTGTTGTCACAAACCCAGCTAGACACAGTGTGTTTGAACTCACCTCTGTGTTGTCAGACAAACCCAGCTAGACACAGTGTGTTTGAACTCACCTCTGTGTTGTCAGACTAACCCAGCTAGACACAGTGTGTTTGAACTCACCTCTGTGTTGTCAGACTAACCCAGCTAGACACAGTGTGTTTGAACTCACCTCTGTGTTGTCACAAACCCAGCTAGACACAGTGTGTTTGAACTCACCTCTGTGTTGTCACAAACTCAGCTAGACACAGTGTGTTTGAACTCACCTCTGTGTTGTCAGACTAACCCAGCTAGACACAGTGTGTTTGAACTCACCTCTGTGTTGTCAGACTAACCCAGCTAGACACAGTGTGTTTGAACTCACCTCTGTGTTGTCACAAACCCAGCTAGACACAGTGTGTTTGAACTCACCTCTGTGTTGTCAGACTAACTGTGGATTCATTTATTTATGTGTGTTCCAATTATTGTTGATCATGTTGATTGAAGATAATTTGTTTTAAGTGAATTTTACACAATATTTGATTTCGAGGTTTTGTCTACAACCTTATGGGAAAGTTGACTTTTGCTTCACTTTCAAATTGGTGGTTCACTTGTAAGTATTCAACGTATAATAATTAATTCATTGTAAGTCATGTAGGTGAGCACCAATTAAGACCAATCAGCCACTGAGGCCCCTTCTATGCACATAAGGTAAACTTACACAGCGATACAGTTCTATTCCAAAAGAATTTTTGTGCATACTAAATATGTTTATTTTGATAACTACCACTAGCTAAGTGATTTTCTTAAAGACACAAATGTACTGAAACATTGTTGTGAAACTGGATATACGGTTGAACTTCTGCAGGCAAATATTCACCTTATTTTATAGTTAAAATGATTTCACCAGTTCTGTACAAGTCCTTTAATGTTTAAATGCTATTTACATGTATTTCTTGACATATCTCAGGCACTACAAAAGTTTGATCGATTGTGTGCTGTCCAGGTACAGTATATTCCAAACGCATTGAAATCATTACTATACATTTACATTGCAGTTGGTTTTTGCTTTTATTAAGGAATGACTGTAATATTTTTTTCTGTCTATGAAGAAATGACATAAAAAAATGTGGTGCACACTGAATAAGGCGTGTAGCGGGTTATTTAACAGTGTGCACCACATTTTTTATGTTATTTCAAAATTTCATTTTACTGTTTCAATGATGAAATAAACGTTGATGACGTCATGGTCACATGACAAAATTGTGTCTATGATATGATAAAGAAAACGACATCAGCCAATCAGAAGATGTGTTACATCCAAAATTATTTTGAATTGTTTCACATTTTGTAATATATATCTGGATCTTTAATTGTTGACTTTAAAGTTTTTGCTCTTAGTTGAAGGCCATACTGCTAAATATAGTATAATTAACATCCACATCACTTGGTCTCTAGTTGATAGTTGTCTCATTGACAATCATACCGCATCTCCTTATTCTACAAAAATGTATATTATTATGGATTTGAAAACATATGCCCTTAATCGATATTGTTTATGAATTGCTGTTCATGTTGTACTGTACCTAAACATACAAATACAGAAAACTAATTGTAACATTAAAATGAAAATCTGTGACAAAAATTAACTTAATAACTACAATAAACACATCAACCAGAGAGAAGACGAAAAATAATCTAAAAACACAGGGTAAACATAAATCTGTCGGTTCTAACCTTCTCTGTTTCAGTATCATATTTACAACTCATATATCATATGTATACTTTGAGCAAAATTTGATAATAAGTGACCAACTACTTTAACTACATGTTCTATACTAAATTTTGTTGGAACAAAATTTGACTATATCCAATATTTGATTTCTTTATAATTAAATAACATACATGTATCTTCTTATAACTAGTTCAATCTGTAATTGGCTATGGATACACATACTTACATATGTATACCCACAAAAACCAATGATATTAAATTGGTGTCTGACGAATTATTATGAGTTTTCAGTATTTATACTATAGTTCGACAAAGATATCAGTCTTCTCTTTATTTTCTTTCATACTAACCTCTTCTTGACATGGTAACACATCAATTAACAACATTCACTGGTTATGTGAAAGAAAACACAACACTACACAACTTAGTTTACAGTTTTACAGATGATAAACCAGATGCTCCGCAGGGCGTAGCTTTATACGACCGCAGAGGTTGAACCCTGAACGGTTAGGGCAAGTATGGACACAACATTCAAGCTGGATTCAGCTCTAAATTTGGATTGTTATTAAATAGTTGACACAGCATAGGTTTCTGACACAGAATGAATGTGTTCTAATGAACTTAAAATTTTTGTTTCTCTTAGAGCAATTCACTATGCTGTTGAATATTAATCCTCTCAAAAAAATGTTTGAAGAAATTTTCTTTTTTATTTATGAAATTTCAATTGAGAAAAATTGAACCCAATTTTTTTAATCACATCCCCCTTTCCCTTATTCCAAAACTAATCTCAATTAAAATTTCTAATGGAGTTTGCAACAATAACTACTCATTTAAATACATCATAAAATATTAAAGTCATAAGAAACCTCAAATTAAAAAAAATCATGCATATGTTTTTTATAACTAAATGGATAGTTTTCATTACACAACTTATGTACATATACTTTTTTCTGAGGAAAATTCTTTAGTGTGTCCACATTTACAAGAAGTTTATTTGTTTTTAATTGCTTGCTTCCAGGAAGCAATTCGCCGACGTATTTTCCGTATGCATAGTGACCTGAGCGTAACCCTCCTCGTAAAAATCCGGCGATCGCAATACGCATGGATTAAAATAAACAATTATCTGATTGTACATGTTAAACACGTGCTCAATACCCATGCTTGTTGTCATTTATTTACTATAAGGTGACAATCGGTAAACTTCGGCTTTAAAACACGGCATTTAATGAGCAGCCATATTTGTTAAATCATAACAGACAGAGAGAAAAAAAATTGACGATTATACGATATATTTGCGTAAAAAATGACAAAATCGTGCACAGAGCTCTAAGTTTATGATATAAACATGCATTGGTTCAAGAATTGGATAAACATTATTTTTCACCACTCACTGATTTCATATAACTTTAAGATGTAAAAAAACTGCTTGTTATCACTGAATGGTAAAGATTATTTTAATTTATCAGTTGGTAGTAAAAAGTGAATATACATTGTATATTGTATATAACAAAGATTTCAGTTGATTCTGGACAAAGAAAGATAACTCCAATTAAAAAAAAATCTTGCTATTGCACAATATTTTGCAATTAGATATTTCTTGCTTACTATTCTGGACAAAGAAAGATAACTCTAATTAAAAAAAAATTTGATATTTCACAATATTGTGCAATTAGATATTTCTTGCCATTGCGCAATACTGTGCAATTGAAAAGACTTGCTATTGCACAATACTTAATATAATAATTTTAGATCCTGATTTGGACCAACTTGAAAACTGGGCCCATAATAAAAAATCTAAGTACATTTTTGGATTCAGCATATCAAAGAACTTCAAGATTTCAATTTTTGTTAAAATCAGACTAAGTTTAATTTTGAACCCTTTGGACTTTAGTGTAGACCAATTTGAAAACAGGACCAAAAAATGAAGAATCTACATACACAGTTAGATTTGGTATATCAAAGAACCTCATTTATTCAATTTTTGATGAAATCAAACAAATTTTAATTTTGGACCCCGATTTGGACCAACTTGAAAACTGGGCCAATAATCAAGAATCTAAGTACATTTTTAGATTCAGCATATCAAAGAACCTAACTGATTCATTTTTTGTCAAAATCAAACTAAGTTTAATTTTGGACCCTTTGGACCTTAATGTAGACCAATTTGAAAACGGGACCAAAAGTTAAGAATCTACATACACAGTCATGACAGTTAGATTCAGCATATCAAAGAACCCCAATTATTCAATTTTGATGAAATCAAACAAAAGTTTAATTTTGGACCCTTTGGGCCCCTTATTATGTTGGGACCAAAACTCCCAAAATCAAACCCAACCTTTCTTTTATGGTCATAAACCTTGTGTTTAAATTTCATAGATTTCTATTTACTTATACTAACGTTATGGTGCAAAAACCAAGAAAAATGCTTATTTGGGTCCCTTTTTGGCCCCTAATTCCTAAACTGTTGGGACCTAAACTCCCAAAAACAATACCAACCTTCCTTTTGTAGTCATTAACATTGAGTTTAAATTTCATTGATTTCTATTTACTAAAACTAATGTTATTGTGCGAAAACCAAGAATAATGCTTATTTGGGCCCTTTTTTGGCCCCTAATTCCTAAACTGTTGAGACCAAAACTCCCAAAATCAATCCCAACCGTTCTTTTGTAGTCATAAACCTTGTGTCAAAATTTCATAGATTTCTATTAACTTAAACTAAAGTTTTAGTGCGAAAACCAAGAAAATGCTTATTTGGGCCCTTTTTGGCCCCTAATTCCTTAAATATTGGGACCAAAACTCCCAAAATCAATACCAACCTTCCTTTTGTGGTCATAAACCTTGTGTTAAAATTTCATAGATTTCCATTCACTTTTACTAAAGTTAGAGTGCGAAAACTAAAAGTATTCGGACGCCGGACGACGACGACGACGACGCCGACGCCGACGCCAACGTGATAGCAATATACGACGAAAAATTTTTCAAAATTTGCGGTCGTATAAAAAGTGTTTAATCAAAAGCAGTGCAGTTACACTACAATGTGAAAATTAAAGTGACTGTCCAATTACAAAAAAGCTTTTAACCACACCATGTGTTTATAAATCTACAACATTAATTACAAGTTGTAATAGACTTTTTTCATAGTATCAACTTTTGATCCAGAATGTTAACAATTTTTCAATAAATATGTAGTTTTTAATCAATTAATAGCAACAAAAGTAAAACCAATGTTACAACCATGGCCAGTGCAATTTGGGAAACAGTTAATTTTTTTATGTTTTCTAAACACAACAAAATTGTATAAAAGCATTTATTTTTTGGCACCAAATGATATGTTTGACTATTACCAGAATATCCTACCATAGAGTAGGTAATCTGTTGTAATACCAGAATATCCTACCATAGAGTAGGTAATCTGTTGTATTACCAGAATATCCTACCATAGAGTAGGTAATCTGTTGTATTACCAGAATATCCTACCATAGAGTACATTTGTAGGTAATCTGTTGAAAATGTATATACATGTACTGTCAAAATTTGGTAATGTGAAAATAGTCTATCAGTAAAGTCTAAAAGCCCCATATTAGAAGAAAAATGTTGTCTACAGTAACGGAAGCAGGACAAGTCGCCCCACTGGCAAGTCGCCCCACACCTAGTCGCCCCACTTTTTCACCAACTCGCCCCACTTTAAAAAAAAACGCCCCAACCTGGATCACCAACTCGCCCCACTTTTTAAAAAATCGCCCCACATGTGAAATTGGTTAAATCATGTTTAATATTACTCCTGCCAACTCGCCCCACTTAATGAAAAACGGTAATATTTAGATATAAAATTAAAATATAAAAACTCGCCCCACTTAAAAATAATTTTCGCATTATTGAAGAATAACTGTATTTTTTTAAGATTAGTTATTTGCATAACAATTGAAGTGGGGCGAGTTGGCAGGAGTAATATTCACGGAATAACATCTTTTTCCATAAGTGGGGCGAGTTGGCATTAATACATTCATCCTGGTTAATAATATATTAATCTAGATATTATCGTTTTCTATAAGTGGGGCGAGTTGGCAGGAGTAATGTTTACGGAATTGAAGTTATATACAACGGGATAACATCTTTTTCCATAAGTGGGGCGAGTTGGCATTACTACATTCATCCTGGTTAATAATATAATATAAATCTAGATATTATCGTTTTCTTTCAAGTGGGGCGAGTTGGCAGGAGTAATATTCACGGAATAACATCTTTTTCCATAAGTGGGGCGAGTTGACATTAATATATTCATCCTGTTTAATAATATATTAATCTAGATATAATCGTTTTCTATAAGTGGGGCGAGTTGGCAGGAGTAATGTTTACGGAATTTAAGTTATATACAACGGGATAACATCTTTTTCCATGAGTGGGGCGAGTTGGCTTTACTACATTCATCCTGGTTAATAATATGTTAATCTAGATTTTATCGTTTTCCATTCAGTGGGGCGAGTTTTCAGGAGTAATATTAACGGGATTTAACACATTTCACAAGTGGGGCGATTTTTTAAAAAGTGGGGCGAGTTGGTGATCCAGGTTGGGGCGGTTTTTTTTTTTAAGTGGGGCGAGTTGGTGAAAAAGTGGGGCGACTAGGAGTGGGGCGACTTGCCAGTGGGGCGACTTGTCATGGATTCACAGTAACCTAACATTTCTTTGTTAACAATTTTAACAATAGAATTGTGGAAGTGAAATATCTCAATGTAAGCATGGAGAATAAGTTTATTCTGACCTTTGATTGTCTAACATGTCTAAAGTTCAAAGTTTTAGAACAGTTAATTGAACAGACTATTGACTGTCTAAAGTTAAAGGTTTTTAAAAGGTTATTCTGACTAATATTCAGTTTTATAAAAGTTGATTTTGACCTTTGTCCAAAGGTCAAGGTTTTGTAAAAGTTAATTTGACCTTTGATTGTTTAAAGTTCAAGGATTTATAAAAGAATTACAAAAATAACTTTTCAATGTACAGGTTTTGCTATGAATGATTATAAAAGCAAAGTATATGTATGTGTATATATCATTATTGAAAGCCTGCATATAATATGCACAGAATATACTGAAAATGCTATAGTTGAGGCTGATTTTTTTTATATTAAGGAATTCATTCATTCAGAAAGTGTGTTTTTTTTAATATTGAAACTTTTTTAATATTTCATTGAGAATAAACTGAAGAATGTCAAAGTTCATTCTGAATGGTTTCAGACAGGAAATATGTTTTTTTAAAGAGGAATTCATTTGGATTTTCAAGATCTTTTATAAAAAGTTATGTGAATTCATACTAATGCACATATTTACAAGTTATAGAAGTGTAGCTCACAGCACAACAGTAAACAGCTAGAATACCTGCTGATTGATGTCAAATTCTTCTACCTGATCCGCCCAGCTTTTTGCTTCATTACTCTTTAAACAATGTTAAAATTATAGTTCATCCATTGAAATAAAATTAAATATTATGCAAAACTTGCATGATTTCAAATAGACTGTTGAGTATTTAATATTAAATATCTAATAAATGATAGAAAAAATACAAAACTCAGATAAACATATATAATAAAAACAAGAATACGTATCTATATAATATTTAACCTGATACAGGAGAGGTGGTCTAACTGACACAGAGACCAGAAAACACATTTCAAGTCTTCTGTTGTCGGCAAATCATATAGATATTTATTATGGCTATCTTTCTCATGTATACATGTAGAATGGTTAAGAATCAATTTGTTACCTTGTATACCTTCAATGCATATTTTTTCATGTACATGTACATTTGTAGCATAAAGTAAATCTTTCACAACTAGAACAAACACAGGATCATACAATATTACTAAAATGATTCTTCCTAAAAGTTACCTTTTTTTCTTAAATGCTGGTATTTTTATAATAATATGAAATGTACAACCCTTTAATGACAGAGATTGACAAAATTATTTAACAAACAACTTTCATTTTACAGTACTTATTTATAAATCAATTTACTGTCATGACTGTGCCAGTGAGGATTTATTTGTTTCAACAGGTTACATTTTTACATATAAAATCTATATCTTATATATAAGTACATGTGACTGTTTTAGAAAGAAAAACTTGAAACTCATGGCACTCTGTCATTACAATTTCACCTCCCATTAAAATTTCGACCTAAAATAAACTGAGTTTTTTTTAGTATCAATAGCACTTCTTACATGTTTGAGATCAGAAAAATCTAGATCTGTTTACCTTAGCTGTTAATTTCTGTTCTTGTTCATCTACAGATGCACCCCAGTCTAAATCTGCCATTCTGAAATACATTAGAAAGAGTTATTGTATGATATAACACAAACCTGCATCAAATCAGAAATTTTACATTTAAAAGCCAATAAAACAATAGACTTATATCATAAAATCAACTTTTGTCTCCAGAGTGTATAATTTTCAACAGGTTATTTACTATGTGGTTAGACATTCGACACTCTGGTACTTTGTCATGTAGAAGCAACTTAAAAAAGTAAATCAAGTTTACAATCAGTGCAATTAGGGGGGAAAATCTACTTTTTTCCAATGATTTTGTTATTGAAAGAAAACATATAAATACAGTTCATTGTTTCCCCAAATTGCACTGACTGTAACATAGCATGCATAGTGTGAGCTTAATTTTTTTCTCCTGGTTGTCTGACTTAACTGTGAGTGATGAGCACTGGCTTGTAACTTAATATGTTTCAGTCAACATCTATCATTTCATATTTTGACAATGGTGCAGTATTCATTGTGCAAAGGTGTCATTTTAAGTTTGAAAGTTGAATTGATAAAATAAATTTTAACACTTGAGGGATTGTTAAATATTTTGGGGAATTATTCCCCATTTTGGCAGGTTGTCACTATTAACTTTAAGGGAAGCACCACTAAGGCATATATAATGTGGAGATGAAGTCCCCAATTACAGTAGAAAAATCAATAAAAAAAAATCAATGAACTCAAAATCGTTCACTTTTTATTTTCAGACTTTTTCATTTTCCCACATTTGCATAGAAATCTTTCTATCTATCGGTCTCAATTGGTCGTTTCAGAATCTAATGTATTCTGGGTAATATTTACAAAAGCGTACACCAAAGCGTTCTGATTGGTTTAAAACATTCTAAACAATGAAAATTCAACCAATGACCAAATTAAAAATGAACAGATTGATGCCCGATTTATATAATTCCAAGGCCATTAGTCGGCACCAGAAGCGATGAAGCAGCCCATCTATTTTGGGTGGGCAAATATCCACTTTTTGATATAGGACGAGCTCTGACATCCCACTGCCCAAGCTTAAGCTTGTCTGGCAAAACAGCCGTTGGACGTCAGAGTAATCTCGGACTACCAATGACGTAACATTATTTTCATTTTTGGGTACGAACATTAAAATTACCCATGATGATTTAGATTCTGAAACGGCCAATTGTCATTGGACTTTGAGTAAACATTGTTAAGTATATGATATACAAGTCTAGTAAAATAGTTGAAGGACCACAATAAAAATTTCATTTTTAATATTTCTTTAAATGAAAAAAACATCATGAACATTACCTGATGATAGTTTCTTTGTTTACATTGAAAATGACTCATAAATTAAATCCCTAACAACAGAACCATTACAGTATTTCTGTTTCTGATTTTGAAGTTATAATTTGTCTGAATTAAAAAGAATTTATACTGGCTTCATCCCCTTTTCACATATTTGATGTTTAAAAAAGAAAGGCATACATATAACCATTTCGGATCTCCTGTAGTTGGTGATCGCAATACTGGTATACCAGTATTGTCCACATTCCACAATAGTTACTGTCAATACTGGTATAAAAAATTTGTACCAGTATTGTAACTTTTTATTAAAAAAAAACAGCAATACTGGTACATTACTGATGTCCCAGTATTGTAGTTGTATTGTTGACTAGACTATATTGAAGATCAAAGGGAGATTAAATGAACTCAAAAAAATTGTAGAGGATAATTGTGAAATCAATTAACAACCAGTTAAAAGTCATTACTATACTTGCACAACTACACAAAGGATTATTGAAATTAACTCATATCATCATTATTATTTAAACAATTGCTAATAATTTTATCATATTTCTATTTTTATTTAATTCAATATAGATAAAATAAAAGCTTATTATTATCGAGGGGGGATAGGACCTTTATCGGGACTTCGGGATCGGGTGTTTTTAAGCTAGGGATTTCGGGATTGACCCTTTTGGGATCTGGGAATTCTTTTTTTTGGATTTCGGGACGTCAGGATTTACTTTATTTAAATTCGGGACCTCTGGATTTCGTTTTTTTAAGTCCGGGATTTGGGGATCAGGACCCCTCCTATCCCCCCTCATTATCTGAGTAATAATTTAATAAATGTCTTCATGAATGTTAAGGGTTGAAGCAGTTGATTCAGAACCATGGACAATACAATTAGTAGCAGATACATGTATATCTACTGGTACAAATACTGATACTAGACCAGCATTCTGACAGTTAGAGAGCTGTACAAATGCTATCTGAAATAGTTTGTAATCTAGTAAGCGTTAGAGAAAGTCCACAGAGACTGAATACCTAAATACCAATATAGGAAGGGGGAGGGGTTGCAGAAATCACATCTGAAGAAGAAATAGACAATACCAATGCTGATGATACAGAAGCTATAACAGCATTAATGTCAATATAAAATTCACTAAAATATACTACATGAATCTTGGAAGAGCGAGCTGAAAGAAAACATAGAAGAAAGTACAGAGTTTGTTAAAATGCTGAGACAGAATGGTTAAGAAAAAAAACATCAAAAGATTTAAAACTTTATTTGATGACAATCACAGTGTACCATTTATGGCATCATCAGTTTAACACAATCATTCCTAATAAAATTGTCATGTCATATGTTAATTTCATTATGCATATATGGACCATAATTTGCTATTGGGCTCGTTTCCTATAACTATAGAAAAGTGATAAAAATATGTATTACTGTAAGAAAAGTTGTAACTACATCTAAAGATGCCTTTATTTTTATCAACATACAAGTGTATGCTACTCTTCCCTAGAAAAAAAATTGAAATTAACAAATTTCAAAGATTATACGACCGTATTTTTGTGTCGTTTCTCGCGTTACTTTTCGCTTCCGAAGTGCATAACGCTGACTGATTTATAGATAATCGTCAACGGCAAATTCATAACTTTTGCTTTCAAATAATAAAGAACATCGACCAATAAGAATAGTCAGAAGAAAATGCCGAGAACTATAAGTATTTCTGTAGCAGGTGTAAGAACACTAGCGTTACTTTGGTTTCCAATTTCGTAACGCAAATTTTAGATGATGTAATCTGCTTTGTTGTAATAGAATTCTTTATAACAATATGCAAATATGAACTCTCGCGAGATGTTCAAACAGGTAAATCAGAGATGATTTACATTCTAGTTTTGTTCTTCGTAATAATTAAGTTAGAAAATGACGTTATCGTTATGCGTTACATTTCAAACGAAACAGAAGTCCAGTTATTTCCTTTTTTTTTTTTTTAAATTGTTTTTGTTGTTAAGTTTTAATCATTTCCGGTCATACGTGAAACATGTGACTAACATGTAATCACGCCCTTACGGTCAGATGTATGAAATACTAGGTCTAAACATTGTTTTTGTTTCCAACGGGATGTTAGCAAACATAATCTGTAGACTTGTTTCGTCTTGTTTGAAAAAGGAAAATACAATTTTCAAAGAGATTGCGCCGGGGGTCTATTATTTTTCCTATGTGCATAATGTTACATACGATCTTGTGTGAAAATAAATGCCCAATGACTTGACAAAATCGATTTCAGATTTGACAGACGTTATAACACACTTTGTTTCCTGATAACAATGTAAAGTGTCCTTGGAAAATTTAATAGACATTACGTCTCTTATCATTGTGCTGATGCTCGTTGGATTGATTTTGCTTCAGCAGTAAATATTACTGGATATTTTAGGTGAATAAAGATAATTTAATAAAAAATATACCGTTACACTTGGAATGTACAAAGTTTGTATCTTTGTCACAATTTTTAATTATTTTTTTTTTATTCATGTTCTGCAAACACTTTTCAGAAACGCAATAAACTTGTCAAAGGAGAAGTAAACTTTTACCATGCATGACTTGAAAGGAAGTACTTTATCGATTTTAGCCCACTAAAGTAGGTTAAAATGTGGAAACCATGTAGATGGTGTACAGGTCACAAATATCACATGGTGCCTATTTTAAAGATTTTAATTCCAAGTTAAAAGTTTTTTTCTTTACTGGATTTAAAGAATTTTACATTGCCAATGATTTGGAATAAATTGTATATAACTGGAATTTCAAAACCAAATATAAATACATTTTTTTGGCTAAACATCAAGATACAACGATCATGGTATCCTGTATCAATGAAGAAAATATGGAAATTTCTGAATAAATTGTACTAATTGTTTTCTAAACAAGCACATATTTAGGAGTTTTATAATACTGTTACATTTAAGATGGATTTTAAGAAAAAGTATACTGTTCAGATTATTTTAAGCAGATTTTGCAATAAAATAAAACTAAAAAAATGCTTTCGGTTTCTTATGGTTTCCTGTTGTGTTTAAAAAAAACTTTAATTTAACATTGAAAATAGATTTTAAATATTAACATGAAGCAAGTAACACTAGTAATGGTGTTCATTTATGTCTTTTGAAATATATTGTGCAAAATAAAGAAAATAAAGATTGGTTTCCTGTTTGGTTTCCTGTCACGTAAACGGTGAATCAAAATGTATTATTTTTTTCTTGAAAAACTCAATTGTTCCATTAATACTATTCTAACACCAACACAACCCACAGAATAAAAGTTAAAGTTTTAGAACTTATAAAAAAGGATACAAAAAGAAACTAAAGGCCAAATACCAAATTATGGTCCATATGTGACACCTTTAATAAAAGATTAATTACCTATATTGTTTATTTTTAAAAAAAGCACAATACTGGTACAATACTGGTACAAAATGTTTATACCAGTATTGTCATGATTGTGGACAATACTGGTATACCAGTATTGGCAATTGCGATCACCAACTACAGGAGATCCACCATTTCTTTCTTGTTCAGTAGTTCTGGTGAGATGAGAGGGATGAGATTGGGCTGTAAAAATCACTTTGTGTGTAAGACCATAAACTAACAATAAGTTAAATAAAATCAATCTGGTAATCAAATTTTACCGTCAGTCGGCATCAGAAGCGACGAAGCAGCGCATCTATTTTGGGTGGGCAAATATCCACTTTTTGATATGGGACGAGCTCTGACCTCCCACGGCCCCAGCTTGTCTGGCAAAACAGCCGTTGGACGTCAGAGTAATCTCAGACTATCAAATGTGTTAATATTGATATTTAAAGAGTTATTCGGTCATTACATGTGTTATTCGGATAATAACAGTGTTATTCGGTCATTCGTGTTACCCATTTATGAGCATAAGAAAACGTGCAGGATTTACATTTTCTTCTGTTTAGATTAACACATAATATTTTTTGGGGAACTTTGCTGAACAAAATTTTCCCCTAGAAGACAGACAAATAAGTTATTGTAATGTCAACACAAAATTAATTACAAACGTAGAACCATACTTGATTGATATTTTTGTTTCACCACCACTTTCAATTTTTCTATTTTCACTATGCGAATAGTTTCGAATTTTGAACAAAAAATAAGGGATTTTCAGTTTAAACTAGAACATTGAAGAGAAAACATTAAAGTTAATTCATAATAGCATTTAAAGCAATTTTATATGCTATGGTCTGATATTTTAACAATTATATTCGAAACTAAGTTTTACAAAAATAAGAATTCATCAACTCGCCCCTTACTTAATTCGACCTCTTTGAAGATCGAATTGGGTCCGAGACGTTTCTAACGTAAGCGGAGTTAGTCCTGAGTATATTTCAAATTTCAATTGAATAAATAAGTACTCATATATGAAGATAATTTGATAACGCTTAAAATTTTAAAACCTTAAAAATACTTTTGAAAATCACCTCAATTGAATCAGTGGCGGATCCAAAACTTTTCCTAAGAGGGGGCCGCTCCAGTCATACTTCAGTGATTCCCTATATAATCAACCAAATTTTTCCCACGAAAGGGCCCCCCTGGATCCGCCTATGTGAATGGAAAATTTATAATATACTTCTACTTCTACTATATAATGACCGCCTTCAACACGTTGAAGTTTACGTCACTTGTACTGCGCATTGCTTTGTGAAGACATATATACAGTGAAATATAACAAATTTGTGATTATAAAAAAAAAAAAAAATTACAAAGATAAGTGGACTGGTAGTGCATATTTTTAATTTTTAATTTTTAATATTAATTTTAGATAAAACTTTTTACACATCATGACATGATGAATTTAGTACTGACTGTAGGTGTAGGTTGAGACGGCTACTTTGAACGACTCTATAGAGTCGCTCATCACAATACTCAGGGGAAGGCTGTTCCAGATTTTAATTGTGCGTGGAAAAAATGATTGTTGCCTTATTTGTGTTCTGCAGGATGAAATTTGTATGAGAGTGTGTGCATGTTCCTGGACTGTCTGAGCGGTTGAATTAGTCTGTCTGTTTTTGTGCATGATTGCAATGAGATGATATGTGATTTTCAATGATAACACATGACCAGGCGCGCATCTGTTCTTCTGTGTGCGAGGTCTCTCCATTTTAAATGATCTATCATGTCACTAACGCTTGAGGTGTTTCTGTGTCGGTTAGTGTCACTGTGACATATCTAGCAGCCCTTATTTGTACTTTTTCTATTTTGTTAATATCCTCAGTAAAGTAAGGGTCCCAAACTAAACAGGCATATTCTAGTGATGGTCTGACTAAAGATGTATATGCCTGTTCCTTTACTGAGGTGGAACTGATGTTAAGATTCCTTCGAAGGAAACCTAGTGTGCTGTTGGCTTTATTACAGATGTTGTTTATGTGACTGTGTCATTTTAAGTCTGATTGAATTGTCACACCTAGGTATTTTGCCTTATCAACATGTTCAAGAATGTGGCCATGTAAAGTGTAATTATACATGTTATATGCGAACGGATTTTTATTTCGGCTGATGGATATGACATTACACTTATCATGGAAAGCCATTTTCCATGTATTTTATGCCTTGTGTGTTGAGGTCTGATAGATCCGTATTTTACTTGCTCGGATACTAATAACATGAATAAATTAAGGTGAAATTTTTCCCCTTCTACTTCAATTTTTATTATATTTTCTGTGTTCTACTAGCTGTTACGATGAAAATGGTACCTTAGTTTTTAAAATTGGTTCAGTAATAAAGATTTTATGAAGGTTAGCAGTTGATGTTGAAACGCGACAAAAAGTGATTTAAAAATAAATGCTGGATCATAGTGAAAAACTTCAAGTCTGTCTCATTTTTGGGGTAAATTTCTAAAACTTTTCCCATTATCTTATTTAAAATCATAAAATTACCTTCAAAGAGGACAAATTGTACAATTTTAAGGTATTTGAAAGCACTTATAGGTCAATTTTGCTGTAAATAGCAGTCCTTGTCAAGGCTCTACCAAAACAAAATTGAAAGTGGCGATTAAACCAAAAATAAATCAATGAATCATTCATTATAGAATGTAAAATAAAAAGGTATTTCAAAAAATTGCTTTAATGAATTTTTATTTTGCCGACTTGTTTTTTTTCAAATTAAAACTTAATTTTTACACATATATATGCTGGAACAAAATTAATATTGAGTATCAATTAAGTAATACTTTGTGGAAATATTCCACATCTTGTGTGAATTTTGGATTTTTGATAACAAATTGTTGCTCATTTCTGTATATTGTTTTGTTTATTCTTTCCACTGTTTGTAATTAAAATATTTCTGAAAATTTTCATTTTAAAATGTAATATGTAATGATGAAATATATCAAATAAAAGAATTTTTTTTTGAAAATTTCTGTCTATTGAACATTTTATTAATTATCTCTGGTTTTGGAAACAAGAGGGAAATTCTTGGATGCAATCTCATCGAAGGGTGTTATGCGCCAACCCCTGCAATGAAACTAGAAACCTCCTCTCGTTTCTAAAACTGTAGATAATCTATAATTGTTAGGAATGAAAAATTGAATAGACAGAACTTTTCAAAAATATCATAATTATTGTGTTCATAGCTTTTTCCAAAGCAATGTTAATGACACATGATATTGTCTCGTTCCCAAATCTATTTCACAGAGAGATAAAAATTCTGAGTTAGCTGTTACATAAAATGATTAGCAAAATTCAAAGATTTATGAAAATAGCAATATGAAAGAAATACATTACATTTTATATAATGATAATATATTAGTAGATTTGTTATACTTTGTATTAAAGAAATAATTTTGTCACTGTTTTTATTTGTTATTATCATGATTGCAATCTGTTTCATATACAATCTTTAATAGTACAGGTAACCCAGTTTTTGGACCTTGTTTATTTGCTACAGATTTATGAAAAGGAATTAAAACCCTCAATGGTACTGACTTGACACACAAAATATAGTGCAGAAATCTTACATCTGTTCTAAAAATATCAATATGTCATTTTTAAGGAATATGTGGGATAAAAACAATACTAGTTGATCTATAAGAGTGAACTTAGTCTTTACACCAATTCCATGTGAGGGTCTGCTTGGCAGCACAATGGGTGAATTTCTGTTCTTAGTTTACAGGCACATTGATAAAAGGAGATGCGACAAAAAATCTGAACTAACTATCCCCTCAGTCATGTAAAAAAAAGACTATCCCCCTCAGTCATGGTCTATTGACTTTCAAACTTATACATAGTTGACCTGTAGAAGTTTTTTTTATGCCCGTTTGATGTACGTATTATGGTATTATTCTGTCCGTCGTCAACATGTTGGACAATAACTAAAAAAACACAATTGGCATGAAACTTTGATGAATTGATTGTATCTATGACTTGAGCTCCCTTTCCAATTTTTGGCAAGCCTTGGACTTTAGTTGCAGAAAACTCGACATAGTAATAGTGATCCAGCGGCGATGGTGTTATCTAACTTCTTAAAAGCTTTATATTGTAGAAGGTGGAAGACCTGGATGACGAAGTTTCTGTCACTTACATGTCTTATGTCCTTGACCTCATTTTTTTATGGTTCAGTGACTACTTGAAAAAAAGATTTTTTGTAATCTTAAACTATATTTAGTAAGTGGGTACCTTGCAAGTTCCTCATGCCCGTCAGACAGTTTTCACTTGACCTCAACCTCACTTCATGGATCAGTGAACAAGGTTATGTTTTGGTGGTCAAGTTCATATCTCAGATGCTATAAGCTATAGGTCTAATATATTTGGTTTATGGAAGGACTAAGGTGTACATGTCCAACTGGCTGGTGTCATCAGACCTTGACCTCATTTTCTTTGTATAGTGGTAGTAGTTATGTTTTTATATGACCGCAAAAATTGAAAAATTTTTGGTCGTATATTGGTATCACGTCTGCGTCGTCGATGTCGTCCAAAGACATTTGGTTTTCACACTATAACTTTAGTATAAGTAAATAGAAATCTATGAAATTTTGACACAAGGTTTATGACCACAAAAGGAAGGTTGGGATTGATTTTAGGAGTTTTGGTCCCAACAGTTTAGGAATTGGGGACCAAACCAGTGGCGTAGCTAGGTATTCAGTCAACTGTAGGCACCAATCGGCAGGGGGTCTGGGGCCGCTCAAGGCCCCAAGTAAGTCAAGGGCAGAGCCCTGGTAGGGGTCTGGGGGGCGCGCAAGGCCTCCAGTAGGTCCAGGGCAGAGCCCTGGTAGGGGGTTCAGGGGGGCAAAGCCTCCCCGACGGAAAACGGTTTTCAGCATTTTAGCTGCAAAATTTTATTTACAAAAATATTAAATTTACTGGTTATCGTGATAATTATGATATACATGATGAAAAGTTCGACGAATTATGAATAATTCACCATAACATCTGACTGGTGAATTATATAACGCAGTACAATCGGAAATATGAAAAAAAAATATAATTACAATATGCATTGCCCAGCGTAGATCAGCGCTGGGAAAAGTATACCTAACAATATATATGTTCCTGATAAGCGTATCCCTTTAATTAAGCAGTACACCCTGTTTGGTATTTTCATACTTATTCCGTTCTGATTGATATATACGTTTAACTTAATTAACAGTACATATTGTGGCAATCATTTATTTAAAAAGAATAGGCACGTAAACACTGATATAAATATAAAATAAAACTATCCTTTTGGCTAGACAAAAACCATCAATCTTTTGATTCTTAAACCCTAGCCACACAAACACATAGTCGATGCCTAATGCAAAAGTTCTGTTCTGTTCATACTATCGTATCAAAATTCAAGAAATTCGTATTGCTTTATGATTTGTTTTTTATCCTATACTGAAAAATCCCTACCTGCTTAGATATTTGAACAATTGTGGTCATTACACGCAGACCTGAGTACTCAAAATTACTAGAAGCTAGTTGAGTGATTTTTAAACATCCAGTGTCAAATATTTATGCAGGTTCAGGACAAAAAAAAATTATTTACAATAAATACAACAGGGAGCTAGGTCCTGTAATAGGTGTCGTCCAGGACGAAGGTCTGGAAATTTGAAAATGCCATGCATTGGAAAATGAGGAATTATTGGATAGGAGCAGAAATTTTGCCTTTCAGTAGACCAACACCGAACTCCTCAAATAGTGGCATTCTCTCTACTACTAGGCATCGGATTTATTGTCCGCGTTCTGACCAGACGTGACTGCGTATTTATACATCCTGCACAGCCAAATGGACGACCAACATTGGCAAGTCGGGTGAAGGCAAAGTGGAAAGCTAGTTGAAAACTAACAACAATTAACTAATTAAAAACTCATGTGTCTAAGTTGAGGTTTATTCAAGTTTTTGTTGATAGAAGTGAAATGATCTGAACCAAAGCTCTAGTTTACAGTTTCTATATAAAGTAAAATCATAAAAACATTCAATTCAATCCAATATTCCATTCACTAAGAACGAGAGACTAGTGTACAGATGACATTCGACAATTAAAGAGTTTTGACAACTTCACTGGCGTTCATTTACAAATAACGTTGTTTATTATTTTTTTTAAACAAAACAAAAATATTTGAAAAAAATATGTGTAGGCACGTGCCTAAAGTGCCTAACGGCAGCTACGCCCCTGCAAACGGGCATCAAAAATTGAATAATTGAGGTTCTTTGATATGCCGAATCTAACTGTGTATGTAGATTCTTAATTGTTGGTCCCGTTTTCAAATTGGACATCTATGAGAAAACCAGCAAATTTGGTACTAAAATAGAATTGCCCTGTATTCACATATTTTGAGATAAATTGTCATTTTTTATACATAGAACTATTAGATGTACTTAATACTTTACTAGGAACCCAAAATCAGCTGAAAACTCCACAACCCCTTTCATAATTTTTTTTTGATTTTGCATGGTTTTCTCGTAGACATCCATTTAAAAATGAAGTTGTTGATTGTGAGAAAAAAAATGCCAATATCTACGGAGAAGATGGAAGGCTATATTGTTGATCAGGGGTCAGTTTATTATAGCAATAAAGGTAGATTTAAAATATTCTAAAAGTTTCATTGACCTCAGGGATTCAATAAGATCGGGTATCTAATCATACATATCTTCTTTAGAGGTTTGGGCTGATTCATCTATGTATTTCTGCTAAGGATTGACCTCCGAACTTGTTCTCTTAAGGTGATTTTCATATGTTCACTATTAATGTAATTTCTACAGATGGAAATGGTGAGATTTATAACCTGCATGTCATGATTTATCATCTAAAACTTAAACAGTTAACAATCTATTTATAAAGCCAGTAGAATGTAAGATACATAAATTTTGCCGTACAATTTTCTACACAAGTTGCTTTCTTTAAAAAAAGAAATGCAATCGTTAACCCAAATGCTTGTTTGGCATTATATATATATTAGATAATTGTTTAATAAAGATGTATTGTCTTATATTACTTTTGTTGTGCATAAGAATTAGAAACTGACATTGCCTGTTTACTTAATGTAATACCGGCTTCACACATCAACGTATAGATCCGACGTATGTCGGCCGTTGCCAAAACAATCATGCACGCTACCAATACGCTAGTAATTTTGATGCATTTAACCTGTCAATCATATCTGTATCGTGTGCACAACGAGCGCACAACGAGCTTAAAGCGTGTATTGGGTGTGCGTAAAGCGTACCTAAGTGTTTCCCCTAGTCTTTCTACATTCCCAACTGCAGGTCTGTCTATATGTGAATGTTTGTCAATAAGTCTGTCACATTCGCCCGTCTGTTTACATGTTACCAGTCTGTCTATGTCCGCTTTTGTTATCAATAAGGCTGTTTAGTTTTGTTTGATTTTTGTTTTTAAATCTAAATGATCGGGGCATTAAATAGCCGACTAAATAGTGTTTTTTTAATTTTTGGAGGCCGTTCGGTGGCCTTAAAAGACTTACTACCACGTCATATTGTAACTCTGGTTAATACTTGTATCATTAGTGCTGGACCATGGTCGATCCTATGCACCTTTGAGGCAGGCGGGATATTTTTGTAGATCTTGTACAGCTCAAACTAATGGGAGTAGTTCCTGTACTTCTATGTCTAGTCCCATGTTGCATGGTTGGAGAGGGTGTAATATCTTCTGTAGGTTTGATGAAGTTTCACCCGTATCGGACTTCTCCTGAATAAAAGCTTTAATTAAGGCGACGAGTATTTTTGTATGCAATGTGCCCTTAACGTGTCTCAAACTTATCTGTAGAGTTTTCAACGCTCGTGTAGCGTGTATATTATGTGCGTGCAGTTTACAGGTATACGCTTGACAAACGCTTATGCTGAATGAAATTTTTTATATGTTCCATTAAAATTTTCCTGAAGTAAAAGCATTCACTAAGCGTATACCTTTGCATTTCGACGTACTTCAAACTTATGGAACGCGGGTTTAAACGCTTGCGTAGCGTTTCTCTGGTGAGCAACTTATACCCCGTTCACACTATGCCTTTTTAAACCGGGTTCGACCCGAATTAGTTAATCCGGGTTAAATTTAGGTAGTGTGAACGCCTTAACCAGGGGCGAACCCGGATTAAAATTACCCCTCATTTGAGGCAAACTCCTGACAGTGATCGTTTCCGTTCCGGAACTGTTTTCCTTTACTCCATCAATCACTGCCACCGGCTTTCGAAATTCGTTCCAAATTTTGGAACGATTATCTACGCAATAAATTTCCTCAGAACCATTAGTTACCGGCTTGAAAAACTTCAATTTGATAATTTCTTCCCAAAATTTAAACAACTTTTCCTAGATTTAAAAAATGAGCATTAAATTTACGTCCCACACAGGACCTTTATTATGTGTGCATTCTTATCTAAGTTATCTCCCCGAACCCTTTGAAAAGTAAACATGGAGGGAAACGTGAATCAGATATATATATAATTGAAATGTATGTTAGGCGCATAGTCCCTCCTAAGTCCAAAGGGAAAACAAGCCAAAATGCTGCAACATAAACTTGGGCAGGTACAAATGATGATTTGAATGAATATGCGGTTGTCAACGGAGGAAGTTTGGTCTACCAAATTATGCAAGCCTTTCCATGTTTCCTTTTCTCATTATGAACATAAAGGGACATCTTTTATCCATTTATAGTCGGATCCAGGGTGGCCCAGCCCCCCCTTTTTCCCTGGAAAATGTTGGTTTATTATATAGGGAATCACTGAAGCATGACTGGAAACAACAACCCCCCCCCTTTTTTTTTTAGGTCAGTCAGTGCCCCTTCCCATGTAATATAAGACTGTAGGTTCATATCATTTCTGTTCAAGGTTTAACATTGTTAGTAAAAAATACCAGATAGAAGTAAGGTTATCTGGGAAAAGTTTTTGCAAATAACATAAACATAAAAATGTACGTGCCATTTTCATTCTTTTCACTTTTGTACTTTCACTATGACAAGACATTCTCTGTATGAAGTAAAGAGGTTGTCAGTTAGACTACAACCCTACATATATAAACTTTAAAGTTTGCATCATTGACATATAGTGAACACATTTGTGACTAATTAACAAATGACCATGTTAACTTGCCCTTCAATATGTTCACTAACTTGAGTAGCACATAATATATTGGCCATTTGATATTTATACAATGATTGGAACAGAAACTCTTAACACATTATGTGCTGTAATATACATGATGATTAAAATATGGAGTTCAGGTATGATTGCTAATGTGACTATCCACCAAAGTTCAAATGATATTGATTTAAGCAACTATAGGTCATAAGGTATAACTGCATGTGCCACAGTCTGCAATGACTAAAACTTATTTAGTAATCTCAGTCATTTTGTCATGTCAAACCTTACAAAATGTGACATATTTTAACATGTGTTCCAGATTTTCTTACCTACAATAGCAATTATAATGTTTATTCAGTTTTATTTTATTTGTGAACAGCCACACATCCAAGAGTTATTGCAGGCTTGATACCACTTGAACTTTTTTATGACATCATCAACTCAAGTATGAATATGGTCAGTCTTTCTTTTCATCAATCATGACAGAGGTGTAATGAAACAAGAAAATTCATGAAATCAGCATTTATGTACGTTGTATCTATAATAATTGTTTTCAAAAGTGAATTGTTAAAATAAGTTTGTTCCTTCCAAAATATAATGCTCTGTTGGCATGGTTGGGTGCCGCTAGATACTACCCAGAGGTGGAACCCTGAACAATAATGGACACAACATTCAAGCTTGATACAGCTCTCAATTTGGATTGTGATTATATATATATTTGACATAGCTTGATTTCTGGCACAGATTGAATGTGGACTAAGAACTTTAAATTTTAAAACTGGATATTTCCCTTATAATATGTACATGTAATATGGTGTAATATTCAAAATATAAATACATGTTGAGATTCAGCATATCAAAGAATCAGAAGAATTGAACTTTTAATGAAAACTAATTATGTTTAGTTTTGGACCCTTAGGACTTCAATGTGGACTAATTTAATAATGGGGCTCAAAATCTAAATTCATGGTTAGATTCAGCATAACAAAAAAACCTTAATATTTATTTTTTATAAAAATCAAACAAAAACTTTAATTTTGGACCGGTTGGACCATCTTGTACAGATCCCTTCTCTTATACTTTAGTTATTGTCTAAAAACTAAATGTCTCCCAATGATGACATCACCATACCATTACACAGCCACAAATTTCTAGCAGTTGTATAAAACAAATTGATCAATGCAGTTTAAATTTATGTTACTTCCGAGAGAGAAAACAAACCTGCCCCCCCTTTTAATAGATGAATGGTATATGTAGGTGTAATGGTCCTAATAATTATGAATCCTATTCTTGTTCAAACATTTTACCTAGACACTTATGAAATAATTCTTTGAAATACTGAACCTTGCTGCATTAATTTTTATTGTATTTTTATTACTGCTCATCAAAACATTATCTTGACCCCTTCTCTCTTACATTATTGTACATATACTCTTTACTTTTACTGCACATTAACCAATTTCAATTATTTAATATACATGATTGGGGACTGGGTTTTAAGCTAACAGATACCTTGGTAGCTGTTACACCCAAATTATGTCCTGATACTCTTGGCATTAACAATAATTGTTATTGTAGTTGTGTGCATTAAACCAGTGATGAATATATGTACTGTAAATCAATTGCTTATATTTCAAAAACTTTGAAAAGGAATCTGGTCCAATTGCCTGTTTGTCACTGCTAAATTATTGTCTCACTAGCAATTGAAATCTCATAATTTTTATTCAGTAAGGAAACACAAGAGTGCACACGCTGAAATGTCTCGCCTTCTTTACTAATCATTGATATTATGTTGATAGTCCTAAATATAAAGCTTTATTTCAACTGTCACATAAACATAACATTAACCAAGAAAACTTAACATTGACCAATGAACCATGAAAATGAGCTCAAGGTCAGATGAACCATGCCAGGCAGACATGTACAGCTAACAATTCTTCCATACAACAAATATAGTTGACCTATTGCTTATAGTTTAAAAAAACCAGACCAAAACACAAAACTTTAACACTGAGCAATGAACTGTGAAAATGAGGTCAAGGTCAAATAAAACCTGCACAACTGATATATAGATCATAAAATATTTCCATACACCAAATATAGTTGACCTATTGCATATAGTATTAGAAAAAAAAGACCAAAACTCAAAAACTTAACTTTGACCACTGAACCATGAAAATGAGGTCAAGGTCAGATGACAACTGCCAGTTGGACATGTACACCTTACAGTGCTTCCATTCACCGAATATACTAGACCTATTGCTTATAGTATCTGAGATATGGACTTGACCACCAAAACTTAACCTTGTTCACTGATCCATGAAATGAGGTCAAGGCCAAGTGAAAACTGTCTGACAGGCATGAGGACCTTGCAAGCTACGCACATACCAAATATAGTTATCCTTTTACTTATGATAAGAGAGAATTTCACATTACAAAAAATCTTAACTTTTTTTCAAGTAGTCACTGAACCATGAAAATGAGGTCAAGGACATTGGACATGTGACTGACGGAAACTTTGTAACATGAAGCATCTATATACAAAGTATGAAGCATCCAGGTCTTCCACCTTCTAAAATACAAAGCTTTTAAGAAGTTAGCATAAACAGCTGCCGCCAGATCACTCTCCCTATGTCGAGCTTTCTGCGACAAAAGTCGCACGCTCGACAAAAAACTGATAGCTACATGGAGCTTGAATATCTCATATGGTAATATATGCCATAATTATTTTAACATCAAATTCATGACAAAAATGAATGTCATTGTAGTAAAAGCAGTTGTAATACTGCATTTTTTTTATGCATATGATAAAATCTACTATTTAATCAAAAGTGTTTATAATGTATCCATTTTGAGATTGGGTTAACCCTGTTTGCACAATAATAATTCATTTGCGAGATAATTTTATTACTGTTTTCTTTTTGTTGATAGCAGATCTTTATTTGTTGGGCTATAAATTTGAATATATTCACACTTTTTGATGAATGGCCAATTGAAAGTTTTAAACTATTCTGTTTTGGAAAATTGTATTCAACTTTAGTCGTGTGTATTGTGTTGTTGGGATGCTGTCCAATGAACCTATACCCCCAAATCTCCTTGTATTTATATGTTTATATATTTGGAAAAAAGTTAAATCAGATTTAACTGTATTATTTGGCTAAAACTGAGATAAAAATATTCTTTATATCTATTTTAATTATTAACAACAATACATGTATGTTCATGATTAATTTATGAAGACATATAATTTTTTGAAAACAACAATCAATAAAACGAAAATAAATATTTAAAAATTGCACACAAATTTTCATGCGCAGCTAGTATGCACTTCAATTCACTCATTGAAATTGAGAGTGCATTAGTCTTGTCTAAAAGTTATTTTTAAGTGTGAGTCTATTCCATTTATGTATACATGTAGAATCTCTGCAGGCTTTCAATGCTTCTCATGTAACTTGTAGACTTCCACTGATTAGGTTGACATAATTGTGATCTGAAAATATATAAACGTATTTTTTATAACTTTGTAACTTCTGGTAGGTAAGGGATGTATATGGTATGCCATTGTTTGTCCATCCATCCTTTAAAATCAAAGTAGTAGGGGCTAACTAAAAAAGGTATATTACTGCTAATTTAACAGTTATCCTAAATATTTCAAAATTTGTCCAAACTAGACTAAGGTACACCATATTCAGAAAATAATGGGGTTTTTTTACAACTAAAGAGTTACCATGGTAATAAACTTTGACCAAATTTGTAAAATTTCTTAATTTTCCTTGTTTTTTTGTCAAATAAAATTATATTTTAGACTATATGTGCCCATCCAAGAAAAAATTTATATTTAGTGAGATTATGTTAATAGTTATAATAAAGGTTTTCTTAAATTATTTTGTTGTTTTGGAAACTGCATAAATTCTATATTTGTCCTCGTTTTCATGATGTAATTGTGACATTATCAGACAAAAAATATTATGTTTTTAAATCATGTTTCTTAAATTTATGCATTTCCAAACATAATGGGGCTTTTTGGAATAGTTTATATTCTTGGACAAAAAATAATCCTTTAATGCCCCTTATCCTTTGCTTTGAACAATTTCTCATGAAATTTTAACACAAAATTTAGATTGAGTTCCCTTTTAATTTTTTGGAGTCTCTTTCAAAAGTTGCAGGACCTATCATATTTAGGGTGTTTTCACATCTCCTATTAAGCTTGAGTTTGCTTAGAGTAAATAATCTAGATCTGTATTAAGTCTCTTTCAGTTGTTTGAATGTAATAGTACCTGACCATGCCCCCTTTTTCTTGGTTTTATTTATTTCTACTTGTATCCATCTCATGATGAGTTAAGATTTAAGACTTTTTCAACTGAATTTTATAGTTTGTTTTTATTTTGTACTCTTACACCACTGTCCCAGGTAAGGGGAGGGTTGGGTCCCAGCGATTATTATTATGTCCGCAAATAGTCAAAAAATAACATAAGGACCTATGGTCCGCAAATAGTCAAAAAATAACATAAGGACCTAAGAGCTACAGTTCCGCAGCTAATTATTACATTGCATAGACTATAAATTGACTGGATAATAATTCAATAAAATATAGTAATACCAAAATGGAAATGCTCCCATCCAGAATATTGTAAATTAATACATACATGACCATGGTGACATATATAATAAAAGCAAATTGCACAACAAATTTAGTATGTGTTTGTTACCCTATATTATTTTTCAATTATAATAATTTATGATTGTTTTATTTTTTTTTATCCATGAAATCTGAATTGAGTTTTGAGAAATTCAGAGATTGGTAAGTAAACCGAGTCTTAATATAATATAATATAAAGCTTTTACTGAAGTTTGTTTAAATAATGTATTTGAAGCCATGTGTCAATTTGGCATTATTTGCACGCCTTCCCCAGGAAATCCAAAATTTATCCCTATAGAGTCCAAATTTGTCTTTTGTAAAATATCTTTAATTCCACATGGAGCAGCTTCTCGGGTAAAATTTAGCCACTCTCCCAACATTTTATTCTGTTCTTCAAACGAGTTTATTAGCTGATGATTGGGTGCCAGTTCATTAAAATTATGTCCAATTTAATACCAAAAGCTATATAGCGTTAAGTGTTCTTTCAACTTCACAGACGAGATCATATTTTATGTTTCTTCATTGACGAAGATTTTTTTTATATAGTAATAAACTAATAAAAATATGCAACAAAGTCGATCGAGTTTTCATGCCAGAATATTGAATTCTTCGACCTAACGATACAGAAATTTGCAAATTTTTCATTTTGTAAAATTATTTGGATTGAGTGCATTTTACTTACGGTTAGTGGTTTTATTCATATATACTGGTAAAGTTGATAACAAATATCCTCATTCATCAATGTTCAGCCATATTTGCTTCAGTAGCAACAAAAGGTCAATCCGGGTCAAACCGCTTGAAGAGCGCGTAACGAAAAAAGCCGAAGGCAGTGATTAGTGTAGAGTAGTATTCGGGCCCGTATGCGGATCGGAACTGGAACTGCCGGGGAGTTTGCATTTGAGGTGGAGTTAATGTGGGGCGAACCCGTGTTAACTACCTCACTTCTAAATGTGAACGCAAAGTGAAGTTAATGTGAGGTTGTTGCTTTAGTGACATATATGACGTTTGCTTAAATTTATAAGTCTTCAATGTGACGTAACTATTACATGACGTCATATATTGAATGACGTCATATTTTGACAGACGTCCAGTTACAATATTTACTGGGTCAAGAATTATATAACCCATATTAAATTAGCGACAGCAAGATGGATATTTATAAGTGTATCAATCTATGTTGAAAATCCTGCATAATGACAAACGGTGAAACCTTTAACGTTATATCATTTCCGTCGCTTTTTCGGGGATAAAAATAAAAAGCACAGAAAGTGGTTGATCAGTGGTAATCGAACTCCTCCAAAGCGGCCAGGAGTGCGGTAAAAAAATCAGACTTTAAAAAAATGCATCTGTAATGAAAAAAAATGTAAATATGTACAGTGGACAGATGCGGGTTACAATTTTGGCGCTAAACATTTCTTTTTGTTGAGAGGGAAAATCCCAAACCGGGTTAATTTTTTATCAAGTGTGAACTGTGGTAATTAATTCGGGTTAATTAACCCGGGTTCGACCCGGTGCAGATTTTATAGTGTGAACACGGTATAAGTTACGCATACGATGGTACGGACTTTGTTAATTTTCTTTTTTGACTGATTGTTTTACATTGTCATTTCAGGGCATTTTATAGCCGACTATGCGGTACGTGCTTACCTGTTGTTGAAGGCCGTACGGTGACCCATAGTTTGTATTTCTGTGTTATTTTGGTTTCTTGTAGATAGTTGTCTCATTGACACCAAACCATATCTTCTTTTTTATATTCGATATCTTATCGCCGGCCTGGTTAAGTCTGCTAAAAATGCATGCATGATTGATTTTGAGGTTATCAGTCGTAATTAAAGTGGCACATTTAATTCGTTGTTTCATTGCTTGAAGTATCATTTCTTACATCTGCATGGTCAAATGTGTATTTTTTTAAAATAAATTTTAGACTTAGATTTCAGTCACGGTTATTTTCCCCCTTTATATTGAATATCTATACTTATCAGTCGCATTTTAATGACGAAAAGGATTCAGAGGTTATTATGTGACCTACTTGTTTTTAGAAAAAGTAAATAATGTTGCAACATCTAAACAAAGAAAATCACTTTAAATTTGCAATTTTAATGAAAATAAAAACGGACATAACTTTCATAATTAATTTTAACGTTATTTTCAATAAACGATTTTTTTTTTGAAAAATCCTCGTTTTTACACCTATTTGAGGCACGTATTTATGATGATATTTCCATGTCCTTGGTCTATCCTAGACGTAAAATTTCGAAAAGTGCTAATACTTTTTTAAAAGATTTTATTTTTAATTGTTTTCGTTCAAAATATATTTTTTTTCTTTTTCATATTCAATATCTATTAAATTTTATTTTTAATAACCATTTTTTTTTTATTAAAGTTGCAATATTTAACCAAAAAAATAACTGTAATTTAACCATATATTGCAAGAAAGACTTCCCTTTAATTTCAGTATAAAAAAATAAATAGCTTGCTTTTTACAACATGTACATCTTCACTAAAGGAAAAATCTAAAATAAAATGCTTCTAAAACTCTTTCTAAAGATTTGATTATTAATTATTCTCGTTCAGAATATAAAGCGCATTGTTTACATGAAAACTTATCTCATATCTAAACACAGCTGGTTACATCGTTTGACTAATTAAAATACTACGCATGTAGGTTAATATTAGCAGCTTGTAATGCAAGAAAATATTATATCATAATAAATTTCAGATCATACGTAAAATATCTCTATAGCAACTTAAGATGCTAATGCATATTCAACAGATTAGTAAGCTATTGCGCATGCATTTGAAAGGTGGTCATAGCTATTGCGCATGTATTTGAAAGGTGGTCATAGAAAGAACAGAAGTGTTCCGAATATCATCCGGTGTTCCGAAAGACTACATCACTCGTCCAATATATACTGCGTAAACCCTCAGGGGTTTACGCAACAATAAGAAAATACCTGTACCATCAGGAAAATCGCAGTTGTTATCCATTTGGTTGAGCTTTGGATTTTTCCATTTGATAAGGGACTTTCCTTTTTGAATTTTCTTCAGAGTTCAGTATTTTTGTAATTTTACTTTTTAAAGACCAAACAGCCTATTGTTTATGCGCATCAACTAACGCAACTTGGTAGTGACATAAAAGCTCTATGACGTTGTTTCTAGCAATGAGAAAACGTCAAAGTATAACGTCCTATTTCGCGTTTTTTACGGATTCCAACATGGTGCACGCTTTTAAAAAAGTACGTCTCCCAAGAAAAGAGGAATTAAACGTCGAGCTGATAGCTTGTGGAAATTTAACACAAATGGATACAGACTCTATATTTAACATTCGTTCTAATAAAAACAATAACATATAAATTTTGATCTCGACTTTTTTGGACTGATCTGCATTTTTTTTTTTATTCTTTCACATGCGTAGATTTTGTCTTATATTTCCGCCGATCTGCATTTCATTTTTTTTTATTCTTTCAATTGTGTACAGGGTACCGGTTATTAGATAGGTGATAGTTTTTATGTTCAATTTATGTTTTCTGGCCCGTCCGTTCGGCCGTCTGTCCCGCTTCAGGTTAAAGTTTTTGGTCAAGGTAGTTTTAGATGAAGTTGAAGTCATATCAACTTAAAACTTAGTACACATGTTCCCTGTGATTTGATCCTTTTAATTTTAATGTCAATTTTTCAAAGTTTTTAAAAATTGAGTATTCAGAAGGTCAGGCCGATAAACAATTATTCCTAGAAGTTTTGACATACTGGCAACGTATGCATGTAACTGATGTCTGGATGATTATCGTTAAATAATGTCAGATCTTGCAATGAATTTAAAATTTATTTATACTGCTTATTTGACAAAATCTTATAATTATGACAAAGGGTCATTGTCGTTTGTCATTTGTTTCATTTTAAATTGTCTTAAGAAGTAATGGTAAACATTTCGCCTGATCCCACTGATCGTACAGCTAATTTCCTAATGTAAGTAGATCAACACTTTAGTTAGTTGCTAGCTTTAATTGTATATTTTGTGATAATGTCCAACTGAATTTAAATATCATATAAGGTTTACATACCTATATATGAAGATAATATTAATTACAAAGCTTGAATAAACATTGATACATACAAAGCAAGGAAGCCAACCAAAGTTTCACCCTACATGCATTAGAAAATTAGCTGTAAGGCAAAACATATAAAACAGTTGTAAATTTAACTTAATATGACAAAAACAATTGCTTCCAAGGATAATATCCAACATAAAATCCCCCGTTTCATTTAGCTAAAACTATGACCGGAAAGATTGAAAACAAATTTCGATTTTCAATGCCGGCAACAATTTTGACTTTTTTTTTATTTCCAAAATTAGCAGTTTAGATTTATAATATTTTATCCCATTTGAGAAATCTTACTTTGTAGTTTTCAACAGAAAATTATTTCTAAATTAATTTTTGAATTAAAACTTTTTGTAATTTATATTACTCTCTGGTTTATTCAAAACACGTGAGGTAGCAATAACAGGGATTGTATTTCATGATAGATGTATAACGTTTTAGAATCAAAAACTTTAATTCATATATTATACCTATAAATTTTGATTTCCTTATATCTTAAATATTCAGAAATAATGAGTTCACAAACCAGATGGAATAATTTCTATACGCTCGTCTTAGTCGGGAAATAAAATGGTATAAAGAAGTCCGTCCATGCTTTTGTATATCCGGTCTGTCAACAGTAGTAAATGAGTTCGTTACGGCAAACTTCTGAAATTGACGTGATAAAAAAAACACACTTATATAGTCTGATATAGTCAAATACTCTGTAGTTAGCCAGTGCCATCTTTCATTTCTTTTTTTTCAATAATTTTGCTTATGAGGGGCAGAGGACAAAAACAGATTTTCCTAACAAAAGCGGCGAGAAAGGTTATTTCAAACAATTTTCCATTCCGACGGATGGGGTTTCTGAAGGTTATTATTGTTAGGCAACAACATCATAAGATCTGATACTGACACGTGCATTTAATCTCTTGTATTACCGGATAATAAAGTAGGTGAATATAGTTGTTAGTCTTGGAAATTTAAATGTGGGTTTCAAACGTCCAATTTGCGATTGTTTTCAAATAGTGCGCCAGCAAGGAAAGTTTGTACTATGACGTCAGATGCAATGTTCTGAAGAAAGACAACTCTTTTCTTCAAAACGAACGAGAAAAAAACATGAAAATTACTCATAACTTTTTTGAAAAGTCGGTGACATACACTTTTTTTGGCTTTATTTTGTAGAGTGCACATGGCACTTTCCTTCTTGAAATTATTATGTAGAAATCACTGGTAGATATTTTTTAATACTGGAAACGTTTTTCATTTCTACGTTTTATTTTTGGCGGGAATGAAATAAAACATATTTTTAAAGATCAAAACAATATGAGTCTTAAATTCTTGAACCTGTATTTGATAGCTACAAATCTACTGTTTAACGTGAAACAAGAATCATGCTTGTAGGTTTGATATAAAGGATTTTTTGGAGAGTTTAATTAAGAAGCAAATATATGTTAATATTCGGGAAAACACGAAACTGAGGTTGCTATAGCGACAAAACTAAGTCGGTGACCCCCAATTTTTTTCATCATATTTTGTTCCTCAAATCATGAAATACCTTCACACAAAATTTAAAGGAAAAATCACTGGTAGAAATAAATAGGCTGTTTGGTCTTTAATGTCTGTACCAAGGCAGGAATATGACCGTTGTTTTCCATTCATTTGGAGTGTTAAATTGAACTTTTGGCTTTGCCATTCCATAAACATGATAAAGAACTTCCAGTTTGAATATTCCTAGGAGTTCGGTATTTTTGTTTTTTTGTCATTTCTTTTTTTAATTAATTACATCCATGAATAAAGATTTTTGAAAGTTACTGACATCATGCTGAAGTTACGGACATCCCTATTGGTATAAGGAAAAAAGTTACGGACAAGTTGTTTTGAAGTTACGGACATCATCAGTGATTTGGCAAATCGTGCTGTAATCGTTTATTTTGAAGTAACAAGCCACGTTTTACATTGCAGAGTTTCCCTAAAAGATTTATTTAACTTTTTAATTACCGAACATTTCTTTTGTATTCATGGTATTGTAATTATATAGGAGCAAACTTCCTAACCGAAGCCAGGCGGCTCCATCTTGGGCTGTGGGTAACTTAAGTTACCCACGGCCGTTTAAGTACAGCCGTGAATCTATAAGTTTACTTATTTCTGTGTCTGTCCTTCCATTACGTGACTCAAGAAAAAAAAGAAATAAAATTGGTAACAATTGTATCAAAAAGAGAAAATCGAGCGAACCCTCTTATGTTAGGGTGTGTTTGAGATGAATAATTTGTCTAAAAAACGTACAAAGGAAGACCATTTGATACATCATCTCGCTTCAGATTCTATCATTTTTATATAGCAAAGCTACAGGTTGACTTTATAACATAAAAAAAATAACAGTACTAAAAGATGACATATATGGGTCAAATGAAATACCTATGTAATGAATCACTAAATCAGAGTAGGTGTGTTCGAATACTAGTAGCTATTTTATTTTTCTAAAAGTACTTGACGACAGTCTTTTCAGTTGGATGATGAAAATGCATATCTTCGAGAAAAAACAAATACATTTTTTTGGCTTCCATTTCTACGATTGTGCTTTATATTTGTCATCCTGTGATGTTTTAAAATTTAGTGTCCTTAACTTCAAACATAACGTCCAATAAAATTTAAGGTTCATGTGGACCCTATGGCTAAAATGGCCGTATTTTAACCTCAAAATTTACTCTGAGTACAGACAAACCTGCGCATCTGTAAAACATTTCAAGCATAGCATGCCCTAGATAAATGAATTTTTAGTATGTTTTATGTTTTAGAAAAATAAAAACTTACCAGGATTTTGCCGTGCACTTTTTTTCATTCCTCCAGAAGGTGCCAAAATAAACTAAGTTGGGAAACAGGTTTGAGAACTTCCCCACAGGTAAAAATTAAAGTGAGCATTTTTAATTGACATGGACATTAGATGGACACTAGATACCTGACAATAATTGGTTATTTAAACTGTGTACCTGAGTGGACCATATCAAGGTAAACTCAACTGTTTGTTAATTTTATCATCTTCTGCAGAGACGAAAAAAAGTGTACGGCAAAATCCAGTTAAGTTATAAATTTTCTAAATCATACAATGCATTTGAATTCTATTTATCTAGGGCATGCCATGCCTTAAAACTTTTTCAGATGCACAGGTTTGCCTGTACTCAGAAAAAATTTTAAGGTGAAAATACGGCCATTTTAGCCATAGGGTCCACATGAACCTTAAGTATGATGTATACAAGCTGAAGCCCCGCCTATCTTAATTGTCATGCTTGAGCAAACATTGATACAAGCAAAGCAAGCAAGCCGAACAAAGATTTGTCTTGCTAGCATTAATGTATTAGCTGTAAGTCCTACTTTGTTCAATATTTTTATAAATGATATCACTAAAGGTTTGAAAGATGACAACTTAAGTCCATTGGAGCATATAAATAGTAAACTAGGCTCCCTCCTGTTTGCTGATGATCTGCTTTTACTATCAAAATCTAAAGAGGGTCGCCAAAATAGTCTTTTGCTAATCTCACGGACAATGACAAAGTTATACATATACTTAACCCATCAACACCAACACAAGTGAATAAACAACAATCCTTTATAAAAAAAAGTCAATGGAACTGAGGACAGGGGACCCTTTAATATTTACCGGAATTTGTGTATATATATTGAGTTACTTAGTTATTGTCTTTATTTGTTTTGTTGTTATATGTCACAATCAGGAAACTTTATATGGCAATACAACTTCAACGGAGTGAATTGAATTGAATTGAATAAATGTCGGTCAGCGATGTTATTCGAAATAGAATTTCACTTAACCATTTACGATTTTCAGTGGCGGATCCAGAACTTTTCCTAAGGGGGCCCCGCTGACTGACCTAAAAAAAGGGGGGGGCTCCAGTCATGCTTCGATGATTCCCTATATAATCAACCCAATTTTTCCCATGCATCCCTGGATCCGCCTATGCTGCTTGTGCTTGGACACGGACTAAAAAGTGTCAGTGTCAAAAATTGGAAGTTTGCCGAGCTTGATTTGAATGATTAGATACGTCGTTATAATTTTTGTAATTAGTTTATGCATAGAAAAAGGGGAATAATATACTACATAATTCTTTTAAGTTACTTTTTATGCTCAGTATGCTCCTCCACGAAATTGACCGGTCATTATTTTCTAATTCATGAGGGACTTGACAGGGGTAAGTTTCTCCCTGCTCCCGCCCTTCTTCTCCCTTCTCCAAGCCTCTTTTTCCCTTTAATCGGAAATAGTCCTGTCAAGGACGGTAGTAAAATCGTGAATGTATGACCCCAGCTTAACTCTGATGCACACCGTTTCTCGATGATTTTTTTTTAAAAGTATAAATCCAAACTAAAGTAACACAGGCAGGATAATGTGTGAAAATACGGGGAACTTTTGTGACACTATTAGTGCAGTTTTGTAAGAAACCTATTCGTTTTAATGGTTGCAGAAAAACGCTGCTTGCAAAATAGAAAAATAAAATTCTTTTGGAAAATAATACGAATATCAAAGATACATAGTTCAAGAATCAACAAATAAGAATAATAAAATTGTCCTTGAACTTGGTTATTTTGGCGCACAACTTTCCCTTTATGTTCCAAGTGTAAAATTGAAAATGAAAAAGAGGAATGTGTCCAAGAGACAACGATGCCGACCATAGAACAGACAACAGCAGAAGGTCACCTATATATAGGTCTTCAATGCAGCGAGAATTTCCCGCACCCGGAGGCGGCCTTCAGCTGGCCCCTGAACAAATATGAGACAATATCTGAAAAAGTCTAATTTCCATGTCCCGCACTTCACCAGCAATTATTTTTTTATTCAACCATCTTTTTTGAAAATTTTAAGTTTCAGTATAAACTAAGTTATATAATGCACCATGGCCTGCCAATTAAACACTCATTCTTATATTTCTTCCAATAAAATATTGTAATTTAAATGTTCAACCCCCCTAAAATCATGTTGTCCCCTGTGTTTTTTTGAAAACTAAATCATTCAAATAATATCCAAATTAATCAAACAAGCGTCCGATTCTCATATATATGATATATTATATAATAAACTTGCCCCTAATTTGTCTTTTTATATTATAACTATAGCATGTAATAAAATTTTGCAAATTTTAAGAGAAAAAAAAATTGTCCCCAGGGGTGATTTCCCTCCTGTTACCACTGTTTTTTTTTTACCTGTGGAAACGTTTACAAGACCAAGAGTTATTTTCCTATTATGTATTGTGAAGAGCATCATTTCCTGAATGCATTAGTACAAAGAAATAGTTGAAAAGGCGGCCAGGTTTGAAAATTCAAGCCCATCCAAGGTAAGAATTTATAGAAAAATACTTATTGGTGTTCTATCCTGTTACAGCCTTTTCTTACACTTTCTGAGAATATTTTTAAGTGTGCACCACAGCATTAAGTGTGTTTTTATATCATCTTTTTAAAAGTTATATGTCACAGGAAATACACTTACATTTAATGTGATAAAAAGGACAAAAACTATCGCGTAATTCCTTTCTGTTACGTTCTGTCATGTTACCTGATAAAAAGTAACAGCATAACCATCATCAGTAACAGGAAGGATGTTCAAGACAATTTCACTGAAGAATCGAAAAGTTAATCTACTATATGCCAACCATTTCATTTAATATAAGTTATCATCACCATATTAAATAAATTTCAAAATAATATCGAGAATAATATAAAGTATATTGAATAAAAAAATAGGTTTTTTGCTTTTGATAACAAGCCCTCATCCATATTTTTTTGCTGCTCGAACGGTTATCATTTTGCTCACTAAACCCCTGTTGGAAACATGTACATATAGTCTTCAAGTCAGTGTCACAGAAATCCAATCCTGGCCTCATACCACAAGCTTTCTTCTCATTGGTTACAATGCATTTTTTTTTGTTAAAGGTCAAATTGAATTTAAAAATTTGCACCGCCTCAAACATGAAATAAATGTAACTGCTAATTAGACCATTGTTATTTGAACACAATATGCTTGTCACAGGACAAGCCATAACTGCTTTTTCTTTAGAAAGCCGTATTAAAATGTCAAATGTAGGATTTGAATCTAGAATAAATTAAAGAGGCTAGTGTCTATCCTACTTTCATTGGTCTTCATTTTGGCCAAATCACAATTTTCACTTTCATTCAACAATTAATTTTACACATATTTTGCTTAAATATTTTAATATATATGCAACTTATATGACAACTTAAATAGTAAACATTTCAAATAAAACAGTAGTCAGAATACTTGGCAAGAAATACCCCAGGCCACATAATAATTGGGAACTATATAGACCAAGATTGCCGCTTCACATCGATTTGACATTGTCCGATAGAGGGCGTAGTAATTATTCGAGTGAACCCTCGATAATCTCGAGTCTTTTCTTGCGAGATATTTGAAGGTAATGGTTGTGCCATGAAACGACCCTCTTAATAACATGAATAACGTTGTCTTCATAATAAGAAAGTGAATTCCAATTGATTTCTAAACAAATAACAATGGATGTAGCAGATTTTGACAAAAAACCCATCACCCATTCGACATCATTCTACACAGATGTCCATGAAATTTTTTTCAAATTTCGCTCTAGTCAAATTCGGGGGAGAAGTAAGAGAACCCTGTACAGAGAGAACAATTTATCCCTCATCGCAACCAAAGATAATATTCCTTTTTACAATCAGAGGAGTAGCTAATAATCCTCAATCTTAAGGTTCATCATGACAAACGGAAAAATATGGCTGTATTTACATGCCGAAAATTACTCTGAGACTAGTACAGACTTACCTGTGAACTTGGAAACGTTTTAACGCCTGGCATCCACTAGACATAATAAAGTTGAATGCATTTTGTGTTTCAGAAAGATATTATCTTTTTTGGGTTTTGATGGGCATTTTTTTCCTTCATGCAAAAGGTGTGAAAATTAACTAAGTTGTGGTACAACTATGAGATGCTCCCTCAGTTAAAAAAAACGGTTTGATATTGTATTGTTTTGATTGTCATTAATTAACATGGACAATAGGTATCTTCACAACTATAGGTGAGTTGAAAGAGTTTATCTGAGTCAGATGTGAGTGGACAGTATCAAAGTAATTCAGGTGTTTGTTTATTTTTGTACCTTCTGCAGAAAGGAAAAAAATGCCCATCAAAAACCAAGAAAGATTTTATCTTTCTTAAACACAAAATGCATTTAACTTATATATATCTAGTGGATGCTAGGCATTAAAACTTTCCAAACAGCACAGGTAAGTCTACACAGGGTAGTTTTTAAGGTGAAAATAAGGCCATATTTGTCCATTTGTTATGATGAACCTTAAGGCCTGTTGGCACAAATTGTCCCAAAAGCGTTTTTTCTGTCTTGTGCGTTTTCCTCAACATATTTTCTTCTCTGTGCTGGTTAATATTGGGATTGTGGCAGTGACAGCAGTATTAAATCTGCCCAGTCTGTCAATGTAATGTGCCACTGTTTGTAGTTTGGCTTTTGTCTCTTCTGTGCCTTCCAGTCTTGTTAGCATAGTAGCTAAATTAAAGTTTCAGAACCCAACCTCTTTGGATATTTGATGTATCAATTACATGTATCTTCTCGTTCGTTTTCATAGCAGAGACACTCCTGAACAAAATGTTGAGGTGTTTCACTGGTGCTCTACAGTTGCAGGACTCTATGGAGTTGTTTTGGGCTACTTGGTTCTTGTAGTAATTGAGTTCAGTATAGCTAGTTCTTAGTTGGGCAAATACACTGAAATGTCTTTTAGTTTGGAAATCATACATAAGGCCACACCAATTTAATTTCTTGTTCTACAGATTTTTGGACCCCAAAAATTGGGGCGAGCGAGCGATTTGAAAATTTTAATAAAAAAATATTTAATTTGCAAATTTTTGAGGCGAAGCTTAAAAAGTAAAGGCGAGCGATTATAATTTTTTTTTGTAAACATAAAATAGTAGGTTTTGACTATATTAAAACTTGATTTATAACTTGTACCTTGACATTCAGTCTTTAATTTATGAAGTATTTTTTACCTGTTCAACAAGAAATAATTGAATAATTAAATCTGGTCTATGTGTGACTGACAATGAGACAATTTTCCATCCAAGTCATAATCAGGTTCAGAACAACCCCTTAATGTTATGAATATCCCTTTTATGAGGGGTCAAAATATTAAAGTTTTAATATTTTTTTTTGTAAAAAAACTTTTACAAAAGGGCTTATATTTTCCCAAAGAACTATAATATTTGGTATTAAATGGTCAAAACATGTCCAAGAATTTTGTAATATTCCTGGACTTTAACTAACAGTTTAATATTATTCAAAATAAGTGGACCCATCCCTCTTTTAGAAAAGTTGTTTAAAATATAATGTATTTCTCCTCTTTTTGAGTAAAAAATTCTAAGTTGTCAAAGGTTTTGTATAGTAGCACTGTACAAATCCTTTTCTATTTTCTTTTCTACAACAGACTGAACAGTAAACATGGTAAAATGACCCTTCAAGGCCCTTGTCTGAGGAAGGGTTGGTCCCAACCTGATAAGGGAGCTACCATTTGATTTTTATGGGGGGGCTAGGATGAAATTTGAAAAAAATAGGCAGGACAGGAGTTTTGAGTAAAAAAAAAAGGCAGGATGAGACACTTGCAAAAAAAAATAGTCAGGACGACGATTTAGGTAAAAAAAAAAGGCAGGACCGAACAGAGTGAAAAATAAAAAGGCAGGACAGAGATTACAGCTAACAAAAAAAGCAGGACAAAATTTTTCATCCTAGCCCCCCCATAAAAATCAAATGGTAGCTCCCTAATAACAAACATAGTTCAAAGTACGGCCTTTTACACAGTGCTTTGATCAAGACCAACCAGCAAGCTATAGGGGACCACAACTTAGTATTGTACACAATTCGAACAGGAAAACCAACGATCTAAATTATATTTCCAAACGGGAAAATACCAATGAACCACATCAACAAACGATAACTGCCGAATGACAGGTCTCTGAATCAACCAGGACAGGTGCACAAACCTGCAGCGGGTATGACCGTCACCATACATTATAATTGCAGTTGAAGGCAAATCCTTCAGAAGTTCTTTGTACTTTATTTTAACAACGAACATTTTTTTGGGGAAAGACAGCTTCAAGCCGTCAATCCCCTATGGGATTGAACAGAGTGACACTCCCTCACATCATTCATTTTGATTTTATACATGTTATAGTGTGGAAAACCCCCCAACAAATCTTACTTAGATTGAAGAGAAGGAGACCCAGAAATGAATAGTTTGACTTTAAACACTTTTTTACACATTTCCCTTCTGTTTCTCACAAAATTATCGTATCTTGAACTCTCCTTTACACTATTAACGCTTATTTTACAATCCGGAAAAATTAGTATGACGAGATATTCTAAATATATCCAACCTACATTGCATTTTATAGTGACGTCATTCTTGGAAGAAGCAGGGATATCCTTCACCAGTTCACTGGTTTAATATTTCAATCATTCTTAGAGATCGTGCACTAATTACAAATTTGTATTTGTTAAATCTAAACATAATATTGTTTACTGTAGATGATTTAAACATCAACATACAATACTTTAATTTGTAGGTCAACAACTTTCAAAGTCAACAAAGATCGTGGGGTTACATGAGACAGGGGAAAGAAACGATTTTATTACTTTTTTCGAGTCCTACTAATCAGAGACAAGAAGCGACAAGAAGCGTCAAGAAGACTATTTAGCGACAAGAAAAAAATATTCTTCTTGTCGCTTCTTGTCGCTAATTAGTCAGACCACTTTTTTAGCTCACCTGGCCTAAAAGGCCATGTGAGCTTTTCTCATCACTTGGCGTCCGTCGTCGTCGTCGTCTGTCGTCGTTAACAATTTTTCAAACATCTTCTCCTCTGAAACTACTGAATGGATTTGAATGAAACTTAACATGATTGTTCCTTAGTATATCCTGCACAAAATGTGCGCTTCGATTTTTGATCCGTCAAAAAACATGGCCGCCGTTACTTAAAATAGAACATAGGGGTCAAATGCAGTTTTTGGCTTATATCTCAAAAACGAAAGCATTTAGAGCAAATCTGACATGGGGTAAAAATGTTCATTAGGTCAAGATCTATCAGCCCTGAAATTTTCAGATGAATCAAACAAACCATTGTTGGGTTGCTGCCACTTAATTGGTAATTTTAAGGAAATTTTGCAGTTTTTGGTCATTATCTTGAATATTATTATAGATAAAGATAAACTGTAAACAGCAAAAAAGATCAGCAAAGTAAGATCTACAAATAAGTTAATATGACCAAAATTGTCAATTGACCCCTTAAGGGGTTATTGTCCTTTAATGACAATTTTTCACAATTTGTTCATCATATTTGCTAACTTTAAAAAATCTTCTCCTCTGAAACTACTGAATGGATTTGGTTAAAACTTAGCATGGTTGTTCCTTAGATTATCCTGCACAAAGTGTGTGCTTTGATTTTTGATCCGTCAAAAAACATGGCCGCCGTTACTTAAAATAGAACATAGGGGTCAAATGCAGTTTTTGGCTTATATCTCAAAAACGAAAGCATTAAGAGCAAATCTGACATGGAGTAAAAATGTTCATTAGGTCAATATCTATCAGCCCTGAAATTTTCAGATGAATCAAACATCCAATTGTTGGGTTGCTGCCACTTAATTGGTAATTTTAAGGAAATTTTGCAGTTTTTGGTCATTATCTTGAATATTATTATAGATAAAGATAAACTGTAAACAGCAAAAAAGATCAGCAAAGTAAGATCTACAAATAAGTTAATATGACCAAAATGGTCAATTGACCCCTTAAGGGGTTATTGTCCTTTAATGACAATTTTTCACAATTTGTTCATCATATTTGCTAACTTTAAAAAATCTTCTCCTCTGAAACTACTGAATGGATTTGGTTAAAACTTAGCATGGTTGTTCCTTAGATTATCCTGCACAAAGTGTGTGCTTTGATTTTTGATCCGTCAAAAAACATGGCCGCCGTTACTTAAAATAGAACATAGGGGTCAAATGCAGTTTTTGGCTTATATCTCAAAAACGAAAGCATTAAGAGCAAATCTGACATGGAGTAAAAATGTTCATTAGGTCAATATCTATCAGCCCTGAAATTTTCAGATGAATCAAACATCCAATTGTTGGGTTGCTGCCACTTAATTGGTAATTTTAAGGAAATTTTGCAGTTTTTGGTCATTATCTTGAATATTATTATAGATAAAGATAAACTGTAAACAGCAAATATGATCAGCAAAGTAAGATCTACAAATAAGTCAATTTGACCAAAATTGTCAATTGACCTCTTTAGGAGTTATTGCCCTTTAAAGACTTTTTTCACAATTTTTATCATGTTGACTTACTTTAAAAAATCTTCTCTTATGAAATTGCTGTATCAATTTCAGCCAAACTTAGGCTAAATGAGTTTCAGAGTTTCAGAGTATCTAGTATAAATTTTATATTTCATTTCCTTGTATGTCAAGAAACATAGCTCCTATGGCTAAAATAGAACATAGGAGAAAATGATTTTTTTTTGCTTTTGAAGAAAATAGGACGATTCAAAGAACATTTAAATAAATTGAAAAGCCAAAATAATCATTGATGAGAGATTAAACCAAAAAAATTCAGGTGAGCGATTCAGGCTCTTGAGAGCCTCTTGTCTGTAAAAATTCTGAGAATCTTCCTCCAATTCAGGAGCACCTCAATTGATGAGTAATTATCCACTAAAATAAAAGTTAATGTATTTAAACACTTCAAATGTAACATTTCATTGGATTAGTAGTCTTCTATTAAAACTAAATTTTTGTGTACCTACATAATCATTGTAATGGTAAAAAAAAAATAATAAAAATTTGCATTTTGTAGTTTAAACATATTTATTATTTACAAATATTTCAAAATTAAGATTTGGAAACAAGCTTCACACAGTTTACATCTCTCATATTGTTTTTTTTTTATTAGTACCTGATTCCCTGTGATGAGAGTTATAACTCCGAACTTCATAAAATTCATTGGAAATTTAAAACTGAATAGATTTTTCAGTCCACACTTTCTAAAGAAAAAACCTAAAAATCCAAGAGAACTGTCACAAAAAATGGAAAATGGCCTGAGCCTGCAGTTCAGTAGTACACAATCAAGATTTCAGAAAATATTGTAGTTGTTGTGAAATGACAGAATTCAGTTGAGTTTTATAATTAGCTATCAACTTTAATCAAATGTTTAGATTTAGAAGATGCAGATCTCTTTCATTGGTCCAAATTGAATCCTAAACTAAGGAAATGAAATTACATAAACAACAATTGATTTCAATATTGTCAACCTTTCTACATGTTCTTGCTGTTCTCTTTTTCATTCTTCATATGAAAACTATCAAAAGATACCCCCCCTTTCCAAAAACATAATTAAATAGAAACAAGGGCCGTCTTTCCCCTCAGAGCTATTCAGCTCTTTGATTATAGGGAATATAAGTTAGGGAGAGAAACCAACATTTTGTTCTGTACTGGTATTTCTATTTATATCGGAGCACTCCCGCTTGGAATAAATTGGTTTCATGCTGAAACAAATACTCTCGCAGATATTTACAGTGTTGTGGGGTGCTGATAGGTTTAAAATCGTTATATAAAGGCTAGATATAGGAAGATGTGGTGTGAGTGCCAATGAGACAACTCTCCATCCAAATAACAATTTAAAAATTAAACCATTATAGGTTAAAGTACGGCCTTCAACACGGAGCCTTGGCTCACACCGAACAACAAGCTATAAAGGGCCCCAAAATTACTAGTGTAAAACCATTCAAACGGGAAAACCAACGGTCTAATCTATATAAACAAAACGAGAAACGAGAAACACGTATATATTACATAAACAAACGACAACTACTGTACATCAGATTCCTGACTTAGGACTTCGACTGATTTTAAAAAACAAATGTTGAGATCTTTATATAATATTTACCAAAAAAAAACGGTGCGGGAAATGGACATGATTTCATTTCCGGATGCGGGAAGCAGGAATATAATAAAAATTAAAAAAATCTGTTTTGAAAAAAATAGGTGCGGGCGGGTCCGTCGAACAAGGAATCAAATTGGTGTGGCCTAATTGAGTGTTTCATAGTTGGTATTTTTTTATAACAGTCCCTCGCAGCCTCTCTCTGCCTTTTCCATCTTCTCTGCCATTTAATTCCGGTACTTTTATATGTTGCTTGTTTGACGTCCTGAAGTTTTAGGACTTTATTTTCCTCTGCTGCTGTTTTTGCAAGGATGTCCGCCTCATCATTACCAGCTATGTTGGCATGTCCTCATGTCCATGATATAATTACTTAGTCCTTTTTGTCTAAGTTGTTCATTGTTTTCTTTTATTTCTCTTATTACGGTGATGTTCAAATGTAGCTTCTTGGGGCCCAGTTCAGTGTAAGTTATTCCACGGCAGTTTGACCGTCAGAAAAATTGTGATTTTTTTGTATTGCATTGTAAATATTTTCTGTAATGCAGTATTCTAGGATGGTGAACTATGAGAATTGCTATGAGTTCTGCCAGAAGGATGGATCCTCTTTGTGCCACAGGTCTATGTAATCTTGCAGCAGGTTTAATGTGTTCAGCAAAGGTAATTGCTCCTGCTCCACAGGGTCCTGGGTTCCCTAAGCAGTCTCCATCTGTAAACGATATTGTTTGTTCTTGTGTGCAGTCTCCCATGAGTTGGTTAATGGTTTCCTGGCAAAGTTCTTGTTGCTCATTTGTTCTCAATTTTGAGTTGCCTAGTTGACTCCAATATAGAGGTTTGAATTGAGTCATTGAGTTTCTCCCAATCTGTAAGTAAACTCTGGTTCTATGAGATTGATGTTAATCTTTGTATGTTTTCCTTTTCTGCTGCTTGGCTTAGTGCTTTGCCCATTGGTGTTGGATACTTGTCATATGTGTCATATTCTTCATACCTCACAAGTTGCTGTTGGATGGGTTCCTGTGCAGATTTGGATTTAATCTTTGCTATCTCTTTAATGGCTATTAATGTTCTAGCCTCAGGTCTATTGGCATAACTTATGTTTCTACTTCTAGTGCTTCTCTGTCAGATGTTGTAGGCATATCCATGCATAGAATAAGTGCTTTTTAGCTCACCTGGCCCAAAGGGCCAAGTGAGCTTTTCTCATCACTTGGCGTCCGGCGTCGTCCGGCGTCCGTCGTCGTTAACTTTTACAAAAATCTTCTCCTCTGAAACTGCTGGACCAAATTAATCCAAACTTGGCCATAATCATCATTGGGGTATCTAGTTTAAAAATTGTGTGGCGTGACCCTGCAAACCAACCAAGATGGCCGCCACGGCTAAAAATAGAACATAGGGGTAAAATGCAGTTTTTGGCTTATAACTCAAAAACCAAACCATTTAGAGCAAATCTGACATGGGGTAAAAATGTTCATCAGGTCAAGATCTAACTGCCCTGAAATTTTCAGATGAATAGGACAACCCGTTGTTGGGTTGCTGCCCTTGAATTTGTAATTTTAGGGAAATTTTGCTGTTTTTTGTTATTATCTTGAATATTATTATAGATAGAGATAAACTGTAAACAGCAATAATGTTCAGCAAAGTAAGATCTACAAATAAGTCAACATAACCAAAATGGTCAGTTGACCCCTTTAGGAGTTATTGCTCTTTATAGTCAATTTTTAACCATTTTTCGTAAATCTTGGTAATCTTTTACAAAAATCTTCTTTTCTGAAACTATCAGGCCAAATTTAAACAAACTTGGCCTCAATCATCATTGGGGTATCTAGTTTAAAAACTGTGGCGTGACCCGGCCAACCAACCTAGATGGCCGCCATGGCTAAAAATAGAACATAGGGGTAAAATGCAGTTTTTGGCTTATAACTCAAAAACCAATTCATTTAGAGCAAATCTAACAGGGACTAAAATTGTTTATCAGGTCAAGATCTATCTGCCATGAAATTTTCAGATGGATCGGACAAAGTGCTGTTAGATTGCTGCCCCTGAATTAGTCATTTTAAGGAAATTTTGCCTTTTTTTGTTATTATCTTGAATATTATTATAGATAGAGATAAACTTTAAAGAGCAACAATGTACAGCAAAGTAAGACCTTAAAAAAAGTCAACATGACCTAAATGGTCAATTGACCCCATAAGGAGTTATTGCCCTTTATAGTCAATTTTTAACAATTTTCATTAAATTTGTAAATTTTAACTAACATTTTCGACTGAAACTCTTTGGCCAAGTTCAATATAGATAGAATGATTGTAAGCAGCAAGAATGTTCAGTAAAGTAAGATGTTCAAACACATCACCATCACCAAAACACAATCTTGTCATGAATTCAAATGCGTCCTTTGTTTAATATTCACATAGACCAAGGTGAGCGGACACAGGCTCTTTGGAGCCTCTAGTTTACTTATGAGACTAGATGAACAAATGTAAAAGTTACCTTCATCTAAAAAAGTTTACAAGAAAAACACATGTAAAACTACCCTCATCAAAAACAAAAATCAACAATTGCAACATTAAGAAGTTTGCCTATCATTAGTTCCTTTTATCTCATGACAATATGATGTAGCTTCATCATGTTCATGACTATAATAGTACTAGTTCCAGTCAATATTTGTTGTATGATTATACTATTGATATTCCAGTGTAGATCCATTATCTTTTTTTTTATTTTCAGATAATTTATAGCATTTAACATTGTTTGGAGAATTAGCACCAGACTCCTCTTATAGTCACAGTTGGTTGCATCCTGTACTTTCAGTAAGGATTATTAAACATTTGAGACCAAAAATTTTAGAAAGCAAGCAGATATAAAGTTAATTTCAACAAACACGTTTAAGACCAAAAGTTTTGGAGGATAACTTAAGTAAAGATCAAGCACATTTGAGAACATTTTCAGTAGGCAAACACATAAATTTGCATCATCAAACACATTTGAGACCAAACATTTAGTTTAAATCAGGAAAAAATATTCAATGAGCTAATATATACATTTTAAGATCAAAAGTTTAGAAAGGGAACAAATTTTAAAGTATTCTTCCTCAAACACAAAGAAATCCTTGCCCACATTGACAAATGTGCTTTTTATTAGTATCTGTCTTACAGCTGATTCCATTGAGTTTGTAGCAAAAGGTAATATCTTTGGTTAGCTTGCTTGTTAGCTGAACCATAAAGTCATTATTAGGTCAGGTATACTATATACCCTCCTTTCAAAGTAGCATAGTCCAACAGACAGATCAAAATTAGTTTTCTGTCGGACTAGTCTAAGTTTAAAGTACATGTAGGGTAGTTTACCTAACCTAACAATGACTTCACGGTTCAGCTAACAAGCAAGCTAACCAAAGATATTACCTTTGGCTACACACTCAGTGGAAATGGCTGTAATATCTTGGGTTAATAATAGATCAATTGACAATCTAAATATTCAGTGTAGCATTGTCCAATCTTTACTTTCAAATATATTACAATATGTCAAAGCTTTATGAATTTTCTTTCTAATTACAGTTACTGCTATTTTATATTGATACTGAAAATACCCGTATTAGGGATACAAATTTGTCAGTTCTATAATTTAAACTTTATTTTTTGATTTTCAGATCACAAATAATTACTGGAGAATTTAAGTGAAATCAGCTAAAGGTCGCAGTTGACTGCATAATTTATATCTGGGTAAGGATAATTCAGTCAGAATAAAACAGATTTGTGATAATAAAAAAATCCTGTTCTGCTTGCAATATGCACATGACGAACTCATTTGAGACCAACATGTTTTAAATAATGAAAACAGAAATAATGGTACTTAATATAACTCATTCATGTCGTCAAACTCCAAAAGTTAACAAAAATCAGACAAATGTAAAGTTAGCTTGTTAGTCTTCATCAAACACATTTTAGAGGTATTCTTTTTAGCTCACCTGGCCCAAAGGGCCAAGTGAGCTTTTCTCATCACTTGGCGTCCGTCGTTGTTTGTCGTCGTTAACCTTTACAAAAATCTTCTTCTCTGAAACTCCTCGGCCAAATAAAATAAAACCACAATCATCATTAGGGTATCTAGTTTAAAAATTGTGTCTGGTGACCTGGCCAACCAACCAAGATGGCTGCCATGGCTAAAAAGATCATAGGGGTTAAAAAATGCAGTTTTTGGATTGTAACTCAAAAACCAAAGCATTTAGAGCAAATCTGACATGGGGTAAAATTGTTAATCAGGTCAAGATCTATTTACTCTGAAATTTGCAGATGAATTAGAAAACTGGTTGTTGGGTTGCTGCCCCTGAATTGGAAATTTTGCTGTTTTTTGTTATTATCTTGAATATTATTATAAATATAGATAAACTGTAAACAGCAAAAATGTTCAGCAAAGTAAGATCTACAAATAAGTCAACAGGACCAAAATGGTCAGTTGACCCCTTTAGGAGTTATTGCCCTTTATAGTCCATTTTTAACCATTTTTCGTAAATCTTAGTTAATTTTTACAAAAATCTTCTCCTTTGAAACTACTGGGCCAAATAAAATCATACTTGGCCACAATCAAGACCCCCTAAGGAGTTATTGCCCTTTATAGTCAATTTTAAACAATTTTCATAAAATTTGAAAATTTTTACAAACATTTTCCACTGAAACTACTGGGCCAATCATTAAAGATAGGGATAATTGTATGCAGCAAGAATGTTCAGTAAAGTAAGATCTACAAACACATCACAATCACCAAAACACAATTTGGTCATGAATCCATCTGTGTCCTTTGTTGAATATTCACATAGACCAAGGTGAGCGACACAGGCTCTTTAGAGCCTCTAGTTTCTGTACTCTGCCAAGTTTTTGCAGGTCTGTAAATTGGTTCTGCTATTTGCCATGCTGGACTACAATATTCCATGACTGATCGGACTAGACTGTAGTATAGTTGTAATAGCTTTTTTGTCTCAAATCTCCCAGAATACATGTAGTTAAATTCCAGTTTGCTCTCTTCAATTGCATCAATGTGTTTGCTGAAGGTCATTTTCTCGTCCATAATGATTTCAAGAAGCTTTGGTTTTGAGCTGTATTTCAGTTCTTTACCTTGAATCAAGATACATTTGTCCTCTTCATCGATTGTCTTTTTTGAGAAGATGCATATTTCAGTTTTGTCCAGGTTGATGTTTACTCTCCTGAGTTTTGAGTCCATTTCACTGCCTTTGTGACTTCATCCTTCATTCTATCTTTGAGTATAATATCTGTTCTGGTTAAGCTGTTTGCCAGAGTGTTCCGTCATCAGCAAATTGTGTGTAGTCTCCTAGAATGTCTCCCAGTAGGTGGTTGATAAAGATGTTGAATAGTGAGGGAGCCAGAATTGATCCTTGTGGTAGCCCTACATGTATCTTTGTTTCAAATTCTTCACCTACATAGTTTTCAAAGATGCATCTTGCCATTCTGTTATTTAAGAAGTCTTAAATCCAGGCCCATGTTTTTTCTCTACAATGTAATACCCAGATGGTGTAGTTTACTAGTAGTTACTAATAGTCCCTCTCGCCAGATTGAATCATATGCCTTTTCAATATCAATAAGACATGCAAGTGTGATTTCTCCTTTATTGAATTTTTCTATTGTGGTCTGAATAAATCTGATCAGGCAGTTTGATGTTGAGTGTTATTTTCCTGAATCCTTGTTTTTCTTCTATAAGCTTAATTCCTTCTATGAACGCTGTCAGCCTGTCAAGAACAATTCTTTCAGTAATTTTGCACATGACACTGGTTAAACTTATTGGGCGGTATGATGATGGTGAGTAGTAATTGATTTTTCCTTGTTTCCTTAGGAATTTTATGTTTTTTGTCTTCCATTCCTGTCGTAGCCAGCCGTGTTTAAATGTGAGCTTCACCATAGTTCGTATTGCTTCTATGAGGTTTTTTCCGGCAAACTTCTGGGAAGTGGCCGTCAGCTCCAGGTGATTTACCTATTTCTAGTAGGCATATTGCTGCCTCAACTTCATCTGTGGTAACCACATAATCCAATTTATGTTCTCTTTTTGTCAATCTTTTCTCTTAAGGTGGTACCTAACACTACAGGGAGATAAAGATAACTCTGTAAAATCAGCTAAACGTTTTAATTACGTTGTGATGTAAAGGGAATATTAAGCTTCTCAATGATCAAAATTAGTGTTTGTCAAACTGCTATATAACCAGTGTAATTTTTCTGACAAAACGGTTGGTTCAAAATGTTTGATTCTTTTTATATTTTTGTTAAAGGATCAAAGTAAATACTTTGTCAAAATTTTATGAAAAATAAACAAGCCAAATTAATTTCAGTGAAAGTGTTAGGTACCACCTTAAATTCACATATTCTTTTGTATTCCTCTCGAGTCTGTTTGTAGAACTGTTTGTCAAATTCATCGGTCTTTAGATGTTTACCCTCAAAAAATGTTTTTTGAAAATTTTACTTTCCCTATAACAAATTCTTTTGTCCCTATAATGCACATATTTACATTTACATTTGCTTTTTATTGGTTTTTGCTATTTTCTATTTTGTTTTATTTTTGTGCAACTAAGAGACAGAAAGCAGTGCCTATTCAAAACAGGAGAAAGAGGATAATTTGTATGCGCTAATTTTTCACCTACATGTATTTTGTTCTTGTCAGACATCCATACTTATAGAAAAATATTCTATTTTATTCGTGACAAGTTGAACACAATTTTTTTCTTTCCATTTTAGCATTACATATAGTGGCAGCTGAGGGTGAAAGAATTTTTTTTTTTCTCCACAAACTGGAAACAAACTTTTTTTCCATACCCCCTCCTCCTAGAAAATCAAATGGTTGCTGCCTTACAATCTTTCCATGAGTGATTTTAGATAAATGTGTTTAATGCAAAGACCCTAGCTATAAGTCAATCAATATTAAAGCCAAAATATGCAATTTTTAATGACCTTTACAACAGTATCGTACTTTAAAAGACTGTTATAAATCAATTTAAAATAAATAAAGGAACTAAAGGAGCAAAAAACCCCAAATTTCAGGGGTTCAAATTAACATTTGGTATTAGAAGGTACTGTGACCTGTGACATGCCAAACTGAAAGGTCCACAACTTATATTCTTTTATTTCTTTTAATTGAAATATTTCATAACTCAGTAAGGCCACACCAATTTAATTTCTTGTACTCCATACTTTTTTATGTTTGAAAATTGACTGTCTTTGAATTCAATGGAACCCCAAATGAAAAAAAAATTGATTTGGTTGAGTTTCTATTGTTAAGAATACTTTTACGTCAAAAGTGATGTTTCAGTGTAATCTTTTGAAAATATTACCCATAATGCATTAGATACTGAAACAACGTAGTGACAAATATTGTGTGTTGCTAAGATATTGATATATGACTATTTTTTCAGAAAGATGGCTGAACTGTTTATTCAACCAGATGTAAGTTGTTATTATTAGTATCAAGGTTTAAACAGCTTTAATATAAACAGTAGAATTAAGTTTTATATTAACTAAAGTGTTTGTCTTGTGTCTTCATGACATTGCCAGATTTCCAAGTTTTTCTTGCTCATTATGACCATAGTAGAAAAATATATCTTTTTTTGACAAGTGGCTTTTAAGCTCACCTTTCCAAAGGCACTTGGCATCCAGCTGTTGTCCTCGTCAGTCTGGTGTAAACTATTTGAAATATTTTCCACTCTGAAACTACTGAACCAATTCCAACATAACTTCAGCTGAATGATCCTTAGGGTATCTAGAAAACACATGGCGGCAATGGCTAAAAAAGAATATAGAGGTAAAATGCAGGTTATGGCTTACATCTCAAAAATCAAAGCATTTAAAGCAAATGTGACATGGTATTTAAGGTGTTCATTGGGTGAAGTTCTTTCATGCATGAAACTTTTAGTTGAATCTGATAACCTATTGTTGGATTGCTGACACTAAATTGGTAATTTTTAGGAAATTTTTCAGATTTTGGTTTCTTAAATATTATTAATGATAAATATAAATTGTAAAGAGCAAAAATGTTCTACAAACTGAGATCTACAAATAAGTTTATATGATCAAAATTGTCAATTGACCCTTCAAGGAATTTATTTTTAATTGGCCTTTAAAGATATTTTTCACAATTTGTTCATCCAGTTTGCTTATATTTTTTTTTTACTTTGAAAAATGTTCTCCTTAAATGAATCTGCTGAATCAATTTCAGCGAAACTTAATTTAAATCTAAATTTTGTATTTTATTTCCTTGTACATTGTATGTCCGGAAAAAAATAGCCACTTTGGCTAAATAAAACTTAAGGGTAAAATGCATTTTTTTGCTTATGAAAAAAATATGACAGATATAAAGAGCATTTATCTGTAATTTTTACCTCAAAACCGATTATATACAAATTTGGGTAGTGTCACTTTAGCTGTTGTTAAGTTATGTTTCATAATAATCTTATATGCAGCATGAGGGGCATCATCTCATTTACTTTTTATGCCCCACCTACGATAGTAGATAGGCATTATGTTTTCTGGTCTGTGCGTCCCTTCGTCTGTCTGTTAGTTCGTCAGTCCGTCTGTCTGTCCCGCTTCAGGTTAAAGAACAGTATTACTTGAATATAAAACAGTTATAAACAAATATTAATATGAAGATCATTATAAAACGATGAATATACATGTAGAGTGGGGCGCCCATATTCGCCGTGGACACAATTTCGCCGTTTTATGATTTTGAGGTGTAAAAACTTCAAAGGATGGTTGAAATGGAAGAAATATGCCGTTAAATTATATTTTTAAAACAAATATGGTTATTTTTGAAAATGAGACAAAATTTCAGCACTAACCGCAAAGGACCGAAAAACGGACAACGATTTTCAGCAAATTTCCTGAATGAAAAAAAAAAATCAAATAAGTATTTCTTAGTAATTCTTTGACTGATTGCTCTAAATTTCAGTTTTTTACACCTTTCAAATGTCTGCTATTCATCTATAATGAAATTTATTTGATAAGTATTGTTTAAAGCTGCAGTTATTTGGTTTTTAATAGATGTGTAATAACGGCGAATATGTGTCCCCCGTTGACAAAAAATCAGGAAATTTCAAACACCCTTTTATCACACTTTTCAGATGATTTTTCTCAAAACAAACACATTTTCAAGCTAAGAATAATTTGCACTTGAAGTTATCTTCATTTAGAAATATCAGTTCACTTCAAAAACATAAAGACCTGAACATAAACTGAAGAAAACATGGAAAGATATGGCGAAAAGGAGCACCCCACTCTATGTACAATATCTTTTACTAAGATAAAAGGTATATTGTATTAGATGATGTCTCTGCTTAGGCTAATGATGACTTTTCAATACTGCAACAGTTTATTTTTTACTAAAGTAGACATGCTTAAAGTAACCAAACCATTTTAGCATGTAAAAAAATTGTCAAATATGAATAACAAAGAGGTTCATTTAATGACCAAAAACACGATTTTAGATTTTTGTCATTGTAATCAGAATGTACAATGTAATAAAAAAGTAATCATGATTACAGGGTATTTTGAAAAGTAATTGATTAAATTAAATTATATGTAATCAGATTTTTGGCTGATTAATGATTACTCTGATTACTTGAGAAATTGTAATCAATTACAGCTGATTAACGATTACAATTACAATTACCCCAAGTCTGTAGTGCCAGTGGGGCAACCGTGTACTTTGGACACATTCTTGTTTATATATATTATGTGAAACAATATTTTCTTTTTGATATAGGTAGAGGAGGAGGAAGATTTCAAAAGATTTATGAGAAGTCTTGCTGATCTTGAAGAAGAGTAGGTTTATAAATAATGTTTTGTTTGATATTATTGTACAATATTGAAAAAATAGGAATAGAGGGAAACTAAAAGGTAAACAAGCAAATTTAAAGGTGTAGGTTCATTAAGGCCCCTTTTTGGTCCCAAAATATAGTTTTACAAAACTGTGAAAATGTTATCTTTTAGCTATTGACTGGAAAGTACAAAAACTAATTGAATCAATTGAAAGAGACACTTAAGTGTTTAAAAAGTGTCCAATATCTTTCGTTAGATGAACCTCTGCCCTTACCAGACCTTCTACCTTACAGATTGCCTTTGTTTCACATAAACACACTGGAAAAGCTGTATTTGAAAACTAAATAATGATTTGGTTCCAGAAGAAAACAAAAGCACATTTATATATAAGACCATGCCAAATGAAAATCTTGTTTGGGATTCCCTGCTTGTTGAAAAAAGTAATAAAAAAAATTAAACTTGCATCCAATGAGAGTCTAACGCATTCTGAACTTTTATTTTAATTTTTTTAAGTTAATTGTGCATTTGACACAGATCAAGAGCTACATTTTAACAATGTCTTCAAGATTATCAGTTATCTGAGCCAACATATTACTGCAGGATAGTCGTTATACATTTAGAGTTCTTATTTACAGTAATATGAAAATGTATAGGATAGTCGTTATACATTTAGAGTTCTTATTTACAGTAATATGAAAATGTATAAGATAGTCGTTATACATTTAGAGTTCTTATTTACAGTAATATGAAAATGTATAGGATAGTCGTTATACATTTAGAGTTCTTATTTACAGTAATATGAAAATGTATAGGATAGTCATTATACATTTAGAGTTCTTATTTACAGTAATATGAAAATGTATTGGATAGTCGTTATACATTTAGAGTTCTTTTTTACAGTAATATGAAAATGTATAGGATAGTCGTTATACATTTAGAGTTCTTTTTTACAGTAATATGAAAATGTATAGGATAGTCGTTATACATTTAGAGTTCTTTTTTTTACAGTAATATGAAAATGAATAGGATAGTCGTTATACATTTAGAGTTCTTTTTTACAGTAATATGAAAATGTATAGGATAGTCGTTATACATTTAGAGTTCTTATTTACAGTAATATGAAAATGTATAGGATAGTCGTTATACATTTAGAGTTCTTATTTACAGTAATATGAAAATGTATAGGATAGTCGTTGTACATTTAGAGTTCTTTTTTACAGTAATATGTTTTATGGTCCGCTAAAATCAACGTAACAACTAACACATAATATTAACGATGCAGGCCACATATGTGACAGTTTATGTTTCAAAATCAATCTTATCAAAAGATACATGTATAAAATTTGCAAACACTTCAATTAAAGGTACCAATTATGAATTTAGATAATATACAGCAGTGTTCTCCCTAGAAATTTTGGATAGCATCACATTTTGTGTAAAAAAAAATAACGATTTCTTTTTAATGTCATTTTCATAAAATTTGTAAATTTTTACTAACATTTTCCACTGAAACTATACGGACAAGTTCATTATAGATAGAGATAATTGTAAGCAGCAAGAATGTTCAGTAAAGTAAGATGTACAAACACATCACAATCACCTGAACACAATTTTGTCATGAACTGTCTGCTTCCTTTGTTTGATTCACATATACCAAGGTGAGCGACACTCTAGTTTCATTTACATCTAATACATCTAAATCAACATTGTCTGTTGTGGAATCCCTTGTCAGTAAGTGCCAAAATTATTTTGGTGTCAACTTCCTTTTACCTCTTTAATGCGAACAGCTGTGAAAACCAAACAAAACGCAAAGTCTTGTGGATGTTCAGTTTGGGCAGGTGTCACTGTATATATAAAAAAAGAAGATGTAGTATGATTGCCAATGAGACAACTCTCCACAAGAGACCAAAATGACACAAAGATTAACAATTATAGGTAACTGTACAGCCTTCAACAATGAGCAAAGCCAATACTGCATAATCGGCTATAAAAGGCCCCGAAATGAAAATTTAAAGCAATTCAAACCAGAAAACTAACGGCCTTATCTCTATAAAAGAAATCAATGAAAAGCAAATAATTATGTAACACATAAACAAACCACAACCACCGAGTAAATGGCTCCTGACTTGGGACAAGCACATTCATACATAATGTGGCAGGGTTATAAACATGTAAGTGGGATCCCAACCTCCCTAATCTGGGACAGTGGTATAACAGTACAACATAAGAACGAACTATAAAAATCAGTTGAAAAAGGCTTTACTCATCAGATGGACAAAAATACAAGCAAGTTCTTTATTTCAGTAATATGTTTTAATGTCAATATGAATTACAATGTATGTTGATTTCATATTCAGAATAGAAGAAATAGATAATCAGGATGATTTGAAAAATAGATATGAACAAACTATTAAAGAATTAGAAGAAAAACTTAGGAAAGCACAGGTATACTTCTTATTCTATATCCTTACTAGTAAAAGATCATTGTATACTTATGTTGTATGAATAACCTTACTTTTAACTTGAAATTATAACATCCATAATATATCATTGTTTTGTGTTTTGCTGCACATGCTTGTTGTTAGCATTTAGAGTTCATAGTTAGGCTATTGAGGATCAATACTTAGTCACATTCAAAAAGAAGACAATGAATAAAGTCAACAACTTTGTTATGAAAAAGTTTCTTTTTAGCTCACCTTGCCCTTTAAAGTGAGCTTTTCTCGTTTATCAGCGTTCTTATCTTATACAAAAATCTTCTCTAAAACTATTACTTTGTCACAATCATCATTGGGGTATATAGTTTAAATAAAATAGTTTTTGTCTGGTGACCTGGCAAACCAACCAAGATGGCCACCATGACTAAAAATAGAACACTAGGGTACAATGTATATTTTGGCTTGAATCTCTGAAACCAAAGCATTTAGAGCAATCTGACATGGAGTAAAGTTGTTTATCAGGTCAAGATCGATCTATACTGAAATTTTCAGAAGAATCAGATACTTCAGGCATCCCATTTTGGGGTTGCTGCCCCTAAATTGGTAATTTTATGAAAATTTTGCAGCTTTTGGTTACTATCTTGAATATTATTATATGGCCGTCTTAGACCGGAGGTATTATCATAATTATCATCAAATTTCATCAAAAATTGAATAAATGGAGTTCTTTGATATGCCAGATCTAACTGTGTATGTAGATTCTTCATTTTTGGTCTTGTTTTCAAATTGGTCTACATTAAAGTTCAAAGGGTCCAAAATTAATCTTAGTTTAATTTTAACAAAAATTGAAATCTTGGGGTTCTTTGATATGCTGAATCCAAACATGTACTTAGATTTTTGATTATGGGCCCAGTTTTCAAGTTGGTCCAAATCAGGATCTAAAATTATTATATTAAGTATTGTGCAATAGCAAGTCTTTTCAATTGCACAGAATTGGGCAATGGCAAGAAATATCTAATTTCACAATATTGTGAAATAGCAATTTTTTTTTAAATCAGAGTTATCTTTCTTTGTCCAGAATAGTAAGCAAGAAATATCTAATTGCATTTGTGCAATTGCAAGATTTTTTTTTAATTGGAGTTATCTTTCTTTGTCCAGAATCAACTTAAATCTTTGTTATATACAATATACAAGGTATATTCACTTTTTACTACCAACTGATAAATTAAAATAATCTTTACCATTCAGTGATAACAAGCAGTTTTTTTACATCTTAATATTTTATGATGTATTTAAATGAGTAGTTATTGTTGCAAACTCCATTAGAAATTTTAACTGATATTAGTTTTGGAATAAGGGAAAGGGGGATGTGATTAAAAAAATTGGGTTCAATTTTCTCATTTGATATTTCATAAATAAAAAGAAAATGTCTTCAAACATTTTTTTGAGAGGATTAATATTCAACAGCATAGTGAATTGCTGTAAGAGAAAACCAAAATTTTAAGTTCATTAGAACACATTTATTCTGTGTCAGAAACCTATGCTGTGTCAACTATTTAATCACAATCCAAATTTAGAGCTGAATCCAGCTTGAATGTTGTGTCCATACTTGCCCCAACCATTTAGGGTTCAACCTCTGCGGTCGTATAAAGCTACACCCTGCGGAGCATCTTTTTTAAAAATAAAAATGAGAAAATTTATTTAGTGTTGTCCAAAGGACAAACATTCATTGATTTGGTAATTGTTGATCATTGATAGTTTACATTCAGTGTCAGATTATACCAGTTAGTGTCCTTATTGTCAGTTTAATATTAGAGTGATTTTAGCAGTTCATGCTAAATTTTATACATGCACCTTTGATACTTAAAATAAAAGAATCTGTACATTGCAATATTTTAGCTCAAATGTGAATACTGTTACTATACAAATATAGCCTTTGTATGAGGTCGATTCAAGGATATATTGACCTGAAGAATTATATTGACTGAGGATGAAGTCCGAGATCGATATACTTCTTTGGGTCGATATATCCTGTATTGACCTCATCCAAAGGCTATATTTGTTATATTATTAATTTCCGACCATATTTGGATCAAAATCGTAATTTGATTTTATTGGAATTTTATAGATATGATATCATATTGTCTCCTTGACAATAACAAAATATTAGTTGTTATTTCATTTATTTTTTTTGTTTGTTTGACATCTAATGCATTTGAAGATTTTTTTTGGTCAAATAATCAATCACAGATATCATTTGTTTCAACAATATCCTGAAATTCATGACATGATGTCACAAAGTATATCGGTTTTTAGATGTTCTAAAAATAACCGTGCAATATGCTTTTTGCTATCCGCCGTTTTCTCTGTACCTTCGAATGTGACTTTCTCTAAAACGAATCAAATTTGTTAAAATATACAAATCAATAATGTATTCTAATATTTGAGCAAAAATGTGAATAGTGGTACATTTCTATATTTGAGCAAAATGTGAATACTGTTACATTTCAATATTTGAGCAAAATATGAATACTGTTACATTTCAATATTTAAGCAAAATGTGAATACTGTTACATTTCAATATTTGAGGAAAATGTGAATACTGTTGTGTCACAATATTTGAGCAAAATGTGAATCCTGATGGATTTCATATTTGAACAAAAATATGAATTAATATTGTTTCATATGCAGGATTCCTTAGACAACCATGCCAGAGTTCTGAGGGAGAAAGACAGCATGATTAAAAGACTTCAAACTAGTTTGGCAGAGAAAGAGAGAAATCTTGAGGTAATTGTTTATATGCCATGCCATGAATAGTAAGAACAAATGATTTGGCTAAAAACAAGTTCAAAATTGAGTTAATATTCCCTGTAAGTTTTATTTTCATATAATCAAATTCACTCATTTAAGTTAACTATTAATTTTAATATTATGTTTACCAAGTATTTCATCATTTATAAACAATCATGTCTGTAATTTATTGTTATTCAATTTATTACAAATCTTGCAGACCATTGAATAAAATATTAACATACACAGTGTAACTTTTTTTTATCTAGACTTCACAGTGGAGTAATGAAGAGTTAAATAGATTAAGGAAACAGTTGAAGGAGAAAGATGATTTATTGCAGGTACAGTAGTTATACTCAAATTATTGCCATTAGGCCATGGTTTTTTTATTTGTTGGTTTACGGATTTTTCCCATAAAAAAGTCGGGTCGGTCGGTCGGAAAAAAAAAAAAAAAAAATATCTTTCCAAACAGAAAAATATGCAAAATAAATATATATTTCACCTTACAAACAAAATGTTTGTCTTATTTGCTGTTTTGTCATCATTTCTTAACATTTAGTTCGATGAAATATTATTGATCAGTGATCATGAACATCGCATGACATCGTTTAAAAACTTCCTGTAAAAAAAGGGGGGGGGGGGTTGCACGGACAAAGACGAAATTAAATCGTCATTTCACAAACAAGAAAAACAGATTCGCGTAGCTCTCAATCAATTCCAGAAAACTTGGTAAATAATGATCTTCAATCACAAAAACTGATAAAGGAAAAAAATGTAAAAACGTCGTACAAAAATAAGTTTCAACACACGTGTCGAAAAACGTAATAGACTCGTCCACTGGAAAAACGACAATATCGGGTTAATCAGTTGTCATTGCAATCCGGTTTTTATCCCAATGATTGATATTTATGAAACAAGAAAATTTCAAATGATTTGTTAATATTCAGTACTTTAATTGATGTATTCCACCTGTCAACATTTGGACAAGTCTATTTCTCTGAGATGATGCATCTTACGGACTATTGACAAATAAGGGAAACGAACTTATTTCGTAATAGGTTTTCAACACAGGTTTCGTTCCGCAAAATTATTTGCGCAAAAGACATTTCAAGGTCAGTTATAATTGATTTGTCTATTTTTAGAAACGTAAATTGGAAGTTTTATTTTTCACAACAGAAAGTGTTATCAACTTTGTTAATGATTAATGCATTTCTTTTTACAAAAAAAGAACTTTTAATTATTTTTCAGGGATAATGCATTGATAAGGGTCGGCGGGAATAAAAAAGCATGAAAAGTCAATTTTATTTTTATTCTGAAAATCGGCAAAATCGGGTCGGCGGATCCGTAAACCAACAAATAAAAAAACCGTGGCCTTATGGTGTAAAGTTGTTAGATCAATCAGATTGGACTATATTTATTTTTTGCTGAAAAATCATTTATTTCGTTCTATTTCCTCCATTGTACTAGTTCTACTTGCTATTTATTTCATTCTTTTTCCGACAAGATCTACTCCCTGAGTCTTAATATTAAAGCTGACTATTTTGACTTCAAGTTGACTACAGTCTTTAATCTTCCTCATTAATTTTGCATTCTTAAAGGTAAATTATCTAATACCGAATAGATAAAGCTCTTCAATGATATTTGCCCAACAGCAGTCATGCTCTTGAGTGCATGTTTCCTCAGGACTACCAAAAGCTTTGTTTTTCAGTAGAAATTTAACCACACAATTCAACTGTCAAGATGGCCACAATAAAATTAATTTTTAACTAAAAAAATCTTAGGGTATGAGAACAAGCAGATAAAGTTTTCCAAAATTGTGTTATTAAATATATTTATTCCTGGATAGAATATTGTGGTGAATGTTTTGTAAGTTTCCTGAGGTGTTACCCAGAGAGTAAGTTAAAAGGGTCCTTATTTTCACCTACAGGATGTGATGTCTGAGCAGTCTAAGGCAACAGCAGCCAATGCAGAGGCTCTGAATAATCTACTGAAGAAACTGAAGTCTAAGGACGAGGACATACGAGAGTTGATGGAGAGATCTAATAAAGAAATGTCAGATCTCCATAACAAACTTCAACATTTACAAGCAGAACTTAATAGAAAACAACTAAGTTCAAAGGTAGGTCAAGTTTTCATGAATTATTAATAAGTTTTTTCAACTGTTTGTCAATATATAACAGTCCAAAGGCATTTCATAGTTTTGTTTAGGTCTGAGAATTTTCTTTTTTTAAAGAATTTGGTATCGGCAAATGGCAGAATTGTCAAAATCTTCTAAATTTATTCACATATTGTTGAGTCTGGTTGATTTTGATCCAGGCATATGATATAGATACTTTTAAAGGATGACTGAATTATATAAAAAAAAGAAACTATTATAGCAACTCAGATTTATATCTAATGATTATATAGAAATATTAGCTAATAAGTCTTGTACTAATAAAATATCAAATTTATCAACAACTTTAAACTGATTTTGTTTTATTTAGAGTTCAGAAGACCAACTTATTAATATTGAACAGGATCACAGACAGGGCATAGACAAACTTGCTGGAGCACTTAAGGATAAGGACAAAACTATTGAGGTAAGAGGGAGAATGTAACCAAGCTTTTTAAAATGGTTGTGTGTGAAGTTCATAAGTCGTTTTCATTTCTGCGCATTATTTGTTGATGCCCATAGTTGTCTCATTTTGATCTGAGTCACAAACAAGTTTTCTCAAACACTGATTTGAACTGAATTGGATTGATGATTAAAAGTTTCAATATGCATCTATAGTGTACCATACCAGTTCATTTTTTTTTTTAAATTGTTGGAAATATAGGGGTTGTGTATTTCAATGATGGCTTATATCAAAATTCTTGAACATGTCCTGGATATATTAATATTTTAGTGTTGGCTTAAGAAAAAAAAATCTGTGTTACTATTAACATAGAGTGTATATGATTTTAATATGTGTTGCTCAGGGTTTCCGCTGGCGGTCGCCATTTTCGCAATTTGCAAAAAAATAATAATTGTGGCGATTGAAATTCGTCATTGGCGAAAGAATTTGGCGACAGAAATATATATAACGATTTATTTTCCTCCATCTTGTTTATTTACTTTTTTTTCGAGTTTCTCGGACTTTACTCGATCATACAATACTAGGAATTCACCTTGACCTCATTAAGATTTGGACAGAAAATCAATATCAGCTGATTACATTTTATACCTATCGACAACAAAGGACTAATTAATAAAGGTGTTGATTGAATTGTTTGACAAAATGATATGGTTAAATAGCTTCCGGTAAATGTCACATACATAATTTATTTACCACTTTGCGATGCACTTGTTTGAAGCAAACTTTTGAGGTCTCCTCTCCTTTGAAAGATAGTTTAAAAAAGAAAACTGTTGTTGTGAGGAAAAATTTTCAAAAGCAAGAAAAATCTCTGATTTAAAAATTAAATTATCCTTTGACTTTAATATAGGTTATTGATTAGGGAGACTACTTTAAAGTCGTTTTAGTGACACACGTGTTTCAAGCATAGTTTTACATCTCAACTTTTTCATTTACGATGGTCAAGAAAAGTAAACGGTCGTTATGAAGAAATCTATCCAAAAGGTTAAGAACAACACCTCGAATGAGAGTAACCCTTCAATGTAATGACTACACATGAAATGAGGGATCAATTTCATGTGATACAAGCTTTTTTTGTTTGTTTGTAAAAACCATTTCTTAGTACAAAAGGGTACATCAGTATTTTTCTTTTAAGGAAAATTTCCCTACTACGAACTAAAGTGGTATTATATGATCAAAACATGGGGGGGGGGGGGGGGGGGGGGGGGTAGAAAAAAGGTAAATTTTAAACGAAAAATATATTTATGTTACTTGGCGAAAAAAATAAGAAAGTGGCGAAAAATATATTGTTTTGGCAAAAGAGGTGGCGAAAAAAATAATTGACCCAGGGGAAACCCTGGTGTTGCTTGTCAATTTATGCCAGAAAAGATAAGGAAAGATAATAGCAATTTCACAGGCAGTCGTATAAAATGACAACAAATAACTATAGATCTTATTATTTATGTAGACCTTGGTAGAAAGTGGACAGGAAGAAGACAAACTAATCCAAAGATTACAGCAGGTACATGCAGCTTCACGTGGAACTATAATGGATAATAACAGGCTTAGAGATGAGGCCGATGAACTTAGGAATCAGTTAGCTAAGAAAAAAGGTATTCACAATATAGTTTTAGTCTTAGTGGGGGTTTTAAAAGAAAAACTAAATTAAAAATGTCCTATTATAGGACTTTCATAACTGCCTATAAGGTATGGGTTTTCCTCATTGTTGAAGGTTGAACAGGTTGAACTTATAATTTTTTTGATCTTCATCATTTTGATTGCTGTCTCATTGTTATATATATATAATCATATCACATTTTAAAGTTAGATTTATTTTATGGAGATCATTGATAATTTTTACCATAAAAATGAAATAGAATGTTTAACAGTTGAAAGACTTGCCATTAAATGTTATCATTGAAAGAAACTTAATCAAATACTATCATTTCACAGATGAAATTAGCGAATTAAAGCTTCAGTTAGACAGGGATGGATCAAGGAGTCCCAAAGCAGGATTTCATGTAGCCTTAGAGGAACTGAAACTTCAATTGGCAGTTAAAACAGAGGCTCTTAAAGCTGCTAAACAAACAGAAGAAGACTTCAGGGAACAAATTGTAAGTTGGAGTGAAAAACTTTGTTAAACCTATGTGAAGCTTTAATTTTTGACAGATGGGGCATTTAGCGTAACCATTGTCTGTTGTATGTATGTCAGGACGTCCCAAAATAAGTTTGTGTTCACTTACTTAAGTTTGCCTTTACCAAATGTTAGGAAATTATACACAATGCTAATTCCCATAAATTTTATAAAACACAATTCAAATTTGGATGGAGTCACTTTTACAGTTCTCAAGTCACAAATGTATGTCTTTATAACAGTATCAAGATCACTTTTAATTTTATTAGCAAAAAGTATGTTATCTTTCATTTTGTTTCTAATTTTATAGAATTCTTTACGAAAGCAACTTGAATCGGCTCACCAGAGTATGAAAGAAGTACACACAACAGAAAAACAAGTGTACTACATGAGAGACAACTCTGATGGAAATGGACATTCTGACCAGGTTAGAATTATCTCCCTTGGAATATGTATTTATTTATTCACTGAATAGATCTTTATAATAAACATTTATGTATTAAGTTTAAATTTGGTAGAAGATTAAAGAAATTATCCAGGATGTCAAAATATACAATGTGTTTTTTATATAAAAAAATAATGAAATTCTTAATCAACTTTCCTTGAAATATTAAGTATGGTTGAACTAAATTATAAAAAAAAAAATAGGTTGTTCAAGGATATGTGTTTTCTTTTCACAGTACCAGGACTTCATACAAAGAGAATTGAATGAGTTGCAAAGGATTCAGGAAGCTGAGAAACAAATTCTGTTGGATCTAAAGGAAAAATCAATGTTGTGAGTACTTTATTATTTTTATTGCTTTCAGACCCCTCTATAATGTAATTGTTACATATAGAGCCCATGTAAGTCAAACATATTCTTTTTGAAGGAGACAATTTTAAATTCCATATTCCCAAGACACACAACTGATAAAAAAACTGATTTTATTCCTAAAAGTTTATTAACTTTCAAATAGAAAATAATATGTTTTTGACAATATTTAATATTATAATTCTTAATTCTCAATGTCAATAAAAAAGTAAAACAAGATTAAGTTACTGTTTGTCTAAAGGAACAAATATTCCACACACAGACCTGCCAACTTTTGAAAATCTCTATTGGGAATTTAGCGTGCGACAAGATTTTTAAGGGTTACAATTTTAGCGACTTTTTTGTGAGCATTGTTTTTTACTCCTAAAACAGTCTAAGTTCTCTTCTTTTTTCTGTTGGTATACTAATGATGAGCTTATAGGCCTTGATTTCTTTTATTTGCATGATTCTTGTACTATTAAATTATAAAATTGACAAAATAACTGAAGAATAGAGAAAATGGCATTAAAAATAAAGGATTCAAAGTAGAGACCCACCCCCTTTTCCCCCTCCACAGACCTTTTCATCTATGAACCTTGACTAAAAACACCTAAAACTGCATGTCCTAATGTAAGAAGGATGCAGACAGATTTTGATTTAGTCTTACTCATGGTCTTATCAGTATCAATGAGAAAATGGATAAAATTTGAGTTATCTTTCTTTGTATTCAGAGGTGCTCTTACCGGCGGAGGCTTATACAGTAACACAGTAAAAGTGTATACAAAATGGCGTCGATTTTAAATCAACAGACACACGATGTCTGGTTTCAAAAATTAAACAGATTTCAAGATAAACGATGTTTTCTCGAGAGTTCATTAGAGTTCTCATCTTTCAATTAATTATGATTTTGCTGTGGAACTACGGCAAATGTTTCAAATTGTGCTTGTATGATGAATTGATTATTAAAAATTGAAAGGCTGTTTGACCAAATTTGTGTATACAAATTAATTTTGAGGACTGTTACGACCCATTAGGTAATCTGATTACATACATCCACTAATTATGACACCTGTTGTGACTGTTGATTAGCGTATGGTCATTAACTTGTCATAATATGTCCCCAGGTAAAATGATTGATATTTTTAAATTGATCAGAAAAATCGGTAAACAATAAATTTTTTCGGGTATATTTGTTGAAAATCGGGATTTTGACTAATTTTACCACCCTGATATCGGGATTCGGGTTGAGGGGTAAAAATCGGGATGATACCGCGAAAATCGGGATAGTTGGCAGGTCTGCACACAGTAGAGGGGGGATAGGAGGGGTCCTGTTCCCGAAATCCCGAGGTCGCGAATTTAGATAAAGTAGATCCCGATGTCACGAAATTCGAAAAAAGTAATTCCCGGATCCCGAAAGGGTCAATCCCGAAATCCCGAGCTTAAAATCAGCCGATCCCGGAGTCCCGTTAAAGGTCCTATCCCCCCTCACAGTACATTTAAAGGGGATTAATTATGTTGATATTTAATGGAATATTTTCATTTAAATCATAATTTGAATTAAAATATAAAATATTTTATTAAAAATGAATTCAGCTTTGTAATAGTCAATTCACTAGTGTGAGAAATTAATTAACTGGTTTAATTAAATTTTACAATCAAAATAAAAAATGTATCACAATAATTTAACTGTTATAGAGGGGGTAGACCTGACAAACTTAAAGGGAAAGATAATTTGTCTATTTAGGAAAATAAATTATTATATTTTTCAATTCAATTCAAAGTTTTATTGCCATATAAACTTTACAGTTTGTGACATATAACAACAACAAAAATATACTAAAATAGTTTTTAAATGCATCAATACAGGAAAATTATTCATTAAAAAGAATCAAATATTAAAACTTATGTAGATTTTAAAAGCAGCAATTTTATATTCTATAGTGAATAATTCTTAGTACCCTTCTGAAACCCCTAATGATTTATAAATGAGGGGGAAATCTAAATATGCTATTAAGCCAAATATGTGGTGAACTGTCCATTGGTCAATAGATTTATTCCAATTTTTCTAATGCATGTCCACCTGATTGTGTCTGAGGTTATGGATAAAATCTTGAAAACTAGGAAATAAATATTTTGATAATCCAAACATTTCTTATTGACAAATGTTTTCAACAGCTGGTATACATTTTTAGAGAAATGTATTATTTTTCAGTGAGAAATCACACAATCTAGAGGCTGAATTAGCTGCAATACAGACACTGAAAAGAGAATTAGAAGCTGGAATTCAGAGGAATAATAAACTACAGCAGCAATTGGAACAACAGAAATCCAGGTCACCCAGGAAAGGTAACTCTTCCAGTGTTCCAGCTAGGATTTGAAAATAGAGGGGCGCGTTTTTAAAAAGGGCACTTTAGCGCGTTCTCACTGAAAAAAATCAAATACTTAATATTACCACATAAAGACATATTTCTTGATACATGGTGGGTCTAAGATGAATTTGCAACGCAATGTGCTGTGTTGTTTTGTAGAATTATTTTTATTACACTTGTGAAATGAATTGTGCATGTCAGTTTAAAAACTTCACATAAATCTGCAATACAGTCAGGAACAATACTTAACATTTTCTCTGAAGGCCAGCCTGGATCCAAAAGTTTTTTCAAGGGCCCTGTAGATTTTTTTAGGCCTTACCAGGTTTGTTTTTACTGCAGGCACATACATATTAATAATCTTGAATGTTCTTATATAAAAGCCAAAAATATATGTTTGAAATACCTTATACATGTAGCTTGTTTCTTATTATGATGGAAATAATAAAGGAATTAAATAAACATGAGTTTTTCAGAATTAAAATCCATTTAACCATGTATTTTCAGACTGGTGAACTTTATATATATTTGTAATATTATTGAAAAAAAAAAAAAACAGCCCCCCTTTCCATACCCCTAGATGTAAATTATTTTAATAAAAAAAGTATTATCAGTTTCACCCCAAGAAATTATTATAATTTTTCATGAATGAATCTTAGCAGTTGTAATCAAAATGATTTCCAAAATGAAATTCCTACTGTCTATAAATAACAATGAAATGTAACTGTTTCCTGTTAATAAGGGGTTTCCCGAATTTTCCCGCCAAAAAGCACATGGCTTTCAAGAATTGTAAACAAAGCATTCAATTTGTGATCATGGATTACAGTTTTAATTAATTTAATTTGGATATAGATATTCAACTTAAGGTACAGTCAATCAATGTTTTTACTTTCTTCTGGATTAAAACTAGTTTGAAAGATCAGTTTAAAAAATAAAAACATCAAAACAAAAACTGAATTGTGAATATTCAGTGACCCATAAATTTTTTGAACTCTGCTACGGAGGTCAAAGTTACATCATGTTTCATGCATTTTGCGTGTTGACCTATTGGAATGATTCTTTTTAAATGACATAATAAATAACAAATACAATAGAAATGAACACCGTTCACATTTATTTTATGAATTATATTTTGCATCGTCAGGTGTTAAAATAATCAATTCATTTAACTTCGATGTTTGGTGCTTCAGGGTGAAGGGATTAGACAGGGTCGTAAATTTCACCTGATTAAGTAATTGACTCTAATCAAGTAGGTGATTATAATCAGGTAACAAGTGTCAACAATTTTAATCTGTTGTCTTAATGAAGTGTGTGTATAAAGAACTCAACAAAATGGCGACGATATGAGGAAAAAAGATTGTTTTTTAAACTTTTTTTTCAAAAGGGCACAGAGGGGCGCAGGGGCGCTTAAAAAAGGCAGAGGGGCGCAAAATTTCGGGGGCGGGGCGTGGCGCCCCTCCATTTCATGCTAGCTGGAACACTGTCTTCCCTTCTCATACATTTCTGGATTGTAAAATATGTGGTTTTGAGATATTTTCATTGACAGATATACAGTTATACAGATATTATTTTTTTTGTTATTGTCGAGTTGATTTATTATATTGAGGACTGAAATTGATTTGTATTAGATGCTGGTTAAAAAAGTGGAAGAAACAGGATGTCACCGTTGATATGGTTACTGTTCATATTACTATATCTTTGATTGCTATTATATTCTTCTATGCAATTTTTATGCCTCACCTACGATATGAGAGGGGCATTATTTTTTCTGGTCTGTGCGTCCGTCTGTTTGTCCATACGTGCGTCATTACGTTCGTCTGTGCATCCTTCCATGCGTCCATCTGTCCTGCTTCAGGTTTAAGTTTTTGGTCAATGAAGTTTTTGATGAAGCTGAAGTCCAATCAACTTGAAACTTAGTACACTAGTTGCTTATGATATGATCTTTCTTATTTTAAAGCTCAATAGGACTTTTGACACCAATTTCATGGTCCACTGAACATATAAAATGAAAGTGGGAGTTTCAGGTTAAAGTTTTTGGTCAAGGTAGTTTTTGATGAAGTAGAAGTCCAATCAACTTGAAACTTAGTACACATGTTCCCTATGATATGATCTTTCTAATTTTAATGCCAAATTAATTTTTTACCCAATTTCATGGTACATTGAACATGAAAATGATAGTAGAGTGGGGCATCCGTGTACTTTGTCTTGTTATGAATACTTCAGTAGAACATAATTGTTTGATTTCTGAAACAGAAGACCTAATTATGTTTATTCTTCCTTGAAATTTTAAATGAATACTTAAGGGGAACAGATTTTTTTTATTTTTTTTTAAATTTACAATATGTGAATATGGGAACAGTAGAACTTTTTTAATGATTTCAGGATCCAAGGATAGTTCACAGGATGACCATTTTGACATGGAAAGAAGATTCAGTGACCAGTCCAGTGATACTGCTAATACTTCTGACTCCAGACGGTCAAGTGACACCACTCCACGTAATCAAGATATTGAAGTTCCACAACATTCCTACTCTTGGCCATTGGTCCAAAATAAAAAGCCACAGCTTCTGAAAACCTGGTCGCCATCATCAACAGATTCTGATATTCCTTTGAATCGTCAGAGCTTGTCAGAAAAGTCTGCACCTATGTTGAGAAAGTTTATTCGTCAAATGAAAAATCAGTTTGACAAAGCTGGGAAAGAAAATGATGAATTACGCCGTAAAGTAGATGGTTTGGATAGTCGAGAGATTCCAGGTAGAAATGATAGTGATGTAAGTAGTTTACCCATAATGCATTTGGAAATAGAAAGACTGACACAGGAATTAAGTGTGAAAAATGAAGAAATCAGGAAACTCAAATCGAGCATAGGCTTTGCTGTTGATAGTATGGACTTGAATGATGTACCAAATTTAACAGACTTGCAAAATGAAAACTTGAAATTGAAAGTACAACTTGGTAATCTTGAAGAATTGAATATGCTTCTTAAAAAGCAGATTGCTTTAAATTCACAAAGTGCTATCACTGAAGGTTTTAATCCTGAGCTTATAGTGCAAATGGCAAATGAGATTAGAACTTATCTTAAGACCCAGTTGGACAATGTAGGTGCAAGACATGAAAAATCCAATGTTTCGTGCCAAACTGCACCCTGGAGTGATGCAATTATAACAAATGGTCAGATTGAAAACAAAAGTCAGAAGAGGAATTCTAAAATTCCGCAAATACAAAAGCCTGCACCAATGAATACTAACTCTTCTGATAGAGATAGTCCAGATATTCTCAAAAGTCTTTTGATGGAAGCTAGAGGCAGATTGCAAGCCCTAGAGGGCAAACTAGAAGCTACTGAGGGCACTGTTAGACTAGCTAGAGGCAGATTGCAAGCCCTAAAGGGCACACTAGAAGCTACTGAGGGCACTGTTAGACTTCAGACCAAAAAGATGAAATATTATCGTAACTTATTAGAAGAAAATGGACTAGTATTTAAGAGTCCTCTAGGAAGTCGCTCAAACAGTGAATCAAACATTGTCATGGCTCTTGGAGGTAGAAACTTGTGTAAGAATAACCGGACTCTTTCTTATGATAACATTCCTGAATTACTGGTGGACTCACAGACAGAATCTTCAGAGTCTGATTTCTCAGAAAAATACAAAAGTTACGGAAATACAAATAATGTTTCTGAGTTGAAGGACCAGGTCAGACAATTGAAGATAGCCATGGATAAATATAAAGCTGTAATAAAATCAAATATGTCACAGGTACAACTATTTATTAAGTCATTGTATTTAAAAAAAAAAAGGATATGTCAATGGCACTGTGCCAAGGTTTTTTCAATTTCTAGTTGTATATGTTTAAAAGATTTAGGTTTCTAGAAGAAAAAAAATTGATTCAGATAAAAATTTAAAAGAGTAAATATGCCTTGAACAGGGTTACTTTTTTATTTAGGTTTTGGTAAAAATGGCTTCATAAATACTTTAGAATCTTACATAAATTGTAAAGAAAACAGGATTCTGAAGACACTTTTGAGTGGTTGCGAGACAAAGTGGTAAACGGTTAAAACAGCAATGTCAAGATATTTGTAGCTGTAAATTTTCAACATTGTTTTTAGTATCTTAATTATCATTGTGCATAATTACCTGTTTGCTTGCAAGAGGAACAAAAATGTTTTGATTATATTTTCAGTCTTAATACTTTTAAAGTATGAGAATGATGCATTGAATTAAATTAAATATGCAAACTAAAAGACATTGTTAATAAAAGGTCTTCACCAACAATTATCCGATTTGATGCCGGGTATACTAATATAGTCCAGTCAATCTAGCACAAATTTGACCCTAACCTGAAAGTAATTGCAACAGAAGATTTTTAAGTTTTAATCTTAAGCATTATACCCCAAATATACACTGAAAAAAGTCCCATAAAACTTACTTGAGGAAGACTGAAAAAATCACCATTTAACATTTTTGTTGAGATTTGCATTGAAAAGGGATATAATTCTTGCAAAAAGACAGAAATATCAATAAAAATTTATACAAAATTATAACTTTACCGCTTCTATTCATCAGAATGTATTGATTCTTGATTTTGTAGCGCTCTTTAGAGTATAACAAACAATTCTAAAGGTGTTTTCATATATTTTATCAAGCTATAATCTTGATTTCGTAATTCATTAGTTGACCATTTATTGAATTTTTTTAGTTTATGTGGTTAACAAAATGTGGCTCAGGCATATAAAACTTTTGGTGATAAATGATGTTTCATGCTTAAGAATAACATTTCAGCAAGGGTTGGGTCACCGTGACCTAAATTTCATGATACAGTGTCTTGGTTAAGTTGTGTATAGGACAATATTTTCATATAGTCAGGAATATTTATAAATGACATTTCAAAATGCCATTCCACTGAAACCAAAAAAAAGTATTCAGTAACAAATTAGTCATTGTGACCTATATCAGGGATCTCCATGACCTGTTTAACGATGGCGCCCCGCCATCGTTCAAATGTCTTCCGCCATGGTCAAATGACTTGCTCCATCGTTCAATTGTCTTCCACCATCGTTCGAAACTGTGGTCGTTTTTATAGCCTGACGCCATTTTTGTAGCAATTTTAATCAAATGCATGTAATTGCATAACCCTCAGGCTTTTTTTATAGTATAATCCAATACAGTTCAAACGCCTGAGGGATATCCGGATTAAAATCGCTAATCATTTGTACCTGAGCTTGTACAGGTAGATCAACAAACCAGAAAGGAGAATATTATCTGAAGATAGACGATTCATTTGTCGAATTATTTAACTAAGTTTCTGCAAATGCTTATGATAATTTAGATTAAATAAATAAATTAATAATCCAGTTACAAATTTTAACAAGTCGAACACGTGCTTTTGTTTTGACTTACGCAATCAGCATCCCCCTTTTTAAGAATTACAAAATAAAACGTAAAACAGTAATTATTATTTCATTTCAAATAACTCGAGTACTGCTGTATTGTAACGATAATATAGAATTACTTTAAAAGTTAAAAATTATAAACTTTTAATATTTCCTGTAAAGAAATATCGTATCGTAATTCCGAATTTATTTCGTAGTTTACAATGAAAATGATACATCCGCATTTCCGGTTTCTATTCAGACTCGAAAGATGCATGTTGCATAGCATCGATTTGCTAAATAAAGTCATTAAAAACCTTTTCATTTGACAACGTTTGTTAAAAAATACAAATCTTTTTTTTAACCCGTACGACTCGTTTTGTCGTTGCTGCAAATCAACCATACCGGTAATGGTTTCATGACTTCTGAATTTGACAGTGTCCGTGAAAAATAAGCTCCACATGATTTTTAACCCCCATACCAATTACCAAAAATAGCAAGAAAACTACATGGTGACCTTTGTGATAGTTATTGGTCATTCTAAGGGAAAGGGAGGGGGCATGAGGGCTTGTCCTTTGAAGAGTTACAAACGGCAATTATGGAAAATATATATACTTCTATATATAGTATTTATAATGAAAATTCATATAAATATAATTTAAATAAGCAATGAATTAGCATGTTCACCTATCCTTATGTGGAGGAATGAAATACTTTCGATCGCGCTACACTGTACGGCGTAGATACAATTTATGATGGTGAAAGTTCCTCCATGGTTCAATTTTCATCCATGGAGATCCCTGCTATATGTCACATTTGACTGAACTTTATTTCAGTATCAATTGTGGTACATAAATGACACTTTTCTGATGCAATTTATTTTCAACAATTTCAACAAAAATTTGAAATTGTATGACAAGCTCCAAAATTAATCAATTTAAGCTTCCATTAAGTAATGATGAAATGCAATATCTTGACAATTTATATTCTTTTATTTGATAAATACTCTTATTTTAGCCTTATTTTTGACAGATGAAGAGCTTAAACACCCTTGTTATATAGACATGTTAAAATAGTTCTTGTTTCACTCTGAATAAAAGTGTTCAGTTTGGGCGGTATTTTGTTATTTTCTGAGTAAAAAATAACATAATTTATTTTATTTGCAGGACTTTTTTTTAGTTTAATTCTCAATATCAGTCATGTTATCAGTTGTTTTATTGATATGATGAATGAAATTCTCAATATTATTGGCTCTTACCACGAATGTAAAAATATCTTGATTTCTATAAGTATTTACATGAATTGTTTCATTGAAATCTATTATTCATTATTTTTAGGTGGCAATTTGTTTCATAAATCACTGTTTTGATGTTGGCATCTGTTTATAAGAATCATTTAGATTTCTCCTTTTGCGAAAAAATGAATATGCATATCATTATGCTATTACTACAAAAAATATCTTATCCTTTGAAAAGTTGTGTACAAAGGAAAACTATGTATGCCATTTTATATACTTTGCAGGCCAAGGCCCAGAAATTAGAGGAAACAGGTGGTTTTGTAGCTAAACATACATGTCTAAAGGAAAGGATAAGAAAATGGGAAAGAAAGTGCCATGAGTGAGTATTTTAATTACTGTATTAGACTGAATTACTCTCTGCTTACAAAAAAAGCATCCCTTTAAAAATTTTCAATCAACAATAACAAAAGCTTAAGAAATAAACATGACAGGTAATAATTGAGGGCAGTATAGGAATGAAGATATTTAATGTATTTGTACGAGATATGGCCTGCTCTCATGCAACTTTTTGAATACTATTATCTAGTATCTTAGAACTATGCATTACCTTCATTCTTGTTGACACACTTTGCAGAATCCACCAATTGTTTTTTATCAATTTGTATTTATCCTATATATGAATGAAATTTTTACTACATAACATAAAGCAAAAAACAACTAATCAATTATAAATGGGAAAAATGACAAAAATCAGAAAGGAAACAACTAAGAAAATTAAGTTGTTTAGAATAGAAAAAAGAGAATGAAAATGGGAAATGTATCATAAAGACAAAAACCTAACCACAAAGTAGAAAACAGCCCAAGGCCACCAATTGGTCTTCAACGCAGCTAGAAAATCCCCCATATGGAGAGCAGCTGAACAATACGGGATACTAGTTCAGGGAATGGAAGCAAACAAAACATAAAAATGAACCTGAATTAGAAAAAAAACCATAGAAGACTAACAGCAACTAGAAGTTTATTATATGTTTAAAAAATTATAGTACAGCATGTTTGTTATAATGGTATAAATGGATACAGTAAAAAGTTTTGTATCTTTTTGATAACGTTTTAATTTATTATTACAGAATTGAGTGTTATTACAATGAGGCCGCTGCTAGAATAAAGAAAAGTGCTGATGTTATTGTTAATAGAATGTTGATAGAACTAGAATCTGGAGGAAATGTCCGCTTTGAAGAGGGTTCTCCTACAGATATCTGGTAAGAGAGAAATGAAAATAATTTAGAATTTTAAGATACTTAAGTTGCTTAACTTTTTGTTAAATTTTCTCAAAGATAAATGCAGTATATGTTATGTGTAATGCATTCACAAAGATTTCATAGGTATTTGACCTCAAGGTTCATCGAACAAAACCTGTGTCATTGGCATTTTCTCAATTTTAATTGTTGTATTATCTTCTTACAGCTGCCAAACAAAAAGTAGATTTCTGTTTTCATGAAATACTACTTTATTTCAAGTTTTCCCATACTATATGTAAACTTCTCTAGAATAATATTTAATATGCTACTGTAAATAATTTACTATTTTATAGAAATATACATTGTAGAATCCAGGTCACTAGGGAACCAGATGGAACTGTATATAAATTTAAAGTTGATTTTTAATGTTACAATTTTTTTCTATCTAGAATTTATGTTTGTCTTACTGATAATCCTGATATCTCTTTGTCTTACTGATAATCCTGATATCTCTTTGTCTTACTGATAATCCTGATATCTCTTACGATAATCCTGATATCTCTTACCAGGTTTGTCTTACTGATAATCCTGATATCTCTTACCAGGTTTTCATCATGTCCTGATTTGGTGCTGTCCAGATTTTGTGCTAGTGATTATAAGGATCACAATGTATCGGGAATCAAAATCCACAGGATAATAAGGATACACAACAGGATGTTACGGACACGGTTTGACGATATCTTGTCTTCCATTGTGGATGATCCTGATGGAGAATACTATCCATGTAACAGGTAGGTATATATGAAATAATATTACTTGTAGGAAAAGGTTTCTAATGTTTTGTTGTGGTTTCATATTTATGTACAAGACAGTACACAAAAACATGGTATATCATCCACATAAATTGAATGTGATCAGTATTATAGAAGTTTAGAAAGGAATAATTATTCCAGATAAAAAAGAAGTGATATATGTCATTCTGTTCTTTGTTCATCTTATGTGTCAAACCAGGCTTAAATTTATTTTGGCCTTATTGATTTTATTGAGTTAAAATTTGGTTGTTATTCTTCAAGAGAACTGGCTACAAAAAAGCATATAATATATACTCATATCAACAAGTCTAAATTTAAAACAACGTTCAAACCTATGATTACGTTAGATAAAAACAGCAATTTTTATATGTGGCATGTAAAAACAAATTACGTTGTAGAGGTGTCTAAATACTCATATATATATGTTCTCGTATATTAAAGCATGGAAAATACAATTTACTATATTTTTAAAAGTCATCTATATTTAATTTAATAATACATGCTACCATAGCTAGATTTATTTTATTATTTCAGAAATACAGGCTACAGAAAGTTGTTAGAATATTTATTTTGGATGCAGGACCCACAGTTATCTAATGGTGCTAATGAACCAGGACATTTGTTAGAGGAAGGTTTCCTAGAGGCTCAAACATATAGTGTAAGTTAAATTTCTATGATTTATACTTTTTTAGTAGTGTTGTCAATGGTTAACTGGTTAACCGTTTGAACGACTGAATACCAAAAACGCTACTCGGTTCCCTAGAGAAAAAAATCAGTGGAATTACACTGGAATACCACTGATATTCCATTGTAATTTCCACTGGAATTCCAGTAATTATCAATGGAATAATTTGGCTGGAATTCCACTGGAACTACATTGGCTTTCCACTGGAATTACAGTGAAAATTCCAGTGTTATTTCACTGGATTCCAGCCAAATTATTCCACTGATAATCACTGGAATTCCAGTGGAAATTACAGTGTTATTTCACTTGTATTCCAGTGGAATTCCAGCCAAATTATTCCAGTGGAATGCGAATGTAATTCCAGTGGTATTTTGCTGCAACTCCAGTGGAATAACTACAGTTCCAGTGGAATTGCTACTCTGACATATACGCCCTATTGATGGCCTTATCACTACTTCTGAGAAACACAAAATATAGTGATTCATCATATGATTGATCTGATCATATTCAAATAAATAACATTTTTAACATCCTATCCATGAACAGAAAAATGTCCTGCATGGTTTGTATAGGTAGAATAAAAACAGTGTCTATATGGTCAGCTTAAACCGTACCCACAAACTGATTAACTAATATAAAAATTATGTGTGATATATAAACTTCTCTTCCTTTCTGTAATTCAAAACTTGCTGTCTCTGTACTTCCAACTATAATTGCTGAATAAAGGTATTAAAATGGAGTCTGCATAAAATCTGTTTCATATCATTGCTGGCAGCTCATATTTAATCCCCTAAAAGTACAAAAATATCCACAAAGAATCAATTGTTCAAGAGGTAATGATTGTATGAAGCAAAACATTCAATAGAAACAGCATTATGCATCTTAAATTTCATTGGAAGTTTAAGTTAAACTCAAATTTAGTACCCCCTCCCCCCCCCCCCCCCCTTTAACCCTTGAAGATAAAACTGGCGACTTAAATTATTATTAACGTTTCACCAAGTTAATTTACGATGAATATTATTCACACAATTTAATTTCTACATATCAGATTATCATATATACCCATGTACCATTTACATATCAGATTACGATATGTCTGTTATGAATGTGACAACAATATATCAATTTATCATTCTTCATTAATTTATTGTCTGCCTAAACTTTCTGATGTTTTGCTCAGATTAAAATCCTAAATGTTTTATATTGCCTCAACAAATTGTATTTCATAATCATTATATGTTAAATCAAATACTTATCTGAAAACATCTGCGTTTTGGATTCTCCATTTTTGTTATCCAGCGTAATCATATGACGTCATATTTGCAAGTGCGTTTAAGTCAAGGTGTCAATCTGGTCCCATATAATATCGGCCCAAAGTTGATTCGTCCCTGTAATGGTATTTCAGTGAACTTCTCAAAACCGGTCGTCCGTTGGACTATGGAAACAGACGATTTGCGGGGTTTGCCGGTTTGTAGAAATTTAAAGTCACAAGAGTTACTTCCCCTTAATATGGGTGTTTGAGAATGTTTTGAAAATGTATTTCACATTCATCAAAATATACGTTTTCCTTTTTAAATTTTAGTTTTGTATATAATATCTATCTTAAAATACGGCTACAACTTCTATTTCATCTTATCTTATTTTTTTATTTTGCAGGAATAAAAAAATAAAAACACCATACATTAATGATATTTCACGAATAATTAGATAAAATGTTCTACTCTGTCCGGTCGAAACGGTACCTATGATACTCATTTATACGTGTGATGGTATACTAGATATTGAATATTCTTTTTATAAACATTTATATTCTTGTGTTAATGTAGATAATGTGAAAATGGAAGAATTCATTAGTTCTATTGATGTAAAAATAAATGAAAATGATAAAGATATGTGTGACGCAGAAATATTATATGATGAAATTACTGAAGCTTTGATGGCTATGTCAAAAAACAAAAGTCCTGGTACAGATGGGCTTACAACAGAGTTTTACTGTAAATTTTATGATTGTTTAAGAAATATATTATGTCATGTTTATAATAGTATTTATGATGAAAATATTTTGTCAAGGTCTATGAGAGCAGGAGTTTTAAGCTTGATTTATAAGAAAAAAGGTGATAGAAGAATTTTGAAAAATTATAGACCAATATCTTTGTTACAAGTTGACTATAAAATATTGGCCAGAATAATGGCAAATAGATTTAAAAAGGTATTACCAACTATTATATCAGAAAACCAAACTTGCTGTATTATTGGTAGAGATATTAGTAATAATATTGCTAATGTAAGAGATATAATTACTTTAGTTGAAAATGATGAACTTGAAGGCTATATTGTTAAAATTGACCAAGAGAAAGCTTTTGACAGAGAAAGTCATGAGTTTATTTTTAAAACCTTAAAGAAATTTGGGTTTGGTGATGTATTTATCAAGTGGATAGAGATTTTCTATACAAGAATTAATAGCTGTGTAAAATGCAATGGATTTTTGACACCCTATTTTTGTGTTGATAATGGGATAAGACAAGGGTGTCCAATAAGTGCCCTTCTATATGTTTTAGCAGCTGAAACTTTACAATGTAATATAAGGAAAAATGTGAATATATCTGGTATTAAAATTCCAAATACCACTGATGAAGCTCTTATTTTTCAGCACGCAGACGACACTACTTTAACTGTGTCTGACAAAAGTTCTATTGATGAAATTTTTAAAGTTTTTGAAATGTATGAAGCCAGTTCAGGCGCCAAAATAAATAGACAAAAATCAGAGATATTGCCAATTGGCAAAGGTAGAATAGCTGATAATGAAAAAAACAAATATAATTTACAAGTTTGCGAAAACTATATTTTATTGTTAGGAGTGTATGTTGGCAAAGACAAAACTGTTTGTGATCATTTAAATTGGAGTGGCAAAGTTAGTAAAATTAAGTCCTTATTGAATATGTGGATGCAGAGGCAATTGACAATACAGGGTAGAGTGAATGTTATTTCCTCATTATTTATGTCAAGATTATGGTATTCTTTGTTTGTAACATCGATGCCAGATCAAGTTTTACGAGATATTAAAACTGCATGTGTTAGTTTTGTGTGGAATAATGGTGCACACTTAGTAAAATATAACACCATCATTGATCAAAAGTGTAATGGAGGTTTACAGTTACCTGATATTGAATCAAAGATGTATGCATTTAGATTAAAATTTTTAGCCAGGTTTTTAGACAAGAATTATAAAGTGCTATGGAAGTCTACATTTAAATATTTTATTTCAAAAATTTTAAATATGAACTTATCAGAAGAAATATTATTCATTTCTTTACCAGAAAACTTGAAGTGTATTCCTAATGTTTACAAAGAAATGTTTAAAGGTTTTGATCTCTTAAGAGATGATATTGAATTTGATCTTAGCACTGAAAATGTATATGATCAACCCTTATTTTGTAATCCAAATGTGTTGTTCGATGGAAAAACTGTTATATGGTATGATTTTATAAATGCTGGAATTGTTCAAGTAAAAGATATATGTTATGAAGTTATAGAGGGGTTTTTACCAGAAATGGCTATAGTTGAGATGATACAAAATGTAACTAATCATTGTGATATTAACAGTATTGTAAAAAGATATAATACTTTAAAAGTTGTATTGCCTAAAGAATGGACAGAAATTATTCATAAAAATATTCATAGGAGAAATGTTTCTCGCTCTATAAATATTAATGTCATTTTCAAAGATAAATTGTCAGAGTTTTCTATGTGTTCGACAAAAGAACTGTATTTGTTACTTACTAGTAAACTATGTCAGCATCCTATTTGCTATAAAAAGTGGACAGAAGTTTTTGAGATTGAAGAGAATGATCTTTGTAAAGTATGGAAAAACGTTAATTTCTATTGGAAACCATCTATTTTAATGGATCTAGATTTCAAAATAGCACATTATTGTATTTTCACAAATTCTAAACTTATGACTATGAAACTTATAAATTACAATGTATGTGATGTATGTGAAAAGGAAGTAGAAAATATCACTCATTTATTTCTATTATGTTCTGAATTAGTAGAATTTCATCTGTTTATGCAACAGAAGTTGTCAGTTTTATTTGATAATGTTGATTCTGACAAAATTGATAATTTAGTGTATGAAGAGGTATTTATGTTTGGTTTATTTGGATCTATCAAAGGCGTAAATGTAAGTTTTGTCAATTTCATGTTATCTGTAGCGAGATATTGTATCTTCAGAAGAAGGAATTTACTTAAAAATTTAAACAGTAATGTTGATCTTATTAGACTATTTAAATACACTGTAAAACATTATATAACTTACCTGTATGAATATTTGTGTGATGCAAAATGTATGAGAAATGTTTTTGAGAAACACTTTTTAAAAAATAATATTCTGGTACAAGAAACCGAAGGTGTCATAACATTTAATTTCTAATTATTGTGCTGATTATATATATGTGATTATACTTAAAACATTGCTTTGTGATAATTTTGTGTAATATGTAATATATCTGTTGTATATATATGTTGAAGAATTGAATAAAGATAAAAAAAAATACGTGTGCTGTAAGTTATAAATGTTACACCTTGTCATAACGCAATAAAAAAGGAGAGTTATGAAACGAAATTGACAGGTGAACAGATATTACAGCCTCGGACTATTAGGTGACCTGATTGAATTTTAATGACTGAACAATTTGTAGGTTACAGTTATACAAATGAAACAGTAATTTTAAATCATTTCAGATGACAAGGCCCATTTTTCGAGAATGAGTTATAATGATATAATTATTTAAATACAACAATACCGGCTGGTATCCGATTTCAAGGAATAACCATTTAATATAATGCAAATCTGCTGGGTCTTCTTAATTTGGCCGGTATGGTGGGAGAGGCTGTATTCAGATAAATTTCAATATATAAGAAACAAATAAGGGTGATGCATTAAAACATTTTTGAACAGAATGGCAATTTAATTTTTTTTTCTTTGCACGTTGCTGCAGAAGTTGTCATTAAAGCAACAATTAAATTGCCTTTCAATTAAGACATCATAATTATTTTGACTAGGTACAAATGAATTGTACTGAGAATAGTCATTAGAATATAATATAAATACTTTTTCTACCCCAAAAAATGGCCATCAGTATCTAAATGATAAATCATGCAACCCAACAATGTATTTCAGTGGAATTACAGTGGTAAAATTTTCAAATGTCATTATTCCAGTGGAATTACAGTGGTAAAATTTTCAAATGTCATTCCAGTGGAATCACCAATCAAATTCCACTGGAATTTTTAGTTTTAAATGATTTACCAGTGGAATTCAAATGAGTCACTGTAAACCAGTGGAATTCCAGTGGAATCAACTGGTATTCCACTGGAATTCCATTGATATTTTCTATGGGGTTAACCAGACTTTTTTTTCAATTTTGATAGATTTGATATAAATTTGTAATGAAATCATTAAATAGTTATGTTGTCTATAAAAATTGTTGATGTGGTTATTAATTTGACAGATCAATTATCCAGTAAATTGATTGCTATTATTAATAAAAAAAATATAAAATTAATTAGAACCCTGGTCTCTCAGCTCAGGGCAAGATCTTAAGGAAACATAATTAGTATATATGTTTTGTTAACAGTAACTATAAATCAGTTATACGATTAAGTTTTCCCATTTACTTCATTATTTCATTTTTGTTCTTATATTGTGTAGACCTACATTTTAATGTGCAATTTCCGTCGTGCAAGGCTTTGTCATACTTTAAACGATATGCTAACTCAAAAATGGTGAATTGCAAACCTATGTGAATGTAATCAGTGTATACTTGATAGTAGGAGTAACAAGCTTTGACTTAATCATTTTAAATTGAAAAACTCCACATTATTTTCAGAGACAACAAGAGAAAATGAAAGAAACATCAGTTTCAGACATTAAATTCTACGAGATCAAAAAGTTTTTCTTTATTTTTCAATCTGAAATTAGTACAAACACTATAGTTGATATGGTGTATTTGATTATTAAAAGTCAAACCTCGCCAGGAATCTTCATAAACAAGCATTATAATACCAAAGGACACTGAACTTCAATTAAGCGTATTATAAAAATGTAAATGTATGGCTCTGATGGAAGATTGTCACATTAACACTCATACCACATTTTCTATATGTATATATATATGTGTAGGGTACTAAAGATAAGGCCTTCAAACATCAACATAAACTACCAGTTGACCGGTTAATCGGTTGAACGATTATCCGAGTAACCGGTTAGGCAAAAGTGTACGATTTGACAACACTATTTTTTAGTGTTAATTTTTTATTGCCACCTCTATTCCAGGGGGCCAAATTTGTGGATCTTTATGTATTTAAAAATGCAGGTTTTTATTTTTGTGAAATTTATCGCATTGCAATAAAAAAAAACATCTCAAAGACCTCAAGTTACAGTGATACTTCTATAGCACAAGGCCAAAACAGAAAATACTTGAATTAGGCAAGTTATATGTCATTAATTTTTGTTGACTTAATTTTCTTTCTTTCTTTTAGGATTTGGGAAGAGATGTTGCTGTTTCTCTTAGTAATAGTTTGAGTTTAGCAGATAGACATCGGATAGAACATTTAACCAAAAATGGCAAGAATTCAGATTATAGTGATTCATGTCCATTTAGATATGGTAAGTTAATACTCAAACATCATAATCTTATTGAATGTTTATCTTCATTCATCTTCTGAAATGTGCAATATATTTGGTGATTTTTTGTAATTTACACATTTGATTTTGTTTCAAGTTTTTCAGTGTCAACATTATTTGATTTTATCTAAATTCTGTTAATTTTTGTCGAGCCTGCAACTCTGTTGCAGAAAGCTCGACATAGGGATAGTGATCCGGCAGCGGCGGCTACGGCGGCGGCGGAAGTGTTAGCTCACTTCTTAAAAGCTTTATATTTTAGAAGGTAGAAGACCTGGATGCTTCATACTTTGTATATAGATGCCTCGTGTTACGAACTTTCCGTCAGTCACATGTCCAATGTCCTTGACCTTATTTTGATGGTTCAGTGACTACTTGAAAAAAAAGTTAAGTTTTTTTGTTATGTTAAATTCTCTCTTATTATAAGTAATTGGATAACCATATGTGGTATGTGCGTACCTTGCAAGGTCCTCATACCCATCAGACAGTTTTCACTTGACCTCGACCTCATTTCATGGATCAGTGAACAAGGTTAAGTTTTGGTGGTCAAGTCCATATTTAAGATACTATAAGCAATATGTCTAGTATATTCCTTGAATGGAAGGACTGTAAGGTGTACATGTCCAACTGGCAGGTGTCATCTGACCTTGACCTCATTTTCATGGTTCAGTGGTTATAGTAAAGTTTTTGTGTTTTGGTCTGTTTTTCTTATACAATATGCAATAGGTCTTCTATAGTTGGTGTATGGAATGATTGTAAGGTGTACATGTCTAGCTGACAGGTGTCATCTGACCTTGACCTCATTTTCATGGTTCAGTGGTCAAAGTTAAGTTTTTTAGTTTTGGTCTATTTTTCTAATACTTTATGCATTAGGTCAACTATATTTGGTGTATGGAAATATTTTATGATCTATATGTCGGTTACGCAGGTTTTATTTGACCTTGACCTCATTTTCACGGTCCATTGCTAAGTTTTAAGTGTGTGTGTTTTGGTCTGTTTTTCTTTATTTATAAGCAATAAGTCAACTATATTTGTTGTATTGAAGAATTGTTAGCTGTACATGTCTGCCTGGCATGGTTCATCTGACCTTGACCTCATTTTCATGGTTCATTGATCAAATGTTTCATTTTCTTGGTTAATGTTGAGTTTATGTGACAGTTGTAATAAAGCTTTATATTTAGGTCTATCAAGATAGTATCAAGGATTAATAAAGAAGGCGAGACATTTCAGTGTGTGCACTCTTGTCTTGATAATTGCAAGATAAAAAAAATTCCAGGAATATGACATGAAAAATAACTATTGAAAATAGTAAAAACATAGATGAACAGAAAATAAAATCTGTCTTTAAATATTTTCAGGTCAGTTGGTTATTTCTAAAGTTTATCTTGGTAAAAGTGTCAAAGCTTTAGACGATAGACAGTAAGTGAACTTTAAAAGATTAAAGTTAAATTAAATGCATGTAGCGAAATATATTTACAGTGATTTTCCTGATTTTTTTGCTTTGTCATTGAATTATTCATTCGAATGTTTCAAGCGCATACATGACCAGAATATCGTAGATTGCAATGCAATCCAAAAAAGATTGCAAACCAATCATCGTCTTAAGTGAACGATAATGATAACTCCCGAAATACCCCGAACGCTCAGAGATTTGTCAACAAAATAATACACGATACGGAGATACGACAATAACAAAATCTCGCGACGATGTCCATATACGATTGGGAATTTTAGAGCTGAAAATTGGGAAAAAAAGAGCATATTTCTATTTGGGAATGGGGCCAAAATTCGGCCCCAAAATGAGGGTTGGAAAATCACTGATTTAAATTATTTATGTCACTACATTCTTTAAAATCATTTTTTTAAATCGTTCAAATTTTACTACCATACAAGTAATCTAATTAGTTATCAAAGGTACCAGGATTATAATTTAGTAAGCCAGACGCGCGTTTCGTCTACACAAGACTCATCAGTGACGCTCATATCAAAATAGTTATAACCCAAACAAATACAAAGTTGAAGAGCATTGAGAGTCCAAAATTCCAAAAAGTTGTGCCAAATACGGCTAAGGTAATCTATGCCTGGGATAAGAAAATCCTTAGTTTTTTTGAAAATTCAAAGTTTTGTAACAAGTTTGTTGTATTTTAGGCTCTACACATACAAATAATTAAAGTATTTACTATACCCCACGCAACGAGTTGCGGAGGGTATAATGTTTTTGACCCGTCCGTCTGTCAGTCCGTCCGTCCGTCAGTCCGTGCGTCTGTCCGTCAGTCCTGTTTCTTGTCATCACAACTCCTCTCCAACCACACAACAGAATTTCACGAAACCTTTTCAGATAGTAAGGACATACTATGTAGTTGTGCATATTGGCGGGAAATTGCGATTCAATATTTTTTCTAGGAGTTACACCCCTTTGAACTTATTTGCTTTATTGTACTACTGCAACAGTTTGTCATCGCAACTCCTCTCAAACCACACAACAGAATTTCACGAAACCTTTTCAGATAATAAGGACATACTATGTAGCTGTGCATATCGACGGGAAATTGCGATTCATTTTTTTTTCTAGGAGTTACGCCCCTTTGAACTTATTTGCTTCAATGTACTACTGCAACAGTTTGTCATCGCAACTCCTCTCAAACCACACAACAGAATTTCACGAAACCTTTTCAGATAATAAGGACATACTATGTAGTTGTGCATATCGACGGGAAATTGCGATTCAATTTTTTTTCTAGGAGTTACGCCCCTTTGAACTTATTTGCTTCAATGTACTACTGCAACAGTTTGTCATCGCAACTCCTCTCAAACCACACAACAGAATTTCACGAAACCTTTTCAGATAATAAGGACATACTATGTAGTTGTGCATATCGACGGGAAATTGCGATTCAATTTTTTTTCTAGGAGTTACGCCCCTTTGAACTTATTTGCTTCAATGTACTACTGCAACAGTTTGTCATTGCAACTCCTCTCAAACCACACAACAGAATTTCACGAAACCTTTTCAGATAATAAGGACATACTATGTAGTTGTGCATTATCGACGGGAAATTGCGATTCAATTTTTTTTCTAGGAGTTACGCCCCTTTGAACTTATTTGCTTCAATGTACTACTGAATAGTTTGTCATCACAACTCCTCTCAAACCACACAACAGAATTTCACGAAACCTTTTCAGATAATAAGGACATACTATGTAGTTGTGCATATCGACGGGAAATTGCGATTTCAATTTTTTTTCTAGGAGTTACACAAACCACACAACAGAATTTCATGAAATTTTGTAGATAATAAGGACATACTATTTAGATGTGCATATTGGCAGGAAATTAATTTTTCTTGTACAATTTTTTCTTCTTTCACTTATTTAATTTCTCCAATGACAATGTGGGGACGTGGGGTATGTGAGCGTGCTCACTAAGGTTCTTTAATTTTATAATTCTTTACAAATATTTAACCTGGTTAGATATTCATGCAGATAATAATAATAAAAAAAAATAGAAATGTTTTACTCAAACATTGAACAGAGAGAATTGAAAGCATTTAGGATAAAAATATAAAAGATTTCTACTAGCACACATTTGTGCTGTTAATTTATTGCATTTTGGAATTAGGAAAAGCTTTATAAAACTCAAACTATAATTATATTTAAGACTATGTCCAACATTCTTTACTCATTAAATTTGATGACAAAAATACTGTTTTTTATAACAATCAGTGAATGAATTTAGATGGTCACAAAACCTATTATTGTTTTTCAGAATAAGCAAAAGTTCATATCCCAAAATAGATGCTGTGTTCAAACCAAGGAAGATGTGTATTTCTAATGGTGAGTTTTATCGTGTTGTATAACAGCAACTATTACTGTTGTTAACAACACTTAGGAATATTGTTTTGATTTCTGATTAGTGACACACTTTATGTTTATCTCAAACTCCATGAAAAAGACTGGACAAAATCAGACAAACATTTACAGATTTTCATACAGAACATATACTGTGCGTCTGTTATTTAGATTTTTAAAAGGTGTCTAATACTAAAACATGAACTCAGTCATTCCTGCTTATATTATTCAGAGACACTTTTTCCTTGGAACTCATACATTTTTAATTTCATTTAAAATTTAAAAGATTGGGAAAGTAAATGGCTTCTTTATGTCAGCCTTGTAAAATTGCTGAGAGCAAGCCAAATTCTTCGTTAACTAAATATTTCCGCTGTTTTCAAGGTGACAAGATCATCTTTTATCTGAAAATACCAAACAAACATTCATATTCAAAAGAAGGTTCATGATTCATCTCTGTTCCCAGGGAACTGCATTTTTTCATGATTGACAGTTAATAGAAAGGAGTTACATTAATATATTTGTCCTATTTCAGTAGGTGATACTCTATGTGAATGTAGCGCCAGACAATGTGAGTGGTATTTATTTGACAACAGACTTGTACTGCCAGAATATGTGGTAGAGTTTGAATATGTCACAAAGGTAAGAATAAAACTTTTGAACTTTTTGTTAAGGATGTATACTACTCTGTTTCAAAATAACAAGACTGTTATAAATTGATAGTATATAAAGAAACTAAAAAAGCAGAAAAAAATAAAGTGTCTGTTTGCTTGTTTTTGAGATATAAGCCATTGAAAATTTGGCAGGATATATTTCTCTCTAGACTTTGCACAAATTTAACATTGGCACCCTTTTCTCTTAAGAATTATGAAAAATAACATGAATTCTACAGGATTTTCAAATATGGCATTTTAGAATATATTTAATTTAATTGTGAAAAGAAAACTAGGGATTAATTGGGAAAATTTAATAATGACAGACAGTACATGGATAAAACCGGAGGATTCCGAAAAATTTGACAAAATTTCAAAAACAAGAGGAGCAAACATCCTGAATCTTGATGTGAACTCTCTTTTTGATCTTTTATTGGGTACAATGTAAAAATTATATGAAAATATTTCACAGCACATAAGCTTGTACATGAGGTATTATTATTCTTTTATACTTTGTCAAGAAAGGCCTCTGGAATTGCTAATTTAATGACATTTCTTCAAAATTGTTATAATTGTGCAGTTGACAAGTTTATTAGCTCACCTGGCCCAAAGGGCCAAGTGAGCTTTTCTCATCACTTGGCGTCCGGCGTTAGCTTTTACAAAAATCTTCTCCTCTGAAACTACTGGGCCAAATCAAACCAAACTTGGCCACAATCATCATTGGGGTATCTAGTTTAAAAATTGTGTGGTGTGAACCAGTCAACCAACCAAGATGGCCGCCACAGCTAAAATAGAACATAGGGGTAAAATGCAGTTTTTGGCTTATAACTCAAAAAACAAAGCATTTAGAGCAAATCTTTTAGCAAAGCATAGATTAACTTGTGTTAGCTGCATATAATTGTGAAAGCTCACAGATTTGTTACGTTTTGTATAAATATTCAGTCAAAGAAATATATTAAATGTCACAAATTATGATATGATATACTGACCTACTTTAGAAACGCAACACTAGATTATTTTTGTGTTATTTTTGAATGAATTTGTCACCATCAAAAGCCATGACTGCCTGTTACAAACTCCAAAATGATTGTCAGAAAGATCAACAAATTCTGTCTGACATGTTTAAGGTTCTGTTTTACACCTTCTGATTTTGCATTTGTTCAACCTGTTAATTGGTTTTGGCAATTATGCAGTTGGAACTTGAGAGCTTCAAGGGTTGTCCTTCAGTCAATTCTTTGGCAATTTAGTTGATTGGAAGCATTTATGGTATGAATCTGTTCTCAATGGCACTCAGCAGTTTGATTAGCAGTTAATGTTGCGGCCATAAACATGTCTTGCAAATGACGTTGTGTATTCAAATTTTGTTGATGTTTCATTGTCACTACACGTTGATCTGTTCATTAATGGCCAGCAACAAATCATATCTACTTGTATCGTTGTCGGAAGGACAGTAAAACGAGATTCTGAAGTCATAAAGTATGGTTGCAGCACGTTTATGTTTTCATGTTTGCAGTATTTTTAAGGGCTAATTCAGTTTTTTAATTCTCAGTCTTGGCCAAATGGAGATGCAACATTTTTAAACTGAATTAAGTGAGGCAAAGGATTGAAAGAACTGTTTCACAAAGCGAAAAAAATTGAAACAATCTTTCATGGGTCCAAAATTTTGCTTTAAGTGATTTGTGCGACTTCAAAATTCGGTATGTCCAATAACCACAGATAAGTCAGATTTTGATTTTTTGTAAGGAGAAAGGAGTATGATAAGCACGAAAAGAAGTTATAAGAGAATCAAACAAGATTTGTTAAAAAAAATCAACAAAATGAGTGTTGCGTTTCTTAAGTCGTTCAGTATACTATATAAGATTAAGCTTTTTTAAAAATACCCTAACAGTGATTTATGGTTTTCTTGAACAAAAAACTAAAAGTATAAAGTGATGATTGTAATTATTATATAACAGTTTAAACATGTATACATGTACTATAAATATTATATAACAGTTTAATCATATACATCATCGTCTCATGGGTTATCATTCTATTAAGAATCCATTAATATTGTGATGTCACACTTTCCATTGAAAAAGCATGCATAGTACAAATTCATATGACAAACAAAAACATGATCTGACCATACATGTACTGCAATTGTTATATAACAGTTTTAGCATATATACATGTACTAACATTTTAGATAGAAAGACTTCGAGCCTTACTGCAAGATCCTGAGGTAACAAGAATAAACTTTGCCAGTTTTGATGATTTGCCTCTACCTTTAGATCCTAATATTAAAGTGAATGGTATCTGTGTTGAAAAGGCTACGCTGTTAAAGGTGAGAAAATATTTAAACTTGCACTTCTATATATGGCATAATTCTTAATGTGTATGTGTCTGTCCCTAGTCAGGAGCCTGTTATTCAGTGGTTGTTGTTAAGTGATGTGTTTTAATTTGTTTTTTCCTTTATTTTTTTGTACATAAATTAAGCTGTTTGTTTTCTCGTTTGAATTATTTCACATCTGTCTTTTACATGTAGGGGCCTTTTATAGCTGACTATATGGTATGGGCTTTGCTCATTGTTTAAGGCTGTATGGTGACCTCTAGTTGTTAATTTCTTTGTCATTTGGTCTCTTGTGGAGAGTTGTCTCATTTGCAATCACACCACATATTCTTTTTTATATTGTGTAGGTATGCTTTGTCTTCAATGCCCTTCAACTTGCTACTGAAATTTATCATTTTAACATTGTTGATGTGTCTGAACAGAGTCTTTCCATTAACAATTGATTAAATTGGGGACAAAACTTTAAGCTTACTTAAGATGTAAGCACTGGTCCATTTTTTAAGGTCAACACGTCTCTATTTTTTGTCATTTTTTGTTGTCAAGCCTGCAACCTTAGTTCCAGATAGGTCAACATAGAGATAGTGATCCAGCAGCATTAGTTTACTTCTTAAAAGCTTTATATATTTCAGAAAGCAGAAGACCTGGATGCTTCATACTTTGTACATAGATGCCTAATGTTATGAAGTTTCCTTCTGTCATATGTGTATTGCCCTTGACCTCATGTTAATGGTTCAGTGACCACTTGAAAAAAAGTCCTGTATTGTATAGTTGATGTCTCATTTACTATCATTTATACTGATCAAGCTACAGATTTTACGTTGAATAATTTAAAAAATGTAAAAAGTGTTAATACATTTGGTGTATAGAATGATTGTAAGGTGTACATGTGTAACATGCAGTTGTCAGCTGACCTTGACATTTTCATGGTACAGTGGTCAAAGTTAAGTTTATGAATTACAGTCTTAAATATGCAATAAGTCAACTATATTTGGTGTATGAAAATATTTTTATTATAAACACGTTAGTTTCACATGTTTTATTTGACCTTCAACTCATTGTATGGTTCATTGCTCAGTGTTAAGTTTTTGTGATTTGGTCTGTCTTTCGTAAGCCATATTCAATTATAGGTCAACTGTATTTGTTGTATGGAATGAATGTAATGTGTATATGCCTGTCTGGTAGGAATCGTATTACCTTGTCCTCATTTTATGTGTACTTGTAGTAAAGCTTTATATTTAGAAATATCAACATAAAATCAATGGTTGTAAAAACGGCGAGACATTTCAGTGTGTGCACTCTTGTATACAATATATTGTGGATTCATTTTTATTCGTGGTATACCAATTTTCGTGGGTTTCGTGGGTCACAGCGAACCACTCGTTTAAGAATTCAACGAAGAATAATCCCGATAAATGTGTATGGAGTCTGCTGTTTATTTCTGGTTATGTTATGCAGTTCTAGTATAGTGTTGACTAGCAATAAACATTGTAACATAATTCATGTTTTTTTTAAAAGAAGATACAAGTATTTTAATTAAATCAATAATAAATATATCGAATATCAGTGGTATTTTACTTTTTAAAATTGATTAAAACTGTTCATGGAAAATAACAGCAAGTTCTTAAATACCGTGTCATAGTTTGGTTTACTAGTGATTAAAAATCAATAGGATTAAGTACGGGGATATTGCCCGTAGGTAATATTGTTTATGACAGGAACATTTATTTTCACACCTTTTACTTATATGTCTGTTTATTATATCATGATTAGGGAAATGAGCATTCAATCATAAAACTTTGATTGCCTTATAGAATCCCGACAAGCATTTATAAATTGTAAAACAAACAAATAATTAGTTGTCTTTGTCCATTATTGTAATAGAAGTTTTTAATGAACACTTTAACCTGAAATGACCAAGCGAGGATTTTGACAATTCAAAACTTTTTCAATGAATTCCTTTCTTCTTTTTTGTTTGTTTTATTATTGATCAAACCAATGAGGTTATATGATCTCCTAAATCAAAAAGAAATCCACGAATTATGTATCTAATTTTTTAGCTCACCTGGCCCGAAGGGCCAAGTGAGCTTTTCTCATCACTTGGCGTCCGGCGTCCGTCGTCGTCCGTCGTCGTCCTGCGTCCGTCGTCGTTAACTTTTACAAAAATCTTCTCCTCTGAAACTGCTGGGCCAAATTTAACCAAACATGGCCAAAATCATTATTAGGGTATCTAGTTTAAAAATTGTGTCCGGTGACACGGCCAACCAACCAAGATGGCCGCCATGGCTAAAAATAGAACATAGGGGTAAAATGCAGTTTTTGGCTTATAACTCAAAAACCAAAGCATTTAGAGCAAATCTGACAGGGGTAAAATTGTTTATCATGTCAAGATCTATCTGCCCTGAAATTTTCAAATGAATCGAACAACCCGTTGATAGGTTGCTGCCCCTGAATTGGTAATTTTGAGAAAATTTTGCTGTTTTTGGTTATTATCTTGAATATTATTATAGATAGAGATAAACTGTAAACAGCAAAAATGTTCAGCAAAGTAAGATCTACAAATAAGTCAACATGACCAAAATGGTCTGTTGACCCCTTTAGAAGTTATTGCCCTTTATAGTCAATTTTTAACCATTTTTCGTAAATCTTAATTATCTTTTACAAAAATCTTCTCCTCTGAAACTACTGGGCCAAATTAAACCAAACTTGGCCACAATCATCATTCGGTTATCTCGTTTAAAAATTGTGTCCGGTGATCCGGCCAACCAACCAAGATGGCCGCCATGGCTAAAAATAGAACATAGGGGTAAAATGCAGTTTTTGGCTTATCACTCAAAAACCGAAGCATATAGAGCAAATCTGACATGTAGTAAAATTGTGTATCAGGTCAAGATCTATCTGCCCTGAAATTTTGAGATGTATCGGACAACTCGTTGATAGGTTGCTGCCCCTGAATTGGTAATTTTAAGGAAATTTTGCTGTTTTTGGTTATTATCTTGAATATCATTATAGATAGAGATAAACTGTAAACAGCAAAAATGTTCAGTTAAATATGATCTACAAATAAGTCAACATGACCAAAATGGTCTGTTGACCCCTTTAGGAGTTATTGCCCTTTATAGTCAATTTTTAACCATTTTTCGTAGATCTTAGTTATCTTTTACAAAAATCTTCTCTGAAACTACTGGACCAGATTTAACCAAACATGGCCAAAATCATTATTAGGGTATCTAGTTTAAAAATTGTGTCCGGTGACCCGGCCAACCAACCAAGATGGCCGCCATGGCTAAAAATAGAACATAGGGGTAAAATGCAGTTTTGGCTTATCACTCAAAAACCAAAGCATTTAGAGCAAATCTGACATGTGGTAAAATTGTTTATCAGGTCAAGATCTATCTGCAACAACAAAAGAAAGAGAGTTTTTTTTTTAACGACCTCAGCTGGCTATACAACCGTTGCACAATCAACTGAATTTTGCAGAAATCATTTATAGGATAGATTGCCCATATATGATAATTTTTTATTACCTTTTTGTTTTTTTTTTGGCAAAGGCGGGGGGGGGGGTTGCGCAACAACAAAACTACTTCACAACTTTCTCATTACTTTGCATTTCTTGTTAGATAAATTTTACAAAAATTCTCCCCTGAACAACTGTCGGATTTAAACAAACTTGGTTTAAATCACCACTAGGATATCCAGGGACCACTGTGTATGATGACCCTGCCTGCCCACATGGCTGAAATAAAACATAGGTTTCAAATGCACTTTTTAGTATTATATCTCTGAAACTAAACAACAGTACAACAGTTGCATTTATCATGCAACAATTGTAAATAAAAATATCAGGTGAGCGACACAGGGTCCTTGGACCCTCTAGTTTTGTTTTGTAATCAGCAATCCACGAATTATTTTTACGTATACCACGAAAAGTCTTTTTTACTATATCCACGAAAATTGATACCCACGAAAATAAATGAATCCACAGTACAATGTATATTCACTTTTACTACCAACTGATAAATTAAAACAATCTTTACCATTCAGTGATAAAAAGCACTTTTTTACATCTTAATATTTATGAAATTTAGAGCTGAATCCAGCTTGAATGTTGTGTCCATACATGCCCCAACCGTTCAGGGTGCAACCTCTGCGGTTGTATAAAGCTGCGCCCTGCGGAGCATTTGGTCAATTATGGGCCCAGTTTTCAAGTTGGTCCAAATCAGGATCCAAAATTATTATATTAAGTATTGTGCAATAGCAAGAAATTTTCAATTGCATAGTATTCAGCAATAGCAAGAAATCTTCAAAATTGCACAGTATTGTGCAATAGCAATAACTTTTCAAGTGCACAGTATTGCGCAATATCAAGAAATCTTCAATTGCACGGTTTTGGGCAATGGCAAGTATTTTCAATTGCACAGTATTGTGCAATGGCAAGAAATATCTAATTGCACAATATTGTGCAATAGCAAAAAATTTTCAATATTCTTTGAAAATTTGAGTTATCTTTCTTTGTCCAGAATAGTAGTTGAATCAACTTAAATCATTGTTTTATGCAATGTACAATGTATATTCACTTTTACTACCAACTGATAGATTAAAACAATCTTTACCATTCAGTGATAACAAGCACTTTTTTACATTTTATATTGTATGATGTATTTAGATGAGTAGTTATTGTTATGGGCCATTAGAAATTTGAATTGAGATCAGTTTTGGAATAAGGAAAAGGGGGATGTGAATTTTTTTTTAATTTATATTCAACAGCATAGTGAATTGCTCAAAGACAAAACAAAAAATTTAAGTTCATTAGACCACATTCATTCTGTGTCAGAAACCTATGCTGTGTCAACTATTTAATCACAATCCAAATTTAGAGCTGAATCCAGCTTGAATGTTGTGTCCATACTTGCCCCAACCATTCAGGGTTCAATCTCTGCGGTCGTATAAAGCTGTGCCCTGTGGAGCATCTGATTGAAATCTTTTACAAAAATCTTCTCCTCTAAAACTGGTGGTTCAAATTTAACCATACTCATCATTGAGGTATCTAGTTTGAAAAATATGTGTGGTGATCCTGCCAACCAACCAAGATGGCTGCTATGGCTTAAAATAAAACAAAATGTAGATTTTGGCTTATAACTCAGAAACCAAAGCATTTAGAGCAATTCAGACATGGGGTTAAATAGTTTTGGAAGTCAAGATCTATTAACCCTGAAATTTTCAGATGAATCCGACAACTGGTTGTTGGGTTGCTGCCCCTGAATTTGAACTTTTTAAGGAAATTTTGCTGTTTTTGGTTATTATCTTTCATATTATTATAGATAGAGATAGACTATGAACAGCAATAATGTTCAGCAAAGTAAAATCCACAAATAAGTCAACATGACTAAAAAGTCAGTTGACCCCTTAAGAAGTTATTGCCCTTTATAGTCAATTTTTAATAATTTTGTTAATTTTTGTTAATTTTAACAAAATATTTTCCTCTGTAACTAATGGGCCAAGTTCATTATAAATTGATATAATTGTAAGAAGCAAGAATGTTCAGTAAAATAAGATATACAAACACATCACAATCACCAAAACACAATTTTGTCATGAATCTATCTGTGTACTTTGTTTATATGCACATATACCAAGGTGAGCGACACAGGTTTATATAGATTAAACTGTTGATTTTCCCGTTTGAAAGGTTTTATACTAGTAATTTTGGGGCCCTTTATAGCTTGTTGTTCTGTGTGAGCCAATGCTCTGTGTTGAAGGCCATACATTGGCCTATAATGGTTTACTTTTTTTAGCTCACCTGGCCCAAAGGGCCAAGTGAGCTTTTCTCATCACTTGGCGTCCGTCGTCCGTCGTCCGTCGTCAACTTTTACAAAAATCTTCTCCTCTGAAACTACTGGGCTAATTTCAACCAAACTTGGTTACAATCATCATTGGGGTATCTAGTTTAAAAATTGTGTCCGGTGACCCGGCCAACCAACCAAGATGGCCGCCATGGCTAAAAATAGAACATAGGGGTAAAATGCAGTTTTTGGCTTATAACTCAAAAACCAAAGCATCTAGAGCAAATCTGACAGGGGTAAAACTGTTTATCAGGTCAAGATCTATCTGCCCTGAAATTTTCAGACAAATCGGACAACCCGTTGTTGGGTTGCTGCCCCTGAATTAGTTATTTTATGGAAATTTTGCAGTTTTTGCTTATTATCTTGAATATTATTATAGATAGAGATAAACTGTAAACAGCAATAATGTTCATCAAAGTAAGATTTACAAATAAGTCAACATGACCGAAATGGTCAATTGACCACTTTAGGAGTTATTGCCCTTTATAGTCAATTTTTAACCATTTTTCGTAAATCTTAGTAATCTTTTACAAAAATTTTCTCCTCTGAAACTACTGGGCCAAATTTATCCAAACTTGGCCACAATTATCTTTGGGGTATTTTGTTTAAAAAATGTGTCCGGTGACCCGGCCAACCAACCAAGATGGCCGCCACGGCTAAAAATAGAACATAGGGGTAAAATGCAGTTTTTGGCTTATAACTCAAAAACCAAAGCATTTAGGGCAAATCTGACATTGGTAAAATTGTTTATCAGGTCAAGATCTATCTACCCTGAAATTTTCAGATGAATCTGACAACCCGTTGTTGGGTTGCTGCCCCTGAATTGGTAATTTTAAGGAAATTTTTCTGTTTTTGGTTATTATCTTGTATATTATTATAGATAGAGATAAACTGTAAACAGCCATTATGTTCAGCAAAGTAAGATTTACAAATAAGTCAACATGACCGAAATGGTCAGTTGACCCCTTTAGGAGTTATTGCCCTTTATAGTCAATTTTTAACCATTTTTCGTAAATCTTAGTAATCTTTTACAAAAATCTTCTCCTCTGAAACTACTGGGCCAAATTAATCCAAACTTGGCCACAATCATCTTTTGGGTTAGTAGTTTGAAAAATGTGTCCAGTGACCAGGCCATCGAACCAAGATGGCCGCCATGGCTAAAAATAGAACATGGGGTAAAATGCAGTTTTTGGCTTATAACTCAAAACCCAAAGCATTTAGAGCAAATCTGACATGGGGTAAAATTGTTTATCAGGTCAACATTTATCTGCTCTGAAATATTTAGATGAATCGCACAACCCGTTGTTGGGTTGCTGACCCTGAATTGTTAGTTTTAAGGAAATTTTGCTGTTTTTGGTCATTATCTTGAATATTATTATTGATAGAGATAAACTGTAAACAACAATAATGTTCAGCAAAGTAAGATTTACAAATAAGTCAACAAGACCGAAATGGTCAATTGACCCCCTTAGGAGTTATTGTTCTTTATTGTCAATTTTTAACAATTTTCATAAAATTTGTAAATTTTTACTAACATTTTCCACTGAAACTAATGGGCCAAGTTCATTATAGAGATAATTTTAAGCAGCAAGAATGTTCAGTAAAGTAAGATGTACAAACACATCACCATCACCAAAATACAATTTTGTCATGAATCCATCTGCTTCCTTTAATTTTCACATAGACCAAGGTGAGCGACACAGGCTCTTTAGAGCCTCTAGTTTTAATTGTTATTTGGATGGAGAGTTGTTTCATTATCACTCGCACAACATCCTCCTATATCTATTTAACTTTAAACGGTTAAACATTCTGTTATTTTTCAGTGGAGAGAGTTGGAGGCTGAATTAGAAGATGAACGTTATCAGACAGCATTAGATCAGAGAGCTAATGCTCTCAACAGCAGAAAGAAATTAGAAAATGACATTAAGGATCTTCGACAACAAGCAGAGTTAGCTGTTTTTGTAAAGGAAGATGCTGTCATTCAGTTTAAACATGTACAGGTTCAGATGAATGACAATCAAACAGAACTTGATGAAATGCAAGCCTCCATGAAGGATATAGAAAGGAAACTTGAGAATTATAAAGCTGATGTACTGAAATTACAAGAAGATTTGCCTGCTTCTGACAGAAGAAATGCTGAAGCTAAAAGAGATGAGCTATATATATTTACACTGTTTACAAGTTTGAGTTTTGGTGGGGTTATTTTAATGCTTAAATTTAAAACAATGCAAAATTTGTAGTTTCCGTTCTCTAACTTAAAGATGCCTTAACCAAATGTTATGAAACTTATACACAATGTTTTTTACGTACCACAAAATACAGATCAAGATGAATTTGGTGGCGTCACTTTAATAATTATCGAGTTACGGCCCTTGATCATTCCAAATGTACCCCAAGTGTGCATACCAAATGTATCCTTAAGGATAATATTCTCCATCATGTATCTTGTCTTGTAACAGAGGATTTTAATGGTGTGGTTCAGCATACAAAAATTTTAAAAGTTCTTATGAAAAACAAATCTGTCATGGCTGTTGACATATCTAACAAATGGTAATATTGTCAAAGAAGGAAGTGGGGGAAAAATATGTGATTTAGAACAACCATTTTTGACACTAGGAAACATCTCTTTTGTGAACAAAAAGAGACTTTAAATGGTATTTAAATTGCTGCTTCTCTCAGAAGCATATATATAGGAGTATAGAGTAAGAGAACAGACTGATAAAATTTGAGTTGGAATAATGGGACCAGAATAATCACCAGATTAGGGACTTGTGACTGTTATCTTGTAAGTCAGCTTCTTAAATTTACACTGTTTATTGGACTAGAACATGTAAGCAGATATCTCCTTGCCATGTTGATATATAGGCTTATATGTTAGAACACTTGCTGGTGGATGTAAAAGATTGATCAATAGACTGGTACCAGTGGTTAAAGTATAACAACCTCACTCAAGTAATTATATGTCTCATTTATGGGCATTATGTTTTCTTGTCTGTCTTTTCGTTCTGACTGTTTTTCTGTCTGTCTGTCCCACAAGTTAAATTTTTTGGTCGAGGTAGTTTTGATGGAGTTGAAGTCCAATCAACTTGAAATTTAGTACACATGTTCCCTATGATATGATTTTTGTCGATTGTCGAAAAAGCAAAGTAAGCGATCCTACATTTCGTCGTCAGCGGCGCCCACAAATATTCACTCTGTGGTTAAAGTTTTTGAAATTTTAATAACTTTCTTAAACTAAACTGTATTACTTCCAAACGTGAACAGAAGCTTGTTTATGATCACAAGATATAGTATCTAAAGATAATATACAGCAGTAAAATTTGAAGAAAAAAAAAAATCCGTTTTTTCCGTATTTTACTTTTAAATGGACTTAGATTTTCTGCAAAGAAAAAACACATTCATCTGGTTGAATTTAAAAAAAAATAATTAACAAGTTCCAGGTTGAAACCAATACCGATACCAATAGTATATTCACAAGTTACCTATACCTTATCTGTACGGTCCACATCTTACAGGCACATCACCAAACGGTGTATTTAGGATTTGCTATATATACACGGGTCATAATCACAGGGTAAACACTACTAAGTTATATCATTGTCACATGTATCCTATTGTAGTATTTTAATCAGCATGACTTTATCAGATGACAATATCAATACTTAATATCCAGGCTAAAATAAGGCTTACACAAAGTTATATACTTTAATTCAGTCAAAACCAGCGATTTCACGAGTGTGTTCTAGTTATGTTATAAAACAAGTACACAATACTGAATATTTCATAACACCGATCAAGTTTTAACTTTGTTGGCAACCCTTTTTGGAATTGTGCCCCTTAATATGAAAGCTAAGGTATCAATGTGTCCCATGCACATGTGAACTTTTAATTTTTTTTCTATATGTTTTTCAAATTTGAAATTTTAACTATCTATAGCTAAGATTGAAAACATTTATTAGATTCATAAACTATCCTGGATTTTTACCAAACTTGGACAGAAGCTTCTTACAATCAAAAGATAGTATCAAGAAGAATATTTTTATTTTTTTTCCCTCATTTTTTTTTAGCCTGTGATTTTCAGCAAAAGTAGGCGAGACACTGGGTTCCGCGGAACCCTTACAATTTTTTCTAATTGTAATGCCAAATTAGATTTTGTCCCATTTTCACAGTCCACTGAACATAGAAAAATGATAGTGGGGATGGGGCATCCATGTACTGAGGACACATTCTTGTTATATACTTTTTGACAAACCATTCCATTAAATAGCCCAACAATATAAACAAGCAAAAATAAAAGTTTCCATTGTCCCCACTCAATTTGAAAATTAGTTTATGATATGAATCCTATTTAACGCAGCACAATAAACTGAAAATAACACAAATTCTATCCATTTCTACAGCTTCAAAATGTTATTACACACTATCAGCTCCTGGATGTAGCTTTCCATAAAACAGATAATTTTATGTTGTCTTATACATCATTAAGCCATCAAATTCATTTAGGTTAAAAAAAATAAATTTAAATTATAGTTCACATTCATTTGAAATTTCATGGAATTAATCACTTTCGTGTAAATTTGCTTTTATTTCTTAGAAAGCTTCATCTCATTTCCATGTGAAAGCATTGAGGCATTACTGGAGTGATGTCATAAGGTAAAGAAGTCCCATCGATTATTATTGAAGTTAAAAAAAAATATTTCATGATCGCACATCAACGTGGGGGATATTATACAACTTGTATATCTGGAAGAGTTAATTGTCCGTTATTGAACCAGAGTTGTCTTCCTTCTTTGCAAATGGTGGCAAAAAAATATGTGAATGACTCGATTTACAAGTATTTTTGCCAAGAAAACAGAAATGGAAACGATTTTTTGAGGAAATTAATTCAGTGGCTCATACTATAAATAACAAAAGATATCTTCCGAGTCAATCAATCTACGTTATTGATACACATTTTTAAAGTTAACTGCTTCTTTCTCTATGAAAAGTTTATGGACACTGATATTTATCTTCATTTTATCAAAATTTGTATGCACAACTCGCTACAGTTTCAGCATTTTCATTAATGACCCTGCAAGGTGCAACAAAAATAAACGGTAAGGGAACATACATAGAAAAAACAAAAATGACATTCCAACTATAAATTACTGTATGGCCATATTGTAGAGTCTGCTAAAAAAAGGCCCCAAAAATGACAAATTTGAATACCAAACAATTCAAAATGGGTTAAACAAGTTTGACGGTGCCAATGCTCCCTTTACCTTTCAAATCTGTAGTATTTTTTTACATAGAGCTCTCTTAAAAAAAGGGATAAAATAACAAAAAATAATATGAAACCAAAATTGTAAAACAAAAACAAAAAAAATATATAAAAATAAAATACCCCAATTAATAAAAAATATCCAAAATAATATTGAAAATAATAAATATATAAAAAAAAAAATGTGAAAAAATATAAATACCAAAAAAATAATATGAAACCAAAATTGTAAAAAACATTTAGAAAAATATAATAAAATGAGAAAAATTGTAAAAAAACATGAAAAAATAATATGAAAATAATAAAATAAATAAATAAAAAATAAATAAAAAATAAAATACCCAAAAATGATATGAAATCAAAACTGTCAATAGAGTTCTAGATAATAAACATGGAGGGTGGTGTAAAAAATGGGATTATTTTGAATATTATTTATGCCCTGCGGTACGTTCATTCCAAAATTGATCTTCATTCTCATAACTTCAGCCTGACTTGACATCTATAATACTAGAATAACAAGGTCCAATTATCAGCTGTCATCAGGTAAAAATGACGAAGAAAAGAATTCAACTTTATTTATAGCTAATATTTTCCACATAATTATTATTGCCAATAATTAACAAGTTCCAGGTCGAAACCAATAGTATATTCACAAGTTACCTATGCCTTATCTGTACGGTCCACATCTTACAGGCACATCACCAAACGGTGTTTTTAGGATTTGCTATATATACACGGGTCATAATCACAGGGTAAACACTACTAAGTTATATCATTGTCACATGTATCCTATTGTAGTACTTTAATCAGCATGACTTTATCAGATGACAATATCAATACTAAATATCCAGGCTAAAATAAGGCTTACACAACGTTATATACTTTAATTCAGTCACGGACCAGCGATTTCACGAGTGTGTTCTAGTTATGTTATAAAACAAGTACACAATACTGAATATTTCATAACACCGATCAAGTTTAAATTTTGTTGGCAACACTTTTTTGGAATTGTGCCCCTTAATATGAAAGCTAAGGTATCAATGTGTCCCATGCACATGTGAACTTTTAATTTTTTTTCTATATGTTTTTCAAATTTGAAATTTTAACTATCTATAGCTAAGATTGAAAACATTTATTAGATTCATAAACTATCCTGGATTTTCACCAAACTTGGACAGAAGCTTCTTACAATCAAAAGATAGTATCAAGAAGAATATTTTTATTTTTTTTCCCTCATTTTTTTTTAGCCTGTGATTTTCAGCAAAAGTAGGCGAGACACTGGGTTCCGCGGAACCCTTACAATTTTTTCTAATTTTAATGCCAAATTAGATTTTGTCCCATTTTCACAGTCCACTGAACATAGAAAAATGATAGTGGGGATGGGGCATCCATGTACTGAGGACTCATTCTTGTTACATACTTTTTGACAAACCATTCCATTAAATAGCCCAACAATATAAACAAGCAAAAATAAAAGTTTCCATTGTCCCCACTCAATTTGAAAATTAGTTTATGATATGAATCCTATTTAACGCAGCACAATAAACTGAAAATAACACAAATTCTATCCATTTCTACAGCTTCAAAATGTTATTACACACTATCAGCTCCTGGATGTAGCTTTCCATAAAACAGATAATTTTATGTTGTCTTATACATCATTAAGCCATCAAATTCATTTAGGTTAAAAAAAAAATAATTAAATTATAGTTCACATTCATTTGAAATTTCATGGAATTAATCACTTTCGTGTAAATTTGCTTTTATTTCTTAGAAAGCTTCATCTCATTTCCATGTGAAAGCATTGAGGCATTACTGGAGTGATGTCATAAGGTAAAGAAGTCCCATCGATTATTATTGAAGTTAAAAAAAAATATTTCATGATTGCACATCAACGTGTGGGATATTATACAACTTGTATATCTGGAAGAGTTAATTGTCCGTTATTGAACCAGAGTTGTCTTCCTTCTTTGCAAATGGTGGCAAAAAAATATGTGAATGACTCGATTTACAAGTATTTTTGCCAAGAAAACAGAAATGGAAACGATTTTTTGAGGAAATTAATTCAGTGGCTCATACTATAAATAACAAAAGATATCTTCCGAGTCAATCAATCTACGTTATTGATACACATTTTTAAAGTTAACTGCTTCTTTCTCTATGAAAAGTTTATGGACACTGATATTTATCTTCATTTTATCAAAATTTGTATGCACAACTCGCTACAGTTTCAGCATTTTCATTAATGACCCTGCAAGGTGCAACAAAAATAAACGATAAGGGAACATACATAGAAAAAACAAAAATGACATTCCAACTATAAATTACTGTATGGCCATATTGTAGAGTCTGCTAAAAAAAGGCCCCAAAAATGACAAATTTGAATACCAAACAATTCAAAATGGGTTAAACAAGTTTGACGGTGCCAATGCTCCCTTTACCTTTCAAATCTGTAGTATTTTTTTTACATAGAGCTCTCTTAAAAAAAGGGATAAAATAACAAAAAATAATATGAAACCAAAATTGTAAAACAAAAACAAAAAAAATATATAAAAATAAAATACCCCAATTAATAAAAAATATCCAAAATAATATTGAAAATAATAAATATATAAAAAAAAATGTGAAAAAATATAAATACCAAAAAAATAATATGAAACCAAAATTGTAAAAAACATTTAGAAAAATATAATAAAATGAGAAAAATTGTAAAAAAACATGAAAAAATAATATGAAAATAATAAAATAAATAAATAAAAAATAAATAAAAAATAAAATACCCAAAAATGATATGAAATCAAAACTGTCAATAGAGTTCTAGATAATAAACATGGAGGGTGGTGTAAAAAATGGGATTATTTTGAATATTATTTATGCCCTGCGGTATGTTCATTCCAAAATTGATCTTCATTCTCATAACTTCAGCCTGACTTGAAATTAGGATTTGCTATATATACAAGGGTCATAATCACAGGGTAAACACTACTAAGTTATATCATTGTCACATGTATCCTATTGTAGTACTTTAATCAGCATGACTTTATCAGATGACAATATCAATACTAAATATCCAGGATAAAATAAGGCTTACACAACGTTATATACTTTAATTCAGTCAAAACCAGCGATTTCACGAGTGTGTTCTAGTTATGTTATAAAACAAGTACACAATACTGAATATTTCATAACACCGATCAAGTTTAAATTTTGTTGGCAACACTTTTTTGGAATTGTGCCCCTTAATATGAAAGCTAAGGTATCAATGTGTCCCATGCACATGTGAACTTTTAATTTTTTTTCTATATGTTTTTCAAATTTGATATTTTAACTATCTATAGCTAAGATTGAAAAAAAAACTAAAGATAAAATGACAAGAAATAATATCAAAACAAAATTGTAAACATTATATATATATGGCAGGCTGAACACTAGAAAAGATAATGGTAGGCATCTTTTGTAATTAAGTCCCTCATTGTCTTTCAGCCTCATTTTAATCAGGAAATAAAGTTAAAAACAAGTCTATTCCTTAATTTATTGATTTAATGCCAGCTAGAGTGCCTAGAGAAAATTGACAACACTATGCTGAAAAATTTACTATCCTGTTTATCCAATATTTTTTTCTGCCGTAAGTTGGATTCAAACTTGTAACCTCCGTAGGTATTGACATGCTAGGTATATACAGAAGTTGACTATTTAAATACCTCAGCCATCTAGACCATTAATGTCAATTAAATATAAATCGTACATGTAAAGTCTTGTCCTCAATTTCAGTACAATTTTTAAAAATGCATTTATGAAAAAAGTGCCTACTATTTTGGTTTTGCCTGCAGCATCCTACAATAGGATGCAAAATTTAGATTACTATATATAGTTAGTATAATTTATGCACTCAATATAGCTAATGGGCTGATTTTTTTTTTAATACCAACCGTCAATATCAAATTTTTATTTTTTTATTTCACCCGGAGATTTTCTACTAGTGTAACAACTTTTTTTTTTTCTTGACAAGGTTAGAATTGAAAATCAATGTGCAACAACTTACTAAATCACCAAGAGCATAAATTTAGATTCTTTCATGCAGTTATGAACTAAAATTTATTTTTTTTGCATGAAAAACACTGGGTCGGAGGAGAAAAAAAAATAAAAATCAACATTTTTAATTTTATATTTTTTCCTATTTGGCAAAAATTAGGGTAGGAGGGTTGGTAAAACTAAAAATAAAAAAACTACGGCCTAAGTCACATGGTATCTCTCAAAAAGTCATGTGACATGCTGAATTAAAGTTGAAAAAATGTGTCAGTTTAAGGGGTAAAAAGATGTTGTACAGACATTTAGTTAGAAAAATAGAACATAATTATAGTGTAAAATAAATGCATGAAGACATTTGGAAACGTACTAGGTGAAAACTTTATACAGAAAGATGTAAAACATGCCAGATGGGTAGAAATATCTATGCTTGAGACACCGAAAAAATATTGGATTTTTAAAGAATTTTTGTCAAAGTCAAATATATGACCCAAGTTTATGTAAAAGATGTGGTATTCACTACTGCTTACAGAATGATTGAACCTTTAAGAAAGAATTTTTTTCAGTGAACAAATTTAAAGAAAATCTGTTATGGTTTAGTTCCCAGGCTAAACATGTAACAGAAGCAGAGAGAGAAAAAAAAAGGGGGAGAGAATTAATTTTCTTATAAGCTTAATAATGCATTTCAGTTGTAACTCTAATTGAAAAATAGCCGTTATATTACACATCTTTTGGTGGTGTGGCAGTATATTTCAGGAAAATGAAAAAAAATTGAAGAGAACTGTTAGAAAAAATATGATACTGCTGAAAACTTATGTTATCCCTTCTGGTGAATTGTTGCGGCAGATCTGCCGCAAACTCTGCAGTAAGGTTGCTGCAAATAGGTTGCTGCAACTCATACCTTCCAACTTTTGAAAGTGCCCATGGGCGTTTAAGTGCGCGACAACAATTTCAAAGGTTACAATTCTTTGCGACGACTAGCTGCTATTTTGCGCTTGCTGTTTTGTGGTCTAGAAAAAGTGTCATATTTGTAAGATGAGCTTACATGCCTTCTTCTTCAGTTTATTTGCATGATTCTATTTATTATATATCAGTAGAAAGTATGAACATGTGACTGCAAAACGAGGAATTAATTTCTTGTGTAAGGATATTAAATTATTGTTGACTTTTCCAATTTAAAATTATGCACAAAGAAGGACCATTATCAGGTTGGGAACAACACCTAGGGGTAACCCCTCAATGGATGGACATTAAAAACCACTTTTAAAGTAAAAATGAGCACATATTCATATTATTTGAAGAAACTTTTCCAAAAGAACTATACATCTTAATTACAGTTAACTCTCGTTGTCTCGAACTGGCTTGACTCGAAATTTCGGATGAGTCGAAGTTTTCATGTGGTCCAGAACTTTGTTCCATATAAATGTATGTAATTCGACTCAAATGTTCGAAACAAATGTATATGATCTATGTGGTATTATATGGTCAACACATGTCTAAGAATTTGATATGTTATTGGCCTAAAATCTACTATATTTTTCAAAATTATTGGACCCTTCTTTTAGAAAAGTTGTTCTAAATATAATGTCAGAATTTCTCATTTTTAAGTTAAAAAATCTACATTTAATGATTTTTATTTTTTATTTTTTACAAGAGTAAAATGACCCCTTGACTAAGATATGTCCCTCATTTAAGAGATTCCTCATGTGGGTTTTTTTGTTTTGTCCATGTGAAAAATAAAGAACAGTACATTTTACTTTAAATAATTTGGTAATTTAATTGTAATTTGAATATATAAATTTATAGCATTTGTTACAGCAAGTGTAATATATCAATTAATTAGTGAATAAACTACTATTTATTATCTTTATGGTAGTACTGCATCATTGAAGTTTGTCAATCAGTCAGGCTTTTATTCTTATTCTGTGTAAGAACCTCCTTGCAGGTAAATAACAATTTGCCAGGTTGACGATTTTTAAAACAAATTAGAGGAATACAACAAATCTAGGATGTTTAGAATATTCTTTTTGATTGGCTGATTATTTTGATCATGAGAAACCTAGAATTTGATTGGCTGAACACAATTATATTCCATTGTACACAGTTCATAATCAGGAACAATCATATTTTTCGTGTAGATTTTCACCAAATCGTGTTTTGGAGGGCTTTTCAGGATCACGATCGTGCCATCGTGACAAAGAGTCAAAATCGTGTATTACACGCCTAAATCGTGAAAGTTGCAGGTATGCAGGTTGCAAATTAAGGTTGTGGCAGACTTGCTGCAAAGTTTTATAGCTTTATATAGTTTGTGATGAACTTCTAGCGACTATTTGTGGTGAACCTCTTGCAAACTTTGATAGCCTTATATAGTTTGTGGCGAACTTCTGGCAATTTTTGCAGTGAACTTCGACAAACTTCCAAAGCCTTATATAGTTTGCAGTGAACTACTGGCAAATCAAGTGACTGTGGTAATAATTGTACCAATAATAGCAAATTTACATGCAAAAACTGCCAAAAACTAACAACTACAAAGTTGATTGATGATTTATGGCCTGTTCAAAGAACTAATTGAATCATAAATAATCTATCATATATAACATCCATTTACTTTTTATATAAAAACACCAACATTAAAACTTCCCTCCTATCATCAAAGAAACAGGGAGATTTTAGTACAGGGATCATGATCAGTATGCTATTAAAAAAAAAAAAGGTTTGTGTAGAATGTGTAGAAGTTCCAGCACACTTTAGGACTGCTTTAAAGTTTGTTTGCAAAGTTCCTTTAAATTTAAGAACATTAAGAGTTTGTGACAACCTTGCGGCAACTTTTAACACACTGGTGAACAACTTTCAGGTTGCAGCAATGTTTCTGTTTCTCTTTTTACAAGGGATGTAGAGGTTTTGAGTTTCTCTAAATTTGAGTTAAAAGAAATTGATTTGTTATACAAGACATTTATTTTTTAAAGTGTTTTATAAGGCTGATGATCTTCTTTTATTTTTATTAATACACATGTCCTCAGAAATGAAGTCTGCAGATGATTTATTGCAGTGAAACTACACCCTGAATGTTAGTTTATGAATCATGGAAAGACTTGACTTGAAACTTTATCTTTTTAAACTCTAATTGTTCAGTAGAATCTTTTTAAGCAGCCATTGAAATTAAGGTTAAAATTTTGAAAAATACGAAATATTGGATTGGAGTCAAATGCACCCGCACAATTGCATGGTTATAACTCACAACCTCAGTGTTTACTGTCTAGTGATTACAGTGATAACTTCTAAGACCTGCACTCAGCCACCGAGGCCCCCTATTAAATTTGAATATAAAGATCTAAGTATTAAGGACCATGTACAGTCAAGTCTGTTTTAAGCATGTCACTCGTGGGAAGTGTCAAAAGTGACGGCTGGAGAAAAGTTACCTTTTAAAAGAGGTTCTGAAATATTCCCAGTCCAAAAAAAAAACACATGTGGCTGGGATTGAAACTTGGTTAAGTGTTACAGTTGGAAGATTTATTGTTCTGACATGTGAGCAGACAAATATTGAATGGTGGATTCTTGCTCTGTAAATTTAAAGAAGACATTTAAAGGTGTTGATACAATTGGCTTAATAAATTGGTTTAACACTTTCAGTGGTATTAATTGAAGGGAGTGGAATACAAGGAGTCACAAATTTACTTCCTATTTCTAGATCCATAAATAAGATGATCACTGAAATATATAGAGAAAATTCTTGATATAGTATCCAAGGGACCATTTATAGAGATAGTTGACTTAAACAAGTGATGACCTTGAGGCAGGTTTGACTATACTTGATATGGTATCTAAGAGACCATTTATAGAGGTAGTTGACTTAAACAAGTGATGACCTTAAGGCAGGTTTGACTATATATGATTATTTTTTTCACATTTAGAATTTTTGTTAACAATAAATCATGTAAAGAATGACTTTCCTTCAACTTGACCATTAACAATCCTTGTTTCAGAAGTATCTTTTTAAGCAGCAACTGTTTTTTAAAGGAATCATAGCTACATGCATGAGATGCAAAGAGTGGAATAATTAGCAAGGAGACATGAAATTCATTTACAGGTATAATTGGATTGCTGCTACACATGGAAAGTTCACAATGGGGAAATTGAAGTCTCTTTTGTCAAATTATAGCTCTCAGCTGGTCCTTGCTGATGGCTTCTAGGCGACGGCAAGAATGAAGTACAGCGCCATATCTGTTGTATCCTTCTTCTGGTTCAGTGGGTTAGTTGGGATCAACTTTTTTTAGTTACCTTTTAAGAGATCACCTACATTGTGGAATGTGAAATTAAGGGATAATGCTTGATTTTTTTTATCCTTGATTAGTGCCTGTATGAAGTCTGCCTTAAAAGGGGCAGGGTTCCCATAGCAATGTCAACATTTTTTATTTTAGTTCTTTTTTAAATTTTTTAATAGTTTTCTTAATAAAACTTTTTACTGTTTTTTCCTTTTTTTTCAGATTTATCAAACTTCTCCCTCTTCAACATTTTCATTATTTAATTATTTAACTTTTCTTATTCTGAATCAGTATTAAGGTCTGCAGCAATGCTTTTAGAAATTTAAATTGTTATTTTCCTGTAAATTTACAGTTTATTAAGTATGAGATAATGATATCTCTTTTGGCTTTTTAATGATCATGTCAATTGGCTAAACAAAGTTTTAGTCTCTGGCAATCTCAATGAAGGTTATTTCACTAATCAGTTAGCTACACTGAAAATTGTAACATCCATTCATTTAAGTTTATGAAATATTTTAATTTCTTTAAAAATTATACTTATGTCCCTCCATGTCTAGTACTTCATTTATAAATCTTTTCATTCTATGAAGTATCAACACTAACCTGGGGGGTTTACTAACATGATACTTCCTAAATAGGTTGTTAGGTATTTAAGTGGCATGATAGAGTGGCACATTAGGGAGAGAGAGATTGGTGTATGCAATTCTAGTAAGGGTTTGGGGGTACTAACCAGATGGAGGGATATGGTTGCTTTTTATTCATTAAGTATGTGTGCAGAATATAATTTATTGGGTTGAGACTGACTGTCGTTAGTAAATGACTTTCTTAAGACAAAATGCCATTATTAGTCTAACATATTATTATAACTTCAGATAAATACCTAATACCTAAAATTCAGAATGGGACAGTTAAATAAGGATTTTTTTGGGGAGGAGATGAAATGTAAAATTTGAAAAATGTTCTTTAGACCTATTCATGTTTACAGTTTTTTTATTTCATTTCTTTTCTTCAATTTCGATTGACCATTATGATGATATTCAAATTTCAATTTGATGGGGAACAGATAAATGGCAACCTTCTTTTTAAAATCAATTTAATGTCATATTTTTGAAACACAGTTGACATTTCTATAGGAACTAATTACTGTAAACCAACTTATTTTATGGACATTTTATTCGTGTTGCGCCATTTCTATCAATTTTCGCAGCGGTTTTTTTTCTTCGTGTATCACCCTTTCTATCATATTTCACATAGGATTTTTTCCTGTGTATATACCAAAAAAGAAGATGTAGTTTGATTGCCAATGCGACTTTACACTCCACAAGAGACTAAACGATACAGAAACTAACAGCTATAGGTCACTGTATGGCCTTCAACAATGAGCAAAGCAGAAAAAGATGTGTTATGATTGCCAATGAAACAACTCTCCACAAGAGACTAAATAACATAGAAATTGACAGCTATAGGTCACTGTACCGCCTTCAACAATGAGCAAAGCAGAAAAAAGATGTGTTATGATTGCCAATGAAACAACTCTCCACAAGAGACTAAATAACATAGAAATTAACAGCTATAGGTCACTGTACGGCCTTCAACAATGAGCAAAGCAGAAAAAGATGTGTTATGATTGCCAATGAAACAACTCTCCATAAGAGACTAAATAACATAGAAATTGACAGCTACAGGTCACTGTATGGCCTTCAACAATGAGCAAAGCAGAAAAAGATGTGTTATGATTGCCAATGAAACAACTCTCCACAAGAGACTAAATAACATAGAAATTAACAGCTATAGGTCACTGTACGGCTTTCAACAATGAGCAAAGCAGAAATAAAAAAAATGTATTGTAATTGCCAATGAAACAACTCTCCACAAGAGACTAAATGACACAAAAATTTACAGCTACATGTCACTGTACAGCCTTCCACAATGAGCAAAGCAGATACCACACAGTCATCTATAAAAGGCTCAGAAATCACAAATGAAAAAAGAGAAGAAAAAGAATCCCATATTGCTGTTTTTTTTCACATATTTTGCATGGATGTGTTTCGTGACTATCTTATTTTTCGGATTACTTCATTCTATTTTGAAATATTTGTGATTTATATTCGGCTTATTTCTTTTCGCTTGAAGTCTCGTTAATAAATTGTCTGAAAAATAAGTTGGTTCACAGTATGCTCCTCTTCTAGTCTTGGTTTCCCCCTCCCTCCCCCTTGTAGCAGTCTCAATAATCCTTTATTCCACGCCCCACCTGAGTCAAAGGCAGGGTCTTAAATTACATATGATATGATTGCCAGTAAGACAAACTCTTCATCTGAAGACCAAATGTCACAGATTGATGCAGCTGGGGTCTGTAACAAATATGGAGATGTGATATGATTGCCAATAAGACAGTCTTCATTAAGACCAAATGACAGAGATTGATGCAGGGTCTTTAACACTGGAAAAATGACCTTATATTTCAACACGTGACAAATATGGAGATGTGATATGATTGCCAATAAGACATTTATTAAACTCTTCATCAAGACCAAATGACAGAGATTGATGCAGGGTCTTTGACAATGGAGCAATGACCTAATATTTCAACACGTAACAAATATGGAGATGTGATATGATTGCCAATAAGACATTTATTAAACTCTTCATCACGACCAAATGACCAAATGACAGAGATTGATGCAGGGTCTTTAACAATAGAGCAATGACCTAATATTTCAACAATTCAAGTATGGAGATGTAATATGATTGCCAATAAGACAAACTCTTCATCACGACCAAATGACAGAGATTAATGCAGGGTCTTAAACAATGGAGCAATGACCTAATATTTCAACAATGCAAATATGGAGATGTGATATGATTGCTAATAAGACAAACTTTTCATCAAGACCAAATGTCAAGAGATTGATACAGGGTCTTTAACAATGGAGCAATGACCTAATATTTCATATACAAATCCCATTTACATATAAACATCAGATGTGGTATGATTGCCATTGGTCGAAGTATGTTGCTGGTTTTAGATATCCACCCTATCATTCATCTTTACATATGAAGTAGACTTGATTCAGAGGCTTGTTGGGGATAACCAAGGAACTTGCATTTGTACTTTTACCTCACATTCCTCAATTTAGGGATTTCTTTTTTCAAAATTCAAAATTACTTTTTTATTTTTTTTATTTTTGGTTTTCATTTATATAAAGATAATTCAAATAAAGGCAACAGTAGTATACCGCTGTTCAAAGTTTGTTGACATTATTGATTCCCTCTGTAATTCCTACATGTATATATATATAAAAAAAAAACAGCTAGTTGTAAGGAGCATCCGATATAGGAAGACTGGCTCATATCTTGACCTTAGCCTGGGGTTGTTGGTGAGGTCAGTTGGGAACTATAAAAAAGTTACAACAAAGGAGACTTCTTTTTTTCTGATTGTGAACCTACTATTATTATGTAGCAATAATCCAGGTATACTTGAATACATGGTTTTTGTATCTCCATGTTGATTATTCCACTCTTTGCATTTGCTACTTGTTCCCTTTATAAAATGTCTCCACAAGAGACCAAAATGAATAGACAACAGTAGTATACCACATAAATTGATTGAGAGAAAAATAAACAAATCTGGGTGACAAACTAAAACCAAGGGAAATACATCAACTATCAGAGGAAAACAACAGAACAACAGAAACACTGAAGTGCAATGGTAAGGGAACGTACATAGAAACAACAAAAAATGACATATATGTATGCATTCCAACTATAAGTTACTGTATGGCCATATTGTAGATTCTGCTAAAAAAAAAGGCCCCAAAATGACAAGTACCAAACATTTCAAATGGGGTTTAAACTAGTTTGACAGTGCCAATGCTCTTTATTTTCAGGCCACTGCCCTGTTCATTGTTTATTTGAGACTTTTAATAGTTTGAATAAATGTTAATAAATCAAATATATGTGAATTTGATTAAAATCAGTGACTATGAATTTGACAGCTAGTTCCCCTTTAATTTATAAGCAATAGGTCAACTATATTTGTTGTATGGAAGAATTGTTAGCTGTACATGTCTGTCTGGCATGGTTCATTTGACCTTGACCTCATTTTTATGGTTCATTGATCAATGTTTAGTTTTCTTGGTTAGTGTAAAGTTTATGTGACAGTTGTAATAATATGTTATTCAGGTCTTAGACAGGGTATATACTGTGATATTCCCGGCTTAGAGTTTATATCCCCTGAGCCAAAGGCGAAGTGGATATAAGCCCTAAGCCGGGAATGTCACAGAATATACCCTTTCTGAGACCTGAATTACACATATATTACAGATTACCCCTGACTCAATGTTATTTTCCAGTGCAGGTTTTTGTTCACAACACATGTAAGTTGAAAACCCTGATATGTTCGGCATACGTGAAGGATATTCTAAGTTTGCTGCGATCATAATTTTATTAAATTTAAGTATTAAAAGTGTAAATTGCGTGTTTTTGTATCAAAAATGTATTATCATGATTATTGACTGAAGCACGTCAACCATCCTGCTAATGGGAAATTTAAGCTCTTAAATTGGCATACTCAAGTATGTTAGCCTTTTATGGTCATACAACATGCATGCAGTTAAGACTTGACTCCAAGTTCTTATTTTTGCATTTTTTTCTGATTGAAATCAATAAAACATGTATTTTATGACTTGTATATGGAACAGAATAGCTCTTGGTCAAAGTAATCTTATGATTTTTAAGTTTTTTTGTTTTTCTTATGGTAGCCTTTTACAATCTAGGCAAATGGTATATACTCATATAAGAATTCTAAAATCTCACTGTACATACAATTTTGAACCAGTTTAGCAAGTTATCTAGCTGAGGGATATATAAATTGCTCTTATTAATCTATGTTTTACCACATAATTATGGTTCATACAAAAAAAAAAAGCCTTTTTCCAATTTCAAGAAAAAAGGGGGGATAATTTCTCATTTATGTCTTAAGTTTGGGCTAATATATTTTTATTTAATGAAGAACCTCTGATAATAGTATGACTGTTAGTAAAGACATAGCTTTCCTAATAGAAATTAATAAATAAAACAATGATATTGAGAATAAAAAAAGTATATTGCCCAATGGTAATATACATATGCAGTTTTTAACCGGATTTTTGTGACAAAAATGTCGGTTATTAAATTGGGGATGCTCGGCTGGCGGGCGGTCGGTCGGTCGGGCGGGCGGCAATAAAATGTTGTCCGTGCATTAACTCAAGAACCGTTCAACCAAAGCTTTTAAAATTTTAATATGTTGTTACTGACAACTAAATGAAGGTCAAGTTCAATAATGGCTATTTTGACTTTTACCGTTCAGGAGTTATGGTTCTTGAAAGATTGAAAAATGGCATTTCCAGTCGTGTCCGTGCATTTACGCATGAACAGTTCTAACAAAGCTTCCCAAATTTTAATATGTTGTTACTGGTGACAAAATGGAGGTCAAGTTTAATAATGACGATTTTGACTTTTACCGTTCAGGAGTTATGGTTCTTGAAAGATTGAAAAATGGCGTTTCCAGTCGTGTCTGTGCATTTACACATGAACTGTTCTACCAAAGCTTCCCAAATTTTAATATGTTGGTACTGGTGACAAAATGGAGGTCAAGTTCAATAATGACGATTTTGACTTTTACCGTTCAGGAGTTATGGTTCTTGAAAGATTGAAAAATGGCGTTTCCAGTCGTGTCTGTGCATTTACGCATGAACTGTTCTACCGAAGCTTCCCAAATTTTAATATGTTGTTACTGGTGACAAAATGGAGGTCAAGTTCAATAATGACGATTTTGACTTTTACCGTTCAGGAGTTACAAAATGTATGGTTCTTGAAAGATTGAAAAATGGTGTTTCCAGTCGTGTCCATGCATTTTCTCATGAACCATTCAACCAAAGCTTTTCAAATTTTAATATGTTGTTACTGATGACAAAATAGAGGTCAAGTTCAATAATGACGATTTTGACTTTTACCGTTCAGGAGTTATGGTTCTTGAAAGATCGTAAAATGGTGTTTCCATTCACGTTGTTGCATTTACTCACAAACCATTCAATCTAAGCTTTTCAAATTTTAATATGTTGATACTGATGACAAAATAAAGGTCAAATTTGATATTGACAATTTTCACTTTCACCAATCATCAGTAATGGTTCTTGTGATATTGCCAGGACACAAATAAATGCTAATAAACTGGTTTGCTGTCGTTGGCAGCCTCTTGTCTTTGAATAACCCATATGTTACTACCAGTCAAATTTGAGCTTAAAATTAATGAAATAGTACTTGGACTAAAGCTCTATGTGTTTTTTATTGCTTGAAATATATCATAGAATGAAATAAAGTAATGCTCAAGTCAATATAGCAAGTTTGGTTCTGTTATAGGTGTAACAACACTAATTCGGGCCCGTCCAGAAAGCACATACCAGAAAGTAGTACATATTTAACACAAAATAGTTCCTACGTATGGATATAACTTTCAAAATATTTAGAATATTTTATTAATTTTGGTATCAAATGAAAGCTGCATGACTGGTGATCATTGTAGAACAATTTTTGACAGATAAATTTGAATAATAAAAAAATGGCATGAAATTTTAAAAGGAGGCGTAACATTTTGCCTTTTTGTCAGATCAGAAGTACCTGTTTTGGTACCTCCCAAGTTCCGGGAACCAGTTCTTTCTTATCTGCCATGTAAAGTATGTTGATTTTTTCAGTACAGGACACAAGAAGGTGTTGCTTTGACATGCAATGATTGTAACTTTATTTGAACTTAAAGATAAAAAAGCTGTGACCACTCGAAATTGAGGAATTTAACATAGAAAGCACTGGGGCCATTAATTAGTGGTGTACTTCCTTAAACTCTATGGAAGCAATTGAAATTATCAACTAGAATTGCCATTGCAATCAATTGCGGATGTCACCCTAATCCCCCATTGCCACTAAATGGCAGCCATTTCAAAAGAATTTTACAGTCAATGCAGATCTATGAATTGCGATATATCTTTCTGTAAATTTTCAATACATTAAGAGCTTTGTTAAGAGTTTCATATTTCTTCTGTTTCCATGGCAACGGCAGCCATTTTGAAAATTCCAAAGTCAAAAGCCTCACCTTTACATGCCAGTTGACAATAAGAGTAAGTTTCATTAAATTTGGAGCAAATTTGAAAATATTTTACATTTTTGCAGTTTCCATGGCAACTGTGGCCATTTTGGAAATTCCATCTTCAAAAGTCTTATCCAGACTTGCCTGTCTACAATCATATAAAGTTTCATCAATGTTGGAGCATTTTGAAATTTTTGAAATTTTTTACATTTGTGATGGTTCCTATGGCAACAGAGACCATTCCTAAAATTTAATGGCATATACCACATTGGTACATGGGAGGGACCATACCATGAAAGTTTCAATCAATTTGACCTACCATTTTAAGAAGGTAAATGCCACTTTTAGGTTTTTCTGTTTACAAAACTTTGAATTTTTCGAAAAAAACTAAGGATTTTCTTACCCCAGGAGTAGATTACCTTAGCCATATTTGGCACAACTTTTTGGAATTTTGGATCCTCAATGCTCTTCAACTTTGTATTTATTTGGCTTTTTAACTATTTTGATCTGAGCGTCACTGATGAGTCTTATGTAGACGAAACGCGCGTCTGGCGTAATAAATTATAATCCTGGTACTTTTGATAACTATTTACACCACTGGGTCGATGCCACTGCTGGTGGACGTTTCGTCCCCGAGGGTATCACCAGCCCAGTAGTCAGCACTTCGGTGTTGACATGAATATCATTTATATGGTCATTTTTATAAATTTTCTGTTTACAAAACTTTGAATTTATCAAAAAAACTAAGGATTTTCTTACCCCAGGAGTAGATTACCTTAGCCATATTTGGCACAACTTTTTGGAATTTTGGATCCTCAATGCTCTTCAACTTTGTATTTATTTGGCTTTTTAACTATTTTGATCTGAGCGTCACTGATGAGTCTTATGTAGACGAAACGCGCGTCTGGCGTAAAAAATTATAATCCTGGTACTTTTGATAACTATTTGGACCATTTTGATCTGCCAAATTCCACATCTACCAATCTTGCTCATCGTTACTGTCAAGTTTTGTTAAATTTGGAGCATTTTGATATTTTTGAAATATTTGGTGTAGTTACCATGGCAACATAGTAGTTCCATTGATTGCCAAAATCCTCAAAAACCAGTATATAGTGGGCACCTGCATTGTATCAAGATATAATGATTCTAAGTTTAAGCATATCCAAATAATTTATTAAAACCAAAAACTGGATTTTTTCACATTTGTTCTGTTTCCATGGTAACGACAGCCTTTTTTTAGTTCCAAAGTTGCACTGCAACTTGAAAGTCAGGGTTCCTTGTTATAGTGAACGATCATTTAGATTGGTTCCTTTGGTTCCGAGAAAGCGGGCGGAAGAAAAATAATAATAGGCAAAAAGAAACAGAGGAATAGCAATATGTCACCCGACATTGTCGATCGGGTGACATAATAATAATAGGGAAAAAGAAACAGAGGAAAAGCAAAATGTCGCCCAACATTGTCGATCGGGTGACATAATAATAATAATACAGAAAAAGAAACAGAGGAAAAGCAATATGTCACCCGACATTGTCTATAGGGTGACATAATAATGAGAGTCTAAGCAGCAAATTCTAATGCAATTTTAATGTAACAACTTTTTTCACTGGCTAAAAGTTAACGTCAAGTCCACAATAGACTGTCATATCCTGTTATAAGCAAAGCATGGATACAGAATCTGTATTCTAATCAAACTTTACCTACTATATAGTATATAATTTTCATTTGAACAGTGTGCTCCTTTTGAACACATTTGTGTTGTTGCTGGTAATTTAATACAATTTACTCAGCAAGGAATGAGTTAATGCATAATTTATTAACCTATATACAGTACCATTTCTATGTACCTGCAGAAAATGTAAAAGGGGCATACTTAGCCTTATGCTTGATTATATTTTGGAAATTTTAAAATATTGAATTTAAATGTTATTTCAATGAAATTGGTAAAGATAATTTTTTATTTGATAGAATTTAAAAATAAAAACAGGATACACAAGGTTATGTTGACCTACATTTAGCATATTAATCTATTGCAATAAAAATCATAATACCTAATAAAATTTGTAGATTTAGCTACCTAAGTCCTTATATATGTATAAAGTAACATTCGTTTATAGTGGAAAATTGTTTTAACGCTGAATAAGCTTCAATTAAAAATCGCTCGCCTGTCCCTCTCTGTGATAACCATTAGATAATGCTGGTTCATTTGCCAATCAATCTATCATCAAGAGAAGATAAATAATACGATTTTCGTTCATAGTCTTTTTCAAAAATGTTGAACAGTTCTTTATATTGGTGTGTAATCATTTTAAACGTTTCAAATTTATGAAATTATATTCGTACATCAATGTTTTTGATACTCTAATAACAAAAACTGAAATATATTGAATTGATATATTTTGTAATTATTCAAAATTATATCAGAAACGTAAACTTAATTTAAAATAATGAACCTGTTAAGTGGAGAGAATACTCGCATAACTTTTTCGAATTGGCACATAATACAACGGAATGTCACTCTTGCATACAAATGGCGCACCAATAGAGTTAATTAACTGTGCAATCGCCCTCCACCTTCAATGATGATTCTAAATTGTAAATATAACCAAAAGTTGTTAATCTATAGATAGTGAATTCTTATGAAAGCTTACCCACTGTAAAAATATTTCTTTGCAATTTTTTAAAACTTCCTCAGAAAAATGCTCGAGCCACTTGACTTTCAAAGCTCAAATTAACGTTTTTACACAATATTTGCATAAAGTATAGTTAAAGATTATTCGCTTCTCAAAGTGTAAGACAATAAAAATCGTATGCTTGCACCATCCTACCGAAATACGGATTTAATTAAGTCCTGAACATTTCTACATTTCTTCGTATATTTATATCAAAACCGGTTTTAACCAAATCACAAGTACGTGTTAAGATCCGACTAAATACCTCCGATATCGTCAGGTGAAGTTGCTACTACATTCCGTTCTTGAGTAAATTTGATCTCAATTTGTGTTGAAGTCAATATTTCATTAACTAATAATTACATGTTTTAGACTTTTTTTATACTGCAACTGTGCCATTTTTAAAGTTAAATTGAATTTGCTGTACTGATAAAGATTTATAATCTGCAATCACAGACTGTTAAACAACTTGTTTCACCTACGTTAGTAGAGGGGCATTATGTTTTCTGGTCTGTGGCTCTGTTTGTCTGTTCGTTCATCCGTTTGTTTGTTTGTCCGTCCGTTAGTTTGTTCGTCAGTTTGTTTGTTTGTCCGTCCGTTTGTTTGTTCATCAGTTTGTTCGTTCATCCTGCTTCAGATTAAAGTTTTTGGTCAAGGTAGATTCTGATGAAGGTGAAGTCCAATCAACTTGAAACTTTAAGTACACTTGTTGCTTATGATATGATCTTTCTAATTTTAAAGCCAAATTAGACTTTTGGCCCCAATTTCATGGTCCATTAAACATAGAAATTGAAAGTGTGAGTTTCAGGTTAAAGTTTTTGGTCAAGGTAGTTTTTTGATGAAATTGAAGTCAAATCAACTTGAAACACTTATTGCTTACAAAATGTAATGTTTTTTTTCTTTCTCAATTCTATTCTGTATGTTATTGTGATTTCAAGCTTTATTCTATACCTGTTTTTATTTGAAAAATAAATAAATAAATGCCTTCAAACGACATGTGTATATGGGAATTTCAACATTTTCTATTTCATTACGGATTTATAAATACATTTACTTTAATTTAGCAGAAAAGGATTTGCAGAACAGGATGCAACCCTCTGGCGCACTGTGAAAAGTCGTAAGGTTGTAAGTCCCTGGCGTAGATGGAAAATGCTCGTAAACTTGGCCTGCTGCAAATCAAATCATGCACATGTTTTTTTTGTGAGGATGGGTAGGAGGGAACATTTCATTAAAAATTAGACTTGTATGCATGTCGTTATGTGAGGTATATCAATAGTAAATTCATTTGTTTTTCTTTCTCATTTCTATTCTGTATGTTATTGTGATAATTTAAATGCTTTATTCTACACCTGTTTTTATTTGAAAAATATATAAATAAATGCCTTCAAACAACATGTGTATATGGGAATTTCAACATTTACTATTTCATTATGGATTTATAAATACATTTATCTTAATTTAGCAGAAAAGGATTTGCAGAACAGGATGCAACCCTCTGGCGCACTGTGAAAAGTCGTAAGATTGTAAGTCCCTGGCGTAGATGGAAAATGCTCGTAAACTTGGCCTGCTGCAAATCAAATCATGCACATGTTTTTTTGTGAGGATGGGTAGGAGGGAACATTTCATTAAAAATTAGACTTGTATGCATGTTGTTTTGTAAGGTATTTCAATAGTAAATTCATTTGTTTTTCTTTCTCATTTCTATTCTGTATGTTATTATACCCCACGCAACGAAGTTGCGGAGGGTATAATGTTTTTGACCCGTCCGTCCGTCAGTCCGTCCGTCCGTCCGTCCGTCAGTCCGTCAGTCCTGTTTCTTGTCATCGCAACTCCTCTCAAACCACACAACAGAATTTCACGAAACCTTTTCAGATAATAAGGACATACTATGTAGTTGTGCATATCGACGGGAAATTGTGATTCAAATTTTTTTCTAGGAGTTACGCCCCTTTGAACTTATTTACTTTAATGTACTACTGCAACAGCTTGTCATCGCAACTCCTCTCAAACCACACAACAGAATTTCACGAAACCTTTTCAGATAATAAGGACATACTATGTAGTTGTGCATATCGACGGGAAATTGCGATTCAAATTTTTTCTAGGAGTTACGCCCCTTTGAACTTATTTACTTTAGGCCACGGTTTTTTTATTTGTTGGTTTACGGATTTTCTCCATGAAAAAGTCGGGTCGGTCGGTCGGAAAAAAAAAGAAAAAAAAAGATCTTTCAAGACATAAAACTGATATGCAAAATAAATATATATATATTTCACCTTTCTAATAATATGTTTGTCATACTATTTTGTTATCATTCTTAAATTTTAGTTCGATGAAATAGTATTTCTCAGCTGTAATAAACATCGCATGACATTGTCTAATAATTTCCCGTAAAAAAGGGTTGCATGGACATAGACGAAATTAAATCGTCATTTCACAAACAAGAAAAAGAGATTCATGTCGGTAGCTCTTAATTAAAACTTGGTGAATAGTAATTAGCACGAAAACTGATAAAGATAAAAATGTAAAAACGTCGTACGAAAATAAGTTTCAACACGCGTGTCAAAAACGTAATAGACTCGATCGTCCACTGGAAAAACGAGAATATCGGGTTAAATAATAGTTGTCATGCATTCCCGTTTTTTTATCCAAATGGAACATATTTTTTTATTATCTATGAAAACAAGAAAATTTCAAATGATTTGTTAAAATTCAGAACTTTTACTCAGTGTCTTGAACTTCCACCTGTCCACATTTGGACAAGTCTATTTCTATGAGAACAGGCATCTTACGGACTGGTGACAAATAAAGGAAACGAACTTATTGTGTAACTAGTTTTAAACACAGATTTCGTTCCGCAAAATTATTTGCGCAAACAATATTTCAAGGTCATTAATAATTGATTTGTCTATTTTTAGAAACGTAAACTGAAAGTTTCATTTTTTCACAACAGAAAGTGTCATCACTTCTGTATTAAGTGATTAATGCATTTCCTTTCATAAAAAAAGGAAATTTTAATTATTTTTCAGGGATAATGCATTTGTTAGGGTCGGCGGGAATAAAAAAGCATGAAAAGTCAATTTTATTTTTATTCTGGAAATCAGCAAAATCGGGTCGGCGGATCCGTAAACCAACAAATTAAAAAATCCTGGCCTTAATGTACTACTGCAACAGTTTGTCATCGCAACTCCTCTCAAACCACACAACAGAATTTCACGAAACCTTTTCAGATAATAAGGACATACTATGTAGTTGTGCATATCGACGGGAAATTGCGATTCAAATTTTTTTCTAGGAGTTACGCCCCTTTGAACTTATTTACTTTAATGTACTACTGCAACAGTTTGTCATCGCAACTCCTCTCAAACCACACAACAGAATTTCACGAAACCTTTTCAGATAATAAGGACATACTATGTAGTTGTGCATATCGACGGGAAATTGCGATTCAATTTTTTTTCTAGGAGTTACGCCCCTTTGAACTTATTTACTTTAATGTACTACTGCAACAGTTTGTCATCGCAACTCCTCTCAAACCACACAACAGAATTTCACGAAACCTTTTCAGATAATAAGGACATACTATGTAGTTGTGCATATCGACGGGAAATTGCGATTCAATTTTTTTTCTAGGAGTTACGCCCCTTTGAACTTATTTACTTTAATGTACTACTGCAACAGTTTGTCATCGCAACTCCTCTCAAACCACACAACAGAATTTCATGAAACTTTGTAGATAATAAGGACATACTATGTATATTGACAGGAAATTATTATTCAATATTTTTTCTTATACAATTTTTTTTCCTTATACTTAATTAATTTCTCCAATGACAATGTGGGGACGTGGGGTATGTGAGCGTGCTCACTAAGATTCTTTAATTGTGATAATTTAAATGCTTTATTCTATACCTGTTTTTATTTGAAAAATATATAAATAAATGCCTTCAAACGACATGTGTATATGGGAATTTCAACATTTACTATTTCATTATGGTTTATAAATACATTTATCTTAATTTAGCAGAAAAGGATTTGCAGAACAGGATGCAACCCTCTGGCGCACTGTGAAAAGTCGTAAGGTTGTAAGTCCCTGGCGTAGATGGAAAATGCTCGTAAACTTGGCCTGCTGCAAATCAAATCATGCACATGTTGGTTTTTTTATGTGAGGGTGGGGAGGAGGGAACATTTCATTAAAAATAAGACTTGTATGCATGTCGTTTTGTGAGGTATATCAAAAGTTAATTAATTTGTTTTTCTTGTTTTTTTACTCTTCAAACATACAGACATTTCAAATAATTAGAAAAATATTCCTTTTTAAACTAAATTTATCACCAAAAAAGTAGTTATTACTTGTGAAATAAAAGGCTACTTGTCAAAAGCAAATATTTTGCTTTTTTTTTGGGTCCAAATTCAATAATTACCTGATTTACTAAATCTGCACACTAGTTTCGTGATAATGGATGCCATGCTAAATTCTGAATTATACATAAGAAACTGAAATTAAAAATCATACAAGACTAACAAAGCCAGAGGCTGCTGACTTGGGACAGGCGCAAAATTGCAACAGGGTTAAACATGTTTTTAGCTCACCTGACCTGAAAAATATGCAACTAAAAAAAAGTTCAGAACGTAAAATTTTATGGTGCTGATTTCTTTTTGGAAAACTAGATATGGCGATTCTTTTCAATGTCCTGATTTTCAAATGTATCGCAGGACTGGATTTGATTTAAGGTACCCGTTCTGATAAGGCTTGGCTGAGTAATTGTAAATTCATCACTGCCTTGAGCCTTTTTGAAAATTAGGTACAGGTTTAGTCATAACGTTATGATATCATTTGACAGAACTAGTGTTCTTACTAATCATTTTTTTTTGAAAACCACAAAGATTGTTTCCATGACATTTGGTATATGGATGTAAAACCCATGATTTAGGAAGACTTTTGTTTGACTGATAAAATAAGATGACTCGTGTTCGCACTGTTTTATCTTATAACATTTTAACAACACTTTTACTTTTTTAGAATTGTGCCCCTTAATATGAAAACTGTATCAATGTACACGAGTTCAAGATAAAAAAAAAACCCATTAAAGTTGTGTTTTAAGTTGACAAATTTTAAATTTTGGAATATTATCTAAAAATGTGAATATCTTCAACAATAAAGAAGAATTGGAAGGATACTAATAATAAATCCTCACAACAAAAACGGCACTGCCATGTACAGAGACCTTAAGAGTACAAGCTGTAAGTTGAGTTGCTGATAGCTATTTCAAAGACAATAACAACTAATAGAAATATGCATCTAGGACTAAAATATCAATCAGTACAATTAATAAGTCTACACCAATGGATTTAGTCATTGAAGAAAACGATGACCTTGTGCTAGTTTATTTCTAATTTGTATGATTTATTCATGATTAACCAAAATTATAGAAACAAAAAAATATTCAAATATTAAATCGTTTTTGTTGTAGCACATGTAAAATTAATTCCAGTCAGACAAAGGGCTCCTGCAAATGAATATGGACCAGGGAATCCCATGAAAAAAATTCAGTAGTGAAAGTGTTCCGCCGTTCGCTACTTCACTGACAAAAATATAAATTCAAAAAGAAAACAAATATCTTTTTTAAATGATTACAGGCAGTTGAGATACATTTTGTTGCAAAGTCGCTGTCACGAAAAACAAGGATACAAATTCAGTTTACCTTGGGCTAGAAATAGTTCATGTGAATTCAGGTCATTATTTGGTCATCTATTTAAAGTCGAAATGCATCGTTTCTTTTCAAGAATAACGAGAGAGACATTCTGATTATCATTGAAAGATAACAAAAGAGATGTTTTGATGGTCATTAACTCGTTGGTTTTGACTTTTAAGAAAGTGAAGACAATCAGATAAGATGACAATAGTATGTTATGGAATAATATATAAGTCAAATAATATGTTGTTCAGAATCTGGAAAACAGTACCAGCTTTTGAAGTTCATTTTTCAAAGCCCATGTGGTTTTCAGAGAATCAAGGTCAAAAACAAAAGTAGAACATTGTTGACTCTTCCACAAATGAATAACATTTCCATTTAATTTATGTATCATTCTTAATGAACAGTTTACCAACAAAAAAGGAAAATCAGAGGATATTTCAATTTTCTGTCAATGCTTGAGAAATAATTGTATGATTGAAATACATGTAACAGTCTTTCGAGAAAAAGGGGGAGAAGGGGGGGGGGGGGGGGGGGTAATTTGTTTACAAATGTACATAGTTATATGCAAATAAGTTTTGAGCATAAGGTAAAGCAAATAAAGAACTAACCATTACACAAATAAATTTTTTTTACTTTAATTTCATACATATAAAATGGTCATTTGAAAGATGAAATTAGAAGTCAGGAGATTGGGAGAATGCAGGATTTTGCCCTATTAATGCCAGACCCCTGACATAAAGCACCAAGCTGTATGGGCACCTGGCTTTGCCAACACATGTGACAGCCCCCCTTTTGTTTTAATTTAGCCTCCTACTTCAGTTTCAAGGGAAAGCCCTGGTTTTTTTTCTGTTTGACTGCCAACACAATCAGCAAAATTCTGCTTCAACCCCAATGTGATTATCTGGTTTTCAAGGCTTAACAAATTCAGCTTCTATAAGCGTACATATGCATTCGACTAAAACAAAGAACAGAACCTAAAATTTTATGGTGCCGATTTCTACTTGTAAAACTAGATATGGCGATTCTTTTCAAATGTCCTGATTTTCAAATGTATCGCAGGACTGGATTTGATTTAAGGTACCCGTTCTGATAAGGCTTGGCTGAGTAATTGTAAATTCATCACTGCCTTTAGCGGTTTTAAAAATTAGGTACAGGTTTAGTCATAACATTATGATATCATTTGACAGAACTAGTGTTCTTACTAATCATTTTTTTTTTGAAAACCACAAAGATTGTTTCCATGACATTTGGTATATGGATGTAAAACCCATGATTTAGGAAGACTTTTGTTTGACTGATAAAATAAGATGACTCGTGTTTGCACTGTTTTATCTTATAACATTTTAACAACACTTTTACTTTTTTGGAATTGTGCCCCTTAATATGAAAGCTGTATCAATGTACACGAGTTCAAGATAAAAAAAAAAAGCCATTAAAGTTGTGTTTTTAGTTGACAAATTTTAAATTTTGGAATATTATCTAAAAATGTGAATATCTTCAACAATAAAGAAGAATTGGAAGGATACTAATAATAAATCCTCACAACAAAAACGGCACTGCCATGTACAGAGACCTTAAGAGTACAAGCTGTAAGTTGAGTTGCTGATAGCTATTTCAAAGACAATAACAACTAATAGAAATATGCATCTAGGACTAAAATATCAATCAGTACAAGTCTACACCAATGGATTTAGTCATTGAAGAAAACCATGACCTAGTGCTAGTTCATTTCTAATTTGTATGATTTATTCATGATTAACCAAAATTATAGAAATAAAAAAATATTCAAATATTAAATCGGTTTTTTTTTGTAGCACATGTAAAATTAATTCCACTCAGACAAAGGGCTCCTGCAAATGAATATGGACCAGGGAATCCCATGGAAAAAAAATCAGTAGTGAAAGTGTTCCGCCGTTCACTACTTCACTGACAAAAATATAAATTCAAAAAGAAAACAAATATCTTTTTTAAATGATTACAGGCAGTTGAGATACATTTTGTTGCAAAGTCGCTATCACGAAAAACAAGGATACAAATTCAGTTTACCTTGGGCTAGAAATAGTTCATGTGAATTCAGGTCATTGTTTGGTCATCTATTTAAAGTTGAAATGCATCGTTTCTTTTCAAGAATAACAAGAGAGACATTCTGATTATCATTGAACGATAACAAAAGAGATGTTTTGATGGTCATTAACTCGTTGGTTTTGACTTTTAAGAAAGTGAAGACAATCAGATAAGATGACAATAGTATGTTATGGAATAATATATAAGTCAAATAATATGTTGTTCAGAATCTGGAAAACAGTACCAGCTTTTGAAGTTCATTTTTCAAAGCCCATGTGGTTTTCAGAGAATAAAGGTCAAAAACAAAAGAAGAACATTGTTGACTCGTCCACAAATAAATAACATTTCCATTTAATTTATGTATCATTCTTATTGAACAGTTTACCAAACAAAAAAGAAAATCAGATGATATTTCAATTTTCTGTCAATGCTTGAGGAATAATTGTATGATTTAAATACATGTGACAGTCTTTCGAGAAAAAAGGGGGAATAATTTGTTTACAAATGTACATAGTTATATGCAAATGAATTTTGAGCATAATGTAAAGCAAATAAAGAACTGACCATTACACAAAATTAATTTTTTTTACTTGAATTTTATACATATAAAATGGTCATTTGAAAGATGAAATTAGAAGTCAGGAGATTGCGAGTATGCAGGATTTTGCCCTATTAATGCCAGACCCCTGCCATAAAGCACCAAGCTGTATGGGCACCTGGCTTTGCAAAGCACATGTGACAGACCCCCTTTAGTTTTAATTTAGCCTACTACTTCAGTTTCAAGGGAAAGCCCTGGGTTTTTTTCTGTTTGACTGCCAACACAATCAGCAAAATTCTGCTTCAACCCCAAAGTGATTATCTGGTTTTCAAGGCTTAACAAATTCAGCTTCTATAAGCGTACATATGCATTGGACTAAAACTAAGTTTAGAACCTAAAATTTTATGGTGCCGATTTCTACTTGTAAAACTAGATATGGCGATTCTTTTCAAATGTCCTGATTTTCAAATGTATCGCAATCCTGGATTTGATTTAAGGTACCCGTTCTGATAAGGCTTGGCTGAGTAATTGTAAATTCATCACTGCCTTGAGCCTTTTTGAAAATTAGGTACAGGTTTAGTCATAACGTTATGATATCATTTGACAGAACTAGTGTTCTTACTAATCATTTTTTTTTTGAAAACCACAAAGATTGTTTCCATGACATTTGGTATATGGATGTAAAACCCATGATTTAGGAAGACTTTTGTTTGACTGATAAAATAAGATGACTCGTGTTCGCACTGTTTTATCTTATAACATTTTAACAACACTTTTACTTTTTTAGAATTGTGCCCCTTAATATGAAAGCTGTATCAATGTACACGAGTTCAAGATAAAAAAAATCCCATTAAAGTTGTGTTTTAAGTTGACAAATTTTAAATTTTGGAATATTATCTAAAAATGTGAATATCTTCAACAATAAAGAAGAATTGGAAGGATACTAATAATAAATCCTCACAACAAAAACGACACTGCCATGTACAGAGACCTTAAGAGTACAAGCTGTAAGTAGTTGCTGATAGCTATTTCAAAGACAATAACAACTAATAGAAATATGCATCTAGGACTAAAATATCAATCAGTACAAGTCTACACCAATGGATTTAGTCATTGAAGAAAACCATGACCTTGTGCTAGTTCATTTCTAATTTGTATGATTTATTCATGATTAACCAAAATTATAGAAATAAAAAAATATTCAAATATTAATTCCAGTCAGACAAAGGGCTCCTGCAAATGAATGTGGACCAGGGAATCCCATGAAAAAAAAATCAGTAGTGAAAGTGTTCAGCCGTTCACTACTTCACTGACAGAAATATAAATTCAAAAAGAAAACAAATATCTTTTTTAAATGATTACAGGCAGTTGAGATACATTTTGTTGCAAAGTCGCTGTCACGAAAAACAAGGATACAAATTCAGTTTACCTTGGGCTAGAAATAGTTCATGTGAATTCAGGTCATTGTTTGGTCATCTATTTAAAGTTGAAATGCATCGTTTCTTTTCAAGAATAACAAGAGAGACATTCTGATTATCATTGAACGATAACAAAAGAGATGTTTTGATGGTCATTAACTCGTTGGTTTTGACTTTTAAGAAAGTGAAGACAATCAGATAAGATGACAATAGTATGTTATGGAATAATATATAAGTCAAATAATATGTTGTTCAGAATCTGGAAAACAGTACCAGCTTTTGAGGTTCATTTTTCAAAGCCCATGTGGTTTTCAGAGAATCAAGGTCAAAAACAAAAGAAGATAAAATTGAGAAAGGAAATGGTGAATATGTCAAAGCGACAACCACCCGACCATAGAGCAAACAACATTGTTGACTCGTCCACAAATAAATAACATTTCCATTTAATTTATGTATCATTCTTATTGAACAGTTTACCAAACAAAAAAGAAAATCAGATGATATTTCAATTTTCTGTCAATGCTTGAGGAATAATTGTATGATTTAAATACATGTGACAGTCTTTCGAGAAAAAAGGGGGAATAATTTGTTTACAAATGTACATAGTTATATGCAAATGAATTTTGAGCATAATGTAAAGCAAATAAAGAACTGACCATTACACAAAATTAATTTTTTTTACTTGAATTTTATACATATAAAATGGTCATTTGAAAGATGAAATTAGAAGTCAGGAGATTGCGAGAATGCAGGATTTTGCCCTATTAATGCCAGACCCCTGCCATAAAGCACCAAGCTTTATGGGCACCTGGCTTTGCCAAGCACATGTGACAGACCCCCTTTAGTTTTAATTTAGCCTACTACTTCAGTTTCAAGGGAAAGCCCTGGGTTTTTTCTGTTTGACTGCCAACACAATCAGCAAAATTCTGCTTCAACCCCAAAGTGATTATCTGGTTTTCAAGGCTTAACAAATTCAGCTTCTATAAGCGTACATATGCATTGGACTAAAACTAAGTTTAGAACCTAAAATTTTATGGTGCCGATTTCTACTTGTAAAACTAGATATGACGATTCTTTTCAAATGTCCTGATTTTCAAATGTATCGCAGGACTGGATTTGATTTAAGGTACCCGTTCTGATAAGGCTTGGCTGAGTAATTGTAAATTCATCACTGCCTTGAGCCTTTTTGAAAATTAGGTACAGGTTTAGTCATAACGTTATGATATCATTTGACAGAACTAGTGTTCTTACTAATCATTTTTTTTTTGAAAACCACAAAGATTGTTTCCATGACATTTGGTATATGGATGTAAAACCCATGATTTAGGAAGACTTTTGTTTGACTGATAAAATAAGATGACTTGTGTTGGCACTGTTTTATCTTATAACATTTTAACAACACTTTTACTTTTTTAGAATTGTGCCCCTTAATATGAAAGCTGTATCAATGTACACGAGTTCAAGATAAAAAAAATCCCATTAAAGTTGTGTTTTAAGTTGACAAATTTTAAATTTTGGAATATTATCTAAAAATGTGAATATCTTCAACAATAAAGAAGAATTGGAAGGATACTAATAATAAATCCTCACAACAAAAACAACACTGCCATGTACAGAGACCTTAAGAGTACAAGCTGTAAGTAGTTGCTGATAGCTATTTCAAAGACAATAACAACTAATAGAAATATGCATCTAGGACTAAAATATCAATCAGTACAAGTCTACACCAATGGATTTAGTCATTGAAGAAAACCATGACCTTGTGCTAGTTCATTTCTAATTTGTATGATTTATTCATGATTAACCAAAATTATAGAAATAAAAAAATATTCAAATATTAATTCCAGTCAGACAAAGGGCTCCTGCAAATGAATATGGACCAGGGAATCCCATGAAAAAAAATTCAGTAATGAAAGTGTTCAGCCGTTCACTACTTCACTGACAAAAATATAAATTCAAAAAGAAAACAAATATCTTTTTAAATGATTACAGGCAGTTGAGATACATTTTGTTGCAAAGTCGCTGTCACGAAAAACAAGGATACAAATTCAGTTTACCTTGGGCTAGAAATAGTTCATGTGAATTCAGGTCATTGTTTGGTCATCTATTTAAAGTCGAAATGCATCGTTTCTTTTCAAGAATAACAAGAGAGACATTCTGATTATCATTGAACGATAACAATAGAGATGTTTAGATGGTCATTAACTCGTTGTTTTTGACTTTTAAGAAAGTGAAGACAATCAGATAAGATGACAATAGTATGTCAAATAATATGTTGTTCAGAATCTGGAAAACAGTACCAGCTTTTGAAGTTCATTTTTCAAAGCCCATGTGGTTTTCAGAGAATAAAGGTCAAAAACAAAAGAAGAACATTGTTGACTCGTCCACAAATAAATAACATTTCCATTTAATTTATGTATCATTCTTATTGAACAGTTTACCAAACAAAAAAGAAAATCAGATGATATTTCAATTTTCTGTCAATGCTTGAGGAATAATTGTATGATTTAAATACATGTAACAGTCTTTCGAGAAAAAAGGGGGAATAATTTGTCTACAAATGTACATAGTTATATGCAAATGAATTTTGAGCATAATGTAAAGCAAATAAAGAACTGACCATTACACAAAATTAATTTTTTTTACTTGAATTTTATACATATAAAATGGTCATTTGAAAGATGAAATTAGAAGTCAGGAGATTGCGAGTATGCAGGATTTTGCCCTATTAATGCCAGACCCCTGCCATAAAGCACCAAGCTGTATGGGCACCTGGCTTTGCAAAGCACATGTGACAGACCCCCTTTAGTTTTAATTTAGCCTACTACTTCAGTTTCAAGGGAAAGCCCTGGGTTTTTTCTGTTTGACTGCCAACACAATCAGCAAAATTCTGCTTCAACCCCAAAGTGATTATCTGGTTTTCAAGGCTTAACAAATTCAGCTTCTATAAGCGTACATATGCATTGGACTAAAACAAAGAACAGAACCTAAAATTTTATGGTGCCGATTTCTACTTGTAAAACTAGATATGGCGATTCTTTTCAAATGTCCTGATTTTCAAATGTATCGCAGGACTGGATTTGATTTAAGGTACCCGTTCTGATAAGGCTTGGCTGAGTAATTGTAAATTCATCACTGCCTTGAGCCTTTTTGAAAATTAGGTACAGGTTTAGTCATAACGTTATGATATCATTTGACAGAACCAGTGTTCTAACTAATCATTTTTTTTTTTGAAAACCACAAAGATTGTTTCCATGACATTTGGTATATGGATGTAAAACCCATGATTTAGGAAGACTTTTGTTTGACTGATGAAATAAGATGACTCGTGTTCGCAATGTTTTATCTTATAACATTTTAACAACACTTTTTAGCTCACCTGACATCCGTCGACGTTAACCTTTACAAAAATCTTTTCCTGAAACTACAGGGCCAAATTTAATGAATCTTGGCCACAATCATCATTGGGGTATATAGTTTAAAAAATTTGTAAGGAATCCGCGGAACCCAGTGTCTGGCCTATTTTTGCTGTAAATCGCATTCTCAACAACAATGAGGAAAAAAATCAATAAAAATATTCCTCTTGATACTATCTTATGATTTTAAGAACCTTCTGTCCAAGTTTGGTAAATATCTGATAAATGTTTTAAAAACTTTAACTGCAGACTGTATGTAATGTTAACTTGAAGAAAATCTAAGTCCATTTAAAAGTAAAATACGGAAAAAACGAATTTATTTTTTTACAAAATTTACTTCTGGATACTATCTTATTAACATAAATAAGCTTCTGTCCAAGTTTGGTACAAACCCAGGATAGTTTAAGAAAGTTATTAAAATTTTAAAAACTTTAACCACAGAGTGAATATTTTTGGACGCCGCCGCCGCCGACGGAATGTAGGATCGCTTGGTCTCGCTTTTTAAGAACCTTCTGTCCAAGTTTGGTAAATATCTAGGATAGTTAATGAATCTTATAAATGTTTTAAAAACTTTAACCACAGAGTGAATGTTATGTTTCCCCACAGAAAAACTAAGTCCATTTAAAAGTAAAATACGGAAAAAAATATTTTTTTCTTTGACAAAATTTACTTTTGGATACTATCTTATGATCATGAACAAGCTTCTCTCCAAGTTTGGTACAAACCCAGGATAGTTTAAGAAAGTTATTAAAATTCTAAAAACTTTAACCACAGAGTGAATGTTATGTTTCCCTGCAGAAAAAACAAAGTCCATTTATAAGTAAAATACGGAAAAAATGGAATTTTATTTTTACAAAATTTACTACTGGATACTATCTTGTGATCATAAACAAGCTTCTGTCCAAGTTTGGTAGAAATCCAGTATGGTTTAAGAAAGTTATTAAAATTTCAAAAACTTTAACCACAGAGTGAATATTTGTGGACGCCGCCGCCGCCGACGGAATGTAGGATCGCTTGGTCTCGCTTTTTCGACTAAAGTCGAAAGGCTCGACAAAAATGTGTCTGGTGACCCAGCCAACCATACAAGATGGCCGCCATGGCTTAAAATAGAACATAGGGGTAAAATGTAGTTTTTGGCTTATAACTCAAAAACCAAAGCTTTTAGAGAAAATCTGACATGGGTAAAATTGATATTCAGGTCAAGATCTATCTGCCCTGAAATTTTCAGAAGAATGGGACAACCCGTTGTTAGGTTGCTGCCCCTGAATAGGTAAGTTTAAGGAAATTTGGCTGTTTTTATGCCCCACCAACAATAGTAAATGGGCATTATGTTTTCTGGTCTGTGCTTCCATTCGTCTGTCCCGCTTCAGGTTTAAGTTTTTGGTCAAGGTAGTTTTATGATGAAGTTGAAGTCCAATCAACTTGAAACTTCGTGTACATGTTCCCTTTGATAACATCATTCTAATTTTAATGCCAAATTAGAAAATTTATGCCAATTTCACGGTCCACTAAACATAGAAAATGATAGTGCGAGTGGGGCATCCGTGTACTGTGGACGCATTCTTGTTGGTTAATAACTTTGGGGTATATAGTTGAAAAATTGTGTCCAGTGAGCCTGCCATCCAACCATGATGGCTGCCATGTCTAAAAATAGGACATAGGGGTAAAATGCAGTTTTTGGCTTATAACTCAAAACCAAAGCATATAGAGAAAATCTGACAATGGGTAAAATTGTTTAACAGGTCAAGATCTATCTGCCCTGAAATTTTCAGATGAATTGGACAACCTGTTGCTGGGTTGCTGCCCCTGATAATTTTAAAGAAATTTTGCTGTTTTTATATGCCCGGAATGGGACATATTATGGTATTCAGTTGTCCGTCTGTCTGTCTGTCCGTCGTCCACACTTCGGACAATAACTCAAAAACACTTTCACCAATTTCCATGAAACTTAAGTGAATTGTTTATATCTATTGACGTAAGCTCCCTTTCGTTTTTGTTTAATTTCAGATTTTAAGTTTTGGATTTATGGGGCTTTATTCATAAAAAAAAGCGGGATTTTTAACACAATGTCCATGAAACTTTGGTGAATTGTTTATATCTATTGATGTAAGCTCCCTTTCAATTTTTATTAATTTCAGATTTTAAGTACACCAGCAATTTTTTTGTTCTCCATTGAGTGACCCTCACAATTGATGTGAATCATACTTTTTTTTATGATGCATGAAACATAAGTAAGACAAGTCTTAAGGATAATGGAAGCCACTCCTAACCAAACTGGAAAACCATATATTGGATCAGGGCGCAAATTGAACTTCAACTTTGTTTTATGGTACTTAGCATTGTGTATAAGTTTAAAAACATTTGGTTGAGGCAAACCTAACTTAGAGAACAGAAACCGATTTCTGCAAATTATCAGTAAAAACGGGTTAATTATTACTCTTACCAAAATTTTAACTTGGTTTTATAAGCATAAACTTTTTGATTATTAAACATATATATATATATTTTTGTATTATATTGTATTATATTGTATATATATTTTTTGTATTATATTAAACTGAATAATTCAGTCCCTCCCCGTAATTGATCTCTCCTACTTGCAAGGGCCTGAATTCCTAACACGATTAAAACTCTTCACAAATCCTAGATTTTGATTGGTGCCCTTTAGAAGAGGTGACCAATCAGCAATCAGCTCAATTTTATCAGATAGGTAAATCCCGAGCTAATTCTAATCGAATGGTTGATGGAAGATTTTTCATTGTCTATGCATTCAGGTGTTAATGTAGTGATCGTAGATCAGCGGAATATAACAACTGAATTATGACGGGTTAGTATTATATTGTTAATATTTTATTACTCTTACCAAAATTTCAACTTCATCTGATAAGCATGGTATTAAACTTTTTAATTATAAGATATATATATATATATTTTTTGTACTATATATTATTGTATATATTTTTTTTGTATTATATTAAACTGAATAATTCAGTCCCTCCTCGTAATTGATCTCTCCTACTTGCAAGGGTCTGCATTCCTAACACAATAAAACCTCTTCACAAATCCTAGATTTTGATTGGTGCCCTTTAGATGAGGTGACCAATCAGCAATCAGCTCAATTTTATCGAGATGGATGAATCCTGAGCTAATTGAAGATCGAATGATTGATTGAAGATTTTTCATTGTTTTATGCATTCAGGCATTAATGTAGTGATCGTAGATCAGCGGAATCTAACAACTGAATTTTTCAGGTTAGTATTATATTGTTTATTTTTTATTACTCTTACCAAAATTTCAACTTCATCTGATAAGCATGGTATTAAACTTTTTAATTATAAGATATATATATATATTTTTTTTGTACTATATATTATTGTATATATTTTTTTTGTATTATATTAAAATGAATAATTCAGTCCCTCCCCGTAATTGATCTCTCCTACTTGCAAGGGTCTGCATTCCTAACACAATAAAACCTCTTCACAAATCCTAGATTTTGATTGGTGCCCTTTAGATGAGGTGACCAATCAGCAATCAGCTCAATTTTATCGAGATGGGTGAATCCTGAGCTAATTGAAGATCGAATGATTGATTGAAGATTTTTCATTGTTTTATGCATTCAGGCATTAATGTAGTGATCGTAGATCAGCGGAATCTAACAACTGAATTTTTCAGGTTAGTATTATACTGTTTATTTTTCAAACTATTTATATTTTTCTTTTTATCTGCAACTGTTGTACAGATGGCAGGTATACAAATACCAGTACATGTTTACTTAAATTGTACCTTACCAATAATGTCCTGTTTTATACTTCTATGTTTTACAAATATTTCAAGTTCACAAGTTGCCTTAGTAGTCCCCTTTTATGCCTTTTGATTGCATAACAAAAATAAGACTAGTAGTTGAAATATTAAAAAGAATGTGAAAGGGTCAAAGTGAAAAATGCATGCTAAAAATGATTTTGGTACATTTTCAGTAAATTCTAAAACATTAAAATGTCTTGAAGGTTTGCCACATGAATATTTCTTTCTTTAATTCTTGACAATTACACCCTTTTTTACTGTATAAAAAGATTTGATCAGCGTGTGGTTCGTGATGATTTTGACATTGTTGGCTGAGTTTAAGGGTCATAATCTGATCAGCTCCCTGGATGTATTGAAATGTGCTAGCAGGTGTTGGAGAAATTGTCAGTTTTGTCAAAAACAGGATTTTTCATTCATCAAAAAAGAAAATTTATTTGACAATTATTAGAGAAACAGATTTATACAAAGTTATTTGTGGATTGTCAGATGTATCCAATCTCAATAGTTAAATTACCAATTTTAAAGTCCTTGTCAAGGCTCTACCAAAACAAAATTGAAAGTGGCGATTAAACCAAAAATAAATCAATGAATCATTCATTATAGAATGTAAAATAAAAAGGTATTTCAAAAAATTGCTTTAATGAATTTTTATTTTGCTGACTTGTTTTTCTTCAAATTAAAACTTAATTTTTACACATATATATGCGGGAACAAAATTAATATTGAGTATCAATTAAGTAATACTTTGTGGAAATATTCCACATCTTGTGTGAATTTTGGATTTTTGATAACAAATTGTTGCTCATTTCTGTATATTGTTTTGTTTATTCTTTCCACTGTTTGTAATTAAAATATTTCTGAAAATTTTCATTTTAAAATGTAATATGTAATGATGAAATATATCAAATAAAAGAATTTTTTTTTGAAAATTTCTGTCTTTTGAACATTTTATTAATTATCTCTGGTTTTGGAAACAAGAGGGACATTCTTGGATGCAATCTCATCGAAGGGTGTTATGCGCCAACCCCTGCAATGAAACTAGAAACCTCCTCTCGTTTCTAAAACTGTAGATAATCTATAATTGTTAGGAATGAAAAATTGAATAGACAGAACTTTTCAAAAATATCATAATTATTGTGTTCATAGCTTTTTCCAAAGCAATGTTAATGACACATGATATTGTCTCGTTCCCAAATCTATTTCACAGAGAGATAAAAATTCTGAGTTAGCTGTTACATAAAATGATTAGCAAAATTCAAAGATTTATGAAAATAGCAATATGAAAGAAATACATTACATTTTATATAATGATAATATATTAGTAGATTTGTTATACTTTGTATTAAAGAAATAATTTTGTCACTGTTTTTATTTGTTATTATCATGATTGCAATCTGTTTCATATACAATCTTTAATAGTACAGGTAACCCAGTTTTTGGACCTTGTTTATTTGCTACAGATTTATGAAAAGGAATTAAAACCCTCAATGGTACTGACTTGACACACAAAATATAGTGCAGAAATCTTACATCTGTTCTAAAAATATCAATATGTCATTGTTAAGGAATATGTGGGATAAAAACAATACTAGTTGATCTATAAGAGTGAACTTAGTCTTTACACCAATTCCATGTGAGGGTCTGCTTGGCAGCACAATGGGTGAATTTCTGTTCTTAGTTTACAGGCACATTGATAAAAGGAGATGCGACAAAAAATCTGAACTAACTATCCCCTCAGTCATGTAAAAAAAAGACTATCCCCCTCAGTCACTTTCAAACTTATACATAGTTGACCTGTAGAAGTTTTTTTTATGCCCGTTTGATGTACGTATTATGGTATTATTCTGTCCGTCGTCAACATGTTGGACAATAACTAAAAAAACACAATTGGCATGAAACTTTGATGAATTGATTGTATCTATGACTTGAGCTCCCTTTCCAATTTTTGGCAAGCCTTGGACTTTAGTTGCAGAAAACTTGACATAGTAATAGTGATCCAGCGGCGATGGTGTTATCTAACTTCTTAAAAGCTTTATATTGTAGAAGGTGGAAGACCTGGATGACGAAGTTTCTGTCACTTACATGTCTTATGTCCTTGACCTCATTTTTTTATGGTTCAGTGACTACTTGAAAAAAAGATTTTTTGTAATCTTAAACTATATTTAGTAAGTGGGTACCTTGCAAGTTCCTCATGCCTGTCAGACAGTTTTCACTTGACCTCAACCTCACTTCATGGATCAGTGAACAAGGTTATGTTTTGGTGGTCAAGTTCATATCTCAGATGCTATAAGCTATAGGTCTAATATATTTGGTTTATGGAAGGACTAAGGTGTACATGTCCAACTGGCTGGTGTCATCAGACCTTGGCCTCATTTTCTTTGTATAGTGGTAGTAGTTATGTTTTTATATGACCGCAAAAATTGAAAAATTTTTGGTCGTATATTGGTATCACGTCTGCGTCGTCGATGTCGTCCAAAGACATTTGGTTTTCACACTATAACTTTAGTATAAGTAAATAGAAATCTATGAAATTTTGACACAAGGTTTATGACCACAAAAGGAAGGTTGGGATTGATTTTAGGAGTTTTGGTCCCAACAGTTTAGGAATTGGGGACCAAAAGGGCATCAAAAATTGAATAATTGAGGTTCTTTGATATGCCAAATCTAACTGTGTATGTAGATTCTTAATTGTTGGTCCCGTTTTCAAATTGGTCTACATTAAGGTCCAAAGGGTCCAAAATTAAACTTAGTTTGATTTTAACAAAAATTGAATCCTTGGGGTTCTTTGATATACTGAATCTAAAACTTTACTTAGATTTTTATACGCCCGTCAAAATTTTGACAGGACGTATTAGGGTATACAAATGTCCGGTGTCCGTCCGTCTGTCCGTCGTAAACATGTCGCACTGTAACTTGAGAACGACTTATCTAAATTTCATGAAACTTAATATAGTTGTTTTTTATGATGGTCAAATGATCTGTATACTTTTTGGTGAAAATAAGATTTAAACTTTTTGAGTTACGGCACTTTGTAACTAAAACAGGGGTGTGTTTTTTTTCACATGTCTCACCGTATCTCAAAAACGATTCTTGATTATTGCTTAAAACTTTACACACTTCTTAGTTATATTAATCTTAATATCTGTATACTTTTTGGTGATGATTCAAAATTTCATTTTTGTCGAGCCTGCAACTTTTGTTGCAGAAAGCTCGACATAGGGATAGTGATCCGGCGGCGGCATTAGCTCACTTCTTAAAAGCTTGATATTTTAGAAGGTGGAAGACCTGGATGCTTCATACTTTGTATATAGATGCTTCATGTTACGAAGTTTCCGTCAGTCACATGTCCAATGTCCTTGACCTCATTTTCATGGTTCAGTGACCACTTGAAAAAAAAGTTCAAATTTTTTGTAATGTTGAATTCTCTCTTATTATAAGTAATAGGATAACTATATTTGATATGTGCGTACCTTGCAAGGTCCTAGTGTCTGTCGGACAGTTTTCACTTGACCTCGACCTCATTTCATGGATCAGTGAACAAGGTTAAGTTTTGATGGTCAAGTCCATATCTCAGATACTATAAGCAATAGGGCTAGTATATTCGGTATATGGAAGGACTGTAAGGTGTACATGTCCAACTGGCAGGTGTCATCTGACCTTGACCTCATTTTCATGGTTCAGTGGTTATAGTTAAATTTTTGTGTTTTGGTCTGTTTTTCTCATACCATATGCAATAGGTCTACTATATTTGTTGTATGGAATGATTGTTAAGTGTACATGTCTAGCGGGCAGATGTCATGTGACCTTGACCTCATTTTCATGGTTCAGTGGTCAAAGTTAAGTTTTTGAGTTTTGGTCTTTTTATCTAATGCTATATGCCATAGGTCCACTATATTTGGTGTATGGAAATATTTTATGATCTTTATGTCAGTCGAGCAGGTTTTATTTAACCATGACCTCATTTTCACGGTTCATTGCACAGTGTTAAGTTTTTGTGTTTTGGTCTATTTTTCTTAAACTATAAGTAATGTGTCAACTATATATGTTGTATAAAAGCATTGTTAGCTGTACCTGTCTGCCTGGCATGGTTCATCTGACCTGGACCTCTTTTTCAAGGTTCATTGGTCTTTGTTTAGTTATCTTGGTTAATGTTAAGTTTATGTGACAGTTGTAATAAAGCTTAGCTTTATACTTAGGACTATCAACATAATATCAATGATTAGTATAGAAGGCGAGACATTTCAGCGTGTGCACTCTTGTTGAGTTATTGAGTATTTTGTAAAAAAGGGGGAGGGTTTTTTACATTTCGCGCCGTATCTCAAAAACGATTTATGATTATTGCTTAAAACTTGACACACTTCTTTGTTATATTAATCTAAAGATCTGTATACCTTTTGGTGATGATTCAAAATTTCATTTTTGAGTTATTGAGTATTTTGTAAAAACGCCGTGTCTCAAAAGCAATAAATGGTAATTGCTTAAAACTTTCCCAGAAACTATTTATGATTATTGCATAAAACTTCCACACAAGACGTCGGGCGTATCATGGGCTCATGGCGCAGCTGTTTATTTATTAATGGCCCGGTTTTCAAGTTGGTCCAAATTAGGGTCCAAAATTAAACTGATAGGGTCGAGATCTCACAAACACGTTTAACCCCGCCGCATTTTTGCGCCTCTCCCAAGTCGGAAGCCTATGGCATTTGTTAGTCTTGTATTATTTTAATTTTAGTTTCTTGTGTACAATTTGGAAATTAGTGTGGCGTTCATTATCACTTAACTATTATATATTTGTTTAGGGGCCAGCTGAAGGATGCGGGAATTTCTCGCTACATTGAAGACCTGTTGGTGACCTTCTGCTGTTGTTTTTTTCTATGGTCGGGTTGTTGTCTCTTTGGCACATTCCCCATTTCCATTCTCAATTTTATTTGTTTGATTTCATTAAAAATTGAATATTTAGGGTTCTTTGATAGGCCAAATCTAACTGTGTATGTAGAATCTTGACTTTTGGTCCCGTTTTCAAATTGGTCTACATTAAGGTCCAAAGGGTCCAAAATTAAACTAAGTTTGATGTAACAAAATTTGAATTCTTGGGCTTCTTTGATATGCTGAATCTAAACATGTACTTAGATTTTTATGCCCCACCTACGATAGTAGAGGGGCATTATGTTTTCTGGTCTGTGCGTCCGTTCGTCCGTCTGTCCCGCTTCAGGTTAAAGTTTTTGGTCAAGGTAGTTTTTGATGAAGTTTAAGTCCAATCGACTTCAAACTTAGTACACATGTCCCCTATGATATGATCTTTCTAATTTTAATGCCAAATTAGAGTTTTTACCCCAATTTCACGGTCCACTGAACATGGAAAATGATAGTGCGAGTGGGGCATTCGTGTACTGAGGACACATTCTTGTTGATTATGGTCCCAGTTTTCAAGTTGGTCCAAATCAGGATCCCTAAATTATTATATTACACAATTAAAGGGCCCATGAAGAGCAAAGTAATTTAATAGAAATGGCAATAGAAAGTATATGATGCACAGCAAGTTGATGTTTTGGGAGAAAGGTTAGACGAATGACAATATGTAAAATGACAACTCACCCTGAATATGTGCATGAAATATTTGTCACTGGACTTTTATCAAACCACAATCAATTAAATGTCATTTGATTGATTTGGCTCTTTGTATCATCAATTAAACTGTAAAAGGATCTTCGTAAATCAAAGGCTTCAATTCTGATGTTATGTTCAATTATATAGTAGATGTTATATAGGTGATAAAGTCAGATCATGAATAAAATTTTGGCAATGATAAACATATTAAAAGAATTTATTTATTGACAATAAGTAAGCTATTGTAAAGTTCAGTTTTTATACGACCGCAAAAATTGAAATTTTTTTGGTCGTATATTGGTATCACGTTGGCGTCGTCGGCGTCCGAAGACTTTTAGTTTTCGCACTCTAACTTTAGTAAAAGTGAATAGAAATCTATGAAATTTTAACACAAGGTTTATGACCACAAAAGGAAGGTTGGGATTGATTTTGGGAGTTTTTGTCCTTACAGTTTAGGAATAAGGTGCCAAAAAGGGCCCAAATAAGCATTTCTTGGTTTTCGCTCTATAACTTTAGTTTTAGTAAATAGAAATCCATAAAATTTTGACACAAGGTTTATGACCACAAAAGAAAGGTTGGGATTGATTTTGGGAGTTTTGGTTCCAACAATTTAGGAATTAGGGGCAAAAAAAAGGCCCAAATAAGCATTATTCTTGGTTTTCGCACAATAACTTTAGTATAAGTAAATAGAAATCTATGAAATTTAAACACAAGGTTTATGACCATATAAGGAAGGTTGGAATTGATTTTGGGAGTTTTGGTTCCAACAGTTTAGGAATAAGGGCCCCAAAGGGTCCAAAATTAAACTTTGTTTGATTTCATCAAAAATTGAATAATTGGGGTTCTTTGAAATGCCAAATCTAACTGTGTATGTAGATTCTTGATTTTTGGTTCCCCTTTTTCAAATTGGTCTACATTAAAGTCCAAAAGGTCCAAAATTAAACTAAGTTTGATTTTAACAAAAATTAAATCCTTGGGCTTCCTTGATATGCTGTATCTAAACATGTACTTAGATTTTTTATTATGGGCCTAGTTTTCAAGTTGGTCCAAATCAGGGTCCAAAATTAAACTTTTTTTTATTTCATCAAAAATTTATTATTTAGGTTTCTTTGATATGCCAAATCTAACTGTGTATGTAGAATCTTGACTTTTGGTCCCGTTTTCAAATTGGTCTACATTAAGGTCCAAAGGGTCCAAAATTAAACTAAGTTTGATTTAACAAAAATTGAATTCTTGGGCTTCTTTGATATGCTGAATGTAAACATGTACTTAGATTTTTGATTACGGGCCCAGTTTTCAAGTTGGTCCAAATCAGGATCCAAAATTATACTACAAATGTATTAAGTATTGTGCAATAGCAAGTATTTTCAATTGCACAGTATTGCGCAATAGTAAGAAATATGTAATTGCACAATATTGCGCAATAGCAAGAAAAATTCAATTGGAGTTATCTTTCTTTGTCCAGAATAGTAGTTCAATCAACTTAAAGGGAAATTCCGCGATTTTTTACTTATCATCTAATTATGTTCATCTTAACATAAAAAACACATTTGCAAAGTTTTAAATTTATATTCCTTCTAATAACGGAGAAAATCAAGTATCTGTAACTTTTTTGGTTGAATTCTCGAGTGGGTCGTGACGTATTAGCCCGATTTATTGAATTCTGGGAAAAAATAAAATCTGTTTAACTCTTATAGCTTATCGACAATATACGTAATTAAAAGCGCACAGCTGACGAATGGTCGTAGTTATTAACCACAATATAATAATGAACGAAAATGAATATGCATATACCGTTTTGTATTGATTGAATTAAACTCCTATAAAATTATCTCTAGTAAATGTTTTTGAATAAATTTAATTAATTATTGTTGAGATTTTATTCATAAAATATTTATTGAACATTTTTACTGATATTGAACTGAAAATATTTCAGTTCTATTTATCGTTGTTGTTTTGATAATCATTTCAATGCAACTAATGTGTGAGCAGAGTGTGTATATTATTTTGTAAAGGTCGACTGTATTTTTCTCGGCTTGAGGTCAATTCGTTTACCTTGTAGCTATTTAGCCGCAGGTGTGAGTTCAAGCGTACACCGGTATAAATGTTGTTATTTGGAAAGGATAAACAGAAAGGATTAGAAAGAGTATGATGTCACGATGTTAATACACTTAGATTTAATACACGATGAGAATAAAGATTCAATAATTAAATTGTGTAAATTAATTGAAAATAAAATTCAGATTCGTAAATCCGAAAATGTATAAAAATAAAAGGAAACAATTTTTGATTACTTTCTTAGCGGCAATTGGCGTAAAGATTCAAATATGAAGTAAAAATTAATAGTTTTAATCTTTAATAAAAACTAAATGCAATATTACCCAATTTGATATACCATTGTACATCTGTTTGATATCATTGACTTTACCGGAATTTCTTAACTTGTATTCAAATGTGGCTGTGTTTAAATGCTAATAAAACTATTGCAATCTTAAAGTTTTTAATTGACAAAAAAATACAACATACATGTTTGTTTTTTTTTAGTTTCTTTTTAACATTTTATTCTTACATAATTAAATTCATTAGACAATCATTTACACGAACTTTTTGTGAAAAAATACCAATTATCTAAGCTAAGGCATTATTTTTTTTAAGGATTTTTGAGGATTTTTTTTTAATTCTATGATAATATTTGTGCAATGTTGAACATGATAGCCGTCATTAATCCAAATAAGTCATACAGTAGTTGTAATAAAAGTTATATCTTAGTCATGCATAACTGATATTGACGAATTTAGAATAGTTCGTCCATACATCGTTGTTCTTGAAACAATCATTATTAGTATACATGTAAGTTTCCTGACGTATAAGAGCCATTGAGGATGAGCTCCAGAGAAAACAGACTAGTAGCGTTTCGTTCGTTTGTTTGTTGGGAAAGGAGAGGAAATGCAACCGCTTGTACAGATAAACGACAGAATTACCATACAAGCATTTATAATCAACACAATCAGAAACAGTTCCCATCGTTAGACGGGGAATATGAAGGCTTTCAAGAATGAACAAGTGACATGTCTAACTCGAACAGTTGGAAAACGGACTATCGACATCGACCGCTTGTTCTTGATATTTGAAATTGTATGCATATATACGTATACGTTTATGATAGTGATGAGTTCTGGTGTCTGACAAAAACTTAATTCCTTCATGGTTATATCTTGCCATACGTTTATATTGGTTTGTAAGGTGATTACTCAAAATCGTTATTTGAAAATCCTGTTTGTGAGATGTATATTCATTTCAATACAGAAATTTCGTCTATATATTTCACAAGTGTATAACACGGAGAAGCTCTGAAGGTTCATTACTCCCATTTTGTTTGGGTGTGAACCATCGATGTTGACAGCAATATCAAAGAATAAGATGATGTATAGAAAGAACTATGGGCGTCATGTGGCAAATATTACATGCATATCGGACAATGAGTTGTCAATCTGTATGAAAAGATTTCCAATACAACCATATTATTGAGAAGGAATTTTTACATGCTATACTCTCGTACTAGTATTACAGGGTTCTTGTGGCGTTCACCTTAGACACACATCTTTTTAACGATGTTTAAAAAAAAGACAGAACCAATTTAATGTCATATTTCTCTATTTTTTATATATAACTAAAAGTCTTTCATCTGACAAGAATACCCCTATTTAGCGGACAAGTAATTTATTCTTTTTTCTGTTATTGAATACCAAGAAAGAAAAAAAAATCCCGAAATTAATTTGAAATTTTGATACTCAAAAGTTTCCCAGCAAAATATTCACATCCCTTCGGGATAATTAGTGTTCGTCCAGTGGCATATATAACAATTGTGATGACGAATTCCTTCCTTTGTTCGAGAACAATCTTATTTCACTATGTCCACAACTTCAATGAACCAAAGCAAAAGTTATACATCGACCTGTATTTAAATCAAATTGGTTCTCTTCTTCTTCTTCTGGTATATTATTATAATAGTCTATCGACATTCGATGATTACATACTGTTGGCATACGTGGACTAGTCTATTTACAACACTTTTACCCCTATTTATTCAAAATATATATTTTTTTCTTATGTTCAATGTATACATGTATATATTTTAAATTGCGCTATAGTTCCGTTACTTTCTATCCAGTCGTATAAACGAATCGTCGGCAAGTGCGTACATTTTTTTAAATCAATATTTCTGGTATGTTCCAATCTGTCCTTCACTTTTGACAATGAGTATATATTACATTTTCCCAAATTCACCCTTGGAAAAAATATTTAAATAGATTTTAATTTCATCAAATCTTATATTTTGGGTATTATTTATATTTTTATGAATAATATTCTTTACACCAGAAATGTTATTTATAAACAAGCGTATGAGTTTGGTAATGACAAGTAAGACAGAGTTGTATATTATACATCTGATAGTCTAAATGTTATCAGCCGTGTACACTGATCAATACCTGCAGAAGTGAAACGATGCGTGAACTTGCAAGCCCGACAGGAAATCGCTGGAATACCTGGACGTGTCACCTCACACCCCTCACAATACCTTTGGAAGTAATACCTTTAGCCATGCTGGTGATCAGAAGAGGGAAGATCAAAATTTATTTGAAAACAGTTTATTACTTTAAAGAATTATGAACAAATTAGATTTTCGAAAACAATTTTCACGGAACACTTATATATATGATTTCAACTTTGACTTTTTACCTAATTCCAATATTAACAGTTTAAAAACAACAGACCATGTTCATTTAAAAAAAATAAGAACATTTTCCGTATCAAGTTAATTTGTCAGATAAAACAATCGTACGATTGACAAAATATTGACACGCAATTACGACTACATCGGTTACTGTAGTTTTTGTCCTTTGTGGTTTATAGACATATCGGGACTTTTAATCGGGGAAGACGACAAAATGGCGGAATGCAGAGAATTGATACTCTAAATTTAAAATCGATGGTGATCTCTTATCTAACGGAATAAAACTTTAATATCTATAAATTTGAGCATTTCTATATAGAATGGACATAATATCAATTTTTGATTTTTTTGCGAAGTTTCCCTTTAAATCATTGTTTTATACAATAATATACAATGTATATTCACTTTTACTACCAACTGATAAATTAAAACAATCTTTACCATTCAGTGATAACAAGAACTTTTTTTACATTTTAATATTTCATGATGTATTTAAATAAGTATTTATTGTTGCAAACTCCATTAGAAATTTGAATTGAGATCAGTTTTGGAATATGGGAAAGGGGGATGTGAAAGTATTTATTTTTTTATTTTTTTTGGGGGGGGGGGTTAATTTTTCTCATTTTAGATTTCATAAATAAAAAGAAAATTTCTTCAAACATTTTTTGAGAGGATTGATATTCACAGCATAGTGAATTGCTCAAAGGAAAAACAAATAATTTTATAAGTTCATTAGACCACATTCATTCTGTGTCAGAAACCTATGCTGTGTCAACTATTTAATCACAATCCAAATTTAGAGTTGAATCCAGCTTGAATGTTGTGTCCATACTTTCCCCAACTGTTCAGGGTTCAACCTCTGCGGTCGTATAAAGCTGTGCCCTGCGGAGCATCTGGTTTATATTGTAATTTAAAACTTGAGTAAGATGCTCAAATTGTAAACAACAGGGGTGTTGCTAAACGGCGGAAACGGAAAGAAATATTGATATGGACGGAATTTAAGGGGTTCAAGTGGGGTTGGCGACAACTGCCATTATCAATAAAGACTGAAATCATAATGACTTGACTACAGGTCAGATATGTTGCACCCTTATCGTCTACGTGCATTTTTTAAAAACGTATGCCCCTACTATACATAAGATAGTACCGTGGCACATGTTTTTTTTAATTTAATAGGCATTGACTATTAGCGGGCTACATGTCTGACCTGTAGCCAAGTCCCTATGCCTGAAATATCAAAATCACACAAGATGAAGGCTTAATATAGGATAGTCAATTGATACGGTGCTTTTTGTCCGCAATTTGCTGTTTGTGTGCTTTTGCTTTTTGTCCGACACTTTTGCTTTTTGTCTGACACTTTTGCTTTTAGTCCGTTGCTTTTTGTCCGTTTAACTTTTTGTCCGATAATTTTGCTTTTTGTCCGGTTTTTTTTATAGCTTACCTGGCCCAGAGGGCTAGGTGAGCTTTTCTTATTACTTAGCATCCGTTGTTGTTGTTTACTTTAACAAAAATGTTCTCCTCTGAAAGTACTGGCAAAATTAAAGCAAAATGGCCAAGATCATCCTTAGGATATCTAATTTCAAAAAAGTATCCAATGACCCCGTCCAATTATCAAGATGTCCGCCATGTCTAAGAATAGAACATAGGGGTAAAATTTAGATTTTGACTTATATCTCTGAAACTAAAGTATTTAGAACCAATCTGATAGGGGGTAAACATATTCATCAGGTCAAGATCTATCCGCCCGAATTTTTTAGACACATCAGACAACGCGTTTGTGGGTTGCTTCCCCTGAATTAGTAATTTTAGGTAAATTAGCAGTTTTTTTTTTTTTATTTGATTGAGTTTTATTTTTAAGTCATTATAACAACTTATCTTATTTAGTTAATACATGGAAGTATTATATTGACGTCAATATAATATCCATGGTTAATATAACGACTAAGCTTAATTTTTGATTCAATGATATTTCCCACATGCATCAATTTTGTTAAATTTGTTAAATTCAACCGTCCGGGTTACAGACTAGTTCCAGACTTGATTCTATGTCTATTTTAATTCAACATTGTATCCATATAAATTTATAAGAAATATTATCTTATATAAAATTATTGTGATATTATATATATATACTAGAACACACCCGTGATATCGCGGGTCCGTGACTAAATTTAAGTATATAACTATGCGCAAGCCTTATTTTAGTATTATTAGCTCACCTGGCCCGAAGGGCCAAGTGAGCTTTTCCCATCACTTTGCGTCCGTCGTCGTCGTTAACTTTTACAAAAAATCTTCTCCTCTGAAACTACTGGGCAAAATTAAACCAAACTTGGCCACAATCATCATTGGGGTATCTAGTTTAAAAAATGTGTCCGGTGACCCGGCCAACCAACCAAGATGGCTGCCATGTCTAAAAATAGAACATAGGGGTAAAATGCAGTTTTTGGCTTATAACTCAAAAACCAAAGCATTTAGAGCAAATCTGACACGGGGATAAAATTGTTTATCAGGTCAAGGTCTATCTGCTTTGAAATTTTCGGATGAATCGGACAACCCGTTGTTGGGTTGCTGCCCCTGAATTGGTAATTTTAAGGAAATTTTGCTGTTTTTGGTTATTATCTTAAATATTATTATAGATAGAGATAAACTATAAACAGCAATAATGTTCAGCAAAGTAAGATTTACAAATAAGTCAACGTGACTGAAATGGTCAGTTGACCCCTTTAGGAGTTATTGCCCTTTATAGTCAATTTTTAACCATTTTTCGTAAATCTTAGTTATCTTTTACAAAAATCTTCTCCTCTGAAACTACGGGGCCAAATTAATCCAAACTTGGCCACAATCATCTTTGGATCATCTAGTTTAAAAAATGTGTCCGATGACCCGGCCATCAAATCAAGATGGCCGCCATGGCTAAAAATAGAACCATAGGGGTAAAATGCAGTTTTGGGCTTATAACTCAAAAACCAAAGCATTTAGAGCAAATCTGACCCAAGTAAAATTGTTTATCAGGTCAAGATCTATCTGCCCTGATATATTCAGATGAATCGGACAACCCCTTGTTGGGTTGCTGCCCCTGAATTGGTAATTTTAAGGAAATTTTGTTGTTTTTGGTTATTATCTTAAATATTATTATAGATAGAGATAAACTGTAAACAGCAATAATGTTCAGCAAAGTAAGATTTACAAATAAGTAAATGTGACCGAAATGGTCAGTTGACCCCTTTAGGAGTTATTGCCCTTTATAGTAAATTTTCAACCATTTTTCGTAAATCTTAATCTTTTACAAAACATGCAAAAATCTTCTCCTCTGAAACTACGGGGCCAAATTAATCCAAACTTGGCCACAATCATCTTTAGGGTATTGAGTTTAAAAAATGTGTCCGGTGACCTGGCCATCAAATCAAGATGGCCGCCACGGCTAAAAATAGAACATAGGGATAAAATGCAGTTTTTGGCTTATAACTCAAAAACCAAAGCATTTAGAGCAAATCTGACCTTGGTAAAATTGTTTATCAGGTCAAGATCTATCTGCCCTGATATTTTCAGATGAATCGGACAACCTGTTGTTGGGTTGCTGACCCTAAATTGGTAATTTTAAGAAAATTTTGCTGTTTTTGGTTAATATCTTGAATATTATCATAGACAGAGATAAACTGTAAATAGAGAATATCATATGGCTTATTCAATATCACATCTGTATCAACCCGAGACACCAATATAATCCCAAGAGCTCTGTTCGAGGGATTATATTGGTTGAGGGTTGATACGGTGTGTGATATTGAAAAAGTCATATCATATACACTTTATTATATACATATACTTCACTGAGATTTTTTTATGTGACATGACGTCATACTGATAAGGAGGTTTAAAATGACGTCATACAGATTATATGTTTGACATGACCAGAGGCGGATTTAGGGGGGGGGCAGGGGGCCCGGCCCCCCCCCTTTTTGGGAAAAAATTTGGTTGCTTATTTAGGGAATCACTGAAGCGTGATTGGAGCGAGCCCCCTCTTAGGTCAGTCAGTGGGCCCCCACTTATGAAAATTTCTGGATCCGCCACTGATGACGTCATACAGATTAGGGGTTTGATAAAGCCTTTGCAACAGTGACTGCAATCGATGACGTGACGTCATACAGATTAAAGGTGTGATAAAGCCTTTGTAACCGTGCTGATATTGATATCATCACGGGTGGCTGATATCGATATCATCACGGGTGGCTGATACAGCACGCTTGCCAATGATTGTATTACACATACAATTTATCTGTATTTACTACTAAGTATATAATAAACAGCAATAATGTTCAGCAAAGTAAGATTTACAAATAAGTCAACATAACCTAAATGGTCAATTGAGCCCTTAAGGAGTTATTGTCCTTTACAGTCAATTTTTAACAATTTTCATAAAATTTGTAAATTTTTATTAACATTTTCCACTGAAACTACTCGACCAAGTTCATTATAGATAGAGATAATTGTAAGCAGCAAGACTGTTTAGTAAAGTAAGATGTACAAACACATCACCATCACCAAAACACAATTTTGTCATGAATCCATCTGCTTCCTTTGTTTAATATTCACATAGACCAAGGTGAGCGACACAGGCTCTTTAGAGCCTCTAGTTTTTTATCTGATAAAGTCATGCCGATAATAAGATACACAGTTTTCTCTGCTTTCAAATCTATCTGTTTGAACCCGTCGAACTGGAACTTATCAATTATTGGTAATATTAATTATTTGGATAACAAAAGGTCCTGGAATGTATATAACTAATTGGACACTTTTTTATACTTTTTATTCTGGAATATAAAAAATATTACCATAAAAAGGTTAAATGGTCGTCGATTTTCCCAAAAGTTTTGAAGTTGCACATAGGAAGTAGTGCTCGATAGAAATCCTTCTATAGTTTATTATTCCCTGTGCTGTTGGTTAAGATGTCAAAGAACAATTGTATGAAATATTTGATCGCCGAAAATCTATAAAGATGATTCGTTTACATTTCCCAAATGGCAAAAGTCGTAGGAATATTGTTTGTCATCGATACGTATTACATACGTCAGTAGTCTATTAAAATCAGCTGATATAAGTTGGCGGCAATTTCAAATTACATAGAAGACGAAATTTACGTACTTTTTAAATTGGGAGGATTCTGATGATACATAGGTGAGGGCCTGGACAGGGTATTGGGAGCATGGGAGAGAGGGGGCGGGAAAAAGGAGAGAAGGGGCAGGAGAAAGGAGAAAAGGGGAGAAAAAAGGAGAAAAAATGTATATTAAAATAATTGAAATTTAATAAATGAGTTAATCAAAAGATTCATGAAAGTGCAAATAAAAAGTAAAATAACAACAGCAAAAAACGACTCCGAGGAAATATAAAAACGGAAAGTCTTTAATCTAACTGCAAAATCAAACAAATGGATAACAACTGTCATATTCCGAATTGGTACAGGCATTTTCTTATGTAGAAAATGGTGGATTGGACCTGGTTTTATGGCTAGCCAATCCTTTCATTTGTATGACAGTCGCAGAAAATTCCCCAAAATGGCAAAGTAACGAAAAAAATATTCCGAACCTCGTCACTATATATATAATTTATTACGATCTCTTATATATGGAGAAAGACTAAAAACTAACAATTTCCAGGATTTTATTGTGAGCCCGTACATGTATAGAGACACATATCACCATCCTTGTTTGTTTTTTTGATAAATTGCTTCAAAGTTATCCGATATGAATATAATTTGGCAGAAAAAAGATGACATTACTTAATATAGAGTAACGTGTATTTTTCTGAGAGCTATTGAAAAATATGTAACGGGATCTGAATGGTGTTTGTTATTTTGTTTTCATTCCCCCTGTCTGGTTTCGTAAATTTCCTTTTAATTCTACTGATTTAGTTTTATTTCTAACTAACAGGGTGCCCATTCAGCTTCAAATTTGTTATTGAGTGAACAGTGATTTTCAAGTACAATTCGAATTGATTGATTTGAGGTTGCAAATGTCCGGTGGCAAATATTTCAGCCATGTACAGGACGATACAATACAATTTGAAATTGTTGTGTCTAAAAGACGCATTTCTAATGCAGCCATCAAACAAGATTACTGATAAAGACATTCCGTCAGTTGTAAAAGTGAAAGATAAATAATACATGTTTTTAATATAGTATATTCTCTGTATGATGTAAACGTTTGGGTAGTGTGCATAGTTGCAGACAAACCTTGCAAACTGTATAAAATGTAAGTTCAACATTCTGTCATTCACGAAAAATGATACAATAAAAAAAATCTGAGAACAAACATGCATCCTCTATAAGTAAAACACTCGGTCCATTATAAAAGTTCCACCTTGAAATTGTACACTGCATGTAGAAGGAGGAAGTCGGACTATATGCTCTGCGTGCCTTTATACTTTTCAAAATACCAAATTTTGCAACCTGTCATTTAAAAAAAGTCTTGACTGAATATTTGCACTTTTGGTATATATAATTTTTTTTTAAGTTGACATAAAGAAAATGTAGCACTTCGAAATAAGTTGTATAAACCCTAAGCTACATCCTATATATACCGATTACGTGAGGGACGGGTGGCCAAATGGACACGGGTAAAACAGTACGTTCGCGGCATTTTGTCGAGGAACCAAAATATATAATAAGCGTTTATGAATGTGTTCTATTTTACAAAGTATTTGGTGACAACATTTATTTTTGAAGAAGCAGCTCATAGTGGAATATAGTTGGGAAATATCAACTGTACATCATGTCCAACTGAACAAAAGACAAAACACATCCATTCTTGTACACCCAAGTGTAAATTAACGTGTACCAACATGATATTAAAATGTACTTTAATACTTTTATGCCATTTAAAATATTAATTACTTTCAACCTCAGATATTGCTACCATTTAATGTAACAGAAAAATGACGTTAAAATGGGAAACACGCACTATTTAAATTTTCCTGTTGTCCTTGTTGGGTAAACTCAAAGTATAACACATTAGTATAAATGCTGTAAGATTTCAATCCAATATGATTTTATAATTAAGATATGCTATTAGATTTTACTGTCATTAATTTTGAGCCTCTTGGGGGAAAGTTTCTGCATAACGTCATATTCAACCCGAATATGATTTTATTCACGCGTTGGTACAAAAGACAATACGTACAATGGCTTAAATTATGTACTGAAGTTATCTAACTTTTTGATGGTCTTATAGATGTGCATTCTTTGAGATATGTGTATCATTTCGTTTGGTTGAAGCAGGACATTCACAGCAAGCGGAGGGATAAACCTGCGAATGCAGTTCAATGTAATCCCTAGCATATTACGCTTGTTGCGGCCGTCAAATAATGTTAACGGACAACTTTGCAAGACATTTTCATTAATCTGTATTTTTTATAGATAACCTGTAATCTTTTTTTTTTTTTTTTTACAACAAATAAATATTCTTTATTCATCAAATTGCTTGTTACAACTTTACTTCATTGTCCAAGCTTCAATAAAGTATCCCTGTGAAATACTTTCTGAGTATCCAGGAAAATACACAGAATATAAATAAATATAAACATTATTTTTTTTCCATCAATTATATCAATCTTTTTAACTTTATGAAAAATACATTATGAGATATTGTTTTGTTCTCATTCATAAACCTTCGTAGTTCCTTTATAAACATAGCATACACATCTAAAAATTTCAGTTTTTGCTCTGACACATAGTACGACTTGTAAATACAAAAACCTAAAATTGTCAAGAAATAATTTAAACCGTTATATCCTTGATCTGATATTTTGTATCCAAATACTATATGTTTTGCCAATATCTTGTTTTGAAAATTCATTTTGGCTAGAAGATAATGTACTTTCTCCCAAAAATCTTTCATAAATGAACATGTAATAAAGAAATGCAAATAATCTTCTTCTTTTGTTTTACAAAAGTTGCATTTATCGTTCTCAGATATTTTCCACTTTAATAGTAGCTGCTTTGTAGGAATGATATATTGAAGCAGTTTCCATCTGAAAATTTTCAACTTATTTTCCTTTAAAATTTTAAATATAAAATCATATACAAATGGCATCTGTGGTACGTATTCTAATTTTAAATATCTTGTCCAAATGTTGATACCGATTGGCTTTGTATATTTTGTATCTACTAAAGTTTTATAGAGTATTTTATTATTGATATCTTTTGTTTCAATTTGTTTATTTTGCCATCTTAATTTAACCTTACATATATTGATTTTACTCTTAACGGAGTTTTCTTTTTTTAAAACTTGCATCCATTCTTTTGGGATGCAGGATTTTAACATCTTAAACTCTGCAATCCAGTTTGTTTTATTAATTAACTTTTTTAAAATAAAACTTTCGGATAAATTTCCTTTACTATCCAACATGTCGTTTATATAAACCAATCCACTTTTAACCCAGTTCGGGAAAAACAGGCATTTGTTGCGATATTTAATATATTTATTTCCCCAAATAATCTGTTTTCTAATATTAGAGAAGTGATTAGAAAATGTTGATAAACCTCCTCCTGTTTTAACCCAACTTGAAATTACTTGTGAATAAAAGTCGGGTATTTTTCCAAGTCTATCTATTGATTTAATATTATCTAAATTCATGTTAAAAACAAGAAAGTTTTTACCAAGATTGTTAAAATATTTAGTAGGAATAATCTTCCAATTCGACATATTGGTTGTTGTTAATTTTGAGACCCATGAGGCTTTCAGTGCAGTAAAATAACTATCAAAATCGATCATTCTTAACCCCCCTTTTTGGTATTCTCCAATAAGTGTGTTTCTTTTTACTTTGTCATTTTTTCCTTCCCAAATGTATTTGAAACAGCAGCTTTCAATTTCTTTCAAGTAAATCTCTGGAACTTTACACGAAGTAGCCAAAAATGTAAATTTTGGTAATATTAAAGATTTTATGATCAATATTTTCCCAACCATTGTTAATTTTCTTTTTTCCCATGTTTTAATTAATGATTTCATGTTATCTATTTTAGATTCCCAATTTAACTTTTCACATTGAAGTTTATCGTGACCAAAATAAATACCTAAAGCTTTGACGGGTTTGTCGGTCCAGCGTATGCCTTCAATCTTATCTACGCTGTTTTTAAGCGCCCCAATCCAAATTCCTTCTGTTTTATTACGATTTAGCTTTAACCCTGAGAAAGAGCCAAATGTTTCAATTATATTCATAGCTTTAGATATATCTGATTTTGAACTACAAAACAGAGTTGTATCATCAGCTAATTGTGATATTTTAATGCTATGTGTTTTATTATCTATAGTAACACGAAAACCTTTAATGTCTGAGGTTTGCCTCAATCGCTCGGCCATAATTTCGACTGATAAAACAAAAAGTAAAGCCGATAAAGGACACCCTTGACGGATTCCTCTAGAGTTTTCAAAAATTTCGGATACCCATCCATTATTTATTACACACGTCTGTATTCCCTTATATAATGTTTCCACCCATGATATGAATGATTCATTAAAACCAAAATGCTTTAGAACACTTAACATAAATTCCCATTCCAAAGAATCAAAAGCTTTTGTAAAATCAACAAATATTATAGCCCCATCTATTCCGTTTGATTCTGCATAGTCCATTATATCTTGGATTTGCCGTAAATTAAATCCAATAAAACGATTTTTTACATATCCGGTTTGATCTTCATTAATTAATTTAGGAAGAAGTTTTTTTAGTCTCTGTGCTAAAACATGAGATAGTATTTTCAAATCTACATTTAATAATGATATCGGACGATAATTGTCTAAAGATAATGGATCATTTTTCTTGAATAATAAAGAAAGAACACCTGTTCGTTGTGTATATGAAAGAAGTTTTTCCTCATGTCCCTTATTTAGAACTTTTACCAACATTGTTTTTAATTTTTCCCAGAATGTCTTATAAAATTCTAATGTTAAACCATCTAGACCAGGTGATTTATTTAGCTTCATCGTGTTAATAGCTTTAGTACATTCATCTATAGTAACCTCCCCATCACAAACTTTAAAGTCATTTACATTTATCTCCCTTTCCATAATAGTATCACCTACATATGTATGCAGTAGATCTTTATCTGGAGCCGTGGTTGTATATAATATTTTATAATAGTTTTTAATCATTTCTAAAATTTGTTCTTGATTTGTTGTTACCTCGTTATTTTCATTTCTTAGTTTGTTAATAGATTTTTTGACTTGTCGCTGTTTTTCTAATCCCAGAAAATAAGAATTATTCTTTTCCCCTAGTTCTATCCATTTCTCCCTTGATCTAATTTGAGCCCCCTTTGCTTTATATTCATAAATTGTGTCTAATTGTAATTCTAATTGTTTAATATTATTTGTTAGTGTTTCATCTTCTTTTAATTGTTTATCTTTGGTTGTCATTAAGTGTTCTAATTCGCTTTCTAATTTTCTTGTTGTCTCCCTTGATAACTTCGATTTTCTTTTACAGTATAGAATAGATTCATCTCTAATTTCAATTTTTAGATTGTCCCATAAAAGACGGATATCGCTACTGTCATTATTGATCATACGATTTTCGAACTGATTTATTACCCTGTTGATTGTGTTTTTATATTCAATATCCTTTAAGATAGAATTATTTAGTTTCCAGTATCCATTCCCTCTTTCTGAAGCCCCTGTCTTAAAGTTTAAAACTATCCCTTGATGGTCAGTCACTTTAATCAGTGCCGGTTTAATTTTACAATATTCAACGAGAGACTGGAATTCTTTTGCAATTAAAATTAAATCTATCCTACTAGCTTGTGTCTTATCCTTTCTTCTCCATGTAAACTGTTGTGTGCTTTTATGTAAAATACGCCAAATATCTATAAAATTATGATTTTTTAAAAGAACTTTTAAACTATTAACAGGCTTTGAAAATTTCGTATTTTTATTTAAGCTTTTCCTATCTAAAGTTTTCAATGCTTCATTGAAATCGCCGGCAACTAGAGTAATGCCTATAGAATTTTCTTTTATAAAATTGTTTACTTTTTTAAAGAAAGAATTTCTATCGGTTCTATAATTTGGTGCGTAAAGACAAACTAAAGACAATATTACATTATCCATTTTCACATTTAATAAAATAAGTCTTCCGTCATTATCGCAGAATTTATTAATAACCTCAATGTCTGCATGCTTATTTATACCTATTGCTACCCCCCTACTTGCCGTAGTTCCATGACTGCAGTGAAAAATAAAATCAGTTTCTTTTTCTAGACTAGCCCTAGTTTCTTCATTTAGATGTGTTTCTTGTAAAAGTGCAATGGAACACTTATTACGTTTAACCCAATCTATGACTCTTAATCCTTTTTCTTTATTTTGTATACCATTAACATTAAGGACATTAAGTGTACATAAATTAATATTTGTCATTATAATGATTAGTTAAAAGGTAATTTAATTTCGTTGACTTATCTATATGATCTATTCTAACATTAAAGTACAAACTTTCAATTGACAACAGGTAAAAATTTGCGACCTTATTTAATCTCGTGTCAGTTATTAACCCGTGAAGTACGGACGTACCCAGGTACATAAAATTTGTTTCATCACCTGTTACATTGTGTATAAAGCATTCAACATGATAACCTGTAATCTTAATACAATTTGGTATACCAATTAAAGCTTTTAAAGCACTTTTATTGGTATATAGTTTTCACAGCCGAAAAATAATCTTTACGAAAATAACTCTCTGTGTTTTGGCAGTAAAAGTTTTGTGCAGGTTCAAAAGTTCAACTCGGATATTTCCGCAAGACATTGAAAACATATTAAATGGAATTGAAATTGTAGCTAACTTAATTTGATAATTTGAGTTTTTGAATCTAACTTACACTTAGTACAAAACAATCGTGTTGACAATTTAATAAATTATCTGTCAATTTTTTTTTTATTTAATGAAATATTTCAAGTTTCCAAACTAAATTTTCCGTGGGACATTTCATTTCATCATATTCTTTTCAAAATATCTATTCAAATTTAAAATGGAGACAGCCATGTAAACCATTACTGAAATATATCATGTCATAGAACGTTCATGCAAAATTTCGAAGAGTTGCGTGAACATTTCGCGATTTTTCGAGTTTTATGGTTTGAGTTTGTTACATGGGACAACTCTAAGTAAACGCTTTTTCTGATAATCTGTGTCTCCCGATTTCTATGAATATCATATGTTTATTCTTTCTCTGTCATAATGTGAAAATTTAAGAAGCAATCTTTATTTTCATAAATTATTTGACATATTTATTACAGCATTTCTAAGAAAATTTTCCTGTCAAATATAAGCGTTATTTTTCATGGTAGTAGCAATATCTAACGTTGCGTAAAGTGTTTTCAGTTTGTTTCTGCATTTGATGAAATATAGGCAAACAAACATATCTCTTCATATTTTTTTGGCGTTCGGAGCGCTTTTCTGGGTTTACCTTCATCAAAATTCCGATTATTCATTTATTGTTGACCACTGGGTTTTATTTAATGAATCGTGTAATTGTAAATTTCAAGAAATAGTTTTTGAAATACGGAATTGAAAGAAAAAATATGTAATAGAGTCTGAATGATCTAATTTTATTTTGTCCCAATAGGTGCGCATAACTTAAGTGTTGACATCCCAAAATGACAGTCCTTTGTTGACTTTTCCTCATTCCGATGTTATTGTCCTGTGTAAACTGCGCTTATACGATTACAGTATTGGCAATCTATTTTTACAAGCTTCCGGAACAACATTTTTTGTACAGTCCAATAACATTCTAAAACTTGTTACACTTGGAACATATAGGGAAAGTTGTGCGCCAAAATAACCAAGTTCAAGGACAATTTTATTCTTCTTCTTTGTTAATTCCATTCCAACATTAATGTTCTGTCTGATTTTCAACGACTGCTTGTACACTACTATGTATTTTCGATAAATTATATCCCGTATTATTTTCCAAAAGAATTTTATTTTTATTTTTTGCAAGCAGCGTTTTTCGGCAACCATTTTAAAACGAATTGGTTTCTTGCGAAATTGCACTAATAGTGTCACAAAAATTCCCCGTATTTCACACATTATCCTGCGTTTCTATAGTTTGGATTTATACTTTTTTTTTAAATCATCGGGAAACGGCGTGCATCAGAGTTAAGCTGGGGTCACACATTCACGACAGGACTATTCCCGATTAAAATTTGTCAAAAATCGAAACTATGGGAGGTTGCTTTGGAATGTCCCTCCTAGATGGTAATTTGTATGCGTCTGATCACGTTGCAGGCATATTGCACCCTATCTGTCTATCAAGGTATCTCTGTTAAGCGCATCTCCTCCTGAACAACTGGATGGATATTGAAGAAATATTTATACGAGAAAGTTCTAAATGTAACAGAGGAGATACTCGTTACTTTAATGTATGGCATTACTAATCTTCTAAGCGAAACTTTAGTGTTTCGCTGAATGTTTAATTGATTTTAATGAAATGTATGTCAGAAAAGGTAATCATGGAGAGAGAAAAGGGACGGAGAAGGGAGAAGAGGGTCGGGAGAAAGGAGAAGAGGGGCGGGAGCAGGGAGAAACTTACCCCCCCCCTGTCCAGCCCCTCATAGGTACTTTATTATTAATCATTTTATTGTCGAGCCTGCAACTTTTGTTGCAGAAAGCTCTACATAGGGATAGTGATCCGGCGGCGGCGGCTACGGCGGCGTTAGCTAAATTCTTAAAAGCTTTATATTTTAGCAGGTGGAAGACCTGGATGCTTCATACTTTGTATATAGATGCCTCATGTTACGAAGTTTCCGTCAGTCACATGTCCAATGTCCTTGACCTCATTTTCATGGTTCAGTGACCACCTGAAAAAAAGATTTTTTGTAATGTTGAATTCTCTCTTATTATAAGTAATAGGATTACTATATTTGGTATGTGCGTACCTTGCAAGGTCCTCATGCCCGTCGGACAGTGTTCACTTGACCTCGACCTCATTTCATGGATCAGTGAACAAGGTTAAGTTTTGGTGGTCAAGTCCATATCTCAGATACTATAAGCAATAGGGCTAGTATATTCGGTGTAAGAAAGTACTGTAAGGTGTACATGTCTAACTGGCAGGTGTCATCTGACCTTGACCTCATTTTCATGGTTCAGTGGTTATAGTTAAGTTTTTGTGTTTTGGTCTGTTTTTCTCATACTTTATGCAATAGGTCTACTATATTTGTTGTATGGAATGATTGTAAGGTGTACATGTCTAGCGGCAAATGTCATCTGACCTTGACCTCATTTTCATGGTTCAGTGGTCAAAGTTAAGTTTTTGAGTTGGTCTTTTTATCTAATATTATATGCCAAAGGTCAACTATATTTGGTGTATGGAAATATTTTATGATCTATATGTCAGTCCGGCAGGTTTTATTTAACCATGACCTCAATTTCACGGTTCATTGCACAATGTTAAGTTTTTGTGTTTTGGTCTATTTTTCTTAAACTTTAAGTAATAGGTCAACTATATTTGTTGTATGGAAGCATTGTTAGCTGTACATGTCTGCCAGACATGGTTCATCTGACCTTGACCATATTTTCATGGTTCATTGGTCTTTGTTTAGCTATCTTGGTTAATGTTAAGTCGATGTGACAGTTGTAATAAAGCTTTATACCTAGGACTATCAACATAATATCAATGATTAGTAAAGAAGGCGAGACATTTAAGCGTGTGCACTCTTGTTCGTTTTTTGTCTGAAATGATTGAGATTATTTAAATCATCTTAATTCAGTAATCTTAAATAATTATTGTTACATTCGTAATTAAACAGGTCCTTACCCAACCATGCAATGCGCGTTCCGGCATTTAGTCTCCAATGTAACAATAATATTTTTATTATTGTTACATTTCCATGACATTTCCATGTAACCGTAGCCAGTGCCATTTTATTAACGTCTCAAATAATAACTGAATTAAAATATCTTGTTTACGGTTTAACTGTTTTCAATTACTTATATCATAATAAAAAAAACATTTATTTAAACTTTAAATAACTGTAAAAGTAGGAATTAAGAAAAACTTGTTTGTAACTTCAACTTGTTGAAAACATAAACGTTTCTCGAGCCTCGTTAGTCGTTACCTTTTTATCGTATCATGCTTTCTTTTCACATTATTTTCATGGGGAAATTGTTTACCAGCATAAAGTTGCTCAAGGAACCGCATAGAATGGATTCAAGAACAGTTAACAAGTGTTTAAATGTGAAAAATTATAAAAAGAAACATTATAACACTTGAAAAAGCAATCTCCGGCGCAGAGATCACATATCCGTTCCGTTCAATACTTTGTAACACTACACTCAATATAAGGTGGCACGGTAGTATTTCCTGGCCCATAAGGGATAATGATAGCCTTTTTAAAATTTTCACCACTTTCTAACACTGCAAAAAATTCTACATTCACAGTTAACTGAAGTACTTTCATTTTACTATTCAGAAATGAATTTGAATATGTATCATGACCGTTTACTTTTTTTGCTATTTTTAAAAACCTAAGGCCACTAGTACTTTTAGGTCTTTTACGGTGCAGTGAATACAAAATTTAAAAAAATTCTCAAAAATTCATTTTCATCTGTATGTAAAATTATTTCATATTTTTCTACACCTGATTCATCCCTCAGTTTGGGAAAGTATGTTCAGTTGATACTGTATTTTTTGTCCAATCACACTGTTTAGATACATTTACCCAAAAGAGCAACCTAAATTCTGGAATGCAAATACTACCGTGCCACCTTATATCCGGAATGCATTGCATGGTTGGGTAAGGACCTGTTTAATTACGAATGTAACAATAACTATTGAGGCTATACATTGCGTTATTGTTACATGAAAAACAGTAATGTACGATGGGACTAGAAATATGTACTAATAATAAACTGAGTTGAAGACATTTATTTTATATTTACAATACATACATTTATTACATACAATTTATTTACTGTAATTTTTTATTTACAATGACAATTTCTACAAATCCAGTAAGTGTTTTTTAAAGTCCGACACATTTTTGATGAACGAAATTACGTCCTCGACTGATACGTGTACATACAGAAGTTCTTAGTATTTAAGTGACAGTTAGCAATCTTTGCTTTTGATGAATCAATGTTCGTCAAGTTGTATAGCTGTATGAAATTTATGTCTTGATATTGTTTTAGTTTCGTTTAAAACGCATCCCAAGTTTTAATGTTTTTCGACCTCAGTGGCGGATCCAGAAATTTTTCACCCTCAGTGCCGGATCCAGAAATTTTCATAAGTGGGGGCCCACTGACTGACCTAAGAGGGGGCCCGCTCCAGTCACGCTTCAGTGATTCCCTATATAAGCAACCAAATTTTTTCCCATAAAGGAGGGGGGCAGCGCCCCCTCTTAAATCCGCTTCTGACCCTAAACAAATTGGTTCAAAGTATAATGACAGTAAAAAGAGAAGGTGTGCAGTTAAATACCAACTCTTTCAATTTGTCTTTTAGTTTGGAATGTGGAATACTTGTATAAAGTGTAGAAAAGTCAAATGTTTTAATACTATTACAAGATGAAAGAGAGTTAGATTGTATGTACTCTAAAAGATCTTTGGATTTTTTAAGTATCCACATCTGATTCACGCCACCTCTAGAATAGTTAGTTTCACAATAACTTTGAAGCCCGTCTTTGATTGCTGACAAAATAGATGTTTATAATTTAGAAAGAGGTTTCGTGGAGCACTTGGCAGACCCAGCAATATACCGTTGTTTGTAAGGAAACTTATGCAGTTTAGGTATCCAATACAGTGATGGAATATCCAGTTCATCCTCTTTGGTTGAAATTCCAAAGGAACATAGAACAGACCTATGATTATCCAGGATTTCCTCTTTGGTAAGTATCGTGAGGGTATATGTTGGGTTTCCAAGTGAATTGTCAATACCTAATTCTTTCATCAAGCAGTTAATGTAATGAGTTTTACACACATAAACGATGTTGTTTGGGGCTTTATCTGCGGGGACAACAACATATTTGTCATGAAGGTAGGATAAGTGTTTTGCAACATTAGGGTCTTTAAAGATTGACGTAGCATGGACATTGATAGACCCATTCAGTTTCTTAATTCTGATTTGTATCAACGACCTCACTGCCTTAATCCATTCGGAAAGAGTGTCTACGTCTTCCTTCTCACGCTTAGCCCATTGCCTGGCATAATCCTCGACTGAATCCATCAAAATTTTAAAGTTGTATTTCCAGTTGATGGATTTCGGCTCACGATATTTTGGACCTTTCGATAACACATTTCGTAGGGAAGTGTTATTAGCAATGTTGAGGTCACCGGTAATAACGTGGCCAGCCGGTTTATATGTGAATTGGGAACTAGCACAAGTGCAATCAGGAGGTTTAGACTTGAAGTCGTCAATACTGAGATCCTGCAAAACGTGTTTGTAATTGAAAATTTTGCTACAATAGGTTTGGTATAGGTATAAGAAATGATTGGTACAGACTGGTCTTTGAAATAAGGAGGTATTTTCGATTGAACTAATTTATGATGAAGGATATTGCCTAAGTTGACGCCATCGATACCTTAAGCTTTGTTAACAAAGGAAAGATTAAGGAAATATCTTTTCTCTTTTTCATCTTTTCCAATGCGGACTGACTTGAAAAGTCTGTGACTTGCAATATCCGAAATTATAGCTGTAAGGTTATATTGGTTTCAATGAGGGTTTGTAACATTGGTTTCAAAACATAAATTGAACAGAGAATGAAGTTTTGAATGGGGTAATGAATAAAGTTTCGTGCGAATGTGATGAATACCGTACTTACGGCTTTTGTATAAATGGCAGCAAGTCATTAATAGAGACATCATGCAGAGTAGGTGATGTATAATGACGATGAACATGACTGCGTCTACATCGAGGAGTAGAGTTGAAAATATTCATCACATTCACCGAGCTACACGAAGGACTAGATAGAATACCTATACCATCAATTTTGTCATTGCAACCATATGGTGTCGCAGTTCCCAATTGTCTAATCCAGTAGTCCTCTTTTTGTCTACGTAGAGGCGTTGCAAGATAGAAACGATGGAATGATAGGGATGATTGAAATGCTGGTAAAGAATGTCGTTAGCATTGAGGTTAATATCTGATCTATGACCGCACATATACGTTTGTTTAGCCTTCCTTTCGTTTTACCAATCAGCAAAGGTTGAACTCTAATCCGTAGACATTAATCGATTTACAATTCAGATCATCGTAACTTCTGGTAAAATATGATTTCTTAGTTAAATTGCTAGTGAATTCAGCATCTGTTATTAAAATTTCACAAGTTTTGCAGCCTTTGGTCCCACATTTCGAAATGCTACAGTGTTGTTCTGAGTCATCAAAATCCAAAATGTCTTTAGGGAGAACTGAGCATGGCTGTATATGTGTAATCTATGCCTGGGATAAGAAAATCCTTAGTTTTTCGAAAACTTCAAAGTTTGGTAAACAGGAAATTTATAAAAATTACCACATTATTGATATTCATGTCAACACTTGTGGACTGGTGATACCCTCGGGGACGAAACGTCCACCAGCAGTGGCATCGACCCAGTAAGTTTAATAGTCATTCCATAGCACATTAGTGTTTAAAAGTAATTTCATATCACATTGATATATTTATATATACCTAAACGATGTAAGTAAACATCAGGCGCGGATCCAGAGGGGGGGGGGGGGGGGTCCGGGGGTTGGCACCCCCTCTTTTTTGAACGATCAATGCATTTGAATGCGGACATGTAATTGGAACCCCCCCCCCCCTTTTTGTCCTGGGTTAGGAACCCCCCCTTTTTAAAATGGCTGGATCCGCCCCTGAACATTATGAAGACATCGGAGACACGCATATTTATTACAGGTCAGTTTTCGCTTGATACCGTATCTGAAGTCCAAGGAATGAACAATTTAGCTCTTGTAGTCTGTCCTGACTTGTATTTCACCCTCTTTTCAAATACATATTCCAGTCTCTATTTCTTAAATCTTGACTGAAATGTCTGTTCATCAATAAAACGAATTGTAATGTTATTAACCTACTGTTGTTCAATGATAAAAATCCATCGTCAAATATACATTTTTTTCCTTTACTTGTGTCTATTGTGTATACTCTTATGTTTAAGACTTTATCAATGCGAACCAGATAAAGACAAATACAAGTTTAATTTATTTACGGAACTCATCAAAATTACAGGTAGACAAGTTAAGGTGATAAAACGCGCAAATGGCCGGACAATTTACTACAGGTATATCAAAATTATAAGCGCAAATGTCCATAGTGTTTGAAGCGCAAATGTCCTTTCGTGTTACATGTAAAAAAAAAACCGCAAACGTCCTGTACCCTTCACTGGGCCGTAGCGTATTGGAGGTAAAGAGGCAAATGCCTCACTTTTGAAACGACGACCAAACTTTAGAATTGTCATATTTTTTTCAATTATGTATTTTACATTATCAATACGCGAGTTTCGAGTTTCAAATTATCTACCGGCACACTACATACAGTGTGCCCAATCTGCAGCAGCGATTGCAGCTTTTACCATAGCGGCGACGGGAAAAAAAGAACTGTTCCGAATACAAATCAAAATAAAAAAATTGAAACAAATCTTAATGTCGTTACAAAACTGGTTGAAGACGGGTTCTTTAAAGAGAAAAAAATATGAAAAGGTAACTCATGAGTATAAACACCCCCTATAATTACATTTTCCCGCGTTTCAACGAATAGCGGGAAACATATGTATTAACGATGCGTATGAATTTTCTAATTTAGTCACGTGAAAATTTTCATGTGTGGGAAAATATTTTGAAAGCTTTCACTTTCTATCCAACAGTCAAGTTCATTTTTACATATTTCAGATATGTAACATTTTTGGTTTTAATTCATGTTTCTGCTCATGATTAGTCGTGTTTTGTTCCGAATAATCATAATTCATTTTTTAATTTTTTTTTATATACTTTCCAAGTATAACTCTGGAGACGGTCTTCCGAGCATAGTTCGTAGGTTTCCAACTTTTTTCCACTACATATTTGGTATTTAATGTAGTTTGACCCCAGTTAACTCGTTTTAGTTAGTTGTTCCTGGCCGGCGGGATCGTCGATGAAAGAGCTGTTGTTATTATTTGGTATTTAACTAAATATACAACATATATGTCATTTATCAGCATTCAGTAATCATCTATAATTGTATTGATTTATTTATGTATTTATGCTTATTAATTGTATTTTCAACTTATTAAAATCCGGTGTCCTTCAACTGAGCTGTCTGGGTTATCGGAAATATGAATATATTGTTTTGTTTTGTTTTATTATAGCCTATGTATTCAAGGGGGAAAAGGTTAAGGTAATACGTATGCTGACTTCTATAATACTAAAATTACGAGGTCCAATTTGTCAGCCGTCATCGGGTAAAAACGACAAATCAAAGAATTCAACTCTATATATAACTAATATAGGACAATGGTGTATATTAAAAATTACACCACTCCAGACCCTTTTGTTTTCCACATAATTAATATTGCCAATAATTAACAAGTATCACGGGTGTGTACTTGTATTACTTAAAAGTCTTTCCTTGGTTTATTTTTGAATCGATAACACTATAGTTACCAATGCTTACACTATCAACTCACTGAACAACAAATGTTAATCGATAAAATAATTCATTGACCAAAAATATAATAATTATTTATAATAAATTTAAACAAAATCATGAGGCGCCTTTTCTATGGAAGTCTTTAATGTATAACATGTATAAGGCAATTCATGATTTTTATTTATCTTTAATAAAAGTATGAAATATAGTTTTGGTATTGTTTGAAAATATTTTTTTCGTGTTTCTTTTTCTGATTATGATCAGCATTGTCTGGTTGTATGCTAGCGTGTTCCATTGATTCTAGTGCGGTAGGTCGTGGGTTCTAACCCCGGTAGGTCAAACCGAAGACTAGAAAATTGGTAGAATAATGTGTCCAGGTAGGTTGACATGTCTACAGGTAATTTGTGATCACTTGTGACATTAGCACGTAAAAAATCCGGTTAAGTAACAATGTTGGTCTAGTCTTCTCTGTAGCTATTCGTTTGAAAACCTGGGAACGGGCTACAATGGGTGGTGACAGGCTTTGTGGGCTTGCCATGCTCCATGTGCATAGGAATGATACAGTTGTCAAAGAATATGTGTTGAAGCTTTTCGATAGTACAGGTCACAGAAGAATCGGAAAGTTTTGGTTGACCAACAGAGATTAACTTTAATATTGAAACTTGTTTTGTTACTTACTATGCTAGCTAATAAAAAAAAAAACGCATTTCTGTTATATTTTTTGTTTGTTTTTTATTATAAATACATTGACCTCTTCCATAGTAAAGCTGAAATAAGCTTCTCCCGTTTCACAATGTTTCAGGCACCCGAACCCCCCTAAAAAAAATTCGCCTCGCTCAGCTCGGCAATGCTCTACGGCCTTGCCTAGCCCTTGTAGACAAGTCTGTAATCTGTTGCAGTTTTATACAAGAGTAAGTCCTTTGTTGTTAATAATAAAAACGGAAATATTATCATGTTTGCGAAAATATCAACAGTTTGCTTGATATTGACATTCTCGTAAAATAATGTCCTATTTTGCAATGAAGTCTTTTGTTTCATTTCAAATTGTCTTATGGAGAAATGATAACGATATTTACCTGATCTCACTGAAGTTTACAGCTAATTTCCTACTGCATGTAGAGCAACACTTTGTCTGTATATTTTGTATAATTATATCAGGATAACGTCATACTGAATTTCAAAATCATATATACAGGTAAACATACCTATGTATAAAGATGTCAATCTTAATTACAAAGCTTGAATAAACATTTATACAAACAAGGCAAGAAAGCCAACCACAGGTTTACTCTACAAGCAGTTAGCTGTAACACATTATTGTATTTTATATTTTCTGTCTCGTTTATTCAAAACATGTGAGGTAGTAATAACAGGGATTGTATTTTATGATAGGCTAAATGGATGTATAACGTTTTAGAATAAAAATATTAATTCATATATTATACCTATAATTGTAATTTCCTTATATCTTAAATATTCAGAAATTATGAATTCACAAACTAGATGGAATAATTTTAATATGTTCGTCTTAGTTGGAAAAAATAATGGTAGTCAGTCCATGCTTATGTCTATCTGTTGGTCAACAGTAGCAAATGATTGCGTTAGGCTAAACTTCTGTAATTGATGCGAGATGAACCCCCTACACATCTAGTCTGATATCTGATATAGTCAAATAGTTTGTAAGTTAGCCAGTGCAATCTTTCATTTCCTTATTTTCAATAATCTTGCTAATGAGGGGCAGAGGACAAAAACTTTCCTAACTAAAGCAGGGTAAAAGGTTAATATTGTGCTACAACAACATCATGAGATCTGATTCTGATACATGCATTTAATATCTCAAGATCCCTAGAGATCAGAGAAACTGCAAATTCTTTAATGAGATAGAGGATGAAAAACACTTCTTTCTCAAATGCGCTAAATATAACCTTTATAGAAAAAAATGTTTTGACTCCATGAAAATAAATTCTGAGTGGAAAGATACTACTAAAGATAACATGCTAAAACTTAAAATTTTACTTAACCCCACATCTCACAGTCAAATTAAAAATAGTTTCCTTTATAAGACAGTCATTAGAACTGAGGACGGGAGACCCAAAACAATAATTTGAACTGCTATTTAATTTTAATATTGTATTATTTATTTTTGTATATATGTAATGTTTGTAACAGATCATGTTTTTTTACTTGTATGGCAATAAAAGTGTTTGATTATTTGATTTGATTTAATCTCTTGTATTATGGATAATAAAGTAGGTGAATATAGTTGTTATTCTTAGAAATTTAAATGTGGGTTTCAAACGTTCAATTTGCGATTTGTTTCAAATTGTGCGCCAGCAAGGAAAGTTTGTACTATGACGTCAGATTCAATGTTCTGAAGAAAACAACTCTTTTCTTCAAAACGAACAAGAAAAAAAGATGAAAATTACTCATAACTTTTTTGAAAGGTCGGTGATATACATTTTTCTTTGCTTTATTTTGAAGAGTACACATGGCACTTTCCTTCTTGAAATTTTTATGAAGAAATCACTGGTGGATATTTTTTAATACTGGAAACATTTTTCATTTTATGTTTTATTTATGGCGAGAATGAAATAAATCATATTTTTAAAGATCAAAACAATATGAGTCTTAAACTCTTGAACCTGTATTTGATAGCCACAAATCTACTGTTTAAAGTGAAACAAGAATTATGCTTGTAGGTTTGATATAAAGTATTTTTTTGAGAGATTAGATATCAAGCAAATATCATGTTAATATTCAGGAAAACATGAAACTTTTTTGCTATAGTGACAAAACTAAGTCGGTTACCCTGAATGTTTTTATCATATTTTGTTCCTCAAATCATGAAATACCTTTACACAAAACTTTAAGATAAATTCTGATAAATCACTGGTAGAACTGAATAGGCTGTTTGGTCTTTAAGTGAGGTTTTGGAATAAGTGCCAAATGTTTGGACTCCTTTGTGTTTTTCCATACGACACAAGGTAAAATATTTTGCCCCATAACAACCTATTTATCTTTTAACATAAGACTTCATAGCTCATAAAAGGTGATTTGACAAATTTAAGCAGATTCTTGATTTTCTTTCTGTTGATTTGAGACCCAAATAATACCAATGCAAATATAAGGTAAAAGTAGTCCTTTTTCTGCCATATTTTATAAATCAAATATCTGGAAAAGGAGCTCCATGACCTATCAATATTTTTAAGTTTATTTTGATCCTTAACTAATACTCTTCCAGCTTAAAGTATCAATTTTGAATTATTGATTTATTTACTTTTACCTTAGATCACCTAACTACATCCTTAATTGAATTTTAAAAGACTATTTCTTATACATGAACTGATATACAATCAATCAATAAACATTTTAATATATTCTCTACTAGCTAAACATTATTTCTCCATGTCAACCTTTCTTTCAGATATATGTATAACAAAAAAAGATTATTCTACATTTTTATTCATCTTTTAATATTAAAAGCACTGTGGGTAGTTTTTTAATAGTTATTACACCTAAATGACTGAATCCTCAATAATGCTTTCACTCTGGTCCTACCATTACCTTTTTTAAAGTTTATTGTCTAGATGATAAACATTAAAGATTTATGGAAAAAAGATGTAAAACTACATCTAATTTATACTTTCAAAATATAATTTTTATGAATACTCAAGTGACAGAAGTATATTATTTGTACATTATGGCTTAATATCCAGTGTAAAGAATACTAATGCCCAATAACATCAACTTAGTAACATCTATTACCCACAATGCTTTCAATTTTTTATAAATGGTGGATACACAATATGCAAGTTTACTAAACATCAATTAGTAATGAGTAAATATGTTCAGTATTATTCCTTCTCCAGAATTCACATCATTCTTCCTTAAAACTCTCTGTTGCTGATTTTATCAACATCTGGTCTCGTACAACCCACTCCTGCCGATATATCTGACCCACTTTATCACATCGTGGTCACTATAGTTCAGTTTAGGTTCGAACACTTTTAGATAGCGAACTTTGAAGCCTGAAGGAGCAAAGGGTACCTGCAATTAAAAAATACACTTATTTTATAGAATTCACAAATTCAAAATATTATGTATTTTCTGAAAAATGTATTCAAATGCTTGCAACAAAACCTTGAATCTGATTAACAATGTCCTACACAATGAGTTTCACGCCAAATGTGTTAAGTTTTTTTGGTGTACAACCAATGAAACTACCCATGATCCTTTGAAGTCATGAATTGCTTCCAAGCTATCTGACAATTCTAAATGATTCAAAATTTAAAATATTTGTACAAGAACTCAAAAGAAACAATTGAGTAATATGACAACTGTGATGAACACTCACAAAAGGATTTCTGTGCTCTACAATAGTTCTTTTATATTGATTATCTCCCCTCTTCATACTGGATCAGGATTACATCACTTTTTTTCATATCTTGAAATAGTTTTCTACAACTGTGTAAAGTTTTAACAATATCCATTCAGTTGTTATGAAGAATTTGTGCTAAGTCAGCACATGGACAGACAGGATGATTTCTATATATCCCCCAAACTTAGTAGGATATTGTGGATTAATTATTGGATATCAATTATCATGGATTTCATGGGTATAGGTGAACCACAAATTGAAATGTTCAATGCATTTCAAATTTGCCATAAGGTTGTTTGCAGACTTGGGCAAAACTACAACATTAAATGTCCATAAAAGTATACAAGTTTTCATCTACCCACGAAATTAAATTTCCTTCGAAAATCGAGTTTTCATCAATCCACGAAAATTGGTATCCCAGGGGTTAAGAAATCCACTAGCCCGACGCCCGGGACTACAACATTTAGACATCGGGCAACCAAGACTTGTAACACAAAACGGACTAGTAACAAAAAAATCTTTGCGTTTCTAAAATTGAAAGGGGGAAATCCCCTTATCACTTTTCTATCTTATCCAATCAGATTCAACTACGTCATCCGGGATTCCCAGAATTTGAACTGATTTGTACAAGTTTTAAAATAGAACAAATAACTCTGGGTGGATCTTGTACTTTCAATATCGATGTGTCAGTACAGGGGGTGGTATTGTACATTGCTTATGCAACCTGATTTTACCTCCTTCTGATTAATTTATTGCAATATAAATGTGAATCCCTTTTGACAGCAGAAACCTGACTTTTTTCAGATATAAATTTGAAACATGTGCTGATAATTCTTTTACAAAAACGTGATGATGCTATTGTATCTGATAAAACCCCCTCCAATCCTTTTACATACCCACGTATAGCAGTGGTCAAGACTTGTATCATCCCCGGATTTGGTCAACTCATTATATCAGAATTTTCAGTGAATATTCAATTATCGATTAATTGAATATATACGCTAATGGAATATTTTTTGCTGATATAAGTTTTGAATATCCAATTTGCAAAAATCTACTGTACAATGCCGTGAATGGATAAAAATTGTTAAGTTTATAGAATTCATTGTTATTGCAGCAAACTCTGAATTTGTAAGGCATACTAGGGCTAGCAGGTCAGTTTTGTTGGGCTAGTAGTTCTTCCAACAGGGCTATTAAAATCTTGCAACCAATTAGCCCTGGGCTAGTGAGCTATAACAAAATTTCTTAACCCCTGGTATCCACGAAAATAAAGGAATCCAGTGTAAAAATACAATTTTTACCTCAAAGTTCATAGAGATTGGAGGCCTGGTCCACTTTTTCTTCTCATTGGTATTTAATAGTTCAATCTCTGCACTCAGCTGGCATTCTTTCATACCTCCCATTCTCTTTATTCTACAGAAAGAGCAAACATTTTATGAATTGCATGCCACTGTAAAACAAGAGGCTCTCAACAGCCTGAATCGCTCACCTGCATTTCAGAGGAGAAGATTCTTAAATGTTATCAAACTTGATGAACAAAGTGTGTAAAATGGTCCTAAAAGGGCAATAACTCCTTAAGGGATCAATTGACAATTTTGGTCCAATAAACTTCTTTGTACATCTTACTTTGCTGAACATTATTGCTTTTTACAGTTTATATCTATGACCTATCTATAATTATATTCAAGATAATAACAAAAATCTGCAAAATTTCCTAAAAACTACCAATTTAGTGGCAGCAACCCAAAAATGGGTTGTTTGATTCGTCTGAAAATTTCAGGTCTGATAGATCTTGACCAATTGAACAGTTTTTCCCCATGTCAGAATTGCTCTTATAGCTTTAGTTTTTGAGATATAAGCCGTCAATGGATCAAAACTTCAAATACATTTTATAAACTAGATACCATAAGGAACATTTAGTTAAAGTTTGAAGGTATTTGGCCCTGAAGTTTCAGAGGAGAAGATTTTTAAAATAGTTTACGAAGACAGATGACAGGTGATGACGGACACCAAGTGATGGCATTAGCTGACATGGGGCCCTTTGGGCCCCGGTGAGCTAAAAATGAAGACAATTAAGATCTCAAAACATGAGTGTAAAACTTCACATGTTTATGTGTTTACCTGTTGTTTCATGAAGACTGGGTTTTTTTTCTCTATTAGTACAAAAAATTTAAAGATATGATATTAAATACAGCTTTGACAGATAAAATAAATGTTATAGTAGCTCTTAAAATTTTCATATTTGATTTACAACATACTTAATGTATATCAAAATAAATAATTAGTCTAAAATAGACGGTTTATGGTGCATGGACTTGATAATATGTATCAACATTTTGTTTGTATTTTAGTCTAGATGCCTTCTAATTTACCATTGACTACACCTCTCAAGACTGCTAAGAGTTTTATAAACTGATATAAACATAAATATAGATATAAATAGATAGCCACATTGTGTAACAAAAAATTAAACGGGGAATGTATTGATTGATTGTTGGTTGCTTTACGCCACATTAGCACAACAAGGCTATATCGCGGGAATGTTACAATGGCTTGCATATCATATAAGATCATATAAAGTTATAAAAGGACATAACTGAAGAACAGTAAAAGGTTTTCTAGGTTTGTCTTGAATTCATATTAACATTTTAAAAAATATTTTTTAATGCTTTGTGTATGTGTAGGTCACATGAATGGGGATTCAATGAGGTCAAATTTTTCACTTGCAAGTAAATAATTCATAAGTGATTTTCTTTGCTTATTTTGACAATATTGAACCAAACTGGCCGCTAAAAAGGAAATTTTATCCCACTATTTCACTTTCATTAATAATTTTTACTGTTTTTATATAATTCATAGCTAATGCATAATTCAATTTCTTAATATTTAACAATAAAAAACAACAAAAGATATAAGAAGATGTGGTATGAGTGCAAATGAGACAACTCTCCATCCAAGTCATAATTTGTAAAAACAAACCATTAAAGGTCAAAGTAGGGTCTTCAACATGGAATCTTGGCTCATACCGAAAACAGCAAGCTATATAGGGCCCAAAAAATTACTAGTGTAAAACCATTCAAACAGGAACCAGATGCTCCGCAGGGTGCAGCTTTATGCGACCGCAGAGGTCGAACCCTGAACAGTTGGGGCAAGTATGGACACAACATTTAAGCTTGATACAGCTCTGAATTTAGATTGTGATTAAATAGTTGACACAACATAGGTTTCTGAAACAGGATGAATGTGGTCTAAGAACTTAAACTTAAAAACTTAAAAATTTTAAATTGGACATTTACCTATTATGGTCCAATATCCAAAATCTAAATACATGGTTAGATTCAGCATATCATAGAACCCCAAAAATTCAATTTTTGATGAAATCAAATAATGTTCAATTTTAGACCCTTTAGACCTCAATGTGGACCAATTTGATAACCGGCCCAAATATTAAAAATCTAAATACATGGTTAGATTCAGCATATTGAAGAACCCCATATATTCAATTTTTGTTGAAATCAAACAAAGTTTAATTTTGGACCCTGATTTGGACCAACTTGAAAACTGGGCCCATAATCAAAAATCTAAGTACATGTTTAGATTCAGCATATCAAGGAACCCCAAGAATTCAATTTTTGTTAAAATCAAACTATTTTTTTTTTGGACTTTTTGGACCTTCATGTAGACCAATTGGAAAACAGGACCAAAAATTAAGAATCTAAATACACGGTTAGATTTGGCATATCAAAGAACCCCAATAATTCATTTTTTGATGAAATCAAACAAAGTTTAATTTTGGACCCTTTTGGACCCTAATTCCTAAACTGTTGGGACCAAAACTCCCAAAATCAATCCCAACCTTTCTTTTGAGGTCATAAACCTTGTGTTAAAATTTCATAGATTTCTATTTACTTATACTAAAGTTATTGTAACAGGCTATTATTTGAACTTGGAATTATTTTTAATTATGGAATTTGCATTATTTCTTGTGTTAGAAATTTTTAATGAATTATAATTATGTTCATTCTGTATTATAATGTTCTGTGCCGCACACAACACTTTCTATTACAAAGAAGATAGCACATTTTCAATAGAATGTATTGTGCCACGCACAACACTATCTATACAAAATACACTGTGTGGAAAGTGTTATGCTCCGCTCAAAACATAATAATACAAAATAAACATGGAATTTATAAAAAAAATTCCAACACAAGAAATTATGTAAATTCCATAATTAAAAATAATTCCGAGTTCAAATAATAGCCTGTTTTGTGCAAAAACCAAGAAAAATGCTTATTTGGGACCTTTTTTTGGCCCCTTATTCCTAAACTGTTGGGACCAAAACTCCCAAAATCATTCCAAACCTTCCTTTTGTGGTCATAAACCTTATGTTAAAATTTCATAGATTTCTGTTTACTTATACTAAAGTTATTGTGCGAAAACCAAGAAAAATGCTTATTTGGGCCCTTTTTGGCCCCTTATTCCTAAACTGGTCCGAGTACACAGTTATTTCGTAGTGCATTTCTTTTAGACAATAAATGAAAATTTAAAAATCCCACCTGCGCTTTCTCAATAATATTTTTACAGTGTGTTGTACTACTTCTGGGACAAATTATATCAAAATTATAGAAAACTTCATCAGCTCTAACTCAAAATATGGACACGTTTATGTTAAGGGGGTCTTGAAATCTTTTGACAGCTTCCGAAGTGCTAATTTTTTACCTTTTTCAGCTGGACCTAATCACTACTTTACATTAATATTTATGACCCAAATTTTTTTACAGTGTCATTTCACCCCCCAACTTGCTATATGAGGCATAAAACATGGAGAAATAAATTTGGAATGGGTATAACAAAAATTGGCAAGTAACACACTGTCCACACTAAGGACTTCGTGGACAACGAAAATCAAAGGACGATAACTGTGTACTCGGACCAACTGTTGGGACCAAAACTCCCAAAATCAATCCCAACCTTCCTTTTATGGTCATAAACCTTGTGTTTAAATTTCATAGATTTCTATTTACTTATACTAAAGTTATAGTGCGAAAACCAAATGTCTTCAGACGACGACAATGCCGACGTCATACCAATATATATACGACGAAAAAATTTCAATTTTTGCGGTCGTATAAAAACCAACGGTCTAATCTATATAAAAAACAAGAAACACTTATGAACCACATCAACAAACCACAACTACTGAACATCAGGTTCCTGACTTAGTACAGGTGCAAACAAATACAGCAGGTTTAAATGTTTGAATATGTACCAACCTTCACCCTTACCTGAAACAATAGTGTAACATCACAACATAGAAAGACACAATACATAGTTGTACTTACTTCCACACAATTGCATTTTCACTAGCTTTGTATTTAGCTTTTCCTTTCATACAAATAACCTGTACACCGCTCGTGTTCAATGGGGTTGGAATGCGTACCTGAAATATTGATTTACATGATAGTTGATATTCTATGCTATAAAAGAATTTTCCTAAATAACCCAAAAAATTATTGTCATTGTTAGATAGTTTACACTGCAGAAGGTGCAGCTCTTCAAGCATAAATGGATGGAATATGCTGTTTATTTCAAGTGACAACTATTACATGCATATTCATAGATCAGAACATGTGAAACAAATGTGCAAACTGCTGTTTTAGACCAACATAATGACCCTAGTTTTTAATGTACAAGTTTTCAAGAAGACCCCTGACTCTCTAAGGGACGACATCAAAAGTTCAATGAAGGATAAAAAACTTAATTCACATAGTTTTTTCACTGACCCCCACACCCCCCCCCTCTTAACTTAATTTGGGAAAAATTGATTGACCAATAGGGATATATGTAAAATCGATTTTAGATTAACAAAACTTGCAGCAATGTTGACCCCCTACCCCCAAACTATTTGATTTAAGTTTTTTATCCTACATCGATCTTTTGATGTCGTCCCTAAGTCTTAGGTGATTTATTTATATTTAAAAATAAATAATTTCTATGGGGGAATAATAAAGCTGTAAAAGATTTTTTTTTAAAACAGACTAAATTTGGTTGATGTTTTGTTTTTGTTTTTTTGGGGGGTGGGATGGGTATTTTTGTTTTAATTTAGTTCTAAACATCCGATTCCTATTCCCTATATCAGAACTATTATTATATTCTTCAAAAACTTAAATAAGGGGAAAACTGGGTATATATTATCATAAATTATTATAATGAGGCAGTAATATGAAAAGTATGGAAGGTTTAACATGGTTCAACATTTTTCAGTTCACTATGTGTATACACACAAAATGGCTGATGCAGTCTCAAATTACTGTCAGATTTTATGTGTTACTTTTGCGTATTTATCAGGAAATATATTTTTATATCCAAAAATACAAAACAAAACAAAGTCCAAGTATTGGTAGATCTGAAATCACACTTTCAGCATACTTGAGCCTCCTCATGGTTGATTATGTAGTTACCGGGACATAGTTATAGTCATTATTTGATTACCAGACAAAATATTTCATTATTATTTGTTTTTTGATAATCTGGGACAGCATTTTTTTATTATTTGATAATCTTGTTTAAAAAAATAATTAATGATTATGTGATTATATTCATGTATATTGGCAACTAATTTGTAATTATGTGATTATGTGAATACTTGGACACCCCCATGAGAGGCCTCATACTTACTTCTACTTTCTGTGCTAACAATGATGGCTTGAAATTTGACTTGACAACAACTTTGACCTCCATCTTGGATCGCCCAACTTCTCTAACCAATGGAATTACTCGGAATGGTAGACTGATGTCTTTTGTTGTACGATATCTTAAAAATAAAAAATTTAGTTCATGTATTTGCATGTTGGAAGTTAAGTGTTCAGAATTTGAAAGGATGGTAAATTCACAAACAGTTTTTTTCTTTTCTGTTTAAGGAGTAAAACCAAATTTAAAAAAATTAACACACTTTTCAGAACCACAGATTTTAGTCTTATAGTCCATTTAAGGTAGAAAATGGGACTATGAAGAAAAAAATCACAAAAATATATCAAAGCAGTAAAATGTATTGAGTGCATAACTATTTATTGAAAATAATACCAGTAAAAAGAAATTAGATACATGAATAAGTGGCAGAGAGAAATAACATAATTATTATAGAAAGGAAAGGAAACCATGTGCTCCACAGGGTGCAGCTTTATACGACCGCAGAGGTCAAACCCTGAACAGTTAGGGCAAGTATGGACACAACATTCGAGCTTGATACAACTCTAACTTTGGATTGTGATCAAATTTTTGACATAATATAGGTTTCTGACACAAAGCAAATGTCAAGATCTTACAAATCTATGGCGCAATACAAGATTTGTTCTTCAAACTTTTCAAAAATTTGGAATTTGAGAAATTTGGAGAAAAAAATTAAAACTTCTACCACCCCCCTTTTTTTTTGCAATTAGTCCCAAACCTGATATTTCCTTATACATAATTTAAACAATTAGTGTAAAGGTGGTTAATCCAAACATACCCAACATTGTATGTTAATTTTTTTTTAATAACCTCCCTTTCGCTGCTTTTAAATTGTCATAATTTTCCATTGACCAGAAAAACCTAGTTTTTCCCCTTTTTTGCCCCTTATTACAAAACATTTTGAGCCATAACTCCCAAAAGTCAATACTAACCATCCCTTCATGGTATGGAAACTTGTGATATAATTTCAGAGAGATTCATACACTTAAACACAAGTAATTGTTTGAAAACTACAAAAATGCTTATTTGGGCCCCCTTTTTGGCCCCTAATTCCTACACTATTAGGACTATAACCCCCAAAATCAATCCCAACCTTTCTTTAGTGGTATTGAACCTTCTGGTAAAAATTTATAGAGATCATTCACTAAAACGTAAGTTATTGTCCGGAAACTAAAAGTGTCTTCAGACGACGACAACGCAGACAAAGACATGATGACTCACTAAAAGTGCTGTCTTTGCTCTTTGTTTGTTTTTCGCCGTGCATCACTGTACTGATTTGTGTCTTGAATGAATACCCCATATCCTTTTAGTTTTTATATCACGACATTTCAAGCTGGGATAAAAATTGAGGCTATGAATTGTTATATAAGTACAGTGAAACCTGGGTAAACCAAACCCTGATAAAACTGAATTTCACTTTAAACTGAACAATTTTTTAAAGTCCCACATAATATCCCTATCGATTAACGTTAATCTAACCTGAAAAAACCAAACCCTGTCAACACCGAATTCCGAACGCTTTTTGAAGGCTCATTAGTAAATATGTATTTGAAAATTACCTGTCAAAATCATTGATAGCAATAAAAAAAAAAGTATTTTTAATTATTTGCATGATTTAGTTAAACAAACACAGGATGACAGAGTATCCCCGAGGGTATTTGAGGTTAACTGGTGAGTTGTTAATACAAACTATATAATTAGCATGTTTGTGTCCATGTATTCAGTGAACTGGTCAGCTGCCCCCATTGCCGAAAAGGAAACGGAAGGAACTTTACCTAAGATCAATTAAATGCACGTTACTCAAATATTTACAGTCACAAATTCATAACTGCCATTCAGTAGCTAAACTGTTTAATTAAATAATAGTTTAAAGCCTTTCATTGGATTAAGAAGTCGTGCAACACAACAAGGTCGATGACTTTCGAATTATGTTTACAGGATGCGGGATTTCCTTTAGAGGCCTATATATATAATTCAGATGCTCCTGCAGACTTCTGTTAGCTATTTAGCAATGATAAAGTCCGAGAACAAACTGGACCCCTGCTGTTGTTTCACTTTTATCTTGTAGCGAAGTATCAATCAGTGGGAGGCCAGTTTAGTTCGAGAACTTGTGTGTGCTGAAAATGACAATCTCGATTCAACTACAGAATTGACAGAGACTCAGAATTTGAATTTGAATTCCTCGTCCGTCATTATTTGACGATTTATACACTTTTACAACGAGGAGCGTGATTGACGTGGTGGTGTTTGATTTATAAAAAAATGTAACAGTAAGTCTATCTTCATCTACTTGTATTTTTACATTTACATCTAAATCAACATGAAAACAAGCTTAGTGTCTCTTTCAAGCCATATATATATATATTTCTAATGACTTATAAAGGATATTTGCATGTTTCAAGGTTCTTGAATAAATGATGAGTAATTGCCTATATACTTAAATATACTTTGCATTTAGTAAGTAACACTGTAAACATATATTTGCTCGTGTGTGCTCATAAGTAGCATGCATGTTCCACTACATTGAATTATTTTAAATACAGTTGTTATAATTGAATTATACCTTGTACATGTAATATGGAGAGAGCTTTTATAGGCTGTGCCTGTTGCTCAATCCTTTTCATATCTTAATGAATAAATTATGTTTAAAATCAAACATGAAAATAAATTGTAGTTTGTTGAGTCACCTATTGTCCCTTGTCAGTAAGTGCCAAAGTTTTTTTGGTGTCGGCTTTTGTTTACCTCTACAATCCGAACACCTGTGAAAACCGAACAAAACACAAAGTCCTGTTGGTGTTCGGTTTGAACAGGTTTTTACTGTATTAGGATGTTTTCCAAATTTTATGTAATTGGAATAAAATATTTGTTCTAATGATTGTTGTGCGAGAAAACAAAGATAAATATAATGCCCCTCCTGATATACAGGGCTTCATGTTATACAGGGCTTCATGCAACGGACATCTAAAGATTATCAATTTCACTTACCTCATGAGTTCAAATTCTCCATCTGGTGGAATAAAGCTAATGCTGTGTTCTGTCTCAAATTTACTCAGTTTGACACACTGGTGGAACTGACAGTCGTCAATAGCTATAGAACTCTTACCACTTGGGTTAGAGCTAGACGAAGAAAAAAATAATAAATTTAAAGTCAGATTGAAAATCTAAAGGATTATGGTTAATTTAACTGTTTGTATACAACAATAAAAATAACACTACTTCTTTGGTTGAATATTTACAAACAAAAACAGTTAAGCTATTTTGAAGGCACTTGAATTGTTTTTGTATTAATTGGTGGTGGCAGGTCAAAAAGTTCAAATTGTGTTGTTATGTATGCAAAGTAAAATGCAATTGTATGACAATAAAAAGTGCCTTCCAACCTTCTACCAGTTTGGTATTTTTTTTTTCTAGAATAGTCCTTGACTGATTGTAGCAGGAAGGGAGATTTTTTTTTATTTTTTTTTATTTTTTTTTATATTTTCAACAATAGAAAATATTTTTGGTGGTTAATATATTGCAGTTTTTTGTCTGAGTCAATCTTATTTCTTACTTTGTTGTTCTACCAGTATCATCTATACTCTTTCCTTTACTCTCCACCAGAACTTTGTCATTGATGCCAAACTTACACTCTGGCATACCACTCAGATAGCTCTTCATCACAATCTTACCAGCTACATGGGCACTCAATACCTGACCTAAAATAAATAAAATGTTTAAACAATCAGAAAAATATAAGCTTTAAAATTCATGCCATGCAAACATATTATGTATTTGGCTTCACAAGTTTGGAGCCTGTAATTCAGTGGTTGTTGTCTGTGGCGCTGTATTTGCTTTATGGGTTATGATCATTGTTGTAGGCTATATAGTGACCTATAGTTGTTAACTTTTACATCATTTGGTGTTTGGTAAAGTTGCCGTTTAACTATTATACCACATTTGTAGCACTGGAAATCATACCACATCTTCTTACCTTTATAATAAGTCTAAAACAAACAAATGGATTATTGTAAATTTGTGTATATATGAAGCCATTTAGATGGTCGGACAAAATATGTTGTGGTCGTTTTGGCATTGGAAAGAGAAACGAGGGCATATTTTTACAGTTTGAGGGCAGAAGAGATAGCAAGGACATTGGTCAAGAACTTACCTTGTGGTGACATCAGCAAATTGACCGACTCAAGGACATCAAGAAACAACTCATTCCTCCGATATTTGATTCCCTCTCGTCTCCAGCCGATCTGTCCAGTAACTTGTGATGTAATCTGACTGGTTTCCTCCTTAGACTGAGATTTTACACCCTGTTGAGTGATAAATGTCTTGAGTATTCCTACATCTGTATTTTGTGGATATCCAAAATCAAGGATCTCTGAAAAATAAATATACAATATATCCATATAATTCAATTGTAATATCTTATTGGAAAGTGGAAACATATTTTATTTCAAAGAGTATAATATTAATAGAGGCAGGATCCAAAAACAGATATATTTAACGATTGCATCTCATACAAGTTAATTCCTTGAAGTTTTATTAGTTTACAAATGGTATCAGGGGTGATTCCAGGTGTTTTCAAATGGGTCCCTTGAACATCAAATTGGGAATTTTTTAAGCATAAAATCTAAGACGAAATAACATTATTTTCCTGTAAAAACGGAAAATGTATATTATTAAGTTTAACCTGTACACTGATGTTCATGTAAGTTGTAACATTTTGAATAATTCTGGATGGGCTACTGTTATTACATGAATATCATTGAACATGATGCACTAGTCTATCATCTTAGCTATAGTTACCTAGGCCTATTACAAAAACATATATTTCAGCTAAGTTAACATAAATAAACTCATCATAGATACCAGGACTAAATTTAGTATATACGCCAGACGCGCGTTTGGTCTACAAAAGACTCATCAGTGACGCTTAAATCCCAAAAAGTTAAAAAGGCCAAATAAAGTACGAAGTTGAAGAGCATTGAGGACCAAAATTCCTAAAAGTTTTGCCAAATACAGCTAAGGTAATCTATGCCTGAGGTAGAAAAGCCTTAGTATTTCAAAAAATTCAAAAATTTATAAACAGTAAATTTATAAATATAACCATATCAATGACAATTCATGTCAGCACAAAAAGTGCTGACTACTGGGCTTGTGATACAACCACTGAAAAAAATCATTCATCGGGTATTTTTTCAACAGCAGGTCATCTCTATAAATTTACCTTGATTCAAATGGATTTCAAATTGAACTGGTCAATTGTCGAATTCAGAAAAGCAATTACAAACGTTCATATATTTAATTGATAAGATATTTAAAGCATTGAACCAGTGTTCTTTAAAATTATTCGGATCATCTTCAAAACTTTTGAAATAGTTCCATAATGATGACATCGTATTTCATGAATGGTCTATCATCAACATTATTTTCAAAAAAAGCTCAAACTTTTGTCTTTTGAGGAAATATTTTCTTTAACAAAACAAGTTTTCATCATATTATATAACCGGCTCTGCTGGGCGATCTGCTTTTACGAGATCGGCGCCCATTAAACTTTATCCATCAATGTCATATCAAAATTTGAATTTGCTCTCTGCCGAGGTCTGCTTTGACACCCAATATTATCAACCTGCTGAGCGATCTGCTTTTACAAGATCGAATACTCCCATACTGTGACATATTAATCAATTGAATCGGCTGCTAAAATTGTTTGCCACATGTTGACATAATTAAATCGTTGTTAATAAAAAGCGATTGTAAACACATTCTTATCCGGATTTTAAAACGTTTATACAACAAACTATGAAAAATTATAGTTGCCTTAATCGGTGACAGAAACTTTTCCGGAAATATCCATTTTTATTTTATTTTCCTGAATTGGGAATTCATTTTCATGTACATTTTTTTGGGGCCGCTTAGCGGCCCTAAACTATATAGTGGAATCATCCCTGGGTATAGATTAATAAAGGATTTCTTCTTGTGACTAATATATTTACAATACTACATGTATAAAAACACATTTATTGACTTTTATTTTATAAATATAATATTGAACACATATTTTAATGTATTAGTTTTAATAAATTGATAATGGAAACAGGAAATGTGTCAAACAGACAACAACCTGACAAAAGAGCAGAAAACAGTTGAAGGCCACTTATGGGTTTTGATCTCAGCTAAAAATGTGTCTAGAAATATTTGGTATAAAATACTAAAATCAAGTGCTTCTTTAATATACACACAAACAGGATTCATTTTTTGGGGGGAATTTGAGATAACAATTTTGATAAAAATTTGCATTCAAAATATTTGTATCTAATCCTTGATTTTATATTTAGATCTAATTTTGGGGGCATTTGATTAAAAAAAATTGTAAGGGTTCCGCGGAACCCAGTGTCTCGCCTACTTTTGCTGTAAATCGCAGGCTCAACAAAAATGAGGAAAAAAAATAAATAAAAATATTCCTCTTGGTACTATCTTTTGATTGTAAGAAGCTTCTGTCAAAGTTTGGTAAAAATCCAGGATAGTTTATGAATCTAATAAATGTTTTAAAAACTTAAACTGCAGACTGTATGTAATGTTAACTGGAAGAAAATCTAAGTCCATTTAAAGGTAAATTACAGAAAAAATGGATATATCTTTTTACAAAATTTATTTCTGGATACTATCTTATGATCATAAATAAGCTTCTGTCCAAGTTTGGTACAAACCCAGGATAGTTTAAGAAAGTTATTAAGCTTTTAAAAACTTTAACCACAGAGTGAATGTAATGTTTCCCTGCAGAAAAAACTAAGTCCATTTATAAGTAAAATACGGAAAAAATGGAATTTTATTTTTACAAAATTTACTTCTGGATACTATCTTATGATCATAAACAAGCTTCTGTCCAAGTTTGGTAGAAATCCAGTTTGGTTTAAGAAAGTTATTAAAATTTCAAAAACTTTAACCACAGAGTGAATATTTGTGGACGCCGACGACACCGACGACGGAATGTAGGATCGCTTTGTCTCGCTTTTTCGACTAAAGTCGAAGGCTCAACAAAAATGTATCTCATTTACCATGTTTACAGCATAAACTTTGTAAAATATATAATATCTCTCATTAGAGGGTATTATAGGTTTTGCATATCTACCAGTTTTTATGAAAGTAGTGAGCACTTTTTAGTGAGATTTTTTCTAAGATGTTTTGGGACATCAGAGATATACAGTGTAACCTATGTAATCCAACACACACGCAGTGTATCCCAAACTCTGTCTGACTGACAAAATGTCAGACAAAAATTCCTTTCGGACAGACAGAAATTTTAAGATATTTTGGTTGAATATATAGTAGAAAAGTCCAAATTTCACTTTAGGTCTGACAAACCCTAAAACAGTTTGGCACAGTCTGCACTGGGAAACCTGAAAAAATGTCAGATTAAGCAGGGTGTCATAATACTCAGGTTTTTTTCTGCAAGGATTGGCATATTTTGGGACCATGAAAATGTCTCAGTTAAAGCAGGATGTCGTAATACTCAGGTTTTTTTCTTCAAGGATTGGCATATTTTGGGACCATGAAAATGTCTCGGTTGAAGCAGGATGTTGGATTAAGCAGGATTCACTGTACTTTGTTTAAATTTGGAGCTATATTTTGTTCAGCCTCATGAATTTGTCAACTGCTAGTAAAACTCACCGTCCAAAATTTCATAAATTAGAACAAAGTTATTTTTTATATTTTCTTCTGTTATTTTGCCAAAATAAGACTGCATGACTTCCACCATCTTGAGAAGAAACTCAAACACCATAGAGGCATTGACATTCTGTTTGGTTACTGCGGCTAACCAGATGTTGGACCTTTTGATGTGGAAAAAACTGGTTCTGGCAATATTGGTTACAGGTGAACGGACTTGTTGTCTGGCATGAATGACATTGACCCTAAATGCATCAACTGCATTTCGTCTGAAATATAAGGCAGCAATACTTTTTGTAAATGATTGCAGAATACATGTAGCACAACTCTACCACTAATTATAGTATTGTTCACAAATAATTAACATATCAAAATAAAAGCAATCTTTGAGTGGATACTGAAAACAAAGACAAAGTTTAATTTCTTAAGAAAATGATGAAATGTTCATACAACAAAATTGTTGCCCTGAAAAAGGAAAATTACATATACTTTTTAGCCACTGCTCAATAATGAAATATTTGACATGCATGATATTAAACATAAGTTCAGGTGTAGATTGGGGAAGGGGGGGTAATTTATGTCTTAGAATTGGGAACGACATTTTGCAAAGCATCCAGTTTTGTTTCATTGTTGAGCTATTCAACAAAGAAAATAATATATTATTGTGTCATAAAGTCTGTCTGACTTAAGGTAGCACAATGCAAAGATTTTTTACTTCCAATCTCCAACCTTTAATATGCTGTAACTTTCTTATGACTGCATGTAAATTAATAAAAGAGGTATATATAGATAAATAAAAGATTAATCTTTTAAATGAATGCAATATTTTTGTTCTGCAATCATTATGTTACAATTATTATGTAATTAACGGCAAAATCTTGGTCAGTTCACTTGTATGAATTTAGCTCTGTCATCTCTATAACTACACAAGAAATTTTAACGTTATCTTAATCAACACAGTAGGAGCTACAAAAGGGTGTCTCAAATTATGGCTATTGTATTCTATTCTGTCATAAATCTGTAATGAGTGTAAATATCCTTACCACATAAAAGTAGAGATTGTTTGATAAGGTGTAAAATTTGATCTCTACATTCTATCCAAAATCTGAGACACTCTTTTGTAGACAATGGCTATAGGAACAACATAGTATAAAATCAACCCTCTCTGGGTATCCATGAAGAAGCTAATTTCAATTGAAAGTGTAAATTTCTTGTAAAATTTTGTAGACACAGTTAAAATTATAATTGATTACATAATTGTTGTACAATACTAACATTGCATTAATTTGAAAGAGTAATAATCTGTTAGCTATCCATAAATACCAATTTAATAAATTTTCAAGCATTATAAAGAAAGTTACAGCATTTTAAAACTGGGGCATTGGAGGTATAAAATCTTTGTACTGTGCTACCTTAATTCAGTTTGTGAAACAACATGAAAGAATGAACACTAGAATAACCTTTTTCACAATCATTATTTATAAAACTTTAATTTGATAAGTTTACCCAATATCATCTCTGTATACCCTGGATATGAGGACCTCTCCTTTGTGGTTGTAAATAAATAGTCCACCAATCATTTCTTTATTTTTCTGTTACCTGAAAACCAAAAATACATCATGTATAGAAAAACCTTGATTGTATGTATAAGTTTTACCTGATATTTAGTTCAGTGTACACTACCAATGGATAAATAATTTAAGAAAACATTTATATATCAGTTTCAAAGGGTATACTGATCTTTACTGTATATTTTGTAAAGTAAAAAACAACTTTTTTACAGGTTCAAACATGTATAACCCATAAAAGATAAACATAATATTAATAATAAAGTACTGTGAGAAATAACTTTGATCAATAAATGAGTAACCGTGTTACCATGTACCACATCAAGAAACAAAGTACATGTAATACCATGAGACAAGTTGAGTCAAATATGACGATAGGATGATTGAACTCATTATCATGATCATAGATACTAGGATTGAAATTTTGTATTTGCACCTGACAAACGTTTCATCAACGGTATACAAAAGACTCATCAGTGAAGCTCAAATAAAAAAAAAGCTTTAAAGGCCAAATAAATTACGAAGTTGAAGAACATTGACTGGTAGACTAAAACAGATGCCTCATAAATTGTATCAAGTTCTTGACTTTTTTAGTTCCTGTAATGCAGAGCTTTCAATTATTTGTTTAAGAACACAATTTGTCTCATTGGAAATTAAAGAAGCCACAGCAAGATTATTTATTTTGTTCAATCATGTTAATAGCAACACAACGATAAAGAAAGGTTTATATGTGCATATAAACTTTCAAAACAATTAGCTGAGCAAATCATAACAAAAACATTTACATTTGATCAACAATCATCTATCCACTCATTTGTTTTTGCTTACATATTATTCTGGACCAAATAACATTGTTTAATCAAATTGGGATAAAGAAGCTGGTGTCAGCAGGCCATTCATTAGGAGGCGGTACCCGGTACTTTTACCCTCCTATGATATTGACAAGTACTGCCTAAATGTAGGAATTTTTATATAAGATATTCATGGAATAAATTGAAAAGTACCACCTAGAAACGAGGAAAGTACCAGTCAACATGAAAGATAATGAAACCACTGGGTGTGAACAGTCAACAGGGCCAACATATCAAGGGCTAGGGAGCATCACGTCAAAGACTTGGAGAACAGTCAACAGGGCCAACATATCAAGGGCTAGGGAGCATCACGTCAAAGACTTGGAGAACAGTCAACAGGGCCAACATATCAAGGGCTAGGGAGCATCACGTCAAAGACTTGGAGAACAAACTGGAAACATCAACTGGGCGAATCAACCAGAGCTATTATAATAATAAATAAGCTTTATTTAGAGTCGGCAAGGTATACAAACATAGACAAACATAAGCTCTAATGAGATTTTAACCGACATAAATAATTATTGAATAGAATGAGTGTAAAAAAAACACAGATATAAGATTTAATTTTGACCTATACCAGTTATTCAGCAGACCAAATCTGTGTTAATTTGTTTGATTGTGGGTTATATCAAAATATTTAGTGATTAAACCCAAGAAAAGTGACGCGATGTCCCTGATGATACGCCCACTTGATGATTTGTACTGCTTCCAGTTATTCTATCACAGGAATTTCAATCAAAGAAGTGAATGTAATAGAAATTATTAGTAGTTGTTCATTAACTATAAAGGAAAACATATATGTATCTTTTTTACCGGCACAAATTATAAATAATCATTTCTAATGAGCAAGAAAGAAAATCGAAGTGTGGAAAGATCACTTCCGGTTTCAGAAAAGTCAATAATATTAGAACCAAATCAGTAGTAACTTTAATTTCCGTATTTGCAGTATTAAATTTAAATCCTTATATTGATTCCTAAGCACCACAAGAATCCTTATAAGGAAAGGTATATTGCAGGTTCTTACAAGTGTTTCACTAAACCCCTTTCTAAATTTCTTACTGCCATACTCACTGCAGTCAAAGTAGGACTTCAGAAATATTCCGAAACGACATATTCAAGAAGTGGTGTTAATCAGATGTGGATATTGAAAAAATCAAAAGAGTTATTGGTGAATTTACAATCTCATTTATTAAAACAGTGTACCAACATTAAAACCTTTGATTTTTCAACTCTTTATACCACTATTCCACATACTAAAAACTTAAAGCTCGACTGAAAGACCTCGTCAGCCTATGTTTCTTTAACAAAAAGGCTGGCACTAGACGTTTTAAATATCATCTAGTTTTGGGCAGAAATTCAGCTTACTTTGTGAAAAATCATACAGGGTCAAGCAAAAAATACACCGAAGAGGATATCACTGTCATGCTGGACTTTTAAATTGACAACATATTTGTTGAATTTGGAGGTTTAGTCTTCCAACAGACTATTGAAATCCCAGTGGGTACCAATTGCGCTCCTCTACTTGCAGATTTGTTTTTGTATTCCTATGAAGCAGAATTTATCCAAGGGCTTGTACAGAAAGGAGAAAAGAAGTTAGCCCAGTCTTTTAATTTCACCTTTCGGTATATTGAAGATGTACTGTCTGTTAATGATAATAGATTCAGTGATCACTTACATTTAATATATCCAAGTGAACTTGAAATTAAAGATACTACCGACACAGATAAATCTGCTTCATATTTAGACCTTTTTCTCGAAATGACTACTGATGGTAGGTTGAATACCAAAATTTATGACAAACGCGATGATTTTAATTTTCCTATAGTCAACTTTCCATTTCTGTGTAGCAACATCCCAGCGGCACCAGCATATGGAGTATATGTGTCTCAATTGATACGTTACTCTAGAGCTAGTTCAAAGTACGTTGATTTTGTTGAACGAGGAATACTGCTTTCTCAAAAGTTGCTAAGACAGGGCTATGAATCAATCAAATTAAGGTCATCACTCAAGAAATTTTACGGTCGTCATCTTGATCTGATTGGCAATTATGAAAAAAGTGTGTTAGAAATCATATCTGATATTCTTCCTCAGTCATAATAACCTTCCATTATTATCGACTGACTGAACAAAGAAATAACACGACGGATGCCGTATACGGTGCAGGAAATGCTTACCCTTCCGGAGCACCTGATTTCACTCCCGGTTTTCATGGTTTTTAGTGGAGTTCGTGTTGTTTTTTATTTCTTATTTATAACTATTGATGTAAATGTCCTTTGGTTTTGATTGTTATTGTCTTTATCGTCCGCATTTTCTGAGTCGGACTACATTTTCAAGGATTTGTATAGTACTACTATAATTCATAGTTTTTGAAAATAAATGCTATCTTATTCTCATTGTCTTAAAAAAAACCCAAATTCATACAATGCAAAAAGATTCAAAGGCGACCTGGTTTCCTCAAATGACCTTATGACCATATAATTATATACCTCACAGCCAGGTGCTTTTGAAATGGATCCCGCTTTATATATATATTTATAGATATTTTCTTTTTTGCAAATATTTTTTTCTTTTTTTTTCTTTTTTTTTTTTTTGTAATTCTTTTTTTTTCAAGATGAAACATGTGAAATTACATAATACAGTATTAGACACAAAGTATAAAAAGTTAATTAACACTTGTAAGATCGATAAAATCAAAATGGTATAATAAGATATAAATATTACAATTGATTTTGTTAATAATAAATGCTGCTTCTAACAATTGCCACTTCTGATCCATTTTTATTTTTTGTGTAGGGGTTAAGAAACATACAGAGTATTTTTCTATTTTAATCCAATACTTTAAATATTCTATCTCACCATATGTTGTGGGCAATATGCTCTTACATCTACATTTGTATATATAGAATTTAAGTAACAACAAGATATATATTATCAACTGTTTTACTGTTGACAAAATCCTCAGACACACCTAAAATGACCTCTTTTACACTAAAAGGCAAGAAGATGTCATAATTTCTAATCCAATCTATAATGGAAAACCAGAAGTTTTGTGTTACCCAAAAACGTTCGGTTTCTTTTAATTTACATTTATATAAAAATTTGTAGATGTAATTTACCAGGTAATTACATGGTAAAATCCTATGAACAATCTTAAATTTAAAATTTTGTAAAAACGAATTTCTGGTTATAATGAAGGTCATGGAATAAATAGCATTCCAATCTTCAATCTGTATATGTAAGTCTATTTCCCATTTGTTACGGGAAGATGATGAATACTTTATCTTCCAGAAATAAATTATAGAAAAATTTACAAGATTTTTTTTTTTTTTTTTTAACTTTATCTACTAATTTATTTTCAATATTATCAAGTTTAGAACTTCCTTCTATCCTACTTTACAATCTATTTGGAATAGCACTTAAAATACCATAAAACTCTATAAAATTAGTATTGATCTTATACTTTTTCTCAAATTCTTCATATGAGAATAATATATTATTATCTGACACCAGATAATTGAAAAAAATATATACAGTTTTCAATATATTTACCGTTCAAAATCATCTTGCCATCCATTTTGATGTTTGGATTTAGCCATATGGACTGGGCCAGAATATCGGTATTGTTTTCAACTTTCAACTTATTTTTCAATTTTGAAAAATTTACCAGGATATCATGCCAAAAGGGATTGACTTTTTTGCTAAATAAAGCAATCCTTCCTTACTTAAATGTAAAATTTTGTCCCCCCCAAATTTTTGTATATAACTAAGCAGCAAAACTTTCCAAGGAGAGTAATTTTGGGGGTCTAGTAATTTATACAGCCAAGATATTTTTACACTATAACAAAAATAGTAAATATTCTTTACTTGAAAATTTGTGAAATCATTTTCACTTATTTACTAGGTGTTCTAATGTATACGATATTTATTATACAGATGAAACTTATACAACAAAGGGACGTGAAACTGGCTTCTTGTCTACCTAGAGTGTAAGTTATAGGTTTATTCTGTAGATTTTGTCTCAAAGAATAACATGAATTTGTGAATACCGGTGTTTCTTTTTTTCTTCTTTTTTTTCTTTTTTCTTTTGTTTTTTGTTTGTTTGTTGTTTGTGTTTTTTTGTATGTTTGTTAACAGAGTAAATGAAGGAAAACAATTGAATTTGTATGATTAAAAGAATTCAACTGGGCTCTATTTTCATTCAGTTCTATTAAAATCCGTGATACCCGGTATATTGTTCTGTAGTTAATCAATAATTTGTAGACTGAAATAAGCAAACTTGCATATAACTTTAACTCGATCTATAAACTCATCAAATCAAGGATTAGCAGGCACGGATCTAGGGGAAAGGGGGTGGGGTCAGGGGTTGGAATCCCCCTTTTTTTGGACGATCAATGCATTTGAATGGGGACATGTAGTTGGACCCCCCCCCCTTTTTTTTTTGTCCTGGGTTAGGAACCTCCCTTTTTATAATGTCTGGATCCGCCCCTGATTGGTGTCACTACACAAATCCTTGTCAAAATGCAATAAGATTTATAAATGATAATCCTCTGTCTCTACTCGCAGGCACTCGATCGTTTAAACAAAAAGTATATTCATCTCATAAGATATATAATATTCCATAACGGTCAAGCAATAATATTTCGAAAGCTTAAAAATTGGATTTTTCTTCTTTTTTTACATGGCATACTATTAAAATTGAGAATGGAAATGAGAAATATGTCAAAGAGACAACAACCCGACCAATGAGCAGATAAAAGCCGAAAGCCTCAAATGGGTCTTCAACACAGAGAGAAAATCCCGCACCCGAAAGCGGGTTTCAGTTTGTCTCTAAATGACTAAATACACATGTGTATATACTAGTTCAGTGATAACTGACTAAACGTCCAAACAAATAAATTAACTAAAATAGAAAAAAATAACAAGACTAACAAAGGCTTACTAGTACCGAAATACATTTGCATCCTAACTTTTGACGTCATGAATGTTTTGTTTTCAGCCGAATAGCATTGTCAATTTTAAATGTAAATCAGGATATATACAGGGAGGTGGACATAAACGTTACTGTTGTATCCTATATTTCAACGTCGATGGGATAAAGATGCGATTAACATAGTCAGTGTTTTAGTCACCAAACTTTAATATATACACACCCAGCCACCGAAAGCTTTATTTTGCGAAGCTAAGGTGCACGGTCGAATGGTCTAACGCGTCGAATATATACAGTGCAGGCGATTTGGTGTCACGATATCTCAGTAGCATGAGTTCGAATCCTGGCGAGGGAAGAACAAAAAATTTGCTTTTGCAAATTTACAGATCTAACAATGTTGGATTGATGTTTAGACGAGTTATATATATAAATACACATGTATACTAGTTCAGTGTATTTATGTGTATATAAATATATATATAATGAGAGAACATCATCCTTATATATCAGAACATAGGGTTAAGAATAATGCTACTATAATAAGCTTTAAATATTTTCTACGAACTTCTTTGCTTGTATAAAGTGACTTAAGTCAACTTCATTTAAATAAAGGAACAAGCCGGCAAAAGAGAAGCACAATTGGTACCCATGTCAATGCAGATTGTTTGTTGAAAAACACGTCGTTTTATCAACGTTACGTATTAATTTGATGTGAATCGCTTTAAATAAAGATTTTTGATAATGTCAGTATATTAGAAAAAAATTGTTTGAATGATCAGAGTGAGGTTTTTTGGGGTTTGTTTTTACAGAGTACGAGTAACACCCCCCCCCCCCTTATGTACCTGTATTTACGTTGGTATTTTTTTATGAAACAAAACAGGACCTCCCTGTTTTTAAAAATTTGTTGGTAAAATAATTGTGTAAATGGTAGAAGTTAAATGTATAATACTATGGCATGAGCCAAGAGACTTAAATTGGAATGTATGCACACAACAGATTTTGGGATTTTTAAGTATCAAGTTAACATCATACCTATAAGCCGCCTATAGTGAATAAGTCTTTGGTTTCTATGTTGTGTCTTCTGTACTATTATTTGTCTGTTTGTCTTTTTATTTTTAGCCATGCCGTTGTCAGTTTATTTTCATTCTATGAGTTTGACTCTCCCTCTGGTATCTTTCGTCCCTCTTTTGAAGACCGGGTGGCTTTGGTTGCTGATAAAATTGTTTCTTATAACTAAGAAAGATGTTGCATTGATCAATTGGAAGTCCATGCAATATAACCTTCTTCGGTTGGATTTTCAAAAAAGCATAGAACAGACCTATGAATTGGTAAATCAGGATTTCCTCTTTTGTGAGCGTCGTAGGGCATGTTGAATGTCAAATTGCCAAGACATCATTAATCTTCTTTAGCAAGCAATTTTCGAAATGTGTTTTCACACAAAAAAACGATGTTGTTCGGGGCATTATCTGCTAGGACATAAACAAATTTGTCGCCAGTCTAGGTAGGACAGCAGAACGCGTTTAGCAAGATTTGGATCTTAAAAATAAGATTACAAAAATACCGAACTTGGTCAAGGAAAGTCCCTTTACCAAATGGCAAAGTTAAAAGCTCAAACACATCAAACGAATGGAAAACAACTGTCATATTCCTGACCTGGTACAGGAATTTCCTTGTGCAGCGGCGGAAAAAAGCTGATTAAACCTGGTTGTATAGAAAGGTAAACCGAATCTAAAGATCGAGGTAGCATGCGTATTCATAGACCCATTCAGTTTTTGATTATAATTTGTATCACGACCTGAAAGCCTATACACCAGAAATACATAAAATATAAATATTACGTTTAATGTTCAATTGTTTTGCTGTCTATGAATAATAATGAATAAATGCACTTAAAAATAATGATGATAGCACCATGAGCAACTGGCACTCAGCAGATAGGTATCCAGAATTTAAAAAAAAAGTCTCATTGCCTTGGCGGATTTAGTGGTGGCCAGTTAGTGTAACTGAAAAACTACCTATATGGTTGATGTGTAGATTTTTGTTTTACATATTCTGTCCGTAATGTTCTCTAACTTTTTGTTCCCTTTTTCAAAACCCTGGATTCGCATCTAGGCCTCGAACGTTCTGGTGCAATGTTTGGAGTGAGACATGTCGTAAAAGGTCTATGCATTATCCATAGCCTCATAAGGGGTCAGTTTTCTTTCCTTAAGGGGATATCCAAGTTTATTTCTGACGGTGAGAATTTGTCCCTTTAAGATATAATAGGCTATATTTTACCTGTTTAAATCAAATATGTAATAAAAAAAAATATACCTTCATGTGCTACTTTTTGAGTAAAATGAGGTCGAAATTTCAGATATTTGCTAAAAATTTGGACTAGTGGACCGTATTTTTCCTCCCGACAGAAATGCATAACTTTTTTGTTTTAAAAGATAAACACAAGCTGTTTTTAAGTTCTATTTTATATAAATATCCTATAATTTTATAAAGTATTTTGTTTAGAATAATAGTTATCAAAGGTACCAGGATTATAATTTAATACGCTAGACGCGGCGTTTCGTCTACTTAGACTCATCATCGATCAGTGACGTTCATATCAAAACAGCCTGGTTAAAAAGCCAAACAAATACAAAGTTGAAGAGCATTGAGGACCCAAAATTCCAAAAAGTTGTGCCAAATACGGCTAAGGTAATCTACTGGTAATCTACTCCTGGGATAAGAAAATCCTTACTTTTTCGAAAAATTAAGTTTTGTAAACAGGAAATTCATAAAAATGACCATATAATGATATTCATGTCAACACCGAAGTGCTGACTACTGGGCTGGTGAGGACGAAACGTCCACCAGCAGTGCAGTGGCATCTGGAAATAACCAAAATTTATCAAATGTTCATGAATGAAGAAAAAAAACGTCATTTTTTGCTGTATATTTATCAAATTTAAAAAAAATGCATCATTGACTTTTTCATGAAATTTGGTACAAATACTCTTCATACGTAATCAAACCGAATGTCATTTTGAAAAAGAGGAGTCCATGAACTTATTTAAAAGTAAAATCAGTTTGAAAGATTAAAATCAGTCAAAAAATGCATCTTTTCCCGATATGTCACAATTTCAAAGGTTCCCTGTTCAATAGTATCTTTAATTGTGAAACAAAACAAAAAAACAATATTGGTCAAGGCAAATACATAGTCAAAACAAACATAATGAAAACTCGACAAAAATAGAATACATGTTAAAAACAGTCATTGGGTCCTTTCCTCAGTTCTAATGACTCTTTAATGATGGTGGCAGTGTTTAACGACCTTGACTGGAAAAGAAACAACTGTTTTTATATCATTTGTTGTTGATGGATTTAGTATAATCACGAGTTTAGCAGAAAGTTAAGTGTATTAAAATTGACAAATTCAGTTTGTAATGTATATAATATTTTAGAAAGATTTCTCTTTTTTTTTTTATTAATTATACAGTTCAATGAGTTTTTCAAGTTTTTAATCTGTTACTCCCTTACATTCAAACTACAATGAATGAATCTTTATTGCATTAGCAACCAGGGGCGTAGCTAGGCAATTTTTATGTGTACGCAATGCCGGAAAAGGTAGTCATACGTCAGGGAAGCTCTGGGGTAAATGGTGCAAAATCCTGAATTCTCGCAATTTCCGAGGACTTAAAATGACCTCACAGAAATCTTACTTTTAGGAGAAACAAGTCAACTTTGGAAATAAATAATCAGAGAAAAACAAAGAAACCCGTACTGTTGGCTTAACAAATTTTTTTTCTTATGTGTAATGGGTTAAAATGGTTTGATTAGGTATATTTTATTTGTTACCTAATCATGCTGAACCCACTTTACATTAGAAAACAAACTAATTTCTAAGCCAACCCTGTGCAACTTAAATGGTATTATTTTTGTTGAGAAAATACATAAATAAAAATTCGAATCACATGTCTTTATGTTTTATTTTATGAGTGAATAAGCAGTGTTTTTCAGTTGTTTTTTTCTCTCAAAGTTAATTCTGAAAAATCAATGCCCATTTCCTTTCTTTTTTTCCACTAAAGATGTCCAAAACCGTGTCTGCTTTAATTTTTTTTTCTCAGTATATGTTCAAAAGACCGAGTCCAGATAAACGATTCGTTTTCATTGTATTTCTCAAGTAGGTCTTCACTCTTCTCATGGTACTAAAAGACCGTTCTGCCGTTGCCGTCGAGACCGGCATACATGCAAATACATTAAGTATCTGAAAGATTTCCGGGTTTATAACAGTTAATGTTTCCTGCAGGTTGTTAGGGATGTTATCAAAATCTCCAGTCCATTTTGCTAACCATTTCCGATTTCAGATCGAATTTCGACTTTTGTTATATGGGGATCATCTGCATATTCATTAAAGATTATGTCCCATACCCGTAGCCAGGGGGGTTTCGGACGACCCCCCCCCCTTGAAAACAAATAAGCACTGTTAAAGTCAATGTTCTGTTCGAATTGTGACTGTTAAAGTCGAGTTTGTGAGTCTAACGACACCCCCCCCCCCTTGGAAATTCCTGGCTACGGGCCTGTGTCCCCACTGACAGCTAAAGTAAGTTGGTCAATGTTTTTTGGGATTAACTTTTGTGCGACATAACGTGGCTCTGCTGTCAGAAGTCTTGTATTCAACTCTGCTAACAAATGATCGACGAAAGGTAGATACATGTTCAGTTTCCAGTATTTAGAAGGGGTTTGCGCTGGTGCATTTGGCCTATTACGTTGGGCACCACGTTTTCTTGACATTGACGGATCAGTATTGACAGTTGCGGCAAGTTCAACTGCAGAATCGTACAAGGAGTTCCAAACTTCTGGGTCGTTTCTTTAGTCATTTAGCTGCCTGACATTTTAAATTGTTTGCATCAGCAACAGAATCACGATGCTGCCGGTTTCGTAAATGAAAAGGGAAGACTAGTTTTCGGAACGGAATATAGCTACAAAGTGATCATTAACATATTTGTATTTTTTTTTATTAACTTCATTACTTTAGTTTTATTCTTACTATATTTACCATATTTTTATGTTTGTGAAAATTTCGATGTGTACGTAAAATACGCAACTGCGTTTTTGCGTACGGGTTGCTATGCGCCTGGCAACAACATTGCTTTAGCATAATACAAGGTATATACATATATGACAAATACTTAAATACTTAATATTTAAACCTGTGACTATTATACTAACTTGAAGTATAGAAAGTCCCTGCTTAAAATTGCATTAAAAAAAATCTGATTTTTTTCCGCATCACAAAAATATGGTGATGCAGATGAAGCTATACATAATATGGAAATATGAATGTTTGTACTTGTACTTTCAAATTTGCAAAGGTATCACCTCCTCCAAAACATTTAAATATAGTCTTATGGAATATGAATGTTGTTTAAATTTAGATATTATATATGTTTGTATAAATGATTGTCATGTTTGTCTTGGTAACAATCCAATATTTGGATCATTTTACACCAATAAAATGATTTGCCGGATTTTATTTGACTTTACCTGATGAACTTATATGATACATCATTTTGTAACTTTTCATAATTTAGCATGATATGTTATCATGGAACCTTTCATTCTACCATGTCAATTATTATAGTTGTATGTAATGCCATAGGTCTTAACCATTTATTGTTAATGAGTTTGTGCCAATAAAAATATTTGTATTTGTATTTGTATGATTATGGAAATTAGATATTTAACTAATTTTTATTTGAGAAACAAACAAAAAACAATTTTGGTCATAGTAAATACATGATAGACAAAACAAACATAAGAAAAACTAATGATAACAAGGATCATTGATGATTCTTTCAGGAGAATTATAGATCCGGAATTTTGTAAAGGCTTCGACGGAAATAGATTTTGCACGTTATACACACCGACCTCGATTTCGGTCTTTTCACCACGAGACAGCAACCATGCCACAGGTGCGAACATTGTGCTCCTGCAAAAAAACATGATTTACTTGTCGGGTTTTGATTTAAATTTTCAATTAAAGCTCATACTAAGGCAAAGGCGAACTAAAATATTGATAAAAGATAGGATGATACGTCAATTTTATTTGTAAATGATGATTCATTCATCTCGCCGCCCATGTGCGTCGTCCAAATAATCAGTTGTAGTGACTTCAAAAGGCAGTCCTAGCTATTTAGACCTATACGTTTATATGTAAATGAGCAATATCTCATCTTAATTTGATACAATAATGTCGGTGTAATATTCTTTTATTTATATTTTTCCGTGAAAAATAGAATCTATTTTGGTACAAGTCCAATCGAAACGGTCAAATCGGTACCAATTTATAGTCAATTCGGCATCCATTAAATTATTTGATATACGATATTTAAATAATTTTAATATTAAACCATTTTTCTATTTTTTAATTATATTGTGAAGAAGAGTTGCAAGTGCAATCATACCACATCTTATATTCATATTTAACAAATCCAAGTCCTCGATTACACATGAACTTGAAGTAGAACGAAAGCAGAAACCACAAATTGTTTTTCTAATAAGTCGATATTTCTGGAAATCCCCGTCTTTTATTTCTTTTTGCTTAAAATACTGACAAAAGATATATTTAGGTAGGGGGAGGCAGTGGTGGATCTACATGAAGTCCAAATAATAATGACGTGTCCGAGAAAAAATTAAATAGCCTTGCCAGATGTCATAATTATTTGGACCGGTGGATCCAGTAATTTTCATGAAAAAAGGGGGTGGGGAAATGCCTCCAGGAAGAGTTTTTATGTCCAAGTATATTGCCTGATACAAGATGACTTTCCGCATCTAAGATTCACTCCTGTCACTTAGGTTAGCAAATAGTATGAAACTTGTACAAAAAAATTTAATTACCAGTACAAATTTGGGTTACATGGTAGAAACACTTCCACTCTATGCATGACTCTATAATATAATGTAACATACAAGGGTTTCAAATGGTTCCCAGATTTCCGGAGAAATAAGACTCTTCACTTGCTCAGAATGAGAAATCTATGGCCGTTTTTTTTTATACTCAAACTAGTTACTGTTTAAAATCAATCTGAAAAATGTTTTAGCTTAAGGTTCCACTTCAGTCAAAATGTACTACAGAAACATCAAAACTTTGCCTGTATTTCTCAACCTAAAATGAATAAAGTCTTGAACAATGAAAACATATGTTAATTTTAACATACTTCCCATATCACATTGTGTAAATTGTAAATAAACTTGAAACTATTGTGTTATGTTCAACTGGTTTTGGGGGTGAACACTAAATTTTCCAAAAAATCTGGAGGCCTGTGAGATGACTCAATTTGTTTAAAATTCGTGTCCTGGCCTTAATGACATTTTTGTCCAGTTTCTGTATTGTACCTTCTATATTCGTTCACTTAGATCCATGAAATTAACTGAAACTTGTAAACCAATACATTGTCTTAAAAATAATCATTAGCTTGTACTGCATTACATGTAACAGTATTTGTTCATGCCAATTTTAAACAAATTAAGTCATCTCACAGGCCTCCAGATTTTTTGGAAAATTGAGTGATCACCCCAAAACTGGTTTGACCATAACACAATAATTTCAAGTTTATTTACAATTTACACAATGTGTATATGTTAAGTATGTTAAAATGAACATGTATTTTCATAATTTAAGACTTTATTATTTTTATTAATTTTAGGTTGAGAAATACAGGCAACATTTTGCTGTGTCTGTAGTGTCCTATATTTTGACTTTAGTGGAACCTTAAACTAAACATTTGAAAAAAGGAGAACAAAAACGCAAGGGTTTAAGAAAATGTTTACGCCATAAACCATTTAAAAAATTGCTAAAACATGCTTTTCATCCTGGTGTTTAACAGCATGGTTAAGACCGACTCGTCAAATTAACTGTTAACCTTTAAAATTATTAAAACCAGGTTAATGGTTCAGAATAAAAAAAACCAGGCCTTTGACCAAATATAAAAAAAAAAATATCTAGATATTTACTTGGTATCTAATTCAAGGATTGAACCTTAAGTTAAGCCCCATGCCCAAGCTTGAGTCTTAGTTTACTGTGTCCTTCCCATGCAGAAAAAATACTTTTGAAGAGTTAATTGTATAATAGTAAATAAAATAAGAATGTGTCGGAAAAGAAAACAACCCAAGGCCACTAATGACAATTGGTCTTCAATGCAGAGATAAGACCCATTGTTTTACATGTCTATAAAGTACATTTCTTAAATAAATTGATTAATTTTTACTACTCATGAAATGTTTCAAGTTGATATTTGATCCAATAAATTATATTATTTTCTTACTCCTGCATATCCTGTTTTAGGTCCAGAAGAAAGTATCAAAGTCCAGTGCTGGCAAAAGAGGAAAAGGCAAGAAGAAGAGTGCCTTGAAGTACACTATTGACTGTACCCACCCAGTCGAGGATGGAATCATGGATGTTGTCAGCTTTGTAAGATAGTAAACATTTAACTGTTGTCAAAACTACTTTATTCTTTTAAAGCATGATAAGTGGAGTTTTAGCCTTGACAGCATGTCCAGATATTAATTAAAATATTTTGAAGACCAGTTAACTAACAATTCCAATTGAAATTGATGAAGGATCAAGTGAAGTGAAGTGACTGTCAACGTAATTAAAATCAAATTGAAAGTGATAATTGTATACCTGTAAATTTGAATTATTTTGTACGTGTACATTAAGAAACTAGTTAAAAATCAAGCTTGATGTTGGTGATTCACTTGAGACATTTGTAGGTATTAATGTCAAAAATTGTATATTGGATGGATGTTGCCTCTTCCAATGACTTACCTTTTTCAAAGTGATTTAACACAACCATAATTGATTTTTAACTGCTTCACCGTATGTGTACTTGACAAATTATTTATTGCACTAATGTTAAACATGTGACTAGGGTTATCTCCCCTAGTCTAGGTTAGGGTTACCTCCCCTAAGCCTGGGTTAGGGTTATCTTCCCTAATCCAAATATCTGATTTGTGATGCAGGAGAAATTCTTACAAGAGAGAATCAAAGTGAACGGCAAGACCAGCAACATGGGAACAAATGTCGTCCTGGAGAGGAACAAGAACAAAGTCAACCTCACCTCTGACATCGCCTTCTCAAAAAGGTTAGTTACCTGTGCCATTGACCAAGTGATTTCAAGTCTTTTGCATTTAAAGGGGTTCAGCTGTGTCGGTCCTCAGACATCCCATTCTCAAAAAGGTTAGTTACCTGTACCATGGACGTGATTTCAGGTCTGCATTTAAAGGGGTTCAGACATCCCATTCTCAAAAAGTTTTGTTACCTGTACCATGGACCAGGTGATTTTCACTTCTTTGCGCTTAAAGGGGTTTAGCTGTGTCGGTCCTCAGACATCCCATTCTCAAAATGTTTAGTTACCTGTACTGTGGACCTGGTGATTTCAGGTCTTTGCATTTAAAGGGGTTCAGCTGTGTCTGGTCTCCGACACCCCATTCTCAAATACCTACCATGGAGTTGATTTTAGTTTGCTTTGCTGTTCTTGGATCTTTGACAAGTCATATAAACTTGTGAATATTTAAAGGATAAAGTTGTGCATGGGTGAAGAAATGCACTACAGATGCAATTGAGTGGAAAATAAGTCTGAGCCAGAGATCATAGATGTAAAACTTTTAAGATTAGGCCAGATACTTTTGAAGTTAGTTAATGACTGGTGTTTCTTTGACGTCACAGTAGTTTATATCTGAAAGCTAAAGGTTTAAAGGAAAAAATATCAATAAATAAATATGCTTCATTTATCATAATTGTGATGTCTTTCTATGATGAAAAGTTGGAATTACCGTTTGATGTTAAAAACTATGAAACCATCATCGCGGCTTTTTATTTTCTGACTGAAGGACAAAATGATGCAACAAAGCTAAGGTGATTGCATTAATTGTATGAAAGTAATTAACATTCATATTTTTACAATGCGAACTTAGTGCATGTACAAGTCATTTTTCTTGTGAATATAAATAATACTTATGGAAAGCAAGAATTTTGCAGTCGACGACTTGAGGTAATTTTTTTGGGAAACATAATTTCTGTCAGACCTGTCCATCAAATGGTAATTTTGTATTCTTATCAGGGGAGGGGAAAGATGATTTAGATAATTCATTTAACAGTACAAAAAATCAGTTGTAAAGTACTTGTAATATTGGGATTTTGAACAATTCTTACAGATGATTTTTGTCTGCAAGTCCTATCGCCATTGCAATACAATGGATTTTGCAATGCTTATGAATGTATAATACATGGAGACTTTGTAAATCATGTGTTTCCTTTAATTTCATCATCTCTGTGAAATTCTGATCACTGATGTGTTAAGACATACTCGCATTATTCTCACGACTAGTTAGGCTATGTACATCATACATGTCAGAAGGCTGATGCATATGTATGCTATATAATAAAGTTGTCCTTTGATGATGAAAAGTTGGAATTACCGTTTGATATTGACATGAAACAAACAACGCGGCTTTTTATTTCTGAATGAAGGACAACACTTATAGCTAGTACATGTATTCACATTATGGTTTACCATTGTCATCATTGATAACATTAACATATTTATAATAAATGTAACATCATTGCTATCACCATACACCAGGCATGCACGTTGTTTCTTGTGTAGATAGTCATTGCTGGTAGCCATGAACTGGATTGAGAAATTTTTTGTTGAACCAAAAAGTAAAGTGTACACAGGTCGATTGAAGTGGGAAAAATCTTTTGGTCTGCACCAAAATCTATTCTAAATACAATGTACTTGTCTGAAGACAAATTCAATATTCAGACAATTTCCTTACATGTCAAAGAAAGTTTTGCAAAAATTTACTAGTCCAAAAAATGTTTCACTAGTCAAGGGTATTAGACTGGTGGCTAATGGTGCAGGCTGCTTGGTTGTGATTTTTTACCCATTAACAGTTTTGAAATGTTTAAGTCAAACCTCTATTTGCCCTGCTCAATACTGAACCATCACTGAAGTGATTCAGAAATAGTTCAAATAAAAGTTATGGTAAAGATGTTGCAATATTAAAGTTGTCCTTTTATGATGAAAAGTTGGAATTACCGTTTGATATTAACATGAAACAAACAACGCGGCTTTTTATTTCTGAATGAAGGAAAAAACTTGTATATGGTGACATCGATTACTATTCAGGTCTGTTAATTGTTGCACTGTTGATAAATTAAAAATGCTTACATTTATGACCTTGGATTTATGTCCAACATTCGTATGTTGTGGAATATACCTGCTATGGGAGTCTTGAATATTTTACTCTACTGATTTTATGTTTTTTTGTTGTTGAACAAAAAAAGTAAGAATCAGTACATGGAAATTGCTATCCAACAGTTTACCTTTACTATTTATTTCTACACTCCAGACAACTATTTGTCAACACTGAGGTTGTGAGTTCGAACCCTGTTCATGCAGGTGCACTTAACTCCTATTTTAATAGACTACAAGATTGTCAGTAAGCTTTCTCTGGGCACTCTGGCTTCCTCCGCCAATAAAAACTGGCTGCAACTAAATAGCCTAAAAGTAGTGTTAAATCACCCAACAAAATAGATATAGGAAGATGTGGTGGGAGTGCCAATGAGACAAACTCTCCATCCAAATAACAATTTCTAAACGTAAACTATTGTAGGTCAATGTACGCACTCAACGCATAGCCCCAAAATAACTAGTGTAAAACCATTCAAACGAGAAAACAAACGGTCTAATCTATATAAAAAACGAGAAACATGTATAAATTGCATAAACAAACGACAACTACTGTACATCAGATTCCTGACTTAGGACAGGTGCAATCGTTTACAGCGGGATTAAACGTTTTAATGGTACCAAACCTTCTTCCTTTTTCTGAAACAATAGCATAACATCACAACATAAAAAACCACAAAAGTTTATTTAATCTTAATGCTGTGAAACCTGTCTCTAGTGTCCTATCTCTGTGAATCACTAAGCCCCAGCACTAAAGTATTTCAGAAACTGCATGTTGCATGACCAAGTTTGATAACCTAAATATCACATGCTATATTTAATTGTTCTTTGATGATGAAAAGTTGGAATTACCGTTTGATATAAACGTGAAACAAACAACGCGGCTTTTTATTTCTGAAGGAAGGACAAATTTTATATACATGTAAATAGTTATCCTTAGGTTCCTCTCTTTTATGACATTGATATTCCCCTGTTGAACCACAACATTGTCTTGGCCAGATCTTCTGAAAACTTAATCAATGGACTGGCATAAGCTTTCTTGTAACAGTAAGGCCAACATAAAAATTTCTTTGTTTCCCCTCTCCCGACTGAGGTTGTTAGGGTATGGGTAGGTAGGTAGGCAAATTATTTTATTTTATTCCTTGATATGGTTTTTATACGACCGCAAAAATTAGTTTGTCGTATATTGCTATCACATTGGCGTCGTCGTCCAAATACTTTTAGTTTTCGCACTCTAACTTAGTAAAAGTGAATAGAAATCAATGAAATTTTAACACAAGGTTTATGACCACAAAAGGAAGGTTGGGATTGATTTTGGGAGTTTTGGTCCCAACATTTTAGGAATTAGGGGCCAAAAAGGGCCCAAATAAGCATTTTCTTGGTTTTCGCACCATAACTTTAGTTTAAGTGAATAGAAATCTATGAAATTGTGACAAGGTTTATGACCACAAAAGGAAGGTTGGGATTGATTTTGGGAGTTTTGGTTCCAACAGTTAAGAATTAAGGGCCCAAATATTAAAGCATTATTCTTGGTTTTCGCACAATAACTTTAGTATAAGTAAATAGAAATCAATGAAATTTAAACACAAGGTTTATGACCACAAAAGGAAGGTTGGTATTGATTTTGGGAGTTGAGGTCTGAACAGTTGTGGAATTAGGGGCCAAAAAGGGGCCCCAAGTAAGCATTATTCTTGGTTTTCGCATCGTAACTTTAGTATAAGTAAATAGAAATCTTTGAAATTTAAACACAAGGTTTATGACCATAAAAGGAAGGTTGGGTTTGATTTTGGGAGTTTTGGTCCCAACAGGTTTTTAGGAATAAGGGGCCCAAAGGGTCCAAAATTGAACATTGTTTGATTTCATCAATAATTGAATAATTGGGGTTCTTTGATATGCTGAATCTAAAAATGTACTTAGATTTTTATACTATTGGCCCAGTTTTCAAGTTGGTCCAAATCTGGGTCCAAAATTAAACTTTGTTTGATTTCATCAAAAATTGAATAATTGGGGTTCTTTGATATGCCAAATCTAACTGTGTATGTAGATTCTTAATTTTTAGTCCTGTTTTCAAATTGGTCTACATTAAATACCAAAGGGTCCAAAACGGGGTTTCCCCTGGGTTAATTATTTTTTTCGCCACCTCTTTCGCCAAAACAATATATTTTTCGCCACTTTATTATTTTTTTCGCCAAGTAACATAAATATATTTTTCCTGTTGTGCCCTTTCGTACTAAGAAGTAATTTTTACAACAAAACAAAAGCTTTTATCACATGAAATTGATCCCTCATTTCATGTGTAGTCATTACATTGAAGGGTTACTCTCATTCCAGGGGTTGTTTTTTTGGATAGATTTTTTCATAACGACAGTTTTCTTTTCTTGACCATCGTAAATGAAAAAGTTGAGACGTACAACTATGCTTGAAACACGTGCATGTGTCATTCAAACGACTTTATTAAAGTCAAAGGATAAAAGAATTAAAATTTTAAATCGGAGATTTTTCTTGCTTTTGAACAATTTTCGTCACAACAACAGCTTTCTTTTCAAAACTATCTTTCAAGGGAGAGATGTCAAAAGTTTGTTTCAAACACGTACGTCGCAAAGATGTAAATAAATTCTGTATGTCATTGTGACATTTATAGCAGAAGCCATTTGACCATATCATTTTGTGAAACAATTCAATCAACACCTTTATCAATTAGTCCTTTGTTGTCGATAGCTATAAAATGCAATCAGCTGATTATTGATTTTCTGTCTAAATCTTAATGAGGTCAAGGTGAATTCAGAGTATTGCCTGATCGGGTAAAGTCCGAGAAACTCGAAAAAAAGTAAATAAACAAGATGGAGGAAAATAAATCAGTTTATATATTTCTTTCGCCAAATTCTTTCGCAAATGACGATTTTTTATCGCCACAATTATTATTTTTTCGCAAATTGCGAAAATGGCGACCGCCAGCGGAAACCCTGGTCCAAAATTAAACTAAGTTTGATTTTAATAAAAATTGAATTCTTTGGCTTTTTTGATATGCTGAATTTAATCATGTACTTAGATTTTTGATTATGGGCCCAGTTTTCAAGTTGGTTCAAATCAGGATCCAAAATTATTATATTAAGTATTGTGCAATAGCAAGAAATTTTCAATTGCACAGTATTCAGCAATAGCAAGAAATCTTCAATTGCACAGTATTGCGCAATAGCAAAAAATGTTCAATTGCACAGTATTGTTCAATAGCAAGAAATCTTCAATTGCACAGTATTGTGCAATAGCAAATATTTTCAATTGCACAGTACTGCGCAATAGCAAGAAATATCTAATTGCACAATAATGTGCAATAGCAAGAAATTTTCAATTGATTGGAGTTGTCTTTCTTTGTCAAGAATAGTAGTTGAATCAACTTAAATCATTGTTTTATACAATGCACAATGTATATTCACTTTTACTACCAACTGATAAACACTCTTTACCATTCAGTGATAACAAGCACTTTTTGTTACATTTTAATATTTTATGATGTATTTAAATGAGTAGTTATTGTTGCAAACTCCATTAGAAATTTGAATTGAGATCAGTTTTGAAAAAAGGGAAAGGGGGATGTGAAAAAAAAATGGTGGTGGTGGTGGGGGGGGGGGGTAATTTTTCTCATTTCAGATTTAATAAATAAAAAGAAAATTTCTTCAAACATTTTTTTGAGAGGATTAATATTCAACAGCATAGTGATTGCTCAAAGACAAAAAAAATATTTTAAGTTCATTAGACCACATTCATTCTGTGTCCAAAACCTATGCTGTGTCAACTATTTAATCACAATCCAAATTTAGAGCTGAATCCAGCTTGAATGTTGTGTCCATACTTGCCCCAACCGTTCAGGGTTCAACCTATGCGGTCGTATAAAGCTGCGCCCTGCGGAGCATCTGATTTAGTTAAAAATCAAGCTCATTTCAAGTCTTATTTGATGCATAACTCACAACAAAACAATTCCTTTGTTCACCAATTCATACCTTGATCATCAATTATGATATGACAAAAAGATACATGTATGTATCACTTGGGAATTAAAATTCAATGAATAAAAATTTTCAATAGAAGTGAACATAATTCAGTTATGTTCAGTTACACCTGGATCATGCAATTGATTCCTAAACACAGATTTATATTGTTTTTTCGAGTTCTAGAAGAAACAAGGCTTCACTTTATATTCATGTTTTGTATTTCCTAAAATACTTTTAATAAGTATTTACGAATTCTACTGATGCAGTTATAACGTTAAAACGTGTCCTTTTGTAATTTTCATGCCATAAATTGAACAAGGAAATCCCATTTAAACTGTTTTTTTTTACACCAGAAAACAGGGACGTTCCCTGAAAGCAGGAAATACATGTATCCCACATTTCCTGACTTGTGCCCAACCTGTTCAAAGACAAAGTAGATAGATTTTAAAGCACGCGTCAGAACATTTACTCAGTCTTTAAGATTTTATCCTTTAAACAGGAACAGAGGTTAGACACAATGCAAATCAAGATGCACTCAGCGGGTTGAAAGATGCTTCAGTTTTGTTTTGTTTTTTTTTTCCCCCTTGCACACAAACAAATCGTGTGGAAAGCATTTTGTTTGTTTTCCTTGATTCCAAATCATGTAGACGCTTCAATGTAAAAATACCTTGATTTAAAACGCTCGTTGACTACAGCATCAGAAAGGTATCACCAAAACCCAACGATCGTTGACTACAGCATCGAAAAAATATCACCAATAACCAACATAGCACCAAAAAAAATAGTGGACAAGTATGGCCAATAAAATTTTTCAGGTCGCACTGATTTTACTGGGTCGGTCGTGTGAGGGGAAACAAACAATATTTTATTTTTGGCCTAAGACATCAGTTCATGGAAATTGATATGAGTTTTAAAAATCTCTTGGTTTGTGAATTTTTAAAACAGTATGCTAGTGATTGTTGTTGATTCGCTAGAATATCTCTTGAACCTGTAATCCTATTACAAAGGGAATCTCTCCTATCACTGAAGTGTTTCAGACACTGTTGCATGATAAGTTTTGTTAAACTAATGATGTGGTACATACAATATTAAAGTTGTCCTTTTATGATGAAAAGTTGGAATTACCGTTTGATATTAACATGAAACAAACAACGCGGCTTTTTATTTCTGAATGAAGGACAACATTGATATAATCTTAAATGTGTGTTGCACTATGTGGAGTGAAACATAAAAAAAAAAATCATGAATGACCTTCGACTTTCCAAAGCCCAATTTACTGTGGATATAAACAGATCTTGAATATTGTATAATGAAACTTTTCTTTGTTTGTTATTAAACATAAAAATTAAATTAAGTACAAAATGCAAGTACATTTTATTTTTTAACTAGAAACATGTGATTGTGGGTGATTCACTTAAATGTGTATAGAAAATTGTCTGAAGGTAAATTAGTAACATGTATAATAAAGGTGTTGAATCACTTGACATCAACGCTGAAATGTTTGAAGTAACTTTCCCTTGATTAACATAACATACATTTGTATATGTTGCATACAATGATTAAGTTGTCCTTTGATGATGAAAAGTTGGAATTACCGTTTGATATAAACGTGAAACAAACAACGCGGCTTTTTATTTCTGAATGAAGGACAACACTGATCAATGCATTAACTAGAGAGAAAAAGTTTTAACATGTTGTAAAATTTCTCTAATTGTATTTTAATAGGAGGATTAAAAATATATTGCTGTCTTGATATGCATGTAATATTTGCAAATGCGACTGCATTCTTAAAATATCTTGCTTATAAAAGTAAACATCTTAACAGCTTGAACAAACATGACATGATTAAAAACGATGACGGGGAAATGTTTGCATTAATCATTGCCTCATTGGTACATTTGTACATGTTCCATTATCAACGTAACATGAATTTTATCTTTTCAGATATCTGAAATACTTGACAAAGAAGTACTTGAAGAAGAACAATCTTAGAGATTGGTTGAGAGTTGTTGCCAGTAGCAAGGATTCTTATGAACTCAGATACTTCCAGATCAATAACGAGGACGAGGAGGAAGAAGATGGCGACGAGTAACCATAGCAACTGTTATATAATGTAATAAAGTTGTTGGCCAAAATATTTGTGTTGAATATATTTTTGAAAAAGTCTTTGAATATAAACAAGATGTGATATGAGTGCTATTGAGACAACTCCCCATCTAAGTCACTGTATAAAAAGTAAATCATAACTGGTGAAAGTACATGTTAAATACTCAAAGCCTGGCACACTCTGACAGCAAGCTTTAAAAGCCCCAAATATCTAGTGTAAAATAATTCAAACAGGAAAAACAATAGAATGCATGTACATGTTGTGAATTATGGAAAAAGATGTTTCAAGTAATAGTGGGAAAAGTATCAATGCCACACAAAATCTTCGAAATACCTACTTGTTTGTCTCGCCGTTGCAGACCATTCATAATGGGTATATGTTGAAGCCATTTATTTTTCCTTCCCCTCATTTTCATAAATTAGCGACTGCTTGAAAACAAATAGTTGTATAAAAAGTAAGATGGATTGTTAATGAGATGACTATCCTTCAACAATGAGCAATAGCTTTGTAATGACATTTAAAACAATTCAAACAAGACAACTAAATGGCATGATTTATGTACAAAACCACAAAACAGACGGCCACTGAATTGCAGGCACGAACTTTATATTAAATGGTGAATTTAAGACTAGGTTGATAACGCACCTCATTTTAAGACTGATATGTAACGTTGCAATATAATCATAAGTGAGTAGTATATTTGTTTTATGGTCCCTTGCAAGGTCTGCATCTTTGATTGTTATATGGTCCAGACCATATATCCCATACTAAGAGTGCAAAAGTGGACCTTTTTCGACTGACGAAAGCCTCATTTTTGTCGAGCCTTCGACTTTTGTCGAAAAAGCGAGACTAAGCGATCCTACATTCCGTCGTCGGCGTCTGCAAATATTCACTCTGTGGTTAAAGTTTTTGAAATTTTAATAACTTTCTTAAACTGTACTGGATTACTACCAAACATAGACAGAAGCTTGTTTATGGTCATAAGATAGTCTCCAGAAGTAAATTTTGTAAAAATAAAATTCTATTTTTTCCGTATTTTACTTATAAATGGACTTAGTTTTTCTGCCTGAAACATTACATTCACTCTGTGGTTAAAGTTTTTAAAAAGAGTAGGTTCAGTAAGACCCCTTTTTGGCCCCAAAATTAAGCAGTTTTGCAAAATTGTGAAATTGTAATCTTTTAGCTATTTATTGGAAAGTAGAATTCTGCTGCTACATAAATATGTGCTGTTTTTGACAATACAATGCACATATATCGTGTACTAACATCATAAAGTCGTGCTAAATTACTGAAATCTTCACAATTATAGCATTTTAGTTATATTTTAGACAGTTTCCGTCTTAAATGAAAGTGGCCGCATTCTTGTTCATTCATACTATTGAAATGTAAGTTGTATTTGATGATAATACATAAAATATATAAAGGTTGAGGATGAACTCGGAATCGGCCACTTTCATTTTTGACGAAAACTATCTGAAAAGTGACGTTTTTTGGCATATTTCATAGATTTTTCATATTTAAGTTCAATCGGAGCGTTTTTAATGACTGAGTCAGTTAAAATCTTTTACATAAACTAATCGAATCAATTGAAATAGACACTTAAGTGTTTAAAAAGTGTCCTAAATATCTCGTTAGATGAAACTGAAATTTGGGGCCAAAATCGGCCCCTACTCCTTTTAATAACTTTCTAAAACTATCCTGGGTTTGTACCAAACTTGGACAGAAGCTTGTTTATGATCAAAAGATATCATAGTATCACTGGGGTAAAGCTGATGACCGTAACTGCATTCACGGTCATCCCAAGATGTCGGATGAAAAATTAGGTCAGTATCTGTATTGTCTGTTACAGTGTTTCTATATCATTTTCTTTACAAAGTATAACGTGACGGTACCCAAATTGCACCTATTTTGACAGTTTTTTCATCTACGTTTTTTTATGATGAAAACAAAAATGTCCATTCTGTGTTTATTTTGTAGCCCTATCCTTCTTTATTATAAAGGTACACCAATTTGATTTTTATTCCATATGGAATCATAGAAAAATTGGTCTAAACTGACCTCCAAACCATCAATGATTCTGAAATGAGGAGTACCCAAATTGCTTCCATGCTTAAACTCACATAGTCAAAAGTCTAATAACAGAGCTTTTGTTTAATTTCTTTAAATATTTTGAACAATTGGATATTAGTCCATGCTTACTCTTCATTATTTTTTAAATGGATACTTGTAACATATTGTATTTGCTCATTTTAAAAAGATGACGTTTTGATGACGTCGCATGGCGACTATTCAGTACATTTTGCTTTTTACTTCATCTTTTGATAGATACTGTGAACGTTTTGTGCATATCTAAATAGTTTTACCTATGTTGAAAGATGTGCTTAGTATCAAATCATAAAAAAACCAAATTGTTTAGTCTCTAGAAAATCTTGTAAGATTTTCGCTGCTAGTTTTGCTAAATAGGTGCAATTTGGGTACTCGGTGCAATTTGGGTACCGTTACGTTACATTGATACGATGTAAATTTATAAAAGATTCACACAGAAATCACAAATTACTACCGAAAAATGCTCAGGAAACGCGAAATTCAATTTGAAAAAATCGCTAAGATGTCCGTAAATCATCAAAATATTTTCAAGATGACCGTAACATGAAAGAAGGATGACCGTGATTGGTAAACAGATGACCGTTACTTGTAAAAGATGACCGTAATGTGTAAAGTTTGACTTTAATTTATAAAGGATGATCGTAACTTTAAAATTATGACCTTCAATTCTAAGAAAATCCGTATTTGTATTCGTAGCTTTTTGTTGTGTTTGTCTCAATAGGGTCTTAGTTAGCGGATATAAACACGTTTCATCAATTTATTTTTAACTATTTGCCGTATTTTGAGTTCATGACAATGATAGTAAATTGCAAACTTCTCGTAAACAATGAAATATTTATTGATAACGACTTTAAAATTTTAATAAAAATTGACAGAGATACGACGAAAAGTTGAAGAAACAAGAATGTGTTCCTCTGATGTGTCTCTAGTACATACCTCATCTATACTGCAATTTTCTATGTTCAGTGGACCGTTAAAATGGGGAAAAACTGTAATTTTGCATTATGATTAGAAAGATCATATACAATTCAATTCTTTATTAACCAAATGTTTTACAACATATAGGTACATGTATAATCAATATATACTAAATATATATTACAAAAATATACGATCATGACAAAACAGACAGAAGTTTTAAATACACAAAAAAATAAATACATATAAATATAATTCCAAATAGCAAATATTTGTAACAAATGAATTACAAATCATTTTACTAAAAACAGTCATTTCTGAGCTTCAGTGCTCTAAATATATATTTTCCCAAGTTGCACAAGTCTTTTACATTAGTAGTGCCATGGTAGTGCTTAATAATTGTAACAGTTTATAAACAGATGGCCTACGCCAATAATATGGTTTAATCAAACATTCACGCAGATTAGAATATAATGGACATGATAAAATAAAATGCATTTCATCCTCAATATCATCAATACACAATGTACAGGTTCTAAGGTTTCAATTAACATTGGAATACATTCCCTTCTCTATAGCTAGATTATGTGATGACAATCTAAATTTAACAATACACTTTTTATAAATATCGGGTATGGGTTTACACAAATATGACTGCAAAGAAAAATTGGATATTATATATCTATACAAAAAACATTTTGATGAACTTTCTAAAGTAGCATCAAACTCTTGTTTGACAATATCACAAAGTCTCTGTTTAATAACAATAATATGATCTTTACATAAAGAATTTTGTGAGTACCACAAATCATTTAAACCAAGATGGAACAATTCTTTTCGTATATTACAAACCCAGTTATTTTTGTCATTTGGATTCTTTAAACACATATCATATAAATAATTGTAACAACCATGTAATATACAATTGTTATTATTCAATACTTTTATCCAATATTTAAATATACGTAATTTCCTGGTTACTAACATTGGAAATCTTCCAAGTTCACAATAGACCATGACATTCGGTGTACTTGTTTTAACATTCAAAATTCTTTTACAAAAATCAATATGTATCTTTTCTACGTCTTGCGCTTTATGAAAACCCCATATTTCAGAACCATAACATAGAATACTACTCACATATGTATCAAATAATGACAATAACGTGGCATAATTAAATGAGGGCCCTCATGGGGTTTTTAAAGCAATTGCTTTTATGCTATCGCGTATGGCCATCTTTGTGACCCAGATCAGAGACTCCGCCCATATCAAGCCATAGTATTTTGTTAAACAGGCTCCTGGTCTGTCATTCTTTAACACCTATGTATGTTTTCTAATGCAATACATAGCTTGAAACTTTAAAAAAACGTTAGTGGATTTAAGAAGTTTCAGAATATGTTCTTGTAGATGTATTTTTGTATTTAAAGGGTCAACCGTTTGACTATCAAATAACATAGAAGTCCGAGTGAAAAAAAGTACATTTTTATAACTGCGATTCCGTTTTCCGCCGTTCGTACGATGTTTCAACAAAATATGGATTCATTTCAGTTGTTGATTTAGTATTGAAAATTTAACTGAATTATCTCCTATTAAATACGGTTTTATATGTTTAATTTGTGTTTCTTTAACAGGGGCGGATGCAGGAATTTTCGAAAGGGGGGGTGCTAACCCAGGGCAAAGGGGGGTTGCAAAACATATGTCCCGATACAAATGCATTGATCGGCAAAAATAAAGGGGGGGTGCGCACCCCCGGAACCCCCCCCCCCCCTGGATCCGCCACTGTTTAAGAGGTCAGGTGCTCTTGTTCATTCATAACATTATCGTTCATTCATACATTTATCGTAAAATCAAAATCACTACACAGGTTAATGCGTAGTGTCAAATGATTACCTGTAATCTAAAAATAGACAAACTTTGTTTGCGCAAATAATTTAGCGGAACGAAACCCTTGTTGAAAACACATAACAATAAGTTCGTTTTCCTTTTCTGTCAAACTCCGTAATATTTATCGATCACCTTACTAATGAAATGGACCCGTCCAAACGTAGTAGATGCCAAGTCGGTCCAGATGAAGAGATATTTCAATTTGGAATTTTCTAGTTACATAGATTGAAAAAAGTACGTCTTTTTAAATATCATGATCAAAACTGGGAATGTATAACAAATGTCAGATGAAACCATTATCCTCGTCTTTTCAGTGAACAAGTCTACTACGTTTGTTGACACTCGACGGTCCACCGTTTTCACATGTTTTCGAAATATTGAAGATCATTTTTCGCAATGTTTCCTGAAAATTGATAAATGTCAAAGCAACGTAGAGCTGTTTGTTCTTGTTCGTATAATAAAATTGAGAATGGAAATGGGGAATGTGTCAAAGAGACAACAACCCGACGATAGAAAAACATACAACAGCAGAAGGTCACCAACAGGTCTTCAATGCAGCGAAAAATTCCCGCACCCGGAGGCGTCCTTCAACTGGCCCTAAACAATACATCAGTGATAACGATTTAATGTCATGTTTGTCTGTGATGACCCCCCCCCCCCCTTTTCGGGATTGCATGAGAATTATAGTTATCTCGTACCCACATGCACTTGTTTCTATCCATAGGAAGGTCGGCTATCCATATAAAACTATTTTGGATAGAAACAAGTGCCTGTGCTCGTACCGCATCAGAAGGACATACATGTATATCAACTGAGCAATAATGTTTGGAACTTAGTTTTAAAAATGATGACAAAGTACCATTATGAAAATATTTTTATTAAGCTGAAATATATATTTATTCTTTACATGTTTATGTCTTGTAAGATATTTTATTTCTTTCCCGTTTTTTAACATTTGCGTCTGGAAAGTTGAAATGTTTTAACTTAATCATTTGTGTTAATGGTTAAATATAAATTAATAATGAAAATTGTTAAAATTAAATCAATAAAGGAAATTATTGCCCAGTTACAAACACTACCAGGGGATAATCCATGATGATTTCTTTTTGAGTTATATGTTTCAGCACATGTATATTTGACCCCAACTTTAGCCTGGTAAACGTGTTGTCTCCTTGTGAAATTTAAAACATATTAAAAATGACTTTCTGCTAAAGTCTTTTATTTATATAAAGTTAAAACCTTCTTACTTCTAACTAGACAACACTCATGTCAGGTTTAATTATTATATATATGTGGATGAAATATAAAAGTCCCCAAACATTAACATGACAGCAATTGCTTTTACAGCCTTTAAGGCTTTGATTGATTATGTGATTACTTGGCCGTTTTTTTAATGATTATTTGATTATTAAGCCAAATATTTCATGATTATTTGATGACCTAGGACTGTATTTTTAGTTTATGATTATTTGATTACTAAAGATAAGCAAATATTTAATGATTATGTGATTATATTGGCAAAAAAATGGTGATTATGTGATTACTAGGACCCCCCCCCCCATGAGGGGCCTCTTAAATGAAAATTGTCTATAGAAAACATGTGTACTAAGTTTCAAGTTGATTGGACCTCAACGTCATCAAAAACCTCCTCCACCAAAAACTTTAACCTGAGGTGGGACAGACGGACGAACGAGCAGACGAACGGACGCACAGACCAGAAAACATAATGCATATGAATGGAGCATAAAAAACACTAAATCAAACTTGAATATCCGGAAATCGAGGCTGTGTGTATGGATCCAGAGGAAGCAGATTAAAATCTTAGTTTGTCTTTATATATGAATAACATTGCTGTATATACAAATTGACAAGGTTCTCCTCAGTGGTGGATCCAAGAAGGGGGGGGGGGGGGGGTACGGGGACCCTTTTTATTTAACGATCAGTGCATTTGAATGGGGACACATAGTTTGAACCCCCTTTACCCTGTGTTAGGACCCCCCTTGTTTTTAAATTGACTTAATCCGCCCCTGCCCCCTGTGATACGCTATACGCACAAGACTATTTTAAGGATCTATTTTGCTTGAGCTCGCCTTCACCAGTTTGGTCGTAGTATTTTAAAAACAGGTTCTGTTATTTTACTTGCAAGACAAAATAGAAGACAAATCAAAGACGATATAATATCAATGGGTGGACATCCATTGGCATTTTCAAAAAAGTGCATTTATTATATTTCATTACAAGGAATTCCAGAAATAAAAAAAAATCTTTTGGCTTTTAGTAAGAGGCTGTGCAGCACACTTTTTTTTTTTTATTATACTTGTAAGGTGTCATTTAATCGCGCTTTTGTTGCATGTTTTCCCCACTTTTTCATGTGCATGTTTTGTTGTATGTTCATTTTAAAAATTATACCCTCTACCGTAAAAAAAGATTTATATGGTGAACTTTGTATTTAAAGCACGTCTTATTTTCTCCTACCTATAGGATAATACTCTCATATAAATACGTTTTATATCAACACCATTAATCATTTGATACAAAAAAAGTAGTTATACAAATACGGATATTTCTTAGAATTGACGATCATCCTTTAAAAGTTACGGTCATCATTTAGAAATTACGGTCATCCTTTACAAATTACGGTCATCTTTTAACCAATTACGGTCACCCTTGTTATGAATTGCTGATTCTGTTACGGTCATCTTAGCGATTTTTTTAAATCGAATTTCCTGTTTAATGCACATTTCTCGGAAGTAATTTGTGATTTCCGTGTGAATCTTTTACAAATTTACATCGTATCAATGTCTCCTTTGTAAATTTTAATAACTTTATTATACTATTTTGGATTTGTACCAAACTTGGACAGAAGCTTCTTTATGATCAAAAGCTAGTATCTAGAAGGAAATTTTGTAAAAAAATAAATCCATTTTTTCCGTATTTTACTTTTAAATGGACTTAGATTTTCTGCCAGGAAACAACAAATTCACTCTGTGGTTAAACTTTTTAAAATTTTCAGTGGCGTAGCTTGCATGTATGCTCAGATGCTCAAGCATCCACATCATTTTGACAAAAAATATAAATAAAGATATGTTTGCAGCAGTTAAACTCGGCGGTATTCGTATGTAACAAGGGTTAGGATATGAGGATAACATTCAATTATTTCCGATGAAGTATGCGTAGTCTTTTATTAAGGATAATTTAGTTCTTGTAATAATACAAGATGGATAAATCGGAGAAAAGAATTCTCGTTTTTTTTCCGTTAAAAGACTACGTCGTCGGCTACGGCTAATTCAGAGGATGAGGCACAGATCCTCGGACATGTTTCATCTGAAATTGAGCCTAGCGGAGCGATGGCTTCTACAACTGACTAACAACATAAATGACAACTAAACCACCATGTCCTGATATCGTTTCCTGTGACATGAAAGACGACGTGAAAAAAAACTAAAGAGTGTGATCATTCCTATGCTTATCAGTAAATTACAGTTTCTATCTAGGTCCACAAATTAATTTTATTTTCAATAAAAAAACAAAGTTCCTATGTCCCCTGCATTGCACATATTTTATGTAACCAATGATCAAGGGCAATAACTAATAAAAAATATTGTTGTTCCTTTTCCTTTTATTTTTAATGGAGAAATAAAAGCTTCAGAGAAAATGCAATGGGATTTCCATTATAATTTATATTTCAAAAGGCCAAAGCTTAGGACTTGTTTTCGAAATTGTCATTGCTGATGATTTAAAAATCTGGCAAGAATTGTACACATGAGAGTGCAAACAAGACCGGATGGACGAACACCAGGTATTTTGATGATGTCCCCTGCGACGCGTTCCTATATTCCGAACTGTGCCGCTGTGATGGGGCCGTTTTTTAGAAATGCTAGGAAAGGGGATCACTTCAGTTCCTATATACAGAAGTGCCGCTGTAATGGGACCGTTTAAGAGATGTCAAATATAAGATTGGTGGGAAACTTTTACATTAAATAAATAAATGAATTTCGAGAAAACATTAAAATTTTGTTTGAAATATTATATGAATTGGTGGGTACTTTGAAATTAAACAAAAATCTAACCAGTGTCGGATTCTGGGGGAGTACATGTGCTTACAGGAACAATGTCTGAAAAAATATAATTTTCTGCATAAAATAGTCCAAATTTTTTTTCGCCTAGCTCCGCTCGGCGAATGCATACACATCATTTCAACCCTGGCTACGCCACTGATTTTAATAACTTTTTTGTACTATTTTTAATTTGTACCAAACTTAGACAGAAGCTTGTTTATGATCAAAAGCTAGTATCTAGAAGGAAATTGTTAATATTTTGTACCCGTGTATCTGTATTTTACTTATAAATGGACTTAGTTTTTCTTCCAGTTAACATAAATAATACATACCGTCTGTTGTTAAAGTTTTTAAAACATTTATTAGATTCATAAACTATTCTGGATTTTTACAAAATTTAGACAGAAGCTTCGTACAATCAAAAGATAGTATCAAGAGGAATATTTTTATTGATTTTTTTCCTCGTTTTTGTTGAGCCTGCGATTTTCAGCAAAAGTAGGCGAGACACTGGGTTCCGCGAAACCCTTACAAATTTTTATGGTCAATGTCTGCTCTGTTTTTCAGATACTGGAAGCAAAAGGCCACAATATTATGTGTGGACTGATCGTAAGATGTGCATGTCCGATTGTTACATCTGATATCGACCTCTTTTTCCAATCTAATTAAAATATAGATCTCCGATTTCGTTATACTACGTTACTACATATGAAACCCTTACAAATTGTTTGTGGTATTGCTGGTTTCTCTGTTACTATAAACAGGAACATATATAAACAATAGACCACTGTATTGTGAATGTTATTAATATAGGGTGCACCGGCAAATTTCATCCGACTTTGATCATAACTTCATAGTTCATCAGTATGGAGTTTCAATGTATTATCCGTTTACAATACCATTAAATATTAGGTCATCTATATTTGATTTATTGAATGATTGTTGGGTAAACATGGCTACCTGAGAAGATTAATCTAACATTGACTTCAGTTTGATAATTCATTGGTCCAAGTTGAGAACTTCATGGTTGTGTATTTCTCGAATACTATTAGAAAAAGGTCAACTATATTTGGTTTACGGGATGATTGCAGGTTTCATCTGACCTTGACCTCACTTTTATTTTGTATTGGAAAAAGGTCCATAACCGTTATAAGGTCAATATTTCTTCATCTTCGATGTTTTAAGTACAAGCCATAAACATGTACACATGTGAACGTATGTCTCTGATTAAGCGAACTATATGTGTGTAGGGTTTATATTGAAATTGAATCGATAAAAAGTAAAGAAGGGGATACATTTCAGCTTGTGCATTCTTGCTAGTATAGCTCAAAGGAAAATAAAATTCCTTGAACGCTAACCTTAAATGGATTGTAGACACTTTTCAAAAGTTAATACCACTGCTTTGACATTGTTAGGCAGAACCAGAATGTAAATCACTAAATGCAGATACGTGTCCCTTTCATGACACTCACTAGAGTATTTCTGCTTCGATTGTTATGCCATTAAGTTTTACCCCCCGGGGGTACCGCATGTCCCAAAATTGGTGTCTGTTCTCTAGTTTTAGTATGCCTCAACCAAATGTTATGAATTTTATACACAATGCTTATTACCACAAACCATAGATCAAGTTTGGATATCGGTGCCGTCACTTTAACGTTCTAGAGTTATGGCCCTTTACAAATGGAAAACATGCTGATTTTTTGGTTTCCGTTCATAAACTGAAGTTTGCATCAACCAAATTTTATGAAACTTTACACAATACTTATTACCGCTAAATTCAGATCAAGTGAATTTTGTAGAGTTATGCCCCTTTGCAAATGAAAAAAATGCTGAATTTTTCGTTTCCGTTTTGCAACTTTAGTTTGACTCAACAAAATGCTACGAAACTTATACACAATGCTTATTACAACAAAGTACAAAACAATTTTGAATTTTGGTGGCGTCGCTTTAACATTTTAGAGTTTGCCTCTTTACAAATGGAAAAATTGCTGAATTTTTGTTTCTTTTCTTAAACTTAAGTTTGCATCAACCAAATTTATGAAACTTGTACACAATACTTATTACCTCAAAACTCAGATCAAGTATACATTTGGATAAGGTCACTGCTTCTGTTCGTCAGTTATGTCCCTTTTATAACTATATGATATGCAAGCGGGGGCATCATCTGCGTCCCATGGACACATTCCCCATTTATTTCACGCCTGCGACGGAAGAAGAGCCATCGGTTTTTGCTTTTCTAACATCGACGGCGTCAACATATGGTTAGATAACTTTGGTTGGAACTGACACCACCATGGGTTATAGTAGTCTCAGGTTGGAAGGATAGCAAATTACGGAATAATATTGTATAAAAAGTTCAATTAGATCAACCGGAACTTGACAGATAGATAAGTTCCATTGATAAAAATTTCCAATCTTATAGGAAGTGGGATTTGCGATACCATCATAACGAATGTGGTCATTTATTTGTTTAATTTCATTACTTGTAATTTGTGTTCAATCTGTTTGTAAACTACCGACAGATGGAAATGTGAAACACTTGGACATACGAATTCCAGAACAACCTGTACCACAGAAATTGACGCATTATGTTTGTCAACAATTCAAGGTAAATGTGTACGTGTTTGAATGATAGTATGTATAATCTATGCATAAGAAATAAGCCTTATCTAGTCTGTAATACGTTATCGTATATATTTTCTAAGATAAATAGAAATGTCAAATTATTTATTTCAAAAGTGCAGATACGTATATCTTCTGTATTCCATTGGCATTTCTCAGGGGCGGATCCAGCCATTTTAAAAAGTGGGGTTTCTAACCCAGGACAAAAAAAGGGGGGGGGGGGGTCCAACTACATGTCCCCATTCAAATGCATTGATCGTCCCAAAAAAGGGGGTTGGAAACCCCCCTCCCCTTTTTGGATCCGTCCTTGTTTCTATACATTCCTTTCATCTTTTGCATATCCACAGGGTTGTCTGTACGGGATGTATAAGTACGAATCCACGTCGGTTAAAAGGGAGACGCTAAATCCGATGCCTCCGGATAGAGAGTTTGTGCCTCTTTTTCTGAACCCTTGCAATAACTCTTTAAGGTTTAAAATTATTTTGCCTATCAAAAATAGCCTCATTTTCAAGTGGCAGTCCAAATTTTCCATGGCAGACCCTCCTTACAGACTCATGATTACTAGAATACCTTATGCATGATAGCTAATTTATTCTTTTCAATTCCTGAATATATATGACACATTTGCCACTGGATGCTAAGCAGCCATCTATCAATCAATCTTATGCACATGCATTAAGCTTCCGAATATATTCGATCAGTATCTTCAGTATACAATTTGTATATTTTCCATATCTCTATATAAAATAAATATGTTTTCTGGAATTCTTTTGTATTTATCGGTAATTCGTATATTTCCCCTTTACTGCCTAATATTTTCGAGTATCAACGTACTGGTTGTATCACTGAAAATATTAGGCAATACATTGTGTGACGTCATAATTACCGATTTTTTGATACTGACTATATCATGTGGAATATCTCAACTCGCCCTAACGGGCTCGTCTAGATATTCCACATGATATAGTCAGTGTCAAAAACGAAACTACCTATTATTCTACATATATCTTTAGTATGTCTTTTGTTATTCTTCTGTATATCTTCTATATATTATTCATGTCTTCGTATCAAAAGGTACCAGACGATCAAGATTACAATGCAATCGCCTTCGAAGGACTGATAGGTAACCCTGGAGTTGTTCACCACATACTGGTGTTTGGCTGTGACTTTGACGTCAATATATTTGTAAGTATAGTTTTTAACACTCTGGAGTTGTTCACCACATACTGGTTTTTGGCTGTGACTTTGATGTCAATATATTTGTAAGTATAGTTTTTAACACCCTGGAGTTGTTCACCACATACTGGTGTTTGGCTGTGACTTTGACGTCAATATATTTGTAAGTATAGTTTTTAACACTCTGGAGTTGTTCACCACATACTGGTTTTTGGCTGTGACTTTGACGTCAATATATGTGTAAGTATAGTTTTTAACACTCTGGAGTTGTTCACCACATACTGGTTTTTGGCTGTGACTTTGACGTCAATATATTTGTAAGTATAGTTTTTAACACTCTGGAGTTGTTCACCACATACTGGTGTTTAGCTATGACTTTGACGTCAATATATTTGTAAGTTTAGTTTTTAACACCCTTGAGTTTTTCACCACATACTGGTGTTTGGCTGTGACTTTGACGTCAATATATTTGTAAATTTAGTTTTTAACACTCTGGAGTTGTTCACCACATACTGGTGTTTAGCTGTGACTTTGATGTCAATATATTTGTAAGTATGATTTTAAACACTCTAGAGTTGTTCACCACATACTGGTGTTTGGCTGTGACTTTGACGTCAATATATTTGTAAGTATAGTTTTAAACACTCTGGAGTTGTTCATTACATACTGGTTTTTGGCTGTGACTTTGACGTCAATATATTTGTGAGTATAGTTTTTAACACTCTGGAGTTGTTCACCACATACTGGTTTTTGGCTGTGACTTTGACGTCAATATATTTGTAAGTATAGTTTTTAACACTCTGGAGTTTTTCACCACATACTGGTGTTTGGTTGTGACTCTGACGTCAATATATTTGTAAGTATAGTTTTTAACACTCTGGAGTTTTTCACCACATACTGGTGTTTAGCTATGACTTTGACGTCAATATATATTTGTAAGTTTAGTTTTTAACACTCTGGATTTGTTCACCACATACTGGTGTTTAGCTGTGACTTTGACGTCAATATATATGGAAGTATAGTTTTTAACACCCTGGAGTTGTTCACCACATACTGGTGTTTAGCTATGACTTTGACGTCAATATATTTGTAAGTTTAGTTTTTAACACTCTGGATTTGTTCACCACATACTGGTGTTTAGCTGTGACTTTGTCGTCAATATATTTGTAAGTATAGTTTTTCTTAAACACTCGGAGTTGTTCACCACATACTGGTGTTTGGCTGTGACTTTGACGTCAATATACTTGTAAGTATAGTTTTTAACACTCTGGAGTTGTTCACCACATACTGGTGTTTAGCTGTGACTTTGACGTCAATATATTTGTAAGTTTAGTTTTTAACACTCTGGATTTGTTCACCACATACTGGTGTTTAGCTGTGACTTTGACGTCAATATATTTGTAAGTATAGTTTTTCTTAAACACTCTGGAGTTGTTCACCACATACTGGTGTTTGGCTGTGACTTTGACGTCAATATATTTGTAAGTATAGTTTTTAACACTCTGGAGTTGTTCACCACATACTGGTTTTTGGCTGTGACTTTGACGTCAATATATTTGTAAGTTTAGTTTTAAACACTCTGGATTTGTTCACCACATACTGTTGTTTAGCTGTGACTTTGACGTCAATATATTTGTAAGTATAGTTTTTCTTAAACACTCTGGAGTTGTTCACCACATACTGGTGTTTGGCTGTGACTTTGACGTCAATATATTTGTAAGTATAGTTTTTAACACTCTGGAGTTGTTCACCATATACTGGTTTTTGGCTGTGACTTTGACGTCAATATATTTGTAAGTATAGTTTTTAACACTCTGGAGTTGTTCACCACATACTGGTGTTTAGCTATGACTTTGACGTCAATATATTTGTAAGTATAGTTTTTAACACTCTGGAGTTGTTCACCACATACTGGTGTTTGGCTGTGACTTTGACGTCAATATTTTTGTAAGTATAGTTTTTAACACTCTGGAGTTGTTCACCACATACTGGTGTTTAGCTGTGACTTTAACGTCAATATATTTGTAAGTATAGTTTTTAACACCCTGGAGTTGTTCACCACATACTGGTGTTTGGCTGTGACTTTGACGTCAATATATTTGTAAGTATAGTTTTTTACACTCTGGAGTTGTTCACCACATACTGGTTTTTGGCTGTGACTTTGACGTCAATATACTTGTAAGTTTAGTTTTTAACACCCTGGAGTTTTTCACCACATACTGGTGTTTGGCTGTGACTTTGACGTCAATATATTAGTAAGTTTAGTTTTTAACACTCTGGAGTTGTTCACCACATACTGGTGTTTAGCTGTGACTTTGACGTCAATATATTTGTAAGTATAGTTAGAGTTGTTCACTACATACTGGTGTTTGGCTGTGTACTATAAATACTATAAATAGCATTAAAATTTAAAAACAAACTGTATATAGATCGATAAACACAAACATGCTGTGTGAAAACGTATTGCAAGTGGACAACTTCTTTCCAACAAATATCAGCAAGTTTTATAAGAGAAAACAAATAACAAAAGAAGACTGTATACATTCAGTTTACAATTATTAACAATGTCTTAATTTTAACGAGGCTATATATATCTCGGATCATCATGATGGAAAATAATAATTCACTTTGAAAAATGTTGGTGAAGTTCAACTTCGTGTAATCTGAACAGGAACCACATGAATGTGGAACATATGATGGCAGATGTAGAAGCTGGTTGGCTCAGTGGACAATAGGGGTTGATGGGAAGACTTGTACGTATCCTGATACTGGTATCCGGTTCGGAAAGAACTCTTACAAGTACATGTCTATACAAATCCATTGGAATAATTACAACTTGGATTCGAATCTAACAGGTATGGTGCTAATATTGAAGATCCTAGTTCTGCTAATGTATTTGACACGTTTAGAATTTTCTTCTTATTTGACGTGTTTAGAATTTCTTTAACATCGAAAATGAATAACAGTATTAATTTACAATCCAAACAATTTAGGCCCGTTTTAGATGGCAGATGTTCCAGACTGGAAAGTTGTGGTAAATCAATACACGAGACTGGTGGATACATGAACGTTCACATACTTGATCCCATACTTTATTTTTCCATCTAACATATATACAAGCACAGTTCATAAAGCATATTTACAAAACAGTAATCATGACAACATACATTTACCCGCCGCTGCTCGTAGATCGAGAGCGGGTACCGATGCGTCACATGGTTCTCTCTATTGTTCCATCCCCTTTCGTTTCAAAATTAACCTTTATAAAACATGATCATAGAAACGATTTGACCAATGAAAATAGAAAAAGGTACTTATCAACAAATAGTTTCCAAACAATGAAACATATCAAAAGCAGATTAAATTAAAACTTAGTGTTAATTGACATTATTCACTTTATTATACAGTTTGAAATTTTTTAATATAACGTGTATATATTGAGATATTCTGTGTTTATTATATAGAGCTCGAGGGATTATATTGGTTGAGGGTTGATACGGTGTGTGATATTGAAAAAGCCATATCATATACACTTTATTATATACAGAGGAGGATTGAAATGACGTCATACAGATTATAGATTTGACATGACGTCATACAGATTATGGTTTTGATAAACAAGCCTTTGCAACGGTGACTGCAATCGATGACGTGACGTCATACAGATTAAAGGTGTGATAAAGCTTTTGCAACCGTGCTGATATCGATATCATCACGGGTGGCTGATACAGCACGCTTGCCATTGATTGTATTATACATACAATTTATCTGTATTTACTACTAAGTATATGAACAAAGTGTAGTAGTCAGTCGAGAACCAGCTTAATATGACGTCATAATTTAAATAACGTCACAACTAAATCCCTAACAACAGAACCAAAATCGGAAACGTTACGGTATTTCCGTTTCCTTTTTTTTAAACAAATATTTAAGTTACAAAAAAATAATTCATACAGACTTCGTCCTCATTTACAGGTAATGCCTCATATTAAATATCGTTATTGCAAAATTACACCCATAAGGGTCAAGGAATACAAACAAACAATTATACATTTTAAATACAATGCAATACAATGAAATACAATACAATATAATAGAACATATTTTAAGAGTTCAAATTATAAATTGATGTAATTATAACCCCGTGAAAGTCCGGCATAAGTCCGTGAACTTCGGCACGGGTTACATTAAAGTCTGTAGGTCTATAATCGACACTATGGCTGCTTTGAACGCAAGACCGTATAAAAATATATACAAATTTATTAACACAAGTTTACAGTTCGAAAGCAAGGGGAAGACTGCCCCAGCAACAGTTTACAAAACATAAATTAATTCCAAGATAAGGGTATTAAAAACATTATAAAAGGTTCTCAAGAAATATATCTTTCATTGTCTAATCTTATGTAATAATAAACGGATTATTGTCCTCCGGCTTAACTTAGCAAAATAGCAATAATTGCTTCTTTTAAGTTGAGTGTAAATTTAGCACTTTTGACAGCCATCGGATTAAGTTATAAAATAGTAAATCTATAATCTCTTTGGATATTTGAAAGAAGAAACATTATATTTAAGAATAAATCAATTTAAAACGAAAACTCATATAAATATTCAAAACGAGAGTTCATATAACTTTTTAAGACGAGAGTTCATAAACCTATTAAATTCAAAACGAGAGTTCCTAAAAAGCACTTGGCAAACTATAGTAAAAGTTCCCAATGTCACTTTTCTTCCGGTTATATTCTCCACTACTTCCCCGAAGTGCTCGTCCCGAGCACAAATTGCTACATTTTGTATTTAAGCTTGAAATGTTATTTCATCTATGGATAATTCGTCTTTGGGTAAATCGTCTTTGGGAAAATCGTCTTTGGGTAAATCATCTTTTGGTATTCGTCTTTGGGTAATTCGTCTATGGGTAATTCATCTATGGGTAATTCTTCTATGGGTAGTTCGTCTCTGGGTATTCGTCTTTCTGGTTGCTGAAAGTGTGTACATACCGAAAACATCACGAACATAGAAAATGCACATATATGGGGCCTTTTCATTAATATACACAGGGGGTATGAGGATGGGACATTAAAAATATCTAAATACTCTGAGGAGAGGGACTACAACAAATATACTTAATATTCTGAGGAGTGGGACTACTGACATAACTATACTAAAACGTTCTGAGTAGGGGGACTACTGACATAAATATACTAACGCTCTGAGGAGCGGGACTCCTGATATAAGTATACTAACTCTGAGGAGGGGGACTACTGACATAAGTATACTGTACTCTGAGGAGGGGGGCTACTGACATAAGTATATTATACTCTGAGAAGGAGGGATTAACACAAATGTACTAAAAATATTCAGTTTCACTTGACAAATCGAAAAAAAACAACATGACTCTATCATATGTATAGATATATAAACAACAAAGAAGTCGCTTTTATCATAATCATAAAAGTAGGACTAAGTATCTGAGTATTCAATGAATTGCAGAAAAAAAGGGGGGGGGGGCAATAATAATCATTGACCCGTTTGTGATTCTAACAAAAACTACACTATACTGGAAGGTTTTCGAAAACTCTATCAAGAATTTGAACAGATTATCAGATTAACAGTGGTTATATTTCTACCTTGTAAGCAGGTTTTGATCAAACATAATAAGGCATTTTCTGAAATGTAGTATACAGGTCGTCACTCCTGTACACCCAACGGAAACAAGACCACAAGACAGATGACGAGTCCATCTTGCATTTTTGTTTCGCATTAAAATTGTATTATAAAATGATTTTGTTACACCACCGATAATCTATATATTCATACGGAAGCTCATACGTGTAAAATCCAACTACTAATATAGTATGTAGCGTGAAATGATACAAAATAATAACGACAACTAAACAATAATTGTGGTTATTTGGTATACTATAGTCAGTGATCTTTGTTCAAAGTTACAACCTTCACTTGTGTAAAACACTAGGTTCTATGATACAACAAGGATACACTGACTTTAGCTCGATCTATTGCTTATTTTCCAAATGTCAGTGACAAATATCTCAGAAAAAAAAGTGAATATTCATAGTAGAATAATGAAGTTTTCTTACTGTTATTCGCAAATACTTCAGACATATTTAGAACAACGTTGATGTTAACTAGTCTTAGAAGTTTTCTTAATACGATAGATTCCAAATGTGAAAATGAAAACCAAAAATAGAACCTATTCTTACATTTATTTTACAATCGGCTTTTGAACAGACTGTTTTGCAAAACAATTTACAATATTCTGATTAGGGGGGCTATTTCTAGAATTCATAAACCTGTTTTTGATTGAATTATGTGGGACTTGTGGAACTTAGCACTACTATTATAAAAATTGAATTTGTTTCTCTGAAGCCTTTTATTTGGGGGGCGTTTCTGTTGTCTATAAACATGATTAAGTACATTGACAGTGGGGACGTAAAATTGTGCATTCTCAAAATGTTCGTAACTATTACAGTATGTATCACACTTACCATCACTTCTGGGTTGGATCTGTGGTGTAGGATTGTCCTCTATAGCACTGGTGACTGGTTCTGGTTTCGATGCTAGGTGCATGGTGATGTCTGCTAGCAAAGCAGCATCTATGGCCTCACTTACGGAAAAGTTTTGTTTAAGACCGGTTGCGGTGACAAACGGAACAACAAACTCTGGTCTAAGTCCACGAAGAATAAATTGTTCCATCATTAATGTTTGACCAGCTAGAAAACAGAGTCTCTCGATTCTGGATATAAACTGCGAAACAGTTTCGTATTGTTTTTGTTTTAAATCGGCTGCATCTTTCCACAATCCCACTTTTTCTATACTCTTTCTCCCAAAGCGCTCCGTGAATTTTCTGAACAATGTCTGCTTGTTGTTTCTGTCTTCATTGTCTAATAACATGTACCATGCTAAAACGTAATCGTCAATAAAGCATGTAAACGCTCTTGTGGCTTGCACGTCATCCCACTTTGAAAATTCGCACATAAGTTCGTAACGCTGTATCCACATATCTGCATTTTCTGTTTCGAACGCGTTAAATTTTTCCAACTTTGGTAACTCCATTTCTTCATATAAACTGGGACTAGTTCATAAGTAAAACACTCGCTTGGCTGCAAAGGTAACGGTAATCGTTGGATCCTTCCCAATTATAACCCCGTGAATTCCCGGCATAAGTCCGTGAACTTCGGCACGGGTTACATTAAAGTCTGTAGGTCTATAATCGACACTATGGCTGCTTTGAACGCAAGACCGTATAAAAATATATACAAACTAGAACACACCCGTGATAGCGCGGGTCCGTGACTGATATACAATTATGCGTACGCCTTTTTTTAGTATTGGTATTGTCATCTGATAAAGTCATGCCGATTATAACATGTATAAGGTGCACAGTTTTCTCTGCTTTCATAATCTTTCTGTTTGAACCCGTCGACCTGGAATCTATCAATTATTAGTAATATTAATAATTTGGAAAACAAAAGGACCTGGAATGGAGTATTTTTTACTCAACTGTATACTGCAAAATTCTAAATACACTGTTTGGTGGTGCGCCTGTCAGATGCGGAAAGTACAGATAAGGTAATAGGTAACAGGTGAATATACTATTGGTATCGGTGTCGGACTCGATCCGGAACTTCTTAATTATTGGCAATATTAATTACGTGGAAAACAAATGGGCCTAGAGTGGTGTAATTTTTAATCAACACCATTGTACTATATTAGTTCTATATAAAGTTGAATTCTTTGATTCACCTTTTTTACGTGATGACGGCTGACAAATTGGACCTCGTAATTTTAGTATTATAGATTTATTAACACAAGTTTACAGTTCGAAAGCAAGGGGAAGACTGCCCCAGCAACAGTTTACAAAACATAAATTAATTCCAAGATAAGGGTATTAAAAACATTATAAAAGGTTCTCAAGAAATATATCTTTCATTGTCTAATCTTATGTAATAATAAACGGATTATTGTCCTCCGGCTTAACTTAGCAAAATAGCAATAATTGCTTCTTTTAAGTTGAGTGTAAATTTAGCACTTTTGACAGCCATCGGATTAAGTTATAAAATAGTAAATCTATAATCTCTTTGGATATTTGAAAGAAGAAACATTATATTTAAGAATAAATCAATTTAAAACGAAAACTCATATAAATATTCAAAACGAGAGTTCATATAACTTTTTAAGACGAGAGTTCATAAACCTATTAAATTCAAAACGAGAGTTCCTAAAAAGCACTTAGCAAACTATAGTAAAAGTTCCCAATGTCACTTTTCTTCCGGTTATATATAAAACACAATCATGAGCTTGTCTGACATGGGTCTGACCCCCTCAGTTCTAAAGACTGCTTAATGAAGACTCCAACATGACAAACAAGTTCAGGAATGGAGTTTAAAATGTGTTTTAGTTTATTAAATGCATCAAGATGTTGAAATAATGGTACATATTCTTTTAGATAAGCAAAAAAATTAGAACGCAATGCTATGTTAATGTCACAATACAACAAGACATGAAATTCGTCATCAAGGACTCCACATTTTTTAAATAATCTTTGTGCTCTTGGAATGTTTCTGTACCTTCCCAATTCAATGCCTAGGGAAATCAATGAGAGTAACTGTCTGTGAATAACATTATTGCAATTATTATGAGTTCGGTCATACGTACCAATAATGAAAAAGAAAACCGATACTTTGAATGTTCAAGTAATATCACAACAGTTTGAATACTGTAGTTACTGTGGATTCGTGCACTAAATATACTGTAAAATTGATTCATTAGTATTCGTTGGATACCAATTTTCATGGATTTCGTTTAAATATAGGTTAACCACGACATTAAACGTTTGAAACGAATGACAATTTTCCTTCAAGCTAGTATGCAAACTTCGGCAAAACCACGAACATGTTAGTCTTCTTTAATCCACGAAAATTGGTACCCACGAAAATAAATGAAACCAAATTTGCAGTATTCAAGCGGTGAACACCTATATTTGACCAGACTAACTGTCAGTGGACAAATTCAGAGTTTGCTCTGAATGATTCCTATTAATTTTTGCTTTTTTGATGGAGGATGCTATTTGTCATATTATTGGCTTGAACTACGGTCTTTTCAGATAACTCTGGTATAAGACTTTATTATACAAACAAGCTTAGGAAAAATGAAGTTGGAAACGTGCAGATTGGACAAAACGATCTTGAAATTCCTGTTCGGAGTGACCATTTTCTGCTGAACGGAAGTTGTAGTGAGACATGTACACAGCGCATGCTTCCTCATCCAATCTATCTAACAAAAACTTATATCCATATGCACAACTTAGGTAAGCATAATCCATAAGTGCATTCTATTCGTGTCAAGTAATATAAATATGTTGAAGCTGTTTTCCAGGAACGAATCATACTACAGAGCTCTCCATTAATAGTATCAAGCTTGTTACAAGAAATCATTGATGAGACGGTAGCTCTATATATATATACATATATTATTAATTCGTATATTTTAACAAATTTGATTCGTTTAAGGATAGTCACATGTTAAACTATATTTTCGAAGGTAGTGAGAAAACGGCGGATAGCAAAAAGCATATTGACCGGCAAAAAGCATATTGCACGGTTATTTTTAGAATATCTAAAAACCGATATACTTTGTGACGTCATGTAATGAATTTCAGGATATTGTTTAACGTTTTGAAACAAATGATATCTGTGATCGATTATTTGACGAAAAAAAATCTTCGAATACATAAGATGTCAAAAAAAAAAGTAAATGAAATAACAACTAATATGTTGTTATTGTCAAGGAGACAATGTAATATCTATAAAGTTCCAACAAACCTAAATGACGATTTTGATACAAACATGGTCGGAAATTAATAATATAACAAATATAGCCTTTGTATGAGGTCAATACAGGATATATCGACCCAAAGAAGTATATCGACCTCGGACTTCGTCCTCAGTCAATATACTTCTTTCAGGTCAATATATCCCTGTATCGACCTCATACAAAGGCTATATTTGTATAATATATGAAGGATTATTTAAGGGGTTGTGTTTAAAAAAAAAAGCCACTGGGTTTAGAATTAATAAGGATTTCGTGTACTTTTTGAAAGGCATGCATCTAATTTGTGAATATGTAAATTATATATATTTTTCTACTCTCTATCTGGTATTCAAATGGTATACATGTTTTGGAATCTAAATTCTTAAGCTTTGACGATACAGTACAGATGATGCTGTCTGAGATGTCTAGATCTATCCTGATAATGCACTTTAACAGAATTAAAAGGGTTCCGAGGTCTAAAGTCGGATTTTTTACAGACATAAACATGGTACCATATGGAATCTTTATTCTTCTCTTGAAAACAATGAAATGAAACATCACGCTTTCTTCAAAAAGCAGCATCTACTTTATACAGACCCATTCAATATATTATTCCGGTTATTCGAATTTTAAGCAAAGATTGTTCTTATCAGTATTTTTTTTAATTTTCTCGCTCGTCTTTTTTTTTTGTAATTTCCGTACAGGAGTTGCAGGAAAGTTTGAAATATATCGTAATGGACGACTGATCCGAGAAATAGCTCATGATTCTGTATACAACTATCACAAGTCTCCATTACACTTCCATGATCCACCAGTTGAAGTACGACCAGGTATTGATAATCATAATAATATAACAACCCTTATTTCATTATAACTTTAATTCATTATTCGTACAGCAACTTTACGGGTAATCTTAAAGGTCGAAGGCATACAAATGACGCTCGGTGTCGACTGTTTTGTAGTTGTTTGCATGCGCAGATCTAGCCATTTCGAATGTTCTTTTTTGAAAATTAATGTTGATCATTCGAATCATTCTATCTTTTTTTACAAATTTATTTAAGTATAATCAGTGAGCAAAAAAAAACAACAAAAAACTGGCCCTCGTACAAGGCGTGGGTTCGTTATTTTTTAGACAATCTAAAATTATTAAAATTAAGATCCGGGAAAAATTGTTCGAGAGTAGTATAATTACTAGAACATTTGTAAAAAAATTTTTTTTAATTTTTACTAGGTGATGAAGTTAAACTATCCTGTTGGTTTACTTCCGGTGGTAAGAACCATACGATATATTGGGGAGAAGGATCTGATGTAAGGTTTGGTACCAGTAATCCGATATGAATCCCTGTTGTATAAAATACATCTGAACATACATTTATATGCATATTGGTCGCGGTTTTAGCGCACCAGTGGAAAGGTGTCTCATTGGCAATCATACACAATTATCCATTAAAGTCATAAGAAACCTCAAATTAAAAAAAAAATATGCATTGTTTTTTATAACTAAATGGATACTTTGCATTATACAACTTATGTACATATACTTTTTTTTTTAGGAAAGTTCTTTAATTTGTCCACATTTAGAAGAAGTTTACTTATTTTTAATTGCTTGCTTCCAGGAAGCAATTCGCCGACATATTTTCCGTATGCATAGTGACCTGAGCGTTACCCTTCTCGTAAAAATCCGGTGATCGCAATACGCATGAATCTGTCATTAAAATAAACAATTATCTGATTGTACATGTTAAACATGTTAAACACGTGCTCAATACCCATGCTTTTTGTTATTTGTTTACTATAAGGTAACAATCGGTAAACTTCGGCTTCAAAACACGGCATTTAATGAGCAGCCATATTTGTTAAATCATAACATACAGAGAGAAAAAAAATTGACGATTATACGATATATTTGCGTAAAAAATGATAAAATCGTGCACAGAGGACTAAGTTTATGATATATACATGCATTGGTTCAAGAATTGGATAAACATTATTTTTCACCACTCACTGGTTTCATATGACTTCAAGATCAAAAGACAAAAAAGTGAAAAGTTATAAGCGATTGTCTGCCATGAACAATTAGCAAATCGGCTATAAAAGGCATCGAGTCAAATGTGAAACAAGTAAAACGAGAAAAAAACGATATTATCGTGGACCGCTGCGAATTGCAAAGTAGAAATTGATAGTAAAGAGTAAATCTTATTTCTAGTAAATTAATGTTTTTTTTTATATAATATAACGCAGACAAACGTGAAAAGGGTTTAAAATGGTTAATAGAGTACACCAAAAAAGGATTTCGGAAAAAAATTGGAGGGATAGAAAAAAATGTTCTATCCCAACGTACTTAATATAGTGTTTGTTTTAGTTATCATACAATGTGTAAAAAGCTGCCAACATTTTCTGTTATAGGCAGAAATGTGTTACGCATTTGTTTCATACTACCCAAAAGTTAAAGGATTTGACCAATGCATTCAGTTTGACGAATACGATGTTAACTGCCATATCGACGGAGGTTTGTAGCCGAGCACAAATAATTATATTGCTTATTCTTGAAAGATCAGGTGTACCCTAGCAGACATATGTTTATCGAATTATTCTCTTCAGTAATTCTTTTTACAAAAACATGAAGGTTTTTATTTTTCATAACAGATTCTGACTTTGGTATTACTTTCATGAACATTAAAACTAGGAAGAGAAAAAAAAGTTAAATTTTTGTCAAGCTTGAGGGTCTGGGTGGAGCTTATACTGAATAGAGTTATGGGCAAACATTGCCTAATGAATGACACAATTTTTTTTGGAATATAGCAAAAAGGAACCTAATCAATAACCTCTTGTATTAATTGACATCTTTTCTTTCAAATAAGAGCTGTATATGGGTGGATGTACAATGGAAATGTTTGAATCTGACTTACAGACAGACTTGATACAGGATATACAGAAGACATGTAAAGCAGACGACACGTGCGTCACTTCCTGTTCAGCTGCCATCCAGACTTTAACCGAACATCCATGTTTCAACGTAAGAATATATAGCCCCACAGGACGCAATTGCGACTGGACACAATTGCGAACGGTTTCCAATGTTTGCCCTCTGAGATCATATTTGTTTATATTTATCAATTTATAAAAAACCCTATTAAAATCCCTTGTTTTCATGATAATGCAATTTATGTGCACTTGGTGAATGTTGATGACGATGACAAGTCATTCTTAAAATATTATAAGAACGGCAATCTGACCTGGAAGTTATATAAAAAAAATACATAAAGGTAAGTGCATATTGCCTTCTTTTGTTAATATATAGAAAGAAAAATATCTCCTAATTCTGTTCATATACGTGATGCCTTTTATCATGCCCAAATAACCCCTCAATTGACGTTTTTTAGACTCTTGTGAACCCATTTATGGCCAAAGAAAATATGTTAATTTTATTGAAAAGTCCAGAGAACTCCGAAAGAAACGTTGACCAATATAAAAAAAATCATAGATGAATGATAAGTACACCACCGAAATGGATAAACTTGAATTTAGTGCTCCTTTAAAGGAGGAACTTACACAAAAACAAAAAAAATCAGAAATCTTTCCTTTACACATGACCGACATTTCGTCTGCAACCACTGCTGAAGTAATTGAAGTAAAAAACAAACTTGTGCTTTTTATTTTCCTATGAAAATGTGTTTGAGATAAAGATTAATGTATGCTTTATCAATATAGACTGTTGTCATTGATTTCTTCTGCAAGATATATCAATATATATAATGCTGTTCGGAATTGCGTCCATATGTGGCTCTCTTGACCCGTAAAACGAGGTCACGCAAATCTTACTAAAGTATCCCAACGTGCATAAAAATTTATGTGGGATATGATGCAAAATGCAAAGCCTTCATACATCTTAAATTCTATGGTATAAAAAATTCAAGAAAAGTAGTCTACATAAAAAAAATATTAATCACAGTTCAAAAATCGTTCGTAATTGTGTCCGGTGAGGCTATGTATTTCATTAACTCGCTTCTTAAAACTAGAATTAGAATATTCGTATTAAAATTTTTATTTTATGGCTTTCAGATATTTTATATCCTATCTATAGTTTTCAAAACGCACAATTCACAAGTTATTTTTCAGTTTTATAAATAATGCACAATAAGAAAGAAGTTCCAAAAGATTACACCTCACTCGTAATTTTGAATAGATGTTATATTTGGCACATGTCGGTTCTGAAATAATAATATCAGATTGTAAACTTTTTATTAATATTAAAGAAGAACATTTTATGAAAACCATTATTTTTGCTTATAGGAATTGAAGTATAATTTTTTATTAAATAGATAGTATTTCTTAAATTTGATATCAATAAAATTGTGTTGTGTACAATGATAACTCCTTAGATCTTTAAATATTCAAAAGTGTAACTTTCTTTTTACAGGGACGATTTAAAGATTACTCAGTAAGGTTATTTCCACCTAAAATCCCCGGTTGGAATGCTGTTATGGACTTGTTAGAAAGACACTATAAGTCTTGCTCATAATAAACCAATCACACTCTCTGATACTGGTTTCGTTTTTTGTGCCTAGAAAATTTGATAATGATCAAAAATTTGAACAAAAGATGCATTTCAAAGAATAAGAAACTATCGAAACAATATATACGAGGGTCTGTCTGTAAGATCCTTCATTTCTGTCTTCTTTAAAAAAAAAATGTCCATAATTCCTATTCTGTAGATTTCTAGCTCCCGACCCATTTTCATTTTTGGTCTGTATTTTTCTCTAGTATCTTTATTTTTTAGTCCCTTATAGTCTGCATGTATGGCCTTTTTACCAAATATATTTCTCTGTTCTGTAAAAACCACATCGGAACCCTCATATATAAAAAGGAGACATCCGGTAGTTAACATAAAACAGCAACCAAACAACAAAACGAAGTTTAGAAAACATCATTTATATATCATGTTATATAGTGCTTGATTAGTTGTAAATAATTTGAAAGAAACTGCAAACGATATATGCCTTCTTCAACAAAATCTTAGAAGAAAACAAATCAGAAAACGATATGAAGAGAAATGAATTAATTGGCTTTTATTATGAGTTTGGGCAAGGATAATTTTATTTAAGCGGGAAAACGTATTGTATATATACCATCGACAGTGAATGAGTGATATTCAAGACAACAAAGATGATCCCAGTTTCTTGTCAGTATTTCCCTGCATATACGCATCCTTTAACAATTGCTGAAATCACTTACATATTTTATCTACAGTATTCTAAATGTCTTGTATAGTTGCATCAACTCTTTTCTTGAAGATAAGGAATGACCATGTGGCCATTTCTTTTCGTTTAATAAAAAATCCTGGCGTTAGTTATGAAATTAAATGACCATTATGACAACGCTTGACCGATGAATATCCACTTCACCTGTCTTACAATTGTCCTTGTTTTGCCCCATAATTCTTCAGAAAATTCTGAAGTAAACAATATGACCTTCATCAGTAGATTAGCAGAATTAAAATGTTATTTTTAAAAATGCTGATACACGTATTATGTGTGTGTTATAATCCAAAAGTTTGCACGCTATGTGCCACGTTTGATGCAGTCAGGAAATTACATATTTTGCTAACTTTGTGTTGCATTAAGCAATTTAAATTAAACAAGAGGCTTTCAGAGCGACAGCATACCGGATTTATTAACATTTATTTGTGTCTTGGCATTTTTCAATATCACAAGAACCATAACAACATGCATAACTGATGAACGGTGAAAGTGAAAATCGTCAATATCAAATTTGACCTCCATTTTGTCATCAGTAACAACATATTAAAATTTTAAAACCTTGTTTGAACAGTTCATGAGTAAATGCAACAACATGACTGGAAATTCATTTTTTCAATCTTTCAAGAACCATTATTCCTGAACAGAAAAATGAAAATCGCCATTATTGAACTTGACCTCAATTTTGTCACCAGTAACAACATATTTAAATTTGAAAAGCTTTGGTTGAACGGTTTATGAGTAAATACACGGACACGACTGGAAACACCATTTTTCAATCTTTCAAGAACCATAACTCCTGAACGGTAAAAGTCAAAATCGTCATTATTGAACTTGACCTCCATTTTGTCATCTGTAACAACATACAATTTTTTTTAAAGCTTTGGTTGAACAGTTCGGGAGTAAATGCACGGACAGGACTGGAAACGCCATTTTTCAATCTTTCAAGAACCATAACTCCTGAACGGTAAAGGTCAAAATTGTCATTAATGAACTTGACCTCCATTTTGTTGTCAGTAACAACCACGCTTTGGTTGAACGGTTGATGAGTAAATGCACGGACAACATTTGGCTGCCGTCCGCCCGCCGTACATCCCTAAATCAATAACTGACATTTTGTCACAAAAATCCGGTTAAAAATTAAAAAAACAAAGACCAAAAATAACAGGTCGATCTGACTCAGCAGGCGCGTAGCTGCCTATACGCTAACACGCAGTTGCGTGCACATCGATTCGGCATGCAAAAAAAAAATGGCAAAATAAAAATTTATAGATTGAATGTTAAAGGAAACACCTATGTTGTCACTTTTTGAATTGATGAAATATCATTAAATAACGGCATTTGGTTTCAAAATAAAAGTTTCATTGGAGATTATGACAAAATCGGACAGTAACTTGTATCTTTTACTAGATTTGAATTTGTAATACTCAGTCTAAGACATGTAGTTTTTGGAGCACATATTACAGTGCACGGTTCATCAGTTTGGAATGAGATGTACCAATCGGCATAAGAGTTATCAGAACCCCTCGATATCGTTGAAAATATGCCGAGGCGATGTGGTCCAATAGTTTCAGGGGAGGTAATAACAAACGTAAACGTCGTCTATTGTTTCCCGTAATTTAACGTTGAGTCAATGACGTCATAACGAAATCACCATTGGAATTGCTGGAAAGGGAGGGTTCTTTCATCAAAGGAAAGGGCACGGCGGAAATCGGCAAAAAAACTCATACAGAATATTAACAGAAATAGAACTCAAATCGTAAAGATATTTTTGTCCTCTTGTTCTATCATAAAAGAACTGCAATTATCTTGATCATTATAGACCATACTCACTTAAGTTTCCGTTTTATTGAAATTATCTTCAATACATGCAGTAGGGAACAACGAGAACAAATGCGTAATGATTTATTATTGCATTAGAATGCAAATTGTAATTAATTCTTTAACAAACTTTTCCGAGATTTTGTCATTCAGAATAGAAAACTCAAAGTTTGGTTTTACTTGAGAAAGATGAAAAAAAAGGTTTCTTGAGAAAAATAAAATAAGGCGTAAACAAACAAAAGATGACACTGAAAAAAAAATCATGAAATAGGAAAACATTGTCATATATACACTGACATACAAGTAGAAAAAATCTGACAATTTTGGTGTATACTTATGTATGAGGACACAAATATAATTTAGCAAAAAAAAAAACCGGTGTAGAGTTGATGTAGGTCTTGATTTATTAGACACGCCCTCATAAAATCAGCGGGTACATAATAGGATAGGAGAAAAAAAACCAGTTATCGAAATACTATATTTCAAAATTAGGAAGGGGAGGCTAATAGCTTACCTCAAGATTTTGATCTTATTCAACTTTATTCTAGTACGGCATACGTTTTACCGCTAGCAAACTCTTTATCTTAATAATGTATCAATGCTTTACTTCAGATCCACTTTCGCCTCGTCGTAAATATGCGTGATATATTTGCCACTGGAGCACGGGAGCAATCAATTTATTAGTTTCATATAGTGATGCATAATCATTAGGTCTCAACTGATAATTGTCTCAAACAGTTTTTCAGTTTTGGTATTTTATTATTTTTTTTATTTATTTTTTTTAAACGAAAATTTTAGACTTTCTTTCCGCATGTTTTCTTTGAATTCATCTGTTTGAATAATCAATAATAATATAGTAGTCTACGTCAGTGGTTACATTGTATGCAGCCAAACTAGGTGGAAGGCAGTAGAACAGAAAACAATCTCCATTGTGTGCATATGCAATAACTCATATATTGAAGCGGAAAACAACGGCCCTTTATTTTATACTAAATGTATTGTCTTACTGATCTCTTTTGTTAAATAAATTTAATTTTTCATCTACAACTGCAAAAGGCGCAACAGATGTGTTAAAATCAGCAATGTGACTTATTTGAAGATTCATGTGACCTTTGTTGTTGTTTAGATGTTTTATTCGAAGTTCGTATATATCCCTTTAACCATTTATTTAGATGGTTTTTTAACGTATAGATAGCGCGAAACTCTCACTGCACTATGCATCGGATATACATTTTTATTTCGACTAAACAAGGCTGCAAATTTATACATCCGAGCAGCTAAACGGCTGAAAACAGCTGAGCGTTAGCGAGGGATAAAATTAACGAATATCACGGCCCAGGCCATGTGTAAATTTACAACAAATCTATGGCTTCCATGAATTATTTCGATTCTAATAGGACAAATACGATCATTTAAAAACTGAAGCGATGATGGATATACCGTGTGTGTGGCTGTTATTAATAACCTGCATGAATGATTTCTTAACTAACCGCTAGAAAAAAAATGTGATTCCTTTTTTTACTTCTCAGTAATCCAACATTTGCAATTTTAAATTTATATTTTTTATCGTAAGCTACCGTCAAAATCACTGTTGACATGTTGTAACCAATGAGCCGCCATGTTGACTTGCTGAAATCAGTAAATGTGCAAATAATGCAATAGAACAGAAAACAAGCAACACCTACCTGAATACTTTATTTTAATGCAATTTTATCCGAGTTTAGAAGGTACTATGTTTTATTGTATTAAATATGATCAGAAGGGTTTAAAAAAAAATCTGCTAGGAATGATCCCACATATAAAAATTACATGTAGTATATTTCATCCGCTAGATCTAATTTCTTTCAATATAGCTAGGTTTTTAATTTAACATGTAGGTGTCATTATCCACATTTCTGAATTGTTTGGTTTTTTTTACTGCAGTAATATTTTGTCTTTTAATATTTACATTTAGTCCTTCTCTGAAAAAAGGGGGAAGTATCTCTTCTCTATATTATCATAACATAGTTATAAATCGAGTTTCGTTTATTTTCTTTCTAATTTTTGTAAAGTAAACTCCTTTTTAAATTTTCATGCATTTTTTTGGTTTTTTATTTTTGACTGGTGATATTAAGGGGAGATAACCACTTGCACAAATCGGCATAAAAACCACCGCTTCGGTTTGAAATCAATTTGACGTTTGCGTATCCAACATTCTATTGCCGAGATATTCATATCGAGTGTTTGTCTTAATGAGATGCTTTATTAAATTTAAATTCAGCCCATCATTTTTAGTTTCCTCGTAAATATTTAGATTTTTCGTTCAGGAGACTTGACATTTTTCACCCAAACTCCAAGTTTGCAGATAAAATAAAGAATAAAGGACTTTGATTTGATGTGTGAGCTTTGACGAGAATAAACTATGGATACTCAAGATTAGTTAGGTCAATAAGTTTTTATTACGACAATAGTATTCAGTGAGTTGAAATGAGGTTTGTCGCATCCGTTTTTTTACTGAATTTTCATGGTCACGTGACTCTATTGTTGCTGATAAACTTGGGGTCAAACCGTGACCTGCTTTCCAACTGGGTAAACGCAATAGAAAAACCTTCAGCTTTGACGTTTTTATTCGTATGACGTCATGTTTTTAAATGACGTTAATGCGCCAAAATCATTACTGGAATTTCGCGGAATTTTAATTTATTTTGTTTTTGTCCATTTTTCCGTTCTCTAATGTGTAAATTCTTTTTGCTATGCGTCAGATTCAGAATAAATGTTCTGTAGGGTTTTATTCAATTGTAATTGTTAACACAGCGAAATCCACAACGAATACGATGCATGTGGATTTACGTAGGAGGCATATTTAAACAGCCATTTGTGTACATCTTGGAGTCTGCGCTAAGTATAGATATATCGCGAATTTTATCACGGTGTTGTTTACAAATCGAAAGAAGCACGTCATATTAGAATTCTCGATAAACTATACTTAGCGCAGACTCAGAGAAATACATATTAATGGCTATTACAATATACTTCCCACGTAAATCTACATGTATTGGAACCTATTTGCAGGCCCTTTGCCGATTTTATTGTTTTAAAAAGTGCAGTTAAAAAAAGACAAAACAACATTTATTCTTATTCGTATGCATAATAAAAGGAAGTAATGCACAAGAGCTCGGGGAAATCAACAAAATAAAAATAAAATAAAATTCCGCGAAAGTCTATTAATCTTTTTGGCGCGGTTTAAGTCATTTCAAAACATGACGTTATACAAATGAAATCGCTAAAGTTGAATGCTTTCTGTTACGTGAACCATCGGAATTCGTATGCTATTGTATTAAAACTAATTTTTGAGGTAGGTTTTGTTTTATTTTCTATTCTATTGCATTTTTCGCATATTTACTCATTTCAGCAAGTCAACATGGCGGCTCCTTAGTTACAAAATGTCGACTTTGGATTTGACGGAAGCTTACGAGAAAAACATGTAAATTAAAAATGGCAAATGTTGGGTTTGAGAATTTAAAGAATTAAAACGATTTTTTCTATCAGTTATTCAAGAAATAAACTTCGCAAGCTACATATTTATAAAGATATTTGAGCTTTATCTAACAGGGAGTAAAAAAGAACAGCCACACACACAGCATACCCTCCCTCGCTTCAGTTTTTTAATGACCGTATTTGTCCTATTAGAATCGAAATAATTCATGGAAGCCATAGATTGTTGGAAATTTACACATGGCCTGGGCGAGGGATAAAATTAACGAATATCACGGCCCAGGCCATGTGTAAATTTCCAACAATCTATGGCTTCCATGAATTATTTCTTAATTAAAAATCCCTATCTGTTCAACCAAATTTTGCAATTTTCACAGCTTTCTAAATATTTTACCTTAAGTTTAACTTCAAGGAAACCAGGTATATCCTGAATTGTACATGTATCACCTTCCTACATGCCAATTTTCAACCAATGTTTAAAGTCTTGTAACAAATTTCTGATTTTGAAAAGACAGGAACTACCAAAATAACTCCCGGTTTTCTGGAAATCTTAAATTAGTGTACTATGTAGCGCATTAATCCTGAATTTTTAATGCAAACTCACAGATAAGTGAATTTTGGCTCAAAATGGTCTAATTTCCCTTTCACCAAAAGTTTCATTTTTGCAAATTTGTTGGTTAGTTTAAGTAAACAATGACATCAAAAGCACTATTTTGTGTCAAAGTAGGACTACTTTTACATACGTTCTAAATTGGAGGGAGTAATTGGTGGTCTGACACCTTAATGAATATTCAGAACAAAAACATCAAATGGAAATATAACATAAAAATTAACCCTGCTTTGTACTATAGACCGAGACACAGAAATGGATTTCGAACGTGTAATACTCTTATTTTAAAAGAGGGATGAAAGATACCAGAGGGACTATTTTAATAGTCTGTAATTCCACGGTTTGTATGTTTCACACCCGGGTTTCACAATTTTGACGAACACAATAATAAAACTAACTGAATTGTTTTCTTGTCCAGATACTGGTTCAATAGAAATAAGAAGATGCGATATGAGTGCGATATGAGTGCTATCGAGACTATCCAACTATCCAACAAAGTCACACTGTAAATACATTTGTCTGCCACACCATCGCACTGCCTTTGGAAATTAGCGGGGAAATATAACGTTATTTTCGGAAACGTCTTAATTTTTGGCGCAATTTGTGAGGCTCACAGGAGGAATTGAGTAAACAATATTATATTTCTCAATTTTTCTCAAAAACAAGTATGATGACAAATATTTTTCAAAACGTTATGACGTTTCATTTTTTTCAAAGAATAACATATCTTACTTTGGCCAAATCGACACCGTTAGAAATATTTAAAAAAATCAAAAATGTGCATTTCAAATGTTCATTTCTTGCCGTTGTTTGGGTCCACCATAACGTTTTTGGCTTTATTTGAGTAAGAATTAATGCTTTAAATGGTAAAGTTATATTTTTCTTACCATCTTGAATTATTTTGCTTCAAATTGAGCCCAATTATTTAAGTATATATTGATTAAAAAATCATACTTAATTTTTTTAAATAAAAAACGTTTTTTACTCCAAAATTGCAAAAATGTTCAATTTTCAGCAGCATTTTTTGCAAAAACGAAATCGACAACATATATTTTTTTTTGGCAAAATTTGATTCTCTGTCAATTGAAGAATAAAATATCTTAAAGGGGAAAAATTCTCACCGTCAGAAATAAACTGTTGGATATGCCCTTAACTTAAAAGGGCTGGAAAGGGACTAGCCAAATCCACCGAAGTCCTAGTGAAAGTTGTTTGTGGTTCGAAAATCGTATTATTTCTTTGCTGAAACAAAATTTGAATTTAGAATTTATTAATAGAGTCCCTCCTATCAAAAGTAAACCAACTTTAAATGCTTTGATTGGAAAACATATGTACAGTATCCTTATACCCGGATATACACACAATCAAATTTAGACGTATTGGTATGTTTTGGCGGCAATTTATCTATTATTTAAGGAGTATCAACAAAAATGTCAATTACCACACTTATACTTTGACCCTTATTGACTTAAGAATCTAAGTATGTTCTTATATTCGATATAATGCGGATATGAAATAGTTGTTTCGAATTTCTTGAAAAAAAAGTTACGGAAGGATTGTATTGTAAGATATTTATCGATCCTTTATTGATTTGTATTTTAGTATTTCCATGATTTGAAGACAGACGATTGGATAGTTGAAAAGTGGAAACGAGGAAGACGCGAAGGTCCTGTTGGGGTTTACAGAATAAAGAGCAAAATATAAAGTATAGAGAATGTGTGCTTATATATGTGTGTATAAAGCATAGAGAATTAGGGTTAAAATAGATAATGAATAGACAAAAATGGTATAAAATGTTAAGAATAAAGAGATGAAGCGGAATCCCAATCCAAGCTCTCAGACATATAAATTCCATGTACTATGTTTTCCCCGTATTTTATTAGTTATTCTTGGGACTTTCCCTGCTTGTTTAATATGATCCTCTTTAAGTAAAAAAAATCTATTATAAACAAGTTCTTGGTCAATTTACCCTTATAAGTCGATAAACACGTTAAACGTTTATAAAAGAAAGACGATCAAAAATATCATTTTTTTCATTATTATCGACCAATAATGTATACAAGTAAGAGTAATTTACATTTGCCTAGCCCAGTCTTTGCATGTACTAAAAAATTGGAGTGAAAAAGGAGAGGACATGTAATCCAACTTTTTTTTGATAAGTTGGTGAGATTCTCTTAAAACTTTTTATTTAAGAATTGAATGCTTCTTTTTGTAACTTTATTGGGGTGTAAAAGCGTTGACCGAAGTACATTTTGTATGAAGCGCTTCATTTTAAAAATGTGCGCACGGTCAACGCTTTTACAACCCCTATGAAGTTACAAAAAGAAGCATTCAATACTTATAATTACATTTTTTAGTTAGGATCATGAAAACACGATTTTTATCAAGTTTTTATTTAATTTACCTGTGCACGTTATTGTGGGACCTCGTGTCATCATGAATAATACATTATATTGTGTAATGCAATTGACTAAGGAATAACGCGTGATTGCAGTGTAGTCAATCAGAATAACGTATTATAATGAAACATACATCTAATGTAATTATTTGTTATTGAAAACAAACATTTGTTGTACCACAAAGAACAACGTAAAAGAGTATCGCCAATCAGGACAATGATAAACCATTACTAAAATAAAGACGTTGCTAATGATTATATGGATGCTTATTTGGGCGTTTTTCAATAAAAGCGTATATTTAAGACCTAAAAAAATGGAAAATCAACTTGTCTAAAATTTAATTTCAAGAGTTATTTTGAATACCTCTATTATAGACCTGTAAAGTAAACAAAAAGTGCAATCTTAAATACTCCTTAAAATGATATTTTTTTCATAATTTGAGTACTGTTTCGTAGGGGACTTTTGTCCCCTACGAAACTGCTTCTAAACACACATATGTTTGCAATTTTAAATGTTTCCTATAGACATTCAAGTTTGTTTACTTTATATACTAGGAAAATCTATTTTTTTCTGAATTGGAGAACCATTTTTATCGATAAAGATTAGAAAGTTACTGTACTTCACATATGAAGGTACAACTCGTGTTACGAAGTGGACATTTTGATGCGTTTCGTAGGTGACAAATCCGTTTCGTAGTGGACAAAAAGTTTCGTAGTTGACATCAACCCTATTCTATGTTAATAAAAACATAATAAAAATTACATGAAACTAACCCTTGGTATTTGCTTTGCACGAATATAATTGAAAAAAGAGTAAAAAAAGACTGCATGGTAGTGGTAGTGTCCCCTACGAAACGTTTTTCTCCCATACTTGTTTCGTAGGTGACCGTTTCGTAGGGGACGTATTCACATGTTTTATTTTTTTCCCACAATCTCTTTATTGCAAAAGTAACAAGACTGATTGTATTCATCAAAGCATGTATTAAGCTGTACACTGATATTTTTTCATAATTTTAAAACCAGATACTGATGGAGATTTGACCCGTTTCGTAGTGGACATTTACAAAAATACGGTATCACTCTGGTCCATTTGATGTGCTCAATTTTTTTTACCAAAAATTTAATTGCCGTTATAAAAGCATCACTTCTTTTGTAAGACCCTAATGTTTATATCTCTTGCAAACAAAAATTACATTGATTTCATAAAACGATTAATTAGCAAATTTTAATGACTTCGTTTCGTAGTGGACATTTTGTTAGGGACACTTTTGAATTATTAAAGAACTTATATTAAGTAAAAATAACATTTATTTCTACATTTTTTTACGATATTTTAGAGTATGAATGTTGAACAGGCGGTCTAGGGACATGCCATTTTGGTTGTTTTGGACCATTCATGAATCAATAAATTAGCAATCCCTTTAAAAAATTAACTGTTTCTTTGCTTTAAAATGTTAAATCTAATTCAATGTACTGACTGCACAAAAAATTACTTGCAAAGACCAAACACAATTTTTTTAAAGTGGCTAGGACAAGAAAATACGTTTTTATTGAAAAACGCCCATTTATGAACATTGATATATTTATTGAACTATTTTTTGCATTATTTGAAATTCACATGAACTAGCTTACCATGCAATGATTTATTTGATTTTGTAATTTTAATTAATAGTTCTTTAGTCTTCGTCGCGATATAGCCTTTTGCGCTGATGTGTTTTGGAGACCGTTGTTTGTCTTTCGGCGTAGTTCCTTTTAGCCACCAGTTCTGTTGTCATAAGTAAAAATCACTGTATGTTACAAGACACAATGAATGAGATAACGTTAAAAATAGCCCCAATTCTATCAAAAAAAGAAAAACAAACAAAAATGAGGTCAATATACGCGTTTACTTGCTTTATAACACAACAATTGATTGACAGTACATTCTGTTTTAGAATCTTGTGATAGTGTCACAATGATTGTTCAACTACCTCCTCGGTGGTCTCTTCGTAGCTTGCTCTTTTCCTGTATGGAGTTCGACAGAAGTTCGACACCCGCCTGGGTCACCCGAAAGTTTCAAAAACTGCTGTAAAAAAATAAATTATCAAATAAAAAGATAATTTAAAATACACTAAACAATCTGTCTCAATTTGTTATATGTGACAGCAGTTGTTTAGAGGTATCAATAAATTCTTTTTATATATTAAATCAATTTCTTTCTCTGTCCAATCATTTAAATAATATTACCAATCACTCAAAACATTTTTTTTTGCAACGTGTAAACATCAATAAATACTATATATATGTTATGTACAAGATGTAAGTTTGTACAAATTATAAGTTTTTTGACACACACCTTCTTGCACTAGGTGATACAGGTTTATCTTCTAAAATGTACTAGTTCAATTTTTTAAATTCAAATTTATATTCTTCAACCTAATATTTAGTGCTATTCTCCTTATCCTCAAAATGGAAATGAGGATACCTGAATGATTTAAATTATAATTTTATTTTCTCCTGATACCATATTCATATCCATAAAAAGTCCTTTTGTGGTCTTATAATGTTTTGTGTAGCAATGCCCAGTATTAGATTGTAACATGTAGTTGTGAAAATATGACAGAAATATGTTAAACAAAAGACTGTGCTTGCATCATCCATTTGTGTTAAGCAGTTCATAAAACACTGATAACTTGTACAAAACTTGTACACAACATATAAACACAATATATACGAAATCATTAATATTCGTCTCAAAAAAAAACAACACAAAAGGTTTTTGTACAAACTCGTCTGCATTCTGTTAAAACATAAATGAATAATTTGAATACCTGGTAAACAAATAATTTATATTTTAAAAAATTAAAAAATAAAAAAACTTTCATACTTTCAGAAAAATATTGTTAAAAGGTAAAAGTATGAAATATAAAAAACCTGTCAATCTATTAATAACTTTATCATCGTATCACTATTGTTTGACCTGTACCCGGAGTGTCACCTCCACCGCGTGTGGTAATAATTTACCTTGGACGGTGTTTTTGTTTCCTTCTTATCAAGGTTATCTCCCCTGAGAGGCTTCCCCAACAGTCTTATCAGCGATGAAGATAGAATTGGAATGTCGGACCCCTGGAGAATATAAATACTAAATTGTTTAATTTGTTCAATAGTTTAATTCGAATTCTTCTTCTTGCGAAGTTTATAGATTTTAAATATAATAAGGTATGTATATGTATACAATATGACGTTTTTTTAATTTGTTTTCATTTATAAATTATTTCAAAGTTTATATTTAAAACTTATGATACCAATTAGCATCAATAAATATATTTAATATTGACGTTAAATCGTTGAGTTGTATATGCAATTATTTAAATTTGTAATAATTCATATTTTTTTTTTAAAGATTCATGTAAAATATTTTGTTCTGAATAAAGTTTTTTGAAATGTTGGCAACTGAACGGTCAGCAAGACATAACTTACCAATATGTATCAATATAAGGTTATATTATTGAATTAAAATTAATAGATATAAGATTTGTCGAGATTTAATTTAAAACTTTAAAATTATACAAATAAGATTTGTTGGTGGTTAAAACTTTAAATTGGGTAAGTCAAATTTCCTCTAAATTTACTTCACAATATGAATATTTCAACAAATCATTAAATCGCAAGAAAAAATAATTGTACCCAAAATGCATTATAACTTGTTCAAAATTCTATAACAGAAATCATATAATTTGCAATCTGTTTAAACTTACTCCGAAAGTAATAAATAGCTTACAAAAAACAATTACGCGCTTGAACTTAGAAATTTGAAACCAGGACAGTTTTTTTCTCGACTTCATACAACATCTTTTGTTTTTAATAACATGCAGGAACATGGTTTTGTTTAAACTCAATGTCGTGTTTGAAGAATTATCCCCCTAAATGTAATGGTGGCGAGTTATTATTAATTTGTGTATCCTCCCTTCTAAAACTAAGAATTTGTATATCCTTGCTGAAACAAATGATTTTTTGTTTACGGTTGAAATACCATGACATGTTTCTGCTGTAAATCAATTATTTTTTCGCAATCGATTTATACTAAATGCCACGGTTTTGACATAGACTGAGGAAGCAAACATCAATTTTAAATTTTAATTTACTTGGCTATCACAATAAGAGGGGGGGGGAACCAACAGCAGCTGAAGGACGCCTCCAGTTACGGGAGTTTCTCGCTACATTGAAGACCCATTGGTGGCCTTCGGCTGTTGTCTGCTCTATGGTCGGGTTGTTGTCGCTTTGTCGCCCCATTTCAATCTCAATTTTATGAATATAAATTCCATGTCTATCCGAAAAGATGAACATCTAATTTTTATACAGTTTCGATTTCAATGTAAGCAATATGATTTTCTAAGCATTATACGACAGACATATGTTGTATATCATGCAAAAGGCATAAGAATTTGAGTCTGACGGTAAATTTTGGTTGTTAGATTTTTATAATATACATATTCGATATATTTCAATGAATATCCAATACAATGAGATTTTTTTTCACTCACCCTCGTGTAATGATTACGGATTATTTAAAGACTGCATGTTAGGATTTGTCACCACCAATTGGTGAGTTAACCGGCGCAAATGCATTTAACAGGCATATCTAACAACTGATGAAAAAAACAAATCTGTGAAAAAATATAAATATCCCCTTATTTAATATTTCTTATAATCGAAGTTTTCTTATCTGATATTTTGCTTGACGTGCAAACGAATCTGAAATTTTAGCTTCAAACATGAATAGAATATATAATAAATGAATTGTATGTAAATTTTGTAATGATATAGATGAACATAATGTATATAATAGAGCATAATTAAGTGTCATTTATTTCTAATTTTGCAGGATGTGTCACCAAGTTGTAATATTGTTTTGCTCTCTGTGTGCAATTGCGTGCAGTATACCAGTTTCAATGAAGAAAGAAAACAGCAGTCCTGCAGAAGTTCTGTGGAATCAAGATCAAACAAAAGCTTCATCACCGCGACTCATAAAGTTATTGCTTCAAAACACAGTGAATGACGCTGAAAAAGATTTATCTTGGCTTCCGAACTTCAACCATGGGACGCAAACTTTTGTTCGACAGAAGCGTCAGATAGATTCGACCAACCAACAAGTCTTGGACTTTTTTAATACTAGCAAAACTTCAACTGGAACTGGTTCTCATCAGCTCCGTTGGGGACGATCAATCGATAAGAAACAACACAAAAGTCACAAAGGAGTCAGTGCAAATCAAAATAAAAAACGTGAACTGACAATGGACAAATTAGATTCAGCATCACTTGCCGCGCTTGCGCAATTCTTAAGAGACAAATTATTAAATGGTACTGGTGGTATTCAGTTACGTTATGGACGATCCCTGAAGTGACGAATTAATATTGCGATGTACTCTTCGTTAGGAATATTGTGCGGTATTATAATAGTATTATTATTATTTGTATATAGAATCTCAGACTTTGTTATTTATTTATTTTTTTGTTTGTTATGTGTAATAAATCGATTAAAACTTTTAATATGTATTTTCAAATATAAAATAAGAGAGTTGTGTTTTTTTACGTTAAACACCGTCGTATTTTAACGCACTCGTCTACACTCGGCTGGTCCCGTTCCTCCATCTAAGGAGAGTAGCCGGATTGATGGTATGTCACATGCAATTCAGGAGCCTTTAATTTTGTGGTTGTGGTTGGTTGAGCTTTACATATTTGTTTGCATTTATTGATTTATATTTAGAACAAGACAGGCATATGTTCTTGAACAGCTCATTATCACACGGTGACTCGTTGTTTTGCAAAACATAGTTTCAGTATCAAAACATTTAAATTTTAAAATCAATTATTGAAGAAAAAAACATTGACCTTTCGTATGAATACAATTTATGCACATTGTCGGAAAATATCAACTTCATTTGTACGAGCTTAAGGGCATACGATACAGTTTTGATCCTGTATTTACAAGTTCATGAAAATTTGCATACAGGCTATTTTTTACCTGATTAAATCAAATATGTAATAAAAAATTTACCTTCATGTGCTACTTTTTGCGTAAAATGAGGTCGAAATTTTGTATATTTGCTCGAAATTCAGATTTGTGGCCGTAATTTCTTTTTCGGAAGAAAGACATAACTTTTTTGTTATAAAAGATAAAAACAAATTGTTTTTTGTTAAATAATCGGTAATTTCTGTATTTTATAAATATCTTTAAAAAATATGCATTTTTTTATTCAGAAATGACTCATATTTATCAAATGCTCATGAATTGAGGAAAAAACGTAATTTTTTACTGCTTGTTTATCACAATTAAAAAAAATCCTCTATTTACAGTTTTATAAAATTTGGGTCACATAATCTCCCTGCAAAATGAAACCAAATGCCGTTTTGAAAAATAGGGGTCCATGAACTCGTTTTCAAATTAAATCAGTTTGAATGATAAAAATCAGTCGAAAAATGCATCTCTTCCCGATGTCACAGTTTGACGTCGCGAAAATAACAATTTACGTTAGCAACGTCATTACCTTCTCTGTAACTGTATCGTATGCCCTTAAGAAACAGGAGGCCGGAAATGCGAGGTTCCACAGTCGCCGAGCTTTTCTCCTGTTTCGTAGCGAGTACAAATATATCTTTTTTGTATTTCCGATATCGATAATGATTAAATATTCGTTTTATCTTATAGTTTACAGTTTTGTTGTTTAAATCCAAGTAGTTTTCTCTGATATTTCAAAGAAATTGACATAGTTTAAGCGCAGACCGCGAATCGGACACCAAACTGAAAAACGTGACACAAACAGAAATATTTATATTTCCGTTTGTTCAATATGGAAGCAGACTGACATGAGACTTTATTTGTACAGGAACAACTAAAGTAAAACATTATTTGTGTTCCTGTTATGAGTACAATAGTTGACCGATTGCGGTATGACTTATCTATATTGTTTTCCAGTAATCATGGAAATAAGGGTATTTTACCAATTCAAATTGTCATGGTTTGGTGTCAACAATTTGCAAACTTCAAATAAGCCCGTCATAATACATCAAACATCCACATTGCGATTACTCATTTCAACCGATGAGAATTGAAATAAAAAAGTATTATCATTGCTGCTCATTAATTTGATGGTTGCAGATATGAATGAAGCCAGAACTACTTTCCCGTCCGAAGCACATGATCTTTGTCCGGTCATTGTAGGTTTCGTGTAGCCGAATCTTTAAAAAGATACCATGAACCCGTGAAACCTATTAGTCTATCAATGTTCATAACTCGCGACATGGGCCAATGTCCTACACTGAGTTTTGAAGTGGCTGTGGAATTTAATAATATTGCTGAATTTCTGGTCTTTATTCCTGCAAACCAATTACCAAGTACAGATACTGTGTTCAAGTTTGATTACAAGAATCTTTCAACACGCAGTATTATTTTCGTTTCTGATTACTAACACATCATAAGATGAAATTTCCGCCTTCATATATTTGAAGGTGCCTATTAATCCGACAAAACCAGGGTATCCCGTTTTTAAAACATCTGATTTGAGCGTTTTAAGATCTTTGTTTAAACTTTGTGTAAGCAAAACATGGACATAGGATCAGTTTTTTAATCAGATTGACCAAAGAAAGTAATGCTTATTCATGCATGAAAACTAGATTGTTTCACATTCTACTTCATCTACAAAGACATGTTCATTGGCAGATTTAGGGGATCCGCCAATGATGTTAAACACAATACTTGAGCAGATACCAATTCTTTCTGTCTTCATTCACATTTCAGAAAAAATATAACCGTTTCTTGTATAATTGTGACGATAATAATTCAAGATAAAATGATTTCTAAATAAATTATGTACAGTATTTTAAGCCACTAACGTGAACTTTTTCTATTGCATATTGATATGACATAAGGGGCATATAATTATCCGATTATACAAAAATGAACACTCGTTTATGTAACAATGTTTTAGATTTTAACGAGAGAAATTTATGTATTACTGAAAAATTATTACACAAGGGTTTTCGATATCACAAACTAGTCAAAACATTTACTAAATTTTATCATCGGTATAAGGACATCATTCGTAAATATAGCTCAACATGCAGACTTCTTATACGTTCAGGTATTTCACATCCAATTTTTTATGGAAATATTCTTTATAAAGCACAAAGGTGTCAGTATTCACCTCAAAAACTAACAAAACCTTTGAATAGACTCATTAAGAAGGGATATAGTTACGATACTGTTGTCAGGTCATTAAAGATTGCATATGTTGGCGTTAATATTGATTCACTTATAGGGTCTTTGCATCGGAACTTAACACATTTATTAAAAAACCAGTTGTTGGCATGACACGGGTTATGTTCTTCTCATATATGTTATGATGGTATGATACTAAACCCCTAACGGGAAGGATTGTGCCTGATGTTCATATGATGAAATCATAATCTTTCAGTCAGTTTAATTGAAGTCTGGAGCTGGTATGTCAGTTAACTGCTAGTAGTCTGTTGATATTTATGTATTATTGTCATTTTGTTTATTTTCTTTGGTTACATCTTCTGACATCAGACTCGGACTTCTCTTGAACTGAATTTTAATGTGCGTATTGTTATACGTTTACTTTTCTACATTGGCTAGAGGTATTAGGGGGGGGGGGGGTTGAGATCTCATAAACATGTTTAACCCTGCCGCATTTTTGCGCCTGTCCCAAGTCAGGAGCCTCTGGCCTTTGTTAGTCTTGTATTATTTTAATTTTAGTTTCTTGTGTACAATTTGGAAATTAGTATGGCGTTCATTATCACTGAACTAGTATATATTTGTTTAGAGGCCAGCTGAAGGACGCCTCCGGGTGCGGGAATTTCTCGCTACATTGAAGACCTGTTGGTGACCTTCTGCTGTTGTTTTTTTTCTATGGTCGGATTGTTGTCTCTTTGGCACATTCCCCATTTCCATTCTCAATTTTATGTATAAAACATGTAACTAGTCAGCAAATAATTCTGCTAAAGCGGTCTTAAACTTCCAGTGATGTACCTCAATAGAGAAGACCTTAAACTTCCAGTGATGTACCTCAATAGAGAAGACCTTAAACCTCCAGTGATGTAGCTCAATAGAGAGGACCTTAAACCTCCAGTGATGTACCTCAATAGAGAAGACCTTAAACTTCCAGTGATGTAGCTCAATAGAGAAGACCTTAAACTTCCAGTGATGTACCTCAATAGAGAAGACCTTAAACTTCCAGTGATGTACCTCAATAGAGATGACCTCAAACTTCCAGTGATGTACCTCAATAGAGAAGACCGCACTGTGACTTTGAGATGAAGATCAATAGTTTTCAAGTTATATTCATTTAAAAATTTTAGAAAATAAAATCCCATAGGGTTCTATAGTAAACCCCTCCATTCTTTCTGCCCCCCAAAATACCCCTTAATAGACCCCAATGCACAAACGAAAGATCGATGGCTCACCTAGACATATTAGTCTAACATTCTATGAAACCCTAAGTTAATCTGACCAGGGGTTTTGGAGAAACGCTGCGGACTAGTTCATTTTTAATGTGGCGGAAGAAAAAGAAAAAGAAGAAGAAGAATAATAAAAACTAGATTTGCCATTGCAAGCAATAGCGGATGGCACCCTTCCCACATTGCCAGGCGAGTGGCAGCAAACTAGAAGATTCCAAAGTCAAAGAGTGCATCTACACATTCAAATTATCATTTTTTGTAAAATTTAATGAAGTTTGGAGCATTTTGAAATTTTGGACATTTTTTTTGTTTCCATGGTTACGGTGGCCATTTTGAAATTTCCAACTTCAAAAGACAACTCTGCTGATGCCAGTGACCATTTCTGTTAAGTTTCATCCAGTTTGCAGGATTTTTATTTATTTTTGAAATTTTTGACCTTTTTGCATTGTTTCCATGGTAACTCAGACATTTTGGAAATTCCAACTCCAAATGGCACATCTTCCAATGTTGCTCATCGTTACTGTGAAGTTTCATGAAGTTTGGAGCATTTTGAGATTTTTGAAATTTTTGGTGTAGTTTCCATGGCAACATAGTAGTGCCAATGAATGCCAAAATCATCCAACACCTGTATATAGTGGGCACCTACATTGTATTAAAATATAATGGTTCTGAGTTCAAGCATATCCAAACAGTTCACCAAAACATAAAACTGGATTTTTTCACATTTGTTTCGTTTCCATGGCAACGGCAGTCATTTTGACGATGCCATACCCCACTGCACTATATAATGTGGTGGTCAACATTATGGTACAGTTACATCAATATTGTTCAAGCCAATTCTGAGAAATAGTATGGACAAAAAAGTGTGGAAGAATAAATATAACTAGAATTGCCATTGCAAGCAATAGCGGATGTCACCCTTCCCCTCATTGCCACTAAGCGGCAGCCATTTCAAAACAACTTAACAGTGAATGCAGATCTATGAATTGCGATATATCTTTCTGTAAATTTTCAATACAATAACAGCATTTGCCAAAAGTTTCACATTTCTGCTGTTTCCATGGCAACGGCAGCCATTTTGAAAATTCCAAAGTCAAAAGTCTCATCCATACATGCCAGTTGACAATAATATTAAGTTTGATTAAGTTTGGAGCATTTTGAAAATATTTAACATTTCTGCAGTTTCCATGGCAACCGCCGCCATTTTGGAAATTCCAACTCCAAAAGTCTCATGCAGACTTGACAGTCAACAATCATACTAAGTTTCAATATTTTTTGAGCATTTTGAAATTTTAGAAATTTTTGACATTTTGGCTGGTTTCTATGGTAACACAGACCATTCCAAATTTCTAATGGCAGATTCCACATTGGTACATGGGAGGGAACATACCATAAGAGTTTCAATGGATTTGACCTACCATTTTAAGGAAGTAAATGCCCCTTTTTAAGGTTTTTAAAGCGTTTTGACCATTTTTGCCTTGTTTCCATGGTAACACAAGACATTTTCGAAATTCCAACGCCAAATTCCACATCTACCAAAGTTGCTCATCGTTATGCTTAAGTTTCAAAAAAATTTGGAGCATTTTGATATTTTGGAAATTTTTGGTGTAGTTTCCATGACAACATAGTAGTTCCAATGATTGCCAAAATCATCCAAAACCAGTATATGCCCGGCACCTACATTGTATCAAAATATAATGATTCTGAGTTTAAGCATCTCCAAGTTATTCACCAAAACCCAAAAATTTTATTTTTCACATTTGTTCCGTTTCCATGGTAACGGCAGCCATTTTTAATGGTCTTATGACCTACTGCAACCCGGAATTTTGTGTTCCTCATTATAGTCAACTATCATTAAGATTGGGTCCATTGTCTCCAAGAAAACTGCCGGACAAAATCATTGGAAGAATAATAATAACTAGAATTGCTATTGCAAGCAATAGCGGATGTCACCCTTCCCCCCATTGCCACTAAGCGGCAGCCATTTCAAAAACTTTTAACAGTGAATGCACATATTTGCATGGCTATACATTTTTCTGTAAATTTTCAGTACATTTAGATCATTTTTAAAAACATGACATTTTTGCTGTTTCCATAGCAACGGCAGCCATTTTTAAATTTCAAATTCAAAAGTCTCATCTATACATGCCAGTTGACAATAATATAAAGTTTCATTAAGTTTGGAGCATTTTGAAAATATTTGACATTTTTGCAGTTTCCATGGCAACGGTGGCCATTTTGGAAATTCCAACTTCAAAAATCTCATTCAGACTTGCCAGTCTACAATCATATTAAGTTTCATCAAATTTGGAGCATTTTGAAATTTTTGAAATTTTTGACATTTGTGATGGTTCCTATGGCAACAGAGACCATTTCCAAAATTTAATGGCATATACCAGATTGGTACATGGGAGGGACCATACCATCAAAGTTTCGATCCATTTGACCTACCATATTAAGAAAGTTAATGCCACTTTAAGGTTTTTGGACCATTTTGACTTGTTTTGCATTGTTTCCATGGAAACGGCAGACATTTTCAAAATTCCAACGCCAAATTTCACATCTACCAATGTTGCTCATCGTTACTATGAAGTTTCAAAAAATTTGGAGCATTTCCATATTTTGGAAATTTTTGGTGTAGTATCCATGGCAACATAGCAGTTCCAATGATTGCCAAAATCATCCCAAAGCAGTATATAGTGGGCACCTACATTGTATTAAAATCTAAAGATTTTAAGGTTTAGCATTCTCAAAAAATTCACCTAACTCCAAAATTATATTTTTTCACCTTTTTTCCGTTTCCATGGTGATGGCAGCCATTTTTTTAGTTCCAATACCGGAAAGCAACAGAAAAGTCAGGGTTCCTTGTTATAGTGCACCATCATTCAGATTGGTTCCTGTGGCTCTGAGAAAGCGAGCGGACAAAATTAGGTGGAAGAAAAATAATAATAACTAGATTTGCCATTGCAAGCAATAGCGGATGGCACCCTTCCCCCATTGCCAGGTGAGTGGCAGCCATTTTAAAAATTTCAAAATCAAAGAGGGCTTTTACACATGTTTATTAACATTGTTGTAAAATTTCAACTCGTTTGGAGCATTTTGAAATTTTTGAAATTTTTGCTGTTTCCATGGTAACAGTTACTATTTCCAAAATTCCAAAGACAGGTGCCACATTGATACATGCGATGTTACATATCTATAAAGTTTCATTGGGATTGATGCTATATTCTTCAAGAAAATGTAGCTTTTATGTGTTTCCCATACGGTCAATGCTAAACTTTCGACCTGTTTCCATGACAATGGCGGCCATTTTGGAACCACTTGATATTGCATGCACATCTGGGCATATCATGTAACACTTCCACAAAGTTTTATCCACTTGGGTCTTATAATGAAAGATTTGGAATTTTGCCAATTTTTCACATTTTTGCAGTTTCCATGGAAACGGCAGCCATCTTGGACCATTCCATGGTGCCTGCAACTCTTCACCTAAGGGTCCTCTATATAATAGAGTTCCATCAACTTTGGTTCATTGGATTTCCAGAAATCTCCTGGACAAAATGTGTGGAAGAAAAATAATAAAAATAATAAGAAAAAAAAGAAACGTAGAATAACAATACGTCACCCCAACTCCGTTGAGGGTGCCATAACTAGAATTGCTATTGCAAGCAATAGCGGATGTCACCCTTCCCCCCATTGCCACTAAACGGCAGCCATTTCAAAAAATTTTAACAGTGAATGCACATATTTGCATGGCTATACATTTTTCTGTAAATTTTCAGTACATTTAGATCATTTTTAAAAACATGACATTTTTGCTGTTTCCATGGCAACGGCAGCCATTTTGAAAGTTTCAAATTCAAAAGTCTCATCTATACATGCCAGTTTACAATAATATTAAGTTTCATTGAGTTTGGAGCATTTTGAAAATATTTGACATTTTTGCAGTTTCCATGGCAACGGTGACCATTTTTGAAATTCGAACTTCAAAAGTCTCATCCAGACTTGCCAGTCTACAATCATATTAAGTTTCATCAAATTTGGAGCATTTTGAAATTTTTGAAATTTTTCACATTTGTGATGGTTCCTATGGCAACAGAGACCATTCCCAAAATTTAATGGCATATACCAGATTGGTACATGGGAGGGACCATACCATCAAAGTTTCGATCCATTTGACCTACCATATTAAGAAAGTTAATGCCACTTTAAGGTTTTTGGACCATTTTGACTTGTTTTGCATTGTTTCCATGGAAACGGCAGACATTTTGGAAATTCCAACGCCAAATTCAACATCTACCAAAGTTGCTCATCGTTATGCTAGAATTTCAAAAAATTTGGAGCATTTTCATTTTTTTGAAATTTTTGGTGTAGTATCCATGGCAACATAGCAGTTCCAATGATTGCCAAAATCATCCCAAAGCAGTATATAGTGGGCACCTACATTGTATTAAAATTTAAAGATTTTAAGGTTTCATCAAATTTGGAGCATTTTGAAATTTTTGAAATTTTTCACATTTGTGATGGTTCCTATGGCAACAGAGACCATTCCCAAAATTTAATGGCATATACCAGATTGGTACATGGGAGGGACCATACCATCAAAGTTTCGATCCATTTGACCTACCATATTAAGAAAGTTAATGCCACTTTAAGGTTTTTGGACCATTTTGACTTGTTTTGCATTGTTTCCATGGAAACGGCTGACATTTTGGAAATTCCAACGCCAAATTCAACATCTACCAAAGTTGCTCATCGTTATGCTAGAATTTCAAAAAATTTGGAGCATTTTCATTTTTTTGAAATTTTTGGTGTAGTATCCATGGCAACATAGCAGTTCCAATGATTGCCAAAATCATCCCAAAGCAGTATATAGTGGGCACCTACATTGTATTAAAATTTAAAGATTTTAAGGTTAACCATTCTCAAACAATTCACCTAACTCCAAAATTATATTTTTTCACCATTTTTCCGTTTCCATGGTGATGGCAGCCATTTTTTTAGTGCCAATATTGAAAAGCAACAGGAAAGTCAGGGTTCCTTGTTATAGTGCACCATCATTCAGATTGGTTCCTTTGGCTCTGAGGAAGCGAGCGGACAAAATTAGGTGGAAGAAAAATAATAATAACTAGATTTGCCATTGCAAGCAATAGCGGATGGCACCCTTCCCCTATTGCCAGGTGAACGGCAGCCATTTTAAGCATTTCAAAGTCGAAAATCACGTAAAGACATGCCAGTTGTCATTACAGTAAAGATTTAGACAATTTAGAGTTTTTTGAAATTTTTTGATTTTTTTGCTGTTTCCATGGTAACGGCGGCCATTTTGAAAATTCCTAACTTATATTTCAACTCTGCACATGCCAGTGAACATTTCTGTAAAGTTTCATGAAGTTTGGTGCATTTTCATTTTTTTGTAGTTTCCATGGTAACGGTAGCCATTTTGAAAATTCCAAAGACAGATTCCACTTTGAATCATTACATGTTACCTCCCCATAAAGTTTCTATGGGTTTAATATCATATTCTTTAAGAAAAAGCAGGTTTAATATTTTTTCCCATAGGGCCAATGTTAAACTTTCGCCCTGTTTCCATGACAATGATGGCCATTTTGGAATTTCTAAATATAGTCGGTACATCAGGGCATACCAAGGAACATTTCCATAAAGTTTCATCCAGTTGGGTCTTACAATGAAAGATTTGGAATTTTGATTTTTTTTTACATTTTTTTAGTTTCCATGGTAACGGTAGCCATCATGCACATGCCAAAGTCCACTGCACAACTTATCATGGTGATCCTTATTATAGTAGAGTTTAACCAACATTGGTCCATTGGATTCCGAGAAATAAGCTGGACAAAATCGGTGGAAGAAAAATAATAAGAAAAAAAAAAGAAACGTAGAATAACAATACGTCACCCCAACTCCGTTGAGGGTGCCATAATAATAATAGAGAAAAAGAAACAGAGGAAAAGCAATATGTCACCCGACATTGTCGATCGGGTGACATAACTAGATTTGTAATTGCTAGCAATAACGGATGGCACCCTTCCCCTATTGCCAGGTGAGCGGCAGCCATTTTGAAAATTCCAAAGTCAAAGAGCGTATCTACAAATGTTTATCAACATTGTTGTAAAATTTCATAAAGTTTGGAGCAATTTGAAACTTTTGAAATTTTTGCTGTTTCCATGGTAACGGTTACCAATTCCAAAATTCCAAAGACAGGTGCCACTTTGAAACATGCCATGTTACATATCCATGTAGTTTCATTGAGTTTGACCTTCCTTGTTAACGGAGTATATGCTACTTTAAGGTTTTCCCATAGGGTTTAATGCTAAATGTATTTAGTTTCCATGGCAATATAGTAGTTCCAAAGATTCTCGAAATCCCCTAAAACTTGTATGATTGCCAATATCATCCAAAACCAATATATGGCTGGCACCTACATTGTGATAAAATATGATGATTCTGAGTTTAAGCATCTCTAAATTATTCACAAAACCAAAAACTGGAATTTTTCACAATTGTTCCGTTTCCATGGAAACGGCAGCCATTTGTTATGTTCTTAGACCCTACTGCAACCCGAAATTTTGTGTTCCTCCTTATAGTGAATTATCATTAAGATTGGTTCCATTTTACTCCAAAAAAGCTGTCGGACAAAAAAAGGTGGAAGAATAATAATAACTAGAATTGCCATTGCAAGCAATAGCGGATGTCACCCTTCCCCTATTGCCACTAAGCGGCATCCATTTGAAAACAATTTAACAGTGAATGCAGATCAACGCATTGCCATATATCTTTCTGTAAATTTTCAGTACATTTTGAGCATTGTCAAAAGTTTCACATTTCTTCTGTTTCCATGGCAACGGCAGCCATTTTGAAAATTTCGAAGTGAAAAGTCTCATCTATACATGCCAGTTAACAATAATATTAAGTTTCAATAAGTTTGGAGCATTTTGAAAATATTTGACATTTCTGCAGTTTCCATGGCAACGGTGGCCATTTTGGAAATTCCAACTTCAAAAGTCTCATGCAGACTTGACAGTCAACAAATATATTAAGTTTCATCAATTTTGGAGCATTTTGAAATTTTTGAAATTTTTGACATTTTGGCTGGTTTCTATGGTAACAGATACCATTCCAAATTTCTAATGGCAGATACCACATTGGTACATAGGAGGGAACATACCATCAAAGTTTCAATGGATTTGACCTACTATTTTAAGAAAGTAAATGCCACTTTTAGGTTTTTGAAGCATTTTTACCATTTTTGACTTGTTTCCATGGTAACGGCAGACATTTTCGAAATTCCAACGCCAAATTGCACATCTACCAATGTTGCTCATCGTTACTATAAAGTTTCAAAACATTTGGAGCATTTTGATATTTTTGAAATTTTTGGTGCAGTTTCCATGGCAACATAGTAGTTCCAATGGTTGCCAAAATCATCCAAAACCAGTATATGGCTGGCACCTACATTGTATTAAAATATGATGATTCTGAGTTTAAGCATCTCCAAATTATTCACTAAAACCAAAAACTGGAATTTTTCACAATTGTTCCGTTTCCATGGAAACGGCAGCCATTTTTTATGGTCTTAGACCCACCTGCACCCCGAAATTTTTTGTTCCACCTTATAGTGACTATCAATAAGATTGGTTCCATTTCACTCCAAAAAAGCTGTCGGACAAAAAAAGGTGGAAGAATAATAATAACTAGAATTGCCATTGCAAGCAATAGCGGATGTCACCCTTCCCCTATTGCCACTAAGCGGCATCCATTTGAAAACAATTTAACAGTGAATGCAGATCAACGCATTGCCATATATCTTTCTGTAAATTTTCAGTACATTTTGAGCATTGTCAAAAGTTTCACATTTCTTCTGTTTCCATGGCAACGGCAGCCATTTTGAAAATTTCGAAGTGAAAAGTCTCATCTATACATGCCAGTTAACAATAATATTAAGTTTCAATAAGTTTGGAGCATTTTGAAAATATTTGACATTTCTGCAGTTTCCATGGCAACGGTGGCCATTTTGGAAATTCCAACTTCAAAAGTCTCATGCAGACTTGACAGTCAACAAATATATTAAGTTTCATCAATTTTGGAGCATTTTGAAATTTTTGAAATTTTTGACATTTTGGCTGGTTTCTATGGTAACAGATACCATTCCAAATTTCTAATGGCAGATACCACATTGGTACATAGGAGGGAACATACCATCAAAGTTTCAATGGATTTGACCTACTATTTTAAGAAAGTAAATGCCACTTTTAGGTTTTTGAAGCATTTTTACCATTTTTGACTTGTTTCCATGGTAACGGCAGACATTTTCGAAATTCCAACGCCAAATTGCACATCTACCAATGTTGCTCATCGTTACTATAAAGTTTCAAAACATTTGGAGCATTTTGATATTTTTGAAATTTTTGGTGCAGTTTCCATGGCAACATAGTAGTTCCAATGGTTGCCAAAATCATCCAAAACCAGTATATGGCTGGCACCTACATTGTATTAAAATATGATGATTCTGAGTTTAAGCATCTCCAAATTATTCACTAAAACCAAAAACTGGAATTTTTCACAATTGTTCCGTTTCCATGGAAACGGCAGCCATTTTTTATGGTCTTAGACCCACCTGCACCCCGAAATTTTTTGTTCCACCTTATAGTGACTATCAATAAGATTGGTTCCATTTCACTCCAAAAAACCTACCGGACAAAATAGGTGGAAGTATAATAATAATAATAATAACTAGATTTGTAATTGCTAGCAATAACGGATGGCACCCTTCCCCTATTGCCAGGTGAGCGGCGGCCATTTAGAAAATTCCAAACTCAAAAGTAAAGTCTACATAAGCTAGGCAACATTTGTTATAAGTTTCCTTAAATTTGAAGCATTTTGAAGTTTTTCATATTTTTGCTGTTTCCATGGTAACGGCGGCCATTTTGAATATTCCAAAGTCAAACCCATGCTGCATTTTTTGCCCTCCATAATAATATACCATTTAATGTCTCTAGACTAAATTTAACATTGATGTTCTGGAATGTTCTGTGAAAATTCAAAGTTTTCACCTTTTTGCATTGTTTCCAAGGTAACAACAGATATTTTGGAAATTCCAACGCCAAATTCCACATCTTCCAATGTTGCTCATCGTTACTGTGAAGTTTCCTGAAGTTTGGAGCATTTTGAGAATTTCGAAATTTTTGGTGTAGTTTCCATGGCAACATAGTAGTTCCAATGATCACCAAAATCATCCAACACCTGTATATAGTGGGCACCTACATTGTATTAAAATATAATGATTCTGAGATAAAGCATATCCAAACAGTTCACCAAAACAAAAAACTGGATTTTTTCACATTTGTTCTGTTTCCATGGTAACGGTAGCCATCTTGAACCATTCCATGCTTCCTGCAACTCTGCACCTGGGGGTCCTTACTATAGTAGAGTTCCATCAACATTGGTCCATTGGATTTCGAGAAATCACCTGGACAAAATTTGTTGCAAGAAAAATAATAATAACTAGATTTGTAATTGCTAGCAATAACGGATGGCACCCTCGTCCCCCCATTGCCAGGCGAGCGGCAGCCATTTTGAAAATTCCAAAGTCAAAGAATGCATCTACACCTGCAAGTTATCATTTTTGCAAAATTTCATTAAGTTTGGAGCATTTTGAAATTTTGGACATTTTTGCTGTTTCCATGGTTACGGCGGCCATTTTGGAAATTCCAACTTCAAAATGTAACTCTGCACATGCCAGTCACTATTCCTGTAAAGTTTCATCCAGTTTGCAGCACTTAATTTTTTTTGGAAATTTTGAACATTTGTGCTGCAACCATGGTTACAGTAGATAATTCCATAATTCTAAAAGCGTACATCTCATTGCCACATGACATGTTATATATCAATACAGTTTCATTTATTTTGGTGCACTACTCTCTGAGAAAATGCTGATTTTATGCATTTTTCCATAGGGTCAATGCAAAACTTGGCCCCAGTTTCCATGACAACGGCGGCCATTTTGAACTATCCATATATTGACTTGACATCTTGGCATACTGGAGAACATTTTCATAAAGTTTCATCCAGTTGGATGTTATGACGAAAGAGTTAGAATTTTTGATATTTTAGCTGTTTCCATGGTAAGGGCAGCCATTTTGAAAATTCCAAAGTCAAACTGGAAATCAGCACATGCCAGTTAACATTCCTGTGGAGTTTCTTCCAGTTTGGACCACTTTGATTTTTTTCGCATTTGTGCTGTTTCCATGGAAACGGCGGCCATCTTTTACCATTCCATAGCAAGGTGCACAACTTCAAGTGGGGGTCCTTATTATGTTATAGTTCCAACAACATTGGATCACTCAATTCTTAGAAACACGATGGACAAAATGTGTGGAAGAATAATAAAAATAGCTAGATTTGCCATTGCAAGCAATAGCGGATGGCACCCTTCCCACATTGCCAGGCGAGCGGCATCCTGTTTGAAAATTTAAAACAGTATTTCCAGATAAATACATTACAACATATCTATTTGAAAATTTTTAGAAAGTTTGAGCATTTTTTCAATTTTTCACATTTTTGGTGTTTCCATGGCAACGGCGGCCATTTTGGAAATTCCAAAATCCAAAGTCTAATCCTTACTTGCCATTTATCATATATAATGAGTTTCATTAAGTTTGGAGCATTTTGAGATTTTTGGACATTTTTGCTGTTTCCATGGTAACAGTTACTATTTCCGAAGTTCCAAAGACAGGTGCATCTTTGAGACATGCCATGTAATATATCAATAAAGTTTTAATAGATTTGATCTCAACATACTTTAGAAAATACAGCTTTAATGTATTTTCCCATAGGTCGAATGTTAAACTTTTGCCTTGTTTCCATGACAATGGAGGCCATTTTGGAATTTCTAAATATTGTCGGTATATCAGGGCATACCAAGGAACATTTCCATAAAGTTTCATCCAGTTGGGTCTTACAATGAAAGATTTGGAAATTTGATTTTTTTTTACATTTTTACCGTTTCCATGGAAACGGCGGCCATCTTGGACCATTCCATAGCAAGATGCACAACTTCACATGGGGGTCCTTATTATACTAGAGTTCCATCAACATTGACCCATTAGATTCCGAGAACTAGCGTGGACAAAATGTGTGGAAGAAGATTAATAAAAATAATAAGAAAAAAAAAAAGAAACGTAGAATAACAGTATGTCACCCCAACTGCGTTGAGGGTGCCATAACTAGAATTGCCATTGCAAGCAATAGCAGATGTCACCCTGGTCTGCAAATTGACACTCAACAGCAGCCATTTCGAAATCGTCCATCAGTAAATGCAGATTTTTTATCTTCTGTTTTAAATTCCAATGAATTTGGAGCATTTTGATATTTTTTGAATTTTTTCTGTTTCCATGGTAACGGCCGCCTTTTTAAAAATTCCAAAGTCAAACTACTGCTGCATATTGTTCTCCCATGATAATATACAATTATATAACATTTAATGTCGGTAGAACTAGTTTAACACTTACGTTCTGGAATGTTCCATGAAAAATTCACCCCCCTCAAATTATGTCTAGAGACCCCCCAGTTGAAAAAATAATGTACCATGTTGAAGTGTGCATGGGTCTCTTAATTTCATAGAAGTTTCATATAAATTGGAACACATTTCTATTTTTCACATTTTTGCTGTTTCCATGGCAATGGCAGCCATTTTTTTAATTCCAAAGTCAGGTGCAAAACTACACATGGTGATTAACATTATGTTATAGTTCCATCAACATTGGTCCATTCAGTTCCGAGAACTAAGCTGGACAAAAAGTGCGGAATAAGAATAAGAAAAAAAGAATCGTACAATAACAATATGTCACCCGACCTCCGTCAGGGTGACATAATAATAAGAAAAACTAGATTTGCCATTGCAAGCAATAGCGGATGGCACCCTTTCCCAATTGCCAGGCCAGCGGCAGCCATTTAGAAAATGTTTGCTGTTTCCATGGCAACGGCGGCCATTTTGAAAATTCGAAACTCAAAAGTTAAGTCTACATAAGCTAGGCAAAATTTGTTATAAGTTTCATTAAATTTAAAGCATTTTGAAGTTTTTCATAATTTTGCTGTTCCCATGGTAACGGCGGCCATTTTGAATATTCCAAAGTCAAACCCCCGCTGCAATTTTTTCTCTCCATAATCATATATACCATCATATACCATTTAATGTCTCTAGAATAAATTTAACATTGATGTTCTGGAATGTTCTGTGAAAATTCAAAGTTTTGACCTTTTTTGCATTGTTTCCATGGTAACAAAAGATATTTTGGAAATTCCAACGCCAAATTCCACATCTTCCAATGTTGCTCATCGTTACTGCGAAGTTTCATGAAGTTTTGAGCATTTTGATATTTTTGCAATTTTTGGTGTAGTTTCCATGGCAACATAGTAGTTCCAATGAGTGTCAAAATCATCCAATACCTGTATATAGTGGGCACCTACATTGTATCAAAATATAATGATTCTGAGTTAAAGCAACTCCAAACAGTTAACCAAAACCCAAAACTGGAATTTTTCACATTTGTTCTGTTTCCATGGTAACGGTAGCCATCTTGAACCATTCCATGCTTCCTGCAACACAGCACATGGGGGTCCTTAATATAGTAAAGTTCCATCAACTTTGGTCCATTGGATTTCGAGAAATAGCGCGGACAAAATTTGTTGCAAGAAAAATAAGAAAAAAAAGAAACGTAGAATAACAATACGTCACCCCAACTCCGTTGAGGGTGCCATAAAAAGAAACGTAGAATAACAATACGTCACCCCAACTCCGTTGAGGGTGCCATAATAATACAGAAAAAGAAACAGAGGAAAAGCAATATGTCACCCGACATTGTCGATCGGGTGACATAACTAGAATTGCCATTGCAAGCAATAGCGGATGTCACCCTTCCCCCATTGCCACTAAGCGGCAGCCATTTTAAAATAACCAAACAGTGAATGCAGATCTATTTTAATTGGGATATATCTTTCTGTAAATTTTCAGTACATTTAGAGCATTGTCAGAAGTTTCACTTTTCTTCTGTTTCCATGGCAACGGCAGCCATTTTGAAAATTCCAAAGTCAAAAGTCTCATCTATACATGCCAGTTGACAATAATATTAAGTTTGATTAAGTTTGGAGCATTTTGAAAATATTTGACATTTCTGCAGTTTCCATGGCAACGGTGGCCATTTTGGAAATTCCAACTTCAAAAGTCTCATGCAGACTTGACAGTCAACAATCATATTAAGTTTCATTACTTTTTGAGCATTTTGAAATTTTTGACATTTTTGCTGGTTTCTATGGTAACACAGACCATTCCAAATTTCTAATGGCAGATACTCCATTGGTACATGGGAGGGAACATACAATAAGAGTTTCAATGGATTTGACCTACCATTTTAAGGAAGTAAATGACACTTTTTAAGGTTTTAAAGCGTTTTGACCATTTTTGCCTTGTTTCCATGGTAACACAAGACATTTTCGAAATTCCAACGCCAAATTCCACATCTACCAAAGTTGCTCATCGTTATGCTAAAGTTTCAAAAAATTTGGAGCATTTTGATATTTTTGAAATTTTTGGTGTAGTATCCATGGCAACATAGTAGTTCCAATGAATGCCAAAAATCATCAAAAAGAAGTATATAGTCGGCACCTACATTGTATCAAAATATAATGATTCTGAGTTAAAGCATCTCCAAATTATTCACCAAAACCCAAAAATTTAATTTTTCAAATTTGTTCCGTTTCCATGGTAACGGCAGCCATTTTTAATGGTCTTATGACCTACTGCAACCCGGAATTTTGTGTTCCTCATTATAGTCAACTATCATTAAGATTGGTTCCATTGTCTCCAAGAAAACTGCCGGACAAAATCATTGGAAGAATAATAATAATAATAGTAAAGAAACAGAGGAAAAGCAATATGTCACCCGACATTGTCGATCGGGTGACATAATAATACGGAAAAAGAAACAGAGGAAAAGCAATACCTTGTCGATCGGGTGACATAATAATAGTAAAGAAACAGATGAAAAGCAATATGTCACCCGACATTGTCGATCGGGTGACATAACTAGAATTGCTATTGCAAGCAATAGCGGATGTCACCCTTCCCCCCATTGCCTCTAAGCAGCAGCCATTTGAAAAACTTTTAACAGTGAATGCACATATTTGCATGGCTATACATTTTTCTGTAAATTTTCAGTACATATAGATCATTTTTAAACACATGACATTTTTGCTGTTTCCATGGCAACGGCAGGCTTTTTGAAATTTTCAAAGTCAAAAGTCTCATCTATACATGCCAGTTTACAATAATATTAAGTTTCATTAAGTTTGGCGTATTTCGAAAATATTTGACATTTTTCCAGTTTCCACGGCAACGGTAGCCATTTTTGAAATTCCAACTTCAAAAGTCTCATGCAGACTTGACAGTCAACAATCCTATTAAGTTTCATCAATTTTGGAGCATTTTGAAACTTTTGAAATTTTTGACATTTTGATTGGTTCCTATGGCAACAGAGACCATTCCCAAAAGTTAATGGTATATACCACATTGGTACATGGGAGGGACCATACCATCAAAGTTTCCATCAATTTGACCTACCATTTTAAGAAAGTAAATGCCACTTTAAGGTTTTTGGACCATTTTGACCTGTTTCACATTGTTTCCATGGTAACGGCAGACATGTTTGAAATTCTAACGCCAAATTCCCCATCTACCAATGTTGCTCATCGTTACTATTAAGTTTGGTTAAATTTGGAGCATTCTGATATTTTTGAAATTTTTGGTGTAGTTTCTTTCCATGGCAACATAGTAGTTCCAATGATTGCCAAAATCCTCCAAAACCAGTATAAAGTGGGCACCTACATTGTATCAAATATAATGATTCTGAGTTTAAGCATATCCAAATAATTCATTAAAACCAAAAACTGGATTTTTTCACAATTGTTCTGTTTCCATGGTAACGGCAGTCATTTTTTAGTTCCAAAGTTGCACTGCAACTCGAAAGTCAGGGTTCCTTGTTATAGTGAACTATCATTTAGATTGGTTCCTTTGGTTCCGAGAAAGCGGTCGGACAAAATTAGGTGGAAGAAAAATAATAATACGGAAAAAGAAACAGAGGAATAGCAATATGTCACCCGACATTGTCGATCGGTTTGATACCTTTTTCCAAAATTTTCATTGCTTTATCATGTATACATATAAAATAAAAGCAAAGGTCAAAATCTAGAACGTCAAATTAAGCTATGACCTTGAGATCAATTTCAAGGTCATGAACCTCAAATCAAAAGACCATAGGTCTTAATTATATTTGGTTAATGACTTATATCACCAAACGTGTATTTTTAAATACAAGAGGGGAGAAAACTCCCTTTTACGTTCAACGTGCCCTTGCAATAAAAATTTATGTGTTACGACATGTCGCAACTAACAATTTAGTAAAAATAATTTGTTGATATCTTATACGGTCTTTGGATATAAGTGAAAATAAGCCAAATTCAAATGTTAGAATATGACCTTGACCTTTGACCTTGACCTAATTTTCATTTTTTTGGACCAAGGACCTCAAATCAAAAGATCCTAGGTCTCTATCACTTATGGTTTATAAGATAAAAATGCATATCACTTATATCAGATGCATAAGGGGAAATAACTCTCATATGGAGCGGTCATATTGCTTCGGTCAAAATAGGACAAATCATGCAAAGGATATAACAAGCAAATTTGTAAAATAAATTTGTCGTTATCTTTCACGGTTGCAAAGGAGTTGTGAGCACAAGGAAAACAGTGTTTGGGGAGATAACTCCTACAAAGAAAAGTATTCGGTTACGCAGGGTAAATTTCAAAAGCGCATAAACTGTTCGATATCATATACCAAATATCAAAGCGACATATTGCGAAACAAATGTTTATCACAAGAACAAAATTAGGCGGAAGAAAAAAAAAAAAAAATTAAAAACCAATTGTTCAGAGAACAATTGAAAGTCTTTCCACACCAAAGAAATTTTGATAAGTCATTCTTCATGCTGATACGATAAATAATGGTTTAATTATATTTTCGAGTGATATAAGGGAGATAATATGCTACTTCCGGTCTCATATTATAGCTTCTTTCACACTGATTTCAAAAATTTGGTCGTTATCTATTTTTGTTATGAAGGAGATGCACACAGAGGGTAAACAGTGAAAAGGGAGATAACTCTTACATAGAAAATGGATCGTCTTAGCAGGGTGAAATTTAAAAGCGCATAAACTATACGATACAATATGAGAAATATCTAAGCGACATATTGCGAAACAAACATTTATCGCAAGAACAAAATTTGGCGGAAGAAAAAAAAAAATAAATAATAATAATAATAATAATTAAAAACCAATTGTTCAGAGAACAATTGAAAGTCTTTCCACACCAAAGAAATTTGGATAAGACGGTAGTTTCTTCATACTGATGCGATAAATAATGGTTTAATTATCTTTTTCAGTGATATAAGGGAGATAATATGCTACTTCCGGTCAAATGAATGTCACATTCGGTCTCATATGATAGCTTCTTTCACACTGATTCCAAAAATATATAGTTTCTATATACTTTTGAATGTAGAATTGGAGATAATTGGCCACTTCCGGTTTGTTGGAAGTCATTTTTAGTCTTCAGTTATCTGTTCATGTATCTTTATGACAAAATATTTGGATTCTGAGTACTTTTATGTGAAAACATTGCAAAAAAAGCTACTTCCGGTTTTCCCAAGGTCACTTCCGGTAGCCATTTTTCAAGGTCATTTGTCACTTAACCTTTTGTATAAGGTCAAATGTCTTTATAATGAACTTAATTGAAGTTATTATCAAATAACCTCATATCAAGACATTTCAGGGGCATCAACTCCTATAAGATGCCATTTAATTGTATAAGACTAAATGTAGCATATCTTCACTACAATAAAGCTGACATTTTGCACTTGTTCTTTTATATGTATCTCTCAAAGTGTCAGAGAAAATGCAAAAACAAGCAAAAGTAACAATTGAGAACTTGACCTTGACCTTTGACCTTGACCTCATTTTCTAAGTAAGGACCTAGGGGACTCAAATAAAAACATTCCAGGTTTATACGGTTAACTGTTTATGAGTTAAATAAACATACCGACAAATTTATTTTGTAAAGGTAGATAACTCCTATAAAATTTCATCAAATCGCTTCGATCCAAATACGCCAAAAATTACTGAGGATGTAACGAACAATTTGTAAAAAGAATTTTGTCGCTATCTTGTTTTGTTACGAAGGAGATGCACACAGAGGATAAACAGTGAAAAGGGAGATAACTCTTACATAGAAAATGGTTCGCCTTAGCAGGGTGAAATTTAAAAGCGCATAAACTATACGATATCATATGAGAAATATCTAAGCGACATATTGCGAAACAAACATTTTGCGCAAGAACAAAATTTGGCGGAAGAAAAAAAAAAATAATAATCAGAACAAAAACAATAAGTCTTTCCACAGAAAAGTGGAAAGACTTAATTAAAATGTTCTGTGAACAATTGAAAGTCTTTCCACACCAAAGAAATTATGATAAGAAGATAGTTTCTTCATACTGATGCGATTAATAATGGTTTAATTATATTTTTGAGTGATATAAGGGAAATAATATGCTACTTCCGGTGAAATTAATGTCACTTCCGGTCTCATATGATAGCTTCTTTCACACTGATTCCAAAAATATATAGTTTCTATATACTTTTGTATGTAGAATGGGAGATAATTGGTCACTTCCGGTTTGTTGGAAGTCGTTTTTAGTCGTCAGTAATCAGTTTATGTATCTATATGACAAAATATATGGATTCTGAGTACTTTTAAATGTAAAAATTGCAAAAAAGGCTACTTCCGGTTTTCTCAAGGTCACTTCCGGTTGTCATTTTTCCAGGTCATTTGTCACCTAACCTTTTGTAAAAGGTCAAATGCCTTTATAATGAACTTAGTTGAAGTTATAATCAATTAACCTCATATCATGACATTTCAGGGGCACCAACTCCTATAAGATGCCATTAAATTGTATAAGACTAAATGTAGCATATCTTCATTACAATAAAGCAGACATTTTGCACTTGTTCTTTTATATGTATCTTTCAAAGTGTCGGAAAAATGCAAAAACAAGCAAAAGTCACAATTGAGAACTTGACCTTGACCTTTGACCTTGACCTCATTTTCTAAGTTAGGACCTAGGGACCCCAAATAAAAACATTCCAGGGTTATACGGTTAACTGTTTATGAGTTAAAAAAACATACCGACAAATTTATTTTGTAAAGGTAGATAACTCCTATAAAATGTCATCTAATCGCTTCGATCCAAATTAGCCAACAATTCCTGAGGATGTAACGAACAATTTGTAAAAGGAATTTTGTCGCTATCTTTTTCTGTTACAAAGGAGATGCACACAGATGATAAACAGTGAATAGGGAGATAACTCTTACAAAGAAAATTGTTCATCTTAGCAGGGTGAGATTTAAAACCGTATAAACTATACGATACAATAAACAAAATATCTAAGCGACATATTGCGAAACAAAAATTTCAGAATGTGGCGGAAAAAAAAAAAATAATAATCAGAAGAAAAACAATAAGTCTTTCCACAGAAAAGTGGAAAGACTTAATAATAATAATAATCAGAACAAATACAATAAGTCTTTTCACAAAAAAGTGAAAAGACTTAAAATAATCAGAAGAAAAACAATAGGTCTTTCCACAGAAAAGTGGAAAGACCTAATAATAAGACAAAAAGAAACGAACAATAACAATATGTCACCCCAACTCCGTTGAGGGTGCCATAATAATAAGAACTGAGCAAAAACAATAAGTCTCCAAACTTTGTTTGGGAGACTTAATTAACCATGACTGAAAGTACATGGCTTAACAAGTCCAAATGTTAAAGTTTAAGTTGTGCGCACAATTTATTCAAGTTATGCGCACAATTTATTTAATTTATGCGCACAATGTAATTTTTTCTTTGCATGTTACTAGCGGGGCTTCGTATTTCTCCATTTTTTCAAGTTCCTGAAAGAAACATAATAATTAAGTTACTAGCCGATCAACTGATATTTTTATAGATTAAGACTGTTTAGTATTAACCTTTTGTACGAGCACAAATTCAAGATTAAAGTAAAACCAAAAAAAGAGAAAAATAATAAAGAAATAGTATTCCATTGATCTGATTAACTGAAACATAAACAAGCTTTGGAAGGAATTATAATAACTACATGTTTGGCATTTTTTTTTGTAAAACAAGATGCCTTTTAAAATGTTAAAAGTCAGAGATTTCAACATGCAGTAACCTGGATATGGTTCCTCCTACAAGTTGTAACGCTTCACTAAACATTGCCTAGCTATGTTCAAATACCTGAATGATCAAAGCAATGAAAGACATCTCAATTTGTCAAAATCTTTTACAGACATCGAACACATACGGGCGATTAACTGTGCTTGATAAATTGATTAATCTATATACAATAATTCTATACCGGAAATAGAAAAAGTCATCGAAAAATGTCCGTGTCAACCACAGAAATCACAAATTATTTGCTTTATTCTTGAATAATTTCCCATTTCTTGTTTAATTGTTCTAAATTACCGACGATCGAAAATTTATGATACCGATATAATTGACGTTTATTTAAAACCGGCGTCTTAATTTTTGGAAACGTCAACTGCAGACAACAAATTGATCAACGAGTTTTGAGTTTTAAGGATTGTCTGCTTTGGACAAATCATATATCATTCAAGTTCTACAACTTGCAAGTTAAAGTCTACATTTCGATTCGGCACTGAATCAAACAAATATTTTCATGCTTACTTTCAAGATGGATGCATCAGACTTTAGAAAACGCGGGAAAGAAATGGTGGATTATATTGCAGATTACATGGAGACGATAAGTAACAGAAGAGTGACGCCGGATGTAGAACCTGGATACCTCGCGGAGAAGCTCCCCAAAAAAGCTCCGAAAAAAGGAGAAGAATTTAACGATATTATGATTGATGTGGATAAATATATCATACCAGGAGTGAGTATTAACTATTCATTATAATTACGGAGGTCTCGATTGAAATGGGGTTCTAATTTCTAAATTTGATTTATTGTTTTACCATTTATTCTCTATTATTTGGTAGCACAATACAAAGATATTTTCACTCCCAATCAGACAACTTTAAACTGATGTAATTCATTTCATCCTTCTTTATATTTTATAAATGAGGTACCAAAAGAAAGAAGAAAGATTAATCTTTCAAATTGTGATAATTTCATAATGACATAATTATTACATAATTAATTATTATGTAATTAGTTCCTATATTGTGATGTCCACATTTGAATGAATTTAGCGTCTTTGTTCTTCATAGCATCCCAAAATATTTTATAGATTCTTGTACAACACAACTTGACCTCCAAAACTTTGTCTCAGATTTCCAAAAACATCAATAGAACAAATTTTACACCCAATTGAATTTAGTGGTCTCTTATGAACTGATGTTGCAAACTTCATTGAAGATTTATGAGAGAATGAAATGCAGTAGGAAAAATCTGAGACACAGTTTTGGAGGTCAAACTGTGTTGTGCAAGAATCTATAAAATAGTTTGGAATGCTATGAATAACAAAGAAGCTAAATTCATTCAAGTATGGACATCACAATATGGCAACTAATTACATAACAATTAATTATGTAATAACTATGTCATAACGAAATTATCACAACTTGAAAGATTAATCCTTTTTCTTTCTTTTGGTACCTCATTTATAAAATTTAAAGAAAGATGAGTGGAATTACATCAGCTTAAAGATATCAAAGTTCTGTGAGCCGATCTACACATATGGGTCTTTATAAAAAAAACCATTCTTAACTATGTTATTCGGTCTTTTTAAGTCAAAAGACATGAACATATATGAAAATGTATCAAAATAACAATTGCATATGTTAGATATGATTTTTTTTGTGATACACTATACAGTATGACATGTTATAAAAACACCCTTAATTTTTTTCTCAAACTCTTTGATATAGCCAGAATCAACTGTTATTTTTTACTATAACTCCCTTCAGACCTGAAATAGGACTATTATTCATATCATTTATTGTTAAGATTTATCACTTTTTATTGCATTTTGATACATGCACACATTTTTTAATGATTTGATAAAAAAATCACCAAAAGGAAAAGTATCATATTTTAAGTCAATGGTGTAACTGTTCCGGACCATATGCGTATTTGGACCATACGCGTATGGTCATGACCATATGGGTATATACTCATATGGTCGGGGTAATTAACAAGTTTACAGGTAACACCTAACTCTTCATAAGGTATAACCCTTGTAGTTGTCACGTCATTAAAAAGACGATATCAGAGGTCATTATATTATAATAAAAAAATAAGCACGTTCGTGCATTTAATTTTACTCACTAGTCACTATAGTAAACACATTTTACACATATAGTCATTACCGACTTGTTGTTACGAGTGCATGGCAATATGTCGACTTAGGTAGATATTTCCATAATTTCTTAATGACGGAGTCTGTTATTGAAATTCCCGAGACCTCGGTATCACTGCACGCAGCTGAAAAGAAGGCTAGCTTTTCGCTGGAATGCAAATTGTGTATTTGCAAAGGATCGTGCACAATCAAGACGTGCAAATGCAGAAAAAGTTATGGTAGATCTACCGTGTGGAAGTTAATGCCATCCTCATGCTAAGCGTAAATTTAAGAATACAATTCGAGATGGAAACTAACTGTGGCATAAATATTTGATTTTTATATAGCCTTTGAATTATAAAAAAATATTGAAAGTAAGTAAAAGCTATATCGTAATTGAAAATAGTGTCTATGGCGTACCCTTATAAAAATATTTTTTTTTAATAAATTCCGGAACTATGAATTATGAAATATATTGATGGTAGAAACATGCACCAGGAACACCATGTAAAATAGGGAAATGGAGCACTTATTTTGTAAATAAATCTTAAACTACATATGAAAATCAATAGTTTTACTGTCAATGGTGAGACCATTTTAATAAAATAAAACCATTGACCAGCTTAGTAACACTACTGAATATATTTTGACAATCAGCATTTTTGTGTGTTTTTTTCTTGTTTAACAAGCGAAACATTATATTATTTATGAAAAACAATACTTATTTAACAATGTTTTAACAATATCATGTAAAACATATACAAAGTTTCAGAAGTTTCCACTGGCTTCGTTTTCCCGTTGTCTACACAAGTTCTGGGATATTGGACAAACTACTAAAAACACGTAAACATAAAGATGTTTGTTTGAAAGACATACATTATGGTTGAATATACGTTACATACAAGAATAATATACGGTCGTGGCTAGTCTACTTGTCATTGTGAAGTTCCATATTTGCAAGCCAAATAGAATGAGCGTCTGCTCATTTCAAATCCTAAGTGTAGACTGCCCCGAACCCGGTGAGTGACGTCATACTTATAGTTCCTGGGGACAACGAGCCCGGCCGGGCCGGATGTCGGGCACGTGCAAGAAGCAGGAAGTCCCGAAAAGAATAATTACATTGCCGGTCTCGGGAGAAAGAGTTACGGAACTATAGGTTGCATTTCTGTAAATATTGACAATGCAATTTCCCATAGGAACTCCTTTTACCGCTAAAACTGTAGGGGAGAATGGGGTAAGTGGACACATTAAGCGTATACACACGTTTCAGCTCGCTGGGACATGGATGATATTTTCCACCTCCGTTCCAATAAATTATGTGTAGACCTTTCTTCATATTTTTAGGCATTTTTTTCCGTTCCTATCACGGGCTTGTTGGAAATCAAGGACTAGATCAAACAGCCAAAAAGGACCACTTACCCCATGTATTGGGGTAACTGGTCATAAACGAGTAAATGTAAAAGAAGTGTTCTTAGTCCATTTTCTTGGGTTAATCGCCTCGATTCCACCTTTTATTCCTACCTCCGAACTCTGTCAGATTGATTGATCAAAGAAAAAAATGTATTTGCGCCTAACTTCCGACTGCCAACTGCATGATGCTAATATTAACCAATTTTATTAGCTTTTCATACAGCATGTTACTTCTTATTAATTCAGTGTCTATCTCTGCCTTTCAGAAATGGTCTGCAAATTTAGCAAAAAGAAATACAGAATTTTTGCTTTCATATTTAAGTCATTGTCGGGTTTTTTTTTTTGAAGGGTATGTGTGGGATGATTTTCGAATATTGTAAATTTTGATTGGTTTGGGAATTTGTTTTGTGTGTTTTGGATGGAAATTTAAATCATGGTTATTTTGGGGTTTTTTTTGTGACGTCTTGAAATATACCGATGGGAAAAATGGTTCCAGTCATGATTGCTGCGTTCTAAAATCGACCCAAACTCTTCCCTTTTAATGGTATGCCATTCTGTTCTGTTTAATTTGTGTTTTCGTCCTGATTATGCATGACACGTTTGTAACTAAATGTCAATCAATCAATCTTCAATCTACATGTATGTATAGTTACAAGGGAAAATGTAAAGCCCTTCTGGAGCACCTGAAGTCGCCTATTAAAGTGGGTTTTTTTTTGGATCCGTGTTTCTCACATTTGTTTTTAGTTTTCGATGTTATATGTTGTTGTTTGTCCTTGTGTGTCTTGTCTTATTTGTTCCCGGGTTTGTCTGTTATCCACTGGTTATATCTGGATAGTGTTTCAGCACTTCTTTTTATGAATGTTTTGATTGGGTAAATCTCTAAAATAGTATTTAATAATATTAAGAGGATATAACATATTTAATGATCATGATAACTATTGACAACACAACCCACTATAATAATTGGTCATATTTTGAAACATGTCAATGTTTGTTACACACGAAGTGTGAAAGTTCATGCCCAAACTTTCCAGTACACGACTCATGATACCAATCGCTACATCTCGTACATTTAACCCAGTCTTCATCGTCAGAGTTGTCATCCATGTAGTTCCCGTTACAATAAGTACAGGTGGAGTCAGACTGGTCTTTAGCTAGTGAACTGTCATTCTCCTTGTTTTTAGCCAAATGCTTCTTTGTATTCTTATTTGTCTTAATTCTCTTCTTCAATGTTTGATCCAGTTCTTTTTTCTTCTTCTTTTCCTACCTCTCCATTTTCCTTTGATCCTTTCCCTCTTGAACTCTGTTTTTCTCTTCTTCTTTTCGTTTCAGTTCATTTAAAAATTCTCTTTCTGTTAGACATCTAGCCTCTGTTACTCGTCTGGTCTTTTTCTCCGTTCTTTGTTTGACGACTTCAGGGGTTCTTAGAATTTCCCTCAAATATGTTTTTTCGGATGAAGTTGATGGAACTTGCGGGTTTACGGCAGAGACAGATTGCTCTTCATTGGCGGTTGTAGTTAGTCGCGACTGGTTCTGGTCTTTGCTAACATCATGGCCATTCTCTATTGATGCTTCAACCTCGACATTGAGCACAGACGTCTTTGATGGTCCATATGCCTCTATTGGGATAGCATTCGGTTTAAATGGAAATATCCCAGTAGCTCTGAAGCCACTGAATATATTCACTAGATTCATTATTTCATTGAAGGCTTGCTTGAATAAGCCACAAAAATCGTAGCGCGTGACTATTCTTCCTGGATTCTGCCTAAGAAATGCCTCACAACATAGATTGTACGACCTTTTTCAGCGGTCCAAATACGCTTCTATCGAGTGGCTGTGTCCAGTGCGTTGTATAGGGAGGAAGACAGAACATTTCTATCTGATTAGATACGGCTGTTTCCAACAGATCCACTGTTATGTGTGAAGAATGTCCATCCAGTATGAGCAGAACAGGTCTCTGAGGAGGAAGATTAGGTATAAACAGCTTTTTAAACCAATTATTGAATAAATCTGAATCAATAAATGAACTCTTACTGCCTGCAAATAATGTGTTTGCTGGTGCATTGCCCATCAATGATTGGCTTACTCTTTGTCCCTTAAAGATGAGCATTGGTGGTAGAACTCTTGCCTCTGCGTTCACACAGCATAACGCGGTTACATTTTCGCCTCGTTCTCCGCTTGTTTTGGAATGCACACTCTTTTTGCCTCTTTTACCGACAACCTTTGATGGAGCATGTACTGTACTCACGCCAGTCTCGTCCGCATTAAAAATTTGCTGGGGCTTATCCTTAATGTTCAGTTTATCCATGAAACTTCCAAGCTTTTGAAAGTAAGCTGAAATGACATTTGGATTCAGCATTGAACTTCGTGCTGCGCTTAGACCCTCTGGTATGCGTACAGATAAACATGGATGTCGATCTCTAAACCCTTGCCACCAATCATAACCGGCACTTTTCTTATCATTGTTAAAACAATGCTTTCTCCCCGACCTCACGGCTATCTCGTAGGCTAGTTTTCGGACATCTGTGATAGTTAAACCAAACCCTCTTTCCTCCATTCTTAGTATATGCCCGACCAAAGCTTCTTCATCCTTTATGGCAAGTACTGTGGGTTTTGTTGCTGGTGAATCCAGATCCATAGTTTTCAGTCTCCGAAGTAGTGTTGTTCTTGGTATATTATACAACTTTGATGCTTTCAATTTAGACATGCCCCCACTCTTTACATGGCGAACCGCTTCTTTCAGACCCTCTTTTGACCACTTTCCTTGCTATTCAACACCTGAGACTGCCGTCGATATACAGGACTGCGGGAAACACATATTGTTTACAAACATTGGCTAGTATTTGTAACTTTTTATCAGATTCTTGAGCTTTTTGAGATGTATCCAATTAAACATGTTATTTACCCCCCCCCCCCCTCCTTTTTGTTTCTTTTATGATTTGTTCATATGTACCTAAAAATCCTCTGGAAAACATTTTATAACCTTTTTGTAAGTTTTCATAAGTTTTGATGCACAACACAAAACAATAGAAAAGTAAAGACACATACCAAGTATGTTTATTTTTTAACAATACGAGTTGTCCACTTTCCCCATGGTAATGGGGTAAGTGGACACCTCGGTTGTTGTCGTGTTTTTTAAGAAACGGAAACAAATTTATTCCTTGTCGACCATTTAAAGTGATACATTTTATTATGATGCATTTGTTGTGGCTATTGAATTATAACTAAGCATAAAGGGTGTGTGTGTGCACTGATCTGCTTTAGGATATGTTTTATGCAAATTTCTGGTTTTTTTAATGAATGCTATGACGTCATATTGAAAGCTACTTGCAACACGGCACCGCTTCTTCTGTTTTACTCAAAGCAGCAATTTTCGACACAGATAAATAAGTCTTTGGGTTTGAATCGTAATCCTTGATATCCAAGTTAGATCAAGTCAAGTTATTTTCAACGGAATCCCACATACATTTATTGTAAAAGACAATTTTGAGAACGTACATATTCGGCGGTTATACGACATGTACGCCGCCATATTGCAGAAGCAGGATGTTTTTATTTAGCTAGTTGTGCATTTTTTATGCCATTGTACTATCAAAAAATCATTGAAAGTCTCATTTTAAGGCCATATTTGTCGTTTGAAGAATCTCAAGTGAGGGTGGTAAAGGGGGGGGCTTCAACACGGAAACACGTGAAATAAAAATGGCAAAAACGTTGCACAGAAAATAAAAATCGGAAAAAAACGATGCACGAGAAATAAAATAGTAAATATTATTGTAAAAAGTAAAATAATTTATTAATCAGCCGTTCTTGGAGATCATCTAGCCATTATATATGATGGACATGATGACCCTGCAGTCACATTGGGCCATTCCAGTTAATATCTGCTAAAGGGGGATGGATGGTCCTTTCTGAGGGGTGTAAAATTTATACATCTTAGGGGTGAAATTTTTTTTTTTTCATCTGACACGTACACTTATATGCAAAAATTTCTGAGGGTCTTGCAGCAGTAAATTATAAAATATAATTACATCTTAGGGGTTACAAAAACTACCAATTTCAGATCTTAGAGTTGCTTTGGAATGTAGACAGTTTCGTATCATGCATTATCTGGTATTGTATTTAAAATTCTGATGGGTACAATCCTTGCAGTAAAACATTCTGATAGGTCATTTTTCCCAAGAAACCCCATCCACCCAATATGAACAGAAAGTCTACATCTAATAGGTCTTAATTTATAGATCTGATAGGTAGTTTTTCATGATGTTTTTTTCTGATAGGTATGAAAACAAATCTCCCCATCCATCCCCACCTGTCAGAAATTAACTGGAATGGCCCATTTTATCGTCCGCTAGTCGCAACTGATTTAAAAGAAAAATATTATTCATTATAATTAATTTTATAGCAGTTTTAAAAATTCTGCATGGGAACACATAATTTAAAACAATCTCCTGACTGAACGGGGCCTTGAATTTAATCCCGGCCTTACTTTAAATCAAATGCAGGCCAAGCACGAGAAATTAGAGTACCGACACGAAACACGGAAAAAAAATAAAGGAGAACACGAGGCACGCACGTCGAGCCAAACACGAGAAAACGAGAAATAAAACTTCAAAAAACGAAAACACGTGAATTAAAAAGGCGGAAAACGTTGCACGAAAATAACCCTTTACCACCCTCTCAAGTATGCATTCACGAACGTTTGTCGCCGAACGGGACAGATTTCTGTGTGTTATGTTATTAAAACGAACGTATGATTCATTAGAACTACTAATTATCTCTCACTTCCATTATCGCAACCAGCAAAAAAAATAATATGCCTGAATATTTACTGCTAAGGTGCATTGACCTTCAATTTACCTTTTAACTTTTCTTTGACTTTGTCCGTTGTGTTGATCAGCTACGTGTCCGACGGGAGACAACTCGCATAAAGACAGCTACCGGAAATATCTAACGCGTAGACCACTTACCCCACATGTCCACTTACCCCAATCTCCCCTACCACTTTTACTATGAAGTTTTGAAAAAAATCTTATCCTAGAATTGAAAGTTCATATACACTACAATTTTTTTCAAAGGTCAAAATATAGGGCTGTGCGGCATATTTTCAACGTTTATATGCCCTGAACTTCTCAGAGTTTAAACTAACACTAATTTTCTTAACTACCCCTACTAGTGGAGTGACAAATCAGGAAAAGTGGCTTAGTTAAGGAGTTTAATAGACCGAAATACCTCACGGCTGAAAATGAACATGAAGATAGAGTTAACATTATACTTTCATTTATGCCCTGTCGTAGAGTTTTCCCACGGTGCAGTTTTTTGTAAAATTGCGATAAAGTGTGACTTTCCGATTTTTTACTTTTTCATTTTCAAAAACGGGAACGTTTATAACTAATTCCCGAATGAAGATATCATCACAAAAGTTGTTATCAGATGAAAGAGTAATGTATCAGCTTTATTTTGATTTCAAACGTTCTGATGATATGAACATATAAATTAAGTGAATTGGACGATTTTCAAATGTTTATTTCATTTTTTACAATGTTACCGTCTGACAAAGTATATAACATTTCCTATTTATATCACCAGTGGTACATTTTCACAAAATATAGTATAATATGCAAGAAGTTTTAATACCTAAAATTTCGAAAAAGCATGCAAATTACGTTTTCGGTCCGTTTTATAATACTTATCATATATAGCAGTTTTACTATTCGATTTTCAGCTCAATAAGTCTTGTTGCTTTCCCTTTTGTTATTTTCCCCTGACTTGTGATTTGCTGTGTTTTTACAGAAAATAAAACTTTATTTTCATATTTAATAAGACATAATTATATCAATGTCTGTGTCTAGTTTTTGACTGAGTATACTAATTTCATGTGTTAGTGTTTTTTTGTGTTTTATTCCTTGTTGATTTTGTTGAATAAACTAATTTTTAACCACATCGGTAAACCCCCGAAATAATCCGGAAAATAATGGACACGAGTTTGCTCACTAAGTTCCAAAAAAAGAATAGGCTTCAGAGTAATTGGGAATTATGCGTTATATATAAGACCAATAGTGTAATATTCATTCCTATGGAAATAATATTCCAGAATATTGTTTTCCTTTTGGAACTTATATTATGAAGGAACTTCTATTCCGTGACATGTTTATCGCCGCCTTTATGTGGAATACCACCAAATCATGGTATGTCACATTCGGTTGTATACGAAAGTAGGCCTAAAAAAATATTCCCTTGAATTTGACAATGGTAGTTAATTAATCCTACATCTTATTGCAGTTAAAACATTTCTGTGTCATAAACATATGTCTTACAAAACACTATTATTTTTTATTTGGGATTTCTATAGAAAATTTTGTAATCTTGAGGTTACATGGTGACTAAACCTTGGACACAGATAAAATAAGGGGAGAAATTTGATTGGTTAACTTCCAATGATGGTTACTTTCTTATATGCAATGACATGTTATGTGAATTTTTTTCTATAGTACTGGACAGGATAAAACTTTACTCATGCCAATTATTCTTTATTTGAAACAAAGATAAATTCTGCACATTTTTTTGAAAAGTGCAAATTTAACAAAGACTAATAGGGGAAAATCAATGGTGGTATTACACCTAATATGGGAAGCTGTACATGCACCTTTGACCTTGTGAGTAATCTCATGTGTTAAAATTTCTTGCTATTTAAGTGAAATATTACAAAAAATGAAATATTCTGTGTGGATCGAGTCTCCAAAACTCTTTTTATGAGAAAATTGTCTTGAAATAGGACTCTACCATGAATATTCAGTTGATATTCTTTCTTTTTTTTTTTGGGGGGGGGGTGGGGCTTTTTCTCCTTATTTCTTATATTCTGCTATAATAGAACATTATCCTAGGAAATACTTAAATAAATATATAGTTATAAGTACATGAAATTAGTTTTAATGCTGTAACGACAAATTATTCACTAAAAGAGAAGCCTTTTATGTCCCTGTCTGGAACGCGGCATCAATTTAATTTTTACGTAAGGACTTATTGAAATCTCCTTGGAGACGGTAAACTTTTATATGGATTGTTCATTCTGCTAAAATGCTTCAATTACTCATTTCTTATAACATTTGTACCATAAACCTTTATGATGAATTTGAGTCAACGAAAGTGATTCCATTAGAACAAATAAAATATCATAGGTCGTGTTCTAAAGCCTATACAAGTAGAAAGAACTTGAAAAAAATTCAAATAGGAAAAGATCAATGCTCAACATCCAGTGCAAACCATACTGTGTTTGAATCAACTTGCGTTTAAACACGCTCAACGGTATTACAATTAGACTGGTCCAAATGTTTATTCTGTAGACAAAAGTCTTACAAACGAGATAAGCAATTACGGTGAGTCAAGTCTTTTGAACGTACTGATAATATATATTAAATGCCGCAAAAGACAAGTATCCAATTGTAAGTTTACTCTCTATGAAGAACTTCAAGGACAAAGCACTGTATCATTCAACATGCATCGCTAATTACATGCTAAACTGGAAAAGGGAACCTGTTGATGATGCTTCAAATGAGTCGGAGCATGACATTTCTTTCAAGAACCAGTAGTTTAAAAGCGGAATAAAAAAATTCTGAAATGAAAAACAGTTTTGTAAATGATTCCATACATCAAGAAGATCAGACCCTACATGATGCGGCAAAAAATTTGAAACCCAGTTAACAATCGTTCAAAATTTTGGCTTTGCAATTCATACATACCTCTTTTATAAACTTTCTGCCAGATTAATAGATGACAACTATTTTCATATGGAGAAGGATTACAATTCATTCCCAGGTGATACAGGACGGAAATGTATTGCTTTAGCCGAATGTGTGATATTTCTGCATAAAAACCAGTTCACCCCTTTTAGTTTTAACATTGGCTCTTCAGTTGCATCATGAATATGGTTCGAAAAAACTTATTGAAACTTTACATTCACATGGCTTTTGTGCGTCTTACACTGAGGTTAGACAATTTCTGATTAGTTCAGCAAACCATGAAATTATAAGATTTCAAAATTGAACATACATCCCCAATGACATATGTCCTAAAATTTCAGATGGAGACTTCATTCAAGAAGGATCTGATAATGTGGATATCAATGCAGAAACTATTGATGATAAAAACACATTCCATTCTATGGCTCGCGCAGTTTTTCAAGTTGTGAATAATCCGACTTTTCAGACAGACTTAGCTAACGTCAAAATAACCCGCGGTCAAGAAAGATACCTTGCTCTGGATGAAAAGACTTCTGCTACCATGTCATGGTTGCCTTTCTTTAAGCCCAAAGAAAGATGCGGCCCACCTAGATGTACTGAGCCATACAGCCAAATTAAATCATGTACAGCCAATAAATCTGACGTGTCTGATATGGCTTGAGTATTGCTTCGATGACTTACACGCGACATTGTTGAAATACCTGGGTTTCAAAATGATAAAAAAAACAAATAATACTTTTTTGGACAGGCTTCAACAAAAAACTTTCCGACCGAAAAGCAATTCATGTCGTCGTTGCATATCCCCTTATCATAGACGCAAAACCTGCTAACATGGCGGCAGTGTATACGACAATGCTGAAATGCCTAGAAATGTCAAAGGTCGCAGGTCAGAATAACCCAGTACAGACATTCGACCAACAGCTTTATGCCATAGCCAAACAAGTAAAGTGGTATATGCCTAAGATTGTTCACCCGCACGTTGTGAGATTAGGTAAATTCCACATGGTTTCGTGTTATATATCAGCAATAGACTAAATATGGGCATCAGCTGGGCTTCTGGATTTATTATTCAATTCAGGTGCATATGCAGGATGTACTGTAGATCAGATTCTCCAAGGCAAGCAGTTTAATCGCGGAGTAAGAACTTACACATTAGCGTATGAAACAGTGATGGCACTATGGTTCAAGAAATTTTGTCAATGGTGTTCAAAACAACGAAAAAATGCTAACATAGACAAAAAGTTCTGGCAAACAATGTTTTCTTGTCATGATGCATTCAGTGACCTTAATACAAACGTAGTAGATCTCTCTGAATGTATGTTAGTTTTTTCTTCAAATCATCGGACGTGAATAATAATATCAAATGTTACTGATGTATACAAATATCTTCATTTTTATCCAAATTTTTGTGAATCGGTATTCTAGATATATCTTGTGCTTTAAAACAGTTAAAGTCAAAAGTCTACTACTTTTTTGTATTGTTTTATAAAAAGGGGGACGCACATCGTCATGCATTTTCAAATGTTATTACTCTTGCACTGGTTGACCTATTGTCATAAATAAAACTTCATATACTATCGTGTTTATGCTGACATTTATTCATCAAGACTATTTTAATAGTGTCAACATTATTTTTTATTTAAAAAAGTAATGATGAATTTCATCATTTTTCATTGAATCATGGACCGGATGTAAACTTTACAGTACTAACTTCTCCTTTATTCTTTATGTTATCTTAACAAAACTTTCCCCAAAATATCTTTATATATTGTAATACATTATTGCAAAGCTGAATATTAAATATGAATATTTTTTATTGATAATTTTTGCAAATAAAGATAAACTTTATTATTTTCTTCCATGTTGGTTGCGGGCGTCAACAGTTCTAATATTTGTCAATCTGGCATAAATATTACAAGCTGAATTTGTACAGCATCCCCAGATCTAGCTTCCATTGCAATTTTTTCTCAGTTATCATGAGGGACTACCGAGAAATTGTCCAAAATGTCAAAAAAAAATGATTTTTTAAAATCCCCCTTTTTTGCCTTTGATCGCATTTATCACAAATCTGCACCATTTTGGCATTCTACGACATGCCTTAATGGAAGGGTATTATATTTATCTTCAAATTAAGACCAAAATTAGCCGTGAGGTATTTCGGTCCATTAAATTTTTTAATTTACCTTACTTGTAACCGTACTATACCTCGAATGAAAGGTTACCACAGATTTAAAGTATACAATATGAACATGTTTATTTACTGGTAACATTCCCAATATAAATAGAATATAAACAAGTAAACAAAGTGACCACCATTACACATTATACAGATATATTCATTTTAAGTGTATTTTTTAGTATTTACAAGACAGCCAACTTTTTAACGATAATGTATGCTGAAATTTATGTTTAAATAGAATGTATAGCTATTGGAATAATGTCAATAAGTAGTAATTGTAACCTTAACAACAAATTGGAACAGTTGTTTGATGTTTAACAATAGTATTTAGTACCTAAATGCATGTTTTAAATTGGTAGCACCATTGACACGCTTCTATCAAAGGATGAGCTAAAATTGTTAAAATTGAAGGAACTCTTCCTTTTTCCCATTGCATATTTTTGAAAATAGTTGCTACCATACTATATAAAATAGAGGGACACATTTAAATGTTTTAAACAATGACATCATTTTTCCAAATATTACTTCATCGAAATTTGCATGTTTTTTGATAATGACTCATATACTTTTATTTTATTGACTGCATTTTAATTATGAATCATTTTCATCACATTATATTATGTTTGTCAGTAAAAAAAATCACAAAGTTCGGGCTGACTTAGATCTAAATCTTTTCTATTTACAACGAGTTATTCTTCCTTTCTTTTTGACATTTATAACAGAATATTAATTATATGATTTTTGATACAGATGTAAAATACAAATTTTCTCTCTGTTGCTTTTTAACTCACCTGGCCCAAAGGGCCTAATAAGCTTTTGTCATCACACAGGCTTAACAAATTGGACGAACTGTTACTTTAGGATGCTTATGTTTGTAATAAAATGTTAGATGCAGGAAACATTAAAATTGTTGGTATTCATCTATGATATATGTACTTCAGTCACTTGTTATACAAAATTTGAATACAATGCTCAATAAATTAATTAAATTTGTAAAATGTAAACTTTGTAAAAGTTTTAAAACATTTTGAATTGTCAAAAGATCTGATACCTTATCACAAGGTAATAGTAAATTAGAAAATTATTTCAACCTCAAGACTGACTTCGTAAAGGAGGTTTATTTATCAATGAAAGATTTTAATATAAGAAGAGCTATATGTAAAATGAGAATAAGTGCTCATGATCTTAGAATTGAGAAAGATAGATATAGTTAAACATGCATATATATAGAGAGAACTCAGCGTCTATTTCATCACTGCTTATCACATGGATCAAATTCTATTGAGGATGAGACCCATTTTACAGTAAATTGTCCTTTATAGATGTAAAGAGGAAATTATTATTTGATAAAGTAAACACTTTCTGTCCTAATTTTAAACAACTACCTAAGGATAAAAAAATATTTCTGGCTGTTCACAAATGAGCATTTACCAACTCTCATGTGCCTAGGAAATTACATTATCAAAAGTTTAGAAATAAGATGTAAACAAAAAATATAAAATACTTTTTATATTTTTTGTAATACTATATTACTAGCAGTAAAATTGAATATCCTATGTTAATTATAAAATCATATTGGATTGGATTCTCACGGCATTTATACTTGTGTGTTATACTTTGCATTTACCCAAAAAGGAAAACAGGAAGAATTAGATAGTGCGCGTTTCCAATTTAACGTCATTTTTCTGTTACACTAAATGGTGGCAATATCTGACGTTGCGTCAAACTATAACGTTATGAACAGGATCAAAGCCTAACATAACATGGGTCTTACATAACTATTATATCAAATCTCATTTTTATCAAATGGTTGCTCCCTAACTCGACCATTTTATAATTTCTATCTGTTGTTTTAAAGACAGATAAGTACACAAAAAAATGCAGTTATTTATTTATTTTATTTTTCAGATCACTCACTGGCAACATCCACACTTTCACGCTTTTTTCCCAGCTGGTAATTCTTTCCCATCAATTCTTGGAGATATGCTGTCGGATGCGATTGGGTGTGTTGGATTTTCTTGGGTTCGTATCTACTTTTTGGTTGTTTAAGATGTTAATGATTATTTTCTGTGTTAATTATTTTGGTAAGAGTTTAATCTCGACATGAAGCTAAAAGATATCAGAAATAAAATTTGTACATTGTATGTCTATTCTTATTTCATTTGTGAGTGCCATAGCACAAAACACATTAAACATCCGCTTCATGACGCCTTTAGTATGTTTTCCTACACAGGCGAAATAGTTCTGTAAATTAGTGTTTACAAAATGCTTAATCTTAATTGATTTCTTTTGTGGCATGTTTTAAGTAAAGTTAAACAAGATTTTGTTATAATCTATTGATGTGTAAACTGCATCATTCGCTACTTTATTCTTTTTTTTTAAGTGAGACGACTGAAATCATACACGGATTTACATCTTATTTATAGCCAACATATTATGAAGCTAGCGAACGAAATTAGAGATCTATACTAGTATCATAATCCGGCAAGGATTTGTATAGTAAGAATCTTACTATACCTGCTTAATCAGATTGCAATAATTTCATTAAAAAAATAACTTTCAAGTGACCCCACAATATATATATATATGTTACAGGGAATTTGTGAAATCAGGGATTTTGTAAAATCACTGAAATTTCAGGGAATTTGTAAAATCACTGAACAGATTAGTGATTTTATAAAATCCCTGATTTGGACTAGTGATTTTACAAAATCCCTGAAATAATTAAGATTTTTTTTACAGATTCACTGATGAAATTCAGGGAATTTGTAAAATAAATTCATTCGTTTTTATAAGAATTTCTGTAAAAAAATACATATCAGAGCAAGAGCATCTTGTTGTTGCATGAAAATTGATATATAAAAAGCAAATAAGTGTTGTATTATTAAACTTTGCTGTCTACAAAATAACAATTACATTCACAAAATATTAATATAAAAAGACAATAGAAAATATAGGTAAGAATACTTTGTTTTGTACTTGCAAGTTTATGAATAGGTTCTAACCAAGCAAAAATGAAAATAGTTTTACTTACTTTGCTCATATATCAGTTTCATGTATTCTACCACAAAGTGAAATATCTGTTAATAAGTTTCTAAACTTTCTCAACTCTTTTTAGCCAAATAAAAGTTGATAATTTGGTTAATGTAGGTAGGAAGTTCTTCAATGTGGAGATTTGAAAAATCGTTAAAAACGGTACAATTCATTACAGAAAGATGTCTTAAAAATATTATGTAAGTCTTGAAGACATGTAAAGCATAGTTCAGAAAATTCACATATCAATAGGTCATGGTTGGAGGGACAAAATGTTATTAAAAGTACCAAAATAGACAGTGTGCAAATGTTTCAAACAAAGCTTTAGAACGTTTCAAAATTTTGAGAGGAATGCCAAGTAAAAAAAATGTAGAGCTGCTACAATAAAGTTATTGTCGTTAAGTCTATAATAAGCAAAGAGTTCAATTTTCCGAAGGACAGGTTGATTTGATACAGACATGCATCGAAAAGCAGGGCAATGATGTAACAGTAGATGTCATCCAAACTTGCCATGCATAAATAATCAAATTCAGTGGTCTAAATATCTGCTTATATGCCTTTTAGTCATTATCATTATACACTAGTTCTAGCTCACAGTGTTTATTAAACAAATATATTTCAAAATCATTAGTGATCATTAGTCTATTTTTATATTAAGAAAAACACATTTCTAAAAGCAAGTTATACTTAATTGTAATCAGGGATTTTACAAAATCCCTAGCCTTATTTTCAGTGATTTTGTAAAATCCCTAACAATTTCAGGGATTTTATAAAACCACTGAAACTGTTAGTGAGTTTACAAAATCACTGAATAGTCCAGTGATTTTACAAATTCCCTGTAACATATATATATATTAGGGATGGCAACGAGTACTCGAGTACTCGGGTACTCGCTCGGAAGGCCAAGTACTCGAGTGCAGTTTTAGTACTCGGATACTCGTTTGCCTGTTATACATCTTGAGATATTACTCTTCATATTTCCACTCCACTCACTTTAGTTCCGTTGAAATGTCCCCTTAGTAATACTAAATAAAATCAATTTACAACATAAATATGTTTGTTCTGAGGATACTATCAGTTATAGTAATACCAGCAACGTCCTTTCCTTCCGAGGCAATGTTTTCATGGTCACTACTTGTATCAAAAAATAGAAAGCCAAACATTACTAGTCTTTCGTCTGAAATTGTTGACCAGATTATATTTCTTAACAAGAACAAAATCAAAGTGACCTGACTGTGGTGAACCCTACGCTACTGATAAGAGACATTTTTACCGGTGTTTGTAGACGGATCAACACTTTCATGGATTAATAATTAACTCATCACAAGCCGTAAAAACTTACCTTTGTTTGTTAATCAAGACTTCTAGGTAAACGTGATTGGTATGAGATGTACATTTAAATTAATTTAATTACTCTTTATTTATATATAAAAAAAACCAACAGAGGATCAAGCTATGTTTTTAATACGTTTGTCTTTCGTAAATATGTGTATGATAGTAATAAGAAAAACACTGCATCCCACCTAAAATCTAAATTTTTCAATAGACGTTTAAGATTCACCCGAGTACTCGCGAGTATCATGAACGAGTATCCGAGTATTAAATTTCAAATCTTTTGACATCCCTAATATATATTAACATAGAAATAGATCTTTTTATTTGAATGGTTGAAAGTGTATATATCAGACAGAGAGTGTCCTTTCATGATGAGCGGAATACTAAATGTGCATGTGGTACTCCTATATTGAAAATGATTGCTTTAAGATATTACGATAAGAATTAAATATTTTGGTAAACGTCTTTTCAAATATAAATGTCTTTCATTTATAAATGTCTTTTCATTCATTGTATTGTTGGATTGCATAAAGTATGTAAAAACTAAATGTGTCAAAGCGACACGAATGGCCCCGTCCCAAAAAGATGAAAAATCTGCAATTTCAATAACACATGTGGACACAAACATGATGGTAGTCTCACATATAAAAAATCAGGTCAAAATCTGGAGGCGTATAGAAAAAAAATCCGTACAACTATGATTATCAATAATTTATCAAAGTCCAAAGCCTTTAATTTCAGCAAAAATTAGCGAAGCGGAACGAAACTTATACTTGATCTGTAACTCATCATGGTTAACTCACATATCAAAAATCAGTCTAATATCTGAAGGCGTTTAGAAAAAAAGTCTGTATAACTGTGATTTTCAACAATTTCTCAAAGTCCAAAGTGTGTAATTTCGGCAAAAATAAGTGGAGCAAAATGAAACTTATACTTGATCTGTAACTCATCATGGTTAACTCACATACCAAAATTCAGCCCAATATCTGAAGGCGTTTAGAAAAAAAGTCTGTATAACTGATTTTCAACAATTTCTCAAAGTCCAAAGCCTGTAATCTCGGCAAAAATTAGTAGAAGAACGAAACTTAAACTTGATCTGTAACTCATCATGGTTAACTCACATACCAAAAATCAGCCCAATATCTGAAGGCGTTTGGAAAAAAAACTTCGTATAATGGTTTGTTGCGGACTGACGGAATTTCGGAATTACGGAATTACGGAATTACGGAATGTCGGAATTTCGGAATTTCGGACAAGGGTAAAACTATATGACACCGACAACTTCGGGGCCATAAAAAATACCATCTCTATTTTCAAATGCATCATATAAAATGCTAACATTGTTAAAATTTCTATTTTAAACAGGTAGCAAGTCCAGCCTGTACAGAACTAGAAATAGTTGTCCTAGATTGGTTTGGTAGGTATACAGCATTAGACTAACATTTACATACATACTAGTAATAGTTATCCTGTTACAATTGTATGTTTGTACCCGTGAACTGTTCTTTACCTTAGTGATTGCACATACGGAAACATTACATGGCCGGTGTAACAACATAGACTATCATTATTTCGACTCCTAGGAGTCGATATTAAGAATTGAACGATGGACAGTTAGTGCGTGTGTTTTTCTTGCTACCTGATTGGAAGATATTACGAGACGTGAATAATCAAAGTTTATTGATTGGTTAGGACAATCCAAACCTAGTAAATGTCCTTCAATCCCGTAGAGTATCGGATTTGTCCTCTCTATTTTAGCAATTAGATTTTGCCTGGTCATTAATCATGAATATTCATGATATTGGTACACAGGTAAATTTTATCTGTAAATAGTCGAATCTTCTGGAGTTTCGTAAACAACAACGTTACGATATATACTACTTCATAACGTGTGACCTCACGGGTGTGGTAAAATTTGTTGATTGATGCACGTGGATATTCTAGTAAATGAATTAATCTACAAAGCGAGAGCACTTTCCATTTTCATCAGCTAAGAGTCGACTAGCCCTTTTTGAAAGGCTAATGCTTGGTAATGTACATTTTTATTATTATAAATAACTGTTTTTGAAAATACAACTGAAAATTTATAATCTGGTTGTAGGTTTATTATCTGGGTCCACTTTACTCAAAGTAGATCCCCAGTTAGTTAGTTTGTCCCTCAAAAGTGCATTTTGATGAAATGACTAGGATTTATTTACTATTTTGTTTCGTTTACGTAAGAGATTTATCGATATGAAATATTATATATATTGTGAGGGGGTACACGGGGGTTCGACTTTTTAACCCTAAAGTTCCCACATCCCATCATTTTATCAAACTTATATTCCAGATCTCTCTCTTTTTACCCCCTATATCTCACAACAAAAACTGCCTACCCCCCTTACGTTTACATTAAGAAGGACTGAATGTCAAGTTATTTTTTAACATTGTTGATATAAGTTTTTTCTTCGAACAGGTAACACCTTGGAAAAAATAATAAAAAACAACAATCTACAAATCACAACACTAAAACTAAAGATTAAATACACGAAACATCAAAATGCGAGAGGGAAGCCACGTGCACCGTTAAGACCAACGTTTGGTTTCTGTTCAACCAATGACACAAGTTGAGTAAGCCATGCATGTTAATGTAGGTGCATGATATATACAAATTGCCTATTGCTAGATTTCACATGCAGATCCCCAAACATTACAGTTTATTAGAATTCATATACGATAGGCCAACATTAAGAAATGTTTAGACGAGAAAAACGACATTGGAGCGGGAATAAATCTTTAAATAAAAAGTTTGAAACGTTTTGTGTCATTTTTTTTTTTGGTAGGCTACTTTTAATGTGGTTATGTAAGAAGCCTACATCAAACAATTTAAATATTATGTTTAGCCTTAATAGATTTGATGTACAGTTGTTGTCGTTTGTTTATGTAATTTATACGTGTTTCTCGTTTCTCGTTTTTATATAGATTAGACCGTTGGTTTGAATGGTTTTACACTAGTAATTTTGGGGCCCTTTATAGCTTTTTGTTCGGTGTGAGCCAAGGCTCCGTGTTGAAGGCCGTACATTGACCTATAACGGTTTACTTTTATAAATTATTATTTGGATGGAGATTTGTCTCATTGGCACTCACACCACATATTCCTATGAATGTCCAATAAAGGGTCAATAATTAATTTTGTTGTAGGTAAGATGCTTGGCCTTCCTAACGAATTTCTGCACGAAGGAGGAACAGGAGGAGGGGTCATACAGGTAATTGTTCAGGTGTAATACCACCAAATCATAGTACGTCACATCTGCATGGTTGCATACGAAAATAATTTGAGTTGCAGGAAATTAAACTAACATTTCATTGCAATAAAACAGTTCTGAATCATATATCTCGGATGTTATAAAGTTATAATTGGTGTTTCTATAGAATATTTTGGAATTTTGAGGTTACATGGTTTCTTAAGCTTGTACACAAAGTAAAAGGGAAATATTTGTCTGGTTAACTTCCAGTGATGGTTATTTTCTTACATGCAATAACATTTTATGTGAAATTTTGTCTATAGTACTGGAAGGATTCAACTTTACTCATGCCAAATATTTCTTTAAAACAGAAAATAATTCTGCACAATGTTTTTGAAAAGTCCAAATTTAAGAAAGACTAATAGGGGAAATCAATGGTGGTATTACACCTTCATTTAAGTAGTTAGAATCAATATAGCCTTGATAATATGAGTATTTTGACCGCTATCCATGATACGTGTATGGGCATGACCGTACCATGCGTACGTGTATATGGAAAAAAGGCATTAGATAAACTTCCTAGTTTTTAACAGTTACACACATCTTAATTCTCCAAATTTTAAACATTACGAATAAACTCATCATAGATACCAGGACTAAATTTTATATATACGCCAGACGCGCGTTTCGTCCACAAAAGACTCATCAGTGACGCTCGAATCCAAAAAAGTTAAAAAGGCCAAATAAAGTACGAAGTTGAAGAGCATTGAGGACCAAAATTCCTAAAAGTTTTGCCAAATACAGCTAAGGTAATCTAAGCCTGAGGTAGAAAAGCCTTAGTATTTCAAAAAATTCAAAATTTTGTAAACAGTTAATTTATAAATATAACAATATCAATGATAATTCATGTCTACTAAGCTTGTGATACCCTCGGGGAAATAAATCTCCACCAGCAGTGGCATCGACCCAGTGGTTGTAAATAAACTACGAAGTTACTAACTTAAATCTTTAATATATGTCATATTCTCTGAATCTGGGTTTGAGCCTTCGCTAGCCCATCTTCGCTAGGCAAGGGTTACGATTCACTGCCCTCCTCTCCACACTTAGCAAATTAAGCCAACATTTGTGATAACAATGTTGCGCCATCTATCGGTAGATTAAAGTCACGCCCATTCCGAATACATTATTATTGACCAATGGTAGCACTCTTCAATTTGGAGGTAAAAACACGGTAGCGTCTAGAATCTACACACTTGGTAAATCAGGAAACGAAAATAAACATTTTGTTGGACGGCAAACGCCTGAATCTGACAGATAAAGGTCAATTTGTCGACACAAAAAGGACCCGTATGTAAAATGTTTACGCCAACAAACAGCGCCACCTATAATGTTTTCTACGGCATCTTTGAGAACGATCTCCCGTTCTGTAGTAAATTAAAACATTAAATTAACTAAAACATAGAAAAGTAAGTGTAAAAAACAAATTGAAAGATATATTTGACGATGACTGGTTATACATGATACGCTGGCAATGTGCGCAATGTCCTTTAATCCAGGATTGAAAATTAGTTTGTTTCCTGCATCAAAATGGCGAATTTCAATGTTTACATTTTTTCATCTATTTATAATCTGACACAATTTCGTATCCAATCATTTATTAGCAATTTTATTATTGATCCTTGAAGATCATCCAATTACATTTACCGTTAGAAAGTGGCTACACGTTACCAGCCATCGTTACATAGTAGCCATGTGTTTTGTGGGGATATCTTAGAAATGTTGTGTATTCAAAAGTTACTGTAAAAATCAATGTTATCTTCATTATATTTCCATGCATACACAATTCATAACAGCAAATCCATTCTTAATAGACCCCATAAGGTAAACGGACATATTTAACTGTCTGCTTGAGCAAAAAATCGTGTAAATAAGCCTGAGGGGTCGTTTTGAATTCAAGCACAGCAGATAAACTGTAAAACACGTGGTAGATTGTTTATGTTTGACAGTTTGCTTACCTGAATTGCACGTTGATGTTACTATATACTTACCAATAACCTTTATCGTGTTATACTTTCAAGAGTTATATAATACATCTTACCCAAGAAATACGTCTAGGTAGGTGCAGGGACTTCCTTTACTTGGTCCTTAACTAATGAGGGTTTAATTTGCATTTGATATCTTTCATATGTATACATGTACATTTTATGTACACAAAGAACAATAAAGTAAATGAACATACATGGGTTTAATTCCCACCCTAGGTATACATTTTGACTCTCATAACTGGAACAAATAGAGCAGAATATAGCAGACAATAATGTATTAATGCTAAAATGCTGATTAATGGGGTCAAATCATCAACATCATTTTAAAGGGGGCGATAAATGACTGACCCGTGTTAAGAGAGAGCCATATCTCTTGCACGTAAAATACACCCTTGTAGATTTCGAAAAAGAGCAGGATAATGCCGCTACAAGGCAGCATTCGCACCCGCAAAGTGGAAAGAAATTATTATAAGTTACAATAACTTGTTTCCCAATCCACTACAACAAAATATGAGGGGGGGGGGGGGGGGGCTAGAGGGGGTCTCATCCCGATTTCCCGGTTTTAATATCAGAAAATCCCGAAATCCCGGACATATTTTGTTAAAAATCCCGATCCCGATAAACAAGAAATACCCATTTATATATTAAAGAGGTCCTCCACTATTTTAGGTAACGAATAGACACATCTGACACATCTTTTAAAGGAGGCCGTCTGGTAAACTTTGAAAATTATACCCTCTGAGTAGTGTTGTTCTTAATTATATGCTTTCAATTTGTTCATTTTGACCAATATATTCAGTACGTACATTTTAAACATGTCAAGTCGGGGTATTTGTTTTCTTTAAAATTGCAGAATGCCATAAATATTTTTAAATGATATTCGTTTATAGAGAAGACTGTGTCTGTGAAACTATCTGTGTAGTAAGGCCAAGACAAAAATACATGTGTTTCAGGTAACAACCCCTAAAAATTAGGATCGGTAGGAAAGCAAAATAGTTTTTTTTCCAACGTTTTTGACTGGTTCATATGGGAGAAAAATTCTGACTTTATAAGAGCTTGTCCACATAACATCCAAAAACCTTTTAAGATTAGAAATAGATTATAGGTACTGAAAATTAGGGTAGATATATATAGGGGTGACGGAAACACATGTGTTTTCTTTTCGGTCTTACATAATCTTACTTTTATTGAAAATATCCAAATCAAGTCTTTTCCTGCACCAGATGCGCATTTCGACAAAACATGTCTCTTCAGTGATGCTCGTGGCCAACATATTTGAAATCCAAAGCTTATTTAAAAGACGAAGAGCTATAATCCAAAAGGTTCAAAAAGTATAGCCAAATCCGTAAAAGGAATCAGAGCTTTGCATGAGGGATATACATTCCTTAATTTATAATTATTTCTAACATTTTGTAACAGCAAATTTAAATAACACAAATATCCGTATTTTCACGCCAGTACCGAAGTACTGTCTACTGTGCTGGTGATACCCTCGGGGACTAACAGTCCATCAGCAGAGGCATCGACCTAACTTTTGGGAAGGATTGTAAAGAGGCGTTATGTTAACGGACAAACGCAAAATAAAATTCCAATTTCACGATGAACGAAAAATTCTAAAAAATGCTTGCACGTTGCCGTTTTTACCAATTTCATAGTGAATCACGAATTTTTTTCACGGAAGGTTGAAATTATAAATGGCAAAACACGTTGCACGAAAAAAAACCTCTACCACCGTCTTTGGGTATACTGATCCTCTAAATCAGAGCGACTCTAATGCCAAGGAGCTTAGACATTTATCATGAATTTTGGTTGGCATTTCATTAGCGTACAGTGGATATTAAATATGGCACTGGCTACGGTTACTTTTAAAAAACGAGCAGAAAATAACAATAAGATCTGGATCTACTCTGTTTCTAGATGCGGTTCTGATTGAAGTATAATGAAAATGGCACTTTTTTCTGTCCAAGGTACAGTTTTTTGTCAATCCCGTTATATTTCAACATAAAAATCCCAATTTCCCATGGCTAAAAACGTGGGTTTTCCGTGTCCCGATGTTTTTCTATCCCGAATTCCCGATCTTTAAACTATGCAATCCCAATTTCCCGTTCCTAAACTCGGCCAATCCCGGCGTCCCGAAATGGTCTCGCCCCCCCTCAAATATGTTTAAACTAAAACCCCTTGTTTGTGTAAATTTCGTTAATGACATGAAGTAAATAATTTTCATAGATGTTCAGGTTTATTATGAAAATTCGTCAAGGGTTCCGTTAAAAACCTTGATTTTGCCTGGGATTACTTCCCGCGAAAAGAGAATTTATTTTTCGGTTTATTACAGGTTTTAAAAAATTCTTGATCTGGAATATAAAATTCTTGATCTGGAATATTTTAACTTCTACCCAAGTTTTATGAAAATCTCTGAAGGTTTTCAAATTGATCATGTAAAACTAATAATCCCAAAACGACTGTTAATTGCTAAAAGTCCGTTGTCAACTGAAAAATGAAAAAAATGATACATTGAAAATTTTTCTTAATCATAAAAAAACTTCTGCCATAGATTCATAAAATTCGATGAAGGTTTGACAAAGTTATTGATGTGCAACAAACTTTTACCCCAGACTGTATCTACTTGTTAACTTCAAAAAGAAATTCCTTTTTATCAGTTAAATACGGGAACATTTGAAATATTATTTCATCATTATGATCTGGTACTCTAAGTCTTTTGATCACAAAAAGCTTCTGTCCAACTTTTTGAAACTTTCATGAAGGTTTGACAAAGTCAACGATATTTAAAACATCTTGAACCACATACTTAATTTATATGGTGACGACGCCAACGAAACCTATGATCTCTATGTCTCCCTTTCGAGAAATAATGTTGCAGGCTCGATAAAAATGCAAACACATATCGAATATCAGCAGATAATGAAATGCTTCAGTTAAATCAAAGGAAAGTAAGTAGAATTTACAGTAGAATCAGACTTTGACAAAAAATGAACAAAAAAATAACACGCCCGGTACCATTTGATTGAATAATAAATGTTGTCACTTTTATTCGCAATTAAAAGCTACTGTCTGAAGAAAGATAAAGAAGGCTGATGTGCTTTTAACCAGTTCGTTTTAATTTATTTAGATTAAAATATTTTTTTTAACAAAATTCAAGTGTACGCCCGGGCGTTTTGACGTAAACGTAGCTACGCGCCTGATTGGCGCTTTTTGATTTGATGCAGCGAGTTTCTACTGCAACCTATGAAAATCATTACATTGTGTCTCCGAAATTCTATCTCAGTCCGCCAAGGGTGGAGAGAAGGGAAGTGGATCGTAACCCTTGGCTAGCAAAGATGTCGCTAGCCATGATCAGTTTTGATATCTCCAACTAAAAGCGTGGGTAAGAAAAGCTGACTTTATGTTTAATATTTGGTTTATATATTTTTCTTGAGAATGCCTTTCGAATTCATTCTTCATGACAAATCGGCAATATATGAATACGTTTTGTCAAGTAATTATATATTTAAATATACAATTCCTTGGTTTTGTATACTTTTAACATGTGAATATAATTTCGCTGGTTATCCATCGCCACTTAATTTTATAATTTATCGTAAAAATTACTATTACCGTGTCATGGCATAATTATGATTTAAATAAAAACTCAAAATTTTATATTTGTGGATGAAGTGCGATTAACTAATTTTAATTAGAGGGAATGTCTCAAGAATACAAAGCTACGACTCTGTTTTGATTTTTTTTTAGGGTTCAGCCAGTGAGTGTGTACTTGTAACACTTTTAGCAGCAAGACATACCACACTTAAAGATCTGAAGGGGAGATTCCCATTTGTTGATGACGGTATATTACTTCCAAAGCTGGTAGCATATTCATCAAAGCTTGTAAGTGTCTATTTTAGCGTCGTAAATCATAACGTTGCAGCCTTGATTTCCGGTGTTGTCGGTGCAATGCTTGCTCGGTTCATGTTCGCCTGAATTTTGCAGGTGTTGATTCCTTGATCTGATCAAATAGATATTGGATCGGTTGATGTCCAAGTATATTGTTCGATCTGTTCTAATGGACCATTCCATTGCGTTATTCTTCACTGATTTAGAAAATAGAGCTGACATGTTTTTCCTCTTTTTTTCTGTTTTCTTTTTTTTTTTATTTGTCAATATATATACGAAGAAAACTATATCCATTGTTACAGTATTAACCGTTGCTTCTTGTTGTAATATTAAGATTTCAAAGCGACCCAAATTTAAAGTTTCCCACATACATATTTGTTTAAGAAATGTACTTATGATTTCATTTGGCTCAGAATAAATTATTTTAAACAAACAATAAGTAAATCATGTTTAAAAGAACACTCGAAATATGTCATAGCATTACTTCGGATAACCTCTTTTCCAGCAGACATAACCTTTCAGATTGATCTCCAAATGATCTGTCAATTATATTTGCAATTCCAACACAGTGTAGAATATATATCTATCGTTATTGGTATGTGATATATATATATAAACTATTTCCAATTAAATCGAACATGTTTGCAATCTGTTTTGTGCTCACCAGCGCAGACAAATTACTTTTCAATTATTCAATACACTTCTATTTCGTAGGCACACTCATGCGTAGAAAAAGCTGGTATGATTGGTCTAGTCAAGATGAGGCAGTTGGATGTTGATGAACACTTCTCTTTGCGAGGCCATGTTTTAGAACGTGCTATCGAGGTAATCAAATTAATCATATAATATTGGTTATTAACAATAATAAAAGGGGCACGTAATTAGGGATACCGTAAATTAAATTTATTAATACAAATCAAATTAATTTAACGATATAGTATTTGTTGATGTCGATTAACAGAGTAAAACGTGGCCACATGTCTATATTGGTATAAAAAAGAAGATGTGGTATGATTGCAAATGAGACAACTCTCTATAAGAGACCAAAATGACACAGAAATTAACAATTATAGGTCACCGTACGGCCTTCAACATGTCTTGGTGGTAGGTTATTGTTTCGTTGATGTTTACATCGTAATATGTTTTTATTCAAATAGATAAGATTATATTGTATATAAAGTCATTTGATACTCATACAATGAAAAATTGACACCACCAATGCCATTTATTGTACAAAATGAATTATGAACAGAAAAAGAAAATAACAAAACAACTAACTCCGAGGAGAATTCAAAAATATCATTTTGAAATGGCAAAATCAAAAGCTCAAACACATCAACAATGTGTTAACAAAAAAACAGGCATAATAGGTAAAGAGAATCATATAATTGCAGAAATAGTCAATAGTAAGATCAGTTGCTTGAAAAATTTACTGAACAGTCAAGTGTTATTTCTAAGTTGGATTAAAAAAAAAGAAAAACAAAAAGCTCTTATAATTTAAAAGAATGGCGACAAGAAGCCTAAAGGACCCCCTTCCTGACCGGCTTGCATGCATTTTTTTTCATTTTGGAATGCACAAATTGCATGCATATGTCTTCACGAGACTTAAACCACACTTTTAATATTTTTTTCATTTATTTCATTGCAGGAGGATCGTCGTTTGGGATTGATTCCGTTTTATGCAAGTATATTTTTGTCATTTGACTTTGACTTTGGCATGGGGACCAATTGTTTGAATTTGTTTGTGCATTAAGTTCAGTTTCTAATATTTCAGAAATACTAATTAAGGGTAAAGTGCAGAAGTTTCCAACATAATGATGTATCAAATAGATTGGCTACACAGTTTGCCTTGCAATAGGCAAACTACGGACCCTTAATTAAAAGAGTTTTTGTAAGATTTCACAAGTTGCAGATATCGCGGCCCTCTTCACACACCAGACATCGCATTTAATGTCTGCATTCCTGACATGACTTCGTGTTCATGCTTTCCCCACAAACGAACGGTCACCCTTTTCTCAGAGAGTTTTACTATAGGATGGGAGAAGTCCTGACAAAGTATATCCCAGTTTTCACTTAAACTTTAAACTTTGATCAGGCATTTCCACATAGTAAAAACATAAATGACGTTTGGCACAAAACAAGTAAATTTTGCATAATTTTCAACACATGACTGACAGAAAATTTGGAATATCAAAAATAAAACACAAAAACTTTTGTGGCAACAAAACAAATTGGGCAAACATAGAATTATGAAAACTATTTAAGTTTCAGATTTACATTGGGCATTGCATTCTTCAAATAAAAAAAAAAGTTGAATATTTAGATGCAAATTAGCTACAAGTATGTGACACTTACTCAAAGAAATAAGTTTCAACTCATGAAATCAATTTTATTTGTGACAGGTATGTGCCACATTGGGGACAACGGCTTGCTGCTCATTCGACCACCTACAGGAGCTCAGTGAAGTATGCGCTAAAGAAAGCGTATGGCTACATGTTGACGCTGCATACGCTGGAAACGCCCTCATATGTGCAGAAAATCAACACTATATACGTGGAATTGAGGCAAGTACCCTTTTTTAAAATTGTCAAAAAAAGGGATATACATCACCTTAAAAATAAGTGCAAGTGGTGTACATTATATCATAGTGGTTTAAAGATTTGTTACTCACGGCTGTATATATCCATCTTGTTTGAAACATCGTTTTACGCTTGCTAAACTCACATCATGTGTAGACCATTAATGTCATCTTTTAGTTCCAGCCGTACACATGCTTTTGATAAATGGAGTGCATTTTGTCATTACATTTTGCCCCATAAGTTTGTTTTTATTGCTATTGCTATTGGGAAATTTACAACCTTAAGAAATTATTGTTAATTGCATAGCAATGGATTTTAAGACAAGATCTATGTTTAGTTGCTTAAAGGCATCATGGAAATCTAATTTATTCATTTTAGGTATGTTCGGGAAAGATCAAACAATGATCATACAAAATTTTTGACTAATTTCTACACATATGATTAATTTACAATTCACAAAGTCCGTAGATTTTCCAAATAATACATTGTAATAGTTATTTCAACCTAATATTAATTTTCACAGTTTACCGAATTATTTTTTGAAGAAGACGTTACTAAGTAAAAACACTTGTGTATAGTCCGTTTGTTTCTTTTGAACAATACAATATGTTTAAACAAACCGAAACATTGTAGATTTTTTATTTTCTATTTCAATACACAATCTTAAATTTTGTAATTTTATGGCTTAGTAAATAAAAGACATTTTGATTTTCAGAATGCGACATCGTTTAATTGCAACCCAAACAAATGGATGCTTGTAAATTTTGACTGTTCACTGATGTGGTATGTTCAATATGGCTTTATATACGGGTACAGACAAGCTTGTTGATTTAAAGATATAAGAAGATGTGGTATGCGTGCCAATGAGACACCTCTTCATCCAAATCACAATTTGTAAAAGTAAAAACCATTAAAGGTCAAAGTACGGTCTTCAACAAGGAGCAATGGCTCACTCCAAGATACAAGCTATAAAAGACACCAAAAATCATTTGTGTAAACCATTCAAAAAGGAAAAAGTAAAATCACAAAAATACTGAACTCCGAGGAAAATTCAAAACGCAAAGTCCCTAATAAAATGGCAAAATCAAAAGCTGAAACACATCAAACGAATGGATAACAGCTGTCATATTCTGACTTGGTACAGGCATGTTCTTATGTAGAAAATGGTGAATAACACCCGTTTTTAACGCTAGCTAAACCTCTCACTTGTATGACAGTCGCATCAAATTCCATTATATTGACAACGATGTGTGAACAAAACAAACAGACACAATAGTCAAACAGTCTAATCTGTATAAAAAACGAGAAACAACCACACCAACAAAAGACAACCACTGCACATGAGGTTCCTAACTGATTCATTAAATTGGTATTTAAATGAACTGTTATAAATAAGCTGTTTCGTCTAATGAGGATGCGCATGTAGAAGATACTTAACTAAATTCAGGCGCAATGTATTAACTCATTTTGATACGTTTTTGCAAACACAGACTAGTTTTTTGGTAATTTTGGTTTTCAATGCTCTTAGAAAATATGATTAAGCACAAATTACACCAATGAGAGTGCAACCTCTATTAACGATATTGCAGGGTTAGAAATAAAGAGCTTCTGACGTCATCAATGGCTGTCGACCCGCTATATTTGCAGCATAAACACGATGGTGAATATATATTTAAAATACTATTTAAACACTAAATTTCTAAAGGAAATAAAAAAGAATCAGTAGCCCAAACATTTCTGTGTAAATGAAGATTGATAATATGATGAGTACTTGTAAAGAGTTGACTTACACTTGTGTTCGGAATGAGACATTTTCATATTACGGACTATTGACTCCGGATTTTATAATTTATAGGCATGCTACTTACTCTTTGGTAAGAGTTTCTTGTATTTTTGTCAGTAAGAGCAACTAAACAAGTAAAATCCAGTTGACAATCGTTGCAATTTTGGGAAAATAATAATTGTGATTTTGTCGTGTAAAGAAAATTTAAAATAAATAACTTTTTTTTTCAAATTGTACCGATTATAAGCTTGATTTTACTTCTTTTAGTTGCTCTTTCTGGACAGATTACCAGAATGTATACCACATTGCAGGTAACTTGTCGAAAAATTGACTACTGTCTACAGAGTCAATAGTCGGTATTGATATAAAGATCAATTCAAGGGATTGTATATAAATACAAAGGACTGAATCTAATATCGTGATCACACATTCTGGTAACATAGCCATTTAATTGACAATTCGTTACAGAAAATTTTGAAACTCCACAATAATAAAATTCTATCAGTTGATTCATCAGATCAGAAATTTTAACGTTTTGAGGACATTCACAATTGACAAATATTATAAGTTATATGATTCGATACTCATAGAGGCTTAGTAACATCAACAATGAGGCCGAAGGCCTAGTCTCCTATGGAATGTAATCACCCTATATGGTCAAGCGGGTGTCAGAAGTGAATCGTTCAACGAATTTATCGCACGCAGGACCTTTTTTGCTGCGTTTTGCAGAAAAGATAAACAATGAAACACAACAATATAAATAGATGACGTCAACAGTAGATGTGATCTTATGAACCCATTTGGAATTTACTACCCCCCCCCCCTTACGGATCCATAGGGGATAACTACGTGAAGGCGTTAAACCAATCACAGCGTCATTATTTATCCGCGGTGCGATAAATGATTATATCATCCTTTTCAATGTTGCATCACACGATGTGAATATTTGTTATCAATCTTACGTTAGAGACTTTCCTTTATTCTAAAGATAAAGCAGAGGACTTCCGGGTAAGATTGCATGTGTATTTATAGAGTAAATGTTATGTTTTTTATGAAATAGATAGTCTGGCCTGTTAGTATTTATTATTAGATAGTTATATGTATGAAATACTATATATAATTTGTAAAAAAATAAATGGGAACTATTTTGATATAATTTCTGACTCTTATAATACAAATTGGTTTTTTTTCCTAATAAGTTTTAAAGTAATGGACTTTTTTGGTTCAATTAATTAATGATCCATTTAGCAGTAAAATAAATTCGACATATTATATTCATCATATCAATTAAGTAACCGTTCGACTTCTTCCATCCATTCGTTTGAAAGACCATGGATAGATAATTCTCGTCAAAGTTTTCTTGTTTTTTATGAAAGGGAATGGTAATTTTATATTTGATCTGCAATTTGGTAATGTATATTTGTAACATATAAGCATATGACTTACATCTGGAAATTGACAATGAGGGTCGGTTGAAAACAAAACTTTAGAACAAAAGAGATGATTTCAGCTTTCCAATTGTGAACTTTCCATTCCTAAGTAGTAACATTCCAGCAGCACCTGCATACGGGGTAAATATCTCCCAAATGACACGATATTCCGTGCTTGTATTTCCTATCATGATTTTCTTGATAGAGGGTTGCTGCTCACAATGAAGCTATTAAACCAAGAGTTCCAAATGGTGAAGTTGAAATCATCCCTACGTAAACTTTACAGACGCCATCACGAGTTGGTTGACCGTTATGGAATAACCGTTTCACAGATTATATCGGATAAGCACAATCCTCTTCCCTTTCATGATTGTGACATACCGAATTAGACTATTTATCGGTTTTTTTTCTATTATGAGCAACACGACGGGTGTCACATGTGGAGCAGGATCTGCTTATTCTTCCGGAGCACCTGAGATCACCCCTAGCTTTTGGTGGGGTTCGTGTTACTTATTCTTTAGTTTTCTATGTTGTGTCATGTGTACTATTGTTTGTCTGTTTGTCTTTTTCATTTTTAGCCATGGCGTTGTCAGTTTATTTTCGATTTATGAGTTTGAATTTCACTCTGGTATCTTTCGTCCCTCTTTTACATCTGCCATGTACCTATATTACTGTTTGCCAATTTTTATATTTTCTACAACACCCGTTGACCAAAATTTCACTTCAATGAATTGAGACATGCTTCCGTTTACTTATATTACCTCAGTCGATTGCACAGTCACGTACTGGTTTCTAAATGTCTTGTTGATACTTATAAAATATCAATATATAAATAAGACATAGCTGAGAGGTGATATAGCCAATTATTGTCTGGGGGGGGGGGAAAAAAATTGCCAACCGAGGGATCACAATCTGATCTCACATCCTCTCTGCGATGTGCTACGGTACTTAATCAATTATACTGAATGTTCTGCTTTTAATCTCTTTTGAATTGCAGATTTTTGTTGTGTCCTTTTTATTTGCCAATTTAAGAGCTGGGTACACATAAAAAATGTAACTTTGGTGTTAGAGTAGAATATTTATTATTATTGTTGTCTCGTCTAATTAACTCTTCGTGTATACTTTTGTTCGACCAACAAATGAATGCGCATTCACTTTGTCTTATATTTTATCATACATTATGTAAGGATGTTTATGGATTTATTTAAGTTGCATACTGTTTTCCGACAGATTAGATTCCAACTCAAGGGAAAACGGTACTATTACATTTTCCCAGCATTAGGTTGGCCTTTTGTGTACCCAAGGCAGGTGAAGGAAGTCAAATTAGTAGCGCTGTTATTGAATGTAAGGGTACAATATATTTTTTTATTTTTCTATGAATAACTGCAGTGTGTATATTTACAATATAAATTTTGAAACCTATTGAAATATTTTCTAGAGAATTATTCGAAAAGACTTCCAAAATTTGATAAATTTGGCGCCAAATGACGGTGGGCATGAATAACATAAACAAGCTCCGTTGGAAATTGGTCATGAAACTATTTGGCTTTAATTTTTAAAACAGAATAATAAAGTACTGACACCACATATAACTGTTTTATCCAGGTTTTTATCATAAAAAGTGGTAAATTCAGAAAATGTTAATATTGTCGCCTATGGCAGAATGAATAGTACCGTTTTCCCTCAACATTTTAATAAAAAGAAATAGTTTGACAAACCGTCGTAAGCGGAAGTTACTTCTTGATATAATCTGTACAAAAGTGTCTGAAATCAATGACGTTTTGATTATGCTATAAATGGAAACATTTATGCTTTATGTTCTATACGCTTTATTTGACTGTATTCCGTTTGAATTTTCAGCACTGGGGTATACCATTAAGCCGACGGTTCAGGTCATTAAAGATATGGTTTGTTATCAGAACATATGGTGTGGAAGGGTTACAACATTACATAAGAAAGGTACTCTATATATATTTTTGATTATTATTTTACTATTATTTCACAATCAATTGATTCGTTTGAGATGACATCAAATTTTTTTCATGTTACCATGAACCATGTACCCCCTTGCACGGCCTAGACTGAAAACACTGTCTTTCGGAGGTATTAAAGGAAAACCCACGCTTCGGCTAGGTAAGGGTAACAATTATTATGTTCTATTCCTGGTCGGGTAAAACAACCGATATTTCTGAAAATTTGCGATTCTACTCCGCCATGGACGTTCCGCTAAAACAGAAGGCTGTCAGCTCCAATTCAGCTTGTTGTTTACCATTAAGGTCTTGTGGCAAAGATTGTATACCTACTTTGGCCGAAAACAAATTAACATTGAATTCATTCGGCGAGTTTGCGAAGTATTTTTGATTTATTGACCGCAAAATGTGAAATTATGGTTTTTACAAACCTCTTGCAACCGAGAAATGAGCGAAACATGCAAACATACTAATATATATGTAACAATCGCGAGTGTTATAAATTCAAGATGTTCTACTACAAATTACCTCAAATCTGTATGTAGCTGAGATTTATTAACATGGTAGAAAACTGGCTAAACTGTCTTGTGGTATTTATGTTTTTCAGCATATACGTCTTGCTAAGCTCTTTGAAACATATGTGAAGAATGATGCGAGATTTGAAGTGATGGGGAAAGTAACGATGGGATTGGTGTGCTTTAGACTAAAGGTAATGTAATAAGGAACTAAACTTGAGTAGCATTTTAAAGATTAATAAAAGCAAAATTGCAGGGAAATATGATTTGGATAGTTCAGGATGAGTAATTGTAATTTTAGAATTAGATATTAATCTTCCCCTATTTGACATGACTAAATTGAGAAAACCATGACCATTGATGATGCATAACAAATTTAATTAGATGAAAGATGTATTATTTTTTTTGCCATTATTCTAAATTCAGCTAACACTATCCACTACCTAAAAAATGAAAGAAAATCAAATTTATGAGTCTTAGATGTCAACTTAATTGTTTTCATCTTTTTACTTTACTCATAACTTTTTAAATTCATAAGAAATATGTTAAAAATGACAAATGGTGGTATGGAGAGCAAAATGATCATTCGTATATTAACATTTAAATTTTCTTATTAGTATTTGACGATGGATACTTTTTTGACTGGAAAGATAGTTTTAATACCGAATAGTAATGTCGTCAGACTAAATATATATAATCAAACAAATTAATTATGTGATGTTCATTTTGCCTTCAGCATTGTTAAGGCATAGTAACCGTATCTTCTAAATCTCAATACAATATTCATTCAATTATTAAGATAAATTATTAACGATCATTAAACGAAATCTCTGCTGTATTGATCAATTTAATATCGTGTATACCATACACGAACCCCTCGTCTTCCACCATGATTACTGAACAGAATAGCTGAACAAAAACTACGACTATAGCAACCTTGTATTTGAGGATTCGTGGTCATCAGTTGACGATTTGATGGTCGTAAATTGGGGTCATTTGAGACGTGTTAACATTGACAGTAAAAGGCAAATCTTCAAATAAAATACAGGTATCCCCATTCAAGAGCAGTTCGGGATAACACACAGATATCGTACATTTTAAAATTACACTACTTCTTTTTTTGTGCGTACGATTTATGGCCATCAATCGTAGAAGTGATGCCCTAAAATTCGTGGCGTTCTTCAATGAAAACGAACTTTACAAATATATTGTATTATAATTTTTTATCTAGATGTCCTCTTTTCTTTTTTCAATGAATAGTTTTTGATTGGATCGTGTAATCGTTTCATTTCAGATAACATATATAAGCTCCTGCCGGTTATTATCTCACCTCATTCGTCTTACAATTTATTCAAATTTAAATTTACGACTAATTCAAATAGAAGTAATTTGGAAAAGATTATACAATTCACATTTTCTAATATATGCTCGAACCATATTAATCATCCCTTTTAACTGTAGGGACCAAACTCTCTGACCCAAAAGTTATGCAGAATGATCAATGAGAGTGCCCGGTTGTACACAGTTCCTGCTTTGATTAATGAGAACTACGTCATCCGATTTTGTGTATGTGCACAAGATGCAATGGAGTCAGATATTGAATATGCTTGGCGAATTATTTCTCAAGAAGCCTCTGAACTGCTTGATCAACGAGCGTCTATCGAATCTAACATTGAAGCAGAGAAAAATGACAGACCAGAAGAGGTCGAAAACAATGGAGAATTTGATGACGTGTTTCCCGACTTCGATGATGAAATAATTTTTGATCAGCAACGTAGCAATCTTCAGAGAGCTCGTATCAGACGAAACTTGTTCATGCGTATGGTATCAGATCCCAAATGCTACAATCCTAAAGTTTTACGAGCACTGAATACAGACAAACCACGTCATAAAAGTGAATCCGACGGTGAAAAGTAGATAGATGTAATACTTTTCAGTAAAATGATGCATTTTCCAATAGTGTAATTTCTTGTAGTGATGTTACTTCATTTCAATTCTTTTTAATAAATATCTCTTGATATTTACCTAGATATTGTTAAAGAAAAGTCCGTCTGTTAATACACATATTTCTACTAACCTATGTGCAAATTCTTCATGCATGTTTTTTTTTAACTGGGCATAATTCACCGTACCTTTACTTGTATTGATTCTATTAGGTGCATAAAGTGGGGGCTCTAAGAGCTAATCGGATTTAAAAAGAATATCTCACGATGAGTATTTTTAATAAAGATATATAAATAGCTTACATAGATATAAGAAGATGTAGTATGAGTGCAAATGAGACAACTCTCCATCCAAGTCACAATTTGTATAAGTAAAACATTATAGGTCAATGTACGGTCTTCAACACGGGGTCTTGGCAGCAACAGCAAGCTATATAAAGGCCCCAAAATGACTAGTGTTAAACCATCCAAACAGGAAAAACCAATTTACAGTCTAATCTATCATATAAAAAGAAAATATCACCATTTTGCACGAAACATGGTAAATAAAGAGCATCAAGGGCGAAAATACGTGAAATTAAAATTGCAAACACGTTGTACAAACATACACATACATACGTTACATATATATAAGAACGTCTGAGCCAGTGCCAACTCTACAACAGATTTATCCATCGGATCACCAGCAGTGATGGTGATACATGGCTGTGTACATTATGTATATCATTGTTGGGTTGATGTTTAGACGAGTTGTATATATATATGCAATATATATATATTATTGTGAAACTACCCCTTTACAACGAGGGCAAGCACCAGCGGGGTACATACACCTGCGTCATCAAAAATGCACATCATAGTATTTACAAACTACATTATATGATTGTAGTAAAAATGGTATAAGATACTTGAAAAAGACTTTACAAGTCTTATAAATACATTAACGCTAAAATATCATAATACATTGGTTATTTCGTAACAGTACATTACAGTGAAAATTTCATATGCATAAATACTTTGAAATCTTTCATCCATAAAAGATTAAAAAATTCAAACTTAAAACTTAAAACTTTCGCACACAGTTCAAGATATTATACATTGGAAATCTTATCAATTTGTAAAGAACATTTATTCATTACGTCTGGTAAAGTATTTTTTAACGATCTTATCTAAACTACTACCTAAGTCTGGAGAATACAAGTAGCCCAGATTACCTATCATGAACTGTATTTTTGATAAAGGTGGCAACTCTGAATAACAGATATTCATTTTTATATTCTCGAAACATGCTTGTATGTTAGTACTTGTTCTTTTTCTGATAGCCGAGAAAAAAGGACAATCTAACATAACGTGAAAGATTTTCTCAATCGCATTTGAGGAACATAACTGACACTCATTATTTGTTGTCAGATTCATTCGTTGAAGCGTTGCATTTATAGGCAGACAATTCGTTCTTGTCAAAAATTTTAGCCTTGTTGAGCGGAAGTCGTCAACATTTGATAGATACGGCTGCTTACGACTAACAACCACAAAGGATTAGTACAAGTTCAGGCTACTCTTTCCTAAAATATTACATAGTTGAGTATTGGTCGTTTCGTTACCATAAAATTTATTAAAGATGTTAACGTTTATGTTTCCATTTGCATAATGGTCAAGACCCGCAGTCTGTAAAATAGTTTCGATATTTTCTATATATTTCCATTCATTACATTTAACAGGTACAATATTTTCATCTAGGATAATTTTAGACAGCCGATTATTGTGCAGGTTTTTTAATCTATCGTAGTATGCAATTCTTTGTCTATCCATCAATCTGTTTATTGACTCTTACTCGAATTCAGCTAGGAGCGCACATTATTGTATGACTGTATGGCTGTTATGAATGCAAAAATGAATTTAGTAAAAAAATAATAACTTCCCTGTCGTTATGTTCCAGAATGCGAATATTGTATTGATCGACGTTTTGAAGTGTGTGATATTTTTTTTTGTGTCGTTCGAATGAATATTGAAAACTACGGAAGCCGATAAGGGCCATTCAAAAAAAATAAATTATGTCGTAATTACGACATAGCATGTCGTAATTTCGACATAACATGTCGTTTTTACGACATCGCTATGTCGTAATTTCGCCATAACATGTCATTATAACGACATCGCAATGTCGTAATTTGGAAATAACATGTCGTAATAACGACATACACTATGTCGTTTTAACGACATAGCTATGTCGTAATAACGACATCGCTATATATTTAATAGAATATGTATTATGATTGCCAAGAGACTAAATGACACAGAAATTAACAACTATAGGTCATCATAATGCCCCCAATAATTAGAAAAGCCCCCGCATAGTCAGCTATAAAAGAGGGACGGTCGAAAGATACCAGAGGGAGAGTCCCCGAAATGCTGTGTGGCAGACAGTGTTATTAATTAATTATTAGCTCCCTTGGTAAAACTCCAAATTTCATATTCAATGTATTTCATTGTTAAATAATTTACATGAAGCTTAAAAAGTATATATTTGTTAATTGCATAGCTTTTGCTATTTGAATTCATTGGTTAAAGATATTTATTTATATTGTAAAGTTTAATTTTTGCATCGTCTCAAAATCTCTGGTACCTTCTTTGGTTACCTTCTGTAAGAAACTTATATATTTTATAGATCCAATTGAAGTTCAGCAAAGTTCCGATCGTGAAAGGGCTATATAGCCAGTCAAGGACGATATTAACTTCTATTTGTTTCAGTCCTACCAAGGCAAGCCAAGCTGTCCACCACCCTGTAAATAAGCGCAAACTACATGGCTTCTTGTAATAAGGGTGAACTGAAGTAGTGATTGTTCTATATCTGCTTTCAAACGGTGGGCACGATGTTCCTACAAGCCCTAGGATTTAAAACAAAATCTTCAAAATTTCATTCGCAAAACAAAATAAAAATGTTAGAAAACACGAACCAATATTAAAACAAAATCAATATATGTTTTAAATTATGTTTTACAGCTCTTCATCATTTAGTAAGTAATACCTAGTTTATTTGAGGATTAAAATAACAAAGCTATGTGAAAAAAACGGATGTCCAACGTTACATTTATGAAAAACTGTTTTAACTCTATGTAAAGTGATCCTATTTCTTATTCTCTGATCTTTTTGATTCTTGGCAGGAACAGCGACATGTGTCGGTTCTTTGTGGCGTTAAAGCCGTTATTTTGCCAAATTTCATTTGACTCGGTGGCTGCATATTAAGCTGGAATAAGAAAAAATGTCCAACGGCGTATTTCGTTAACTGGGTCATTTTCAAAAAATGTCGAATTTTGAAATTGAAAAATTTATTAAAAGTTACTTATTCAAACAACCCTCTACATAAGCAAATCAAAACAAACAGTACTTTAAGAACAACATATTAAAAGATGCAATCTTAATGATGTCATACAAGAATATCTTGAAACATTTTTTGATCGGTGATACAATATTTTGTCTATCCTGTTACCATTTTCAAAAGAAATTTTGGGTTATCAAGAAAAGGTTTAGATAAAATGTTAAGCTTGTTTTACGTTACCAATTAGATGGTTTTCAAGAGAATGAACTTCTATATATATTCATTCTGTAAAATAATAGATTATTTGCCAATTTTCTAGGTTGTACTGAAAATGGCTCTAAAAATTGGTTTTCAAAGGTTGTAAAAATTACCACCAGTAATGTAAGTCTAAGATAGCAATTTATATTTTTCGGCCTTTTTCACCTTTTCAAATAAACTTAACATCAAGTAAATCCCTCAGAAGTTAATTTACTTTTCTCTTTATTTCGTTGGTAACAGGAACGTACGTTTCTGATATATCACTATATAAAAGTCTATCCTGTTACCTTTTTGTCTATCCTGTTACCGATATCAGTATTGCACCTGCAAATGCTTAATTGGGAAGATTAAGACGTTATAACCTTAAGATGAGTTCAAACAATGAAATATTTCATTCGTGATCATTCGTTTTCCACCTACATGTTAAGATAAAAAATTTAACGACGTTTTTGTCTATAATTGTCTATCCTGTTACTGTAACCATAGCAACCATAGTAACAGGATAGACATAACAGGATAGACAAATTTCTTCGTTTTTTATTGCTGTTGTGAAATAACTACTCCCTTTGGTGAAGTGATCATGGTTTTCTATTGTGAATTTGGTTTCCAACACTTTATTGCACTTTTTACAACCATACTGTTAGTGTAATTAATCAAAATGGTTGGTAACAGCATAGACATGAAAAAAAGTACGCTCTATTTTTTTCACTAAATGTCTTAAAATTTCTTTTCTATACACTGTCGTTCAAGAAACGAGGCGTTTTAAATGTAAAGATTACTTTGCATTTTTGAAATCAACACTGACTGATTCAATATTCATAGGGGGGATAATTTAACGACTGATTTAAGTAGCGGTAACAGGATAGACATGAACCTCCTGTACGCTGATTGAATTTAGTTTGTAGATAATCTGTTACATACAATGATAAAGAAGCTACGATTTTTCGTTAGAATTATAATTAACGTTCTTAAAAAGTCCCTTTTGCAGATATCAAGGCGATCAGAAAATCGGAAAAAAATCATTTGAAATGTGTTTTTCTGACATTGTACGCACACAAATACCCCCAAAATCGGCCTTAAAGACCAAACAGCCTATTGTTTATGCGCATCAGCTAACGCAACTTGGTAGTGACATAAAAGCTTTATGACGTTGTTTCTTAATCTAGCAATGAAAAAACGTCAAATTATAACGTCCTATTTCGCGTTTTTCACGGATTCCAACATGGTGTACGCTACGTAGGTACGCTACGTCTCCCAAGAAAAGAGGAACTATCATGCGTCGCGCTACTTTAATATCCTGTGGAGATTTAACACAAATGGACACATAAGATACTACACTATATTTAACCTTCGTTCTAATAAAAATAAAAAAATATAAATTTTGATCTCGACTTTTTGCATTTGCGCCGTTCTGCATTTCATTTTTTTTTTATTCTTTCACATGCGTAGATTTTGTCTCATATTTGCGTCGATCTGCATTTCATTTTTTTTCTTCTTCACTTGCGTAGATTTTGTCTTTCGTTTGCGCCGATTGTGTACAGGTAAGGTGAAAGGTTTTTTTTGCCCGATTTATAGGCATTATGTTTTCTGGTCTGTGCGTCAGTTCGTTCGTCCGTTTGTCTGTCCCGCTTCAGGTTAAAGTTTTTGGTTACAGTTTTTGGTCAAGGTAGTTTTTGACGAAGTTGAAGTCCTATCATCTTAAAACTTAGTAAACATGTTCCTTATGCAATGTTCCTTCTAATTTTAGTGTCATTTTTTTTTAAATAAAAAAATTTAGCATTCACAAGGTTAGGCCGATAATCAAATTTTCCTAAAAGTTTTGACATACTGGCAACATGTGCATGTAACTGATGTCTGGATGATTCTCGTAAAATAATGTCCGATCTTGCAATGAAGTTAAAATTTATTTATGGGTCATTTTCAAAAAATGTGGATATTTCAGTTGTGAAATAACAATACAAAAAAATATTCAATTTTCAACTTTAATATATGAAATTGAATAGTTTAACAACAATACAACCTGAAATAAAAATATGCAATCTTAAATGCTACTACAAAAATATTTTAAAAAATAACATAGAAACAAGTATGGGACATATGTCAACTACATAACGGATTTAGTTTCGGTCCCTATTTTTTTTTTTTATAATATTTACATTTTGCTTGATATATATTTCCATAAAAATCATCACACTTTTTTCAAAACAGTTAACATGGTTAAAATAACACTTTTTAGAAACATATTTTAAAGTGAATTTAATTCAGCATTGTCAACTACATAACGCTTTTTGTCAACTACATAACGATTCACTGCGTTATGTAGTTGACCGTTATGTAGTTGACCTATTTGTGGTTTTTGGATGTTTTTCTTGACCCTAATACTACCAGATAAATGGTTTTTATTGAATTAGAGTCAGTATTATAGACTTTGAATGATTTATGTTAAAAAAAAATATTTATGCCAAAATTTATCAATGTTTTTGCCGTTACAAAGTTGACAAAGAATAAAATTACGGAGTAATTTGTACTCACCAAAACTAATCTATAATGAAATGAATCAATGATGTCATCCTGTAACTTTAAGCACGTCATCAGAGGATGAAGAGTAAGTAGATAACACTTCCTTAGTTACAAGGGATATAATCAGTTGTTTATTGGCAACATTATTTCATTTGTGTTATGTAGTTGACATTTTTTTAAGTACGAAATGAAAAGTAAAAAAAAATGCTAATAAAATCTAATAATTCCCTGTATTTGTGTATACATACCTGCAGTGATACCTATATATTTATAATAACAAAAGAAAAATAATAATTTCCGCTGGGTATTAAAACCAGCATTTAAAAAAGACTAGTTTTTCAATTTCGTACAAGCAATTTTGGGGTTTTTGGACCCTTTGAAACCCACTGGAAGCAATTTCTGTAGCTAAATTTCATATTGAATTTACTGGAACTGGTTACACACACCAAAAACTAAATGGTGTATCTAAAAATTGGATAAAAATATTTACACTTTTTTAGAAATATTGATTGTACAAGAAAATCCACATTTTTTGAAAAAGGCCCTTATACTGCTTATTTGACAAAATCTTATAGTAAAAATAAAATGATAACAAAGGGTCATTTTTGTTTGTCATTTGTTTCATTTCAAATTGTCTTAAGGAGAAATGATAAACATATTGTCTAATCTCACTGAAGCTTACAGCTAATTTCCTAATGTATGTAGATCAACACTTTGGTTTGCCTGCTTGCTTTGTTTGTATATTTTGTATAATTATATTTTGATAACGTCCAATTCAATTAAATAGCATGTTTACAGGTTTACATACCTATATATAAAGATGTCAATCTTAATAACAGAGCTTGAGTAAACATTAATTAAGGAAGCCAACCAAAGTTTCACCCTACATGCATTAGGAAATTAGCTGTAAGGCAAAAAGTATTAATAAAACTAATACTCAGCGAATGTGAATGTGAATTAAAATCAAAATTTTCAGTGTTTAAAACTAAATTGTTGTAAGTTTAACTTATGAAAAAAACAATTGCTCCAAGAATAATATCTTACATAAAATCGATCCCTTTCATTTAGCTACAACTATGACCGGAAAGATTGAAAACAAATTTCGATTTTCAATGCCGACAACAACATTTTCTTTGTTTTAATTTCCAAAATGAGCAATTTAGATTTATTATATTTTATCCTGTTGGAGAAATCTTACTTTAACGTTGTGCACGATGTTCCTACAACACGACGTTACACTAAAAATGCGGCGTCAAAGAGGGTTTTTGACTTTGATGAATTTTTGCAAGTTTTATTCGGTTTTTTTATATAACGTGGTTGATTCTGGTTCTTTTCTTTTTGTGATATCATTTTATCATAAATTACTTCAAGTTGTGGAAATCGATTTAATAATGTTTACCTTTTAAGTTATTTCATCTAAAAATGCAGTGCTTACTGTCGCAAGTAATGTAGGAAGGAAAAATTGGACGGAAGTACATGTATACGGTTTCCATAAATAATGTGCAAAACTTTTATCATAGGATGTTTAACTTTCATGGTGCATATCATCTGTTATTGTAAAATTTCTATATCTTAATTCAACCCCAATACAAATATATCTGACACTCTGCAAGTAAATCGAAACATTTTTAACCTTGATTAATTTGAATAGAATTGTATTTTTCTTGGCACATGATTTGTCGAAATACACCCCTCTAATTTCTTGAATCTTGGCTTGAGAATTATTTTCCAAGTCTTCTAAAGTTGCTTGCTTAAATTGTTTAACTTCTGATATACATTTTAAAATAAAGTAATCTACTCTTGAATTATTCGTAAAAACGGCTAATATAATCCCGGGTTTTATTAATTCAATGAAACGGTTTTCGTCGCTGTTTTGGATTTGTCTTTCAATTACCTCAATTTCATGCACAAGTTAATATGGACGAAAAGTTTCGGCTTCGCTAGTACATGTAGTACAGGAATAACTTTCAGTTATAACATGAATAGCAGGACAAATTGCAAGGTAAAACATTCCGTGGACTTGTATTAAGTCTTTTAATATAATTGGTGAGTGCACCTTACTGAAGAGACTACTTTAAAAGATCTATTTCGAAGTCATTCCGCAACATAAATTAAAATTCGCATTTTACATGTAGAGGATTGTCTTGGTGTTTCCAATTTGTCTTTGCAAAAGTTGAACGAAGTTCATGTAATGCGATTTAATTTCCCTTTTCACGATTCTTTTAAACAAATCGATAAAAGCTATAAACGATCAATAAAAATTGCAAAGTTTAACCTGTGTCGAATCTATGTCCGGGTCGGAGTCTATACATGTAGCAACATGCACTATTCTTTTTTTTCGGCAGCCATCAACATCTTTTCCCAAAATTCACCAAACGATTTGTTTTAATTATCATGAACATTTAATTGAAACTTTAGGACATGTAACGTCGGAAATTAGCGTTTTTCGGATTTTTCGACGTTTTTCGACGTTTGGACAAAATGGCTACCGTTTTGTTATGTGTTGAAAAAATTATTCCTTAAAGACCCAAATATGTAGTTAATAAGAAAAGAATTTTGGCATTTTGTACTCTTCGTGTATCTAACTTTTGTTTTGATCAATTATAAATAACTTATTGAAATATCAGTTAAAAAATTCGCGTTAACTGCTTTGAAAAATGAAATATCAACTTGGACAAAATGGCTACCGCTTGAAAAACGACTGTGTAGAGAAGATTTTATAAAATCTGCAATATTTGAACTCACGAACAATGAGGTAAATATTTGTACTTTTGGTAGATGTTGTTATTGTCTTACTTTTTTTATTCGTTTTCCGCTATATCTACTTATAAAATTCACTTTCAGTCGTTAAGTTACCAAAAACCTCGTTGGACATTTTTCTTATTCAAGCTTAATATGCGGCCACCGAGTCAAATGAAATTTGGCAAAATAACAGCTTTAACGCCACAAAGAACCGACACATACCGTTGTTCCTGCCAAGTATCCGGAAGATCAGAGAATAAGAAATATGATCACTATACATAAGAGTCAAAACAGTTTTTCATAAATGTAACGTTGGACATCCGTTTTTTTCACATAGCTTTGTTATTTTAATCCTCAAATATACTAGATATTACTTAGTATATGATCAAGAGCTATAAAAACATAATTTAAAACATATATTGAATTTGTTTTATAGTGGTTCGTGTTTGCTAACATTTTTATTTTGTTTTGCGGAGGAAATTTCGAAGATTGTGTTACAAATCCTAGGGGTTGTAGGAACAGCGTGCGTTACGTTCTTGTAGTTTTCAATGGAAAATTATTTCTAAATTAATTTTTGAATCAAAAACTTTTTGTATTTTATATTTACTGTCTAGTTTATTGAAAACACATGAGGTAGTAATAAAAGGATTGTATTTTAAGATAGATGTATAGCGTTTTAGAATCAAAACTTTCATTTATATGTTATACCTATAATTTTAATTTCCTTATATCTTAAATATTCTAAAATAATGAATTCACAAACTCGATGCAATAATTTCTAAACGTTCGTCCTAGGTCGGGAAAAATAATGGTATAAAGAACTCCGTCCATGCTTTTGTATGTCCGTCTTTCAACAGTACCGAATGAGTTCGTTACGGCAATCTTCTGAAATTGACGCGAAAAAGAAACATGCTCATCTAGTCTGGTATAGTCAAATACTCTGTAAGTTAACCAGTGCCATCTTTCATTTCTTTTTTTATTTTCAATCATTTTGCTTATGTGGGACAGAGGACAAAACAGACTTTCCTAACAAAAGCGGCGTGAAAGGTTATTTTAAACAATTGTCTATTCCGACGGATGGTGTTTCTGAAGGTTAATATTGTGAGGCAACAACATCGTAAGATCTGATACTGATGCATGCATTTAATCTCTTGTATTACCGGATAATAAAGTAGGTGAATATAGTTGTCATTCTTGGAAATTTAAATGTGGGTTTCAAACGTCCAATTTGCGATATTTTTCAAATAGTGCACCAGCAAGGAAAGTTTGTACTATGACGTCAGATGCAATGTTCTGAAGAAGGACAACTCTTTTCCTTCAAAATGAACGAGAAAAAAACATGAAAATTACTCATAACTTTTTTTGAAAGGTCGGTGACATACGCTTTTTATTGCTTTATTTTGAAGAGTACACATGGCACTTTCCTTCTTGAAATTATAATGAAGAAATCACTGGTAGATATTTTTTAATACTGGAAACGTTTTTCATTTTTACGTTTTATTTTTGGCGGGAATGAAATAAATCATATTTTTAAAGATCAAAACAATACGAGTCTAAAACTCTTGAACCTGTATTTGATAGATACAAATCTACTGTTTAACGTGAAACAAGAATTATGCTTGTAGGTTTGATAAAAAGTATTTTTTGGAGAGTTTATATAACAAGCACATATTATGTTAATATTCGGGAAAACATGAAACTGAGGTTGTTATAGCGACAAAACTAAGTCGGTGACCCCAAATTTTTTTCATCATAATTTGTTCCTCAAATCATGAAATACCTTCACACAAAGTTTTAAGGAAAAATCACTGGTAGAAATGAATAGGCTGTTTGGTCTTTAAATGCAGTTTAATCATATCAAAATAGATGTAAGGTGTGTTTATTATTAATGTTCTGAATCACAAATCCGACAAGCTTTCATTTAAACCATTACAACTGAAATTTCCATTAGAAATAAAAATTTTAGCATTGGTGTACTGAAAATTCGACATTTTTTGAAAATGACCATCTCAACGACTGAAAGTGAATTTTATAAGTAGATATAGCAGAAAATGAATAAAAAGAGTAAGACACTAATAATATATAACAAAAGTACAAATATTTGCCTCATTGTTCGTGAGTTCAAATATTGCTGATTCAATAACATCTTCTCTTCACAGTCGTTTTTCTAACGGTAGCCATTTTGTCCAAGTTGATATTTCATTTTCAAAGCAGTTAACGCGTATTTTTTTTATAATTGATCAAAACAAAAGTTAGATACACGACGAGTAAAAAATGCAAAGATTCTTTTCTTATTAACTTCATATTTGGGTCTTCAAGGAATAAAATGATTCCACACATTATAAAACGGTAGCCAATTTGTCCAAACGTCTGAAAACGTCTAAAATCCGAAAGACGCTAATTTCCTACGTTACATGTGCTAAAGTTTCATTATTATTAACAACAAATCGTGTTATGAAATTTGGAAAAAGAGGTTGATGATTGCTGCAGAAAAAAAGAATAGTGCATGTTGCTATAGACTCCGCCCGGGGACATAGGTTCGACACAGGTTAAATTTTGCAATTTTTATTAATCGTTTATAGCTTTTAACGATTTATTTAATAGAATGGGGAAATGGGGAAAAATCACATGATCTTCGTCCACTTTTTGCAAAGACAAATTGGAGACACCAAGACAGTCCTCTAAATGTAAAATGCGAATTGAAATTTATGTTGCGGAAGTACTCTGAAATAGACAATTTAAAGTCGTTACTTCAGTAATGTGCAATCACCAATAATAAAAGACTTAATACCAGTTCATGGAATGTTTTAATTCGCGATTTGTCCTGTTCATGTTATAACTGTCGTGATGAAAGTAATTCCTGTACTATCGAAACCGGAACTTTTCGTCAATATAAACTTGTGCATGAAGCGGAGGTAATTGAAAGACGAATCCCAAACAGCGACGAAAACTGTTTCATCGAATTAATAAAAACCCGGGATTATATTAGCCGTTTTCGCGGACGATCCAGGAGTAGATTACTATATTTTAAAATGTATATCAGAAGTTGAACACTATAGATGACTTGGGAAATAATTCTCAAGCCAAGGTTCAAATAATTGAAGGGGTGTATTTCGACAACTTGTGTGCCAGGGAAAACACAATTCTATTCAAATTTAACCAAGGGTAAAAATGTCCGATTTACTTGCAGTGTCAGATATATATGAATTGGAGTTGAATTAAGATATAGAAATTTTACAATGACAGAAGATATGCACCTTGAAAGTTAAACAACCTATGAAAAAAGTTTTGTACATCTAAAAAACATTTTTTTTTATTGAAAACCGTATGCATGTACTTCCTCCCATCTTTCCTTCCTACATTACTTGCGACAGTTCTGCATTTTTTGTTGAAATGACATCACAAAACGAACAGAACCAGAATCAACCAACGTATAAAAAACCGAATAAAACTTGCAAAAATTAATCGAAGTCAAAAACCCTCTTCGACGCCGCATTTTAAGTGTAATGTGGTGTTGTAGGAACATCGTGCCCAACGTTTGAAAGTAGAAATAGAGCAATCAATACTTCAATTCACCCTTATTACAAGAAGCCATGTAGTTTGCGCTTATTGATTGGGATGTGGAAAGCTTAGTTTGCCTTGGTAGGACTGAATGTCAGTCCACATATAGTTCCACATATTTTTCTTCCAATATATTGAAGTTTTTAATGTCTTTGACTGACTATGTAGCCTTTCACGATACGTCGGTAGTTGAAAGAACTTTAATGGGTACTATAAAATATATTTATAAGTTTCTCTCAGAAGGAAACCAAAGAAGGTAACCAAAGATTTTGCGACGATGCATATTTTAAATTTTACAATATAAATAAATATCTTTAACCAATGGATTCAAATAGCAAAAGCTATGCAATTAACAAATATATACTTATTAAGCTTCATGTAAATTATTTAACAATGAAATACATTAAATATGAAATTTGGAGTTTTACCAAGGGAGCTAAATTAAATAATTTATAAATAACACTGTCTGCCACACAGCACTTCGGGGACACTCCCTCTGGTATCTTTCGTCCCCCTTTTATAGCTGACTATGCGGGGGCTTTTCTAATTATATTGGGGGCATTATGATGACCTATAGCTGTTAATTTCTGTGTCATTTAGTGTCTTGGCAATCATAATACATATTCTTTTATATATATATTGCGATGTCGTTATTACGACATAGTGATGTCGTTATTACGACATGTTATGTCGAAATTACGACATGTTATTTCGAAATTACGACATAGCCACTGTGCTTAAACGGCTGTGGGTAACTTAAGTTACCCACAGCCCAAGATGGAGCCGCCTTGCGTCGGTTAGATACTTTTCTTCTATAGAATAACAATACCACGAATGCATCAATTAAACAACTGAATTTAAAAGTTGCATTAATCGTTTAGGGAAACCCCTAAACTGGAAAGGTGATTAAATTCTACAAAATAAACGATCATAGCACGATTTTAAAAAACACTTAGGCTGTCCGTAACTTCAAAACAATGATGGAAGACAAAATTGGGAAAAATATGAAAAAAATCACGATAAATCCGCAAAACTCGGGTCTCATTTTGTATAACGTCGGGGTACCCGAATCGCCTAGTTCGGAGGGTTGTTTCCGATCATAGCAGATAAACTGTTGAAACATCATTGTTCGTTTTTATTTTTGAACAAGTAGACTACACAAGTATTTTTTTACACATACATGTAGCATGTATACACTTACTGATTTTTTGCCAGCAACGACAAGGGTAGCGTGAATCCGGGATTTTGGAGGGGAACCATAATTGCCCAGGCATGCAGTGGATAGACTATACGAGACTTAAGTGCACAAACTTTTTTCGTCTTTTTGAAAAAGCCAAAAACACTTTTCTCTCATCCCCACAAAAACAAATCCCATCAGCATTTACAGTAAAATAAAAGGGGTGTCAATCTGGACACACTGGGACGTTGCACACGGTGATATTGCGGCACCCTGGCCAAGATTTACAGTAAATGGGAAAACTTAAAAAAAGGACATTTTGTATAAATGAATAAACCTAGTTTTACAGCTAGCTGCATATTTCATTTGTATGCAAGTTGCATTAAATCTCATTAAACTGAATAAAACTTAAAGACACAATAGGTAAAAGTCAGTGACAATAAAAGGAAAAGAGCAGTCAACATAGTGTACATGTAACAATTCGACATAGTATATAAAAATATAAATAACTACGTAGGACAACAGGGTAATTTAATAGTCTAACAACCCCTGATAACATACAAAGAGAGAGAGAAAAAAACATACTAGGAAACATATTCAAAAAATCATAACACTATAACTAACTGGTGGGATGTATAAATACCGAGCCGCGTCAAAAAGTATTCATCAAAATACACATAGAAAGAAACACAGGTAAACCGCAAACATATAATTAAACTCAAAACATTAAAGAGTATAGAAAGGCCTTGGTCTGACAAGCGAAAAACGTCGATAAGACGCACATCAGTAAAAAAAAGTTCAAACCATAACCAGGATGGAGTACCACAAACCCCACATAAAACTTCTGTGGTGTAAGTATGATGTGTTAATAAAATCACATTTGGTGGTGAATGAGTAGTATAAACGGCCGCGAAGGTTACAAATATGATGTTAATTGTCTTCTAATTGTTGAAATTATAATTCTTAAAATTTTAAATCAAAAGTTACCCACATCTAAAAATAAAGTTACGGACAGTCTGCTTACTTTCGATCAAAAAGTTACGGACATCTTATGCATTTTTTAAAGTTGACCTTGCGCTTTAGTGAACTCTATATTAACAAATTTATAATAATTGTTAGTCATTTCTTTATTCAATAATCCTATAAATATTTACATTCTGCATGAAAAACGTCGCAAAAGGTACATTTTGTATGAATTAAATATCAACGAGTTTAGAGTCCGCCATCTTGTGCTGTGGGTAACTTACAGTGATAGCGATGTCGTTTTAACGACATGTTATGTCGAAATAACGACATCGCGATGTCGTTATAACGACATGTTATGTCGAAATAACGACATGTTATGTCGAAATTACGACATGCTATGTCGTAATTACGACATAAATTTTTTTTGTTGAATGGCCCTTATCGGCTTCCGTAGAAAACAACAAAATGATTAAGAAAATGTAACTCGAATTCACAGTAAAATTACTTTTGTTTGATCACTTAATGATTGCTGTTTGAATTACGCACAGTTGCATACACTATGTCACATAGGTATAGGTTCTCATCAAGGCTGACACGCGAAGTGTCTAGTGGGACATTTGGACTGTAATTGAAAAAAGAGAGTACTACGCTTTATAGGAAATAAGATTCTCGTCTTTGCACAGAAGAGTTGTTGCAATTTTTTAACAAGCAAAGAGCTTTGCACTCTTTCTGCACGAGACAGTATATTTTACGACCTTAATTCGACCGTACGTGACGGTACATTTGCATCTCCCTTGGCGAAAAGGATGATCCTCTAGGGTGGAGTTAGAATAGCAAAACACATACCATACAGACATAGAAATGGGGAAAAAAGCAAGAATTTAACATTATATGTTTCGGAAAACAGTTGAATTAGCACTAAAACATGAACAAAAATGTGATTCCTCAGAATAAAAATGTGTAAAATACTGCGGTAATACAATGTTTATAATTAAATCATATATATGCAATGATAATTTGATACGACAATGAACGTGTATTTATCATATATACTACATGTACATACAACAAAAGCTTCGAATGTCATTGTCAATTTCATTTATAATAAACTCTTATCTGATTCTGATGATGAGCTGCTCTTGGCAATGGTCGACATTATGATATCGGCCATCTGCGAAATATGCCGTCAAACAGGTAGGTTGTTTTATTATACTAAGTTAAGTTAGCTTATAAATACAAAATACGTCATTTGTGATTTTCGCAATATATTACCGAAAATGATACTTCGTTTTTTTTAAATTATTGTGAGGTTGGATTTTAACCAACTTTGAACCAATAGACATGATAGATCTATGCAAAATTGTCGCAGGTTTATTTGGTGGTATTTTTGTTGTGGAGCATTTTCATTTTCATTTTCTGTGATATTGTTTACAAAAGTATTATTTTCGTTCAGAAGTTTGCTGCATATTTCAACTAAATGAAATAAAAACTATTACACGCTTTCACATCAGGAGAAAACCATTAAACAACGAAAAATACAAAATAATTATAGTATAACTAATCGCCGTATTTGAATATCAAAAAATAAGACAACGCGTGACCGAACGACGCATGGATTAAACGAGTGCGCAGCACGAGTTTAATCCATAGCGGCGTTCGGTCACAAGTTGTCTTATTTTTGATATTCAAATACGGCGATTAGTTATACTTTTTATTACATTGTCAAATGGCTTTTTTTTATGAAATTAATGTAGAAAATGTAAGGGACTATATGTTTTTCCTACGCATTTACAATTTGTTTTGATCCGACGTTATCGACGTCTTGACAACGCCTATTGTTGTATGACGTCAGAGAGTGAAATAACCACGTTTATTTCACATGTGAAATTATCGGTTTTTATCTAACTGGGAAATCAATGTAATTTATTGCAACCAATGTAATAAACGAATATACTTTGGACAATTATGTGTCTTTCAACACCTTTTTTTAGCACAGCTGGCCCTTTTCTCATCACTTGGCGTCCGGCGTCCGTCGTCGTCCGTCGTCGTCGTTAACTTTTACAAAAACCTTCTCCTCTGAAACTACTTGGCCAAATTTAACCATACTGAGCCACAATCATCATTGGGGCATCTAGTTTTAAAAATGTGTCCGGTGACCTGCCAAACCAACCAAGATGGCCGCCATGGCTAAAAATAGAAGAAAGGGGTAAAATGTATATTTTGGCTTATAACTCTGAAACCAAAGCATTTACAGCAAATCTGACATGGGTAAAATTGTTTATGAAGTCAATATCTATCTGCCCTGAAATTTTCAGATAAATCGGACAATTGGTTGTTTGGTTGCTGTCCACCCCCCCAAAAAAATTGGTAATTTTTAAGGAAATTTTGCTGTTTTTGGTTATTATCTTGAATACTAAATATAGATAGAGATAAACTGTAAACAGCAGTAATGTTCAGCAAAGTTAGATCTACAAATAAGTCAACATGACCCTTAAGGAGTTATTGCCCTTTTTAGTCCATTTTTAACAATTTTCATATATTTGGTAAATTTTGGTAAGTTTTTACAAAATATTTTCCTCTGTAACTAAAGGGCCAAGTTCATTACAGATAGAGAAAATTTGTAATTAGCAAGAATGTTCAGTAAAGTAAGATCTACAAACACATCACCATCACCAAAACACAATTTTTTCATGAATCCATCTGTGTCCTTTGTTCAATATGCACATAGACCAAGGTGAGCGACACAGGCTCTTAAGAGCCTCTAGTTTTTTGTTGTTGTCAAAATCCAGTCATAAAATGCCGTCAAAATGTATTTTTGAAAAAATATCTAACAAAAAATATATGTGACGAATTTTATTGGCCATGTACTGAAGAACAAGTCGGTTCTTAGTAATATTCATACTAAAAATATTTTTTATCTTTCTTATTTCCACCATTAATCAATATTCAAATAAGTGCAGGTATTCATCCAAGAGTTGTTATTAAACTTTTTGAAAAATTAAAAAGAAAATGTATACGATATTGGTTGTATTCATTTTTATTAGAAATTCAAGCAGCTACCCAAAAGTAAATGAAAATAATTGCATAACGAACTGGATTAAAACAAATTTAAGAATGAAAAAGCATACATATAAAGGGACATAATTTAATGAAAGGGGGGAGTCTTTCATTTCTATAATAATCTTTCATTTTTTAGCCTATTTTATCGGGTTTTTTTTTAGCTCACCTGACCTGAAAGGTCAAGTGAGCTTTTCTCATCACTTGGCGTCCGTCGTCCGCAACCTTTTCAAAAATCTTCTCCTCTGAAACTACTGGGCCAAATTTAACTAAACTTTGCTACAATCATCATTGGGGTATCTAGTTTAAAAAATGTGTCCGGTGACCCGTCCAACTAACCAAGATAGCACATAGGGGTAAAATTTAGATTTTGGCACAACCCGTTGTTGGGTTGCTGCCCCAGAATTTAAAAGTCTTTCATTTCTATAATAATCTTTCATTTTTTAGCCTATTTTATCGGGTTTTTTTTTAGCACACCTGACCTGAAAGAGCTTTTCTCATCACTTGGCGTCCGTCGTCCGCAACCTTTTCAAAAATCTTCTCCTCTGAAACTACTGGGGCAAATTTAACTAAACTTTGCTACAATCATCATTGGGGTATCTAGTTTTAAAAATGTGTCCGGTGACCCGGCCAACTAACCAAGATAGCACATAGGGGTAAAATGTAGATTTTGGCACAACCCGTTGTTGGGTTGCTGCCCCAGAATTGGTAATTTAAAGGAAATTTTGCCGTTTTTTATAATTATCTTGAATACTATTGTAGATATAATTAAACTGTAAACAGCAATAATGTTCAGCAAAGTAAGATCTACAAATAAGTTAACATTACCAAAATTGTCAGTCGATCCCTTAAGGAGTTATTGCCCTTTATAGTCAATTTTTAACAATTTTTACACGATTTTGTAATCTTTTACAAAAATCTTCTCCTTTGAAACTACCGGGCCAAATTTAACCAAACTTGGCCACAATCATCATTAGGGTATCTAGTTTATAAAATGTGTCCGGTGACCTGGCCAACCTAGCAAGATGGCTGACATGGCTAAAAAAAGAACATAGGTGTAAAATGTAGATTTTGGCGTGTATCTCTGAAACCAAAGCATTTAAAGCAAATCTGACAGGGAGTAAAAATGTTCATCAGATTAAGATTTATCTGCCCACAAATTTTCAGAAAAATTCGATAACCCATTGTTGGGTTTCTGTCCCTGAATTGGTTATTTTAAGGAAATTTTGCAGTTTTTGGTTATTATCTTAGATTATCATAGTATCTGATAATATATAATATCTAATACTATTAATTATGTTTTAACCTAATTTCACATGATTTACAAAGCATCAGTAAATACAGGTGAGCGACACAGGCTCTTGAGAGCCTCTAGATATATTTTTTATCCAATTTCTCCATTCTGTACATTTAACGCCCTTGAATAATCCCTATTCTTCATATAAATATTAGCACATATAATTCTCTATTCTTCCTTTTCTTATTGCCCTAAGTTATTCTGAACTTTATGTCCATCATAATGGTTTTAATACATATAACCCAGTTAAGTTTTTAATCGTATTAAACTTCAAAATTTGCTAATAATATTTACATAGATCATGCATGAATTGTCTTAAAACTTTTCCAGGTTTTTTATCAGAAAATAATTTGGGGTGAAAACACACCTATTTTAGCCAGAGGCTCAACATGAACCTTAATTGCAAGAACCATGTAGTACTACATGCTATGACAAACGAAGATATATTCAATACATAACAAACAAACAAAAGACAGCAGAGAACAGTTATTAACATCTAGTATAACATAATATAATTACATTGTCGGAAAAAATACAATTTATTTGTATGAGCTTTGGAAACAGGAAGAAAAGCGAGGCTCGCCGAGCTTTTTTAATGTTTCGTAGCGAGTACACATATTTTTTTCCCGACAATGTACATATATTGTTTTTATTGTATTTCTGTGTGTGTTACTTTACATTGTAATGTTGTGTTTCTGTTGTGTCGTAGTTCTCTTATATTGATGCGTTTCTCTCAGTTTTAGTTTGTAACCCGTATTTGTTTTTTTCTCAATCGATTTATGAATTTCGAACAGCTAGCGGTATACTACTGTTGCCTTTATTTATCCTGAAATTTACATCTAACACATGAAACTGTCATTGTCGATCTTATTTTTCAAAGAAATCGACAACTTAAACGCGGACCGCGAAGAGGATCCCAAAATGAACTGTTATGCAAAAAGAAATGTCCATATTACCGTTTGCTCTAAACATGAGGCGGGGACAACAAGAGACTTTATTTGTACAAATACAAATAAGGGCAAAAAAGTATTTGGGTACCTGTTTTTGTACAATTGTTGGCTGATTGAAAGATAAAATATAAATTATCTGCCTTGACATGTTGATTGCGACTGACTATTTTCTATATTGTAGCATCCCATTATTTTCTATTCTGTATACTTTTGTCATACTTTTCTCCAGGTTTTGCCTGCCAGGTTTTTCCCATTATTTTCCTATTCTGTAATCAAGAATTGTATCCAGGGTATTTCGCAAATGGATAATTATTTTGTAGAATATATGCATTTATACATGAAAATGAATATCAACTTTGGTTCTGTTGCAGATAGGAGACGATAGTAAAGTTTAGGACTATATGAACGTATCGGATACTGGTATGTCAAATATTACTAAAGTAGTCGATAGATACGTAGAAGTTTTTGATGCGGACCAGGACAGCTACGTTTTGCATCCGTGGACTTGGTTAGATCCACAAGGAGGAACACCACATTATGTCTTCATTCTACCGGTCGTAGCACTCGTTGCCCTGGTTACCAACATTACCATTGGCATCGTGATTGTGAAGGAAAAACTTGTGTCGTCTGCTAATATCATTATGATTGGTATTGCCGTATCTGATACTTTGACTGTTCTGTCTCCAACACCATTGTTAGTAACGATTTACTGGCAGAATTTCGCAAAAGAAGTTCCATTTGACCTATGCGTAGTTTGGGAGTATTTTATGAAAAACATCTGCGCAGTAACACATACCGCCTCGGTTTGGCTAACTATGTACCTGGGTATCAATAGGTATCTTGGAATATGCCATCCGTTCGTGATGCGAAGACGGTGTACGATTAAATCAACTGTGCAAACGATATTTTTCATATATACTGTCTCAGTCTTGTTTCATTTGTGTCGATTCGTAGATACCAAGTACGTACCCGAGTTTGTATCAAACAGTTCAACTAACACGTGCTCGGCAAGATATGCTGATTGGGTAGGTGATGTAAATAACCAGAGGACCTACGAATGCATATACTACTGGTGTCATATAATTTGTATTTCTATTATTCCTTGCTCTGTTTTACTTATCCTTGACACAATAATGCTGAGACAGATCAGAAAATCAGAAATTAAAAGGAGTATTTTTCAAACTGAAAACCAAAAGGAGGCTAGTAAACGAAAACAAAGTGACAGTATAAGAACAACTAAAATAATAGTAACAATTCTAGCTATAGTTTGTGTGTTGGAATTAAGTCTCGGAACAATTCTGGCTTTGTGGACTCTAAATATGATGGGATATTTAACGATATCGGAAGATATATTAGGCCGTACCAGTACTTTAATCCATTTTGCTATTTACATCAGCTATCCTTTTATATTTTTGTTGTACTGTCGTCTAAGTTCACAATTTAAGAAGGGGATAAGTGGATTGTTAAGTTGTGAATCTTCATCAAGAAGAAAGCGTACGGCAACTCAATCACTGAGTTTGAAGACTCAATCCTCACTCATTATAGATCCGCCTTGACATCATGATTAAATATCAATTTTACGCAATTCAGCCAACATTCCACGATCTGAAACATTTAGTAAATAAACTACTATCAATCGGACGTCCACTCGTTTTTCAATACAATTTGGTGTTGTCCTTTCATAGTTAGCAATTGTAAAAAAAAGGTTTTTACTAGTGTAATACGTATACACAATAAGAAAAATATGTCTTGGGATAACGTGCGTATAATACACGACCAACAACGGTAAAATATTTAACTTGACGTTTTATATTGAACTTTAATGGTTGTCCTTCAAGTCGAATAATTTTCAGAGAAAAAAGTTTATACTTGTGTAATACGTATCCACAATACGACAAATATGTCCTGGATAAAACAACGGTAAAACGTACATTTGTTTTTAACTTTACGTGCATTGAAGTTTATGTTGTCCTTCAAGTCTGATAATTTTCAGATGTTTTATGTATGGTCATATGTGTTTTACAGTGAAGTCGTGTCCGTTTCGATGTACATATTTATCATGTGATGGAATCTGTCTCTCTTTTAAATAAACGTGCCATTGTTTATTCTAACATAAATTCTAACATCAATCGACTGGATATTAAACAACTGTCATACCCCTGACTTGGTTTGTGTTGAAAAACGGTGGCTTAAACCTGGTTTTAAAACTAGCTAAACCTCTCACTTGACTTGTATGACATTATGTTGACAACAATGTGCAAATAAAGCAAACAGACATAATAGGTCTTAATTATAGGTACAGTAGCCAACATTGTTGTTATCTTAATCAGTGTAAAAGCAAACAAATATGTCCCCAAAAAAGACAAGAATACAAAACATGATATTCTGATGGAAGAGTACTATCCAACATGAAAAAGATGTACTGATTGCTAATGAGACAACTCGATCTCCACAAATGACACAAAAATTAACAGCTATAGATCCCCATACTCCTTCAACAATGAGCAAAGACATACCAAATAGTCAGCTATACAAGACTTTTTTCAGCCTTGCCGTAACCATAATAACTTCCAGTGTGCATAACAAATTTCAATCCCTAATGACTCAATGAAATGAATAACCAGGATTTCCCAGATCATTCATCTAAAGTTTGTTTCATCTTTGCACAATGTGTGCAACAGTGACAAACATTGGCAATCGCAAATAAATGAAAAGAGGATCTCAAACTATTGAACGGCATGACTGCCTTATGTTGATGATCAGCATTATATGCGGTGGTCACAACATTATATGAGGTGCTCACACCATTATATTCAGTGCTCACAACATTAAATGCAGTGCTCACAACATTATATACAGTGTTCACAACATTATATGAAGTGCTCACAACATTATACGCAGTGGTCCAAACATAATATGCAGTGCTCACAACATTATATGAAGTGCTCACAACATTATATGCAGTGGTTACAACATTAAACGATTTTTGTTGATGAAGGTGATGATCAGTGACGATGATGATGATGTTTGATGTATGTGATGGTGGTGGTTTAGATTCGGTAAACTTCGGGTTTTATTAGCGGAAATTACTGAATCCATAATTTGTAATGCCCAGCAAACAAATTGAAACAGTTAGTGAAGTCATGTTATTAATAAAGCAGTATACAATATTTAAAACTGATTGAAATAAGGAAACTAAGAAGTATGATCAATTTACCACAAATTTATTCCACACCAGGGCATTTTTAACCTATTTTAATTATCAGTTTCATCATATTCACAACTAAATATGTATATACTTTAAGTATTGAATAAATTGCTTCGCCGAGCGCAGCTGGATACGACCACAGAGGTCAAACCATGAACCGTTGGGACAAAAATGGACACAATATTCACGCTTGATACAGTTCTGAATTTCGATTGTAATTAAATATTTGACACATAATAGGTTTCTGACACAGAATAACTGTAGTCAAAGAACTTAGAATTCGTGATATAATTTGAATTTATACTTATTTTTTTGCTTTTGCACTACGCTGTTGTGAATTGCCCCACCCCCTCCCAAAAATCAAAAAAACAACATCCCCTTTTTCTAAAATTTATTTTGCGCAATACACTGTGCTGTTTACCTTCCTTACACTGGTTTCATATTGTCTTAAATGGCCATTAACCAAATCCTTGTTTTTCCCTCTTTTTTGCCTCTAATTCCTAAACGGTTTGAGTCATTACACCCCCACCCCCCCTCACCCCCAGCCATCCTAACCACCGCTTTGTGGTATGGAAACTTGTGGTAAAATTTCAGAGATATCCATACACTTAAAAAGAAGTTAATGTCTGAAAAATGTTTTTTTGGGCCCCTTTTTGGCCCCTTATTCACAAACAGATGAGACCATAGCCACCAAAATCAATCCGAACCTTTCTTTAGTGGTTATAAACCTTGTGCTATTGATTTCTTTTTTTCTATTTACTTATACAAAGTAATTGTCCGGAAAACCATCTGTCTTCGGACGACGCTGACGACGACGACGACGACAACGTGATAGCAATATACGACCATTTTTGTCATTTTTTGCGGTCGTATCAACACATATATATTTATACACATATATAATTGTGCATTTCGGATCATTTTACTCAATATATAAATAACTTCAGATTACACGGGACTGCAATTTAGATATGTCTCAGGAGAACCAATCTGTCAGAATTCTACTGTTCATTTTTTTCTCTTTTCTATTAATGTTGGTCTGCGGTGTTATTCGAAATATAATTTTACTAAAACATATACGATTTTATATCTTATTTTAAAAAGGCATGGCACAGCCAGTTTTAGTGCAAAATTATTATTTTGTGAATTTTAATCCTTTTAAGTATATAATTCGGACTATGCTAATCATAAAAGTCAAATAAGTTTCGACAATTTTCCAATTTTTACCCCGTGTGTGATCCATATATGAAAGAAAGAAGCCGCACAGAAACAATCAAGATCCGTCGTGAAAAGTAACTTTCCAGATAACGAAGTTATTCAGATATGAAATTTTCAACCTCTAGCTTACATTGATCCTAACATGGGATATGAAAAAAAAATTGTTAGCAAAAATAACAGAAAACCCCTAGACAAGCTTGTATGTGAGAAGAAATTGGACGCCAATAACAGCAACGAGAAGAATTCACAGTAAAACAATACTAGTAGTTCTCCAATAATATAATTATATTACAATTATATATTGACATAATAACGAGTGTCGTTTTTTCTGCTTCTGTTATTGTGACAAAAATTGTGTGCGGACCCTCAATAAAATCAAAGAAGTGCTCAGTAACAAATAGCATATGTGTTGTTGCTATCATCAGGATTTTAATCAGAACCAATCGTGCGTAAAATATAGGTCGAGGCGATAAACTTTTTTCAAGGTCCATTGTTATCAAAGAAGTACGATCTAAAAGATATTATTCTTCTATGACTTGTACATGTAGTTGATTAAATTTTGTATCATAATGTATCTTAACCAGAATTAATTTAGGTCGAGATTTTTCATGGACAATCGTTACTAACAGTATATCATTCTTTTTTTACTCACAGTTTGTTTCAATCTTTACCTAAATGCAAAACTTAGATGCATGTTTTTTTTTTTTGGTTAGTTGTTAGTGGCTTTGAACTAGCTGTCAGTAACTGCGAGTAATCTCAGATCAGTACCTTTTGTTGTTGGGATATCCACGTCCACTCTGTAAGATATATTTATATTTGTATCCATCTAATGAGTTAAGCCTTTTTCAACTGATTTTTATGGTCCGTTCTTATGTTGTTCTGTTACACCACTGTCCTAGGTTGGAGGGAGGGTTGGGATCCCGCTAACATGTTAAAACCGACACATTCTGTATGAATGTGTCTGTCCCAAGTCAGGAGCCTGTGTGGTTGTCGTTTGTTGATGTGTTACATGTTTGTTCTTCGTTCGTTTGTTTGTACCTAAATTAGGCCGTTAGTTTTCTTCTTTGGGATGTTATCATTTTGGGGCCTTTTATAGCTGACTATGCGATAAGGGCTTGGCTCACTGTTGAAGAATGTACTGTGACCTGTAGTTGTTAATTTCTGTGTCATTTGGTCTCTTGTGGAAAGCTATTTCATTGGCAAGCATACCACTTTTTTCATATATTAACCGTGCAGACTGATGGACAAACGTAGTAAACGTTTCATTCACCTCCACAAACTCAGTTTTCATAAGAGATGATAAATATAAATGAAAATGTAAAACTGGGTCTTAAAAGGGTAATTTTTTCTGATGAAAGTTTATATCTCTATATAAGGCTGCTGCTTATATTTAGAAGACAAACTGCTTGACGTGCTAAAAAGCTTGTAAACAATGGAATAATTGATGTAAAGTTGTGTTAAACACCTACAATGAAATTCTTTAAACTGCATTTTCCATATCTGTTAGATACTTATTCATGTAAAAATGCCAAATTCTGAAAATCGATGTCTTATAATGTCTCTATCATGACATATTTAAGCAAGCGTAATATGGCAATTAGGTCTTATAGAAAGCTGACTGTTTTATTTAAAATGTAATTAAGCTTTTTAAAACTGAGTACTGACTATGAAGTCGCACCTAGCTAAAGTTGTTCAGTAGGAAATGAACTCGAGGCATATGTCATACAAATTTTCCTTCGATATTTCATTAACTAAAATCTTTATTTTAAACTAACATCATGTCATGCGTATTTCTTACGACGAACAGAACTAGTTCATTCATCCACCTCTTAGTTTCATCTTTTCCTCAGAATGAACTTCCAATAAATTAGTAAAATTATGTCTGTCCAATTGCAGACAATAGCAGGCGTTAGTTTTTTTTCTGATATAGTTTTCAATCGAATTGCCTAGATAAATAAATAAATAGATAGATAGATAGATAGATAGATAGATAGATAGATAGATAGATAGATAGATAGATAGATAGATAGATAGATAGATAGATAGATAGATAGATAGATAGATAGATAGATAGATAGATAGATAGATAGATAGATAGATAGATAGATAGATAGATAGATAGATAGATAGATAGATAGATAGATAGATAGATAGATAGATAGATAGATAGATAGATAGATAGATAGATAGATAGATAGATAGATAGATAGATAGATAGATAGATAGATAGATAGATAGATAGATAGATAGATAGATAGATAGATAGATAGATAGATAGATAGATAGATAGATAGATAGATAGATAGATAGATAGATAGATAGATAGATAGATAGATAGATAGATAGATAGATAGATAGATAGATAGATAGATAGATAGATAGATAGATAGATAGATAGATAGATAGATAGATAGATAGATAGATAGATAGATAGATAGATAGATAGATAGATAGATAGATAGATAGATAGATAGATAGATAGATAGATAGATAGATAGATAGATAGATAGATAGATAGATAGATAGATAGATAGATAGATAGATAGATAGATAGATAGATAGATAGATAGATAGATAGTTTATTCTCATAAAACCATGCAAAGATGTTACTGTACAAAGGTTACAGAGAAGTTAAAAAATAATATACATAAAAATGATAACACCAATTTGTTTACCAATTTGTTTGCGGGGCACTATCAATTATGATTGTATTCGGTAATTTCCGATAAAAAAATCCGAAGTTTACCGAATGAACCACCACCATCACATACATCAATCATCATCATCACCTTCATCAACATAAAACGTATAATGTTGTGAGCACTTTATATAATGTTGTGATCACTTCGTATAATGTTGTGAGCACTGCATATAATGTTTGGACCACTGCGTATAATGTTGTGAGCACTGCATATAATGTTTGGACCACTGCGTATAATGTTGTGAGCACTTCATATAATGTTGTGAACACTGCATATAATGTTGTTCAAGCACTTCATATAATGTTGTGAGTACCGCATATAATGGTGTGACAACTGCATATAATGATGTGAGCTCCCTTACAGAACTGAAATGTATAGCTTGCAGAAACCCTTTGAATAATGTTTGCACCTCCTGCAAACATTGCAGCTTTTTGCTGCAAGCTTGCGGCAAGTTTGCAGAAACAAATATGTTTGCAGTGACGTCGCGTACGGTGTTGGTGTTAGTTTTAGTAACGTTAGTTTGACGTTATTTTTCATGCATTGTATAAATAACGTCGTACGTTTTTCATTTCGTGCAGCTCAATCAAAAAGCATAATTTATATGAGCGGTTTGCTGACTTGCTACGTATAGAACCGAAATGCAAAAGCGGCACATATTTTTTTTAAGTACAGTTAAATTAAAATAAAAAAAATATTATTCATTTAAATCATAAAACTGCCAGGAACTATATTTATAGACAACCAATATACGAGTGACCAAACAGGTCGTTTTTGAAGAAAGATAAAATATCCTTGCTTTTTTTTTCTATTAAGTCTTTGGTCTTCTCTTCTGCATTTTCTCACTTTATTATACATGCAATAACATTTTTAACTGCATGTTTGCAAATATATAGTGTGCAACAAACAGATTGTGGGGTAAACGTCAATGAGACAGCAACCTAGCGACAAAAATATGCAAACGACATGTGCCCGCTGAACGGTGAAAAGGAGATGCGAGTTTCCCTCCATGAGACAGCATCCCAACGACTACAGATATATTTGAATAACATATTCACTTTGCTGATGCTACCATTTGTTTGGTTTATTTCAAGCTGCTTTTTTTTTTTGCAGATAAAAAAAAAACTGTCCGCAATGACAAAGCCAGTGGTGATGAAAGTGGCATTAAACACCAAAAAAGCAATAAAATAAATCAGGGTTTATCAAGACCCTTTCCTACACCGTATTTGGTTTGGTAAACAAGAATCCGTTGAAGGGATTTTAAATTGACTAAAGTAATGTTTTGCAACACATACATGTACTATCTTCTTGTATTATGACTGATATATTTGTCGCTGGACATGAAGCAGATTCATTGATGATTAAAAGTTCTTCTTGATCTATTAACTGGAGTTTTAAATTAACTAAAGCAATGTTTTGCAACACCTATATGTTACTATCTTTTTTGAAATGTGACTGATATATTTGTCGCTGGACATGAAGCAGCTACATCTAATAAAATGTGTTCATCAATGCCTTGTAGTATTGATTGATTTATTAAGAAACATAAATTATAATATCAGTTTGTACTTGTTTCAAACAAGTATATGACTAAGAAGTGTCAGAAGATTTAAAAGAAAGGTAGGGAGGGTACAGCATCAGTAATAGAGGGCCTGTGTTTGAAGGTCTTTGTGTCCATCACTATTTTAGTGTGGAGACCTTTAAGTATAAACTTTATAAAGATTTAACTTTATATTTTAAGTTACACTAGTCAGTTCGTTGCTAAACTTTAGGACGACAGCTTTATATATAGAATGTTTTGTCTTACAACGAAAAGGTGTGGTTTATGCCCAAGGATTGCAAAATTTCGGAGAATGTATCGCGCAGTCATTATTTGGATGCATCATTCGGTAGCTAAGTAGACATGTCGTTGGGAAGCACAATTGTGATACACTGACTGTGTCTGTAAAGATTATATGCGCAAAATGGCAATAGAGTTACGTCCCTGCTAAACTGAAGTCTGTAGGTTTGAGCTCTGGAGTTCCCAGTGAAGACATTTTTTTTTTTTTTTTTTGGCAAACACACATTTTTAAGATTTACAGTTACTAAATAAAACAAAAGTTGAAATCTGTAGTACATCTTAACACAAACTCGTGTGCTTACTTATTATGAACTGCTTAATGACATGAAATATAAAGTCATTTAGACACATGGGAAAAGTCGCACTTTTAAAACAACGATTTTTACGCTGATTAAGTAGACAGAGTTGCCTTTCATACATTTTTGACACTTCATCCCACAATGCAATCCGAAAAAGTTCAAATTTCAAGAAATAATGATACATATCACTATCAAACAAATAACTTATAATGTTAAGCTATACATTTTCACATAAAAGACACAGTACTTATAGTTTACATTCATAAAACTGTCAGGAACTATATTTATAGACAACCAATATACGAGTGACCAAACAGGTCGTTTTTGAAGAAAGATCAAATATCCTTGCTTTTTTTTTCTATTAAGTCTTTGGTCTTCTCTTCTGCATTTTCTCACTTTATTATACATGCAATAACATTTTTAACTGCATGTTTGCAAATATATAGTGTGCAACAAACAGATTGTGGGGTAAACGTCAATGAGACAGCAACCTAGCGACAAAAATATGCAAACGACATGTGCACGCTGAACGGTGAAAAGGAGATGCGAGTTTCCCTCCATGAGACAGCATCCCAACGACTACAGATATATTTGAATAACATATTCACTTTGCTGATGCTACCATTTGTTTGGGTTTATTTCAAGCTGCTTTTTTTTTTGCAGATAAAAAAAAACTGTCCGCAATGACAAAGCCAGTGGTGATGAAAGTGGCATTAAACACCAAAAAAGCAATAAAATAAATCAGGGTTTATCAAGACCCTTTCCTACACCGTATTTGGTTTGGTAAACAAGAATCCGTTGAAGGGATTTTAAATTGACTAAAGTAATGTTTTGCAACACATACATGTACTATCTTCTTGTATTATGACTGATATATTTGTCGCTGGACAGGAAGCAGATTCAGTGATGATTAAAAGTTCTTCTTGATCTATTAACTGGAGTTTTAAATTAACTAAAGCAATGTTTTGCAACACCTATATGTTACTATCTTTTTTGAAATGTGACTGATATATTTGTCGCTGGACATGAAGCAGCTACATCTAATAAAATGTGTTCATCAATGCCTTGTAGTATTGATTGATTTATTAAGAAACATAAATTATAATATCAGTTTGTACTTGTTTCAAACAAGTATATGACTAAGAAGTGTCAGAAGATTTTAAAGAAAGGTAGGGAGGGTACAGCATCAGTAATAGAGGGCATGTGTTTGAAGGTCTTTGTGTCCATCACTATTTTAGTGTGGAGACCTTTAAGTATAAGCTTTATAAAGTTTTAACTTTATATTTTAAGTTACACTAGTCAGTTCGTTGCTAAACTTTAGGACGACAGCTTTATATATAGAATGTTTTGTCTTACAACGAAAAGGTGTGGCTTATGCCCAAGGATTGCAAAATTTCGGAGAATGTATCGCGCAGTCATTATTTGGATGCATCATTCGGTAGCTAAGTAGACATGTCGTTGGGAAGCACAATTGTGATACACTGACTGTGTCTGTAAAGATTATATGCGCAAAATGGCAATAGAGTTACGTCCCTGCTAAACTGAAGTCTGTAGGTTTGAGCTCTGGAGTTCCCAGTGAAGACATTTTTTTTTTTTTTTTTTGGCAAACACACATTTTTAAGATTTACAGTTACTAAATAAAACAAAAGTTGAAATCTGTAGTACATCTTAACACAAACTCGTGTGCTTACTTATTATGAACTGCTTAATGACATGAAATATAAAGTCATTTAGACACATGGGAAAAGTCGCACTTTTAAAACAACGATTTTTACGCTGATTAAGTAGACAGAGTTGCCTTTCATACATTTTTGACACTTCATCCCACAATGCAATCCGAAAAAGTTCAAATTTCAAGAAATAATGATACATATCACTATCAAACAAATAACTTATAATGTTAAGCTATACATTTTCACATAAAAGACACAGTACTTATAGTTTACATTCATAAAACTGTCAGGAACTATATTTATAGACAACCAATATACGAGTGACCAAACAGGTCGTTTTTGAAGAAAGATCAAATATCCTTGCTTTTTTTTTCTATTAAGTCTTTGGTCTTCTCTTCTGCATTTTCTCACTTTATTATACATGCAATAACATTTTTAACTGCATGTTTGCAAATATATAGTGTGCAACAAACAGATTGTGGGGTAAACGTCAATGAGACAGCAACCTAGCGACAAAAATATGCAAACGACATGTGCACGCTGAACGGTGAAAAGGAGATGCGAGTTTCCCTCCATGAGACAGCATCCCAACGACTACAGATATATTTGAATAACATATTCACTTTGCTGATGCTACCATTTGTTTGGGTTTATTTCAAGCTGCTTTTTTTTTTGCAGATAAAAAAAAAACTGTCCGCAATGACAAAGCCAGTGGTGATGAAAGTGGCATTAAACACCAAAAAAGCAATAAAATAAATCAGGGTTTATCAAGACCCTTTCCTACACCGTATTTGGTTTGGTAAACAAGAATCCGTTGAAGGGATTTTAAATTGACTAAAGTAATGTTTTGCAACACATACATGTACTATCTTCTTGTATTATGACTGATATATTTGTCGCTGGACAGGAAGCAGATTCAGTGATGATTAAAAGTTCTTCTTGATCTATTAACTGGAGTTTTAAATTAACTAAAGCAATGTTTTGCAACACCTATATGTTACTATCTTTTTTGAAATGTGACTGATATATTTGTCGCTGGACATGAAGCAGCTACATCTAATAAAATGTGTTCATCAATGCCTTGTAGTATTGATTGATTTATTAAGAAACATAAATTATAATATCAGTTTGTACTTGTTTCAAACAAGTATATGACTAAGAAGTGTCAGAAGATTTTAAAGAAAGGTAGGGAGGGTACAGCATCAGTAATAGAGGGCATGTGTTTGAAGGTCTTTGTGTCCATCACTATTTTAGTGTGGAGACCTTTAAGTATAAGCTTTATAAAGTTTTAACTTTATATTTTAAGTTACACTAGTCAGTTCGTTGCTAAACTTTAGGACGACAGCTTTATATATAGAATGTTTTGTCTTACAACGAAAAGGTGTGGCTTATGCCCAAGGATTGCAAAATTTCGGAGAATGTATCGCGCAGTCATTATTTGGATGCATCATTCGGTAGCTAAGTAGACATGTCGTTGGGAAGCACAATTGTGATACACTGACTGTGTCTGTAAAGATTATATGCGCAAAATGGCAATAGAGTTACGTCCCTGCTAAACTGAAGTCTGTAGGTTTGAGCTCTGGAGTTCCCAGTGAAGACATTTTTTTTTTTTTTTTTTGGCAAACACACATTTTTAAGATTTACAGTTACTAAATAAAACAAAAGTTGAAATCTGTAGTACATCTTAACACAAACTCGTGTGCTTACTTATTATGAACTGCTTAATGACATGAAATATAAAGTCATTTAGACACATGGGAAAAGTCGCACTTTTAAAACAACGATTTTTACGCTGATTAAGTAGACAGAGTTGCCTTTCATACATTTTTGACACTTCATCCCACAATGCAATCCGAAAAAGTTCAAATTTCAAGAAATAATGATACATATCACTATCAAACAAATAACTTATAATGTTAAGCTATACATTTTCACATAAAAGACACAGTACTTATAGTTTACATTCATAAAACTGTCAGGAACTATATTTATAGACAACCAATATACGAGTGACCAAACAGGTCGTTTTTGAAGAAAGATCAAATATCCTTGCTTTTTTTTTCTATTAAGTCTTTGGTCTTCTCTTCTGCATTTTCTCACTTTATTATACATGCAATAACATTTTTAACTGCATGTTTGCAAATATATAGTGTGCAACAAACAGATTGTGGGGTAAACGTCAATGAGACAGCAACCTAGCGACAAAAATATGCAAACGACATGTGCACGCTGAACGGTGAAAAGGAGATGCGAGTTTCCCTCCATGAGACAGCATCCCAACGACTACAGATATATTTGAATAACATATTCACTTTGCTGATGCTACCATTTGTTTGGGTTTATTTGAAGCTGCTTTTTTTTTTTGTCCGCAATGACAAAGCCAGTGGTGATGAAAGTGGCATTAAATACCAAAAAAAGCAATAAAATAAATCAGGGTTTATCAAGACCCTTTCCTACACCGTATTTGGTTTGGTAAACAAGAATCCGTTGAAGGGATTTTAAATTGACTAAAGTAATGTTTTGCAACACATACATGTACTATCTTCTTGTATTATGACTGATATATTTGTCGCTGGACATGAAGCAGATTCATCCATGATTAAAAGTTCTTCTTGATCTATTAACTGGAGTTTTAAATTAACTAAAGCAATGTTTTGCAACACCTATATGTTACTATCTTTTTTGAAATGTGACTGATATATTTGTCGCTGGACATGAAGCAGCTACATCTAATAAAATGTGTTCATCAATGCCTTGTAGTATTGATTGATTTATTAATAAACATAAATTATAATATCAGTTTGTACTTGTTTCAAACAAGTATATGACTAAGAAGTGTCAGAAGATTTAAAAGAAAGGTAGGGAGGGTACAGCATCAGTAATAGAGGGCCTGTGTTTGAAGGTCTTTGTGTCCATCACTATTTTAGTGTGGAGACCTTTAAGTATAAACTTTATAAAGTAATTTTATATTTTAAGTTACACTAGTCAGTTCGTTGCTAAACTTTAGGACGACAGCTTTATATATAGAATGTTTTGTCTTACTACGAAAAGGTGTGGTTTATGCCCAAGGATTGCAAAATTTCGGAGAATGTATCGCGCAGTCATTATTTGGATGCATCATTCGGTAGCTAAGTAGACATGTCGTTGGGAAGCACAATTGTGATACACTGACTGTGTCTGTAAAGATGCTATGCGCAAAATGGCAATAGAGTTACGTCCCTGCTAAACTGAAGTCTGTAGGTTTCAGCTCTGGAGTTCCCAGTGAAGACATATTTTTTTTTTTTTTTTTTTTTTTTGGCAAACACACATTTTTTAAGATTTACAGTTACTAAATAAAACAAAAGTTGAAATCTGTAGTACATCTTAACACAAACTCGTGTGCTTACTTATTATGAACTGCTTAATGACATGAAATATAAAGTCATTTAGACACATGGGAAAAGTCGCACTTTTAAAACAACGATTTTTACGCTGATTAAGTAGACAGAGTTGCCTTTCATACATTTTTGACACTTCATCCCACAATGCAATCCGAAAAAGTTCAAATTTCAAGAAATAATGATACATATCACTATCAAACAAATAACTTATAATGTTAAGCTATACATTTTCACATAAAAGACACAGTACTTATAGTTTACATTCATAAAACTGTCAGGAACTATATTTATAGACAACCAATATACGAGTGACCAAACAGGTCGTTTTTGAAGAAAGATAAAATATCCTTGCTTTTTTTTTTCTATTAAGTCTTTGGTCTTCTCTTCTGCATTTTCTCACTTTATTATACATGCAATAACATTTTTAACTGCATGTTTGCAAATATATAGTGTGCAACAAACAGATTGTGGGGTAAACGTCAAAGAGACAGCAACCTAGCGACAAAAATATGCAAACGACATGTGCACACTGAACGGTGAAAAGGAGATGCGAGTTTCCCTCCATGAGACAGCATCCCAACGACTACAGATATATATGAATAACATATTCACTTTGCTTATGCTACCATTTGTTTGGGTTTATTTCAAGCTGCTTTTTTTTTTGTCCGCAATGACAAAGCCAGTGGTGATGAAAGTGGCATTAAATACCAAAAAAGGCAATAAAATAAATCAGGGTTTATCAAGACCCTTTCCTACACCGTATTTGGTTTGGTAAACAAGAATCCGTTGAAGGGATTTTAAATTGACTAAAGTAATGTTTTGCAACACATACATGTACTATCTTCTTGTATTATGACTGATATATTTGTCGCTGGACATGAAGCAGATTCATCCATGATTAAAAGTTCTTCTTGATCTATTAACTGGAGTTTTAAATTAACTAAAGCAATGTTTTGCAACACCTATATGTTACTATCTTTTTTGAAATGTGACTGATATATTTGTCGCTGGACATGAAGCAGCTACATCTAATAAAATGTGTTCATCAATGCCTTGTAGTATTGATTGATTTATTAATAAACATAAATTATAATATCAGTTTGTACTTGTTTCAAACAAGTATATGACTAAGAAGTGTCAGAAGATTTAAAAGAAAGGTAGGGAGGGTACAGCATCAGTAATAGAGGGCCTGTGTTTGAAGGTCTTTGTGTCCATCACTATTTTAGTGTGGAGACCTTTAAGTATAAACTTTATAAAGTAATTTTATATTTTAAGTTACACTAGTCAGTTCGTTGCTAAACTTTAGGACGACAGCTTTATATATAGAATGTTTTGTCTTACTACGAAAAGGTGTGGTTTATGCCCAAGGATTGCAAAATTTCGGAGAATGTATCGCGCAGTCATTATTTGGATGCATCATTCGGTAGCTAAGTAGACATGTCGTTGGGAAGCACAATTGTGATACACTGACTGTGTCTGTAAAGATGCTATGCGCAAAATGGCAATAGAGTTACGTCCCTGCTAAACTGAAGTCTGTAGGTTTCAGCTCTGGAGTTCCCAGTGAAGACATATTTTTTTTTTTTTTTTTTTTTTTTGGCAAACACACATTTTTTAAGATTTACAGTTACTAAATAAAACAAAAGTTGAAATCTGTAGTACATCTTAACACAAACTCGTGTGCTTACTTATTATGAACTGCTTAATGACATGAAATATAAAGTCATTTAGACACATGGGAAAAGTCGCACTTTTAAAACAACGATTTTTACGCTGATTAAGTAGACAGAGTTGCCTTTCATACATTTTTGACACTTCATCCCACAATGCAATCCGAAAAAGTTCAAATTTCAAGAAATAATGATACATATCACTATCAAACAAATAACTTATAATGTTAAGCTATACATTTTCACATAAAAGACACAGTACTTATAGTTTACATTCATAAAACTGTCAGGAACTATATTTATAGACAACCAATATACGAGTGACCAAACAGGTCGTTTTTGAAGAAAGATCAAATATCCTTGCTTTTTTTTTCTATTAAGTCTTTGGTCTTCTCTTCTGCATTTTCTCACTTTATTATACATGCAATAACATTTTTAACTGCATGTTTGCAAATATATAGTGTGCAACAAACAGATTGTGGGGTAAACGTCAATGAGACAGCAACCTAGCGACAAAAATATGCAAACGACATGTGCACGCTGAACGGTGAAAAGGAGATGCGAGTTTCCCTCCATGAGACAGCATCCCAACGACTACAGATATATTTGAATAACATATTCACTTTGCTGATGCTACCATTTGTTTGGGTTTATTTGAAGCTGCTTTTTTTTTTTTTGTCCGCAATGACAAAGCCAGTGGTGATGAAAGTGGCATTAAATACCAAAAAAAGCAATAAAATAAATCAGGGTTTATCAAGACCCTTTCCTACACCGTATTTGGTTTGGTAAACAAGAATCCGTTGAAGGGATTTTAAATTGACTAAAGTAATGTTTTGCAACACATACATGTACTATCTTCTTGTATTATGACTGATATATTTGTCGCTGGACATGAAGCAGATTCATCCATGATTAAAAGTTCTTCTTGATCTATTAACTGGAGTTTTAAATTAACTAAAGCAATGTTTTGCAACACCTATATGTTACTATCTTTTTTGAAATGTGACTGATATATTTGTCGCTGGACATGAAGCAGCTACATCTAATAAAATGTGTTCATCAATGCCTTGTAGTATTGATTGATTTATTAATAAACATAAATTATAATATCAGTTTGTACTTGTTTCAAACAAGTATATGACTAAGAAGTGTCAGAAGATTTAAAAGAAAGGTAGGGAGGGTACAGCATCAGTAATAGAGGGCCTGTGTTTGAAGGTCTTTGTGTCCATCACTATTTTAGTGTGGAGACCTTTAAGTATAAACTTTATAAAGTAATTTTATATTTTAAGTTACACTAGTCAGTTCGTTGCTAAACTTTAGGACGACAGCTTTATATATAGAATGTTTTGTCTTACTACGAAAAGGTGTGGTTTATGCCCAAGGATTGCAAAATTTCGGAGAATGTATCGCGCAGTCATTATTTGGATGCATCATTCGGTAGCTAAGTAGACATGTCGTTGGGAAGCACAATTGTGATACACTGACTGTGTCTGTAAAGATGCTATGCGCAAAATGGCAATAGAGTTACGTCCCTGCTAAACTGAAGTCTGTAGGTTTCAGCTCTGGAGTTCCCAGTGAAGACATATTTTTTTTTTTTTTTTTTTTTTTTTGCAAACACACATTTTTTAAGATTTACAGTTACTAAATAAAACAAAAGTTGAAATCTGTAGTACATCTTAACACAAACTCGTGTGCTTACTTATTATGAACTGCTTAATGACATGAAATATAAAGTCATTTAGACACATGGGAAAAGTCGCACTTTTAAAACAACGATTTTTACGCTGATTAAGTAGACAGAGTTGCCTTTCATACATTTTTGACACTTCATCCCACAATGCAATCCGAAAAAGTTCAAATTTCAAGAAATAATGATACATATCACTATCAAACAAATAACTTATAATGTTAAGCTATACATTTTCACATAAAAGACACAGTACTTATAGTTTACATTCATAAAACTGTCAGGAACTATATTTATAGACAACCAATATACGAGTGACCAAACAGGTCGTTTTTGAAGAAAGATCAAATATCCTTGCTTTTTTTTTCTATTAAGTCTTTGGTCTTCTCTTCTGCATTTTCTCACTTTATTATACATGCAATAACATTTTTAACTGCATGTTTGCAAATATATAGTGTGCAACAAACAGATTGTGGGGTAAACGTCAATGAGACAGCAACCTAGCGACAAAAATATGCAAACGACATGTGCACGCTGAACGGTGAAAAGGAGATGCGAGTTTCCCTCCATGAGACAGCATCCCAACGACTACAGATATATTTGAATAACATATTCACTTTGCTGATGCTACCATTTGTTTGGGTTTATTTGAAGCTGCTTTTTTTTTTTGTCCGCAATGACAAAGCCAGTGGTGATGAAAGTGGCATTAAATACCAAAAAAAGCAATAAAATAAATCAGGGTTTATCAAGACCCTTTCCTACACCGTATTTGGTTTGGTAAACAAGAATCCGTTGAAGGGATTTTAAATTGACTAAAGTAATGTTTTGCAACACATACATGTACTATCTTCTTGTATTATGACTGATATATTTGTCGCTGGACATGAAGCAGATTCATCCATGATTAAAAGTTCTTCTTGATCTATTAACTGGAGTTTTAAATTAACTAAAGCAATGTTTTGCAACACCTATATGTTACTATCTTTTTTGAAATGTGACTGATATATTTGTCGCTGGACATGAAGCAGCTACATCTAATAAAATGTGTTCATCAATGCCTTGTAGTATTGATTGATTTATTAATAAACATAAATTATAATATCAGTTTGTACTTGTTTCAAACAAGTATATGACTAAGAAGTGTCAGAAGATTTAAAAGAAAGGTAGGGAGGGTACAGCATCAGTAATAGAGGGCCTGTGTTTGAAGGTCTTTGTGTCCATCACTATTTTAGTGTGGAGACCTTTAAGTATAAACTTTATAAAGTAATTTTATATTTTAAGTTACACTAGTCAGTTCGTTGCTAAACTTTAGGACGACAGCTTTATATATAGAATGTTTTGTCTTACTACGAAAAGGTGTGGTTTATGCCCAAGGATTGCAAAATTTCGGAGAATGTATCGCGCAGTCATTATTTGGATGCATCATTCGGTAGCTAAGTAGACATGTCGTTGGGAAGCACAATTGTGATACACTGACTGTGTCTGTAAAGATGCTATGCGCAAAATGGCAATAGAGTTACGTCCCTGCTAAACTGAAGTCTGTAGGTTTCAGCTCTGGAGTTCCCAGTGAAGACATATTTTTTTTTTTTTTTTTTTTTTTTTGCAAACACACATTTTTTAAGATTTACAGTTACTAAATAAAACAAAAGTTGAAATCTGTAGTACATCTTAACACAAACTCGTGTGCTTACTTATTATGAACTGCTTAATGACATGAAATATAAAGTCATTTAGACACATGGGAAAAGTCGCACTTTTAAAACAACGATTTTTACGCTGATTAAGTAGACAGAGTTGCCTTTCATACATTTTTGACACTTCATCCCACAATGCAATCCGAAAAAGTTCAAATTTCAAGAAATAATGATACATATCACTATCAAACAAATAACTTATAATGTTAAGCTATACATTTTCACATAAAAGACACAGTACTTATAGTTTACATTCATAAAACTGTCAGGAACTATATTTATAGACAACCAATATACGAGTGACCAAACAGGTCGTTTTTGAAGAAAGATCAAATATCCTTGCTTTTTTTTTCTATTAAGTCTTTGGTCTTCTCTTCTGCATTTTCTCACTTTATTATACATGCAATAACATTTTTAACTGCATGTTTGCAAATATATAGTGTGCAACAAACAGATTGTGGGGTAAACGTCAATGAGACAGCAACCTAGCGACAAAAATATGCAAACGACATGTGCACGCTGAACGGTGAAAAGGAGATGCGAGTTTCCCTCCATGAGACAGCATCCCAACGACTACAGATATATTTGAATAACATATTCACTTTGCTGATGCTACCATTTGTTTGGGTTTATTTGAAGCTGCTTTTTTTTTTTTTGTCCGCAATGACAAAGCCAGTGGTGATGAAAGTGGCATTAAATACCAAAAAAAGCAATAAAATAAATCAGGGTTTATCAAGACCCTTTCCTACACCGTATTTGGTTTGGTAAACAAGAATCCGTTGAAGGGATTTTAAATTGACTAAAGTAATGTTTTGCAACACATACATGTACTATCTTCTTGTATTATGACTGATATATTTGTCGCTGGACATGAAGCAGATTCATCCATGATTAAAAGTTCTTCTTGATCTATTAACTGGAGTTTTAAATTAACTAAAGCAATGTTTTGCAACACCTATATGTTACTATCTTTTTTGAAATGTGACTGATATATTTGTCGCTGGACATGAAGCAGCTACATCTAATAAAATGTGTTCATCAATGCCTTGTAGTATTGATTGATTTATTAATAAACATAAATTATAATATCAGTTTGTACTTGTTTCAAACAAGTATATGACTAAGAAGTGTCAGAAGATTTAAAAGAAAGGTAGGGAGGGTACAGCATCAGTAATAGAGGGCCTGTGTTTGAAGGTCTTTGTGTCCATTACTATTTTAGTGTGGAGACCTTTAAGTATAAACTTTATAAAGTAATTTTATATTTTAAGTTACACTAGTCAGTTCGTTGCTAAACTTTAGGACGACAGCTTTATATATAGAATGTTTTGTCTTACTACGAAAAGGTGTGGTTTATGCCCAAGGATTGCAAAATTTCGGAGAATGTATCGCGCAGTCATTATTTGGATGCATCATTCGGTAGCTAAGTAGACATGTCGTTGGGAAGCACAATTGTGATACACTGACTGTGTCTGTAAAGATGCTATGCGCAAAATGGCAATAGAGTTACGTCCCTGCTAAACTGAAGTCTGTAGGTTTCAGCTCTGGAGTTCCCAGTGAAGACATATTTTTTTTTTTTTTTTTTTTTTTTGGCAAACACACATTTTTTAAGATTTACAGTTACTAAATAAAACAAAAGTTGAAATCTGTAGTACATCTTAACACAAACTCGTGTGCTTACTTATTATGAACTGCTTAATGACATGAAATATAAAGTCATTTAGACACATGGGAAAAGTCGCACTTTTAAAACAACGATTTTTACGCTGATTAAGTAGACAGAGTTGCCTTTCATACATTTTTGACACTTCATCCCACAATGCAATCCGAAAAAGTTCAAATTTCAAGAAATAATGATACATATCACTATCAAACAAATAACTTATAATGTTAAGCTATACATTTTCACATAAAAGACACAGTACTTATAGTTTACATTCATAAAACTGTCAGGAACTATATTTATAGACAACCAATATACGAGTGACCAAACAGGTCGTTTTTGAAGAAAGATAAAATATCCTTGCTTTTTTTTTTCTATTAAGTCTTTGGTCTTCTCTTCTGCATTTTCTCACTTTATTATACATGCAATAACATTTTTAACTGCATGTTTGCAAATATATAGTGTGCAACAAACAGATTGTGGGGTAAACGTCAAAGAGACAGCAACCTAGCGACAAAAATATGCAAACGACATGTGCACACTGAACGGTGAAAAGGAGATGCGAGTTTCCCTCCATGAGACAGCATCCCAACGACTACAGATATATATGAATAACATATTCACTTTGCTTATGCTACCATTTGTTTGGGTTTATTTCAAGCTGCTTTTTTTTTTGTCCGCAATGACAAAGCCAGTGGTGATGAAAGTGGCATTAAATACCAAAAAAGGCAATAAAATAAATCAGGGTTTATCAAGACCCTTTCCTACACCGTATTTGGTTTGGTAAACAAGAATCCGTTGAAGGGATTTTAAATTGACTAAAGTAATGTTTTGCAACACATACATGTACTATCTTCTTGTATTATGACTGATATATTTGTCGCTGGACATGAAGCAGATTCATCCATGATTAAAAGTTCTTCTTGATCTATTAACTGGAGTTTTAAATTAACTAAAGCAATGTTTTGCAACACCTATATGTTACTATCTTTTTTGAAATGTGACTGATATATTTGTCGCTGGACATGAAGCAGCTACATCTAATAAAATGTGTTCATCAATGCCTTGTAGTATTGATTGATTTATTAATAAACATAAATTATAATATCAGTTTGTACTTGTTTCAAACAAGTATATGACTAAGAAGTGTCAGAAGATTTAAAAGAAAGGTAGGGAGGGTACAGCATCAGTAATAGAGGGCCTGTGTTTGAAGGTCTTTGTGTCCATCACTATTTTAGTGTGGAGACCTTTAAGTATAAACTTTATAAAGTAATTTTATATTTTAAGTTACACTAGTCAGTTCGTTGCTAAACTTTAGGACGACAGCTTTATATATAGAATGTTTTGTCTTACTACGAAAAGGTGTGGTTTATGCCCAAGGATTGCAAAATTTCGGAGAATGTATCGCGCAGTCATTATTTGGATGCATCATTCGGTAGCTAAGTAGACATGTCGTTGGGAAGCACAATTGTGATACACTGACTGTGTCTGTAAAGATGCTATGCGCAAAATGGCAATAGAGTTACGTCCCTGCTAAACTGAAGTCTGTAGGTTTCAGCTCTGGAGTTCCCAGTGAAGACATATTTTTTTTTTTTTTTTTTTTTTTTGGCAAACACACATTTTTTAAGATTTACAGTTACTAAATAAAACAAAAGTTGAAATCTGTAGTACATCTTAACACAAACTCGTGTGCTTACTTATTATGAACTGCTTAATGACATGAAATATAAAGTCATTTAGACACATGGGAAAAGTCGCACTTTTAAAACAACGATTTTTACGCTGATTAAGTAGACAGAGTTGCCTTTCATACATTTTTGACACTTCATCCCACAATGCAATCCGAAAAAGTTCAAATTTCAAGAAATAATGATACATATCACTATCAAACAAATAACTTATAATGTTAAGCTATACATTTTCACATAAAAGACACAGTACTTATAGTTTACATTCATAAAACTGTCAGGAACTATATTTATAGACAACCAATATACGAGTGACCAAACAGGTCGTTTTTGAAGAAAGATAAAATATCCTTGCTTTTTTTTTTCTATTAAGTCTTTGGTCTTCTCTTCTGCATTTTCTCACTTTATTATACATGCAATAACATTTTTAACTGCATGTTTGCAAATATATAGTGTGCAACAAACAGATTGTGGGGTAAACGTCAAAGAGACAGCAACCTAGCGACAAAAATATGCAAACGACATGTGCACACTGAACGGTGAAAAGGAGATGCGAGTTTCCCTCCATGAGACAGCATCCCAACGACTACAGATATATATGAATAACATATTCACTTTGCTTATGCTACCATTTGTTTGGGTTTATTTCAAGCTGCTTTTTTTTTTGTCCGCAATGACAAAGCCAGTGGTGATGAAAGTGGCATTAAATACCAAAAAAGGCAATAAAATAAATCAGGGTTTATCAAGACCCTTTCCTACACCGTATTTGGTTTGGTAAACAAGAATCCGTTGAAGGGATTTTAAATTGACTAAAGTAATGTTTTGCAACACATACATGTACTATCTTCTTGTATTATGACTGATATATTTGTCGCTGGACATGAAGCAGATTCATCCATGATTAAAAGTTCTTCTTGATCTATTAACTGGAGTTTTAAATTAACTAAAGCAATGTTTTGCAACACCTATATGTTACTATCTTTTTTGAAATGTGACTGATATATTTGTCGCTGGACATGAAGCAGCTACATCTAATAAAATGTGTTCATCAATGCCTTGTAGTATTGATTGATTTATTAATAAACATAAATTATAATATCAGTTTGTACTTGTTTCAAACAAGTATATGACTAAGAAGTGTCAGAAGATTTAAAAGAAAGGTAGGGAGGGTACAGCATCAGTAATAGAGGGCCTGTGTTTGAAGGTCTTTGTGTCCATCACTATTTTAGTGTGGAGACCTTTAAGTATAAACTTTATAAAGTAATTTTATATTTTAAGTTACACTAGTCAGTTCGTTGCTAAACTTTAGGACGACAGCTTTATATATAGAATGTTTTGTCTTACTACGAAAAGGTGTGGTTTATGCCCAAGGATTGCAAAATTTCGGAGAATGTATCGCGCAGTCATTATTTGGATGCATCATTCGGTAGCTAAGTAGACATGTCGTTGGGAAGCACAATTGTGATACACTGACTGTGTCTGTAAAGATGCTATGCGCAAAATGGCAATAGAGTTACGTCCCTGCTAAACTGAAGTCTGTAGGTTTCAGCTCTGGAGTTCCCAGTGAAGACATATTTTTTTTTTTTTTTTTTTTTTTTGGCAAACACACATTTTTTAAGATTTACAGTTACTAAATAAAACAAAAGTTGAAATCTGTAGTACATCTTAACACAAACTCGTGTGCTTACTTATTATGAACTGCTTAATGACATGAAATATAAAGTCATTTAGACACATGGGAAAAGTCGCACTTTTAAAACAACGATTTTTACGCTGATTAAGTAGACAGAGTTGCCTTTCATACATTTTTGACACTTCATCCCACAATGCAATCCGAAAAAGTTCAAATTTCAAGAAATAATGATACATATCACTATCAAACAAATAACTTATAATGTTAAGCTATACATTTTCACATAAAAGACACAGTACTTATAGTTTACATTCATAAAACTGTCAGGAACTATATTTATAGACAACCAATATACGAGTGACCAAACAGGTCGTTTTTGAAGAAAGATAAAATATCCTTGCTTTTTTTTTCTATTAAGTCTTTGGTCTTCTCTTCTGCATTTTCTCACTTTATTATACATGCAATAACATTTTTAACTGCATGTTTGCAAATATATAGTGTGCAACAAACAGATTGTGGGGTAAACGTCAAAGAGACAGCAACCTAGCGACAAAAATATGCAAACGACATGTGCACACTGAACGGTGAAAAGGAGATGCGAGTTTCCCTCCATGAGACAGCATCCCAACGACTACAGATATATATGAATAACATATTCACTTTGCTTATGCTACCATTTGTTTGGGTTTATTTCAAGCTGCTTTTTTTTTTGTCCGCAATGACAAAGCCAGTGGTGATGAAAGTGGCATTAAATACCAAAAAAGGCAATAAAATAAATCAGGGTTTATCAAGACCCTTTCCTACACCGTATTTGGTTTGGTAAACAAGAATCCGTTGAAGGGATTTTAAATTGACTAAAGTAATGTTTTGCAACACATACATGTACTATCTTCTTGTATTATGACTGATATATTTGTCGCTGGACATGAAGCAGATTCATCCATGATTAAAAGTTCTTCTTGATCTATTAACTGGAGTTTTAAATTAACTAAAGCAATGTTTTGCAACACCTATATGTTACTATCTTTTTTGAAATGTGACTGATATATTTGTCGCTGGACATGAAGCAGCTACATCTAATAAAATGTGTTCATCAATGCCTTGTAGTATTGATTGATTTATTAATAAACATAAATTATAATATCAGTTTGTACTTGTTTCAAACAAGTATATGACTAAGAAGTGTCAGAAGATTTAAAAGAAAGGTAGGGAGGGTACAGCATCAGTAATAGAGGGCCTGTGTTTGAAGGTCTTTGTGTCCATCACTATTTTAGTGTGGAGACCTTTAAGTATAAACTTTATAAAGTAATTTTATATTTTAAGTTACACTAGTCAGTTCGTTGCTAAACTTTAGGACGACAGCTTTATATATAGAATGTTTTGTCTTACTACGAAAAGGTGTGGTTTATGCCCAAGGATTGCAAAATTTCGGAGAATGTATCGCGCAGTCATTATTTGGATGCATCATTCGGTAGCTAAGTAGACATGTCGTTGGGAAGCACAATTGTGATACACTGACTGTGTCTGTAAAGATGCTATGCGCAAAATGGCAATAGAGTTACGTCCCTGCTAAACTGAAGTCTGTAGGTTTCAGCTCTGGAGTTCCCAGTGAAGACATATTTTTTTTTTTTTTTTTTTTTTTTGGCAAACACACATTTTTTAAGATTTACAGTTACTAAATAAAACAAAAGTTGAAATCTGTAGTACATCTTAACACAAACTCGTGTGCTTACTTATTATGAACTGCTTAATGACATGAAATATAAAGTCATTTAGACACATGGGAAAAGTCGCACTTTTAAAACAACGATTTTTACGCTGATTAAGTAGACAGAGTTGCCTTTCATACATTTTTGACACTTCATCCCACAATGCAATCCGAAAAAGTTCAAATTTCAAGAAATAATGATACATATCACTATCAAACAAATAACTTATAATGTTAAGCTATACATTTTCACATAAAAGACACAGTACTCATAGTTTACATTCATAAAACTGTCAGGAACTATATTTATAGACAACCAATATACGAGTGACCAAACAGGTCGTTTCTGGGGCTTTTTTTTCTATTAAGTCTTTGGTCTTCTCTTCTGCATTTTCTCACTTTATTATACATGCAATAACATTTTTAACTGCATGTTTGCAAATATATAGTGTGCAACAAACAGATTGTGGGGTAAACGTCAATGAGACAGCAACCTAGCGACAAAAATATGCAAACGACATGTGCACGCTGAACGGTGAAAAGGAGATCATGAGACAGCATCCCAACGACTATAGATATATATGAATAATATATTCACTTTGCTGATGCTACCATTTGTTTGGGTTTTCGTTTAAGCTGGGTTTTTTTTTATAAAAGTAGTTCGCTGTTTAAATAGACAAAATTGTTTTTTAGACAACTTTTACACAGTAGCTGATTATGTCCAGCGCAAAACAATGCTGTCATAATGCAAATAAATAATTATTGTTCATTATTTTGGTGTTTTCAAATACACGTTTGTAGTAGAAAATGCGGATATAATGATAGAAAATATGAATAATTTACAAATACCTTGCTATTCTAACTAATACAGGTTCGAATTCAATCCTCTTTGTAGAATTATACACATTACGACTCTGAAACACATATAATACACATCAAAATTTCCCCAGATTTCTACACTTATATCCAATGAGTGGCAAGGAAGTATTACGGTCAACTCGACTAATCAATTGTGTTGTTGTTTTTTTTGCTGATATGGGCTGTGCGATTAACTTTTTATTTATATATATAAGTTACATATTATAAAATTGAGAATGGGAAAGGGGAATGTGTCAAAGAGACAACAAAACGGCCAAAGAGCCAACAGCATCCCAAGACCACCAATGAGTATTTAACACGACAACGAGAAAATCCCGCATACGGAACTGACCCCTAAATAAGAACGTCTACTAGTTCAGAGAAATTGGACGTCTCACTAAACTCCGAAACATGAAGATGAATAAAATTAAAATTAGGTTTGTTTATTAAAATCTAATTATCTTACGTTAGCTTCACAGCCAATGCCCCTCTCATTTATCCTTTACTTCAGCGCTTTGAGCGTTCCCGATGAAGGTATATCCAAAAAGGCACTTTGGATGCATTGAATTTATAGCATTTTGTTTTAAGATTTTACAGCACATGGCTATCAATTCTCGGAGGGTATCCTCAGCTCAGTAGTCAGTATTTCGGTTCTGACATGATCAGGAAACAAACCGTTCTAGAATTTTAAAAAATCAATTGTCCGTTAATAAATTTTGAAATTATTAAGAAGCTATTGTTTAAACTACCTTAGGCAAAGTTGAGATGGATTGGTCAATTTTTGAATGTCTTTTTTTGTCATTTTGCACTTTGTCCTTTTCTTTTACACCTTTGACTTTGAGCGTACTTAATGAAGGTAGATCAAGAATAGAGTTTCGAACGCATGAAATTTAGATCTTCATGTTTTGGTAACGTTATTTCTCATGTTGTACTATTATACAACTGTCCCAGATCAGAGGAAGATTGACGCCTTCAAACTAGTTTAACACCGCCACATTCTGTAATTGTGTGTCTCAAGTCAGGAGACTGTACTTAGGTGGTTGTCGTTTGTTGCTGTATATAATGTTTGTTTTTCTTTATTTATTTTGTACATAAACAAGTGTGGACACAGATGAGTGTGGATAGTATGTTTGGATGTTTGACAGTGTTTTATGATAAATGTAGTTCTATGATTTTCCTATATGTGTTATTAACTGTGTTGCACAATGACAACCAACCGGAGCATTAGGAGTATTGTTTATTTTATATTTAGTTTAGTTTTTATGTTCAAGACAGGCATGGAAGAGACACTAATTGCATTAGTTACCAAATGATTATGACAGAATATGTTCCACATCTTTGATTTTGGATACATTTTATAGCTAGGAGAGCAACACATAATAGGTTCAATTTTTCGTGATTTTTTTTAATTGGGAGATGATATCTGAGAACATGATATAAGGAGCCTGTAATTCAGTGGTTGTCGTTTGTTTATGTGTTACATATTCGTTTTTTCTTTATTTTTTGTACATAAATAAGCCTGTTATTTTTCTCCTTTGAATTGTTTCACATTGTCATTTCGAGACCTTTTATAGCTGACTATGCTCATAGACGGATTTAGGGGGGGGCAGGGGGCCCGGGCCCCCCTTTTTGGGAAAAAATTTGGTTGCTTATATAGGGAATCACTGAAGCGTGACTGGAGCGGGCCCCCTCTTAGGTCAGTCAGTGGGCCCCCACTTATGAAAATTTCTGGATCCGCCACTGATGCTGCATTAGCTTTGCTCATTGTTGAAGGTTGTGCGGCGACCTGTAATTGTTAATTTCTATGTCATTTTGGTCTGTTGTGGAGAATTGTCTCATTTGCAATCATATCACATCTTTTTTATATGTATTTGCTAACTATTTGTATGGTTCTATTTATATATACTGAGTGCCAATGAAAACGCAACACTTGGTTTTTCAAAAATAAAATTTATATTAGAAATCATAATCTTTCAAAATGAATTGTTCTTGAAAATTAACAATTCTAACAATAGATCGATATCAAACAAAAATGTTTCATTGTCATCTTTCGGGCCCAATAGATAAACGAAACATCCAATGTCGAATCATCAAATCACAGTCCTAACTAAAAATGTTACAACCCCGTAGTGCAGCGCAATCTCAACAGCGCTGTGGAATTGATCATCCTGGACTTTTAATGTGATCTCGAGGATTGTTATTCCACTTGTCCTGTAAGGCAAACTCAAGCTGACTTTATGATATTGGTGGTGGTTTTCATCGTCTAAACCATGTCAAATCTGATGCAAAATTTGATCTATCGGACCTAAATCTGGCGAAACGTACGACTTTTGGCCAAGGCGGGTGCCAAACGTCTATGTAACCACCACTGACGATTTTTGGTACATAATGAATGATTTTTGGTCTACAGAATTCGATGTTTACACCAGACAGCCGTTTAGATGTCGGCTGTGGTCCTCTTTAACCGTTGAATTTCTACGCAAATGGTGCTTTACTGAAATTGCTCCATAGGATCTACCGTGACCACCATTGAACTCACGTGACCTTTGGACATCCATCAGAGTCGATATTGGATATGTTAAAGACCAAATGTATCAGTTTTGCTGAGCGTTTCTTGCTTTTTATGTGGCTTATCATTAACTGATCCATTTTTGTTGAATTTGTGGATGATTTGGGTTATTGTATGCTGTGAAAGGCTTCATTGGATCATGCCCGAAATTGCATGTCGCTGGTTGTCAGAAAGTCCTGGCATTTACTCAGATGTTTATTGCTGTTTCCTTACAATAAGGGCGGGAAAATTCATGACATTAGCCAAGCTTTAAATGACAAAATCGTGAAAATGATGCGTATGTTGCAAAGCGGTGAACTCGGTTTATGTCCGTTCAAAATAACCCTTACTTCGCATTTGTTCCAAAAATCACCCAACCATAAAGTTGTCGACAATTGTCTTTAAAGTCATTTTCAACCAACTTTACAAAGTTCAAATATAAAATAAATAAAAATTATCAGACTTTTTTGAAAAACAAAAGTGTTGCGTTTTCATTGGCACTCAGTATATCTTTGTGGTGGCTTGTCAGTATCATTAGTAAAACACTTTAAAATGTTGAATTGATCCTCAGATTAGAAGACATTTATTGGTTTTAAGTAATGACAATGCCTAACATGATGCTTGGGCCTGATGAGCTAGAAAGTAAGCTTCTGTGCTGTTTTCTATCAATTCTTTGATAATATCTCCTTCAAAGCTGGTGAAAGCAAAACAAATTTGGTCAATGGACAAATAATGTTTGGTTCAAACAAACAAAAAATGCTTTTACCTCCCTGTTACTTACATTGTACATAGAAATGATAATACTTGGAGACATCCTTGTACATGAGAGTTGTCTGTAAAATCTTTATTTCACAAAGAATGAATTGCATAACAATGAACCGAGCTCAAAGCAAAGCACTTTAATAATACACTTTGACAGAGAGCTCAATCCAGTGATATACTTTGTACTACAGATCCTTCATGAACATCCATCAACCAGAACCATATCTCAATAACATGCCATTCTACATGGTTGGATCAGAAGTCCTGAAAAAGACATGATTTTTTTTTATCGTATTTAAAGTATATATGCATAGGTTAAAACTTTCACAAATTTGTGGTATAATCATTCAGTGTCTGGCAACTATCAATCGCTTCATGCACAAACTGATATAGGTTGAGCATGAGTGCCCCTCTGTTGGAAATAAAAACATACCTCCACCTAATTTTAGTCAACTGATGAAGAAACATTCAAAACTATAAAATGTTATCTAAGACTTGTCAGTGTCTATATATAGCTATTCACCATCGCCACTGAATCAGTGATATATGTACACATAAATACATGCAAGACTAAAATTAAAGTACATATATAAGACAAAACTGACATTCGGTCTTTACCTTCATTCCCCAAGTCCTGTTCAAATCTGATTCATGATAAAATAAAAATTACAACCAATGAAATCAAAGGCGAATTAAGAGGCCCCCCCCCCCCTCCTTGTCTGGAAAAAAAATGGTTGATTATTTAGAGAACCACTGGAGCATGATCAGAGTGGGCCCTCTCTTAGGCAGTTAGTGGGCCCCCACTTATGAAAATTTCTGGATTCGCCACTGGAAATATTCCTCTAATAGACTAGCTTTTAAATCCCAGTTTTCTAATATGGTAGCTAGGTGGAACCTAAAACTAAAAAAATTGAAAAAAATATTTTAAATATATTTCAAATGCATGTACATGTGATAATATATATTCTCCAAATTTCACTGTATTTTCCCTTTTGATGTTTTTCAACTACAGCCAGTTTGGTGTGGGTTGATGTTTGATTGTTGTACATGTTATATATCGACATGAGATTTGTTTATATACATAATACTTATTTCCCTAAATTCAAATAAAATAGATGTGAGAAATTAAAGGAAACCATATGCAAATATTAAAAAAATAATTTGCATTTGTTCTGTTGATTGATAGTGGTACACATATGAAGAAATGGTGAAATCACTTATATATAGTTCTGATCAAAAAATTCATGATAGACATGCATGGTAAATAAGTAGTAGGTTGTTATATTCAACTTTGAAAATCTTTATCAGGTCTACAATCCATATAAAAATCTGTATATATGTGGTATTATTATATACTTAGTAGTAAATACAGATAAATTGTATGTGTAATACAATCAATGGCAAGCGTGCTGTATCAGCCACCCGTGATGATATCGATATCAGCACGGTTGCAAAAGCTTTATCACACCTTTAATCTGTAGGACGTCACGTCATCAATTGCAGTCACTGTTGCAAAGGCTTTCAAATCCCTAATTTGTAAGACGTCATGTTACATAAAAAACGTCTACTTGAGGTATATGTATATAATAAAGTACGTGTATATGATATGGCTTTTTCAATATCACACACCATATCAACCCTCAACCAATATAATCCCTCGAGCAGAGCTCTTGGGATTATATTGGTGTCTCGGGTTGATACGGATGCAATATTGAAAAAGCCATATGATATTCTCTATTAATTTCCAATGAGACAGCTTTCCAGAGGTTAAAATAACAAAGTAATTATAAGCAACCATACAGCCTTAAAAAGTGAGAAAAAAACAGTCTAGACATGTTAAGTAAGCAACAATTAAATTAAGAAAAGTAATGGCCTGATTTGCAACTTATAAACAACTGGTTTGGAACCCTCCCCCCAAAAAAATCAAAGATCAGATTGCTCTGAGGGATACGATTGCCGTTGTTTTGTTGACACATGTACATGTATACATGTAGCTGGATAATATTATTTTCAAAACTAATTCAACTGCACATGTAAAATAGTTACAAAATAGCCAATCCCGGATAAAAGTGTATGAACAATGCAATTAGGCCTATTGTGTTTTATTTTTGTACTATCAATTCCAAGTTTACTTTCCACAGCAGTCACTGAGACTCAGAGTGAGAGAAGGTATTTCACTTCGTATCTTATCACCTATTTTCCTACGTTAATTCTAGGAGGAACCCAATTCCTAACTCTTTAAATATTTAATTTCCTTTCGGTTAGTGATCATGACTCCTTTCTGTACACATTTATCGTTTAAATTGCGATCGTTTTTAATATAATACACTTTATTGACAGAACGAGCTAATACTCGACGTATTGTTTTGATTCAGAATTAACGGAAGTTACTTCCAGAAGGGAGACAACTCGAAACAATAATATAGAAGACTCCATTTCGCCTGAAGGGGTGTTCTACGATGTGGACTATATTTATTTTAATTTAAATGATGCATATGATTTAAAATTATGCAACAATAATAACCTTCAATAGCAGACATACATAGAAAAGATCCCATGAGTTAAAAATTAATTAATTGAGTGGGGAATCCAGAGCAACCATTCAATCGAAAACCCCTCGAAGTCAAGAAAACTATACCCATGCGCATAATTTCCAAAAAAAACCTGGAGCAAGAACGTATATTAAATGTTTATTAAACGATCTAGATAGTTCTCTATTTCTTTATGGAAGTACAATCTCAAAAGGTACCTTCATAAAGGTAAAATATAAGAAAAACTCCACTTCAGTTCTTATATGACAGAAATAGATTTATCAAAATTCAGAGAACTCATGCATTTTATCAAAACTTGGAATTCCCTCTAACGTGTTTCTAAATTTATAAAAACACTAAATATAAATACTGCTGAATTCTGATTTTCCGTGTTGTTAAAAACACGCATATAAGTCAAGGGAATTATCAAACATGAAGATTATGAAAAGAACATTATAGGAAAGTTGTTAAAGTTTAATCCCTTTGTTTGTTTTTACCTTTTAAAGCAAGACAATGATAAGAATCTGAGATGTTCCTTAATGTTTAGAATAAAACGATTGACGTGAGGGCAATGCTCTGAGCCACCAGTATAAGTCTACAGATTGCTTGAAAGCAATCGTATCCCAAAAATTGTTCCAATAAAGATAAAGGCAAGCCTGGAGGGGATTCATTACATTTGGAACAACTTTTCTGAAAGATGGATACGTATAAAAATTAAAATATGTAATAAGATTGCCAATAAGACAACTACCCACAAATGTTCAAATGACAAAGCAATTATAGGCAACCATACAGCCTTCAAAAATGAGGGAAACTGTCCGAACATGAAAAGTATGCATTAATACAATTGAGAAGAGTAATGGCCTGATTCACAATTCCACTAATAAACAGGTCGGGAACATCTACCCTTCAAATAAACCAGATGCTCCACAGGGCGCAGCTTGATACTACAGCAGAGGCCGAACCCTGAACAGTTGGGGCAAGTATGGACACAACATTAAAGCCTGATACAGCTCTGAATTTGGATTGTGATCAAATAGTCAAAACAGAATAGGTTTCTGACACAGAATGAATGTAGTCTAAGAACTTAAAACATTTAATATTAAATTGGACTTTTACCTATTGTGGTCCTTTATCCAAAATCTTAATACATGGTTTGAGGCACTTGTCGCAGAAAAAAATCCTATATATAGACTTAGGGGTCGACCATTTGATATTCTGGGGGAGGGGGCAGGAGGATTTGTTTTTGATTGGTTATTTATTTTTGTAATCTAAGAGGACTAATTATTCATTTTCTGCACTAGTGAAGCAAGATTTTTCATTTTCATTAAAGCAAGGGACTGATTATTCATTTTCACAACTGTATTTATGATATTCGAAAAACATACAATTTTTTAAATGATTTGTTTATTATAAACAACATATTTGTGTTTCCTTTAAATTTTTATTTTGACATTATTTTTTTTTGCGTACCAAATGCTATAAATTATGGTTTTTTAAAGTAAAAACCTTGTTTATGATAAATCTGTACTTACCTGTCTGAAAAACATTTGCAATTACCCCTTGGTAACCCCTTGTAATCGCTAACTTTTAAATTATCTCCCTTTCACGATCTCCCGAATAGATCATTATAGGAAAGAAGATCACTTTACCTGAGGCGGAAATAACTATATACATTATATAAAACTTAACTTCCTCAGGTGGGGAGGTGGGCAGGGTCAGACAGGTAAGTACAGATTTATCATAAACAAGGTTTTTACTTTAAAAAACCATAGTTTATATCAAAATCTGTACTTACTTGTCTGAAAAACATTTGCAAAGAATTTGCAGCATAAACCTAAAGGTGGTGGGTAAGAGGAAGAAAGTAACTAGTAAATAAAAAATATCTACCTTAAAGGGAAACTTCGCAAAAAAATCAAAAATTGATATTATGTTCATTCTGTATAAAAATGTTCAAATTCATAGATATTAAAGTTTTATTCCGCTAGATAAGCGATCACCATCGATTTTAAATTTAGAGTATCAATTCTCCGAGATCCGCCATCTTGTCTTCTTTCCCGATGAATAAAAACGATATGTCTATAAACCACAAAGAAACAAAACTACAGTAACCGATGTAGTCGTAATTGCGTGTCGATATCTTGTCAATCGTACGGTTGTTTAATACGACTAACTAACTTGATACGGAAAATATTCTTACTTTTTTTAAATTACCATGGTCTGTTGTTTTTAAACTGTTGATATTGGAATTAGGTGAAAAGTCAAAGTTGAAATCATAAATAAGTGTTCCGTGAAAATTGTTTTCGAAAATCTAATTTGTTCATAATTCTTTAAAGTAATAAACTTTTTTCAAATATATTTTGATCTTCCCTTATCTGATCACCAGCATGGCTAAAGGTATTACTTCCAAAGGTATTGTGAGGGGTGTGAGGTGACACGTCCAGGTATTCAAGCGATTTCCTGTCGGGCTTGCAAGTTCATGCATCGTTTCACTTCTGCAGGTATTGATCAGTGTACACGGCTGATAACTTATAACTTATAACTTTCCATTTTGAACTATCAGATGTATAATATACAACTCTGTCTTACTTGTCATTACTAAACTCAAACGCTTGTTTATAAATAACATTTCTGGTGTAAAGAATATAATTCATAATATATAAATAATACCCAAAAAATAAGATTTGATGAAATTAAAATCTATTTAAATATTTTTTCCAAGGGTGAATTTGGGAAAATGTAATATATAGTCATTGTCAATAGTGAAGGACAGATTGGAACAGACCAGAAATATTGATTTAAAAAAATGTACGCACTTGCCGACGATTCGTTTATACGACTGGATATAAAGTTACGGAACTATAGCGCAATTTAAAATATATACGTGTATACATTGAACATAAGAAAAAAACATATATTTTGAATAAATAGGGGTAAAAGTGTTGTAAATAGACTAGCCAACGTATGCCAACAGTATGTAATCATCGAATGTCGATAGACTACAGTTGTATACCAAAAGAAGAAGAGAACCAATTTGATTTAAATACAGGTCGATGTATAACTTTTGCTTTGGTTCATTGAAGCTATGGACCTAGGAAAATCACAGATTTATATTTCAATAAGATTGTTCTCAAACAAAGGAAGGAATTCGTCATCACAATTGTTATATATGCCACTGGACGAACACTAATTATCCCCAGGGAATGTGAATATTTTGCTGGGGAACTTTTGAGTATCAAAGTTTCAAATTAATTTCGGGATTTATTTTCTTTCTTGGTATTCAATAACCGAAAAAAGAATAAATTACTTGTTCGCTAAATAGGGATATTCTTATCAGATAAAAGAATTTTAGTTATATTTAAAAAATAGGGAAATATGACATTAAATTGGTTCTGTCTTTTGTTAAACATCGTTAAAACGATGTGTGTCTAAGGTGAACGCCACAAGAACCCTGTAATACTAGTACGAGAGTATAGCATGTAAACATTCCTTCTCAATAATATGGTTGTATTGGAAAACTTTTCATACAGATTGACAACTCATTGTCCGATATGCATGTAATATTTGCCACATGACGCCCATAGTTCTTTCTACCATCATCACCTTATTCCTTGATATTGCTGTAAACATCGATGGTTCACACCCAAACAAAATGGGAGTAATGAACCTTCAGAGCTTCTCCGTGTTATACACTTGTGAAATATATAGACGAAATTTCTGTATTGAAATGAATCTACATCTCACAAACAGGATTTTCAAATAACGATTTTGAGTAATCACCTTACAAACCAATATAAACGTATGGCAAGATATAACCATGAAGGAATTTAGTTTTTGTCAGAACTCATCACTATATCATAAACGTATACGTATATATATGCATACAGTTTCAAATATCAAGAACAAGCGTTCGATGTAGATAGTCTGTTCTCTAACTGTTCAGTCTGTTCTCTAACTGTTCAGAGTTAGACATGTCACTTGTTCATTCTTGGAGTCCTTCATATTCCCCGTCTAACGATGGGAACTCTTTCTGATTGTGTTGACTATAAATGCTTGTATGGTAATTCTGTCGTTTATCTGTACAAACGGTTGCATTTCCTCTCCTTTCCCAACAAACAAACGAACGAAACGCAACTAGTCTGATTTCTCTGGAGCTCATCCTCAATGGCTCTTATACGTCAGGAAACTTACATGTATACTAATAATGATTGTTTCATGAACAACGATGTATGAACGAACTATTATAAATTCGTCAATATCTGTAATGCATGACTAAAGTATAACTTTTATTACAACTACTGTATTACTTATTTGGATTAATGACGGCTATCATGTTCAACATTGCACAACTATTATCATAGAATTTTAAAAAAAATCCTCAAAAATCCTCAAAAGATATAATGCCTTAGCTTAGATAATTAGTATTCTTTTCACAAAAAGTTCGTGTAAATGATTGTCAAATGAATTTAATTATGTAAGAATAAAATGTTAAAAAGAAACTAAAAAAAAATTATGCATGTTGTATGTTGTATTTTTTTGTCAATTAAAAACTTTAAAATTGCAATAGTTTTATTAGCATTTAAACACAGCCAGATTTGAATACAAGTTAAGAAATTCCGGTAAAGTCAATGATATCAAACATATGTACAATGGTATATCAAATTGGGTAATATTGCATTTAGTTTTTATTAAAGATTAAAACTACTATTTTTTGCTTCATATTTGAATCTTTACGCCAATTGCCGCTAAGAAAGTAATCAAAAATTGTTTCCTTTTATTTTTATACACTTTCGGAATTACGAATCTGAATTTTATTTTCAATCAATTTACACAATTTAATTATTGTATCTTTATTCTCATCGTGTATTTAATCTTAGTGTATTAACATCATGACAGCATATACTCTAATCCTTTCTATTTATCCTTTCCAAATAACAACATTTATACCTGTGTACGCTTGAACTCACACCTGCGGCTAAATAGCTACAAGGTAAACGAATTGACCTCAAGCCGAGAAATATACAGTGACCTTTACAAAATAATATACACACTCTGCTCACACATTAGTTGCATTGAAATGATTATCAAAACAATAACGGTAAATAGAACTGAAATATTTTCAGTTCAATATCAGTAAAAATGTTCAATAAATATTTTATGAAAAAAATCTCAACAATAATTAATTAAATTTATTCAAAAACATTTACTAGAGATAATTTTATAGGAGTTTAATTCAATCAATACAAAACGGTATATATATGCATATTCACTTTCGTTCATTCTTATATTGTGGTTTATAACTTCGACCATTCGTCAGCTGTGCGCTTTTAATTACGTATATTGTCGATAAGCTATAAGAGTTAAACAGATTTTATTTTTTCACAGAATTCAATAAATCGGGCTAATACGTCACGACCCACTCGAGAATTCAACCAAAAAAGTTACAAATACTTGATTTTCTCCGTTATTAGAAGGAATATAAATTTAAAACTTTGCAAATGTGTTTTTTATGTTAAGATGAACATAATTAGATGATAAGTAAAAAATCGCGGAATTTCCCTTTAATACTTCTTCTGTCTTCTGTTAGCCGTATGCAAAATTGCAGCTTTTGCAAATCGAGATTCCAAATCTGGTACATCCTTCAAGTAATATGAGGTGAATGTTGTCTCATTTGACCAATGAGCTGCTCTTAAAATTTCTTGAGAGGAAAGTCCATTGAATAAAGCCCAAGAAGTTGAGAGCTTTCTTGTATCATGAGCTCTCACAAACTGAAGTGTGTCTGTATCTGCATGTTCATATGCATATTTAACCGTGTTCACAATCCATCGTGCAATGGAAATTCTTAGAAGCCTCTACATGATGATTCTTTTGATATGTTACAAAGAGTCTGTGATTTGCGCAAAACTTCAGTTCTTTTAATATAAGCTAGTAGTGCTCTACAAGGGCACAGCAGTAAATCGTTTGGATCTGTAGCATAGTTTTCAAATTTGGGAATGAATACTGGTTCCCATGGTCTATTCAAAGTTTGAGTTTTAGCAAGAAATTGCATATTTGGCAACAACCGTATACCTCTTTGCTCTTTCCTGAAATGTTTGTCATTAATAGTGAAACTGTGTAATTCACTGACTCTTGCAGCAGAAGCTAATGCCATAAGAAAAACTGTCTTAAAGGTTAAATATTTCAATTCTGCTTCTTCTAGTGGTTCAAAGGGTGTCTTTGTCAACACTAGCAAAACCAACGGCAAATCCCAATTTGGCGCCAACTGCCTTATTGGTGGATTAATATTGTACAATCCTTTGTACTGCCTTAATTAAATTACGCAAATCCATGTTAATAGAAATTCTATCTTTAGATGAATGTATTAAAGCTATTGCTGACTTGTAACCAGCTAAAGTGCTTGGCTTACAATTCTTTACAGTATGTAAGAACATAAGAAATTCAGCTATTTCTGGCACAGTTGCCGTACTGGGATTGATACTCCGTTCTTGACACCAGCTGTCAAATAGCTTGAGTCTTGCATTATAAACTGTCTGTGTTGATTGTTTTCGTGCATTGGAAATAATTGAAGCAATTTTTGGTGAAAATCCTTTTGCAGTGTAAGATCTTTTGACACTTTCCAAGCTACAAGATTTAGAACACTTGGATTTGGATGAAAAATTCCATTTTGACTTAATAGATTTTGTTGTACAGGCAGTTGTATTGGAAAGTCTATTAACAGGTTGAGAAGTTGACTGTACCACGACTGTCTCGGCCACATTGGCGCTATCAGTAAAATTACACAGTCCTCTTTCTGTATTTTTTGTAATATTCTGTTTAGGATGATCGGTGGCGGGAATGCATAAGCAAAAAGATTTGTCCATTTCATTGACAGTGCATCTATTGCCACTGCTGTTTCTTCCGGCCAAGGAGAGCAAAACACTGGCAGCTTCTTGTTCATTGAAGTCGCAAACAGATTTATTACTGGTGTTCCTAGCTGAAGGAACAACAAATTCACTATTGTCATGTTTAATGCCCATTCTGTCAAACGAATGGTCATTTTCCCCCTTGACAGGGCATCTGTTATAATATTCTTTTTTCCCGGGATATGAACAGCTTGGATTTTGACATTGTGATTTATACACCATTTCAAAAGATCCCATGCCAAGTACCTCCCTGTTTGTTCAGATAACTGACGACAGTTGCATTGTCTGTTCTCACTAGCACACTTTTGAATTGTACTTTTATCAGAAATGTTTGCAGTGCTAACTGCACAGCTTTGAGTTCTAGCCAATTGATGTGTTTTACTTTGTACTGAGGCGACCAAACACCTGCTATCTGATAATTGTTTATATGAGCTCCCCATCCCGACTGTGACGCATCTGTCACTAGAGTCACCTGAGCAGATTCCTGTTCTAATAGCACGTGCTCCCTTGAAAAAATTTCTTCGGTTTAGCCACCAGAATAGATGTTCCTGGAGTGGTTGATACAGTGGAATCAAATGATTTAAACTGTGTAGAGCCGGTCTCCACCAAGCTAGAAGATAAAGCTGAAGTGGTCTCATGTGCAGTCGGGCCCATGGAACTAAATCTATGCATGAAGCCATTAGACCAAGTAGTCTCAACATTACACGTGCCTCTACTGTTTGTGAATTTAGGAATATTTGAATCATCTGACTTATATTTTTGAATCTCTCTAGAGACGGAAACACAAGACCTTCTTTTAAGTGAATCACTGCTCCTAGATACTCTATTATTTGAGTCGGAACTAAACAAGATTTTTTCACATTGATTATCAAACCCAGATTTTTCAACAATTCTTGAGTGTACTGTAATTGTTTTGTCAGCTTTACTTTGCTGCTGTTTTTTAACATCCAATCGTCCAGGTACATAAATATGTGAATCATTTGTTTTCGCAGAAACGCACCTACTACTGCCATCACTTTTGTGAAAATCCTTGGAGCCAATCGTAGACCGAATGGTAGAGCTCGGTATTGATACTTTTTCCCCAAAATGCTGAAGCGGAGAAATTTTCTGTAATGTTTGTGAATGGGTATATGGAAATATGCATCTTGCAAATCCAGTTTTACTGCCCAGTCCCCAATTTTCAGACTTTTTAGAATCGATCGGAGAGTTTCCATTTTGAAGTGATGAGGTATGACAAACTGGTTCAGTGGTTTTAAATTTAGAATTGGTCTGAGACCTCCTTGTCTTTTTGGTACCATGAATATTGTACTGTAATAACCCTGATTTTCTGCACTTGTCGGGACAGGCTCTATAGCATGTTTTTCTAACAAAGAATTTACCTCTTCTAATATAGAAGACCTTTTTGTACCTACTCTGGGTACAACTGTCTCTTTTACTCCTGTAAAAGCTGGAAGACTTATGAAATCTAAAATTAAACCGTTCTTCACTATCTGAAGTACTAACTTGTCTTGAGTTATATGAAACCACTGACTGTGGTAATGTAACAATCGTGCTCCTACCTGGAGACTTACCGCAGACAAATAATTGTTTATTTCTTGAAATTTTTCTGGGAGGAATTTTTCCATAAAAAAGATCCTTTTCCTCCTAGTTTTGCTGGCAAGGCACGAAAATTAGACGAAGTGTCAGTGCCACGACGGTCATTAAAATCCTGCTTATCATATCTTGATGTTTTGCAGGTTTGTTGTAGGATACATTAGAAGTTTCTTGAGATTTTCTTTTTCTAGATCCTTCATCAAATTTTTGTCCTCCAGGAACAAATGAAGAACGATAAACGTTTTGTGTTTCTTTAGCATCTCTTATATTTTCAGCTGAGGAATGCAAAGTATCAAAATATTTACCACCAAAAAGTTGTGCGCCATTCAAAGGTAAATTCAACAATTTAGCTGATGTGGCTTTGCTAGTAAAATCAACATTTTTTAAGAAAATTTTTCTTCTGTTTATAACAGAATTAGCAACTATACGTGAAGTCATATCTGCCATAGACTTGAAACATGCTACTAAAGCTGAACATGCTTCTACCCTGTCTTCCTCTGAATCAGCAACATCAATATAGCTTGCTATCAAAGAGCCATATGAAACACTTCTTAACAATGTCCTAGCTGAGTTGTCAACCTTTTTAAATTCAGCATCCATTTCCTTATGGAAGGAAGGTAAAGAGTGTGAAAACTTTTTACGGTCTACAAAACCTTTTTTCTTATTGCCTATAGTAGACGACAAACCCTCGAGATCCTCAATATTATCATCAAGCATTGGAGGGGAACAAAATTCTGTGAAATCTTTTTTCGACACCATAAATGCCTTATCATCTCTTAGACGAACTGATCTATTTTTAAGTCTACCAGACATAGCTTCCTTTTCTACATTCTTAAAAACTTCAACTGTAGTTCCCTCTAAAGGTAATTTTAAATTAGTTGATTTATTTGAATTGCCCGGATTTAGTCTTGAAGGCAAATAGGAAGTTCTGACAGAATCTACTTCAGTTTCTTCTGAACAATCTATTTTTAATTTGGTTGTCAATTTATGGAGAAAATTATTCCATTGAACTGGATCGGTAGATCCTGGTGCTCCCTCACTAAACAGAGAAAAGTCTTTTTCATGAGAATGTTGAGACTGAGAGTGGGCATCATTATTATTTTCATCAGAAATAGCTGAACCACCCATACTTATTTCATCCTCGATTTCATGGGAAACAACAGAAATCTGATCATCAGATGGCATAAATTTACTATAGTGGGCCCTTGGCCTAGACAAAGATTGACTCTCTGAAATTTCACATTTCGAGTCAATGGAAGCATGCATTTCATCACTTGCAATAAGGCCTTGTTGTGGTAACAACTTTTTCAATTGCATTTGCACTTGATCTGCTATAAATTTGTTAAATTCAACTGCTTCAAAATGTACTCCCGTACCTTGAGTTTCACGATCATCTGCTTGATGATCAGTTCGAACTTTTGATAGTTTGTCATGCTTTGCCGGCGACGCCAATTCACTCAGCTTTGCCGTTTCAAGTTTATTGCCTGCCTCCTGCACAGAAGGGTTAACGGCACTTGAAGAAAGAGAAAGCTTCGACCTCGCTTTCTCCAACATTTTATCAACTAGCGATCGCTTCTCATCATCCCATTCCCGGCAAATATTGCACGGGAAAGCCTTGTGACAAATACGATGTCTATAGCATTCCTCATGCGTATCTAACACGTTCATACGTGAGGTACACTTTACACAGTTCTTATACTTGTCTTCCATCGCTTCCAATTCACTCGATGTCTATTCTTACCTAATATAATAATAACGATTGCTTTTTAACCAAATACGATCAGGCTGTAGCCATTTTCGCTGAAGGTAAAGTGATCTTCTATTCGGGAGATCGTGAAAGGGAGATAATTTAAAAGTTAGCGATTGCAAGGGGTTACCAAGTGGTAATTGCAAATGTTTTTCAGACAGGTAAGTACAGATTTTGATATAAACTTTTATTTTGACATTTTTTTTTTGCATGCGGAATGCTATAAATTTTTATTTTTATATTTTTTTTGCATGCTGAATTGATATGCACGCAGTTGCGTGTTGGCATATAGGGAGCTATGCGCCTGAATACAATTTAATTAAATATATTAAATAACTGGGAATCCTCCCCCTTTATAAGTAGAGACAATCCATAACCTCAGAAATATTAATCTTAAATTTATATAAATGAAAAGTAAGCTTCCATAAATAAAATTTAAAAATGTTTCTTAAAATTGGTAAAAGTGGTATAGTCATACCCCAACATGTTGACCATAGATAGACAAACAATTCACTTGCATTCGATTCGCATTTGAACTATGTGTTTGTTAATGTAAACCGTTTCAAATGTGAATTAAACTAAGGCCAGAATTTTTTTATTATCTGTTTAACGAGATCCGCCGACTCCACCTTTCCCGATTTTAGAATAAAAATAAAAGTAGTGCTTCTTACTTTTATTTTTCCCGCCGACTGTTACGAAATCCTCAGAAAAAAATAAAATGTGTTGTTCACGATACTCGCTTTCAGTCAATTTCGTTATCCGTAATATTTAATTTTTACCAAGTCAATGAAACAGCAATTTTCATTTAAAAGTAAAGAAATTCAAGGCATAAACGATATGTTTTCTTCTAAAAGATTTTTAAGCTGGTGGCATGCTTTTCATACTTGTTACACGAGAGCGTACATCAAATCATTCTAACTTTCGGCAAAATCAGTTATTACTTCATCAGAACTTGATGAAATTAGCCTAAAGTAAACTTGTCATCCATGTATCGCATTAGAAACGTCATATTCCTTTCCAAATAGCGTATCAAACATCGTTTATTTTTGTAAATTTTTCTTTGTCCGACATTTAAATTTGTAGAACTACGGATCGGAATCGGGATTTCATCGGAAACGGACCCGCTATGACCGAAATCCGGATTCTTGCGATAATGACTACAGACGCATGAATGGCACTGCTGACAGACAAAAATTGATCCCAAAAGGGAAAATTACGCATTCCACACGCATTAACATACTTTTGGTTAGATCTTCTTGATTAATGTATATATTTCCATGTATAAGCATTGTTTTAATTTATAGGTTAAAGTTGCTTAACTCTGGGACTATTACACCAGAGACATATATACACATGTGTATATATATGATGTGTATATATATGTCTCTGCATACACTAAGAGGTTCCTGACTGGGTGACTGGTATATACATATATAGTGTATATGCAGCGAGGTTGATATATTTGAGTAGTGCCATGGATCTATATTAGTGGAAATACAGAATCAAAACATAGTTTTTATGTTTATATTAATAGAAAGGTTAACCAGAGACATATATAAACTATATGCATTTATATTTCTCTGGGTTAATATACTGGTCTGTTCTCATTTCATTGTTCTTGTATTTTGATAAATTCTAAAAAAAAAAAAAAAAAAAAAAAAAAGTCACCTGTAATGGTTTTATTTTTATTTTTAGTGTCGACTGGACCAATTTTGCACTTTTATTTTTTTTTTTATTTCGCCCCCTCGAGGTCCGTGTAACACTTATCAATTCAAAGTTTTGAAAAGTTTTGAAATTTTAGATTTTTCGACTTTTGATCAAAGTTTTAAAATATCAAAATTTCAAATTGTGTAAAAGTTTTGAAATTTTGAAATTTTAACCAAATTATTAAAATATAAAAATTCTAAATATCGTTTATGAATTTGATAGTTTAGGAATTTGATTAAACTTTTAAATTACTAAACCTAACGTACAATTTTGATTATTTCACTTTTTGAAAGTTTGATTTTTAAATTTTTGATTAAAATATCAAAAATAGAAAAGGGGCTAAAAGAGGGGTACCTGTAAAAAGCGAAACGAAACAAAAGCGGAACGAAACAAAACAATATGAATTGAAAACATACTGATACTTTAAAGTTAATGTATGAAATAAAACCACAGACAGACAGTTGTAAGCAGTCGAAAATAGGATGACAATATAAATAATTCTCAAAAGAAGAGAATTCATTTCAAAACCAGACGTACGGCTCTGATATTGGCCATTTTCCTTGCTGGTTTTTCTAGCACCATTGTTTAAGAAGAAACAGAAGTAACAGGAAAAACTGAAGAACTCGCAGTAGGTCAAATAGTATGGTTAGATTGAGCATGTATATATATTTTCTACTGAACTCTAAGCAATAAAAAGGCTCAGTACACGGTGTATTATCTCTTTTGATTTCAATTTTTTTTTTTTTGCTCTACGACTTCTTACTTTCTGCAATCATATTTGCTAAAGAATATATCATTTCAATGATTTTAGTTAATATTTTTTTGGTACAGTAGGAATACTGAATGCATGGTGTCCCAATTAAGGTTGTGCTATTTGGAAGGTTTTAAATATATATATATATATATATCTTATTTACGCTGAAATTAAGAGTACTAAGATCAAATATTAGTAGATTGGAGCCAAGATACTGTTACAAGGTATCTACAAAAACTCATCATAGATGGATACCAGGATTTAAATTTTGCCGGATTTTGCGCCAGTGACGCTCGAATCAAATTAAGTTAAAAAGGCAAATAAAGTCTAATAAAATTAAAAAGGCCAAATAAAGTAAAAGTTTAAATCTAACTTATAGCTCTGGTTTTGTAAAAGTTGAAACCTTTCATATCATATATAAACGTATACCATAAATATTATTTTCACGAGAATTCATATTTGTGTAATAGTTGCCGCTGTACTACATTAAGCGCCCATCTAGCATTCATATTTATGTAATAGTTGTCGCTGTACTTCATCAAGCGCCCATTTATCCATTTGTAGGTGTCGGCATTTTGAAAATTGTAAATTCTTTTCAAAAGTTTATATCAGCGATAAATGGTAATCTTTTGGAGAATCCAATATATAGAAATTAAGTCCCTTTTTTTTTACTTTGACTAGAACACACCCGCGAAATCGCGGGCATTCAGAGCGTGGTTGAAAGTATGTAAAGTGTTGTAGAAAGATTTCATGACTTGAGAATTTCAGGAATAGGTACTTAAGGACAGGAAAATGTCTTTTTCATCCCTTCTTATTTATTTCAAAAGTTCCCATTTTTTTTTCTGTTAATTACAGTGTGAACATATATTTAGTATATCATGAACATGCAAGTCAGGATCCTGTAAGTAGTGGTTGTCGTTTGTTTATGTGTTACATATTTGTTTTTCGTTTATATTTTGAACATAAATAAGGCCGTTAGTTTTCTCGTTTAAATTGTTTTACACTGTCATTTCGGGGCCTTTTATAGCTGACTATGCGGTATGGGCTTTGCTCATTGTTGAAGGCCGTACGGTGACCTACAGTTGTTAATTTCTGTGTCATTTTTATCTCTTGTGGAGAGCTGTCTCTTGTGGAGAGCTGTCTCTTTGGCAATCCTACCACATCTTCTTTTTTTGTAATCAATGAAATTTTGTTAAAGATTTAATGACTGGAGAATTTCAGAAAAGGTATCAAAAGTCGAAGGTACCTCGGGACAGGACAGTTGTTTTCTAGCCCGGCTCCTCCTGTTTTTCCCAAAATTCCCCTTTTTTATTTTCTATTAATTTTAATAACACATGGATAATTTTAGCGCTTAAATGTATATTATGTACATTCATTACTATAAATTGCATATTTGTTTTTCGTCCATATTTTGTACATAAATAAGGCCGTTAGTTTTCTCGTTTGAATTGTTTTCCATTGTCATTTCGGAGCCTTTTATATCGCTGACTATGGGGTATGGGCTTTGCTCATTGTTGAAGGCCGTACGGTGACCTATAGTTGTTAATTTCTGTGTCATTTTGTCTCTTGTGGAAAGCTGTCTCTTTGGCAAACATACCACATCTTCTTTTATTGAAATCAATAATTGTTTGTAAAAGATTTAATGAATTTCAGAAAAGGTATCAAAAGTCAAAGGTACTTTGGGACATGACAGTTGTTTTTCTAGCTATTATACAGACTCTCTCAATTAATAAACTCTGTGACCGCCGTGGATAGTTAACTTGAAAATGATACCAGAAAGAAAATACTCTTAATTCGTAGTATATATATGTTCAAAGTAATAAAGAAAACGCAAACCGGAAGTCTAATCTGACTTAAAATTTCGTCCAATGTCGGAAATAATATCCGGACGCTTTTTTTCTCGTTTTTCTCCCAAAATAACTCAATCTGAATAATCATATGAATGGATGACAAATGCGACTATGTCATGTACCTATAGGACATAGAGGCATGATGATTACTTTATTGTGGAAAGAAGAGAAGCGACACTCAAAATGAGGTCTTCTCGTTTAATAGTATAGATACTACCATGAGGGGCTTCGATAAAAATACATCACAAAAGAATATGAATTTATTTTAGTATACATATTAATCACTTAGAACACGAAAAAGATTATCTGTGACATATGTGAAGCTTGTATTTTGTGGTTATTTGCCGGCGACACTGAAATTTTGTAATTGTACCCATTTTTTGGGAATGACTGTCTGATCCACCATTTGATAAAAAAAAATAATATTCTGTGCCAGCAGAGGACAAAAGAAAAATTTTAAATCCAAATTTTCTCCATGCCTTATAGTGTTAAATTTTGAACCAGACAAGTTGATTAATAGCGATGAAAAACTTAATAAAATTGTTAGCGCTTCGACAAAACAACCACGCCTACTTTTAAAGTTAAATGGTTGCTACCTTATAGACAACGTTTGGACTGGTTATCATATACGTAGCTCCATTATGGGTCCTAAATCAACCACTGTTTTTAAATAGTAAAGAAAAGGAAAGGGATTTTTTTTGTATTAAGGGATATTATTGTTCCGTATTTGAATTTTGTTATTTGAGCATTTTTAAGTTATCGTACGACAATCGACTTTGGGCAAACTAAAAGAACACATGTACATCCAGTCAGAATGGGGCGTGTAAAGAGAAGCCACACTGTCAGCTGCAAGATGGATTTTTCCATTTTTGGCCGTACACCAATGTTGCTCTCAAAAAACCAGTACAATGTAAAACGCTGAATTTTAAGTAAATAATTCACCTACGGAACGCTGAAACTGAAATTTGAAAGTCAAGAAAAATAAGAACCGAAACAATTGAAGAGGTGTTTTGCCAGAGTGAAGTTGAAACATATCAAAATCCAACTGTAAGGGCTACTTTTCCCTAGGGAGTTGCATCCTACGTTTCGTCGTAATTTGTACGTAAACAACCCATTTTAAATTATCGATTTTTTTGTTGCCAGTGACAAATATTTCATGAAAGTTCCTGAACAAATTAGAAATAAATACAACAGGGGAAGAGTGTGCATAATGAAGACATATCCTTTCAATTAGTTTAATTGAGGTCTGGAGCTGGCGTATGGCAGTAACTGCTAGCCTTATATAGAGTAGTCCTTTTTTAATTTATTATCATTGTCATTTTGATTAGTTTCTTTTGTTTCCTATTCTGAAATAGGACTTGTGTTTCCTTTTCGGATGCGTTTTACTGTTCGTATTACTGTGTGTTTTTCATTCTTTATTGGCTAGAGGTATAGGGGAGGGTTGTGATCTCACGAAACATGTTTAACCCCGTCGCATTTGTGCGCCTGTCCCAATTTAGGAGCCTCTTTTAATTTTAGTTTATTGTTATATTTCCGAGTTTATAGTATGACGTCTATAATCACTGAACCAGTACACTTTTTTTGTCTAGGGGCCAGCTGAAGCACGCCTAGTACAACGTTCATTGCGACGCTATACATTAAGTATTCCTTCCGTATCATTTCTTTGAACTGAAATAAATCATAAAAGGCAATATATTATCGTCATGCAATCAATAAAAAAAGAAAACAAAACGTTTAAAGTTGCATGCGACCGAAGCACTTTTTCTGTATCTATACCTTCATCAGGAACGTCAACAAGGCGAATAACACTATTTGGTTTACTGCGAGTTGGTCAGTTTTCACTATTACTTCTAAATGTTGGGCACTGGGAACACCAAATAGCTCTGAATTATTTATCTCAAACGCTAACCTTATATAAGAGATTTAAATCAACTTATTTGATTCCGGTTTAAATAGGTTAAACTATATATTTTTTTTAGATAGATACACAACCTTAAAATTTCAGGATACTGTTATCCCATGTGATGTCTAATATGTTTCATAAAAAAAATTAAAAAAAACTTCTTCTATTCATTATTTATTTTGTAATTAAAAATGATATTATTCATTTCGTGCTATTTATTTATTACTAAGAATGATTGTTATTAGAGCCGTGTTTACATCAGTGTTTACAGGTACCCCTCTTTTCGCCCCTTTTTTATTTTGATATTTTAATCAAAAATTTAAGAAATCAAACTTTCAAAAAGTGAAATAATCAAAATTGCACGTTAGGTTTAGTATTTTAAAAGTTTGATCAAATTCCTAAACTATCAAATTTATAAACGATATTTAGAATTTTAATATTTTAATAATTTGGTTAAAATTTCAAAATTTCAAAACTTATACAAAATTTGAAATTTTGATATTTTAAAACTTTGATGAAAATTCGAAAAATCTAAAATTTCAAAACTTTTTAAAACTTTGAATTGATAAGTGTTACACGGACCCCTCGACCCTAATTTTTTACAAATTTTCTCGTTAAACAGATAAAATAAAAAGTCTGGCCTAATTCAAATTAGTTAATGTCAATGCAATCCAATTCAAATTAGGTATGAACTCAGTATGATTGTCAGGTCTGGAGGTCAGGTAGTTTCAAACTGAAAGATACTTTTAAGGGAAGGGAAAGAAACGGATAAAACCATGTGTGTTACAAACACTGTTTATTCAAGTCAGAATCCTGGATCTCAATAGTACTTTCATAATGTCAAATAAAAACATGAATATGATAGTTAAATACAATGCTACATGTATTTAATACGTATTAAATGACATTTATTTTAGTGATTGGTAATTAGGAAAAATCTGAAATTCAGGCGTAAATTGAGACAAACAATATCACTGAATGCAGTTTCTAGTCAAGTGACCAGCAAACATGGAAATCTACCTTTTGAATGAAAGGAGAACTCTTACATTGAAAATGAATGATGAAAATCTAGATTCTAATAATAGCCGAAGGGAGCTCACATTCACAACAGTTAAAGCATTGCTGAATTAGTGAACAAAGCATTTTTCTCATTAACTTGAAAATCCACCTATTATAATGGAAAAAACCTGAATTTTAAAACATAAATTATAAAATTCCTGATAAAAAGCGGTGCCGAGCATGCATGTAATATGCTTGAAACATATTCAAAGAATAAAGTGTTATAACTTCCTAATGTCATTTCTAAAATTTATCAAAACCTAAATCTTACTGTGGATTCCTATATTTTTCGTGGATGTCAATTCTCCTGGATTGTTGAAAACTTGCATATTCATCGATATTTGAATTTGTGGTTTTAACCATCCAGACAGACAAATAGCAATAAGGTGTTTAGGAAAACATGACCTAAAACCTCCTTCATATAAGACAAAAATACATGGGAACTCATACTGAATGGTCAAATGTGTTCAATATGAAAATTGCAGTTAAGATGGTAAAATCACAAATCAGCCGTTACTGTATTTAAATGGACTATGACTTTTGAGCAAATTTAAAGGGAAATGACAGGGAAGGGGAGCAAATGCCCTTTCATTTGGTATGCAGGTTTCAAAAATAGAGGGAGCATAAGAGGGAAAGTTGAGTCATCTTTTTAGACTTCGGTTAAACTGAGACTACTATAATGTGTTATAGTAGTCTCAGAGTTAAAAAATGACTTATGAAGTTATGTAGACTTACCTTCTAATTAAAAAAAAAAAACCCACAATACTCAGAACTATGTCTAATTCACTTTGACTACTGATATGTAAACATAAAAACAAAAAAATATATCATAAAATAGTGATTGAAAGATTCATAACACTTTGTCTTTGAAAGGATAATTCAGACACGTGTTACACGGAGAGCATCATGTTTGTTTACAAATAATAATGTCACGTGATCGCGCAGACCTCACATGTTGCATCGCCCTTGCAATCCACTAATACATAACCCATTAGTATGCAAACATGCAACGTGAATGTGATTGGTTATCAAATAATACAGAAATAATGCATGTACAGTTTATGAAGAAATTAGTTCATCAAATAGATCGATTTTCACTTTTGACACGAATAGGTCGGGTTGACATTTTTGTCATCGGGGATAATATTGAGATAAATGGGATAAAACTGACCGTCAAAAAGGTCTAGAGAAGCACATCAGTAGAACCTTAACATTAATAAGTAATACTTACCAAAATTTCTCTAATTAATAAACTATATAACAGAAATTTCACAAAGATAACGGTAAATAATTTTGATGATGGTGGTGATGCTGGTTAAATTGGCGCGAAATAATATTCTTACTCCTATTGCTTTACGCAAAAAAAAATGTATAGAATTGAATTTGACTAAAGTTGAGCATAAAAAAAAACGTGAATATGCAAAAGCCTGGTAATAAATTAATGATAAAGTGTGTATAAATTTCCGTAAACGAATTTACCCGTATACTTCACTAAGAATTACATTTGAGCGCAAGGAGATCTATTTTGTGAATTGGTTTATATAACCCCGGTTGAACTCAAGGTCGTATTAACGGAATTTTTTGCGTTGCTTTTAAATCATTGAGGCCATCTATTTTTATTACGGGTTTCCACATCTTTAAATCGGAATTATAGAAAAATGGAATGTTGTTAGCAGAATCAAAACAGAAATGATGAACACTGCAACATTTTCAGCAAAACATAAATAGGATGGAGGATCTGTGTATTCACATTATTTGTAAAACTCTCCTTATTCCTGTGAAGCGTGTGCTTTACATCGAGGCTTTCTATGCTTATCATCGACGCCACAGTACTTCAACCAATCAGACAACGTTTATTTGGGGCATTCGACCTATTTTAACTCAGATTTTGGAATTTTTTAATCGAAATTATAGAAAAATGGAATGTTGTTTGTACATGTAAAATAGAAAAAGATGAATACTATTAGCTAAAGCAAGTTTGGATGGGGTTCTGTGTATTTACATTGTTTGTACAACTCTCCTTACTGATGCCATATTTTGGAATTTCCGTGACCTAAATGGTTCGCGAAAATTAATGTTTTTATATATAGTATAGTAATTAGTATCCCCTTGGAGCAAAGATATTTTCTCTTTTTTGTTTTATTGAAACAGGATATTTTTGAAAAAGTTTAAACCCCTGTCTTTTCTGCTGCTTTTCTTTAAGATTAAACATATTTATTTATAGTGGATTGGGAACAAGTTATTACAACTTTTATTAATTCGTTTCCACTTTGAGGGTGCGAGTGCTTCCTTGTAGCCTTAGCCTGCTCTTTTCGAAATCTAAAAGGGTGACTTTTACGTGCAAGAGATATTGCTCTCTCTTAACACGGGTCAGTCATTTATCGCCCCCTTCCGACGGACTATCATTGTTTCACAAGACCATCATACTCGCAAATGGTGTCAAGGGCTTATTCTTTTATCCGCTTTTGATAATTTACGAATAAAAAATTCATTACTTGAAACGTTTGTTTCATCGCCTGTATTAAATGTTAAAAGAATCAACAGTTGAAAGCAAATTCAAAATTAACCACAATAAAGTTAATTTAATCAAATTTGCCAATTTCATAAACAAAAGGAAATTTAATCTCACCTTTGAACAAGAAAACAAATGGGCGCAGATAATTTTAGCGAAAAACTACTAGGGGACATTTTAGCGCAGACATTAGAGCCCATTTTAGCGTAGGATTAATCCGTTCAGCTGTATTTTCGATAGCCCATTTTAGCGAAAACTTTCCTAGTTGAATAATACTAAAACCACGAGCATTAATTTATGCTGGCTTAATATTAAAGTTGTATATACATACAACCCGTCTAAACATCAACCCAACAATGTTAGATCTGTAAATTTGCTTTCGCAAATTTTTGGTTCTTCCCTCGCCGGGATTCGAACCCATGCTACTGTGATATCGTGACATCAAATCGCCTGCACTGCAGCCGTCCCGCTAGACCACACGACCACCTGGGCTCTTATTGATAATTTCCATTTTCGCTCGAATAGGTTTAAAATTTTGGTCTAAAATGGGCTTTCCTTTGGCGCTAAAACGTTAGATTTTTTTGAACAGATATATCATGTTATGGAGGGGTATTTGCGAAAAATACCAGTCAAGGGACTGTGAAATTTCTGTCCCAAGACTGGTATTTTTCGCAAATACCCCTCCATAACATGATATATCTGTTTAATTACACCGAATAGATTTGGATTGAAACTCTCTGTACATGTGCAGATAAATACTATCAAGCTGCAATTCATAAACATGTTTATGCATAATTTAGGGTATAAGTGGATATTATCATAGAACCGCGGGAATTATACATGTTCTAATACGCGTTAGCTCGCTTTCATTATGTAACGTCATATCCGAAATCTTTTGGCCGGAAGCTGCTCGCGAGGGTAAAAAAGGAATATCCAAAATGGCAAATACCATGGTATTTGAGGCAAATTCACCGGCAGTGGTGAAAAACAGGCAAATTCGTTTGAAATGAGGAAAACATATTAGAATATGCGAAAAATACACTGGCTATCAACCAATCAAAATCTTGCTTTCTTATATAAGGTGTAATTACACTAACACATTTCTATGCTAAAACATCACTATATTTTATATTTGTCCCTTAAGGGTGCAATCAACAGTTTTTTTCTATGACGTCATTTTTTGAGGGACCATGCATATCCCTTATGGAAATATAAGCCCTCTGGCACATAGTTGCGGCAGCAGTATGGATATGCTGCGGCTTTGTTGCTGCAAACTGTTGCGGCTTCAATGCAGCGATAGCATATTTCGTATGCAAATTAGTTTTCTGGCACCATAATTGCGGCTATATTCTGGCACCGTTGCGGCAATTTCTGGCATCATGTTGCGGCACTGATGCGGCTATAATGTATTTCGTATGCAAATTAGTTTTCTGGCATTATGATTGTGGCGCTGTTGCGGCGCTAATACGGCTATATTCTTGCATCATTTTAGTGACAAAACATGCGAATAGGCCGTGCTTTGTATAAAATGTATTGTGCCGGCAAAAACAAGTTGTCAATGCATATATATATGACATGCATTCATGCATTATAAATTTGTATGCACAGGCACATAAAATAAATGTCAGCGGTATCTGCATAAAAAATAATGAAAATTTTTAATGTGCCCTAAGTTTAAGCAAATAATATTGTGTTATTTACCAAACTACAAGTATGCAATTAAACTGCTGCAAAAAAACCCCAACACAAACTTCACCGATATATGTATAGTGAACTCAGATGAGGCCATGTTATTGACATACATAATGCAAGATTAATCTTTTCTATACATGCAAAATTACTTGATATGAGTTTACTTACAAGTCTTCAAATCTTCCAAGAAAACCCAACTAGAACACCAAATTCTTCAATACAATTATAATCACAAGCAACATGGTGGATTTCTAACAGACTAGTACAGGGAATAGCTAAAAACGCAGGAAATGACATCATCAAATTTTCTGGCTATATTGTGGTGCTCATTAATTTTGAAAGGAATTAGTGTAGCAATGATGCCAGAACAATGCCGCTAGCAGCATCATCCGGCACTACTCCGGCAACAATCCTCTGGCAACCTGATTAGGTTGCAGCTTTAAGGGCATACGATACAGTTACAGGGAAGGGAATGACGTTGTTAACGTTAAATGTTATTTTCGCGACGTCAAACTGTGACATATCGGGAAAAGATGCATTTTTCGACTGATTTTTATCATTCAAACTGATTTAATTTAAAAACGAGTGCATGGACCCCTATTTTTTAAAACAGCAATTTGTTTTATTTTGCATTGAGATTATGTGACCCAAATTTTATAAAACTGTAAATAGTGCAATTTTTTTAATTTTGATAAACATGCAGCAAATAATGACGTTTTTTCCTCTATTCATGAACATTTGATAAATATAGAGTTATTTCGGAATAAAAATTGCATAATTTTTAATGATACTTATTAAATACAGAAATTACCGATTATTTAACAAAAACCGTTTTGTGTTTATCTTTTAAAACAAAAAAGTTATGTCTTTCTTTCGAAAAAGAAAATATGGAAACAAATCTGAATTTTGAGCAAATATACAAAATTTCGAACTCATTTTACTCAAAAAGTAGCACATGAAGGTATATTTTTTATTACATATTTGATTTAATGAGGTAAAAAATACCCTATATGCAAATTTTCATCAACTTGTAAATACAGGTTCAAAACTGTATCGTATGCCCTTAAAGCCGCAACGCTGCGGCAATGCTGCAGCAACATTTTAAATTTCATAATAAGTGACCCTGTGTGGTGGACTGATTAATAAAGATACTTGTATAAAACTAGATATCAATGGAATCAGAATGTTCTCTAGTTTATAATTGAATTAAAATTAAGTGTACTTTTAATAGTATAAAAAAGTTTTATCCAGAGAAACTGGGAAAAACATTGCCTAATTTAAGCTTTAAAAACCTGAAATCAGGTCATGTGCACACCCCTGAAGACATGATACCTGCACATTTTTCATAATTAAAATCGTATGAATTTCATAGATTTTTAGCTGGTCTTTCAAAAAATTCATGCTTCAGGGTACGTTTGCCTGCTCCGAAAAGAGCTACAGTGGCTGCAAATAAGTTTTCAATTTTCACTGCCAAAAAAAACAGTTTACAGTGTTGTCTCCCCTCAAAACATGTATATTTAATCTATTTTTTTTAATTATTTTAATCATTCAACCTGCTTTAATTGAGGTTAATTAACCGGCGTTTTGCATTTGCGCCGATTTTTTTACAGGTAAATTACAGGTGAAAAGATATAAGAAGCTGTGGTATGAGTGCCAATGAGACAACTCTCTATCCCAGTCATGTTATAGTTGTTTTTTCTTTAGTTTTCAATGTTGTGTTATGTGTACTATTGTTTGTCTGTTTGTCCTTTTCATTTTTAGCCATGGCGTTGTCAGTTTATTGTCGATTTATGAGTTTGACTGTCACTCTGGAATCTTTCATTTACCATTTATCAACCTCTTCCGTAAGCCAGTTGTACAAATGTTATGAGTTGTCAATCATAACATGTATATAACTGTTGTCCTCTGCTCACTACGGGGAGGTGGAAGTGGGGTTTCGAGCAATATAAATCAATATAAAAGCTATATATTTACATACATCAAGTAGTAACAAGAGTGCACACACTGAAATGTCTCGCCTTCTATACTAATCATTGATATCATGTTGATAATCCTAAGTATAAAGCTAAGCTTTATTACAACTGTCACATAAACTTAACATTAACCAAGATAACTAAACAAAGAGCAATGAACCTTGAAAATGAGGTCAAGGTCAGATGAACCATGCCAGCAGTCACGGTCAAATAAAACCTGCGCGACTGACATAAAGATCATAAAATATTTCCATACACCAAATATAGTTGACCTATGGCATATAGTATTAGATAAAAAGACCAAAACTCAAAAACTTAACTTTGACCACTGAACCATGAAAATGAGGTCAAGGTCCCATGACATCTGCCCGCTAGACATGTACACCTTACAATCATTCCATACAACAAATATAGTAGACCTATTGCATTTAGTATGAGAAAAGCAGACCAAAACACAAAAATTAAACTATAACCACTGAACCATGAAAATGAGGTCAAGGTCAGATGACACTTGTCAGTTGGACATGTACACCTTACAGTCCTTCCATACACCGAATATACTAGCCCTATTGCTTATAGTATCTGAGATATGGACTTGACCACCAAAACTTAACCTTGTTCACTGATCCATGAAATGAGGTCGAGGTCAAGTGAAAACTGTCTGACAGACATGAGGACCTTGCAAGGTACGCACATATCAAATATAGTTATCCTATTACTTATAATAAGAGAGAATTCAACATTACAAAAACTTTGAACTTTTTTTCAAGTGGTCACTGAACCATGAAAATGAGGTCAAGGACATTGGACATGTAACTGACGGAAACTTCGTAACATGAAGCATCTATATACAAAGTATGAAGCATCCAGGTCTTCCACCTTCCAAAATATAAAGCTTTTAAGAAGTGAGCTAACACCGCCGCCGCCGCCGGATCACTATCCCTATGTCGAGCTTTCTGCAACAAAAGTTGTAGGCTCGACAAAAACCTAAGATAAAAGCACTCTGTTAATGCTAAAATGAAGGATTCAAATCCATTAAAACGGAATACATTCAAATCTTAAATCTGTTCTTGTCGAGTGTGTATAGGCAACACATCTAATATATTCCTATAATTGTCGCTAACGGGGTCCATCTTTTCTCTGTCTGTCTTACGTACTGATGCGAGCATTTCTATAGAGTTCGCATTTTGACATACGTTACGGCCTGGATTTTCTTGATAAAATCTGTAAAAACATAAAAGTTGGGGTGCAGCTGCTCAGAAATGAGGTGTAAGCGTTACAGTTTGCATATATATGTACTTAGTCTGTGCAACAATTGGATTAACATCATAAAACAAAATTCCGAAAGAAATATTGGTGACCTTAGAAAAGGAAGAGGACTTACTTAAGCTCCACACAGAGTCTTTAAATGATCAACCTGTAACTGAAAATAAAACAGAAAACATTGTCGATGCCTCCAATATACCAGAATCTATTGCAGAGCTAAATGTGGAACCTTCTACTTCAATCACTGATGAAACGCAAAAGGTAAGTTGAAAATAGTACTCAGAAATATTTTAAAAAAATAAATAAAACGACTCTTTAATCCTGGCGGGAGCTTGAACTAAAGTACTTCCATGTAATGTATACCAGATAAACCAGAGGAATGATATTCGAAGCTTAAGAAAAAAAGAGGCTGCTTACTATGAGGTAAAAGTTTTTGTTGAAGGCCGTATGGTTACCTATAGTTCTTATCTTAAATACTATTCTGTCTCTGGCGGACAGTTGTCCTATTGACAAGCATACCACATCTTCGTATTTTTAAATTGAGTGTTAAGTCAAACGATCATTATGAACAAAAAACTTTATTACTACAAAACTGTAATTAAATTTTAAAAACTGATTTATTCTAGTCTGGCTTTATAAATATCTATGATTACACCAAATGATCTTTTTTTTTACCTTATTATTTATGGAAACTATTTTTAAGGATGTCTTAAAGTGCTATGTATGTGAAAAGGATACATCTGGAGCTCATATGTGTAGTAAATGTGACAAACACATTCATATTATATGTGGTACTACAGTAAGTGATGAGGGATACAGTTCGAAGGTGGTATGTCCCAATTGTATAATTGATACCAACAGAGTTCGACATCGTTCTGGAGCCATGGACAGTCAACTAAAGCAGGCAAACACTATGATAGCCAGGAGCAAAAAGGAACTAGGGACGGCAGAAGTTGGGAAAACAGTTGCCGTACCAATACCTATGTTTGATAGAGGGAAGGGTGACTAGAAATTTACTCGGCCGAGTCATTGAGGTCAGATATTTATTCAAAAGTTTGACTGCATCATTTAATATGTCATGTTTATTAAATACTAAACAGAAAAAAACCAGTAGAAGTAAATATGTTTATATTAATATAGTTAGGGGGTAATGGGACCTAGCCCCTCCCCCACTTTTTGAAAAATCCAGGATTTTCATCAGATGCGGATTAATGACACAAAGACTGTTGAAAATCACCATATGCAACACGAATTCATTTCGTAATTCACTGAAAAAATTGCAAATACCTAATTAATTTTACAGAAATAATATTTTAATGAAAATAATCAAACTGCCTGCATAAGAATGTTATCAGTTTATTTTTTCAGGTCAATGATAAGGGCAATGCTGTTGTGGCTACAAGATTTGGACAACTTCTAGGAACATTTGGAACAAATAAGATGGGAATATGTAAACAAAATTTAATTCTGGAAGAGGAAATTAATTGTGAAACATCTTTAAGTGTACGTGAGGCAGCAACCCATCAGTCATTATCCGGAGGTCAAGGATTTTTCAAATGTTCTTGTAAATCTAAATGTTTAAGTAACTGGTGCAAATGTAAGAAAAACGGGAGAAAGTGCAATAGTCAGTGCCACAGTTCGACAACTTGTGATAACAAATGATTTTAACACAAATTTGTATCAAATTTTCATGTTTTATAAGTAATATTTCATGAGTTTTAATATAAAAACATATTTTATCTGTGATTTTATTTCCAGTAGATGACATTTTAAACTCCAGTTTTCATAATGTTATTATGTAACAAATGTTTAATTTCTATTTTGATTGAATAAATGTCTTTTATTTACTCGCATTTATACTTTAGGCATTAAGCTTAATGCCTGGACACATTTTTCAGGATTTAAGACTAATGCCTAACATCATTTAGGCATTAGACTTAATGCCTAGGCGTTAGCTTATTGCCTAGGATTTAAGCTTAATTCCTAACTTATTGCCGCTAACATATATATATTGAGATGTAGACATTTTAAAATTGTGAGATTTCAAAAAACAATGGTCTTAGTTTTGGCCACCAAAAAATTGCAGACACAATTTGGATAAATTTGGGTATATTTTGCAATATAATAATAGTGAGGACCAGGCCAGCAGATTTTCTTTCAAGGACCACCAGGATAAAAGAAAGAAGATTTCAAAGCTCTGATAAAACCAGATGCTCCGCAGGGCGTAGCTTTATACGACCGCAGAGGTTGAACCCTGAACGGTTGGGGCAAGTATGGACACAACATTCAAGCTGGATTCAGCTCTAAATTTGGATTGTGATTAAATAGTTGACACAGCATAGGTTTCTGACACAGAATGAATGTGTTCTAATGAACTTAAAATTTTTGTTTTCTCTTAGAGCAATTCACTATGCTGTTGAATATTAATCCTCTCAAAACAAGAATGTGTCCTCAGTACACGAATGCCCCACTCGCACTATCATTTTCCATGTTCAGTGGACCGTGAAATTGGGGTAAAAACTCTAATTTGGCATTAAAATTAGAAAGATCATATCATAGGGGACATGTGTACTAAGTTTGAAGTCGATTGGACTTAAACTTCATCAAAAACTACCTTGACCAAAAACTTTAACCTGAAGCGGGACAGACGGACGGACAGACGCACAGACCAGAAAACATAATGCCCCTCTACTATCGTAGGTGAGGCATAAAAATGTTTGAAGAAATTTTCTTTTTTATTTATGAAATTTCAAATGAGAAAAATTGAACCCAATTTTTTTAATCACATCCCCCTTTCCCTTATTCCAAAACTAATCTCAATTAAAATTTCTAATGGAGTTTGCAACAATAACTACTCATTTAAATACATCATAAAATATTAAGATGTAAAAAAAACTGCTTGTTATCACTGAATGTTATTTATTATAATTTATCAGTTGGTAGTAAAAAGTGAATATACATTGTATATTGTATATAACAAAGATTTAAGTTGATTCTGGACAAAGAAAGATAACTCCAATTAAAAAAAATCTTGCTATTGCACAATATTTTGCAATTAGATATTTCTTGCTTACTATTCTGGACAAAGAAAGATAACTCTAATTAAAATAAAATTTGCTATTTCACAATATTGTGCAATTAGATATTTCTTGCCATTGCGCAATACTGTGCAATTGAAAAGACTTGCTATTGCACAACACTTAATATAATAATTTTAGATCCTGATTTGGACCAACTTGAAAACTGGGCCCATAATAAAAAATCTAAGTACATTTTTGGATTCAGCATATCAAAGAACCCCAAGATTTCAATTTTTGTTGAAATCAGACTAAAGTTAATTTTGGACCCTTTGGACTTTAGTGTAGACCAATTTGAAAACAGGACCAAAAATGAAGAATCTACATACACAGTTAGATTTGGTATATCAAAGAACCCCATTTATTCAATTTTTGATGAAATCAAACAAAGTTTAATTTTGGACCCCGATTTGGACCAACTTGAAAACTGGGCCAATAATCAAGAATCTAAGTACATTTTTAGATTCAGCATATCAAAGAACCTAACTGATTCATTTTTTGTCAAAATCAAACTAAGTTTAATTTTGGACCCTTTGGACCTTAATGTAGACCAATTTGAAAACGGGACCAAAAGTTAAGAATCTACATACACAGTCATGACAATGACAGTTAGATTCGGCATATCAAAGAACCCCAATTATTCAATTTTGATGAAATCAAACAAAGTTTAATTTTGGACCCTTTGGGCCCCTTATTCTGTTGGGACCAAAACTCCCAAAATCAATACCAACCTTCCTTTTATGGTCATAAACCTTGTGTTTAAATTTCATAGATTTCTATTTACTTATACTAACGTTATGGTGCGAAAACCAAGAAAAATGCTTATTTGGGTCCCTTTTTGGCCCCTAATTCCTAAACTGTTGGGACCTAAACTCCCAAAATCAATACCAACCTTCCTTTTGTAGTCATTAACATTGTGTTTAAATTTCATTGATTTCTATTTACTTAAAGGGAAACTTCGCAAAAAAATCAAAAATTGATATTATGTTCATTAGGCATAAAAATGCTCAAATTCATAGATATTATAGTTTTATTCCGCTAGATAAGCGATCACCATCGATTTTAAATTTAGAGAATCATTTCCATCCGTTCAGCCATTTTGTCTTCGTTCCCGGTTAATAAAATCGATATGTCTATAAACCCAAAAGGCACAAAACTACAGTAACCGATGTAGTCGTAATTGCATGTCGATATCTTGGCAATCGTACGGTTGTTTTATATCCGACTTACTAACTTCAAGTTGATACGGAAAATATTCTTATTTTTTTTAAATTACCACGGTCTTTTGTTTTTAAACTGTTGATATTGGAATTAGGTAAAAAGTCAAAGTTGAAATCATAAATAAGTGATCCGTGAAAATTGTTTTCGAAAATCTAATTTGTTCATAATTCTTAATAAACTTTTTTCAAATAACTTTTAATCTTCCCTCATCTGATCACCAGCATGGCTACAGGTATTACTTTCAAAGGTATTGGGAGGGGTGTGAGGTGACACGTCCAGGTATTCAAGCGATTTCCTGTCGGGCTTGCAAGTTCATGCATCGTTTCACTTCTGCATGTATTGATCAGTGTACACGGCTGATAACTTATAACTTTCCATTTTGAACTATCAGATGTATAATATACAACTCTGTCTTACTTGTCATTACTAAACTCATACGCTTGTTTATAAATAACATTTCTGGTGTAAAGAATATTATTCATAAAAATATAAATAATACCCAAAAAATAAGATTTGATGGAATTAAAATCTATTTAAATATTTTTTCCAAGGGTGAATTTGGGAAAATGTAATATATACTCATTGTCAATGGTGAAGGACAGATAGGAACATACCAGAAATATTGATTTATAAAATGTACGCACTTGCCGATGATTCGTTTATACGACTGGGTTGAAAGTTATGGAACTAAAGCGCAATTTAAAATATATACATGTATACATTAAACATAAAAAAAAAAACATATATTTTGAATAAATTGGGGTAAAAGTTTTGTAAATAGACTAGTCCACGTATGCCAACAGTAGGTAATCATCGAATGTCGATAGACTATTGTATACCAGAAGAAGAAGAGAACCAATTTGATTTAAATACAGGTCGATGTATAACTTTTGCTTTGGTTCATTGAAGTTGTCACGGGAAAAAGTAAAATCACAGATTTATATTTCAATAAGATTGTTCTCGAACAAAGGAAGGAATTTGTCATCACAATTGTAATATATGCCACTGGACGAACACTAATTATCCCCAAGGGATGTGAATATTTTGCTGGCAAACTTTTGAGTATCAAAGTTTCAAATTAATTTCGGGATTTATTTTCTCTCTTGGTATTCAATAACAGAAAAAAGAATAAATTACTTGTCCGCTAAATAGGGGTATTCTTGTCAGATAAAAGACTTTTAGTTACATTTAAAAAAAATATGGAAATATGACATTAAATTGGTTCTGTCGTTTTTTTAAACATCGTTAAAAAGATGTGTGTCTAAGGTGAACGCCACAAGACAAGAACCCTGTAATACTAGTACGAGAGTATAGCATTTAAACCTTGCTTCTCAATAATATGGTTGTATCGGAAATCTTTTCATACAAATTGACAACTCATGGTCCGATATGCATGTACTATTTGCCACATAACGCCCATAGATCTTTCTACCATCATCATCTTATTCTTTGATATTGCTGTAAACATCGATGGTTCACACCCAAACAAAATGGGAGTAATGGACCCTCAGAGCTTCTCCGTGTTATACACTTGTGGAACTTAATTCATAGACGAAATTTCTGTATTGAAATGAATCTACATCTCACAAACAGGATTTTCAAATAATGATTTTGAGTAATCACCTTACAAACCAATATAAAAGTATGGCAAGATATAACCATGAAGGAATTTAGTTTTTGTCAGTCGCAAGAACTCATCACAATCATAAACGTATACGTATATATGCATGCAGTTTCAAATATCAAGAACAAGCGGTCGATGTCGATAGTCCGTTTTCTAACTGTTCAGAGTTAGACATGTCACTAGTTCATTCTTGGAAGCCTTCATATTCCCTGTCCAACGATGGGAACTCTTTCTGTTTGTATTGACTATAAATGCTTGTATGGTAATTCTGTCGTTTATCTGTACAAGTGGTTGCATTTCCTCTCCTTTCCCAACAAACAAACGAACATAACGCTACTATTTTGCTTTCTCTGGAGCTCATCCTCAGTGGCGCTTATACGTCAGGAAACTTACATGTATGTATACTAATAATGATTGTTGCAAGAACAACGATGTATGGACAAACTATTCTAAATTCGTCAATATCAGTTATGCATGACTAAGATATAAGTTTTATTACAACTACTGTATTACTTATTTGGATTAATGACGGCTATCATGTTCAACATTGCACAAAATATTATCATAGAATTTTAAAAAAAAAATTGTCAAAAAAAATAATGCCTTAGCTTAGATAATTGGTATTCTTTTCATAAAAAGTTCGTGTAAATGATTGTCAAATGAATTTAATTATGCAAGAATAAAATGTTAAAAAGAAACTAAAACAAAAAAATCATGCATTTTGTATGTTGTATTTTTTTCTCAATTAAAAACTTTAAAATTGCTATAGTTTTATAAGAATTTAAACACAGCCAGATTTGAATACAAGTTAAAAAATTCCGGTAAAGTCAATGATATCAAACAGATTGGCAATGGTATAACAAATTGGGTAATATTGCATTTAGTTTTTATTTAAGAATTGAATGCTTCTTTTTGTAAATTTATTGGGGTGTAAAAGCGTTGACCGAAGTACATTTTGTATGAAGCGCGGAAGCGCTTCATTCTAAAAATGTACGCACGGTCAACGCTTTTACAACCCTATAAAGTTACAAAAAGAAGCATTCAATACTTATAATTACATTTTTTAGCTATGATTATGAAAACACGAATTTTATATATTTTATTATTTAATTCACCTGTCCACTTTATTGTTGGAGCACGTGTTATCATGAACGAAAAGTTGTATTGAGCATTGCAATTGCTTACGGAATAACACGTGATGTGCAGTTAGCCAATCAGAATAAAATATTATAATGAAACATACATCTAATGTAATTATTAAAGATTAAAACTACCATTTTTTACTTCATTTACGCCAATTACCGCCAAGAAAGTAATTAAAAATTGTTTCCTTTTATTTTTATACACTTTCGGAATTACGAATCTGAAATTTTATTTTCAATCAATTTACACAATTTAATTATTGTATCTTTATTCTCATCGTGTATTAAACTCTTAGTGTATTAAAATCGTGACAGCATACTCTTTCTAACCCTTTCTGTTTATCCTTTCCAAATAACAACATTTATACCTGTGTACGCTTGAACTCACACCTGCGGCTAAATAGCTACAAGGTAAACAAATTGACCTCAAGCCGAGAAATATACAGTGACCTTTACAAAATAATATACACACTCTGCTCACACTTTAGTTGCATTGAAATGATTATCAAAACAATAACGGTAAATAGAACTGAAATAATTTCAGTTCAATATCAGTAAAAATGTTCAATAAATATTTTATGAAAAAATTCTCAACAATAATTAATGAAATTTATTCGAAAACATTTACTAGAGATAATTTAATAGGAGTTTAATTCATCAAAACAAAACGGTATATGCATATTCATTTTCGTTCATTCTTGTATTGTGGTTAATGACTACGACCATTCGTCAGCTGTGCGCTTTTAATTACGTATATTGTCGATAAGCTATAAGAGTTAAACAGATTTTATTTTTTCCCAGAATTCAATAAATCGGGCTAATACGTCACGACCCACTCGAGAATTCAACCAAAAAAGTTTCAAATACTTGATTTTCTCCGTTATTAGAAGGAATATAAATTTAAAACTTTGCAAATGTGTTTTTTATGTTAAGATGAACATAATTAGATGATAAGTAAAAAATCGCGGAATTTCCCTTTAAACTAAAGTCATTGTGCGAAAACCAAGAATAATGCTTATTTGGGCCCTTTTTTGGCCCCTAATTCCTAAACTGTTGAAACCTAAACTCCCAAAATCAATCCCAACCGTTCTTTTGTGGTCATAAACCTTGTGTCAAAATTTCATAGATTTCTATTAACTTAAACTAAAGTTATAGTGCGAAAACCAAGAAAATGCTTATTTGGGCCCTTTTTGGCCCCTAATTCCTAAAATGTTGGGACCAAAACTCCCAAAATCAATACCAACCTTCCTTTTGTGGTCATAAACCTTGTGTTAAAATTTCATAGATTTCCATTCACTTTTACTAAAGTTAGAGTGCGAAAACTAAAAGTATTCGGACGCCGGACGACGACGCCGACGCCAACGTGATAGCAATATACGACGAAAAATTTTTCAAATTTTGCGGTCGTATAAAAACTGTATCCAGGCCGAGGTAGTATCTGAAGCCAACTTTATGAAAACATGAACAATGTTCCTGCTCTTCTTATCTTCTTTGATCTACCAAATTCCTGAAATGAACAATATACAAAAGTCAATGCATAAAAAAATACCATGTTAAGTACATTATTCGATTCAAGGATGTTAGAAGATATTTGATTGGCCCTTTGATATCTCTTACACCCTTTTTATCCCGAATATGTCAAAGTTCAAAGTACTCAAATGTATCAAAGCTCAAAGTTCAAAGTGACCTTGAATGTTCAAATAATAAATATACAAGAATGTGTCCTTAGTACAAGAATGCCTCACCCGCACTTTCATTTTCTATGTTCAGTGGACCGTGAAAATGGGGTAATGCCAAATTAGAAAGATCATATCATAGGGAACATGTGTACTAAGTTTCAAGTTGATTGGACTTCAACTTCATCAACAAAAAACTTTAACCTGAAGCGAGACAGATGGCAAACAAACTGACACAAATGGACGCACAGACCAGAAAACACAATGCCCATAAATGGGGCATAAAATCTATTAGTTAATATCCAAAATTACAGATATCAATGTGAATAATAATTTTAGCAAGCATACATTGTTGATCTCTTGGAATAATTAGCATAAAAAATTACCCTCACCATTTTATGATAACTTTTTCTTTTCAAAAACATTTATATAAAAATCTTTTGCAGGCATATTTTCTATTATATTAAATAAGCTATTTCAAGATAAGTATATTATGTATTACATACCAGTGAGAGACAAACTTTTTCATCAAACTTTAATCTGGTCCAGCCACCTATAAACTGATGGAATGCTCGAATAGCCTGCAATAAACAGATAATGTTGTACTGTAAATTCTGATATATTTATGATGTTTTTATTATTGCAAGAAATGACATGATAGGTATCTTAACCAGATGCTCCACAGGGCGCAGCTTTATACGACCGCAGAGGTTGAACCCTGAACGGTTGGGCAAGTATGGGCAAAACATTCAAGCTGGATACAGCTCTAAATTTGGATTGTGATTAAATAGTTGACACAGCATAGGTGTCTGACACAGAATGAATGCGGTCTAATGAACTTAAAATATTTTTTTTGCCTTTGAGCAATTCACTTTGCTGTTGAATATTAATCCGTTCAAAAAAATGTTTGAAGAAATTTTCTTTTTATTTATGAAATCTGAAATGAGAAAAATTTAACCCCCCCCCCCCCCATTTTTTTTTCAAATACCCCTTTCCCTTTTTCCAAAACTGATCTCAATTCAAATTTCTAATGGAGTTTGCAACAATAACTACTCATTTAAATACATCATAAAATATTAAAATGTAACAAAAGGTGCTTGTTATCACTGAATGGTAAAGATTGTTTTAATTTATCAGTTGGTAGTAAAAGTGAATATACATTGTATATTGTATAAAACAATGATTTAAGTTGACTCAACTACTATTCTGGACAAAGAAAGATAACTCTTATCAATTGAAAATTTCTTGCTATTGCACAATATTGTGCAATTAGATATTTCTGGCTATTGCGCAATACTGTGCAATTGAAAATATTTGCTATTGCACAATACTGTGCAATTGAAGATTTCTTGATATTGCGTAATACTGAGCAATTGAAAATTTCATGCTATTGCACAATACTGTGCAATTGAAGATTTCTTGCTATTGCTGAATACTGTGCAATTGAAAAATTCTTGCTATTGCACAATACTTAATATAATAATTTTGGATCCTGATTTGAACCAACTTGAAAACTGGGCCCATAAACAAAAATCTAAGTACATGTTTAGATTCAGCATATCAAAAAAGCCCAAGAATTCAATTTTTCTAAAAATCAAATTTAGTTTAATTTTGGACCCTTTGGACTTCAATGTAGACCAATTTGAAAACGGGACCAAAAATTAAGAATCTACATACACAGTTAGATTTGGCATATCAAAGAACCCAAATTATTCAATTTTTGATGAAATCAAACAAAGTTTAATTTTGGACCCCGATTTGGACCAACTTGAAAACTGGGCCAATAATAAAAAATCTAAATACATTTTTAGATTCAACATATTAAAGAACCCCAAGGATTCAATTTTTGTTAAAATCAAACTAAGTTTAATTTTGGACCCTTTGAACCTTAATGTAGACCAATTTGAAAACCGGACCAAAAATTAAGAATCTACATACACAGTTAGATTTAGTATATCAAAGAACCCCAATTATTCAATTTTTGATGAAATCAAACAAAGTTCAATTTTGGACCCTTTTGGGCCCCTTATTCCTAAACTGTTGGGACCAAAACTCCCAAAATCAAACCCAACCTTCCTTTTATGGTTATAAACCTTGTGTTTAAATTTCATAGATTTCTATTTACTTATACTTAAGTTATGGTGCGAAAACCAAGAATAATGCTTATTTGGGCCCCTTTTTGGCCCCTAATTCCTAAACTGTTGGGACCTCAACTCCCAAAATCAATTTCAACCTTTCTTTTGTAGTCATAAACCTTGTGTCAAAATTTCATAGATTTCTATTAACTTTAACTAAAGTTATAGTGCGAAAACCAAGAAAATGCTTATTTGGGCCCTTTTTGGCCCCTTATTCCTAAAATGTTGGGACCAAAATTCCCAAAATCAATCCCAACCTTCCTTTTATGGTCATTAACCTTGTGTCAAAATTTCATCGATTTCTATTTACTTTTACTAAAGTTAGAGTGCGAAAACTAAAAGTATTCGGACGACGACGACGCAAGACGACGCAGGACGACTACGACGACGCCAACGGGATAGCAATATACGACGAAAAATTAAAATTTTTGCGGTCGTATAAAAATTAAAACTTGTATACTACATTTTGACAGCATGCTTGTATTCGGAATTTACTGAAATCGCAAATATCCTAAAATAACATTTTGCCTATTATTCAACAATTTCAAGACAATAATAAATTAATGCTCACATATCCTACATTATTGTATTTTACCTTTATAATTTATTGGCACACTAAGTTTTTGAGGTTTGCAAGGCCCCCATTTTATAATATAATGTCACATGAATCTCAGAATGTTCCTAATGTTTACAATACATGGGTTGTAGTTCATTAGGAACATTTCTGTGTTATTTTGTTTCAATGAAGTCTATTTTCCTGTCAAAGGTCATGGTTCTCTGCAGGCACTCATGCTTCCTCTACCAGTCATATCTAACTGCCACTAGCTAATAGCGATGAAAGTGGTGTTAAACACAAATTATCAAACAACATCTTGAGATGGTAACTTCCTAATGTATTTCAGTAAGTATGACAACTGTCTATTATTGTGGACTTTTAGATGTTTTTTGTTCTTTGTTGTTGAGTTGCTAATATATCTGCATACCAAATATCATTGACCCACAACTAGTCAAATGACCTGATCACATACTAACATGTGTATGTAAACTAAGCAAAAGTTTCAAAATCAATAGACCAATAGTCGATAGCTGTCTATTATTGAAGTCTATATGTTGACCATATCTTGTTTTTGTTGTTGAGTTGTGATCTCATTGACTGTGACATACACCTTATGTCTCTTTTGTTCATACCTGTAATGAGTTTTTGTTGCTGGGTTGTGATCTCGTTGACCGTGACATACACTTTATGTCTCTTTTGTTCATACCTGTAATGAGTTTTTGTTGCTGGGTTGTGATCTCGTTGACCGTGACATGCACCTTATGTCTCTTTTGTTCATACCTGTAATGAGTTTTTGTTGCTGGGTTGTGATCTCATTGACCGTGACATGCACCTTATGTCTCTTTTGTTCATACCTGTAATGAGTTTTTGTTGCTGGGTTGTGATCTTGTTGACCGTGACATATACTTTATGTCTCTTTTGTTCATACCGGTAATGAGTTTTTGTTGCTGGGTTGTGATCTCATTGACTGTGACATACACCTTATGTCTCTTTTGTTCATACCTGTAATGAGTTTTTGTTGCTGGGTTGTGATCTCATTGACCGTGACATGCACCTTATGTCTCTTTTGTTCATACCTGTAATGAGTTTTTGTTGCTGGGTTGTGATCTCATTGACCGTGACATGCACCTTATGTCTCTTTTGTTCATACCTGTAATGAGTTTTTGTTGCTGGGTTGTGATCTCATTGACTGTGACATACACCTTATGTCTCTTTTGTTCATACCTGTAATGAGTTTTTGTTGCTGGGTTGTGATCTTGTTGACCGTGACATATACTTTATGTCTCTTTTGTTCATACCTGTAATGAGTTTTTGTTGCTGGGTTGTGATCTCGTTGACCGTGACATGCACTTTATGTCTCTTTTGTTCATACCTGTAATGAGTTTTTGTTGCCGGGTTGTGATCTCGTTGACCGTGACATACACTTTATGTCTCTTTTGTTCATACCTGTAATGAGTTTTTGTTGCTGGGTTGTGATCTCGTTGACCATGACATGCACCTTATGTCTCTTTTGTTCATACCTGTAATGAGTTTTTGTTGCTGGGTTGTGATCTCATTGACCGTGACATACACCTTATGTCTCTTTTGTTCATACCTGTAATGAGTTTTTGTTGCTGGGTTGTGATCTCATTGACCGTGACATACACCTTATGTCTCTTTTGTTCATACCTGTAATGAGTTTTTGTTGCTGGGTTGTGATCTCATTGACTGTGACATACACCTTATGTCTCTTTTGTTCATACCTGTAATGAGTTTTTGTTGCTGGGTTGTGATCTCGTTGACCGTGACATACACTTTATGTCTCTTTTGTTCATACCTGTAATGAGTTTTTGTTGCTGGGTTGTGATCTCGTTGACCGTGACATGCACCTTATGTCTCTTTTGTTCATACCTGTAATGAGTTTTTGTTGCTGGGTTGTGATCTCATTGACCGTGACATGCACCTTATGTCTCTTTTGTTCATACCTGTAATGAGTTTTTGTTGCTGGGTTGTGATCTTGTTGACCGTGACATATACTTTATGTCTCTTTTGTTCATACCGGTAATGAGTTTTTGTTGCTGGGTTGTGATCTCATTGACTGTGACATACACCTTATGTCTCTTTTGTTCATACCTGTAATGAGTTTTTGTTGCTGGGTTGTGATCTCATTGACCGTGACATGCACCTTATGTCTCTTTTGTTCATACCTGTAATGAGTTTTTGTTGCTGGGTTGTGATCTCATTGACCGTGACATGCACCTTATGTCTCTTTTGTTCATACCTGTAATGAGTTTTTGTTGCTGGGTTGTGATCTCATTGACTGTGACATACACCTTATGTCTCTTTTGTTCATACCTGTAATGAGTTTTTGTTGCTGGGTTGTGATCTTGTTGACCGTGACATATACTTTATGTCTCTTTTGTTCATACCTGTAATGAGTTTTTGTTGCTGGGTTGTGATCTCGTTGACCGTGACATGCACTTTATGTCTCTTTTGTTCATACCTGTAATGAGTTTTTGTTGCAGGGTTGTGATCTCGTTGACCGTGACATACACTTTATGTCTCTTTTGTTCATACCTGTAATGAGTTTTTGTTGCTGGGTTGTGATCTCGTTGACCATGACATGCACCTTATGTCTCTTTTGTTCATACCTGTAATGAGTTTTTGTTGCTGGGTTGTGATCTCATTGACCGTGACATACACCTTATGTCTCTTTTGTTCATACCTGTAATGAGTTTTTGTTGCTGGGTTGTGATCTCATTGACCGTGACATACACCTTATGTCTCTTTTGTTCATACCTGTAATGAGTTTTTGTTGCTGGGTTGTGATCTCATTGACTGTGACATACACCTTATGTCTCTTTTGTTCATACCTGTAATGAGTTTTTGTTGCTGGGTTGTGATCTCATTGACCGTGACATACACCTTATGTCTCTTTTGTCCATACCTGTAATGAGTTTTTGTTGCTGGGTTGTGATCTTGTTGACCGTGACATACACTTTATGTCTCTTTTGTTCATACCGGTAATGAGTTTTTGTTGTTGGGTTGTGATCTCATTGACCGTGACATACACCTTATGTCTCTTTTGTTCATACCTGTAATGAGTTTTTGTTGCTGGGTTGTGATCTTGTTGACCGTGACATGCACCTTATGTCTCTTTTGTTCATACCTGTAATGAGTTTTTGTTGTTGGGTTGTGATCTCATTGACTGTGACATACACCTTATGTCTCTTTTGTTCATACCTGTAATGAGTTTTTGTTGCTGGGTTGTGATCTCATTGACCGTGACATACACCTTATGTCTCTTTTGTCCATACCTGTAATGAGTTTTTGTTGCTGGGTTGTGATCTTGTTGACCGTGACATACACTTTATGTCTCTTTTGTTCATACCGGTAATGAGTTTTTGTTGTTGGGTTGTGATCTCATTGACCGTGACATACACCTTATGTCTCTTTTGTTCATACCTGTAATGAGTTTTTGTTGCTGGGTTGTGATCTCATTGACCGTGACATACACCTTATGTCTCTTTTGTTCATACCTGTAATGAGTTTTTGTTGCTGGGTTGTGATCTCATTGACTGTGACATACACCTTATGTCTCTTTTGTTCATACCTGTAATGAGTTTTTGTTGCTGGGTTGTGATCTCATTGACTGTGACATACACCTTATGTCTCTTTTGTTCATACCTGTAATGAGTTTTTGTTGCTGGGTTGTGATCTCGTTGACCGTGACATACACCTTATGTCTCTTTTGTTCATACCTGTAATGAGTTTTTGTTGCTGGGTTGTGATCTTGTTGACCGTGACATATACTTTATGTCTCTTTTGTTCATACCAGTAATGAGTTTTTGTTGCTGGGTTGTGATCTCATTGACCGTGACATACACTTTATGTCTCTTTTGTTCATACCTGTAATGAGTTTTTGTTGCTGGGTTGTGATCTCGTTGACCGTGACATACACCTTATGTCTCTTTTGTTCATACCTGTAATGAGTTTTTGTTGTTGGGTTGTGATCTCATTGACCGTGACATACACCTTATGTCTCTTTTGTTCATACCTGTAATGAGTTTTTGTTGCTGGGTTGTGATCTCATTGACTGTGACATACACCTTATGTCTCTTTTGTTCATACCTGTAATGAGTTTTTGTTGCTGGGTTGTGATCTCATTGACCGTGACATACTTTATGTCTCTTTTGTTCATACCTGTAATGAGTTTTTGTTGCTGGGTTGTGATCTCGTTGACCGTGACATACACTTTATGTCTCTTTTGTTTATACCTGTAATGAGTTTTTGCTGCTGGGTTGTGATCTCGTTGACCGTGACATGCACTTTATGTCTCTTTCGTTCATACCTGTAATGAGTTTTTGTTGTTGGGTTGTGATCTCATTGACCGTGACATACACTTTATGTCTCTTTTGTTCATACCTGTAATGAGTTTTTGTTGTTGGGTTGTGATCTCATTGACCGTGACATGCACCTTATGTCTCTTTTGTTCATACCTGTAATGAGTTTTTGTTGTTGGGTTGTGATCTCATTGACCGTGACATACACCTTATGTCTCTTTTGTTCATACCTGTAATGAGTTTTTGTTGCTGGGTTGTGATCTCGTTGACCGTGACATACACCTTATGTCTCTTTTGTTCATACCTGTAATGAGTTTTTGTTGCTGGGTTGTGATCTCATTGACCGTGACATACACCTTATGTCTCTTTTGTCCATACCTGTAATGAGTTATCATCTACAGTAGGTACACTACTGAAGGCACCATGTCCTGGAGCTATCATCATGTTGCAGGAAATTCCTTGCAACTGAAACATAAAGTCTGATTTTAGAGACTTAAAACTGAGGCAATATTGTAAACTGAGAAAGTTTGCTTTCATTTATCATTTGACGTAGTTGTGCAGTTGACAAAAAAACTTAAATAATTCCCTATGCCTATCACAAATTATAAAAATTTTTAACACAAGATAAGATTTCTAAGAAATTGTATCGGTCTCAATTGCTTATTGCTTCAAGAAGTTCATATAAATCAATCCCTGACAGTACTGGTATAAATTTAATAAATTGTGTTATAGATGGGATGCAATAATTTCTTGAAATAAGATTTTTTTTTTAAATTCCGTGTTTACCAGGATTTTTAACCCTTTACTCCATGGAAATTATTTTTTTACATACTTGATTCGCATAGGATTTTTTCAATAAAAAAAAATCATCAGGTTTAAAGTATTAAAATGCATTGTTAAAATGAATATTTCGTCAGATATTCTCATGAATAACCTGTTTATATTAGGTACAACTTTTATTAAGTCTGATTCTCATTTGTCTTAGGCAAGACGTTTTAACTAAGGCACTACAAAGGCGTCAAAAGGCGTCATTATGGAGTAAAGGGGGTGGCGTCAAAAAGCGTCATTATGGAGGAAAGGATCAACGAAATTTGTGTGCAGATCAGTGGGTACGAGTGAATCTACTCCTGGCTTGGTGAGTTCAAATACTATTTTTTTTACTAGAATTGCTTGTTTTATTGCTGAAGTTCAGTGATTATCTCGGGCTTCCTCCACCAATTAAAACAAGCTGCCCAGATATAGCCAAGTTCAGAGAGTGGTATGAAACACCAGCAATTGATCCAATATATGGGTCATTTTTAAAAAATTGAAAAATTTATTAAAAGTTACTTATTCAAACAACCCTCTACATAAGGAAATCAAAACAAACAGTACTTTAAGAACAACATATTAAAAGATGCAATCTTAATTATGTCATACAAGAATATCTTGAAACATGTTTTGATCGGTGGTACAATATTTTGTCTATCCTGTTACCATTTTCAAAAGAAATTTTGGGTTATTAAGAAAAGGTTTAGATAAAATGTTAAGCTTGTTTTACGTTACCAATTAGATGGTTTTCAAGAGAATAAACTTCTATATATATTCATTCTGTAAAATAATAGATTATTTGCCAATTTTCTAGGTTGTACTGAAAAATGGCTCTAAAAATTGGTTTTCAAAATTCAAAGGTTATTAAAATTACCACCAGTAATGCAAGTCTAAGATAGCAATTTATATTGTTCGGCCTTTTTTCACCCTTTCAAATAAACCCAACATCAAGTAAATCCCTCATAAGTTAATTAACTTTTCCCTTTATTTCGTTGGTAACAGGAACGTACGTTTCTGATATATCACTACATAAAAGTCTATCCTGTTACCTTTTTGTCTATCCTGTTACCGATATAAGAATTGCACCTGCAAATGCTTAATTGGGAAGATTAAGACGTTATAACCTTAAGATGAGTTCAAACAATGAAATATTTCATTTGTTTTCCACCTACATGTTAAGATAAAAATTCAACGACGTTTTTGTCTATAATTGTCTATCCTGTTACTGTAACCATAGCAACCATAGTAACAGGATAGACATAACAGGATAGACAAATTTCTTAGTTTTTGATTGCTGTTGTGAAATAACTACTCCCTTTGGTGAAGTGATTATGGTTTTCTATTGTGAATTTGGTTTCCAACACGTTATTGTACTTTTTACAACCATACTGTTAGTGTAATTAATCAAAATGGTTGGTAACAGCATAGACATGAAAAAAAGTACGCTCTATTTTTTTCACTAAATGTCTTGAAATTTCTTTTCTCTACACTGTCGTTCAAGAAACGAGGCGTTTTAAATGTAAAGATTACTTTGCATTTTTGAAATCAACACTGACTGATTCAATATTCATAGGGAGAATAATTTAACGACTGATTTAAGTAGCGGTAACAGGATAGACATGAACCTCCTGTACACTGATTGAATTTAGTTTGTAGATAATCTGTTACATACAATGATAAAGAAGCTACGATTTTTCGTTAGAATTATAATTAACGTTCTTAAAAAGTTCCTTTTGCAGATATCAAGGCGATCAGAAAATCGGAAAAAAATCATTTGAAATGTGTTTTTCTGACAATGTCAGACACAAATACCCCCAAAATCGGACTTAAATGCAGTTTAATATTATCAAAATAGATGTAAGGTGTGTTTATTATTAATGTTCTGAATCACAAATCCGACAAGCTTTCATTTAAACCATTACAACTGAAATTTCCATTAGAAATAAAATTTTTAGCATGGGTGTACTGAAAATTCGACATTTTTTTGAAAATGACCCATATATGAACATACCTGAACCATCTGTATTAGAACATTTAAGAAGGCATCATGGACTTTGGTATCATCTGGTAATGAAGGACTAGTGGTTACTGTAAAAAATAGAAACTAGTCTAAAAACAAAGCTTTAATTTGTAGACTTACAACAATTATAATGTACAGATTCAAAGTAAAAAAAAACAACCCAGCTATGATTGTCTTGTGGAAGTGTCTTTGCCTCAAGTATGGATGGTTGTAGGTTAAAACTGAAGAATTTTTATTTGGTCTTGTTTGCTAACTTAAATGCACACATAGCTTTTTCTCAAATTTTTGTTGTGTTTTCTTCTGGTATTTGATCATTTGAGTATTTTTAGACAACAATTTTTCATAGAAATTCTTTTTAAAAATGTATATAAAGAATACATGTCACATGGATGAAGAAGAGAAAAAAAAGATATGACTACAGGTCAAAATAGATAACAATCTTTTTAAATCAGTTATATGTGTTTAATATTAATGTATATATAAAAAAGAAGATGTGGTATAATTGCCAATGAGACAACTGTCCACAAGAGACCAAAATGACACAGACATTAACAACTATAGGTCACTGTGTGGCCTTCAACAATGAGCAAAGCCCATACCACATAGTCGGCTATAAAAGTCCCCAATATGACAATGTATATCAGTATCATCAATGGTACTTAATGACCGGTACTGTAAATTAACAAATTATTGCATTTATCATTAGGATATTAAAAAAACAGAAAAAATGCAAAATTTATTACTGGTATCGAGATTTCAAGAAAATTTACCTAAAGATATATGTATCAAATTCAGAATGCCAGTTCTTATTATTGCGATACTCACCTAGCCAAACTTTTAGCATTAATAATATTTCACAATAATTTTTGAATTTAGAGTACATGTACTAAACATGCTTAAGTGAAAACAATCTGTGTGAGTTAGATGCTTAGAACATATTTAAGAAAAAGGCTGACAAAATGTAACAGTGATTTAAAAGAGTTATGTCTCTTATTTCATCTCTCTATCCTTTCTGTCCAACCAGAATTTCAGCCATTAATCAAACATAGCACTAAGAGGAATACTGGGAGTTGAAATTTTTGCACCCAGAAGTCTTTGAACATGTTGAAGGACCCCAAAAGTTGCACATAATTTAAATGTTCAAAGACTTTCTTGAATGTACCTTGACTAAAAATCAAAACTGTGAGACTTCCTGAAAAATTAACATTCTACCATGGCAAAGTGCAGTCATATAGACAATATATAGGAAGATGTGGTATGAGTGCCAATGAGACAACTCTCCATCCAAATAACAATTTATAAAAGTAAACCATTATAGGTCTAGGTACGGCCTTCAACACAGAGCCTTGGCTCACACCGAACAACAAGCTATAAAGGGCCATTTTATAAAGAATTAAACTTTTTTTGTAAAAAAATATATTTTTGATATTGATTGCGAAACAGATAACACCAACTACTTACTACATCTGATGGAAATCGACCTCATGCAAATGCACGTTTACATGAACATGCATATAAGACTTTTAAAAAGTTTGATTTGGAACATTCAAATAAGAACAAAAAGTTGAATTTCGTTTTTTTTGTAGCGTTCTTATAACAACTCAATTTTCAAATAGTTACAGACTTTCAATAGATTTTTTCAACCTAAAATAGGATAATATATGTACTGATATTCGTATAATTTGTGTAAGGTCAATTTTCTATCTGACTTAGCTCATATTATGTAGTAGTAATAGACTTACAAGCTCTTGTATTAAAGGTGTTTTCATACAGTGGTGCCAATTTCTTCTCAGGAATCCTTAATTTGATAGTTGTTAATACTACTAATCTTTCTATTTCACTGAAATATACACAGAAAACATAATGAAATATACATCAAATAAAGTTGATGGGCAATGAATCTGAAAACACATCCTACGCAAAGCATGCTGATCTGAAGCCTACTACCAAATTCCAGGAAGATATTATTTGTAGTAAAGTGGGAAAATGCAATGAAAATTTTATGCATAGCCATTATGCTATAGAAAATATAAGTATTCCTAAAACAGTACGTTGAGCATTAATGAATCTGAATTGCATCACACAGTAAAGCATGTTCACAAGACGTCTGATAACCTTTTTCAGGAAATTCTAATTTGTAGTTTCTAATAAAAATGTGACAGAATTTCATGGTAGAGAGTACAGACAGACAGAGATAAAACAGTATATACCCTTCTTCTAAGTGATGGTATGAGAAAAGTAGTAAAAGAGCAGTAGAAATCTTTTGCTGTTTTTTTTATAGAGGTAATGATAGTATTATATACATGTATCATGTCTACTACTATATATCGGTACTTGATGAAAGTTTATAGCTAAGGGATTGTTGTTGGCTTGTGTCTGCCATATTGGTTTTTAGTTGATTGTTCAGTAAATACTTAAGGCTGTCTTTGCTAAATTTTGGTCTCTGGTGGAAAGTTGTCTCACTGCAAATAGGATACCACACTCTCTTTTTTATACAAAGATAGATCCTAACTGGTGCACATGCAGTATTCAATCTTAATGAAAACCTTGAATTCAATATTCATGCCATTATATTGTTTCATAAGCTGGACTTACTATATTTTTTTCTAAATCTGGAAGTGATGCTATTATACTGAGTGGTTCTTTTGAAAATAAATTTAAAATAAGTATTAAATTGAACAAATGTTAAAAAACAACATATCACCAGATTCTATAATCCTACCTTTCTGAACACAGGTCAACAATTTTATCTGCTACAAGGTGACATTTTGATGGAGGCAAAGATGTATTAATCACAATCAGTGAAAACTAAAAAAAACAAAAACAATAATATTTGTATCTGGAATACAGTTTTTGCATATTCTAACTCGAAATCAAATTCTAAATTGAAATAGAAAACGACAAAAAAAAAAAACAGTCATATTAAATCAAACCAAAAAAATAATTTCTTAATAAAGATCTTCGTTTCTTTTTCAAATTGAAAAATATAATTTATTCAGAGAATCTACATATTATACAAATAATTTGTAGAAAAGAATTACAAATAGTTATACAGTAGTTTCAGAAAAATAACAATGTGTTTATAGTTAGCTATATAAAGTGACAAAGCATATAAAATCTAATGTTTAACATTATAAAGAGCTTGAAGTAATCATAGAAAAACAACTATGCAAGAATATATACTTTTCCATAAAAGGGACACAATTAATTTCTCAGAACATGAATTACAGAAGATTTTTTTTCACTATAATATATGAAAGCTCTTATTATCAAGATTTTTTTTAAACAGTTGATGATGCATTTATTTTTATTTGACCACAATTTTTTGTTGTTGATCTTGTTGACACTTGATATTAAAATATTAACTATACATATATATTTACAATAGGAAATGTTTTGTTTGTTGTTACTTGTACAATAAAATTGTGTTCAGTTTTACACCTTATTCTAATAAACTAGTACTTCATACTATTATGTATTATTAGTACTTAAGTGGTACCAAATACCTTGACCAAAATTAAGGACTGGATCCTTTAATTTTCATAAAATATTGACAAAATTGACAAAAATTGACCCTTTCAAAAAATATAAAAATTTCAAAATACTTGAACGACACTTTTAATTGACAGATACTAAATAATGTTCATTAATATGATTTTATATTTTCTAAACAATAGAACATAATTAAAATTTTCAACTTATCTCCCTGTAATAATTTGTACCACCTTAAAATAAAAAATAAAGTTGAACACTACGAATTCAGAATATAATTTTATCCAGTATAATCTGACATCTGTACTGAAATAACATTTGTGTTAAATTTAAGGCACTAAGATTTTTTAATATATGTTAATGAATATTCAAATCATTCACTCCAATAAAAAATCATTTTAATTATTTTGCACATTCATTGAAATTTGTTACCAATAATACCGTATCCATCCATATTTAAGAGATAGATCATTGTGTTTCTTGTAAAAATAACACTTAGTTATACTTAAATAGTAGGAACTATGTTAGAGAGCATATAATCTGCAACCGAGCTTAGAAAAGATGTGCAATATTAACTAGCGATATAGAGCAGGCAGTAACTATCAGTAATTACAATAATATTGTTTATAAACAACCGTAAAAAAGCATGCAGTAACTATATAATCAAGCCAATTTTAACAATACCACCAATTCCAAAATGAAATATGCTTTACCTACCTTGAAAATAATTGCATCGTTCACTGTGAAAGCATTATAATGGTAAAAATAAATCAGACATACATGTAGGATTCTGCCATACAGGAAACACAGAACACATAAGCAAAAAAAAATGCAAATAAATATAAATAGTATTTATTGAAAATTTGATAATTGCAATTCGATACAATGTAAATTGACATTTAAGGTAGATCATGTCTTTTTCCAAACATCCCTCCTGAAAAATTAAATGTCTGGACATTGTTTAATAATATTTGTTTAATAATATTTTACCAAGTATTATTCAATACACAACAGAAAAATCAAAAATGTTATGAAATTTTAAGATTAAAATATTAAAAAAAATAAGGTGTGAGGTGTGATTCAGTGAATTTTTTAGATGAAAAAAAAAATCTTTTAAAATCAAGGGGAGATAATTATATTGAATTTGATAGGACAATTTGTGTTTTCTAGATAATAAGGTATGTGACCCCCTATTTTTATTTGATAATTTGATATTTGGAAATATTTATGAAAAGCGATTTAAACAAAGGTGTGAAATTTAAATATATTTGTGCATACTTTATTTCAAGTTAACTTCTTCCTAGCCAACTTTGTGGAGATTTGTTTTCATGATCTAGATATATTTAGATCCAAGTTTCACATATCCTCAAAAACAGGTTGGATATATGAGAACCTATAAATAATGGATGTATGAGAACCAATAAAAATTGGAATGTACATGTATGTGAACCAATATAAGAAGGTTGGATGTACTTGAACTAATAAAAGGTTGGATATATGTGAGCCAATTAAAGGTTGGATGTATATATAAACAAATTTGATACAAAGTTAGATTTATGTGAACCCAAAAGGGTGATTCGTGTATGTGGGTTCACTCTAATTTTTAGGTTCACTTTCATCAGTTCAACTTACTTCTTCATATTTACAATGCATTATCTGTATAGGAAGTAATGGTATATCCATTGTAACAGTGCTTGGGTGACAAATCAATTCACTTGTTCCTAGCTCTGGAATGTCAAGGTCACATGATATAGTCTTGACAGATATACCCAGTAAAGCTCGACTGAAACGGGAACATATTAATATTTTTAATAATGGCTAAAATTGCTAACAACTATTTTACAATTACTACCTCACTCCATCAAGATTGTTAAGTACCATGTGTTAAACTTTTGGTAGCAGATGTGTCCTAATCAAGAGTAAAATCATCATAATTTATTTCTAATTTTAATAAAACAATAATATACAAAAATGTAAATATGTTGTCTTTGTTCCTGCAATAACTTTTTTAATTTCTGGTGTTTTCTTTATAGAATATTCTGTATGAAACTCATAATAGATGAGACAGTTGATTGCACTTTACTAACATGTAAAAATTGTTTTTATTTAATCCATTGTTGCCATCATTGTCAGATGGACAAAAATAAAATACACTAACAAAATCTAGAATTTAGCGAAACCATTCAAAATTTGAGATCATCAATGCTCTACAATGCAAGTGTTACTGATTCATGAGTCTTTTGTAGAAGAAATTTATGTGTCTACTCTGGTCAGTGGTGTACAAAAAACTAATCCTGATATCTACAATGTATGAGTTTATATTCATACCCTAAAAACCAATCATGTGTATTGTAGCGGCCAAATTTGAGAACAAAAAACATTGTTGCCTATTGTTGTATTTTTTGGTAATTAGTGATATTCTATTTTTAAGATAAGTTACTTTCCCTTTACTTTAATGAACCCCTTCAGGGAATTTGCACGAAAAGTGTTTGGTGAAAATCTTTGATTATGATGAAAATAAGGAATACCAGAGTCAACCAATATGGTTTGTTTCTTTTATTTATTACAGATAAATTATCTTTCATGTTAAAAGTTAGAAATTTTGAGTTTAATTGATGTAAAACTGATAAAACTTGACCTTGATCATTTGGCAATTATTTACCTTAAATGTTCATGATATTACTTTTTTGAAAGAGAACAAGTGTATGTTACTACCGTAAATGTTATGATAGATGCACTTTTGTATTGTATTGTAGTTCACAAAATGTTAGTTTTGACAGTAGAATTTAGAGTGTTTTATCTTTTATTTTGTAGTTAATCCTTTCATACCTGAATAAAGAGAATTGAACGGAAGGAATCAGTATTTTATTTGGTATAGACATCATATGTATATATTGGTTTCAATTGGTACTGTAGTTAAAGATAAGATCATGAAAGAGTTTGCAAAGGGCAGATAATCGACTCCAATTGATAGCATATAATTGAATAGAATTTTGGCTCATATGGTCCTAAAGGCCAGATCAGCTGAAAATAGAATATCACATTATTATTGTTTGTATAGTGCTTTGCTTGAAATTTGTAGTTTTTTTTAGTGTACGTGTAAAGCAAATTATTGTCCTATGAAATATTGTACACCAAGACAATATTTCATGACTACATGTATTATGAAATATTGTCCTGATCTATGAAAAATTTTTCAGAAAATATGCATATGCCACATGATAGGTCAATACAACCTTGAGTCTTGAATGTAAATCAGTATGCATGATTTGTATTTGTTTACCTTCCAGCTGCACTAATATCTGTATATCCAAGGAAAACTTTCTTCTTCAAGTACAGCCCTTCTCTATCTGGTACAATCTGGGAGAATTTTGTCTTTGTAAAATCTTCATTTCTTATAGATCTGTAGAAAGCCCTACGACTATACAAAAACAAAAGAATGCTGTCAAAATTGTTTCATTTAAAATATTTGAACACACAAGCATGATAAGTTAAGTTTGATCAATAAAATAATTCACTTTACTTGAATTTTTTTTTTTATATGGATAGCAATCTGCAATATGATTTCCACTGTCTGTTCTCTAACTGTTTGTAGACAAATTGATCATGCTCTCAACATAAGTACACCAAAATTAAGAGAGGACATTTTAACCCATAATTGGTAGACAAACTGACAACACCAACTCATTTCTATGTTGGTAATTGATAAGGGATAAGTCCAAAAAATATAATACAAGTGTTTCATACATGTATCTACCTTCATTTTTAGTGCCTACCCCAACACTTTTTATGCCATTTTGGAACAAACACTGATTCCCTAGTAGTACCCAACTAAAAAATGTTTGTAAACTAAAATGATATTGCCTGCCTCCCTACCCTATTTTTTTCAGCATGTTACTGTTAATCGAAACACATGTTGTTGTTTTTTTACATTGGCCTAAGAACATTATACCTGCACAGCACAGACACTTGTCTCAGATTTTTTTTATAGATTCTTAATGTAATAAATGGCAAACATCCAATTCCAATATTTTATGACCCCCAATTGATGTACAGGCACTTGTATCTATCCATTGGAAGACCCACTATCAACGAAAATATTGATCAAACTTATACGTTGATAGTGGGTCTTCCAATGGATAGAAACAAGTGCCTGTGAATTTATACCTTTATACCTTTATCTTCGGGTCGTTACATAAGCCAAAGGCTTCTACTGACCCCTCATCTTGGATTGTTGTATATGATTTCTCATCTCATAATAATATATTCATATATAATATATCAAACTTAATCAAAAATACTTATTTAGGTGTGCGCAGCTGAAACACTTAACAAGAACATATGAATTTATATGGGTTCCAATTCTAGCCATTTAATGCAGACTTAAAATTATTCAGAGTCTTTGCCGCCACCGTTAAATCTGACAGGTTATTCCACTGATTCACTTATTGAAAAAGTATTTAGTCTATGTGTAGTCTTACACTGGTTTTTTTTTTAAAGTTTAAAAGAGTGACCTCTAGTATTATTAGATGGTGCTAAAGTAAATAGGCTCATCCAGTCAATGTCATCTATACCATGCAACGCTTTGTAGACTTGTATCATATCATTTCTATCCCTACGATATTCCAAGGTTGGCAAACCCACTGAACGTAGCCTGTCTTCATAATTAAGATGATAAATATTTTTTAACAGTTTTGTGGCCCTTCTTTGTACAGATTCCAGTTTGATGCCATCATGGACATGGGGGACATTAATCAGACTATGTATGTAGCCTTTTTCTATTGGACATATCTATAAGGCATTCAAGATCCATCACATAGTACACATTTATCTAGGGCAAGGATCTCCAGGGCCTGGACATTGCAATAAAAATTTGGCATAATCTGGCATGGAAATTATTTGGAGGGTCAAGTACACAGGCACTTGTTTCTATCCAAAGGAATGTCGACTATCCATAAATCTATTTATATGGATAGTCGACCTTCCTATGGATAGAAACAAGTGCCTGTGGTCAAGTAGCAACTTCCACCTAAACAAAACCCTGATGGATCGATCCATAACAGATAGACATACTAATTTCAGTCTTTTTAACATTTGGAGAGATCACTGAGCCTAGTCATTATCTTGGAATATTATAAATTAATCATCAGAACCTTATTATTGAGCTGTCCATGTGTTGATTGGTACTTGATTGTTTACATTTTTAGCAGACAACAAATTTACGTTTTGTTATTTATGATTTGATTGGCCAAATTCTTTAAAAAAAAACTAAATACAAAACAAAGGCAATAGACACGTTGAATTTACGGTTAATGCTTTATGTCTTCTGCGCTTAAATTCTCCACGGACATTAAGAATTTTTCAAAATGTTTTCATGCTTAAGATTTATTCCATTTAAAAAACATTTCCGTTAGAAAGATCATATTTAAAATTACTTAAAACAAATACCATCTTGGACTGGTTCTTTCTTCAAGCGAGAAACCAGGCTATTTGTAACGAGAAGAATGATTGGATTATTTTTACACACCTATAAAATAGGCGTAATGATTTCGTTAAATATATGTTATTTTTCAATAAAACAAATCCTCTTTTGAAGACTCATTAAACCTATGATTAGAAATAAATTATTAAACTGTTCATAAATTCAACTGAACAACTTGTACAAACTACATTTTAAATATTTTGGTAAGAACTATATTGTTGTAAAGTTTGAACACGGATCAAGATCACGGAAACAGTTATTCGGCATTGACCTTGACTGCTCAATTTGTGCAGAAGAAAACGTTGCCAAGAAAAAAATTATTGTAATAATGTTATCCAAGACGCGCCTTGTATTATCAAGTATTAAAAGGTAAGAAAATTTACAATTTAATAACATAAATTATGCTTAATGTTGACAGTTCGCCACAAAATCCATTTTGCAAAAAGGGGGGAACATCCAAATTCCCATGTATAAATCAGCTATATAATTTTTTTTTTCATAGAATGAAATTATGTTTCGAAAGTTTTTGTTTTCAAAACTTTCCATATTGATACTCAAAAGGAATTCTCTCCTCGAGTTTCTCTGATAGATATGTCTATCTGAGGGTCTGACTTTATTTGTGTTTTTTTTTTGGGGGGGGGGGGGGGAGGGGAGGTGAAATATCATTTCTGTATTCACATTTAACATGTTTAAGATTTGTTTTCAAACTTTAAATTTTTTGCCTATTGTTTTTCATTTTCTTTATATTTTAGCAACGAAGCATATTAATGGAAATATGATAGACAAAATTTAAAAAAAAAAAGAAATATTTATATATGACGGACATACATGTATTAACATAGATCTGAAAAATCATATTTGATAAATTTTTAATACATTTTGATTTTCAAATTCCATGATTAAAGGACCATAAAATGGAATTTTTAACATGGTTAATATCTTTCTCCTTTACTGGTTTTATAAAAATTGAAGATAATTGTATTTTTCAACTGAATGTTAAATAAATGTGCTAGTTTACTACAAATGTAGCTGAAATAATATCCAATATTTAGATATGTATATCATATTCCTGTTTCTAAAGTGTCATTTTCATTCTAGCCTTTGTTACATCTTTAATGTAAAATCAGTGGACTGAAAAGAATAATATTACTTTCATTCTATATATTGACCTTTGTAGAAATCTTCTGAAACCTACATCATCATGTATCAGTAATGTCAGTCTGAAACAGACAACTTGAAATAATAAACTGTATAAGTAATTTTAGGCCAAATAAATAATTTGTGTGGTTCAAGGTACATTGTTAAACAAATAAACTAAAAGGAGATAGATTAAAAAAATGTAAACATACAAAATTAATGTTTTTTATTTATTTAGAATATAAATTGTATAGAGGACTATAGCCAATTTTGTCTAAAACAGTGCTTACTAAGTAAAGTAAGGGTTCAAAAAAGTTAAGCATGTAAAGTGATAGAAGGTCAAAGTATGGGTAAATAGGTCAACTGGAAACACAACATTTTTATTTGGCCTCATTGATGTACATGAAGTAATAACATGTATGAATTTGATATTTTGTATCACAATAGAAAGTGTCCAATTCAAGGCTGTACAAAAATGTATGGTATGTTAGCAGACACACCATCTTGCCGTTGGTGTGTTATTTTATGGACAAAAAAGAAAATGGAAAATTAAGAAAGGATAAGCATATTTTGGATGACATATAACAAGCATTCATTTTTTTTTGTAAAAGCAATTACATACATTCAAACATACATTTGTACAGTGTTCAGCAAAATTTTACAAAAAAAACCTTACACAATATATGTTAAAGTCATATGAAACCTCAAATTAAAAAAAAATATGCATATGTTTTTTTAAAGCTAAATGGATAGTTTTCATTATACAACTTATGTACATATACTTTTTTTCTGAGGAACATTCTTTAATTTGTCCACATTTAGAAGAAGTTTATTTATTTTTAATTGCTTGCTGCCAGGAAGCAATTCGCCGACATATTTTCCATATGCATAGTGACCTAAGCGTGACCCTCCTCGTAAAAATCCGGTGATAGCAATACGCATGAATCTGTCATTAAAATAAACAATTACCTGATTGTATATGTTAAAGATGTGCTAAATACCCATGCTTTTTGTTGATTATTTACTATAAGGTGACAATCGGTAAACTTCGGCTTCAAAACACGGCATTTAATGAGTAGCTATATTTGTTAAATCATAACAGACAGATAAAAAAAAATTGACGATTATACGATAAATTTTTCGTAAAAAATAACAAAATCGTGCACAGAGGACTAAGTTTATGATATATACATGCATTGGTTCAAGAATTGGATGAACATTATTTTTCACCAGTCACTCGTTTCTTATGACTTTAACATCACTTGCTTTTGTCGAGTAAATAGCATTCAATTCAATAGTTCATACATGTATCTGTTCAAGTGAAAACAACTTTTATTTCAGAGAGAAGACAGCACAAATAGAACATCAACAAAAAAAAAAAAAACATAAAATAATATACAATGCATCATTTCATCTGCAGTTTTGAAAATATTATTTCAGATAATCTATGAGTCCTATAAATTTGAATTAAAAATACTTTTCAGATTATGTCGGGTGTCACAAGTCACCTCAACTGCACAGAACAGACATATACAAACTATAACAGCTTATACAGCTGTCAATGAACCAGTACTATCTTATGAAGATGGATGTGAAGAGAAAGAAGCTTTGCTAAAAACTCTGGAGAAGTACAGCTCCAGCACAGAGGATGTTCCTATTGTTATTGGTGACGAGGAATTTAGAACAAAGGAGATCAAATATCAAGTAGAAGTGTGTAATTTATGGAACACTAAACACTTCTACAATTTACAGTCATTCACAACAATAAGCAAGCTTCATTCATCATGTTCATGGCATTAAAACCGTTTATAGACAAATATTAAACGAATTAAACAGAAAGTTGACAGTAACATCAAAATTGAAAAAAAAACATGAAGTTACAGAAACAATAGGAAATGAAATTCTAATATATAAAAAAGCACACAGTTATTTGGCAGAATGGGTCCCTTGTCATGATTGTAGTTGACAAAGAAGAAACCATACAGGCCAACACACGCAACTGTGAATTGTAAATTAAGTAAAGTCCTTCTAGAGGTGCCTCTTACAAATAAAAATCCATTATTGAAAATAGTGCTTTTTATCAAATTTAACTCTTTGATTTTACTAAATAATACAGTTATATATCATTATTTGAATATTGCTTAAAAGTTTGAAATATATAGTACATGTTTTCAATGTAGTTACATTATTTATTTTTCAGCCATTTGACCACCAAGTAAAGATAGCTAAATATTATAATGCCACACCAGTAAGTTGATAACAATCAGTCAGGGGTATTATACACACAAGTCTTGTTTATTTTCTTAAAAGATTTAAGTAATATTAGGTAAATGTTTAAGGTTTTAATTTTGAGATCTGAATTATCTCCCCTTAATCACAACAAGTTTTAAGTTGTATTTAAAAACTTAAATACAAGTATTGTTTTCAAAACAGCTTAAATTCCCTAGTTTTAGGAGGTTTAAACATACCTTTCTATTTTTTTGTTTGTTTGCAAAACTTTCAAATTTAATAGAGTTCCACTCTTTATCTCAAGAACTTGTAATTGTGCAAGGCCTTGAAAAATTGCTCCTTGGAGGTTTTTAAATGAGCAGCTAAATGAGACAGACAAATGAGATTATCAATGTGACAATGTCAATTTGTCCTTAAAATAATATAATTATGAATATTAAAGACATCAGTGTTTTCCTTTTTTCACTAAGGTAAGGTGGGTGTTTTAAAAAAATAACTTGCAACCGGGTGGTTTTTTTTTAAATGTCCAACCTTTTTTAATTTACTGTGGGTGCACGTGGGGGTCACAGAAATAAAGATTAGTATAATATTCACATTTTATGGAGTTGAACAAACATAAATAGAAGTAGTCATATTAATTGTCAAATATTCTTTGATTTTATTTTTTCAAAAATTTATCTCTTTTATCTTTTCTTTCATTTACAATTTTATGCATCAGCATGGATTTAAGGCCTTTCGATCCAGGTTTCTGTTCGGTTTCTTGCTTTTGTGCCGTATTTTTGGCACACAGAACAGTAGTATCCTTCCTCTGTGACTATAAGTCATTTGAATTCTTGCTCATATTTGTCTTCACTTGCTTGTCTTTTCCGTTGTTTGGTTGATTTTTGTTCAATTTCCACAACTTCAACATTACTATCAATTTTATTTAACTTATTTGGTCTAGTATTTTCTTTATCATCATCGTCATCTTCCTTTCTTTCCCCCCCGATTGATTAATGAAAACATTGAAATTTGACGATTGGCCGCCATCTTTGTCAATGAAAACAAGGCGGGATTAGTATTCAAATTTTAACGGTACGGAACCGAAAAAAATCCGGATTTTGAAAAAAAAAGCCGACCACCTCCTAAAATCGAAAGGTGGTCGGCTTTCAAAAGAAGGTGGTCGGCACACCCGGCTTAAATGCCGAATGGAAAACACTGGACATATTTTGACACCATCACACACACACTCGTGTAAAGCAGTGTAGGGTAAAGCAAAAGTTAAGAAAAAAGCAGAAAAGACTAAGAGATATATAAACTCGACCACTACAGTTATTCACCTGTAAAGGTAAATAAAAACACTTGTAAATGTATTCCCCCTGACTAGTAGTGAATTGTGTATGTTATATATATGTTCTTTATATGTTTTTGTTCCATGTTTCAAATTTCACAAGATTAAATAACTACTTTAATATGAAAGATGTGCCATTCACTTGTGTCTCAAAGGAAAGTATGACAAAATTGTAGGAGATACAAAACCCATTAATTTCACTTCTCTGATGTAATACACAAAGTATGGGATTCAAGTTTCATATAGATTCCACAACTGCAACAAGTGTATTACGATTTTTCTCCACTTGAGACAGTTAAACTTTAATATTTAAAGCGCAAGGCCTGCCAAGCTTTTTAAATAATTAAAATTTAACTGTTGAGAGTGGAGAAATATCATAATACATGAGTAACAGTGGTGGAACCTGCTTTTCTTATGATTTTTATCCTTCCTTTTCAAAGATTTGAGGAAAGTTGTGTACTTTTAATGTGACATCATCAGGCATGGTCGCCTTTTTCATGACGTCACAATAAGAGAATTCGGAAGAAAACAAGAAAATTTAACATCACAATTAAATTTCAACCAATCAATTGCCGAGAACTGATTTTTCTCACACCCGTCAGGAATTACATAAGTTTTGCTAGGCTCAGAAATGAAATATCTGTTCAACTTCTAAAAATATAAATAATGTTATTGTTCAAGTCATCTTTGAAAATTGGAGTTATCTTCCTTTGTATGGAAATGTAGTTGAATCAACCAAGGCTTTAAACAATGCAATATTTAATTTTACTTCCACTGATAATTTAAGCAATCTTTACCCTCAGTGCTTACATTTTGTACAAGCACATTTATGTTTATACCATTTCAGGAACTTGTACAAAAAGCCATAGAAAATAGCTTAAAAGCAAGAAAAGCTTGGGACAGAACTCCACTGGAAGCACGATGTGACATTTTTCTCAAAGCAGCTGATTTGATGAGTAAAGAATACAGAATGGATTTGATGGCTACAACCATGATGGGCCAGGTATAAAAAAAAAAATCTATGAAGTTCATAGAATATTACAAGAGATATTTTTTAAAATAGTGTAAACAGTTTTTTTTTTAATATAGAAAATAGCATTTTAATGAAATCATGTTAGAATTATGAAAAAGGAAATTTTCCATTTTTATAAAGAACAATAAATTTTGTTATATTTCATGAAAACTTATGAATTTTGCTATATTTTATAAAGAAGACAACTCCGTGAAATATTTAATAATGTTTATAGTACTGTAAATTCAGATATCTTGGTTGAAGTTATATTTCAGTTTATTTGGTGCAAACATGCACATGAAAGTGACAAAATTAAAAAAAAAACAAAGACATTTACCAAAAGATTTTTAATCATCATCTTAAGGTTCAATATTATATTATGATATGATGAGAAAAAATACAATCGCAGTGATTTGATAATAACATTAGTACCATAATTTAACTGCTACATTTTTGTGAAAACCACCAAATTAACCATACATCAAAATAAATTGAATTATGGTACATATATTTATAAAACTTATTTTCCTTTTTTAACTTTTTGAAATGACAAAAAATATGAAAAAGCAATTCTTTTTTTAAACATTTTTTTTTTTATTTCAGGCTAAGAATATTGTCCAAGCTGAAATTGATGCAGTCTGTGAATTGATAGATTTCCTTAGATTTAATGTACAATATGCATTGGTAAGATCTCATACTTGAAAATATGTGTATAGAGAAATAGTAACTTACTATTAGTAAGCCTAACCAAAACCTATGCTTATTTTTAGAACCATGCCTTACAGATTGTTTTATTTTTGTTTGAACAATCACCATTTGTTTACTAATTTGAATTGTTTTACAATTGTCATTTTGGTGCCTTTTCCAGCTGACTATGTGGTATGGGTTTTTTCTCATTGTTGAAGGCTATTGGTAACCTATAGTTGTATCAGTGTTCCAGCTTGATCATTTTCACAAGGTGGTTCACCTGCCCTTTTCAACTGCTGCCCTGTGCCACTTTAAGGGCATACGATACAGTTTTGATTCCGTATTTACATTTTGATAAAAAAAAAAAAAATCCATTTAGACTATTTTTTACCTGATTAATTCAAATATGTAATAAAAAATATACCTTTATGTGCTACTTTTTGAGTAAAATGAGGTTGAAATTTTGTATATTTGCTCAAAATTCAGATTTGTGGCCATATTTTCACTTCCAAAGAAAGGCATAACTTTCTTGTTTTAAAAGACAAACACAAATTGATTTTTGTTAAATAATTTGTAATTTCTGTATTTTATAAGTATCCTAAAAATTTATACATTTTTAATTCAGAAATAACTCATTTATCAAATGTTCATGAATGTAGAAAAAAAACATATTTTTTTTGCTGTATATTTATCAAATTTAAATTAATTGCACTATTTACGTTTTCTTGAATATTGGCACACATAATCTTCTCACGTAATCAAACCAAATGGCATTTTAAAAAAGAGGGGTCCATGAACTTGTTTTCAAGCTAAATAAGTTTGAAAGATAAAAAAAGACTGGTACCGTTACAATTATTTTTCCAAGTAAAACTAGTCAGTTGGCATTTCAATTTCAATATTTCTCTATAGACTACATTTTGCAGTTAAGTTTGTCCATAGATGTACAGTACTCTTCAAAAATATCGATTCGATAACTTTTTTCTCCGATTTCCGTATTTTTCGGAATCACACCGAGTACCGCGGATTTCACTCCTAAAATCCTCCAAAGATTCTCTCCCAACACCGCGTGGCTGTTAATTGGTTTATTGCCCATCGGATGTACTTCAAATTAACGACGCGTGACAACATAATTGGATTACCCAGATAATTTACCTTTAAACATTTAATCGATCTTGGTTGCACAGGTGTGCTTTAAAATCACGGTATTATAAATTGAACAAATGTTTTCCTTTCTTTGACAGATAAAGATGTGACAATATCATTTAGAATAAGATAATTATTATCCTTTATATTTGTGTCTTATGCCGTTATCTTTAAAATAGAACGTACATACGAAAAAGTATGAAGAAAATTGTTATTTTGTGTTTCTATTACAGTCCGGTCAGGTCATACATTGTGTAACTGTGTTCTTTCAGCAAGGACGATTTTGCCACAATTAGTTTCTTTTATAACTTATTCAATAAGCAATATCAGCGCATTAATTGTTCATTATTAAAAAATCAACTGGCTAATAAAATCATGTTGTTTTTTCGGTAACCCGATTCATCGGATCATCAAGTAAACTTAATTTATTAAGCAATGTAAAATATGATGTTACACCACCTCGGTACATTTATACAGACTAGAATAATTCAAATTACGAACAGAAACTGTTAAATGACAACTCTGTTGACAAAGGAAATAATTTCAAGTGATATTGATAGTGCTCGTCATTTTCACATTTTACGGAACGGTTTTCAAATTGACGAAAGTATTTATATCAATTTCGTCATTTGAATTTGGAACGTGAAAAATATTTTCACATTAATTATATAATAAATGTACTATAATTCTACCGGTGTTTGACAAGTTTATGACGCTCAATCATTTTACGTTAACAAAAGATGTTAAAAGTTGTGATGATAAGTAATCCGCTTATCGCTATCCGATAGGTCACTAATCCTTTAATTATTAATAAAATTTATCAAACCTCATAATTGCCCATTCCAGTTAAATCAGTCATCATTTTATTTTCAAAATTTCCCAACCGCCTACAATTGGCATTTCTTTATCGTATTATCATGATTATTGTCATTTGAATACAATCAATCACCCCGGACAATTTCCATCATAATTTCAATTAATACATCACCAACTGTAAATCTATATTATTGACCATGGACATGTAACTATAAATGTACTTTCTTTTTTGAAAGATAAAACATTAAAATTCAAAAAGTTAAAAATGTGTTCACGTTTATTCGGATAAGAATTATATTTTCCCGATAAAGGACCTTCTGGAGCCTCAATACGATTGCACAAAAATGTCGTTCTGCAACTTTAGAAACCTTGAATGGACTTTCCCACGGTCGGCCAGAAAGGTCACCTGAGTTTACTAGTACGCGATATTTTTTCCCGCCCTTTAAAAAACTCGTGCTGTGGATAACATTGATGTTAACTATTTTTAGCATTTAACATTGTTAAGTAAGTCAAGTTCAAGTTCAACCCAAACTGTTGATAACTGAGATTTGTATCGTGGAATTGTCTTCGCACAGCAAATAATTGTTTTTAAAATCTTTTGTTGAAAATACACAAATTTACATTCATTGTGCGAAAGTTAATATTAAACAAAGTTGAATTAATGCAGCTGGAAGTATTCCTGTTGTAACGGAAATGTATTATTATTCTGCTGTACTGCCAACAAATCGTAAAACGAAAATGCCGTAATTGTTAAGCATAACGAATGGTGAATAATCTTTTCCTTTTTACTTGAATATACAAAACTTTCAAACACGTAATTTTATTTAACTGCTCAAATTATTTTAGCGAAAGTTTCCGGTTATTTCTACACAAGTATGCTCATTTCGTCAATAAAATATTAATTTACTGGTGAAGACATCGAGGTCAAAATTAAGTAGTTTTCATTTTTTATAAAACTTGAATACAATTGAAAGAATTAACAACAACATTTTGCTTTTAAATCTTTTAATTATTCATTCCAGCAATTAGATAATCGTAAAAAGAAAATGCCGTAGATTTACACAATTATTACGGGGCAATTATTTTGTCTAATGAATGGTGAATAAATTTTCCTTTTTACTTGCATATTTAAAACTTTTAGACTTATAATTTTTAAATAAAGACTTTAACTTTGAAGTAGAATATTTTGTTTTTCACATATTCCGCTATATTTTATAATCGTTTTTTTTTTTAAGCAAGTACATTAAGGTTAAGATATTTTTAGATGGGCTAACAAAAAATACGAAAATATTTTGACTTTAGTTTTTATTACCACAAATGAAATTTAATTAGTATTAAAGACATTTAAAATTATACACCTGTTTGACACTTAAACTGGTACAGTAGACCGGAAATATAATTCTTTATTACTTCAACCTTTACCTGTCAGGTAATCCAATTACCCATTCAGTCTTGTGCCGGTATAGATCAAAGTAGGATAAGGGCAATTAATTCCTCGGTGTAGAGAGTGAGCTCGTTATCACAATAAACATTTACCTGATTTTGGGAGAGATTACTCCCAAATTCCTCCCAACATTTTCGGAGGAATATCGGAGTTTTTCGGAGTGGCTCCGACATTTTCCTCGGTGTAGGGTGTGGGAGAGTTGGTACTCTTGAAGGGTACTGTATTTGTAGTTTCGTCAATTCAAAATAATTATTTAATTGATTAAAGCCTTCAAAACTTGTATGCTGTTTATATAAAACAATGTTTGACAGGCCCTTTTTAAATCATCAGTCAACATGCTAAAGTGCCCTTTCCATGATTGGCTTCTGAAAATCCCTTTGAAATCCTAGCTGGAACACTGTGTTCATTTCTGTGTCATTTGGTCTATAGTGGATAGTTGACTTATTGGCAATCAAACCACATCTTATTTTTATACTATCATACATTTGGACACACAGATGAACACAATATTTTTTTTTAGAAAAAAATACTTATAAATTTTCCCCTAGAATCATATAAATATTAAAACAAAATCAGCGGAGAAAAGGTTTCTAGAAAATGTGCATGAGAAAATATTCAGAAACAAGTTAAGATGCAACTTTATGCTGAACTGAAAACTTGAGAGATTTTTGCATACATATTTATTTGCAGTTGTTGAGCACGTAGAACAATGGACAAAAATGTGAGTTTAATTATTGCAATTTCAAGAAATACTGCATTTAATAAATGTTATATAAATTTAAAATGCGAGTTCTTGTTTTTGCAAAATCTACCCTGTCACAAATTTAGCAATAAAATGAATAATAAGATATCACAAATATAATATACTCTTTATTTATTAGGTTTTGTAAATTAGAGATATTGGTTTGTGTCAATGATAAATTAGTGACACTTTTTTCAAGATACATGTTTGCACCATAAGTATTTAGTATATTGCACAAATTCCTGAATAAAATCTTATTTCTATTACAATGACTGCCTTTATTTTTGATTTACACTGAGAAGCCATTTAATATAGCACATTTTAAAAGCTTGCAGATAATATTAACTAGATTGTTATGTCATGGAACTAGTTTAAAGAATTAGATTTGTAGCTATACCCTAAAACTTGATCTTTTAAAACTTAGTACCCTCATCAAATATTTCTAGAATGTTTTATGGTAGACTAGAATGACACATTATTTGATTTGCTAGTAATAAGATTGTTACATGTCCAATAATTTGATTGGTTAATTTTTAAATTTATTTGTAGAGTTTACAAACACAACAGCCACTCAGTCCATCTGCGTTTGAGACAATTAATTCTCAGAATTTAAGAGGAATGGAGGTAAGAAAACTATTGTGCAGATGTAATTATCTTTGTAAAGCTTATGTCAAATTATTTAGGGGGTTAAACAAGCAATTTACTTTTGGGACAAATAACAAAGACGTACAATATTGGCCAGACCAAGAAAAAGTGTTAATAATTTTCAAAGTTCTTGCTTTATAAAAATTAATTGCTGAGGAAATGAGAGAATAAATTTATTATAAGTTACTTTCTTGAAATTTATGGTAAAATCTTTGATATATATTGTAGCATGATTCCAATATTTTCAACTTAAATCTTACTTTTAAGGCCAATTACTATGTGTTTTATAATAAATGTGGTTCCTCTCTTTGACAGGGATTCTGGGCAGCCATTAGTCCATTTAATTTCACAGCAATTGGTGGCAATCTATGTCAATCACCAGCAATAATGGTATGTACATTGTATATAGGTAGTTTACTTATGACAAAAGACAAATATTCTCTTGGTACGAACTGTCCAAACATTGGAAGGAAAGAAAAGTACAATCACATTAAGTATAAACGATGTAGGGTGGTTCACCCATGTAACTCCAACAATATATATCCAGGCTACCCAATACAATCACATTAAGTATAAACGATGTAGGGTGGTTCACCCCAGTAACTCCAACAATATATATCCAGGCTACCCAATACAATCACATTAAGTATAAACGATGTAGGGTGGTTCACCCAGTAACTCCAACAATATATATCCAGGCTACCCAATACAATCACATTAAGTATAAACGATGTAGGGTGGTTCACCCAGTAACTCCAACAATATATATCCAGGCTACCCAATACAATCACATTAAGTATAAACGATGTAGGGTGGTTCACCCCAGTAACTCCAACAATATATATCCAGGCTACCCAATACAATCACATTAAGTATAAACGATGTAGGGTGGTTCACCCAGTAACTCCAACAATATATATCCAGGCTACCCAATACAATCACATTAAGTATAAACGATGTAGGGTGGTTCACCCAGTAACTCCAACAATATATATCCAGGCTACCCAATACAATCACATTAAATATAAACGATGTAGGGTGGTTCACCCAGTAACTCCAACAATATATATCCAGGCTACCCAATACAACCACATTAAGTATAAACGATGTAGGGTGGTTCACCCCAGTAACTCCAACAATATATATCCAGGCTACCCAATACAATCATCTTAAGTATAAACGATGTAGGGTGGTTCACCCAGTAACTCCAACAATATATATCCAGGCTACCCAATACAATCACATTAAGTATAAACGATGTAGGGTGGTTCACCCCAGTAACTCCAACAATATATATCCAGGCTACCCAATACAATCACATTAAGTATAAACGATGTAGGGTGGTTCACCCCAGTAACTCCAACAATATATATCCAGGCTACCCAATACTATCACATTAAGTATAAACGATGTAGGGTGGTTCACCCCAGTAACTCCAACAATATATATCCAGGCTACCCAATACAATCACATTAAGTATAAACGATGTAGGGTGGTTCACCCCAGTAACTCCAACAATATATATCCAGGCTACCCAATACAATCACATTAAGTATAAACGATGTAGGGTGGTTCACCCAGTAACTCCAACAATATATATCCAGGCTACCCAATACAATCACATTAAGTATAAACGATGTAGGGTGGTTCACCCAGTAACTCCAACAATATATATCCAGGCTACCCAATACAATCACATTAAGTATAAACGATGTAGGGTGGTTCACCCCAGTAACTCCAACAATATATATCCAGGCTACCCAATACAATCATCTTAAGTATAAACGATGTAGGGTGGTTCACCCAGTAACTCCAACAATATATATCCAGGCTACCCAATACAATCACATTAAGTATAAACGATGTAGGGTGGTTCACCCCAGTAACTCCAACAATATATATCCAGGCTACCCAATACAATCACATTAAGTATAAACGATGTAGGGTGGTTCACCCCAGTAACTCCAACAATATATATCCAGGCTACCCAATACTATCATCTTAAGTATAAACGATGTAGGGTGGTTCACCCCAGTAACTCCAACAATATATATCCAGGCTACCCAATACAATCATCTTAAGTATAAACGATGTAGGGTGGTTCACCCCAGTAACTCCAACAATATATATCCAGGCTACCCAATACTATCATCTTAAGTATAAACGATGTAGGGTGGTTCACCCCAGTAACTCCAACAATATATATCCAGGCTACCCAATACTATCATCTTAAGTATAAACGATGTAGGGTGGTTCACCCCAGTAACTCCAACAATATATATCCAGGCTACCCAATACTATCATCTTAAGTATAAACGATGTAGGGTGGTTCACCCCAGTAACTCCAACAATATATATCCAGGCTACCCAATACTATCATCTTAAGTATAAACGATGTAGGGTGGTTCACCCCAGTAACTCCAACAATATATATCCAGGCTACCCAATACTATCATCTTAAGTATAAACGATGTAGGGTGGTTCACCCCAGTAACTCCAACAATATATATCCAGGCTACCCAATACAATCACATTAAGTATAAACGATGTAGGGTGGTTCACCCCAGTAACTCCAACAATATATATCCAGGCTACCCAATACAATCACGAGTGCTGAAAGTAGTGCTAAACAACACCAATGAATCAATCTTAGATAAGAGAAAAAGTTCTTCAACAGGGAAATCATCTACTGCTATACATGCATTACCTGTCTTACAATTTCAGCATCAAGTTTTAAAGCCACAAGCTGAAAAAAATGGGTAAAATGTATCTGTCAAAATCTTTAAGGGGCATACATGCACACAAACAGCTTAATTCTATAGATAACTTTAAAACTTTTAAATTACTATTTTTTTAGTTCAATTCTGTAAGTGTAGTAAACAAAATATGTATTTTCTTTCAGGGAAATGTTACAGTATGGAAACCCTCCGATACAGCCATGCTGTCAAATTACTTAGTTTACAAAATATACCGTGAGGCTGGTCTGCCACCTGGTGTCATTAATTTTGTACCAGCAGACGGACCAGTCTTCGGCAATACTGTCACAGCTTCCAAACATCTAGCAGGAATCAACTTTACAGGCAGTGTTAGGTATCTTTTCTTAATAATGAAGAATTTTTAATGGTTTTCTTTCATTTTTATGAGGGACCTAAGATATTTTTATAGTTTTCTCTGAATATGCTCAGCTTATTTTAATGACTTTTACCCTACTACTTTTACAAATTAACAACTACAGGTCACTGCATAACCTTCATGTATTAGCCTTAGCAACTAAACTCAGAGGTTTATTCTTGCAATTGACCTAGTACTTACTAAAAACCAAATTGTCACATTTTTCCAATCTTGTCCTGTAGTACTTGACTGAAACCATTTAACTGTCTACGTTTTCATTTTTAACGGGATATTACAATCACCTTGTCTTTTTTGTTGAGCTTTTCTAAAAGAAATTATTGAACAGAATGATATCATATCATATATGCAGACTTTGGCATACCACAAAATCAGATATCCAATAAAATTTATTCTTTCCTCTATCAAGGAAATTAGAACACATGTAAATGAATAACTCCACATAATTTGATTTAATCATGAAGTTTCAAAGTGGCTGTGGATGTAAAAAAAAAAAACATACTGTTGGCACTTTTGTGCCATTGCTGCATACATTTTTTTTAATTTTGCAAAGTTTCATGCATTTTTTAATGAAACACATATATAGAATACACCAAAAAAAAAAAAAAAATTGGTAAGAATAAATAAAATGATATTTGTTTAATTTATATACCATGTATACCTTACATTTGAGAGAATTATTTTCTTTTTCTTTGAAAAATACACATTGCCAGACTGCTGATATATAAAGCAAAGGATTGTTTTCGGAGAAAAACAATAATTTAAATTTATCAATAAAAAGTAAGCATTTAATGTTGAATGGTCTGAATTCAAATATTCATACAAATAGTTTTATATTTATAAAAAAAAAAAAATCAAATTTCAAAAAGGGGATTTTCATAGCATTGTGTTGGTTTTTAAAATTAAAAAAATCTAAAGATATACAATTGTTAAATTTTACCTGAAGCAGAAGAAACACAATTTGTCCTTCACAAACTATGTCAGTGCTATTTCATTTCATCCATTGAAATGATCACTACCTATGTTTTATATTTAGTTCATTATAAAAAGTGAACTCTTACTTAGGTTTGAATATTACAATGGGGAAAGATAGTTGTGTTAGATCACTCGAAAGTGTGAATATGTTCTAAATTGGTCAGACATTACTTGGTCATGTGTTATGAAGATTTAAGCCCTCGGCTTCGCCTTGGGCTTAAATCTTCATAACACATGACCAAGTAATGTCTAACCTATAATTAGTGAATGTTGAATGCGTAGTTAAACTCAAGGTAATTAAAAGATTAGCATTATGTAGTTCTAATCTTTTGATCCGCTTCATTCAGTGAAATCTAGGCGTCACGGTTCACCATTTCAGGTGTGAGCAACATTTTGTATGAATGATAAACGGGAGTCAGTGATAGTTTTAGACACAGAAATGTAAAAAAAAAAAAATTAAAATTAATTTACAAGAGTAATAAGGTCACACAATAACTGGATAGCTGTTGTATGTTTTTATATTTTGCATAAGCTCACTTTTAAATGAATTATGACTTCTGATTACTTTTGTACCAATAAAATACTTTAATTGAATAAATTTATAAATAAAAATAGCCTTCTAAACAGGAGTGTATGAACTAAAAATTGTACTATTTTAAATTAGAATCGGCAACCTTTAATATTTCAAACAGATAATTAACAATTGCAATTATATAATTTAGTCCATATAAAGCGATCTTTATTTGCCTATTTAGGAATTAATGTTCTCATCAAAATATTTTAAATCTCACAACACATGAATACTTCAGCTATTTGAAAAAAAAAAGATGTTTTAAAAATTTGACAGGAAATTTAAGGATCTTCTTGGAATGGAATCGTAAAATTACAAACAGATATATTCTTTTCAAGTGTGAAAAACATCAACAAAATTTATACATAATGGGGAATGTCCTTGTTAAAATAGTTTTTGTCTCACAACGTATAATACTTTAGATATTTGACCAACGATGTTTAAAAAAAAGACAGAACGAATTTTATGTCATCTTTCCCTATTTTTGAATGTATTTACTTGCAAGAATACCCCTAAAGCGGACATGCAGTTTATTTCTTAAATTGCTGTTATTTAATATCAAGAAAGAAAATAAATCCCAAAATTGATTTGAAACTTTGATACTCAATAGTTTTCCTGGAAAATATTCACATTCCTTGGGGATTATTAATTTTATTAACCAGATTTTTGTGACAAAAATGTCAGTTATTGATTTGGGGATGTACGGCGGGCGGCCGGGTGGGCGGTCGGGCTGTCGGGCGGGTGGCCGGCAATCAAATGTTGTCCGTGCATTAACTCATGAACCGTTCAACCAAAGCTTTTAAAATTTTAATATGTTATTACTGACAACTATACGAAAGTCAAGTTCAATAATGGCGATTTTGACTTTTACCGTTCAGGAGTTATGGTTCTTGAAAGATTGAAAAATGGAGTTTCCAGTTGTGTCCGTGCATTTACGCATGAACTGTTCTACCAAAGCTTCCCAAATTTTAATATGTTGTTACTAATGACAGAATGGAGGTCAAGTACAATAATGACGAATTTGACCTTTACCGTTCAGGAGTTATGGTTCTTGAAAGATTGAAAAATGGAGTTTCCAGTCGTGTCCGTGCATTTATGCATGAACTGTTCTACCAAAGCTTCCGAAATTTTAATATGCTGTTACTGATGACAAAATGGAAGTCAAGTTCAATAATGACGATTTTGACTTTTACCGTTCAGGAGTTATGGTTCTTGAAAGATTGAAAAATGGTGTTTCCCATCGTGTCCATGCATTTTCTCATGAACCATTAAACCAAAGCTTTTGAAATGTTAATATGTTGTTACTGATGACAAAATAGAGGTCAAGTTCAATAATGACGATTTTGACTTTTACCGTTCAGGAGTTATGGTTCTTGAAAGATCGTAAAATGGCGTTTCCATTCACGTTGCATTTACTCATGAATCATTCAATCTAAGCTTTTCAAATTTTAATATGTTGATCCTGGTGACAAAATGGAGGTCAAATTTGATATTGACGATTTTCACTTTCACCATTCATCAGTAATGGTTCTTGTGATATTGCCAGGACACAAATAAATGTTAATAAATCCGGTTTGCTGTCGTTGTGACAGCCTCTTGTTTCTCGTATGTTCCAATCTGTTCTTCACTATTGACAACGACTATATATTACATTTTCCCAAATTTACCCTTGGAAAAAATATGTAAATAGATTTTTATTTCATCAAATTTTTTTTTTTGGTATTATCTATATTTTTATAAATAATATTCTTTACACCAGAAATGTTATTTATAAACAAGCGTATGAGTTTAGTAATGACTAGTATATTATATCACTTTCGGACACGCAAGACAAAGATGTATATTATACACCTGATAGTTCAAAATGGAAAGTTATAAGTTATCGGCCGTGTACACTTATCAATACCCTCAGAAGTGAAATGATGCATGAACTTGCAAGCCCGACAGGAAATCGCTTGAATACCTGGATGTGTCACCTCACACAGCGTGTGAAAATGCGTGACGTAGATGCAGACTTTTTAATATGAATGTGGTAATGTTCATAATTTCACATACAAATTTGGTTATATAAAAAAACAATATATATATATTCTACTGTAAACTTTTATTGTATTAAACAGTGGTCTGTTATGTTGTTTTTAAAGCCAATAAAGGCACATATACAAAACAACTGCCAGTTTCAAGTTTAGTTACATTTATTCAATAACAGCACACAATATGAATGTAACATACCCCCGGTAGTCAAGTTCTGATCAGAATTCAGTGTTAATTCTTTATAATTGAAAATGCTCTCCCACAGTAGGAATTGATATTTGACTGAATTAGCCATATCAAGATTTGAAAGAATGTCATAATGTTATTTTTTTGGGGCAAATGTCATCTATTATCTCTACCATTGCTACCATTGCTATTGCCTGGTCAGAACTGGAAAGTTCATCAGAAGATAGCTGGCACTATTAGAGCTGATCCAATAGTTCTGTGATATGTTCATCTCCATGGCCTGTAGAAATCTGTTGGCTAGATTTGAAACTAAATGAAAAAGGAAAATGTTTTATAAATTTGATTTCCATTAAATAAACATGTTAAATGCTTATTCAAATAGCTACATTGTATTTCTCCTCTCATATATATATTAATTTTTATCATTGCAACATAGAATGCACAATGCGTTACTTGTCACACAATCATTTAAAAATTTTCAAAGAACACTTATTTAACATGTTTAAGATTTGAACTTTGACTTTTTAACTAATTCCAATATAAACAGTTTAATAACAGACCATGGTTATTTAAAAAAAAATTAGAGCATGTTCCATATATCAAGTTAGTTAGTCGGATAAAACAACCGTACTATTGAAAAGATATTGACACGCAATTATGACTACATCAGCTGGTTACTGTAGTTTTGGTCCTTTGTGGCTTATAGACATATCTTGGTTTCGAATCGGAGAAGATGACAAAATGGCCGAACACAGAGAATTGATCCTCTTAATTTAGAATCAATGGTGATATCTTATCTAGCAGAATAAAACTTTAATATCTATGAATTTGAACATTTTTATACAGAATGGAAATAATATCAATTTTTCATTTTTTTGCGAAGTTTCCCTTTAATGCTCTTTTAAAATTATGCAATTTAATTGATACATGTAGCAGACTTTTTATCTCCCCTGGAGGACTCTTATCTTGACAGTATGTTTGTTTTACAGAACATTCCAACATTTATGGAAGCAAGTAGCTAATAATATAGAAAAATATAGAACATATCCCAGATTAATAGGAGGTAATTATCATACATATACTTTATATGAAAAAGAGGATGTGGTGTGTCTGCCAATGAGACAACTCTCAAACAAATGACACAGAAATTAACAACGATATGAAAAACAAATATGTAACATGGCAACAAATAAACCACTGAATTACAGGGAGCCACATATATATTCCTTTTGTAACTCTTTCCTTACAATTATATAATTTGGGTCGGCTCATGAATAAAAATTTGCATAAATGTATCTGTTAGGTGTCAAAACAATATCTCCATTTTATACAAGTTTGGACTGAGTTATGAATAATGTCATATTTTTACCTGATATTATCAATTTTACACAATTTTATAATTTGCAAGCTTCAATTTAAATATTAACTCAAATTTAAATGTATCGAAAAAGTAAGAGAGAGTGATTGGCTCTTTTATGCAGTGGAATGGCTTCTCTAAAATCGTTGTCAAAATATGAAAAGATACTTAAAAAAAACTTCAATGAATTTTTTTTGAATATATACGACATTGTCTTTAATAATGTTCTAAATGGTTGTGAAATTTTTTGTTATATTTTTAGAATGTGGAGGTAAAAATTTCCATTTTGTCCACAAGTCAGGTGACTTAGAAAGTGTCGTGAATGGAACAATTAGGTCAGCGTTTGAATATGGTGGACAAAAATGTTCAGCTTGTTCTCGGATGTATATCCCTCAATCCATGTGGCCAGAAGTAAAGGAGAAAATGTTAAAAATACACAAGGAGATTCAAGTTGGATCCCCATTGGAAGTAGAGACTTTTGTGTCTGCAGTTATTGATGATAAGGTAAATAATAACCCGGCGTTTTGCATTTGTGCCGATCTGCATTTCATTTGCGCCGATTTTTCTTTTCATTTTTTTACAGGTAAATTACGGGTAAATGTTATTTTTCATTCATCCTTATTAACCTCTTCCATTAGCCAGTTGTACAAATGATATAAATTGTCAATCATAACATGTGTATGACTGTTGTCCTATGCTCACCACGGGGAGGTGGAAGAAGGATCTCAAGCGCACTATGTTCACATACTTTTAAACCAAAAAGTAAAAACCTAAGATAAAAGAACTCTGTTTATATTAAAATGACGAATTAAAAATCTTGTTACTACATTAAAATCCATAAAAACGGAATACATTAAAACCATAAATATGTTCTTGCCGAGTATGTATAGGCAACACAATTTATAAATTCCTTTCTTGTGATTTTGTATCTTCTATATTTGTCATAATTGTCAATAATAACAAAGTCGATCTTTTCTATCTCTAGCTTTACTTACTGATGCGGGCATTTCTAGAGTTCGCATTTTAACATAAGTAACGGCCTGGATTTTCTTCACTTAAACTTAAACATAAGTGAACAATGTTTATTACTAAAATTTACCAATATACTTTCAAGGTAAAGTACATGTACAAGTAATTACTCACCTGTGTTAAGCTGTAAATGCAATTAGGAGAAAAAATAAAATCGGCGCAAATGAAAAATGAAATCAGCACAAATGAAAGAATGACAATTTTAAAAATCCGCGCAGTTAAATCACAAAAATACCAAACTCCGTTGAAAATACAATCAGAAAGTCCCTTATCAAAGTTTATGATAAATACATGCATTGGTTCATGAATTGAATAAACATTATTTTTCACCAGTCACTTGTTTCATATGACTTTAAGAAAATGTTTTTTATTTTTCAGTCATTTGCTAGAAATAAATCGTATTTAGACCATGCCAAATCTTCACCAAATTTAACAATATTAGCTGGTGGTAAATGTGATGACAGGTAAGATCTAAAGTAGAATTAAGATTGTTTACCTTACAACATAAAAAGCAGATTTGCATTTTAATTATTAATGCCCCATTTCTTAGCACCATTTAAGGACATTATTTTTTATGCCCCATTTTTAGGCATTATGTTTTCTGGTCTGTGCATCCGTCTGTGCCTCCGTCTGTTCGTCTGTCCCGTTTCAGGTTAAAGTTTTGGTTAAATTTTTGGTCGAGGAAGTTTTTGATGAAGTTGAAGTCTGATCAACTTGAAACTTAGCAAACATGTTCCCTATGATATGATCTTTCTAATTTTAATGCCAAATTAGAGATTTTATCCCATTTCCACGGTCCACTGAACATAGAAAATGTAGTGCGGATGGAGCATCCGTGTACTTGGAACACATTCTTGTTTCAGTCTGTGTGTCCATTTTTTTGTTTCTCCCTCTTTTCGTTTCTCTGTTCGTCTGTCTGTCCCTCTTCAGGCTTAAATTTTCAGGTTAAAGTATTTGTTCAAGGTAGTTTTTGATGAAGTTGAAGTCCAAACAACTTGAAACTTAGTACACTTGTTCCATATGATATGATCTTTTAATTTTAATGCCAAATTAGAGTTTTGAAATCAACTGCACATAGAAAATGATATTTGAGTGGGGCATCCATGTACTATATACACATTTTTGTTTTTTGATTTTCCCCCCTGCTCTTACAATGTTTTCTGGTCTCAAACAATTAACTTATGCTGTTGGCCAAAAAATATTTTTCCTAGCACCAGTTAAAAATCACAGTTGATTCATTCTATGTCTTTATTTCAGCAAAGGATATTTTGTGGAGCCAACCATCATAGAGACAACAGATCCTGAAGATAAAATTATGAAAGAGGTAAAAAAAAATAATTATTTTATAATTGCTAATACCAAATTAGTCTGTTTCATGAAATTCATATTGACAAATTACGAATTACTGTGGTTTCATTGATTTGCCTGGATTTGCAGATGTCTATATATAAGACTTTTTAAAAAAAATTGGATTTTTTCCCTAGCAGCAAAATCACGAAAATTGTTATATCATGAATAATAATAAATCCACATTTTTTTATGTAACTTAACCTTGTTTCATTTTATTTTGCATTCATTACTGCTGAAGTTTTTATGGCATATTTGTCTTTTCGGTTATAACTTTTTTTTATTACTTTGTAGGAGATTTTTGGTCCTATATTGACAGTCTATCCATATCCAGATGACCAGTACAAAGAAGTAGCTGATATACTAGAAGAGACATCACCATTTGCACTTACAGGAGCAATTTTTGCCTTAGATGAGTTAGTACCAGAAAGTTTTTAAGCTATTTTTAAAATCAATATTTTTGTAGGGCATAGGTTAATCCATGATACTTAACTTGTCAGAAAACAAAAAACTGAAAAAGATCGTTTTACGATAAATTCTACATTAGATAACGCCTGGCACCAATTCACGAATATGGCAGGTGCTGTCCATTCGTTTAATGTGTTTGAGCTTTTGATTTTGCCATTTGATTAGGGTCTTTCTGTTTTAATTTTCCTCAGAGTTCAGTGTTTAAGGTGATGTTATTTTTTGCCCAATGTAATATGTGCTTGTTGATGTTAAGGTAAGCAATTCTTAAAAACTGAACAGAAGAATACTCTAGTATTTTGATACAAAAGACAATACTTAATTGTTTTTCCATTTAATTTTTGCAGAATGAACTCCTGTAAGTACTTTTGAGAAGTAAACATGTTAGATTCTTTATGCCCCACCTATGATAGTAGAGTAGCATTATGTTTTCTGGTCTGTGCGTCTGTTCGTTTGTCCGCCCGTTTGTTTGTCTGTCCGTTCGTTCGTCTGTCCCGCGGCCGGTTAAAGTTTTTGGTCAAGGTAGTTTTTGATAAAGCTGCAGTCCAATTAATTTGAAACTTAGTACATGTTTTTTATGATATGATATTCTAATTTTACAGCCAAATAAGACTTTTGACCCCAATTTCACGGTCCACTGAACATAGAAAATTGAAGTGCCAGTTTCAGGTTAATGTTTTTGGTCAAGGTAGTTTTGATGAAGTTGAAGTTTAATCAACTTGAAACTTAGTTCACATGTTCCCTATGGTATGATCTTTTTAATTTTAATGCCAAATTAGATTTTTTTACCCAATTTCACGGTCCATTGAATATGGAAAATGATCGTGCAAGTTGGGCATTCGTGTACTTTGAACACATTCTTGTTATTTTAGAAATTCAGAAAAATAAGATAATGTGCACAATAGCGAATTACTGAAGATCACCAGGGGAAAAAAACACAGACAAAGACAAACAAATTCATCTGACAACCTTATCTGGTACACAACATGTAGTGGAGTAAATCTTTGTCAAAACCATACTTTGTAAAAGTAAACTTAAAAAATCAATTACAAAAAAGAGTGATGATATACAATGGATTTGTTAAATCTGTGGGTACCAATCTTCATAGAGTGAGGAAAACTTGTGTTGTTGCAGATTATGTTTGCCAAATGGTAGAACATTTGTTATTTCTTAAACATTTGAATACATGGTTCCCCTGTATCTATGATTTCTGTGAAATAAATTGTAATCAAAGAATAATAATGATTCAACAGTAGCTATGATCTGCAACAGTGAATGTGGTGATAGTAGAGATTGACAATTGTTGGCCTTGTTAAGTGTATATCAACATTCAAACATTTTTTTTCCAGGGAAGTGAAAGAAGAACTTATAGACAAATTTAGGGACTGTGCTGGTAATTTTTACATAAATGATAAATCTACAGGATCAGTAGTAGGACAACAGCCATTTGGTGGCAACAGATTATCAGGTATGAACTTAAAAGAATGTTGCTGTCCCCTATCTTATGATGCTCCTGTGAAGGGAGGTCATTATTCATTTTAAATCCGCCTGAAGATTGCACATAACAATTGATTTCCTCATAGACATTAGTATTGGGCTTAAATTAAAATATTGTTTGTTTGCAGTTTACCGACCGACCCTTGAAAATCCTCCCGACTGTGAAAATTTTATTGCTTTATATTTGAAGAAATTTTTTTTAATACTTCTATTGACGCGATCCGGAACTTTGGGTCCTTTCCGGAAATGATTTAAAGTCTGGGTCAATTACACATTTCAAGTTAGGTTTTTCTTAGCTTCCCGTCAAGCGTTCATGTGACCATTTAATGATAAAGCACATGGAAATTGTTTACAGGTATCCATGAAGTCACGGAGGAGTACTTTACGCTGTCGTCTCGTGTCAATTTTAAGACAAATAACAAACAAAAAAGTTTATTAGTAAACTGTTTATACAGATTCAGGCACATGTAATGATGTGTGATGATATCATTGACGATGATGCAGCGGATATATTCATAACTGACACGATAACCATTCTGTCTCAAACAAATCGGGTACAGAATCTGTGGAGCCTGACTTTATGGAACCAATTTCAGTGGTTAAATAATTCGACAGCAGCTTGAAGTATGGCATATTTTCTACAAATCGTTGTGAAGACGACAAAGATGAAACCACCCCTCCGTGACTTAAATCTTCATGGATATCTGTAAACACGCCTAGCTCCTAGGAGGAAGGGCTCATTTGAAATGTTAATGGATATAGATCATGCCAAATCAATAAGAAGCAACCCTAACTACACAAAGATGTAGAGAAAATGAATGGTTAGCTTGAAAAATAAATATACTCTCTCTATATTAAATCTATCTTCGATTGCAGTGAGTATGCTCCTTTAGGATAAGGGGGGCTGCCCCACTCATTGCAATTATTCTCTTTCTTACAATATTAAATATACCCAAACTGTGTGGCCTGTGTGAATTCAATTAAAACATGTCCTTAGGAGCTACAATAATGTATGCTGCCAATTTTTTTTATGCATTAAAAACATTTCAGTACAGACCATTTACTTTTAATGGGGTGCTATGGATTTCGCCCCAAACTTTAGATTTCTTTGGTTTTCATTAAAGCCTGGCAAAAATATAACCTTATCACATATAATTAAATATTGTTAGAAATATGATAACAGTCGAATGTCTTAATACTTTTTTTTTCAAGTTGCCTTTTTTTCAATTGAGGAAGATTCAATGGTTATTTTTTTTTATTAAAAATACACTCTTTAATACATTGTCTTATAAATCTTAAATATCTACATTTTTCTGATGAAAATACTCTACTCATGAAAACATTCTAGTCAAGAAGCATACATGTCTGAATATATTTCTTTAAAACAGTTCTAGTCATAATGACATTCCTTGTTTATAAGTGTTCCAGTATTTAATAATTATACCATATTTTATGTCATAAATTGGATAATGACACTATGTTAAAGTTTCAGTTTTGGTTAAAAAGTTTTTTATCTGAAAATGCCTGTTCATTTGATGTTGGTTTTCAGCATGTCCAGTGTTTGTTGTTTTAAAATGTTTTTTTTTTCTTCACAAGAAACTTGGTTCAGTGTAACTGCTTGTTTAAACTGTATTTTGGCTGATAAAATAAAATATTTTTCCTACCTACCGACCCTTCAGTCTGAAGGTACAGTCGGAAAACTGCAAACAAACATATTTTTAAGGTTGGCCTTAGCCTTTTTTTTTAGATGCAGATTTTAAAAAGTTGATTTTTAGACTGAAACCTTGCTAGAATTAAAGAAAAAAATTATTCAGACAGTATTCTTTACTCCAAAAACATATAGATTCCTGATGCTTTTCTACAATTTGTACTTATCTCCCTTGCCTATCACATTCTGCACTTTAAAATATATGTTTCTTGACAGTGTAGAAAAGACTTCTCATGCCCTTTTGGCCTAAGCAATAATGCAGAGTGAACAAAGTATCTAGTAATGAAAAATATCTGCTGCACAAAATGACCAATCAGGATAAGCCAAACTCTTAATTTTGAATATTACGTTATCTTCATAAAATGAGGTGTATTGTAATCTGTAGTCTCCTGGTAGCTGTCATTGTTGCAAGCATATGATCACATTCTAATAACTGTTATTACACAGTTTAGTTTGGGGTCCTCATCACAATTAAGTCATGTTGTTTTTATTCAAAAACAATTTCAACTGTTTGCATGTAAAAAAAACTAAGTTTAAGGTCAATGTTAGGCAGCAACCATTTGATTTTCTGGGGGGGGCTATGTTTTTTTTTTCTGGACAAATAAAAACAATCTATTTTTTTCGCGACAAGTCGAAAACAATTTTTTTCTTTCAATTTTAGCATTACATATAGTGGCAGCTGAGGGTGAAACAAACAATTTTTTTTTCTCAGAATCAAAAACAAATTATTTTTTTGTCCAAAAACTGGAAACAAACTTTTTTTTCCCAAAAAAACCATAGCCCCCCCCCAGAAAATCAAATGGTTGCCGCCTTAAATTACAGGATATAAACAATATTTGTACAGTGTATGAAAATGTCAAATTTATATGTACTATCTACAAACAGAAGAAGGTAGTCTTGCTTTTCTTTCTGTTTCTTAAGCTTATACAAATACATTTTATATTTTCCAACACAAACAAATAATGTATATAAAAGCAACATTTCTAATGTGTTTACCCATCCTACATATATTTCTATAGGAACCAATGACAAAGCAGGAGGTGCCAACTATCTACTGAGATTTGCTTCCATACAGTCAGTAAAGGAGACATTTAAACCGCTCACAGCATGGGATTATCCATACATGAATTGATAGACAGGTAATATAAGATATAGGTTTACTCTACAATTTGTGGGGTTCCAATAAGTAATTGTCTTTCCTTGTCCGAGCGATTAAGATGTGTAGTGTCAACAATTGTTTTAAAAGAATAGAGAATGGAAACAAGGAATGTGTCTAAGAGAAAACATCCCAACCAAAGAGCATAAAAATTGCTCAAGGCAAAGGCAAAGTGTCTTCAAACCAACAAGAAAATGCTAAAAACAATTATAGAATAAATAATCGAAGAATTCAAATAAAGAAAAATAGTCAACAAGTGACCGAACAACACATTAATTCATGAATGTGCGTAGCATTATTTATTAATTATTCTTTTTATTACATTGGCAAATGGCTTTTTAAAAAAAAAAAATGTAAAACATGTAAGGAACTACAGTCGACTCTCGTTATCTCGAAGTCAGTCGGACCAGAGAATTATTTCGAGATACACGTAGTTGGACTCAAACGAAAACCGGAAGTTTGACAGACCAAGGGACACAACTCTTGCTTAGCTTGGTAAAGCTAAAATAAATCCGGATGAATATGGGAAGGGGATCGATATTCTGGTATCAGATCGATGGTCTTTCATTATTATAATAAAATTATTTTAAACTTATTCAATTGTTTCAGTTACAACTTTTTCCTATGACCTTTATCCGAGAGAGTAATTTCCAATCGATCTTAGAGTAATTTAGGTCGTTAAAATTGACAAAATTGTTTATTCACGATACAAGAGATTTTAGAAAATTGAGATTTCTCTTCATTTTGTTTCATCTCTTTCTTTTCAATAGAAAGTAAGATAAACAAGATAAAAGACGCCGATTTGAGTAGTTTTTAGGTGATCATCAACGGAAGTCTTAATCCTCACTTTATACACATCCAAACTCATTAGTGTAAATTATGATTAATTGTTTTGTAAACATTTTAAATACTTTGTCATAAACATTAACAATGTATCACTAATTATTTATGAAAGTTCTATAAAAGATAATCTCAGGTAAACACTCGTGGAAATAGCATGTCATAAATCAATTACAGTGATCGGTGAGCGGAAATTTAATTACACGTGTATTGTCAGATTAACTCTTTAATCCATGTAAATCCCAGAGGTCATGTTTTGACATATTTGTATAAGTTCGAGATAAATGATGAATTTTGAACGCTTTTGTTAACCTTGGGACTGTAAATTTAGTTCGACTCAACCGAAATTTCGACTCATCCAATTTAGAATCATCAGGAGTCGAAAGGAACAAAGTTCGGGACCACGTGAAAACTTCGACTCATCCGAAATTTCGAGTCAACCGAGTTCGAGACAACGAGAGTTAACTGTATATCTTTTTTCTAGGCATTCACAGTTTGTATTGATCCACCGTTATCAAAGTCTTGACAACACCTATTGTTGTATGAGGTCAGAGAGTGAAATTATGGGTTTTTGGGATACCATTGCTTTCAAGCAATCTGTAGACTTATACAATTGGCTCAGGTTGTCATGCCCTCACGTCAACCGTTTTATTCTAAACATTCTTTAAGGAACATCTCAGATTCTTATGATTGTCTTGGTTTAAAAGGTAAAAACAAACAAATGGATTGAACTTAAAGGGAAAATTCGCGATTTTTTACTTATGGTTTAAATATGTTCATTATGACATAATATATATATTCACAAAGTTTTATCGCTATATGTGCAGTAATAAAGGAGAAATTCAATAATTAATGAAAAAATATTAACAACTTCCTGTAGGTCGTGACGTTTTCTCCTGGTTTTTGCATGCCGGGATTTAAAATACAATCATTAAAAGTCTTGGTTTTTAATCATATTTTAACGTAATCGTAAGCGGGCCGATGACTTATGCTTTATCTAATAACCAGCCGATAATAAGAAGATAAAACGCACAGACGTGCAATTGTACACATTCATGAGATAATTTTTTTATGTTAAACGTATATATTCGAATAATTTTTTTAGACAACACAAAAGTTATAAATTCATTTTTAATTCATGCATTATGGACTGATAAGGTGAACAAATTAAAGTACAATAATCTGTAAAGACAATATGTTGGTGTACTCTTATTAACCTTTTACTGTCTCTGCTATGACTAGGTTTATACGATGTGTGTATTCACGGTTCTGTGGCAATACTCGTAGATGGCTTGTTGAAAGGTAAATTGTTATTTGCACTTCGGTATTTAACCACGCCTCTAGGTCACACCTTGCATGGTGTGACTGTCTATTCGGATCAGTGGATTATAAAACAAGGGAGCATTTAATACACACATTTAAAATACATATTCAAGTTGGTGACAAATGAAAATAGATCGCAGTGGAATTATTCAATTATATTTGGTGCTATTATTTATTTGAATTTACTAAGAAATAAACAATTTTCGGTTAAAGACGGGAAACTTAATTCATGTGTTAGAATGAAATGATATACACCTCTTGTCCTTGATTTATGTCTCATAAAAAAGGGAAACTTAGAAATTAGAAATAGCTTTACCAAAGCATTTTGATTGTCTTTATTAGGCAAAAAAATGTACGAGAACACTTACATTTAGACTTTTGAAACCCATGTATTAATCAATATCTGAAGATAACTCTACCGAAGCGGAATATAATATGTACGGATAAAGAAAAAATACTTTTGTTTTTAAATCTTTGCACATTTATGATTAATTATTGTTATCTATTGTTCATTTAATTACTTAATTAGTACCTAAAATATGTCTACCGCTTGGCATCAAATCTCGGTGTGGTAGGAAACGATTATTACATATAGATTTTATTATTTGGATGAGGATTTGAGCTAGCCTATAAAAACACATTAATTAGTTAACATACATTCGAGACCAAAGGATATTAACTTTGATGATTCAATTAACTTTTACTCACATATTTTTCTCTTATGATTTGTGCGAGCTTGTTTCTATAGGACAGTGTATAGATATATGTCCAAAAATTAATCATAAAATCATAACTAAAAATGTCTTGTTCAGAGAATGATAGTACTAAAAGTGGTTCCAGTCCGTCAAGAGAGGCAGATTTTGACGAGTATGGTCAATTTGAGCCAGAGTATACCGAAGAAGAGCTCCATTAAATGGAAGCTGCAGAAAGTTCCCGAAATCAAAGATATCCTTAGCAACCCTCGCCAGTTTAACACAGATTGGTTTTCGTGTACTAAATGCATAGTTATGCCGTTATTGACGGAATGTCTTTGTTGCCACGAATTTACTCTCTGTGATGGTAATATTGAATTGGGTGAATGCATTAGTGACAATATCGATTTCACAGTTTGTCTGAACCCGGTTATTCTTGAAACCAGCTATATTCAATTCAAAATATTTTATTGTTTCAAGTATCAAATGTACATTTAAACAAAGGGATTGGACAAAAGGCAGCTATATAAGTTTTTTTAGGTACAAGCGCCATAGAGGGAGAGCTCCAGACGTACTAACTGACAGCCAAAGCCGACTAATGGCTTATCGTCAGTTTGTTTGTTGGGTCAGCAAAGGGCAACAACTTGGCAAGAGAAACAGAGTGACTATTCCATCTTGTGTTGTTAACATTATTAGGGAAGCATTTCCGTCACAAGATATACATGTTAAATGAATGAACAAATATTAAACCTATCTTTTTATTGTTTTCCGCCCATGTCTGCTCATCGCCAGAAATAAAGTTTCTCGCATGCAAAAACGGTATTAATTCCAGAGTCAAAATTTAAAGAACTTATTTTCCATGTTTTCTGGTATTGTACGAAAGAGAATTGACCTAACAAAATAATTGCTATCTTAGGCTATTAGTAACACATGTAGAGCAGTGGGTCTGTCCTTTACTATTGACAACGAGTATAAATTACATTTTCCCAAATTAACCCTTGGAAAAATATGAAAATAGATTTTTATTTCTTGAAATCTTTTTTTTTGGGGGGTATTATTTATATTTTTATAAATAATATATATCTTACACCAGAAATGTTATTTTTAAACAAGCGTATGAGTTAAGTAATGACTACTTTCGGACACGCAAGACAGAGATGTACATTATACACCTGATAGTTCAAATTGGAAAGTTATAAGTTATCGGCCGTGTACACTGATCAATACCTACAGAAGTGAAACGATGCATGACCTTGCATGCCCGACAGGAAATCGCTTGAATACCTGGACGTGTCACCTCACACCCCTCACAATACCTTTGGGAGTAATACCTTTAGCCATGCTGGTGATCAGATGAGGGAAGATCCGAATTTATATGAATAAAGTTTATTACTTTAAAGAATTATGAACGAATTAGATTTTCGAAAACAATTTTCACAGAACACTTATTTAAGATTTGAACTTTGACTTTTAAAACTAATTCCAATATTAACAGTTTAAAAATAACAGACTATGATTATTTAAAAAAAATAAGAACATTTTCCGTATCAAGTTAGTTAGTCAGATAAAACAACCGTACGATTGACAAGATATCGAAACGCAATTACGACTACATCGGTTACTGTAGTTTTGGTCCTTTGTAGTTTATAGACATATCGTGATTTTTCATCGTAGAAGATGACAAAATGGCGGAACGCAGAGAATTGATACTCAAAATTTAAAATCGATGGTGATCTCTTATCTAGCGGAATAAAACTTTAATATCTATAAATTTGAGAATTTTTATACAGAATGGACATAATATCAATTTTTGATTTTTTTGCGAAGTTTCCCTTTAAACAACTTTCCTATAATATTCTTTTCATAATCTTCATGTTTGATATTTCCCTTGACTTATATGCATGTTTTTAACAACACGGAAAATCGGAATTAAGCAGTATTTATATTTAGTGTTTTTATAAATTTAGAAACACGTCAGAGGGAATTCCTCAGTTGTGATAAAAATGCGAGAGTTCTCTGAATTCCGATAAATCTATTTCTGTCATATAAGAACTGAAGAGGAGTTTTTCTTATATGTCACTGTTATGAAACTGATATTTGATAATGTACTTCCATAAAGAAATAGAGAACCATTCTAGGTCGTTTAATTAACATTTAATACATGTACGTTCTTGCTCCAGGGTTTGTTTAGGTAATTATGCGCATGCGTATAGTTTTCTTGACTTCAAGGGGTATTAGATTGAATGGTTGCTCTGGATTCCCCACTCAATTGATTAATTTATAACACATGGGATCCTTTCTATGTATGTCTGCTATTTAGGGTTATTGTTGTTGCATAATTTTAAATCTTATGCATCCTTTGAATTAAAATAAATGTAGTCCACATCGTAAAAGTAACTACAACACCCCTTCAGGCGAAATGGAGTCTTCCATTATCGTTTCGAGTTGTCTCCCTTCTGGAAGTAACTTCCGTGAATTCTGAATTAAAACAACACGCTGAGAAAAATAAACTTGTTCTGTCGATAAACTTCGTATTATATTAAAAACGATCGCAACTTAAATCGAGGAATGTGTACGGAAAGAAGTCATGATCACTGACCCAAAGGAAATTAAATATTTAAAGAGTTAGGAATGGGGTTCCTCCTAGAATTAACGTAGGAAAATAGGTGATACATGCATGATACGAAGTGAAATACCTTCTCTCACTCTGAGTCTCAGTGACTGCTGAGGAAAGTAAACTTAGAATTGATAGTACAAAACTAAAACACGATAGGCCTAAGTATATTGTTCACATACTTTTATCCGTGATTGGCTATTTTGTAACTATCTAGATTACGTATATTTTACATTTTACATGTGCAGGTGAACTAGTTTTGAAAATGATATTATCCAGCTACATGTATACATGTGTCAATGAAAACAATGGCAATCGTATCCCTCAGAGCAATCTGCTCTTTGATTATTTAACTGGGAAATTAATGTAATTCATTGCAACCAATGTAATAAATAATGTTATCTTGATCTAAAATCTGAGTTTTTAATTTTGCAACATCTACCATCTAAAATGTTCTCAGCTTCTGATTTAATAGTATATCTAGATCATACCAAAACAATAATTCAAAAAGTTAACACTGATTTACTAGACATTATTTATGCAAATTTATCAGCCATTACTTAAAATCACACAAGTTCCCTCATGTGGCATCACAATGTCAACAAAAAAAAGTTATATGAAATTGTCACCTAATAAAAAGAATTGTAAATTCAGATAGTATTGTTTGCAATTATTTTTGGGATCTATGAAAAATTTACAAAAATGCGAGATTGATTATTGCGATTTCAGGAAAGGTGGCATACAGATATGTATCGGATATCAGAAAGCAAGATCTTTCTATTTCGACTCTCACCTAGTTGCATTTTTCGCATTAATAAAATCATCACAATTATTATAAAAGTAACAGTACTTTCATTTTTTTTTCACAGATGGAATTAGAAAGAACAATATGCAACTGTTCAAGAAATCATAATGGAACAACTAATCAAAACCACATTACAACTAATACTCACAGAACAGTAAATACCAATATGGTTTCATTATAAGTGATACTCATATTTACAGCAATGATTTAAAGGAACACCTTATTTGTTAATGATAGAACTGTTTGGATCAGGGCTTCCAAAACGGTCATATATTCCGGTCATTGGTATAATGTCCGGTAAAAGTCCGGCTGGGCAAAGCATGAAACGGTAATATACTTTTTAGTTTTCAAGGCTTTTTCGGTCATTTTTACATAATTCACGATCTATTTGACCAACCTTTTGCCTTTAATATCAACACATTTCCGGTCATAAATGTGTCATGATGATTAATTACTATCAAAACAACACCTACTTCAATACTTTCTAATTTTAATCAAGGCTAATTAGTAGTTGGACAGCTGAAATCTACCTGTTCAGGTGACAGGTGAACTATGTTCAGTACCGGACATTGTATAAATTGATCGGTTTATTCACAATTTATTTCTAACTTTTCAGCGGTTTGTTTCTACTTGATTTAGTCCAAAAGATTAAAATTATTAGAAATTAGTTTATCAACATGATTTGATGAAAAATTTAAAAAGGTTTTAAATGAAAAATCATCAGAACTACGTCGTATGAACTAGAACACGTGTGCGCATGTGCACAGGTGGCAAATTTAATTATGCATCCTACATTTCTTCAAAAATGCTAAAATTATCTTTGATACCTGTATCTAACGTTCATTTCAAGTATTTTGTTGAAGAAATAACGTGGAAAGAGCTTCTTCACTCAGTCGTGCTTTGTAAACGTACACGGATTTTCCGTATCCGTTTATGGTCCATGTTTTACCATTGTCACATCAACATCCGGTTAGAACAATGTGAAAACGAAACTAAAGTTTTTGACAATGTCATTTGCACAAATAAAAAGTCTAAGGCAGATATGAGCACGCTGATGTGCACACTTTGAATGATGCACTGCCAATTTAACAGTTACATCCAAACATCAAATTCATATCATATCAAAGTAAAGTTTAAAATCGTTTTTTTTAATGTTAAATGTCAATCATTGGAATGGCCATCTGATTACCATAATTGCCTTTTGTGACTAAGTCTTAAGGGATTAAAATCGGGATCATATATGAAATGTCCGGCAGGCTCAAATATTTTTTGGAAGCCCTGGTTTGGATATCTAAATGGCCTCTTTATTTGTTAATAGAGATGAAAAATGTTCATATTGAATGTTATGTAGATTGTTTGCAAATATGCATATCCCAGATAAAATTAAGGATGTTTGCTACTTTGTTTCAAAATATAAGCCATTGAAAATTTGGTTGGAAAATATCCTTTAGATTTTTCATATATTTGACATTGGCACCTTTTTTTTCAAAAACATTGAAAAAAAACCAAGAATTTTATAAGATTTATCAAATTTGGCTGTTTAATCTTTATTAGGACATAAAATTATGAAAATAAGAATAGGATTTTACATGGGTTAGGGGGCAAAAGTTTGAACGGCAATACATGAATAAAATCAGAGGATTAAGAAAATATCTGACGAAAATTGAAAACCAAGAGGGGCAAACATCCTTAAATGATTTTTATTTTGTAAGTATTCTTTTTAATTATGACATCCAAAATCTATTATAAAATTGTCATATCAGTGGAATACCTTTGATATTGTTTTTAGTCAATATCTCATTGTTTTATTTTAAGAAATCCAAACAATTGTTTTGTGTTGGAATTATAATTTTTGGTAGCAAATTATCAGTTTCAGTATATAATCTTAAGATTTTATTTATTTTTGTAACTTTACTTTATATTTGTACTCATTATGAATGGCTTATAAACCTTTATACCATTGTACTACTCTAGTGATATATTATATAGTATATGATACTGTGATATGATTGTGAATACTGAATGTAGTGGTTTTTTTTTGCCTGTGACAAAAGTCGCAGAAGGCAAGACAAAGATGTTGCTTTTCTGGCAGCTTCTTCAATTGTTAAAACTTCTTCTTATGTCAGTTTTATAGGATTTTTTTTTGATAGATAACTTTTTTGGCAATGTTGCTGTCTTGGATTGTCATTTTCTGCTGACAGGAGAGACAAATCTCTGTGTCAACATTTTTCTCTCTTTTAAAACACATTTGTATTCTCAAAATTACTTTTTTAAGTTAAAAAAAAATGAAAATAAGACATTCATGTGAAACAGCTTTAAAATATTCTATGTTTCAAAATCTTTAAATATATTTATGAAAGTTAAGCAGATTTGGACAAGACAATGGGTGACATTAACTTTATAATGATTTGACAGTTGTGGCCTCTTGACCTAGATCTATCCCTCAAGCATAGATGTGATGAATTTGATAATCTCCCCTAGTGATGATGAAAAAGAAACATATTGTATTTAAGACTTATTGGTGGCCTTACCCATTGACACATTCCCCCTTTTTAACACAGAGATTTCCCATCACTTTGCGTCTGTCGTCCGTCGTCGTTGTTAAATTTTACAAAAATCTTCTCCTCTGAAACTACTGGGCCAAATTTATCCAAACTTGGCCACAATCATCATTGGGGTATCTAGTTTAAAAAATGTGTCCGGTGACCCAGCCAACCAACCAAGATGGCCGCCATGGCTAAAAATAGAACATAGGGGTAAAATGCAGTTTTTGGCTTATTACTCAAAAACCAAAGCATTTAGAGCAAATCTGACGGGGTAAAATTGTTTATCAGGTCAAGATCTATCTGCCTGAAAATTTTCAGATGAATCGGACAACCCGTTGTTGGGTTGCTGCCCCTAAATTGGTAATTTTAAGGAAATTTTGCAGTTTTTGGTTATTATCTTGAATATTATAATAGATAGAGATAAACTGTAAACAGCAATTATGTTCCGCAAAGTAAGATCTACAAATAAGTCAACATGACCAAAATTGTCAGTTTACCCCTAAGTTATTGCCCTTTATAGTCATTTTTTAACAATTTTCATAAATTTTTTGTAAATTTTTAGAATATATTTTCCACTGTAATTACTGGGCCAAGTTCATTCTAGATAGAGATAATTGTAGCAAGAAGAATGTCCAGTAAAGTAAGATCTACAAACACATCATGATCACCAAAACACAATTTTGTCATGAATTTATCTGTGTCCATTGTTTAATATGCACATAGACCAAGGTGAGCGACACAGGCTCTTGAGAGCCTCTAGTTTATTCTAATTTTTATTTCAATTTATTTTTTCATACTTTCTATTTGAATGCTGTGTATTTATATTGAATCTCAATACTTGCATAATGTATTTGATCTCCATTTTTTTAGAAGTAGCATTTAATCATTTTGTTAGAGTTTTATAGTTTGAAAGCTGAAATCAAATTGTGTAGTTTAATAGTTTATATTTTTTTTACTCATAATTTCATTATGCTACTTAGCTAGTGCTGACAGTCAAAATTGCTTGATGATGAAGCTTATTCCAGAAACATGTTGACTCTCTGAATTCATTGAACAACAATTGGAATGATCACATTCATTGTAAATGTTTATTATTTTAGTCCTTTTGTTTTTACTTATGAGCTGCATCGAATAGAAATTGACCATATGCAAATGAATAATGTTACATCTGTTACCCTATTTGGGTTTAAAAATCTTTATGGAATGTATAAAATTGAATTGTTATAAGAAAATCTACAAAGCAAACCCAAATTCATTCCTTATTTTGTATTTTAATTATCCAATCAAAGTGTAACATATGAACATGTATCTATGCACCTGCATACGGTCAATCTCTATCCGACGCAGCTCATATTGGCACCACGCTTAGAAATATCAGATTAACTGATATTATTCCACGCTTAGGCCAGGATTTTTTATTTGTTGGTTTACGGTTCCGCCGACCAGATTTTGCCGATTTCCAGAATAAAAATAAAATTGACTTTTCATGCTTTTTTACCTGCCTACCCTAACAAATGCATTATCCCTCAAAAATAATTAAAATATATTTTTTTTGTGAAATGAAATGCATTAATCACTAACAGAATTGATAACACTTTCTGTTGTGAAAAATGAAACTTTCAGTTTATGTTTCTAAAATAGACAAACCTTGAAATGGTGTTTGCACAAATAATTTTGCAGAACGAAACCTGTGTTTAAAACCAATTACACAATAAGTTCGTTTCCCTTATTTGTCACCAGTCCGTAAGATGCATCTTCTCATAGAAATAGACTTGTCCAAATGTGGACAGATGGAAATTCAAGACATCAAGTTAAAATACTGAATATTGACAAATCATTTGAAATTTTATTGTTTCATAGATATTAAAAAAATATCGTCCATTTGGATAAAAAACTGGAATGCATGACAACAGATTAACCCGATATTCTCGTTTTTCCAGTGGACGAGTCTATTACGTTTTTGACACGTGTGTTGAAACTTATTTTAGTACGACGTTTTAACATTTTTTTCTTTATCAGTTTTCAAGCTTGAAGATCATTATTCACCAAGTTTTCTGGAATTGATTAAGAGCTATGTGAATCTGTTTTTCTTGTTTGTGAAATGACGATTTAATTTCGTCTTTGTCCGTGCACCCCCCTTTTTTACGGGAAATTATTAGACAATGTCATGCGATGTTTATTACAGCTGAGCAATAATATTTCATCGAACTAGAATTTAAGAAATGATGACAAAATAGCATAACAAACATATTATTAGACAGGTGTAATATATATTTATTTTGCATATCCGGCAGTTTTCTGTCTTGAAAGATATTTTTTTTATTTTTTTTCCCGACCGACCGACCCGACTTTTTCATGGAGAAAATCTGTAAACCAACAAATTAAAAAACCGTGGCCTTAAGGTTCATGATACGGAGACTTGCCATGTTTTCTGTAATAAAAACTGGCCGACTTCATGCAAAATTATCATTTTAGTGACATCATAAGGTAAGTAACAAAATCAAGTCACAAGGGCTAAATTCATTAATAGAACTATAGTATTTCACATTGAGCAGATGTTCACCAAATACATTGAGTGAATGTTTAATTGGTGGATTTTTTTACTCTATATTATTGCTTAGTTTTGTGAAGCTTTTCACATTTCATACTTGGGGCTGCTAGCTAGAACTATTGTTAGATACTTTGAAATTTGTAGAACTGTTTGATTGAAATATTATTATATGCTATTCAGGTGTCAGACAGGGTTTATAATGTGACATTCCTGGCTTAGAATTATAACCTGTGCTGAAGCTAAATACAGGGTAAAAAAAATGTTGTATACACCAAGCAGTTTCCTGAATATCTTTGACTCGGGTAATAAATTTATGTAAGCTGTCACATTATCTACCCTTTCTGAGACCAGAACAGCATTTGATATTTGGATATTTGTTTGATTTAAATATTCACTAACATTTAATTTATCATTATACCAGGGTATTTATTTATGAAGAAATTGTTTCAGTCATAATAAAACAACAAAATGTGTACAAACTTGTCTGTTATAATTCTTTATAATTATATACCATGCTTGAATTTTTGCCTGGCAAAGCGATGGGGTCAGTCTTTATGTCAACATGTCATACAATAAGGAACCCAAAGTTGCTTTTATATTGTCGTGAAATTTTAACATAAAAAAGAAAGATAGCTCCATTAAATATTTGACAATGCGTTGATTGTGTTCCCTACATATAGCTAGTTACATGACTTCAGATTTAAGGCAACTTCATCACATATCAAGCACTAACTCCAGTATGTCTTGATTGGTTTTCTCAAAACATACACTCATGTTGGCATTGATAAAAGTAAGTTCCCTTTTCATCTTGTGTTTGTTTGTAATTCCAGAGTTATAGTCCCTAACCTTCATAGTTAATTTGTTTATGTGATCCCTAACTTGAAAATAGTTTTGATTGATTTACTAGAAGTTAAAATGAGTGAAGATGGAGTTTGATTTATCAAAAACAAATCTCAAATGTCATCCAGGATTGTTGCACTTTAAACTGTTATATTGATAAAGTACAACCATTGCCAGACAACTATTACTAGTATATACAAAGTAAAAGACCAAAACTATAGTGGTCGGACCTATAGGGAAAGGTTGAAATCGCAAATTAATATAAGCTGTAAACTACTACTATGCATACAAATATAGTAGACATAATATATTAAGGTAGCACTACAGTCAGAATTTTCTGACTCCAACCAACAGTCTTTAAAGATGAATTTCTCAAAAACTACTCAATGGATTTTTAAAATCTTTAACTCATTAAAAAGGTGAAATATTATTTCTTCTTAACCTGTAAATAAATTAATGTTTGGTATGATTAATCTCAAATTATAGCTCCTTAATTGCCAAAAAAGTGGTCTTCCAACTCGGATGAAAATGACATATTCAGGTCAAATGGTAGTGAAAATTTGTTTTCATCGCTTTAATCAACCATACACTATAAACAAAACCGTGTCTCAGATTTTTGATATATGCCTCCAGTAAGAAAATATATTGATTTAACTGCTGGGTACCAAACCTCATTTCACCTTTCATCTTTGGACAACTATAAATTCATTTAGAAACAAATTATCCAAAAACTGGGACACGGTATTGTAGAAAATACTCCCTTTAATCACATATATCAAGGTCAAACCAAAAGGGGTACCAATGAAGTTTCTATTTTCATTTTTTGCTAACAATTCTCATGAAAAATTGTTCAGAGAAATTGTCTAAAAACTGAATTTCCCCCTTAGAACCCCTATAAATGCATCATTAATACAAAAGTTCCACTGAGAACACCCCAGGAGTGTCCTGACACCATTATTTTATCAATATAACCACACACTTTGTGTCTTTGATACTCTAATACTGTAAATTTTGAATTATATGTGCACTGACCAACACTAACTTAGCATTTGGCGGGAGTTTGACGTCACAGATTTGACCAACATCTGTAATGTAGTAATTAAATATAGACAAAGCTCCGCCTCTCTCCAGACAGTCTAAGATAAGAGAATAACAGGAATAACCAGCTGCATATAAACAATTTTTAACACTATTAAATTCATTATAAAGAATGATTTCATTTGTATTTTAAAAAGAAATATACTATGAAATTAGCTAGAACATTAAAATTGTGCAATAAAAGACATGTTCCAAAAAAGATCAAGACCTGATCCCCCTTGCTGAAAATAGACTGCCTCACATGATTCTTCAGTTTTATGGAATTTAAAAATTTCACATAAAATTAAAATTGGTTAAAGTGCCTGAAACTCTAAACAAAAGACAGATTCAGAGACATATACTTCTTGTTTGTAGTAAGAACCTTAAAAGTTTAAAGTTTGTCAGTGGTTTTCAAAGATACTTTCACACTCTTATCCTTATATATATAGTTTTGTTCATTTTAGTAAGATTTTTTTCCCTTTAGATTTTCTCCTTTTTAATAACTTTCCCTTTTCACTGTTTACTTCAAAGTTATATAAATTACTTTTATTGCAATACACACGATACAATGAGATAAGACCACATTATTTTTCTTGTGGTCAGTGATTAACAGCTGGACACTGGCATCAACAGATGATTGACATATTAGCCCCTCCTAAATGCCTATATATTTAGATTAATTACCATGTGCCTTTATTTACATAATTTCAGTATCAATTTACTCCCTGTTGTGATATGATAATGATTTTTGGATTTTTACAAACTGTGCAGAATAATACTTACTTTAAAATTATGTGATAAAAAAAATATCTTAAAAAAATCACTGTTAGACTGTAGTGCTACCTTAATGTGCCATTTTGAAATGAATTCTAGATATGTTGTAATTTCAAAGTTGTGCCTTGGATATATGTCTATCCTTTAGGCACAGGTGTGATCAAAATAATATTCCCCAAAATAATTTTCAAACCATCTTAAATAATGTTCACTTTCACTTTTTATACGACAGCAAAAAATTTTTTGCATCATATAACGGTATCATGTCGTCTGCGTCGTCGTCCGAAGACACAATTAGTTTAATAACTTTAAACTAAAAATACAATAACTTTAGATTTATTCAATGGATCTCTATAAATTTTTATCAGAAGGTTCAATACCACTAAAGGAAGGTTTGGATTGATTTTGGGGGTTATGGTCCCAATAGTTTAGGAATTAGGGGCCAAAAATAAGCAATTTTTGTAGTTTTCAAACAATAACTTGTGTTTAAGTGTATGGACTCTCAAAAATTATACCACAAGTTTCCATACCATAAAGGGATGGTAAGTTATGCTTTTGGGGGGTTATGGCTCAAAATGTTTTGGAATTAGAGCAAAAGAGACGAAATTAGTGGCAAAAAAAGGGGAAAAACTAGGTTTTCCTGACAATAACTTTAGATTTAGTGAATGGATCACTATACATTTTTACCAGAAGGTTAAATACCACTAAAGGAATGTTGGGATTGATTTTGGGGTTTATGGTCCCAATAGTATAGGAATTATAATTATAGGGCACACAAGGGGGCCCAACATAAGCATTTTTTTAGTTTTCAAACAATAACTTGTGTTAAAGGGGATGAATATCTCTGAAATTATACCACAAGTTTCCATACCATGAAGAGATGGTTAGTAATGACTTTTGGGGGTTATTGCTCAAAATGTTTTGGAATTGGGGGCACAAAAAGAGAGGAAACAAGGTTTTTCTGGTCAATGGACAATTAAGACAATTTAAAAGCAGTGTAAGGGAGGTAATAAAAAAAACAGTTAACATACAATGTTTGGTATGTTCGGATTTACCTCCCTTACACTTCTTGTAAATAATGTATTAAGAAATGTCAGGTTTTGGACTTTTTGAGAAAAAAAGGGGGGTGGTAGTAGTTTTCAATTTTTTTTCCAAGTTTCTCAAATTCCCAAATTTTTGAAAAGTTTGAAGAAGAAATCTTTAATTGCACAATATTGCATAATAGATTTGTAAGATCTTGATGTTTGTTTTGTGTCAGAAACTCATATTATGTCAAGAATTTGATCACAATCCAAATTTAGAGCTGTATCAAGCTTGAATGTTGTGTCAATATTTGCCCTAACTGTTCAGGGTTCGATGTTTGCGGTCGCATAAAGCTGCGCCCTACGGAGCACCTGGTTATTTTTCTGCTGTGAAGTTATAAAAAAAATACAATGTTTGATTTTTTTTTCCAGTCGAATTTGATTAAAAGGTCTGCCATCATTTGACTTAGATTTATAACTTTAGTTTGAAAGCTAAAAAACTTTAAAAAATTCCACTATTAAAATGACCATTCTTGAATAGTTCAACCATCTTGTCCTGTCGGAAGTATATGGCCAGACAGTGGCGGATCCAGGGGGGGGGGGTTCCGGGGGTGCGCACCCCCCCTTTATTTTTGCCGATCAATGCATTTGTATCGGGACATATTTTTTGCACCCCCCCTTTGCCCTGTTTGCCCTGGGTTAGCACCCCCCTTTCGAAAATTCCTGCATCCGCCCCTGCCAGATGCAAAGAAATTTTACATATGTTCATATTTCATGCAGATATCAAATTGCCAATATAAAGTATATTTTGTTTGTGATACACCAACTCGTATGTCATTCCAGTGGCATATAGGTACTTGCAATATGCAAGTGAAATAAAATCCACTCCCTTAGTTAATTAAACTATAACACTATGTTCTTCAAATGACACCATAAGGAGACTTGCAAGAGGGCGACAGATACCAGAGGGACAGTCAAAGACCGAATATACACTGACATCGCCATGGCTAAAATACAAACAGACAAACAATAGTACACTAGACACAACATAGAAAACTAAAGACTAAGCAACATGAACCCTACCAAAAACTGTGGGTGATCTCCGGTGCTTCGGAAGGGTGGGCAGATCCTGTTCCACATGCAAGATATTGCAAGATATTGTTGAAAATTATTGGCTAAATATTTGTATTAATCTAATAACTTCACAAGGAGACTTGCCAGATTTTAGTAGTAATCAACATATCTCATTCTTCATTACTAATTGTAAGGTAAAATTGGCAGAACTGCTATAAATATTCACTAATAATTAATTTCTTGTAACTCTCACCCATTTTCACACAATTTTGTCAAAAAAGACTGACTTGATTGGTAAACAAAATTGAAAAAAATAATTACTCAAAAACAGTTAGTTGTAAATACACAATTTTTTCACAGAGTTAAGTTTGATTATAACATTTTTAAAATTCATTGATATTTTCCCCCTGTCTCACATGTTTTGGAAATAATTCCAGAACGAGTTTTCAATGAGACTGAAACGTCTGAATAATACATCCTTAACGTATGCAGTAAAACATTTAGAAGACAAATCATGACAAGTGATATCAAACTGCCTGCATGGCTAATAAAAAAAATTATCATATGTTTAGTAGTAAATACAGTAGTTTTGCATATTTGATAAATAGCCTGGGTACCGTTTCATAAAGCCTTCGTAAGTCTATGTGTCATCGTAAGTCCATCGTAAATAAATCGCAGGATTTACAGCCGTTTCACAAAACCGTCGTAAGTTAAGATGATCGTAAATAATGCGTAAATCCTGGCGAAACTTACTACAGCTATACCCAGTAGTAACTCCATCGTAGTTTTTCTACGAAAATGAATTAATCCATCTAACATGGCTGCAGCGTTCTTTATTCTTGGTCAAGATGCCTCAAATGTTAGAAAAAGAAGAATCTTCAATATTATAGAACTACACTTAAAAGTCTTCCTTCGTTTGTTTAATTGTATTTGCAAGCAACCACAGGAGTTTGAAATCCTATCAATAAGGGGGTAAAAATATACCAAAGTTGACTATCACAGTAGAGCTTCTCTCGAAGAGAGGATATAATTATATCACTACAGACACAGTGGTAATCGATAAAATGTTTAAAGAAGGATGTTTTGTTCCCATTTTTAAAGTTCGGCCAAAAAAAGAAATGTATTTTAATTAGAATATCGTAATAAATATCTGACTGTAATTAGTTTCGTGGTAAATGGAATTTATTTTATCTATTTAGATATGTAAGCCTTTCTAGTGACTATTTTTTGATCGAATTTAATGTAGATCATATATACCAAAACTAATAGGGGGAGTAAGCTGCAGATCAATAAGACTTTGTGTAGATGCGACATGTCTTCAAAAATTAATACAGTAGAAATGTTTTTCAAAAACGATATCAAAATGTGAAAATGTAAATTTCACTGATAAATATTAATTCAAACAAAATTAAAAGAGTTACACATAATAAATCAGCAAATAAAGCAGTACACTATATACATGTACCGTAGTTAAAACAAGGGGACAAAGAGCAGGAGTTTGGTTCAAATTTAAAACTTAGCATTAAAACCCTGATAAGCAAATCCATTGAAACAGTTTAAGTTTTATACTCATGAAGTATATATATAAAAAGATGTAATAAATTTGTATCAGTATCTGCATAAAAAAGTGTTCACCATGCATGCCGTTGCGAAAATATAACACCTCAGGCACTAATTATTTTTGAATAACAAAATATACGTTTTAATCGAGGACAATATCCTTCATGATTCATCCATATACTCTTATTTATATTTATTAACTTACTTATATACTATTTTGAAATCAAAATGTAAAAGTGCAACAACAGTTTAGATGTAGCATCGTACATATCCCCATTTATATTAAGGACAAAACAAGCAATAATTATTTTTTGTAAGGAAAAAAAATATTGTTATAAAATATTATACAATTACTGTCTTTTGATGAGGTAAATATGCGGTTTTATTGACTTTTGAAAAACTGATATTCACTGAGGCCGACGGCCGAAGTGAATATCAGTTTTTCAAAAGTCAATAAAACCCCATATTTACCGAAACAAAAGACAGTAATTGTTTTATTCCATATTCCGAGAAAATAAAATGTATTTAATGACAAACATATACTAAAACAAATTTTACACGAAACATTTTACCATAACGTTGCATGTAAAAGCGCGTGACGTTTAGCGCGGTGAATAACACTTTCTCAGGTGAATATGCTTTTTTATTCAAAATCCAATTCATATAGAGAAACCTACTAAAATAATTCCAATATAGAATATTATTCCATATTGATAAAATATTAGTAGGTTTTTCTATATGAATGGGATTTTGAATAAATAAGCATATTCACCTGCGGAAAAAGGATATTCACCGTGCAAAACGTCGCGTGCTTTTACGTGTATAATTTTGGTAAAAAACGTTTGATGTACAATTGGTTTTGGTAAATATTTTCCATTACATTAATTTCTCTCGGAATATGGAATAAAACATTTACTGTCTTTTGTTTCGGTAAATATGTGGTTTAATTGACTTTTGAAAAACTGATATTCACTTCGGCCGTTGGCCTCAGTGAATATCAGTTTTTCAAAAGTCAATAAAACCACACATTTACCTCATCAAAAGACAGTAATTGTATAATACTACATACTTGCGCGACGCCTTTTAGTTTTACTGAAAACTGTGCAGACTAAGAAATCTTTTTACAAGTGCAAAATGTTTTATGATAGATATCATTTTGTCAGACACTTTTCTTTTTTTGATTTGGTTCTTATAAGATGCCAAAAATCTGTTTATTCCATATTGGTATTATTTTAGTAGGTTTCTCTATATGAATTGGATTTTGAATAAAAAAGCATATTCACCTGAGAAAGTGTTATTCACCGCGCTAAACGTCACGCGCTTTTACATGCAACGTTATGGTAAAATGTTTCGTGTAAAATTTGTTTTGGTATATGTTTGTCATTAAATACATTTTCTTTTCTCGGAATATGGAATAAAACAATTACTGTCTTTTGTTTCGGTAAATATGGGGTTTTATTGACTTTTGAAAAACTGATATTCACTTCGGCCGTCGGCCTCAGTGAATATCATTTTTTCAAAAGTTAATAAAACCGCATATTTACCTCATCAAAAGACAGTAATTGTATAATATTATATTATAATTTTCTTCTTCGGGCGCTTTTTCTTTTCCCCGCGCGCTTTTTCTTTTCCTGGGCGCTCCCGGGCGCTTTTTGGTAGTACCGCATAGACGCATATATCTAGGAATATTTTTATACCTCCCTGATTCCAAACACAGTTTTTCACAATCATTTCTTGATGCATACCAAGTTTGTAAATACTGGTCCTTTATACGAGTTTTATAACATCTAAAAGTATATTTACATAATTCTGTGCAGTCCAAACATATAGTTCATACCATGATTAAACAATAAATCACGAACACTAGACGCCCAGTTCTTTTTACCATTGTTTGCCTCTTCTAATAAAAGTTGATAAACATCATAAACAATAGGTGGCTTATTTACAATAATATGAAGCCAATTATGAACATTTCAAAATAATTTGTTTTCTTGAGATATACATGCAAATGACCTAGTTCACCACATAAAAAACTTAAAGGAACATTTTTACCTAGTTTTAAATCAAATCTACAGAAACGGTTGTGTATTTGCTCTACATCATTTACACGGTGAAAACCCCATATTTCAGATGCATAGTTTAGTACGGAACCAACCATACTATCAAACAGTAGTCATTTTTGACTTGTGGCTATAAACACATGTTTTAGAGAGTTCAGAAGTGACGAAAGCGCTCTTGATCCCTGTTTAGATAATCTTTTTTTGGGTATGTAAGAATTTTCCATTATAATGAAGTAGCATACCCAAATACACGTAAGAGTCCACTATCTGTAGTTTTTGTCGAGGCTGCAACATTTGTTGCTGAAAGCTCGACATAGGGATAGTGATCTGGCGGCGGCGTTAGCTAACTTCTTAAAAGCTTTATATTTTAGAAGGTGGAAGACCTGGATGCTTCATACTTTGTATATAGATTCCTCATGTTACGAAGTTTCCGTCAGTCACATGTCCAATGTCCTTGACCTCATTTTCATGTTCAGTGACCACTTGAAAAAAAGTTCAGATTTTTTGGAATGTTGAATTCTCTCTTATTATAAGTAAAAAGATAATTATATTTGGTATGTGCGTACCTTGAAAGGTCCTCATGCCCGTCAGACAGTTTTAACTTGACCTCGACCTCATTCCATGGATCAGTAAACAAGGTTAAGTTTTGGTGGTCAAGTCCATATCTCAGATACTATAAGCAATAGGGCTAGTATATTCAGTGTATGGAAGGACTATAAGGTGTACATGTCCAACTGGCAGGTGTCATCTGACCTTGACCTCATTTTCATGGTTCAGTAGTTATAGTTTAGTTTTTGTGTTTTGATCTGTTTTCTAATACTTTATGCAATAGGTCTACTATATTTGTTGTATGGAATGATTGTAAGGTGTACATGTCTAGCGGGCAGATGTCATCTGACCTTGACCTCATTTTCATGGTTCAGTGGTCAAAGTTAAGTTTTTAAGTTTCGGTCTCTCTATCTTATACTATAAGCCATAGGTCAACTATATTTGGTGTATAGAAATATTTTATGATCTATATGTAAATGGTGCAGGTTTTATTTGATCTTGACCTCATTTTCATGGTTCATTGATCAGTGTTGAGTTTTTATGTTTGGTCTATTTTTCTTAAATTGTAAGTAATAGGTCAACTTTAATTGTTGTATGGAAGCATTGTTAGCTGTATATGTCTGCCTGGCATGGTTCATCTGACCTTGACCTCATTCTCATGGTTCATTGGTCTTTATTTAGTTATCTTGGTTAATGTTAAGTTTATGTGACAGTTGTAATAAAGCTTTATACTTAGGACTATCAACATAATCAGGGGCGGATCCAGGATTTCCGGTTAGGGGGGCGCACAGTTTTATTTTCGCCGAGCGGAGCGAGGCAAAATTTTTTTTTGAGGTAAAATTATTGAAATATTCTTCTATAGGGGTGATATGTAGATATCTCGAACTATTGTGTGGTAAAATTAGCAAGAAATTAAAGTTTCAAGCTGAAACCGCCTTAATCCACACCTGACAACAATCTACAATCACCGCAATAACAAGAAATATGTAAGCTTCTATTCATTGAGACTACCCCCATATATTTCCCAGAAAACGGGACTGAAGACAATAAGGATAGAGGCAGACCTCAATCAGGAGTACACAAGCTGACTCTACATATAAAAAAAATCTAGCGAATGTTATGTCAATGGTTGCTTGGAAAACTGGTGTTACATTCATAATAGTCAATCGAATATCTTTAGGGGGGAATGCAATAATGAAGTACTAGTAATAGATTTGTATGCTTCCTAGTGGATCCTCCATACCAAATATCAAGTGACTGACCGACAAATGGACGGACAGAGGTAAAACAATATGTCCCTATTCTTCGGAGAACCACCGAGCTATGATGGCAACATCTCTCACAAATCTACAACAATCTCCTAACTTACGCACTAAGGGATTTATATTGCATATATGAGTGAATTTATAAAGCTACAGTTATAAAGCTGCAGCCGTAGTCATGCGAACATTTTATTTTGAATCTGTGTTTCTGTGTAAACCAATCTACAATCAAGACACCAGCACCTGTTGTAAAAATTATCTATATAGAAATATCAGGTAATATCTTAACTAAAAACATTGAAAGACATGGTGCTGGTAGTTGTGACATAAAGAAATACAGGAACACCACAAATAAATAATTGTTTTGCACATCGCCAATATGTCTAAGCCAATTGTACATGGTTTCAATAATGTGAAATTTAACTGCCTTACTTAAGAATTACTTTAACACTCCATAACACCAGCCCTGTCAAACGTGGTTAAGACGATGGAAATGTGAAGAGTAAAAGATAGACGGGCGGACCGACCGGTGGACGCAAAGTGAGACGAGACAGGTCAAAATTGCTCACCTGACCAATAATAATATTATGTTTTGCTAACGAAAATTTTTACTTTTACCAGCGATTTTTAATTGTCCTTTCATAATATCTGTTTTTTACTTTTTTTTTAATTTTCGGAGGTGGTGGCAGACTTATAACTGTGTTCGCCACAAACAACTAAACTCAGAATGAGATGCATTTACGAAGACATGTTTATTTTCTTGGGATGCCAAGCATGTAATACGGTACATAATTCGACTAAATTTTTAGGTTGCAAGTGAGAAAAAAAATATAGGCACAGAGATACAAATTTATAAACTAACATTTCGCTTGAAACAGTATTTCTATCTTTCATTACGGATATTATGAAAGAATCTCACCTGGCTGCCGACTGTTTTCTTGACCGTGCCATAATGAAATTGTGTAAGTGATCGAGTAAGGGATGTTTTGGAACTTAGATTATCAACGAAATTGATTATAAAAACCGCAAATACAATGTAATATTTGTTTTTACTTTAACTGCTAAAAAAAACTATTATAATTTGTCATCAAACGCAGCTCCGCGTTAGACACCTTCCTTCGAAATAATTTATAGAACTTTAATAAATCGTAGGTCAGTTGATAAGCATAATCAAGTTTATTCTGTTAAACTGACTTTTTTTTTTATATATTTGAATGTTAAAAAAGATGTAAAGGTCTCTTCTGATACTTAAATAAGTTGAAAACAACCCATGCTTTGCAAATTTTAGGGGGGGGGGTGGCGCACGCCCGCCACGCCCCCGTCTAAATCCGCCCCTGACGAGCGACCAAACAGGTCAATCTTAAACATCAAATCATCCCGTCTTTTTCTACTGAGTTCTTTGAGTTTCTCGTTTGCTTTTTTCTCTGGCTTATTTACGCATGACATAACACCTTAATTTCATGTTTTAATATATATATTATATATACGTGTGTCATGTGCATCAATATGCAATATGGGGTAAACGTCAAGGAAACAGCAATCTAGCAACATAAATACCAAAAGATATGTGTTTGGTTTGAATGGAAGCCAGATATATGCGAGTTTTTTTTTTCACTCAATGAGATAGCATCCCAACGACAAAAATGTATTAAAACGAACTATGCACTCGGCTACTGTTCTTTTTTTTTACACTCTTTTTAAAACCTCTTGCTACATTCAATTTGAAAGATAAAAAACAAAACTATCTATCAAACGAAAACTGGATCAAGTGAGAAAAAAGCTTCTTTCATTAGTACAAATTATTGCTTCATTGCTTATTTCAGAGTTCGAAGCTTGGTCCGACTCCAAAACTATGTTTGACATTTTCCAGCCGAATGTCAGTAGTTTTCTCCTGGTGCACCAGCTTTCTTCACCATTATATAGCTGGTCGCCATGAAATAGCAAATAATAATAAAAGTGGCGTTAAAGACCAATAATGAATAAATCAATCATTGTATATATCAGACGTTTCACACACAGATCTTATCTTTTATTGAGCAAGAATCTATGCATTTGAAATTGAATTTGACAATAGGAATTTTCCAGCATCGTGTAATGATGAATCCCGATATGACTGTAATATGTGCCACTGGACACGAATCTTAATCTTTGTGACCTTGTAATACGTAGAAGACTTGGAGAAAATTAAAGCAACTTAGCTTTCAACTGTTATCTACCATTCTAAAGAAAACCTAGGTATTTAGTAATACCTTAGAATTGCAAGGACCAAGCAACATAGAAGGAACCTATTTTTGAAGGTTGATGTGTCCATTATATTACATATGTGGCAACCTTTTGTAAAAGTCTTGTACTTAGTTAAACATTAGTTATTATTTAAGTTCCATTGCTAACTTAAAGTCGACACCTTATAATGTAGAATATCTTTTTTGAATAGAAAAGGGTGTTTTAGATTTTTGACGATTGCAAAATTTCCGAGAAAGAATCGAGCAGTCCCTCTTCGAATGCAGCATTCACTATCTTAATAGATATGTCTTTGACAAGCAATACTGTGAACCACTGACAGTGTCTTTAAAGATCCAATGTGAAAAAATGTCAAAAATGGGTTACAGAGTATTGTCCCTGCTAAACTGAAGTGTGCATGTTTCAGGTCTGTGATTCCCAGTGAAGATATTTTTTTTTAGTTAAAACATTCGAGGAACACAGTCTGTAGAATGAAACAAAAGTTAAAGATGATGCTAGTCTTGGCGTAAACTCAAAAATGTATTTAATCGGAACTGGTTAGATATGAAATGAAGTCACAAGACACATGCGAAAAGTCGCTGCTTGAAAAGGCAGAGTTGCCCTTCGTACAACTTAAACACGTAGTCCAACAATGGCTCAATGATCTACAGCATAATAAAAATATCACAAAGTTCACTATTAAAGAAATAACATGAATAAAACTTTTAGCCATTATAGATTTTTATATGTAAAAAAAACCCACAGCATTAATAGCTTACCTTCATAAAAAATTACAGGAACTATATTCATAGACAACCGATTACGAGCGACCAAACAGGTCAATCTTAAACATCAAATCATCCCGTCTTTTTCTACTGAGTTCTTTGAGTTTCTCGTTTGCTTTTTTCTCTGGCTTATTTACGCATGACATAACACCTTAATTTCATGTTTTAATATATATATTATATATACGTGTGTCTTGTGCATCAATATGCAATATGGGGTAAACGTCAAGGAAACAGCAATCTAGCAACATAAATACCAAAAGATATGTGTTTGGTTTGAATGGAAGCCAGATATATGTGAGTTTTTTTTTTTCACTCAACGAGATAGCATCCCAACGACAAAAATGTATTAAAACGAACTATGCACTCGGCTACTGTTCTTTTTTTTTTTACACTCTTTTTAAAACCTCTTGCTATATTCAATTTGAAAGATAAAAAACAAAACTATCTATCAAACGAAAACTGGATCAAGTGAGAAAAAAGCTTCTTTCATTAGTACAAATTATTGCTTCATTGCTTATTTCAGAGTTCGAAGCTTGGTCCGACTCCAAAACTATGTTTGACATTTTCCAGCCGAATGTCAGTAGTTTTCTCCTGGTGCACCAGCTTTCTTCACCATTATATAGCTGGTCGCCATGAAATAGCAAATAATAATAAAAGTGGCGTTAAAGACCAATAATGAATAAATCAATCATTGTATATATCAAACGTTTCACACACAGATCTTATCTTTTATTGAGCAAGAATCTATGCATTTGAAATTAATTTGACAATAGGAATTTTCCAGCATCGTGTAATGATGAATCCCGATATGACTGTAATATGTGCCACTGGACACGAATCTTAATCTTTGTGATCTTGTAATACGTAGAAGAATGGGAGAAATTAAAGCAACTTAGCTTTCAACTGTTATCTACCATTCTAAGGAAAACCTAGGTATTTAGTAATACCTTAGAATTGCAAGGACCAAGCAACATAGAAGGGACCTATTTTTGAAGGTTGATGTGTCCATTATATTACATATGTGGCAACCTTTTGTAAAAGTCTTGTACTTAGTTACACATTAGTTATTATTTAAGTTCCATTGCTGACTTAAAGTCGACACCTTATAATGTAGAATATCTTTTTTGAATAGAAAAGGGTGTTTTAGATTTTTGACGATTGCAAAATTTCCGAGAAAGAATCGAGCAGTCCCTCTTCGAATGCAGCATTCACTATCTTAATAGATATGTCTTTGACAAGCAATACTGTGAACCACTGACAGTGTCTTTAAAGATCCAATGTGAAAAAATGTCAAAAATGGGTTACAGAGTATTGTCCCTGCTAAACTGAAGTGTGCATGTTTCAGGTCTGTGATTCCCAGTGAAGATATTTTTTTTTAGTTAAAACATTCGAGGTACACAGTCTGTAGAATGAAACAAAAGTTAAAGATGATGCTAGTCTTGGCGTAAACTCAAAAATGTATTTAATCGGAACTGGTTAGATATGAATTGAAGTCACAAGACACATGCGAAAAGTCGCTGCTTGAAAAGGCAGAGTTGCCCTTCGTACAACTTAAACACGTAGTCCAACAATGGCTCAATGATCTACAGCATAATAAAAATATCACAAAGTTCACTATTAAAGAAATAACATGAATAAAACTTTTAGCCATTATAGATGTTTATATGTAAAAAAAACCCACAGCATTAATAGCTTACCTTCATAAAAAATTACAGGAACTATATTCATAGACAACCGATTACGAGCGACCAAACAGGTCAATCTTAAACATCAAATCATCCCGTCTTTTTCTACTGAGTTCTTTGAGTTTCTCGTTTGCTTTTTTCTCTGGCTTATTTACGCATGACATAACACCTTAATTTCATGTTTTAATATATATATTATATATACGTGTGTCATGTGCATCAATATGCAATATGGGGTAAACGTCAAGGAAACAGCAATCTAGCAACATAAATACCAAAAGATATGTGTTTGGTTTGAATGGAAGCCAGATATATGCGAGTTTTTTTTTTCACTCAACGAGATAGCATCCCAACGACAAAAATGTATTAAAACGAACTATGCACTCGGCTACTGTTCTTTTTTTTTACACTCTTTTTAAAACCTCTTGCTATATTCAATTTGAAAGATAAAAAACAAAACTATCTATCAAACGAAAACTGGATCAAGTGAGAAAAAAGCTTCTTTTATTAGTACAAATTATTGCTTCATTGCTTATTTCAGAGTTCGAAGCTTGGTCCGACTCCAAAACTATGTTTGACATTTTCCAGCCGAATGTCAGTAGTTTTCTCCTGGTGCACCAGCTTTCTTCACCATTATATAGCTGGTCGCCATGAAATAGCAAATAATAATAAAAGTGGCGTTAAAGACCAATAATGAATAAATCAATCATTGTATATATCAGACGTTTCACACACAGATCTTATCTTTTATTGAACAAGAATCTATGCATTTGAAATTGAATTTGACAATAGGAATTTTCCAGCATCGTGTAATGATGAATCCCGATATGACTGTAATATGTGCCACTGGACACGAATCTTAATCTTTGTGATCTTGTAATACGTAGAAGACTGGGAGAAAATTAAAGCAACGTAGCTTTCAACTGTTATCTACCATTCTAAAGAAAACCTAGGTATTTAGTAATACCTTAGAATTGCAAGGACCAAGCAACATAGAAGGGACCTATTTTTGAAGGTTGATGTGTCCATCATACTACATATGTGGCAACCTCTTGTAAAAGTCTTGTACTTAGTTAAACATTAGTTATTATTTAAGTTCCATTGCTAACTTAAAGTCGACACCTTATAATGTAGAATATCTTTTTTGAATAGAAAAGGGTGTTTTAGATTTTTGACGATTGCAAAATTTCCGAGAAAGAATCGAGCAGTCCCTCTTCGAATGCAGCATTCACTATCTTAATAGATATGTCTTTGACAAGCAATACTGTGAACCACTGACAGTGTCTTTAAAGATCCAATGTGAAAAAATGTCAAAAATGGGTTACAGAGTATTGTCCCTGCTAAACTGAAGTGTGCATGTTTCAGCTCTGTGGTTCCCAGTGAAGATATATTTTTTTTAGTTAAAACATTCGAGGTACACAGTCTGTAGAATGAAACAAAAGTTAAAGATGATGCTAGTCTTAGCGTTAACTCAAAAATTTATTTAATCGGAACTGGTTAGATATGAAATGAAGTCACAAGACACATGCGAAAAGTCGCTGCTTGAAAAGGCAGAGTTGCCCTTCGTACAACTTAAACACGTAGTCCAACAATGGCTCAATGATCTACAGCATAATAAAAATATCACAAAGTTCACTATTAAAGAAATAACATGAATAAAACTTTTAGCCATTATAGATTTTTATATGTAAAAAAAACCACAGCATTAATAGCTTACCTTCATAAAAAATTACAGAAACTATGTTCATAGACAACCGATTACGAGCGACCAAACAGGTCAATCTTAAACATCAAATCATCCCGTCTTTTTCTACTGAGTTCTTTGAGTTTCTCGTTTGCTTTTTTCTCTGGCTTATTTACGCATGACATAACACCTTAATTTCATGTTTTAATATATATATTATATATACGTGTAACTTGTGCATCAATATGCAATATGGGGTAAACGTCAAGGAAACAGCAATCTAGCAACATAAATACCAAAAGATATGTGTTTGGTTTGAATGGAAGCCAGATATATGCGAGTTTTTTTTTCACTCAACGAGATAGCATCCCAACGACAAAAATGTATTAAAACGAACTATGCACTCGGCTACTGTTCTTTTTTTTTACACTCTTTTTAAAACCTCTTGCTATATTCAATTTGAAAGATAAAAAACAAAACTATCTATCAAACGAAAACTGGATCAAGTGAGAAAAAAGCTTCTTTCATTAGTACAAATTATTGCTTCATTGCTTATTTCAGAGTTCGAAGCTTGGTCCGACTCCAAAACTATGTTTGACATTTTCCAGCCGAATGTCAGTAGTTTTCTCCTGGTGCACCAGCTTTCTTCACCATTATATAGCTGGTCGCCATGAAATAGCAAATAATAATAAAAGTGGCGTTAAAGACCAATAATGAATAAATCAATCATTGTATATATCAGACGTTTCACACACAGATCTTATCTTTTATTGAACAAGAATCTATGCATTTGAAATTGAATTTGACAATAGGAATTTTCCAGCATCGTGTAATGATGAATCCCGATATGACTGTAATATGTGCCACTGGACACGAATCTTAATCTTTGTGATCTTGTAATACGTAGAAGACTGGGAGAAAATTAAAGCAACGTAGCTTTCAACTGTTATCTACCATTCTAAAGAAAACCTAGGTATTTAGTAATACCTTAGAATTGCAAGGACCAAGCAACATAGAAGGGACCTATTTTTGAAGGTTGATGTGTCCATCATACTACATATGTGGCAACCTCTTGTAAAAGTCTTGTACTTAGTTAAACATTAGTTATTATTTAAGTTCCATTGCTAACTTAAAGTCGACACCTTATAATGTAGAATATCTTTTTTGAATAGAAAAGGGTGTTTTAGATTTTTGACGATTGCAAAATTTCCGAGAAAGAATCGAGCAGTCCCTCTTCGAATGCAGCATTCACTATCTTAATAGATATGTCTTTGACAAGCAATACTGTGAACCACTGACAGTGTCTTTAAAGATCCAATGTGAAAAAATGTCAAAAATGGGTTACAGAGTATTGTCCCTGCTAAACTGAAGTGTGCATGTTTCAGCTCTGTGGTTCCCAGTGAAGATATATTTTTTTTAGTTAAAACATTCGAGGTACACAGTCTGTAGAATGAAACAAAAGTTAAAGATGATGCTAGTCTTAGCGTTAACTCAAAAATTTATTTAATCGGAACTGGTTAGATATGAAATGAAGTCACAAGACACATGCGAAAAGTCGCTGCTTGAAAAGGCAGAGTTGCCCTTCGTACAACTTAAACACGTAGTCCAACAATGGCTCAATGATCTACAGCATAATAAAAATATCACAAAGTTCACTATTAAAGAAATAACATGAATAAAACTTTTAGCCATTATAGATTTTTATATGTAAAAAAAACCACAGCATTAATAGCTTACCTTCATAAAAAATTACAGAAACTATGTTCATAGACAACCGATTACGAGCGACCAAACAGGTCAATCTTAAACATCAAATCATCCCGTCTTTTTCTACTGAGTTCTTTGAGTTTCTCGTTTGCTTTTTTCTCTGGCTTATTTACGCATGACATAACACCTTAATTTCATGTTTTAATATATATATTATATATACGTGTAACTTGTGCATCAATATGCAATATGGGGTAAACGTCAAGGAAACAGCAATCTAGCAACATAAATACCAAAAGATATGTGTTTGGTTTGAATGGAAGCCAGATATATGCGAGTTTTTTTTTCACTCAACGAGATAGCATCCCAACGACAAAAATGTATTAAAACGAACTATGCACTCGGCTACTGTTCTTTTTTTTTACACTCTTTTTAAAACCTCTTGCTATATTCAATTTGAAAGATAAAAAACAAAACTATCTATCAAACGAAAACTGGATCAAGTGAGAAAAAAAGCTTCTTTCATTAGTACAAATTATTGCTTCATTGCTTATTTCAGAGTTCGAAGCTTGGTCCGACTCCAAAACTATGTTTGACATTTTCCAGCCGAATGTCAGTAGTTTTCTCCTGGTGCACCAGCTTTCTTCACCATTATATAGCTGGTCGCCATGAAATAGCAAATAATAATAAAAGTGGCGTTAAAGATCAATAATGAATAAATCAATCATTGTATATATCAGACGTTTCACACACAGATCTTATCTTTTATTGAGCAAGAATCTATGCATTTGAAATTGAATTTGACAATAGGAATTTTCCAGCATCGTGTAATGATGAATCCCGATATGACTGTAATATGTGCCACTGGACACGAATCTTAATCTTTGTGACCTTGTAATACGTAGAAGACTGGGAGAAAATTAAAGCAACTTAGCTTTCAACTGTTATCTACCATTCTAAAGAAAACCTAGGTATTTAGTAATACCTTAGAATTGCAAGGACCAAGCAACATAGAAGGGACCTATTTTTGAAGGTTGATGTGTCCATCATATTACATATGTGGCAACCTTTTGTAAAAGTCTTGTACTTAGTTAAACATTAGTTATTATTTAAGTTCCATTGCTAACTTAAAGTCGACACCTTATAATGTAGAATATCTTTTTTGAATAGAAAAGGGTGTTTTAGATTTTTGACGATTGCAAAATTTCCGAGAAAGAATCGAGCAGTCCCTCTTCGAATGCAACATTCACTATCTTAATAGATATGTCTTTGACAAGCAATACTGTGAACCACTGACAGTGTCTTTAAAGATCCAATGTGAAAAAATGTCAAAAATGGGTTACAGAGTATTGTCCCTGCTAAACTGAAGTGTGCATGTTTCAGCTCTGTGGTTCCCAGTGAAGATATATTTTTTTTTTAGTTACAAGTGTGGACACAAATCAGTGTGGATAGTATGTTTGGATGTTTGACAGTGTTTTGTATGACATAAGAAGTTCTATGCTTTTCCCATATTATTAACTGTGTTGCACAATATGACAACCAACCTGAGCATTAGTAAAGTTGTTTATTTAATATTTAGTTTTTTTATGTTCAAAACCGGCATGGAAGAGACCCTAATTGCATTAATTGCCAAATGATTATGATAGATCATGTTCCACATCTTTGATTTTGGATACATTTTGAAGCTAGGAGAGGAACCATAACGGGTTCATTTTTTCATGATGTGATTTTTTTTATATGGGAGATGGTATCCGAAAACATGTATTTGCTTACTATTTGTATGGTTCTATTTATATTACTTTGAGGAGGATCATCATGATCATAAGTAAAAGATTTCGTTTTAATGTCGAAATTGTTTCTCAGATTAGTAGACATTTTCTTGTTTTAGGAATTAATATACTCAGTTTAGAAGACATTAGTAATGACAATGCCTGACATGATGCTTGGGGCTAGATGAGCTAGAGAGTAAACTTCTGTTTTATTTTATATTAATTATATGAAAGTATTTCCTCCAAAGCAGGTCAAATCAAAAAAAAAGATTGGCCAGTATGAAAATGATATCATCAAAAGAACCTTTGTGAGCATGCAGTTGTTAATGTCTGTGTCATTTTGGTCTGTTGTGGATAGTTGTCTCATTGGCAATCATACCACATCTACTTTTTTATATTCAAAGACTCATAAAAAATATAACTGCTACAGAAGTCATCTCATAAAATTTCAAGTGGATATGAATAACTATTTAATATGTCTAAAGATCTAAAAAGTTATAGTATTCAATATGAAAAAAGTATTGCAAAAATATTCTCTTTTCAATTCATTTTGTGATATGGATACAAATATAGGTAATACCAATACAGTAAGGCAGTTTTGTTGTGGTATGAAAGTGTATTTTAGTAATTGATAATTGCTGTTAATTCACAAAAATTGAGAAATAAACAAATGAATGATAAATGTTGAACATGTACAATGAAATATAGTTTTAGAATTCAATCAGGCCAAATAGGCCTTATAATTTTTTTATTTTTTTAACATACTGGATGACCATTTACACTCAGGACTAAGGTGTCATGTAGGCAGTATAGATGTATAAAATAAAGTGTAACATAACAATCAGGCATCATATTGCTATTAGCTAGAGTAGCGTTGTTTGGTAAATTTGTTTTTTAAAAATAAATTTGGCTAATGGACAAAAATGTTTGATTCAAATCTAAATAAAATGCTATTATCTCCCTATTACTTACATTGTACATAAAATGGATACAACTTTGATAATTCCTTGTACATGAGAGTTGTCTGTCAAATCTTTATTTCCCAATGAATGATTTGCATAACAATGAACTGAGCTCAAAGCAAAGCACTTTCATAATACACTTGGACAAAGAGCTCAATCCAGTGATATACTTTGTACTACGTATATACAGGTCCTTCATATCCATCCATCGACCAAAACCATATCTCAATAACATGCCATACTACGTATACATGGTTGGATCAGAAGTCCTGAAGTGAAAGACATAAATTTTATTATTGTATTTAACATGTTTAAAGTATAAATACCGGTTAAAACTTTCACAAATTTGTGGTAAAAGCATTCAGTATCTATCAACTATCAATCACTTCATGCACAAATTGATATAGGTTGAGTGCCCCTCTGTTGGAAATAAGAACATATCTCCACCTAATTTTAGTTAACTGATGAAGAAACATTCAAAACTATGAAATTTTATCTTAGACTTGCGAGTTTCTATTTACCATCACCACTGAATCAATGATATATGTAAACATACATGTATATAAGAGTAAAATTGACAAACATATATAAGACTAAAACTGACATTCGGGCTTTACTCCACCTTCATTTCCCAAGTCCATGTTCAAATCTGACTTCATGATAAATTTAAATAAGATTCCATATCGATGAAATATCCCTTTGATAGACTAGCCGCAACGAAATACCAGTTTTAAAATGATAGGTGGAACCTAAATTTTAAACGATATATTCTAAATATTGCTAATACATTTCATAATAATTCTTCTGAAAACTTTGCGATATTTTTCATTATTTTGTCTTTTGTTTAAAACTGTGTATTGACCTCTAGATGTCTTTCAATTACATCCAGGATGGCTTGGGTTGATGTCTGATTACTATACATGTTATACATCAATGTGGGATTTGTTTACATAATAACAACTTTTCCTTAACATTCAAATAAAATGGATGCAAGAAATTAAAAGTCATCCATAGGCATTCTACTTTCAATAACCAGCTGGGCCATGAGTGCTTGTAAGCTTGTCACATGTACTAAGAATAAAGTTACTTCTCAATGTCATATTAGAAATTTATGAAAATCAAACCAATAGATATAAACAATGCACCAAAGTTTAATAAGAATTGTTGATAACATTATCAGTAACTTGAAAATTCCCCCCTTTTAATAAATTAAACAAACATAACTTGGAAATGTAAAATTTGTAAGATTCTATCTAAAGGCAGCAGCTTACATTACTAGATATCAACAATTCACCAATGTTTCATGAGAACTGCTGAAAGCATTTTTGAGTTAAAGTTTGAAAACTGGAATATCCCCCCTTTTTTAGGACTTGGAAACATAAATTCTAAAATTAGTAAAAAAAGAAAAGAAAGGGAGCTCACGTCGATAGATATAAACAATTCACCAAAGTTTTATGCAATTTTATCAAAGCCTTTTAAAGTTAATGTCTGACATAATTGACAACGGACGGACAGACAGACTGACAACAGTATTCCATTCTACATCCTGTAAACAGGCCTATACAATGAGAAAACGTTAAACTGTATATATATTCTGCTGTAGAAGAGCCCAACATGTTCATATTGGGATACAGTTAATATATCATGTATATTGATATAAAGATTAGAGATTTATAAAAAAACAAACTTTCATGGCATCAAAACTATAAGTATTTGCATTTGTTCTGTTGATTAATAGCTATAGTGGTCAAGTACATGAGGACTGGGATAAAATCAATTATTAATGTATACATGTATAGTTCAATTCTGATCAATTGTTCCATAGTAAAAAAAGTTGTAGTAGGCTGTTTGAAGTTTGCAGCATAAACATCTTCTTCAGGTCTGCAATTCATATAGAACAAAGTATATATGTGGTATGATTGCCAATGAAACGACTATCCACAGAGGTTCAAATAACAAAGTAAATATAGGCATCTATACAGCCTTCAAAAAAGAGAAAGAATACAGTCCAGACATGTTGCATATTTTGGCGTTAATATTGAGTCACTGATAAGGTCTTTGCATCGGAACTAAACACATTTATTCTAAAAACAGTTGTTGGCATGACACGGGTTATGTTCTTCTCATATATGTTATGATGGTATGATACTAAACCCCAAACGGGAAGGATTGTGCCTGATGTTCATATGATGAAATCATAATCTTTTAGTCAGTTTAATTGAAGTCTGGAGCTGGCATGTCAGTTAACTGCTAGTAGTCTGTTGTTATTTATGTATTATTGTCATTTTGTTTATTTTCTTTGGTTACATCTTCTGACATCAGACTCGGACTTCTCTTGAACTGAATTTTAATGTGCGTATTGTTATGCGTTTACTTTTCTACATTGGTTAGAGGTATAGGGGGAGGGTTGAGATCTCACAAACATGTTTAACCCCGCCGCATTTTTGCGCCTGTCCCAAGTCAGGAGCCTCTGGCCTTTGTTAGTCTTGTATTATTTTAATTTTAGTTTCTTGTGTACAATTTGGAAATTAGTCTTTATCACTGGACTAGTATATATTTGTTTAGGGGCCAGCTGAAGGACGCCTCCGGGTGCGGGAATTTCTCGCTACATTGAAGACCTGTTGGTGACCCTCTGCTGTTGTTTTTTATTTGGTCGGGTTGTCTCTTTGACACAATCCCCATTTCCATTCTCATTTTTATGTAAAATACGCAACAATTAAATTGAGAAAAAGTAATGGCCTGATTTACAACTTATTAACAACAGGTTCAACTTCTCCCCCCCCCCCCACCCCCCAAAAACAAAGTTCTAAAGAAGGTAAGAAGTAAATAAAGCCTTTTTAACTCATTAAGAAGGATCTGGAGGGGATTCATTTCATTCCAAACAACTTTTCTTTAGGGTGGATACTTATAGGTTCAAATAACAAAGTAAATATAGGCATCTATACAGCCTTCAAAAAAGAGAAAGAATGCAGTCCAGCCATGTAAAATATGCAACAATTAAATTGAGAAAAAGTAATGGCCTGATTTACAACTTATTAACAACAGGTTCAACCTCTCCCCCCCCCAAAAAAAAACAAAGTTCGAAAGAAGGTAAGAAGTAAATAAAGCCTTTTTAACTAATTAAGGAGGATCTGGAGGGGATTCTTTTCATTCCAGACAACTTTTCTTTAGGGTGGATACTTATAAAAATTACAAAGAGTAAGGCCAACAAAAAATATATGTCTGTTTTAAGTCAGGGGACTTATTGAAATATGCAACACTATCTTTACTTTTGACACGAGTTCAGTTTATTTTTTGCTTTATGACGGATAAAATAACTAAGGGTCGGCACTCAAAATGGGGTGGGTCAGGTAACCGTAGACAGACATATATTGTTTTGGCCTAATATCTACTATGATTGCCAATGAGCCTGATGAGACTACATGTATCAACAGAGGTTCAGATGACATTGCAATTACAGGCAACCATACAGCCTTCAAATATGAGGAAAATTGTCCCGACATGAAAAGTATCCCACGTAAAAAATGAGGAATATTTTGATGCTTTAAAATAAAGGGTGTGTGTGTGTGTTGGGGGGGGGGGGGGGGGGGTCATTACCATAAGAACAACTTTTCTAAAAGATGATTCCACATATATTCATTGTATTTTCAATGAATAATAAATATTGAAGTGTATCTCAGGCATTTGAGAACAGACTATTGAATTGAATCGGTACATCTATACATTTTTGTTCAGGGTCATTTGACATCAATTTTTTGGCCCCTCTAATCGACGTCCAATTTTTAGCTTCTCGAATTGACGTCAGGTTTATGGCCATATGCAAAGATCCAAACGCCGAGATATTTGGCCTGACATGCTGCATTATATTATATGGAAATGTCCAAAACAAATGAACAAAACCGCAAATTGGGACCGAAAAGATTTATACATGCTATACCAACTGAAACTTCGATTGTCTGAGAGAGATGTAAAGACAGTTATAGGTCAATATTTTCACAAAAAAAAAAAACCAACTACAAATTTGTTGAAAAATATCTAACAAAGTCCAAATTATAATACTCTCAAAACAGTTAGCTTTACGTCTTTATTTTGTCCATTGTTGAAGACTGATTTTTGCCCTCTATATGTCCTATATGTCGTTTTGTTTTCTTTGTCTGACATTGGGCATGTTGGGTCCTCATTGACGTATACTCGCATGTAATTTATCAATGTGAATATGAATGAAATTCGTCAATGTAGAACGGCCTTAAGCCCCCCCCCACCCCATCCTTTTCTAGATAAAAATAAGGATGGGGTGGGGGTGTACCTTCGTGTGTACCTCCCTATTTCTTGATTCTACTGTGATATTGAGTTTGTCATATCTTTACACCGTCATTGCTAGAATTTCAAACTTCTGTGACTATACATGTAAATGTATATATTTGTTTTGTTATTGGTAAATTCGATATGGCAGTATGGTATCTGCGGAATTCCCACGTGAATGCCATGAGTAAATTGGGATATTACCATTTTCATGGCTGTAATGTACATGTAGGTCATTTAGACAGACTCAAAGAGTAAATAAACTGCGTGTCACGTTTCTGTATAATAAATTTTTAAATCAATGACCATCAATACAGTATCATAAAATTGAGCTGTTTTCATTTAGAAACACACACACACATACGTTTATTATACAACTCAAAATGTAAACAACCCCTAAAATACTAACAGATTATTACATGTCATTTTTCATATCGCATGTATTATCAGCCCTAGGTTCAATATCAGCCCAAGAGCCGCATGGCTCGAGGACTGATATTGACCGAGGGCTGATAATACAGGCGATATGAAAAATGACATGTTATGATCTTTTTATCATATGCTTCAACAGTAGAGAAAAGTAACAGATACATTTATTGATCCTTTTACGTGGTTCCCGAAAAGAAGTTGAAAAAGTAAAAAGTTCACGGACGTCGGACCCAAAATTAGATACATTCAATATGAAATCTTTCGATCATATGCCTCAACAGATAAAAAAACCACATTTTAATATGGACGAATCGACAAAAAAATAATATTCAACAATATACATAATGAACATTGTTTGGAAAAGTCAACTTTTTTAAAATAACTTTCTAAATCATGTTTCAGAAAAACTTAAAAAATGCATTTATTTAATATATTTTTTTTTAATTCAATTGTATTATTTTACACAATTTACTTTCCAGTATTCATATAATTGTTTTGTACACTACTTTGTAATGTTTTTTTACTGAAAACGTAGCATTGAGGTGTATTTTCCGGAATTTACCGAGTATCACCGGAATGCCATGTGATAACGTTACGGAAAGGCATGTGATAACAATCGAAGCATGTGATAAACTTTTCATATCAGCCCGCTAAGCACCAATTCGTAAAATATGGAGTTTACGTTAATTTAATGTTATTATCATACAGTAAAAATCATATGGTATTTAGTCTAAGTATATGATAAAATGTTATATTGAATCGTTCAACATACATTTATCATACGACTCAAAATGTAAACAACCCCTAAAATACAATGTTTTAAAATTGTTATAGAGAATCGTCCATAGCAGGTGATAGAATTCACGAATACACGGTTTCCGCTGATTTTGTCAGTTTAATAGTATGACTGACATTAGATGAAATAAAAATAGATATGTCAGCTGATAAAATATTCAATAGTTTTTTGTTGGTTGAATTAATGTCCTGAAATGTGATTTATGCAGCACATGTATCCCTTCACTGACCCACTGGCTTCAGGTTTGAATATAGACTATAGAGTAGAGACTAAGGGAGCTACCATTTGATTTTTATGGGGGGGGGGGGGGGGGCTAGGATGACAAATTTTGTCCTGCATTTTTTAAGCTGTAATCTCTGTCCTGCCTTTTTATTTTTCACTCTAATCGGTCCTGCCTTTTTTTTTTTTAGTTTATCCTGACTTTTTTTACCTAAATTGTCGTCCTGAATTTTTTTTTTGCAAGTGTCACATCCTGCCTTTTTTTTAACTCAAAACTCCTGTCCTGCCTATTTTTTTCAAATTTCATCCTAGCCCCCCCCATAAAAATCAAATGGTAGCTCCCTAAATGTGTACAAACCTGACATCTAACTATGTTGTAGAAAATGTGATCATCAATTCATCAAAAATATATACACAGAGAACAATATATTTCACAATACATATATGCATTAATCCAAATTTACATCTCTTCGTACAGTCTCAATAGAAGAATTTCCCGCCGAAATGTCATGTGATATAAACATGGAATTGTCCACACCGATACAGGTGAAATACGTAGAATAACAATTTTGGACACAGCAATAAAAATCAGATATAATGACCTTCATGACCTCTGTGTAAAGTAAAGAAAAAGTAAAAATCAATTATTAAATAAATTTGCTCGATTAACCTTGAAGTTAAGACAAATAAAAATTTGCGTCTATCGAGTGAAGCCCCTAAATAAAATAATACTGTGTTCTTGACGACTTCCCAGCGGGATGATCGATAGAAAAGATATTTTACTATATAGTATGTTAAAAACATTCGAGGTACACAGTCTGTAGAATGAAACAAAAGTTAAAGATGATGCTAGTCTTGGCGTAAACTCAAAAATTTATTTAATCGGAACTGGTTAGATATGAAATGAAGTCACAAGACACATGCGAAAAGTCGCTGCTTGAAAAGGCAGAGTTGCCCTTCGTTCAACTTAAACACGTAGTCCAACAATGGCTCAATGATCTACAGCATAATAAAAATATCACAAAGTTCACTATTAAAGAAATAACATGAATAAAACTTTTAGCCATTATAGATTTTTATATGTAAAAAAAACCCACAGCATTAATAGCTTACCTTCATAAAAAATTACAGGAACTATATTCATAGACAACCGATTACGAGCGACCAAACAGGTGAATCTTAAACATCAAATCATTCCGTCTTTTTCTACTGAGTTCTTTGAGTTTCTCGTTTGCTTTTTTCTCTGGCTTATTTACGCATGACATAACACCTTAATTTCATGTTTTAATATATATATTATATATACGTGTGTCTTGTGCATCAATATGCAATATGGGGTAAACGTCTAGGAAACAGCAATCTAGCAATATAAATACCAAAAGATATGTGTTTGGTTTGAATGGAAGCCAGATATATGCGAGTTCTTTTTTCACTCAACGAGATAGCATCCCAACGACAAAAATGTATTGAAACGAACTATGCACTCGGCTACTGTTCTTTTTTTTTACACTCTGTTTAAAACCTCTTGCTATATTCAATTTGAAAGATAATAAACAAAACTATCTGTCAAACGAAAACTGGATCAAGTAAGAAAAAAGCTTCTTTCATTAGTACAAATTATTGCTTCATTGCTTATTTCAGAGTTCGAAGCTTGGTCCGACTCCAAAACTATGTTTGACATTTTCCAGCCGAATGTCAGTAGTTTTCTCCTGGTGCACCAGCTTTCTTCACCATTATATAGCTGGTCGCCATGAAATAGCAAATAATAATAAAAGTGGCGTTAAAGACCAATAATGAATAAATCAATCATTGTATATATCAGACGTTTCACACACAGATCATATCTTTTATTGAGCAAGAATCTATGCATTTGAAATTGAATTTGACAATAGGAATTTTCCAGCATCGTGTAATGATGAATCCCGATATGACTGTAATATGTGCCACTGGACACGAATCTTAATCTTTGTGATCTTGTAATACGTAGAAGACTGGGAGAAAATTAAAGCAACTTAGCTTTCGACTGTTATCTACCATTCTAAAGAAAACCTAGGTATTTAGTAATACCTTAGAATTGCAAGGACCAAGCAACATAGAAGGGACCTATTTTTGAAGGTTGATGTGTCCATCATATTACATATGTGGCAACCTTTTGTAAAAGTCTTGTACTTAGTTAAACATTAGTTATTATTTAAGTTCCATTGCTAACTTAAAGTCGACACCTTATAATGTAGAATATCTTTTTTGAATAGAAAAGGGTGTTTTAGATTTTTGACGATTGCAAAATTTCCGAGAAAGAATCGAGCAGTCCCTCTTCGAATGCAGCATTCACTATCTGAATAGATATGTCTTTGACAAGCAATACTGTGAACCACTGACAGTGTCTTTAAAGATCCAATGTGAAAAAATGTCAAAAATGGGTTACAGAGTATTGTCCCTGCTAAACTGAAGTGTGCATGTTTCAGGTCTGTGGTTCCCAGTGAAGATATTTTTTTTTAGTTAAAACATTCGAGGTACACAGTCTGTAGAATGAAACAAAAGTAAAAGATGATGCTAGTCTTGGCGTAAACTCAAAAAATTATTTAATCGGAACTGGTTAGATATGAAATGAAGTCACAAGACACATGCGAAAAGTCGCTGCTTGAAAAGGCAGAGTTGCCCTTCGTACAAATTAAACACGTAGTCCAACAATGGCTCAATGATCTACAGCATAATAAAAATATCACAAAGTTCACTATTAAAGAAATAACATGAATAAAACTTTTAGCCATTATAGATTTTTATATGTAAAAAAACCCCACAGCATTAATATCTTACCTTCATAAAAAATTACAGGAACTATATTCATAGACAACCGATTACGAGCGACCAAACAGGTCAATCTTAAACATCAAATCATTCCGTCTTTTTCTACTGAGTTCTTTGAGTTTCTCGTTTGCTTTTTTCTCTGGCTTATTTACGCATGACATAACACCTTAATTTCATGTTTTAATATATATATTATATATACGTGTGTCTTGTGCATCAATATGCAATATGGGGTAAACGTCAAGGAAACAGCAATCTAGCAACATAAATACCAAAAGATATGTGTTTGGTTTGAATGGAAGCCAGATATATGCGAGTTTTTTTTCACTCAACGAGATAGCATCCCAACGACAAAAATGTATTAAAACGAACTATGCACTCGGCTACTGTTCTTTTTTTTTACACTCTTTTTAAAACCTCTTGCTATATTCAATTTGAAAGATAAAAAACAAAACTATCTATCAAACGAAAACTGGATCAAGTGAGAAAAAAGCTTCTTTCATTAGTACAAATTATTGCTTCATTGCTTATTTCAGAGTTCGAAGCTTGGTCCGACTCCAAAACTATGTTTGACATTTTCCAGCCGAATGTCAGTAGTTTTCTCCTGGTGCACCAGCTTTCTTCACCATTATATAGCTGGACGCCATGAAATAGCAAATAATAATAAAAGTGGCGTTAAAGACCAATAATGAATAAATCAATCATTGTATATATCAGACGTTTCACACACAAATCTTATCTTTTATTGAGCAAGAATCTATGCATTTGAAATTGAATTTGACAATAGGAATTTTCCAGCATCGTGAAATGATGAATCCCGATATGACTGTAATATGTGCCACTGGACACGAATCTTAATCTTTGTGATCTTGTAATACGTAGAAGACTGGGAGAAAATTAAAGCAACTTAGCTTTCAACTGTTATCTACCATTCTAAAGAAAACCTAGGTATTTAGTAATACCTTAGAATTGCAAGGACCAAGCAACATAGAAGGGACCTATTTTTGAAGGTTGATGTGTCCATCATATTACATATGTGGCAACCTTTTGTAAAAGTCTTGTACTTAGTTAAACATTAGTTATTATTTAAGTTCCATTGCTAACTTAAAGTCGACACCTTATAATGTAGAATATCTTTTTTGAATAGAAAAGGGTGTTTTAGATTTTTGACGATTGCAAAATTTCCGAGAAAGAATCGAGCAGTCCCTCTTCGAATGCAGCATTCACTATCTGAATAGATATGTCTTTGACAAGCAATACTGTGAACCACTGACAGTGTCTTTAAAGATCCAATGTGAAAAAATGTCAAAAATGGGTTACAGAGTATTGTCCCTGCTAAACTGAAGTGTGCATGTTTCAGGTCTGTGGTTACCAGTGAAGATATTTTTTTTTAGTTAAAACATTCGAGGTACACAGTCTGTAGAATGAAACAAAAGTAAAAGATGATGCTAGTCTTGGCGTAAACTCAAAAATGTATTTAATCGGAACTGGTTAGATATGAAATGAAGTCACAAGACACATGCGAAAAGTCGCTGCTTGAAAAGGCAGAGTTGCCCTTCGTACAACTTAAACACGTAGTCCAACAATGGCTCAATGATCTACAGCATAATAAAAATATTAAAGAAATAACATGAATAAAACTTTTAGCCATTATAGATTTTTATATGTAAAAAAACCCACAGCATTAATAACTTACCTTCTTAAAAAATTACAGGAACTATAATGTTTTAATATATATATTATATATACGTGTGTCTTGTGCATCAATATGCAATATGCGGTAAACGTCTAGGAAACAGCAATCTAGCAATATAAATACCAAAAGATATGTGTTTGGTTTGAATGGAAGCCAGATATATGCAAGTTCTTTTTTCACCTTGACCTATAATGGTTTACTTTTATAAATTGTGACTTGGATGGAGAGTTGTCTCATTGACACTCATACCACATCTTCTTATATCTATAGAACTATAGAACTGCCTGTCCGCCTGCTTAAGTACGGTCATGAGTTGGTCATATAGACCAAAAACAACGTCGTCTTTCAGGACTAAGCCAAAATTTTGTACACAATCTCCGTCGTTTTGTCCTTTTCCTCCTTTCGACAGCTAGAAGGTTTATATATGCAACATTTAAGTTTAGTCTGGCCTACAAAAGAGCTGCTTGACAGAAAAGACGTGCTCTTGCTACAAGATTCATCATGAATAATTTACATTCATGACACCCAAGAAATCTAGCATACCAATAATTGGTATTTTGGACGAGAAATTTTCATTTGCATTTGTCCGTTTTACATTCGGTATATATCTGTTATCCTTCTGTTCATGTCCGTTTCACATCAGTTTATGTCCGTTTCACATCCGTTATTCGTCCGTTTTATCCGTTATTCGTCCGGTAGAAGTCCGTTGGTGAATTTGTCTAAAGCCTCGGTCACACTTTACCTGATAGCTCGAAAGGACGCCGTTGACAAAATTGTTATCCGTTGGGAGTCCGTTGGTGTATTGACCGAATAAAGCGGACGTGTAACGAATGCATAACGGACACACACCGGATATGCAACGTACGTGAAACGGAAACGTAACGGACAGAACGGATGTCGAACGTACATCCAACGGACGAGTACCGCATAAAACGGACACCTAATGGGAGAGTACCGGATAAAACGGATAACCAAGATATACGGAAAATTAAAGGCGACAATAATAATACATGTAAATCGCATAAATATTCAAAATGTTTCTGTGTAACTGGTTTTGGTTTGTTCTTCAAAATGCCGCCAAAGGACAGTGTCTGGTCTGAATAAGAGCTGCTTGATTGTGAAGACGTGCTTTTACTGTAAGATCGATTATGAATAATAGGAATTCATGAACCTTAAGAAATCTGACATACCAATAATTGGCATTTCTGACGCGAAATTTTTCAATTGGCACTTATCCGTTTCCGATGCGTTCAGCATCCGTTTTATCCGTTAAACGTCCGGTAGAAGTCCGTTGGTGAATTTATCTTCCAGACCTCTAACGGAAGTATAACGGACATGTAACATATACAAAACGGAAACGAAACGGACGAGTACCGTACAAAACGGACGCATAACGGACGTTCAACGGACATTTTATCCGTTGGACGTCCGTTCAAAGTTTTGAACATGCTCAAAATTTTCCACCGGACAGAACGGACGTCGACGGACAAAACGTACGCTTAACGGACATGCAACGGATATGGATGGACGTCTAACGGATAATAACGGACGTCTAACGGACATGAACGGAATGAAAAAAAAAAGTTATATGTTAGGCGTCCGTTCGAGGTATCCGGTATAACCGAGGCTTAACGGATGTTCGACGGATGTATAACGGACAAGTAATGGATATAAAACGAAACCGGAATGGACGAATACCGTAAAAAACGGACGCCTTACGAAGTTTTGAACATGCTCAAACATTTCCAACGAATATTACGGACGTCAGGGGATAAAACGAACGCAGAACAGACATGCAACGGATATGGACGGACGTTTAACGTATACGAACAAACGTCTAACGAACAGTAACAGATTGAAAAAAAGTTATCCCTTTGTCGTCCGTTCGCGCTATCCGGTAAGGTGTGACCGAGGCTTTAAGGAGTTATTACCTTTCTAGTCAATTTTTAACAATTTCTTTTTAATTTTGTAATCGCTCTGTAAAAATCTTTTCCTCTGATACTACTGAGACAAATTTAACCAAACTTGGCAACAATAGTTATTTGGGTATCTAGATTTTAAAATGTGTCCTATGATCCGGCCTATTTAAAAATGCAGGTTTTTTCTATTGTTTTTTTATTTTACCTTTATAAATATAAATCTGAAAGGAGCAAAAATGTTCAGAATAATGAGCTCTACCAATTGACCATATTTGTTAAAACTGTTACACAAATTTTAGTAGGAGTTGTTGACCATAATTGACAAGTTTTACCATTTTTTTTTACTATTATCATGATATTTAGAAAGACATATTTTTTTTCAGTTATGCCATATAAAATTTGAATTATTATAGACAAATAAACACTTTTAAATCACAAACATTATCATCAATGCGAGATTTATTTAAAGTTAAACTTTGCCGATATAGTAAGTAGACTGTCATTCTTCATCTGGAATGATTGACCTTAAATTAGGATTTTCTTACCTGTTTTGTGTTTTGAGCAAAATCTAAAGAAAACCAATTTGACAAGATCAACAAAATAGATATTTTTGTCATGAAATCTATTCTCATCCATGTTGGAGTGTGAAAGAGGGGCGAAAGATACCAGAGGGACAGTCAAACTCATAAATCGAAAATAAACTGACAACGCCATGGTAAAAAATGAAAAAGACAAACAGACAAATATAAGTACATATGACACAACATAGAAAACTAAAGACTAAGAAACACAACCCCACCAAACACAGGGGGTTATCTCAGGTGTTCCGGAAGGGAAAGCAGATCCTGCTCCAGATGTGGCACCCGTAGTGTTGCTCATGTTATAACAAACCCGGTAAATAGTCTAATTTGGAAGGTCAAACGTTTGGATCATATCCGATATCATCTGTGAAACGGTTATTCCATGAAGGTCAACTTCTTTCTTATGAAGAAGTTTCTGTATGAAGTCAGGCTCATAATAATAAAGAAACACGTCGACAAGAAGAGGTGCACAGTAGGATTTATCTCTCCCTTAGACAAGTTACTTGTATCTTGATATGCACATAGATCAAGGTGATCTAACTCCGGACAATGTTTGTGCTCTTATTCCGAAACGTCATTTTATTTGCGGAGAAGAAACAATAGCAAACCTCCAGTTTAATCCGGCCTGAATTTGAAACAACGATCTTTCTCATCACTAGTAAAATAGGCAGATGATTGGTTAGATTTTAATTATGACGTCAAATTTTCTTGGTTTCTTCTGAATTCCCTATTGTATTGTCATAATAAAGGCCGACCATTTCTGATGCAGATTGCTGACATAGATACACTAAACAGAAATTAAATTGAACCTTTTAATAAATTCCGAAATTCAAATCTGTGGAAGATCACATGATTTTTTTTCTCATACATATGTACTACTATGTGCAGGGAAATATGTCAACGTAATCGGACAAATGATCTCTAACTCCGGACGATGCTTGTGTTCTTAGTCCGAAACGTCATGTTATTTGCGGAGAAGAAACAGTAGCAAACCTTCAGTTTAATCCGGCCTGAATTTGAATTAACGATCTTTCTCATCACTAGTATAATAGGCAGATAATTGGTTAGCATTTCTGATAGCGTTACATATAAAGAACACAGCTTTCTACAAATCTTCGAACAGGAAGATAAAAATCATTCGAAACACAGATTCCACCACTCTAACTCGTATATAACGATATTTCTTCACTCTCAACAGTAAATTTTACTTTTTAAAAATCTCGAAAAGTCTGGCGCTTTGAATATTAAAATTCAATAGTCAGGAGTAGAGATATACCTATATCTTTTGATACGTTTTCCGTTTCCGTCATCAGACTGACTTTTGAAGAAATATAAAAGACTTCCGCTGCCCTTTAGGCCTGTTTTAAAATTAAACATAATTTGCATAAGTCCATGGGACAGGACAATTATTTTCGCGTTTTTCATACATCTACTAGTGTATTTGCTATTTACTATCAATTCCAATAGTTTACTAACGACGGCGGTCACTGATATATGTCTGTATGCTACAAACATATACTATGACTAAATTTTATTTGGTATAATTTACAATAAAAATTGGTAATTGGAAAAAAGGGGGAGGGCAAAAAAAAATGTACCCAGTCCCCAAGTACCTTCGATTTTTTATACTTCTCCTGAAATTCTCCAGTTATATTTTTTTTACAGTTTACATACGCTCTATTTCACAACGATTTCGCGGGTGTGTTCTATTGTTATTGAGAACATAGCTTGCTTTTGCTTTTAGTCGAAAGACTTATTTAGACTTAAACCTCACAAAAGAAGAAAGGTAAGAATCTAAAGGTGTATCAGATAATCAAAATCGTGGCAAAACAATCACAAGAGATTAGTTAAGAAAATAGTATTCATACAAACATTATAAAGTATAATTTGTCCAGAGTACACGGATACCCTACTCCTTGACCAATAACTTAGAATTAAAGCAGGACAGAAAGACTAACGGACGAACGGTCAGACGAACGGACGCAAGGACCAATAAACATAATTTCACTAGGCGGGGCATAAAAATAAATTGTCATCTAGTTTAATTTGAGTATTTATTATTACTAATGATGAGTGTCGAAAGTAAACTCATCATAGATACCAGGACTAAATTTGTATATACGACGACGCGCGTTTCGTCTACAAACGACTCATTAGTGGCGCTCGAATCAAAAAAAGTTAAAAAGGCCAAATAAAGTACGAAGTTGAAGAGCATTGAAGACCAAAATTCCTAAAAGTTTTGCCAAATACAGCTATGGTAATCTATGCCTCAGGTAGAAAAGCCTTAGTATTTCAAAAAATTCAAACATTTGTAAACAGTAAATTTATGAATATAACCATATCAATGACAATTCATGTCAGCACAAAAAGTTCTGACTACTGGGCTTGTGATACCTTCGGGGAAATTAATCTCCACCAGCAGTGGCATCGACCCAGTGGTTGTAAATAAACTCATCATAGATACCAGGACTAAATTTAGTATATACGCCGACGCGCGTTTCGTCTACAAACGACTCATCAGTGGCGCTCGAATCCAAAAAAAATGAAAAGGCCAAATAAAGTACGAAGTTGAAGAGCATTGAGGACAAAATTCCTAAAAGTTTTGCCAAATACAGCAAGGTAATCTATGCCTGAGGTAAATTTATCCCTAATAAAAAGATATACAGTGTTTCTCATTACAAAGCACCATTTCGGCTAAATCGGTTCTCTGCCTTAACACACACACACACACACACATATATATATTCACACATCGATATTACCTGACGAGTTGTATATACATTATGTACACAGCCATGTATCACCATCATTGATGGCGATCCGATGGATACATCTGTTGTAGAGTTGTCACTGACTCAGACGTACTTATAAATATAATTATTTTCTGTGACTGTATATTACATTAATTTGTAGGATCCTTTACTATAGATAATTTAGCTGATCTGTAACAATAACATCTTCATGCCTTATATATCATGTACTGTAGTACGCCGCTAGATTAAAACTGACGAAGAAAGGTAACACACGGCCAGCGAAAGCTCTTTTTTTGAGAGCCCAGGTGGCCGTGTGGTCTAGCGGGACGGCTGCAGTGCAGGCGATTTGGTGTCACGATATCACAGTAGCATGGGTTCGAATCCCGGCGAGGGAAGAACCAAAAATTTGCGAAAGCAAATTTACAGATCTAACATTGTTGGGTTGATGTTTAGACGAGTTGTATATACATTATGTACACAGCCATGTATCACCATCATTGATGGCGATCCGATGGATACATCTGTTGTAGGGTTGTCACTGACTCAGACGTACTTATGAATATAATTATTTTCTGTGACTGTATCTTACATTAATTTGTAGGATCCTTTACTATAGATAATTTAGCTGATCTGTAACAATAACATCTTCATGCCTTATATATCATGTACTGTAGTACGCCGCTAGATTAAAACTGACGTGGAAAGGTAACACATGGCCAGCGAAAGCTCTTTTTTGAGAGCCCAGGTGGTCGTGTGGTCTAGCGGGACGGCTGCAGTGCAGGCGATTTGGTGTCACGATATCACAGTAGCATGGGTTCGAATCCCGGCGAGGGAAGAACCAAAAATTTGCGAAAGCAAATTTACAGATCTAACATTGTTGGGTTGATGTTTAGACGAGTTGTATATACATTAATTACACAGCCATGTATCACCATCATTGATGGCGATCCGATGGATACATCTGTTGTAGGGTTGTCACTGACTCAGACGTACTTATGAATATAATTATTTTCTGTGACTGTATCTTACATTAATTTGTAGGATCCTTTACTATAGATAATTTAGCTGATCTGTAACAATAACATCTTCATGCCTTATATATTATGTACTGTAGTACGCCGCTAGATTAAAACTGACGTGGAAAGGTAACACATGGCCAGCGAAAGCTCTTTTTTGAGAGCCCAGGTGGTCGTGTGGTCTAGCGGGACGGCTGCAGTGCAGGCGATTTGGTGTCACGATATCACAGTAGCATGGGTTCGAATCCCGGCGAGGGAAGAACCAAAAATTTGCGAAAGCAAATTTACAGATCTAACATTGTTGGGTTGATGTTTAGACGAGTTGTATATACGTTATGTACACAGCCATGTATCACCATCATTGATGGCGATCCGATGGATACATCTGTTGTAGGGTTGTCACTGACTCAGACGTACTTATGAATATAATTATTTTCTGTGACTGTATCTTACATTAATTTGTAGGATCCTTTACTATAGATAATTTAGCTGATCTGTAACAATAACATCTTCATGCCTTATATATCATGTACTGTAGTACGCCGCTAGATTAAAACTGACGTGGAAAGGTAACACATGGCCAGCGAAAGCTCTTTTTTGAGAGCCCAGGTGGTCGTGTGGTCTAGCGGGACGGCTGCAGTGCAGGCGATTTGGTGTCACGATATCACAGTAGCATGGGTTCGAATCCCGGCGAGGGAAGAACCAAAAATTTGCGAAAGCAAATTTACAGATCTAACATTGTTGGGTTGATGTTTAGACGAGTTGTATATACATTATGTACACAGCCATGTATCACCATCATTGATGGCGATCCGATGGATACATCTGTTGTAGGGTTGTCACTGACTCAGACGTACTTATGAATATAATTATTTTCTGTGACTGTATCTTACATTAATTTGTAGGATCCTTTACTATAGATAATTTAGCTGATCTGTAACAATAACATCTTCATGCCTTATATATCATGTACTGTAGTACGCCGCTAGATTAAAACTGACGTGGAAAGGTAACACATGGCCAGCGAAAGCTCTTTTTTGAGAGCCCAGGTGGTCGTGTGGTCTAGCGGGACGGCTGCAGTGCAGGCGATTTGGTGTCACGATATCACAGTAGCATGGGTTCGAATCCCGGCGAGGGAAGAACCAAAAATTTGCGAAAGCAAATTTACAGATCTAACATTGTTGGGTTGATGTTTAGACGAGTTGTATATACATTATGTACACAGCCATGTATCACCATCATTGATGGCGATCCGATGGATACATCTGTTGTAGGGTTGTCACTGACTCAGACGTACTTATGAATATAATTATTTTCTGTGACTGTATCTTACATTAATTTGTAGGATCCTTTACTATAGATAATTTAGCTGATCTGTAACAATAACATCTTCATGCCTTATATATCATGTACTGTAGTACGCCGCTAGATTAAAACTGACGTGGAAAGGTAACACATGGCCAGCGAAAGCTCTTTTTTGAGAGCCCAGGTGGTCGTGTGGTCTAGCGGGACGGCTGCAGTGCAGGCGATTTGGTGTCACGATATCACAGTAGCATGGGTTCGAATCCCGGCGAGGGAAGAACCAAAAATTTGCGAAAGCAAATTTACAGATCTAACATTGTTGGGTTGATGTTTAGACGAGTTGTATATACGTTATGTACACAGCCATGTATCACCATCATTGATGGCGATCCGATGGATACATCTGTTGTAGGGTTGTCACTGACTCAGACGTACTTATGAATATAATTATTTTCTGTGACTGTATCTTACATTAATTTGTAGGATCCTTTACTATAGATAATTTAGCTGATCTGTAACAATAACATCTTCATGCCTTATATATCATGTACTGTAGTACGCCGCTAGATTAAAACTGACGTGGAAAGGTAACACATGGCCAGCGAAAGCTCTTTTTTGAGAGCCCAGGTGGTCGTGTGGTCTAGCGGGACGGCTGCAGTGCAGGCGATTTGGTGTCACGATATCACAGTAGCATGGGTTCGAATCCCGGCGAGGGAAGAACCAAAAATTTGCGAAAGCAAATTTACAGATCTAACATTGTTGGGTTGATGTTTAGACGAGTTGTATATACGTTATGTACACAGCCATGTATCACCATCATTGATGGCGATCCGATGGATACATCTGTTGTAGGGTTGTCACTGACTCAGACGTACTTATGAATATAATTATTTTCTGTGACTGTATCTTACATTAATTTGTAGGATCCTTTACTATAGATAATTTAGCTGATCTGTAACAATAACATCTTCATGCCTTATATATCATGTACTGTAGTACGCCGCTAGATTAAAACTGACGTGGAAAGGTAACACATGGCCAGCGAAAGCTCTTTTTTGAGAGCCCAGGTGGTCGTGTGGTCTAGCGGGACGGCTGCAGTGCAGGCGATTTGGTGTCACGATATCACAGTAGCATGGGTTCGAATCCCGGCGAGGGAAGAACCAAAAATTTGCGAAAGCAAATTTACAGATCTAACATTGTTGGGTTGATGTTTAGACGAGTTGTATATACATTATGTACACAGCCATGTATCACCATCATTGATGGCGATCCGATGGATACATCTGTTGTAGGGTTGTCACTGACTCAGACGTACTTATGAATATAATTATTTTCTGTGACTGTATCTTACATTAATTTGTAGGATCCTTTACTATAGATAATTTAGCTGATCTGTAACAATAACATCTTCATGCCTTATATATCATGTACTGTAGTACGCCGCTAGATTAAAACTGACGTGGAAAGGTAACACATGGCCAGCGAAAGCTCTTTTTTGAGAGCCCAGGTGGTCGTGTGGTCTAGCGGGACGGCTGCAGTGCAGGCGATTTGGTGTCACGATATCACAGTAGCATGGGTTCGAATCCCGGCGAGGGAAGAACCAAAAATTTGCGAAAGCAAATTTACAGATCTAACATTGTTGGGTTGATGTTTAGACGAGTTGTATATACATTATGTACACAGCCATGTATCACCATCATTGATGGCGATCCGATGGATACATCTGTTGTAGGGTTGTCACTGACTCAGACGTACTTATGAATATAATTATTTTCTGTGACTGTATCTTACATTAATTTGTAGGATCCTTTACTATAGATAATTTAGCTGATCTGTAACAATAACATCTTCATGCCTTATATATCATGTACTGTAGTACGCCGCTAGATTAAAACTGACGTGGAAAGGTAACACATGGCCAGCGAAAGCTCTTTTTTGAGAGCCCAGGTGGTCGTGTGGTCTAGCGGGACGGCTGCAGTGCAGGCGATTTGGTGTCACGATATCACAGTAGCATGGGTTCGAATCCCGGCGAGGGAAGAACCAAAAATTTGCGAAAGCAAATTTACAGATCTAACATTGTTGGGTTGATGTTTAGACGAGTTGTATATACGTTATGTACACAGCCATGTATCACCATCATTGATGGCGATCCGATGGATACATCTGTTGTAGGGTTGTCACTGACTCAGACGTACTTATGAATATAATTATTTTCTGTGACTGTATCTTACATTAATTTGTAGGATCCTTTACTATAGATAATTTAGCTGATCTGTAACAATAACATCTTCATGCCTTATATATCATGTACTGTAGTACGCCGCTAGATTAAAACTGACGTGGAAAGGTAACACATGGCCAGCGAAAGCTCTTTTTTGAGAGCCCAGGTGGTCGTGTGGTCTAGCGGGACGGCTGCAGTGCAGGCGATTTGGTGTCACGATATCACAGTAGCATGGGTTCGAATCCCGGCGAGGGAAGAACCAAAAATTTGCGAAAGCAAATTTACAGATCTAACATTGTTGGGTTGATGTTTAGACGAGTTGTATATACATTATGTACACAGCCATGTATCACCATCATTGATGGCGATCCGATGGATACATCTGTTGTAGGGTTGTCACTGACTCAGACGTACTTATGAATATAATTATTTTCTGTGACTGTATCTTACATTAATTTGTAGGATCCTTTACTATAGATAATTTAGCTGATCTGTAACAATAACATCTTCATGCCTTATATATCATGTACTGTAGTACGCCGCTAGATTAAAACTGACGTGGAAAGGTAACACATGGCCAGCGAAAGCTCTTTTTTGAGAGCCCAGGTGGTCGTGTGGTCTAGCGGGACGGCTGCAGTGCAGGCGATTTGGTGTCACGATATCACAGTAGCATGGGTTCGAATCCCGGCGAGGGAAGAACCAAAAATTTGCGAAAGCAAATTTACAGATCTAACATTGTTGGGTTGATGTTTAGACGAGTTGTATATACATTATGTACACAGCCATGTATCACCATCATTGATGGCGATCCGATGGATACATCTGTTGTAGAGTTGTCACTGACTCAGACGTACTTATAAATATAATTATTTTCTGTGACTGTATATTACATTAATTTGTAGGATCCTTTACTATAGATAATTTAGCTGATCTGTAACAATAACATCTTCATGCCTTATATATCATGTACTGTAGTACGCCACTAGATTAAAACTGACGAAGAAAGGTAACACACGGCCAGCGAAAGCTCTTTTTTTGAGAGCCCAGGTGGCCGTGTGGTCTAGCGGGACGGCTGCAGTGCAGGCGATTTGGTGTCACGATATCACAGTAGCATGGGTTCGAATCCCGGCGAGGGAAGAACCAAAAATTTGCGAAAGCAAATTTACAGATCTAACATTGTTGGGTTGATGTTTAGACGAGTTGTATATACATTATGTACACAGCCATGTATCACCATCATTGATGGCGATCCGATGGATACATCTGTTGTAGGGTTGTCACTGACTCAGACGTACTTATGAATATAATTATTTTCTGTGACTGTATCTTACATTAATTTGTAGGATCCTTTACTATAGATAATTTAGCTGATCTGTAACAATAACATCTTCATGCCTTATATATCATGTACTGTAGTACGCCGCTAGATTAAAACTGACGTGGAAAGGTAACACATGGCCAGCGAAAGCTCTTTTTTGAGAGCCCAGGTGGTCGTGTGGTCTAGCGGGACGGCTGCAGTGCAGGCGATTTGGTGTCACGATATCACAGTAGCATGGGTTCGAATCCCGGCGAGGGAAGAACCAAAAATTTGCGAAAGCAAATTTACAGATCTAACATTGTTGGGTTGATGTTTAGACGAGTTGTATATACATTAATTACACAGCCATGTATCACCATCATTGATGGCGATCCGATGGATACATCTGTTGTAGGGTTGTCACTGACTCAGACGTACTTATGAATATAATTATTTTCTGTGACTGTATCTTACATTAATTTGTAGGATCCTTTACTATAGATAATTTAGCTGATCTGTAACAATAACTACTTCATGCCTTATATATTATGTACTGTAGTACGCCGCTAGATTAAAACTGACGTGGAAAGGTAACACATGGCCAGCGAAAGCTCTTTTTTGAGAGCCCAGGTGGTCGTGTGGTCTAGCGGGACGGCTGCAGTGCAGGCGATTTGGTGTCACGATATCACAGTAGCATGGGTTCGAATCCCGGCGAGGGAAGAACCAAAAATTTGCGAAAGCAAATTTACAGATCTAACATTGTTGGGTTGATGTTTAGACGAGTTGTATATACGTTATGTACACAGCCATGTATCACCATCATTGATGGCGATCCGATGGATACATCTGTTGTAGGGTTGTCACTGACTCAGACGTACTTATGAATATAATTATTTTCTGTGACTGTATCTTACATTAATTTGTAGGATCCTTTACTATAGATAATTTAGCTGATCTGTAACAATAACATCTTCATGCCTTATATATCATGTACTGTAGTACGCCGCTAGATTAAAACTGACGTGGAAAGGTAACACATGGCCAGCGAAAGCTCTTTTTTGAGAGCCCAGGTGGTCGTGTGGTCTAGCGGGACGGCTGCAGTGCAGGCGATTTGGTGTCACGATATCACAGTAGCATGGGTTCGAATCCCGGCGAGGGAAGAACCAAAAATTTGCGAAAGCAAATTTACAGATCTAACATTGTTGGGTTGATGTTTAGACGAGTTGTATATACATTATGTACACAGCCATGTATCACCATCATTGATGGCGATCCGATGGATACATCTGTTGTAGGGTTGTCACTGACTCAGACGTACTTATGAATATAATTATTTTCTGTGACTGTATCTTACATTAATTTGTAGGATCCTTTACTATAGATAATTTAGCTGATCTGTAACAATAACATCTTCATGCCTTATATATCATGTACTGTAGTACGCCGCTAGATTAAAACTGACGTGGAAAGGTAACACATGGCCAGCGAAAGCTCTTTTTTGAGAGCCCAGGTGGTCGTGTGGTCTAGCGGGACGGCTGCAGTGCAGGCGATTTGGTGTCACGATATCACAGTAGCATGGGTTCGAATCCCGGCGAGGGAAGAACCAAAAATTTGCGAAAGCAAATTTACAGATCTAACATTGTTGGGTTGATGTTTAGACGAGTTGTATATACATTATGTACACAGCCATGTATCACCATCATTGATGGCGATCCGATGGATACATCTGTTGTAGGGTTGTCACTGACTCAGACGTACTTATGAATATAATTATTTTCTGTGACTGTATCTTACATTAATTTGTAGGATCCTTTACTATAGATAATTTAGCTGATCTGTAACAATAACATCTTCATGCCTTATATATCATGTACTGTAGTACGCCGCTAGATTAAAACTGACGTGGAAAGGTAACACATGGCCAGCGAAAGCTCTTTTTTGAGAGCCCAGGTGGTCGTGTGGTCTAGCGGGACGGCTGCAGTGCAGGCGATTTGGTGTCACGATATCACAGTAGCATGGGTTCGAATCCCGGCGAGGGAAGAACCAAAAATTTGCGAAAGCAAATTTACAGATCTAACATTGTTGGGTTGATGTTTAGACGAGTTGTATATACGTTATGTACACAGCCATGTATCACCATCATTGATGGCGATCCGATGGATACATCTGTTGTAGGGTTGTCACTGACTCAGACGTACTTATGAATATAATTATTTTCTGTGACTGTATCTTACATTAATTTGTAGGATCCTTTACTATAGATAATTTAGCTGATCTGTAACAATAACATCTTCATGCCTTATATATCATGTACTGTAGTACGCCGCTAGATTAAAACTGACGTGGAAAGGTAACACATGGCCAGCGAAAGCTCTTTTTTGAGAGCCCAGGTGGTCGTGTGGTCTAGAAGGACGGCTGCAGTGCAGGCGATTTGGTGTCACGATATCACAGTAGCATGGGTTCGAATCCCGGCGAGGGAAGAACCAAAAATTTGCGAAAGCAAATTTACAGATCTAACATTGTTGGGTTGATGTTTAGACGAGTTGTATATACATTATGTACACAGCCATGTATCACCATCATTGATGGCGATCCGATGGATACATCTGTTGTAGGGTTGTCACTGACTCAGACGTACTTATGAATATAATTATTTTCTGTGACTGTATCTTACATTAATTTGTAGGATCCTTTACTATAGATAATTTAGCTGATCTGTAACAATAACATCTTCATGCCTTATATATCATGTACTGTAGTACGCCGCTAGATTAAAACTGACGTGGAAAGGTAACACATGGCCAGCGAAAGCTCTTTTTTGAGAGCCCAGGTGGTCGTGTGGTCTAGCGGGACGGCTGCAGTGCAGGCGATTTGGTGTCACGATATCACAGTAGCATGGGTTCGAATCCCGGCGAGGGAAGAACCAAAAATTTGCGAAAGCAAATTTACAGATCTAACATTGTTGGGTTGATGTTTAGACGAGTTGTATATACATTATGTACACAGCCATGTATCACCATCATTGATGGCGATCCGATGGATACATCTGTTGTAGGGTTGTCACTGACTCAGACGTACTTATGAATATAATTATTTTCTGTGACTGTATCTTACATTAATTTGTAGGATCCTTTACTATAGATAATTTAGCTGATCTGTAACAATAACATCTTCATGCCTTATATATCATGTACTGTAGTACGCCGCTAGATTAAAACTGACGTGGAAAGGTAACACATGGCCAGCGAAAGCTCTTTTTTGAGAGCCCAGGTGGTCGTGTGGTCTAGCGGGACGGCTGCAGTGCAGGCGATTTGGTGTCACGATATCACAGTAGCATGGGTTCGAATCCCGGCGAGGGAAGAACCAAAAATTTGCGAAAGCAAATTTACAGATCTAACATTGTTGGGTTGATGTTTAGACGAGTTGTATATACATTATGTACACAACCATGTATCACCATCATTGATGGCGATCCGATGGATACATCTGTTGTAGGGTTGTCACTGACTCAGACGTACTTATGAATATAATTATTTTCTGTGACTGTATCTTACATTAATTTGTAGGATCCTTTACTATAGATAATTTAGCTGATCTGTAACAATAACATCTTCATGCCTTATATATCATGTACTGTAGTACGCCGCTAGATTAAAACTGACGTGGAAAGGTAACACATGGCCAGCGAAAGCTCTTTTTTGAGAGCCCAGGTGGTCGTGTGGTCTAGCGGGACGGCTGCAGTGCAGGCGATTTGGTGTCACGATATCACAGTAGCATGGGTTCGAATCCCGGCGAGGGAAGAACCAAAAATTTGCGAAAGCAAATTTACAGATCTAACATTGTTGGGTTGATGTTTAGACGAGTTGTATATACATTATGTACACAGCCATGTATCACCATCATTGATGGCGATCCGATGGATACATCTGTTGTAGGGTTGTCACTGACTCAGACGTACTTATGAATATAATTATTTTCTGTGACTGTATCTTACATTAATTTGTAGGATCCTTTACTATAGATAATTTAGCTGATCTGTAACAATAACATCTTCATGCCTTATATATCATGTACTGTAGTACGCCGCTAGATTAAAACTGACGTGGAAAGGTAACACATGGCCAGCGAAAGCTCTTTTTTGAGAGCCCAGGTGGTCGTGTGGTCTAGCGGGACGGCTGCAGTGCAGGCGATTTGGTGTCACGATATCACAGTAGCATGGGTTCGAATCCCGGCGAGGGAAGAACCAAAAATTTGCGAAAGCAAATTTACAGATCTAACATTGTTGGGTTGATGTTTAGACGAGTTGTATATACATTATGTACACAACCATGTATCACCATCATTGATGGCGATCCGATGGATACATCTGTTGTAGGGTTGTCACTGACTCAGACGTACTTATGAATATAATTATTTTCTGTGACTGTATCTTACATTAATTTGTAGGATCCTTTACTATAGATAATTTAGCTGATCTGTAACAATAACATCTTCATGCCTTATATATCATGTACTGTAGTACGCCGCTAGATTAAAACTGACGTGGAAAGGTAACACATGGCCAGCGAAAGCTCTTTTTTGAGAGCCCAGGTGGTCGTGTGGTCTAGCGGGACGGCTGCAGTGCAGGCGATTTGGTGTCACGATATCACAGTAGCATGGGTTCGAATCCCGGCGAGGGAAGAACCAAAAATTTGCGAAAGCAAATTTACAGATCTAACATTGTTGGGTTGATGTTTAGACGAGTTGTATATATATATATATATATATAAAAGTCTATAAAAACGACCAACCAGCAAATTTACTATGTACCGGATCGTCTAGAATAGGCGATACTATGCAGATAAGGAAAAACTTATATCAGTCTAAAGATTTGCACAACGGTACTGATATAAGATGTTATAATACGAAAATGTTGTTATTAAATCGTGCTGACAAATATTTCGGCTCAACAAATGGCCTTCTTCAAGTGTCACAAGTTTTAACAATACTGATACATAATGTATAAGGTGTAAAAATAGATCAGTAATAATACAGGTAAGTTTTGGTCGATTGATTTTTAATCCAAAATCCTGAATATCATAATATAAACAAAACACTATAAATCAATATACGTGACTGTGTATATTAACAATAAAAATGAGTGAAAAAACAAAAACGCTAGTATTTCTTATTGATGCCGTTTGGATGATGTACATTAAGTTCCTTTATCCAAAAGCTTTCCCTAACCTGTCGCTGGGCATCACTCCAGTGAATATTCTGTTCAATCACTAGAATTTTCATGCGGTTAAAGTCATCAGGTTTGTGACCCGACTGTCTGAAGTGCTGAGAAACTGGGAGAAGTGGCTTCTTAGAGATATCACTCCTATGGCCATTGAGGCGTTTGTGGAAAGGCTGCTTTGACTCACCAACATATTGGAGGCCACAAACCGAACGTTCTAGTATGTAAACAACATTCATACTTTTGCAGGTAACATTGCAAAATATCTTATAGTTGTTTTCGGTTGCCTTACTGTGAAATGTTGATGAATGCTGCATCTGTAGGCAGCATTTGCAGCGTTTTTCTTCACACGAACGACATTCTCCAGAAGTACTTCTATTATCAGACACTTCAGCCCGCACCAGCAGGTTCCGCAGACTACTAGGTTGCCTAAAAGCTATCATTGGAGGTTCGGGAAAAATCTTGGATAGTTTGGAATTCTTTTCAACTGATTTCCAATGCTCACGAATGACACCAAAGCTGTTTTTGAGAGATGGGTGGTAAGTAAGAACACATGGAGTCCTTTTATTTTTCTTTTTAACTTTGTATTCCAATAGTTCACTCCTGGGAATTGATTCCGCTTTCTGAAAGCTTTTTTTGATATTTCTGTGTTTGTAGCCCCTTTTCTTCAAGCGAGTTTCAAGTTGACGTAGTTGTCTTTTAGTTGTTTCTGTGTTGGAACATATTCGCCTGACTCTAAGTGCCTGACTGTATGGAATACTCTTGGTAAGATGAGCAGGATGGCAACTTTTAGGGGACAAATATTGATGAGTGTCAGTGGGTTTAGAATATAGATCTGTAGATATGATGCCCTCTGTGAGCGAACTTGAAGTATCGAGGAAGGCGATTTTGGATTTAGACTTCTCATGAGTAAATTTGATACTAGGATGTATGTTGTTGGCATGAGTGATAAAAGTATCTAAATCCTCGTCGCTTTTATTCCATTTCATATCCACATCATCTATAAATCTAAACCAGGAAAGCGGTTTTTCGATGGAAGTTTCAAGGAGTTGTTTCTCTAATTTGCCCATAAATATGTTGGCATATGACGGAGCCATTTTGGTGCCCATGGCAGTTCCATTTACTTGCAAATAATGATCTCCATCAAAAGTGAAGTTGTTTTTCTTAAGTACCAGCGTGAGCATTTTGACCAGGCATTCGGTAGGTGGATATTTCACTGGTCTGGAATCCCAAACTTCTTTACATGCATCGATGCCATCTGCATGTGGAATATTAGTGTAGAGGGAGGTGACATCCATGGAAACAAGAGTCGTGTCGGAGGGGAGTGGATTTAAGGCCTGCATTTTTCTTAGATAATCGGTTGTATCTTTGATGTGAGATGGTAAGTCTTCAACATGTTGACGAAGATGGAAGTCAACAAATTCCGATATTTTTTCCGTTGGATGACCGTTCGCTGAAACTATAGGTCTTCCTGGGTTATTGGCCTTATGAATTTTAGGTAAAAGATAAAATCTGCCCGGTTTTTGGATTTTCTGGTTTCAAATATTCAAGAGTTTTGTCATCGATGAAACCATCGTCATGCATTTCTACCAAACTATCAGTAATTTCTCTGCTAAAAGATGTTGTAGGATCAGAGTCTAGTTTTTGGTAGAACCTTGCATCGCCAAGTTGTCGTTCAGCCTCTTGAATATAGGCAGATTTATCCATGACAACCACTGCACTGCCTTTGTCTGCAGGCTTAATGACGATATTGTTGTTAGATCGTAAGTTTTTTAGTGCAGTCCGTTCTTCATTGGTAAGATTGTCAAAAGGTTTATTGTTATTTTTAGTATTTCTAATAATGTCCGACTTAAAGTTATCAATAAATGATTCCAGGGTAGCATTTTTGCTCGGTTTAGGGATCCAAGAGCTCTTTTTAATAAATTATATATATATATATACGAATAACACTTATATCCGTCTTTTAAATCAGAAAAGGCTTTCTAAAATTGTCGTACAAGATAAGAACAGTTGTCCTTTGAAAATTGTTTAAAATTGAAAGAAAGTTACGTTAATGTCAAACAAATTACATATATTGCATATAGCTATTAATATATAAATCCTTGATTGAACCTATGTTAGTATATTTGGAGCATTCATCATACATCTGGTAAATTATTGTCTGAATAACATTTTCTTGATTTAATAAATTAAATGTAAATTATCTTTGAAACTTTATTTAAGTAGGCATAAATGAATACTTACGACATTTACAGAGTGTACAATTATGTAAGCGTTGAAATACTTTGTAGTATTGTTTTAATGTAGACTAAGGAGTTCGATAAATTATGGCCGTTTATAATGATTAATTATTCTTCTATACTTTGTATTGGGAATGCTTCCTGTTGGTTTTTGGAAAACCTTCCCTTGCAGAAATTTCACGGTATGCGTTGTTGTTTGCTAAGGTGTTTTATTGGAGGTTATACGAGTGAAATCAAGCCCTTCAATTGATAAATTGGGATGGGAGAAATCAGAAGATTTTCTATTGAATTTAAGATCTTTTGGAGCTAGTTTCCGTTTTGGATTGTTCGGTTTAATCAGACACATTTGGTAAAATATAACCTCGTATAAAAACAGCTTTTCATTCTTAGATGTTTAGACAGAGAAGTTATGGTAATGATTTTAAATTGAATTATCTTTTGACAATGAATGTTTAATTTACAGAGCATTATGATCTGAGATGTTTATTATAGTTACATTCACAACCGTCACTTCGCTTGGCTTTTCTTTTGTCTTTTTCATATTATCACAAAATTCATTTGATACAGATAAAATAAGAAATGGAAATTCCAGTGACACAATTTGCGTCTATATAAATGTAAACCTATACGTTCACCACACTTAATCACTCTATTTCTGGGGTAACAATAGTTTATTATATCATCTCATCCAAATACCGTTTCACAAGCTTTTTGCATTAAGAAATGAAAGACTTTCGGAAGATGGTCCATTTATAGACCTCTTACCGTTTGTGCAACATGTTATCTAGACTTGTTCCTTGTCCTTTGTCAGTTTGGCTCTGAGATACCGTATGTTGCATGCAAAGTAGAGGATCAGTCTACATGTTATTCTGATTTTATTATCAAATTTCGAAATATGGAGAACAAAAGAACACGGAAGTACTCATTTATTTGAGAAAAAAACCAAACAATAGGACATTTACAACATTACTGCCAACAATAAATACGCATTAAATAAAAAACTAAAGTTCATCTTAAATCGAGTTTCTAACACATGTTTGAAACAAAAAAGATGATTTTGCAATGTCGTTGGTTGAATTCGCTTTGCTTAGAAAGTTTTCACCAATCACAACACTTTGATTTTTGAAAATGTTTTCAGATTGCAATAGTTTCTGAAATGTCAAATCAAGCATTTGTTTTCAAAAAAGGTGTGAACATTGGATTCATTCTTTATGAACAATATCGTCTTTAACAAAGACACTGACTGTTAAAATATTTTGCAAATCTGAATCTATAACATAGCAACTAAATGTACAAATAAAGCCATTGCCGTTTTCAAGTCATGATCCGCAAGTTCATCGAAACTTTGGGAAAATGATTTATCAGTTGTCACTGGTGTATTCATTGATGTTTGACGGGTTGTTTTTATTACTCTTGTTGTTGTAGATTGCATTGTTGTTGTCTTCGTTGTGGGCGTGGTTGTAGTGGTGGGCGTGGTCGTAGGTGTTGTTGTGGTGGGCGTGGTCGTAGGTGTTGTTGTGGTGAGCGTGATTGTTGTAGTAATGGGCGTGGTTATTGTAGTTGGTGGCGTCGTCGTGGTCGTGCTGGTACTAGTTGAAGTGGTCGTCTTTGGAACCAGGCACGTATAGCAGCATTTCCCAGAACGGATCTGTTGACCATACTGGCTGCATTGGTTTATGTCACAATTGAACAGTGGGTCATCTCCAAATGGACAAATATCTGAAGAAGAACTGAATAGATTTAAGATAGAACTCTTGCTGAAACTAATAACCAAACCTTGACATAAAATTATTTGTTTTTTAAACCATAAACAGTGAAAAACGTCACATTGGCATTATACATTGTGTACGGCCATTAACACCGAGCCGTGCTTCACATCGATCAACAAGCTATAAAGGGTCCTAAAATTACTAGTGTAAAACAATTCAAACAGGAAAATCAACGATCTAATCTAAATAAGAAACGAGAAATTTGAAATACATATGGTAGGAACTACACCATCAACAACTAAATAACCTGTTTATTTATATGGCGATTTCCATTGTTGTTCTATGCGTAGAGCGTTCCTGATGAAGGTTAACCCAGAAAACCGCTTCGGACGCATACAATTGATGGTGTTTTTCCATTCAATAATCTAGATACTACATGCACCATCTACGTGAATATTTCAGTAAAATCCAAATTGCAAGTAGATCATGCATGTAGATTTCACTTCTTACCTGGGACACTGGGCGCGTCTACAGAGCTAACACATTGGCCTTGTTGACACCACTGAAAACAGTCAAATACATTGGATAAGTTAAGTTTGACTCTATGAGTAAATGAACAAGAGCTGTGGTGCTGGAATAATTCAGGTACTATATACCCTTGACTTTCATTTTTTTCATGTTTTAGCGTAACTGGTGATGGTTAATTCCGAAGAAGTGTTTCAAATGCACAAAATGTAGTTTGTGGTTTTATCATTTAAATATATGTATCAAAAAGCTTTTTTAAAGAATCAAACATAACATGAAAGTATGAAAGCCAACAGCTTCAAGCAAAATTCATATGATTAAGGCATAAACAAGACAAGACAAACTGATTATTAAACAAAAATTCAGAAAACAGATCACGAATCTAGGCTCACGAATTACAGCCATACCTTATAGTTTCCACAAGCTGTGCCGTCATGTGCAAATTGACTTGAACAAGGTCCATTCAGATTTGCAGGATTTCTACACTGTAATCTGTAACATACACTGGCCCATTTCATTGTTGTTAAAGGATAGTTTTCCTGAAAAAAATGGAAGAAACCTCATTGTGACAACAAACAAACTGAACACACATATTTTTAACATTTAAGAACCTTTTTATGGTTTATAACGTTATGTTCGATTATAATGGAAAATAAGCGAACATCATTGCATGCTATACATAATTACTCTTTGTAAAATTCCTGGTAGATAGCACAAGCGTGATAGCTGAGGGAAAATGGAGGAATACAAAAAAAAATATGGAAAAAAAAATTTAACTAAAAAAGGACACTCATTTCCTTTATGACTATAAAAAGACTTCTCTCATTTTGCAGTTCACTTTCAATAGTTATCAAAGGTACCAGGATTATAATGTAATACGCCAGACGCACATTTCGTCTAAATAAGACTTATCAGTGACGTTCAGATCAAAATAGTTGTAAAGCCAAACAGGTAAAAAGTTGAAGAGCATTGAGGACCCAAAATGTCAAATACGGCAATGTCCTCCTCCCCACTATTCAGTCAACTACCTCTTCACTGCATAGTAACCCGAAAACAATGAAATCTTCAGTTCGAGAAGGCTATATATACATATAAATTGCTGTAAATTATATCGTTATATTGTGTTTTTGTAAATATTACTCTTCCATACTGTAAGCATACTGGACTTAAACACATACCCTGCACACTGCTGACCCACCGTTTGGGGAATTTGTAAGTCTACACTGATCATCAACACCGTATACCGTTTCACCTGGGTTGAATGCAGCAAGTGTCAAATCTACCAATCCATCCATGGGAGAATTTTCCAAACAGTTTCTAAAATATTCAATCATTTTCACAGTTACAAGATATCATTTAAGTAGCAACTTAGACTTGTTCAAAGAACAGTTAATACTAACTGATAAATGTATACCTTTTATTCCTTCGACAATTGTATAAAAAAAATCGAATTCAGATGTTTATTAAGTTTGCAGAGAGGTGAACAAAAGTTGTCCAGGTCTCGAGCTGATTTCTGTCAATATGTCAATGGGCCTTACTCGAAAATATATATCTGCTTAACGTTTCTAACTAATAGCTAATTAACTGAAATGTTGCACAAGGAACATGCTTCATTGTGTCTGCATATTTAGAGATCTTTCTGGACAACTTTTGTTCCCCTCTCTGCTTAACTTTTCTAACTAACAGCTAATTAACTGAAATGTTGCACAAGGAACATGCTTCATTGTGTCTGCATATTTAGAGATCTTCTTAAAATAAAAGATTTTAGCAAAAATACCGAACTCTAAGGTAAAACCTGTCAAATCAAACGTCAGACTTGAATTACGAAGGTACAAACGGAATACAATGTTATATTCCTGACTTCATATAGACATTCGTATCATATCTAGTATAAATAGTTATCAAAGGTACCAAGCTTATAATTTAATACACCAGACGTGCGTTTCGTCTACACACGATTCATCAGTGACGCTCAGAACAAAATAGTTATAAAGCCAAACAAGTACAAAGTTGAAGATCATCTAAGACCCCAAATTCCAAAAAGTTGTGCCAAATACGATTAAGGTTATCTATGCCTGCAATAGGAATATCCTTAGAATTTTGAAAAATTCATACTTTTATAAACAGTAAATTTATAAAAATGACCATATAATTGATATTCATGTCAACTACGAAGTGCTGAATACTGAGTTGGTGATACCCTCGGGGACGAAACGTCCACCAGCAGTGGCATCGACCCAGTGTTGTAAATAGTTATCAAAGGTAACAGGCTGGCAATTAAATACCCCAGACGCGTGTTTCGTCTACACAAGACTCAACAGTGACGCTCAGAACAAAATAGTTATAAAGCCAAACAAGTACAAAGTTGAAGAGCATTGAGGACCCCAGATTCCAAAAAAGTTGTGCCAAATACGATTAAGGTTATCGATGCCTGCAATAGGATTATTCTTAAAATTTTGAAAATTCATAGTTTTGTAAATAGGAAATTTATAAGAATTACCATATAATTGATATTCATGTCAGCACCGATGTGCTGACTACTGGGTTGGTGATACCCTCGGGGAATAAACGTCCACCAGCAGTGGCATCGACCCAGTGATGTAAATTGTTATCCAAGTACTTGGTTTATAGTTTAATACCCCAGACGCGCGTTTCGTCTGCACCAGACTCATCACTGACTCTCAGAACAAACTAGTTATAAAGCCAAACAAGTACAAAGTTGAAGAGCATCGAGGACCACTATTTACAAAAAGTTGTGCCAAAGACGACTAAGGTTATCTATGCTTGGAATAAGAATATCCTCAATATTTTGAAAAATCCATTCTTTAGTAAACAGGAAATTTATAAAAAAAAATACCATATAATTGATATTCATGTCAACACCGAAGTGCTGACTACTGGGCTGGTGATACCCTCCACCAGCAGTGGCATCGACCCATCCAACTTATATCCAAATGTTACTTACGTTTCTAAACCCGCTATGTATGCTCCAATCGCTGCCCTTGAACATGAGGAAAATATAAAATTTCTGGATGCTGAGGTGGCTGAGCTGTATTCACTATTGGGGAGTGAAGGAGACATTACATATCCAAACTCTGCTGAACATCCGTTGGAATGATAGCTGTCATGAGATGCTCCTAGGCTACAAGATAAAAAAAAACCAACTTTATACATATTTTGGATTTCAAAGGCTTGAAAAGCAACGAAGAAGATATTCGAAGTCTTTCAATAGGTGTTCATATTGTCAAAATTCTTCAATTGCCAATATTTAACATACCATTTTGAATTGCAAGGTTCAAATAAATATTGCTGAGAAATACTGTAAACATTAATGAAAAAAAAGAAGACAATAACATAAATTTACTTGTGTGCAAGTTCGTGTGCAGCGATGTGTATAATCATGGCGTTGAATGTTTCTTCGTTGACAGATGATGCATACGAGTTACACACTCTTGAAAGGTAAGCTATCCCTGAAAAGAAAGAAACACATGTAAATACTTGTGTGCGACCGGTAAGCTTAATCAATTAGATACAATTATTCAAGTGAACTACAGCTTGATATTGTGTCGGGTAGGGTCTTATAAAATATTTATTATCACATTGTGAATTCCGCATTGGTTTGTGTAGAAAATTGATTTTCTATTTTGTACAAAATTACTTCCTACAAAAGACTGTGTTGGTTTTGCAGATTAATATTTTTTATCCTGTCCTTGGTAAGATTTATCGTTTTTAAATTTTGCACAAGGCAGATTTTTAAACTCCTCTTGACCACCGTTCCTCCATAGATTAGCAAATGGAATGGTTGTCTCCTAAGACAAAACTAGTCTGAAACGGAAAAAGGCAAACACCTACTGTTACATAAAAAACATGTGAAAAATGACACATGCCGAGATAAATAGCTGAAATTGTTTTAGTTGGAGATGACGTCGATGTACTCTTGAAAGAATACCAAATCTTCAATAGATGTCAACTTTGCTTAAATATATTAATACCTCAGCATAGTTTAATTACTAATTTTGACAATGACTGTTAAATTAATATATAGTCAAATACCTATTGTCCTTTTATCTGTTATTTTCTCTGCCAAATCATACCTACAAAAAAGTTAAAATACTTAAAGAATTTATACATAAGTTGTTGAAGACAATTAAGATTTCTAAAACAATATTATGTTTTGGAAAAGTTGCTCAAGAGACAAAACTCTTATGAGACAATAGTAATCAAAACAAAGGAGTAAACAAAGACTAACACACCCAAAAAACATGCACTGTGAAAAGTAATAAACAGCTGCGCCATGAGCGCATGATACGCCCGACGTCTTGTGTGGAAGTTTTATGCAATAATCATAAAAAGTTTCTGAGAAAGTTTTAAGCAATTACCATTTATTGCTTTTGAGACACAGCGGGACATGTAACCCCCCCCCCCACCCTGTTTTTTTTTTACAAATATCACTAAAATAAAATTTTGAATCAAACCAAAACGTATACAGATCTTTAGATTATTATAACAAAGAAGTGTGTACAGTTTCAGCAATAATCATAAATTGTTTTTGAGATACGGCGCGACATGTAAAAAAAACACTCCCCTTTTTTACAAAATACTCAATAACTCAAAAATAAAATTTTGAGTCATCACCAAAAAGTATACAGATCTTTAGATTAATATAACAAAGAAGTGTGTAAAGTTTAAATGCAATAATCATAAATCGTTTTTGAGATACGGCACGACATGTAAAAACCCCCTCCCCCTTTTTTACAAAATACTCAATAACTCAAAAATGAAATTTTGAATCATCACCAAAAAATAAACAGATCTTTAGATTAATATAACAAAGAAGTGTGTAAAGTTTTAAGCAATAATCATAAATCATTTTTGAGATACGGCGCGACATGTAAAAAACCCTCCCCCTTTTTTACAAAATACTCAATAACTCAAAAATGAAATTTTGAATCATCACCAAAAAGTATACAGATATTAAGATTAATATAACTAAGAAGTGTGTAAAGTTTTAAGCAATAATCAGGAATCGTTTTTGAAATACGGTACGACATGTGAAAAAAAACACACCCCTGTTTTAGTTACAAAGTGCCGTAACTCAAAAAGTTTAAATCTTATTTTCACCAAAAAGTATACAGATCATTTGACCATCATAAAAAAACAACTATATTAAGTTTCATGAAATTTAGATAAGTCGTTCTCAAGTTACGGTGCGACATGTTTACGCCGGACAGACAGACGGATGGACGGACAGACGGACGGACAGACAGACAGACGGACGGACAGACAGACGGACGGACACCGGACATTTGTATACCATAATACGTCCCGTCAAAATTTTGACGGGCGTATAAAAACTCTGAGGAAAATTCAAAACGGAAAGTCCCTAATCAAATGGCAAAATCAAATGATAAAACACATCAAACGAATGGACAACTGTCATATTCATGAGTTGGTACAGACATTTTCAAATGTAGAAAATGATGGATTGAACCTGACAAATTACCTCCCTATACCACAGAATGCCACCTTGATGTTAGAAAAACTCTCGATGCATGTCTTGTACATAAAAAAGCCCATCAAAGATACCAGGCTTTTAATATTGTAAGTGAGACTCAATTTCTTCAACAAAAGACACCGATGAAGCTCAAACCATTGAACCATATAAAGTTAAAAGGCCAAATAAAGTATAACGAAGAATTTGAAGAGCATTGAGAATCCAAAATTTACAAAGAGTTTGCAAAATACAGCTTAGGTAATCTAATAAATGATACTATTTTATCTTGTACAGTCAGTGTTCACTCTATACGTACCCAGTAAACAGTGCAGCATGATCGTGAGGTGGAATGGCACCAGTGTTTCTGTTGGCATTTATCCATTGTGAAAATGTCAGTAATGTATTTCCATCATTAACTACATTCGAGCTGATGACATTGTCTTCTGTCCATCGTGAGGCTTCAATATTCTATTTGAAAATACAGTAAGGTTTATGTTATCACTTGAAAGGACCATGCATGTTTCCATGGTTTTTGAAATAATGGTAAAAAAAAATCAGCAACAATTCTAGGTAGAAAATATCTAGCTGTCTATGCAAAAATGGGGAAACTATTTCAAATAAGAAGTTCAATCTGAGACTTCAACGTTTCTATTTAAAATAATAACAGTAAGTTGTAGACACATAATAAGATTCATTCCTATGAAGAATAAATCCGGTTATCGGAGGAAAGTGGGCTTACGTTTTGGGAGTTGTCCCGCTTTGCACACGTGGTGGAACTTGTTATGTATTATGAATCACGTTAATTATTTTAACCTTGATAACTGTGACGTCATCATTCTTTCTTTACCACGATACAGCAGAGAGAAGACGCAAAAAATTGGGTTCCGTATGAATTAACTAATGTTTGTTTCAAAAGTTACCCGCCCACCCACCACTTAAATTAAAGATATACTTCTAAAATGTAATTAATATGCACGTGTTGAATATTATATATCATGTTGTTCGTTTTTCTCCTGTTTTTGTTCTATTTTTCAGGTTGAAATGACTGGTAGTTTATTCCGATTGTAATCCCAATCCTTCGTCACGGCTTGAGACAAAGACTCCGACCATTTAATGGCGAAAATAGCGATACAACATCTACAAATATAGTATGCTTCTTATAATGGAATTATGTATCCGCTGAGCTTCTGTTTCCCAGGGCCAGCATCCGATATATTTTGTAAGCAATAATGTTAATAAGGATATTATGTTGATATATATAAGGAAATGACATTATAAGGAATAACAATAAGGTGGGAATAAGGAATAAGAATAATGTGGAAATAAGGAATAAGGAATGGACAATAATGTGGAAATAAGGAATGGACAATAATGTGGAAATACGGAATAAGGAATGGAATATAAGGTTTAATTATATATACTAGGGACTTGCCAATTATGTGTCTCGGCAGTCCCATTCTTTGTCAAGCCGTGGCCGTACAATTTTGTACTTTTGCCAAATAAAACATTTCTTACTTTATATTTGTATGTCATTTGGCCCAACGTTGTCTCAGATAACCGATTCAGAGAAACATGTTTCAATACCTTTCGAAATTAAAATGAATCAAATGAAATAAAGATATACCTAGAAGATACATAATTTAAAAAAAATAAACAATTTTACTAATCCAGAGGAAAATTTACTAGAACCGGGCTTACCTATAATGCAATGAAAAATAAGAAAAAAAACTTTAAAACAACTATGGTGTGGAAAAGTCAAATATTTGAATATAGCACGTTCTTAATTTAATTTTGAGCAAGTGCTTCACTTAACTGAACTCATAGTAGATTTTACACAGGCGGTTTTGTAAAAATACTTTAACTTTGATGCTTTTTTGTTTCAAATTAAATTGAATGAATAAGCTTTATACTTCAAATCTAATTTGGTCAGTGTAAGCACGAGGCTTATTTGCACAATGTCAAAATTTTACTGGGTTTTTAGCAAACCTGTAAGAAAACTTACCGTAGCGATAACAAACCCTGCCAATATGACCTTGACGTCTCCTTCCGGTGTCATTAATGATTCATATCTTGTATTTATTTAAAAATAAAAGATTTGAAACAAAAATGAAAGATAATAAGAATACAGGGGCATCGTGAATAAACTACTCTTATGGTAAAATTGTATGGATAGGACCAAGAACATATTAAACAAATGAAAATCAATTAAAATATTATACAATTACTGTCTTTTGATGAGGTAAATATGCGGTTTTATTGACTTTTGAAAAACTGATATTCACTGAGGCCGACGGCCGAAGTGAATATCAGTTTTTCAAAAGTCAATAAAACCCCATATTTACCGAAACAAAAGACAGTAATTGTTTTATTCCATATTCCGAGAAAATAAAATGTATTTAATGACAAACATATACTAAAACAAATTTTACACGAAACATTTTACCATAACGTTGCATGTAAAAGCGCGTGACGTTTAGCGCGGTGAATAACACTTTCTCAGGTGAATATGCTTTTTTATTCAAAATCCAATTCATATAGAGAAACCTACTAAAATAATTCCAATATAGAATATTATTCCATATTGATAAAATATTAGTAGGTTTTTCTATATGAATGGGATTTTGAATAAATAAGCATATTCACCTGCGGAAAAAGGATATTCACCGTGCAAAACGTCGCGTGCTTTTACGTGTATAATTTTGGTAAAAAACGTTTGATGTACAATTGGTTTTGGTAAATATTTTCCATTACATTAATTTCTCTCGGAATATGGAATAAAACATTTACTGTCTTTTGTTTCGGTAAATATGTGGTTTAATTGACTTTTGAAAAACTGATATTCACTTCGGCCGTTGGCCTCAGTGAATATCAGTTTTTCAAAAGTCAATAAAACCACACATTTACCTCATCAAAAGACAGTAATTGTATAATACTACATACTTGCGCGACGCCTTTTAGTTTTACTGAAAACTGTGCAGACTAAGAAATCTTTTTACAAGTGCAAAATGTTTTATGATAGATATCATTTTGTCAGACACTTTTCTTTTTTTGATTTGGTTCTTATAAGATGCCAAAAATCTGTTTATTCCATATTGGTATTATTTTAGTAGGTTTCTCTATATGAATTGGATTTTGAATAAAAAAGCATATTCACCTGAGAAAGTGTTATTCACCGCGCTAAACGTCACGCGCTTTTACATGCAACGTTATGGTAAAATGTTTCGTGTAAAATTTGTTTTGGTATATGTTTGTCATTAAATACATTTTCTTTTCTCGGAATATGGAATAAAACAATTACTGTCTTTTGTTTCGGTAAATATGGGGTTTTATTGACTTTTGAAAAACTGATATTCACTTCGGCCGTCGGCCTCAGTGAATATCATTTTTCAAAAGTTAATAAAACCGCATATTTACCTCATCAAAAGACAGTAATTGTATAATATTATATTATAATTTTCTTCTTCGGGCGCTTTTTCTTTTCCCCGCGCGCTTTTTCTTTTCCTGGGCGCTCCCGGGCGCTTTTTGGTAGTACCGCATAGACGCATATATCTAGGAATATTTTTATACCTCCCTGATTCCAAACACAGTTTTTCACAATCATTTCTTGATGCATACCAAGTTTGTAAATACTGGTCCTTTATACGAGTTTTATAACATCTAAAAGTATATTTACATAATTCTGTGCAGTCCAAACATATAGTTCATACCATGATTAAACAATAAATCACGAACACTAGACGCCCAGTTCTTTTTACCATTGTTTGCCTCTTCTAATAAAAGTTGATAAACATCATAAACAATAGGTGGCTTATTTACAATAATATGAAGCCAATTATGAATATTTCAAAATAATTTGTTTTCTTGAGATATACATGCAAATGACCTAGTTCACCACATAAAAAACTTAAAGGAACATTTTTACCTAGTTTTAAATCAAATCTACAGAAACGGTTGTGTATTTGCTCTACATCATTTACACGGTGAAAACCCCATATTTCAGATGCATAGTTTAGTACGGAACCAACCATACTATCAAACAGTAGTCATTTTTGACTTGTGGCTATAAACACATGTTTTAGAGAGTTCAGAAGTGACGAAAGCTCTCTTGATCCCTGTTTAGATAATCTTTTTTTGGGTATGTAAGAATTTTCCATTATAATGAAGTAGCATACCCAAATACACGTAAGAGTCCACTATCTGTAGTTTTTGTCGAGGCTGCAACATTTGTTGCTGAAAGCTCGACATAGGGATAGTGATCTGGCGGCGGCGTTAGCTAACTTCTTAAAAGCTTTATATTTTAGAAGGTGGAAGACCTGGATGCTTCATACTTTGTATATAGATTCCTCATGTTACGAAGTTTCCGTCAGTCACATGTCCAATGTCCTTGACCTCATTTTCATGTTCAGTGACCACTTGAAAAAAAGTTCAGATTTTTTGGAATGTTGAATTCTCTCTTATTATAAGTAAAAAGATAATTATATTTGGTATGTGCGTACCTTGAAAGGTCCTCATGCCCGTCAGACAGTTTTATCTTGACCTCGACCTCATTCCATGGATCAGTAAACAAGGTTAAGTTTTGGTGGTCAAGTCCATATCTCAGATACTATAAGCAATAGGGCTAGTATATTCAGTGTATGGAAGGACTATAAGGTGTACATGTCCAACTGGCAGGTGTCATCTGACCTTGACCTCATTTTCATGGTTCAGTAGTTATAGTTTAGTTTTTGTGTTTTGATCTGTTTTCTAATACTTTATGCAATAGGTCTACTATATTTGTTGTATGGAATGATTGTAAGGTGTACATGTCTAGCGGGCAGATGTCATCTGACCTTGACCTCATTTTCATGGTTCAGTGGTCAAAGTTAAGTTTTTAAGTTTCGGTCTCTCTATCTTATACTATAAGCCATAGGTCAACTATATTTGGTGTATAGAAATATTTTATGATCTATATGTAAATGGTGCAGGTTTTATTTGATCTTGACCTCATTTTCATGGTTCATTGATCAGTGTTGAGTTTTTATGTTTGGTCTATTTTTCTTAAATTGTAAGTAATAGGTCAACTTTAATTGTTGTATGGAAGCATTGTTAGCTGTATATGTCTGCCTGGCATGGTTCATCTGACCTTGACCTCATTCTCATGGTTCATTGGTCTTTATTTAGTTATCTTGGTTAATGTTAAGTTTATGTGACAGTTGTAATAAAGCTTTATACTTAGGACTATCAACATAATCAGGGGCGGATCCAGGATTTCCGGTTAGGGGGGCGCACAGTTTTATTTTCGCCGAGCGGAGCGAGGCAAAATTTTTTTTTGAGTCAAAATTATTGAAATATTCTTCTATAGGGGTGATATGTAGATATCTCGAACTATTGTGTGGTAAAATTAGCAAGAAATTAAAGTTTCAAGCTGAAACCGCCTTAATCCACACCTGACAACAATCTACAATCACCGCAATAACAAGAAATATGTAAGCTTCTATTCATTGAGACTACCCCCATATATTTCCCAGAAAACGGGACTGAAGACAATAAGGATAGAGGCAGACCTCAATCAGGAGTACACAAGCTGACTCTACATATAAAAAAAATCTAGCGAATGTTATGTCAATGGTTGCTTGGAAAACTGGTGTTACATTCATAATAGTCAATCGAATATCTTTAGGGGGAATGCAATAATGAAGTACTAGTAATAGATTTGTATGCTTCCTAGTGGATCCTCCATACCAAATATCAAGTGACTGACCAACAAATGGACGGACAGAGGTAAAACAATATGTCCCTATTCTTCGGAGAACCACCGAGCTATGATGGCAAGATCTCTCACAAATCTACAACAATCTCCTAACTTACGCACTAAGGGATTTATATTGCATATATGAGTGAATTTATAAAGCTACAGTTATAAAGCTGCAGCCGTAGTCATGCGAACATTTTATTTTGAATCTGTGTTTCTGTGTAAACCAATCTACAATCAAGACACCAGCACCTGTTGTAAAAATTATCTATATAGAAATATCAGGTAATATCTTAACTAAAAACATTGAAAGACATGGTGCTGGTAGTTGTGACATAAAGAAATACAGGAACACCACAAATAAATAATTGTTTTGCACATCGCCAATATGTCTAAGCCAATTGTACATGGTTTCAATAATGTGAAATTTAACTGCCTTACTTAAGAATTACTTTAACACTCCATAACACCAGCCCTGTCAAACGTGGTTAAGACGATGGAAATGTGAAGAGTAAAAGATAGACGGGCGGACCGACCGGTGGACGCAAAGTGAGACGAGACAGGTCAAAATTGCTCACCTGACCAATAATAATATTATGTTTTGCTAACGAAAATTTTTACTTTTACCAGCGATTTTTAATTGTCCTTTCATAATATCTGTTTTTTACTTTTTTTTTAATTTTCGGAGGTGGTGGCAGACTTATAACTGTGTTCGCCACAAACAACTAAACTCAGAATGAGATGCATTTACGAAGACATGTTTATTTTCTTGGGATGCCAAGCATGTAATACGGTACATAATTCGACTAAATTTTTAGGTTGCAAGTGAGAAAAAAAATATAGGCACAGAGATACAAATTTATAAACTAACATTTCGCTTGAAACAGTATTTCTATCTTTCATTACGGATATTATGAAAGAATCTCACCTGGCTGCCGACTGTTTTCTTGACCGTGCCATAATGAAATTGTGTAAGTGATCGAGTAAGGGATGTTTTGGAACTTAGATTATCAACGAAATTGATTATAAAAACCGCAAATACAATGTAATATTTGTTTTTACTTTAACTGCTAAAAAAAACTATTATAATTTGTCATCAAACGCAGCTCCGCGTTAGACACCTTCCTTCGAAATAATTTATAGAACTTTAATAAATCGTAGGTCAGTTGATAAGCATAATCAAGTTTATTCTGTTAAACTGACTTTTTTTTTTATATATTTGAATGTTAAAAAAGATGTAAAGGTCTCTTCTGATACTTAAATAAGTTGAAAACAACCCATGCTTTGCAAATTTTAGGGGGGGGGGGGGGTGGCGCACACCCGCCACGCCCCCGTCTAAATCCGCCCCTGACGAGCGACCAAACAGGTCAATCTTAAACATCAGATCATTTCGTCTTTTTCTACTGAGTTCTTTGAGTTTCTCGTTTGCTTTTTTCTCTGGCTTATTTACGCATGACATAACACCTTAATTTCATGTTTTAATATATATATTATATATACGTGTGTCATGTGCATCAATATGCAATATGGGGTAAACGTCAAGGAAACAGAAATCTAGCAACATAAATACCAAAAGATATGTGTTTGGTTTGAATGGAAGCCAGATATATGCGAGTTTTTTTTTTCACTCAACGAGATAGCATCCCAACGACAAAAATGTATTAAAACGAACTATGCACTCGGCTACTGTTCTTTTTTTTACACTCTTTTTAAAACCTCTTGCTACATTCAATTTGAAAGATAAAAAACAAAACTATATATCAAACGAAAACTGGATGAAGTGAGAAAAAAGCTTCTTTCATTAGTACAAATTATTGCTTCATTGCTTATTTCAGAGTTCGAAGCTTGGTCCGACTCCAAAACTATGTTTGACATTTTCCAGCCGAATGTCAGTAGTTTTCTCCTGGTGCACCAGCTTTCTTCACCATTATATAGCTGGTCGCCATGAAATAGCAAATAATAATAAAAGTGGCGTTAAAGACCAATAATGAATAAATCAATCATTGTATATATCAGACGTTTCACACACAGATCTTATCTTTTATTGAGCAAGAATCTATGCATTTGAAATTGAATTTGACAATAGGAATTTTCCAGCATCGTGTAATGATGAATCCCGATATGACTGTAATATGTGCCACTGGACACGAATCTTAATCATTGTGATCTTGTAATACGTAGAAGACTTGGAGAAAATTAAAGCAACTTAGCTTTCAACTGTTATCTACCATTCTAAAGAAAACCTAGGTATTTAGTAATACCTTAGAATTGCAAGGACCAAGCAACATAGAAGGGACCTATTTTTGAAGGTTGATGTGTCCATTATATTACATATGTGGCAACCTTTTGTAAAAGTCTTGTACTTAGTTAAACATTAGTTATTGTTTAAGTTCCATTGCTAACTTAAAGTCGACACCTTATAATGTAGAATATCTTTTTTGAATAGAAAAGGGTGTTTTAGATTTTTGACGATTGCAAAATTTCCGAGAAAGAATCGAGCAGTCCCTCTTCGAATGCAGCATTCACTATCTTAATAGATATGTCTTTGACAAGCAATACTGTGAACCACTGACAGTGTCTTTAAAGATCCAATGTGAAAAAATGTCAAAAATGGGTTACAGAGTATTGTCCCTGCTAAACTGAAGTGTGCATGTTTCAGGTCTGTGATTCCCAGTGAAGATAACTTTTTTTAGTTAAAACATTCGAGGAACACAGTCTGTAGAATGAAACAAAAGTTAAAGATGATGCTAGTCTTGGCGTAAACTCAAAAATTTATTTAATCGGAACTGGTTAGATATGAAATGAAGTCACAAGACACATGCGAAAAGTCGCTGCTTGAAAAGGCAGAGTTGCCCTTCGTACAACTTAAACACGTAGTCCAACAATGGCTCAATGATCTACAGCATAATAAAAATATCACAAAGTTCACTATTAAAGAAATAACATGAATAAAACTTTTAGCCATTATAGATTTTTATATGTAAAAAAAAACCCACAGCATTAATAGCTTACCTTCATAAAAAATTACAGGAACTATATTCATAGACAACCGATTACGAGCGACCAAACAGGTCAATCTTAAACATCAAATCATCCCGTCTTTTTCTACTGAGTTCTTTGAGTTTCTCGTTTGCTTTTTTCTCTGGCTTATTTACGCATGACATAACACCTTAATTTCATGTTTTAATATATATATTATATATACGTGTGTCATGTGCATCAATATGCAATATGGGGTAAACGTCAAGGAAACAGCAATCTAGCAACATAAATACCAAAAGATATGTGTTTGGTTTGAATGGAAGCCAGATATATGCGAGGTTTTTTTTTTCACTCAACGAGATAGCATCCCAACGACAAAAATGTATTATAACGAACTATGCACTCGGCTACTGTTCTTTTTTTTTACACTCTTTTTAAAACCTCTTGCTATATTCAATTTGAAAGATAAAAAACAAAACTATCTATCAAACGAAAACTGGATCAAGTGAGAAAAAAGCTTCTTTCATTAGTACAAATCATTGCTTCATTGCTTATTTCAGAGTTCGAAGCTTGGTCCGACTCCAAAACTATGTTTGACATTTTCCAGCCGAATGTCAGTAGTTTTCTCCTGGTGCACCAGCTTTCTTCGCCATTATATAGCTGGTCGCCATGAAAAAGCAAATACTAATAAAAGTGGCGTTAAAGACCAATAATGAATAAATCAATCATTGTATATATCAGACGTTTCACACACAGATCTTATCTTTTATTGAGCAAGAATCTATGCATTTGAAATTGAATTTGACAATAGGAATTTTCCAGCATCGTGTAATGATGAATCCCGATATGACTGTAATATGTGCCACTGGACACGAATCTTAATCTTTGTGATCTTGTAATACGTAGAAGACTGGGAGAAAATTAAAGCAACTTAGCTTTCAACTGTTATCTACCATTCTAAAGAAAACCTAGGTATTTAGTAATACCTTAGAATTGCAAGGACTAAGCAACATAGAAGGGACCTATTTTTGAAGGTTGATGTGTCCATCATATTACATCTGTTGAAACCTTTTGTAAAAGTCTTGTACTTAGTTAAACATTAGTTATTATGTAAGTTCCATTGCTAACTTAAAGTCGACACCTTATAATGTAGAATATCTTTTTTGAATAGAAAAGGGTGTTTTAGATTTTTGACGATTGCAAAATTTCCGAGAAAGAATCGAGCAGTCCCTCTTCGAATGCAGCATTCACTATCTTAATAGATATGTCTTTGACAAGCAATACTGTGAACCACTGACAGTGTCTTTAAAGATCCAATGTGAAAAAATGTCAAAAATGGGTTACAGAGTATTGTCCCTGCTAAACTGAAGTGTGCATGTTTCAGCTCTGTGGTTCCCAGTGAAGATATATATTTTTTTTAGTTAAAACATTCGAGGTACACAGTCTGTAGAATGAAACAAAAGTTAAAGATGATGCTAGTCTTGGCGTAAACTCAAAAATTTATTTAATCGGAACTGGTTAGATATGAAATGAAGTCACAAGACACATGCGAAAAGTCGCTGCTTGAAAAGGCAGAGTTGCCCTTCGTACAACTTAAACACGTAGTCCAACAATGGCTCAATAATCTACAGCATAATAAAAATATCACAAAGTTCACTATTAAAGAAATAACATGAATAAAACTTTTAGCCATTATAGATTTTTATATGTAAAAAAAACCCCACAGCATTAATAGCTTACCTTCATAAAAAAATACAGGAACTATATTCATAGACAACCGATTACGAGCGACCAAACAGGTCAATCTTAAACATCAAATCATCCCGTCTTTTTCTACTGAGTTCTTTGAGTTTCTCGTTTGCTTTTTTCTCTGGCTTATTTACGCATGACATAACACCTTAATTTCATGTTTTAATATATATATTATATATACGTGTGTCATGTGCATCAATATGCAATATGGGGTAAACGTCAAGGAAACAGCAATCTAGCAACATAAATACCAAAAGATATGTGTTTGGTTTGAATGGAAGCCAGATATATGCGAGTTTTTTTTTCACTCAACGAGATAGCATCCCAACGACAAAAATGTATTAAAACGAACTATGCACTCGGCTACTGTTCTTTTTTTTACACTCTTTTTAAAACCTCTTGCTATATTCAATTTGAAAGATAAAAAACAAAACATTCTATCAAACGAAAACTGGATCAAGTGAGAAAAAAGCTTATTTCATTAGTACAAATTATTGCTTCATTGCTTATTTCAGAGTTCGAAGCTTGGTCCGACTCCAAAACTATGTTTGATATTTTCCAGCCGAATGTCAGTAGTTTTCTCCTGGTGCACCAGCTTTCTTCACCATTATATAGCTGGTCGCCATGAAATAGCAAATAATAATAAAAGTGGCGTTCAAGACCAATAATGAATAAATCAATCATTGTATATATCAAACGTTTCACACACAGATCTTATCTTTTATTGAGCAAAAATCTATGCATTTGAAATTGAATTTGACAATAGGAATTTTCCAGCATCGTGTAATGATGAATCCCGATATGACTGTAATATGTGCCACTGGACACGAATCTTAATCTTTGTGATCTTGTAATACGTAGAAGACTGGGAGAAAATTAAAGCAACTTAGCTTTCAACTGTTATCTACCATTCTAAAGAAAACCTAGGTATTTAGTAATACCTTAGAATTGCAAGGACCAAGCAACATAGAAGGGACCTATTTATCAAGGTTGATGTGTCCATCATATTACATATGTGGCAACCTCTTGTAAAAGTCTAGTACTTAGTTAAACATTAGTTATTATTTAAGTTCCATTGCTAACTTAAAGTCGACACCTTATAATGTAGAATATCTTTTTTGAATAGAAAAGGGTGTTTTAGATTTTTGACGATTGCAAAATTTCCGAGAAAGAATCGAGCAGTCCCTCTTCGAATGCAGCATTCACTATCTTAATAGATATGTCTTTGACAAGCAATACTGTGAACCACTGACAGTGTCTTTAAAGATCCAATGTGAAAAAATGTCAAAAATGGGTTACAGAGTATTGTCCCTGCTAAACTGAAGTGTGCATGTTTCAGCTCTGTGGTTCCCAGTGAAGATATATTTTTTTTTAGTTAAAACATTCGAGGTACACAGTCTGTAGAATGAAACAAAAGTTAAAGATGATGCTAGTCTTAGCGTTAACTCAAAAATTTATTTAATCGGAACTGGTTAGATATGAAATGAAGTCACAAGACACATGCGAAAAGTCGCTGCTTGAAAAGGCAGAGTTGCCCTTCGTACAACTTAAACACGTAGTCCAACAATGGCTCAATGATCTACAGCATAATAAAAATATCACAAAATTCACTATTAAAGAAATAACATGAATAAAACTTTTAGCCATTATAGATTTTTATATGTAAAAAAAACCACAGCATTAATAGCTTACCTTCATAAAAAATTACAGAAACTATATTCATAGACAACCGATTACGAGCGACCAAACAGGTCAATCTTAAACATCAAATCATCCCGTCTTTTTCTACTGAGTTCTTTGAGTTTCTCGTTTGCTTTTTTCTCTGGCTTATTTACGCATGACATAACACCTTAATTTCATGTTTTAATATATATATTATATATACGTGTGTCTTGTGCATCAATATGCAATATGGGGTAAACGTCAAGGAAACAGCAATCTAGCAACATAAATACCAAAAGATATGTGTTTGGTTTGAATGGAAGCCAGATATATGCGAGTTTTTTTTTCACTCAACGAGATAGCATCCCAACGACAAAAATGTATTAAAACGAACTATGCACTCGGCTACTGTTCTTTTTTTTTACACTCTTTTTAAAACCTCTTGCTATATTCAATTTGAAAGATAAAAAACAAAACTATCTATCAAACGAAAACTTGATCAAGTGAGAAAAAAAGCTTCTTTCATTAGTACAAATTATTGCTTCATTGCTTATTTCAGAGTTCGAAGCTTGGTCCGACTCCAAAACTATGTTTGACATTTTCCAGCCGAATGTCAGTAGTTTTCTCCTGGTGCACCAGCTTTCTTCACCATTATATAGCTGGTCGCCATGAAATAGCAAATAATAATAAAAGTGGCGTTAAAGATCAATAATGAATAAATCAATCATTGTATATATCAGACGTTTCACACACAGATCTTATCTTTTATTGAGCAAGAATCTATGCATTTGAAATTGAATTTGACAATAGGAATTTTCCAGCATCGTGTAATGATGAATCCCGATATGACTGTAATATGTGCCACTGGACACGAATCTTAATCTTTGTGACCTTGTAATACGTAGAAGACTGGGAGAAAATTAAAGCAACTTAGCTTTCAACTGTTATCTACCATTCTAAAGAAAACCTAGGTATTTAGTAATACCTTAGAATTGCAAGGACCAAGCAACATAGAAGGGACCTATTTTTGAAGGTTGATGTGTCCATCATATTACATATGTGGCAACCTTTTGTAAAAGTCTTGTACTTAGTTAAACATTAGTTATTATTTAAGTTCCATTGCTAACTTAAAGTCGACACCTTATAATGTAGAATATCTTTTTTGAATAGAAAAGGGTGTTTTAGATTTTTGACGATTGCAAAATTTCCGAGAAAGAATCGAGCAGTCCCTCTTCGAATGCAACATTCACTATCTGAATAGATATGTCTTTGACAAGCAATACTGTGAACCACTGACAGTGTCTTTAAAGATCCAATGTGAAAAAATGTCAAAAATGGGTTACAGAGTATTGTCCCTGCTAAACTGAAGTGTGCATGTTTCAGCTCTGTGGTTCCCAGTGAAGATATATTTTTTTTTTAGTTACAAGTGTGGACACAAATCAGTGTGGATAGTATGTTTGGATGTTTGACAGTGTTTTGTATGACATAAGAAGTTCTATGTTTTTCCCATATTATTAACTGTGTTGCACAATATGACTACCAACCTGAGCATTAGTAAAGTTGTTTATTTAATATTTAGTTTTTTTATGTTCAAAACCGGCATGGAAGAGACCCTAATTGCATTAATTGCCAAATGATTATGATAGATTATGTTCCACATCTTTGATTTTGGATACATTTTGAAGCTAGGAGAGGAACCATAACGGGTTCATTTTTTCATGATGTGATTTATTTTATATGGGAGATGGTATCCGAAAACATGTATTTGCTTACTATTTGTATGGTTCTATTTATATTACTTTGAGGAGGATCATCATGATCATAAGTAAAAGATTTCGTTTTAATGTCGAAATTGTTTCTCAGATTAGTAGACATTTTCTTGTTTTAGGAATTAATATACTCAGTTTAGAAGACATTAGTAATGACAATGCCTGACATGATGCTTGGGGCTAGATGAGCTAGAGAGTAAACTTCTGTTTTATTTTATATTAATTATATGAAAGTATTTCCTCCAAAGCAGGTCAAATCAAAAAAAAAGATTGGCCAGTATGAAAATGATATCATCAAAAGAACCTTTGTGAGCATGCAGTTGTTAATGTCTGTGTCATTTTGGTCTGTTGTGGATAGTTGTCTCATTGGCAATCATACCACATCTACTTTTTTATATTCAAAGACTCATAAAAAATATAACTGCTACAGAAGTCATCTCATAAAATTTCAAGTGGATATGAATAACTATTTAATATGACTAAAGATCTAAAAAGTTATAGTATTCAATATGAAAAAAGTATTGCAAAAATATTCTCTTTTCAATTCATTTTGTGATATGGATACAAATATAGGTAATACCAATACAGTAAGGCAGTTTTGTTGTGGTATGAAAGTGTATTTTAGTAATTGATAATTGCTGTTAATTCACAAAAATTGAGAAATAAACAAATGAATGATAAATGTTGAACATGTACAATGAAATATAGTTTTAGAATTCAATCAGGCCAAATAGGCCTTATAAATTTTTTATTTTTTTAACATACTGGATGACCATTTACACTCAGGACTAAGGTGTCATGTAGGCAGTATAGATGTATAAAATAAAGTGTAACATAACAATCAGGCATCATATTGCTATTAGCTAGAGTAGCGTTGTTTGGTAAATTTGTTTTTTAAAAATAAATTTGGCTAATGGACAAAAATGTTTGATTCAAATCTAAATAAAATGCTATTATCTCCCTATTACTTACATTGTACATAAAATGGATACAACTTTGATAATTCCTTGTACATGAGAGTTGTCTGTCAAATCTTTATTTCCCAATGAATGATTTGCATAACAATGAACTGAGCTCAAAGCAAAGCACTTTCATAATACACTTGGACAAAGAGCTCAATCCAGTGATATACTTTGTACTACGTATATACAGGTCCTTCATATCCATCCATCGACCAAAACCATATCTCAATAACATGCCATACTACGTATACATGGTTGGATCAGAAGTCCTGAAGTGAAAGACATAAATTTTATTATTGTATTTAACATGTTTAAAGTATAAATACCGGTTAAAACTTTCACAAATTTGTGGTAAAAGCATTCAGTATCTATCAACTATCAATCACTTCATGCACAAATTGATATAGGTTGAGTGCCCCTCTGTTGGAAATAAGAACATATCTCCACCTAATTTTAGTTAACTGATGAAGAAACATTCAAAACTATGAAATTTTATCTTAGACTTGCGAGTTTCTATTTACCATCACCACTGAATCAATGATATATGTAAACATACATGTATATAAGAGTAAAATTGACAAACATATATAAGACTAAAACTGACATTCGGGCTTTACTCCACCTTCATTTCCCAAGTCCATGTTCAAATCTGACTTCATGATAAATTTAAATAAGATTCCATATCGATGAAATATCCCTTTGATAGACTAGCCGCAACGAAATACCAGTTTTAAAATGATAGGTGGAACCTAAATTTTAAACGATATATTCTAAATATTGCTAATACATTTCATAATAATTCTTCTGAAAACTTTGCGATATTTTTCATTATTTTGTCTTTTGTTTAAAACTGTGTATTGACCTCTAGATGTCTTTCAATTACATCCAGGTTGGCTTGGGTTGATGTCTGATTACTATACATGTTATACATCAATGTGAGATTTGTTTACATAATAACAACTATTCCTTAAAATTCAAATAAAATGGATGCAAGAAATTAAAAGTCATCCATAGGCATTCTACTTTCAATAACCAGCTGGGCCATGAGTGCTTGATAAGCTTGTCACATGTACTAAGAATAAAGTTACTTCTCAATGTCATATTAGAAATTTATGAAAATCAAACCAATAGATATAAACAATGCACCAAAGTTTAATAAGAATTGTTGATAACATTATCAGTAACTTGAAAATTCCCCCCTTTTAATATATTAAACAACCATAACTTGGAAATGTAAAATTTGTAAGATTCTATCTAAAGGCAGCAGCTTACATTACTAGATATCAACAATTCACCAATGTTTCATGAAAACTGCTGAAAGCATTTTTGAGTTAAAGTTTGAAAACTGGAATATCCCCCCTTTTTTAGGACTTGGAAACATAAATTCTAAAATTAGTAAAAAAAGAAAAGAAAGGGAGCTCACGTCGATAGATATAAACAATTCACCAAAGTTTTATGCAATTTTATCAAAGCCTTTTAAAGTTAATGTCTGACATAATTGACAACGGACGGACAGACAGACTGACAACAGTATTCCATTCTACATCCTGTAAACAGGCCTATACAATGAGAAAACGTTAAACTGTATATATATTCTGCTGTAGAAGAGCCCAACATGTTCATATTGGGATACAGTTAATATATCATGTATATTGATATAAAGATTAGAGATTTATAAAAAAACAAACTTTCATGGCATCAAAACTATAAGTATTTGCATTTGTTCTGTTGATTAATAGCTATAGTGGTCAAGTACATGAGGACTGGGATAAAATCAATTATTAATGTATACATGTATAGTTCAATTCTGATCAATTGTTCCATAGTAAAAAAAGTTGTAGTAGGCTGTTTGAAGTTTGCAGCATAAACATCTTCTTCAGGTCTGCAATTCATATAGAACAAAGTATATATGTGGTATGATTGCCAATGAAACGACTATCCACAGAGGTTCAAATAACAAAGTAAATATAGGCATCTATACAGCCTTCAAAAAAGAGAAAGAATACAGTCCAGACATGTTGCATATTTTGGCGTTAATATTGAGTCACTGATAAGGTCTTTGCATCGGAACTAAACACATTTATTCTAAAAACAGTTGTTGGCATGACACGGGTTATGTTCTTCTCATATATGTTATGATGGTATGATACTAAACCCCTAACGGGAAGGATTGTGCCTGATGTTCATATGATGAAATCATAATCTTTTAGTCAGTTTAATTGAAGTCTGGAGCTGGCATGTCAGTTAACTGCTAGTAGTCTGTTGTTATTTATGTATTATTGTCATTTTGTTTATTTTCTTTGGTTACATCTTCTGACATCAGACTCGGACTTCTCTTGAACTGAATTTTAATGTGCGTATTGTTATGCGTTTACTTTTCTACATTGGTTAGAGGTATAGGGGGAGGGTTGAGATCTCACAAACATGTTTAACCCCGCCGCATTTTTGCGCCTGTCCCAAGTCAGGAGCCTCTGGCCTTTGTTAGTCTTGTATTATTTTAATTTTAGTTTCTTGTGTACAATTTGGAAATTAGTATGGCGTTCATTATCACTGGACTAGTATATATTTGTTTAGGGGCCAGCTGAAGGACGCCTCCGGGTGCGGGAATTTCTCGCTACATTGAAGACCTGTTGGTGACCCTCTGCTGTTGTTTTTTATTTGGTCGGGTTGTGTCTTTGACACAATCCCCATTTCCATTCTCAATTTTATGTAAAATACGCAACAATTAAATTGAGAAAAAGTAATGGCCTGATTTACAACTTATTAACAACAGGTTCAACCTCTCCCCCCCCCACCCCCCAAAAACAAAGTTCTAAAGAAGGTAAGAAGTAAATAAAGCCTTTTTAACTCATTAAGAAGGATCTGGAGGGGATTCATTTCATTCCAAACAACTTTTCTTTAGGGTGGATACTTATAGGTTCAAATAACAAAGTAAATATAGGCATCTATACAGCCTTCAAAAAAGAGAAAGAATGCAGTCCAGCCATGTAAAATATGCAACAATTAAATTGAGAAAAAGTAATGGCCTGATTTACAACTTATTAACAACAGGTTCAACCTCTCCCCCCCCCAAAAAAAAACAAAGTTCTAAAGAAGGTAAGAAGTAAATAAAGCCTTTTTAACTAATTAAGGAGGATCTGGAGGGGATTCTTTTCATTCCAGACAACTTTTCTTTAGGGTGGATACTTATAAAAATTACAAAGAGTAAGGCCAACAAAAAATATATGTCTGTTTTAAGTCAGGGGACTTATTGAAATATGCAACACTATCTTTACTTTTGACACGAGTTCAGTTTATTTTTGGCTTTATGACGGATAAAATAACTAAGGGTCGGCACTCAAAATGGGGTGGGTCAGGTAACCGTAGACAGACATATATTGTTTTGGCCTAATATCTACTATGATTGCCAATGAGCCTGATGAGACTACATGTATCAACAGAGGTTCAGATGACATTGCAATTACAGGCAACCATACAGCCTTCAAATATGAGGAAAATTGTCCCGACATGAAAAGTATCCCCCCTAAAAAATGAGGAATATTTTGATGCTTTAAAATAAAGGGTGTGTGTGTGTGTTGGGGGGGGGGTCATTACCATAAGAACAACTTTTCTAAAAGATGATTCCACATATATTCATTGTATTTTCAATGAATAATAAATATTGAAGTGTATCTCAGGCATTTGAGAACAGACTATTGAATTGAATCGGTACATCTATACATTTTTGTTCAGGGTCATTTGACATCAATTTTTTGGCCCCTCTAATCGACGTCCAATTTTTAGCTTCTCGAATTGACGTCAGGTTTATGGCCATATGCAAAGATCCAAACGCCGAGATATTTGGCCTGACATGCTGCATTATATTATATGGAAATGTCCAAAACAAATGAACAAAACCGCAAATTGGGACCGAAAAGATTTATACATGCTATACCAACTGAAACTTCGATTGTCTGAGAGAGATGTAAAGACAGTTATAGGTCAATATTTTCACAACAAAAAAAAAAAAAACAACTACAAATTTGTTGAAAAATATCTAACAAAGTCCAAATTATAATACTCTCAAAACAGTTAGCTTTACGTCTTTATTTTGTCCATTGTTGAAGACTGATTTTTGCCCTCTATATGTCCTATATGTCGTTTTGTTTTCTTTGTCTGACATTGGGCATGTTGGGTCCTCATTGACGTATACTCGCATGTAATTTATCAATGTGAATATGAATGAAATTCGTCAATGTAGAACGGCCTTAAGCCCCCCCACCCCCCACCCCATCCTTTTCTAGATAAAAATAAGGATGGGGTGGGGGTGTACCTTCGTGTGTACCTCCCTATTTCTTGATTCTACTGTGATATTGAGTTTGTCATATCTTTACACCGTCATTGCTAGAATTTCAAACTTCTGTGACTATACATGTAAATGTATATATTTGTTTTGTTATTGGTAAATTCGATATGGCAGTATGGTATCTGCGGAATTTCCACGTGAATGCCATGAGTAAATTGGGATATTACAATTTTCATGGCTGTAATGTACATGTAGGTCATTTAGACAGACTCAAAGAGTAAATAAACTGCGTGTCACGTTTCTGTATAATAAATTTTTAAATCAATGACCATCAATACAGTATCATAAAATTGAGCTGTTTTCATTTAGAAACACACACACACATACGTTTATCATACAACTCAAAATGTAAACAACCCCTAAAATACTAACAGATTATTACATGTCATTTTTCATATCGCATGTATTATCAGCCCTAGGTTCAATATCAGCCCAAGAGCCGCATGGCTCGAGGACTGATATTGACCGAGGGCTGATAATACAGGCGATATGAAAAATGACATGTTATGATCTTTTTATCATATGCTTCAACAGTAGAGAAAAGTAACAGATACATTTATTGATCCTTTTACGTGGTTCCCGAAAAGAAGTTGAAAAAGTAAAAAGTTCACGGACGTCGGACCCAAAATTAGATACATTCAATATGAAATCTTTCGATCATATGCCTCAACAGAGAAAAAAAAACACATTTTAATATGGACGAATCGACAAAAAAATAATATTCAACAATATACATAATGAACATTGTTTGGAAAAGTCAACTTTTTTAAAATAACTTTCTAAATCATGTTTCAGAAAAACTTAAAAAATGCATTTATTTAATATATTATTTTTTAATTCAATTGTATTATTTTACACAATTTACTTTCCAGTATTCATATAATTGTTTTGTACACTACTTTGTAATGTTTTTTTTACTGAAAACGTAGCATTGAGGTGTATTTTCCGGAATTTACCGAGTATCACCGGAATGCCATGTGATAACGTTACGGAAAGGCATGTGATAACAATCGAAGCATGTGATAAACTTTTCATATCAGCCCGCTAAGCACCAATTCGTAAAATATGGAGTTTACGTTAATTTAATGTTATTATCATACAGTAAAAATCATATGGTATTTAGTCTAAGTATATGATAAAATGTTATATTGAATCGTTCAACATACATTTATCATACGACTCAAAATGTAAACAACCCCTAAAATACAATGTTTTAAAATTGTTATAGAGAATCGTCCATAGCAGGTGATAGAATTCACGAATACACGGTTTCCGCTGATTTTGTCAGTTTAATAGTATGACTGACATTAGATGAAATAAAAATAGATATGTCAGCTGATAAAATATTCAATAGTTTTTTGTTGGTTGAATTAATGTCCTGAAATGTGATTTATGCAGCACATGTATCCCTTCACTGACCCACTGGCTTCAGGTTTGAATATAGACTATAGAGTAGAGACTAAGGGAGCTACCATTTGATTTTTATGGGGGGGGGGGGGGGGCTAGGATGAAAAATTTTGTCCTGCATTTTTTAAGCTGTAATCTCTGTCCTGCCTTTTTATTTTTCACTCTAATCGGTCCTGCCTTTTTTTTTTTTTAGTTTATCCTGACTTTTTTTACCTAAATTGTCGTCCTGAATTTTTTTTTTGCAAGTGTCACATCCTGCCTTTTTTTTAACTCAAAACTCCTGTCCTGCCTATTTTTTTCAAATTTCATCCTAGCCCCCCCCCATAAAAATCAAATGGTAGCTCCCTAAATGTGTACAAACCTGACATCTAACTATGTTGTAGAAAATGTGATCATCAATTCATCAAAAATATATACACAGAGAACAATATATTTCACAATACATATATGCATTAATCCAAATTTACATCTCTTCGTACAGTCTCAATAGAAGAATTTCCCGCCGAAATGTCATGTGATATAAACATGGAATTGTCCACACCGATACAGGTGAAATACGTAGAATAACAATTGTGGACACAGCAATAAAAATCAGATATAATGACCTTCATGACCTCTGTGTAAAGCAAAGAAAAAGTAAAAATCAATTATTAAATAAATTTGCTCGATTAACCTTGAAGTTAAGACTAATAAAAATTTGCGTCTATCGAGTGAAGCCCCTAAATAAAATAATACTGTGTTCTTGGCGACTTCCCAGCGGGATGATCGATAGAAAAGATATTTTACTATATAGTATGTTAAAAACATTCGAGGTACACAGTCTGTAGAATGAAACAAAAGTTAAAGATGATGCTAGTCTTGGCGTAAACTCAAAAATTTATTTAATCGGAACTGGTTAGATATGAAATGAAGTCACAAGACACATGCGAAAAGTCGCTGCTTGAAAAGGCAGAGTTGCCCTTCGTTCAACTTAAACACGTAGTCCAACAATGGCTCAATGATCTACAGCATAATAAAAATATCACAAAGTTCACTATTAAAGAAATAACATGAATAAAACTTTTAGCCATTATAGATTTTTATATGTAAAAAAAACCCACAGCATTAATAGCTTACCTTCATAAAAAATTACAGGAACTATATTCATAGACAACCGATTACGAGCGACCAAACAGGTCAATCTTAAACATCAAATCATTCCGTCTTTTTCTACTGAGTTCTTTGAGTTTCTCGTTTGCTTTTTTCTCTGGCTTATTTACGCATGACATAACACCTTAATTTCATGTTTTAATATATATATTATATATACGTGTGTCTTGTGCATCAATATGCAATATGGGGTAAACGTCTAGGAAACAGCAATCTAGCAATATAAATACCAAAAGATATGTGTTTGGTTTGAATGGAAGCCAGATATATGCGAGTTCTTTTTTCACTCAACGAGATAGCATCCCAACGACAAAAATGTATTGAAACGAACTAAGCACTCGGCTACTGTTCTTTTTTTTTACACTCTGTTTAAAACCTCTTGCTATATTCAATTTGAAAGATAAAAAACAAAACTATCTGTCAAACGAAAACTGGATCAAGTGAGAAAAAAGCTTCTTTCATTAGTACAAATTATTGCTTCATTGCTTATTTCAGAGTTCGAAGCTTGGTCCGACTCCAAAACTATGTTTGACATTTTCCAGCCGAATGTCAGTAGTTTTCTCCTGGTGCACCAGCTTTCTTCACCATTATATAGCTGGTCGCCATGAAATAGCAAATAATAATAAAAGTGGCGTTAAAGACCAATAATGAATAAATAAATCATTGTATATATCAGACATTTCACACACAGATCTTATCTTTTATTGAGCAAGAATCTATGCATTTGAAATTGAATTTGACAATAGGAATTTTCCAGCATCGTGTAATGATGAATCCCGATATGACTGTAATATGTGCCACTGGACACGAATCTTAATCTTTGTGATCTTGTAATACGTAGAAGACTGGGAGAAAATTAAAGCAACTTAGCTTTCAACTGTTATCTACCATTCTAAAGAAAACCTAGGTATTTAGTAATACCTTAGGATTGCAAGGACCAAGCAACATAGAAGGGACCTATTTTTGAAGGTTGATGTGTCCATCATATTACATATGTGGCAACCTTTTGTAAAAGTCTTGTACTTAGTTAAACATTAGTTATTATTTAAGTTCCATTGCTAACTTAAAGTCGACACCTTATAATGTAGAATATCTTTTTTGAATAGAAAAGGGTGTTTTAGATTTTTGACGATTGCAAAATTTCCGAGAAAGAATCGAGCAGTCCCTCTTCGAATGCAGCATTCACTATCTGAATAGATATGTCTTTGACAAGCAATACTGTGAACCACTGACAGTGTCTTTAAAGATCCAATGTGAAAAAATGTCAAAAATCGGTTACAGAGTATTGTCCCTGCTAAACTGAAGTGTGCATGTTTCAGGTCTGTGGTTCCCAGGGAAGATATTTTTTTTAGTTAAAACATTCGAGGTACACAGTCTGTAGAATGAAACAAAAGTTAAAGATGATGCTAGTCTTGGCGTAAACTCAAAAAATTATTTAATCGGAACTGGTTAGATATGAAATGAAGTCACAAGACACATGCGAAAAGTCGCTGCTTGAAAAGGCAGAGTTCCCCTTCGTACAAATTAAACACGTAGTCCAACAATGGCTCAATGATCTACAGCATAATAAAAATATCACAAAGTTCACTATTAAAGAAATAACATGAATAAAACTTTTAGCCATTATAGATTTTTATATGTAAAAAAACCCCACAGCATTAATATCTTACCTTCATAAAAAATTACAGGAACTATATTCATAGACAACCGATTACGAGCGACCAAACAGGTCAATCTTAAACATCAAATCATTCCGTCTTTTTCTACTGAGTTCTTTGAGTTTCTCGTTTGCTTTTTTCTCTGGCTTATTTACGCATGACATAACACCTTAATTTCATGTTTTAATATATATATTATATATACGTGTGTCTTGTGCATCAATATGCAATATGGGGTAAACGTCAAGGAAACAGCAATCTAGCAACATAAATACCAAAAGATATGTGTTTGGTTTGAATGGAAGCCAGATATATGCGAGTTTTTTTTCACTCAACGAGATAGCATCCCAACGACAAAAATGTATTAAAACGAACTATGCACTCGGCTACTGTTCTTTTTTTTTACACTCTTTTTAAAACCTCTTGCTATATTCAATTTGAAAGATAAAAAACAAAACTATCTATCAAACGAGAACTGGATGAAGTGAGAAAAAAGCTTCTTTCATTAGTACAAATTATTGCTTCATTGCTTATTTCAGAGATCTAAGCTTGGTCCGACTCCAAAACTATGTTTGACATTTTCCAGCCGAATGTCAGTAGTTTTCTCCTGGTGCACCAGCTTTCTTCACCATTATATAGATGGTCGCCATGAAATAGCAAATAATAGTAAAAGTGGCGTTAAAGACCAATAATGAATAAATCAATCATTGTATATATCAGACGTTTCACACACAGATCTTATCTTTTATTGAGCAAGAATCTATGCATTTGAAATTGAATTTGACAATAGGAATTTTCCAGCATCGTGTAATGATGAATCCCGATATGACTGTAATATGTGCCACTGGACACGAATCTTAATCTTTGTGATCTTGTAATACGTAGAAGAATGGGAGAAAATTAAAGCAACTTAGCTTTCAACTTTTATCTACCATTCTAAAGAAAACCTAGGTATTTAGTAATACCTTAGAATGGCAAGGACCAAGCAACATAGAAGGGACCTATTTTTGAAGGTTGATGTGTCCATCATATTACATATGTGGCAACCTCTTGTAAAAGTCTTGTACTTAGTTAAACATTAGTTATTATTTAAGTTCCATTGCTAACTTAAAGTCGACACCTTATAATGTAGAATATCTTTTTTGAATAGAAAAGGGTGTTTTAGATTTTTGACGATTGCAAAATTTCCGAGAAAGAATCGAGCAGTCCCTCTTCGAATGCAGCATTCACTATCTGAATAGATATGTCTTTGACAAGCAATACTGTGAACCACTGACAGTGTCTTTAAAGATCCAATGTGAAAAAATGTCAAAAATGGGTTACAGAGTATTGTCCCTGCTAAACTGAAGTGTGCATGTTTCAGGTCTGTGGTTCCCAGTGAAGATATTTTTTTTTAGTTAAAACATTCGAGGTACACAGTCTGTAGAATGAAACAAAAGTTAAAGATAATGCTAGTCTTGGCGTAAACTCAAAAATTTATTTAATCGGAACTGGTTAGATATGAAATGAAGTCACAAGACACATGCGAAAAGTCGCTGCTTGAAAAGACAGAGTTGCCCTTCGTACAACTTAAACACGTAGTCCAACAATGGCTCAATGATCTACAGCATAATAAAAATATCACAAAGTTCACTATTAAAGAAATAACATGAATAAAACCTTTAGCCATTATAGATTTTTATATGTAAAAAAACCCACAGCATTAATAGCTTACCTTCATAAAAAATTACAGGAACTATATTCATAGACAACCGATTACGAGCGACCAAACAGGTCAATCTTAAACATCAAATCATTCCGTCTTTTTCTACTGAGTTCTTTGAGTTTCTCGTTTGCTTTTTTCTCTGGCTTATTTACGCATGACATAACACCTTAATTTCATGTTTTAATATATATATTATATATATACGTGTGTCTTGTGCATCAATATGCAATATGGGGTAAACGTCAAGGAAACAGCAATCTAGCAACATAAATACCAAAAGATATGTGTTTGGTTTGAATGGAAGCCAGATATATGCGAGTTTTTTTTCACTCAACGAGATAGCATCCCAACGACAAAAATGTATTAAAACGAACTTTGCACTCGGCTACTGTTCTTTTTTTTTACACTCTTTTTAAAACCTCTTGCTATTTTCAATTTGAAAGATAAAAAACAAAACTATCTATCAAACGAAAACTGGATTAAGTGAGAAAAAAGCTTCTTTCATTAGTACAAATTATTGCTTCATTGCTTATTTCAGAGTTCGAAGCTTGGTCCGACTCCAAAACTATGTTTGACATTTTCCAGCCGAATGTCAGTAGTTTTCTCCTGGTGCACCAGCTTTCTTCACCATTATATAGCTGGACGCCATGAAATAGCAAATAATAATAAAAGTGGCGTTAAAGACCAATAATGAATAAATCAATCATTGTATATATCAGACGTTTCACACACAAATCTTATCTTTTATTGAACAAGAATCTATGCATTTGAAATTGAATTTGACAATAGGAATTTTCCAGCATCGTGTAATGATGAATCCCGATATGACTGTAATATGTGCCACTGGACACGAATCTTAATCTTTGTGATCTTGTAATACGTAGAAGAATGGGAGAAAATTAAAGCAACTTAGCTTTCAACTTTTATCTACCATTCTAAAGAAAACCTAGGTATTTAGTAATACCTTAGAATTGCAAGGACCAAGCAACATAGAAGGGACCTATTTTTGAAGGTTGATGTGTCCATCATATTACATATGTGGCAACCTCTTGTAAAAGTCTTGTACTTAGTTAAACATTAGTTATTATTTAAGTTCCATTGCTAACTTAAAGTCGACACCTTATAATGTAGAATATCTTTTTTGAATAGAAAAGGGTGTTTTAGATTTTTGACGATTGCAAAATTTCCGAGAAAGAATCGAGCAGTCCCTCTTCGAATGCAGCATTCACTATCTGAATAGATATGTCTTTGACAAGCAATACTGTGAACCACTGACAGTGTCTTTAAAGATCCAATGTGAAAAAATGTCAAAAATGGGTTACAGAGTATTGTCCCTGCTAAACTGAAGTGTGCATGTTTCAGGTCTGTGGTTCCCAGTGAAGATATTTTTTTTTAGTTAAAACATTCGAGGTACACAGTCTGTAGAATGAAACAAAAGTTAAAGATGATGCTAGTCTTGGCGTAAACTCAAAAATTTATTTAATCGGAACTGGTTAGATATGAAATGAAGTCACAAGACACATGCGAAAAGTCGCTGCTTGAAAAGGCAGAGTTGCCCTTCGTACAACTTAAACACGTAGTCCAACAATGGCTCAATGATCTACAGCATAATAAAAATATCACAAAGTTCACTATTAAAGAAATAACATGAATAAAACTTTTAGCCATTATAGATTTTTATATGTAAAAAAACCCACAGCATTAATAGCTTACCTTCATAAAAAATTACAGGAACTATATTCATAGACAACCGATTACGAGCGACCAAACAGGTCAATCTTAAACATCAAATCATTCCGTCTTTTTCTACTGAGTTCTTTGAGTTTCTCGTTTGCTTTTTTCTCTGGCTCATTTACGCATGACATAACACCTTAATTTCATGTTTTAATATATATATTATATATACGTGTGTCTTGTGCATCAATATGCAATATGGGGTAAACGTCAAGGAAACAGCAATCTAGCAACATAAATACCAAAAGATATGTGTTTGGTTTGAATGGAAGCCAGATATATGCGAGTTTTTTTTCACTCAACGAGATAGCATCCCAACGACAAAAATGTATTAAAACGAACTTTGCACTCGGCTACTGTTCTTTTTTTACACTCTTTTTAAAACCTCTTGCTATATTCAATTTGAAAGATAAAAAACAAAACTATCTATCAAACGAAAACTGGATCAAGTGAGAAAAAAGCTTCTTTCATTAGTACAAATTATTGCTTCATTGCTTATTTCAGAGTTCGAAGCTTGGTCCGACTCCAAAACTATGTTTGACATTTTCCAGCCGAATGTCAGTAGTTTTCTCCTGGTGCACCAGCTTTCTTCACCATTATATAGCTGGTCGCCATGAAATAGCAAATAATAATAAAAGTGGCGTTAAAGACCAATGATGAATAAATCAATCATTGTATATATCAGATGTTTCACACACAGATCTTATCTTTTATTGAGCAAGAATCTATGCATTTGAAATTGAATTTGACAATAGGAATTTTCCAGCATCGTGTAATGATGAATCCCGATATGACTGTAATATGTGCCACTGGACACAAATCTTAATCTTTGTGATCTTGTAATACGTAGAAGAATGGGAGAAAATTAAAGCAACTTAGCTTTCAACTGTTATCTACCATTCTAAAGAAAACCTAGGTATTTAGTAATACCTTAGAATGGCAAGGACCAAGCAACATAGAAGGGACCTATTTTTGAAGGTTGATGTGTCCATCATATTACATATGTGGCAACCTCTTGTAACAGTCTTGTACTTAGTTAAACATTAGTTATTATTTAAGTTCCATTGCTAACTTAAAGTCGACACCTTATAATGTAGAATATCTTTTTTGAATAGAAAAGGGTGTTTTAGATTTTTGACGATTGCAAAATTTCCGAGAAAGAATCGAGCAGTCCCTCTTCGAATGCAGCATTCACTATCTGAATAGATATGTCTTTGACAAGCAATACTGTGAACCACTGACAGTGTCTTTAAAGATCCAATGTGAAAAAATGTCAAAAATGGGTTACAGAGTATTGTCCCTGCTAAACTGAAGTGTGCATGTTTCAGGTCTGTGGTTCCCAGTGAAGATATTTTTTTTTAGTTAAAACATTCGAGGTACACAGTCTGTAGAATGAAACAAAAGTTAAAGATGATGCTAGTCTTGGCGTAAACTCAAAAATTTATTTAATCGGAACTGGTTAGATATGAAATGAAGTCACAAGACACATGCGAAAAGTCGCTGCTTGAAAAGGCAGAGTTGCCCTTCGTACAACTTAAACACGTAGTCCAACAATGGCTCAATGATCTACAGCATAATAAAAATATCACAAAGTTCACTATTAAAGAAATAACATGAATAAAACTTTTAGCCATTATAGATTTTTATATGTAAAAAAACCCACAGCATTAATAACTTACCTTCATAAAAAATTACAGGAACTATATTCATAGACAACCGATTACGAGCGACCAAACAGGTCAATCTTAAACATAAAATCATTCCGTCTTTTTCTACTGAGTTCTTTGAGTTTCTCGTTTGCTTTTTTCTCTGGCTTATATACGCATGACATAACACCTTAATTTCATGTTTTAATATATATATTATATATACGTGTGTCTTGTGCATCAATATGCAATATGGGGTAAACGTCTAGGAAACAGCAATCTAGCAATATAAATACCAAAAGATATGTGTTTGGTTTGAATGGAAGCCAGATATATGCGATTTCTTTTTTCACTCAACGAGATAGCATCCCAACGACACAAATGTATTAAAACGAACTATGCCCTCGGCTACTGTTCTTTTTTTTTTACACTCTTTTTAAAACCTCTTGCTATATTCAATTTGAAAGATAAAAAACAAAACTATCTATCAAACGAAAACTGGATCAAGTGAGAAAAAAGCTTCTTTCATTAGTACAAATTATTGCTTCATTGCTTATTTCAGAGTTCGAAGCTTGGTCCGACTCCAAAACTATGTTTGACATTTTCCAGCCGAATGTCAGTAGTTTTCTCCTGGTGCACCAGCTTTCTTCACCATTATATAGCTGGTCGCCATGAAATAGCAAATAATAATAAAAGTGGCGTTAAAGACCAATAATGAATAAATCAATCATTCTATATATCAGATGTTTCACACACAGATCTTATCTTTTATTGAGCAAGAATCTATGCATTTGAAATTGAATTTGACAATAGGAATTTTCCAGCATCGTGTAATGATGAATCCCGATATGACTGTAATATGTGCCACTGGACACGAATCTTAATCTTTGTGATCTTGTAATACGTAGAAGAATGGGAGAAAATTAAAGCAACTTAGCTTTCAACTTTTATCCACCATTCTAAAGAAAACCTAGGTATTTAGTAATACCTTAGAATGACAAGGACCAAGCAACATAGAAGGGACCTATTTTTGAAGGTTGATGTGTCCATCATATTACATATGTGGCAACCTCTTGTAAAAGTCTTGTACTTAGTTAAACATTAGGTATTATTTAAGTTCCATTGCTAACTTAAAGTCGACATCTTATAATGTAGAATATCTTTTTTGAATAGAAAAGGGTGTTTTAGATTTTTGACGATTGCAAAATTTCCGAGAAAGAATCGAGCAGTCCCTCTTCGAATGCAGCATTCACTATCTGAATAGATATGTCTTTGACAAGCAATACTGTGAACCACTGACAGTGTCTTTAAAGATCCAATGTGAAAAAATGTCAAAAATGGGTTACAGAGTATTGTCCCTGCTAAACTGAAGTGTGCATGTTTCAGGTCTGTGGTTCCCAGTGAAGATATTTTTTTTTAGTTAAAACATTCGAGGTACACAGTCTGTAGAATGAAACAAAAGTTAAAGATGATGCTAGTCTTGGCGTAAACTCAAAAATTTATTTAATCGGAACTGGTTAGATATGAAATGAAGTCACAAGACACATGCGAAAAGTCGCTGCTTGAAAAGGCAGAGTTGCCCTTCGTACAACTTAAACACGTAGTCCAACAATGGCTCAATGATCTACAGCATAATGAAAATATCACAAAGTTCACTATTAAAGAAATAACATGAATAAAACTTTTCCATTATAGATTTTTATATGTAAAAAAACCCACAGCATTAATAACTTACCTTCATAAAAAATTACAGGAACTATATTCATAGACAACCGATTACGAGCGACCAAACAGGTCAATCGTAAACATAAAATCATTCCGTCTTTTTCTACTGAGTTCTTTGAGTTTCTCGTTTGCTTTTTTCTCTGGCTTATATACGCATGACATAACACCTTAATTTCATGTTTTAATATATATATTATATATACGTGTGTCTTGTGCATCAATATGCAATATGGGGTAAACGTCTAAGAAACAGCAATCTAGCAATATAAATACCAAAAGATATGTGTTTGGTTTGAATGGAAGCCAGATATATGCGAGTTCTTTTTTTCACTCAACGAGATAGCATCCCAACGACACAAATGTATTAAAACGAACTATGCACTCGGCTACTGTTCTTTTTTTTTTACACTCTTTTTAAAACCTCTTGCTATATTCAATTTGAAAGATAAAAAACAAAACTATCTATCAAACGAAAACTGGATCAAGTGAGAAAAAAGCTTCTTTCATTAGTACAAATTATTGCTTCATTGCTTATTTCAGAGTTCGAAGCTTGGTCCGACTCCAAAACTATGTTTGACATTTTCCAGTCGAATGTCAGTAGTTTTCTCCTGGTGCACCAGCTTTCTTCACCATTATATAGCTCGTCGCCATGAAATAGCAAATAATAATAAAAGTGGCGTTAAAGACCAATAATGAATAAATCAATCATTGTATATATCAGATGTTTCACACACAGATCTTATCTTTTATTGAGCAAGAATCTATGCATTTGAAATTGAATTTGAGAATAGGAATTTTCCAGCATCGTGTAATGATGAATCCCGATATGACTGTAATATGTGCCACTGGACACGAATCTTAATCTTTGTGATCTTGTAATACGTAGAAGAATGGGAGAAAATTAAAGCAACTTATCTTTCAACTTTTATCTACCATTCTAAAGAAAACCTAGGTATTTAGTAATACCTTAGAATTGCAAGGACCAAGCAACACAGAAGGGACCTATTTTTGAAGGTTGATGTGTCCATCATATTACATATGTGGCAACCTTTTGTAAAAGTCTTGTACTTAGTTAAACATTAGTTATTATTTAAGTTCCATTGCTAACTTAAAGTCGACACCTTATAATGTAGAATATCTTTTTTGAATAGAAAAGGGTGTTTTAGAATTTTGACGATTGCAAAATTTCCGAGAAAGAATCGAGCAGTCCCTCTTCGAATGCAGCATTCACTATCTTAATAGATATGTCTTTGACAAGCAATACTGTGAACCACTGACAGTGTCTTTAAAGATCCAATGTGAAAAAATGTCAAAAATTGGTTACAGAGTATTATCCCTGCTAAACTGAAGTGTGCATGTTTCAGCTCTGTGGTTCCCAGTGAAGATATATATTTTTTTTAGTTAAAACATTCGAGGTACACAGTCTGTAGAATGAAACAAAAGTAAAAGATGATGCTAGTCTTGGCGTAAACTCAAAAAATTATTTAATCGGAACTGGTTAGATATGAAATGAAGTCACAAGACACATGCGAAAAGTCGCTGCTTGAAAAGGCAGAGTTGCCCTTCGTACAACTTAAACACGTAGTCCAACAATGGCTCAATGATCTACAGCATAATAAAAATATCACAAAGTTCACTATTAAAGAAATAACATGAATAAAACTTTTAGCCATTATAGATTTTTATATGTAAAAAAAACCCACAGCATTAATAGCTTACCTTCATAAAAAATTACAGGAACTATATTCATAGACAACCGATTACGAGCGACTAAACAGGTCAATCTTAAACATCAAATCATTCCGTCTTTTTCTACTGAGTTCTTTAAGTTTCTCGTTTGCTTTTTTCTCTGGCTTATTTACGCATGACATAACACCTTAATTTCATGTTTTAATATATATATTATATATACGTGTGTCTTGTGCATCAATATGCAATATGGGGTAAACGTCAAGGAAACAGCAATCTAGCAACATAAATACCAAAAGATATGTGTTTGGTTTGAATGGAAGCCAGATATATGCGAGTTTTTTTTTTCACTCAACGAGATAGCATCCCAACGACAAAAATGTATTCAAACGAACTATGCACTCGGCTACTGTTCTTTTTTTTACACTCTTTTTAAAACCTCTTGCTATATTCAATTTGAAAGATAAAAAACAAAACTATCTATCAAACGAAAACTGGATCAAGTGAGAAAAAAGCTTCTTTCATTAGTACAAATTATTGCTTCATTGCTTATTTCAGAGTTCGAAGCTTGGTCCGACTCCAAAACTATGTTTGACATTTTCCAGCCGAATGTCAGTAGTTTTCTCCTGGTGCACCAGCTTTCTTCACCATTATATAGCTGGTCGCCATGAAATAGCAAATAATAATAAAAGTGGCGTTAAAGACCAATAATGAATAAATCAATCATTGTATATATCAGACGTTTCACACACAGATCTTATCTTTTATTGAGCAAGAATCTATGCATTTGAAATTGAATTTGACAATAGGAATTTTCCAGCATCGTGTAATGATGAATCCCGATATGACTGTAATATGTGCCACTGGACACGAATCTTAATCTTTGTGATCTTGTAATACGTAGAAGACTGGGAGAAAATTAAAGCAACTTAGCTTTCAACTGTTATCTACCATTCTAAAGAAAACCTAGGTATTTAGTAATACCTTAGAATTGCAAGGACCAAGCAACATAGAAGGGACCTATTTTTGAAGGTTGATGTGTCCATCATATTACATATGTGGCAACCTCTTGTAAAAGTCTTGTACTTAGTTAAACATTAGTTATTATTTAAGTTCCATTGCTAACTTAAAGTCGACACCTTATAATGTAGAATATCTTTTTTGAATAGAAAAGGGTGTTTTAGATTTTTGACGATTGCAAAATTTCCGAGAAAGAATCGAGCAGTCCCTCTTCGAATGCAGCATTCACTATCTGAATAGATATGTCTTTGACAAGCAATACTGTGAACCACTGACAGTGTCTTTAAAGATCCAATGTGAAAAAATGTCAAAAATGGGTTACAGAGTATTGTCCCTGCTAAACTGAAGTGTGCATGTTTCAGGTCTGTGGTTCCCAGTGAAGATATTTTTTTTTAGTTAAAACATTCGAGGTACACAGTCTGTAGAATGAAACAAAAGTTAAAGATGATGCTAGTCTTGGCGTAAACTCAAAAATTTATTTAATCGGAACTGGTTAGATATGAAATGAAGTCACAAGACACATGCGAAAAGTCGCTGCTTGAAAAGGCAGAGTTGCCCTTCGTACAACTTAAACACGTAGTCCAACAATGGCTCAATGATCTACAGCATAATAAAAATATCACAAAGTTCACTATTAAAGAAATAACATGAATAAAACTTTTAGCCATTATAGATTTTTATATGTAAAAAAACCCACAGCATTAATAACTTACCTTCTTAAAAAATTACAGGAACTATATTCATAGACAACCGATTACGAGCGACCAAACAGGTCAATCTTAAACATCAAATCATTCCGTCTTTTTCTACTGAGTTCTTTGAGTTTCTCGTTTGCTTTTTTCTCTGGCTTATTTACGCATGACATAACACCTTAATTTCATGTTTTAATATATATATTATATATACGTGTGTCTTGTGCATCAATATGCAATATGCGGTAAACGTCTAGGAAACAGCAATCTAGCAATATAAATACCAAAAGATATGTGTTTGGTTTGAATGGAAGCCAGATATATGCGAGTTCTTTTTTCACTCAACGAGATAGCATCCCAACGACAAAAATGTATTAAAACGAACTATGCACTCGGCTACTGTTCTTTTTTTTACACTCTTTCTCTTTTTAAAACCTCTTGCTATATTCAATTTGAAAGATAAAAAACAAAACTATCTATCAAACGAAAACTGGATCAAGTGAGAAAAAAGCTTCTTTCATTAGTACAAATTATTGCTTCATTGCTTATTTCAGAGTTCGAAGCTTGGTCCGACTCCAAAACTATGTTTGACATTTTCCAGCCGTATGTCAGTAGTTTTCTCCTGGTGCACCAGCTTTCTTCACCATTATATAGCTGGTCGCCATGAAATAGCAAATAATAATAAAAGTGGCGTTAAAGACCAATAATGAATAAATCAATCATTGTATATATCAGATGTTTCACACACAGATCTTATCTTTTATTGAGCAAGAATCTATGCATTTGAAATTGAATTTGACAATAGGAATTTTCCAGCATCGTGTAATGATGAATCCCGATATGACTGTAATATGTGCCACTGGACACAAAACTTAATCTTTGTGATCTTGTAATACGTAGAAGAATGGGAGAAAATTAAAGCAACTTAGCTTTCAACTTTTATCTACCATTCTAAAGAAAACCTAGGTATTTAGTAATACCTTAGAATGGCAAGGACCAAGCAACATAGAAGGGACCTATTTTTGAAGGTTGATGTGTCCATCATATTACATATGTGGCAACCTCTTGTAACAGTCTTGTACTTAGTTAAACATTAGTTATTATTTAAGTTCCATTGCTAACTTAAAGTCGACACCTTATAATGTAGAATATCTTTTTTGAATAGAAAAGGGTGTTTTAGATTTTTGACGATTGCAAAATTTCCGAGAAAGAATCGAGCAGTCCCTCTTCGAATGCAGCATTCACTATCTGAATAGATATGTCTTTGACAAGCAATACTGTGAACCACTGACAGTGTCTTTAAAGATCCAATGTGAAAAAATGTCAAAAATGGGTTACAGAGTATTGTCCCTGCTAAACTGAAGTGTGCATGTTTCAGGTCTGTGGTTCCCAGTGAAGATATTTTTTTTTAGTTAAAACATTCGAGGTACACAGTCTGTAGAATGAAACAAAAGTAAAAGATGATGCTAGTCTTGGCGTAAACTCAAAAATTTATTTAATCGGAACTGGTTAGATATGAAATGAAGTCACAAGACACATGCGAAAAGTCGCTGCTTGAAAAGGCAGAGTTGCCCTTCGTACAACTTAAGCACGTAGTCCAACAATGGCTCAATGATCTACAGCATAATAAAAATATTAGAAAGTTCACTATTAAAGAAATAACATGAATAAAACTTTTAGCCATTATAGATTTTTATATGTAAAAAAAACCACAACATTAATAACTTACCTTCATAACAAATTACAGGAACTATATTCATAGACAACCGATTACGAGCGACCAAACAGGTCAATCTTAAACATCAAATCATTCCGTCTTTTTCTACTGAGTTCTTTGAGTTTCTCGTTTGCTTTTTTCTCTGGCTTATTTACGCATGACATAACACCTTAATTTCATGTTTTAATATATATATAATATATACGTGTGTCTTGTGCATCAATATGCAATATGGGGTAAACGTCTAGGAAACAGCAATCTAGCAATATAAATACCAAAAGATATGTGTTTGGTTTGAATGGAAGCCAGATATATGCGAGTTCTTTTTTCACTCAACGAGATAGCATTCCAACGACACAAATGTATTGAAACGAACTATGCACTCGGCTACTGTTCTTTTTTTTTACACTCTGTTTAAAACCTCTTGCTATATTCAATTTGAAAGATAAAAAACAAAACTATCTGTCAAACGAAAACTGGATCAAGTGAGAAAAAAGCTTCTTTCATTAGTACAAATTATTGCTTCATTGCTTATTTCAGAGTTCGAAGCTTGGTCCGACTCCAAAACTATGTTTGACATTTTCCAGCCGAATGTCAGTAGTTTTCTTCTGGTGCACCAGCTTTCTTCACCATTATATAGCTGGTCGCCATGAGATAGCAAATAATAATAAAAGTGGCGTTAAAGACCAATAATGAATAAATCAATCATTGTATATATCAGACGTTTCACACACAGATCTTATCTTTTATTGAGCAAGAATCTATGCATTTGAAATTGAATTTGACAATAGGAATTTTCCAGCATCGTGTAATGATGAATCCCGATATGACTGTAATATGTGCCACTGGACACGAATCTTAATCTTTGTGATCTTGTAATACGTAGAAGAATGGGAGAAAATTAAAGCAAATTAGCTTTCAACTTTTATCTACCATTCTAAAGAAAACGTAGGCATTTAGTAATACCTTAGAATGGCAAGGACCAAGCAACATAGAAGGGACCTATTTTTGAAGGTTGATGTGTCCATCATATTACATATGTGGCAACCTCTTGTAAAAGTCTTGTACTTAGTTAAACATTAGTTATTATTTAAGTTCCATTGCTAACTTAAAGTCGACACCTTATAATGTAGAATATCTTTTTTGAATAGAAAAGGGTGTTTTAGATTTTTGACGATTGCAAAATTTCCGAGAAAGAATCGAGCAGTCCCTCTTCGAATGCAGCATTCACTATCTGAATAGATATGTCTTTGACAAGCAATACTGTGAACCACTGACAGTGTCTTTAAAGATCCAATGTGAAAAAATGTCAAAAATGGGTTACAGAGTATTGTCCCTGCTAAACTGAAGTGTGCATGTTTCAGGTCTGTGGTTCCCAGTGAAGATATTTTTTTTTAGTTAAAACATTCGAGGTACACAGTCTGTAGAATGAAACAAAAGTTAAAGATGATGGTAGTCTTGGCGTAAACTCAAAAATTTATTTAATCGGAACTGGTTAGATATGAAATGAAGTCACAAGACACATGCGAAAAGTCGCTGCTTGAAAAGGCAGAGTTGCCCTTCGTACAACTTAAACACGTAGTCCAACAATGGCTCAATGATCTACAGCATAATAAAAATATCACAAAGTTCACTATTAAAGAAATAACATGAATAAAACTTTTAGCCATTATAGATTTTTATATGTAAAAAAACCCACAGCATTTATAGCTTACCTTCATAAAAAATTACAGGAACTATATTCATAGACAACCGATTACGAGCGACCAAACAGGTCAATCTTAAACATCAAATCATTCCGTCTTTTTCTACTGAGTTCTTTGAGTTTCTCGTTTGCTTTTTTCTCTGGCTTATTTACGCATGACATAACACCTTAATTTCATGTTTTAATATATATATATTATATATACGTGTGTCTTGTGCATCAATATGCAATATGGGGTAAACGTCAAGAAAACAGCAATCTAGCAACATAAATACCAAAAGATATGTGTTTGGTTTGAATGGAAGCCAGATATATGCGAGTTTTTTTTTTCACTCAACGAGATAGCATCCCAACGACAAAAATGTATTAAAACGAACTATGCACTCGGCTACTGTTCTTTTTTTTACACTCTTTTTAAAACCTCTTGCTATATTCAATTTGAAAGATAAAAAACAAAACTATCTATCAAACGAAAACTGGATCAAGTGAGAAAAAAGCTTCTTTCATTAGTACACATTATTGCTTCATTGCTTATTTCAGAGTTCGAAGCTTGGTCCGACTCCAAAACTATGTTTGACATTTTCCAGCCGAATGTCAGTAGTTTTCTCCTGGTGCACCAGCTTTCTTCACCATTATATAGCTGGTCGCCATGAAATAGCAAATAATAATAAAAGTGGCGTTAAAGACCAATCATGAATAAATCAATCATTGTATATATCAGACGTTTCACACACAGATCTTATCTTTTATTGAGCAAGAATCTATGCATTTGAAATTGAATTTGACAATAGGAATTTTCCAGCATCGTGTAATGATGAATCCCGATATGACTGTAATATGTGCCACTGGACACGAATCTTAATCTTTGTGATCTTGTAATACGTAGAAGACTGGGAGAAAATTAAGGCAACTTAGCTTTCAACTGTTATCTACCATTCTAAAGAAAACCTAGGTATTTAGTAATACCTTAGAATTGCAAAGACCAAGCAACATAGAAGGAACCTATTTTTGAAGGTTGATGTGTCCATCATATTACATATGTGGCAACCTCTTGTAAAAGTCTTGGGCCGTGTTCACATTGACCTAAACTCGGTGTTGCGTAAGTGCAACTCACACGTAAACTAAACAAAATTACGTTCCCATTGATAAAACTCAATGTTTACATGTAGTGTAAATCATGTTTTGTCTACATGCAGTCGATACTCGATGTAGGCCTTGTGTAGATTAAGTGTACACAAAACTAGGCATTTAAAACATTAGTTTCACCGTGCATATTTAAGGAAGAAACGATTTTTTAATAAAATTGATATTTATAGCAATTATTTATGAAGTTCTTTACAGAAATATTTGTCTCAACTTGATATATTTATTTGTTTTGTTTAGAAATAAAACTTAACGTAGCTTTATTAAGCCCTTATCAAGACCCAAAGCAGCATCATTGCTGAACACATAATTCATTTGAAAATTAAAGTCTTTCCGAATTGACTTAACTTACACAGAAATATTTGCCACTGGTCTTTACTCAAACAACGATTCACTCATAAAATTACTTAAAAAGTGTGAGGTAAATGTATTGTTTGTCTAGTATCTCGGATCCGTGAAATTACACTTAAAAAGAAAAAAAAAAACATTACCCACTCCCTTTGCCAAATACTTCTTGGAGAAGAAATACCATTTGAACAAACAGAAAAGACAGAAATATAGTGATCCCTAATATATCAATCCTTCTTCTTCGTCTGTAAGCACGCTGTTGCAGCCTACGTTTTCTAATGCTTAATCGAGACATCTTTAGTATCTTTAAACTACTGCAAATCATCAAAATGGCTTTCATAAAGAAGCAACCACTTAACTTCAAAAAAAAAGGGGGGGGGGGTTGTTTTGTTTATTTATTTGAGTCAGAATTTTGCCGCGCAAACGTTTTATTCCGGTTTTTTTTTTTTTTTTCGATGCTGGTAATCAATTTTTTTTTCTTCAACATTTAACACTTTAATGTATGGGGAAACTCTTGATTCAGAATATTTTTTATCATCTGTAGAACCAGAATTGTTTTCTTTATCCAATTGGGGTTCGGAATATTTCCATTCCCCCTATTTAGAGTCAAATGGTCGTTCCCTTACTGCTAGAAAAGTTGTCCGAAAATGTTTCATTCGATTCTACGAAATGAACATTTAAATGACATAGAGTTTACAAATGTGAACAAATCTTATGTACAGGTAATTAAACAAGGTGTATAGATGTGAACAAATTTAATGTGAAACCAATGTCCAGTTCATTAAACTAATTGTGAACAAGTTTACTGTACATGGAATTTGGTGTGAACACGGCCTTGTACTTAGTTAAACATTAGTTATTATTTAAGTTCCATTGCTAACTTAAAGTCGACACCTTATAATGAAGAATATCTTTTTTGAATAGAAAAGGGTGTTTTAGATTTTTGACGATTGCAAAATTTCCGAGAAAGAATCGAGCAGTCCCTCTTCGAATGCAGCATTCACTATCTGAATAGATATGTCGTTGACAAGCAATACTGTGAACCACTGACAGTGTCTTTAAAGATCCAATGTGAAAAAATGTCAAAAATGTGTTACAGAGTATTGTCCCTGCTAAACTGAAGTGTGCATGTTTCAGCTCTGTGGTTCCCAGTGAAGATATATATTTTTTTTAGTTAAAACATTCGAGGTACACAGTCTGTAGAATGAAACAAAAGTAAAAGATGATGCTAGTCTTGGCGAAAACTCAAAAATTTATTTAATCGGAACTGGTTAGATATGAAATGAAATCACAAGACACATGCGAAAAGTCGCTGCTTGAAAAGGCAGAGTTGCCCTTCGTACAACTTAAACACGTAGTCCAACAATGGCTCAATGATCTACAGCATAATAAAAATATCACAAAGTTCACTATTAAAGAAATAACATGAATAAAACTTTTAGCCATTATAGATTTTTATATGTAAAAAAAAACACAGCATAAATAGCTTACCTTCATAAAAAATTACAGGAACTATATTCATAGACAACCGATTACGAGCGACCAAACTGGTCAATCTTAAACATCAGATCATTTCGTCTTTTTCTATTGAGTTCTTTGAGTTTCTCGTTTGCCTTTTTCTCTGGCTTATTTACGCATGACATAACACCTTAATTTCATGTTTTAATAAATATATTATATATACGTGTGTCTTGTGCATCAATATGCAATATGGGGTAAACGTCAAGGAAACAGCAATCTAGCAACATAAATACCAAAAGATATGTGTTTGGTTTGAATGGAAGCCAGATATATGCGAGTTCTTTTTTCACTCAACGAGATAGCATCCCAACGACAAAAATGTATTAAAACGAACTATGCACTCGGCTACTGTTCTTTTTTTTTACACTCTTTTTAAAACCTCTTGCTATAATCAATTTGAAAGATAAAAAACAAAACTATCTATCAAACGAAAACTGGATCAAGTGAGGAAAAAAGCTTCTTTCATTAGTACAAATTATTGCTTCATTGCTTATTTCAGAGTTCGAAGCTTGGTCCGACTCCAAAACTATGTTTGACATTTTCCAGCCGAATGTCAGTAGTTTTCTCCTGGTGCACCAGCTTTCTTCACCATTATATAGCTGGTCGCCATGAAATAGCAAATAATAATAAAAGTGGCGTTAAAGACCAATAATGAATAAATCAATCATTGTATATATCAGACGTTTCACACACAGATCTTATCTTTTATTGAGCAAGAATCTATGCATTTGAAATTGAATTTGACAATAGGAATTTTCCAGCATCGTGTAATGATGAATCCCGATATGACTGTAATATGTGCCACTAGACACAAATCTTAATCTTTGTGATCTTGTAATACGTAGAAGAATGGGAGAAAATTAAAGCAACTTAGCTTTCAACTTTTATCTACCATTCTAAAGAAAACCTAGGTATTTAGTAATACCTTAGAATGGCAAGGACCAAGCAACATAGAAGGGACCTATTTTTGAAGGTTGATGTGTCCATCATATTACATATGAGGCAACCTCTTGTAAAAGTCTTGTACTTAGTTAAACATTAGTTATTATTTAAGTTCCATTGCTAACTTAAAGTCGACACCTTAAAATGTAGAATATCTTTTTTGAATAGAAAAGGATGTTTTAGATTTCTGACGATTGCAAAATTTCCGAGAAAGAATCGAGCAGTCCCTCTTCGAATGCAGCATTCACTATCTGAATAGATATGTCTTTGACAAGCAATACTGTGAACCACTGACAGTGTCTTTAAAGATCCAATGTGAAAAAAATGTCAAAAATGGGTTACAGAGTATTGTCCCTGCTAAACTGAAGTGTGCATGTTTCAGGTCTGTGGTTCCCAGTGAAGATATTTTTTTTTAGTTAAAACATTCGAGGTACACAGTCTGTAGAATGAAACAAAAGTTAAAGATGATGCTAGTCTTGGCGTAAACTCAAAAATTTATTTAATCGGAACTGGTTAGATATGAAATGAAGTCACAAGACACATGCGAAAAGTCGCTGCTTGAAAAGGCAGAGTTGCCCTTCGTACAACTTAAACACGTAGTCCAACAATGGCTCAATGATCTACAGCATAATAAAAATATCACAAAGTTCACAATTAAAGAAATAACATGAATAAAACTTTTAGCCATTATAGATTTTTATATGTAAAAAAACCCACAGCATTAATAACTTACCTTCTTAAAAAATTACAGGAACTATATTCATAGACAACCGATTACGAGCGACCAAACAGGTCAATCTTAAACATAAATCATTCCGTCTTTTTCTACTGAGTTCTTTGAGTTTCTCGTTTGCTTTTTTCTCTGGCTTATATACGCATGACATAACACCTTAATTTCATGTTTTAATATATATATTATATATACGTGTGTCTTGTGCATCAATATGCAATATGGGGTAAACGTCTAGGAAACAGCAATCTAGCAATATAAATACCAAAAGATATGTGTTTGGTTTGAATGGAAGCCAGATATATGCGAGTTCTTTTTTCACTCAACGAGATAGCATCCCAACGACACAAATGTATTAAAACGAACTATGCACTCGGCTACTGTTCTTTTTTTTTACACTCTTTTTAAAACCTCTTGCTATATTCAATTTGAAAGATAAAAAACAAAACTATCTATCAAACGAAAACTGGATCAAGTGAGAAAAAAGCTTCTTTCATTAGTACAAATTATTGCTTCATTGCTTATTTCAGAGTTAGAAGCTTGGTCCGACTCCAAAACTATGTTTGACATTTTCCAGCCGAATGTCAGTAGTTTTCTCCTGGTGCACCAGCTTTCTTCACCATTATATAGCTGGTCGCCATGAAATAGCAAATAATAATAAAAGTGGCGTTAAAGACCAATAATGAATAAATCAATCATTGTATATATCAGACGTTTCACACACAGATCTTATCTTTTATTGAGCAAGAATCTATGCATTTGAAATTGAATTTGACAATAGGAATTTTCCAGCATCGTGTAATGATGAATCCCGATATGACTGTAATATGTGCCACTGGACACAAATCTTAATCTTTGTGATCTTGTAATACGTAGAAGAATGGGAGAAAATTAAAGCAACTTAGCTTTCAACTTTTATCTACCATTCTAAAGAAAACCTAGGTATTTAGTAATACCTTAGAATGGCAAGGACCAAGCAACATAGAAGGGACCTATTTTTGAAGGTTGATGTGTCCATCATATTACATATGAGGCAACCTCTTGTAAAAGTCTTGTACTTAGTTAAACATTAGTTATTATTTAAGTTCCATTGCTAACTTAAAGTCGACACCTTAAAATGTAGAATATCTTTTTTGAATAGAAAAGGATGTTTTAGATTTCTGACGATTGCAAAATTTCCGAGAAAGAATCGAGCAGTCCCTCTTCGAATGCAGCATTCACTATCTGAATAGATATGTCTTTGACAAGCAATACTGTGAACCACTGACAGTGTCTTTAAAGATCCAATGTGAAAAAAATGTCAAAAATGGGTTACAGAGTATTGTCCCTGCTAAACTGAAGTGTGCATGTTTCAGGTCTGTGGTTCCCAGTGAAGATATTTTTTTTTAGTTAAAACATTCGAGGTACACAGTCTGTAGAATGAAACAAAAGTTAAAGATGATGCTAGTCTTGGCGTAAACTCAAAAATTTATTTAATCGGAACTGGTTAGATATGAAATGAAGTCACAAGACACATGCGAAAAGTCGCTGCTTGAAAAGGCAGAGTTGCCCTTCGTACAACTTAAACACGTAGTCCAACAATGGCTCAATGATCTACAGCATAATAAAAATATCACAAAGTTCACAATTAAAGAAATAACATGAATAAAACTTTTAGCCATTATAGATTTTTATATGTAAAAAAACCCACAGCATTAATAACTTACCTTCTTAAAAAATTACAGGAACTATATTCATAGACAACCGATTACGAGCGACCAAACAGGTCAATCTTAAACATAAAATCATTCCGTCTTTTTCTACTGAGTTCTTTGAGTTTCTCGTTTGCTTTTTTCTCTGGCTTATATACGCATGACATAACACCTTAATTTCATGTTTTAATATATATATTATATATACGTGTGTCTTGTGCATCAATATGCAATATGGGGTAAACGTCTAGGAAACAGCAATCTAGCAATATAAATACCAAAAGATATGTGTTTGGTTTGAATGGAAGCCAGATATATGCGAGTTCTTTTTTCACTCAACGAGATAGCATCCCAACGACACAAATGTATTAAAACGAACTATGCACTCGGCTACTGTTCTTTTTTTTTACACTCTTTTTAAAACCTCTTGCTATATTCAATTTGAAAGATAAAAAACAAAACTATCTATCAAACGAAAACTGGATCAAGTGAGAAAAAAGCTTCTTTCATTAGTACAAATTATTGCTTCATTGCTTATTTCAGAGTTAGAAGCTTGGTCCGACTCCAAAACTATGTTTGACATTTTCCAGCCGAATGTCAGTAGTTTTCTCCTGGTGCACCAGCTTTCTTCACCATTATATAGCTGGTCGCCATGAAATAGCAAATAATAATAAAAGTGGCGTTTAAGACCAATAATGAATAAATCAATCATTGTATATATCAGATGTTTCACACACAGATCTTATCTTTTATTGAGCAAGAATCTATGCATTTGAAATTGAATTTGACAATAGGAATTTTCCAGCATCGTGTAATGATGAATCCCGATATGACTGTAATATGTGCCACTGGACACGAATCTTAATCTTTGTGATCTTGTAATACGTAGAAGAATGGGAGAAAATTAAAGCAACTTAGCTTTCAACTTTTATCTACCATTCTAAAGAAAACCTAGGTATTTAGTAATACCTTAGAATGGCAAGGACCAAGCAACATAGAAGGGACCTATTTTTGAAGGTTGATGTGTCCATCATATTACATATGTGGCAACCTCTTGTAAAAGTCTTGTACTTAGTTAAACATTAGTTATTATTTAAGTTCCATTGCTAACTTAAAGTCGACACCTTATAATGTAGAATATCTTTTTTGAATAGAAAAGGATGTTTTAGATTTCTGACGATTGCAAAATTTCCGAGAAAGAATCGAGCAGTCCCTCTTCGAATGCAGCATTCACTATCTTAATAGATATGTCTTTGACAAGCAATACTGTGAACCACTGACAGTGTCTTTAAAGATCCAATGTGATAAAATGTCAAAAATGGGTTACAGAGTATTGTCCCTGCTAAACTGAAGTGGGCATGTTTCAGCTCTGTGGTTCCCAGTGAAGATATATTTTTTTTAGTTAAAACATTCGAGGTACACAGTCTGTAGAATGAAACAAAAGTTAAAGATGATGCTAGTCTTGGCGTAAACTCAAAAATTTATTTAATCGGAACTGGTTAGATATGAAATGAAGTCACAAGACACATGCGAAAAGTCGCTGCTTGAAAAGGCAGAGTTGCCCTTCGTACAACTTAAACACGTAGTCCAACAATGGCTCAATGATCTACAGCATAATAAAAATATCACAAAGTTCACTATTAAAGAAATAACATGAATAAAACTTTTAGCCATTATAGATTTTTCTATGTAAAAAAAACCCACAGCATTAATAGCTTACCTTCATAAAAAATTACAGGAACTATATTCATAGACAACCGATTACGAGCGACCAAACAGGTCAATCTTAAACGACATAGCATCCCAACGACAAAAATGTATTAAAACGAACTATGCACTCGGCTACTGTTCTTTTTTTTTACACTCTTTTTAAAACCTCTTGCTATAATCAATTTGAAAGATAAAAAACAAAACTATCTATCAAACGAAAACTGGATCAAGTGAGAAAAAAGCTTCTTTCATTAGTACAAATTATTGCTTCATTGCTTATTTCAGAGTTAGAAGCTTGGTCCGACTCCAAAACTATGTTTGACATTTTCCAGCCGAATGTCAGTAGTTTTCTCCTGGTGCACCAGCTTTCTTCACCATTATATAGCTGGTCGCCATGAAATAGCAAATAATAATAAAAGTGGCGTTTAAGACCAATAATGAATAAATCAATCATTGTATATATCAGATGTTTCACACACAGATCTTATCTTTTATTGAGCAAGAATCTATGCATTTGAAATTGAATTTGACAATAGGAATTTTCCAGCATCGTGTAATGATGAATCCCGATATGACTGTAATATGTGCCACTGGACACGAATCTTAATCTTTGTGATCTTGTAATACGTAGAAGAATGGGAGAAAATTAAAGCAACTTAGCTTTCAACTTTTATCTACCATTCTAAAGAAAACCTAGGTATTTAGTAATACCTTAGAATGGCAAGGACCAAGCAACATAGAAGGGACCTATTTTTGAAGGTTGATGTGTCCATCATATTACATATGTGGCAACCTCTTGTAAAAGTCTTGTACTTAGTTAAACATTAGTTATTATTTAAGTTCCATTGCTAACTTAAAGTCGACACCTTATAATGTAGAATATCTTTTTTGAATAGAAAAGGATGTTTTAGATTTCTGACGATTGCAAAATTTCCGAGAAAGAATCGAGCAGTCCCTCTTCGAATGCAGCATTCACTATCTTAATAGATATGTCTTTGACAAGCAATACTGTGAACCACTGACAGTGTCTTTAAAGATCCAATGTGAAAAAATGTCAAAAATGGGTTACAGAGTATTGTCCCTGCTAAACTGAAGTGGGCATGTTTCAGCTCTGTGGTTCCCAGTGAAGATATATTTTTTTTAGTTAAAACATTCGAGGTACACAGTCTGTAGAATGAAACAAAAGTTAAAGATGATGCTAGTCTTGGCGTAAACTCAAAAATTTATTTAATCGGAACTGGTTAGATATGAAATGAAGTCACAAGACACATGCGAAAAGTCGCTGCTTGAAAAGGCAGAGTTGCCCTTCGTACAACTTAAACACGTAGTCCAACAATGGCTCAATGATCTACAGCATAATAAAAATATCACAAAGTTCACTATTAAAGAAATAACATGAATAAAACTTTTAGCCATTATAGATTTTTCTATGTAAAAAAAACCCACAGCATTAATAGCTTACCTTCATAAAAAATTACAGGAACTATATTCATAGACAACCGATTACGAGCGACCAAACAGGTCAATCTTAAACATCAAATCATTCCGTCTTTTTCTACTGAGTTCTTTGAGTTTCTCGTTTGCTTTTTTCTCTGGCTTATTTACGCATGACATAACACCTTAATTTCATGTTTTAATATATATATTATATATACGTGTGTCTTGTGTGCATCAATATGCAATATGGGGTAAACGTCAAGGAAACAGCAATCTAGCAATATAAATACCAAAAGATATGTGTTTGGTTTGAATGGAAGCCAGATATATGCGAGTTTTTTTTTCACTCAACGACATAGCATCCCAACGACAAAAATGTATTAAAACGAACTATGCACTCGGCTACTGTTCTTTTTTTTACACTCTTTTTAAAACCTCTTGCTATATATTTAATTTGAAAGATAAAAAACAAAACTATCTATCAAACGGAAACTTGATCAAGTGAGAAAAAAGCTTCTTTCATTAGTACAAAGTATTGCTTCATTGCTTATTTCAGAGTTCGAAGCTTGGTCCGACTCCAAAACTATGTTTGACATGTTCCAGCCGAATGTCAGTAGTTTTCTCCTGGTGCACCAGCTTTCTTCACCATTATATAGCTGGTCGCCATGAAATAGCAAATAATAATAAAAGTGGCGTTAAAGACCAATAATGAATAAATCAATCATTGTATATATCAGACGTTTCACACACAGATCTTATCTTTTATTGAGCAAGAATCTATGCATTTGAAATTGAATTTGACAATAGGAATTTTCCAGCATCGTGTAATGATGAATCCCGATATGACTGTAATATGTGCCACTGGACACGAATCTTTGTGATCTTGTAATAGTGGAGCGGCGAATGTTGAAAAAGTCGCTTAGTTAACGATTATAAATTACCTAAATACCTCATGGAATTTTAAGGTCCTAAAATGTTTATCGATTATTCAGCTTTAGAAAAATATTTGTCGTCAATATCAAATGTGGTACAAATGACGTTTAAAATAGCCTTTACTGACGTTACCCAACTTGCATCGCATACCCCACTGCCGATTCGGTAGTCAAATTTCACAACAAACCCGTTCTAAAAAATAATTTTTGAATGAAATAGGTAAATAAAGTTATTCGTGAACTTCATACAATGTAAGGGCATTTCCAAATAGTCCTAAATTTAATGCTTAATGCATCTGAAAATGGTTGAAAATAACACTGTAAAAATCATCGTTTTTCATCTAGCATTATTTGCACGTGCAGTATAGGTATATTTTAAAGGCACAACAATGAAGCCGCCGTATAATACTTCAATCGACCCGATTTACTTTTTGAAGTTAATTCCTAAAAATATAAATATTTGACTAAATATCTGCTTTTTATCCAGATTTCAAGTCCGAATATTTGTCACAGATTTACCGACATTGTTGTGGTTTCTAGTTATAGTCACACATTCAGCGATTTAGCGAAGGTCATTTGTAGTCATTTTTAAGCATATTTCTTGTTCATTTTATAATTTCCAAAGCCTTGTGATTAATTTATGTTGTTTGGTATTGTTGTATACTCGTTTTTGTTGAATTGAACTGGGAAAGTGAATTTCATTTTCGGGTTCGTTTGGTTTTCAGGTGTGTTTGATTTGTTTTTTTATTTAATCACATGGACAATTTAACAATCTCGTTAAAACGGGTCCCGCTAGATGCCAAAAAAGACCTTATTCTTGACAAAAAGTCTCTTGTTTAATCATCAAGGTATCAGTCTTTTTTACCTGATAAAATAAGTAAGACATACTGTAATTCCTCTAAACATAAGGCTAAACTTGAGAGGTACTACAGGGATGCCATTGCCTTTTTTGCTCAACAAGGACAATATAAATCTAGCATTGTATTTGCTAGCGATATTTTCATTGGAGACGCGGTTAAGACAGCGAATAACATCAAAGCATAATTAACAAGAATGTGTCCAAAGTACACGGATGCCCCACTGGCACTATCATTTTCGATGTTCCATGGACCGTGAAATTGGGGTCAACAATCTAATTTGACTTTAGAATTAGAAATATCATATCATAAGCATCAAGTGTACTAAGTTTCAAGTTGATTGGACTTAAGCTTCATCAAAAACTACCTTGACCAAAAACTTTAACCTGAAAATCCCACTTTCATTTTATATGTTCAGTTGACCGTGAAATTGGGGTCAAAAGTCTAATTTGGCTTTAAAATTAGAAAGATCATATCATAAGCAACAAGTGTACTAAGTTTCAAGTTGATTGGACTTTATCTTCATCAAAAACTACCTTGACCAAAAACTTTAACCTGCGGACGAACGAACGGACGGACGGACGGACGAACGAACGGAGCCACAGACAAGAAAACATAATGCCCCTCTACTATCGTAGGTGGGGCATAAAAATGGTTGGATAAAAGCCGACTTAAGTACATGTAGCTCCACCAAAACCAACGACAAATCGGTATGTATGTACTTTATGAAGCAGCCTCAATTTTATGACAAAAAATGGAAAATATTTATATATCTAGGTATTATTATCGTGCAAATAACCAAGTACAAATGCATATCGTTGGAAATGTCAGAAGCAATGTTGTCAACCTATTTGATAAATTTTGTTACTTGTCTCTTGACAAAGTCTTTTGAAACATTTTCTTCAGTATCAATGAATATTTCGCATGACATTCGGAGAAAATGTGCTACTCTCGCAGAGTGCCTGGTGTCAAATTGTAATAACATACTTACTCCATTTAAAGTCTTATTATGCCGGTCGTTCATGCTCTGGGTTGGTGTGACTTCACTTCAAGTTTTTTTTGGAATCGGTTAAAAGTCGGTATTCAACCTCTTTAGGACAAAAACAAGCCGTTTCGGTAATCATGTAGCCTTAGGTCACCTTACGGCCTTCAACAATGAGCAAATCCCAAATGGCCATACCGCAGTCAGCTATAAAAGGCCCCGATAAGACAGTGTAAAACAATTCAACCGAAAAGCTTTCGGCATGTGAATTTGTATTTAAGCATCACGTACTACGCACAATGTGGCAAAGCAAAGTTTGGTTGTCGGCAAATCTAGCCAACCGAAGTAATGGCTCCCCATGTGCCTTTGTTGGAAAACTGCGCAACATGACACGTTAGAGCCAGTTTTCTTTGAGGGACAAATGGCATCGGACTTTCTACAAGATCTAATTAGTTCATGTAAGGGGGAAAACATGCTAGGCAGCACGTGTTTGCAAGGAGCAGGGTCTTACTTGCACTGATTTATGTTTTTGTCAAAATGTAGGTAGTTGTAATGAAATACCATGGAAATAGTTCTTGTAATATTTGGTAACTTTATTTTAATTTGCTATAATGTTTTCGACGTTTCATTTGGTATGAAAATAAACTCATCATAGATACCATAACGGTCATGTCTCAATTTTAGGAATTTGTTCTACAACACGCTTGCACTAATTGAGTAATATATCAAACTCCATTAACTATATTAAATAAAAAGGTATCTTGTATTGAGATAGTTTGAATTCATTTTAAGAAAACTCAGTGACACGTCGAATCCTTGAAAACTGAAACGAATTTTTTCATGGCTGCATATTTGGTTTGATTTATTAGCTATGCATTTCAGATACTCTTTGAAAACTTTTCAACTATTAAAGTATTCAAGAAATGCTATTTGTCGATGTCAATTATCAATGTTAATATGTTCCTGTTTTCCATTAGGCATTAAAATTTGTATGTACCATGGACTACCTTTAAAAAAGTTAAATAAAACGTTGTTCTGACGTCATGTGCAAATATGAAAAAGATTTTGTATGAACTAACGTTTTTCTACATAATACTTCTCTTATAATTTATTGAATAGATTATTAATTTTGAAAAATATCAATGGTATTGTTTCTCTAGATGAAAGTAGGATTTTTTTAAGTGATGACCTTTGACCTTGATTTTCGATATTATTGTACCAGATTTGATATTGACGACACATATTTTCAAAAAGTACAGGATTTCAGCTTTCCAATGAGCTATTAAAATCCCATGAGGTATTTAGGTAATTTAAATTTCTAAAATTGTCCTCTCCGCCGCTCCACAATACGTAGAAGACTGGGAGAAAATTAAAGCAACTTAGCTTTCAACTGTTATCTACCATTCTAAAGAAAACCTAGGTATTTAGTAATACCTTAGAATTGCAAGGACCAAGCAACATAGAAGGGACCTATTTTTGAAGGTTGATGTGTCCATCATATTACATATGTGGCAACCTTTTGTAAAAGTCTTGTACTTAGTTAAACATTAGTTATTATTTAAGTTCCATTGCTAACTTAAAGTCGACACCTTATAATGTAGAATATCTTTTTTGAATAGAAAAGGGTGTTTTAGATTTTTGACGATTGCAAAATTTCCGAGAAAGAATCGAGCAGTCCCTCTTCGAATGCAGCATTCACTATCTTAATAGATATGTCTTTGACAAGCAATACTGTGAACCACTGACAGTGTCTTTAAAGATCCAATGTGAAAAAATGTCAAAAATGGGTTACAGAGTATTGTCCCTGCTAAACTGAAGTGGGCATGTTTCAGCTCTGTGGTTCCCAGTGAAGATATATTTTTTTTAGTTAAAACATTCGAGGTACACAGTCTGTAGAATGAAACAAAAGTTAAAGATGATGCTAGTCTTGGCGTAAACTCAAAAATTTATTTAATCGGAACTGGTTAGATATGAAATGAAGTCACAAGACACATGCGAAAAGTCGCTGCTTGAAAAGGCAGAGTTGCCCTTCGTACAACTTAAACACGTAGTCCAACAATGGCTCAATGATCTACAGCATAATAAAAATATCACAAAGTTCACTATTAAAGAAATAACATGAATAAAACTTTTAGCCATTATAGATTTTTATATGTAAAAAAAACCCACAGCATTAATAGCTTACCTTCATAAAAAATTACAGGAACTATATTCATAGACAACCGATTACGAGCGACCAAACAGATCAATCTTAAACATCAAATCATTCCGTCTTTTTCTACTGAGTTCTTTGAGTTTCTCGTTTGCTTTTTTCTCTGGCTTATTTACGCATGACATAACACCTTAATTTCATGTTTTAATATATATATTATATATATACATGTGTCTTGTGCATCAATATGCAATATGGGGTAAACGTCAAGGAAACAGCAATCTAGCAACATCAATACCAAAAGTTATGTGTTTGGTTTGAATGGAAACCAGATATATGCGAGTTTTTTTTTCACTCAACGAGATAGCATCCCAACGACAAAAATGTATTAAAACGAACTATGCACTCGGCTACTGTTCTTTTTTTACACTCTTTTTAAAACCTCTTGCTATATTCAATTTGAAAGATAAAAAACAAAACTATCTATCAAACGAAAACTGGATCAAGTGAGAAAAAAGCTTCTTTCATTAGTACAAATTATTGCTTCATTGCTTATTTCAGAGTTCGAAGCTTGGTCCGACTCCAAAACTATGTTTGACATTTTCCAGCCGAATGTCAGAAGTTTTCTCCTGGTGCACCAGCTTTCTTCACCATTATATAGCTGGTCGCCATGAAATAGCAAATAATAATAAAAGTGGCGTTAAAGACCAATAATGAATAAATCAATCATTGTATATATCAGACGTTTCACACACAGATCTTATCTTTTATTGAGGAAGAATCTATGCATTTGAAATTGAATTTGACAATAGGAATTTTCCAGCATCGTGTAATGATGAATCCCGATATGACTGTAATATGTGCCACTGGACACGAATCTTAATCTTTGTGATCTTGTAATACGTAGAAAAATGGGAGAAAATTAAAGAAACTTAGCTTTCAACTGTTATCTACCATTCTTAAGAAAACCTAGGTATTTAGTAATACCTTAGAATTGCAAGGACCAAGCAACATAGAAGGGACCTATTTTTGAAGGTTGATGTGTCCATCATATTACATATGTGGCAACCTTTTGTAAAAGTCTTGTACTTAGTTAAACATTAGTTATTATTTAAGTTCCATTGCTAACTTAAAGTCGACACCTTATAATGTAGAATATCTTTTTTGAATAGAAAAGGGTGTTTTAGATTTTTGACGATTGCAAAATTTCCGAGAAAGAATCGAGCAGTCCCTCTTCGAATGCAGCATTCACTATCTTAATAGATATGTCTTTGACAAGCAATACTGTGAACCACTGACAGTGTCTTTAAAGATCCAATGTGAAAAAATGTCAAAAATGGGTTACAGAGTATTGTCCCTGCTAAACTGAAGTGTGCATGTTTCAGCTCTGTGGTTCCCAGTGAAGATATATTTTTTTTTCAGTTAAAACATTCGAGGTACACAGTCTGTAGAATGAAACAAAAGTTAAAGATGATGCTAGTCTTGGCGTAAACTCAAAAATTGATTTAATCGGAACTGGTTAGATATGAAATGAAGTCACAAGACACATGCGAAAAGTCGCTGCTTGAAAAGGCAGAGTTGCCCTTCGTACAACTTAAACACGTAGTCCAACAATGGCTCAATGATCTACAGCATAATAAAAATATCACAAAGTTCACTATTAAGGAAATAACATGAATAAAACTTTTAGCCATTATAGATTTTTATATGTAAAAAAACCCCACAGCATTAATAGCTTACCTTCATAAAAAATGACAGGAACTATATTCATAGACAACCGATTACGAACGACCAAACAGGTCAATCTTAAACATCAAATCATTCCGTCTTTTTCTACTGAGTTCTTTGAGTTTCTCGTTTGCTTTTTTCTCTGGCTTATTTACGCATGACATAACACCTTAATTTCATGTTTTAATATATATATTATATATACGTGTGTCTTGTGCATCAATATGCAATATGGGGTAAACGTCAAGGAAACAGCAATCTAGCAACATAAATACCAAAAGATATGTGTTTGGTTTGAATGGAAGCCAGATATATGCGAGTTTTTTTTCACTCAACGAGATAGCATCCCAACGACAAAAATGTATTAAAACGAACTATGCACTCGGCTACTGTTCTTTTTTTTTACACTCTTTTTAAAACCTCTTGATATATTCAATTTGAAAGATAAAAAACAAAACTATCTATCAAACGAAACCTGGATCAAGTGAGAAGAAAGCTTCTTTCATTAGTACAAATTATTGCTTCATTGCTTATTTCAGAGTTCGAAGCTTGGTCCGACTCCAAAACTATGTTTGACATTTTCCAGCCGAATGTCAGTAGTTTTCTCCTGGTGCACCAGCTTTCTTCACCATTATATAGCTGGTTGCCATGAAATAGCAAATAATAATAAAAGTGGCGTTAAAGACCAATAATGAATAAATCAGTCATTGTATATATCAGACGTTTCACACACAGATCTTATCTTTTATTGAGCAAGAATCTATGCATTTGAAATTGAATTTGACAATAGGAATTTTCCAGCATCGTGTAATGATGAATCCCGATATGACTGTAATATGTGCCACTGGACACGAATATTAATCTTTGTGATCTTGTAATACGTAGAAGAATGGGAGAAAATTAAAGCAACTTAGCTTTCAACTGTTATCTACCATTCTAAAGAAAACCTAGGTATTTAGTAATACCTTAGAATTGCAAGGACCAAGCAACATAGAAGGGACCTATTTTTGAAGGTTGATGTGTCCATCATATTACATATGTGGCAACCTTGTGTAAAAGTCTTGTACTTAGTTAAACATTAGTTATTATTTAAGTTCCATTGCTAACTTAAAGTCGACACCTTATAATGTAGAATATCTTTTTTCAATAGAAAAGGGTGTTTTAGATTTTTGACGATTGATGATTGCAAAATTTCCGAGAAAGAATCGAGCAGTCCCTCTTCGAATGCAGCATTCACTATCTTAATAGATATGTCTTTGACAAGCAATACTGTGAACCACTGACAGTGTCTTTAAAGATCCAATGTGAAAAAATGTCAAAAATGGGTTACAGAGTATTGTCCCTGCTAAACAGAAGTGTGCATGTTTCAGCTCTGTGGTTCCCAGTGAAGATATATTTTTTTTAGTTAAAACATTCGAGGTACACAGTCTGTAGAATGAAACAAAAGTTAAAGATGATGCTAGTCTTGGCGTAAACTCAAAAATTTATTTAATCGGAACTGGTTAGATATGAAATGAAGTCACAAGACACATGCGAAAAGTCGCTGCTTGAAAAGGCAGAGTTGCCCTTCGTACAACTTAAACACGTAGTCCAACAATGGCTCAATGATCTACAGCATAATAAAAATATCACAAAGTTCACTATTAAAGAAATAACATGAATAAAACTTTTAGCCATTATAGATTTTTATATGTAAAAAAAACCCACAGCATTAATAGCTTACCTTCATAAAAAATTACAGGAACTATATTCATAGACAACCGATTACGAGCGACCAAACAGATCAATCTTAAACATCAAATCATTCCGTCTTTTTCTACTGAGTTCTTTGAGTTTCTCGTTTGCTTTTTTCTCTGGCTTATTTACGCATGACATAACACCTTAATTTCATGTTTTAATATATATATTATATATATACGTGTGTCTTGTGCATCAATATGCAATATGGGGTAAACGTCAAGGAAACAGCAATCTAGCAACATAAATACCAAAAGTTATGTGTTTGGTTTGAATGGAAACCAGATATATGCGAGTTTTTTTTTTTTCACTCAACGAGATAGCATCCCAACGACAAAAATGTATTAAAACGAACTATGCACTCGGCTACTGTTCTTTTTTTTACACTCTTTTTAAAACCTCTTGCTATATTCAATTTGAAAGATTAAAAACAAAACTATCTATCAAACGAAAACTGGATCAAGTGAGAAAAAAGCTTCTTTCATTAGTACAAATTATTGCTTCATTGCTTATTTCAGAGTTCGAAGCTTGGTCCGACTCCAAAACTATGTTTGACATTTTCCAGCCGAATGTCAGAAGTTTTCTCCTGGTGCACCAGCTTTCTTCACCATTATATAGCTGGTCGCCATGAAATAGCAAATAATAATAAAAGTGGCGTTAAAGACCAATAATGAATAAATCAATCATTGTATATATCAGACGTTTCACACACAGATCTTATCTTTTATTGAGCAAGAATCTATGCATTTGAAATTGAATTTGACAATAGGAATTTTCCAGCATCGTGTAATGATGAATCCCGATATGACTGTAATATGTGCCACTGGACACGAATCTTAATCTTTGTGATCTTGTAATACGTAGAAGAATGGGAGAAAATTAAAGCAACTTAGCTTTCAACTGTTATCTCCCATTCTAAAGAAAACCTAGGTATTTAGTAATACCTTAGAATTGCAAGGACAAAGCAACATAGAAGGGACCTATTTTTTAAGGTTGATGTGTAATGTGTGAAAGTCTTGTACTTAGTAAAACATTAGTTATTATTTAAGTTCCATTGCTAACTTAAAGTCGACACCTTATAATGTAGATTATCTTTTTTGAATAGAAAAGGGTGTTTTAGATTTTTGACGATTGCAAAATTTCCGAGAAAGAATCGAGCAGTCCCTCTTCGAATGCAGCATTCGCTATCTTAATAGATATGTCTTTGACAAGCAATACTGTGAACCACTGACAGTGTCTTTAAAGATCTAATGTGAAAAAATGTCAAAAATGGGTTACAGAGTATTGTCCCTGCTAAACTGAAGTGTGCATGTTTCAGCTCTGTGGTTCCCAGTGAAGATATATTTTTTTTAGTTTTTTAGTTAAAACATTCGAGGTACACAGTCTGTAGAATGAAACAAAAGTTAAAGATGATGCTAGTCTTGGCGTAAACTCAAAAATCTATTTAATCGGAACTGGTTAGATATGAAATGAAGTCACAAGACACATGCGAAAAGTCGCTGCTGAAAAAGGCAGAGTTGCCCTTCGTACAACTTAAACACGTAGTCCAACAATGGCTCAATGATCTACAGCATAATAAAAATATCACAAAGTTCACTATTAAAGAAATAACATGAATAAAACTTTTAAACATTATAGATTTTTATATGTAAAAAAAAAACACAGCAGAAATAGCTTACCTTCATAAAAAATTACAGGAACTATATTCATAGACAACCGATTACGAGCGACCAAACAGGTCAATCTTAAACATCAGATCATTTCGTCTTTTTCCTAATGAGTTCTTTGAGTTCTCGTTTGCTTTTTTCTCTGGCTTATTTACGCATGACATAACACCTTAATTTCATGTTTTAATATATATATTATATATACGTGTGTCTTGTGCATCAATATGCAATATGAGGTAAACGTCAAGGAAACAGCAATCTAGCAACATAAATACCAAAAGATATGTGTTTGGTTTGAATGGAAGCCAGATATATGCGAGTTTTTTTTCACTCAACAAGATAGCATCACAACGACAAAAATGTATTAAAACGAACTATGCACTCGGCTACTGTTCTTTTTTTTACACTCTTTTTAAAACCTCTTGCTATATTCAATTTGAAAGATAAAAAACAAAACTATCTATCAAACGAAAACTGGATCAAGTGAGAAAAAAGCTTCTTTCATTAGTACAAATTATTGCTTCATTGATTATTTCAGAGTTAGAAGCTTGGTCCGACTTCAAAACTATGTTTGACATTTTCCAGCCGAATGTCAGTAGTTTTCTCCTGGTGCACCAGCTTTCTTCGCCATTATATAGCTGGTCGCCATGAAATAGCAAATAATAATAAAAGTGGCGTTAAAGACCAATAATGCATAAATCAATCATTGTATATATATCAGACGTTTCACACACAGATCTTATCCTTTATTGAGCAAGAATCTATGCATTTGAAATTGAATTTGACAATAGGAATTTTCCAGCATCGTGTAATGATGAATCCCGATATGACTGTAATATGTGCCACTGGACATGAATCTTAATCTTTGTGACCTTGTAATACGTAGAAGAATGGGAGAAAATTAAAGCAACTTAGCTTTCAACTTTTATCTACCATTCTCACTGGTATTAAAGAGATAATAGTAACTGCAATTACGATTATCCCAATATGGCGACGGTAGATATAGGTAAAATCTTTACACTCAATTTTCTTAAATGTAGCATGCTTTTGTCAATAGTTACCCAGCTGCAAGGTTTATCTATACCATTACATCATATTTGAATCGTAACGGTGCACTGGAATCGTCTGAGCGCTTTGAAAATTGCCGTTGAAAAATTCGGTATGATAATCGTAACTCTATGGTATTTTTCTTCTTTGATAATAGTAATTTTCTTTATCGGATAATAGTAACTGAAACATAATAAATGTGTCTTTCAGCATTTCAATGGTATTTTGTGTGTTAAAAATGCAAATGTCAAGTTTAACGATGACATAAACGCATATAAAAATAAATGAAGAAACTTACAGGTTAATATCTAGGACAAATTTACCTATATATATATATATACAGTCATGGGACTAAAGTGAGTTCCCAGTAAAAAAAAGTCCTATCATTTCAACTTGTATATCTATTTATAACTGACAACAATATGCATAACCTTTTAGTTTAAACATATTTTACTTGCAAAAGTAGCAAAAGGGATTGGACACAAGTTATAACAACATTAGAGACGTCCTCTCCCAATATAAATATAAACACAAAGTACATTAGATAATGTAGTAATGCATGTAATACATACTTCAAACAAAATTAGAAATAAAAAGAAAAAAGAAAAAAAAATACAATATAATAAGGAATAATAATGAAACAACTAGACTGAAGTGAAAGGTTGTAAAGTAGAAATTTAGAATGTTAATTGACTGCTTTAAATCTTTGTGTTATTCTGATATAAGATTGTACGGACTCAAAATGTCTTTGTTTTGCTGAAAAGAAAGGTCACCGTCGCCAGCTAAAAGAAGCTCAATGGATATAGCATAACTTTCTAATTTTGAAAACAGTATTTCTCTGGCTTCGTTGTGAAGAGAGCACTGTAAAACATAGTGTATACTATCCTCAACAGGGTGGCCACAGCTGCATGCGGGACTGGGTTTAATATTAACACGATGTAAATCTGAATTTAAAGAACTGCACATATTTCTCAAACGTGTATGAATGATATTAATTTTCTATCCCCACAACTAAAATAGGAAGGTGGCTGTATCAATTTGGACTTCATCTTTCGTTTAAAAATATTTATGTTTTGGACGTACGTATGTCGGGGGAAGGCTATTCCATTCAAAAGTAGTGGATGTGAAAAAGGATTTTCTAGTTATGTCTAGTCTATAACCGGGTACTACATAATTATTACTGTTTCGCAAATCGTAGTTAGATACTTGACCAACAAGCGGGGGCATTAAATCACAATAATAATCAGGGGCAGTCTCATTATGTATAGAATAGAACATATTGAGCATTCTGGATTTTCTTCTGTTCACAAGCAATTGCCAGCCAGTTTCAAAATATATAGCTTCCCGACTAGCAAACACGGGCAACCCAGTTACTAACCTCCCTGCTTCTAACTGAACATGTTCTAAATTGTCGGCTTCTTGTTGAGTACAACCATCCCATAACTCACATGCATATTCCATAACGGGTCTTATAAAAGTTAAATATATACGAGCAAGATAATTTCTATTCAATACATATTTCAATTTTTTAAGAACATTTAATCTCGTGCTTGCACACTTTAAAATATTTTCTATATGTGTATGGAATTTATCATTGGAATCAAAAGTAATCCCTAAGTGTTTATGACAGGAGACAAATTCTACTAATTGGTTTTGAAATTCTATTTCAATATCATCTGGGGAAGTATGGCAGGAGAATATCATAGCCTTTGTCTTATTAGGGTTAAAGTTAATAAGCCAATCTTTAGACCATACTGTAATTTGTTCTAAATCGCTGTTTAAGACATCCTCTATAGTGTAAGGGTTATTGCTGGAATAAGAAAGAGATGTATCATCAGCAAACAATCGAGTATGACTTGTCAAATTATCAGCTATGTCATTTACATAAATGAGAAATAGTAGGGGACCTAATACAGAGCCTTGCGGAACTCCTGCATTAGTATTATCAAAAGGCGAATAGGCATTTGAAACGAAAACGCTTTCAATGTTGTGTGCGCGTTTAAGTCCGTTTTTGTTTGTTTTTTTTAGGGGGAGGGGGAGGGGGGATTAGCTATATCCCATATCCCAAAAGTGCAATCCTTTCAATTCATTGCTCAAAATGAAAGTCACGTATACCACATTTTCATATGTCATATATATGTTTTGCCTCCAATATCACGTTTATATTAAAATTCTGCGCAAAATGAACAAAAGTTTCCGTCAATAACTTTATAACTGCATTATCGGATTTAACAGTTGATACCTTTATCGGTAGATATGAGTGTTCATATTTCCCTTTTCCTTATAATTCAATAAATATAGCCGTCCATTTTTTCCCCTTTGATTCCCTTTTTTCTATTTTATACTGATATAATATATGATTTTAAAAATTTACTTCAAATGTTTTGATCAAATACCCATGTATTTTATGACGTTTCTTTAAACAGTGTGTATGGTAAAGGATCTAAAATAGTCACAGTTTATTGTTACTATTGTTTATTGTTACTTTTGTTTATTGTTACTTTTGTTTATAGTTACTTTTGTTTTTTTGGTTTTTTTAGCCTTACCTATAATCTTAATACGAAGCACTTGACGGACTGAAAAAAACACACACAAATATGTATATTGATAAATTACATCAGAAGGCATAACATGTACATCATCACAGTCGGAACTTGTTTAATTACAAAGATTTTTATAGATTTTACAACAAATATTTTGTGCTTCAGAAAAATACATGACAATTAGGTTAGGCTAATTTTTGTAGAAAATAACTTATTGTATGGCAAGTATGCAAATACAAAAATGTTCCTTGTTTAGTACCTTCAATATTTGTCTCTACAATATCTTCCATGCATATGTATGCATCATACTTTTCATATACCGAGTATTTATGAATTTTTGAATTAGTTTGTTTCTAATATTGCGGAATATGCGTTATTTTATTCTCCACTTTGCAGTCATTCTTTGAATAAGTATTCCTTGTAAGACAATTTAAAGCCACATCAACTTCAATTCTTCATTTTCGGGCTTTTGGCCAAACTATAAGAGAACACAAATCCATGTTTGTCAAAGAACTCCACGTTACTTAATTTCATAATACACAAAAAATCCCAACCTTTCTCTATTCTTATATAGCATTAACTGTTTAAAGGATGTCATATTGTTATAATTCAAAATTAAATTTGTGTTGTTTATAGTTATTATCTGAGATATCGAAATTTCAGTGACAGTCATGAAGTAGCTAAAATGCCAAAAAAATATGGTATCATTAACAACGAGACAACTTTCCACAAGAGACCAACATGACTCAGATATTAACAAAAATAGGTCACCGTACGGCCTTCAACAATGAGCAAAGACCATACGGCATAGACAGCTATAAAAGGCTCCGAAATGACAATGTAAAACACTTTAGACGAGAAAACTAACGGCATTATTTATTAAAAAACTAAATTTTATGATATACTAGTATGTAGATATAGGAAGATGTGGTGTGAGTGCCAATGAGACATGCAACTCTCTATCCAAATAACAATTTATAAAAAGGTAAACCATTATAGGTCAATGTACGGCCTTCAACACGGAGCCTTGGCTCACACCGAACAACAAGCTATAAAGGGCCCCAAAATTACTAGTGTAAAAAAACAATAGCATAACATCACAACATAGAAAAACACACGTTAAAATATCAATTGGCAGACTTAATCAAAAAACATAAATTAATACACATATGTAGCTGTTTTCCTAAGAACTGTTAAAATAATATATGCATAAAAAGAAATGTCATAAGATGTTGGAAGTTTTCGTAAATAATTCATCGACATAACTTCATTATATGCTATTAGATATATGTTTTAAGTGTCAATATCAATAAAACACTTTCCAGTTACGATTATCTTTCCATTTTTAAATACCATAATTACGATTATCTTTTTTCCGAGTTACGATTATCATCCCGAATTTTTCGACGGCAATTTTCAAAGCGCTTAGACTAATCCAGTGCACCTTTACGATTCAAATATGATGTACTGGTATAGATAAACCTTGCAGCTGAGTAACTATTGACAAAACCATGCTACATTTAAGAAAAATGAGTGTAAAGATTTTACCTATATCTACCGTCGCCATATTGGGATAATCGTAATTGCAGTTACTATTATCTCTTTAATACCAGTGATTCTATAGAAAACCTAGGTATTTAGTAATACCTTAGAATTGCAAGGACAAAGCAACATAGAAGGGACCTATTTTTGAAGGTTGATGTGTCCATCATATTACATATGTGGCAACCTTTTGTAAAAGTCTTGTACTTAGTTAAACATTAGTTATTATTTAAGTTTCATTGCTAACTTAAAGTCGACACCTTATAATGTAGAATATCATTTTTCAATAGAAAAGGGTGTTTTAGATTTTTGACGATTGCAAAATTTCCGAGAAAGAATCGAGCAGTCCCTCTTCGAATGCAGCATTCACTATCTTAATAGACATGTCTTTGACAAGCAATACTGTGAACCACTGACAGTGTCTTTAAAGATCCAATGTGAAAAAATGTCAAAAATGGGTTACAGAGTATTGTCCCTGCTAAACTGAAGTGTGCATGTTTCAGCTCTGTGGTTCCCAGTGAAGACATATTTTATTTAGTTAAAACATTCGAGGTACACAGTCTGTAGAATGAAACAAAAGTTAAAGATGATGCTAGTCTTGGCGTAAACTCAAAAATTTATTTAATCGGAACTGGTTAGATATGAAATGAAGTCACAAGACACTCGCGAAAAGTCGCTGCTTGAAAAGGCAGAGTTGCCCTTCGTACAACTTAAACACGTAGTCCAACAATGGCTCAATGATCTACAGCATAATAAAAATATCACAAAGTTCACTATTAAAGAAATAACATGAATAAAACTTTTAGCCATTATAGATTTTTATATGTAAAAAAAAAACACAGCATAAATAGCTTACCTTCATAAAAAATTACAGGAACTATATTCATAGACAACCGATTACGAGCGACCAAACAGGCCAATCTTAAACATCAGATCATTTCGTCTTTTTCTATTGAGTTCTTTGAGTTTCTCGTTTGCTTTTTTCTCTGGCTTATTTACGCATGACATAACACCTTAATTTCATGTTTTAATATATATATTATATATACGTGTGTCTTGTGCATCAATATGCAATATGGGGTAAACGTCAAGGAAACAGCAATCTAGCAACATAAATACCAAAAGATATGTGTTTGGTTTGAATGGAAGCCAGATATATGCGAGTTTTTTTTCACTCAACAAGATAGCATCCCAACGACAAAAATGTATTAAAACGAACTATGCACTCGGCTACTGTTTTTTTTTACAATCTCTTTAAAACCTCTTGCTATATTCAATTTGAAAGATAAAAAAACAAAACTATCTATCAAACGAAAACTGGATCAAGTGAGAAAAAAGCTTCTTTCATTAGTACAAATTCTTGCTTCATTGATTATTTCAGAGTTAGAAGCTTGGTCCGACTTCAAAACTATGGTTGACATTTTCCAGCCGAATGTCAGTAGTTTTCTCCTGGTGCACCAGCTTTCTTCGCCATCATATAGCTGGTCGCCATGAAATAGCAAATAATAATAAAAGTGGCGTTAAAGACCAATAATGAATAAATCAATCATTGTATATATATATATCAGACGTTTCACACACAGATCTTATCCTTTATTGAGCAAGAATCTATGCATTTGAAATTGAATTTGACAATAGGAATTTTCCAGCATCGTGTAATGATGAATCCCGATATGACTGTAATATGTGCCACTGGACATGAATCTTAATCTTTGTGACCTTGTAATACGTAGAAGAATGGGAGAAAATTAAAGCAACTTAGCTTTCAACTTTTATCTACCATTCTATAGAAAACCTAGGTATTTAGTAATACCTTAGAATTGCAAGGACAAAGCAACATAGAAGGGACCTATTTTTGAAGGTTGATGTGTCCATCATATTACATATGTGGCAACCTTTTGTAAAAGTCTTGTACTTAGTTAAACATTAGTTATTATTTAAGTTTCATTGCTAACTTAAAGTCGACACCTTATAATGTAGAATATCATTTTTCAATAGAAAAGGGTGTTTTAGATTTTTGACGATTGCAAAATTTCCGAGAAAGAATCGAGCAGTCCCTCTTCGAATGCAGCATTCACTATCTTAATAGACATGTCTTTGACAAGCAATACTGTGAACCACTGACAGTGTCTTTAAAGATCCAATGTGAAAAAATGTCAAAAATGGGTTACAGAGTATTGTCCCTGCTAAACTGAAGTGTGCATGTTTCAGCTCTGTGGTTCCCAGTGAAGACATATTTTATTTAGTTAAAACATTCGAGGTACACAGTCTGTAGAATGAAACAAAAGTTAAAGATGATGCTAGTCTTGGCGTAAACTCAAAAATTGATTTAATCGGAACTGGTTAGATATGAAATGAAGTCACAAGACACTCGCGAAAAGTCGCTGCTTGAAAAGGCAGAGTTGCCCTTCGTACAACTTAAACACGTAGTCCAACACTGGCTCAATGATCTACAGCATAATAAAAATATCACAAAGTTCACTATTAAAGAAATAACATGAATAAAACTTTTAGCCATTATAGATTTTTATATGTAAAAAAAAAACACAGCATAAATAGCTTACCTTCATAAAAAATTACAGGAACTATATTCATAGACAACCGATTACGAGCGACCAAACAGGTCAATCTTAAACATCAGATCATTTCGTCTTTTTCTATTGAGTTCTTTGAGTTTCTCGTTTGCTTTTTTCTCTGGCTTATTTACGCATGACATAACACCTTAATTTCATGTTTTAATATATATATTATATATACGTGTGTCTTGTGCATCAATATGCAATATGGGGTAAACGTCAAGGAAACAGCAATCTAGCAACATAAATACCAAAAGATATGTGTTTGGTTTGAATGGAAGCCAGATATATGCGAGTTTTTTTTCACTCAACAAGATAGCATCCCAACGACAAAAATGTATTAAAACGAACTATGCACTCGGCTACTGTTTTTTTTTGCAATCTTTTTAAAACCTCTTGCTATATTCAATTTGAAAGATAAAAAAACAAAACTATCTATCAAACGAAAACTGGATCAAGTGAGAAAAAAGCTTCTTTCATTAGTACAAATTCTTGCTTCATTGATTATTTCAGAGTTAGAAGCTTGGTCCGACTTCAAAACTATGGTTGACATTTTCCAGCCGAATGTCAGTAGTTTTCTCCTGGTGCACCAGCTTTCTTCGCCATTATATAGCTGGTCGCCATGAAATAGCAAATAATAAAAAAAGTGGCGTTAAAGACCAATAATGAATAAATCAATCATTGTATATATATATCAGACGTTTCACACACAGATCTTATCCTTTATTGAGCAAGAATCTATGCATTTGAAATTGAATTTGACAATAGGAATTTTCCAGCATCGTGTAATGATGAATCCCGATATGACTGTAATATGTGCCACTTGACATGAATCTTAATCTTTGTGACCTTGTAATACGTAGAAGAATGGGAGAAAATTAAAGCAACTTAGCTTGTTACTTTTATCTACCATTCTATAGAAAACCTAGGTATTTAGTAATACCTTAGAATTGCAAGGACAAAGCAACATAGAAGGGACCTATTTTTGAAGGTTGATGTGTCCATCATATTACATAAGTGGCAACCTTTTGTAAAAGTCTTGTACTTAGTTAAACATTAGTTATTATTTAAGTTTCATTGCTAACTTAAAGTCGACACCTTATAATGTAGAATATCATTTTTCAATAGAAAAGGGTGTTTTAGATTTTTGACGATTGCAAAATTTCCGAGAAAGAATCGAGCAGTCCCTCTTCGAATGCAGCATTCACTATCTTAATAGACATGTCTTTGACAAGCAATACTGTGAACCACTGACAGTGTCTTTAAAGATCCAATGTGAAAAAATGTCAAAAATGGGTTACAGAGTATTGTCCCTGCTAAACTGAAGTGTGCATGTTTCAGCTCTGTGGTTCCCAGTGAAGACATATTTTATTTAGTTAAAACATTCGAGGTACATAGTCTGTAGAATGAAACAAAAGTTTAAGATGATGCTAGTCTTGGCGTAAACTCAAAAATTGATTTAATCGGAACTGGTTAGATATGAAATGAAGTCACAAGACACTCGCGAAAAGTCGCTGCTTGAAAAGGCAGAGTTGCCCTTCGTACAACTTAAACACGTAGTCCAACAATGGCTCAATGATCTACAGCATAATAAAAATATCACAAAGTTCACTATTAAAGAAATAACATGAATAAAACTTTTAGCCATTATAGATTTTTATATGTAAAAAAAAAACACAGCATAAATAGCTTACCTTCATAAAAAATTACAGGAACTATATTCATAGACAACCGATTACGAGCGACCAAACAGGTCAATCTTAAACATCAGATCATTTCGTCTTTTTCTATTGAGTTCTTTGAGTTTCTCGTTTGCTTTTTTCTCTGGCTTATTTACGCATGACATAACACCTTAATTTCATGTTTTAATATATATATTATATATACGTGTGTCTTGTGCATCAATATGCAATATGGGGTAAACGTCAAGGAAACAGCAATCTAGCAACATAAATACCAAAAGATATGTGTTTGGTTTGAATGGAAGCCAGATATATGCGAGTTTTTTTTCACTCAACAAGATAGCATCCCAACGACAAAAATGTATTAAAACGAACTATGCACTCGGCTACTGTTTTTTTTTGCAATCTTTTTAAAACCTCTTGCTATATTCAATTTGAAAGATAAAAAAACAAAACTATCTATCAAACGAAAACTGGATCAAGTGAGAAAAAAGCTTCTTTCATTAGTACAAATTCTTGCTTCATTGATTATTTCAGAGTTAGAAGCTTGGTCCGACTTCAAAACTATGGTTGACATTTTCCAGCCGAATGTCAGTAGTTTTCTCCTGGTGCACCAGCTTTCTTCGCCATTATATAGCTGGTCGCCATGAAATAGCAAATAATAAAAAAAGTGGCGTTAAAGACCAATAATGAATAAATCAATCATTGTATATATATATCAGACGTTTCACACACAGATCTTATCCTTTATTGAGCAAGAATCTATGCATTTGAAATTGAATTTGACAATAGGAATTTTCCAGCATCGTGTAATGATGAATCCCGATATGACTGTAATATGTGCCACTTGACATGAATCTTAATCTTTGTGACCTTGTAATACGTAGAAGAATGGGAGAAAATTAAAGCAACTTAGCTTGTTACTTTTATCTACCATTCTATAGAAAACCTAGGTATTTAGTAATACCTTAGAATTGCAAGGACAAAGCAACATAGAAGGGACCTATTTTTGAAGGTTGATGTGTCCATCATATTACATAAGTGGCAACCTTTTGTAAAAGTCTTGTACTTAGTTAAACATTAGTTATTATTTAAGTTTCATTGCTAACTTAAAGTCGACACCTTATAATGTAGAATATCATTTTTCAATAGAAAAGGGTGTTTTAGATTTTTGACGATTGCAAAATTTCCGAGAAAGAATCGAGCAGTCCCTCTTCGAATGCAGCATTCACTATCTTAATAGACATGTCTTTGACAAGCAATACTGTGAACCACTGACAGTGTCTTTAAAGATCCAATGTGAAAAAATGTCAAAAATGGGTTACAGAGTATTGTCCCTGCTAAACTGAAGTGTGCATGTTTCAGCTCTGTGGTTCCCAGTGAAGACATATTTTATTTAGTTAAAACATTCGAGGTACACAGTCTGTAGAATGAAACAAAAGTTTAAGATGATGCTAGTCTTGGCGTAAACTCAAAAATTGATTTAATCGGAACTGGTTAGATATGAAATGAAGTCACAAGACACTCGCGAAAAGTCGCTGCTTGAAAAGGCAGAGTTGCCCTTCGTACAACTTAAACACGTAGTCCAACAATGGCTCAATGATCTACAGCATAATAAAAATATCACAAAGTTCACTATTAAAGAAATAGCATGAATAAAACTTTTAGCCATTATAGATTTTTATATGTAAAAAAAAAAAACACAGCATAAATAGCTTACCTTCATAAAAAATTACAGGAACTATATTCATAGACAACCGATTACGAGCGACCAAACAGGTCAATCTTAAACATCAGATCATTTCGTCTTTTTCTATTGAGTTCTTTGAGTTTCTCGTTTGCTTTTTTCTCTGGCTTATTTACGCATGACATAACACCTTAATTTCATGTTTTAATATATATATTATATATACGTATGTCTTGTGCATCAATATGCAATATGGGGTAAACGTCAATGAAACAGCAATCTAGCAACATAAATACCAAAAGATATGTGTTTGGTTTGAATGGAAGCCAGATATATGCGAGTTTTTTTTTTCACTCAACAAGATAGCATCCCAACGACAAAACTGTATTAAAACGAACTATGCACTCGGCTACTGTTTTTTTTTTTACACTCTACTTTTTAAAACCTCTTGCTATATTCAATTCTCTGTAAGCATCAAAATATGATGGAAACCAGTGGTCACAGATTTTCATAAAACTTTTTTAAATGAATGCTTAGTGATGTAAAAACATCTTTGTCATAATAAAAAAATATTGTAATGTTCATTGCCATACAATTCATTTTCAGTAATTTACAGTAGAAACCTTTAAAATCCAACTAAGTATTTCTTCAAAACGCACCGATGAAATCCCTTGAAAATAACAGAATACAAAGTTCTCTCCTAATAGTTTTTATATGCCAAAAATCAGATATGTGTTATTTCAAATAAGAAAAATAATTCACCTTGGTCATATAGAAATTTGCTGTCAGGAGTGCAAACTTCTACTAGAGTTATTTCCCTTAGTACAACTCTTTTGTTGTTTATGTTGAAAATAAAAGTAGCTTCAGCAGCAGACACACGAAATGGTTTGCAATTTTAACACAAACTGCACTACAGATGAGTGTTCTGATGATGTAACTGATATCAACACATGTGATTGCAATGACAAAAATATAATTTTAACTGAATCTGGTCTTTTGCCAAAGAATTTTACTGATTTTTATATATGCTCAACCCATTTTAACCAATTATTGAAAAGAAACTCTGATTTGAGAAGGAGAAAAGTATGTCAGCTTCCTACTTTGATAAGTGCTCATCCTCCAGTAGCATCACATTCTGTTGTTGGTGTTAAAAAGCCAAAGCCTAGCCGCAATATCACCATCAATGATGTAGAGAAGATTCAGAAGTGTTATGGCCTCACACTTCCTATTGGAATGTTGGAACACGTAAGTTAAAAACTAAGTTATATGTGACTGTTTATTTTTTTTTTCTTTCCAATTGCCTGGTAGTTTACATTAGTTTAATATTTTTTTAAATAACACTCTAGAAATACAAAAGAGCCCCTTTTTAGCTACCATTTTAATTTTTAGGGGGGGTGTCCTGTACTTCTTTTAGTTGTAATCTGAGATTATCTCTTTCTTGCATTTTTATTTTTCATTCTATCTAGATATTGGGACCTGTTTTATTCTTTTTTTGATTTTATTCTGACTTTTTGTTTACATTATTTGTCATCCTGCCATTTTGTGGACAAAGTTGCTCATCCAGCCTTTTTTCCCTCAAAACTTCTGATGCTCCTGTCCTGCCTTTTTTTTTTATCCTTTACCCTTTAAAAATCAAATGGAAGCTTCCTAATAAGGGGAGGATCCTACATTTGAGGTACTGATTTATGTTTATATAAAACTATAGTATATCAGTGGGGTGCAATTTACATGTCAATAGGTCATACACATGAACATGTTGATCTTTTCTGTTACATGTAAGATGTCTGTAAAAACTATGTTTTGATCTTTCCAATCTCAATATAAACATAACAATTGCTGTAAAGTTTCTATTAACCATATTCATGTACATGTATATACATGTAAGTTTTCAGGAATGATTGGACCCAAATGGGAAAAAAATCCAATATATTTAAACAACCCATATGCCCTTTTAAAAAAAAAATCTTAAGAAGCACATTTCCAAATGATCAATACAGCCTATGTCAAGTCAATGCTTCTTTTTTTCAGCTGCATGCACTAGCTGCCTTATTAAAATTTCCAAGCAGTCCACAGAGATAGAAGCTGAAAGTCTGGATCAAGGAAAGTGTGAAGATGACCAGGTAAGGCAAACAAAATATTGTTTTTAAATTTACATGTACAGCAAGCTCTATAAACATAAATATGGATAAAAATAATCCAATGCATACCAATCATAACTGCTAAGTTAATTACACTTTATACAAATTCCATATAGGGTCAATGAACTCTTACCTAATTTACTGGAACAAAAAATAATCCAAAAAAAAACTTCATAAACCTGTCTGACACCAGTATCAACTTTATGAACAATTTTGTATACAACAGACACATTGCACCATAATCTGCTAAGATATAGGTCTTTAGCATATATGTTTATGCTTGATTGACTGTATGTTTGTTCAATATAAATTCTACATAGAGATGTTGAATGATGGGCAATGAGACAGCTACCCACCAAAGAACACAGATATGAACAAATGCAGGTTACTGTATGGGTTTGAAATGAAAACAATTTCTTTTGGTATGGAAAGGCTATAAAAAGAGAAAGGGCCCCTGGATAATAAAATGTAAAGCAGTCTAAAATAGAAAATAAATGTCAGGATGTACCAAAAAACATTGAATGACCAATACAATTCTTATCAATAGTATAAAAAATATACTGATTTTATATTTGTATTCAACAGATTCAGCAATGCACAAAATTGAAAACAGATGATGAAACCTGTCTCATGGAGACTGACGAGCTGGATGTGTTAACAGAAAAAGAAGATATTTGCGATAATCTTGAAAGCACAGCTAGTGTCATTTTCGATATAAATGATGTTGTTTTTTTTTGTTTTATTTTTTTGGGGGGGGGGGTCCTAAAATATTAGACAATTATAACAAGGTAAAGGATATTTTAGTCATCATTTGCATTATTTCAACACAAGAACAACATATTTATCATTTTTTGGGCACAATTCATACAAAAACAAGAAGATGTGGTATCATGGCTAACGAGTCAAATCTCCACCAGAGACCAAAGGCATTGACGTTAAAAGCTAATGGTCATTCTAATGTCTTCAACAATAAGCAAAACCCATAATTACATAGTCAGCTACAAAAGGCCCCCAAAAGACAAATGTAAAACAATGCAATGAGGAAAACTAGCATTTCCCCCCCCTCTATAAATCTGTCCCTTTTTGCAATGATTTTGAATTATAAAATTTGAATTAAAATTACCTTTGCAATTGATAAAAGTGCAAAATAAAAGCACATAGAAAATGTTCATTTTGCTAAGAAATACATTTGATTTTAACTAAAGTATATATTTGCATTTGTTTTTTCTGCATTACTTTTTTTGTTGATGTTCGATGTTTGATGTTTAAATGTAAAGATTTTATAAACAGGTTTATGTATTATATACTAGTACATGTGTCTGTGTCTTACGTACCAAAAAATATATATATATTTGTCGAACTTAAAACAAGGTTCAGGATTTTAAAAAATTTACACAAAATACATCATTATTTTTCAGATTGAAATTTCAGCATCCGAATATACAGTTACATCAGAAGAGTCAGGCAGTCAAAATTATTTATCTCAGTCACAAGTAAGTAAAATCTCCAAAATAAGTATTCTATCACTTTACATTGATTAAAGTTTATATCATTAACACTTAAACATGATCAATGTGACAACTCAAAAACAGAAATTAAAGCCGCATTCAAAAGACATGAATCCTGAAGTATATATTTTAGGCACAATTACCAGAAATTAATAGGAAACAGAATTAAAAGAAGAACATTCAAAATATATGAGCATTACATTGTTCAGTTGTTTGTGTTAATGTAAGATTGATTATCAACATATACATAATTCTTTACCGCTGCCTGTGTAATGTCTAGTGGCAAGTATTTGATGCATATTTAGAGTGAAAATAAAAACTTTAGTACAGTTATCAGGTTATATTAATCTTTTACTCAGAAAATAATTTTGTACATGTACTAATACTCTGCTGTGATACTTTACTATATATAGAATAACCATACATTGTCTCGAAATATCAATGTTATTTGTGCAAGACTAAGAAACAGGTAGAAAGCGAGGCTGTGCCGAGCATTTCTAGCTGTTTCGAGCCGAGTACACATAACTTTTATATTTAGAGACAATGTATGGTTATTCTTTATATACTGCAACTCTTATAACTGTTCTAAATGAAGTATTTAGGGTAAAAAACATCATTTCTTAATTTTGAGCGGAAGACGTCAAATTTCTGCAAACCTGTATGTTTTATTGACGTCATTAATAAAACTCTACGGAAACGCATTGTCAACGTCATAAAAAAGGTGATATACGGTCAGTGACTTTATATCACATATGAATATACGGTCAATGCAATTTGACTGCTCAAATAGCACAGTTGCAGTATATATAATAATATTAAACATGTATGAGGATAATGCAGGACTAGCTCCCTGCAGAGGTGTTTTAATTTTTTTTTCAACATTTCTGATTTTTTTGAAAGCTCTTGAAATCATAATATAACAAAGAAGATGTGGTATGACTGCCAATGAGACAACTGTCCACAAGAGACCAAAATGACACAGACATTAACAACTTGTTTTCAGGTTCTTTGATATAAATTTGGGGTTTCAAACATCACTTAACAAGAGACATTACGTCATGTGGCAAATATTTCATGCATTTTTAGGACAACAACAAATAAACAATAAATATTATTGTAAAGTTCTTTAATGAGAGAAGGAAGACTTCTTTCTGGTACTTTAGAATTATAACGTTTTTATTACAAGTTTTTGGGATTGCGCCTAAATTTGTACAGTTAGTAGGACTTTAAATTTGTTTTATGAATGTATTTCAATAGTTCATTATCAGTTTACAAAATGTATTTGTCTGTTTAAACCATTCTGCTTTCATTTTTGTTTTGAAAGGGAAGTAACTACTTACAAAATACTAAACCTATATAGTTGCTAACCCTATGCGGTAACTAACCATGTATTTTTGAGGACACTCTATATCAAATATATATAGTCACCATGTGTAATTCATTAACCAATCATATCCCCATAAATCTATAGGAGGTAAGATAAAATATATTATCATATACTTAGACTAAATAACATTTGATTTTTACTGTATGATAATAACATTAAATTAACGTAAACTCCATATTTTTCGAATTTGTGCTTAGTGGGCTGATATGAAAAGATTATCACATGCTTCGATTGTTATCACATGCCTTTCTGTAACGTTATTACATGGCATTCCGGTGATGCTCGGCAAATTCCGGAAAATACACCTCAATGCTACGTTTTCAATGAAAAACATTACACTTTTTGAAGTAGTGTATAAAACAATCATATTTGGATACTGGAAAGTATATTGTTTGAAGAATAAAATTAATAATAATAAAAAAATGTATTTAATAAACGCATGTTTTGAAAGTTTCAAACATAATTTAGAAAGTTTCTTTTAAAAAAGTTGACTTTTCCAAACAGTGTTCATTATGTATATTGTTGAATTATTTATTTTGTCGATTTGTCCATATTTTTATATTTTTCTTCTCTGTTGAGGCTTATGATAGAAAAATTTCATATCGAATTGTACTAAATCTAGGGTCCGACGTCAGTGAACTTTTCAAGCTATGAACTTCTATTTTGGAACCACGTAAAAGGATCATTTTAATGAATCTGTTATTTTTTTCCATTGTTGAAGCATATGATAAAAATATCATAACATGTAAATTTTCATATCTCATTCATTATCAGCCCTCGGTCAATATAAGTCCTAGAGCCATGCGGCTCTTGTGCTGATATAAAACCTAGGGCTGATAATACATGCGATATGAAAAATGCCATGTAAGGCAGCAACCATTTGATTTTCTGGAGGGGGGGGGGGCTATGGTTTTTTTTGGAAAAAAAAGTTTGTTTCCAGTTTTGGGAGAAAAAAATAATTTATTTTTGATTCTGAGAAAAAAAAAAATTGTTTGTTTCACCCTCAGCTGCCACTATATGTAATGCAAAAATTGAAAGAAAAAAATTGTTTTCGACTTGTTGCGAAAAAAAATAGATTGTTTTTCGCCATAGGCGAAAAAAAATATTTGTCCAGAAAAAAAAAACCATAGCCCCCCCCCCCCCCAGAAAATCAAATGGTGGCTGCCTAATAATCTGATATTATTGCCACTACAATTATCTGAAATAGATTTGTATATTTCTCATTGAGTTTCCATTGACAAAAGCTTCTGTATGAAAATAAGGAAATGTTGTAAAGTCGTGAATAAGACAACTATTTACCAAGTTGTGTCCCTTTATAATGGTACATGCAAGCAGGGGCATCATCTATGACCCATGGGCCCATTCCTCATTTATTTAATTGTAATCAGTTTTATACTTCTTTGCAGCAATCAGTCAGAAGTTATGAACGTTGCAGCTACTTGACATCTTTGAATGATTTCCTGTCATCAGTCAGATTGCAGGAATTCTCAGAAAAAGAAAGAAAAACATGGCAGTCCTACACATTTAAAACAAGAAACACCTATAAAGAAAGATTTGATGAGATTATGAACTTGATAATTGGAATTTTATTTCCAAATGATGTTGACGAAGTAATTGAAGATATAAAATGTTCCAAGCAGTTAAATGAAGAAAACAGAACTGGTCATACAGAGAAGCAGAATCCTGGCAACAAGGGAGACAAGTTCTTTCAGTTCTTGCCTCAAGAATGTCCTTCAAGGACTTACTGTCTCTACTACCAGAAGTAACATCTCATCGCTACTATGCTGCTCTCAGTCATTCAAAGAAAATAGGGCCAGCACTTCCAATTCCTGAGAAAAAATTGCATCGACAAAAATTAGATCCTGAAAGATTAGACTAATTCTTAGATTTCATTACATCCAGTCATGTTGTCCGTGATCTACCTTTTGGGGAAAAAAAACTGAAGTTTTCAGATGGAACAGTCCACAATTTACCTAACGTTGTACGTTGCATGGGTTCAGCAGACATAATACAGCAGTACAAAGCATACTGTCAGGAAAATGAAATTTTACTTTTAGGTAAGGCCAAATAAAGATATATATAGAAAAATAGACAAATTAAAGGATATCATATGGGGTATCCATCCATGACACAAAATCTAAAACAAAAACACACACAAGAAACAAAAAGCATAGGAACAGTGGAATACCATGGCACATATCTATAGCCTTTTGTAGGAAAGATGATGGAAGCATTGGTAGCCTTGGGTTTGTTCATTTGTTTGCAACCCAAATATCCCAGGTTAGAACTTTTTATATGAATAAGCTATAATTTTTATGTACAAATAATTATTTTTTACTGTAAAGATAACATATTGAAAAATATATGGTAGGGCAAGTAGGAACTTTGTTGCAAAATTCAGCTATAACAAAGAAAGAATAGAGGGTAAATGTACATGAGACAACATCTCAACATATAACATAGTTTAAATTATAATAAATATGAATGGCACACAATAAAGCAAGCTGAAGATGGTGTAATAGGCCTAGCAGACAACTTGTAAAATATTTTTAAAATGTGTAAGAGGAACCATACCATGACAATGAGTAAGAATATCACTTAAAAAATATAAAGCAAAGACATTGGCTAATGAATTTAATCGTGCCATTGGTGAGATTAAATGTGGTCAGTACACTGATGTAGTTGTGAGATATGTATTTTCCATATTCATAATGCATTTTTATACACTAAGAATAAAAGACAAACAAGTGAACATGTATATCATTAATTAATGTTGAATTAAAGATTGGCTTGTTAATTTTTTTTTATCTTGGGGTTAACCTTTGGTATAATTAATCAAATAGTGTATGTACATGTATGACTACCCTTAACAAAATTGTGTTCGAATGCCCACTCATATACTTGATATGATACTGTCTTCTGAAAACAATTTAGTATCTGTGCTCTAATTTCAGTTGTAGTTGATCAATGCTTAGGAAATGGATATTTTATAAAGGTTGTGATTTATTTTGTTTATATTCTTTTAACAGGACAGCCAAGTAACAGCCAGTATTATCCAAGATGTTATGGATAAAATTAGAGAAATTAACACCACTGACATCAAATTTCATGTATGGTCTGACAATGCTGGTTGCTACAAGTCAACAGAGATGCTTTCATTCTTATTCCATTCAGGTCTTACCCTGTCATATGACTTCTGTGAATCCCAGAATGGGAAGGGACCATGTGACCGCACTGCTGCAACCATCAAATCTTCTATTACATTACACTAGTTATTTTTCTTCTTAAAAGCATTTACAATAATTTCAGTTTATTTGCAGGCAATAGACAAGTCAGCAAAAAATGTAAAGTACATAGTTCGTGTTATAGAAGGAACTGAGTGTAGGAAAACCAAGTACACTGCTATACCTGCAATATCAAGTTATAGTAACTTCACATTTAGCGCACATGGCATTACTGCATGGAAGGCATACCAAGTTGGCACAGGTAAAAAGATAAATTTTATTTTCATAATTCCCTGCAACATGAATATCAAAATAGAAGATGTGGTATGATAGCTAATGAGACAACTATCCAAGAAGAGACCAAATGACACATAAATTAACAGCTATAGGTCACTATATGGCCTTCAATGATGAGCAAAGCCCATTGGAGTCTTTGCAGTACTCTTAGAATGCTTGTTAATTTATTATTTTCTTATCCTTTCTTTTTATAATTTCCTAATCATGATTAAGATCTCAAAACACTGATTTTCTATTGTTATCTGTAAGCAGTCAATAGAACATAACTTGATATATATGATTCAAGTATTGTTTTTTGCGATTATGTTGAAAACAACCTCACATATTTTTTAGTTTGCTCCAAGTCAGAATATAGTGTCCAAATATTATTTATGTCTTCCTGCAAACCGTTTCCTTCATGTGGGTTAGCAGGTTTAAGATCCAAATAAACAAGTTTGCTGGCACTATTTAATTCACTCCCTAACATGGGACAGTGGTGTAACAGTTTAACATCAGAACAAACTATAAAAAACAGTTCTTACTTGTCAGATTGATCAATACAAAGCAAAAAACAACTAACAATATAGACACAGACTAGATGTGGCAGCCAGGGATTATATATATCCAGCACTAGACTCAAAGTTTAGTTATATTCATTTCACACATACATTTCATGTCAATAGCTACAATATAAAGCCAATTCATGTTCACTGAGTGTAAAACAGCAACAATCAATCAATTGATCAGTTATTGTTTAAACAGTATTCTCAAATTATAAGTTAAATAATTTTATTTTCTACATTTTAGGAAAGCTAATACCTTCATCTGATATTCCAACTGTTGAAAAGTGTATTCTAAACACTTCATGTTCAGAGATAGAGGGTGAAATTGATGTGGTTTTTCACCAACTGCCACTTAAAGCTGAAAAGGAAGAAAACACCATAACATGTGCAAATGAGGGATGCACACTGTCTTTTTCATCTTTTCATGAGCTGTCAAGCCACTTAATGTTCGGCAAGTGTGAGTTTGAATTTAGGTGCCAGTTTAGTAATGGATGTGACATTACTAAGAAGACTTACATTTCAAAGATGTCCAAGTCTTTTTCAACCAACTTTCAAGTTTCATCAGCAGGGCTGACAGTTGGAATTGATGACAACTCTGATTTAGAACTTGGCTGGGCATTGAAAGAAGAAAGGAAGAACAAAAGATTTAATGTGAACCAAAAAGAATATCTTACTGAAAAATTTAATAAAGGTCTAAAAACTGGAAGAAAGGAAGATCCTTTTTTGGTATCAGAGGAAATGCTGACTGAGAGAAAAGAAGATGGAAATAGAAGATTTTCATATGATGAAATCCTTTCGGTACAGCAAATTACAAGTTTCTTTTCTAGAATGAGCAGGAAGAACAAATCGTTTGATGATTCTGTTGATGCATCAAGGGAAGAAACTATAACAACTGTCAGGAGAGAACTAACTGCAGATGAACTTAATTAAATTTCGTTTACCATCTTTATGTAAAAAACTACAAATATTTTATGCACTTATAATATGGTATGATTGTCAATGACATAAATCCTATAAATGACACATAATTCAACAACTATAGGTCATTGTAGAGTCTTTAACAATGATCAAAGCTCATACTGCATTATCAGCTATAAAAGGCCTCAAAATGACAAATTTAAATAGGTTAAAGTCGAATTGCGAAAACAATTTGTTTTTCTAATAAAAAAACCAATGAGACATCAACCTCACAGTCCATTGAACATAGACAATGATGGTAAGAGTTTCCGTTATAAGTTTTTGGTAAAAGTTTTTGGTCAAGGAAGTTTTTGATGAAATTGAACTCCAATCAACTTGAAACTTAGTACACATGTTCCCTAAGATATGATCTTTCTAATTTAACATGTCTAAATGCCAAATTAGATTTTTATACCCCAATTTCACAGTCAACTAAACATAGAAAATGATAGTGTGCATGGGGCATCTTTGGACGGTTGACACAATCTTTTTCTTGCTTAAGTTTGATAAATAATGAGATTTGGATTTCCTTTGATATTTCCAACCAAAGACAGACATTGACTTGTAATTTGTTTGCATAGTGTTTTAACACCAGTGCAAGGCTGTAGTATATTTTTTCAAAGTTGAAGTGAAGTGAGGTGCACAATGTATGCACTAACTGTTACTGGTTCTGACTAAATTTACACTTAAAATTTTCATAATTTTACCATAAAACTGTTATTTACACTCTTGAGAGTTGATAAAGTCTGAATCTTTACTGACATGGTAACCTTCACAACACCCTTTTGTTTGAGATATGCTTTTTGAGAGGATACTGGAGTAAATATTTGTATGCAGAAGCTATAAAATACATATTTTTGGCGATTTTTTTTTTTTTTTGGCTTAGGGTCATACTTATGGTTACTATGGTAGCCACAATCTTAAATTAACATTTATCTCTTCAAATAGAGTAAAATTCATATTTAGATCCAAATGAACTAAATTTTCTTCATTTTTAACTTAAAATTTGCAAATTTCAAAATTTTTGTTTTTTTTATAAATTTTCATTCACTGCCATGGCAACGCATTTTTTTTTAGAGAAATAACACTACTCCAATTTTTTGATATTTTGGACTTTATGCTTTAAGCATTATATATGCATTATTTTAAGAACATCTGTCGGTGCATTTTTTCACAGTCTATTATTAAAATTGGTAAAAAATACAATTTTCCAGAAATCCCCAAAAAGTCAAAATCATGGGTTTTGGCAGCTTCAAAAAACTGTGATAGGAACTTTTTTTTATTATGTTATATATTGTTATTATATGCTTAGCTCATTGTCTTCATGATGACAAATAAAGAATATGACCTCAGAACAGTTTGCTTTATGTTTTATATGCAAAGAAAACAGTAATTTCACTGATTGAAAGACTCTTGTAGAAGCCTTATTTGATGATGTATGGTAACCATGGCAACCACAACTCTGTGTATCAATATTATACCAAATTTCAAACAAGGGTGACATATGAGTATTAACTACCAAGTTTCATTGAAATTTGAGGTCCTCACTTTCCCACCCTATATCAGAAATTTTGATGCTTACAGAGAATGGCTCTTATAATGTAGAATATCATTTTTCAATAGAAAAGGGTGTTTTAGATTTTTGACGATTGCAAAATTTCCGAGAAAGAATCGAGCAGTCCCTCTTCGAATGCAGCATTCACTATCTTAATAGATATGTCTTTGACAAGCAATACTGTGAACCACTGACAGTGTCTTTAAAGATCCAATGTGAAAAAATGTCAAAAATGGGTTACAGAGTATTGTCCCTGCTAAACTGAAGTGTGCATGTTTCAGCTCTATGGTTCCCAGTGAAGACATATTTTTTTTAGTTAAAACATTCGAGGTACACAGTCTGTAGAATGAAACAAAAGTTAAAGATGATGCTAGTCTTGGCGTAAACTCAACAATTTATTTAATCGGAACTGGTTAGATATGAAATGAAGTCACAAGACACATGCGAAAAGTCGCTGCTTGAAAAGGCAGAGTTGCCCTTCGTACAACTTAAACACGTAGTCCAACAATGGCTCAATGATCTACAGCATATTAAAAATATCACAAAGTTCACTATTAAAGAAATAACATGAATAAAACTTTTAGCCATTATAGATTTTTATATGTAAAAAAAAAAACACAGCATAAATAGCTTACCTTCATAAAAAATTACAGGAACTATATTCATAGACAACCGATTACGAGCGACCAAACAGGTCAATCTTAAACATCAGATCATTTCGTCTTTTTCTATTGAGTTCTTTGAGTTTCTCGTTTGCTTTTTTCTCTGGCTTATTTACGCATGACATAACACCTTAATTTCATGTTTTAATATATATATTATATATACGTGTGTCTTGTGCATCAATATGCAATATGGGGTAAACATCAAGGAAACAGCAATCTAGCAACATAAATACCAAAAGATATGTGTTTGGTTTGAATGGAAGCCAGATATATGCGAGTTTTTTTTTCACTCAACAAGATAGCATCCCAACGACAAAAATGTATTAAAACGAACTATGCACTCGGCTACTGTTCTTTTTTTTACACTCTTTTTAAAACCTCTTGCTATATTCAATTTGAAAGATAAAAAAACAAAACTATCTATCAAACGAAAACTGGATCAAGTGAGAAAAAAGCTTCTTTCATTAGTACAAATTATTGCTTCATTGATTATTTCAGAGTTAGAAGCTTGGTCCGACTTCAAAACTATGTTTGACATTTTCCAGCCGAATGTCAGTAGTTTTCTCCTGGTGCACCAGCTTTCTTCGCCATTATATAGCTGGTCGCCATGAAATAGCAAATAATAATAAAAGTGGCGTTAAAGACCAATAATGAATAAATCAATCATTGTATATATATCAGACGTTTCACACACAGATCTTATCCTTTATTGAGCAAGAATCTATGCATTTGAAATTGAATTTGACAATAGGAATTTTCCAGCATCGTGTAATGATGAATCCCGATATGACTGTAATATGTGCCACTGGACATGAATCTTAATCTTTGTGACCTTGTAATACGTAGAAGAATGGGAGAAAATTAAAGCAACTTAGCTTTCAACTTTTATCTACCATTCTAGAGAAAACCTAGGTATTTAGTAATACCTTAGAATTGCAAGGACAAAGCAACATAGAAGGGACCTATTTTTGAAGGTTGATGTGTCCATCATATTACATATGTGGCAACCTTTTGTAAAAGTCTTGTACTTAGCTAAACATTAGTTATTATTTAAGTTCCATTGCTAACTTAAAGTCGACACCTTATAATGTAGAATATCATTTTTTAATAGAAAAGGGTGTTTTAGATTTTTGACGATTGCAAAATTTCCGAGAAAGAATCCAGCAGTCCCTCTTCGAATGCAGCATTCACTATCTTAATAGACATGTCTTTGACAAGCAATACTGTGAACCACTGACAGTGTCTTTAAAGATCCAATGTGAAAAAATGTCAAAAATGGGTTACAGAGTATCGTCCCTGCTAAACTGAAGTGTGCATGTTTCAGCTCTGTGGTTCCCAGTGAAGACATATTTTTTTTTAGTTAAAACATTCGAGGTACACAGTCTGTAGAATGAAACAAAAGTTAAAGATGATGGTAGTCTTGGCGTAAACTCAAAAATTTATTTAATCGGAACTTGTTAGATATGAAATGAAGTCACAAGACACATGCGAAAAGTCGCTGCTTGAAAAGGCAGAGTTGCCCTTCGTACAACTTAAACACGTAGTCCAACAATGGCTCAATGATCTACAGCATAATAAAAATATCACAAAGTTCACTATTAAAGAAATAACATGAATAAAACTTTTAGCCATTATAGATGTTTATATGTAAAAAAAAAAACACAGCATAAATAGCTTACCTTCATAAAAAATTACAGGAACTATATTCATAGACAACCGATTACGAGCGACCAAACAGGTCAATCTTAAACATCAGATCATTTCGTCTTTTTCTATTGAGTTCTTTGAGTTTCTCGTTTGCTTTTTTCTCTGGCTTATTTACGCATGACATAACACCTTAATTTCATGTTTTAATATATATATTATATATACGTGTGTCTTGTGCATCAATATGCAATATGGGGTAAACGTCAAGGAAACAGCAATCTAGCAACATAAATACCAAAAGATATGTGTTTGGTTTGAATAGAAGCCAGATATATGCGAGTTTTTTTTCACTCAACAAGATAGCATCCCAAGGACAAAAATGTATTAAAACGAACTATGCACTCGGCTACTGTTCTTTTTTTTACACTCTTTTTAAAACCTCTTGCTATATTCAATTTGAAAGATAAAAAAACAAAACTATCTATCAAACGAAAACTGGATCAAGTGAGAAAAAAGCTTCTTTCATTAGTACAAATTATTGCTTCATTGATTATTTCAGAGTTAGAAGCTTGGTCCGACTTCAAAACTATGTTTGACATTTTCCAGCCGAATGTCAGTAGTTTTCTCCTGGTGCACCAGCTTTCTTCGCCATTATATAGCTGGTCGCCATGAAATAGCAAATAATAATAAAAGTGGCGTTAAAGACCAATAATGAATAAATCAATCATTGTATATATATATCAGACGTTTCACACACAGATCTTATCCTTTATTGAGCAAGAATCTATGCATTTGAAATTGAATTTGACAATAGGAATTTTCCAGCATCGTGTAATGATGAATCCCGATATGACTGTAATATGTGCCACTGGACATGAATCTTAATCTTTGTGACCTTGTAATACGTAGAAGAATGGGAGAAAATTAAAGCAACTTAGCTTTCAACTTTTATCTACCATTCTAGAGAAAACCTAGGTATTTAGTAATACCTTAGAATTGCAAGGACAAAGCAACATAGAAGGGACCTATTTTTGAAGGTTGATGTGTCCATCATATTACATATGTGGCAACCTTTTGTAAAAGTCTTGTACTTAGTTAAACATTAGTTATTATTTAAGTTCCATTGCTAACTTAAAGTCGACACCTTATAATGTAGAATATCATTTTTTAATAGAAAAGGGTGTTTTAGATTTTTGACGATTGCAAAATTTCCGAGAAAGAATCCATCAGTCCCTCTTCGAATGCAGCATTCACTATCTTAATAGACATGTCTTTGACAAGCAATACTGTGAACCACTGACAGTGTCTTTAAAGATCCAATGTGAAAAAATGTCAAAAATGGGTTACAGAGTATCGTCCCTGCTAAACTGAAGTGTGCATGTTTCAGCTCTGTGGTTCCCAGTGAAGACATATTTTTTTTAGTTAAAACATTCGAGGTACACAGTCTGTAGAATGAAACAAAAGTTAAAGATGATGCTAGTCTTGGCGTAAACTCAAAAACTTATTTAATCGGAACTGGTTAGATATGAAATGAAGTCACAAGACACATGCGAAAAGTCGCTGCTTGAAAAGGCAGAGTTGCCCTTCGTACAACTTAAACACGTAGTCCAACAATGGCTCAATGATCTACAGCATAATAAAAATATCACAAAGTTCACTATTAAAGAAATAACATGAATAAAACTTTTAGCCATTATAGATCTTTATATGTAAAAAAAAAAAACACAGCATAAATAGCTTACCTTCATAAAAAATTACAGGAACTATATTCATAGACAACCGATTACGAGCGACCAAACAGGTCAATCTTAAACATCAGATCATTTCGTCTTTTTCTATTGAGTTCTTTGAGTTTCTCGTTTGCTTTTTTCTCTGGCTTATTTACGCATGACATAACACCTTAATTTCACGTTTTAATATATATATTATATATACGTGTGTCTTGTGCATCAATATGCAATATGGGGTAAACGTCAAGAAAACAGCAATCTAGCAACATAAATACCAAAAGATATGTGTTTGGTTTGAATGGAAGCCAGATATATGCGAGTTTTTTTTTTCACTCAACAAGATAGCATCCCAACGACAAAAATGTATTAAAACGAACTATGCACTCGGCTACTGTTCTTTTTTTTACACTCTTTTTAAAACCTCTTGCTATATTCAATTTGAAAGATAAAAAAACAAAACTATCTATCAAACGAAAACTGGATCAAGTGAGAAAAAAGCTTCTTTCATTAGTACAAATTATTGCTTCATTGATTATTTCAGAGTTAGAAGCTTGGTCCGACTTCAAAACTATGTTTGACATTTTCCAGCCGAATGTCAGTAGTTTTCTCCTGGTGCACCAGCTTTCTTCGCCGTTATATAGCTGGTCGCCATGAAATAGCAAATAATAATAAAAGTGGCGTTAAAGACCAATAATGAATAAATCAATCATTGTATATATATCAGACGTTTCACACACAGATCTTATTCTTTATTGAGCAAGAATCTATGCATTTGAAATTGAATTTGACAATAGGAATTTTCCAGCATAGTGTAATGATGAATCCCGATATGACTGTAATATGTGCCACTGGACATGAATCTTAATCTTTGTGACCTTGTAATACGTAGAAGAATGGGAGAAAATTAAAGCAACTTAGCTTTCAACTTTTATCTACCATTCTAGAGAAAACCTAGGTATTTAGTAATACCTTAGAATTGCAAGGACAAAGCAACATAGAAGGGACCTATTTTTGAAGGTTGATGTGTCCATCATATTACATATGTGGCAACCTTTTGTAAAAGTCTTGTACTTAGTTAAACATTAGTTATTATTTAAGTTCCATTGCTAACTTAATGTCGACACCTTATAATGTAGAATATCATTTTTCAATAGAAAAGGGTGTTTTAGATTTTTGACGATTGCAAAATTTCCGAGAAAGAATCGAGCAGTCCCTCTTCGAATGCAGCATTCACTATCTTAATAGACATGTCTTTGACAAGCAATACTGTGAACCACTGACAGTGTCTTTAAAGATCCAATGTGAAAAAATGTCAAAAATGGGTTACAGAGTATTGTCCCTGCTAAACTGAAGTGTGCATGTTTCAGCTCTGTGGTTCCCAGTGAAGACATATTTTTTTTAGTTAAAACATTCGAGGTACACAGTCTGTAGAATGAAACAAAAGTTAAAGATGATGGTAGTCTTGGCGTAAACTCAAAAATTCATTTAATCGGAACTGGTTAGATATGAAATGAAGTCACAAGACACATGCGAAAAGTCGCTGCTTGAAAAGGCATAGTTGCCCTTCGTACAACTTAAACACGTAGTCCAACAATGGCTCAATGATCTACAGCATAATAAAAATATCACAAAGTTCACTATCAAAGAAATAACATGAATAAAACTTTTAGCCATTATAGATTTTTATATGTAAAAAAAACAACCCACAGCATAAATAGCTTACCTTCATAAAAAATTACAGGAACTATATTCATAGACAACCGATTACGAGCGACCAAACAGGTCAATCTTAAACATCAGATCATTTCGTCTTTTTCTATTGAGTTCTTTGAGTTTCTCGTTTGCTTTTTTCTCTGGCTTATTTACGCATGATATAACACCTTAATTTCATGTTTTAATATATATATTATATATACGTGTGTCTTGTGCATCAATATGCAATATGGGGTAAACGTCTAGGAAACAGCAATCTAGCAACATAAATACCAAAAGATATGTGTTTGGTTTGAATGGAAGCCAGATATATGCGAGGTTTTTTTTCACTCAACAAGATAGCATCCCAACGACAAAAATGTATTAAAACGAACTATGCACTCGGCTACTGTTCATTTTTTTTACACTCTTTTTAAAACCTCTTGCTATATTCAATTTGAAAGATAAAAAAACAAAACTATCTATCAAACCAAAACTGGATCAAGTGAGAAAAAAGCTTTTTTCATTAGTACAAATTATTGCTTCATTGATTATTTCAGAGTAAGAAGCTTGGTCCGACGTCAAAACTATGTTTGACATTTTCCAGCCGAATGTCAGTAGTTTTCTCCTGGTGCACCAGCTTTCTTCACCATTATATAGCTGGTCGCCATGAAATAGCAAATAATAATAAAAGTGGCGTTAAAGACCAATAATGAATAAATCAATCATTGTATATATATCAGACGTTTCACACACAGATCTTATCCTTTATTGAGCAAGAATCTATGCATTTGAAATTGAATTTGACAATAGGAATTTTCCAGCATCGTGTAATGATGAATCCCGATATGACTGTAATATGTGCCACTGGACATAAATCTTAATCTTTGTGACCTTGTAATACGTAAAGAATTGGGAGAAAATTAAAGCAACTTAGCTTTCAACTTTTATCTACCATTCTAGAGAAAACCTAGGTATTTAGTAATACCTTAGAATTGCGAGGACAAAGCGACATAGAAGGGACCTATTTTTGAAGGTTGATGTGTCCATCATATTACATATGTGGCACCCTTTTGTAAAAGTCTTGTACTTAGTTAAACATTAGTTATTATTTTAAGTTCCATTGCTAACTTAAAGTCGACACCTTATAATGTAGAATATCATTTTTTAATAGAAAAGGGTGTTTTAGATTTTTGACGATTGCAAAATTTCCGAGAAAGAATCGAGCAGTCCCTCTTCGAATGCAGCATTCACTATCTTAATAGACATGTCTTTGACAAGCAATACTGTGAACCACTGACAGTGTCTTTAAAGATCCAATGTGAAAAAATGTCAAAAATGGGTTACAGAGTATTGTCCCTGCTAAACTGAAGTGTGCATGTTTCAGCTCTGTGGTTCCCAGTGAAGACATATTTTTTTTAGTTAAAACATTCGAGGTACACAGTCTGTAGAATGAAACAAAAGTTAAAGATGATGGTAGTCTTGGCGTAAACTCAAAAATTCATTTAATCGGAACTGGTTAGATATGAAATGAAGTCACAATACACATGCGAAAAGTCGCTGCTTGAAAAGGCAGAGTTGCCCTTCGTACAACTTAAACACGTAGTCCAACAATGGCTCAATGATCTACAGCATAATAAAAATATCACAAAGTTCACTATTAAAGAAATAACATGAATAAAACTTTTAGCCATTATAGATTTTTATATGTAAAAAAAAAACAACACAGCATAAATAGCTTACCTTCATAAAAAATTACAGGAACTATATTCATAGACAACCGATTACGAGCGACCAAACAGGTCAATCTTAAACATCAGATCATTTCGTCTTTTTCTATTGAGTTCTTTGAGTTTCTCGTTTGCTTTTTTCTCTGGCTTATTTACGCATGACATAACACCTTAATTTCATGTTTTAATATATATATATTATATATACGTATGTCTTGTGCATCAATATGCAATATGGGGTAAACGTCAAGGAAACAGCAATCTAGCAACATAAATACCAAAAGATATGTGTTTGGTTTGAATGGAAGCCAGATATATGCGAGTTTTTTTTTCACTCAACAAGATAGCATCCCAACGACAAAAATGTATTAAAACGAACTATGCACTCGGCTACTGTTCTTTTTTTTACACTCTTTTAAAACCTCTTGCTATATTCAATTTGAAAGATAAAAAAACAAAACTATCTATCAAACGAAAACTGGATCAAATTATTGCTTCATTGATTATTTCAGAGTTAGAAGCTTGGTCCGACTTCAAAACTATGTTTGACATTTTCCAGCCGAATGTCAGTAGTTTTCTCCTGGTGCACCAGCTTTCTTCGCCATTATATAGCTGGTCGCCATGAAATAGCAAATAATAATAAAAGTGGCGTTAAAGACCAATAATGAATAAATCAATCATTGTATATATATCAGACGTTTCACACACAGATCTTATCCTTTATTGAGCAAGAATCTATGCATTTGAAATTGAATTTGACAATAGGAATTTTCCAGCATCGTGTAATGATGAATCCCGATATGACTGTAATATGTGCCACTGGACATGAATCTTAATCTTTGTGACCTTGTAATACGTAGAAGAATGGGAGAAAATTAAAGCAACTTAGCTTTCAACTTTTATCTACCATTCTAGAGAAAACCTAGGTATTTAGTAATACCTTAGAATTGCAAGGACAAAGCAACATAGAAGGGACCTATTTTTGAAGGTTGATGTGTCCATCATATTACATATGTGGCAACCTTTTGTAAAAGTCTTGTACTAAGTTAAACATTAGTTATTATTTAAGTTTCATTGCTAACTTAAAGTCGACACCTTATAATGTAGAATATCTTTTTTCAATAGAAAAGGGTGTTTTAGATTTTTTACGATTGCAAAATATCCGAGAAAGAATCGAGCAGTCCCTCTTCGAAAGCAGCATTCACTATCTTAATAGACATGTCTTTGACAAGCAATACTGTGAACCACTGACAGTGTCTTTGAAGATCCAATGTGAAAAAATGTCAAAAATGGGTTACAGAGTATTGTCCCTGCTAAACTGAAGTGTGCATGTTTCAGCTCTGTGGTTCCAAGTGAGGACATATTTTTTTTAGTTAAAACATTCGAGGTACACAGTCTGTAGAAAGAAACAAAAGTTAAAGATGATGCTAGTCTTGGCGTAAACTCAAAAATTTATTTAATCGGAACAGGTTAGATATGAAATGAAGTCACAAGACACATGCAAAAAGTCGCTGCTTGAAAAGGCAGAGTTGCCCTTCGTACAACTTAAACACGTAGTCCAACAATGGCTCAATGATCTATAGCATAATAAAAATATCACAAAGTTCACTATTAAAGAAATAACATGAATAAAACTTTTAACCATTATAGATTTTTATATGTAAAAAAAAACACAGCATCAATAGCTTACCTTCATAAAAAATTACAGGAACTATATTCATAGACAACCGATTACGAGCGACCAAACAGGTCAATCTTAAACATCAGATCATTTCGTCTTTTTCTATTGAGTTCTTTGAGTTTCTCGTTTGCTTTTTTCTCTGGATTATTTACGCATGACATAACACTTTAATTTCATGTTTAATATATATATTATATATACGTGTGTCTTGTGCATCAATATGCAATATGGGGTAAACGTCAAGGAAACAGCAATCTAGCAACATAAATACCAAAAGATATGTGTTTGGTTTGAATGGAAGCCAGATATATGCGAGTTTTTTTTCACTCAACAAGATAGCATCCCAACGACAAAAAAGTATTAAAACGAACTATGCACTCGGCTACTGTTCTTTTTTTACATTCTTTTTAAAACCTCTTGCTATATTCAATTTGAAAGATAAAAAAAACAAAACTATCTATCAAACGAAATCTGGATCAAGTGAGAAAAAAGCTTCTTTCATTAGTACAAATTATTGCTTCATTGATTATTTCAGAGTTAGAAGCTTGGTCCGACTTCAAAACTATGTTTGACATTTTCCAGCCGAATGTCAGTAGTTTTCTCCTGGTGCACCAGCTTTCTTCGCCATTATATAGCTGGTCGCCATGAAATAGCAAATAATAATAAAAGTGGCGTTAAAGACCAATAATGAATAAATCAATCATTGTATATATATCAGACGTTTCACACACAGATCTTATCCTTTATTGAGCAAGAATCTATGCATTTGAAATTGAATTTGACAATAGGAATTTTCCAGCATCGTGTAATGATGAATCCCGATATGACTGTAATATGTGCCACTGGACATGAATCTTAATCTTTGTGACCTTGTAATACGTAGAAGAATGGGAGAAAATTAAAGCAACTTAGCTTTCAACTTTTATCTACCATTCTAGAGAAAACCTAGGTATTTAGTAATACCTTAGAATTGCAAGGACAAAGCAACATAGAAGGGACCTATTTTTGAAGGTTGATGTTTCCATCATATTACATATGTGGCAACCTTTTGTAAAAGTCTTGTACTAAGTTAAACATTAGTTATTATTTAAGTTCCATTGTTAACTTGAAGTCGACACCTTATAAATTAAATGTAGAATATCTTTTTTCAATAGAAAAGGGTGTTTTAGATTTTTGACGATTGCAAAATTTCCGAGAAAGAATCGAGCAGTCCCTCTTCGAATGCAGCATTCACTATCTTAATAGATATGTCTTTGACAAGCAATACTGTGAACCACTGACAGTGTCTTTAAAGATCCAATGTGAAAAAATGTCAAAAATGGGTTACAGAGTATTGTCCCTGCTAAACTGAAGTGTGCATGTTTCAGCTCTGTGGTTCCCAGTGAAGACATAATTTTTTTAGTTAAAACATTCGAGGTACACAGTCTGTAGAAAGAAACAAAAGTTAAAGATGATGCTAGTCTTGGCGTAAACTCAAAAATTGATTTAATCGGAACTGGTTAGATATGAAATGAAGTCACAAGACACTCGCGAAAAGTCGCTGCTTGAAAAGGCAGAGTTGCCCTTCGTACAACTTAAACACGTAGTCCAACAATGGCTCAATGATCTACAGCATAATAAAAATATCACAAAGTTCACTATTAAAGAAATAACATGAATAAAACTTTTAGCCATTATAGATTTTTATATGTAAAAAAAAAACACAGCATAAATAGCTTATCTTTTATTGAGCAAGAATCTATGCATTTGAAATTGAATTTGACAATAGGAATTTTCCAGCATCGTGTAATAATGAATCCCGATATGACTGTAATATGTGCCACTGGACATGAATCTTAATCTTTGTGCCCTTGTTATACGTAGACGAATGGAAGAAGATTAAAGCAACTTAGCTTTCAACTTTTATCTACCATTCTAGAGTAATTGCAAGGACAAAGCAACATAGAACAGGCGGAAACCAGGTTGAAACAGAACAAAAGAATCGAAGCTCTTTGTTAGAGAAGGCGATAAATGCTTACTGTAATGTTTACTATAGTAACAAAAAATTTAAAAGTTAATTGAAACAAATAAAATGACAATTTTCTTCTCAATTACGAAGTGTTCTATTTTAAAAACACTATTTGCATAAGGTTTCGATTTATCTATTACATAGTTAAGCAGAACAATTAGATATCAAGTCAACGACATGGGTATCTATCAAGTTGGATGTAGAAAATGCATAACCTCCGATTTTTTGGAAAAAATTACCACGGACGGAGAACATATTAATCTATTAGTTCAGTAATTTTCGTTTCTGCCCTTCCAGTATATCAATCAAGAAAAAATTCTAAAAAATGGGTAACAATTGTACCGAAAAGAGAAAATCGAGTTCACCTTTTTATGTTAGGGTGTGTTTGAGTTGAATATTTAGTCTTGAAAACGTACAAAGCAAGAATATTTGATACATCATCTCGCTTCAGATTCTAATATTTTTATATATTAAAGCTACAGGTTTACTTTATAACATAAAAAAATCACAATACTAAAAGAATACTTTTACACATGCGAAAAGTCGTTGCTTGAAAGGCAGAGTTGTCCTTCGTACAACTTAAACACGTAGTCCAACAATGGCTCAATGATCTACAGCATAATAAAAATATCACAAAGTTCACTATTAAAGAAATAACATGAATAAAACTTTTAGCCATTATAGATTTTTATATGTAAAAAAAAAACACAGCATAAATAGCTTACCTTCATAAAAAATTACAGGAACTATATTCATAGACAACCGATTACGAGCGACCAAACAGGTCAATCTTAAACATCAGATCATTTCGTCTTTTTCTATTGAGTTCTTTGAGTTTCTCGTTTGCTTTTTTCTCTGGCTTATTTACGCATGACATAACACCTTAATTTCATGTTTTAATATATATATATTATATATTCATGTGTCTTGTGCATCAATATACAATATGGGGTAAACGTCAAGGAAACAGCAATCTAGCAACATAAAAACCAAAAGATATGTGTTTGGTTTGAATGGAAGCCAGATATATGCGAGTTATTTTCGGTCGGCACTTAAAGTTACCCAGCGAAGGACGTTTATGAAAGGCCGTTCATGTCAAAAACCCGACAAAATAACGCGTTAACATTTAACGCGATAAAATCACTTTTAACACGATGAATACAGTTTTAATGCGTTTAAATAATTTTTAACGCGTTATTTCATTATTTAACGCGTTAAGCACAAGACTACAAAAAATTACCGAAAATACTTTCTTCTTTCGCCATAACTACGATTTAAGATTTTACTCGAAACTCACTAAATGAAATGGCCACATGTGTCATAACTTTGTCAATTAACGCGATAAAGTTTATTGATTTTCAGCACATTTTTGATATCATCGTCATTAATTACTTATCGCGTCAAAATAAGAATTATCGCGTTAAATGAAGGTTTAACGCGTTAAATGAAGGTTTAACGTGTTAAAAGAGGGTTTAACGCGTTTAAACAAAGTTACCGCGTAAAAAGATAAGAAAAATGCAACTTTCACGCGTGACAAGCATTTTTAACGTGTTAAATGCAACTTTAAGGCGTTAAATGCAACTTTGACGCGTTAAATGCAACTTTAACGCGTTAAAAACAACCTTAACGCGTTAAATGCAACTTTAACGCGCTAAAAAACGCGCTAAAACAACTTTAACGCGTTAAATGCAATTTTAACGCGTTAAAAACAACTTTAACGCGTTCAATGCAACTTTAACGCGTTACATGCAACTTTAACGCGCTAAAAAAACTTTAACGCGCTAAATGCAACTTTAACGCGTTAAATGCAACTTTAACGCGTTTATAACAACTTTAACGCGTTAAATGCAACTTTAACCCGTTAAATGGAACTTTAACGCGTTAAATGCAACTTTAACGCGCTAAATACAACTTAAACGCGTTAAAAACATCTTTAACGCGTTAAATGCAACTTTAACGCGCTAAATGCAACTTAAACGCGTTAAAAACAACTTTAACGCGTTAAAAACAGCTTTAACGCGTTAAATGCAACTTTAACCCGTTAAATGGAACTTTAACGCGTTAAATGGAACTTTAACGCGTTAAATGGAACTTTAACGCGTTAAATGCAACTTTAACGCGTTAAATGCAACTTTATAATAAATTCTTTATTTAAAGAGGGTAACTGAATTAGAAAAATTCTAATTTTCATTGAGGCCCTCAAACAAAATACATGCATACAGTTAACATTGATACATTAAATTACAATATATATTACTAGTATATACAACAATTCAATCACTAAAATATACAAAGGGTAATAAATGACAATATTTGATATAGTTTTGTTAGAGAAAAACAAATTATTTGACTTGCATATAATTTTCAAGAAAATGATTATAACTATGTTTCTTGAATAATTCCACATTAGGACATTTTTTTATTTCGAGTGGTAAATTATTCCATACTTTGGTTGCAGAGTAATGAAAAGATTTTTTATAAAAATTTGTATTTGGCCTTGGAACAAAAAGATCATTATTAGAGACAGATCGTTTGTTGTGGCGTTGCACATCATCAATATTTAGAATTGCTAAGTAATCAGGTGTTAGCCCATTTACAATTTTATACATTAAAATTGATTGTTGGTATTTTATTCTTTTGGTAAAAGATAGCCATTTTAAAGAAGAAAACATGAAATTAGATGGAATAGAAATATCGCATTCCAGTATAATTCTTGCTACTCTTTTTTGAAGTTTTATGATTCTATCTGAATCTTTTTGTAATAAATTTCCCCAAACTGAACTACAATAGTCTATATATGGTAGAATATATGCATTATAAAATAGTTGCCTTGTGTGTATTGGCAAATATACTTTAATTTTATATAAAAGTGATACTTTAGAAGAGATTATTTTACATACACGATCAACATGATCTTCCCAGCTTAAATTTTCATCAATGTCAATTCCAAGTAATTTGAAAGAATGGACATTCTCAATACATGTTTCGTTGACGGTAATGCATAATTCTGATAGTTGTTTAAGTTTTGGTTTTGAACCCAATTTCATACACTTAGTTTTTTGTGCATTGATTTTCATACTGTTATTGTTACACCAAGATTGTATAGCATTTAAATCATTTTGCAATATGCTGTTTATTTTTTCAATGTTTTTATCATGAAAATGCAATGTTGAATCATCAGCATATAAATCCATATTGGATTGTTTAACATGAAGTGGTAAATCATTTATATATATTAAAAATAACAGCGGACCTAAAATAGAACCTTGAGGCACTCCATACTTTACAAACGATTTATCAGATTTAATGTTAGCGTATTGGACTTCTTGTTGTCTGTCAGACAAATATAATTTTATCCAATCTATTATATGTTTTCCGATATGATAAAATTTTAACTTTTCTAAAAGTATGGCATGGTTAATAAGGTCAAAAGCCTTACTGAAATCTAAAAACACTGTACCAACTATTTCTCCATTATCTAAATATTTTAACCATTCGTCAATTAGTTTAGTTAGCGCTGTTTGGCAGGAATGACCTTGTCTGAAACCTGACTGGGCGATATGTAACAATTTATTATTGTTTAGGAATTCATATAACTGTGTACATACATGTCTTTCGAAAATTTTAGATATGGTATTCAAAATAGAAATTGGACGATAGTTTGAGGGAATATCTCTTGGTCCTCCTTTATGTATAGCAGTTACTCTTGCAAGTTTTAATTTTTGCGGAAAACGATTTGAAGTTATACTTTTGTTTATTAAAAAAGTTAATGATGGGGATATTATTTCTGCACTTAGCTTTAAAAATTTGGGACCAATTCCATCTAAACCTGCGGATTTATTAATATTAAGATGTTTTAGTTGAGAACACACCTCTCCAACGGAAATGAGTTTTAAATGAAAATTTTCAGTTTTCTCTAATTTTTCACTAGTAAAATTTTGTAGCATAGAAAAATCCATATCTGAAGTATTATTTCCAATAAGTTTTTCAGCTACGGATGAAAAATGAACATTAAGAGTATTTACAATATCTTGGTTGTTATAAACCGCTTGATTTTCATACTGCATTTTAGGTGGGAAAATATTATCTTCTTTTGGATTTAACTCTTTAATATGATTCCAAAGTTCTTTACTATTTTTGGAACTAGTTATATGGCGTTTTGGTAATATTCCTTTTTTGCATTAAATATTAACGACGTTGTTTTATTACGCCACTTTTTAAAGTTTACCCAATCTTTTTTTGAATGATACATATTCCTATATTGAATGGAATTTTTAATTTCTTCATTAAACCATTTGGCTTGTTTAAATGTTTTTACTCTTTTAGTTTTCATTGGTGCATGTTTGTTAATAACTTGATTAAAAAGTTCATACCATTTGTCGACAGCAATATCAATATCATCTTCCATTTCAACAATATCAAAAGGGGTTCGATGTAAGTCTGTACAAAAGGCATCTTCATTAAATTTTTTGAAACACCTATACTTTATTTCGATATGACTTTCTTTTTTTATCTTTATATTGATTTTTCTATTTAAGCATACAGGATAGTGGTCACTTAAAGCATATGACGGAACATGACAATGGACAATATTTTCAGGATTAGTAGTGTAAATATGATCAATTAGAGTTTCAGATTTGTCACAAATACGTGTTTAACTTTAATGCGCTAAATGCAACTTAAACGCGTTAAAAACAACTTTAACGCGTTAAAAACAGCTTTAACGCGTTAAATGCAACTTTAACGCGTTAAATGCAACTTTAACGCGCTAAATGCAACTTAAACGCGTTAAAAACAACTTTAACGCGTTTAATGCAACTATTGTGAAGGAAACAAAAGTTGTAAGCTGTATATATTTGTATTGAAGTAACAGTTGGAAAGCAAGTCCTTGGAAACGTCCGTTGTCGTCAAGCTTACAATAGCAGGGGGAATTAATTAGGTGGCGCTACAGTCGTCCGTAACGTCAAAAAGTCCGCCAAATCAATCGCCTAAAAGATTGACGTTTAAAGTATTTTATGCAACTTGTCATGCTTTTATTACAATTAAATTTTAAAATTTGTAGGTTTTGTGACCAATATAATTTCTTTACGACATACAAACATTACAAAACATAGCTTGTTATTGCTATTCCTTTATCCTGTCAGTTCTAAAAAAAATTAGCCATCTTTTTTGTTCGCCAAAAAAATCGATTTTTCCTAATTTGACGTTTGCGTATCCAAATACAGAAAAGAACGGTTATAATCTTAAATGAAACCAGGAAACCTATTTCAAATTTAAACACTGTTTTGAAGCCATTATTTTTTACTTTTATACATCAATTTTAGTGACCACCAGCCATGTCAATTTTTATCTGGTTTTAGCTACGTTTCTACTTCAAAACAGTAAAGTTTAGCTTCTTTTCATTGTACCTGTTTCAAAGTGCGTTAAAATACTGATTTTATTAAAGACATGAATGAAATTTTGATTAAAAGTTGTGGATTTTCACAATTCCATACGATACTTGTATTTTAAAGTAACTAAAACCCCTTTTGATCCCCTACACAAATTGACGGTGACATTGTTTTCTTTTTTCAACATACGTCATGTAACGTTTATAACAAAATATGTGTCAGGGTCATGTGCATAGTAAAAATTTACACATTGGAAAAGGGAAACAACAAACAAAGATCTTCTTTATTGCGTTTAAAGCTAAACGTCTTTGAAAATTCTGACAGATCTGACAAACTATTGATAGCCTACTGTATGGATGGACAAAAGCACAAAAATAGCAATAGAAAATGGATTGCAAAGAAAATTCTGTAGGAAAAAAACATATGAAAAAAGAAAATGAAGGTCAGTTAATAAAATCTTGCTTATACTATTATCTCTTTACTTAGTAAGCTATATTTCCATTCTCAATTTTATAGAAATAAGAGCAAAAACTAGCTTATCAAGCCAAGTCAGCCAAACAAGAAGTTTATTTGTAGAGATGTGTTCTTACAAAATTGAATTTATTCAAATGGCAAATTCTTGTCAAATTTAAGCATCTTTGATCATTATTGAAGTAAAATGCACAAAATTTGTCCCACCAGTTTCATTTCATTTCCTATTACTAGTATTCAGGTAAAGTATATATACAATACTTTGTTTATAAATATGTAATTATTTAAAGAAGCTGATACAGCAACCTGTTCAAGAGAAGAAGCCCCAAAAAGTTTACTTTCATAATCTATAAAATACCCTGAGAAATAAGACAAAGGGCTACTGTGCAAGCTAATCTAATAGTTTAATTTTACAATAATAATGATTCTGAAATTCAAAATTGTGTCACTTTCACTTATAATTTAAAGCATATATTTTTTTTACAGAATTTCTGTCAATATTTTTGGTATAAAACTTATAAATCCCTTTTTTGTATTTTACTGTTCAACTAAGAAACATAGGCTTGAGTTTAAAGGCTCTCTTAATTTGAAAAAAATTGTTGAGACTCTTGGTCACACTTTATAGAATATAAAATATATATGCTCAGTACTATTTATTTAATAATTATAGAGTTCAATTTTCAGAAAGATTATTGAAATTGTATAAACTGTTTTATTGCATTAAATATAATCAGAAGTGTTTAAAAAAATTCTGCATGTAGTATATTTCATCCGCCAGATCTAATTTCTTTCAATATAGCTAGGTTTTTAATTTTACATGTAGGTGTCATTATCCACATTTCTGAATTGTTTTTTTTTTTTTACTGCAGTAATATCTTATCTTTTAATGTTACATTTTTAAAATTAGTCCTTCTCTGAAAAATAGGGGGAAGTATCTCTTCTTTATATTATCATAACATAGTTATAAATCGAGTTTCGTTTATTTTCTTTCTAATTTTTGTAAAGTAAACTCCTTTTTTAATTTTTATGCATTTTGCTGGGTTTTTATTTTTGACTGGTGATATTAAGGGGAGATAACCACTTGCACAAATCGGCATAAAAACCACCGCTTCGGTTTGAAATCAATTTGACGTTTGCGTATCCAACATTCTATTGCCGAGATATTCATATCGAGTGTTTGTCTTAATGAGATGCTTTATTAAATTTAAATTCAGCCCATCATTTTTAGTTTCCTCGTAAATATTTAGATTTTTCGTTCAGGAGACTTGACAATTTTCACCCAAACTCCAAGTTTGCAGATAAAATAAAGAATAAAGACTTTGATTTGATGTGTGAGCTTTGACAAGAATAAACTATGGATACTCAAGATTAGTTAGGTCAATAAGTTTTTATTACAACAATAGTATTCAGTGAGTTAAAATGAGGTTTGTCTCATCCGTTTTTTTACTGAATTTTCACGGTCACGTGACTATTGTTGCTGATAAACCTGCTTTCCAACTGTAACCACATTCAGGTATATAGTAACAATAACAAAAGAATGACGTTACAATAAAACGCAGGACGTCACGCTAAAGTTCGTGGGTTTCTCAACAGTAACTTTACAGCGTTTAAAGCTACTGTAACGTGTTTAAAACAACGTTTAATTTAATTTAACCTTACTTACATGGACTGATCATGTTAATTAAAAGGCCAGCTAGATTTACATTTGTCATTCTGTCTTTACGCTTCGTCTTGAATTTTTGTTTATATGTCAGGTTTTTCAGATACTTTACTTTGTCTTATTGCATCTTTTGATGTCTGTATCTAACATTAGGGTTTAACATAAACTATGTCAGTTTGACGTATACTTACATAAGCCTCTACAAGTGAAGTTTTTTTTTCTGCAGATGGTGAACACGTGACATATCTTTACTATATCTTTCAACCATACCTCAGTTAAACATTACAATCGGATATTGTTACACGGCTGTCAGTCAGATAACCGCCCTTTTTTTAATTTTTAGCTCACCTGGCCCGAAGAGCCAAGTGAGCTTTTCTCATCACTTGGCGTCCGTCGTCTGTCGTCCGTCGTCGTTAACGTTTTAATTTTTGTACTTCTTCTAGAGAACCATTGAATGGAATAGAACCAAACATGGCATGAATGTTCCTTATGAGGTGCCGACCAAGTGTTGTTACTTTGTAGCCGATCCATCATTCAAGATGGCCGCCAGCGGGGGACTTAGTTTAACATAGGACCATATGGGAAATGCATACAAATGACTTCTTTTAGAGAACCACTGAATGGAATGAAACTAAACATGGCATGAATGTTCCTTATGAGGTGCTGACAAAGTGTTGTTACTTTGTAGCCTATCCATCATCCAAGATGGCCGCCAGCGAGGGACTTACAATGTAGTTTAACATATGACCCTATGGAAAATGCATACAAATGACTTCTTTTAGAGAACAACTGAATGGAATGAAACCAAACCTGACATAAATGTTCCTTATGAGGTGCTGACCAAGTGTTGTTACTTTGTAGCCGATCCATCATCCAAGATGGCCGCTAGCGGGGGACTTAGTTTAACATAGGACCCTAAGGGAAATATATACAAATGTCTTCTTTTAGAGAACCATTGAATGGAATGAAACTAAACATAGCATGAATGTTCCTTATGAGGTGCTGACTAAGTGTTGTTACTTGTAGCCGATCCATCTTCCAAGATGGCCACCAGCGGGGGACTTAGTTTAACATAGGACCCTATGGGAAATGCATACAAATGACTTCTTTTAGACAACCACTGAATGGAATGAAACCAAACATGGCATGAATGTTACTTATAAGGTGCTGACCAAGTGTTGTTACATTGTAGCCGATCCATCTTCCAAGATGGCCGCCAGCGGGGGACTTAGTTTAGCATAGGACCCTATAGGAAATATCCAAATGTCTTCTTTTAGAGAACCACTGAATGGAATGAAACCAAACATAGGCATGAATGTTCCTTATGAGGTGCTGACCAAGTGTTGTTACTTTGTAGCCGATCCATCATCCAAGATGGCCGCCAGCGGGGGACTTAGTTTAACATAGGACCCTAAGGGAAATGCATACAAATGACTTCTTTTAGAGAGCCACTGAATGGAATGAAACCAAACATAGCATGAACGTTCCTTATGAGGTGCTGACCAAGTGTTGTTACTTTGTAGCCGATCCATCTTCCAAGATGGCCGCCAGCGGGGGACTTAGTTTAGCATAGGACCCTATAGGAAATATCCAAATGTCTTCTTTTAGAGAACCACTGAATGGAATGAAACCAAACATAGGCATGAATGTTCCTTATGAGGTGCTGACCAAGTGTTGTTACTTTGTAGCCGATCCATCATCCAAGATGGCCGCCAGCGGGGGACTTAGTTTAACATTGGACCCTATGGGAAATGCATACAAATGACTTCTTTTAGAGAGCCACTGAATGGAATGAAACCAAACATAGCATGAACGTTCCTTATGAGGTGCTGACCAAGTGTTGTTACTTTGTAGCCGATCCATCATCCAAGATGGCCGCCAGCGGGGGACTTAGTTTAGCATAGGACCCTATGGGAAATGCATACAAATGACTTCTTTTAGAGAACCATTGAATGGAATGAAACCAAACATGGCATGTTCCTTGTGAGGTGTTGACCAAGTGTTGTTACTTTTAGCCAAATTTTATATTTTTTTTATATGATTTCAAAAACCCAAGTAGAATCAGGTGAACGATACAGGCTCTTGAGAGCCTCTAGTTTTATTAAGAAAAAACCTTTTCATGTTATGGTATACTTGCTGCCACATTGAGAGATCTGATTATCATTTTTACAAGTAAATGCCTGTATTTTCTTTATGGCATCGGTTCCATATATGAAAGTAAATGTTCGGGTACCAGAAGTGTGTTTACATGATGATACCCATGTATTCAACATGTGTCTATATGCACATTTATATATGTTGTAGCTTGTGTTCATTGAACAGCTGTGTTTGGTTAAAAAAGTAAAATTTTATCATCTAAATTGATCAGACCTAACATTTCGAATTAATTTGGCGCAAATAAAAAAATGTCAATGTGCGCAAATGAAAAAAAATATGCTTTTTCAAAATTGGCGTAATTGTCATATGTACATTCACCGATCACATATTACTGGTAAGATTAAAAAATAATATGATATTTAGATTTAGAAGCACTTTAAGAAATTGATTGATTGTTGTTTGCCATCAATACAGCCGCAAATATTTCAGAAAAGTTCGGGGAGAAAACTAAATAATGAATACAATAGGGACTTAATGTTACTGGTCACATTAATGTCATCGGTCGTTCAGAGTGAAGTATAGATACGAAACTTTGGACTGCCGATTGAACATAATTTGTTTTGATAACAACCGCCGGTAGGTATAGACAAATACTGTTGATAGACGGTATATATATAGGAGCACTATAGTGTAGGTTAACCACCGACGGTATGTATAGACAAAAAACTGTTGATAGACGGTATATAGGAGCACTAAATTCTATGTTAACCATCGACGGAAGGTATAAAGAAATACTATTGAAAGACGGTATATAAGGGAGCACTATATTTTACGTTAACCACCGACGGTAGGTATAAAGAAATGCTGTTAATAGACGGTATATAGGAGCACTAAATTCTATGTTGACCACCAACGGTAGGTAAATTCAGATACTCTTGACAGACGGTACATAGGAGCACTATATTGTATGTTAACCACCGACAGAATGTATAGACAAATACTGTTGATAGACGGTATATAAGAGCACTATCGTGTAGGTTAACCACCGACGGTAGGTATAGACAAAAAACTGTTGATAGACGGTATATAGGAGCACTAAATTCTATGTTAACCACCGACGGTAGGTATAAAGAAATACTATTGAAAGACTCCATGCATTATATATGTTACAGGCATTTTCTAAATTTAGGCATTTTGTAAAATGCCTGAAAACTTTAGGCATTTTCCAAAATGCCTGCAAGATTCAGTCATTATCCATAATGACTAAATTTTCTAGGCATTTTACAAAATGCCTAGAAAAATTGAAAGGCATTTTACAAAATGCCTGAAATTATTTTATAGAATAAAATCTTAAGAAAAACATTTGAAAGCTTTGAAAACCAGAGCTGTTTTATTTGTGATAATTACTGAATTAAAAAAAGAAGAGCTTAAATAATCAAGAATACATTTTACTGAATAATTACAATTCACACAAGCACAGAACCTGACATTTTTTTTTTTAATTTCTAAAAATGTTTGCACGACAGAACTACATAATATTTGTCCTGATTGTTTGCAAATATATTGTCTGGCGTAAAATCTGATTTAGCACTCAGACCACATTTGGAGAAATCTGGATCAAGTCTTTCATTACCTTTACTGTTCTTTACTGATAAAGTACTTAACGTTAGGCAACATAAAGTTTCGCAATAAGCACACACATCTCAGATGCATATCTTTTTTTTCAGATGTTCTAAAAAAAAATCAAAGTATCTTAGCAGGAAACGCTTCTCTTGTCAAAGCACTGTTATTTTTCTTTTCTTTGTCGATTTTTAGCTCTCCTAGCCAAGGGAGTCAAGTGAGCTTTTCTCATCTCAGCGGCTGCCTTCCGTCTTTGTCTGTTAACTTTTTAAAACATGTTATTCTATGGAACTACTAGGTCAAATTTAACCAAACTTGGCCACAATTGATCATTAGAGTATCTTGTTTAATCCCTGATTGCCAAACAATATGGCCAACATGGCTATAAATGGAACATAGGGGTAAAATACATTTTTTGGTTTGATATATTTCTAAATCTAATGCATTTAGATCAAATCTGACATGGGGGTTCAAAAGTTCTTCAGGTTAAGATTTATCAGCCCTGACATTTTCAGACGATCGGACAACTCTTTTGAGAACGCTAAGGTTGTTCTGAAGGGGTATTTTCTGTTCTTGTCCTAAATACCTTCATTTTAATTGCAAGCTGCAGTCTAAATGTATGTCCTTTATCCAGGTCAATCCACTGTAAAATAATCCATACGTATTATAACCAAATTGTTCACATCTTAAAAAATGCATGACATATTTGCAACTGATAGCAACAAAAAAACCAGCAAAACGAACATTCTCTATTTCATATGTTTCACTTTACTGTTTTGAATCTATATTTTCTAAAATTGTGATTGTAAATTCTGTTCTATTGACAGAACAATTTGTCTGTTTGCCATATTGACAAAATAATCATAAATTCACTGTTGGTATCTGAAATACAGAGTGAGTACGTACTTAACGTAGTTTCCCTAAAAAGAACATATCATAAGGCATAAAAAAACACTTCCGATCTGTTTTTTTGAGAATAAATTAGTTCTGCCAAACCATTAGTTAACATCTTTGTAAGATATTGTGTTTTTGTCAACTTTGTCATATGCATCTCAATGATATCTTCCTTCTACAAATTGCCTGAAACTCAACAGGCAATTTGTGGAATTTTGCATCAAAATTTCAGTCATTTTACAAAATGACTAGGTATTTTTAGTCATTTTGTATAATGCCTGTCGACAGGTAAGGCATTTTCTAAATTGCCTGAAAATTCAGTCATTTTACAAAATGCCTAAATTTAAAAAATGCCTGTAACATATATATATATAAAGGAGCACTATATTTTACGTTAACCACCGACGGTAGGTATAAAGAAATGCTGTTAATAGACGGTATATAGGAACACTATAGTGTATGTAAACCACCGACGGTAGGTAAATTCAGATACTTTTGACAGACTGTATATACATGTACGAGCACTATATTATACGTTCACCATCAACGGTAGGTATAAATGAAAACTGTTGATAGACGGTATATAGGAGAACTATAGTGTAGGTTAACCACCGACGGTAGGTATAGACAAACAACTGTTGATAGACGGTATATAGGAGCACTAAATTCTATGTTAATCACCAACGGTAGGTATAAAGAAATACTATTGAAAGACGGTATATAGAGGAGCACTATATTTTACGTTAACCACCGACGGTAGGTATAAAGAAATACTATAGAAAGACGGTATATAAAGGAGCAATATATTGTATGTTAACCACCGACAGTATGTATAGAATAGACAGTACAAACATTTTGTAGGATCACTATATTATACGTTAACCACCGACGATAGGTATAAAGAAATACTATTGATGGGCGGTATATACATTCTGTACGAGCACTAAATTCTATGTTAACCACCTACGGTAGGTATAAAGAAATACTATTGAAAGACGGTATATAAAGGAGAACTATATTTTACGTTAACCACCGCCGGTAGGTATAAAGAAATACTGTTAATAGACAGTATATAGGAGCACTATATTGTATGTTAGCCACCAACGGTAGGCAAATTCAGATTAGTTTGACAGACAGTATATAGGAGCACTATATTATACGTTAACCATCGACGGTAGATATAAATGAATATTGTTGATAGACGGTATATAGGAGAACTACAGTGTAGGTTAACCACCGACGGTAAGTATAGACAAAAAACTGTTGATAGACGGTATATAGGAGCACTAAATTCTATGTTAACCACCGACGGTAGGTATAAAAAAAATACTATTAAAAGACGGTATATACAGGAGCACTATATTTTACGTTAACCACCGACGGTAGGTATAAAGAAATACTATTGAAAGACGGTATATAAAGGAGCAATATATTGTATGTTAACCACCGACAGTATGTATAGACACATAATTTTAATAGACAGTATATACATTTTGTAGGAGCACTATATTATACGTTAACCACCGACGATAGGCATAAAGAAATACTATTGAAGGGCGGTATATACGAGCACTAAATTCTATGTTAACCACCTACGGTAGGTATAAAGAAATACTATTGAAAGACGGTATATAAAGGGGGGACTATATTTTACGTTAACCACTGACGGTAGGTATAAAGAAATACTATTGAAAGACGGTATATAAAGGAGCAATATATTGTATGTTAACCACCGACAGTATGTAGAGACACATAATTTTAATAGACAGTATATACATTTTGTAGGAGCACTATATTATACGTTAACCACCGACGATAGGTATAAAAAAATTCTATTGATGGGCGGTATATACATTCTGTACGAGCACTAAATTCTATGTTAACCACCTACGGTAGGTTTAAAGAAATACTGTTGAAAGACGGTATATAAAGGTGAACTATATTTTACGTTAACCACCGACGGTAGGTATAAAGAAATGCTGTTAATAGACAGTATACAGGAGCACTATATTGTATAATAACCACCAACGGTAGGTATAAAGAACCTACGGTAGGTATAAAGGAATACTATTGAAAGACGGTATATAAAGGTGAACTATATTTTACGTTAACCACCGACGGTAGGTATAAAGAAATACTGTTAATAGACAGTATATAAGAGCATTATATTGTATGTTAACCACCAACGGTAGGTAAATTCAGATACTTTTGACAGACAGTATATAGGAGCACTATATTATACGTTAACCATCGACGGTAGGTATAACTGAATGAATACTGTTGATAGACGGTATATAGAACTACAGTGTTGGTTAACCACCGACGGTAGGTATAGACAAAAAACTGTTGATAGACGGTATATAGGAGCACTATATTATACGTTAACCATCGATGGTAGGTATAAAGAAATACTGTTGATAGACGGTATATAAAGGAGCAATATATTGTATGTTAACCACCGACAGTATGTAGAGACACATAATTTTAATAGACAGTATATACATTTTGTAGGAGCACTATATTATACGTTAACCACCGACGATAGGTATAAAAAAATTCTATTGATGGGCGGTATATACATTCTGTACGAGCACTAAATTCTATGTTAACCACCTACGGTAGGTATAAAGAAATACTATTGAAAGACGGTATATAAAGGTGAACTATATTTTACGTTAACCACCGACGGTAGGTATAAAGAAATGCTGTTAATAGACAGTATACAGGAGCACTATATTGTATGTTAACCACCAACGGTAGGTATAAAGAACCTACGGTAGGTATAAAGGAATACTATTGAAAGACGGTATATAAAGGTGAACTATATTTTACGTTAACCACCGACGGTAGGTATAAAGAAATACTGTTAATAGACAGTATATAAGAGCATTATATTGTATGTTAACCACCAACGGTAGGTAAATTCAGATACTTTTGACAGACAGTATATAGGAGCACTATATTATACGTTAACCATCGACGGTAGGTATAACTGAATGAATACTGTTGATAGACGGTATATAGAACTACAGTGTTGGTTAACCACCGACGGTAGGTATAGACAAAAAAACTGTTGATAGACGGTATATAGGAGCACTATATTATACGTTAACCATCGATGGTAGGTATAAAGAAATACTGTTGATAGACGGTATTTAGGACCACCATAATGTATTTTAACTACCGACGGTAGGAAAAGCCAAATACTGTTGATAGACGGTATATAGCAGCACTATATTGCATGTTAACCACCGACGGTAGGTTTATAAAAATAGTGTTGATAGACGGTATGAAGGAGCACTATATTGCATGTTAACCACCGACTGTAGTTATAGAAAAATACTGTTGATAGACGGTATATAGGTGCACTATATTGCATGTTAACCACCGACGGTAGGTATAGAAAAATACTGTTGATAGACGATATAAAGGTGCACTGTATTGCTTGTAAACCACCGACGGCAGGTATAGACAAATACTGTTGATATACGATGTATAGGAGTATTGTATTGCATGTATACCATCGACGGTAGGTATAGACAGGTACTGTCGTAAGACTGTATATAGGAGCTCTATATTGCATGCACCGACGGTAGGTATAGAAAAAATAGTGTTGATAGACGGTATATAGTAGTACTATATGGCATGTTAACCACCGGCGGTAGGTATAGAAAAATACTGTTGATATACGGCATATAAGAGTACTGTATTCAGGGTATGTTAACCACCGACGATAGGTAGAGAAAAAAAGTGTTGATAAACGGTATATAGGAGCACTATATTGCATGTTAACCACCGACGGTAGGTATACAAAATACTGTTGATAGACGGTATATAGGAGCACTATATTGCATGTTAACCACCAACGGTATGTATAGAAAAATACTGTTAATAAACAGCATATAGGAGTACTGTATTGTATGTTAACCACCGACGGTAGGTATAGACAAATACTGTTGATATACGGTGTATAGGAGGACTATATTGCATGTTAACCACCGACGGTAGGTATAGAAAAATACTTTTGATATACGGTATATAGGAGTACTGTATTGTATGTTAACCACAGACAGTAGGTACAGAAAAATACTGTTGATAGACGGTATATATGAACACTATAGTGTATGTTAACCACCGACGGTAGGTATAGAAAAATACTGTTGATATACAGTATATAGGAGTACTGTATTGTATGTTAACCACCGACGGTAGGTATAGACAAATACTGTTGATATACGGTATATAGGAGTACTGTATTGTTTATTAACCACCGACGGTAGGTATAGATAAGTACTGTCGATAGACTGTGTAATGGAGCACTGTATTGTATGTTAACCACCGACAGTAGGTATAGACAAATGCTGTTGATAGACGGTATATAGGAGCACTATATTGCATGTTAACCACCGACGGTAGGTATGAATAAATGTTATTAATAGACTGTGATTAGGAGTACTGTCTCGTATGTTAACCACCGACGGTAGGTAAAGACAAATGCTGTTGATAGACAGTGCATAGAAGTAGAATATAGGTGGACGTCGGACGCTGGCCATATTGGGTCTTAACGCGGACGCCATAGTCGACCCTGAAATCGGGACGCGAACTTAGGGTTGTGCCATGTGACTCGGACATCGAGACGCCGACGCCATATTTGGGCTTAAATCCTGGACGCTATATCTTTATTTTGGACCAGACTACCCTCTGATGTGGATACTATAAGTGACCCTAGAAAGAGGTTTTCAAGACTTGAGACCTGCTACACCCCCATGTAGGTGTTTTAAGATTTTTTTTTCCTTTTCTTCTGGTTTTTTTTCGTTCTTTTTTCATTTTTTTTTTGGTATCAATATTTTTAGTTTAACCAAATAGGGCTACGAGTTTACTGTCATTCTGAATCAAGTCAGTGGATGAAAAGTTGTTGATAATGTTCTTCATCTCGAGTCCCCGACATCTCAATTTGACGTAATAAATGCAATACAGGCCACAAGTATCTGAATCATAGGGTTAGATTTGATTGCAAACCACACAGTATTTCGATCCATTGACGATGAGTAAATAGCGTTGGTACTTTTCCGGTAATCTTCCTAAGGAGTCGGGAAATTCGGGTGGACCCGATGAGGGGAAATGCAATGCAACCCAATGACTCCAACAGTTGTCTGTATTGACCACAAACGTTCTAGGCCTGTCGCTCACATAGCTATGCAAGTCTTCTGTACAGCAAACGGTCATGGGCAATCCACTCAAAGCATCCTCTACATCTTTCCCGGTCATTGGGAGAGCAATGCCGTTTTTCTTCCCACATCCTTGCTGACTATGGGCTTCTAATCCACGAAGGTGAACAAACACTGCTCCGCAATCCCGACAGGTGATGAGAAGTTCTCGTGTTTCAGCATCCTCTGACGAACTATGTGATGTCTCGTCACCAATTTATTCGTCTGATGAGACCGAACTATAGTCTTCAAAAGTATCAGAGAGACGGTCGTCCTCCCTCTGTCCGTCTGGTTTCTCTCCTTGACCGACCTGCAAGACCTCTGTGTGCAATCTGGAGGCTTCTGGGGCTCTAGCTTTTAGGTCAACAAGAAGGTACCCGAAAGGTGTCTCGTTTCCTCTTCAAATTTCCGGAGAAAGAAGTCCCCTCGAGAAGGATACATTATCGGCCAAGAGTCATGATGGGCTGTCGATCAATGGGGTTATTAAAGAGAACGAGATAATGACACTTTCGTCTATGGGGGGAGTCTTTGCCAAAGTATAGATTCTGATTTAAAACGACGACCGATGAATTCCTATGGTGACTCCCTTCCGTAAACAAATCATTTATTCTAGAGTCTTTGGCCGATGTCGACATGAGATAATTTAATAGGATCATGTTTCGAATGTTGAGATCGAATAAAATCGTCCCTTTCGAGATCAAAAAGAATTCCACGAATGAATTCAACGCGTGGAGGCACTGTTCCTTGTATTTCCTCGTAAAGAGGTTGCCATCTTTTTTACAACCAAACGATCCTGTCTGGACTAGGACTACAAGCCTTTCTATGTGTTGAAGCAAATCTTTCATAAAATAAGTTTTTCCGCCGGAGGTTGGACCGGACATTAATCCCAAACATTGGTGCCGTGACCTATTGAGAAGTTGAGAGCTTCGTGGTGGACACAGAAGCGCCGTCTCAAGACTAATCAACAGGACAAAAGAGAAAATTGCAGAAAATAACATCGAAAATCAAGAACTATCGGCAGCCATAGAAACACTGCTGAAGAAGATGACCTTACTTGAAAACTTGGATACACAGATTTTTGATGGAACAGTCGGAGACATGGAATCGGAAATTTTGGACAGTGATGAATTCAATTTACATTTAGAAGTGTCTATTCATAAATTCATGGATATAACATCAAACTCGGGAGTAACGGTTAGTGAATTTTTAAATCAAGGTCCAGCAGCACATATTTCAACACTTGCAACACATATAGTAATATTAATCATAACACAAATCAGACACAGGATGCTATTCAAAGCACTTTTGTAAATCACGGAGCAAATGCTACTTATAATCCTTCTCCGAATTTCTATCACAGACTACCAAAGTTAGGCTTGCCTCCTTTTTCGGGAGATATTTTACATTGGCAGACATTTTGTCTCTGTTACGTGGTTTCAGAGGAGTTGCAATAACGAGAACAGGACTGACAGACCGATGGATCAAAAACATTTACCATAAAGAACTTTGTTTACTTTGGCATAATAAAGGGTCTGCTAAACAATGTTAGGTTGAGATAAATTAGTCATTTGGTAACACCAGTTTTGGCGAGGTTCGTTTTGTTCAGTGTAATATGTTTTTTTGTTGTGTTTTGCATACTGTTGTTTGTCTTTTAATCTGTCTCTTTTTTGCCGTCGTTTTGTCCGTTGATTGTTTCGTGATTATTGCACATGTAAATCATACTATAAAATTGAGAATGGAAATGGGGAATGTGTCAAGGAGACAACCCGACCATAGAACAGACAACAGCCGAAGGCCACCAATAGGTCTTCAATGTAGCGAGAAACTGTAGCACCGGAGGTGTCCTTCAGCTGGCCCCTAAACAAACATGTATACTAGTTCAGTGATAATGGACGTCATACTAAACTCCGAATTATACACAAGAAACTAAAATTAAAAATCACACAAGACTAACAAAGGCCAGAGGCTCCTGACTTGGGACAGGCGCAAAATTGCGGCGGGGTTAAACATGTTTTTTGAGATCTCAACCTGCCCCATTACCTCTAGCCAATGTAGAAAAAAAGAATTGGTTAACTTCCAATGATGGATATTTTCTTATACGCAATGAAATGTTATGTGCATTTTTTTTATATAGAACTGGATAGGATAAAACTTTACTCTAGCCAAGTATTTCTTTATTTGAAACAAGGATAAATTCTGTACATTTTTTTGAAAAGTGCAAATTTAACAAAGACTAATAGGGGAAAATCAATGGTGGTATTACACCTATAATCGGTTTGTACCGAAATTACTTTCTTTAGTCCAGAAACTCATTTGTGCTAAATGGTAATCTCCACCCTCATTTAGGACTGGCAGTTATTTGTAGTTTTTGTCAACAGCTTGCACTTTTTCTAAATCATATTTGGTTCTTTTAAGACTGACCAAAACTGTTTTTACCATTGTGGTTTGATTAAGGTAGTGTATACCAAACAACTTTTGGAAATATTTTGGACAACCCTCTTATTTACAATATCATTTGATCAACACCTAGTGATCTTTGATGGTATCTTGCATAACATTAATAAGGTCTTTTTTTAAAAGGCAACTTGAAATTATTGGTCCCATATTTATGTGCTATAGCAAATGCATAGGCTGCTGATCTGCATATATGATAGCTATATATTCTTATGTTTTCAATGACCCCTTATTTCTTCACTCCACTTTATAAGATACAAGTAAATGTTATTCCATATTTTATTGTTTTTTTAAAAGGTATCATAATTTAGACATAAAAACAAAACTAAGCACAGTGAAAAATGTCTACTCTGTCCTGTAAAGTTTGAGATGTTTTGTTGTTCAATCTTTGACACTTGTACGGAAACACTAAATCTTGATAACCTAAAACAGAAATATTATCACTTTTATTTCAATTCAATTGTTGCAATTAGCATACATGTAATAAAGAAAATGATAAATTAGATCAGATCTCCACATTAATAATATCAAAACTAGAGGCTCCAATGAGCCTGTGTCACTCACATAATACTTTTATTTATAATTGATGCATGATACAGATTTTGTCCATACCAACCATCAATGGTTACCATACAATACAGTACTCCTATACACAGTCTATATACAGTATTTGTCGGATTTTGTCCATACCTACCGTCGGTGGTTAACATACAATACAATACTCCTATATACCGTATATCAACAGTATTTTTCTATACCTACCATCGGTGCTTAACATGCAATATACTGCTCCTATATACCGTATATTAACAGTATTTTTCCATGCCTACCGTCGGTGGTTAACATACAATATAGTGTTCCTACATACCGTATATCAACAGTTTTTGGCTATACCTACCGTCGGTGGTTAACATACAATACAGTCCTCCTATATACCGTCTATCAACAGTATTTGGGTATACCTACCGTCGGTGGTTAACATACAATACATTCCTTCTATATACCATCTATCAACAGTATTTGGCTATACCTACCGTCGGTGATGAACATACAATATAGTGATCCAATATACCTTCTATCAACAGTATTTGTCTATACATACCGTCGGTGGGTAACATACAATACAGTCCTCCTATATACCGTCTATCAACAGTATTTGGCTATACCTACCGTCGGTGGTTAACATACTATACAGTCCTCCTATATACCGTCTATCAACAGTATTTGGCTATACCTACCGTCGGTGGTAAACATACAATATTGTGCTCAAATATACCGTATATCAACAGTATTTGTCAATACATACCGTCGGTGGTTAACATACAATACAGTCCTCCTATATACCGTCTATCAATAGTATTTGGATTACCTACCGTCGGTGGTTAGCATACACTATTGTGCTCCTATATTACTGTCTATCAACAGTATTTGTCTATACCTACCGTCGGTGGTTAACATACAATACATTCCTTCTATATACCATCTATCAACAGTATTTGGCTATACCTACTGTCGGTGATGAACATACAATATAGTGCTCCAATATACCTTCTATCAACAGTATTTGTCTATACATACCGTCGGTGGGTAACATACAATACAGTCCTCCTATATAACGTCTATCAACAGTATTTGGCTATACCTACCGTCGGTGGTTAACATCCAATACAGTCCTCCTATATACCGTCTATCAACAGTATCTGGCTATGCATACGGTCGGTGGTTAACATACAATATAGTCCTTTTATATACCATCTATCAACAATATTTGGCTATACCTACCGTCGGTGGTTAACATATAATACAGTCCTCATATATACCGTCCATCAACAGCAGTATTTGGCTTTACCTACCGACGGTGGTTAACATACAATATTGTGCTCAAATATACCGTATATCAACAGTATTTGTCCATACATACCGTCGGTGGTTAACATACAATACAGTCCTCCTATATACCTTCTATCAACAGTATTTGGATATACCTACCGTCGGTGGTTAACATACACTTTTGTGCTCCTATATACCATCTATCAACAGTATTTGGCCATACCTAACGTCGGTGGTTAACATACAATTTAGCGCTCCTATATTACCGTCTAACAACAGTATTTGGCTATACATACCGTCGGTGGTTAACATACAATACAGTCCTCCTATATACCGTCTATCATCAGTATTTGGCTATACCCACCGTCGGTGGTTAACATTCACTATTGTGCTCCTATATACCATCTATCAACAGTATTTGTCTATACCTACCGTCGGTGGTTAACATACAATTTAGCGCTCCTATATTCCGTCTATCAACAGTATTTTTCTATACCTACCGTCGGTGGTTAACATACAATACAGTCCTTCTATATACCATCTATCAACAGTATTTGGCTATACCTACCGTCGGTGGTTAACATACAATATAGTGCTCCAATATACCTTCTATCAACAGTATTTGTCTATACCTACCGTCGGTGGTTAACATACAATATAGTGCCCCAATATACCTTCTATCAACAGTATTCGTCTATACATACCGTCGGTGGTTAACATACAATATAGTGCTCAAATATACCGTATATCAACAGTATTTGTCTATACATACCGTCGGTGGTTAACATACAATACAGTGCTCCTATATACCGTCTATCAACAGTATTTGGCTATACCTACCGTCGGTGGTTAACATACTCTACTGTGCTCATTTATACCATCTATCAACAGTATTTGGCTATACCTACCGTCGGTGGTTAACATACAATATAGTGCCCCAATATACCTTCTATCAACAGTATTTGTCTATACATACCGTTGTGGGTTAACATACAATATAGTGCTCAAATATACCGTATATTAACAGTATTTGTCTATACATACCGTCGGTGGTTAACATACAATTTAGCGCTCCTATATTACCGTCTAACAACAGTATTTGGCTATACATACCGTCGGTGGTTAACATACAATACAGTCCTCCTATATACCGTCTATCATCAGTATTTGGCTATACCCACCGTCGGTGGTTAACATACACTGTTGTGCTCCTATATACCATCTATCAACAGTATGTGTCTATACCTACCGTCGGTGGTTAACATACAATTTAGCGTTCCTATATTACCGTCTATCAACAGTATTTGTCTATACCTACCATCGGTGGTTAACATACAATACAGTCCTTCTATATACCATCTATCAACAGTATTTGGCTATACCTACCGTCGGTGGTTAACATACAATATAGTGCACCAATATACCTTCTATCAACAGTATTTGTCTATACCTACCGTCGGTGGTTAACATACAATATAGTGCCCCAATATACCTTCTATCAACAGTATTTGTCTATACATACCGTCGGTGGTTAACATACAATATAGTGCTCAAATATACCGTATATCAACAGTATTTGTCTATACATATCGTCGGTGGTTAACATACAATACAGTGCTCCTATATACCGTATATCAACAGTATTTGTCTATACATACCGTCGGTGGTTAACATACAATACAGTCCTCCTATATACCGTCTATCAAAAGTATTTGGCTATACCTACCGTCGGTGGTTAACATACTCTATTGTGCTCATTTATACCGTATGTCAACAGTATTTGTCTATACATACCGTCGGTGGTTAACATACAATACAGTCCTCCTATATACCGTCTATCAAAAGTATTTGGCTATACCTACCGTCGGTGGTTAACATACTCTATTGTGCTCATTTATACCGTATATCAACAGTATTTGTCTATACATACCGTCGTGGGTTAACATACAATATAGTGCTCAAATATACCGTATATCAACAGTATTTGTCTATACATACCGTCGGTGGTTAACATACAATACAGTCCTCCTATATACCGTCTATCAACAGTATTTGGGTAAACCTACCGTCGGTGGTTAACATACTCTATTGTGCTCATTTATACCATCTATCGACAGTAACTTTACCTACCGTCGGTGGTTAACATACACTATTTTGCTCCTGTATACCATCTATCAACAGTATTTGGCTATACCTACCGTCGGTGGTTAACATACACTATTGTGCTCCTATATAATATCTATCAACAGTATTTGTCTATACCTACCGTCGGTGGTTAACATACAATTTAGCGCTCCTATATTACCGTCTATTCATAATCAACAGTATTATGCTATACCTACCGTCTGTGGTTTACATACAATACAGTCCTCCTTTATACAGTTTATCAACAGTATTTGTCTATCAGCTTAACAGGCTAAATAATTTTTTCCAATGATTGTTTTATTGTTCTTTTCAATAAAAAAAAAAAGTGCCTGTTTCAGTAGACTGAAAAATTATATCATTTTATAAAGGAGGATGCATTTAGATCAAGCTTATGGAATTATGACATGACAATAAGATATAAAGCTGTTCAAGATGTACATGTAGCCAAAAAATCAAATAAAAGTCAAATAAAAGTCAAAAATATACAAATACATTGTAGGAAAATATAATCTTATCAAGTACTGCTTTGTTCTTTGTTCAAAAGTATAAGTGTTTACATGTTTTGTGTGATAGTCTATTCTATAAAACTGGTCCGGAATAAACAAGTTAAAGATTTCTTAAATAGCTCAGCTTTTGGCTTAGGAAATGTCAGATTACATTGGGTGACACCTCTCAAGGAGTAAGGATTAATATCTGGTTTCAGTTTAAATTTTGAACTACGTACATTGGTGTTTCCATACAATGCATTTATATAGATGTAAATATTCTGGATGATATATAGCACAAACTTGGTCAATTTGAATTCTCCAGTTAAGTGTGCTGTCAATTTTAACACCTAATAATTTTAACATGAAGAATTTTGTAATACTTTGGTTGAAAAGTCTGAATTGATAGTTTCTGCTTTGTTTAAGCAATCAAATATTTTGTTTTATTTGCATTAATGGACATGTTATTCATTTTACACCACTCTTCAACCCTGTTTAGATCTTCTTGAACATCATGATGTATATTTTCTATATGTTTTCCCTGATTTAAGAAGATTAGTATCATCAGCATAAAGGTCTTTTCACAATTTTCAATGAATAAGGGAAGGTCATTTATAAATAGCACAAACAATAGAGGACAAGATATAGAACCTTGAGGGACACCAAATTTTACATAATGTTCAGAATAAACATTACAAATTTTTACCTGTTGTTATCTGTTTTTGAAAAAAAACTAACAGCAGCCTAACTAAACCCATAAATTTCAAGCTTTAAACAAAGAATGTCATGATCTACCAAATCAAAAGCTTTTTTAAGATCTTCTAGGTTTAAATTACCATCATTCATTTCTTGCAACCATTTGTCAATAATATTAAGGTCAAGCTCCATCCAGTATATATATTCCAAATTATGGACAAATGATAATGCTATTAAAAATACCAAGTCGTAACCGTTGCTTTTCTCTTTTTCTACAAATGTATATCCATTATATATGACTAGGTAATAATGATTACTTTATTTCAAATATTTTCGTACCTTTTTTCACTCAACGAGATAGCATCCCAACGACAAAAATGTATTAAAACGAACTATGCACTCGGCTACTGTTCTTTTTTTACACTCTTTTTAAAACCTCTTGCTATATTCAATTTGAAAGATAAAAAAACAAAACTATCTATCAAACGAAAACTGGACCAAGTGAGAAAAAGCTTCTTTCATTAGTACAAATTATTGCTTCATTGCTTATTTCAGAGTTCGAAGCTTGGTCCGACTCCAAAACTATGTTTGACAATTTTCCAGCCGAATGTCAGTAGTTTTCTCCTGGTGCACCAGCTTCTTCACCATTATATAGCTGGTCGCCATGAAATAGCAAATAATAATAAAAGTGGCGTTAAAGACCAATAATGAATAAATCAATCATTGTATATATCAGACGTTTCACACACAGATCTTATCCTTTATTGAGCAAGAATCTATGCATTTGAAATTGAATTTGACAATAGGAATTTTCCAGCATGGTGTAATGATAAATCCCGATATGACTGTAATATGTGCCACTGGACATGAATCTTAAATCTTTGTGACCTTGTAATACCTAGAAGAATAGGAGAAAATTAAAGCAACTTAGCGTTCAACTTTTATCTACCATTAATTGTAAGGACCAAGCAACATAGAAGGGACCTATTTTTGAAGGTTGATGTCTCCATCATATTACATATGTGGCAACCTTTTGTAAAAGTCTTGTACTAAGTTAAACATTAGTGATTATTTAAGTTCCATTGCTAACTTAAAGTCGACACCTTATAATGTAGAATATCTTTTTTGAATGGAAAAGGGTGTTTTAGATATTTGACGATTGCAAAATTTCCGAGAAAGAATCGAGCAGTCCCTCTTCGAATGCAGCATTCACTATCTTAATAGACATGTCTTTGACAAGCAATATTGTGAACGACTGACAGTGTCTTTAAAGATCCAATGTGAAAAAAATGTCAAAAAGGTTTTACAGAGTATTGTCCCTGCTAAACTGAAGTGTGCATGTTTCAGCTCTGTGGTTCCCAGTGAAGACATATTTTTTTAGTTAAAACATTCGAGGTACACTGTGGTTCCCAGTGAAGACATATTTTTTTAGTTAAAACATTCGAGGTACACAGTCTGTAGAATGAAACAAAAATTGAAAAGATGATGCTAGTCTTGGCGTAAACTCAAAAATTGATTTAATCGGAACTGGTTAGATATGAAATGAAGTCACAAGACATGCGAAAAGTCGCTGCTTGAAAAGGCAGAGTTGCCCTTCGTACAACTTAAACACGTAGTCCAACAATGGCTCAATGATCTACAGCATAATAAAAATATCACAAAGTTCACTATTAAAGAAATAACATGGATAAAACTTTTAGCCATTATAGATTTTTATATTTAAAAAAAAACCCACCACAGCATAAATAGCTTACCTTCATAAAAAATTACAGGAACTATATTCATAGGCAACCGATTACGAGCGGCCAAACAGGTCATTCTTAAATATCAGATCATTTCGTCTTTTTCTATTGAGTTCTTTGAGTCTCTCATTTGCTTCTTTCTCTGGCTTATTTACGCATGACATAACACCTTAATTTCATTTTTTAATATGTATATTATATATACGTGTGTCTTGTGCATCAATATGCAATATGGGGTAAACGTCCGTAGAGATGAAGAGAGCATGTCAGATGGACATGAAACACTAGTACAAGTCAACTGTTTATTATAACATTTGCTTTTGCGAAAGTGAGGTCACACGTACCAAACAAATAGAACAATTTCTCGATTTTTTGAGAGGCACATTTTAAGTTGATTTTATTTTTGTATTACGTTTTGTTTAACATGATATGTGTGCAAATATAGTTCTACTCCGATTTGTAAATTGTGAGACAATGTAGTAATTTATTCTTTTAAAGTTCAATTTGTTATTTCCAATCTGTTAATTTTATGTACCTCTGGTATGAAACGAATATGGTGTTATGCGGAACTACCCAACCGTACTGCATGCTACGATATCTTGCTCCAATAGCAAGGGTGTTAAGTGTAAGTGTTAACTTAAGTAATGTTTCTAGCGGATTACTGTAAACTATGTTTTGCTTTACTATGCGAGGGGCGATCCTCTGCGATATTTCTTTAAACATCTTTGGTGAAATCGAAGAAAGTGTACATTTGTTGTGATGTTACACTATTGTTTCAGATAAGGGAGAAGGTTTGATACCCTTAAAACGTTTAATCACGCTGCAATTGTTTGCGCCTGTACTAAGTCAGAAATCTGATGTTCAGTAGTTGTCGTTTGTTGATGTGGTTCTCGTTTCTGTTTTTTGCATAAAGATTAGACCGTTGGTTTTCCAGTTTGAATGGTTGTACATAAGTAATGTTTTGGGGGCCCTTTATAGCTTGCTGTTCGGTGTGAACCAAGGCAAAGTGTTGAAGACCGTACCTTGACCTATAATGGTTTACTTTTATAAATTGTGACTTGGATGGAGAGTTGTCTCATTGACACTCATACCACATCTTCTTATATCTATAGAACTATAGAATTGCCTGTCCGCCTGCTTAAGTACGGTCATGAGTTGGTCATATAGACCAAAAACAACGTCGTCTTTCAGGACAAAGCCAAAATTTTGTACACAATTTCCGTCGTTTTGTCCTTTTCCTCCTTTCGACAGCTAGAAGGTTTATATATGCAACATTTAAGTTTAGTCTGGCCTACAAAAGAGCTGCTTGACAGAAAAGACGTGCTCTTGCTACAAGATTCATCATGAATAATTTACATTCATGACACTCAAGAAATCTAGCATACCAATAATTGGTATTTCGGACGAGAAATTTTCATTTGCATTTGTCCGTTTTACATTCGGTATATATCTGTTATCCTTCTGTTCATGTCCGTTTCACATCAGTTTATGTCCGTTTCACATCCGTTATTCGTCCGTTTTATCCGTTATTCGTCCGGTAGAAGTCCGTTGGTGAATTTGTCTAAAGCCTCGGTCACACTTTACCTGATAGCTCGAAAGGACGCCGTTGACAAAATTGTTATCCGTTGGGAGTCCGTTGGTGTATTGACCGAATAAAGCGGACGTGTAACGAATGCATAACGGACACACACCGGATATGCAACGTACGTGAAACGGAAACGTAACGGACAGAACGGATGTCGAACGTACATCCAACGGACGAGTACCGCATAAAACGGACACCTAATGGGAGAGTACCGGATAAAACGGATAACCAAGATATACGGAAAATTAAAGGCGACAATAATAATACATGTAAATTGCATAAATATTCAAAATGTTTCTGTGTAACTGGTTTTGGTTTGTTCTTCAAAATGCCGCCAAAGGACAGTGTCTGGTCTGAATAAGAGCTGTTTGATTGTGAAGACGTGCTTTTACTGTAAGATCGATTATGAATAATAGGAATTCATGAACCTTAAGAAATCTGACATACCAATAATTGGCATTTCTGACGCGAAATTTTTCAATTGGCACTTATCCGTTTCCGATGCGTTCAGCATCCGTTTTATCCGTTAAACGTCCGGTAGAAGTCCGTTGGTGAATTTATCTTCCAGACCTCTAACGGAAGTATAACGGACATGTAACATATACAAAACGGAAACGAAACGGACGAGTACCGTACAAAACGGACGCATAACGGACGTTCAACGGACATTTTATCCGTTGGACGTCCGTTCAAAGTTTTGAACATGCTCAAAATTTTCCACCGGACAGAACGGACGTCGACGGACAAAACGTACGCTTAACGGACATGCAACGGATATGGATGGACGTCTAACGGATAATAACGGACGTCTAACGGACATGAACGGAATGAAAAAAAAAGTTATATGTTAGGCGTCCGTTCGAGGTATCCGGTATAACCGAGGCTTAACGGATGTTCGACGGATGTATAACGGACAAGTAATGGATATAAAACGAAACCGGAATGGACGAATACCGTAAAAAACGGACGCCTTACGAAGTTTTGAACATGCGCAAACATTTCCAACGAATATTACGGACGTCAGGGGATAAAACGAACGCAGAACAGACATGCAACGGATATGGACGGACGTTTAACGTATACGAACAAACGTCTAACGAACAGTAACAGATTGAAAAAAAGTTATCCCTTTGTCGTCCGTTCGCGCTATCCGGTAAGGTGTGACCGAGGCTTTAAGGAGTTATTACCTTTCTAGTCAATTTTTAACAATTTCTTTTTAATTTTGTAATCGCTCTGTAAAAATCTTTTCCTCTGATACTACTGAGACAAATTTAACCAAACTTGGCAACAATAGTTATTTGGGTATCTAGATTTTAAAATGTGTCCTATGATCCGGCCTATTTAAAAATGCAGGTTTTTTCTATTGTTTTTTTTTTACCTTTATAAATATAAATCTGAAAGGAGCAAAAATGTTCAGAATAATGAGCTCTAACAATTGACCATATTTGTTAAAACTGTTACACAAATTTTAGTAGGAGTTGTTGACCATAATTGACAAGTTTTACCATTTTTTTTACTATTATCATGATATTTAGAAAGACATATTTTTTTTCAGTTATGCCATATAAAATTTGAATTATTATAGACAAATAAACACTTTTAAATCACAAACATTATCATCAAGGCGAGATTTATTTAAAGTTAAACTTTGCCGATATAGTAAGTAGACTGTCATTCTTCATCTGGAATGATTGACCTTAAATTAGGATTTTCTTACCTGTTTTGTGTTTTGAGCAAAATCTAAAGAAAACCAATTTGACAAGATCAACAAAATAGATATTTTTGTCATGAAATCTATTTTCATCCATGTTGGAGTGTGAAAGAGGGGCGAAAGATACCAGAGGGACAGTCAAACTCATAAATCGAAAATAAACTGACAACGCCATGGTAAAAAATGAAAAAGACAAACAGACAAATATAAGTACATATGACACAACATAGAAAACTAAAGACTAAGAAACACAACCCCACCAAACACAGGGGGTTATCTCAGGTGTTCCGGAAGGGAAAGCAGATCCTGCTCCAGATGTGGCACCCGTAGTGTTGCTCATGTTATAACAAACCCGGTAAATAGTCTAATTTGGAAGGTCAAACGTTTGGATCATATCCGATATCATCTGTGAAACGGTTATTCCATGAAGGTCAACTTCTTTCTTATGAAGAAGTTTCTGTATGAAGTCAGGCTCATAATAATAAAGAAATACGTCGACAAGAAGAGGTGCACAGTAGGATTTATCTCTCCCTTAGACAAGTTACTTGTATCTTGATATGCACATAGATCAAGGTGATCTAACTCCGGACAATGTTTGTGCTCTTATTCCGAAACGTCATGTTATTTGCGGAGAAGAAACAATAGCAAACCTCCAGTTTAATCCGGCCTGAATTTGAAACAACGATCTTTCTCATCACTAGTAAAATAGGCAGATGATTGGTTAAATTTTAATTATGACGTCAAATTTTCTTGGTTTCTTCTGAATTCCCTATTGTATTGTCATAATAAAGGCCGACCATTTCTGATGCAGATTGCTGACATAGATACACTAAACAGAAATTAAATTGAACCTTTTAATAAATTCCGAAATTCAAATCTGTGGAAGATCACATGATTTTTTTTTCATACATATGTACTACTATGTGCAGGGAAATATGTCACCGTAATCGGACAAATGATCTAACTCCGGACGATGCTTGTGTTCTTAGTCCGAAACGTCATGTTATTTGCGGAGAAGAAACATTAGCAAACCTCCAGTTTAATCCGGCCTGAATTTGAATTAACGATCTTTCTCATCACTAGTATAATAGGTAGATAATTGGTTAGCATTTCTGATAGCGTTACATATAAAGAACACAGCTTTCTACAAATCTTCGAACAGGAAGATAAAAATCATTCGAAACACAGATTCCACCACTCTAACTCGTATATAACGATATTTCTTCACTCTCAACAGTAAATTTTACTTTTTAAAAATCTCGAAAAGTCTGGCGCTTTGAATATTAAAATTCAATAGTCAGGAGTAGAGATATACCTATATCTTTTGATACGTTTTCCGTTTCCGTCATCAGACTGACTTTTGAAGAAATATAAAAGACTTCCGCTGCCCTTTAGGCCTGTTTTAAAATTAAACATAATTTGCATAAGTCCATGGGACAGGACAATTATTTTCGCGTTTTTCATACATCTACTGGTGTATTTGCTATTTACTATCAATTCCAATAGTTTACTAACGACGGCGGTCACTGATATATGTCTGTATACTACAAACATATACTATGACTAAATTTTATTTGGTATAATTTACAATAAAAATTGGTAATTGGAAAAAAGGGGGAGGGCAAAAAAAAATGTAACCAATCCCCAAGTACCTTCGATTTTTGATACTTCTCCTGAAATTCTCCAGTTATATTTTTTTTACAGTTTACATACGCTCTATTTCACAACGATTTCGCGGGTGTGTTCTAGTGTTATTGAGAACATAGCTTGCTTTTGCTTTTAGTCGAAAGACTTATTTATACTTAAACCTCACAAAAGAAGAAAGGTAAGGATCTAAAGGTGTATCAGATAATCAAAATCGTGGCAAAACAATCACAAGAGATTAGTTAAGAAAATAGTATTCATACAAACATTATAAAGTATAATTTGTCCAGAGTACACGGATACCCTACTCCTTGACCAATAACTTAGAATTAAAGCAGGACAGAAAGACTAACGGACGAACGGTCAGACGAACGGACGCAAGGACCAATAAACATAATTTCACTAGGCGGGGCATAAAAATAAATTGTCATCTAGTTTAATTTGAGTATTTATTATTACTAATGATGAGTGTCGAAAATAAACTCATCATAGATACCAGGACTAAATTTGTATATACGACGACGCGCGTTTCGTCTACAAACGACTCATTAGTGGCGCTCGAATCAAAAAAAGTTAAAAAGGCCAAATAAAGTACGAAGTTGAAGAGCATTGAAGACCAAAATTCCTAAAAGTTTTGCCAAATACAGCTATGGTAATCTATGCCTCAGGTAGAAAAGCCTTAGTATTTCAAAAAATTCAAACATTTGTAAACAGTAAATTTATGAATATAACCATATCAATGACAATTCATGTCAGCACAAAAAGTGCTGACTACTGGGCTTGCGATACCTTCGGGGAAATTAATCTCCACCAGCAGTGGCATCGACCCAGTGGTTGTAAATAAACTCATCATAGATACCAGGACTAAATTTAGTATATACGCCGACGCGCGTTTCGTCTACAAACGACTCATCAGTGGCGCTCGAATCCAAAAAAAATGAAAAGGCCAAATAAAGTACGAAGTTGAAGAGCATTGAGGACAAAATTCCTAAAAGTTTTGCCAAATACAGCAAGGTAATCTATGCCTGAGGTAAATTTATCCCTAATAAAAAGATATACAGTGTTTCTCATTACAAAGCACCATTTCGGCTAAATCGGTTCTCTGCCTTAACACACACACACACATATATATATATATTCACACATCGATATTACCTGACGAGTTGTATATACATTATGTACACAGCCATGTATCACCATCATTGATGGCGATCCGATGGATACATCTGTTGTAGAGTTGTCACTGACTCAGACGTACTTATAAATATAATTATTTTCTGTGACTGTATATTACATTAATTTGTAGGATCCTTTACTATAGATAATTTAGCTGATCTGTAACAATAACATCTTCATGCCTTATATATCATGTACTGTAGTACGCCGCTAGATTAAAACTGACGAAGAAAGGTAACACACGGCCAGCGAAAGCTCTTTTTTTGAGAGCCCAGGTGGTCGTGTGGTCTAGCGGGACGGCTGCAGTGCAGGCGATTTGGTGTCACGATATCACAGTAGCATGGGTTCGAATCCCGGCGAGGGAAGAACCAAAAATTTGCGAAAGCAAATTTACAGATCTAACATTGTTGGGTTGATGTTTAGACGAGTTGTATATATATATATATATATATAACTCGTCTAAACATCAACCCAACAATGTTAGATCAGCAAATTTACAGATCTAACATTGTTGGGTTGATGTTTAGACGAGTTGTATATATATATATATATATAACTCGTCTAAACATCAACCCAACAATGTTAGATCTGTAAATTTGCTTTCTAATATATATGTATACGAATAACACTTATATCCGTCTTTTAAATCAGAAAAGGCTTTCTAAAATTGTCGTACAAGATAAGAACAGTTGTCCTTTGAAAATTGTTTAAATTTGAAAGAAAGTTACGTTAATGTCAAACAAATTACATATATTGCATATAGCTATTAATATATAAATCCTTGATTGAACCTATGTTAGTATATTTGGAGCATTCATCATACATCCGGTAAATTATTGTCTGAATAACATTTTCTTGATTTAATAAATTAAATGTAAATTATCTTTGAAACTTTATTTAAGTAGGCATAAATGAATACTTACGACATTTACAGAGTGTACAATTATGTAAGCGTTGAAATACTTTGTAGTATTGTTTTAATGTAGACTAAGGAGTTCGATAAATTATGGCCGTTTATAATGATTAATTATTCTTCTATACTTTGTATTGGGAATGCTTCCTGTTGGTTTTTGGAAAACCTTCCCTTGCAGAAATTTCACGGTATGCGTTGTTGTTTGCTAAGGTGTTTTATTGGAGGTTATACGAGTGAAATCAAGCCCTTCAATTGATAAATTGGGATGGGAGAAATCAGAAGATTTTCTATTGAATTTAAGATCTTTTGGAGCTAGTTTCCGTTTTGGATTGTTCGGTTTAATCAGACACATTCGGTAAAATTTAACTTCGTATAAAAACGGCTTTTCATTCTTAGATGTTAAGACAGAGAAGTTATGGTAATGATTTTAAATTGAATTATCTTTTGACAATGAATGTTTAATTTACAGAGCATTATGATCTGAGATGTTTATTATAGTTACATTCACAACCGTCACTTCGCTTGGCTTTTCTTTTGTCTTTTTCATATTATCACAAAATTCATTTGATACAGAAAAAATAAGAAATGGAAATTCCAGTGACACAATTTGCGTCTATATAAATGTAAACCTATACGTTCACCACACTTAATCACTCTATTTCTGGGGTAACAATAGTTTATTATATCATCTCATCCAAATACCGTTTCACAAGCTTTTTGCATTAAGAAATTAAAGACTTTCGGAAGATGGTCCATTTATAGACCTCTTACCGTTTGTGCAACATGTTATCTAGACTTGTTCCTTGTCCTTTGTCAGTTTGGCTCTGAGATACCGTATGTTGCATGCAAAGTAGAGGATCAGTCTACATGTTATTCTGATTTTATTATCAAATTTCGAAATATGGAGAACAAAAGAACACGGAAGTACTCGTTTATTTGAGAAAAAAACCAAACAATAGGACATTTACAACATTACTGCCAACAATAAATACGCATTAAATAAAAAACTAAAGTTCATCTTAAATCGAGTTTCTAACACATGTTTGAAACAAAAAAGATGATTTTGCAATGTCGTTGGTTGAATTCGCTTTGCTTAGAAAGTTTTCACCAATCACAACACTTTGATTTTTGAAAATGTTTTCAGATTGCAATAGTTTCTGAAATGTCAAATCAAGCAGTGTTTTCAAAAAAGGTGTGAACATTGGATTCATTCTTTATGAACAATATCGTCTTTAACAAAGACACTGACTGTTAAAATATTTTGCAAATCTGAATCTATAACATAGCAACTAAATGTACAAATAAAGCCATTGCCGTTTTCAAGTCATGATCCGCAAGTTCATCGAAACTTTGGGAAAATGGTTTATCAGTTGTCACTGGTGTATTCATTGATGTTTGACGGGTTGTTTTTATTACTCTTGTTGTTGTAGATTGCATTGTTGTTGTCTTCGTTGTGGGCGTGGTTGTAGTGGTGGGCGTGGTCGTAGGTGTTGTTGTGGTGAGCGTGATTGTTGTAGTAATGGGCGTGGTTATTGTAGTTGGTGGCGTCGTCGTGGTCGTGCTGGTACTAGTTGAAGTGGTCGTCTTTGGAACCAGGCACGTATAGCAGCATTTCCCAGAACGGATCTGTTGACCATACTGGCTGCATTGGTTTATGTCACAATTGAACAGTGGGTCATCTCCAAATGGACAAATATCTGAAGAAGAACTGAATAGATTTAAGATAGAACTCTTGCTGAAACTAATAACCAAACCTTGACATAAAATTATTTGTTTTTAAACCATAAACAGTGAAAAACGTCACATTGGCATTATACATTGTGTACGGCCATTAACACCGAGCCGTGCTTCACATCGATCAACAAGCTATAAAGGGTCCTAAAATTACTAGTGTAAAACAATTCAAACAGGAAAATCAACGATCTAATCTAAATAAGAAACGAGAAATTTGAAATACATATGGTAGGAACTACACCATCAACAACTAAACAACCTGTTTATTTATATGGCGATTTCCATTGTTGTTCTATGCGTAGAGCGTTCCTGATGAAGGTTAACCCAGAAAACCGCTTCGGACGCATACAATTGATGGTGTTTTTCCATTCAATAATCTAGATACTACATGCACCATCTACGTGAATATTTCAGTAAAATCCAAATTGCAAGTAGATCATGCATGTAGATTTCACTTCTTACCTGGGACATTGGGCGCGTCTACAGAGCTAACACATTGGCCTTGTTGACACCACTGAAAACAGTCAAATACATTGGATAAGTTAAGTTTGACTCTATGAGTAAATTAACAAGAGCTGTTGTGCTGGAATAATTCAGGTACTATATACCCTTGACTTTCATTTTTTTCATGTTTTAGCGTAACTGGTGATGGTTAATTCGGAAGAAGTGTTTCAAATGCACAAAATGTAGTTTGTGGTTTTATCATTTAAATATATGTATCAAAAAGCTTTTTTAAAGAATCAAACATAACATGAAAGTATGAAAGCCAACAGCTTCAAGCAAAATTCATATGATTAAGGCATAAACAAGACAAGACAAACTGATTATTAAACAAAAATTCAGAAAACAGATCACGAATCTAGGCTCACGAATTACAGCCATACCTTATAGTTTCCACAAGCTGTGCCGTCATGTGCAAATTGACTTGAACAAGGTCCATTCAGATTTGCAGGATTTCTACACTGTAATCTGTAACATACACTGGCCCATTTCATTGTTGTTAAAGGATAGTTTTCCTGAAAAAAATGGAAGAAACCTCATTGTGACAACAAACAAACTGAACACACATATTTTTAACATTTAAGAACCTTTTTATGGTTTATAACGTTATGTTCAATTATAATGGAAAATAAGCGAACATCATTGCATGCTATACATAATTACTCTTTGTAAAATTCCTGGTAGATAGCACAAGCGTGATAGCTGAGGGAAAATGGAGGAATACAAAAAAAAATATGGAAAAAAAAATTTAACTAAAAAAGGACACTCATTTCCTTTATGACTATAAAAAGACTTCTCTCATTTTGCATTTCAATAGTTATCAAAGGTACCAGGATTATAATGTAATACGCCAGACGCACATTTCGTCTAAATAAGACTTATCAGTGACGTTCAGATCAAAATAGTTGTAAAGCCAAACAGGTAAAAAGTTGAAGAGCATTGAGGACCCAAAATGTCAAATACGGCAATGTCCTCCTCCCCACTATTCAGTCAACTACCTCTTCACTGCATAGTAACCCGAAAACAATGAAATCTTCAGTTCGAGAAGGCTATATATACATATAAATTGCTGTAAATTATATCGTTATATTGTGTTTTTGTAAATATTACTCTTCCATACTGTAAGCATACTGGACTTAAACACATACCCTGCACATTGCTGACCCACCGTTTGGGGCATATGTAAGTCTACACTGATCATCAACACCGTATACCGTTTCACCTGGGTTGAATGCAGCAAGTGTCAAATCTACCAATCCATCCATGGGAGAATTTTCCAAACAGTTTCTAAAATATTCAATCATTTTCACAGTTACAAGATATCATTTAAGTAGCAACTTAGACTTGTTCAAAGAACAGTTAATACTAACTGATAAATGTATACCTTTTATTCCTTCGACAATTGTATAAAAAAAATCGAATTCAGATGTTTAAGTTTGCAGAGAGGTGAACAAAAGTTGTCCAGGTCTCGAGCTGATTTCTGTCAATATGTCAATGGGCCTTACTCGAAAATATATATCTGCTTAACGTTTCTAACTAACAGCTAATTAACTGAAATGTTGCACAAGGAACATGCTTCATTGTGTCTGCATATTTAGAGATCTTTCTGGACAACTTTTGTTCCCCTCTCTGCTTAACTTTTCTAACTAACAGCTAATTAAATGAAATGTTGCACAAGGAACATGCTTCATTGTGTCTGCATATTTAGAGATCTTCTTAAAATAAAAGATTTTAGCAAAAATACCGAACTCTAAGGTAAAACCTGTCAAATCAAACGTCAGACTTGAATTACGAAGGTACAAACGGAATATAATGTTATATTCCTGACTTCATATAGACATTCGTATCATATCTAGTATAAATAGTTATCAAAGGTACCAAGCTTATAATTTAATACACCAGACGTGCGTTTCGTCTACACACGATTCATCAGTGACGCTCAGAACAAAATAGTTATAAAGCCAGACAAGTACAAAGTTGAAGATCATCTAAGACCCCAAATTCCAAGTTGTGCCAAATACGATTAAGGTTATCTATGCCTGCAATAGGAATATCCTTAGAATTTTGAAAAATTCATACTTTTATAAACAGTAAATTTATAAAAATGACCATATAATTGATATTCATGTCAACTACGAAGTGCTGAATACTGAGTTGGTGATACCCTCGGGGACGAAACGTCCACCAGCAGTGGCATCGACCCAGTGTTGTAAATAGTTATCAAAGGTAACAGGCTGGCAATTAAATACCCCAGACGCGTGTTTCGTCTACACAAGACTCAACAGTGACGCTCAGAACAAAATAGTTATAAAGCCAAACAAGTACAAAGTTGAAGAGCATTGAGGACCCCAGATTCCAAAAAAGTTGTGCCAAATACGATTAAGGTTATCGATGCCTGCAATAGGATTATTCTTAAAATATTGAAAATTCATAGTTTTGTAAATAGGAAATTTATAAGAATTACCATATAATTGATATTCATGTCAGCACCGATGTGCTGACTACTGAGTTGGTGATACCCTCGGGGAATAAACGTCCACCAGCAGTGCCATCGACCCAGTGATGTAAATTGTTATCTAAGTACTTGGCTTATAGTTTAATACCCCAGACGCGCGTTTCGTCTGCACCAGACTCATCAGTGACTCTCAGAACAAACTAGTTATAAAGCCAAACAAGTACAAAGTTGAAGAGCATCGAGGACCACTAATTACAAAAAGTTGTGCCAAATACGACTAAGGTTATCTATGCTTGGAATAAGAATATCCTCAATATTTTGAAAAATCCATTCTTTAGTAAACAGGAAATTTATAAAAAAAAAATACCATATAATTGATATTCATGTCAACACCGAAGTGCTGACTACTGGGCTGGTGATATCCTCCACCAGCAGTGGCATCGACCCATCCAACTTATATCCAAATGTTACTTACGTTTCTAAACCCGCTATGTATGCTCCAATCGCTGCCCTTGAACATGAGGAAAATATAAAATTTCTGGATGCTGAGGTGGCTGAGCTGTATTCACTATTGGGGAGTGAAGGAGACATTACATATCCAAACTCTGCTGAACATCCGTTGGAATGATAGCTGTCATGAGATGCTCCTAGGCTACAAGATAAAAAAAAACCAACTTTATACATATTTTGGATTTCAAAGGCTTGAAAAGCAACGAAGAAGATATTCGAAGTCTTTCAATAGGTGTTCATATTGTCAAAATTCTTCAATTGCCAATATTTAACATACCATTTTGAATTGCAAGGTTCAAATAAATATTGCTGAGAAATACTGTAAACATTAATGAAAAAAAAAGAAGACAATAACATAAATTTACTTGTGTGCAAGTTCGTGTGCAGCGATGTGTATAATCATGGCGTTGAATGTTTCTTCGTTGACAGATGATGCATACGAGTTACACACTCTTGAAAGGTAAGCTATCCCTGAAAAGAAAGAAACACATGTAAATACTTGTGTGCGACCGGTAAGCTTAATCAATTAGATACAATTATTCAAGTGAACTACAGCTTGATATTGTGTCGGGTAGGGTCTTATAAAATATTTATTATCACATTGTGAATTCCGCATTGGTTTGTGTAGAAAATTGATTTTCTATTTTGTACAAAATTATTTCCTACAAAAAACTGTGTTGGTTTTGCAGATTAATATTTTTTATCCTGTCCTTGGTAAGATTTATCGTTTTTAAATTTTGCACAAGGCAGATTTTTAAACTCCTCTTGACCACCGTTCCTCCATAGATTAGCAAATGGAATTGTTGTCTCCTAAGACAAAACTAGTCTGAAACGGAAAAAGGCAAACACCTACTGTTACATAAAAAAACATGTGAAAAATGACACATGCCGAGATAAATAGCTGAAATTGTTTTAGTTGGAGATGACGTCGATGTACTCTTGAAAGAATACCAAATCTTCAATAGATGTCAACTTTGCTTAAATATATTAATACCTCAGCATAGTTTAATTACTAATTTTGACAATGACTGTTAAATTAATATATAGTCAAATACCTATTGTCCTTTTATCTGTTATTTTCTCTGCCAAATCATACCTACAAAAAAGTTAAAATACTTAAAGAATTTATACATAAGTTGTTGAAGACAATTAAGATTTCTAAAACAATATTATGTTTTGGAAAAGTTGCTCAAGAGACAAAACTCTTATGAGACAATAGTAATCAAAACAAAGGAGTAAACAAAGACTAACACACCCAAAAAACATGCACTGTGAAAAGTAATAAACAGCTGCGCCATGAGCGCATGATACGCCCGACGTCTTGTGTGGAAGTTTTATGCAATAATCATAAAAAGTTTCTGAGAAAGTTTTAAGCAATTACCATTTATTGCTTTTGAGACACAGCGGGACATGTAACCCCCCCCCCCCCCACCCTGTTTTTTTTTTACAAATATCACTAAAATAAAATTTTGAGTCATCACCAAAAAGTATACAGATCTTTAGATTAATATAACAAAGAAGTGTGTAAAGTTTAAATGCAATAATCATAAATCGTTTTTGAGATACGGCACGACATGTAAAAACCCCCTCCCCCTTTTTTACAAAATACTCAATAACTCAAAAATGAAATTTTGAATCATCACCAAAAAGTATACAGATATTAAGATTAATATAACTAAGAAGTGTGTAAAGTTTTAAGCAATAATCAGGAATCGTTTTTGAAATACGGTACGACATGTGAAAAAAAAACACACCCCTGTTTTAGTTACAAAGTGCCGTAACTCAAAAAGTTTAAATCTTATTTTCACCAAAAAGTATACAGATCATTTGACCATCATAAAAAACAACTATATTAAGTTTCATGAAATTTAGATAAGTCGTTCTCAAGTTACGGTGCGACATGTTTACGCCGGACAGACAGACGGACGGACGGACAGACGGACGGACAGACAGACGGACGAACACCGGACATTTGTATACCATAATACGTCCCGTCAAAATTTTGACGGGCGTATAAAAACTCTGAGGAAAATTCAAAACGGAAAGTCCCTAATCAAATGGCAAAATCAAATGATAAAACACATCAAACGAATGGACAACTGTCATATTCATGAGTTGGTACAGACATTTTCAAATGTAGAAAATGATGGATTGAACCTGACAAATTACCTCCCTATACCACAGAATGCCACCTTGATGTTAGAAAAACTCTCGATGCATGTCTTGTACATAAAAAAGCCCATCAAAGATACCAGGCTTTTAATATTGTAAGTGAGACTCAATTTCTTCAACAAAAGACACCGATGAAGCTCAAACCATTGAACCATATAAAGTTAAAAGGCCAAATAAAGTATAACCAAGAATTTGAAGAGCATTGAGAATCCAAAATTTACAAAGAGTTTGCAAAATACAGCTTAGGTAATCTAATAAATGATACTATTTTATCTTGTACAGTCAGTGTTCACTCTATACGTACCCAGTAAACAGTGCAGCATGATCGTGAGGTGGAATGGCACCAGTGTTTCTGTTGGCATTTATCCATTGTGAAAATGTCAGTAATGTATTTCCATCATTAACTACATTCGAACTGATGACATTGTCTTCTGTCCATCGTGAGGCTTCAATATTCTATTTGAAAATACAGTAAGGTTTATGTTATCACTTGAAAGGACCATGCATGTTTCCATGGTTTTTCAAATAATGGTAAAAAAAAATCAGCAACAATTCTAGGTAGAAAATATCTAGCTGTCTATGCAAAAATGGGGAAACTATTTCAAATAAGAAGTTCAATCTGAGACTTCAACGTTTCTATTTAAAATAATAACAGTAAGTTGTAGACACATAATAAGATTCATTCCTATGAAGAATAAATCCGGTTATCGGAGGAAAGTGGGCTTACGTTTTGGGAGTTGTCCCGCTTTGCACACGTGGTGGAACTTGTTATGTATTATGAATCACGTTAATTATTTTAACCTTGATAACTGTGACGTCATCATTCTTTCTTTACCACGATACAGCAGAGAGAAGACGCAAAAAATTGGGTTCCGTATGAATTAACTAATGTTTGTTTCAAAAGTTACCCGCCCACCCACCACTTAAATTAAAGATATACTTCTAAAATGTAATTAATATGCACGTGTTGAATATTATATATCATGTTGTTCGTTTTTCTCCTGTTTTTGTTCTATTTTTCAGGTTGAAATGACTGGTAGTTTATTCCGATTGTAATCCCAATCCTTCGTCACGGCTTGAGATAAAGACTCCGACCATTTAATGGCGAAAATAGCGATACAACATCTACAAATATAGTATGCTTCTTATAATGGAATTATGTATCCGCTGAGCTTCTGTTTCCCAGGGCCAGCATCCGATATATTTTGGAAGCAATAATGTTAATAAGGATATTATGTTGATATATATAAGGAAATGACATTATAAGGAATAACAATAAGGTGGGAATAAGGAATAAGAATAATGTGGAAATAAGGAATAAGGAATGGACAATAATGTGGAAATAAGGAATGGACAATAATGTGGAAATACGGAATAAGGAATGGAATATAAGGTTTAATTATATATACTAGGGACTTGCCAATTATGTGTCTCGGCAGTCCCATTCTTTGTCAAGCCGTGGCCGTACAATTTTGTACTTTTGCCAAATAAAACATTTCTTACTTTATATTTGTATGTCATTTGGCCCAACATTGTCTCAGATAACCGATTCAGAGAAACATGTTTCAATACCTTTCGAATTTAAAATGAATCAAATGAAATAAAGATATACCTAGAAGATACATAATTTAAAAAAAATAAACAATTTTACTAATCCAGAGGAAAATTTACTAGAACCGGGCTTACCTATAATGCAATGAAAAATAAGAAAAAAAAACTTTAAAACAACTATGGTGTGGAAAAGTCAAATATTTGAATATAGCACGTTCTTAATTTAATTTTGAGCAAGTGCTTCACTTAACTGAACTCATAGTAGGATTTACACAGGCGGTTTTGTAAAAATACTTTAACTTTGATGCTTTTTTGTTTCAAATTAAATTGAATGAATAAGCTTTATACTTCAAATCTAATTTGGTCAGTGTAAGCACGAGGCTTATTTGCACAATGTCAAAATTTTACTGGGTTTTTAGCAAACCTGTAAGAAAACTTACCGTAGCGATAACAAACCCTGCCAATATGACCTTGACGTCTCCTTCCGGTGTCATTAATGATTCATATCTTGTATTTATCTAAAAATAAAAGATTTGAAACAAAAATGAAAGATAATAAGAATATAGGGGCATCGTGAATAAACTACTCTTATGGTAAAATTGTATGGATAGGACCAAGAACATATTAAACAAATGAAAATCAATTAAAATATTAAGGAATATTTACTAAAAAATAAAATAAAAAACCAAAACAAAATAAAAATAAAAAGGTGTGTTCGTTCCACAAGCGCACGTGCTTTGTACATATTTTCCATAGACAAACGTTTAGCATAGAACTGTTAAAATCTAAAAGTCAGAGTTGTTTAATCCATCCATATGCACTCACAACCAAAAGCATTAGCATCATCAACAGTTGTCTTCTATCATATCTTATTATTTGTTTCAATTTTGGTTTGGTTATAATATTTGAAAAAATATGGCGATGGCCCTTAAACTTAGATTGTTTTTGTTAAATTGATTGACACGCATGTCGGACAATTAAGAACATGACATCTTGTATAGACACTCATCTCTGGTGTTCTGAGTTGTTAATAATAAGCGATGACTTATACCCTATGTATCAGCTGTCGTGTCGCCATAACAGCAGCTAAATGCACTTTTCAATATACGTAATAACATTTTTGAGGTTTGGTCTGATTGAAATCAAGATAACCTCAATCCAGTATTAGTTTATCGATGAACCTTATCATAATACAGAATGCTGTTAGCTAATATAAATAAACGTAGTGTATTAGCTCTTGGTGAATAGCAAAGTTCAGTGATTTCTTTTAATCAGCCTAAAACTCTAACCTTACCAATGTTCTAACATATTTAATATTGACTGTATAACATGTATAATGAACTATGATATATTCAGGTAATTTAAGTTTATATTATTTCACAAAAGATGAATCAAAATGTTTCAGAAATACGATGCCCCCTTTCCCTGCATAACGCACAGAATTCTATTGGTCTTGGTCTACCATATGCATGTACAAATGTCGGTTAACTTGATGATGTGCCATATATGAACTGGCTTTTTACTTTGAGATCGGCATGTTTGATCTGATTTAATCACAAATACTATCAATATATCAATATATATATATTTTAATATTCAATACTGACTCACCCCGTTGGTAACGAACAAGTAAAATTGTATAATCATATTTTCTGCGTCTGCATGCTTTTGTGCATCGTCTGTTGCTGTAGACATTTCTTTCCAACTGTAAATAAAATATAAATATGTACCAATATAAATCATTTCAAAAATACATGTATGAGGGTGTAGGTGGGTGCTTACAGACTATAAAAATAATGATCACAAAAAAAGAGAAAATAGAGAAAAATGGAGCAAAACAAATAAAAAATAGAGAATGACTCGAATGAAAAGAATAGAGATTAAAGGGCGAAAAGCAAAAAGAGTCAATAGAGAAAAATGCCTAAAGATTAAAAAAATACAGAAATTAAGGACCACCATCCAGACCCTTCTGTATGCAATTTCAAGTTGAACTAACAATCAATTGAATGAAAGGCATTTAGAAAAACTAAATGAAATCAAGCTATTGTAGAGTTTGCTTATGTTTCTATATTTTTTCTTTTAAACCTTTGAGTAGGTTTAGCAAGTTATTATTAAAAACTTCTTTTATCACTACTTTATCTATAATGCGTATTTACATGTATGCATTGGTAAATTTCAATTGGTTTGATGGCATAGAACAAATTTATAAAATAATACAATGAGCATAATATACGTTTGTACAGATAAAGTTTCATGTAGTTGTCTAGTCCAGTATCCTCGAGGATCATGACTTTTAATAAATGGAGCAACTACTGCATAACTTGCGGACACGAAAGACATAAAACAAGTTATATTTAATACGTATTTTTGATTTTCAGGAAAAATTACATTCTCAAAATTTCATCTTTGAATAAGAACTGTTTTTCATCATTTATTAGATTTTAAGATCAATATTGGTATACACGTTCTACTATAAATAATGAAGGTATGTGTATGCTTACATGACATAGTTTGCATAATCAATACAGACTAAATACTCCACGTATAGTAGTGGAATCTGCCTTTTTGTACGTTTCTTTCCTTCTAAAAAATATCACAATAATGCAGATAAAATAATAAAAGTAACAGGGTAACTGTTCTCTAGTAATTTTTATTATGGAAGCTTATGCTGCGGAGTAGTATAATTATCCAGCTGTATGCTATAACTAGAAATGTTCTTAATGATTTTATCGTTTATTAGTTTTCCTCGCAAATTTATCGTTTTCCTCAACCATTATGAAAACCCTTAATTTCGACTTCATGTATTCAGCGATCCTTATAGATTTATTAAGTCGTTTTCTTCGCATTTCTGATCGTTGATCTTAATTTTTAGGATTTTCAACAATTTTGTTTTTTTGTTTTTAAGCTCATGAGATAGCAATGGTAATTTGTTGCTTTTTAATAAACGTCCAAATATTTCAAAAATATTCAGGATGACACACAAATAGATACAATACAAACAAATGGTGAAAAGCTAGGTCATAAACAGGAAAAACATACTTTATAAAATTTTAGAAAATAACATAAAGAGTAAATATACTACTAAATGTTGCACATGTCGGGTGTTTAAGAATTCATCTGTTATATTTTTATCATTATCTCTGGCTCTTCCAAAAAATTCCGCATAGACTGAACAAATGTTCACGAAATATTTGCCACTGTACGTTAACCAACAAGAACTTTAATCCATACATTTCAGTTCAACGCATATAACTGAAAACTTTATTTATATATAAAACTAATGTTTACAGAATTATACAAATGCACATTACTAACAAATACCTTTTGTTGGACTTGACCTCTTTCCTCTATCCTGAAAAATAACCAAAATTTACAATCTTTTATTGGCCGTTGAAATATTTGGCAGATTATTTACAAACAGGCCAATATCGCCCAGATATGATGGAATTCAGATTTTTACACCAACTTATTTTCGCGAGTAATCTTATGAAGCCAATTTTGTGAGATGAAAAATGCTTATGTCAAAAAAGAGGGGCGAAAGATACCAGAGGAACAGTCAAACTCATAAATCGAAAATAAACCGACAACGCCATGGCTAAAAATGAAAAAGACAAACAGAAAATAATAGTACACAAGAATAACATAGACAACTAAAGACTGAGCAACACGAACCCCACCAAAAACTTAGAGATCTCAGGTGCTTCGGAAGGGTAAGCAAATTCTGTTCCCCATGTGGCACCCGTCGTGTAGATCATGTTATTACAAATCCATTAAATACTTCAACCGAATCTAATTGTCAATTTCTTGATGGAAGTAAAAATATGAGTCCGACTTAACTGTATCAGTTGTATCCTTTATCTCTAGTTCGATTGGATAGATTCGTTCAACATAGTCACCAAATTTTTAATTATTTAGTGAGAGAACATCATCTATATAGGTTCACATCAATATAGGGGAAAGTAAAGTAAAAGTTAATATTAAAAACAAAAGGATCCGCGAAACTGAGTAAAAAATTTTGAACACGCAGTCCCGTTGATAAAGATATAAATCCTCTTATGATGGTACAACTTTAAAGCTTTAAAATGCGAGGATTGCTGAAAACTTAACTTTGAAATAGTAAACCGAGAAAGGTTGTAGTCTTCGTCTTTCTTCATTGTCATCAACCAAAAATTAATTTCCTAAAAGAAAAAGCAAGAACAAAACAAAACAAACAACATCCCGCCACCACCAAACAAATTAATGGCAAACAGAGAAAGCGTTTATAAACGTCTGTTTTGTCTAACTTTCTCCCAAAATAAATATATATAAAATTATTAAAGAGTAAAATTTCGAAAGAATATACTTACACGGAAATTAAATACGGGTACTGAGTTGGTCGTTGAATTTGATTCTGTGATTCTTTCTGTTGTTAATTGTGGGTCTGTAGTAAAACCTGGATTCTCTTTCAAATATAATGAGTAAAACATTGAAATTCAACGAACAAATATATTGAGTAATTTAATGTTTTCAATTTAAAATTTTGATAAAATGCCCAACGTGTCTACGTATTTATGAATCCTGCATTTCAAATGTTAAGGTTTTTGCGTCCATCGTGTCTGTATTTTTTTAAATTATATTGCATGGCAGTTATCTCTATCCTTTTCATATTTTCCCAATAATTCTTTGTTCTCTTCTTTATCATGTTTAAAGACGATTTTTCTCTTTTCTTTATTTTCTGGGCACATTATTCTGTAGTAATGATCTATCATTCTCTATTCTGTAAACATCAGTCAGACTCTTGTACATGTTGAAAGCTGAATTTTTCTTCCAATCTTTTCTGCTCTTTCTTTACATGACTTGTACAAATGATTTACTTGACTGCGAAAAGGATATAGTAACGTTTCTTGGTCTAACTGTTGCAACGGGTTTGAAAATACCATTGATCATGTACTACTTGATAACAGTCTTCATGCAGGAATACTGGCAATATTGAGTCGAAAACACCTGTCAAGATCGGGGTTTAACATTACAATATTAATATTAACAGACTCGTGTTTGTGTCTATGTGTGTCAGAGGAAGGGTTTTATTCGACTTGCAATTGGATGTCATTGGACCATCTTTTAGTCCACCAAGGACAAGAAAAGCTGGTTCAAATTAACATTAAAAGTGTGGTCAATAAGAACAAATAAAGGTAGTCTTTAACCGAATAATAAACTTTTCATGACGATGGCTTTTATCTAACACTATGTACCTTTTAAGACGAAAGTATCATTAAAGAACGTTTGACCTTCTGCAAAAAGCGTTTCATAGACTAAATATTTCCTGTCAAGAGCAGGATGGGCTGTTGTCTTTTCGGATGAAATTTGTGGCGATACGACGACTTGTCTCTTGGTCCGAGATCCTGCTGTTTCTGATGGCTCAAGTGTAAACCATGATGAGCCTATTATGTATGTGGCATGCTGTAATAATATACCATAAGAATTTATTTCATATACTCAATAAAAGTTTAAATCATATTATCTATACAACTATGTAAAGTTCTATGTTCACATGCAATAACAAGAAAAGAATCAAAACATGGTCTGAAACATCTGATCTTTTCGCTGAATCAGCCCGTATCATAATTTAACACTTCATTGATTAATACAAGAATATGAACTGTTAGCAAAAAATAAAAATTCTAGGCATAAATCATAATCTCAACATTTTGGTATCGATGTTTTCAAAAGCTTGTATCATATTTTCCCTCCGGTTTATATGATCCGTTCATCCTATATCGACTCTTAAAACTCAAGAGTCTATCTAAAAATGAGGGTACTTTTTCTAAAAATGAGAGTACTTTTTATATGGCCTTCCAAATACCTTCCAAATCCCTAACATCACTAAAGAGACATTTATTTGTCGAAATCCGGATCTGGTGTACTAAAAACATATTGACAACGTATGTTTGTGGTATAACATCATGGCCACAAGTTAAAAAACTTTTTTTCTGTTTAGTATTAAATTTATATTAAGATCCATTTTGTTACATCTTGTGATCAATTTTATTTGGCAATCGTCACTATAAAACTTGAACAGAAATACTTACAACATGATAACGTGATAATTCGTCACTATAAAACTTGACTACAAATACTTCCAACATGATAACGTGATAATTCGTCACTATAAAACTGGACTAGAAATACTTACATCCCAGCTCCTTTGTTCTAACAGGGGTGATCTGAGCCGGATCACCCCTACCAGATCACCCCAGTTTGAGTTTCTTTGTTATGCATGCTTTCCTTTGTTCTGTAACATTTTGGCGGGAATGTAAAATCCACTATAAAACTTATAATTAATTATACAACTATCTATTAAAATTCACGTAGAAAAAATCCAGTGTATATGCTGGGATTCGAACTCAAGACCTTTAGCATATCAAGCCACGACACATACCACTACACCAGGACGACTTGATACGAAATAATAGTAATTTGACGTACTTAAAGGAAGCAAGAATTTTTTAAAAGTGGGGCGAGTTGTCAAACCTTTATTCTGTGGTGTTTTAACCATTTTCGTTAATTAGTGAGTTTTCAGACTGATTGTTCAATTTGATTTTACACTCTTTCAAAGTGAGGCAAGTCGGTAAACAAGAGTGGGACGATATTTTCAAAAAGTGGCGATATAGTGTGGGCCGATTGGCAAGTGGGGCGAGTTGACATTGTTTGATATCTACTCATCGTGTTTGGGGTTCAAAATGGGTATACATCATATAGTAATATATAAAGTATATTGTTATGGTTGTGTGGCGTTCTAAACTAGATTTTATAAATTGTAAATGGTTTTTCGTCTAATCTAAAACAGCTGGGATGTAAAATAGTTATCCCAGTCGGACTTGGTGTGTCAGTGTTAGATCACCCTCTGGCCTCCGGCCATCGGGGTGATCTTACACTGACACACCGCGTCCTTATGGGATAACTATTAATTACAATATGATAACGTGATAAGTCGTCACTATAAAACTTGACTAGAAATACTTACAACATGATAACGTGATAAGTCGTCACTATAAAACTTGACTAGAAATACTTACAACATGATAACGTGATAAGTCGTCACTATAAAACTTGACTACAAATACTTACAACATGATAACGTGATAAGTCGTCACTATAAAACTTGACTAGAAATACTTACAATATGATAACGTGATAAGTCGTCACTATAAAACTTGATTAGAAATACTTACAACATGATAACGTGATAATTCGTCACTATAAAACTGGAATAGAAATACTTCGACATGATAACGTGATAAGTCGTCACTATAAAACTTGATTAGAAATACTTACAATATGATAACGTGATAAGTCGTCACTATAAAACTGGAATAGAAATACTTACAACATGATAACGTGATAAGTCGTCACTATAAAACTTGACTAGAAATACTTACAACATGATAACGTGATAAGTCGTCACTATAAAACTTGACTACAAATACTTACAACATGATAACGTGATAATTCGTCACTATAAAACTGGCCTAGAAATACTTACAACATGAGAACGTGATAAGTCGTCACTATAAAACTTGACTAGAAATACTTACAACATGATAACGTGATAAATCGTCACTATAAAACTGGCCGAGAAATACTTACAACATGATAACGTGATAAGTCGTCACTATAAAACTTGAATAGAAATACTTACAACATGATAACGTGATAAGTCGTCACTATAAAACTTGACTACAAATACTTACAACATGATAACGTGATAATTCGTCACTATAAAAATGGCCTAGAAATACTTACAACATGAGAACGTGATAAGTCATCACTATAAAACTGGAATAGAAATACTTCGACATGATAACGTGATAAGTCGTCACTATAAAACTTGATTAGAAATATTTACAATATGATAACGTGAAACGTCGTCACTATAAAACTGGAACAGAAATACTTACAACATGATAACGTGATAATTCGTCACTATAAAACTTGACTACAAATACTTCCAACATGATAACGTGATAATTCGTCACTATAAAACTGGACTAGAAATACTTACAATATGATAACGTGATAAGTCGTCACTATAAAACTGGACTAGAAATACTTACAACATGATAACGTGATAAGTCGTCACTATAAAACTTGACTAGAAATACTTACAACATGATAACGTGATAAGTCGTCACTATAAAACTTGACTACAAATACTTACAACATGATAACGTGATAAGTCGTCACTATAAAACTTGACTAGAAATACTTACAATATGATAACGTGATAAGTCGTCACTATAAAACTTGATTAGAAATACTTACAACATGATAACGTGATAATTCGTCACTATAAAACTGGAATAGAAATACTTCGACATGATAACGTGATAAGTCGTCACTATAAAACTTGATTAGAAATACTTACAATATGATAACGTGATAAGTCGTCACTATAAAACTGGAATAGAAATACTTACAACATGATAACGTGATAAGTCGTCACTATAAAACTTGACTAGAAATACTTACAACATGATAACGTGATAAGTCGTCACTATAAAACTTGACTACAAATACTTACAACATGATAACGTGATAATTCGTCACTATAAAACTGGCCTAGAAATACTTATAACATGAGAACGTGATAAGTCGTCACTATAAAACTTGACTAGAAATACTTACAACATGATAACGTGATAAATCGTCACTATAAAACTGGCCAAGAATACTTACAACATGATAACGTGATAAGTCGTCACTATAAAACTTGAATAGAAATACTTACAACATGATAACGTGATAAGTCGTCACTATAAAACTTGACTACAAATACTTACAACATGATAACGTGATAATTCGTCACTATAAAACTGGCCTAGAAATACTTACAACATGAGAACGTGATAAGTCATCACTATAAAACTGGAATAGAAATACTTCGACATGATAACGTGATAAGTCGTCACTATAAAACTTGATTAGAAATATTTACAATATGATAACGTGAAACGTCGTCACTATAAAACTGGAATAGAAATACTTACAACATGATAACGTGATAAGTCGTCACTATAAAACTTGACTAGAAATACTTACAACATGATAACGTGATAAGTCGTCACTATAAAACTTGACTACAAATACTTACAACATGATAACGTGATAATTCGTCACTATAAAACTTGACTACAAATACTTACAACATGAGAACGTGATAAGTCGTCACTATAAAACTGGCCTAGAAATACTTACAACATGATAACGTGATAAGTCGTCACTATAAAACTTGACTAGAAATATACTTACAACATGATAACGTGATAAGTCGTCACTATAAAACTTGACTAGAAATTCTTACAACATGATAACGTGATAAGTCGTCACTATAAAACTGGAATAGAAATACTTACAATATGATAACGTGATAAGTCGTCACTATAAAACTTGAATAGAAATACTTACAACATGATAACGTGATAAGTCGTCACTATAAAACTTGAATAGAAATACTTACAACATGATAACGTGATAATTCGTCACTATAAAACTGGAATAGAAATACTTACAATATGATAACGTGATAAGTCGTCACTATAAAACTTGACTAGAAATACTTACAACATGATAACGTGATAAGTCGTCACTATAAAACTGGAATAGAAATACTTACAACATGATAACGTGATAAGTCGTCACTATAAAACTTGACTAGAAATACTTACAACATGATAACGTGATAATTCGTCACTATAAAACTGGAATAGAAATACTTACAATATGATAACGTGATAAGTCGTCACTATAAAACTTGAATAGAAATACTTACAACATGATAACGTGATAAGTCGTCACTATAAAACTTGAATAGAAATACTTACAACATGATAAGGTGATAATTCGTCACTATAAAACTGGAATAGAAATACTTACAATATGATAACGTGATAAGTCGTCACTATAAAACTTGACTAGAAATACTTACAACATGATAACGTGATAAGTCGTCACTATAAAACTTGACTAGAAATACTTACAACATGATAACGTGATAAGTCGTCACCATAAAACTTGACTACAAATACTTACAACATGATAACGTGATAAGTCGTCACTATAAAACTTGAATAGAAATACTTACAACATGATAACGTGATAATTCGTCACTATAAAACTGGAATAGAAATACTTACAATATGATAACGTGATAAGTCGTCACTATAAAACTTGACTAGAAATACTTACAACATGATAACGTGATAAGTCGTCACTATAAAACTTGACTAGAAATACTTACAATATGATAACGTGATAAGTCGTCACTATAAAACTTGACTAGAAATACTTACAACATGATAACGTGATAAGTCGTCACTATAAAACTGGAATAGAAATACTTACAACATGATAACGTGATAAGTCGTCACTATAAAACTTGACTAGAAATACTTACAACATGATAACGTGATAATTCGTCACTATAAAACTGGAATAGAAATATTTACAATATGATAACGTGATAAGTCGTCACTATAAAACTTGAATAGAAATACTTACAACATGATAACGTGATAAGTCGTCACTATAAAACTTGAATAGAAATACTTACAACATGATAACGTGATAATTCGTCACTATAAAACTGGAATAGAAATACTTACAATATGATAACGTGATAAGTCATCACTATAAAACTTGACTAGAAATACTTACAACATGATAACGTGATAATTCGTCACTATAAAACTGGCCTAGAAATACTTACAACATGCATGTCCAGTGAAGGATGTTTATTCAATATTGTCGACATCGCAATATCTACAATGTTAACACGATAAAGTGTCAACATTGTTTACATTGTTTGAACCCTTATATAATGTATACATCGTTGACATCGCGATGTATACAATGTTAAAACGATGTTGTGTCAACATCGTTTACATTGTTTGAACCCTTATATATTGTTTACATCGTTGACATCGTTAACATTGCGATGTATACAATGTAAACACGATGTCGTGTCAACATCGTTGACATTGTTTGAACTCTTATATATTGTTTACATCGTTGACATCGTTAACATCGCGATGTTAACAATGTTAACAAGATGTCGTGTCAACATCGTTTACATTGTTTGATCCCTTATATATTGTTTACATCGTTGACATCGTTAACATTGCGATGTATACAATGTAAACACGATGTCTTGTCAACATTGTTGACATTGTTTGAACTTATATATATTGTTTACATCGTTGACATCGTTAACATCGTGATGTTTACAAGGTTAACACGATGTCGTGTGAACATCGTTGACATTGTTTGAACTCTTATATATTGCTTACATCGTTGACATCGTTAATATAGCGATGTATACATATAAGAAGATGCGGTATAAGTTCAAATGAGACAACTTTTTATTTAAGTTACATCTTTTATAAATAAACCCCTATAGGTTTGTCATTAATACGGAGTTTTGGTTTTTATCGAGTAGCAAGCTATGATAGGCACAAAAAACACTAGTGTAAAACTATTTGAACAGGAAAAATAAAGGTCTAATGTAAAAAACATGAAACCAGAAACACGTATGAACAATTCAACAAACGACAACTACTGAACGACAGATTCCTGACTAAGGACAAGTGCAAACAAATGCAGTTAGTTTAACGTTTATATACGTACCATAGACTCAATATAAAATATAAACACGATTTTGACACAATATTGTTAGCATTGTTATGTGAACAATTTAAACAGAAAGGTATATATATAAAAAAGAAGTGGTATGATTGCAAATAAGTAAAATTTCCAGTACATACATACTAACTGGCACATCTATAGATAACCGTATGGCCTTTAACATTGAGCAAAGTTTATATGGCATAGTTAACAATAAAAGACGCTGACATGAAAAATGGTATTTTTTTTTAACTATATAACTAACTGCTTAACCATGTTAACTTATTTAAAAAAAAAAGAACGAAAAAAAATGTATAAACAACAACAACAAGATGTTGACACTATATTGTTAACATTATGATGTATACGATGTGAACGATGTAAACAGAAAGGTGTAGACACTATATATACAATATAAACACGATGTTGACACAATATTGTCAACATCGCGATGTATACGATGTGAACGATGTAAGCAGAATGGTATAGACTTTATATATATAAATATAATATAAACACGATGTTGACACGATATTGTCAACATCGCGATGTATTCGATGCAAACGATGTAAACAGAAAGGTATAGACTTTATATATATATAAATCCAATATAAACACGATGTTGACACGATATTGTCAACATCGCGATGTATACGATGTGAACGATGTAAACAGAAAGGTATAAACTCTATATATACAATATCAACACGATGTTGACACAATATTGTCAACATCGCGATGTATACGATGTGAACGATGTAAACAGAAAGGTATAGACTTTACATATATATATACAATATAAACACGATGTTGACACAATATTGTCAACATCGCGATGTATACGATGTGAACGATGTAAACAGAAAGGTATAGACTTTACATATATATATACAATATAAACACGATGTTGACACAATATTGTCAACATCGCGATGTATACGATGTGAACGATGTAAACAGAAAGGTATAGACTTTATATATATATGTATATATACAATATAAACACGATGTTGACACGATATTGTCAACATCGCGATGTATACGATGTGAACGATGTAAACAGAAAGGTATAGACTCTATATATACACAATGTTGATACAATATTGTCAACATCGCGATGTATACGATATGAACGATGTAAACAGAAAGCTATAGACTCTATATATATACAATATAAACACGATGTCGACACGATATTGTCAACATCCCAATGTATACGATGTGAACGATGTAAACAGAAAGGTATAGAACATATTGATAGGATACAATGTAAACACAATAACGACCCTATAAAGTTGACATTGCGATGTTGACAATATCGACAAAACATCGTGCACTGGACATAGTTCACAAGATGATAACGTGATAAGTCGTCACTATAAAACTTCACTAGAAATATACTTACAACATGATAACGTGATAAGTCGTCACTATAAAACTTGACTAGAAATATACTTACAACATGATAACGTGATAAGTCGTCACTATTAAACTTGATTAGAAATACTCACAACATGATAACGTGATAAGTCGTCACTATAAAACTTGACTAGAAATACTTACAACATGATAACGTGATAAGTCGTCACTATAAAACTGGAATAGAAATACTTACAACATGATAACGTGATAAGTCGTCACTACAAAACTTGACTAGAAATACTTACAAAATGATAACGTGATAAGTCGTCACTATAAAACTTGACTAGAAATACTCACAACATAATAACATGATAAGTCGTCACTATAAAACTTGACTAGAAATATACTTATAACATGATAACGTGATAAGTCGTCACTATAAAACTTGATTAGAAATATACTTACAACATGATAACGTGATAAGTCGTCACTATAAAACTTGACTAGAAATATACTTACAACATGATAACGTGATAAGTCGTCACTATTAAACTTGATTAGAAATACTCACAACATGATAACGTGATAAGTCGTCACTATAAAACTTGACTAGAAATACTTACAACATGATAACGTGATAAGTCGTCACTATAAAACTTGACTAGAAATACTTACAACATGATAACGTGATAAGTCGTCACTATAAAACTTGACTAGAAATACTTACAATATGATAACTTGATAAGTCGTCACTATAAAACTGGACTAGAAATACTTACTTATAGGTTAGACAATACTTGGTCATGTTTTATGAAGATTTAAGCCCAATTTAGAACATATTCACACTTTCGAGTGACCTTACAAAATTAGCCTTTCCCATTGTAATATTCAAACCTTATAAGAGTTCACTTTTTGTAATGAAACAAATGTAAAACATAGGTAATCATCATTTCAATTGATGGAATGAAACAGCACTGACATAGTTTGTGAGGACCGAATAGATAAATTGTTTTTCTTCTGCTTCAGGTAAAATTTAATATTTATATATCTTGAGATTTTTTTTTATTTTAAAAAACAACACAATGTTATATAAATCCCCTTTTTGAAATTTGATTTTTTTGTTTATAAATATAAAACTCTCTGTATACCCATTTAAATTCAGACCATTCAACATTAAATGCTTACTTTTTATTGATAATTTTATATGTATTGTGTTTCTCTTTAAAAAAAATCCTTTGCTTTATGTATCAGCAGTCTGGCATTGTTTTCTTGAAAGAAAAAAAAACCCTCAAATGCCAGGTATATAATAAATAAATATTATTTTACCTACATCCTGACCCCCATTGTTTTTAATATGTGTACCATTAGAAAATGTATAAAAATTTCTAAAATTCAAAATGTTTTGTTTTAATCTTTGCTCTTTCATGTTTAATCGGTAGGCTCTTTTCCCAGGGAAAATGCCTCAGGGGATTGTACACTTTATTAGTGCAGTTATTAAGAGTTCACTTTCATAATTAACTGACAATGAAAAAAGTCATTCATGTATAGCATTTCATAGTGCATGGAAAACCATGCACTATGAAAATTAGAGGGTAAACAAGAACTATCTTTAAAAAAGATATCCGACGTATTTAAAATTGAGTATATGTTTAAAACTATCATTTCGATAACCTTCAGAAGCACAAAGATACCATGTAAATAACGTTTTCTCTGTTTGTGTTCAGTATTCTCGGTCCTCGTATCTTTCTGTTTACATTCACCAAAACCCCGCGGAAATCTCACATGCGTAGGTGCGTTCTAAAAGTCATGTACGTTCGTACAACAAAGTTTACATTAAAAGTTATATAATTGTCATAAACAGCTGTCACGGATGCAAAGAGCTATTGGAGAAACAATTATTTTAATAAAAATATAAATCATTGTAAGATCTAGTTCAAATATTTATAGTTTTTCACTTGCTTTCCATCACGATATAATTAACGAGACGTTTTTTCAAACACAACCAAATCATCCACCATGACAGCATTTTGTCCAATCACAGAAAGGATTTTGGAGCATGCGTATTCTGTTGCCATAGTTAAGCGTCTTTAAGTTCAAAGGGCACAAACCGAAACTATACCGACTACGTTGGAAAAACTGACTTTTCATTGGACGAGAAGGTCGAGTATGTTCTAAAATATGATAACGTGATAAGTCGTCACTATAAAACTGGAATAGAAATACTTACAACATGATAACGTGATAAGTCGTCACTATAAAACTGGAATAGAAATACTTACAACATGATGACGTGATAAGTCGTCACTATAAAACTGGAATAGAAATACTTACAATATGATAACGTGATAAGTCGTCACTATAAAACTGGACTAGAAATACTTACAATATGATAACGTGATAAGTCGTCACTATAAAACTGGACTAGAAATACTTACAATATGATAATGTGATAAGTCGTCACTATAAAACTTGACTAGAAATATACTTACAACATGATAACGTGATAAGTAGTCACTATAAAACTTGATTAGAAATACTTACAATATGATTACGTGATAAGTCGTCACTATAAAACTTGATTAGAAATACTTACAATATGATAACGTGATAAGTCGTCACTATAAAACTTGATTAGAAATACTTACAATATGATAACGTGATAAGTCGTCACTATAAAACTGGACTAGAAATACTTACAACATGATAACGTGATAAGTCGTCACTATAAAACTGGACTAGAAATAATTACAACATGATAACGTGATAAGTCGTCACTATAAAACTTGACTAGAAATACTTACAACATGATAACGTGATAAGCCGTCACTATAAAACTGGAATAGAAATACTTACAACATGATAACGTGATAAGTCGTCACTATAAAACTGGAATAGAAATACTTACAACATGATAACGTGATAAGTCGTCACTATAAAACTTGATTAGAAATACTTACAACATGATAACGTGATAAGTCGTCACTATAAAACTTGACTAGAAATACTTACAACATGATAACGTGATAAGTCGTCACTATAAAACTGGACTAGAAATACTTACAATATGATAACGTGATAAGTCGTCACTATAAAACTGGCCGAGAAATACTTACAACATGATAACGTGATAAGTCGTCACTATAAAACTGGACTAGAAATACTTACAACATGATAAGTCGTCACCATACAACTAGATTAGAAATACTTACAACATGATAACGTGATAAGTCGTCACCATAAAACTGGCCGAGAAATACTTACAACATGATAACGTGATAAGTCGTCACTATAAAACTGGACTAGAAATACTTACAACATGATAACGTGATAAGTCGTCACTATAAAACTTGACTAGAAATACTTACAACATGATAACGTGATAAGTCGTCACTATAAAACTGGAATAGAAATACTTACAACATGATAATGTGATAAGTCGTCACTATAAAACTTGATTAGAAATACTTACAACAGGATAACGTGATAAGTCGTCACTATAAAACTTGATTAGAAATACTTACAACATGATAACGTGATAAGTCGTCACTATAAAACTGGACTAGAAATACTTACAACATGATAAGTCGTCACCATAAAACTTGATTAGAAATACTTACAACATGATAACGTGATAAGTCGTCACTATAAAACTGGCCGAGAAATACTTACAACATGATAACGTGATAAGTCGTCACTATAAAACTGGACTAGAAATACTTACAACATGATAACGTGATAAGTCGTCACTATAAAACTTGAGTAGAAATACTTACAACAGGATAACGTGATAAGTCGTCACTATAAAACTGGACTAGAAATACTTACAACATGATAACGTGATAAGTCGTCACTATAAAACTGGACTAGAAATACTTACAACATGATAACGTGATAAGTCGTCACTATAAAACTTGATTAGAAATACTTACAACATGATAACGTGATAAGTCGTCACTATAAAACTTAATTAGAAATACTTACAATATGAAAACGTGATAAGTCGTCATTATAAAACTGGACTAGAAATACTTACAACATGATAACGTGATAAGTCGTCACTATAAAACTGGACTAGAAATACTTACTTATAGGTTAGACAATACTTGGTCATGTTTTATGAAGATTTAAGCCCAATTTAGAACATATTCACACTTTCGAGTGACCTTACAAAATTAGCCTTTCCCATTGTAATATTCAAAGCTTATAAGAGTTCACTTTTTGTAATGAAACAAATGTAAAACATAGGTAATCATCATTTCAATTGATGGAATGAAACAGCACTGACATAGTTTGTGAGGACCGAATAGATAAATTGTTTTTCTTCTGCTTCAGGTAAAATTTAATATTTATATATCTTGAGATTTTTTTTTATTTTAAAAAACAACACAATGTTATATAAATCCCCTTTTTGAAATTTGATTTTTTTGTTTATAAATATAAAACTCTCTGTATACCCATTTAAATTCAGACCATTCAACATTAAATGCTTACTTTTTATTGATAATTTTATATGTATTGTGTTTCTCTTTAAAAAAAATCCTTTGCTTTATGTATCAGCAGTCTGGCATTGTTTTCTTGAAAGAAAAAAAAACCCTCAAATGCCAGGTATATAATAAATAAATATTATTTTACCTACATCCTGACCCCCATTGTTTTTAATATGTGTACCATTAGAAAATGTATAAAAATTTCTAAAATTCAAAATGTCTTGTTTTAATCTTTGCTCTTTCATGTTTAATCGGTAGGCTCTTTTCCCAGGGAAAATGCCTCAGGGGATTGTACACTTTATTAGTGCAGTTATTAAGAGTTCACTTTCATAATTAACTGACAATGAAAAAAGTCATTCATGTATAGCATTTCATAGTGCATGGAAAACCATGCACTATGAAAATTAGAGGGTAAACAAGAACTATCTTTAAAAAAGATATCCGACGTATTTAAAATTGAGTATATGTTTAAAACTATCATTTCGATAACCTTCATAAGCACAAAGATACCATGTAAATAACGTTTTCTCTGTTTGTGTTCAGTATTCTCGGTCCTCGTATCTTTCTGTTTACATTCACCAAAACCCCGCGGAAATCTCACATGCGTAGGTGCGTTCTAAAAGTCATGTACGTTCGTACAACAAAGTTTACATTAAAAGTTATATAATTGTCATAAACAGCTGTCACGGATGCAAAGAGCTATTGGAGAAACAATTATTTTAATAAAAATATAAATCATTGTAAGATCTAGTTCAAATATTTATAGTTTTTCACTTGCTTTCCATCACGATATAATTAACGAGACGTTTTTTCAAACACAACCAAATCATCCACCATGACAGCATTTTGTCCAATCACAGAAAGGATTTTGGAGCATGCGTATTCTGTTGCCATAGTTAAGCGTCTTTAAGTTCAAAGGGCACAAACCGAAACTATACCGACTACGTTGGAAAAACTGACTTTTCATTGGACGAGAAGGTCGAGTATGTTCTAAAATATGATAACGTGATAAGTCGTCACTATAAAACTGGAATAGAAATACTTACAACATGATAACGTGATAAGTCGTCACTATAAAACTGGAATAGAAATACTTACAACATGATGACGTGATAAGTCGTCACTATAAAACTGGAATAGAAATACTTACAATATGATAACGTGATAAGTCGTCACTATAAAACTGGACTAGAAATACTTACAATATGATAACGTGATAAGTCGTCACTATAAAACTGGACTAGAAATACTTACAATATGATAATGTGATAAGTCGTCACTATAAAACTTGACTAGAAATATACTTACAACATGATAACGTGATAAGTAGTCACTATAAAACTTGATTAGAAATACTTACAATATGATTACGTGATAAGTCGTCACTATAAAACTTGATTAGAAATACTTACAATATGATAACGTGATAAGTCGTCACTATAAAACTTGATTAGAAATACTTACAATATGATAACGTGATAAGTCGTCACTATAAAACTGGACTAGAAATACTTACAACATGATAACGTGATAAGTCGTCACTATAAAACTGGACTAGAAATAATTACAACATGATAACGTGATAAGTCGTCACTATAAAACTTGACTAGAAATACTTACAACATGATAACGTGATAAGCCGTCACTATAAAACTGGAATAGAAATACTTACAACATGATAACGTGATAAGTCGTCACTATAAAACTGGAATAGAAATACTTACAACATGATAACGTGATAAGTCGTCACTATAAAACTTGATTAGAAATACTTACAACATGATAACGTGATAAGTCGTCACTATAAAACTTGACTAGAAATACTTACAACATGATAACGTGATAAGTCGTCACTATAAAACTGGACTAGAAATACTTACAATATGATAACGTGATAAGTCGTCACTATAAAACTGGCCGAGAAATACTTACAACATGATAACGTGATAAGTCGTCACTATAAAACTGGACTAGAAATACTTACAACATGATAAGTCGTCACCATACAACTAGATTAGAAATACTTACAACATGATAACGTGATAAGTCGTCACTATAAAACTGGCCGAGAAATACTTACAACATGATAACGTGATAAGTCGTCACTATAAAACTGGACTAGAAATACTTACAACATGATAACGTGATAAGTCGTCACTATAAAACTTGACTAGAAATACTTACAACATGATAACGTGATAAGTCGTCACTATAAAACTGGAATAGAAATACTTACAACATGATAATGTGATAAGTCGTCACTATAAAACTTGATTAGAAATACTTACAACAGGATAACGTGATAAGTCGTCACTATATAACTTGATTAGAAATACTTACAACATGATAACGTGATAAGTCGTCACTATAAAACTGGACTAGAAATACTTACAACATGATAAGTCGTCACCATAAAACTTGATTAGAAATACTTACAACATGATAACGTGATAAGTCGTCACTATAAAACTGGCCGAGAAATACTTACAACATGATAACGTGATAAGTCGTCACTATAAAACTGGACTAGAAATACTTACAACATGATAACGTGATAAGTCGTCACTATAAAACTTGAGTAGAAATACTTACAACAGGATAACGTGATAAGTCGTCACTATAAAACTGGACTAGAAATACTTACAACATGATAACGTGATAAGTCGTCACTATAAAACTGGACTAGAAATACTTACAACATGATAACGTGATAAGTCGTCACTATAAAACTTGATTAGAAATACTTACAACATGATAACGTGATAAGTCGTCACTATAAAACTTAATTAGAAATACTTACAATATGAAAACGTGATAAGTCGTCATTATAAAACTGGACTAGAAATACTTACAACATGATAACGTGATAAGTCGTCACTATAAAACTGGACTAGAAATACTTACAACACGATAACGTGATAAGTCGTCACTATAAAACTTGATTAGAAATACTTACAACATGATAACGTGATAAATCGTCACTATAAAACTGGACTAGAAATACTTACAATATGATAACGTGATAAGTCGTCACTATAAAACTGGACTAGAAATACTTACAATATGATAACGTGATAAGTCGTCACTATAAAACTGGACTAGAAATACTTACAATATGATAACGTGATAAGTCGTCACTATAAAACTTGACTAGTGCTGAGGCTTTGTTTTCTGTATTGTAGTACAACGTAAAATCCTGCAATTTAAATTCAAATCATTGATAAAACATAAAACTGACTGTAACTAGGGTATAGTGGATACGGAAAGAAATAGAGTCCTGAAACATTCATCTTAGTTTAGTTCCGTGATTAATTTGGTATAGCATGGTAATACATCTGTGGTTATCTTTTATTTTTCGTGACTTGTCTAGACTCAGGGTGATTTAAAGAGTTATTTGGTGTCAACCAAAATTTCGAGACATAATAGAGAAACATTAATATATAGGTAAAGGCAAAGGCTAATATGAAGAGTGTATATTTGTACGTCACATTATATATAGCGAGACATATGTTGAACTGTCCTGAGTTAGGTTGAGGATCAAACAACAGCAAACCTTGCAACCTTTAGCATGTGCCCGTTCCGAGTCAGTGACCTTTAGCATGTGCCTGTTCCGAGTCAGTGATTATCGTTCTTGCTGAATGTCTTATTGGTTTTTGTTCACTATTTATATATATATATATATAAAGTATATATTTGATCGTGACGTTAAAGCGAGACATACATTGAATGAGTCACAATTCTATATAGGTTTATGTACGTCGTAACATGTATCATTAACCTTGTAAATGTATAAGTCAAGCATTGAAATTCACATCTTTATGACTAAACTAATTGCCACAAAGTGACATATGTACTTAAAAATCAATAACTACAAAAGACCGTAAGCAACAGGTTAAAGTATGTGAACTTTGATATAAACTGTCAAGTCATTTTTTGTCTGAAATATTTCATTTGAAATATTCGCAATACAAAGGAGCGTACTTCTGCACTTGCATCTCTTTAGGATTGATGCGTATCTCAAATAACCGTTATCTGTTATGTACACAATATCTCTTTTATTAATAAAATGCTCGGCATTTCTAGATAAATTACAATCAAAGAGTGTAGCCTCTTTTGCACTCAGTGGAATGTTATCAAAAGCCAGGACAATGCACTAAAACTTTAACTTTGCTAAAAATATGTATGCGTTTTCGTTTTCGCAATTGCATTAACGTTGTTGTCTAATTAGAGTATTTGCATTATTCACGTTTATGGATACGTGCACGGATCGACGTATACGTATCAGGCAGATTTGTATAAAATAATGTTTAAGTCCCGACCTCAATTAAAACTAAACATATGTAAAATATGAACCAAATGTTGTTGATATATAGTTAAAACACTAAATATTTATTGTTTTTATTAGACCTGGAACATACAAGCTTCGTATTTAATAGCCGTGTGTGATAAGTATATCTTTTTCATATACAAATATGAAAGGATCAAATCGAGCACACCTTGCTTACAAAAATTTACAGGAACATTTTGTGTGAATAAAAGTGTGTTTATTGCCAGAGGCGAGTTAAGAGGGGACACAAAGGGCCCTGTCCCCCTTATCTACGATTTATTTAAAATTCTCATGGAATTTTATGGTCCGGGCCCCATTTTCAAACTGCTTATAATATCGTAAAATTAAGCGAGACTATCCCTAGTACCTACCTCCCATGTAAAAAAAAAATCTGAATCCACCACTGATTGCTACACAAGTTATGTGTTTTGCTTTACTATCCCAGTTAATATTTTAATCTGTTCCTGTACGTGTTAACTCTAAATTCCAGCTATTTAAAGTTATTTCGACACAAGGGTATTGATTGGAGTATGTAGGGCTTCATTTTTGTACGCTTTATCTTTAAAAAAAAAAAAGTGGCTATTCTAGAACATCATTTGTATATTCTACACATTTTTTTCGGAATTAAGTATACTTTTACCAAATTCTTCATATTTTGCGCCCCTGCTTTCCCTATCAGAAAGCATTTAATCATTATTTTTTTAGTTTTTTTCTCGTTTAATTATCTTTCTAATTTGTTTTATCCAACATGTATATTTTCCATGGGCGCGCACCTTAAATAGCAATCATGCTTCCGCCCCCTGTATGCTATTTCGAAGATCAGGGTTTTTAGAAAAATGAAACTCGCTCCCTTTTAAATAATATGATGAATTTGTGGAGTCATTTTTAATTCCTCGATAATGAGAGACGCTAGAGACAGTAGATGTTTTTTTTTATCGTGTTTTACAAAATAAAAATAAAAATGAAATACAAGTTGCCGGAAAAGGGGTTGGGGTTGTCCACCTCGACAACTGAATTGGACTGAGAGTATCAATCAAGTCCGGCACACCTTTTCTTAACTTGAAACTGTATTTAGCACCAATTATGGTAAGTACGTTTAACTTTTATATTGTTAAGTATAATACATATAATACATAAAAATCGTAAATAAAGTACAGTTAATACATAAAATACATACGCATATCTTTATTCGACATTTTCCAAGTTGTCTACGTCTGTAAGGTGCACTCGTTTAAACTCGTCTGATACGTACGCGGATACGTGTAAACTGGGTGGACGAGGACAGTTTCTAACTTTTGTCAAACACTACCATCAATCAAGGATCTTTTCATACGAAAAAAAAATGGGAGTATATATCGCTAGTAAAAAAAAAAATTTTCATTATAAACTTGGATTTTTATAACTTCTTCAATATGAATTGATCAACTCAAACAATCAGACACAGTTAACATTCAGAGCCTCATATGTCATATTTAAGAATGATGGGTGTACTCGATTCAGAAAAAAAGTATCAAAACGCTCAATTTAATGCCCCATTTGTTTTAACAACTGCGAATAAAAATATATTTTGATCAGAGAGATTAAGAACATAAAAGCTATGTGTGTGTTTTATAGACTACTTTATAATGTTTATTTACATTTTCCTTATTGTTTTAGAATCAACGTAGAATGGTATTTGTAATATTTTGGTTCCTTCTTCGTTCTTCTTCTAGAAATGATGACGGTATGGACTTCACTATGCAAATCCTTGAAATCTTCCGAAACTTTTCAGCGCCTATCAGTTGTTGATGACATTTATGTAGCTGAAATCATACCCATTGATGAACCAACTTTCTTTGTTCACGCAAGCTGGCAATTACTTGCGGCCCATTTATGCCATACTATTACTTGGCCAAGCAACGAGGAATGGTTTTGGTATGCGGGGCAGATGGAGAAATATTCCCGAGGTTGTAGGTTGTAGGTTGTATAAATGGAACCTCGCACGAAATATATCGCCCGAACAACGAAATACAACAGATGTATTACAGTGGTCATCGTCGCGTTCATAGTATACATACGCAAGTTGTTATTGGCAATGAATTGCGAATACGACATGTAGAGTCAGGATTATTAGGACATACCAACGATGCTCAATCGTTTGCTCTGATGTCGGAGATTTCCGAAAATGGAAAGCTCCCTATTCCGCTACACTGTTTTTTACTTGGCGACTACATATATCCATCGAGACATCCCCTGATTACACGATTTACTTCAGTTCAAATCAATCGACGTCCATTTGCCCGTAGACGAAGTTTAAGACATTTTAACCGTGTTGTGAGAAAGTATCGTGTATATGTAGAGCATGTTATTCGGTTACTCAAACTTTTTAAAGTTGTTGGAACTTTGTACAGACATCATAGGGATACTTTAAGTAGGGTTGTTTGTTTGTGTGCAGCTCTTGCGGCACGAAGAAGCAATTTGTTTATTTAATTCCATATTGAGTTTATAAGTATTATATGTATGTGACTTTTTATATATGATTGATTCTTCTTACTTTTGTATTTTATGCATAATGATTATAAAATATCTTCATCGGGACCAACTTGATTTATTTTATACTTTCCTCATATACGTGTTATACGATACGTCGATACGGATACGCCAGCAAATACTTGATTAATGCAAATGCTCTATTAGAACGTGTTTCAGTCAGTTTTAAAAGAGGTCGGTCATTTAAAGACGTATCAACCGTATTATATACGTTAACGTATCCGTATCTGCAGATATACCAAAAAACATTATGTGATCCCAAGCTTTAATTTTATATACTTTCACTAATGCAAATGGGCGACTGATTGAATTCTAATGCAGAAATTTACAAAACAATTTGGAAATATCAAGTTTTTGTGGAACATGTAACCCGACTTTTGAAGATATTCCGGATATTTGGAACATTTTACAGGCCTGATAGGAGTGAATACTGTAAAATCGTTTGTTTGTGTATGAACTTGTGCTCACATAGAACCAAATTGTTAATTGACAAATAGAGTTATACTCAGTACTTTTCTATTACCTTTTATGATAACATTGCAAATGAACAAATTATTCAAAGTTCCTTACATGTATATAAGTAGTACATTTGATTTTTTTTGTGTAATTATTCATGTAAGATCTTGAAATTTTTTAACTAGATTATTAAAGGATTGTGTACGATATTTGTGCACCTGCCCTACATTGCATGGCTCCTTTTTAAGGACACGTAAAAGTAGTTGACATAACCCCTTATTTTTTTTTACAAAACACCACTATCACAAATATTGAAAGTGTATGTTTGATTGTTTCGAAGAGATTCCAATTAGGTTTTTTTTATATGAAGCATGGTTTTATTAAATTATAAGCTCGGGATCACATAACATTTTTTGATATATCTGCAGATGCGGATACGTCAACGTATACGATACGGTTGATACGTTTGTAAATGACCGACCTCTTTTACAAGCACCCAGTATGCATAACAACAGAAACAAACATATATATAATTGTCACCACGAAAACAATCGATCCAGTATAATGAAATAAAATATAAAACAATGAACAAATCTTTATAAATAAACAAATGTTAAATTATCGAACAATCTGGATATGTAACAAAGTTGCAAAATACATATATGAAAAACGTATGCGTTAGTTTACAGACGTCAAACTATATCTTTAACTGATTTGTTAGAACCATTAAAACAGAACCGGTCTGTGAATACACATAAGCTGTGTCACTGTCCTAAATTAGTCATAGTTACACTTAAATAAAACATATTTATAAAAGGAATTGTAGTTCGACAATACCGCTGGAGGGTACTATGATAATATCTCCAACACGTTTGTTATTAGTGGCGGAATTTCAAACTGCTTTGAGGAATAGGTCGTTATGTTAGATTATCACACCAATGTTATATTAATTATGCCCCCATATGTTGACAGCATGTTGATGGTGGATTTACCCCGCCATTTTTGTTCATGCCTGTCCCAAATCTGGAGTCTGTGAATCAAGGCTAACGAGTCTAGAATATTGATACCTTTTAGGGTTCTGAATGAGGCGTGTCCATGAGTCCAGGACTCATTTAAAAAAAACTGTCTGGAATCATCATTTTCAAAAGTGATGAGTCCTAAGATGCATCAAAATTATAAATTGTTGTATAAACTGAGCACATATATCATCAGTTTAGGACACAAGTTGAAAAATAATCTAAATCTGTTGTCATTCCCTTGTTCTATGTTATAATGAAGACTGAAATTGTATCATATATCAATAAAAGTTCGACTTTTCACTGCCGGACTCGTCTTGGTTAAAAATGAAGAGTCCCTCGACTAGCCTTCAAAAATCCTTCGTGAGAACCCTGACTTATAGAGATAGATACTTACCCCTATGTTAATATCTGTCTTATTTTTAAAATTATTCCCATCGTACAATAATACTGGTGGTATTTTCTGAATATTATTTTTCTCTAATTCAATCGACACATCGCCAAGAGATTTTGATGTGTATTGGAATGTCAGTTGTTTGGGGTGACTATTAGCACTTCTCTTAAAACGAAAATTGTCTTTTGTTTTCAGTTTCACCGAAACTTTCTCTGTAATAGAATTGTACAAAAAATAAGTATGGTAAAAAAGGATGATAATGATGATATTGATGGATGGCTGTTTAACATCTTAACTTGCTACAAACTAATTTTGTGACCTTAAAATTGAAGAATAAACAGAGATAAAAACCCTTCCTTCAGAATCCTTATGTTAAACTGCAATGATTATTGACAGACTTTGATTACGTTGTTAAACCCACTTTTATCAATTCTATTTTAATCAAACTTTGTTTAAAACCATATTTATCGAGCTTAAACAATGTCTAAAAAAAACTGCAAATAGGCAGGTATACAAGGATGTGGGATATCAGAGGATCTGGAATGGAAAGGGTGCTCCATTTTTGTAATCTTATATTTTCATGCTTTTTTCTCTGTTATTTATTTTTTGCAGATTATTTTCTATCATCTTTATATTTCAGCACCCAATGATTCTTTATTCTTTTTTTTGTCTTTTTTCTCTCTCTTCTTTAATTTGTATTTTTTCTGCACTTTTTCCAATCATTCCCTATTCTGTAATAAAATTGAGAATGGAAATGGGGATTGTGTCAAAGAGACAACAACCCGACCGACCATAGAACTGACAACAGCAGAAGGTCACCAACAGGTCTTCAATGCAGCGAGAAATTCCCGCACCCGGAGGCGTCCTTCTGCTGGCCCCTAAACCTTTTCCAGACACTCATATAATCGTCACACGAAGTCCTGCGAAAAACGTATACGTATAGAGTATATTTATTTAAACAAGTACAAATTAATGAATGTAACATGTTCAAAGAGAAGTGCCCTAGGTGTGCATTGCAAGCTTCATGGCGCCACGAATGGGTTGGTGATAGTACCCTCTAGTCCGCGGAACTTTACAGTACCGATCCCAGCCGGATATTAATGACACAATTTGTGGTTTTCTATCCTTTAAGATTTTTATCTGAAACTTATTAGCATTATGAATTTGCCATATAAATGTTCTATTTAGACTTGTGCATTAGTACATGGGTCGGTTCAGTGGGTTATCCTGTGAAAAATCAGTAAAATAAATTTTATTGCAAGTCATAAATCTATTAAGCTTTTGAAGAAAGACATAATATTGACATAATAATTGATATGATATAGAACGTTCCTTTAAGGGTACTAATTTTGCAAGTAAGAGCAAGTACCTTGTTGCGGTGACGATGAAAAGCAAAATGTTCTTTTTTCTCATGCTGCGTTGTCGGCCTACATTTATTTGTCGTTCATTTTAAAGTTAAGTAAAAGTTAAGTAACTTTATTTAAAGTCCGGTTGCATATGAACATGTACATAGTAACAAGGAACATGAGTTCTTAAGAGCACTTTAACCGACTGATAATTTCACAATTTCGATTAAAAAATACATTTTTTTACTAAAAGATGTATCATCCATATTTAAAGTGAAATGTTTATACAAAAACAAATTGAAATTATAAATAGATATTCATATTTATTTATTGATCATAGATGACTGGTCATGGAATGTCTTATTCATGAAATGTATATTATAATTGTAAATTTAAATTTACTTGGTTTTGCCAGGAACATATATAGGTATACTGTTTTGCACATTAGTTCTGAATACTATATATGTAGGAGAAAAAGACATATGATCCCTAGGGGACATCGAAACTCTTAAAAAATCTGCTGAATGTTTTAATCCCGTACTATACTATTACAAAGAATACAAGCTTCTCAATGCAATGATCAACATTAATGTTTGTCAAACTCCTATATCCTTTAAATTCTGTGGTTCAAATTTCTAGCAATCCTTATATGTTTGTCAACAGATTAAAGTAAATTCAAAATTTTATGAAAATTAAACAAACCAATGCAAATATGTGGATTAAATTTAATTAACTCGTTCAAGAAGTACGCCTAAAGTAGTATACCAAGGTGACTTTATATTAATCTTCAAATTATAATATTAAGATGTATCACTGTTAAAAGTGAAGCCGAAAACCCCTGATTGTATTTTGAATTAGACAATTATATATGCATGTTTATTATAATATTATAATTTATAATCATCATTACAAAAATGAACCAAAAACATGATGAAATTGGTTGTTGTTTCATTGACCTTTGCTTCATACAAGTTTCTTGCATATTTGCCTTGAGTGCTGGGGATGGTTTGATAGGTCCGGGACCAGGTTAAATTTAAGACTCAACAATGCTTGAGGGATATGTACAACTTATCCGCTTAGCGAAATAGGGAAAGTATAGATTATAGTCAGCTTGCCGTGGAGTAGAAATGATATATTCTAATTGGATTGGAACGATCGTCCTTAATAGACTCTTTACATGTTTGGAAATATTTATCATTGGACGTCAAGATACAAGCAATGTTTGTCAATCAATTAATTTCCATGTCGACTGTTACGTGTTGAGTTAGCTAGCATGTTTAAATTCGACGGCAAGTCTTCAACTTTAAATCAGGTATCTTAAAATTCATAACACAATCGTATTCTTGTTCTGAATATGCATGTAAATTGGATACAAGATGTTAAACACGCATCCATAACCAACATAAATGCATTCAAAATATTCAACCTCTTTATTTTAATCTATAGGACATATACAAGAGCGACATTCAAACTAATTAATCGATAATAAAATGTCATTGCAAAAACCGATACACGACCAAACGACAAACAAATGTGGTTATAGTATAAAAAAAAATTCACAAAATAGAAAGTATGAGCAGCAATAACTAAACAAAGACCGGGGATGAGAGCTTCAGTATGCACCTCCTTATCCACGTGTTGCTCATGTAAGTAAAGCGTCAATAAGACTTATTTTGGTACGTCTCATTGGAAGAAAAGAGGACATGATTGTGGGCGTCAATTGGAACATATAATGTCGTCATCTGTGTAGCTGTAACAGAGTTTTCATAACGGTCAACCAAATCGGGATGGTGTCCGTAAGTTTTTGAAGGGATTATTTCAACATAACCCTCTGTCAATAAAAGCATGAAAGTAAATGCAAGTCCCGGAATATCGTATCAGCTGGGAGATACGCCCTACATGTATATATACAGGCGTGACTGCTGGCATGTTGGCACGCTTTATATAGAAATGGAAAGTTCAGTATTGGGAAGCTGAGATCATTTTTCCTTTTTCGTAAAGTTTTTTCCCCAACCAATTATAATATATAAAGGCATTTTGTCACTGCAAATGTCGCTATTGGATATTTTTTAATTTGTAAATTAATGAACAAAATTAAAATAGATAAATTAATAAATTGAATTAAAATTATTAAATAAATAAATAAACACCAACCTGTAGATTTTATTCCGAGGTTACTCCAATCTCTTCCGAAGGGAAGACCCGAGACAGAAGTCAGAAAAGATACAATTATAAGGTCCAAATACATATCCCTTTGTCAAATAGAAACCTTCCTTCGTTTATGTTATATCATTTTGCAATGATTCACCGAGTAACGAGTTCGTCTTTTTGTGCTATAATTTTGAGTATTTCCTTTTATCTTCTCAACCGAATCTCTAATTTTAATGTCTTTTTGTAATACTGTAATACGTAAATCCAATCAAAAATGTTAGTCGATTTTCACAAAGTTATTAAGATAATTCCGAATTATTATTCAAATTATTATTTTAAAATAAATTTTTAAAATTTGGTGAATTTAGATGTTCTATTTCTTTTCAGAAAAGACAGATACATGGTGTCTAAAGTAAAACAAACTTAAAATTTTATAGAGATTTAAAAACCACCGTCCGCGGGCTATCGGTCGTTCGTTTCTATATTTTAACTTTTTATATGACTATTTACATACCAAGTTTGATAACAATCAGTTTCACAGACGAATGGCTGTTATATTGTAATGCGCTGTACCTGTAATTCACCTGCAGGTAAAGAGATGAAAGCTAGAACTGTAAAATTATAGTTTGTGACGTAATCAAGGTACTACATGTACATCTAGTCATAACAGTATATGTCTCAGTACTGAAAAAGTACTGATGACAACACAGAACTGAAAAAAGTACTGTTGTGAACCTTAATTTGATTACTTAAGTACCTGTGTCATTTGGATCTTGCTGGATTGTCTTTTTTAATATAGGCATTCATAGTATTATCGTATCACATACTCCTTTTATACATTTAAATTCATATTGTTGATTACAATTTATAAGTATAATATAATCTGTTTATCGAGAAAATGGAAAGTTCGGTATTGATATTATTGGTTGAACAGACTTCTTTTTAACACTCAGATATATTTATTAAGAATAAAAGGTTTGAATTAAATGGGTTTTTAATGATTTCAGGCAGAGATTTTAAAAAGGACTAATAATAGCTTTTTCGGTCCAAAGAATCTTTCCCTCAGTATTTAAGCTGGTGATAAATAAAACTGAGAATGGATTAATTCTTACTTCTCTAAAGAAAATCTGTTAGGAACTTCCAGCAGAACTGATCTGAAACACTTTATAAACAGTTTTCTTCAAATACTGAGACAAGTTTCTGACATGAACTATTTTACAATAAATCAAGATTATTCCAAAGACGTATGGTTGATGGAATAAAAGAATCATTAGTTACTGCTAGTCTGCAGAATGGAATGATGATGTCATTTCCATTGCGTAGAGGATAGACCGTCATACTTTGTATTTTTTGGGGAATTCGATTTGACAAATATTCAGGAACATTATTATTTTGAATATAAAACATTTGAATTTTTCTTCTCTCTCTTCTTTCAGCTAATGTTTCCCATCCAAGTTCTTCATAAATTACTCTTGAGCTTGTGAGTATAGGTAACCTCGTAACTATCCTAGCAGCTTGGAGCTGCAACTGCTCCAGTTTTTTGACATAACCTACCCCAATATTATCCCAAACCTCACTTGCATACTCAAATAAAGGTCTTATAAAAACTAAATAGAATTTTTCTAAATTTTTCCTGCTCAATTTATATTTCAATTTCCTTAGCATATTTATATGTTAAGACGTGCTTAAGATAATATTATCAACGTGAGCATTCCATTTAGCATCATTGCTAAATGTAACCCTAAATGTTTATGAATATTTGTAAAAGGTATGTTTTTATCATTGAATATAAAGTTCATTTTTGGGGTTTCAACATTAGAAAATAACATAATTTCTGTTTTATCTGGATTAAAAGACATTAACCATTTTTTGAACCATTCGTTCAGCTTTTCCAGATCATGGTTTACCACGGTTTCTATCTGAAAAGCATCAAGTTCTGCATAGCTGAAACATGTGTCATCTGCGAAGAGTCTGCACAGAGAAATAAGTCTTTCTGCAATATCATTAATATATATTATAAAAAGTAATGGTCCAAGGACCGATCCTTGAGGAACTCCAGCTGAAATACTGCAAAGTTTTGAAGAAGATTGCTTGATAACAACTCTTTGTATTCTATCACTTAAGTAGCTTCTAAACCATTTTAACAGATTTCCATTTATACCATAAGCCTTCATTTTATGTAATAAACCATCATGCCAAACTTTATCAAAGGCTTTGGAGAAATCGCAAAAAAACAAAAAAACTTATCTCTTTCTTTTCAAGTGAGTTCAATATGCAATTATATATTTCTAACAGTTGGTGAACCGTTGAACATTTAGGAAGAAAACCCGATTGATACTCATAAATTAATTTAAATCTTTGTAAGAGGTTGTAAACATATTTATATACAACACGTTCCATGACTTTGCCTATGCAACTAATGAGTGATATAGGTCTATAATTAGAAGATAATGAACTATCCCCCTTTTTAAATAAGGATATAACATTCGCAATTTTCCAGCTGGAAGGATATTTGCACTGCTGCAAGGACTTATTAAATATAATACATAATGGAATTGCAATTTTTCCGGGACAAATTTTAAGCATCTTATGACTAATGACATCCGGGCCTGACGCTTTTTTTAGGATTTATAGTTTTTATGATGTCAACAATTTCACTAGTACTTATCACTATATCATTCAATAAATTGTTAGTTTTTTGTCGAAATCGGGTAATTGAGCATCAACATCTGCTAGCGATGAAATGAAACAAAAATACTTATTTAGAATGTCGCATTTCTCGTCGTCTCTATCGGCGAACTCCTCGAAACGATCATCATTAAGAATATTTATTAATGGGGGTATGTTATTAGATCCTCTATTTGGCTCAGTCAGCATCTTCATAATTTTCCAATAAGTCTTAGAATCTGAAGCGTTATCTAGTATTATATTTTCCAAGTTTTTCTCAAAATTTTCTTTCGCTTATTTTTTCATATTATTCACTTAATCACTCTGTTTCTTATATTTATTAATATCCGTTTCTTTTTTTTAGATTTAATTGATTCTTTTCGTAATCTATCCCTTATTCGAATTGCTTTTCTGATATTACTGTTAAACCAGTGCTTGTCATTGCGACGTATAGTTACTATTTTAGTTGGAATACTCTCTCTTGCAATGCTGAGGATTTTTTCAGTGAATATAGTGACCAGTTCGTCTACTTCCTCAACATTGGAAAAGAGTTCATTCCATTCAATTGCATTCAACATATTTGAAAACTTATCAACATCTGTTTTTTTCATATAACCATATTTCCCGTTTAAACGACTTTGTTTTAAATTAAATTGATGAATTATATCATATAACTTATCTATACTATTAAACGAGAAGACCTCATTTTGTGTGTCGCTTCTCTTCCTTTCACAATAATTTAATCAGCTTGCCTCTGTGTCCTATAGGTAACATGCATAGTCGCATTTGTAATCCATTCTTATGATTATCCGGATTAAGTTATTTGGTAGAAAAACGACAAAAAGGTGTCCGGATATTGATTCCGTCATTTGACTGACTTTAAAGTCATAAGAAACGAGTGACCGGTGAAAAATAATGTTCTTCCAATTCTTGAACTAATGCATACAAACATCCTAAACTTCGTCTTCTGTGCTCGAATTTATCATTTTTTTCGTGTAAATTTCGTATAATTGTCAATTTTTTTCTCAATCGGTCAGTGTTGTTGTGAAAATATGGCAGGTAATTAAAGTTCGTGTTTTGAAGCCGAAGTTTAACGATTGTCACCTGTTTGTCAACAATTGACGAAAAATAAACAAAAAAGCATGGAAATTGAGCACGTGTTTAACATGTAAATTCAGATAATAGTTTATTTTAAGGACATCCATGCGTATTGTGGTCACCGGATTTTTACGAGATGGGTCACACTGAGGTCACCTTGCATACGGAAAATATGTCGGGGGAATAGCTTGCTGGAAGGAAGCTATTCAAATAAAGTAAACTTCTTCTAAATATGAATAAATTAAAGAATTTTCTTCAGAAAAAAGTATATGTACATAAGTTTTATAATGAAAACTATCCATTGAGTTATTAAAATCATATGCATTATTTTTTTTTGATTTGAGGTTTCTTATGACTTTAAGTTATAGATAGGTTTTCCGGTTTTAAACATGCACAAGTACAACTAATCGTATGATGGATAACAAAAATGAAATATAAATAAGCCAATCAGAGCGTTCATGGTTTTTAGATCACAAGAACCACAAATATTTTACCTTTTAGAGAGGACAATTGTTTTTCGCGTTTATCCACATGTATAAACTACAATTGTACTACTATGGTAAACTACAATTATACTACTATGATATATAACTATATATAGAGACTCTCTGTATTCTGTCTACTGTTTTCTTTGAAATTACTATTTAAGGGGTCATACCAGTTGAATATATATTGAAATAAGTAAAACATGTGGAAAAAATTAAAGGAATGTGTCCATAGCACACGGATGCCAAATCGGCACTATCATTTTCTATGTTCAGTGGACCGTGAAATGGGGTAAAATCTCTAATTTGGAATTAAAAATTAGAAAGATTATAATATAGGGAACATAATTATTTACTAAGTTTCGAACTGATTGGACATTAACTTCATCAAAAACTACCTCGAAAAAAAGTTAAACCTGAAGACGGACGAAGGAACGAACGAACAAACGAACAGACGCACATACTAGAAAACATAATGCCCTTAAATGGAGTATAAACATTTATTGTTGAAAGTGAAAGTAGTGATTTGGCCAAAATGAAAGTAGGGTAGAGATTTGAAGGAGGCAGGACTTTTTCGGGACGTCGGGATCGGGTGTTTTAAAGCTTGGGATTTTGGGATTGATATCAAAATATTTACGTGTTCCGGGAATTTTTTTTTCGAACTTCGGGATGTCGGGATATAAATTTCTTTTAATTCGGTACCTCGGGGTTTTATGTTGTTAAGCGAAGAATTTCGGGATCAGGACCCCTCCGACCTGTGACCCCTCAAATTAGCCTCCGTCATTTTTACAAGATTCAAATCCTACCATTGGCATGTTTTAAAATACACGTGGTACATGTAGGGCTCTCAAAAGAAAAAAGCACTCATGAATTGTCCTAGAAGCATATTCAATTTTATAAGATATATAAGCAGTTGCACTGATTTATTTCATGTTTGAAGCGGTGCAAATTTTTAATTTGATAATTTGAGTTGACTTACCAAAAAATGCGTTGTAGCAAATAGGAAGAATAATTGTGGTCTGAGGCCAAAAACATGAAAATAATTGAATTTAACAGAAAGGAAAAAGATAACGGACTTTGGAAAAAAGTGAGAGGGCTTTTGATACCTTTTATGAAATTCTCCAGACATAATATTTTTTACAAAAAATTATCCTACAACAGTTTACAACTGTGTATGCCCGCGATTTCGCGGGTGTGATCTAGTTATTATTATACGAAAACAAATCTGAATTCAAGTCTCCAGAAATCACAATGTTTTCTGTATACTGATAACCAAGTTCAATAGCATGATTTAGCCGTGTCCAATATTCAACACCTGACCATTCTGGTCGATAAGTACAACATAATAAAAAAGTTTGACCTTTACCTCTGATCTCCACCCAGACAGTTTCGTCAATGTGGTTTTCGAGTACACCTTTTCTGGTGACTGATATATCATCTTTTGTATAAATAAGTAAGCCTCCTCCGGCGTTATTACGATCTTTACGGAATATATTTTGTGAAAATAAATCTATCATTAATTCTTCGTTATTTATGTTTGGATCTAAGTGCATTTCAGTGTATGTTACAATATCGAACTCTTCTGTGAAATTTTGAATGAACTCAATCTTATTTCGTAAACTATTACACGATTTATTTCACTTGACTGGGCGGGGTTTAACCGGTTCGCTCATAATAGAGATGACCAGGATATTGACGAACGAACCTATCTCGACGAACGAACGTATTAGGAGCGGTAATTGTATGTTTACAAGCGTACTTAAAACCAAAAGGTGTTGTTATGTAATGGTTATAAAAAAAAAAAAAAAAAAAAAGTGTGTGATATAGTGTGTGATAACATTTTGTGAGGGAATTCGATGTTTGCTATACCACTGTTCATTTCAACGCACTTTATGACGATACCACTTTATCAATATGAATGAATTTTTTTGCAGTGTTTTAAGAAATAATTTTACTTTAAAATCACGTACCATTTGTGAACTATTAAATGTTTTACAAGGACGAATTTTCTGTATAAAGTCAATAATTGTGTGAACTTTTGAAGCTCAAACTTTTTATAGCTTTAAATATGCCAATGAAAGGCCCGAAAACTATACCAATACAGAACGATATATTTTTGAAATTGTAGCAAAACTTTTGGTCGACAAATTTTAATTCGTTATTGCATAAATATCAACTTGAAATATCTGTCATGTTCTCCCTACCCAGTTTACCCCTATTACTTAATGTGGACTGGACTGGACATTGTTATTGAATCTTATACAATTTGATTGGATTAAGTTCTTTTTGATACCTTCAAACTGTTCATGCTTTTCGTACGAGTATATTGATTAAATCAGACCGTGCGTGAATGTGTACAGTAAATTAAATGACCTGCATACTGGACACTGGACCAGTCCATATTACGTTTTATCAATGAAACTTAAGGTATGAAAGGTAACAATTGCCACTGTTTAATATTTTCACATAATTTTCCGAATTCACATTAGATAAAATATTTTTGAAAGTCTATTGCGGAGAAAAAAGGGGAAGTTTACTGTTTTTTTACGTTCTTTTCCATTAAAAACGCCATTTGTCGAAGATAATTGCAGAAAAACATTTTACGCACGGCTACACCAGGTAAAATTGTTGTTTATCCTAACAAAAAAATACATTTTTCAGTTTCATTCGTATATTATAATAATAATAAATCCCAAATTTATGTAGTCATTAGATAAAGTCCTTATATGTACATGTACGATCTGCCTATTTTTGGACATCAAAAGACAATACGATCGTTTTAAGGTCAATTTCGTCTACCTCACACAATCTTGTTAGGCACTATAACATTGTGTGAGGGAATTCGACGTTTGATGTACCACTGTTCACTCCAGTGCAATTTATGACAATACCACTGCATCAATCAGAATTTTTTTTTTTTGCAGTGTTTTAAGAAATGATTTTGCTTTGTTGTCGCGTATTATTTGTGAAACATTCAATGTTTTAAAAAGGCGAATTTTCTTTATAAAGTCAATGATTATGTTGACTTTTGAAGTCCAAACTTTCTACAGCCTTAAATACGCTAATGAAAGATCCAAAAACTATACCAATACATAACGACATGTTTATGAAATTATAGCAAATCTATTGGTTAACAAATTTTTACTCGTTATTGCAAAATAATAAACTTAATATATCTGACATTTTTTCCCTACCCAGTTTACCCCTATACATTTTTATGATGTGGACTGGTCATTGTTATTGAATCGTAGGCAATTTGATTGGATTAAGTTGTTATTATTTTACCTTCAAACTTGTTTATGCTTTATATACATGACTATTGATTAATTAGAACGTGCATGAATGTGTACGGTAACTAAAATGACCTTCAAACTGGACACTGGACGAGTCAATATTATGTTTTATCAATGAAAGTTAAGGTATGAAAGGTAAGAATTGCCACTTATTCGATTTTCACAAAATTTTCGGAATATACAATTGAAAGGTTATTTTTTAAAAGCCTATTGTGAAGAGTAAAAAGAAAGTTTACAAATAATACGTGTTGTTCCATTAAACAAGTCATTTTCGTAAGAGAAATACCGAAATATGTTTTACGCACGACTACGGGAGGTAAAATTATTATTTATCATAATAAAAAAAAGCATTTTTCAGTCTCATTGGAATATGTTGATTACAATTAATCCCAAACTTAAGAAGTAAGTAACTAAAGTCAAAATATGTCCGATCTGCCTATTTCTGCAAGTTCGTCTACCTCACAAAATCTTGTTAGGCACTATAATATGTTTGAATTGTATTCGGATGCAATCACAATAATAGAGAGAAATGCATTAAATATACCAATTTTAAATGGTTTTCATAATTTATCGATAAAAGACGTATTAAAGTGTTACGTATGTTACGATATCATATACATGTAGTTTTTATTATTGTTGAACGCATGATGAAATGTACATCACGCACAGGAGTATTCGAGTGCACAGACAACCTTTACTATACTCATACAGACATGAATGCATAATTTAGATGCTCTGAAACAATATGTAAAGGTTATGTTTTGGGATCGTTTCTTTATCCGTCTTTTAAATTGGGTATTCAAGTTTTATATGTAATCTCATCGATCAGTTTATATATGAAAAATATATCGTTTTTTAAACCCGTTCAAAAATGATTTTTTTTAAAGGAGGGGGGGGGGGGGGGGGGGGGTGGGCAGTTTGTCAATTGTTGTCCTGCTTTTTTTTAGTGTAATATCTGTCCTTTTTATTTTTCACTCTATTCGGTCCTGCCTTTTTTTATAAGTTTGTCCTGACTTTTTTATTACATAAATTGTCATCCGCCTTTTTTTACTCCACATTCATATCCTGCCTTTTTCAAATTTCATCCTAGCACCCCCCCCCCCTTAAAATTTATATGGTTGTCCTTTATCACACCTGTCAACCTCTTGTCATCAGATTTCATACAAGGCTTACTTGGTCCATTAACAATGCAAATGACGACATTTTTGTAATTTTAATTGATTTAGATATCAAATTGTCCATGTTTTTACAAATTACCTATCATACGCTTAACTACTAGTGCTACCAACGTAAACTCTGTTACAATTTCTTAGTTCACTATTCATGCTTGGAACAACAATATTATTGCAAAAAAAATATATATATCTTAATTGTCTTTTTATCTCACCAAGCCTTTGAAAAAAAAAACCATATATTAAAGTCAAGGCTCCGTGTTGAAGGCCGTACTTTGACCCATAATATAAAGGAGGGTAGTATACCTTACATAATAATGACTTCATTCTTTAGCTAACAAGCGAGCTAACCCAAAGATTCTAGCTTTACACACACACTCAATGCAATCGGCTGTAATTCTGTTAAAATTTCACAAAATAACAATACAAAAAATAATCAAAATGGTCGCTTGAAATTGCAAGACTTATTGTGATTTCCTGACATACTATTTCAACATTAGGCAAAAACCTGGACCGCTGTTACAAAATAAAAACAGCAAAAATTATTTCTAAATAAAATTCAGAATGGAAATGGGGAATATGTCAAAAAGACAACAACCCGACCAAAGAGAAGATAACAGCTGAAGGCCACCAAAGGTCTTCAACTCCGCGAGTAATCCCTCATTCGGAGGTGGGCATCAGCTGGCCCCTCAATAAAATTATGCACTAGTTCAGTTAAAATGGACGTCATACTAGACTCCAACACATATAAATGAACTAAAATTAAAAAATACATACACGACTTACAAAGGCCGGAGACTTGGGATAGGTTAAACATGTTTTGTGATATGTCAGCCCTACCTTATACCCCTAGCCAATATAGTTTTGTTGAAATGGTCCTCTTGGAAGGAAATTTAGTTTAAGAATTTTAGTTATGATCCTGGACACCAATGGTAGAACTGACGGAAATACAATAAACGATTCAAAATCAGAAAGTGCGGTGGAGGCATGGAGTACAAATGTATGTCATTCGTAAATTGTAAACCCCTCCCTCCATGCAAACAAAGTTTTGTGTATATAGGATAGAAATCACCCCGCCCCGAATGTTTGTCGGTTTGTGTTTCCAACTACCTGTGTATTTTGTCTAAACTTTATACAGCTCCTGACAATGATGTGAAACTTCAATGTAGATGGGATGCTCCGGTTCATTGAGATCTCTTAGAGTCCCTTTGGAACTAAAAAGTGTGAATGTATATATTATGCAACTTGTTATAGATACTCCAAAGTTCCAAAGACCAGTAACTTTGGGAAAATATTTTATAAGTGTTAGTGCACTTTGGAATTTTACTCTTTCCAATATATACCTTAGCATCACAACTCCTTAAAATTGATTTCAGATACACGTGAAAGTTGGTGGGTCGGTAGATCCTCGTTTACACACATCCACGAAGGAATTATATTGCAGTCCATCAATTTTTCCCAAAGTAACTGGTCTTCACTTTGAAGTTTCGGCGAGAAAACAATGTATTTCGGTTCTTCCCAATAATAAGCTTTTCAAGTCTATAGGTAATTATTTTTGACGTTTGAAATGGGGAAGGATTTCGTTTAGTAATATACCCATTGATTTAGTGTAGAAATATAGGTACAAAATAACTTAATTTCCGGTAATTACATGTTTACTATAATAAAAAAAAAACGAGCTTTGTCCTTAATTGTCGATTTTCACATGCAGCCATAGTAGTTGGACAAATGTCACACAATGTATTTGTCTCAGGAATGTCTAAACCAACATTTCAAAATGATGTTTTATTTATATTGTCTAATTTTTTTTATTATTTTTTATGCCATAATGTGATACTCAGCCAGTTGAAATGTACTTTAGGTCCATCTGTGTGCGTGGGTTGGATGATCTGGTTCACCTTTTCTAGGGTTATATCCCTTCGTACTCAAAGATTGGACCCTCACTAGTATGCACCTCCTATGACATGGTATATTGGATAATAGCAGTCTGTAGACTCATTTATATTCGTATAACTTTGCAATTATAATGAACAAACTAATTAAATGAGCGGAAAATGTAATGACCATAAGAGATGCAACTGCACTTTGATTATCAAAAGTATCAATACACTAGCTATAGTAATAAACTTCAATATCTATTTTTGTAGCATCCCCTTTTACGAAATGCAAAATATTTAATTTTTATTTCTTTGATTTGATCAGGGTTCCTTGTAATCAGCCTTATCTGGCTTGTCCGGGGGCCTAAGCCAATGAAGATAGATAAATTTTAGAAAAGAAAACAAGATTTAAAATTAAAAATAACTTATATCAATATGGTAAACTTTGATGTCTATGCTTTCAACCTTTTATACCCCCAAAATACACTTTTGGGACCTCAAATTTTAAAACCGAGTCTTGAATATCGAGTGCACCTTTTTCTATTGTAACAAACATTAAATTATTAATGATTGTAGTAAGCTTATAAACAGGTAATATTTCTTTATACTACATGCAGAACCATGCACTTTCTTTGACTTCGACGATTTTATGTTGGATTAATTCATTAATATGTATAAACTGCCGCTCCCGCTTCGTACGATTCGTCAAGTTACGCTTTCGTACGTTCGTTCGTCAATATCCTGGTCATCTCTAATAAACCAGTCCATCTATAGATAGGTGTTTTAGGATAAACTCATCAATGAAGTGTCCTGTCATTCTTTTGTAAATTCCTTCAATGACACTGATAGGTGATTAGAAATCAACAATAATATAACCGCAATCATCCTTATCATACACATCTTCAAATAGACTTTCCTAATATTAGGCAAATTAAAACGTAAGCTCCGCCCGATCAGTTGAAATAACATTGGTAATACGAATGTTGATATTGCATATTGATATGGAGTTATCAGTTTCACGAGAAAAATCATTTTCATGTTCATTTGGACCAGGATTTTGTTCAACGCTTTCAATTATCAGGATGAAGTGTAACACAAATAGAAGGAATAAAACATTTATATTTGGATCAAGACTTTGAAGAAGCGACAAGGAAACGACGAGAAATGAACAACGACAATTGGTAAGTAGAATTTCCGAAAAAGTTTCTCCGTTGAAACAAAAATTATCTGATCCGGAAAAATGAAATTTACATGAATTAAATGGGGTCGCCCCGATATTCCGACACCCCAATAGTCCGACACCGTATTAATCCGACACCCCACTAGTCCGACACCCCGTTAGTCCGACACTTTTAACATAGATTATGACATTATATATAACTATGCAAATGCTTGAAATACTGAAAAACGTAATTGCAAACTGCATTAGTACACTCAAAAACATGCTAACAAATCTGTTCCTAGTGTCCATTTCTTGTTGGGATGTACAAGTACCCGGCCACGTCCACTTGTATTTTTGTCCATTTGATGAGTAAAGCCATTTTCAACTTATTTGTATAGTTCGTTCTTATGTTGTACAACTATACATTTGTACCACTGTCCCAGGTCAGGGGGAGGGTTGGGATTTCACTATATTTTTAATCCCGCCACATTATGTATGTATGTGCCTGTCAGGAGCCTGGAATGCAGTGGTTGTCATTTGTTTATGTGTTACCTATTCGTTTTTCGTTAATTTTTTTTGTATATAGATAAGTCCGTTAGTTTTCTCGTTTGAATTGTTTTACATTGTCAATTCGGGGCCTTTTAAAACTGACTATGCGGTATTAGCTTTGCTCATTGTTGAAGACGGTACGATGACCTATAGTTGTAAATTTCTGTGTCATGGTGTAAAGAGATGTTTCATTTGCAATCATACCACATCTTATTTTTTATAGATATATCGGCACGATTAAAACAACGTCATCACACAATTTTAGGGAATCGACAATCGCAGTTAACTTATAAATTCCTAAAAGGTGTTTCATATATCCACTTGTTGAAGCCTACCTGAAAATTAGCAAAATCTTTAATTCAGGAACGTCGATTTTGTTACAGTACTATCTTCTGATTTCTTAACTTTTACTTCAAATTATTCTATTTATGTTATCAACTACTCCTTAATTATATTCAATGATAATCACGCTGTTCATTAAACTCCGTGTAATATGACTTTCATATGCTAATATATAGGTACAGTTTTAGCCAATCTGACTTGAAAGGTCAAATAAGCTTTTCTCATCACTTGGCGTCCGTCGTCCGTCTTCGTCGTCGTCTGTTAACTTTAACAAAAACCTTCTTCTCTGAATCTAATGGCCCAATTTTAACCAAACTTGGCCACAATCATCACTAGGGTATCTAGTTTAAAACATGTGTCCGATCGATGACCACGCCTGCCAACCAACATGCATGGCTATATGGCCGACATGGCTAAACATAGAACATAGGGATAAAATGCAGTTTTTGGCTTATATCTATGAAACTAAAGCATTTAGAGCAAATCTGACAGGTGGCAAAAATGTTTATTGAATTTAGATTTATCTGCCCTGACATTTTCAGACGAATCCGACAACCCGTTGTTAGGTTGCTGCCCCTGAGTTTGTAATTTTACCGTTTTGCCGGGTTTTTTTTATCATTATATCAATATCTAATATTTAATATTTTTATCTAATAAAGAGTATTTTACTGTTTTATTAATATTTCTATATTATTTGCTATTTTTCTGCCATTTTTTGTTCCATGGTCTATTGCACTGGAAATTATCGTTCTATTGCACCTGTGTGCAGTCTATAGCACTGACCTGTTATGACCTCTTATTCTGAAATCTGATTAGTAGAAAGGTATTCATGTTGTCCAATCAAATTGGGTCTTTTAAATGTTTTTATGTATTTATTAGGTACTCAGTATGTATTAGGTAATAAAACAGTTATTGAATGTGTAACCGTGCAATAGATCAAAATATCTTTCCCTCGGTATGACGATCAGCTCATTGTTCTATTGCCCTCAGCCGTTGGCTGAGGGCAATAGAACAATGAGCTGATCTTCGGCTGAGGGCAATAGAACAATGAGCTGATCTTCGGCTGAGGGCAATAGAACAATGAGCTGATCTTCATACCTCGGGAAATATATTTTGATCTATTGCATAGTTACATGTACATAATAAATAACTGTATACTATTAATTATGATTTTAACCTTATTTTACATGATTATCTAAGCATCAGTAAATGCAGGTGAGCGACACATGCTCTTGAGAGCATCTAGTTAAATTATGTATAGTCACGAAATGACAGTATATATTGTCTATGTATGTTATAAAGTACGAGGTATAAACACAACTGATGATAGTTTTCAAAAGGAAAATGCCTGTATATAAGCTAAGTACAACGTACGTCCGTAATATTATGTAAATAAGGAGCATGCATACAATTCTTGTAATGCATTCGCTTGCATTATGGCCAATAAGACGACCCATGTATCTAGGTACATGTACCTGCAAACGCTATTATGCGTTATATTATCATGACTATGATATGACTGATATGCATGATTTTTACTGATATATATTCCCAAGACGTTTGGACATTTTGACAAAGAAATGTTGTATGCTCTTTGGTTGGGTTATTGTCTCTTTGACATATTCCCCATTCCCAATCTCAATTTTATTTATAGGTTAGACAATACTTGGTCATGTTTTATGAAGATTTAAGCCCAAGGCGAAGCCGAGGGCTTAAATCTTCATAAAACATGACCAAGTATTGTTTGACCAATTTAGAACATATTCACACTTTCGAGTGACCTTACAAAACTATCCTTTCCCATTGTAATATTCAAACCTAAATAAGAGTTCACTTTTTATAATGAACTAAATATAATACATAGGTTATGGTAATTTCAATGGATGAAATGAAATAGCACTGACATAGTTTGTGATGGATAAATTGTTTTTCTTCTGCTTCAGGTAAACTTTAATACTTATAGCATATATCTTTAGATTTCTTTTATTATAAAAAGCAACACAATGTTATATAAATCCCCTTTTTGAAATTTGATTTTTTTTATAAATATGAAACTCTCTGTATGAATATTTGAATTCAGACCATACAACAATTGAACATTATATGTTTACTTTTTATTGATAAATTTAAATGTATTGTGTTTCTCCGAAAACAATCCTTTGCTATATATCAGCAGTCTGGCAATGTGTTTTTTTTTATAGAAAAAAGAAAATAATTCCCTCAAATGTAAGGTATATAAATGAAATAAATATCATTTTATTTATCCTATTATTTTTTTGTGTATTCTATATATGTGTACCATTAAAAAATGCATGAAATTTTGCAAAATTCAAAATATTTTTATTTTAATCTTTGCTCTTTCGTTTCTAATCAGTAGGCTATTTTCCCAAGGAAAATGTCTTAGGGGATTGTACACTTCGTTAGTGCAGCTATTAAGAGTTCACTTTCATAATTAACTGACAATGAAAAGTCATTCATGTATAGCATTTCATAGTGCATGGAAAACCATGTACTATGAAAATTAGAGGGCAAAAAACTGACTTTTCATTGGACGAGAAGGGGTGAGTATGTTCTAACATTTCATAGTGCATGGAAAACCATGTACTATGAAAATTAGAGGGCAAAAAACTGACTTTTCATTGGACGAGAAGGGATGAGTATGTTCTAATAAAACAAATATCTTGAAATTTCATTGGTTATATTAATATACCGTTTAGCGGATTATTTTCGTAGGTGTAACAATTCACGATTTTCATTGAATATACATGCGAAATATTTTGGAAGTTATTATTTTGGCGGATTCATAACTTTTATCATACCTTTGCATGTTCACTTGCGGGATTTAATTTGGAGATTTTATTCTATCCGCGAAAATTCACACCCCGCAAAAACAACCCAGTATACGGTATATGAAGCAATAAAGAACTCCATGTTGCATTCGATGACGTCAGCGTATGAAGATATATGCGCAGCAATACTTGTTTAATGAACAGCTGCGCCATGAGCGCATACGTCCGCGTTGTCTTGTGTGTGAATTTTTATGCAATAATCATGAATTATAGTTTCATACATATGGCGTGACATGTGAGAACCCCCATTTTTTAGCTCACCTGGCCCACAGGGCCAAGTGAGCTTTTCTCATCACTTGGCGTCCGTCGTCTGTCGTTATCTTTTACAAAAATCTTCTCCTCTGAAACTACGGGGCCAAATTTAACCAAACTTGGCCACAATCATCATTGGGGAATCTAGTTTAAAAAATGTGTCCAGTGACCCGGCCATCCCACCAAGATGCGTCATGGCTAAAAATAGAACATAGGGGTAAAATGTAGATTTTGGCCTATAACTCTGAAACCAAAGCATTTAGAGCAAATCTGACATGGGGTAAAATTGTTTATCAAGTCAAGATCTATCTGCCCTGAAATTATCAGATAAATCGGACAACTGGTTGTTGGGTTACTGCCCCTGAATTGGTAATTTTAAGGAAATTTTGCCGTTTTTGGTTATCTTGAATATTATTATAGATAGCGATAAACTGTAAACATCAATTATGTTCAGCAATGTAAGTTCCACAAATATATTGTCCTTTATAGTCAATTTTTAACAACTTTCAATAATTTGGTAAATTTGATTTTTTTTTACAAAAGATTTTCCTCTGTAACTTAAAGACAAATCCTTCTATTCCGATCTACCAATAATATCTTCTTTATATTTTATTTTTACTTTAGGCTAGGTAAAAGCTTTAAAATGAGCAAATAAAAAAATGGGGTCACCGACCTCGTTTTCGATTTAAAACGCCATCTTTTTCACGGAATTTGGAAATTGGGACTTCTAGTCAATAGCAGTGTAATATTTTTTTTAAAGTCCGTATCCAATATAAACTTGTCTGTTTTGTTAACCTAGTTGTTAATACAAACTATTTTAATAATATCACCATTTTCTGAGTGGAAAATAATAACAATAAGTTGCAATCATAGTTTTCCCGCCTTTTTTTATTGTGAAATACCTATAAAAAAATTAAGTTTAAAAAACAATTGACCAATAATTTCTCTTTGAGTCTTCAATAGAATATACGTTGTTTATATCTAAACAAAATAAGGAAATAAAAAGATGGGGTCACCGTAATGAAAAAAGAGATATTTCGAAAAAGGGGTTAACAATTTGAATTGGCGGGAACACATTGCGCCAATTCTAAAAACAACGTCGAAAGACGTTCGGCCGGTTTAGGCTATATTCTTACAAATTAGGGACAACCCATGCAGTTCTCGTTATTTGCTGTTTTGTTGTTTGTTTGTTTTAAACTACGATAAATTCACATTAATCTACACATGATAGTACTTAGTTTTCAGTCAGTATCACAGACACGTAATATAAATGCGGTGGTTGGAAAACAATGCGTTGTACAAATGTACACACCAATGCTTCTATGAATATTTCATTTCCGGTTATTCATAGTGCTTATGTGTTGAACAGAAATTCTTTTTAAAATAGTGAAGTCATTTTTATATAATATCATTGTTCAATCAAAGTATAACTGAAAGACAAAACAGAATTTTGCTTCCGATATCATGAATTTTAATTTCGTTTAAGAATGTTGTTCCTTTTTATTTTGACGATAATTACTTAAAATCATTAAAAATCTAAGACTCCGTTTCCACTAACAATAAAGATCGATCATTTCTGAGATCGCCGATCTTAAGTATTGCAAAAATGAGAAAGATCGATCTTCAATCGGACGTAAACATTCCGTCTCCAGATATAGTTTTAAAAGACCGATTTTTCTTCAAGTGAAAACGCTTAAGATACATCGAGATCGACTTTTCAATCAATCAATCGATATAACATTCCAAGTATTTTATGTAGATATGAAAATAAATCTGCGCATGGTCAGTATAAATATTCTTAAAAAAACTGATTTCAGTGTTTATTCTCAAATGATTTGACAGAACGTGCCATGGAAATAATAAAAACCAAATAAATATATTCGACGTTTTTGCGTCATTCTTCTGAAAATATATTAATAAAAAAGAAAATGTGGTATGATTGCAAATAACACATTTCTCCACAAATGACCAATTGACACAGGAAATTATCAACTATGGGTCACTGTACGGCCTACAACAATGAGCAAATCCCATACCGCATATACAGCTATAAAAGGCCCCGAAAGAACAAATATAACACAATTCAAACTAGAAAATGACAAAAACAAATAAGGAAAAACAAATATGTAACTCTTTTACAAACAACAAGTACTTAATTACAGACTCCTGAGTTGAGACAGGACCCGTTTCAGCGCTCGTTTGATACCGTTACTTATTCGTTCCTTAACTGCTTATACATTGAAATACATTGCACCTATCACGAAACAAATCTTTTCAATTGTTTTCTTGTCTCTGGTGTTAGGTATGGGTTCTTAAAAGTGAAACATACCTATTAGCGCGTATGTACCAGTTTTAGCGCTAGACTGATGACCTGCTACTTATTCGCGTACAATATGTTTGTTATAGGTCGCACCTTTTTAAACAAATCTTTTTCAATTTTTTTTCTTGCCTTTGATGCTATATCTTGGTTCTAAGAGGTAAAATAACCCTATATTAAGGCGTAAATACTCGTGTCAGTGCTCGACTGATGCCTTGTTACTTATTCGTTCCATATTCGCTTACTATATATACGTGGGTTATTCGGTGTACCTTTTAAAAAATATCGTTTCAATTGTATTCATTCATTATTTTTTTTTCTGTAAATTACTCATCTTCAAACGAAAAGACTGGTATTAGCAATTCTTTGTTTTTAATTACATGATGTGTTAATCAAAAATAAAATTAATAAATGCAGAAGTATATAATTATCTAATGAACCAAATATTTCCTTATTCAATTTTCTACGATTTTTTATTAACGAAATGGTTAGACCGATTATTTTAGATATGCAATGTATACTAAATGTAAGTGTACAAGTCTTAAAAGATCGAAAACGCGAGATGCTCGTCAGAGATCGATTTTATTTCAATTCCGTGCAAGTGTTAACGGGGTCTTATTAACATCATTTTTGTTTTGATTATTCATCCTTAGGCATCTATGAATATCGAAATATTCCGTAATGTTGCTAGAAACTCAGCGTAAGTATACTCGTATAGCTATCATACCGTGAGTATGAATAGAACCTAGTCCGACCTCTTTTCTCAAATCTCCAGTTAATTGATTTTTTCCATATACATTCCTCTGCAATTCATCATTCCGACAACTTTTAAACACAGGCACGATTATGTTTTTTTATACAAAAATTGCGCGCCTTATACATTCATGTAAATATCAAATTTGGTAAATCGGAACAAACTCGGAATGGTCATATAAAAAAAACTTACAATGTTAAAAGCTTATATGTTAACTTCTCTAGATGTACTTTGTTTTACATGTATGAGTCGTTAGGTTACTGTTTTGTTGGTGTTTATCAGAAATCTAATTATTATATTCATGTAAAAATGTAAAATGCCGTTCACATGCAAAATATGTCAGTGCAATTTGCCTTATCCATATAGGTACGTAATGTATTGCTGAAAGATACATTGAATTTTGAGGACATGACCAGAATGATTGATGATTTTCGTACGAAAGTCTATACATGTAGAAAATTAAGGAAAAAAGTATTATATTATAATTTGATTGGCTCATCTTGTTGTCGAGTATCCAGATTCTGTTTCGTTTCTTTACAGTCATTTTTGTGTATTTTGTGTTGTTGAATTGCTGTATAGTTGACGCTCTTTTCATTCTCATATTTTATCCAATTCTGGAACATGTCTATTATATCAAAACAATTTTCATTTTCTTCTCGGCAAATTAACCTATCAAAACGATTGTCACTCTCTCCATCGGCTCAAAGAGGAATAACTCTAATAAACGTTACCAGTTCGCGGAAACCGCGACGTCATAAACCGCTGACGGCATAGTACTGTTGCGCTTGTATATGCGCATAAACAATAGAGGGATTTGTCTTTAAGGGCCAAGTTTATTATAGATATTATAGAAAATTGTAATAACAAGAATATTCAGTAAAGTAAGATCTACGAACACATCACCATCACCAAAACATTTTATAAAAAAAAATAATAACTCTACCCTCCCCCCCCCCCCCTCATTTTTTTTTTATATATAAAAAAAAATCAATATCTCTAAATACAATTTTGAATCAAAACCAAAAAGTATAGAGATCTTTAGATTAATAAAACTAAGAAGTATATTAAGTTTTAAGCAATAATCATAAATGGCTTTTGAGAAACGGCGCGACATGTGGTGCAAAAAATTACACCCCTGTTTTAGTTGTAAAGTCCCGTAACTCAAAAGGTTTTAATCTTATTGTCATCAAAAAGTATACAGATCGTTTGACCACCATAAGAAACAACTATGATACGTTTCATGAAATTTGGATGATTCGTTCTCAAGTTACGATGCGACATGTTTACGCTGGACAGACAGATGGACAAACGGACAGACGGACATTTGTATACCATATTACGTCCAGTCAAATTTTGACGGATGTATAAAAACAAACACAGAACTGCCATAACATTACTTTCAATATTTGAACCTGCATTTATTTTGCTGATATTTTGATACCTTGCCTAGCTAGATGCTTTTTGTAATAATATACGTGTACGTGTTTTTTTTTCTTGGTTCCGTGAAACTACATTTGCACAATCGAATACCGGTAACAAGTAAGAATATAACGATCTTCTGATGAGTTTTTCTTTGAAGTGTTGTTTATATCCTTCAAGATCACCTAGTTACATTTCAGGTTGTGAGTGCGAGTTTTTGTTTTGAACAACTTTTATTTTTCTTAATAGTCAAATTAAGCATGGAAATGGGGAATGTGTCAAAGAGACACCAATCAGACCAAAGAACAAACAACAGCCGAAGGCCACTTATGGGTCTTCAATGCAGCGAGAAACCCCCGCACCCGGAGGCGTGTTTCAGTTGGCCCCTAAACAAAAATGTATAGGGATTGTTTTACTTGAACATTTGTATTGTCCTTTTTTCTTATATACTTATTGGCCGATTTTTGTGTTGCCTTTGATATAGATACTCTAGGGGTACCCCTTGATCTAAGTCGCAAAATTATTGAATTTGTGTTCACTTTTATTTCAAATACAATAGATCTATATAATAGTACAAACAATAAACAATCAAATAAATACGGAAAGAACTCACAGTTTTCGGTTTCGGTCAAACTAACCAATGAATGTATATCTTAAATCAACAATATAGAATCAAATCATTTACCAATAAATGAGTTGAAGTTAAAGATTGTTGTTTGCATCTCCCGCAAAGGAGTGCAGTGGGATTTCCAGTGACACTAGAACAATAGAAAAGTCACTCTTCTTATGAAAGAGACAGAAAAGGTCTAAAAACAGGAGAGACAATTTACGCATAAAAACCGATATGCATAGGGATGAATATCTCTTAAAACACAAAACCATTATCTAACTTTTATACAACCACTATAAATAAAGTATATGTTAAAGCTAAATTTGTTAATATATGATTTTTTTATTGCCAAACATGCTGTTAATTGAACAACCTATTGTTCAACATAGGGGTGTGTAAAAAACTGCCAGATTTGACTGCATATTTTTCTTTTTTTTTGAAAAAAATATATATCAAACCTTAATAATGTAGCTTTCTGAGTATCCAATTTTTAAAGGGAAACTTCGCAAAAAAATCAAAAATTGATATTATGTTCATTCTGTATAAAAATGTTCAAATTCATAGATATTAAAGTTTTATTCCGCTAGATAAGCGATCACCATCGATTTTAAATTTAGAGTATCAATTCTCCGAGATCCGCCATCTTGTCTTCTTTCCCGATGAATAAAAACGATATGTCTATAAACCACAAAGAAACAAAACTACAGTAACCGATGTAGTCGTAATTGCGTGTCGATATCTTGTCAATCGTACGGTTGTTTAATACGACTAACTAACTTGATACGGAAAATATTCTTACTTTTTTTAAATAACCATGGTCTGTTGTTTTTAAACTATTGATATTGGAATTAGGTGAAAAGTCAAAGTTGAAATCATAAATAAGTGTTCCGTGAAAATTGTTTTCGAAAATCTAATTTGTTCATAATTCTTTAAAGTAATAAACTTTTTTCAAATATATTTTGATCTTCCCTTATCTGATCACCAGCATGGCTAAAGGTATTACTTCCAAAGGTATTGTGAGGGGTGTGAGGTGACACGTCCAGGTATTCAAGCGATTTCCTGTCGGGCTTGCAAGTTCATGCATCGTTTCACTTCTGCAGGTATTGATCAGTGTACACGGCTGATAACTTATAACTTATAACTTTCCATTTTGAACTATCAGATGTATAATATACAACTCTGTCTTACTTGTCATTACTAAACTCATACGCTTGTTTATAAATAACATTTCTGGTGTAAAGAATATAATTCATAATATATAAATAATACCCAAAAAATAAGAGTTGATGAAATTAAAATCTATTTAAATATTTTTTCCAAGGGTGAATTTGGGAAAATGTAATATATAGTCATTGTCAATAGTGAAGGACAGATTGGAACAGACCAGAAATATTGATTTAAAAAAATGTACGCACTTGCCGACGATTCGTTTATACGACTGGATATAAAGTTACGGAACTATAGCGCAATTTAAAATATATACGTGTATACATTGAACATAAGAAAAAAACATATATTTTGAATAAATAGGGGTAAAAGTGTTGTAAATAGACTAGCCAACGTATGCCAACAGTATGTAATCATCGAATGTCGATAGACTACAGTTGTATACCAAAAGAAGAAGAGAACCAATTTGATTTAAATACAGGTCGATGTATAACTTTTGCTTTGGTTCATTGAAGCTGTGGACCTAGGAAAATCACAGATTTATATTTCAATAAGATTGTTCTCAAACAAAGGAAGGAATTCGTCATCACAATTGTTATATATGCCACTGGACGAACACTAATTATCCCCAGGGGATGTGAATATTTTGCTGGGAAACTTTTGAGTATCAAAGTTTCAAATTAATTTCGGGATTTATTTTCTTTCTTGGTATTCAATAACCGAAAAAAGAATAAATTACTTGTTCGCTAAATAGGGATATTCTTGTCAGATAAAAGAATTTTAGTTATATTTAAAAAATAGGGAAATATGACATTAAATTGGTTCTGTCTTTTTTTAAACATCGTTAAAACGATGTGTGTCTAAGGTGAACGCCACAAGAACCCTGTAATACTAGTACGAGAGTATAGCATGTAAACATTCCTTCTCAATAATATGGTTGTATTGGAAAACTTTTCATACAGATTGACAACTCATTGTCCGATATGCATGTAATATTTGCCACATGACGCCCATAGTTCTTTCTACCATCATCACCTTATTCCTTGATATTGCTGTAAACATCGATGGTTCACACCCAAACAAAATGGGAGTAATGAACCTTCAGAGCTTCTCCGTGTTATACACTTGTGAAATATATAGACGAAATTTCTGTATTGAAATGAATCTACTGTGTAACATCTCACAAACAGGATTTTCAAATAACGATTTTGAGTAATCACCTTACAAACCAATATAAACGTATGGCAAGATATAACCATGAAGGAATTTAGTTTTTGTCAGAACTCATCACTATATCATAAACGTATACGTATATATATGCATACAGTTTCAAATATCAAGAACAAGCGTTCGATGTCGATAGTCTGTTCTCTAACTGTTCAGACTTAGACATGTCACTTGTTCATTCTTGGAAGCCTTCATATTCCCCGTCTAACGATGGGAACTCTTTCTGATTGTGTTGACTATAAATGCTTGTATGGTAATTCTGTCGTTTATCTGTACAAGCGGTTGCATTTCCTCTCCTTTCCCAACAAACAAACGAACGAAACGCAACTAGTCTGATTTCTCTGGAGCTCATCCTCAATGGCTCTTATACGTCAGGAAACTTACATGTATACTAATAATGATTGTTTCATGATCAACGATGTATGAACTAACTATTATAAATTCGTCAATATCTGTAATGCATGACTAAAGTATAACTTTTATTACAACTACTGTATTACTTATTTGGATTAATGACGGCTATCATGTTCAACATTGCACAACTATTATCATAGAATTTTAAAAAAAATCCTCAAAAATCCTCAAAAGATATAATGCCTTAGCTTAGATAATTAGTATTCTTTTCACAAAAAGTTCGTGTAAATGATTGTCAAATGAATTTAATCATGTAAGAATAAAATGTTAAAAAGAAACTAAAAAAAAAATATGCATGTTGTATGTTGTATTTTTTTGTCAATTAAAAACTTTAAAATTGCAATAGTTTTATTAGCATTTAAACACAGCCAGATTTGAATACAAGTTAAGAAATTCCGGTAAAGTCAATGATATCAAACAGATGTAACGTTACAATGGTATATCAAATTGGGTAATATTGCATTTAGTTTTTATTAAAGATTAAAACTACTATTTTTTGCTTCATATTTGAATCTTTACGCCAATTGCCGCTAAGAAAGTAATCAAAAATTGTTTCCTTTTATTTTTATACACTTTCGGAATTACGAATCTGAATTTTATTTTCAATTAATTTACACAATTTAATTATTGTATCTTTATTCTCATCGTGTATTTAATCTTAGTGTATTAACATCATGACAGCATATACTCTAATCCTTTCTATTTATCCTTTCCAAATAACAACATTTATACCTGTGTACGCTTGAACTCACACCTGCGGCTAAATAGCTACAAGGTAAACGAATTGACCTCAAGCCGAGAAATATACAGTGACCTTTACAAAATAATATACACACTCTGCTCACACATTCACTGGGGTAAAGCTGATGACCGTAACTGCATTCACGGTCATCCCAAGATGTCGGATGAAAAATTAGGTCAGTTTCTGTATTGTCTGTTAAAGTGTTTCTATATCATTTTCTTTACAAATCATACATTGAAACGATGTAAATTTATAAAAGAATCACTCGGAAATCACTAATTACTTCTGAGAAATGTGCATGAAACGGGAAATTCGATTTGAAAAAATCGCCAAGATGACCGTAAATCACAATCGAGATGACCGTAACAGAATCAGCGATTCATAACAAGGCTGACCGTAACTGCTTTTAAGATGACCGTAATTTGTAAATGATGACCGTAACTTTTAAAGGATGACCCTCAATTCTAAGAAATATCCGTATTTATATAACTATCTTTTTGTATCAAATGATTAATCGTGTTGGTATACACATATTAATATGAGAGTTTTATCCTATAGGTAGAAGAAAATAAGACGTGCTTCAAATGCAAAGATTACCATATGTATCTTTTTTTACAGTGTTTAATTTTTAAAATGAATTTGCCAAAAGACATGCAAATGAACAGGAAGGGAAAACATGCTACAAAAGCGCAATAAAATGACACCTTACAAGCATAATGAAAAAAATGCGGTGCACAGTTCAACTGCTCGACATAAGATTTTTTTTGTTTCTGGGATTCCTTTTAATGACATATAATAAATACACATTTTAAAAATGCCAAAAAAAAAATGCATGTACACCCATTGATATTAAATCGTCTTTCATTTTGTCGTGCAAATAAAATAACAGAAATATTTTGAAAATATCATTCGAATAAACTAGTAGAGGTGAGCTCCAGCAAAGTAGATCCTTAAAATAGTATTGTACGAAAAGCGTATCACAAGGCGGAACGTTGTCAATTTGTATATACAATGTATACAGAAATGTTATTCATACAGTCAGGATTCTTCTTCTTCAAAATTATGTCCCCATTACGCCAGTTCATGCTCACAATCGTAGAAATGGCAGCCATTGTAGGGATGACGCTCTGCCAATTTTGCTCTTGAAAACTGATAAATTTATCCACATAGCACCATTACGATCGATCGTTATATGTCAGTTATATTTTAAAAGACAAATGTATCTACTAGCTAATGAGCATTAGTTAATGATCTTGTCTGCATTGATTCAACTTAAAAATATTGTCTGTTCGGATGTCAGATGAAATTTTTGAAAATTCTTAAGCATTTAAAAAAATTCTAATTAAATATTTCGTGGAAGGGCAGACTAAACAATTTTAGTGGTTGAAGATTATAAACCCTAGTTATCACACACAAGAAAATCATATTTTTTCGAAGATATCCATTTTCATCATCCAAATTAAAAGACTGTCGTCAAGTACTTTTAGAAAAAAATAGCTATTCGAACACACCTACTCTGTTTTTGTGATTCATTAGATAGGTATCTCACTTGACCCATATATTTCATCTTTTCGTACTGTCATTTTTTTACGTTATAAAGTCAACCTGTAGCTTTGATATATAATAATGATAGAATCTGAAGCGAGATGCTATATAAAATACTCTTGCTTTGTACGTTTTAAAGACAAAATATACACCCAAACATGCCCTAACATAAAACGGTGCACTCGATTTTTCTCTTTTCGATACAATCGTTACCTGTTTTGGGGAATTTTTTCTTGATTCACATAATGGAAGGGCAGACACGAAAATTTCTGAATTATAAGATTGATATGTTCTCCGTCCGTGTTAAAAAAAAATCGGAGGTTATGCATTTTCTACATCCAACTTATAGATACTATATATAAAAAAGAAGATGTGGTATTATTGCCAATGAGACAACTATCCAGAAAAGACCAAAATGACACAAACATTAACAATTATAGGTAACCGTAAGGCCTTCAACAATGAGCAAAGCCCATACCGCATAGTCAGCTATAAAAGGCCCCGATAAGAACCATGTCGTCGACTTGATATCTTATTGTTTTGCATTACTATGTAATATTTACATTGAAAACTTATGTCGTTTTATTTGTTTCTATTAACTTTTTAGAATTTTGTTACTATATCAAACATTACAGTTAACATTTATCGCTTTCTCGATACACACAGAGCTTCGATTCTTTTGTTCTATTTCAAAAGTGTTTCCGCCTGCATATACCAAGACAAATTAAGATTTTAATCTGCTTCCTCTGGAACCATACACATGGGCTCGATTACCAAATATTCGTATGTATTATTAATGTTTTTAATGCTCCATTTATTGGCATTATGTTTTTCTGGTCTGTGCGTACGTTCGTCCGTTCGTCTGTTTGTTTGTCCAGCTTCAGGTTAAATCAACTTGAAACTTAGTACACATTTTCCCTATAGTATGATCTTTTTAATTCTAATGCCAAATTACAGTTTTATCCCATTTTCATAGTCCACTAAACATAGAAAATGATAGTGTAGATGAGGCATCCGTGTACTAGGGACACATTCATGTTTCTTCAAATTTTCGTCGTATCGCTGTCAATTTGTGTTAAAACGTCGATATCAATAAATATTTCATTGTTTACGAGAAATATGCAATTTACTATCATTGTTATAAATCCTAAATATGGCCAATTATATTATAGTTTAAAAAAAGAAATTTATGAAACATATTTATATCCGCTAACCGTGCCCCTATTGAGATCGACAAACTCAACAAAAAAGCTTTGAATACAATACGGATATTTCTTAGAATTGATGGTCATCCTATAAAAGTTACGGTCGTCCTATATAAATTACAGTCAGTCTTTACAAATTACGGTCATCCTTTACAAGTTACGGTCATCTTTTTACCAATCACGGTCATCCTTGTTTTATGTTACGGTCATCTTGAAAATATTTTGATTATGATTTACGGTCATCTTAACGATTTTTTCAAATCGAATTTCCCGTTTCATGCACATTTCCCGGAAGTAATTAGTGATTTTCGAGTGATTCTTTTATAAATTTACATCGTTTCAATGTATGATTTGTAAAGAAAATGATATAGAAACACTTAAACAGACAATACAGAAACTGACCTAATTTTTCATCCGACATCTTGGGATGACCGTGAATGCAGTTACGGTCATCAGCTTTACCCCAGTGCACATTAGTTGCATTGAAATGATTATCAAAACAATAACGGTAAATAGAACTGAAATATTTTCAGTTCAATATCAGTAAAAATGTTCAATAAATATTTTATGAAAAAAATCTCAACAATAATTAATTAAATTTATTCAAAAACATTTACTAGAGATAATTTATAGGAGTTTAATTCAATCAATACAAAACGGTATATATATGCATATTCACTTTCGTTCATTCTTATATTGTGGTTTATAACTTCGACCATTCGTCAGCTGTGCGCTTTTAATTACGTATATTGTCGATAAGCTATAAGAGTTAAACAGATTTTATTTTTTCCCAGAATTCAATAAATCGGGCTAATACGTCACGACCCACTCGAGAATTCAACCAAAAAAGTTACAAATATTTGATTTTCTCCGTTATTAGAAGGAATATGAATTTAAAACTTTGCAAATGTGTTTTTTATGTTAAGATGAACATAATTAGATGATAAGTAAAAAATCGCGGAATTTCCCTTTAACGTGTTTCGAAATGTAGTTTCGTCACAAGAATTTTTCAAAGTTGTGTCATTTTGTCTATATGAATGTCGGTAAATTCGTATGATCGAGCACACCGACAAGTATATCGTTGGGACAACTGATATAATGTAATCAATATACGTGAAAGATTACCTAATGTGAAGTTTTATCAAAATCATCATCACATAATTGATCAACACATTATGTTTGAACAACATGAGTCCTACAATATAAGATTTTAAAGGTGCATATCATTTACATTCAACGTTTTTATTGGATTTTTTTTACTACAATGTGTGTAACCTCGAGGTTCAACGTTGATAGTAAAAAAAAAATCCCAGAAAATTTTTGAATGATATTGTAAATGATATGAACCTTCGAATTCTTATAATGTGTTACAGAAGATTATGCAATTTTATGATGTACAGGGGAGGGGGTAAGGGTTTTTCTTAAACAATATTATGATCCCAAATTTAATGAATTTTGTTGGCAATACTTTAATATAAACACTACATATAGCAAAGTATATGTTAAATTTCAATGTATTATTATTAGGAAAAATGTTTGACTCGGTAAAAAAAATCTTCCCCCTCCCCCCGTATTGCATGTAATGGTTGAAACCTAAGGGGTTCGCACTAACTGCCTAAAAGGGGCCCGCTCCAGTCTTGAATCGGTGATTTTGTTTACAATAAACAAAATATTGTCTCACACTGAAAGGGGCAGCCGGGCAACCTGCACAGCCCAGCTTGTCAAAACAACTAAGATTTACAAAACATTACCAACAAAAACCTTCAGTTGGGCAATATTACTGGAATCTGATTATCTCTACTGATAAATAATGCAACACTTATGACACAATTAAGTTTTGGAATGATTTTATTCACAAAGAATGTTTCTCATTGGTATACATTTCTATGCTCTCGTCTTTTCGGAGTTTATATTGGAAATTAAAAATTGCTGCATGAAAGAGACTAGCTCCACATTCCTATGCATATGATTGCCATATGTACGAGAATCATTCCATAAAACATCCGTTTGATATCCTTTCAATGCCAGACACTGTCTAGTGGTTTTTCTGCCACAATTACAAGGAAAACCTGGCTAAACTTGTGCTAAATCAAACACTTGAATCTTACATCGCTATTGATGTTAAGCAATTAGTTAAAAGGGCCATCCGGAACTGTTGGGGTTTATGACAGTCTTCCTTCCATACAGACCATCGCTGCAAAATAATTTGAACATTCAATTAGATGATTATAATATTATTTGGCAATCCAAAGAGAACCTGAAAATATTAGACCACAATGAACAGAGACCCCCAAAAAAGCCAATTTTACTTTACAAGGAAATTGAAAAAGTAGTTAGTTGCATGTCAAATCATCTTTTGGCTGTCGACAACAAATAAATAAAATCCAAATTTCGTAGCATTTCCCCCCCCTTTTTTTTTACTAAATTTGTTCAAGGTATGGTGGTTTTACCCCTTTTCAGATTTCAGTATGTCATGTTGTATATCTTTTATAAATTAGATGAATTTCTAGCAAGTTTCTAGGATATTCTTTATCATTTGACAAAATACTATGCATCTGAATTAAATTGTTTACTATTTGAAAAAGCGCGCCTTCTTTTACTTTAATTTACTTCCCTTTATTTCACATAGCAACACAAATTAAAAACTGCCAATCTTTGCTGCATATCAATTTTTTCCACCGATAAAAATATATATCATGCAACATAATCAACTTTACAAATTAGGAGAAAATCAAGGTGTTCCGACCATTGGATAGTATTTAAAAAAAATAATAAAAGGATGGCATGATTACAAGTTTGAACCCTAACGACACTGAAAATCAAAAATTCACGCATTTACCTATCATATGATGATACAATGAGGTGATAAACTTAACAATAAATATTTTACCTGATTCGTAATCATATTCACATTATGTTGACACATCTTAGTTCGTTTGTGCTAGCTCATTTTTAACAAGCTAAACAATTACAGCGTCGTCCGTTTTTCTTTACCGATTACCTCTAGTCAGAAGAGCGCACTGTTTACAGGGGAGGTAATATTTTGTCACCAGTTCGCCCACTGAGCGGTGAGGGATAAGCAATTCCGTTCGGATAGCGAGTTAATTGACAAGTGAATTGATGTGGAAAGTGTGTGTTCACAGTTTCGGTATGCAAGTTATCCTGTGTTGTTCCTCGTAAAGATAATCATTTACATAATAGTACTATCGATGTGTCCCTGATTGCTCTCTAAAAACTGGTCTAACCTTAGGTTCACAAATAAAAAAGTTTCTGTGTATCAGCTTACTACTATTGAGGCCCCTCATGGGGGGTCCTAGTAATCACATAATCACCATTTTTTTGCCAATATAATCACATAATCATTAAATATTTGCTTATCTTTAGTAATCAAATAATCATAAACTAAAAATAGTCCTAGGTAATCAAATAATCATGAAATATTTGGCTTAATAATCAAATAATCATTAAAAAAACGGCCAAGTAATCACATAATCAAAAACCCCATGAGGGCCCTCACTATTGGTCGGGATTAATTGTATTATCGGACTATTAGTGTGTCAGACCAATGAGGTGTCGGACTAGTGGGGTGTCGGACTAACGGGGTGTCGGACTAGTGGGGTGTCGGACCAATGGGGTGTCGGACTAGTGGGGTGTCGGACTAACGGGGTGTCGGACTAGTGGGGTGTCGGACCGATGGGGTGTCGGACTAACGGGGTGTCGGAACATCGGGGCTGCCCCTTTCAAAAGACCTTATCTCAAGTGTTTAAGTTATAAACCAACCAACCAACCAATCAATCAATCAATCAGTCAATCAATCAATTTGTATGACAGTTTATTTATTACAGTATATTTAAAACAATATGGAAAGAAAAAACTCTCAATTATTCAAGATTTTGAATTTTAATTAAGGTCTTTCCTTTTCTATAAGGAAAGACCTTACTGTATTTCTTCTGATTATTATTATTATTATTATTATTATTATTATTATTATTATTATTATTCTTTTTGTTCCGCCAAACTTTGACGAAGTTAGCCTCCGTAACCGTAAGACGTGTCGCTTTCATGTTCACACTTTGTATCGGTGTAATGAATACCTATCCGGAACTCACCCTGTGAGTCGAAATATTTTGTCGGTTCGGAGTAATCCCTCCGAAACCCAAAAACCTTGTTATCGTTCCAACACCGTAACCGTAATAGGTAGAAAAAAAACAAAGGGTGAAATTTGTTCAGGACCAGACCCTGGTTCTTCGTTACATTTGGATCGAAAAGATTCAACGACTCATTGGTAGGGTTATGCCCCTATGAAAATTAACCGGTGTCGGTTGACCACCAAAACTCAGAAACCGTAAGTCGTAGACACCTAGGATCTTCACCAATCATCATCAATTTATGTATCTTTGAAAAATACCTCAAGGTCAAATTTGTATGTTGACCTTGACCTTTGACCTAACACATTGTTATGGGATAATCTCAGAAACCATTATACTTACAGAAGTTTTAAATAGTGGAAAATGTTTGGGTCATTACGGCACAACTTTGTTACATTTTGACCGAAGAGATTTGACCTTTTTTTAAGGGGCATAACACCTGTTTTAGGTTTCTGAAAAGACAAAATCATCTTTTACTATATAACCAAAGGTCCTAGACCCATGGGGTCTTCGGCAATGACATTGGGGACTAATGACCTTGACAAAGGTCAAAAGGTCAAAGGTCAAGGTCATGTCCCATATAGCGAATTTGGTGTTTTTAACCTTATTTAAAGGTTTTTCAGTGTGTTTTAAAGCTTTTCAATACATTCTACGTCTGTTTGAACATGTATTTTACATTACAAAAGGAAAGACCTCTCAATTGTTCAAGAACAATTGACAGTTTAATATTTTTCTTCCATCTCTTCTGAAAAAAAAAATCCACATGTACTCTGAAACTACAAGTCCAATCGACCCCAAAATTTGCATTGAGCAGGGCATACATGTACTAAAAGTTTATAAAACAACGTGGTGCAGACATCTCTCAAGACTTTTCCTAGAGAAAAGAAATTGCAATGCCGTAAAAATCGCTTGCTAGGTCCGTAAATCTCAGTGAAATCTTACAATAAAATGTCCGCTCCTAGATTGAAATACTAATCTGTGTTACAAACAGGTGCTGAAAAATGTACATTATCACTATCAGAAAATAATCCTTAAATGTGTATTAAAGTTACACCGGATCAATTAAACCATGCACTGCTGGTGAACTGTGATCAAAATGTCAATTTCCTCCTACAATGACAAAAGAAATTACATTGTGTACATTCCGTCTCTATACATGTTGTCTGTTCAACATCCCGACCTAAAGAGAAATAAAAATACTCCCAAGTTTTCGTTATTATAAACCCAAGTCACGTGATGTCTCCTCAATCTGGCGCGCGCGCTGGACCTGAAATAAAATAAAAACTTTCCGAACTAAACATGAAACTTCCCCGGAATAATATAGACCCCTTACAGAAACAAACAAACAAACAAACAAACAAACACACACACACATACATAACAAACAATCATGTTTCTAAGGGGGAAAGACCGTTTACAATTGCTTTTTAAAAGCAATTGATTTATATTTATTATTATTATTATTATTATTATTATTATTATTATTATTATTATTATTATTATTATTATTATTATTATTATTATTATTATTGTTATTATACGTTTAGTGCAATTCATTACCATAGCGAACAAATAATGGTCCAGAGTCGTTTCATGATTATTATAATGAGCAATGTTATAGTTGTCACTCACCTATTATGTTTTTCTTGATACTATTATCAAATGGCAAACAACACCATCTATGAAAATACGAAGTATAGACGAATGTGCACCAAAATCTAGACAAGATAAAAAGAAACAGTGCCTAATGCAATTGAACAGTACAGGGGTACATGTATATCCAGAGCCCTTTACGTACGTTCTCTAGGATATAAAATTTTAAATCTTTTAAATATTTAGTGCTGTATTTTAATGGACATCATATGGTTTATGTTGTGCTCTCTTTAGTCTATTTTTTTTTTTTTTTTATTATATTTTATAAATAATTAATAGGTTAAAAAATATTACGCTGAAATGGGCATTGAAAAATCAGGCGCTAAAATGGGTTCTACTTTGGCGCTAAGACGTCCGATTTCTTTCGCTCAAACGTCCTATCAATGCTCTAAAATGTCCTCCGCCGGTAAAATGTGACTCTTGTCACCTACATGTAAATTTACGGGCTTAAAAACATCGTAAGCAGTGACAATTATATTTGTCAAAAACATTCAAAATGTTTTACAAACGTTCTTATTTTAGTGTGACAAATATTGACTATATGCTTTATCCTTTTAAAAGAGAGACTAAAGATACTAAAATGATATTCAAACTTCATTTGGTCTCTGGTGGAAAATAGTCTCAATCATACCACCGTAAATCTGTTTTTTTTATATATATGATTATCCGAAAACAAAATGACTTTCCAATGGCAAATAAAAAAAAAAAAAAAAAAAAAAAGCGATAAAAAGACAAACAACTGTACACAATACACAACATAGCAAACTTAAGAATGAGCAAACGAACCTCACCGAAAACTGAAGGTTATCTCAGACCGACTCAAGGGTATGCAATTCACTTCCAATAATATTAGATTTAATTCTTTAATTCCACCTTCCGGTAGAGCCATAAAAACCTTAAATAAAGGCAACAGTAGTTTACAGCTGTTCTATTTACTAAGGTTTCCTTCTTCTTATCAAATTATTGAGAAGTAGTTTAAAAAATGTTGGAAAAATTATCAATTTGGCATTTTTCGATTTTTCTGTTACAATTATTATGAGTTTCTGACATGTTTTTACTACCAGTGCCTTTCCTAGAGAAATTGTTAATTAAAGCAACACAAAGATTAAGTCGTTTTCTTCAAGTTTAAATCGGAAAAATACTTTGTTTAATTTTAGGGGAAGTAACTCTTGAGAAAGTGGTCAGATATCAGAAATTTATACTTATCGCACAATGAAACTTGTCAACAAAAGTATTGTTTAAATTGCTTTAAATAATACAATAGTAGGCAACTATGATAGCATGCGAAAACTTACATGTTTGACATCTTAGGTTTTACTGTTATAATTTTATTGGTATATATATGAGCGACGGGAATAGTCTTTTTAATGAAAAGGAGTTGATAGTTGAAACTCAAAGTTAAAGTATTTTTCTTTAAGCACATCAGTGAGCAATACTTACGTGCAGTAGTATGATCCATCAATGTTCAATTTATTAGTAAATTTGTTTTTAGCACGAAGGTTTAAATTTGGCGCGCTCCCGCTTGGTCTTGCAGACCCCAAATACCCATCCTCGTTTCAGTTTGGACCATGCTTTCTCCGTAACTTGCTCATGGCTACACGCTTTCTTTTTGCTAGCTTTTAACTTGCAAGATCCTATTTCAAATTCGTGGAATATAAAACACTTGTTAACTGGTGTTAAACGAGGAGTAGGTACAAACCAATCTTGTAAAGCGCCAGTTACACCCGAACTTTTATTGAGTATGAAATAAACAGCTACGCCATGAGCGCATGATACGCCCGACGTCTTGTGTGGAAGTTTTATGCAATAATCATAAATAGTTTCTGAGAAAAATTTAAGCAATAACCATAAATTGTTTTTAGACACGGCGGGACATGTGAAACCCCCAAGTTGAACCCTGTTTTTTTTTTTACAAAAAACTAAATATCACTAAAATGAAATTTTGAATCAAAACCAAAAAGTATAAAGATCTTTAGATTAATATAACAAAGAAGTGTGTAAAGTCCTAAGCAAAAATCATAAATTATTTTTGAGATACGGCATGACATGTAAAAAAAACTCCCCTATTTAACAAAATTCTTAATAACTCAAAAATAAAAATTTTGAATCATCACCAAAAAGTATACAGATCTTTAGATTAATATAACAAAGAAGTGTGTAAAGTTTTAAGCAATAATCATAAATTGTTTTTGAGAAACGGCACAACATGTAAAAAAAACCTCCCTTTTTAGCTCACCTGGCCCGAAGGGCCGAGTGAGCTTATGCCATCACTTTGCGTCCGTCGTCGTCCGTCGTCTGTCGTCTGTCGTCGTAAACTATTTCAAGAATCTTCTCCTCTGAAACTACCCAAATACTTCCAAACTTTAACTGAATGTTCCTTAGGGTATCTAGTTTATAAATTGTGTCCGAAGTTTTGATCTATCAACAAACATGGTCGCCATTGCTAAAAATAGAACATAGGGGTCAAATGCAGTTTTTGGCTTATATCTCAAAAACGAAAGCATTTAGAGCAAATCTGACTGGGGTAAAAATGTTCATTAGGTCAAGATCTATCAGACCTGAAATTTTCAGATGAATCAAACAACCCATTGTTGGGTTGCTGCCACTTAATTGGTAATTTTAAGGAAATTTTGCAGTTTTTGGTCATTATCTTGAATATTATTATAGATAAAGATAAACTGTAAACAGCAAAAATGATCAGCAAAATAAGATCTACAAATAAGTTCATATGACCAAAATTGTCAATTGACCCCTTTAGGAGTTAGTGCCCTTTATAGTCAATTTTTAACCATTTTTCGTTAATCTTAATTAACTTTTACAAAAATCTTCTCCTCTGAAACTACTAGGCCAAATACTTCCAAACTATAATTGAATGTTCCTTAGGGTATCTAGTTTATAAATTGTATCCGAAGTTTTGATCTATCAACAAACATGGTCGCCATTGCTAAAAATAGAATATAGGGGTCAAATGCAGTTTTTGGCTTATATCTCAAAAACGAAAGCATTTAGAGCAAATCTGACATGGGGTTTAAATGTTCATTAGGTGGAGATCTATCAGCCCTGAAATTTTCAGATGAATCAAACAACCCATTGTTGGGTTGCTGCCACTTAATTGGTAATTTTAAGGCAATTTTGCAGTTTTTGGTCATTATCTTGAATATTATTATAGATAAAGATAAACTGTAAACAGCAAAAATGATCAGCAAAGTAAGATCTACAAATAAGTTAATATAACCAAAATTTATGGAACGCCGTAGCTGCCTTATGTGTACTTGTTTTTAGATACGCTTATACTTTTCAATATATGCACATAGTTTTTCTATATATGCACATACTTTTTCTATATATGCACATACTTTTTCTCTATATGCACATAGTTTACTTTATATGCACATAGTTTTTCTATATATGCACATAGTTTTACTCTATATGCACATAGTTTACTTTATATGCACATAGTTTACTTTATATGCACAGTTTTTCTATATATGCACATAGTTTACTTTATATGCACATAGTTTTTCTATATATGCACATAGTTTACTTTATATGTACATAGGCCATGTGAGCTTTTGTCATCACTTGGCGTCCGTCGTCCGTCCGTCCGTAAACTTTTACATTCTGATCTTCTCTGAAACCCCTGGGTCAATTGAACTGAAACTTGGTATGAAGCATCCATGGGAGGTCCTTTACAAAATTTGCATAAATCATCCAGGTCCGTTAAAAATAAAATGGCTGCCATGAGGATTTACATGTTTTGATTGGTTGAAATTTAAAACTTCTTCTGTATCAGTAGAGCCAAATGAACTGAAACTTGGTATGAACCATCCATGGGAGGTCCTATACCAAGCATACCAGGTGAGGTTACAGGCTCACCACTTGAGCCTCTTGTTCTATAACAAATTGGTTATGTGATTAAAAGGAATCCACTGTATACTACTTGACTTTGACCTCATAAAACATTGCAAGTGCCAAATATGTCTTATTTCCATATTTATTAAGTTCACAGAAGACTTAACCCGTACATGTATTATTATGCTAAGCTCAAAGTGTAAATGCTTTATGCATTACAATTTACATCTACTTGTTCATAAAATGCAATCTTTTTGAATGAAATTTCATGTCATTTTTATGCCGCATCTTTGCAAATACAACAGCTTTTGAACACTTTGCAACACTAGTCCATCATTATATATAAAAGAACTGATAGGGGATAAAAAAAAACACATGATATATCATCCCACCACAGAACAGCACAAGGACATGCACAAAACAACAGCCAAAGGTCACTGTAGTGGTCTTCAACAATGGCATCACCTACACTACCAAGTGAGTTCAAGCAGGCTCCTTACAAAAAGTGCAAGCAACTAGACATAAACAACCTGGAAGACACAGCGACAAAATGACCCCATGAAAACAAAACAACAAATAAAAAAAGACAGCCACTGAACACTGGATCCTGGCTTGGGACAGGCTCATAAAGTATGTCAAGGTCACAAACTCTTGTAACTGGGGGTACCTTATACGGAATAATTTACTATTTATGTTGATGGGTACGTGGGGTAGCCCTGTGTGAGCATTGCATAAAATACCTCTAGTTTTACTTTTATAACTACTACATGTCAATATGTTCTGTAATCAGAACCTGGTTTGAGACGAGATATGTAATGCTAGATTGCCTATATTTTGTGGTTGCTGGTGAATAATAGAGAAAAGTTTAGGTACTAAGTTATCTTAACTGTTGATAAAGGTGCAGAATCAATACAAAATCTTCCTAGTACCAAAAACAATATTATGTCTTTAATCATGCTAAAACAACAACAACAACAATGTTTTACTTTAAATCACATGTAATTTTAATGATTTTGTTAATGTTAATTATTTGCCGAAATGATCTCCAAAGACTTTAAATAGTCATCAATACCAAAGTTCTCGCCTGTTCGATTCAATTCATTATTTAGGATCTCCCTACATTGTTCATTTATAAGATTTAAGGGTTGAAATATTGGCCTTTCTCCATCTCTGGTAGCTTCATTGTTCTGTTCTCCAACTCCTAATTCTGGTAATTCCGTCTCATTCATTTGCATGCCAACTGGGTTCTGAACTTGCCCTGAGCCCCAAAGCTGCAGGGGAGTAGCCTTAACGGTCCTTATTCTGTGACAACCCCATGCTGTAGACCACACATTCAGTCTTCTGTTAATTTCATCCTTGAAATTATAGTGCAGCGCTGCCAAATGTAGATCCTTTAAGGGGTCAAGGATATCATGATCCTCCATGTAGTAGAAAAGATTATAAAAATAGCACAAGACGCCTTCAAAAATGTCCCTCCAGAGTCTTTCGATCCGTTGATTATGTGTACTGGGACCTGTGATCATGCCGCTTTCACCTCGTTTCGTCAGCATAAAATCTGGTACAGAAACATTTTCCCGTCCCTTGTCGGATCTTACTTTTAATGGTATGCCATAATTATCAACACCGGTGAGGAAGCTTTCCAAAACAGTTTTAGAAGTGTTATTGTCATTACACGAAAGAAACATAATCATCCTACTAAACCCGTCAATGCCACCAATTATTACAAACCTCCATCGAATTAGTTTATGGTTGGTGTCTATGTGCCACAAATGGTTAGGGGCCATTACGTTATAAGTTCTCCGATGGAGACGACCAGCTTTCCTTGCTCGAACTCCAAACGAATCTATTTCATGAATGCAGTCCCTTAGTCGCCATCGTTGTATTTTTAAACCCTTCGTTCTTAACAGTTGTCGAAGCATTTGCTCGCCACACATTGGGAAATCTTTAATGGTTTCCGAAACTACTCTTTCCAGATCACCATCGTCTATTTCTGAAAAGCCTTGTTTTGACAATCCAAACTGAGCCATTCGGCGATATATTGTGCGCTCTGATACTAATAAAAGTTTTGCAATATCGGATATTTGGAATCCACAATCTAACAAACTGTCTAATGTTAATTTATCAATATCAAATTTTGGTGCTCCAGAGTATCCTCCTATTTTCTGTGGTTTGGATTTTCCATATTTTACACATTCTCATCATGTCGGTTGCGTTTGGAATACCTAAAAACTGCAAATTTTGTTTTGAAAGCAGACTTATTATATCAGGAGTTATAGCTTCCCGTTCAAAACTTTCGTAAACTTCTTGCAATCCCACTTTCCTTAAAACAGTCAGCATCAGTGGCTCTGCCATTTTATTTACCATTACGGTACCCAGGATTCCTTCAATCAGGAAATAGTAAAGTATATTGAATACAAGTATATCCTTGAAGAACTATCAAGAAAATAAGGGAAAAGTATACACACGGAGAACGATGTGTATACATAGTAAACTATGCGCATATATAGAAAAACTATGTGCATATAGAGAAAAACTATGTGCATATAAAGTAAACTATGTGCATATAGAGAACAAGTATGTGCGTATAGAGAAAAAGTATGTGCATATATAGTAAAACTATGTGCATATATAGAAAAACTATGTGCATATATAGAAAAACTATGTGCATATAAAGTAAACTATGTGCATATAAAGTAAACTATGTGCATATATAGAAAAAGTATGTGCATATATAGAAAAACTATGTGCATATATTGAAAAGTATAAGCGTATCTAAAAACAAGTACACATAAGGCAGCTTCGGCGTTCCATAAAAATTGTTTCTACTATATAAATAATAGTGCGGTGCAAGTGCATATTGCACACTCTACTGAAATAATGGACAGTTTATTAAAAAGGTTGATGACCACAAACATTTGGGTGTTACTTTTTCTAATAATTGTCAGTGCATATAGATAACCTTTGCTGTAGTGCCACTAAACAGATTTTTTTTTCTGAGAAAATTGAAATATATTTTTAACAGAAACAATCTTAATAAGATACTAGAACACACCCGTGATATCGCGGATCCGTCAACGAATTAAAGTATATAACTTTGCGTAAGCCTTATTTTAGTATTGGGATTGTCATCTGATAAAGTCATGCCGATTATAAGATGCAGTTTTCTCTGCTTTCAAAATCTTTCTGTTTGAACCCGTCGACCTGGAACTTATCAATTATAGGTAATATTAATTACTTTGGAAAACAAAAGGTCCGGAAATGGAGTATTTCTAATCAACAGCATTGTCCTATAGTATTTATAAATAAAGTTAAATTCTTTGATTAGCTGTTTTACGTCATGACCCCTAACAAATTGAAAACTGTACGATACCTATACGCCTTATTTTAAGTCCAGATTTTTAGTATTCGTATTGTCATCTTAGAAAGTCTTACTGATTAAAATACTACAATAGGGAACAATTTGACAATGATTGAAAATTCAGGTATTATAGGTAATTCCCTTATCTGTACGTTCTGCATCTGACAAACGTAGTATTTCGGATTTTGCTATATACACGGGTCATTATCACAGGGTTGACACTACTAAATTCAATCATTGTCAAATTGTTCCCTATTGTAGTATTTTAATCAGTAAGACTTTCTAAGATGACAATACGAATACTAAAAATCTGGACTTAAAATAAGGCGTATAGGTATCGTACAGTTTTCAATTTGTTAGGGGTCATGACGTAAAACAGCTAATCAAAGAATTTAACTTTATTTATAAATACTATAGGACAATGCTGTTGATTAGAAATACTCCATTTCCGGACCTTTTGTTTTCCAAAGTAATTAATATTACCAATAATTGATAAGTTCCAGGTCGACGGGTTCAAACAGAAAGATTTTGAAAGCAGAGAAAACTGCATCTTATAATCGGCATGACTTTATCAGATGACAATCCCAATACTAAAATAAGGCTTACGCAAAGTTAATATACTTTAATTCGTTGACGGATCCGCGATATCACGGGTGTGTTCTAGTATCTTATTAAGATTGTTTCTGTTAAAAATATATTTCAATTTTCTCAGAAAAAAAATCTGTTTAGTGGCACTACAGCAAAGGTTATCTATATGCACTGACAATTATTAGAAAAAGTAACACCCAAATGTTTGTGGTCATCAACCTTTTTAATAAATTGTCCATTATTTCAGTAGAGTGTGCAATATGCACTTGCACCGCACTATTATTTATATAGTAGAAAAGAAGGATATACAAATACATAAACATTATCTATACATGTAACTGTAATATACATTTATTTATTCTATAAATAACAATAAACCAGAGTATACTGAGTTGTATCACTACAATATAAAAGTTATTACGATGAAGTTGAACTCCGTATCATTAATTTATCATCCACGCCCAGAAAAAGAAATTATATCTGTAAGCAAACCTCACTTTCAGGTATAGAGATGTTATTTTTTTATGAGACAAGTGGTTGTCGGAACCATCCACAAGAACATGCGGTCATCCGATGTTTAGTACATCAGTACTTTGATTTTTAACTGTTATCGGTTTTAAAAGTTAGATGTAGGTGTATAATTTAGTGGGTTTTTTTTGCATCTTATATACTTGGATAATTATACTTAATTGGTAGTATGAAGCTACGAGATATTTTAATTTTTGAAATTAAAAGCACATTTATATATACAGTCCGCCAAAAGTTAAGCACTACCTGTTTTTATTGCACAGATTTTTTTTCAAATTTAAAAAATCAATTATTCCACGAAAAAAATAAAACAATCATATAGCAATTTTGCTAATGTATACCATAAACAAACCAGAAATGTAATTTTAGTCACTTATGAAGGTTCTATGCATGTAGGTTTTCCGTTCATAGAAATAGTGTAAAATACTGAATTCAGAAACAGAATTTAAGTTTCACTTTGATTTTATTTTTTTACAAAAAATGATCACCCAATATTATTAAAACTTTCTACACATAAGCTTTGGTATGTTTGGCAATTTTAATGACAACATTTGAGTCAATAGCATGCATAACAACCTCACTTCCGGTAGAGTTTCAAAACACGACGTTTCATTCTCGGTACAAGCCTTCAAGCTTTAGTTAAGGAAATCTGTTGCATTAAACAACAAATACCACTTTTAAATCGACAAAATATTGTGAAGGTGGATCTCTGTGATTGAGATTTCCGCCAATGGCATCTCAGACATGTTTGATAGGGTTTATGTATGGGGACATGGAAGGCTAAAAAATAGTGAAAATGGCTTGTTGCAATTTGGACTCGGTTAAAATCCTTGCTCTGTGTGTTCTAGCGTTGTCGTCCATGTACAAGAGTCTTGGCAATATAGACGCAAGTGGGGGATTATTAAAATGAGGGACTTCAATGTTTTAAGGCTCAAAATCTCTGTTTGTCTGTCCGTTTATGCTACCCTGCAGAACATGCATACCCAGCTTATAACGGTATAAGAAGCAACCCCGTATTGGAACACCACCAGCACTGAATGCAGTCCTTGTGCAAACATTGTTTTTGGTCATAGGCCGTTTTGTTTCCCCGCGAAATTCGTATTTTGGCGTCTACTGGCAGTAAAAGAAACTGACTACCATCTGAACAATGAGTGTTTTGTCAGCTTCTTATGTTCAAGCATAGATAGTCATTATCCCATTAAAACCTGACGGTGGAGTGCCTTCCTGTAAATACAGGTCTCTATACACCAAGACTTGCTCTTTGGTTGCCTCTGAGAAGTCGACTGACCAATGTACGAACACTTACACGACCACCTGGAGAAACTGTATTTGTAAACGCGCAGATGACATTTGATAAGAGGTTGCTTGACTGCTTTATCGGAGTTCAATCTTTTTGGTCGTAATTGATTTTCTTAGTGTATGTTGACGGTAATTCATAACACCAAACATTAATATATTTTTCGCAATAGTTAAACAAATATTCCCAGTTATATTTCGGTGGTGCTTAACTTTCGGCGGACTGTATATTTTAAACCGATTTCTGTTGGTGCAAACAAGTATAAATTCAAGTGAAAAAAAAACCGTACACCTAAAGATAAAATATTGATTTTAATTTGCATATCTGACTCCTCCCTCTCCCTTTCCGGCAAAAGTTGGGGGGGGGGGGTAAAAATGGGCAATCATTTTATCGCATTTTACTTCCAAGGCGTTTTTTTTAGTTTTTTGAGTCCTGAAAACACATATTAAATGGGGGAAAAAAATGTTTGATATATCTGTGTTTAGATTCGATTTTTTACAAATATATATATATAATTACATTAGATGTATGTTTCATTATAATACGTTATTCTGATTGGCTAACTGCACAGCACGTGCTATTCCTGAAACAATTGTATTAGACAATAACATTTATCATTCATGATGACACGAGGTCCCACAATAAAGTGCACAGGTAAATTAAATGAAAACTTGATAAAAATCGTGTTGTCATGATTCTAGCTAAAAAAAATGTAATTATAAGTATTGAATGCTTCTTTTTGTAACTTTATAGGGTTGTAAAAGCGTTGACCGTGCGCACATTTTAAGTATGAAGCGCTTCCGCGCTTCATACAAAATGTACTTCGGTCAACGCTTTTACACCCCAATAAATTTACAAAAAGCAGCATTCAATTCTTAAATACAAAGGCTACATGTTAATGTAATAATACAAATAATTCACTGTATCAAAAAATGAAATAAATGCGTGAAGTGAAATACCTCAGTAATGAGTCATTACTACAGCGAAGGTGTGTTTGGCACACAAAAAGCCTCGTGATATTACCAATATTAAAAGTGTATTTCTGAGTCTGGTATTTTTTCCGTTCACTCATTTTTCACTCATTTTCAATTAAAGTTATGGCATATTTTTATTTTTATTCAAGAAATATATTTAAATATATAAATATCATTCACTCCCCTCTTAATTCTTTATCAAAAATCTTTGACAACAGACTTTCTTTTGGAATTATAAAATGCAAAACTTTAAAAATGTTATTTCTGTAAGTGTTATTTAGGTTATCTCATCTTCATTCTCCGACAAATTCTAGTCTGGCCTTCCATAGAAAAGTCCTATATTTTTTAAGTGTTCTATCGAACTTTCGAACATAACTGACAACTGTTTAGACAGAAACTTTATGTTGAAAAAATCAACATCAATTTTTAGAATTTCAAAACTACCCCAAGCCACTGTGCCCTCCCTCTTCCTACCCCATCACCCCCACCCCAATAGAAAAGGAAAAAAAACCGCAAAACTAAAGTTATCCTTTTAATCACCACTAAATTGCTTACAAAGAAATCTGATTTAAGCTGCTGAAGACACATGATTCAAACGCACAGAAACAAGGCTGAGATTCATTTGGTTGAATAAAAAGAAAAGTATCTACAGTATCGTACAAATTTGTCAGAGAAACATTATTCAGGATGCTTAGATTACACTGAATTTATTAGTTAAACTCATCTAAGAGGTGTCCAGACTCACCTGAATCCGATTGTTTGCCTTGATCAACTTTGTTTGTGTCTGATTCGTACGAAACATGTTATCCTCGAGCATTTTAGCGCCCGGCCCAAGTCAACAGACTCTTGGCTTTGTAAGTCTTGTATATGTTTTTATTTAAATTTCAGTTCATTGAAATATTGATAACCGATAACAGCTTTTTAAATCATTTTAAATGAGAACACAGAAAACAATAAATTAAAAAATTATGGGTTATTTTTTTTCATAATAACAGGAAACATAGTCACAATAATGTCTATTTTAAGAAAACAGATAACAGCGAATGCCTTTCATTTTACATTACAACTAATGAAGTTGGACCACCTTAGTTATGATGGCCATTCTTTTCGCCGAGGCGCGGCGACATGGGGTAGCAAAGTGGGCCTTTCAGACGATGACATAAAATTGTTAGGTTACTGGTCAAGTGATTGTTTTTCACGGTATATAGATTGTGATATGGATAAACGGCTGAAAGCCATCTCTACTTTCAGTACCCTTTTACCACGTTAATTTCCCCCTCTTTGGGTTTGGGACTTTATATTACTTCAATGTTTGTCATAAGATTGGGGGCATGTATGTAATTAGGTTTTTTTTAGTTTGGGGGTACCAAGCTATTAAATATTATATAACGCGTCGCCAGTAAACTTAATATCCCCAATTGATGCCGTCGGAGCTTAAAATACAATACAGTTATCTCCTAATTCGTTTGATGTGTTTGATGTGTTTGATCTTTTGATTTTCATATTGAATAAGGGTCTTGAGTTTTCCTACGAGTTCGGTAATTTTGTTAATATTCTAACTTTTCGGTCATACAGCTGATATTTTAAAATTATATACACTTCAAAATTATATTTTCACAACAATATAAAACTCACATTGAAAGACGTTGGCACTGCAAATCCACGTAAACTAATTACAGGGTTTGTACTAACATGCTCAGCACGACAGGTGCCAAATATGGAGCAGGATATGCTTATCATTCCGAAGCACTTGAGACCCCCCCCCCCCTCCCAGTTTTTGGTGGGGTTCATGTTGCTCGGTCTTTATTTTCCATGCGGGGTTCTGTGTACGATATTTTGTTTGTTTGTCTTTTATATTTTAGTTTTCAAGATTCAAGATTCAAAGTTTTATTATCCTCAGACACAACAGTGTACAAGAGGTCAATATACATACATACATAAATATACTAAATATCTATACAGTAATTATAATACAATTATGATAAACATGTATATATATACGACAACAGGAGCTAACACACAATAAACAATCATGCACGTGATTCTCGTGACACTTTCATGTGTATATACAGTCAGTCTATATCATTTGGATTTAACACAATGTCATGAATATGTGAGTTTTTACATATGTATTAAAAAGTGAATAATTATAGATATTTGATAATGTTTTTTAAGAATCTACAAATATTACGATATAATTTTACATTGCAATTTGACAGCATTCCAATCATTTTGATCTCTGATGGATTTGTATTGTGATAATGTGGGATAAATTTTTTGCGCAGGTCCACGATTTGTGGATATGTACAAGTAAACATATAATGATATTCGTTACCAATATTAAAGTTACATGAATGACAAATTCTATTATGTTTAGGGATCTTTGCCCATCTTCCCGTCTCTATAGGAAATTTTAAATTTGAGCATCTTAACTTACACATATATAATCTATCAGATACAGCCAATCTAAGTAGATATGGTTCCAGTTTAAATTCATGTTTAAAAAGTCCATAAAATTCCCCCCTAGATGAGCTATTAATTTGCGAGAACCAATTTTGAATAAATTGATCAGTCAAATTCTGTTTTAGAATAGACTTGAGAATATTCTTATCCATATACATTTGATCATTCCATATAAAACTAAGCCCTGTTTCATCAAAAATAGATTTAACATAAGAAATCCATTTAAAATGTCCTTGCTTACTCTCGTGAAGTTTAAACATAAGTCTATACAAAATACTAGATATTTTGTTACTACTGGATAAAAGGTTGTTCCAAAATAACGCCATTCTCAATTTAATGACAACTTCCATTGGAGAACGTCCAAGTTCTCCATATACCATATAGCTAGGAGTATTGTTTCTTAAATTGAGAATTCTCTTACAAAACTGCAAGTGTATTTTTTCTATACCCTGTTTATTTTCAAATCCCCATACTTCACTTGAGTAGACAAGAATTGGAGTAATGAGTGAATCAAACAATTTTAATTGTAAATCTAATGGAATTGACAATTTTTTTATTTTCTGCAGTAAAGCATACAATGCTTTATTTGCCTGATCCAATAATTTCTTTTTAGCAGTACAAAAACTACCATTATAATTGAACATAACACCAAGATATGAATATGAATCTTGTACATCAATATTTTCACCATAAATATTAAATACAATTTTTGGTTTAAATTTTCTCTTGCTGAATACAATTTTTGTCTTGTTTGTATTAATACGAAGTTTCCATAAATTACAATATTGCTCAAACGCTAACAAGGCCTGTTGAAGACCTTCTTCTGTTTCAGACAGTATCCACTGGGGTAAAGCTGATGACCGTAACTGCATTCACGGTCATCCCAAGATGTCGGATGAAAAATTAGGTCAGTTTCTGTATTGTCTGTTAAAGTGTTTCTATATCATTTTCGTTACAAATCATACATTGAAACGATGTGAATTTATAAAAGAATCACTCGGAAATCACTAATTACTTCTGAGAAATGTGCATGAAACGGGAAATTCGATTTGAAAAAATCGCCAAGATGACCGTAAATCACAATCGAGATGACCGTAACAGAATCAGCGATTCATAACAAGGCTGACCGTAACTGCTTTAAAGATGACCGTAATTTGTAAATGATGACCGTAACTTTTAAAGGATGACCCTCAATTCTAAGAAATATCCGTATTTATATAACTATCTTTTTGTATCAAATGATTAATCGTGTTGGTATACACATATTAATATGAGAGTTTTATCAGTGACGGTGAGCTCCAGCAAAGTAGATCCTTAAAATAGTATTGTACGAAAAGCGTATCACAAGGCGGAACGTTGTCAATTTGTATATACAATGTATACAGAAATGTTATTCATACAGTCAGGATTCCACTTCTTCAAAATTATCTCCCCATTACGCGAGTTCATGCTCACAATCGTAGAAATGGAAGCCATTGTAGGAATGACGCTCTGCCAATTTTGCTCTTGAAAACTGATAAATTTATCCACATAGCACCATTACGATCGATCGTTATATGTCAGTTATATTTTAAAAGACAAATGTATCTACTAGCTAATGAGCATTAGTTAATGATCTTGTCTGCATTGATTCAACTTAAAAATATTGTCTGTTCGGATGTCAGATGGAATTTTTGAAAATTCTTAAGCATTTAAAAAAATTCTAATAAAATATTTTGTGGAAGGGCAGACTAAACAATTTTAGTGGTTGAAGATTATAAACCCTAGTTATCACACACAAGAAAATCATATTTTTTCGAAGATATCCATTTTCATCATTCAAATTAAAAGACTGTCGTCAAGTACTTTTAGAAAAAATAGCTATTCGAACACACCTACTCTGTTTTTGTGATTCATTAGATAGGTATCTTACTTGACCCATATATTTCATCTTTTCGTACTGTCATTTTTTTACGTTATAAAGTCAACCTGTAGCTTTGGTATATAATAATGATAGAATCTGAAGCGAGATGCTATATAAAATACTCTTGCTTTGTACGTTTTAAAGACAAAATATACACCCAAACATGCCCTAACATAAAAAGGTGCACTCGATTTTTCTCTTTTCGATACAATCGTTACCTGTTTTGGGGATTTTTTTCTTGATTCACATAATGGAAGGGCAGACACGAAAATTTCTGAACTAAAAGATTGATATGTTCTCCGTCCGTGATAAAAAAAATCGGAGGTTATGCATTTTCTACATCCAACTTATAGATACTATATATAAAAAAGAAGATGTGGTATTATTGCCAATGAGACAACTATCCAGAAAAGACTAAAATGACACAAACATTAACAATTATAGGTAACCGTAAGGCCTTCAACAATGAGCAAAGCCCATACCGCATAGTCAGCTATAAAAGGCCCCGATAAGAACCATGTCGTCGACTTGATATCTTATTGTTTTGCATAACTATGTAATAGATACATTGAAAACTTATGCAAATGGTGTTTTTAAAATAAGAAAATTGTCGCTTTATTTGTTTGTATTAACTTTTTAAAATTTTGTTACTATATCAAACATTACAGTTAACATTTATCGCTTTCTCGATACACACAGAGCTTCGATTCTTTTGTTCTATTTCAAAAGTGTTTCCGCCTGCATATATCAAGACAAATTAAGATTTTAATCTGCTTCCTCTGGAACCATACACATGATCTCGATTACCAAATATTCGTATGTATTATTAATGTTTTTAATGCTCCATTTATTGGCATTATGTTTTTCTGGTCTGTGCGTACGTTCGTCCGTTCGTCTGTTTGTTTGTCCAGCTTCAAGTTAAATAAAATTGAAACTTAGTACACATTTTCCCTATAGTATGATCTTTTTAATTCTAATGCCAAATTACAGTTTTATCCCATTTTCATAGTCCACTAAACATAGAAAATGATAGTGTAGATGAGGCATCCGTGTACTAGGGACACATTCATGTTTCTTCAAATTTTCGTCGTATCGCTGTCAATTTGTGTTAAAATTTTAACGTCGATATCAATAAATATTTCATTGTTTACGAGAAATATGCAATTTACTATCATTGTTATAAATCCTAAATATGGCCAATTATATTATAGTTTAAAAAAAGAATTTATGAAACATATTTATATCCGCTAACCGAGCCCCTATTGAGATCGACAAACTCAACAAAAAAGCTTTGAATACAATACGGATATTTCTTAAAATTGATGGTCATCCTATAAAAGTTACGGTCGTCCTATATAAATTACAGTCAGTCTTTACAAATTACGGTCATCCTTTACAAGTTACGGTCATCTTTTTACCAATCACGGTCATCCTTGTTTTATGTTACGGTCATCTTGAAAATATTTTGATTATGATTTACGGTCATCTTAACGATTTTTTCAAATCGAATTTCCCGTTTCATGCACATTTCTCGGAAGTAATTAGTGATTTTCGAGTTATTCTTTTATAAATTTACATCGTTTCAATGTATGATTTGTAAAGAAAATGATATAGAAACACTTAAACAGACAATACAGAAACTGACCTAATTTTTCATCCGACATCTTGGGATGACCGTGAATGCAGTTACGGTCATCAGCTTTACCCCAGTGAGTATCGTCTGCATACAAGATAATTAGGAGTTTAAGTAGACAAGACAATTCTTCTTCACATTTTGCAAAGACCTTTTGTAAACAATCGACATTGTTGTCTAACAAGAAACTTTCAAGGTCATTTAAAAATAATGAGAAGAGGAAAGGAGACAAATTCTCTCCCTGTTTTACTTCTACATCACAACTGAAAAAACGCTGAGACTTCGTCTCCTTTCCTTATACATGTTTTAATATTTTGATACATATTATATATAACTTAAAATTTTTTACCCTGAATATTTGATTTTTGCATTTTTTGCCACAGTCCCATTCGCCAGACTGTGTCAAAAGCACTTTTAAAATCTACAAACGAACAAAACAGTTTTTTTCCTACAGAAAAATATAGTGATATAAGGGCATGTAAAATGAATATATTGTCTACAGTTGAGAAGCCTTTTCTAAACCCTGCTTGGGCCTCTGAAATTAATTCAATTTCCTCTGACAATGTGTTTAATCTACAATTCAATACGGCTGTAAATGTTTTACTAAGACAGGAGTTAAGAGTTATACCCCTGTATGCACTAGGATCTAATTTAGATCCTTTATTTTTGAAAATAGTAATCATTATTCCCATACCCCAGCTCTCAGGTACAAGACCCGTGTCTAAAATGATATTAAATAGCGAAATATATATAGGCATCATATCATCTAATGTATTTTTAATATGTTCATTTAGTATACCATCTTGTCCAGCAGATTTGCCATTTATGTCGAGCCTGCAATGCTTTTGTTGCAGAAAGCTCGACATAGGGATAGTGATCCGGCGGCGGCGGCGGTGTAAGCTCACTTCTTAAAAGCTTTATATTTCAGAAGGTGGAAGACCTGGATGCTTCATACTTTGTATATAGATGCTTCATGTTACGAAGTTTCCGTCAGTCACATGTCCAATGTCCTTGACCTCATTTTCATGGTTCAGTGACCACTTGAAAAAAAAGTTCAATTTTTTTGTAATGTTGAATTCTCTCTTATTATAAGTAATAGGATAACTATATTTGGTATGTGCGTACCTTGCAAGGTCCTCATGTCTGTCAGACAGTTTTCACTTGACCTCGACCTCATTTCATGGATCAGTGATCAAGGTTAAGTTTTGGTGGTCAAGTCCATATCTCAGATACTATAAGCAATAGGGCTAGTATATTCGGTGTATGGAAGGACTGTAAGGTGTACATGGTCAACTGGCAGGTGTCATCTGACCTTGACCTCATTTTCATGGTTCAGTGGTTATAGTTAAATTTTTGTGTTTTTGGTCTGTTTTTCTCATACTATATGCAATAGGTCTACTATATTTGTTGTATGGAATGATGGTAAGGTGTACATGTCTAGCGGGCAGATGTCATGTGACCTTGACCTCATTTTCATGGTTCAGTGGTCAAAGTTAAGTTTTTGAGTTTAAGTCTTTTTATCTAATACTGTATGCCATAGGTCAACTATATTTGGTGTATGGAAATATTTTATGACCTTTATGTCAGTCGCGCATGTTTTATTTGACGGTGACCTCATTTTCACGGTTCATTGGTCTTTGTTTAGTTATCTTGGTTAATGTTAAGTTTATGAGACAGTTGTAATAAAACTAAGCTTTATACTTAGGACTATCAACATAATATCAATGATTAGTATAGAAGGCGAGACATTTCAGCGTGTGCACTCTTGTTTAACTTCTTTACAACATTTTTTATTTCATCAACAGTCATAGGATCATTCAATAATTCATTTAATTCTGGTGACATATCATTAAGGTTAACATCTATATCATTACTACATTCATCCATATCATTCATATTTAAGTCCTTAAAATAATTGTACAAAGATTCAATAGATATAATGTTTGGATCATCCTTACTCTTTTATTAAAGTAATTCAAGATTTTCCAGAATTCCTCGCCATTTGTTTGTGCCGTATTTCTAATCTTGCTTTCAAGATTAAATTGATAATCATTGTAAGCTTTATTTGTAATCTGCTTGTATTGTTTGCTAAAGTCAAGTAATTTTTTATGATTTGTTTCATTTTTGTGTAAATTGTATTGTTTTCTTGCTTTGTGAATTTTTTTTCTAGCATCGTAACACTGTTTTGTATACCATGGTTTCTGGTTAGTTCTTTGTGTTGTAGTGCGTGTTTTTTTAATAAATGTTTCGTTTGCAGATGATACGAGTATTTCGCCAATACTATCAACAACTTTGTCAATTTTGTGTTGAGTACAATGATCACTCGAGTGTAAAATGTGAAGGTCGTTTAGTATTGCCGATAACTGTTCTTTTTTGTTATGAACTGTATGGACAAACTGGTTTCGTTTGTTATCATGCCACCTTGTTTTTGGTGTTTGGTCTGACGTAACAGAGTTGTTTTTATGTGACGTACTTTGTGACTTTAATGTAATGTGTATTGCGCTGTGCGCATCAGATAACAGTGGATCAAACTGTTGTATTTCAAATTCTTTGACTAGTGTAAAAAGCTTTGACGATAACAATAAATAATCTACTACACTTGTATTTTTACATGTAGTTTTACCAACACCTTTATCTACACCAATACGGGAATTAGCAATATACATATTTAATTTTTTACAGCAATTTAGCAATTTATACCCATAAGTATTAGGTTGACAACTACACTGTGTCACTCTTTTTAATGGAATATTATAAGACTTTAGATTTTCATAATCTAACATATATGAAATAATTTCGTTGTCAGTGTCTAAGTGAAATAGATCTAAAAGTGTTTCATCAGCTAATACAAAATCATTCAAAATGCCGGTCTTTGCATTAAAATCGCCAAAAAGAGCCGTATGTACATCTGATACCTTCTTAAGAGACATCAATTCATTCTCGATTTCATCAAAAGCTTCTAAATTTGAATATTTCGAACCTTCAGGTGGTATATAAATACAGCCTACAATTACATCATTTTGCAGACCAAAAATGCTTTTTGTTACTTTCATCCACTGTACAAATTGACTTTCACTTGATAAAAATGTTAAACTTGTTTCTAAGCTTTTTTTGAAAATAACTGCTATACCACCTGATTTTTTACACATTTTTTTTCTATTTTTTGTTACATATGTATATCCTTTTGGGACATCTAGGACATCTAGATTATCAAGTTTGCTTTCAACAAATATTGAAATATCATAGTTTAGTATATTATCTGTAAATTCTTTAAATTTCAACTTAGATTTTAAACCACACACATTCAAGTAAAATATAGTGAGATCATTTTTCACACATACATTGTTTTTATGAATATCTTTATTGTCAATGTCACTTCTCTGTCCTCTTGTACATCTGTCTTATTCACCATTTTGGTCCATTGCAGCAGAAGGTGGAGGATGTTGTCTGGTTGTCCTAGGGTAGCGTTTGTTATCTATATAAAGTCGATCTTCCTTTAGAACTGCCGTGTGTCCTTTAGTTCGGGCATCCTTTAGTATGGGAACTAGTTCTCGCCTCCGCTCTATGACTTCGATAGGATATTGTTCATGGACAACAAATTGCTTTTTGTTTTTCAGCTTTTGAATTGCAGCACTAAGCACCATATTTCTGTCTTTTCGTCGCTCAAACTTAGCCACTATGCCCCTTGGACTCTTGTCCTGTTTTGGTTTAAGTCTATGGACAACATGAAAGTTTATTTCCTCCTCTATTTGAATTTACTCTTAATAAAATCTTTAAGAATTGCTTCAGTGTCCTCTTCTGGATTGTACTCATCTGGGACACCTTTAAATATCAAGTTTTCCCTCATTGATCTTGACTGTTGTTCTATTACCTTCTCTTTTAATTGTCTGTTTTCTTCAAATAGAAAGTAATTTTGTTCATCCATGTTCTGTACTCTGTTTGACATTTCACTTAGCCCTTGATCAATGTTCATGATAGTGTTAGTATGTGTCTTTATTTGTTCTTTCATGTTAGAAACTTCACAGTCTATTTTCATGCAGTGTGTTTCCATGGAGACAACCCTTTTTAGTATGTCTTCTAGCATATCTAATTTTTTTAAGTCTTTCTGTCACTTCACCCATAAATTTATTTAAGTCTGGATTTGTGTATTGGTATGGTGATGGTGTTAATAGTGGCATGGTGGACATCATAGCAGGCGGCAATTGTTGATGATGACTCTGCATCATATTTGCTGGTGTAGTATGGGGTGCTGGTGGTTGAAAAGGTGTAAACGGATAGCCTGGGTAAGACCAATACAATGTTTGGTGGGCAGCAGAATAAACATTACTGGTTAAGGGTGACTGGCTCGTTTCCTGGTTAGTTTGTGGTGTTTGAGGTATGGAGCTTTCTGGGCTTTGTTCTTTACTCTTTGAGTTCTTTGAGTTTTTTTTGTCAGCCATCTTTTTCTTTTTGTTTGAAAACGGCGACCCTGTTTGTTTTCGTTTTCGTTTATTCTTCTTCTTACTACTACTTGCCATTAATAAATATTGTTTTTGTTGATGAATTGATTTCAAATAACATATGGGAACATACTGTACTTGTTTGCTGTGACATCTTTCAGTTGAAATCCAAAAAAATACAAAAATTTCTACACTGGTAAAATGTTTCGACTAGCCCCTGTCGCCATCTTTGTTATCCACCAGTCATGGTGTGGTCGGTGTCGACTTGTGAGTAAGTTTGAATTGTCCATTCGATCTATTAACGGAATCGAGACATTTATTTAAGTAAAGTCATAAAGTAAATACCGATTTCCAAGGAAAATCAAAACGAAAGTCTATAAAACATAACGTAGTCAATAAGTTTAGTATGTTTGCCGTAAATGATTTGTTGCTATACATGGTATCATTTATGTTGGAGAAATCGCAAATTTTCCATCCTTTAATTTTCCAGTAACTCTTTTAAGTTTTTGTTTAAATATGTAAAAAGCAAAGCCTTTTTGAAATAAAAGCCATAATTATTTCAACTCAATTTAAAGTAAGTACATGTATGTCTAAGTTTACAACGGTCAACATATTTTTCAGTATTAAAAAAAGGGGGGAGGGGGGTAAGTAGCAGTTTTAAAAAGTATACTATCACGATTTTCCTTCTTAAAAGCATTTACAGTACTGAAGCACCAACCATTCTTCTTACATGCGACAGGGGGATAATTTTATTTCAAATAAATTATTTGATTTTCTATTTTCTGAACAATTAGTTTGATTCGGAATGGAAATAAAGAAAAGTACTTTGACGTTAACTAATGATAAACAGATTATCGGATTTTCTTCGTGTAGATATCGTTCAATATCAGACGTTCTTTTACTCGGGTTTTGTGTGTGTAGATATCGTTCAATATCAAGACTTTCTTTTACTCGGGTTTTCTGTGTACAGTAGATATCGTTCAATATCAGTTGTTCTGGACACTGTTCATGTTGACATTATGGTCTTTGTAAGTATAGTATGATTTTTGATTTAAGTTCATTAAATATGTTTTAAAGAATAGTATGACATCCAGTTTAACTAAGCTAGTACACATTGCCTACGGATGCTATATTTTTCTCGCCCTTTTGAACACCAATAAAAGGCATTCGACTTTTTTCAATCCTTGCCGGGATGTTGCCTCTTTAACACATTCCCAATTTACATTATCAATTGTATTATAAAACCCAATAATTTAAACCGGCTTTTTATAACTATTTGTGACTATTCTTTAACAGACATTGTTACTGCAGATCCGCTTACTTTGTGTGTCATTAAATACATAGACAATGATAGTGCATTGACTCGCCATATCAACGATATAAGGATGAGGCTTAGAACAATCAATATATTTTATCTCAACTGGGAAATTCCACCTTTCGGTGGAGCTAAATAATAAACAAAAATACGGAACTCCAAGGCAAATAAGATATACATAATACCTAACTATCACTAGCCAAATACACTATCAAGATGCCTATTTGCAATTGTGGGAGAAATCTAAAAATTGGCATATTTTATTTTTCCTGTTACTCTTATTAGGTTTGAGATTAACTTATTAACAATCAGAACAGTTTTGCAATAAATGTCGTAATAAGTGCAACTAAAATTAAAGAAGTTATACGTTAGTTTACAACGGTCAAAATATTTGCCAGTATCACAAGGGATGTAACTCTTGCATGAAGTATTGAGGTACCGGACGGGGTCCCATATTTCTGTATTCTTTAAATCTTCAGCTTTAAAAATTACTCTTATTCTTTAAAATTCTCATGAAAATAATTTAACTAAATTACATTTTTATATTCAATGAGATACATCGTTTATTTGTAATCAGTTATCATATTACCCTGCCAATTCCGTTTTATTTCCGACAATTTTTGTTTATGCTTTTGCACCCCATTATTCTCTATACCTTGTAGACTCTCTCTCAGTTTTCTCTATTCATTTTTCTATTCTGTTAACCTCACCCAGACCCATTATATATCTTTCACAGATTATTGAATGCTGACGCCGAAACCTACACTTAATTTCGTTTAGAAATGAGAAGAAAATAAGTGATATTCAAGTTTGTGTTTTCTGTCTGAATAACTTTGACTGGTAGTTCTTTTTCGGTGGCTAGTAAAGGAACTACAGACTTGGAAATTTATTTCGCAGATTTGTTAAAACTACTGTTTTTTATTTTTTTTTACTTATTTCGTTGTATCTTTATATGTCACTGGTATTGTTTGATAACCGTAACTGGAATTACGACTATCCTAATATGGCGACGGCAGATATAGGTAAAATCTTAACAGTAATTTTTCTCAAATGTAGCATGTTTTGTCAATAGTTACTCATCTGAAAGGTTTTTCTATACCATTACATCTTATTTGAATCGTAACGGTGCACTGGAATTGTCTAAGCGCTTTGAAAATTGCCGTTGAAAATTTCGGGATGATAATCGTAACTCTATGGCATTTTTCTTCTTTGATTATTGTAATTTCTTTATCGGATAATAGTAACTAATAAATGTGTCTTTCAGCATTTCAACGGTATTTTTTGTGTTAAAATGCAAATGTCCAGATAAACGATGACATTAACGCAAAATAAAAATAAATTAAAAACCAATTGTTCAGAGAACAATTGAAGGTCTTTCCACTAGTAAAGATCTATTTTGATATTGAAATATGAAAAATCAGTTTAAAATGTTAGTTCCTATGGCTTTATGATGTATTAATATCAATTTAAAGCAAAGGTCAAAATCTAGAACGTCCTATTAATCTATGACAAACCAAGGATCTTAAATCAAAAGACCTTAGGTCTTTAATATGTTTGGTTAAAGAGTAATATCACTTTACGTGTAAACCTAAATATAAGATGGGCAAAAACTCCCATTTATTGTCTGCGCACCCTTTCACCCAAAATATACAAGTAAGGACATGTCGCAACTAACAATTTATGAAAATTTATTTGTCGATATGTCATACGGTATTTGAAAATCAGTGAAAATAAGCAAAAATCAAAATTAAGAACATGACCTTGACCTTTGACCTTGACCTCATTTTCATTTTTTTGGACCAAGGACCTCAAATCTGAAGACCCTAGGTCTCTATCACTTATGGTTTACCAGTTAGAAATGCATAATACTTATATCATTTACATAAGGGGAAATAACTCTCATATGGAGTCTCTGGAAAGCTTCGGTCCAAATTAATTGCCTTATTCTGAAGATGTAACGAGCAATTTGGTAAAATGAATTTGTCGTAGACTTTTACGGTTGCGAAGGAGTAGTGGCCACAAGAAAAACAGTGTTTGGGGAGATAACTCTTACAACGTAAAGTATTTTGTTACGCGGTTGAAAATTTTTAAAGCGTATAAACTATACGATATCATATTCCAAATATCTAAGCAACATCTTTTGAAACATCAACAATACGCAAGAAAAAATTTAGGCAGAAGAAAAAAAAAAAAAAAAAATAATAATAATAATAATTAAAAACCAATTTTTCAGAGAACAATTGTAGGTCTTTCCACTAGTAAAGATCTATTTTGATATTGAAATATGAAAAATCAGTTTAAAATGTTAGTTCCTATGGCTTTATGATGTATTTATATGAATTTAAATTAAAGGTCAAAATCTAGGACGTCATATTAACCTATGACCTTGACCTCAATTCAAGTTCACAAACCAAGGACCTTAAATCAAAAGACCCTAGGTCTTTAATATGTTTGGTTTATGAGTAATATCACTTTACACGTAATTCTAAATGTAAGATGGGCAAAAACTCCCATTTATTGTCTGCACACCCTTTCAATCAAAATATACAAGTAAGGACATGTCGCAACTAACAATTTATGAAAAATTATTTGTTGATATGTCATAAGGTATTTGAAAATAAATGAAAATAAGCCAAAATCAAATTTTTGAATATGACCTTGACCATTTGACCTTGACCTCATTTTTATTTTTTTGGACCAAGGACCTCAAATCTAAAGACCCTATGTCTTTATCACGTATGGTTTACCATTTAGAAATGCATATCACTTAATTAAATGGAAAAGGGGGAATAACTCTCATATGGAGTCTCTGTAAAGCTTCGGTCCAAATGAATATCCTAATCCTGAAAATGTAACAAGCAATTTGGTAAAATAAATTTGTCGTAATCTTTAACGGTTTCGAAGGAGTAGTGGCCACAAGAAAAACAGTGTTTGGGGAGATAACTCTTACAACCTAAAGTATTTTGTTACGCAGTTGTAAATTTTTAAAGCGTATAAACTATACGATATCATATTCCAAATATCTAAGCGACATCTTTTGAAACATCAATTCTACGCAAGAAAAAAATTAGGCGGAAGAAAAAAATAAATAATTAAAAACCAATTGTTCAGAGAACAATTGTAGGTCTTTCCACTAGTAAAGATTTATTTTGATATTGAAATATGAAAAATCAGTTTAAAATGTTAGTTCCTATGTCTTTAAGATGTATTTATATGAATTTAAAGCAAAGGTCAAAATCTAGAACGTCTTACTTACCTATGACCTTAACCTCAATTTCAAGGTCACAAACCAAGGACCTTAAATCAAAAGACTCGATGTCTTTAATATGTTTGGTTAATGAGTAATACCACTTTACGCGTAAATTTAAATGTAAGATGGACAAAAACTCCCATTTATCGTATGCACACCCTTCCAACCAAAATGTACAAGTGAGGACATGTTGCAACTTATAATTTATGAATAATTATTTGTCGATATGTCATACGGTATTTGAAAAGAAGTGAAAATAAGTCAAAATCAAGAATATGACCTTGACCTTTGACCTTGACATCATTTTCATTTTTTTGGACAAAGGACCTCAAATCTGAAGACCATAGGCCTATATCACTGATGGTTTATCATTTAAAAACGCATATCAGTTACACCAAATGCATAAGGGGAAATAACTCTCATATAGAGTCCGGATAGCTTCGGTCCAAATGAATATCCTAATCCTGAAGAAGTAACGAGCAATTTGGTAAAATAAATTTGTCGTAATCTTTTACTGTTGCGAAGGAGTAGTGGCCACAAGAAAAACAGTGTTTGGGGAGATAACTCTTACAACGTAAAGTATTTTGTTATGCCGTTGTAAATTTTTAAAGCGTATAAACTATACGACAACATATTCCAAATATCTAAGCGACATCTTTTGAAACATCAATACTACGCAAGAAAACATTTGGGCGGAAGAAAAAAAAAATAAAATAATAATAATAATTAAAAACCAATTGTTCAGAGAACAATTGACGGTCTTTCCACTAGTAAAGATCTATTTTGATATTGAAATATGAAAAATCAGTTTAAAATGTTAGTTCCTATGGCTTTGTGATGTATTAATATGAATTTAAAGCAAAGGTCAAAATCTAGAACGTCCTTTTAGCCTATGAACTTGACCTCAATTTCAAGGTCACAAACCAAGGACCTTAAATCAAAAGACTTCTAGGTCTTTAATATGTTTGGTTAATGAGTAATATCACTTTACAAGTAATTCTAAATGTAAGATGGGCAAAAACTCCCATTTATTGTCTGCACACCCTTTCAATCAAAATATACAAGTAAGGACATGTCGCAACTAGCAATTTATGAAAAATTATTTGTTAAAATGTGATACGGTATTTGAAAATAAGAGAAAATAGCCAAAATCAAAATTTAGAATATGACCTTGACCTTTGACCTTGACCTTATTTTCATTTTTTTGGACCAAGGGACTGAATTCCAAAGACCCTAGGTCTCTATCACTTATGGTTTACCATTTAGAAATGCATATCACTTAATTTAATGGAAAAGGGGGAATAACTCTCATATGGAGTTTCCGTAGAGCTTCAATCCAAATGAATATCCTAATCCTGAAGAAGTAACGTGTAATTTGGTAAAATAAATTTGTCGTAATCTTTTACGGTTGCGAAGGAATAGTGGCCACAAGAAAAACAGTGTTTGGAGAGATAACTCTTACAACGTAAAGTATTTTGTTATGCCGTTGTAAATTTTTAAAGCGTATAAACTATACGACAACATATTCCAAATATCTAAGCGACATCTTTTGAAACATCAATACTACGCAAGAAAACATTTAGGCGGAAGAAAAAAAATAAAAAAAAATAATAATAATTAAAAACCAATTGTTCAGAGAACAATTGAAGGTCTTTCCACTAGTAAAGATCTATTTTGATATTGAAATATGAAAAATCAGTTTAAAATGTTAGTTCCTATGGCTTTGTGATGTATTAATATGAATTTAAAGCAAAGGTCAAAATCTAGAACGTCCTATTAGCCTATGACCTTGACCTCAATTTCAAGGTCACAAACCAAGGACCTTAAATCAAAAGACTCTAGGTCTTTAATATGTTTGGTTAATGAGTAATATCACTTTACGAGTAATTCTAAATGTAAGATGGGCAAAAACTCCCATTTATTGTCTGCACACCCTTTCAATCAAAATATACAAGTAAGGACATGTCGCAACTAGCAATTTATGAAAAATTATTTGTTAAAATGTCATATGGTATTTGAAAATAAGTGAAAATAGCCAAAATCAAAATTTAGAATATGACCTTGACCTTTGACCTTGAACTTATTTTCATTTTTTTGGACCAAGGGACTGAATTCCAAAGACCCTAGGTCTCTATCACTTATGGTTTACCATTAAGAAATGCATATCACTTAATTTAATGGAAAAGGGGGAATAACTCTCATATGGAGTTTCCGTAGAGCTTCAGTCCAAATGAATATCCTAATCCTGAAGATGTAACGTGTAATTTGGTAAAATAAATTTGTCGTAATCTTTTACGGTTGCGAAGGAGTAGTGGCCACAAGAAAAACAGTGTTTGGAGAGATAACTCTTACAACGTAAAGTATTTTGTTACGCAGTTGTAAATTTTTAAAGCGTATAAACTATACACCATCATATTCCAAATATCTAAGCGACATCTTTTGAAACATCAATACTACGCAAGAAAAAAATTTAGGCGGAAGAAAAAAAAATTTGAAAAAAAAATTAAAAACCAATTGTTCAGAGAACAATTGTAGGTCTTTCCACTAGTAAAGATGTATTTTGATATTGAAATATGAAAAATCAGTTTAAAATGTTAGTTCCTATGGTTTTATGGTGTATTTATATGAATTTAAAGCAAAGGTCAAAATCTAGAACGTCATATTAACCTATGACCTTGACCTCAATTTCAAGTTCACAAACCAAGACCTTAAATCAAAAGACCCTAGGTCTTTAATATGTTTGGTTTATGAGTAATATCACTTTACACGTAATTCTAAATGTAAGATGGGCAAAAACTCCCATTTATTGTCTGCGCACCCTTTTAACTAAAATATACAAGTAAGGACATGTCGCAACTAACAATTAATGAAAAATTATTTGTCGATATGTCATAAGGTATTTGAAAATAAATGAAAATAAGCCAAAATCAAAATTTAGAATATGACCTTGACCTTTGACCTTGACCTCATTTTTATTTTTTTGGACCAAAGACCTCAAATCTAAAGACCCTATGTCTTTATCACTTATGGTTTACCATTTAGAAATGCATATCACTTAATTAAATGGAAAAGGGGGAATAACTCTCATATGGAGTCTCCGTAAAGCTTCGGTCCAAATGATTAACCTAATCCTGAAAATGTAACAAGCAATTTGGTAAAATAAATTTGTCGTAATCTTTAACGGTTGTGAAGGAGTAGTGGCCACAAGAAAAACAGTGTTTGGGGAGATAACTCTTACAACGTAAAGTATTTTGTGACGCAGTTGTAAATTTTTAAAGCGTATTTACTATACGATGTCATATTCCAAATATCTAAGCGACATCTTTTGAAACATCAATACTACGCAATTATAAAAATAAGGGGGAAGAAAAAAATAAATAATTAAAAACCAATTGTTCAAAGAACAATTGAAGGTCTTTCCACAAGTAATGATCTATTTTATTATCAAAATATTAAAAATCAATCTAAAATGTCAGTTCCTATGACTGTATAATGTATAAATATGAATTTAAAGCAAAGGTCAAAATCTAGAATGTCCTATTAACCTTTGACCTAGACCTCAATTTCAAGGTCACCAACCAAGAACCTCAAATAAAAAGACCCTAGGTCTGTAATATGTATGGTAAATGAGTTATATCACTTTAGGGCCTAAAGTTTAGGCATGATTTTAAATATAAGATGGGCGAAACTCTTATTTATTGTCTGCGCACCCTTTCAACCAAAATATACAAGTAAGGATATGTCGCAACTAACAATTTATGAAAAAATATTTGTCGATATGTTATACAGTATTTGAAAAGAAGTGAGAATAAGCCAAAATCAAAATTTAGAATATGACCTTGACCTTTGACCTTGACCTCATTTTCGTTTCTTTGGACCAAGGACCTCAAATCTGAAGACCCTAGGTCTCTATCACTTATGGTTTACTAGTTAGAAATGCATATCACTTGAATCAAATGAAAAAGGGGGAATAACTCTCATATGAAGTCACCATATAGCTTCGGTCCAAATGAATATCCTTATCCTTAAGATGTAATGAGCAATTTGGCAAAATAAATTTGTCGTAATCTTTTACGGTTGCAAAGGATTGATGGCCACAAGAAAAACAGTGTTTGGGGAGATAACTCTTACAACGTAAAGTATTTTGTTACGCGGTTGTAAATTTTTAAAGCGTATCAACTATACGATATCATATTCTAAATATCTAAGCGACATCTTTAGAAACATCAATACTATGCAAGAAAAAAATTAGGCGGAAGAAAAAAAATAAAAAATAAAAACCAATTGTTCAAAGAACAATTGAAGGTCTTTCCACTAGTAAAGATCTATTTTGATATTGAAATATAAAAGATCAGTTTAAAATGTTAGTTCATATGGCTTTATGATACATTAATACGGATTTAAAGCAAAGGTCAAAATCTAGAACGTCCTATTAGCCTATGACCTTGACCTCAATTTCAAGGTCACAAACCAAGGACCTTAAATAAAAAGACCCGGGTCTTTAATATGTTTGGTTAATGAGTAATATCACTTTACGCATAATTCTAAATGTAAGATGGGCAAAAACTCTTATTTATTGTCTGCGCACCCTTTCAACCAAAATATACAAGTAAGGATATGCCGCAACTAACAATTTATGAAAAATTATTTGTCGATATCTCATACGGTATTTGAAAATTAGTGAAAATAAGCCAAAATCAAAATTTAGAATATGACCTTGACCTTTGAACTTGACCTCATTTTCGTGTTTTTGGACCAAGGACCTCAAATCTGAAGACCCTAGGTCTCTATCACTGATGGTTTACTAGTTAGTAATGCATATAACTTGAATCAAATGAAAAAGGGGGTATAACTCTCATATGGAGTCGCCATATAGCTTAGGTCCAAATGAATATTCTTATCCTTAAGATGTAACGAGCAATTTGGTAAAATAAATTTGTCGTAATCTTTTACGGTTGCGAAGGAGTAATGGCCACAAGAAAAACAGTGTTCGGGGAGATAACTCATACAACGTAAAGTATTTTGTTACGCGGTTGTAAATTTTTAAAGCGTATAAACTATACGATATCATATTCCAGATATCTAAGCGACAACTTATTAAACAACAATATTACGCAAGAAAAAAAATTAGGTGGAAGAAAAAAAAAAAAAATAATAATAATAATAATAATAATTAAAAATCAATTGTTCAAAGAACAATTGAAGGTCTTTCCACAAGTAAAGATCTATTTTGTTATCAAAATATTAAAAATCAATCTAAAATGTCAGTTTCTATGACTTTATAATGTATAAATATGAATTTAAAGCAAAGGTCAAAATCTAGAACGTCCTATTAATCTTTGACCTTGACCTCAATTTCAAGGTCACCAACCCAGGACCTCAAACAAAAAGACCCTAGGTCTGTAATATGTATGGTTAATGAGTTATATCACTATAGGCATGATTTTAAATATAAGATGGGCAAAAACTCTTATTTATTGTCTGCTCACCCTTTCAAGCAAAATATACAAGTAAGGATATGTCGCAACTAACAATTTATGAAAAATTATTTGTCGATATGTCATACGGTATTTGAAAATAAGTGAAAATAAGCCAAAATCAAAATTTAGAATATGACCTTGACCTTTGACCTTGACCTCATTTTCGTTTTTTTGTAACAAGGACCTCAAATCTGAAGACCCCAGGTCTCTATCACTTATGGTTTACTAGTTAGAAATGCATATCACTTGAATCAAATGAAAAATGGGGAATAACTCTCATATGGAGTCGCCATATAGCTTCGGTCCAAATGAATATCCTTATCCTTAAGATGTAACGAGCAATTTGGCAAAATAAATTTGTCGTAATCCTTTACGTTTGCGAAGGATTAGTGGCCACAAGAAAAACAGTGTTCAGGGAGATAACTCTTACAACGTAAAGTATTTTGTTACGCGGTTGTAAATTTTTAAAGCGTATCAACTATACGATATCATATTCCAAATATCTAAGCGACATCTTTAGAAACATCAATACTACGCAAGAAAAAAATTAGGCGGAAGAAAAAAAAAAATAATAATAATTAAAAACCAATTGTTCAAAGAACAATTGAAGGTCTTTCCACAAGTAGAGATCTATTTTATTATCAAAATATTAAAAATCAAATGTCAGTTCCTATGACTTTATGATGTATAAATATGAATTTAAAGCAAAGGTGAAAATCTAGAACGTCCTATTAACCTTTGACCTTGACCTCAATTTCAAGGTCACCAACCAAGGACCTCAAATAAAAAGACCCTAGGTCTGTAATATGTATGGTTAATGAGTTATATCACTTTAGGCATGATTTTAAATATAAGATGGGCGAAACGAAAACTCTCATTTATTGTTTACGCACCCTTCTAACCAAAATTTATAAGTTACAATATGTCGCAACTCACAATTTAGTAAAAATAATTTGTCAATATCTTTCATGGCTGTTGAAAATAAGAGAAAATAAGCCAAAATCAAAATTTAGAATATGACCTTGACCTTTGACCTTGACCTTATTTTCATTTTTTTGGACCAGGGAACTTCAATCCAAAGACCCTAGGCCTATATCACTTATGGTTTACCATTTAGAAATGCATATCACTTAATTAAATGGAAAAGGGGGAATAACTCTCATATGGAGTCTCCGTAAAGCTTCGATCCAAATGAATATCCTAATCCTGAAGATGTAACGAGCAATTTGGTAAATTAAATTTGTCGTAATCTTTTACGGTTGCGAAGGAGTAGTGGCCACAAGAAAAACAGTGTTTGGGGAGATAACTCTTACAACATAAAGTATTTTGTTACGCAGTTGTAAATTTTTAAAGCGTATATACTATACGACATAATATTCCAAATATCTAAGAGACATCTTTTGAAATAGCAATACTACGCAAGAAAAAATTTAGGCGGAAGAAAAAAAAAAAAAAAAAATAATAATTAAAAACCAATTGTTCAGAGAACAATTGAAGGTCTTTCCACTAGTAAAGATCTATTTTGATATGGAAATATGAAAAATCAGTTTAAAATGTTAGTTCCTATGGCTTTATGATGTATTAATATCAATTTAAAGCAAAGGTCAAAATCTAGAACGTCCTATTAACCTATGACCTTGACCTCAATTTCAAGGTCACAAACCAAGGATCTTAAATCAAAAGACCCTAGGTCTTTAATATGTTTGGTTAAAGAGTAATATCACTTTACGGGTAAACCTAAATATAAGATATAAGATGGGCAAAAACTCCTATTTATTATTTGCGCACCCTTTCAACCAAAATATATAAGTAAGGACATGTCGCAAATAACAATTTATGAAAAATTATTTGTCGATATGTCATACGGTATTTGAAAATCAGTGAAAATAAGCAAAAATCAAAATTTAGAACATGACCTTGACCTTTGACCTTGACCTCATTTTCATTTTTTTGGACCAAGGACCTCAAATCTGAAGACCCTAGGTCTCTATCACTTATGGTTTACCAGTTAGAAATGCATATTACTTATATCATTTACATAAGGGGAAATAACTCTCATATGGAGTCTCTGGAAAGCTTCGGTCCAAATGAATTGCCTAATCCTGAAGATGTAACGAGCAATTTGGTAAAATAAATTTGTCATAATCTTTTACGGTTGCGAAGGAGTAGTGGCCACAAGAAAAACAGTGTTTGGGGAGATAACTCTTACAACGCAAAGTATTTGGTTACGCAGTTGTCAGTTTTAAAAGCGCATACACTTTACGATATCATATTCCAAATATCTAAGCGACATCTTTAGAAACATGAATACTACGCAAGAAAAAAATTAGGCGGAAGAAAAAAAAAAAAAAAAATAATAATAATAATCAGAACAAATTCAATAGGTCTTTCCACGGAAAGGTGGAAAGACCTAATAATCAGAACAAATTCAATAGGTCTTTCCACGGAAAGGTGGAAAGACCTAATAATAATCAGAACAAAACCTATAGGTCTTTCCACGGAAAGGTGGAAAGACCTAATAATCAGAACAAAACCTATAGGTCTTTCCACGGAAAGGTGGAAAGACCTAATAATCAGAACAAAACCTATAGGTCTTTCCACGGAAAGGTGGAAAGACCTAATTAAAACCAATTGTTCAGAGAACAACTGAAGGTCTTTCCACTAGTTAAGATCTATTTTGATATTGAAATAGGAAAAATCAGTTTAAAATGTTAGTTCCTATGGCTTTCTGATGTATTTATATGAATTTGAAGCATATGTCAAAATCTAGAACGTCCAATTAGCTTATGACCTTGACATAAATTTCAAGGTCACAAACAAAGGACCTTAAATCAAAAGACCCCAGATCTGTAATATGTATGGTTAATGAGTTGTATCACTTTACGCGTAATTCTAAATAAAGGATGGGTGAAAATTTCAATTAATTGTCTACGTACCCGGGCAACAAAAATATATAAGTAACGACATGTCCCAAACTAACAATTTAATAAAAACAATTTGTCGATATCTTTTAAGGTTTTTGAAAATATGTGAAAATAAGCTGAAATCAAAATTTAGAATATGACCTTGACCTTTGACCTTGACCTTATTTTCATTTTTTTTGGACCAAGGATCTCAAATCAAGAGACCCTAGGTCTCTATCACGTATGGTTTACCAGTTAGAAACGCATATCACCTATATCAAATACATAAGGGGGAGTAACTCTCATATGGAGTCTCTGGATAGCTTCGGTCAAAATTAAAATCCTAATCCTAAAGATGTAACGAGCAATTTGGTAAAATAAATTTGTCGTAATCTTTTACGGTTGCGAAGGAGTAGTAGCCACAAGAAAAACAGTGTTTGGGAAGATAACTCTTATAACGTAAAGTATTTGGTTACATCGTTGTCAATTTTAAAAGCGTATAAACAATACGATATCATATTTCAAATATATAAGCAACATCTTTTGAAACATCAATACTGCGCAAGAAAATAATAAGGCGGAAAAAAAAAAAAATTAATAATAATTAAAAACCAATTGTTCAGAGAACAATTGAAGGTCTTTCCACTAGTAAAGAGCTATTTTGATATTGAAATATGAAAAATCAGTTTAAAATGTTAGTTCCTATGGCTTTATGATGTATTTATATGAATTTAAAGCAAAGGTCAAAATCTAGAACGTCCTTTTAACCTATGACCTTGACCTCAATTTCAAGGTCACAAACCAAGGACCTTAAATCATAAGACCCAAGGTCTTTAATATGTTTGGTTAATGAGTAATACCACTTTACGCGTAATTCTAAATGTAAGATGGACAAAAACTCCCATTTATTGTATGCGCACCCTTTCAACCAAAATATACAAGTAAGGACATGTCGCAACTAACAATTTAGGAAAAAATATTTGTCGATATGTCATACGGTATTTGAAAATAAGTGAAAATAAGCCAAAATCAAATTTTAGAATATGACCTTGACCTTTGACCTTGACCTTATTTTCATTTTTTTGGACCAAGGATCTCAAATCAAGAGACCCTAGGTCTATATCACTTATGGTTTACCAGTGAGAAACGCATATCACCTATATCAAATACATAAGGGGGAATAACTCTCATATGGAGTCTCTGGATAGCTTCGGTCAAAATTAAAATCCTAATCCTGAAGATGTAACGAGCAATTTGGTAAAATAATTTTGTCGTAATCTTTTACGGTTGCGAAGGAGTAGTGGCCACAAGAAAAACAGTGATTGGGGAGATAACTCTTACAACGTAAAGTATTTTGTTACGCAGTTGTAAATTTTTAAAGCGTATAAACTATACGATATCATATTCCAAATATCTAAGCGACAACTTATTAAACAACAATACTACGCAAGAAAAAAATTAGGCGGAAGAAAAAAAAAAATAATAATAATAATAATAATTAAAAACCAATTGTTCAAAGAACAATTGAAGGTCTTTCCACAAGTAGAGATCTATTTTATTATCAAAATATTAAAAATCAATCTAAAATGTCAGTTCCTATGGCTTTATAATGTATAAATATGAATTCAAAGCAAAGGTCACTTATGGTTTACCAGTTGGAAATGGATATCACTTAATTAAATGGAAAAGGGGGTATAACTCTCATATGGAGTCTCCGTAAAGCTTCGGTCCAAATGAATATCCTAATCCTGAAGATGTAACGAGCAATTTGGTAAAATAAATTTGTCGTAATCTTTTACGGTTGTGAAGGAGTAGTGGCCACAAGAAAAACAGTGTTTGGGGAGATAACTCTTACAACATAAAGTATTTTGTTACGCAGTTGTAAATTTTTAAAGCGTATAAACTATACGACATCATATTCCAAATATCTAAGCAACATCTTTTAAAACATCAATACTACGCAAGAAAAAAATTTAGGCGGAAGAAAAAAAAAAAAAAAATAATAATTAAAAACCAATTGTTCAGAGAACAATTGTAGGTCTTTCCACTAGTAAAGATCTATTTTGATATTGAAATATGAAAAATCAGTTTAAAATGTTAGTTCTTATGGCTTTATGATGTATTTATATGAATTTAAAGCAAAGGTCAAAATGTAGAACGTCGTTTTAACCTATGACCTTGACCTCAATTTCAAGGTCACAAAACAAGGACCTTAAATCAGAAGACCCTAGGTCTTTAATATGTTTGGTTAATGAGTAATATAACTTTACACGTAATTCTAAATGTAAGATGGACAAAAACTCCAATTTATGGGCTGCGCACCCTTTAACCAAAATATACAAGTAATGGACATGTAGCAACTAACAATTTATGAAAAAAATATTTGTCGAAATGTCATACGGTATTTGAAAATAAGTGAAAATAAGCCAAAATCAAAATTTAGAATATGACCTTGACCTTTGACCTTGATCTACTTTTTATTTTTTTGGACCAAGGACTTCAAATCTAAAGACCCTTTGTCTCTATCACTTATGGTTTACCATTTAGAAATGCATATCACTTAATTAAATGGAAAAGGGGGAATAACTCTCATATGGAGTCTCCGTAAAGCTTCGGTCCAAATGAATATCCTAATCCTGAAGATGTAACGAGCAATTTGGTAAAATAAATTTGTCGTAATCTTTAACGGTTGCCAAGGAGTAGTGGCCACAAGAAAAACAGTATTTGGGGAGATAACTCTTACAACGTAAAGTATTTTGTTATGCGGTTGTAAATTTTTAAAGCGTATAAACTATACGATATCATATTCCAAATATCTAAGCGACATCTTTTGAAACATCAATACTACGCAAGAAAAAAATAAAGGTGGAAAGACCTAATAATCCTAATTTTTTTCTTGCGTAGTATTGTTGTTTAATAAGTTGTCGCTTAGATATTTGGAATATGATATCGTATAGTTTATACGCTTTAAAAAGGTGGAAAGACCTAATAATCAGAACAAAACCTATAGGTCTTTCCACGGAAAGGTGGAAAGACCTAATAATCAGAACAAAACCTATAGGTCTTTCCACGGAAAGGTGGAAAGACTTAATAATCAGAACAAAAGCAATAGATCTTTCCACGGAAAGGTGGAAAGACCTAATGAAGAAACTTACAGGTTAATATCTAGGACAAAATTACTTATATATCTCGATTTATAACTGACATATGCATAACCTTTTAATATATACATCACTGTGTCTAAACCACACCGGCAAAATTTGTTCGGACTCGATGGTATCTAACATCCGGCACAATGACGGAACATTAATAAACAGAAGAAAGATAGGTTTCTCATTATTTTCTTCTTTTTTCTTATGATATCGAAGAATATATATACATATACATATTTTTTAAGACCGTAAACAATAATTTCAAGTTTAAACATATTTTCCATAATTCATATAGAAAACGCATATTTGAGCGCTTTAACCTCAATTTGCGTTATAACCTTCATTTCTATCTATTCTGCTGTTAAAATTTTTTGAATGCATTTAATAAAATTAAAATTATTTGTGTTCTATAAGAGTAAGAATTCTAGTGTTAACTTTGCTTATTATTTTTTTGAATCTGAGACTGATCATATAAATAATAAGCCGTTGTCCTGTGAAAGAACTTGTTTTCCATCGACCCGGTCACAAAACTCCTTTTTAGCTCACCTCACCTGTCGTCCGTCGTCGTCGTCGTCGTTGTCGTTAACTTTTTACATTTTGAACTTCTTCTAGAGAACCACTGAATGGAATGAAACCAAACATGGTATGAATGTTCCTTATGAGGTGCTGACCAAGTGTTGTTACTTTGTAGCCGATCCATCATCCAAGATGGCCGCCAGCGGGGGACTTAGTTTAACATAGGACCCTATGGGAAATGCATACAAATGACTTCTTCTAGAGAACCACTGAATGGAATGAAACCAAACATAGTATGAATGTTCCTTATGAGGTGCTGACCAAGTGTTGTTACTTTGTAGCCGATCCATCATCCAAAATGGCCACTTAATGGAATAAAACCAAACATGACATGAATGTTCCTTATGAGGTGCTGACCAAGTGTTGTTACTTTGTAGCCAATCCATCATCCGAGATGGCGACCAGCAGGGGACTTAGTTTAGCATAGGACCCTATGGGAAATGCATACAAATGACTTCTTCTAGGGAACCACTGAATGGAATGAAACCAAACATAGCATGAATGTTCCTTATGAGGTGCTGACCAAGTGTTGTTACTTTGTAGCCGATTCATCAGCCAAAATGGCCGCCAGCGGGGGACTTAGTTTAACATAGGACCCTATGGGAAATGCATACAAATGACTTCTTTTAGAGAATCACTGAATGGAATGTAACCAAACATGGCAAGAAGATTCCTTATGAGGTGCTGACCAAGTGTTGTTACTTTGTAGCCGATCCATCATCCAAGATGGCCGCCAGCGGGGGACTTAGTTTAACATAGGACCCTATTGGAAATGCATACAAATGACTTCTTTTAGAGAACCACTAAATGGAATGAAACCAAACATTGCATGAATGTTCCTTATGAGGTGCTGACTAAGTGTTGTTACTTCGTAGCCGATCCATCATCCAAGATGGCCACCAGCAGGGGACTTAGTTTAGCATAGGACCCTATGGGAAATGCATACAAATGACTTTTTTTAAGAGAACCACCTAATGGAATGAAACCAAACATGGCATGAAGGTTCCTTATGAGGTGCTGACCAAGTGTTGTTACTTTGTAGCCGATCCATCTTCCAAGATGGCCGCCAGCGAGGGACTTAGTTTAACATAGGACCCTATGGGAAATGCATAAAAATGACTTCTTTTAGAGAACCACTAAATGGAATGAAACCAAAGATAGCATGAATGTTCCTTATGAGGTGCGGACTAAGTGTTGTTACTTCGTAGCCGATCCATCATCCAAGATGGCCGCCAGCGGGAGACTTAGTTTAACATAGGACCCTATGAGAAATGCATACAAATGACTTCTTCTAGAGAACCACTAAATGGAATGAAACCAAACATAGCATGAATGTTCCTTATGAGGTGCTGACCAAGTGTTGTTACTTTGTATCTGATCCATCATCCAAGGAGGACGCCAGCGGGGGACTTAGTTTAACATAGGACCCTATGAGAAATGCATACAAATGACTTCATCTAGAGAACCACTGAATGGAATGAAACCAAACATAGCATGAATGTTCCTTATGAGGTACTGACCAAGTGTTGTTACTTTGTAGCTGATCCATCATCCAAGATGGCCGCCAGTGGGGGACTTAGTTTAACATAGGACCCTACGGGAAATGCATACAAATGACTTCTTTTAGAGAACCACTAAATGGAATGAAACCAAACATTGCATGAATGTTCCTTATGAGGTGCTGACTAAGTGTTGTTACTTCGTAGCCGATCCATCATCCAAGATGGCCGCCAGCGGGGGACTTAGTTTAACATAGGACCCTATGGGAAATGCATACAAATGACTTCTTCTAGGGAACCACTGAATGGAATGAAACCAAACATAGCATGAATGTTCCTTATGAGGTGCTGACCAAGTGTTGTTACTTTGTAGCCGATTCATCATCCAAAATGGCCGCCAGCGGGGGACTAAGTTTAACATAGGACCCTATGGGAAATGCATTCAAATGACTTCTTTTAGAGAACCACTAAATTTAATGAAACCAAACATGGCATGCATGTTCCTTATGAGGTGCTGACCAAGTTTTGTTACTTTGTAGCCGATCCATCATCCAAAATGGCCGCCAGCGGGGGACTTAGTTTAACATAGGACCCTACGGGAAATGCATACAAATGACTTCTTTTAGAGAACCACTAAATGTAATGAAACCAAGCATGGCATGTATGTTCCTTATGAGGTGCTGACCATGTGTTGTTACTTTGTTGCCCATCCATCATCCAAAACATCCGGTAGCGGGGGACTTAGTTTAACATAGGACCCTATGGGAAATGCATAAACAAGTCTTCTTCTAGAGAACCACTGAATTGAATGAAACCAAACATAGCATGAATGTTCCTTTCCTTAGGAGGTGCTGGCCAAGTGTTGTTACTTTATAGCCAAATTTTATCTTTTTTGATATGATTTCAAAAACTAAAGTAGAGTCAGGTGAGCGATACAGGCTCTTGATAGCCTCTAGTTTTTAACACTGAAGTTCAATTATCAATTATAATGTAATGCGATTATGATTTTTTTTTATTTGACCAAACCGGGTTATGCATTGTGAAATCTATGACAAAACCAGGTGGTAAACATTGACAAAACCGGCCAGTTCTATTTTGACATGACCCAATATTCTTTCGTTCCATACTCAGAAATACAAGTATTGAGATGTTCATAATGACTAGTTTTGCAATCTCCGTGTCAGTATCTATCTTCCCGTACCTTTCTTTCCGTACAAAGTGAACAATTTAACGAGAAATTAAACAATTTCGAGGCAAGGCTCACTCCGACAATTCGTCATTTTGACATGCATTTTTACTTATTTCTCCGTTAATATAGAACGGTTGTAGAAAATATTGCATATCACAATAGAAAATAGTTGTATATGTATTCTTCGATATCATAAAAAAAAAATAAGAAAATAAGGAGAAACCTATCTTTCTTCTGTCTATTAATATTCCGTCATTGTGCCGGATGTTTAATAGATACCATCGAGTCCGAACAAATTTTGACGGTGTGGTTTAGACACAGTGTACATGTTCCTGTTAAAAGATATGAAAAATGAAGCAGCTGTCGAGTCAGTTATTGTGGTAAGTAGATATTTTTATTTCTTTAAAAGTTTCAATGTTGTGTGCGCGTTTAAGTGGTTTTTTTGTGGGAGAACATGGCGGGGGGATTAGCAATATCCCATACCCAAAAGTGCAATCCTTTCAATTCATTGCTCAACATGAAAGTCCCGTATACCACATTTTAATATGCCATATGTTTTGCCTCCAATATCACGTTTATACTAAAATTCTGCGCCAAATGAACAAAAGTTTTCATCAATTACTTTTGAACTGCATTATTGGATTTATTCGACAGTCTTTTGGACTGATGCACTCGTATCTTTCTTTAACCCCTGAGCTATAAAACCGCGGAAAAAGTTTATTCCTTTCCCTTTAAACAACTTTTGTTTTACTGTAACCCCAAAAGTAATAGTTTCTTCGAAAGAGTAATCCCGTATACAGTTTGTGGAATAAAAGTTTCCTACAAGAAGATGCAATGCAATGTAATCTATCAAACTTTTATCTGCTATACACCTCCAAACAGAGAGAAAATCTTCAATACAGTATCAGGAAGCAGTATCTTGCAGTAAATTGTATAGGTCAGTATAAAGTAAAGTTGTCTGACTGGATTCAACATTTATTCTTGTTTGAGTTAAACCACTTCTTTTGTTACATTCTTGTATGTGGGCGTCAACATGTTTTCTTCTGAAAGTAATCTTTTTGTCGGTTGTGTTTATTTTTAAAGTCGTCCCTTGTTCTTCATAACTTTTTATTTGTGAAATACATAAAAATCAATTAAGTGACATTAAAAATGTAGTTCCTAATTTCTCGTCAAACTGTCTCTGGCGAATACACGTTTTTTCTTCTTCATAATGGTATAATAGGGTATGGGCTAGACTTGAATTACCAGTAGCTTCACAGGGACAGAAATAGCACATATAGCCACCTGCAATAAATGAATAAAAACAATATTTACTATTTTTACTTTTTGGAATTTTGGATCCTCAATGCTCTTCAACTTTAAACTTGTTTGGCTTTATTAATATTTTGAAATGAGCGTCACTGATGGGTCGCATGTAGACAAAACGCGCGTCTGGTGTACTAAATTATAATCCTGGTACCTTTGATAACTATTAACACCACTTGATCGATGCCACTGCTGGTTGACTTTTCGTCTGCGAGGGTATCACCAGCCAAGTAGTCAACACTTCGGTGTTGACATGAATATCAATAATGTGGTCATTTTTATAAATTTTCTGTTTACAAAACTTTGAATTTTTCGAAAATTTAAGGATTTTCTTATCCCAGGCATTTTGGATCCTCAATGCTCTTCAACTTTTAATGGTACAAACTGAGAGTGAAGTGGCTCAGTCTGCATGTGAAGCTCTGTGACATGTTTTTAAGGGGAAAAGGGTATTTTATATGTTTTTATCAAATTTTAATGGGGATATTTTACTGTTTTTATCAAAATTTTAATTGGAGATATTTAACTGTTTTTATCCAAACTTTAATTGGGGATATTTTTCTGCTTTTATCCAAATTTTAATTTGAGAGATATTTTACAGTTTTTATTCAAATTTTAATTGGAGATATTTTTCTGTTTTTATCCAAATTTTAATTGGAGATATTTTACTGTTTTTATCCAAATTTTAATTGGGGATATTTTGCCGTTTTTACTGGTTCAAACTGAGAGTGGGATGGCTCAGTCTGCACGTGAAGCTCTGTAACATGCTTTTTAGGGGAAAGGGTATTTTATGTTTTTATCAAATTTTAATGGGGATATTTTACTGGTTTTAACCGAATTTTGATTGGAGATATTTGACTGTTTTTATCCAAATTTTAAATGGGAATATTTTACTGTTTGTATCCAAATTTTAATTTCGGATATTTTACCGTGTTTACTGGTACAAACTGAGAGTGAAGTGGCTCAGTTTGCTTGTGAAGCTCTGTAACATGCTTTTAAGGGGAAAAGGGTATTTAATATGTTTTATCAAATTTTATTCGGGATATTTTACTGTTTTTATCCAAATTTTAATTGGGGATATTTCACTGTTTTACTGGTACAAACTGAGAGTGAGGTGGCCCAGTCTGCACGTGAAGCTCCGTTACATGCTTTTAAGGTAAAAAGGGTATTATATATGATTTTATAAAACTTTATTGGGGGTATCCAAATTTTAATTAGGGATATTTTACTGTTTTTACTGGTACAAACTGAGAGTGAGATGGCTCAGTCTGCACATGAAGCTCTGTAACATGCTTTAAAGGGGAAAAGGGTATTTTATATGTTTTTATCAAATTTTGTTCGGGATTACTGTTTTTCATCCAAATTTTAATTGGAGATATTTTACTGTTTATATTCAAATTTTAATTGGAGATATTTTACTGTTTTTACTGGTACAAACTGAGAGTGAGGTGGCTCAGTCTGCTAAAGGTGTATTTTTAACTCTCAATCTTGAAGTGTTTTGGGTGTTGATGCAAAAATGTGTTGCAAAAAATGAAGAAGAAAAATATAAATATAAAATGCCAAATGGTATAAAAATCTTAATAGTAAAACAACATGTAAAAGAAAAAAGCCAAAATGAAAAAATGCCAAAGTTAAAAAATGCCAGATGATATTAAAAATACCTGTCTGCTAATGTACTAGCCAGCCGGCATGTGGGTTAGTTCACCAAAACAAATGCCCGCAGTGGGTCACCTAACTTTTCTATCTATTTGGAGTACCAGTTTTTTAGTCTCCGATTTGACTTGGGGGGCTTACAATTTACTGTGATAAAATTGAAAAAAAATAATCTATACAATTTAAAAATTTTGTCATAAAATAAGTAAAATATCCCCTTTGACCCCCATTCCCATTAGTCCAGTCAAACTAAGATTTAACCGCAAACTTATTACAACAGAAAATGTTTTAGTTCTAATTTATAGCATTATGCCCTTTATATACACAGAAAAAAGTTTCATAAAGTCTAACTTGAGTAAAACTCAAAATCAGCATTTTTGATTTCCATAATTGGAAGGGGAGATAACTCCGCTAAAATGAACCCTTTTTTGGTCAGTTTTTGGTTGATTTTCTTGAAATTTATGTAAAGTACGATACTTAATTTGATGGGGTTGTAAGTTTGTATTTGACTAAATTATATAATCTTCTGCTCATAAAATGTACAAAACCGAAGTGTTATGGGTAATTCTATTTTTTGTGTGTATTTTTTATTAAAGAAATTGCAAATTTGAAGCTTTGTGACCATTTTGAAAAAATAATGCGAAAATTTGATATTGTTTATATCTCTATATTATATTCTTTCAGCATCTTACTTGTCTAGAGGAACTTTAAACCACAAAAAGAACAATACATGCTTACATTTTTGTAATTATTTTTATCAAACTTGAGATTCTTTACATTTACATGTTGAAAAATTCAATAAATGGTCAACTAATGAATTACGAAATCTAGATTATAGCTTGATAAAAGATATGAAAACACCTCAAGAGTTGTTTGTTATACTCTAAAGACCGCTAAAAAAATCAAGAATCAATACATTCTGATGAATGGAAGCGGTAAAGTTATTAATTTTGTATCATTTTTTATTGATATTTCTGCATTTTTGCAAAAGTTATCTCCCTTTTCAATGCAAATCTCCATAGGAATTTTTTAGTCTTCCGCAAGTAAGATTTTATGAGACTTTTTCTATGTATATTTGGGGTATAATGCTAAAGATTAAAATTTAAAATCTTCTGTTGCAATTATTTTCAGATGAGGGTCAAATTTATGCTAGATTGACTGGACTACATGGATAAAGATAAGTTAAAATATCCCTTTTCCCCCAAATAAAACGTAGGTAAATATTTTTGTTTGACCTATCAAACGACCTAGCAACCGCACTTGGTCAGAGCCTCCAGGCTAGGATCAGACTGAGCCACCATGCTTAGGCTTACTCAAATTGAGCTTCGATTCTCACTCAGTTCGTACAAGTAATAGCAGATACTTGATACGCATGGTAGAGGACGTTCCTATACCTAATGGGAGGTATAGTATCTATGAACCGTAAACACAGGACGCGGCTTAACTTCGCCATACGTATCATGAATAGTATCCAACTACAACTTGTACTTGACTTTTAAGTCAATAATTGCATACGACTTTAAAGTACTAGAATACAGCTTGTACTTACTGTTTACTCTTGTGTTTCTTATCTCACCCCGTACTCATTTTCTTTCTTTCTTCTTATTCCCCCAAAATTTGGTTCAAACTAGAATTTCATTGCCTTTGAGTGATACCTTTTCTGCAACTGTTGACTGTCAACAGGTTAATGATAATGAAAGTTAAATGATAAAATTAAAAAGAAATGGGTGTCTTTCGCTTTATTTTTTCGTAAAGTTTAATCACAAAGTTCGTGCTACAAAAAGTTCGAAAAAACATTACAATAATGGCCGCATCAATGCTTGATATGGGTATTAAAATACGGACTATCATACAGAAAACAGACCATATTACATACATTACATAATCGTAATGTTCCTATAAACCCACTTTGAAGGCTATTTTAATCTTCAACTATCCACAAATGAATTTTATTGCACACTAGCTCACATATTTGAAAAATCCACAGAGGCCAAAATGCGAAACTATACACCTAAGTTACCAATATACTAGCATACTATTCCAAGATACACCAAGATTGAAAAGACTAAATGAGAGAGTTCACAATGATCTGACTAACAGCTTAATCATGTGTAATTACTAGTTCAGTTCATAGAAAGATAAGAAAATTTCTAAACTTTAAAGAAAATAACAAAAGATAAAGAAAATAACAAAAGAAAAAGGCTATCACCACTTGCGACATTCTAAAATAAACTGTAAAGATGCTGCTGCTTAATTTGATGAAACTCTATCTAGCTACTGAGAAGTGCTACAATGTTTATATATAAGCAGCACATAAACAATTTTGAACATTTGTCCTGCAACCATGGTTACAGTAGATAATTCCAAAATTCTAAAAGCAGACATCTTATTGCCATGTTATATATCAATGCAGTTTCATTTACTTTGTTGCAATACTTTCTGAGAAAATGCAGATTTTATGCATTTTTCCATAGAGTCAATGCAAAACTTGGCCCCAGTTTCCATGACAACGGCGGCCATTTTGGATTATCAAAATATTGTTTTGACATCTTAGCGTACCGGGTAACATTTTTATAAAGTTTCATCAAGCTGAGTGTTATAACGAAAGAGTTAGAATTTTTGATATTTTAGCTGTTTCCATGGTAACGGCAGCCATTTTGAAAATTCCAAAGTCAAATTGGAAATCAGCACATGTCAGTTACCATTCCTGTGGAGTTTCTTCCAGTTTGGAACACTTTGATTTTTTTCGCATTTTTGCTGTTTCCATGGAAACGGCGGCCATCTTTTACCATTCCATACCAAGGTGCACAACTTTACATGGGGGTCCTCATTATAGTAAAGTTCCATCAACATTGGTCCATAGGATTCCGAGAAACACGACGGACAAAATGTGTGAAAGAAGAATAAGAAAAAAAAGAAAAAAAAAGAAACGTAGACTAGATTTGTAATTGCAAGCAATAACGGATGGCACCCTTCCCCAATTGCCAGGACAACGGCAGCCATTTTTGAAATTCCAAAGTCAAAGAGCTCATCAGCACATACCATTTACCATTTTTGTAAAGTTTTAGAAAGATTGGAGCATTTTGAAAAATTTGAAATTTTTCACATTTTACCCGTTTCCATGGCAACGGCAGCCATCTTGACCATTCCAAAGTCAGAGGGACAACTTCACATGGTGGTCAACATTATAGCATAGTTCCATTAACTTTGGTCCATTCAATTCCGAGAACTGCTCCGGACAAAAAATAGTGGAAGAAAAATAATAATAACTAGATTTGCCATTGCAAGCAATAGCGGATGGCACCCTTCCCCTATTGCCAGGTGAGCGGTAGCCATGGTTACGGCGGCCATTTTGGAAATTCCAAACTCAAAAGTCAAGTCTACATTAGCTGAGCAACATTTGTTATAAGTTTCAATAAATTTGAAGCATTTTGAATTTGTTTGTATTTTTGCTGTTTCCATGGTAACGGCGGCCATTTTGAATATTCCAAAGTCAAACCCCCGCTGCAATTTGTTCCCTCCACAATCATATACCATTTAATGTCTCTAGAATAAATTAAACATTGATGTTCTAGAATGTTCTGTGAAAATTCAAAGTTTTGACCTTTTTGCATTGTTTCCATGGTAACAAGAGCGATTTTGGAAATTCCAACGCCAAATTCCACATCTTCCAATGTTGCTCATCGTTACTGTGAAGTTTCATTAAGTTTGGAACATTTTGAGATTTTTTAATTTTTTGGAGTAGTTTCCATGGCAACATAGCAGTTCCAATGAGTGCCAAAATCATCCAACACCTGTATATAGTGGGCACCTACATTGTATTAAAATATAATGATTCTGAGTTAAATAGTATCCAAATAGTTCCCCAAAACAAAAAACGGGATTTTTTCACATTTGTTCCGTTTCCATGGTAACGGCAGCCATCTTGAAAGTGCCACCCCCAAAAAGCAAATCTTCATCTGGTGGTTAACATTATGGTATAGTTCCATCTTCTTGGGTCCATTCACATTAGAGTTCTAGACTGGACAAAAATGTGTGGAAGAAAAATAATAATAAAAACTAGAATTGCCATTGCAAGCAATAGCGGATGTCACCCTTCCCCCAATTGCCACTAAGCGGCAGCCATTTAAAAATTGTTTAACAGTGAATGCACATATATGCATGGCAATACAGCTTTCTGTAAATTTTCAGTACATTCAAAGCATTTTTAAAAATTCACATTTCTGCTGTTTCCATGGCAACGGCAGCCATTTTGAAAATTTCAAAGTCAAAAGTCTCATCTTTACTTGTCAGGTAACAATAATATCAAGTTTCATTAAGTTCAAAGCATTTTGAGAATTTTTTGACATTTTTCCAGTTTCCATGGCAACGGTTGCCATTTTGGAAATTCCAACTTTAAAAGTCTCATGCAGACTTGACAGTCTACAATCATATGAAGTTTCATCAATTTTGAAGCATTTTGAAATTTTTGAAATTTTTGACATTTGTGATGGTTCCTATGGCAACAGAGACCATTCCCAAAATTTAATGGCATATACCACATTGGTACATGGGAGGGACCATACCATCAAAGTTTCGTTAAATTTGACCTACCATTTTAAGAAAGTAAATGCCACTTTAAGGTTTTTGGACCATTTTGACCTGTTTTGCATTGTTTCCATGGTAACGGCAGACATTTTCGAAATTCCAACGCCAAATTCCACCTCTACCAATGTTGCTCATCGTTACTGTGAAGTTTCATAAAATTTGGAGCATTTCCATATTTTTGAAATTTTTGATGTAGTATCCATGGCAACATAGCAGTTAAAATGATTGCCAAAATCATCCCAAAGCAGTATATAGTGGGCACCTACATTGTATTAAAATCTAAAGATTTTAAGGTAAAGCATTCTCAAACAATTCACCTTACTCCAAAATTATATTTTTTCACCATTTTTCCGTTTCCATGGTGATGGCAGCCATTTTTTTAGTTCCAATATTGAAAAGCAACAGAAAAGTCAGGGTTCCTTGTTATAGTGCACCATCATTCAGATTGGTTCCTTTGGCTCTGAGAAAGCGAGCGGACAAAATTAGGTGGAAGAAAAATAATAATAACTAGATTTGTAATTGCTAGCAATAACGGATGGCACCCTTCCCCCCATTGCCAGGTGAGCGGCAGCCATTTTGAAAATTCCAAAGTCAAAGAGTGCATCTACAGATGTCTAGTAACATTTTTGCAAAGTTTCATTAAGTTTGAAGCATTTTGAAATTTTGGACATTTTTGATGTTTCCATGGTTACGGTGGCCATTTTGAAAATTCCAACTTCAAAAGTCAACTCTGCTTATGCCAGTGACCATTCCTGTAAAGTTTCTTTCAGTTTGAAGTATTTTTATTTTTTTTGAAATTTTTGACTTTTTAGCATTGTTTCCATGGTAACAACAGATATTTTGGAAATTCCAACTGCAAATGCCACATCTTCCAATGTTGCTCATCATAACTGTGAAGTTTCATGAAGTTTGGAGCATTTTGAGAATTTAGAAATTTTTGATGTAGTTTCCATGGCAACATGGTAGTTCCAATGGGTGCCAAAATCATTCAACACATGTATATAGTGGGCACCTACATTGTATTAAAATATAATGATTCTGAGTTAAAGCATATCTAAACAGTTCACCAAAACCAAAAACTGGATTTTTTCACATTTGTTCCGTTTCCATGGTAACGGCAACCATCTTGAACCATTCCATGCTTCGTGCAAAATCTAACATGGGGGTCCTCACTATAGTAGAGTTCCATCAACATTGGTCCATTGGATTTCGAGAAATCACCTGGACAAAATGTGTGGAAGAAAAATAATAAAAATAATAATAACTAGAATTGCGATTGCAAGCAATAGCGGATGGCACCCTTCCCCTATTGCTAGGTGAGCGGTAGCCATGGTAACGGCGGCCATTTTGGAAATTCCAAACTCAAAAGTCAAGTCTACATTAGCTGAGCAACATTTGTTATAAGTTTCAATAAATTTGAAGCATTTTGAAGTTTTTTGTATTTTTGCTGTTTCCATGGTAACGGCGGCCATTTTGAATATTCCAAAGTCAAACCCCCGCTGCAATTTTTTCCCTCCACAATCATATACCATTTAATGTCTCTAGAATAAATTAAACATTGATGTTCTAGAATGTTCTGTGAAAATTCAAAGTTTTGACCTTTTTGCATTGTTTCCATGGTAGCAAGAGCGATTTTGGAAATTCCAACGCCAAATTCCACATCTTCCAATGTTGCTCATCGTTTCTGTGAAAGTTCATTAAGTTTGGAACATTTTGAGATTTTTGAATTTTTTGGAGTAGTTTCCATGGCAACATAGTAGTTCCAATGAGTGCCAAAATCATCCAACACCTGTATCTAGTGGGCACCTACATTGTATCAAAATATAATGATTCTGAGTTATATAGTATCCAAATAGTTCACCAAAACAAAAAACGGGATTTTTTCACATTTGTTCCGTTTCCATGGTAACGGCAGCCATCTTGAAAGTGCCACCCCCAAAAAGCAAATCTTCATCTGGTGGTTAACATTATGGTATAGTTCCATCACCATTGGATCATACAGTGCCAAGATATGGACTGGACAAAAAGCGTGGAAGAAAAATAAAAATAATAAGAAAAAAAGAAACGTAGAATAACAATACGTCACCCCAACTCCGTTGAGGGTGCCATAACTAGAATTGCCATTGCAAGCAATAGCGGATGTCACCCTTCCCCCCATTGCCTCTAACCGGCAGCCATTTCAAAATGGTTTAATAGTGAATGCACATATATTCATGGCAATACATCTTTCTGTAAATTTTCAGTACATTCAGAGCATTTTAAAAAAAAATCACATTTCTGCTGTTTCCATGGCAACGGCAGCCATTTTGAAAATTTCAAAGTCAAAAGTCTCATCTGTACTTGCCAGTTAACAATAATATCAAGTTTCATTAAGTTCAAAGCATTTTGAGAATTTTTGACTTTTTTGCAGTTTCCATGGCAACGGTGGCCATTTTGGAAATTCCAAAGTCAAAAGTCTCATCCAGACTTGCCAGTCAACTATCATATTAAGTTTCATCTATTTTGGAGCATTTTGAAATTTTTGAGATATTTGATCCTGTTTCCATGGTAACAGAGTAGTTCCAATGATTGTCAAAATTAATCAAAACCTGTATATAGTGGATAACTATATTGTGTAAAAATTTGATGATTTTAAGTTCAAGCATACCAAAGTTATTCACCAAACCCGGAAGTTTTTGGAGCATTTTGACCTTTTTGCATTGTTTCCATGGAAACGGCAGACATTTTGGAAATTCCAACGCCAAATTCCACATCTACCAAAGTTGCTCATCGTTATGGGAAAGTTTCAAAAAATTTGGAGCATTTTCATATTTTTGAAATTTTTGGTGTAGTTTCCATGGCAACATAGTAGTTCCAATGTTTGCCAAAATAATCCAAAACCAGTATATGGGTGGCACCTTCATTGTATTAAAATATGATGATTCTGAGTTTAGGCATCTCCAAATTATTCCCAAAAAACAAAAAGTGGAATTTTTCACAATTGTTCCGTTTCCATGGAAACGGCAGCCATTTTTTATGGTCTTAGACCCTACTGCAACCCGCAATTTTGTGTTCCCTATTATACTTAACTATCATTAAGATTGGTTCCATTGGCTCCGAGAAAAGTGGCGGACAAAATAGTTGGAAGAATAATAATAATAACAAAGAAACAGAGGAAAAGCAATATGTCACCCGACATTGTCGATCGGGTGACATAACTAGATTTGTAATTGCTAGCAATAACGGATGGCACCCTTCCCCCATTGCCAGGTGAGCGGCAGCCATTTTGAAAATTCCAAAGTCAAATAGTGCATCTACAGATGTCTAGTAACATTTTTGCAAAGTTTCATTAAGTTTGAAGCATTTTGAAATTTTGGACAATTTGCTGTTTCCATGGTAACGGCGGCCATTTTGAAAATTCCAAACTCAAAAGTCAAGTCTACATAAGCTAGGCAACATTTGTTATAAGTTTCATTAAATTTAAAGCATTTTGAAATTTTTCATATTTTTTCTGTTTCCATGGTAACGGCGGCCATTTTGAATGTTCCAAAGTCAAACCCCCGCTGCAATTTTTTCCCTCCATAATCATATACCATTTAATGTTCCTAGAATAAATTTAACATTGATGTTCTGGAATGTTCTGTGAAAATTCAAAGTTTTAACCTTTTAGCATTGTTTCCATGGTAACAAGAGATATTTTGGAAATTCCAACGCCAAATTCCACATCTTCCAATGTTGCTCATCCTTACTGTGAAGTTTCCTGAAGTTTGGAACATTTTGAGAATTTTGAAATTTTTGGTGTAGTTTCCATGGCAACATAGTAGTTCCAATGAGTGTCAAAATCATCCAACACCTGTATATAGTGGGCACCTACATTGTATTAAAATATAATGATTCTGACTTAAAGCATATCCAAACAGTTCACCAAAACGAAAAACTGTATTTTTTCACATTTGTTCCGTTTCCATGGTAACTGCGGCCATCTTGAAAGTGCCATACCCCGATTGCAAATCTGCACATGCTGGTCAACATTATGGTTAAGTTACATTACCATTGGTTCATAAAATTCCAAGATATAAGCTGGACAAAAAAAAGTGGAAGAAAAAAAATAACTAGATTTGCCATTGCAAGCAATAGCGGATGGCACCCTTCCCCCATTGCCAGGTGAGTGGCAGCCATTTTGAAAATTCCAAAGTCAAAGAGTGCATCTACACATGCAAATTATCATTTTTGAAAAGTTTAGCATTTTGAAATTTTTTATATTTTAGCTGTTTCCATGGTTACGGCGGCCATTTTGAAAATTCAAACTTCAAAATGCACATCTTCCAATGTTGCTCATCATTCCTGTGAAGTTTCATTAAGTTTGGAGCATTTTGAAATTTTTGACATTTTTGCTGTTTCCATGGTTACGGCGGCCATTTTGAAAATTCCAACTACAAAAGTCAACTCTGCTTATGCCAGTGACCATTCCTGTAAAGTTTCATCCAGTTTGCAGCATTTTTATTTTTTTTGAAAATTTTGACCTTTTTGCATTGTTTCCATGGTAACAACAGATATTTTTGAAATTCTAACTCCAAATGCCACATCTTCCAATGTTGCTCATCGTTACTGTGAAGTTTCATGACGTTTTGAGCATTTTGATATTTTTGAAATTTTTGGTGTAGTTTCCATGGCAACATAGTAGTTCCAATGAGTGTCAAAATCACCCAACACCTGTATATAGTGGGCACCTCCATTGTGTTAAAATATAATGATTCTGAGTTAAAGCATAATTAAACAGTTCACCAAAAACAAAAACTGGTTTTTTTCACGTTTGTTCCGTTTCCATGGTAACGGCAGCCATCTTGAACCATTCCATGCTTCCTGCAACTCTGCACATGGGGGTCCTTAATATAGTAAAGTTCTATCAACTTTGGTACTTTAGATTTGGAGAAATCGCCTGGACAAAATGTGTTGCAAGAAAAATAATAATAATAAGAAAAAAAAGAAACGTAGAATAACAATACGTCACCCCAACTCCGTTGAGGGTGCCATAATAAGAAAAAAAGAAACGTAGAATAACAATATGTCACCCCAACTCCGTTGAGGGTGCCATAACTAGAATTGCCATTGCAAGCAATAGCGGATGTCACCCTGGTTCCCCAATTGCCACTAAACGACAGCCATTTCGAAATGTTCCATCAGTTAATGTAGATATATCCATAACAAAAGATCTTTCTGTCAGTTTTCATAGCTTTATGTACGTTTTTCTGTTCTCAACAATTGTACCGTTTCCATAGCAACGGCGTCCATTTTGGAAATTCCGAACTCAAAAGTCAAGTCTACATTAGCTAGGCAACATTTGTTTTAAGTTTCATTAAATTTGAAGCATTTTGGAGTTTTTCTCATTTTTGCTGTTTCCATGGTAACGGCTGCCATTTTGAAAATTCCAAAGTCTAACTTCTGCTGCAAGTTGATCTCTCCATAATTATACACCATCATATACCATTTAATGTCTCTAGAATAAATTTAACACTTATGTTCTGGAATGTTCCATGAAAAATTTACCCCCTCAAATTATGTCTAGAGACCCCCCAGTTGAAAAAAAAATGTACCATGTTGAAGTGTGCATGAGTCTCTTAATATCATAGAAGTTTCATATAAATTGGAACACATTTCTATTTTTCACATTTTTGCTGTTTCCATGGCAATGGCAGTCATTTTTAAAATTCCAAAGTAAGGTGCAAAACTACACATGGTGATTAACATTATGTTATAGTTCCATCAACATTGGTCCATTCAGTTCCAAGAACTAAGATGGACAAAAAGTGCGGAATAAGAATAAGAAAAAAAGAATCGTACAATAACAATATGTCACCCGACCTCCGTCAGGGTGACATAATAATAATAGAGAAAAAGAAACAGAGGAAAAGCAATATGTCACCCGACATTGTCGATCGGGTGACATAATAAAAACAAAAAGAAACGTAGAATAACAATATGTCACCCAAACTCCGTTTAGGGTGCCATAACTAGATTTGTAATTGCTAGCAATAACGGATGGCACCCTCGTCCCCCCATTGCCAGGCGAGCGGCAGCCATTTTGGAAATTCCAAAGTCAAAGAGTGCATCTACACCTGCAGGTTATCATTTTTGCAAAATTTCATTAAGTTTGGAGCATTTTGAAATCTTGGACAATTTTGCTGTTTCCATGGTTACGGCGGCCATTTTGGAAATTCCAACTTCAAAATGCAACTCCGCACATGACAGTCACTATTCCTGTAAAGTTTCATCCAGTTTGCAGCACTTAATTTTTTTTGGAAATTTTGAACATTTGTGCTGCAACCATGGTTACAGTAGATAATTCCAAAATTCTAAAAGCAGACATCTCATTGCCACATGTCATGTTATATATCAATACAGTTTCATTGACTTTGGTGCACTACTCTCTGAGAAAATGCTGATTTTATGCATTTTTCCATAGGGTCAATGCAAAACTTGGCGCCAGTTTCCATGACAACGGCGGCCATTTTGAACTATCTATATATTGTCTTGACATCTTGGCATACTGGAGAACATTTTGATAAAGTTTCATCCAGTTGGATCTTATAACGAAAGAGTTAGAATTTTTGATATTTTAGCTGTTTCCATGGTAACGGCAGCCATTTTGAAAATTCCCAAGTCAAACTGGAAATCAGCACATGCCAGTGAACATTCCTGTGGAGTTTCTTCCAGTTTGGACCACTTTGAAATTTTTCGCAATTGTGTTGTTTCCATGGAAACGGCGGCCATCTTTTATCATTCCATAGCAAGGTGCACAACTTCAAATGGGGGTCCTCATTATGTTATAGTTCCAACAATATTGGATCACTCAATTCTTAGAAACACGATGGACAAAATGTGTGGAAGAATAATAAAAATAAGAAAAAAAAAAAGAAACGTAGAATAACAATACGTCACCCCAACTCCGTTGAGGGTGCCATAACTAGATTTGCGATTGCAAGCAATAGCGGATGGCACCCTTTCCCTATTGCCAGGTGAGCGGTAGCCATGGTAACGGTGGCCATTTTGGAAATTCAAAACTCAAAAGTCAATTCTACATTAGCTAAGCAACATTTGTTAAAAGTTTCAATAAATTTGAAGCATTTTGAAGTTTTTCGTATTTTTGCTGTTTCCATGGTAACGGCGGCCATTTTGAAAATTCCAAAGTCAACCTGCTCCTGCAATTTGTTCTCACCATAATTATATACCATCATTTAACATAAAATGTCTCTGGAATAAATTCAACATAGATGTTCTGGAATGTTCTATGTTAAACATTTCGCCTGTTTCCATGGCAATGGCAGCCATTTCGGAATTTCTAAGTATTGTTGGTACCTCGGGGCCCCACCACCAACATTTCCAAAAAATTTCATAAGGTTGGCTCTTATAACGAAAGAGTTAGAATTTTTATTTTTTTTTACATTTTTTGAGTTTCCATGGTAACCGCGGCCATCTTGCACATTCCAAAGTCAGGTGCACAACTTCACATGGTGGACAACATTATAGCATAGTTCCATCAAGATTGGTCCATCCAATTCCGAGAACTGTCTTGGACAAAAAGTGTGGAAGAATAAAAATAATAACTAGATTTGTAATTGCTAGCAATAACGGATGGCACCCTTCCCCTATTGCCAGGTGAGCGGCAGCCATTTTGAAAATTCCAAAGTCAAAGAGCGTATCTACAAATGTTTATCAACATTGTTGTAAATTTTCATAAAGTTTAAAGCAATTTGAAACTTTTGAAATTTTTGCTGTTTCCATGGTAACGGTTACCAATTCCAAAATTCCAAAGACAGGTGCCACTTTGAAACATGCCATGTTACATATCCATGTAGTTTCATTGAGTTTGACCTTCCTTGTTAACGGAGTATATGCTACTTTAAGGTTTTCCCATAGGGTTTAATGCTAAATGTATTTAGTTTCCATGGCAATATAGTAGTTCCAAAGCTTCTCAAAATCCCCTAAAACTTGTATATAGTGGACACTAATAATATATAAAAATTAGATGATTCTATGTTCATGCATACTCAAATTATTCACCAAAAACAAAAATTTTATTTTTCTCATTTGTTCTGTTTCCATGGTAACGGTGGCCATCTTGAAAATGCCATACCCCGATTGCAAATCTGCACATGCTGGTTAACATTATTGTATAGTTCCATAACATTTGGTTCATCCAATTCCAAGATATAAGCTGGACAAAAAAAGTGGAAGAAAAATAATAAGAACTAGATTTGCCATTGCAAGCAATAGCGGATGGCACCCTTCCCCTATTGCCAGGTGAGCGGTAGCTTTGGTAACGGCGGCCATTTTGGAAATTCCAAACTCAAAAGTCAAGTCTACATTAGCTGAGCAACATTTGTTATAAGTTTCAATAAATTTGAAGCATTTTGAAGTTTTTTGTTTTTTTGCTGTTTCCATGGTAACGGCGGCCATTTTGGAAATTCCAAACTCAAAAGTCAAGTCTACATTAGCTGAGCAACATTTATTATAAGTTCAATAAATTTGAAGCATTTTGAAGTTTTTTGTATTTTTGCTGTTTCCATGGTAACGGCGGCCATTTTGAATATTCCAAAGTCAAACCCCCGCTGCATTTTCTCCCTCCATAATCATATACAATCATATACCATTTAATGTCTCTAGAATAAATTATACATTGATGTTCTAGAATGTTCTGTGAAAATTCAAAGTTTTGACCTTTTTGCATTGTTTCCATGGTAACAACAGCGATTTTGGAAATTCCAACGCCAAATTCCACATCTTCCAATGTTACTCATCGTTACTGTGAAGTTTCAATAAGTTTGGAACATTTTGAGATTTTTGAATTTTTTGGAGTAGTTTCCATGGCAACATAGTAGTTCCAATGAGTGCCACAATCATCCAACACCTGTATATAGTGGGCACCTACATTGTATTAAAATATAATAATTCTGAGTTAAATAGTATCCAAATAGTTCACCAAAACAAAAAACTGGATTTTTTCACATTTGTTCTGTTTCCATGGTAACGGCAGCCATTTTTTACCATTCCAATGTCTCTTGCACAACTTCACATGGTGGTTCATAATATGGTATAGTTCCATCAACATGGGTTTGACCAATTCCGAGAAATAGCATGGACAAAATGTGTGGAAGAATAAAAATAATAATAATAAAAAGAAAAAAAAGAAACGTAGAATAACAATATGTCACCCCAACTCCGTTGAGGATGCCATAACTAGAATTGCCATTGCAAGCAATAGCGGATGTCACCCTGGTTCCCTAATTGCCACTAAACGACAGCCATTTCGAAATGTTCCATCAGTAAATGTAGATATATCCATAACAAAAGATCTTTCTGTCAGTTTTCATAGCTTTATGTACGTTTTTCTGTTCTCAACAATTGTGCCGTTTCCATGGCAACGGCGGCCATTTTGGAAATTCCGAACTCAAAAGTCAAATCTACATTAGCTTGGCAACATTTGTTTTAAGTTTCATTAAATTTGAAGCATTTTGGAATTTTACAAATTGTGCTGTTTCCATGGTAACGGCTGCCATTTTGAAAATTCCAAAGTCTCACTTCTGCTGCAAATTGATCTCTCAATAATTATATATCATCATATACCATTTAATGTCTCTAGAATAAATTTAACACTTATGTTCTGGAATGTTCCATGAAAATTTCGACCCCCTCAAATTATGTCTAGAGACCCCCCCCGTTGAAAAAAAATGTACCATGTTGAAGTGTACAGGAGTCTCTTAATATCATAGAAGTTTCATATAAATTGAAACACATTTCTATTTTTCACATTTTTGCTGTTTCCATGGCAATGGCAGCCATTTTTTTAATTCCAAAGTAAGGTGCAAAACTACACATGGTGATTAACATTATGTTATAGTTCCATCAACATTGGTCCATTCAGTTCCGAGAACTAAGCTGGACAAAAAGTGCGGAATAAGAATAAGAAAAAAAGAATCGTACAATAACAATATGTCACCCGACCTCCGTCAGGGTGACATAAAAAAAGAAACGTAGAATAACAATATGTCACCCAAACTCCGTTTAGGGTGCCATAACTAGATTTGCCATTGCAAGCAATAGCGGATGGCACCCTTCCCCCATTGCCAGGCGAGCGGCAGCTATTTTGAAACATTTCTAAAGTCAAAGAATGAATCTACACATGAAAATTATCATTTTTGTAAAGTTTCGTTAAATTTGGAGCATTTCGATATTTTAGACATTTTTGCTGTTTCCATGGTTATGGCGGCCATTTTGAATATTCCAAAGTCAAACCCCCGCTGCAATTTTTTCCCTCAATAATCACATATACCAACATATACCATTTAATGTCTCTAGAATATATTTAACATTGATGTTCTGGAATGTTCTGTGAAAATTAAAAGTTTTGACCTTTTTGCATTGTTTCCATGGTTACAACAGATATTTTGGAAATTCCAACGCCAAATTCCACATCTTTCAATGTTGCTCATCGTTACTGTGAAATTTTCATGAAGTTTTGAGCATTTTGATATTTTTCCCTCCACAATCATATACCATTTAATTTTTTCTAGAATAAATTCAACATTGATGTTCTAGAATGTTCTGTGAAAATTCAAAGTTTTGACCTTTTTGCATTGTTTCCATGGTAACAACAGCGATTTTGGAAATTCCAACGCCAAATTCCACATCTTCCAATGTTGCTCATCGTTACTATGAAGTTTCATAAAGTTTGGAACATTTTGAGATTTTTGAATTTTTTGGAGTAGTTTCCATGGCAACATAGTAGTTCCAATGAGTGCCAAAATCATCCAACACCTGTATATAGTGGGCACCTACATTGTATTAAAATATAATGGTTCTGAGTTAAATAGTATCCAAATAGTTCACCAAAACAAAAAACTGGATTTTTTCACATTTGTTTCGTTTCCATGGTAACGGCAGCCATCTTGAAAGTGCCAACCCCAAAAAGCAAATCTTCATCTGGTGGTTAACATTATGGTATAGTACCATCTTCTTGGGTCCATTCACATTAGAGTTCCAGACTGGACAAAAATGTGTGGAAGAAAAATAATAATAACTAGAATTGCCATTGCAAGCAATAGCGGATGTCACCCTTTCCCTATTGCCACTAACTGGCAGCCATTTCAAAATGGTTTAACAGTGAATGCACATATATTCATGGCAATACATCTTTCTGTAAATTTTCAGTACATTCAGAGCATTTAAAAAAAATTCACATTTCTGTTGTTTCCATGGCAACGGCAGCCATTTTGAAAATTTCAAAGTCAAAAGTCTCATCTGTACTTGCCAGTTAACAATAATATCAAGTTTCATTAAGTTCAAAGCGTTTTGAGAAATTTTGACTTTTTTGCAGTTTCCATGGCAACGGTGGCCATTTTGGAAATTCCAAAGTCAAAAGTCTAATCTAGACTTGCCAGTCAACTATCATATTAAGTTTCATCAATTTTGGAGCATTTTGAAATTTTTGAGATATTTGATCCTGTATCCATGGTAACAGAGAAGTTCCAATGATTGTCAAAATCAATCAAAACCTGTATATAGTGGATAACTATATTGTGTAAAAATTTGTTGATTTCAAGTTCAAGCATATCAAAATTATTCACCAAACCCTGAAGTTTTTAGAGCATTATGACACTTATGATCTGTTTCCATGGTAACGGCAGACATTTTGGAAATTCCAACGCCAAATTCCACATCTACCAATGTTGCTCATCGTTACCATGAAGTTTCAAAAAATTTGGAGCATTTTGATATTTTTGAAATTTTTGGTGCAGTTTCCATGGCAACATAGTAGTTCCAATGATTGCCAAAATCATCCAAAACCAGTATATGGCTGGCACCTACATTGTATCAAAATATGATGATTCTGAGTTTAAGAATCTCCAAATGATTCACCAAAACCAAAAACTGGAATTTTTCACAATTATTCTGTTTCCATGGAAACGGCAGCCATTTTTTATGGTCTTAGACCCACCTGCACCCCGAAATTTTTTGTTCCACCTTATAGTGAACTATCATTAAGATTGGTTCCATTTCACTCCAAAAAACATGCCGGACAAAATAGGTGGAAGTATAATAATAATAATAATAATACAGAAAAAGAAACAGAGGAAAAGCAATATGTCACCCGACATTGTCGATCGGGTGACATAAAAAAAGAACGGAACAATAACAATATGTCACCCCAACTCCGTTGAGGGTGCCATAATAATAGTGAAAAAGAAACAGAGGAATAGCAATATGTCACCCGACATTGTCGATCGGGTGACATAATAATAAGAAAAAAAGAAACGAACAATAACAATATGTCACCCCAACTCCGTTGAGGGTGCCATAACAAAAAGAAACGAACAATAACAATATGTCACCCCAACTCCGTTGAGGGTGCCATAATAATACGAAAAGCGAATTAAAGTTTTTTTCTTTCATAAATTCAATGGAGACGATACGTGTATTGGTTGATTGATGGTTTGTGATCATGATTGATCAATCAATCAATTGATCGATCGATCGATCGTTTGATTGATTGATTAATCGAATGATTGACAGTTTGTAAAAATAGCGATGGGACGTTTATTTCGGATTCTGCACTTGATTGATTACTTGTTTGATATCAACACTTGATTGATTGATCGATCGATCAATCTGTAATCATGATTTAATCCATGTGATCATGATTTGATCACTCTGATCATGATTTGGTTGATTGATCAATACTTGCTAATGATTGACAGTTTGTAAAAATAGCGATGGGACGTTTATTTCCAATTCTGCAATTGATTGATTACTTGTCTGATATCAACACTTGATTGATTGATCGATCGATCAATCTCTAATCATGATTTAATCAATGTGATCATGATTTGATCACTCTGATCATGATTTGGTTGATTGATCAATACTTTCTATAGCCGAAAATGACATATTTTGCATGGTTTTTTTCTTCATTTTCTATATGTTTCGTGCTGCTCAGTGACAAATATCTCACGCACAATTTTACATGTAGTATTGAGAACAACTCTTACATCCGAAAAAAAATGAATTGCGACTGAGTTATTCTAACACTAGATTTGCTATTGCTAGCAATAGCTGAGGATGGCACCCCGTACTGCACATGGTCACAGTAGCATCAATACTTATGAGTGTACAAAAGTCAGATATCTATTATACATGTGGGAATCAGCATTTCTTCACACACACGACAACAACCCCCCCCCTTTTTTTTTCTCTTCCGTTGAATACGTTTCAGTTCTATACATAGTTTGGGAATCCTTTTTAAATCTAAAATTAGACACGCGCGCAAGTAGGAAGGTGGTGTCACGTGATACTGAAGTATATTATCGTGGACTTAGCATATTAATATTCTTTCTAGAGGGGACCTTGGACAGACAACACGTGTATATATTGACGGAGCGGCGTACTAACTGTTCAATTTATTCTTCAATAGCTCGCGTATCACACAATACATGTAACGTATCGTGTACAATTAAATTACATGTTTATCGATTGATTTTAGCTAATGTGTAGATTTTAACAGGTGTGTCATTCACGGATATGTACTTTAACGCAAGTGCAGAAATGTCAGTAATTTGTACTCTGAGTGTTTCTCGTTATCTCGGTGGCGATTTTCTCTGTAAAGCGCGATTTTTGTATAGAAAAGAAGCACGTTAAATAAAATACATATTTTTATTCTAGCATATTCTAGTACATGTTAGCAGTACAGCATTACGTGCACATACTCCTGATTACGTGGAATTGTTGTTATATTTTAAAAAAAAATGCAGCTTAAGTGTATTTTCCCGTAGGGTCAATGTTAAACTTTTGTCCAGTTTCCATGGCAATGGCGGCCATTTTGGAATTTCCTAATATGGTCATAACATGTAGGCATACCAATATATCATTTAATGTCTCTAGAACAAATTTAACATTGATGTTCTGGAATGTTCTGTGAAAATTCAAAGTTTTGACCTTTTTGCATTGTTTCCATGGTAATAACAGATATTTTGGAAATTCCAACGCCAAATTCCACATCTTTCAATGTTGCTCATCGTTACTGTGAAGTTTCATTAAGTTTGGAACATTTTGAGATTTTTGAAATTTTTGGTGTTGTTTCCATGGCAACATAGTAGTTCCAATGAGTGCCAAAATCATCCAAACACCTGTATATAGTGGGCACCTACATTGTATTAAAATATAATGGTTCTGAGTTAAAGCCTATCCAAATAGTTCACCAAAACAAAAAACGGGATTTTTTCACATTTGTTTCGTTTCCATGGCAACGGTAGCCATCTTGATGGTGCCATACCCCACTGCACTATAAAATGTTGTGGTCTACATTATGGTATAGTTTCATCAATATTGTTGAAGCTAATTCGGAGAAATAGTATGGACAAAAAAGTGTGGAAGAATAAATATAATAATAATAATAAGACAAAAAGAAACGAACAATAACAATATGTCACCCCAACTCCGTTGAGGGTGCCATAACTAGATTTGTAATTGCTAGCAATAACGGATGGCACCCTTCCCCTATTGCCAGGTGAGCGGCGGCCATTTCGAAAATTCCAAACTCAAAAGTCAAGTCTACATAAGCTAGGCAACATTTGTTATAAGTTTCCTTAAATTTGAAGCATTTTGAAGTTTTTCATATTTTTGCTGTTTCCATGGTAACGGCGGCCATTTTGAATATTCCAAAGTCAAACCCATGCTGCATTTTTTGCCCTCCATAATAATATACCATTTAATGTCTCTAGACTAAATTTAACATTGATGTTCTGGAATGTTCTGTGAAAATTCAAAGTTTTGACCTTTTTGCATTGTTTCCAAGGTAACAACAGATATTTTGGAAATTCCAACGCCAAATTCCACATCTTCCAATGTTGCTCATCGTTACTGTGAAGTTTCCTGAAGTTTGGAGCATTTTGAGAATTTCGAAATTTTTGGTGTAGTTTCCATGGCAACATAGTAGTTCCAATGATCACCAAAATCATCCAACACCTGTATATAGTGGGCACCTACATTGTATCAAAATATAATGATTCTGAGATAAAGCATATCCAAACAGTTCACCAAAACAAAAAACTGGATTTTTTCACATTTGTTCTGTTTCCATGGTAACGGTAGCCATCTTGAACCATTCCATGCTTCCTGCAACTCTGCACCTGGGGGTCCTTACTATAGTAGAGTTCCATCAACATTGGTCCATTGGATTTCGAGAAATCACCTGGACAAAATTTGTTGCAAGAAGAAAAATAATAATAACTAGATTTGTAATTGCTAGCAATAACGGATGGCACCCTCGTCCCCCATTGCCAGGCGAGCGGCAGCCATTTTGGAAATTCCAAAGTCAAACAGTGCATCTTCACCTGCAACTTATCAGTTTTGCAAAATTTCATTAATTTTTAAGCATTTTGAAATTTTGGACAATTTTGCTGTTTCCATGGTTACGGCGGCCATTTTGGAAATTTCAACTTCAAAATGCAACTCCGCACAGGTCAGTCACTATTCCTGTAAAATTTCATCCAGTTTGCAGCACTTAATTTTTTTTGGAAATTTTGAAAATTTGTGCTGCAACCATGGTTACAGTAGATAATTCCAAAATTCTAAAAGCAGACATCTCATTGCCACATGTCATGTTATATATCAATACAGTTTCATTTACTTTGGTGCACTACTGTCTGAGAAAATGCTGATTTTATGCATTTTTCCATAGGGTCAATGTAAAACTTGGCCCCAGTTTCCATGACAACGGCGGCCATTTTGAACTATCCAAATATTGTCTTGACATCTTGGCATACTGGAGAACATTTTCATAAAGTTTCATCGAGATGGATCTTATAACGAAAGAGTTAGATTTTTTGATATTTTAGCTGTTTCCATGGTAACGGCAGCCATTTTGAAAATTCCAAAGTCAAACTGGAAATCAGCACATGCCAGGTAACATACCTGTGGAGTTTCTTCCAATTTGGAACACTTTGATTTTTTTCGCATTTGTGCTGTTTCCATGGAAACGGCGGCCATTTTTTACCATTCCATAGCAAGGTGCACAACTTCACATGGGGGTCCTCATTATAGAAGAGTTCCATCAACATTAGTCCATTGGATTCCAAGAACTCGCGCGGACAAAATTTGTGCAAGAAAAATAATAAGAAAAACTAGATTTGTAATTGCTAGCAATAACGGATGGCACCCTCGTCCCCCTATTGCCAGGCGAGCGGCAGCCATTTTGAAAATTTCAAAGTCAAAGAGTGCATCTACACATGCAAGTCATCATTTTTGCAAAATTTCATTAAGTTTGAAGCATTTTGAAAATTTTGATATTTTTGCTGTTTCCATGGTTACGGCGGCCATTTTGGAAATTCCAACTTCAAAATGGAACTCCGCACATGTCAGTCACTATTCCTGTAAAGTTTCATCCAGTTTGCAGCACTTAATTTTTTTTGGAAATTTTGAACATTTGTGCTGCAACCATGGTTACAGTAGATAATTCCAAAATTCTAAAAGCGTACGTCTCATTGCCACATGTCATGTTATATATCAATACAGTTTCATTTACTTTGGTGCACTACTCTCTGAGAAAATGCTGATTTTATGCATTTTTCCATAGGGTCAATGCAAAACTGGGCCCCAGTTTCCATGACAACGGCGGCCATTTTGAACTATCCAAATATTGTCTTGACATCTTGGCATACTGGAGAACATTTTCATAAAGTTTCATCCAGCTGGATCTTAAAACGAAAGAGTTAGAATTTATGATATTTTAGCTGTTTCCATGGTAACGGCAGCCATTTTGAAAATTCCAAAGTCAAACTGGAAATCAGGAGATGCCAGTTAACATTCCTGTGGAGTTTCTTCCAGTTTGGAACACTTTGATTTTTTTCGCATTTGTGATGTTTCCATGGAAACGGCGGCCATCTTTTACCATTCCATAGCAAGGTGCACAACTTCAAATGGGGTTCCACATTATAGTTGAGTTCCATAAACATTGGTCCGTTCAATTCCGAGAACTCGCGCGGACAAAATGTGTGGAAGAAAAATAAAAATAACTAGATTTGCCATTGCAAGCAATAGCGGATGGCACCCTTCCCCTATTGCCAGGTGAGCGGTAGCCATGGTAACGGCGGCCATTTTGGAAATTCCAAACTCAAAAGTCAAGTCTACATTAGCTGAGCAACATTTGTTATAAGTTTCAATAAATTTGAAGCATTTTGAAGTTTTTTGTATTTTTGCTGTTTCCATGGTAACGGCGGCCATTTTGAATATTCCAAAGTCAAACCCCCGCTGCAATTTTTTCCCTCCACAATCATATACCATTTAATGTCTCTAGAATAAATTAAACATTGATGTTCTAGAATGTTCTGCGAAAAATCAAAGTTTTGACCTTTTTGCATTGTTTCCATGGTAACAACAGCGATTTTGGAAATTCCAACGCCAAATTCCACATCTTCCAATGTTGCTCATCCTTACTGTGAAGTTTCCTGAAGTTTGGAACATTTTGAGAATTTTGAAATTTTTGGTGTAGTTTCCATGGCAACATAGTAGTTCCAATGAGTGTCAAAATCATCCAACACCTGTATATAGTGGGCACCTACATTGTATTAAAATATAATGATTCTGACTTAAAGCATATCCAAACAGTTCACAAAAACGAAAAACTGTATTTTTTCACATTTGTTCCGTTTCCATGGTAACTGCGGCCATCTTGAAAGTGCCATACCCCGATTGCAAATCTGCACATGCTGGTCAACATTATGGTTAAGTTACATTACCATTGGTTCATAAAATTCCAAGATATAAGCTGGACAAAAAAAAGTGGAAGAAAAAAAATAATAAGAAAAAAAGAAACGTAGAATAACAATATGTCACCCCAACTCCGTTGAGGGTGCCATAACTAGAATTGCCATTGCAAGCAATAGCGGATGTCACCCTTCCCCCTATTGCCACTAAGCGGCAGCCATTTCAAACTTGTTTAACAGTAAATGCACAAATATGCATGGCTATTCATCTTTTTGTAAATGTTCAGTATATTCAGAGCATTTTAAAGTATTTCACATTTATACCGTTTCCATGGCAACGGCAGCCATTTTGAAAATTTCAAAGTCAAAAGTCTCATCTTAACTTGTCAGTTACCAATAATATAAAATTTCATTAAGTTAAAACCATTTTGAGAATTTTTGACATTTTTGCAGTTTCCATGGCAACCGTGGCCATTTTGGAAATTCCAACTTCAAAAGTCATATCTAGACTTGACAGTTAACAATCACATCAAGTTTCATCAATTTTGAAGCATTCTGAAATTTTTGGTCCTGTATCCATGGTAACATAGTAGTTCCAATGATTATCAAAATCATTCAAAACCTGTATATAGTGGACAACTATATTGTATAAAAATTTGATGATTTTAAGTTCAAGCATACCAAAGTTATTCACCAAACCCGGAAGTTTTTGGAGCATTTTGACCTTTTTGCATTGTTTCCATGGAAACGGCAGACATTTTGGAAATTCCAACGCCAAATTCCACATCTACCAAAGTTGCTCATCGTTATGCTAAAGTTTAAAAAAAATTGGAGCATTTCCATATTTTTGAAATTTTTGGTGTAGTTTCCATGGCAACATAGCAGTTCCAAAATGTGCCAAAATCATCCAAAACCTGTATATAGTGGGCACCTACATTGTATTAAAATCTAAAGATTTTAAGCTTAAGCATTCTCAAATAATTCAAGGAACTCCAAAATTTTATTTTTTCACCATTTTTCCGTTTCCATGGTGATGGCAGCCATTTTTTAGTTCCAATTTTGCACAGACTCTGGGGAGTCAGGGTTCCTTGTTATAGTGCACCATCATTCGGATTGGTACTTTTGGCTCTGAGAAAGCGGGCGGACAAAATTAGGTGGAAGTATAATAATAATAATACAGAAAAAGAAACAGAGGAAAAGCAATATGTCACCCGGCATTGTCGATCGGGTGACATAATAAGAAAAAAAAGAAACGTAGAATAACAATATGTCACCCCAACATCCGTTGAGGGTGCCATAAAAAGAAACGTAGAATAACAGTATGTCACCCCAACTCCGTTGAGGGTGCCATAACTAGATTTGCCATTGCAAGCAATAGCGGATGGCACCCTTCCCCCATTGCCAGGTGAGTGGCAGCCATTTTGAAAATTCCAAAGTCAAAGAGTGCATCTACACATGCAAATTATCATTTTTGAAAAGTTTCATTAAGATAAGAGCATTTTGAAATTTTTTATATTTTAGCTGTTTCCATGGTTACGGCGGCCATTTTGAAAATTCAAACTTCAAAATGCACATCTTCCAATGTTGCTCATCATTCCTGTGAAGTTTCATTAAGTTTGGAGCATTTTGAAATTTTTGACATTTTTGCTGTTTCCATGGTTACGGCGGCCATTTTGAAAATTCCAACTACAAAAGTCAACTCTGCTTATGCCAGTGACCATTCCTGTAAAGTTTCATCCAGTTTGCAGCATTTTTATTTTTTTTGAAAATTTTGACCTTTTTGCATTGTTTCCATGGTAACAACAGATATTTTTGAAATTCTAACTCCAAATGCCACATCTTCCAATGTTGCTCATCGTTACTGTGAAGTTTCATGACGTTTTGAGCATTTTGATATTTTTGAAATTTTTGGTGTAGTTTCCATGGCAACATAGTAGTTCCAATGAGTGTCAAAATCACCCAACACCTGTATATAGTGGGCACCTCCATTGTGTTAAAATATAATGATTCTGAGTTAAAGCATAATTAAACAGTTCACCAAAAACAAAAACTGGTTTTTTTCACGTTTGTTCCGTTTCCATGGTAACGGCAGCCATCTTGAACCATTCCATGCTTCCTGCAACTCTGCACATGGGGGTCCTTAATATAGTAAAGTTCTATCAACTTTGGTACTTTAGATTTGGAGAAATCGCCTGGACAAAATGTGTTGCAAGAAAAATAATAATAATAAGAAAAAAAAGAAACGTAGAATAACAATACGTCACCCCAACTCCGTTGAGGGTGCCATAATAAGAAAAAAAAAGAAACGTAGAATAACAATACGTCACCCCAACTCCGTTGAGGGTGCCATAATAACTAGATTTGCCATTGCAAGCAATAGCGGATGGCACCCTTCCCACATTGCCACTAAACTGCAGCCAGTTTGAAAATTACAAAGTTAAAGACCGCATCTACGGATGTTTAATAACATTGTTGTTAAGTTTCCTCAATTTTGGAGCATTTTGAAGATTTTGAAATTTTTGTTGTTTCCATGGCAACGGCGGCCATTTTGGAAATTCTGAAATCAAAAGTCTAATCTTTACTTGCCATTGGTCATTTATAATGAGTTTTATTTAGTTTGAAGCATTTTGAGATTTTTGGACATTTTTGCTGTTTCCATGGTAACGGAGTCCATTTTGAAAATTCCAACAACAGTTTCAATATCGACTTATGCCATGTTATATATACATAAAGTTTCTTTGAGTTTGATTTTATATTCCTTTAGAAAAGGCTGGTTTGAAGTTTTTTCCCATAGGTTCAATGTTAAACTTTTCTCCAGTTTCCATGGCAATGGTACAGATTTTGCAGAAGCTAAGTCGTGTTGGTACCTCAGGGCACCACTGCCAACATTTACATAAAGTTTCATTAGGTTGGCTCTTATAATAAAAGATTTAGAATTTGGATTTTTTTTTACATTTTTGCAGTTTCCATGGTAACGGCGGCCATTTTTTACCATTCCAATGTCTCTTGCACAACTTCACATGGAGGTTCATATTATGGTATAGTTCCATCAACATTGGTCTGACCAATTCCGAGAAATAGCGTGGACAAAATGTGTGGAAGAATAAAAATAAGAAAAAAAAGAAACGAACAATAACAATATGTCACCCCAACTCCGTTGAGGGTGCCATAATAAAAAGAAAAAAAAGAAACGAACAATAACAAGATGTCACCCCAACTCCGTTGAGGGTGCCATAACTAGAATTACTATTGCAAGCAATAGCGGATGTCACCCTTCCCCCCATTGACACTAAGCGGCAGCCATTTCAAAAAAAAATAACAGTGAATGCACATACATATATGCATGGCTATACATCTTTCTGTAAATTTTCAGTACATTCAGAGCATTTTAAAAAAAATCACATTTTTGCGGTTTCCATGGCAACGGCAGCCATTTTGAAAATTCCAAAGTCAAAAGTCTCATCTATACATGCCAGTTGACAATAATATTAAGTTTGATTAAGTTTGGAGCATTTTGAAAATATTTGACATTTCCGCAGTTTCCATGGCAACGGTGGCCATTTTGGAAATTCCAACTCCAAAAGTCTCATGCAGACTTGACAGTCAACAATCATATTAAGTTTCATTACTTTTTGAGCATTTTGAAATTTTTGAAATTTTTGACATTTTGGCTGGTTTCTATGGTTACACAGACCATTCCAAATTTCTAATGGCAGATACCACATTGGTACATGGGAGGGACCATACCATCAAAGTTTCGATCAATTTGACCTACCATTTTAAGAAAGTAAATGCCACTTTAAGGTTTTTGGAACCATTTTGACCTGTTTTGCATTGCTTCCATGGTAACGGCAGACATTTTCGAAATTCCAATGCCAAATTCCACCTCTACCAATGTTGCTCATCGTTACTGTGAAGTTTCATAAAATTTGGAGCATTTCCATATTTTTGAAATTTTTGGTGTAGTATCCATGGCAACATAGCAGTTCCAATGATTGCCAAAATCATTCCAAAGCAGTATATAGTGGGCACCTACATTGTATTAAAATCTAAAGATTTTAAGGTAAAGCATTCTCAAACAATTCACCTTACTCCAAAATTATATTTTTTCACCATTTTTCCGTTTCCATGGTGATGGCAGCCATTTTTTAGTTCCAAAGTTGCACTGCAACTGGAAAGTCAGGGCTCCTTGTTATAGTGCACCATCATTTAGATTGGTTCCTTTGGCTCTGAGAAAACTGCCGGACAAAATTAGGTGGAAGAAAAATAATAATAACTAGATTTGTAATTGCTAGCAATAACGGATGGCACCCTTCCCCTATTGCCAGGTGAGCGGCGGCCATTTAGAAAATTCCAAACTCAAAAGTCAAGTCTACATAAGCTAGGCAACATTTGTTATAAGTTTCCTTAAATTTGAAGCATTTTGAAGTTTTTCATATTTTTGCTGTTTCCATGGTAACGGTGGCCATTTTGAATATTCCAAAGTCAAACCCCTGCTGCATTTTTTGCCCTCCATAATCACATACCATTTAATGTCTCTAGAATAAATTTAACATTGATGTTCTGGAATGTTCTGTGAAAATTCAAAGTTTTGACCTTTTTGCATTGTTTCCAAGGTAACAACAGATATTTTGGAAATTCCAACGCCAAATTCCACATCTTCCAACGTTGCTCATCGTTACTGTGAAGTTTCCTGAAGTTTGGAGCATTTTGAGAATTTCGAAATTTTTGGTGTAGTTTCCATGGCAACATAGTAGTTCCAATGATCACCAAAATCATCCAACACCTGTATATAGTGGGCACCTACATTGTATCAAAATATAATGATTCTGAGATAAAGCATATCCAAACAGTTCACCAAAACAAAAAACTGATTTTTTTCACATTTGTTCTGTTTCCATGGAAACGGTAGCCATCTTGAACCATTCCATGCTTCCTGCAACTCTGCACCTGGGGGTCCTTACTATAGTAGAGTTCCATCAACATTGGTCCATTGGATTTCGAGAAATCACCTGGACAAAATTTGTTGCAAGAAAAATAATAATAATAACTAGATTTGCGATTGCAAGCAATAGCGGATGGCACCCTTCCCCTATTGCCAGGTGAGCGGTAGCCATGGTAACGGCGGCCATTTTGGAAATTCCAAACTCAAAAGTGAAGTCTACATTAGCTAAACAACAATTGTTATAAGTTTCAATAAATTTGAAGCTTTTTGAAGTTTTTCGTATTTTTGCTGTTTCCATGGTAACGGCGGCCATTTTGAAAATTCCAAGGTCAACCTGCTGCTGCAATTTGTTCTCAACATAATTATACACCATCATTTAACACGAAATGTCTCTAGAATGAATTTAACATTGATGTTCTGGAATGTTCTATGTTAAACATTTCGCCTGTTTCCATGGCAATGGCAGCCATTTCGGAATTTCTAAGTATTGTTGGTACCTCGGGGCCCCACCACCAACATTTGCAAAAAGTTTCATAAGGTTGGCTCTTATAACGAAAGAGTTAGAATTTTGATTTTCTTTTACATTTTTGTAGTTTCCATGGTAACCGCGGCCATCTTGCACATTCCAAAGTCAGGTGCACAACTTCACATGGTGGACAACATTATAGCATAGTTGCATCAAGATTGGTCCATCCAATTCCGAGAACTGTCTTGGACAAAAAGTGTGGAAGAATAAAAATAATAAAAATAACTAGAATTGCCATTGCAAGCAATAGCGGATGTCACCCTTCCCCCAATTGCCACTAAGCGGCAGCCATTTCAAAACCCTTCCCCCCATTGCCACTAAGCGATAGCCATTTCAAAACAACTTAACAGTGAATGCAGATATTTGAATTGCAATACATCTTTCTGTAAATTTTCAATACCATAAGAGCATTGTCAAAAGTTTTATATTTCTGCTGTTTCCATGGCAACGGCAGCCATTTTGAAAATTTCAAAGTCAAAAGTGTCATCTATACATGCCAGTTAACAATATTATTAAGTTTCATTAAGTTTGGAGCATTTTGAAAATATTTGACATTTCTGCAGTTCCCATGGCAACGGTGGCCATTTTGGAAATTCCAACTCCAAAAGTCTCATGCAGACTTGACAGTCAACAATGATACTAAGTATCAATACTTTTTGAGCATTTTGAAATTTTTGAAATTTTTGACATTTTGGCTGGTTTCTATGGTAACACAGACCATTCCAAATTTTCTAATGGCAGATACCAAATTGGTACATGGGAGGGAACATACCATAAGAGTTTCAATGGATTTGACCTACCATTTTAAGGGAGTAAATGCCACTTTTAAGGTTTTTAAAGCGTTTTGACCATTTTTGCCTTGTTTCCATGGTAACACAAGACATTTTCGAAATTCTAACGCCAAATTTCACATCTACCAAAGTTGCTCATCGTTATGCTAAAGTTTCAAAAAATTTGAAGCATTTTCATATTTTGGAAATTTTTGGTGTAGTTTCCATGACAACATAGTAGTTCCAATTATTGCCAAAAATCATCCAAAACCAGTATATGGCCGGCACCTACATTGTATCAAAATATAATGATTCTGAGTTTAAGCATCTCCAAATTATTCACCAATACCCAAAAATTTAATTTTTCACATTTGTTCCGTTTCCATGGTAACGGCAGCCATTTTTAATGGTCTTATGACCTACTGCAACCCGGAATTTTGTGTTCCTCATTATAGTCAACTATCATTAAGATTGGTTCCATTATCTCCAAGAAAACTGCCGGACAAAATCATTGGAAGAATAAGAATAATAATAGTAAAGAAACAGAGGAAAAGCAATATGTCACCCGACATTGTCGATCGGGTGACATAATAAGAAAAAAAAGAAACGAACAATAACAATATGTCACCCCAACTCCGTTGAGGGTGCCATAATAAGAAAAAAAAGAAACGTAGAATAACAATACGTCACCCCAACTCCGTTGAGGGTGCCATAACTAGAATTGCCATTGCAAGCAATAGCGGATGTCACCCTTCCCCTATTGCCACTAACCGGCAGCCATTTCAAAATGGTTTAACAGTGAATGCACATATATTCATGGCAATACATCTTTCTGTAAATTTTCAGTACATTCAGAGCATTTTAAAAAAAATCACATTTCTGCTGTTTCCATGGCAACGGCAGCCATTTTGAAAATTTCGAAGTCAAAAGTCTCATCTGTACTTGCCAGTTAATAATAATATCAAGTTTCATTAAGTTCAAAGCATTTTGAGAAATTTTGACTTTTTTGCAGTTTCCATGGCAACGGTGGCCATTTTGGAAATTCCAAAGTCAAAAGTCTCATCCAGACTTGCCAGTCAACTATCATATTAAGTTTCATCAATTTTGGAGCATTTTGAAATATTTGAGATATTTGATCCTGTATCCATGGTAACAGAGTAGTTCCAATGATTGTCAAAATCAATCAAAACCTGTATATAGTGGATAACTATGTTGTGTAAAAATTTGATGATTTCAAGTTCAAGCATATCAAAATTATTCACCAAACCCTGAAGTTTTTAGAGCATTTTGACACTTATGCTCTGTTTCCATGGTAACGGCAGACATTTTGGAAATTCCAACGCCAAATTCCACATCTACCAATGTTGCTCATCGTTACCATGAAGTTTCAAAAAATTTGGAGCATTTTGATATTTTTGAAATTTTTGGTGCAGTTTCCATGGCAACATAGTAGTTCCAATGATTGCCAAAATCATCCAAAACCAGTATATGGCTGGCACCTACATTGTATCAAAATATGATGATTCTGAGTTTAAGCATCTCCAAATTATTCACCAAAACCAAAAACTGGAATTTTTCACAATTATTCTGTTTCCATGGAAACGGCGGCCATTTTTTATGGTCTTAGACCCACCTGCACCCCGAAATTTTTTGTTCCACCTTATAGTGAACTATCATTAAGATTGGTTCCATTTCACTCCAAAAAACATGCCGGACAAAATAGGTGGAAGTATAATAATAATAATAATACAGAAAAAGAAACAGAGGAAAAGCAATATGTCACCCGACATTGTCGATCGGGTGACATAATAATAATAGTGAAAAAGAAACAGAGGAATAGCAATATGTCACCCGACATTGTCGATCGGGTGACATAAAAATAAAAAAAACAAAAAGAAACGTAGAATAACAATATGTCACCCCAACTCTGTTGAGGGTGCCATAACTAGATTTGCCATTGCAAGCAATAGCGGATGGCACCCTTCCCCCATTGCCAGGCCAGCGGCAGCAATTTAGAATTTTTTTGCTGTTTCCATGGCAACGGCGGCCATTTTGAAAATTCCAAACTCAAAAGTCAAGTCTACATAAGCTAGGCAACATTTGTTATAAGTTTCATTAAATTTAAAGCATTTTGAAGTTTTTCATATTTTTGCTGTTTCCATGGTAACGGCGGCCATTTTTAATACTCCAAAGTCAAACCCCCGCTGCAATTTTTTCCCTCCATAATCATATACCATTTAATGTCTCTAGAAGAAATTTAACATTAATGTTCTGGAATGTTCTCTGAAAATTCAAAGTTTTGACCTTTTTGCATTGTTTCCATGGTAATAACAGCTATTTTGGAAATTCCAACTCCAAATGCCACATCTTCCAATGTTGCTCATCGTTACTGTGAAGTTTCGTGAAGTTTGGAGCATTTTGAGATTTTTGAAATTTTTGGTGTAGTTCCCATGGCGACATAGTAGTTCCAATGAGTGCCAAAATCATCCAACACCTGTATATAGTGGGCACCTACATTGTATTAAAATATGATGATTCTGAGTTAAAGCATTACCATACAGTTCACCGAAACTAAAAACTGTATTTTTTCACATTTGTTCTGTTTCCATGGTAACGGCAGCCATTTTTTACCATTCCAATGTCTCTTGCACAACTTCACATGGCGGTTCATATTATGGTATAGTTCCATCAACATGGGTTTGACCAATTCCGAGAAATAGCATGGACAAAATGTGTGGAAGAATAAAAATAATAATAAAAAGAAAAAAAAGAAACGTAGAATAACAATATGTCACCCCAACTCCGTTGAGGGTGCCATAACTAGAATTGCCATTGCAAGCAATAGCGGATGTCACCCTGGTCCACCAATGTCCACTAAACAGCAGCCATGGTAACGGCAGCCATTTTGGAAATTTCAAAGTTGAATGCCGCATCTAGAATTACAAGTTAACATTCTTATAACGTTTCATACATTTTTGAAGAATTTTCAAAATTTTGCTATTTTTGAACAGTTTCCATGGCAACATTTGCAAATTCCAAAGTCATACTGCTGCTTCATATTGTGCTCCCGATAATATTATACCATCATATAACATTTAAGGGGTGTAGAATTAATTTAACACTAATGTTCTGGAATGTTCCATTGAATTTTTCATATTTTTGCTGTTTCCATGGCAATGGCAGCCATGTTTTTAATTCCAAAGTCAGGTGCACAACTAGACATGGTGATCAACATTATGTTATAGTTCCATCAACATTGGTCCATTCAGTTCCGAGAACTAAGCTGGACAAAAAGTGTGGAATAAGAATAATAAAAAAGAATCGAACAATAACAATATGTCACCCGACCTCCGTCAGGGTGACATAAAAACTAGATTTGTAATTGCTAGCAATAACGGATGGCACCCTTCCCCCATTGCCAGGTGAGCGGCAGCCATTTTGAAAATTCCAAAGTCAAAGACCGCATCTTCAGATGTTTGTAAACATTGTTGTAAAGTTTCTTTAATTTTGGAGCATTTTGAAAATTTTGAAATTTTTGTTATTTCCATGGTAACGGGTACCATTTCCAAAATTCCAAAGACAGGTGCCACATTGGTACATGCCATGTTACATATCTATAAAGTTTCATTGGGATTGATGCTATATTCTTCAAGAAAATGTAGCTTTTATGTGTTTTCCCATATGGTCAATGTTAAACTTTCGCCCTGTTTCCATGACAATGGCGGCCATTTTGGAACCTCTTGATATTGCATGCACATCTAGGCATATCAGGTAACACTTCCACAAAGTTTCATCCACTTGGGTCTTATAATGAAGAATTTAGAATTTTGAAATTTTTTCACATTTTTGCAGTTTCCATGGAAACGGCAGCCATCTTGAACCATTCCATGGTGCCTGCAACTCTTCACCTAAGGGTCCTTAATATAAAAGAGTTCCATCAACTTTGGTCAAATGGATTTCCATAAAACTCCTGGACAAAATGTGTGGAAGAAAAATAATAAAAACTAGATTTGTAATTGCTAGCAATAACGGATGGCACCCTCGTCCCCCTATTGCCAGGCGAGCGGCAGCCATTTTGAAAATTTCAAAGTCAAAGAGTGCATCTACACATGCAAGTCATCATTTTTGCAAAATTTCATTAAGTTTGAAGCATTTTGAAAATTTTGATATTTTTGCTGTTTCCATGGTTACGGCGGCCATTTTGGAAATTCCAACTTCAAAATGGAACTCCGCACATGTCAGTCACTATTCCTGTAAAGTTTCATCCAGTTTGCAGCACTTAATTTTTTTTGGAAATTTTGAACATTTGTGCTGCAACCATGGTTACAGTAGATAATTCCAAAATTCTAAAAGCGTACGTCTCATTGCCACATGTCATGTTATATATCAATACAGTTTCATTTACTTTGGTGCACTACTCTCTGAGAAAATGCTGATTTTATGCATTTTTCCATAGGGTCAATGCAAAACTGGGCCCCAGTTTCCATGACAACGGCGGCCATTTTGAACTATCCAAATATTGTCTTGACATCTTGGCATACTGGAGAACATTTTCATAAAGTTTCATCCAGCTGGATCTTAAAACGAAAGAGTTAGAATTTATGATATTTTAGCTGTTTCCATGGTAACGGCAGCCATTTTGAAAATTCCAAAGTCAAACTGGAAATCAGGAGATGCCAGTTAACATTCCTGTGGAGTTTCTTCCAGTTTGGAACACTTTGATTTTTTTCGCATTTGTGATGTTTCCATGGAAACGGCGGCCATCTTTTACCATTCCATAGCAAGGTGCACAACTTCAAATGGGGTTCCACATTATAGTTGAGTTCCATAAACATTGGTCCGTTCAATTCCGAGAACTCGCGCGGACAAAATGTGTGGAAGAAAAATAAAAATAATAAGAAAAAAAAGAAACGTAGAATAACAATATGTCACCCCAACATCCGTTGAGGGTGCCATAACTAGATTTGCGATTGCAAGCAATAGCGGATGGCACCCTTCCCCTATTGCCAGGTCAGCGGTAGCCATGGTAACGGCGGCCATTTTGGAAATTCCAAACTCAAAAGTCAAGTCTACATTAGCAACATTTGTTATAAGTTTCAATAGATTTGAAGCATTTTGAAGTTTTTTGTATTTTTGCTGTTTCCATGGTAACGGCGGCCATTTTGAATATTCCAAAGTCAAACCCCCGCTGCAATTTTTTCCCTCCATAATCATATACCATTTAATGTCTCTAGAATAAATTAAACATTGATGTTCTAGAATGTTCTGTGAAAATTCAAAGTTTTGACCTTTTTGCATTGTTTCCATGGTAACAACAGCGATTTTGGAAATTCCAACGCCAAATTCAACATCTTCCAATGTTGCTCATCGTTACTGTGAAGTTTCATTAAGTTTGGAGCATTTTGATATTTTGGAAATTTTTGGTGTAGTTTCCATGGCAACATAGTAGGTCCAATGTGTGCAAAAAATCATCCAACACCTGTATATAGTGGGCACCTACATTGTATTAAAATATGATGATTCTGAGTGTAAGCATATTCAAACAGTTCACCAAAACAAAAAACAGAAATTTTTCACATTTGTTTCGTTTCCATGGCAACGGCAGCCATCTTGATGATGCCATACCTCACTGCACTATAGAATGTGGTGGTCAACATAATGGTATAGTTCCATCAATATTGTTAAAGCCAATTCTGAGAAATAGTATGGACAAAAAAGTGTGGAAGAATAAATATAAAAATAATAAGACAAAAAGAAACGAACAATAACAATATGTCACCCCAACTCCGTTGAGGGTGCCATAACTAGATTTGTAATTGCTAGCAATAACGGATGGCACCCTTTCCCCATTACCAGGTGAGCGGCAGCCATTTTGAAAATTCCAAAGTCAAAGACCGCATCTACAGATGTTTGTAAACATTGTTGTAAAGTTTCTTTAATTTTGGAGCATTTTGAAAATTTTGAAATTTTTGTTATTTCCATGGTAACGGGTACCATTTCCAAAATTCCAAAGACAGGTGCCACATTGGTACATGCCTTGTTACATATCTATAAAGTTTCATTGGGATTGATGCTATATTCTTCAAGAAAATGTAGCTTTTATGTGTTTTCCCATATGGTCAATGTTAAACTTTCGCCCTGTTTCCATGACAATGGCGGCCATTTTGGAACCTCTTGATATTGCATGCACATCTAGGCATATCAGGTAACACTTCCACAAAGTTTCATCCACTTGGGTCTTATAATGAATAATTTAGAATTTTGAAAATTTTTCACATTTTTGCAGTTTCCATGGAAACGGCAGCCATCTTGAACCATTCCATGGTGCCTGCAACTCTTCACCTAAGGGTCCATAATATAAAAGAGTTCCATCAACTTTGGTCCAATGGATTTCCCTAAAACTCCTGGACAAAATGTGTGGAAGAAAAATAATAAAAACTAGATTTGTAATTGCTAGCAATAACGGATGGCACCCTCGTCCTCCCATTGCCAGGCGATCGGCAGCCATTTTAAAATTCCAAAGTCAAAGAGGGCATCTACACATGCAAGTTATCATTTTTGTTAAATTTCATTAAGTTTGGAGCATTTTGAAATTTTGGACAATTTTGCTGTTTCCATGGTTACGGCGGCCAATTTGGAAATTCCAACATCAAAATGAAACTCTGCACATGTCAGTTACTATTCCTGTAAAGTTTCATGCAGTTTGCAGCACTTTATTTTTTTTTGGAAATTTTGAACATTTGTGCTGCAACCATGGTTACAGTAGATAATTCCAAAATTCTAAAAGCAGACATCTCATTGCCACATGTCATGTTATATATCAATACAGTTTCATTTACTTTGGTGCAATACTCTCTGAGAAAATGCTGATTTTATGCATTTTTCCATAGGGTCAATGTTAAACTTGTGCCCAGTTTCCATGACAACGGCGGCCATTTTGGAGTTTCCAAATATCGTCTTGGCATCTTGGCATACTGGGTAACATTTTCATTAGGTTTCATCCAGTTAGGTCATATAACGACAGAGTTAGAATTTTTGATATTTTAGCTGTTTCCATGGTAACGGTAGCCATTTTGAAATTCCAAGATCAAAATGCAGCTCAGGCCATGGCTGTAACTATTTAAGTGAAGTTTCGTCCAGTTTGGAACACTTTGAAAATTTTCGGATTTTTGCTGTTTCCATGGAAACGGCAGCCATTTTGGCCATTCCAAAGTCAGGTGCACAACTTCACATGCTGGTGCACATTGTGGTATAGTTCCATCAACATTGGTCAACTCAATTCCAAGAAACTGCGTGGACAAAATGTGTGGAAGAAGAATAAGGAAAAAAAGAATCGATGAATAACAATACGTCACCCCAACTCCGTTGAGGGTGCCATAACTAGATTTGCCATTGCAAGCAATAGCGGATGGCACCCTTCCCCTATTGCCAGGCGAGCGGCAGCAATCTAGAAGATTCCAAAGTCAAAGTGTGCATCTACACATTCAAATTATCATTTTTGTTAAGTTTTATTAAGTTTGGAGCATTTTGCAATTTTTTACATTTTTGCTGTTTCCATGGTTACGGCGGCCATTTTGAAAATTCCAACTTCAAAAGTCAACTCTGCTTATGCTAGTGACCATTCCTGTAAAGTTTCATCCAGTTTGCAGCATTTTTATTTCTTTTGAAAATTTTGACCTTTTTGCATTGTTTCCATGGTAACGCCAGACATTTTAGAAATTCCAACGCCAAACTCCACATCTACCAATGTTGCTCATCTTTATTATGAAGTTTCAAAAAATTTGGAGCATTTTGATATTTTTGAAATTTTTGGTGTTGTTTCCATGGCAGCATAGTAGTTCCAATGATTGCCAAAATCATACCAAAACCAGCATATAGTGGGAACCTACATTGTATTAAAATATAATGATTCTAAGTTTAAGCATAACGTATTAATTCACCAAAACCAAAATCTAGATTTTTTCACAATTGTGCAGTTTCCATGGAAACGGCGGCCATATTTTACCATTCCATAGCAAGGTGCACAACTTCACATGGGGGTCTTCATTATAGTAGAGTTCCATCAACATTGGTCCATTGGATTCCAAGAACTCGCGCGGACAAAATTTTCGTAGAATAACAATACGTCACCCCAACTCCGTTGCACCCCAACTCCGTTGAGGGTGCCATAACTAGAATTGCCATTGCAAGCAATAGCGGATGTCACCCTCCCCCCATTGCCGCAAAGCGGCAGCTATTTTAAATTTGTTTAACAGGGGATGCATATGTATGCATGGGTATACAGTATTTAACTTTCATAACATTAAAAGCATGTTTGGAAATTGAATATTGACAATTTTGCAGTTTTCATGGCAACGGTGGCAGTTTTGGAAATTCCAAAGTAAAAAGTCTTATTTATAGTTAGCAGTTAATAATATTTCAACAAAGACTATTTACACTTCAAAGAAGATTTAGTGAACTGAAGTTAATCACATATTAAGCAGTAGTTAAAACAAAGGGCAATGGTTACAAAAGGACTATTTACATTTCAAAGACAAATAAGGAACTCAAAACATTACATTTTATTAACATTTAAAGCAGCAGTTAAAACCATGGGCAGTAATTATAAAAAGACTATTTACATTTCAAAGATATTAAGGGAACTGAAAACCTTCACATTTTTAAATAGCAGTTAAAACAATGGAGAATGGTTCCAACAAAGACTATTTACACATCAAACAAGATTTAGTGAACTGAAGTTATTAACATTTTGAAGCAGCAGTAAAATTAAAAGACACTGATTTCAAAAAGACTTTAAGTGAACCTAAATCATTCACATTTCTAAGCAGCAGTTAAAAACAATGGGCAATGGTTTAAAAAAAAAAAAAAAACAAACAAACCACAATTTTGTGAATTCAAATCATTCACATGTTCAAGCAGCAGTTAAAACAATGGTTCATGGTTTAAAAAAGGTTATTTACATTTCAAAGACTATTTAGTGAACTCAAATCATTCACATTTAAAGTAGCAGTTAAGCAATGAGCAATGGTTTCAAAAAGACTTTTTACATTTTAAACACTATTAGTGAATTCATTACATTTACAGTTTCAAGAAGTAGCTAAAACAAAGAGCAATGGTTTAAAAAAATATATTTATATTTTAAATTCATTACATTTACATTTTGAAGCAGTAGTTAAAACAAAGGGCAATGGTTCCAAACCGACTATTCACTTTTGAAAGACGATAATGGCACTGGAAACTTTCATATTTTCATGTAGTCGGTAAAATTGGGCAATGGTTCAACAAAACTATTTGCATTTCAAATACGATGAAGTGAAATATAATCTTTCACATTTTCAAGCAACAGTTGAAAAAATGGGCAATGGTTTCAAAAAAGACTTTCAAACACAATTTTTTGAACTAAAATCATTCACTTTTCCAAGCAGGTGTTAAAACAATGGGCAGTGGTTTCAAAAAGACTATTTACATTCCAAACACTAGTAGGGAACTGAAATCATTTACATTTTCAAGCTTTAGTTAAAACTACGGACAATGGTTTCAAAAAGACTATTTACATTTCAAACACAATTTTGTGAACTCAAATCATTCACATTTTCAAGCAGGTGTTAAAACAATGAGCAATGGTTTCAAAAAGACTATTTACATTTTAAAAACTATTAGTGAATTCATTACATTTACATTTTCAAGCAGTCGGTAAAACAAAGAGCAATGGTTTCAAAAAGACTATTTTACATTTTAAACACTATAAGGGAATTCATTACATTTACATTTTCAAGCAGCAGTTAAAACAAAGGGCAATGGTTACACAACGACTTTGTACATTTGAAAGACGATAATGGCACTGGAAACTTTCATATTTTGAAGCAGCAGTAAAAAATGGATAATGATTAAACAAAACTATTTACATTTCAAATACGATGAAGTGAAATATATTCATTCACATTTTCAAGCAACAGTTAAACAATGGGCACTGGTTTCAAAAACGACTATTTACATTTCAAACACTATTTTGTGAACTCAAATCATTCACAGATTTAAGCAGGTGTTAAAACAATGGACAGTGGTTTCAAAAAGACTATTCACATTTCAAACACTAGTAGGGAACTGAAATCATTTACATTTTCAAGCTTTAGTTATAACTACAGACAATGGTTTCAAAAAGACTATTTACATTTCAAACACAATTTTGTGAACTCAAATCATTCACATTTTCAAGCAGGTGTTAAAACAATTGGCAGTGTTTTCAAAAAGACTATTTACATTTCAAACACTAGTAGGGAACTCAAATAATTTACATTTACAAGCAGCAGTTAAAACTATGGGCAATGGTTTCAAAAAGACTATTCACATTTCAAACACTAGTAGGTAACTAAAATCATTCACATTTGCAAGCAGCAGTTAAAACAATGAGCAATGGTTTAAAAAAGACTATTCTCATTTCAAACACGATGTATGAACTCCAATCTTTCACATTTTCAAGCAGTAGTTAAAAACAATGGGCACTGTTTTCAAATAGACTATTTCCATTTTAAACATATTTAGGGAACTGAAATCATTCACATTTTCAACCAGCAGTTTAACAATGTGCAATGGTTTCAAAAGGACTATTTACATTTTAAACACGATTTATGTGACCTCAAAACATTCACATTTTCAACCAGCAGTTTAACAATGAGCAATGGTTTCAAAAAGACTATTTACATTTCAAATACGATTTAGTGAACTTAAATCATTCACATTTTCAACCAACAGTTAAAACAATGGGCAATGGTTTCCAAAAGACTATTTACATTTAAAACACGATTAAGTGAACTGACAAAAAAACAAATTATCAAGCAGGTGTTAAAACAATGGGCAACGGTTTCAAAATCACTGCTTACATTTCAAACACAATTTAGTGAACTGAAATCATTCACATTTTCAAGCAGGTGTTAATGCAATGGACAATGGTTTCAAAATGACTTTGCATTTAAAACACAATTTAGTGAACTGAAATCCTTCACATTTTAAAGGAGGTGTTAAAAAAATGGTCAATGGTTTCAAAAAGACTATTTACATTTCAAACACAATTTAATGAACTTAAGTCATTTACATTTTCAACCAGCATTTGAAACAATGGGGAATGTTTCCAATAAAGACTATTTACATTTAAAACACGATTGAGTGAACTGATAAAAAAACCATTTTGAAGCAAACAGTTTAAACAATGGGCAATGGTTTCAAAAAATACTTTTTACACTTCAACAAGATATAGTGAATTCAGATCATTCACATTTTTAAGCAGCAGTAATGACAATGGGCAATGGTTTCAAAACGACTATTTACATATGCAACACGGTTGAGTGAACTCAAATCATTTACATTTTCAAGCAGGTGTTAAAACAATGGGCAGTGTTTTCGAAATGACTATTTACATTTCAAACACTAGTAGGGAACTCAAATCATTTACATTTTCAAGCAGCAGTTAAAACTATGGACAATGGTTTCAAAAAGAGTATAAACATTTCAAACACTAGTAGGTAACTAAAATCATTCACATTTGCAAGCAGCAGTTAAAACAATGAGCAATGGTTTAAAAAAGACTATTTACATTTCAAACACGATGTAATGAACTCCAATCTTTCACATTTTGAAGCATTTCAAACAAGATTAGGGAAATAAAATCAGTCACATTTCAATCAGCTGTTCAAAAACATTATTAATCATTCAGCTTTTCAAGCAGCCATAATAACAAAAAACAAAAACCAATCGTTTCAAAAAGACTATTTACATTTCAAACACGACAAAGTGATCTCAAATTATTCACCTTTTTGCATCACGCGTTTAAAACAAATGAACAATGGTTTCAAAAAGACTATTTACATTTCAAACAAGATTAGGGAAATAAATTCAGACACATTTCAATCAGCCATTAAAACACTTGACAATGGTTTAAAAAAGACTATTTACATTTCAAACACAATTTAGTGAACTCAAATCATTCACCTTTTCAAGCAGCCGTTAAAACACTGCACGATGGTTTCAAAAAGACTATTTACATTTCAAACATGATAAAGTAAACTCAAATCATTCACCTTTTCCATCAAGAGTTTAAAACAAATCAACAATGGTTTCAAAAAGACTATTTACATTTTAAACATGATAAAGTGAACTAAAATCATTCAACTTTTCAAGCAGCCGTTAAAAACAATAGACAATGGTTTCAAAAAGGATATTTACACTTCAAACACGATAAAGTAAACTCTAATCATTCACCTTTTCCATCACGCGTTTAAAACAAATGAACAATGGTTTCAAAAAGACTATTTACATTTCAAACATGATAAAGTGTACTCAAATCATTCACCTTTAAGCAGGCGTAATAACAAACAAAAAAATGATTTCAAGAAGACTATCTACATTTCAAACAAGATTAGGGAAATAAAATCAGACACATTTCAATCAGCCATTAAAACACCTGACAATGGTTTCCGAAAGTATATTAACATTTCAAACACGATTAAGTGAACTCACCACCTTTAAGCAGGCGTAATAAAAAAAAAAGAAAATGATTTCAAGATGACTATTAACACATCAAAAATGATAAAGGAAATTCAAATCATTTACCTTGTTCAAGCAGCTGTTCAAAACAATGGATAATGGTTTAAAAAAAGACTATCTACATTTCAAAGAAGATTAGGGAAATAAAATCAGACACATTTCAATCAGCCATTAAAACACTTGACAATGGTTTCAAAAAGACTATTTACATTTCAAACACAATTTAGTGAATTCAAATCATTCAACTTTTCAAGCAGCCGTTGAAACACTGGACGATGGTTTCAAAAAGACTATTTACATTTCAAACACGATTAAGTGAACTAAAATCATTCACCTTTTCAAGCAGCCGTTAAAAACAATAAACAATGGTTTCAAAAAGGGTATTACAATTCAAACACGATAAAGTAAACTCAAATCATTCACCTTTTCCATCACGCGTTTAAAACAAATGAACAATGGTTTCAAAAAGACTATTTACATTTCAAACACGATTAAGTGAACTAAAATCATTCACCTTTTCAAGCAGCCGTTAAAAACAATGAACAATGGTTTCAAAAAGACTATTTACAATTCAAACACGATAAAGTAAACTCAAATCATTCACCTTTTCCATCAAAGTTTAAAACAAATGAACAATGGTTTCCAAAAGACTATTTACATTTCAAACACGATAAAGTGAACTCAAATCATTCACCTTTTCCATCACGCGTTTAAAACAAATGAACAATGGTTTCAAAAAGACTATTTTACATTTCAAACATGATAAAGTAAACTCAAATCATTCACCTTTTCCATCACGCGTTTAAAACAAATGAGATGGTTTCAAAAAGACTATTTACATTTCAAACACGATAAAGTGAACTCAAATCATTCACCCATTACATCACGCGTTTAAAACAAATGAACAATGGTTTCCAAAAGACTATTTACATTTCAAACACGATAAAGTGTACTCAAACCATTGAATCTGAAACTTGGACTTTGGCACTTTAAATAAGCCTCGTATATGCGATGCAGCATGGAAGAAGTTGATAATCATAGAGAAACTGGATTGATTTTAAGGCTATTTAATCAACAGGAATTTGCAATAGCACCATGTTGTGATAACTATAATATGTTTGTATAGTGTCCAACGAAATTTGCAATTTTCCGCGTACATATACATGGTCAATGAGGGTATCTCCATCAGTTGTTGGGTTATGCAATATTTGCACGAATCCAAATTGTTTCATGAACATCTGTATTGCTGAATTAGATTTTAGAATGTCTTCATTAAAATCTCCCAGAACTATTGTTGATCCGTCGTCTTGTGGTATGGCTACAAGAAGCCGTTGTAACTGTTCCAAGAATATAGATGTTGTATATGATTCTGGTCTATAAATGACAACTATGTTGGTTTTGATATTTTCAATTCTCAAACCAACACATTCAATATTACAAGATTCAAATGTTAATTGAGTATACTGCTGCTGATTTCGAACATAAATACCAACACCACCATATTTTTTGTTGCTGAGGTCTTCAAAAATACCTTTTGCTGATGAATATGAGGAAGATCTTGGTTTATGTATCAGATTGAAATTGGTTAGATTCGGTGAAACAGAATTTGATTCCATCCAGGTCTCTGTCAAACAAATAAAATTCACATTTTGAATATCACTATTTGCCTGCAGGTCTTCAATATGTGGAATTAACCCTTGAATATTATGTAGCAATATACGTAATTGATTTCGCTTAAAGTTCTGATCATAATGTTGTTCGACTAAATACTTAGGCATCCTTTGTAGTGCAGTTGATATCTGCTCAGTGCAGTAGATCTTGTCTTCATCCAGGTCTTGTAAAAGAAGACCATCTTTTGATTTCACACGACTGAGAGCAACATAAGCCATTCCAGCAGCAAAAATGTTCTTCATTGAGATAACTGCTTTGTCAGTGGTTATTCCCTGTACTTTATGGGTAGTGCAGGCCCATGCTAACTGTAATGGAAATTGATATCTGACGGCGTTTTTCCTCAAGCTTTCTTCAATTGGTGTAATGTCAATTGGTTTATGTTCTGTTGCGTGTGAGGATAATGTATGTTTCCGTCCAATGTTTTTATTGTCAAACAGCACTTTAATAGCATGCGGCAATACGGAACCTTTTTGGCCAGGTAATATGCTAATGACAGTTCCAATAGCTCCATTGACTAAACCTATTGTAATATCAACATTTCTTGTAAGCATTACTCGGGCATTTGGTCCAATATGCAACTGTGCTGGTAAATAGTCATGTGAACTGTCATATGGTGCAGGTCTGAGGATAAGCTCACCTGTCTGCGGATTTCTGTCGTAATCCTGTGCCATAATGGTTTCTGTTTGTTGACAGACTTTGTCTATCATCTTGCTGTTGTGAGAATCAATCTCTTTGTTAGTAGCAAAAATGTGCAAACTATCTAAAGGAACTGAATGCTGCATACAAGATTTTAATACAGATAGATCATGAGGGAGCAGATGCTCAGTTTTTTTCTTGACACGTAACCTATTTAATAACTGAGCAAATTCGGAGTCCTCCTTCTGTCGCATGATCTGATTTAATTCTACTAGTGAAAAATTTAAACTCCATAATGGGAAAAAGTGTTCTGGTCTAAGGTCATAGAGACACTTTTGTTTCACAGGTGGAAGCTGGTAGAAATCTCCAACTGCAATAACACATATGTTCCCAAATAGAGCATTTCCACTTTGCTTGATTTGACGAAGTCGCTCACTGATATACAGGAGGACACGTTGGCCGACCATGGATATTTCGTCAATAATCAATATTTGGAGGTTCTGAAGTTTAACACGAAGCTTGTTTATTTCATCATCTCGTTTATAAATATAAGGAAACGGCAGTGATTTTGAAAGTGAAAACGCTTGATGAAGAGTTGTTCTACCAATGTTGAAAGCAGCAGTTGCTGTTGGTGCAGTGATAAGGACAACAATATCATCTGGATTTGGTGCATGCGGGGACAAAATTTTGTTTGCTTCATAAGACAAACACTTAATTAAATGGCTTTTACCTGTACCAGCACCCCCATTGATGAAAATTTTAAAAGGGTCTGGATTTTTGCCATTTACTTTATCTAGGCACCACTGTCTAATCTGATAAAACACCCTTTTTTGTTCTATATTTAGTTGTTGCAATAGGTGTTGTATTTGCTGACCGGTAAATATGCTTTGCCTGATTTCAAAATCCGTTCCTTTTTTGCCCTTTTTGTTTAAAATGTCTAAATCGGGTATTTCTAAACCATCTTCATCATCAAGGTGTTCTTTCTTAACCTGTGTTTCTAATCGTTCAGCCTCGGATTCTGGAGCAATCAATGCCCATGCGTCTTCAAGTGGTCCTTGCTTGTCTAATAAGTCCTGTGCTTCATCTAATTCCTCTGCATTTTTTTCAAATATATGTCTGTTTGATTCAACAATAGTCTTAACTTGTTGTGGTTCTTTTGATGAATCAAGAGAAACTGCTCCATACAAATACATATCCTGATAGGTTTTAAATTTGAGAGGTTTTAACTGGTCATCAATTCTATGGGGTAAAAAAAGTTGTAGACTTGATCTAAAATATAACTCCGGACTCTTGTTTTTGGAAAATCTTGGATATGCTACAACGGCCGACTCTGTTCGAGAATGTTTTCGAATGTATCCAAGATCATTCTGCAGTTGAAATACATATTGTGAAGGTTTTTTTGGAATTTGTGAAGCTGTCAGAACCCGGTAATCAGATGAAAATGAAGCATAACAGAGAATATTAAACTGTAAGGTGACTGGGCGAGCCTTATATTTATCATACAACGAATTCATCCATATACTGTCATCCGACTGATTGGCCTTCATTTGTATGATATTGAGTGGCAAGCTCATTTTCACTTGATTGTCACCTACAGGAAGAAACTGAACCTTTCTTGATGACTCTTTCAAATGAAGACCACATGCCCTATAAGTAGCCTCTTGTGCGCTTACTTCCCGCTGGCGGAAGTAAGCGCCTCCTATTTTCTTCATGGCATCCTGTGCATCACAGTTACCTTCTGCTGCTTCTGTTCTTGCATTTTCTAAGACTAAGCCCATTTCTCTTTCTGCTTTTGAAATATAGGAAATGATGTACATAACACATGAATAAGCATCAGTTATGTACTGCAGATCCATATTTGCATTCCAACAACGTAGTAAGGTAGGGTTATACTGATTGATCCATATATCAGCTGGTGTACGTCTTAAAGTAACAGTAGTTCGCTTTGTTAGAACGTTTGATGCAGTTTCGAATTCCTCCTGAGTTATTCCAGCTTCAATAAACAGGTTTTGTGTTGTTATATTTTCTATATTGGAATTGTTGATAGTTGTCCATAGCTTAAGTAGTATGTCTTTTGCAAAGGAAAGTGTTTCTTTTGACGGTTTTGGTCCCGTTTGATTTGGGGAACGAGAAATAAAAGTATTTTCGGAAGGGGGTCGGGGGAAATTAAACCTGCATTTAGTCCCTTTTTTGGCACATGATTTAGAGTGAGTTTTGCTGTGCTGCTGTACGCTGCTTACTATTTCGTTTAATTCAGGGTCAGCAGATTTACCAGGTAGATCACAAGTTACATACCTGTCAACAAAATCACATACTGCCTTGTCATCTTGTGTGTCAAGTATAGGCGCATCTTTAATCCAAAATAGGCAATGGGCATGTGGAGAGCCGCGTTGTTGGAACTCAATCCTATGAAAATGGTCCTTAATATTACCAATTACATTTTTTTTTTATTATAATTTCTTTAAGGAATGTATTAAATCGATGATCAAACATCACAGCGCTCATTACTGGGTTATACTGTAATAGTTCTGATTTACCAGTCCAGTCCAGATCCTCCAAAGATTGTGTGCTTTTTTGTTGCTCAAGAAGTACTTGGAGTGTTTCTTTCCATCTTAAGTCAGCCGCAGAGAAGGTTGCAAACCAGGTAGGTATTCCTAGTTGGCGTATACTGGCCATTAAATCACGGAGGGTTGCCTGCCAATATGGAGGTGTACCTCTGATTGGTGTCATAAATTTATATCCTTGATCAGTTGTTAACAGTCTTTTAAGTTGGTTTTTATCTGTAAGCATTCTTGCTGTAATGATATTTCCCGTCTTATCTTTTCCACTACTTTTGCGCAATGCTATTGAGACTTTTGATATGACCTGCTCAAGTTCTGAAAGGTACTGAGCATAGAATATGTATGATGTGTCACTGGAAAATCGAGTGTCAGCGTTAAAAAGGCGAGCATGGAAATATCTTGATCTTGTTAGTGAAACTAGTCTCTTTGCATCATATGATCCAAAAGATCCCTCGGGAAATTGAACAGGAAATGACATTGCTTCGTTGCCATGTTCTTGCAACATGCTGACAGGTGTATTGCCTTCACCTGGAGCAACACAAAAAATGTCATCGAAATGTTGGTCGAGAATTTCCTGTCCTAAATCAACAGCTTGAAGGCAAGTGTCTGAGGGTAAGCCTCTGTCTTTAAATGAAATGTCTTCATCGTCGTGCTTTTTGTCATCTTCATCATGTTCTTCTGCTAAAACTTCAGTAAGTTCTGCCTCTTCAGTAACTAGATCTTTAAAATCTGAAGGAATATGTTCTGTCCATTTGTCATTCAGTAATGTATCATGATAATATGGATTGTTTTGCTGTAAATATTCCAATCCTTTGCATATTTTCTTTCGACTAACAAATTCATACTGACAATAGCCTTTGTATTGGAGTTTCCTTTTAAGTTTGCATCTGATGAGTTCAGCTTCATTTTCAGATCTAGGAAGAACATTGGTGGTCTTCTCAATGTCAGTTGGAATTGAAACACATGGACCTATAAATCCTCGCTGGTTTCCTTTTGGTAGCTGTATAATTTTCATGAAGGGAATCCTTACTTACTTGTTTTTCCAACTTATTTAAGGAGTTAAGTTGATCTGGAATATGTGGCAATTGTAGACCATTGGCAAAGGCATCGACTGGCATTTGTCCTTTCAGAAGGTGGTAATGACAGGTAAAACAAATCCATTGTTTGTGATATATGGTTTCACAGCTGCTTTGACATTGATCGGAACAAGTGGTATGGAATTGCTGAGTTATGCATTGATTTGCCATTGCTATGCTTTTATCACCTTTTTTTGAGTATTTTAGTTTGTCACATACAACAACCTGTTTTCTGAACTTAAACTTGTGACAAACTGAACATACATATCTTGGCCCATCTCTAACTTGCTGTCGAAAATAATTTGCAATATCATCACGATTCTGTTTTTTGTTTAAACGTCTCTGTAGTATCATGGATGTCTTTTTTTGTCGTATCATTATCTCATATTTGTACTGTTCACGTAGTCTACGTTTGTATTTTTCTCTGAGAAGCACATTCTGTCTATACCTCAATCGAGTCAAAGTCTTTCTCTGTTCTCGGAATGTTCTATCAAAAGCATACTTGTGTCTACTTGCTTTACTCATTGCTTTTTGAAATTGTATATTCAATCTGTATTTCGTTTTACTTCTTTCTTTCACTGTTTGTTGAAATTGTATATTCAATCTGTATTTCGTTTTACTTCTTTCTTTCACTGTTTGTTGAAATTCTTCATTTGCATGGTACTTGGATTTACTTCTGTCTCTCACTGCTTGTTTGAATTGTTTATTCACGTGATATTTGGTTATACTTCTTTCTTTCAAGGTAGTTTGGAATGGTTTATTCAAATGATATTTAGTTTTGCTCCTTTCTTTCACTTCTCGTTGAAAATCTGCATTAGACTGGTATTTCTTTTTACTTCTATCCTTTACTTCTTCCTTGAACTTGGTATCAGACTGGTATTTCTTTTTACTTCTATCCTTCACTTCTTCCTTGAACTTGGTATCAGACTGATATTTCTTATTACTTCTATCCCTCACTTCTTGCTGGAATTTTTTATCCTGTCTATATTTCGTTTTACTTTGATCTATCTTTTCTTGTTTATTTTGTAGATCTAAATTGTATTTCTCTTCACTGTATGCTTTTTTGTGTTGTCTGTAAGAAACGTTTTCAGTATACATTTTCTGCCATTTTGTGTCATAAAGATCCTCATCAACAGATTGTGACGTTTCACAGGGAATTTCAAGCTGCTTTTTTAAATTTCTTTGCTTCCTTTTTCGTTCTTTGTCTTTTTCTCTAGACATTCTTGTAGATTTGTTTTGCTTACTCTTCTTTTGAGGTTTCGAACATTTTTCTATGTTTGATGTAATTCTACTGACAACAAGCTCTTCTTCAGATTTTTGCTGTAATTCCCGTTCGTCAACCAAGTCTTTGAATGGCAGGTTAAAATCACGAATGATAGTAGACTGATAACATACTTCGTCTTTAAGTGCTGATACAGCCTTGTTGAGTTTATACTTGTCAGATGTATGTAAAGTAGAATAACTACAACTGCTTATAGATTCAGTTTTATTATCATGATATTCTAATGGCAAGTGAAATTCCTGTACATATTGAGAATGTAACAATATTTCATCCTTCAGAGTGTGTATACTTTGTTGCAAATCCATATCAGTGGTTTGCATTTAATAAACAAGTGTTCTCTACAGAGAGTTTTGATTGTTTTTAAAATGATATTAATGTTACAATAAATAGTTACTGATCATATATAGTATGATTCAGCAACAACAAAAAACCTTAAACTGCAAGCTATCTGGTTTTTACTCTAAAGACGCTTTTGTTTTCATGCATGTTTCATAAATTTTAAGTTGTATAAATTTCAAGATTTACAAAAAATTATTTGATCTTACCCATCCTCACTGAACGTGGTTGTGTATTTTAAACATCCTGTTCAGCCAAACAGATGACAAGGATTGTACGGTCTTACAGAGGGCGATGAAAGTGGCAATAATAAAATCTCCCATTATGATTAGACGTCTGTGAACTTATACTTCCTATATAGCCAAACAGACGAGAGTTTTACATCTTTCGGAAGAGAATCAACTTGATAACAATTCAAAATTAAATTCCTCATTCTGACCAGACGTGGCTATGTATTTAAAACATCCGATACAGCCTAACAGAGAAGGGTTTTACATCCTAACGTTTAAAGGTGCAAAGTGACAACAATTAAATTCCCCGTTCTGACCAGATGTTGCTGTGTATTTTAAGCATCCCGTACAGCCAAACAGACGACAAGAATTTCACGTCTTTACCGAGGAGGACAAAAGTGACAACAATTTAAATCCTTATTGTGACTTGACATGGCTATGTATTTTAAGCATCCCGTACAGCCAAACAGACGAAGAGAATATAAGTTTTCTAGAGGAAGAGGATAAAAGTGACAATTGAATTCCCCATTTTGACTAGACGGTGCTGTGTATTTTAGGCATCCCCCTACAGCCAAACAGACAACAAGGGTATCACGTCCATACAGAGCACGATCAAAGTGACACTAAATTAAATCTCCCATTCTGATTAGACGTGGCTGTGTACTTATACATCCCATACAGCCAAACAAACGACAAGGGTTTATTTTCCCATGATGGAGGATCAACGTGATAACAATTAAATTCCCCATTCTAAGCAGACGTAGCTGTGTATTGAAAGCATACTGTACAGCCAAACGGACAAGGATTTTACATCGTATAACCAAACAGACAAGGGTTTTACATCGTAAAACCAAACAGACAAGGGTTTTACATCCTAACTCTTAAAGGTGCAATGTGACAACAATTAAATTACCTGTTCTGACGAAACGTGTCTGTGTATTTTAAGCATCCCATACAGCCAAACAGACGACAAGAATTTAACGTCTTTACGCAGGAGGACCACAGCCAAACAGACGACGAGAATATAAGTTTTCTAAAGGAAGAGGATAAAAGTGACAATTGAATTCCCCATTTTGACTAGACGGTGCTGTGTATTTTAGGCATCCCCCTACAGCCAAACAGACAACAAGGGTATCACGTCCATACAGAGCACGATCAAAGTGACACTAAATTAAATCTCCCATTCTGATTAGACGTGGCTGTGTACTTATACATCCCATACAGCCAAACAAACGACAAGGGTTTATTTTCCCATGATGGAGGATCAACGTGATAACAATTAAATTCCCCATTCTAAGCAGACGTAGCTGTGTATTGAAAGCATACTGTACAGCCAAACGGACAAGGATTTTACATCGTATAACCAAACAGACAAGGGTTTTACATCCTAACTCTTAAAGGTGCAATGTGACAACAATTAAATTACCTGTTCTGACGAAACGTGTCTGTGTATTTTAAGCATCCCATACAGCCAAACAGACGACAAGAATTTAACGTCTTTACGCAGGAGGACCACAGCCAAACAGACGACGAGAATATAAGTTTTCTAAAGGAAGAGGATAAAAGTGACAATTGAATTCCCCATTTTGACTAGACGGTGCTGTGTATTTTAGGCATCCCCCTACAGCCAAACAGACAACAAGGGTATCACGTCCATACAGAGCACGATCAAAGTGACACTAAATTAAATCTCCCATTCTGATTAGACGTGGCTGTGTACTTATACATCCCATACAGCCAAACAGACGACAAGGGTTTATTTTACCATGATGGAGGATCAACGTGATAACAATTAAATTCCCCATTCTAAGCAGACGTAGCTGTGTATTGAAAGCATACTGTACAGCCAAACGGACAAGGATTTTACATCGTATAACCAAACAGACAATGGTTTTACATCGTATAACCAAACAGACAAGGGTTTTACATCCTAACTCTTAAAGGTGCAATGTGACAACAATTAAATTACCTGTTCTGACGAAACGTGTCTGTGTATTTTAAGCATCCCATACAGCCAAACATACGACAAGAATTTAACGTCTTTACGCAGGAGGACCAAAGTGACAACAATAGAATTCCTCATCCTGACTAGACATGGCTGTCTTTTAATCATCCCGTACAGCCAAACAACCGACAAGAATTACTTTGTAAATAAGGAGGACCAAGGTGACAACAGTAAAGTCCTCATTCTGACCAGACGTGGCTATGTATTTAAAACATCCGATACAGCCTAACAGAGAAGGGTTTTACATCCTAACGTTTAAAGGTGCAAAGTGACGACAATTAAATTCCCCGTTCTGACCAGATGTTGCTGTGTATTTTAAGCATCCCGTACAGCCAAACAGACGACAAGAATTTCACGTCTTTACCGAGGAGGACAAACGTGACAACAATTTAAATCCTTATTGTGACTTGACATGGCTATGTATTTTAAGCATACCGTACAGCCAAACAGACGACGAGAATAAAAGTTTTCTAAAGGAAGAGGATAAAAGTGACAAGTGAATTCCCCATTTTGACTAGACGGTGCTGTGTATTTTAGGCATCCCCCTACAGCCAAACAGACAACAAGGGTATCACGTCCATACAGAGCACGATCAAAGTGACACTAAATTAAATCTCCCATTCTGATTAGACGTGGCTGTGTACTTATACATCCCATACAGCCAAACAGACGACAAGGGTTTATTTTCCCATGATGGAGGATCAACCTGATAAGAATTAAATTCCCCATTCTAAGCAGACGTAGCTGTGTATTGAAAGCATACTGTACAGCCAAACGGACAAGGGTTTTACATCGTATAACCAAACAGACAAGGGTTTTACATCCTAACTCTTAAAGGTGCAATGTGACAACAATTAAATTACCTGTTCTGACGAAACGTGTCTGTGTATTTTAAGCATCCCATACAGCCAAACAGACGACAAGAATTTAACGTCTTTACGCAGGAGGACCACAGCCAAACAGACGACGAGAATATAAGTTTTCTTAAGGAAGAGGATAAAAGTGACAAGTGAATTCCCCATTTTGACTAGACGGTGCTGTGTATTTTAGGCATCCCCCTACAGCCAAACAGACAACAAGGGTATCACGTCCATACAGAGCACGATCAAAGTGACACTAAATTAAATCTCCCATTCTGATTAGACGTGGCTGTGTACTTATACATCCCATACAGCCAAACAGACGACAAGGGTTTATTTTACCATGATGGAGGATCAACGTGATAACAATTAAATTCCCCATTCTAAGCAGACGTAGCTGTGTATTGAAAGCATACTGTACAGCCAAACGGACAAGGATTTTACATCGTATAACCAAACAGACAATGGTTTTACATCGTATAACCAAACAGACAAGGGTTTTACATCCTAACTCTTAAAGGTGCAATGTGACAACAGTTAAATTACCTGTTCTGACGAAACGTGTCTGTGTATTTTAAACATCCCATACAGCCAAACATACGACAAGAATTTAACGTCTTTACGCAGGAGGACCACTGTGTATTGAAAGCATACTGTACAGTCAAAAGGACAAGGATTTTACATCGTATAACCAAACAGACAAGGGTTTTACATCGTATAACCAAACAGACAAGGGTTTTACATCGTATAATCAAACAGACAAGGGTTTTACATCCTAACTCTTAAAGGTGCAATGTGACAACAATTAAATTACCTGTTCTGACGAAACGTGTCTGTGTATATTAAGCATCCCATACAGCCAAACAGACGACAAGAATTTAACGTCTTTACGCAGGAGGACCAAAGTGACAACAATAAAATTCCTCATCCTGACTAGACATGGCTGTGTATTTTAATCATCCCGTACAGCCAAACAACCGACAAGAGTTGAACTTTGTAAAGAAGGAGGACCAAGGTGACAACAGTAAAGTCCTCATTCTGACAAAACGTGGCTATGTATTTAAAACATCCGATACAGCCTAACAGAGAAGGGTTTTACATCCTAACGTTTAAAGGTGCAAAGTGACGACAATTAAATTCCCCGTTCTGACCAGATGTTGCTGTGTATTTTAAGCATCCCGTACAGCCAAACAGACGACAAGAATTTCACGTCTTTACCGAGGAGGACAAAAGTGACAACAATTTAAATCCTTATTGTGACTTGACATGGCTATGTATTTTAAGCATACCGTACAGCCAAACAGACGACGAGAATAAAAGTTTTCTAAAGGAAGAGGATAAAAGTGACAATTGAATTCCCCATTTTGACTAGACGGTGCTGTGTATTTTAGGCATCCCCCTACAGCCAAACAGACAACAAGGGTATCACGTCCATACAGAGCACGATCAAAGTGACACTAAATTAAATCTCCCATTCTGATTAGACGTGGCTGTGTACTTTTACATCCCATACAGCCAAACAGACGACAAGGGTTTATTTTCCCATGATGGAGGATCAACCTGATAAGAATTAAATTCCCCATTCTAAGCAGACGTAGCTGTGTATTGAAAGCATACTGTACAGTCAAAAGGACAAGGATTTTACATCGTATAACCAAACAGACAAGGGTTTTACATCGTATAACCAAACAGACAAGGGTTTTACATCGTATAATCAAACAGACAAGGGTTTTACATCCTAACTCTTAAAGGTGCAATGTGACAACAATTAAATTACCTGTTCTGACGAAACGTGTCTGTGTATATTAAGCATCCCATACAGCCAAACAGACGACAAGAATTTAACGTCTTTACGCAGGAGGACCAAAGTGACACCAATAAAATTCCTCATCCTGACTAGACATGGCTGTGTATTTTAATCATCCCGTACAGCCAAACAACCGACAAGAGTTGAACTTTGTAAAGAAGGAGGACCAAGGTGACAACAGTAAAGTCCTCATTCTGACAAAACGTGGCTATGTATTAAAAACATCCGATACAGCCTAACAGACAAGGGTTTTACATCCTAACGTTTAAAGGTGCAAAGTGACGACAATAAAATTCCCCGTTCTGACCAGATGTTGCTGTGTATTTTAAGCATCCCGTAAAACCAAACAGACGACAAGAATTTCACGTCTTTACCGAGGAGGACCAAATAAAGGCAACAGTAGTATACCGCTGTTCAAAACTCATAAATCCATGGACAAAAAACAAAATCGGGGTAACAAACTAAAACCGAGGGAAACGCATTAAATATAAGAGAACAACGACATAACACCGAAACGTAACACACATAGAAACGGACCAAGCATCAGACAAAACACCACGAGAATGACAAATATAACATGAAAACCAAATACATGAATTTGGGATAGACAAGTACCGTGCCACGTCTTATCTCAATATCTCAAAAATAAGAGAAAACACAAACGACTCAACGTTAAAATGCAACATACACAGAAACGAACAATAATATAACAATGGCCATATTCCTGACTTGGTACAGGACACTTTAAAAGGGGAATAAAAGTGGTGGGTTGAACCTGGTTTTGTGGCATGCCAAACCTCGCACTTTAATGGCAAAGTTAAATATAACATTGAAATGACAACATAATATTACAGGACTACAATACAAATAAATAGGTGATAACAATTTAATTCCCTATTGTGACTTGACATGGCTATGTATTTTAAGCATCCCGTGCAGCCAAACAGACGACGAGGATATTAGTTTCATAAGGGAAGAGGATAAAAGTGACAATTGAATTCTCCATTTTGACTAGACGGTCCGTGTTTTTTAGGCCTATTACACATATTTGTAAACACCCCTAAAAAAAATGGGCAGGGGTTCCCCTGACCCTGGCTTTCCCGCCAGGTCTGGGGGGCATCTGCCCAATATAATTATGCTGAAAAAGGAGATAAAATGAAGGTTAGTAGATAAAATAACTGTGATCAATGCTGAACAAGAACAATTTTTCCAATTTTAGTTAACATATTTACATGGCTATTGCAAGCAATAGCGGATGTCACCCTTTCCCCCCATTGCCACTAAGCGGCAACCATTTCAAAAACTTTTAACATTGAATGCACATATTTGCATGGCTAAATAAAATCTGTAAATTTTCAGTACATTTAGATCATTTTTAAAAACATGACATTTTTGCTGTTTACATGGCAACGGTAGCCATTTTGAAAATTTCAAAGTCGAAAGTCTCATCTATACATGCCAGTTTACAATAATATTAAGTTTCATTAAGTTTGGAGCATTTCGAAAATATTTGACATTTTTGCAGTTTCCATGGCAACGGTAGCCATTTTGGAAATTCCAACTTCAAAAGTCTCATGCAGACTTGACAGTCTACAATCATATGAAGTTTCATCAATTTTAAGGCATTTTGAAATTTTTGAAATTTTTGACATTTGTGATGGTTCCTATGGCAACAGAGACCATTCCCAAAATTTAATGGCATATACCACATTGGTACATGGGAGGTTCCATACCATCAAAGTTTCGATCCATTTGGCCTACCATTTTAAGAAAGTTAATGCCACTTTAAGGTTTTTGGACCATTTTGACCTGTTTTGCATTGTTTCCATGGTAACGGCAGACATTTTCGAAATTCCAACGCCAAATTCAACCTCTACCAATGTTGCTCATCGTTACTGTGAAGTTTCATAAAATTTGGAGCATTTCCATATTTTTGAAATTTTTGATGTAGTATCCATGGCAACATAGCAGTTCCAATGATTGCCAAAATCATCCCAAAGCAGTATTTAGTGGGCACCTACATTGTATTAAAATCTAAAGATTTTAAGGTAAAGCATTCTCAAACAATTCACCTTACTCCAAAATTATATTTTTTCACCATTTTTCCGTTTCCATGGTGATGGCAGCCATTTTTTAGTTCCAAAAGTTGCACTGCAACTGGAAAGGCAGGGTTCCTTGTTATAGTGCACCATCATTCAGATTGGTTCCTTTGGCTCTGAGAAAACTGCCGGACAAAATTAGGTGGAAGAATAATAATAATAATAATAATAACTAGATTTGCGATTGCAAGCAATAGCGGATGGCACCCTTCCCCTATTGCCAGGTGAGCGGTAGCCATGGTTACGGCGGCCATTTTGGAAATTCCAAACTCAAAAGTCAAGTCTACATTAGCTGAGCAACATTTGTTATAAGTTTCAATAAATTTGAAGCATTTCGAAGTTTTTTGTATTTTTGCTGTTTCCATGGTAACGGCGGCCATTTTGAATATTCCAATGTCAAACCCCCGCTGCAATTTTTTCCCTCCACAATCATATACCATTTAATGTCTCTAGAATAAATTAAACATTGATGTTCTAGAATGTTCTGTGAAAATTCAAAATTTTGACATTTTTGCATTGTTTCCATGGTAACAAGAGCGATTTTGGAAATTCCAACGTCAAATTCCACATTTTCCAATGTTGCTCATCGTTACTGTGAAGTTTTATAAAGTTTGGAACATTTTGAGATTTTTGAATTTTTTGGAGTAGTTTCCATGGCAACATAGTAGTTCCAATGAGTGCCAAAATCATCCAACACCTGTATATAGTGGGCACCTACATTGTATTAAAATATAATGATTCTGAGTTAAATAGTATCCTAATAGTTCACCAAAACAAAAAACTGATTTTTTTCACATTTGTTTCGTTTCCATGGTAACGGCAGCCATCTTGACGGTGCCATACCCAGTTCGCAAAACTTCGTATGCTGGGTAACATTATGGTATAGTTCCATCAACATTGGATTATACAGTGCCAAGATATGGACTGGACAAAAAGCGTGGAAGAAAAATAAAAATAATAAGAAAAAAAGAAACGTAGAATAACAATACGTCACCCCAACTCCGTTGAGGGTGCCATAATAATAATAGTGAAAAAGAAACAGAGGAATAGCAATATGTCACCCGACATTGTCGATCGGGTGACATAACTAGATTTGCCATTGCAAGCAATAGCGGATGGCACCCTTTCCCCATTGCCAGGCCAGCGGCAGCCATTTAGAAAATTTTTGCTGTTTCCATGGCAACGGCGGCCATTTTGAAAATTCGAAACTCAAAAGTTAAGTCTACATAAGCTAGGCAAAATTTGTTATAAGTTTCATTAAATTTAAAGCATTTTGAAGTTTTTCATAATTTTGCTGTTCCCATGGTAACGGCGGCCATTTAGAATATTCCAAAGTCAAACCCCCGCTGCAACTTTTTCCCTCCATAATCATATATACCATCCTTTACCATTTAATGTCTCTAGAATAAATTTACCATTGATGTTCTGGAATGTTCTGTGAAAATTCAAAGTTTTGACCTTTTTGCATTGTTTTCATGGTAACAACAGATATTTTGGAAATTCCAACGCCAAATTCCACATCTTCCAATGTTGCTCATCGTTACTGTGAAGTTTCATTAAGTTTTGAGCATTTTGATATTTTTGAAATTTTTGGTTTAGTTTCCATGGCAACATAGTAGGTCCAATGTGTGCCAAAATCACCCAACACCTGTATATAGTGGGCACCTACATTGTATTAAAATATGATGATTCTGAGTGTAAGCATATTCAAACAGTTCACCAAAACAAAAAACAGAAATTTTTCACATTTGTTTCGTTTCCATGGCAACGGCAGCCATCTTGATGATGCCATACCTCACTGCACTATTCAATGTGGTGGTCAACATTATGGTATAGTTCCATCAATATTGTTTAAGCCAATTCTGAGAAATAGTATGGACAAAAAAGTGTGGAAGAATAAATATAATAAAAATAAGACAAAAAGAAACGAACAATAACAATATGTCACCCCAACTCCGTTGAGGGTGCCATAATAATAATAATAAGAAAAAAAAGAAACGTAGAATAACAATACGTCACCCCAACTCCGTTGAGGGTGCCATAATAATAACTAGATTTGTAATTGCTAGCAATAACGGATGGCACCCTCGTCCCCCCATTGCCAGGCGAGCGGCAGCCATTTTGAAAATTCCAAAGTCAAAGAGTGCATCTACACCTGCAAGTTATCATTTTTGCTAAATTTCATTAAGTTTGAAGCATTTTGAAATTTTGGACAATTTTGCTGTTTCCATGGTTACGGCGGCCATTTTGGAAATTCTAACTTCAAAATGCAACTCTGCACATGCCAGTTACTATTCCTATAAAGTTTCATCCAGTTTGCAGCACTTAATTTTTTTTTGAAATTTTGAACATTTGTGCTGCAACCATGGTTACAGTAGATAATTCCAAAATTCTAAAAACAGACATCTCATTGCCACATGTCATGTTATATATCAATACAGTTTCATTTACTTTGGTTCACTACTCTCTGAGAAAATGCTGATTTTATGCATTTTTCCATAGGGTCAATGCAAAACTTGGCCCCAGTTTCCATGACAACGGCGGCCATTTTGAACTATCCATATATTGTCCCCCGCTGCAATTTTTTCCCTCCATAATCATATATACCATTTAATGTCTCTAGAGTAAATTTAACATTGATGTTCTGGAATGTTCTGTGAAAATTCAAAGTTTCGACCTTTTTGCATTGTTTCCATGGTAACAACAGATATTTTGGAAATTCCAACGCCAAATTCCACATCTTCCAATGTTGCTCATCGTTACTGTGAAGTTTCATGAAGTTTGGAGCATTTTGATATTTTTGAAATTTTTGGTGTAGTTTCCATGGCAACATAGTAGGTCCGATGAGTGCCAAAATCATCCAACACCTGTATATAGTGGGCACCTACATTGTATTAAAATATGGTGATTCTGAGTGTAAGCATATTCAAACAGTTCACCAAAACCAAAAACTAGATTTTTTCACATTTGTTCTGTTTCCATGGAAACGGTAGCCATCTTGAACCATTCCATGCTTACTGCAACTCTGCACGTCGGGGTACTTATTATAGTAGAGTTCCATCGACATTGGTCCATTGGATTTCAAGAAATCCCCTGGACAAAATTTGTTGCAAGAAGAAAAATAAGAAAAAAAAGAAACGTAGAATAACTAGACTAAATTTAACATTGATGTTCTGGAATGTTCTGTGAAAATTCAAAGTTTTGACCTTTTTGCATTGTTTCCAAGGTAACAACAGATATTTTGGAAATTCCAACGCCAAATTCCACATCTTCCAATGTTGCTCATCGTTACTGTGAAGTTTCCTGAAGTTTGGAGCATTTTGAGAATTTCGAAATTTTTGGTGTAGTTTCCATGGCAACATAGTAGTTCCAATGATCACCAAAATCATCCAACACCTGTATATAGTGGGCACCTACATTGTATCAAAATATAATGATTCTGAGATAAAGCATATCCAAACAGTTCACCAAAACAAAAAACTGGATTTTTTCACATTTGTTCTGTTTCCATGGTAACGGTAGCCATCTTGAACCATTCCATGCTTCCTGCAACTCTGCACCTGGGGGTCCTTACTATAGTAGAGTTCCATCAACATTGGTCCATTGGATTTCGAGAAATCACCTGGACAAAATTTGTTGCAAGAAGAAAAATAATAATAACTAGAATTGCCATTGCAAGCAATAGCGGATGTCACCCTTCCCCCCATTGCCACTAAGCGGCAGCCATTTCAAAACAACTTAACAGTGAATGCAGATCTATTGATTGCGATATATCTTTCTGTAAATTTTCAGTACAATAAGAGCATTGTCAAAAGTTTCACATTTCTGCTGTTTCCATGGCAACGGCAGCCATTTTGAAAATTCCGAAGTCAAAAGTCTCATCTATACATGCCAGTAAACAATAATATTAAGTTTGATTAAGTTTGGAGCATTTTGAAAATATTTGACATTTCTGCAGTTTCCATGGCAACGGTAGCCATTTTGGAAATTCCAACTTCAAAAGTCTCATGCAGACTTGACAGTCAACAAATATATTAAGTTTCATCAAGTTTGAAGCATTTTGAAGTTTTTGAAATTTTTGACATTTTGGGTGGTTTCTATGGTAACACAGACCATTCCAAATTTTTAATGGCAGATACTCCATTGGTACATGGGAGGGAACATACCATCAGAGTTTCAATGAATTTGACCTACCATTTTAAGGAAGTAAATGCCACTTTTAAGGTTTTTTAAAGCGTTTTGACCATTTTTGCCTTGTTTCCATGGTAACACAAGACATTTTCGAAATTCCAACGCCAAATTGCACATCTACCAATGTTGCTCATCGTTCCTGTGAAGTTTCATTAAATTTGGAGCATTTTGATATTTTGGAAATTTTTGGTGTAGTATCCATGGCAACATAGTAGTTCCAATGAATGCCAAAAATCATCCAAAACAAGTATATAGTGGGCACCTACATTGTATCAAAATATAATGATTCTAAGTCTTAGCATCTCCAAATAATTCCCTAAAACCAAAAAGTGGAATTTTTCACAATTTTTCCGTTTCCATGGTAACGGCAGCCATTTTTAATGGTCCTATGACCTACTGCAACCCGAAATTTTGTGTTCCTCATTATAGTTGACTATCACTAAGATTGGTTCCATTGCCTTCAAAAAATCTGCCGGACAAAAATCATTGGAAGAATAAGAATAATAATAACAAAGAAACGGAGGAAAAGCAATATGTCACCCGACATTGTCGATCGGGTGACATAATAAGAAAAAAAAGAAACGTAGAATAACAATACGTCACCCCAACTCCGTTGAGGGTGCCATAACAATATGTCACCCCAACTCCGTTGAGGGTGCCATAATAAGAAGAAAAAAAAGAAACGTAGAATAACAATACGTCACCCCAACTCCGTTGAGGGTGTCATAATAATAAGAAAAAAAAGAAACGAACAATAACAATATGTCACCCCAACTCCGTTGAGGGTGCCATAAAAATAAAAACAAAAAGAAACGTAGAATAACAATATGTCACCCCAACTCCGTTGAGGGTGCCATAAATAACAATATGTCACCCCAACTCCGTTGAGGGTGCCATAACAACAATAAAATAACTGAGTTAAATACACACATATCTATATATATATACAAGTAAAACTAACTAAGAGTCCCCTGTCCTCACCTCTAAAGACTGTTTTACAAAGGAACCTGTTCTTTTCACTTGGTTTATATTAGAAGGATTTAGTAGGACTACTAGTTTCTGAGTATCAGATAGATTTGGAAACATAGGATTATCTATTGCCATGTCATTAAAAAGTTTTATACGTAAAACATTATAATTTGACAGTAGAGGAGAAAGTGATTTTCATCTTCTAATGTTTTACAAGTTGGACATGTTCTATTGTCTCGAGGTATTTTTAGATATCTGCCCTTCTCAATGAGCAAATTATGGTTTATATAAGTGTAAGCTCTGACTACTAGGCTTAATATAGTCTTTATATAAGTGTAAGCTCTGACTACTAGGCTTAAGATACCCTTTATATAAGTGCTCTGACTACTAGGCTTAAGATAGCCTTTATATAAGGGCTCTGACTACTAGGCTTAAGATAGCCTTTATATAAGTGTAAGCTCTGACTAATATGCTTAAGATAGCCTTGGGGTCTTACAGTCCATCATCAGTTGTAAATGACCAAAGCACATGGGTAGATAATGAGTAGGTGCAGTGTCATATAGGTCCCAATATTATGAATATACTTTCCATGAAACGCATAGAATGAAATAAGGCTATCTTAAGCATATTAGTCAGAGCTTACACTTATATAAGAAGTATGTCCAGTGCACGATGTTTTGTCGATATTGTCAACATCGCAATGTCAACTTTATATAAGAAGTATGTCCAGTGCACGATGTTTTGTCGATATTGTCAACATTGCAATGTCAACTTTATAGTGTCGTTATTGTGTTAACATTGTATCCTATCTTTATGTTCTGTACCTTTGTCACATCGTATATTCCTGATGTTAACAATTCGTGTCAACATCGTGTTTATGTTGTATATCGACTCTATAACTTTCTGTTTACATCGTTGAAATCGTATACATCGTGATGTTGACAATATCGTTTTTACATTGTCAACATTGTATAAATGTTGTGAACCTAGTCTTAATCTTTGTGTTTACATCGTTCACATCGTATACATCGTGAAGATAACAATATCGTGTCAACATCGTGTTTATGTTGAATATAGAGTCCATACCTTTCTGTTTACATCGTTCACATCGTATACATCGTGATGTTGTCAATATAGTTTTTACATCGTCAACATCGTATAGATGTTGTGAACCAAGTCTTTACCTTTGTGTTTACATCGTTCACATCGTATACATCGCAATGTTTACAATATCGTGTCAACATAATGTTTATGTTGAATATAGAGTCCATACCTTTCTGTTTACATCGTTTACATCGTATACATCGTGATGTTGACAATATCGTTTTTACATCGTCAACATCGTATTGACGTTGTGAACCAAGTTTTTACCTTTGTGTTTACATCGTTCACATCGTTTATATCGTGATGTTTGAATATTGTTTATACATCATTTACATCGTCAACATCGTATACATAATGTGTACCAAGTCTATACCTTTGTTGTATTTACATCGTTAACATCGTATATATTGTGATGTTGACAATATCAATAAAAAGTTTTTTTATTCATTTATATAATAATTATTCAATGAAGTTTGTCGACTGCATATATACAGTTTGCATTTTTATGTTTTTTTTTAACAACAAATATTTTAATTAAATGTGATGTTATATTAGCTCTAATTTGACACAAAATAGTGTCAACATAGTTTATATGGCGATGTAAACACAAAATCTTTTTAACATTGTATACATAACGATGTTTACAATGTCAACGATGTAAACAATATATAACAGTTAAGACAATGTAAATGATGTACACACAATATCGTGTAAACATTGTATACATCGCGATGATAACGATGTCAACAATGTAAACAATATATAAGAGTTCAAACAATGTATACGATGTTGTGTCACAACATCGTGTTAACATTGTATACATTGCGATGTTAACGATGTCGATGATGTAAACAATATATAAGGGTTCAAATAATATATACGATGTTGACACAACATCTTGTTAACATTGTATACATCGCGATGTTAACGATGTCAACGATGTAAACAATATATAAGGGTTGAAACAATGTATACGATGTTGACACAACATCGTGTTAACATTATATACATCGCGATGTAAACAATGTAAACACAATATATTTTATAGATTGTATACATCGCGATGTTAACAATGTCAAAGATGTAAACAATATATAAGGGTTCAAACAATGTAAACAATGTTGACACAATATCGTGTTAACATTGTAGATATTGCGATGTCTACAATATTGATTAATCATCGTGCACTGGACATGAATGTGGCTGTGGCCATTGATTGGCACATTAAATTCATCCATTGACTGGGACAATTTAGGTGAACGTTTGTATGTAACGACCACTGCTCACTATGTACTTTTTAAAGACACTTAAACTATGAGGTCACCAAAGGTTCTCAACACCTTAATAAAGTAATTCGAAAAATTAATCAGAAATAACACGATGTTTTGATTTATATCAATTATATAAATCAAAACATAAAGGTTATTCCTGATTAATTTTTCGAATTATTTTATAATTAAAGGCGTTAAGAAACCTTTGGTGACCCCACATTTTAAATGTCTATCGTAGGTACGTCGTGAACAGTGGTCGTTACAGACAAACGTTCACGTAAATTGTCCCAGTCAATGGATGAATTTAATGTGCCAATCAATGCCCACAGCCACACTGTTTTGAATTTCATTCTATACAGTCTAACTTATAAACTTATAAAGATTTTAGTTTCATAGATATCATTTTTATACTGTCTATATAAAAAAAGAAGATGTGGTATGCTTGCCAACGAGACAACTGTCCACAAGAGACCAAAATGACACAGACATTAACAACTATAGGTCACCGTACGGCCTTCAACAATAAGCAAAGCCCATACCGCATAGTCAGCTATAAAAGGCCCCGATATGACAATCTAAAACAATACAAACGAGAAAAATAAGGGCCTTTTCATTTTATATAAAAAATGAACTTACAAACTCCTTTACAAACTTAATAAGTTTCTAGTTTCATATTAGGGGACATGAAAAACAAGAAAAAGAAAAATAACTGTTAAAAAATGAAAGAAAGTGGTGATGTGGAGGACAAAATAATTACTGCAGGAAAGAAGACCAAGTGAGATTACAAGGGTGGTCGCTTCTCATAAGTCTACTTTTCCATAATATTCAGTAACCTTTTTCACAAAAAATCTTAGGTGTAAAATTTATTGCAAGTCTAAAATATTCCTTAAACATTCAACTAAATATTTTTATCGTAAGATTAATTTTACACTTTTTTTTGTGCTTACTTTTTGTTTTTATGTTTTTCCAGGAACATGTTACGTTTTGAAGAGGAAACCTACAGTAATGATCCAGGCTCACCCTCAATGGATGGAAAATTTGACTTTGAATTTAAAGCTCCTTCAGAGACAGAGAAAGTGAAATTCTGGAAGAAGAAATCTCAGAAAGAAGGTTGGTATATTAGATATGCCTAGCCTGATTGATTGACTGATAATTATTTTATAAGTATATTTTATTTAAAATGTTTGTTTTTGGAAACAAGACCTTATACAAAGTGAATTTAGTGACTCTCCCCTCGATAAACCAGTTAAGACATACCTATTTAGCTTACCTGTTCTAATATATAATGTGAACTGTGCTAAAGAATCCCAATAATGCGTTGTGTTTTCTATATACGTTTAATCGTCGTGATAGCTAAAGCATTTACAATAATGTCAAACAGTATAGCATTATGGTTACAACGTTACCATAGCTTAATGTTTGTACTTTGCGTATTTTCCGACATTTTGGGGGATGACAAAAGTGATATATGTAACGAAAATTTTTAGAAAATGTAAATTCACAATATAGATAAAAGAAATTTAAAATTAATGTCCATCTAAATTAAAATAATCTAGTTCCTTAACATTGACACAATTAAAGTTTATCTTTTCGTTCTTTCATGAATGTTTCTTTTGGCACACACAGTGGCTTCACAAAACGGTAATTCTCTTTATGCGTTATTAGTTCTTGTCCTGTATCTATGTGGCTTCTTGCACCACTAGTTGAGGGTGTGTTCGTTCAAGCGGTCTTGGTAACAATTTACTTCCTTGGAAATTTCCCTCAAATGGGTTCATGCCTGAAGGTATATCATCTGGATGGTCATGTTCCCATGGCAACTTTGTCGTGGATTTTCCTTTTTCGTTGTCAATGGCTGTGTTCTTGTGTGAAATGTCCTTTACAAGAACTGTAGATGTTTCTATTGATTGGTCCTGATAATAGATATCTAATTACCTTTGACTGTACAGTGGTGGGTCCTTTTCTTCTGATAAGTTTATCCTCGATATTGTCCCAATAGTGGTCGGCGCCTATGAGTAAGTCGATTTCAAAACATTCTGTACTTTGCGCAGAATGTGCAAATTTAAGTTCTATTAAGTGTGGCAAGCTCCTGATAGTCTGGGAAATATTGTTCTTAAGTGGGACGGTAATTTCTGGAACAATATTTAATCAGTCTGCACTGTTAGCCACTAGTCCGATGTCCCAGATTAGTAAATATTGATTCGGACTAGTGAAAATTTTCAAAATTTTATATAGTCATAAAGGGACAAGTTTTTATATTTAGATTCAGGACTGGTAAATTAAAAAGTTTTTGGCGCAGTGTCTAAGTTGCGCCCTTCTAAGATAAATCTCCGAACGCAGACAGGTGAATCCTTACTTTTTCTGTAGGTTTTATTTCTAATTTTCAACTAATTTCTGAGTTATAAAAGTACACTGTGCGCCCTCGTCAAATAAGATGTTACATTCTACTTCTTGGTTGTTATATGGGCGTTTTTCAATAAAAGCGTGAATTTCAGATCTAAAAAAATGGAAAATCAACTTGTCTAAAATTTTATTTCAAGAGTTATTTTGAATACCTCTATTATAGACCTGTTTGTAAACAAAAAGTGCAATCTTGACGAAACTGCTTCTAAACACTCATCTTATTGCAATTTTAAATGTCTCTTATAGACATTCCAGTTTGTTTTACTAATTTTTTTCTGAATTGGAGAACCATTTTTTATCGATAAAGATAAGTTAGTACTTCACTTATGAAGGTACTTAGACAATATACGTATAGTGTCTTGAAATATGAAAATTATTTGTATGAGGCTTAGAAACGGGAAAATGCGAGGTTTTACCGAGCATTTTCCCGTTTCGTGCCGAATACAAATAAATTTCATATTCCAAGACACTATACGTATATTGTTTTTATGCTGAAATCGATAAAAAAAAAAAAAATGTAACAAATATTGTTAAAAAACAAAGTGTTTGGAATTTCCCTCTTGGGGTACCATTTTGGGGTATTTCCCTATGAGCGTAGTCCAGGCGGTAAGACATTGACATTTTAAGGAATTAGAAAGGGAAAATGAACTTATTAATAACATTTGATAAACATGGTATATAAATTACCAATTTGAAGACATAACAAGTTTAAATTCATAAAAGTTTGACCATTGTTACTACACGTTGTCATGGTTGTGACGTGACGTTGTTGATGAAATACGGTAGTTCCGGTAAGTAGGCGGGGCTAATAGGTTAGTTGGGGTCATTGACGTATAAAGCTAACGTTTATACTGCAATCAGCTATTTTACTGTACAGATAAAGCTATACGTATAAACGTTAGCTTTATACGTCAATGACCCCAACTAACCTATTAGCCCCGCCTACTTACCGGAACTACCGTATTTCATCAACAACGTCACGTCACAACCATGACAACGTGTAGTAACAATGGTCAAACTTTTATGAATTTAAACTTGTTATGTCTTCAAATTGGTAATTTATATACCATGTTTATCAAATGTTATTAATAAGTTCATTTTCCCTTTCTAATTCCTTAAAATGTCAATGTCTTACCGCCTGGACTACGCTCATAGGGAAATACCCCAAAATGGTACCCCAAGAGGGAAATTCCAAACACTTTGTTTTTTAGCAATATTTGTTACATTTTTTTTTTTTTTTTTTTTTTTTTTATCGATTTCAGTATAAAAACAATATACGTATATGAAATTTATTTGTATTCGGCACGAAACGGGAAAATGCTCGGTAAAACCTCGCATTTTCCCGTTTCTAAGCCTCATACAAATAATTTTCATATTTCAAGACACTATACGTATATTGTCTAATTATACGTATAGCTTTATCTGTACAGTAAAATAGCTGATTGCAGTATAAAATTCATGTTACGTTGTGGACATTTTGATGCGTTTCGTAGTTGACAAAACCGTAAAATCGTAGTGGACAAAAAGTTTCGTAGTTTATTATAAATTTTGTGGGTGTGGGTATGTTCATAAGTGCTTTCATGTAAGCATGTATCAGTTTGCTTGGTTGTCCAAACTGATCTCTGAGTAGGTTGACTGCGTTTTCGTAGTTACCATTAGTCAAAGTGAATCCCTGTACTGTTTGTTCGTTGCTTCCCACAAGCCGAGCGTTAAGATAGTTAAACTTTATGATTAGCGAAAGACTACTATTAAAATGTATGGTAGATTAGTAAGAGTCCCAAAATGCGCCCCACTGCAAAACATCCCTGTTAAAATGTTGCAAATCTAATTTTGGTAATCTATGGTTGTTACTACTGAATACATTTGGTAGTTGGGCTGGTGGTTGTATATACGAACATTCTTCTTGAGTATTGTATGTTTATCATAAATTCGAGCCAGTAAAGTTGCGTGATTGATTTCCGGTATTACTCCCTGCAATGGAATATTTTCTCTACTGTTTAACCTGTAAATGGCTGATGTGTTTATATTACTAAGTGTTTAATCTTTCAGCGTTAGCGTTCATTGTTGACTTTTCTTTTAAATAAGAAGTATTGTTTGAAGAATTGATTGTTTGCCTAAGTTATTGTATTAACCTAAGTTTACTGTCTAAATTAAACATATACTCATCCAAGTCTGTAATTTCTTGTTCTTTGTGATCCTCGTGTAGGACTTTTATCATCTTCTCGTTTGACTCTTTCGCCGATGAGTCCCGAGTTTACCGGATTCACGCTTCAGAAGCTGACGATGAGTCCCGTTTTACCAGGATCGGTCGGAATACCTCTTTTATATTTCCCTCTCAAAACAATACAAACAGGAGTTATCTTTCTGTGTTGCATATTGCGCTTCCTTTTGTTGAAAACTGTGTCAAAATCTCAAAATCAGAGGAAATTTACGAAATTTACGAGAATTTGAAATGAGGGAACATTTTTCTTGTAAGAATATGGAAGAATTGTAGCCAAGCTAGTATACTTTTTTGACATAAAATGTTGTTTTATGCACAAAACACTTGGAATGGACATCGTTCAGTGTAAGGAATTTGTACAACCTCATTCAATTTTTCAAAATTTTGCCGTTTGGGTTAAAAAATTAAGATTTTGAATCTAAGAACAGAATTTTGAGAATTTCACCTAGATAATGCCGAAAATTTAAAAATTTGAATATTTTATGAAGCGTGAACATGGTGTTAGTGAATGAACATGATGAAATAAAGACACAAATAACTACAGACAAGTTTTTATTGACATTTATTATGAAGATCTTCCACTTGAGTAATAATAGCCAGGGAAGCCATCGTCTCAGAGTAGCTTCTGTCTGGGCAGCTATTGGTGAAACGGTAAAATCATGAAGTATCTTCTTTTTTTGAGTTAAGGCATCCTCTATGGCTTTGAATTCCTCCATTTCTACGTTGTCCAGATCCTCCTTTAGCTACTAGAATTTGGTCCATAGCCTCGTCGATGCTGCTCTGTTGCCAGCACATATTGCCTTTAACTAAGTTTCCATTGTTGAACCAATTTCCTGTCAGTTACGGCACCATAAATGTTGAAATAACTCAATAATGCGTTGTGTTTTCTTTATAAGTTTTATCGTCGTGATAGCTAAAGCATTTACAATAATGTCAAACAGTTTAGCATTATGGTTACAACGTTACCATAGCTTAAGGTTTGTACTTTGCATATTTTCCGCCAAGCTATTTCCATTCCTTTGTGTCTGTTATCTAGAGTGTAAAGGTTTTTCTAAGATTTCTCTTCTGCAAGTTCTATTTCAATTAATCTTTGAATAAATTATCCTTATGGTATCGAGGCGAAAATTAATTTTGTTTAAATTTTGATTGGTCAACAAACATGGTTGCTATGGCTAAAAATAAAACATGGGATAAATGCAGCTTTGCACTTTAGTCTATATGGAAATTTGACTTAATGGCAATCATATGACAGCTCTTTCTTGTGAAGCCTGTAACATTTATGTCAAGTAAGCAAGACATAGTGTTCATTTGAATCTGTAATTGGTTGTGTTAAAATTTTGGAACCGTCTGTGTTTAAGTTTTTTTTAGGCATCAATAACTTTGTCACACTTTCATGGAATCTTATGAAATTTGGACATGAGCTTGTTTATGACCAAAATACTGTATCCGGAGTCAAATTTTGAAAATATTTATTTTCATTTTTTTGTTTATTTACAAAAAAGTTATAGAAAAACTGGTCATGATCCTGATATATAGACTGCCTACAGGACAGAGGTATTAACTAAGACAGAAATAAAAACTGAGCCATAGTCGACTGTCCCATGCCTACAGGACAGTAGTGTTAACTAAGACAGAAATAAAAACTGAGCCATAGTCGACTGTCCCATGCCTACAGGACAGTAGTGTTAACTAAGACAGAAATAAAAACTGAGCCATAGTCGACTGTCCCATGCCTACAGGACAGTAGTGTTAACTAAGACAGAAATAAAAACTGAGCCATAGTCGACTGTCCCATGCCTACAGGACAGTAGTATTAACTAAGACAGAAATAAAGACTGAGCCATAGTCGACTGTCCCATGCCTACAGGACAGTAGTATTAACTAAGACAGAAATAAAGACTGAGCCATAGTCGACTGTCCCATGCCTACAGGACAGTAGTATTAACTAAGACAGATATAAAGACTGAGCCATAGTCGACTGTCCCATGCCTACAGGACAGTAGTATTAACTAAGACAGATATAAAGACTGAGCCATAGTCGACTGTCCCATGCCTACAGGACAGTAGTTTTAACTAAGACAGAAATAAAGACTGAGCCATAGTCGACTGTCCCATGTCTACAGGACAGTAGTATTAACTAAGACAGAAATAAAGACTGAGCCATAGTCGACTGTCCCATGCCTACAGGACATTAGTATTAACTAAGAAAGATATAAAGACTGAGCCATAGTCGACTGTCCCATGCCTACAGGACAGTAGTATTAACTAAGACAGCAATAAAGACTGAGCCATAGTCGACTGTCCCATGCCTACGGGACAGTAGTATTAAATAAGACAGAAATAAAGACTGCGCCATAGTCGACTGTCACATGCCTACAGGACAGTAGTATTAACTAAGACAGAAATAAAGACTGAGCCATAGTCGACTGTTCCATGCCTACAGGACAGTAGTATTAACTAAGACAGATATAAAGACTGAGCCATAGTCGACTGTCCCATGCCTACAGGACAGTAGTATTAACTAAGACAGATATAAAGACTGAGCCATAGTCGACTGTCCCATGCCTACAGGACAGTAGTATTAACTAAGAAAGATATGAAGACTGAGCCATAGTCGACTGTCCCATGCCTACAGGACAGTAGTATTAACTAAGACAGATATAAAGACTGAGCCATAGTCGACTGTCCCATGCCTACAGGACAGTAGTGTTAACTAAGACAGATATAAAGACTGAGCCATAGTCGACTGTCCCATGCCTACTGGACAGTAGTATTAACTAAGACAGAAATAAAGACTGAGTTATAGTCGACTGTCCCATGCCTACAGGACAGTAGTATTAACTAGGACAGAAATAAAGACTGAGCCATAGTCGACTGTCCCATGCCTACAGGACAGTAGTATTAACTAAGACAGAAATAAAGACTGAGCCATAGTCGACTGTCCCATGTCTACAGGACAGTAGTATTAACTAAGACAGAAATAAAGACTGAGCCATAGTCGACTGTCCCATGCCTACAGGACAGTAGTATTAACTAAGACAGAAATAAAGACTGAGCCATAGTCGACTGTCCCATGCCTACAGGACAGTAGTATTAACTAAGACAGAAATAAAGACTGAGCCATAGTCGACTGTCCCATGTCTACAAGACAGTAGTATTAACTAAGACAGAAATAAAGACTGAGCCATAGTCCACTGTCCCATGCCTACAGGACAGTAGTATTAACTAAGACAGAAATAAAGACTGAGCCATAGTCGACTGTCCCATGCCTACAGGACAGAAGTATTAACTAAGACAGAAATAAAGACTGAGCCATAGTCGACTGTCCCATGCCTACAGGACAGTAGTATTAACTAAGACAGAAATAAAGACTGAGCCATAGTCGACTGTCCCATGCCTACAGGACAGTAGTATTAACTAAGACAGAAATAAAGACTGAGCCATAGTCGACTGTCCCATGTCTACAGGACAGTAGTATTAACTAAGACAGAAATAAAGACTGAGCTATAGTCGACTGTCCCATGCCTACAGGACAGTAGTATTAACTAAGACAGATATAAAGACTGAGCCATAGTCGACTGTCCCATGCCTACAGGACAGTAGTATTAACTAAGACAGAAATAAAGACTGAGCCATAGTCGACTGTCCCATGCCTACAGGACAGTAGTGTTAACTAAGACAGAAATGAAGACTGAGCCATAGTCGACTGTCCCATGCCTACAGGACAGTAGTATTAACTAAGAAAGATATAAAGACTGAGCCATAGTCGACTATCCCATGCCTACAGGACAGTAGTATTAACTAAGACAGAAATAAAGACTGAGCCATAGTCAACTGTCCCATGCCTACAGGACAGTAGTATTAACTAAGACAGATATAAAGACTGAGCCATAGTCGACTGTCCCATGCCTACAAGACAGTAGTATCAACTAAGACAGAAATAAAGACTGAGCCATAGTCGACTGTCACATGCCTACAAGACAGTAGTATTAACTAAGACAGAAATAAAGACTGAGCCATAGTCGACTGTCACATGCCTACAGGACAGTAGTATTAACTAAGAAAGATATAAAGACTGAGCCATAGTCGACTGTCCCATGCCTACAGGACAGTAGTATTAACTAAGACAGAAATAAAGACTGAGCCATAGTCGACTGTCCCATGCCTACAGGACAGTAGTGTTAACTAAGACAGAAATAAAGACTGAGCCATAGTCGACTGTCCCATGCCTACAGGACAGTAGTATTAACTAAGACAGAAATAAAGACTGAGCCATAGTCGACTGTCCCATGCCTACAGGACAGTAGTATTAACTAAGACAGAAATAAAGACTGAGCCATAGTCGACTGTCCCATGCCTACAGGACAGTAGTATTAACTAAGACAGAAATAAAGACTGAGCCATAGTCGACTGTCCCATGCCTACAGGACAGTAGTATTAACTAAGACAGAAATAAAGACTGAGCCATAGTCGACTGTCCCATGCCTACAGGACAGTAGTATTAACTAAGACAGAAATAAAGACTGAGCCATAGTCGACTGTCCCATGCCTACAGGACAGTAGTATTAACTAAGACAGAAATAAAAACTGAGCCATAGTCGACTGTCCCATGCCTACAGGACAGTAGTATTAACTAAGACAGATATAAAGACTGAGCCATAGTCGACTGTCCCATGCCTACAGGACAGTAGTATTAACTAAGACAGAAATAAAGACTGAGCCATAGTCGACTGTCCCATGCCTACAGGACAGTAGTATTAACTAAGACAGAAATAAAGACTGAGCCATAGTCGACTGTCCCATGCCTACAGGACAGTAGTATTAACTAAGACAGATATAAAGACTGAGCCATAGTCGACTGTCCCATGCCTACAGGACAGAAGTATTAACTAAGACAGAAATAAAGACTGAGCCATAGTCGACTGTCCCATGCCTACAGGACAGTAGTATTAACTAAGACAGAAATAAAGACTGAGCCATAGTCGACTGTCCCATGCCTACAGGACAGTAGTATTAACTAAGACAGAAATAAAGACTGAGTTATAGTCGACTGTCCCATGCCTACAGGACAGTAGTATTAACTAAGACAGATATAAAGACTGAGCCATAGTCGACTGTCCCATGCCTACAGGACAGTAGTATTAACTAAGACAGATATAAAGACTGAGCCATAGTCGACTGTCCCATGCCTACAGGACAGAAGTATTAACTAAGACAGAAATAAAGACGGAGCCATAGTCGACTGTCCCATGCCTACAGGACAGTAGTATTAACTAAGACAGATATAAAGACTGAGCCATAGTCGACTGTCCCATGCCTACAGGACAGTAGTATTAACTAAGACAGAAATAAAGACTGAGCCATAGTCGACTGTCCCATGCCTACAGGACAGTAGTATTAACTAAGAAAGATATAAAGACTGAGCCATAGTCGACTGTCCCATGCCTACAGGACAGTAGTATTAACTAAGACAGAAATAAAGACTGAGCCATAGTCGACTGTCCCATGTCTACAAGACAGTAGTATTAACTAAGACAGAAATAAAGACTGAGCCATAGTCGACTGTCCCATGCCTACAGGACAGTAGTATTAACTAAGACAGAAATAAAGACTGAGCCATAGTCGACTGTCCCATGTCTACAAGACAGTAGTATTAACTAAGACAGAAATAAAGACTGAGTTATAGTCGACTGTCCCATGCCTACTGGACAGTAGTATTAACTAAGACAGAAATAAAGACTGAGCCATAGTCGACTGTCCCATGTCTACAAGACAGTAGTATTAACTAAGACAGAAATAAAGACTGAGTTATAGTCGACTGTCCCATGCCTACAGGACAGTAGTATTAAATAAGACAGAAATAAAGACTGAGCCATAGTCGACTGTCCCATGCCTACAGGACATTAGTATTAACTAAGACAGATATAAAGACTGAGCCATAGTCGACTGTCCCATGCCTACAGGACAGTAGTATTAACTAAGAAAGATATAAAGACTGAGCCATAGTCGACTGTCCCATGCCTACAGGACATTAGTATTAACTAAGACAGAAATAAAGACTGAGCCATAGTCGACTGTCCCATGCCTACAGGACAGTAGTATTAACTAAGACAGAAATAAAGACTGAGCCATAGTCGACTGTCCCATGCCTACAGGACAGTAGTATTAACTAAGACAGAAATAAAAACTGAGCCATAGTCGACTGTCCCATGCCTACAGGACATTAGTATTAACTAAGACAGAAATAAAGACTGAGCCATAGTCGACTGTCCCATGCCTACAGGACAGTAGTATTAACTAAGACAGAAATAAAGACTGAGCCAAAGTCGACTGTCCCATGCCTACAGGACAGTAGTATTAACTAAGACAGAAATAAAGACTGAGCCATAGTCGACTGTCCCATGTCTACAGGACAGTAGTATTAACTAAGACAGAAATAAAGACTGAGCCATAGTCGACTGTCCCATGCCTACAAGACAGTAGTATTAACTAAGACAGAAATAAAGACTGAGTTATAGTCGACTGTCCCATGCCTACTGGACAGTAGTATTAACTAAGACAGAAATAAAGACTGAGCCATAGTCGACTGTCCCATGTCTACAAGACAGTAGTATTAACTAAGACAGAAATAAAGACTGAGTTATAGTCGACTGTCCCATGCCTACAGGACAGTAGTATTAAATAAGACAGAAATAAAGACTGAGCCATAGTCGACTGTCCCATGCCTACAGGACATTAGTATTAACTAAGACAGATATAAAGACTGAGCCATAGTCGACTGTCCCATGCCTACAGGACAGTAGTGTTAACTAAGACAGAAATAAAGACTGAGCCATAGTCGACTGTCCCATGCCTACTGGACAGTAGTATTAACTAAGACAGAAATAAAGACTGAGCCATAGTCGACTGTCCCATGCCTACAGGACAGTAGTATTAACTAAGACAGAAATAAAGACTGAGCCATAGTCGACTGTCCCATGCCTACAGGACAGTAGTATTAACTAGGACAGAAATAAAGACTGAGCCATAGTCGACTGTCCCATGCCTACAGGACAGTAGTGTTAACTAAGACAGAAATAAAGACTGAGCCATAGTCGACTGTCCCATGCCTACAGGACAGTAGTGTTAACTAAGACAGATATAAAGACTGAGCCATAGTCGACTGTCCCATGCCTACAGGACAGTAGTATTAACTAAGACAGAAATAAAGACTGAGCCATAGTCGACTGTCCCATGCCTACAGGACAGTAGTATTAACTAAGACAGAAATAAAGACTGAGCCATAGTCGACTGTCCCATGCCTACAGGACAGTAGTATTAACTAAGACAGAAATAAAGACTGAGCCATAGTCGACTGTCCCATGCCTACAGGACAGTAGTATTAACTAAGACAGAAATAAAGACTGAGCCATAGTCGACTGTCACATGCCTACAGGACAGTAGTATTAACTAAGACAGAAATAAAGACTGAGCCATAGTCGACTGTCCCATGCCTACAGGACAGTAGTATTAACTAAGACAGAAATAAAGACTGAGCCATAGTCGACTGTCCCATGCCTACAGGACAGTAGTATTAACTAAGACAGAAATAAAGACTGAGCCATAGTCGACTGTCCCATGTCTACAGGACAGTAGTATTAACTAAGACAGAAATAAAGACTGAGCCATAGTCGACTGTCCCATGCCTACAGGACAGTAGTATTAACTAAGACAGAAATAAAGACTGAGCCATAGTCGACTGTCCCATGCCTACAGGACAGTAGTATTAACTAAGACAGAAATAAAGACTGCGCCATAGTCGACTGTCCCATGCCTACAGGACAGTAGTATTAACTAAGACAGAAATAAAGACTGAGCCATAGTCGACTGTCCCATGTCTACAGGACAGTAGTATTAACTAAGACAGAAATAAAGACTGAGCCATAGTCGACTGTCCCATGCCTACAGGACAGTAGTATTAACTAAGACAGAAATAAAGACTGAGCCATAGTCGACTGTCCCATGCCTACAGGACAGTAGTATTAACTAAGACAGAAATAAAGACTGAGCCATAGTCGACTGTCCCATGCCTACAGGACAGTAGTATTAACTAAGACAGAAATAAAGACTGAGCCATAGTCGACTGTCCCATGCCTACAGGACAGTAGTATTAACTAAGACAGAAATAAAGACTGAGCCATAGTCGACTGTCCCATGCCTACAGGACAGTAGTGTTAACTAAGACAGAAATAAAGACTGAGCCATAGTCGACTGTCCCATGCCTACAGGACAGTAGTATTAACTAAGACAGAAATAAAGACTGAGCCATAGTCGACTGTCCCATGCCTACAGGACAGTAGTATTAACTAAGACAGAAATAAAGACTGAGCCATAGTCGACTGTCCCAGTCAATAACACTGTCCTATTGGCAGTCCATGTATCCCGATAATGACCAGTTATAAAATTACTATTATGAGCAAATTTATTGCAAGTTAAACTAGTTTGAGTTTAGGTTTAGGGATTTGAAAACCAGTTAAGGGTTTGTAACAACAGTTTGTTACTACACGATGGTTTCCTTAATTTCGTTGAACATATTGTTTCATTACTTAACATGTTTTGTTTTTTGTTCATTATTTTGTAAATCAATGCCGTTAGTTTTCTCGTTTGAATCGTTTAGCGTTTGTCATTTTGGGACCTTTTATAGCTGATTTTGTATGCGGTATTGGTTTTGCTCATTTTTGAAGGCCGTATGCTGACCATTGCTATTAATTTCTGTTAATAAAAAAAATCAATAAAATAAAACATACAAAATATTACATTCCTAGTTATATGCATTGATAAATCAATAATGTATATTGTAACATTTTCAAAAGGGAATCAATCTCAGATACAAGTTTCAGTTTATTTCTTTTGTTTTGGTGTTGGTGTTTAAGCTCTGACAAACACCAATGTTCTACTTGGTTGAATTCTTCGTGCATAGTCTTCATGAACAGCAACATTGGACTCATTCCTTTTTTTTTGGAATGAAAAATGTACTTTGTGTTTCTGTTACCTGTAATTTCTTACTTTGACTACACTGTGTTTTGGATGGAGAGTTGTCTCATTGGCATTCATACCACATCTTCTTTATATTATTTGTTGAATAACGTTAACTAAAAACGCTTATGGCTATGTCTTCTTTTACGAAACAGCGTAGGACAAATCAATCTACAACTGAAAACATTATTTATGAAAGCACTACTTCGTTCTGGAACAATTTGTGAAACTAATTCCCGATTTTATTGTTTCAATTTGGATCAAGAGTATATTGTATGTTAAAAAAAGGTTGGGAATGTTTTAACATTTGAATTTGTTCTATTTTTTTAGGTTATTTTTTGATAAATGATTATGCGATGCATTTTCCCAATGTTTTAGCCATTTGAATTAGTTTTTATACGATTGTAGTCGTATATTGGTATCACGTTGTCGTCGTCGTCAGCGTTGTCCGAAGATGGATGGTTTCCAGATAATAACTTTAGTATGAATAGATAGAAATTACTAAGATTTGAGCACAATGTTTATAACCACAAAAGGAAGCTTGGTCCATAAGGTTAAGGAATTAGGGGTTTAAAGGGCCCAAAACAAGCATTTATCTAGTGTCAGGACAATAAGTATTTCAATAGTTCTGAAATTGTACCACAATGTTTAATACCATAAGTAGAAGATTGTGATATATTTTAAGAGTTATGGGGCAAACAGTCTAGGAATAAAGGGTTAAAAAGGGGCCAAAAACAAGCATTTTTGTAGTTTCAAGACAATAAAATAAGTTATCTTTCTTTCTCCAGAATGGTTGTCAAATCACCTACGCCAATGCTTTATAAAATATTCTTTGAAAACTGGAGTTATCTTTCTTTGTCCAGAATAGTAGTTGAATCAACTTAAATCAATGCTATATACTATTTACAATGAAATATTCACTTTTACTACCAACTGATAAATTAAAACAATCTTTACCATTCAGTGATTACAAGCACTTTGATTACCATTCTAGAGTTATGCCCCTTTACAAGTGGAAAAATTGAAGAATTTTTTCGTTTCTGTTCTCTTAACTTAAGTTTGTCTCAACTAAATTTGATGAAATGTGTATATGGTACGGTAAATAGGTGAAATTAAGAATTACACGTAATTACTGAACTATTTAGTAAATACCTGTAATTACTAACCAATTTAGTATTTACATGTATTTACTGATGGTTTCTGTGATAACAGGTATTTACTGATTTTTTTAGTCATATTTACAGCTATTTACTTACTTGATATTTTGTATTAAACTTGAGACATATTTTAAGATACCAAATAAGAAAGTAACGGGGTAGGGATTGAAGGGATTACTTTGGAGGTAAAGGAATCAAAGATTGTATGTTCTATATTTCTGTTTGTGAATTGAAACTCGCAAATGATTGTTCTCGCTGAAAATCATTTTCTATAGGCAAGACATTTATACCTATGAGAGATTGTAGATTTGTGACGAATAATCAAGGTTCACTTATGGCACAAAATGGCCTAAAATATCAACTTTATCATAAAACACCATACAGGTCACATTTGGTTCGTAAATGGGTCTATTTCAAAAGACTTAAGGCTAAATAGATTAGTTCTTTTCATAAAAGTACTTAATATTCTCCAAAGTAGGCCCATTTTGTACATTTTGTCAAAATATGATGATTTTGTGCAATTTTCAGACCTAAAAGCTTCAGGAAACTGTGGCTGCCACCTACGATTCAAAATTATTTGTAACCAAAAGATTCCAATTTTGATATATAATTTTGTAAAATCTTTTCGGATCGTGTGTGTGTGTGTGTGTGGGGGGGGGGTCAAGGTTATTTATGCCAAACAATTACAATTTTGGAATTTTTTTTACCAAAATTGACCTAAAATACAATTAATGTTTATTTCAGGGGTCATATCTTCAGTATTTTTAAAGGAAGCGGCCCAAAAAAAAATTTAGATATTAGTCAGAATAGTGTTATCAGAAGTTTTCTATGTGAAATTTGTAATATTATGGCCGGATTTAAAAAACATAAAAAAAAATTTAGGGCCAACTTTAACCCCTCATGAACCTTCTTGATTATTATTCATAATAAAATTAAAATTTCTAAAAGACATACTTTGGATATCAATCAGACCAACTTGACACAAGAAATGATTGAGGCATTAAAAGGTTTACCCTTGTCCGTACGTCCTAAAACTGGTTTCCGTTCCATTTATTTTTCTTTTTTTCTTTCTCGTCGTGCATTTTCAAAAGACATGTTTAAGACAGTTAAAAATGGTATTAGCTATCAATTCCAAAAACTGGGGGTAAGCAGATCCTGTCCAACTTGTGTTACTCATGTTATTACAAGACCCGTTAATAGTCTAGTACGACAGGTCACATTCACTAAAAGGGAACGGGATTTTATTTACGACATATATCCGATATCATATGTGAAACAGATATTCCATAAGGGTCAGCCAACTCATAATGGTGTCTGTAAAAGGAGTAGGTTAGGTAAGGACCAATATTGGCCTCAAATTTCAGGTTCATCTGACGAAAGATTTTAAACACTTTTTAAACACTGAAGTGTCTATTTCATTTGATTCAATTAGTTTGTGTGGAAGATTTTAACTGATTAAGTCATTAAAAACGCTCCGATCTAAGCTCAAATACAAAAAAAATCTATCAAATATGCCAAAAAAAAAATCACTTTTCAGATGTTTTTTGTCAAAAACGAAACTGGCCGCAGCAGTATTTATACTCAACCTTTATATAGGTTATGTATTACTTTCAAATACAACTTACATTTCAGGTAGCAATACACAGTTAAAAGTTTAGTTTCGCATTATGGCCCCTGTGAATTGTTTAGATATGAACCAAGGCTTTGGTATAGTAATACACAACAAAATTGACATTCTAGAGCTTTAAAATAGCTTTAACTTGTAAAATTTGTCTACTGTTAAGATTAATTTAAGTTTTTAAACGAGAAAAGACAGGCTTAGAAGGTATCGTTTTAGAAATTTGACTAAAAAAGGAGAAAATGCACTTTGACATGGCATGTTTCATAAAATCACTTTTTTGTTGCATTTCAGTGTCAACTGCTAACCTTCATAAAATATTTATTTCTGAACCTATTTTCAAAACTAGCAGGCCAATTTGCTCGTTTTAGCTAGTAGAAAACAGAAATCCATTTAAAGTGGAATTGGGAAAAAAAAATGGTAATCCTTTATTAAGGTAGCAATACACAGTTAGAAGTTTAGTTTCGCATTATGGCCCCTGTGAATTTTTTAAATATGAAAGTTTTTGTACAATAAAATTGATTTTTAGATAATCGAAGAATAATATAGCCTTCTTAGTGGGTTTATATGAACATTTAGATTGTTTTAACATGTTTTATAGGCCATTTATATGATTGACGGTCCGTATTTCCCTATCCGTACCGTCCATAGGTCCATAAATTATTGTAGTGTTTATCAACAAAGATTTTGCGCTCAATCTTTTCAATTCAATTTTATGGAAAAACGAGCAGAAATGCATATGATTTTTTTGGACCACTTGATAGATATAAACCTATGGATTGAGGAAAGGCATCACTGTAATTGATTGAAATTTTCCTTTAGACCAAATTTTGGAGACTTTCGTGACATGTTCACCCCCTTTTTTGCTATATTTTGTATCTAAGAAATGCAGATTGTTGCCATGGTTACACCCAAAAGGGATTATATTTCACCCTTATGACCATTATAAATCAAATCTATGGAAGATTCTCTTTCTATAAGTATATACATGCATAACACACATATAAAGCCATCTTTGTTAGACAGAAGGGGAAAGAGGGTGTTTAAAATTGCTACCTTATGGCATTTGACAAAGCAAAGAATTGCTTTTTTTTTTAGACAAATCATACCACAAATCTATTGATATTTAGGTAATAGATACAATTCTGAGGGAGAGACAACCTTTAGACCACACCAATTTAATTCCTTGTTCGACGGACCCGCGCGCACCTATTTTTTTCAAAACAGATTTTTTTTCAATTTTTTTATATTCCCGCTTCCCACATCCGGAAATGTAATCATGTTCATTTCCCGCACCGTTTTTGTTGTTGTTGTAAATATTATAAAATCAATTCAATTCAATTCAAATATTTATTGTCATATAAACTCTGAACAATAAGTTTTTGACAAATAATATAAACATACACAAAATACATTTAACAAACAAAAGGATGAAAACAAAAAAAAAAGCAAAAAAGCAAAACAATCTATCTATATGATATATAAATATATTTTATAAATAAATCAAGAGTCCCCTGTCCTCAGTTCTGTTTAAAATAGGACCCTAAGCTTTCTACTTGTTTTGAGGTTGATGGACAAAGAAGATATTTATTTTTTTCATTTTCTTGCCAGGACATAATATCTGGCATATGTTTAATTACATTTCCTATAAAGTTATCTCTTAGTTTAGCAATTTTTTTGCAGTATAAAATAAAATGGGCTTCATCCTCCATTGTATTACAGGATGTGCATAGTCTTTTTTCTCTAGGTATTTTTAAATGTCTTCCTTTTTCTATCATTAAATTATGATCGCTAATTCTTATTTTTGTTATGTTACTTCTCTTTTCAAAAGATTTACAGTTTAAGTAGTTTTCCATTTCTAAATTTTGCTTTAAACTTTTATATAAATACAATTTACTTTTTGTATCTATTTTTTCAAATTTTTGTTCAAATATATTTGTGTAGAAATTTAAGAATTGATGTTTTAAGTTTTTTTTTAACAACTTTGAGTAATTTTTTCTTTTGTTTCCCTCAAGAATGGATACGTCCATGTTTACCTCTTTCAAAATTTTTTTAACATATGTAAACCAGGTATAGCAACCTGAATGATCTAAACTTTTAGAAAGTAAAAAGGATTCGTATAATAATGGATTAATTTCAGAATTTAGTAATCTTGATAAGTAAAGTATACTTTGAGTTTTTATTTGCATCTCTAGTGGGTATCTCCCTAGCTCTGTTCTCACAGCTATGTTTGATGAAGATTTTCTTGTTCCGAGAATATATTTACAGAAAGACAAATGTAATTTTTCTAAACTTGATTTATCAGTAAAATTAAGGTGGTCTATATTTGTTTTGGAAATATTTGCACGTTTTTCTGCTCTAAATTTTGAAACATAAGTATCCATATAAGTAATTTCTGAATTATAAGTGGCTATTGGTTTAACTATAGAATCAAAAAGACTGCAAGCTACTTTAACTGGCAGATTATTTAAGGAACCAGTATAAGTTTTAATGGCAAACATCACTTTCCTTGCTTTATTTACAAGCTCTTCAGAGCTATGCATTAAGTTTCCATTTGATTTCACAAGAATTCCAAGAAATGAATACTCAGAGACATTTGACAAATTTTCATTTTTATATTTTGTAAAAGATGTTTCTATTTTTTTTATTATTTTGCTGCAGAATCATTGTTTTAGTTTTATTAATATTTAAAGTCAATTCCCACTTTTCACAATACTTTTCTAAGTTGTTCACACTATTTTGTAGGCCTTCTTTACTTTCAGATAATATTAAAAGGTCATTAGCAAATTGTAAAGATCCTACTTTAGTATCAATTAGTTCTAATGGGCAGCTATTTTCATCTGAAAACTCTGCATCTAAATCATCAATAAATAAATTAAATAATGTAGGACTCAATGAAACCCCTTGTGTAACCTCAAAATATTCTGAATGCAACTCTTGATGCTTGAAGGCAGATTTTGTTTCCTCATACTGTCCTTTAATAATATTAAATATTTTTTTCCCTGCTCCTGCCTTATACAGTTTATAAAGTAAGGCTTTTCTCTAGACAGAATCAAAAGCCTTTTTTAAATCTACAAAGCAGGCATATATTTTATTTTTATTTTTGTGTAAGTATTTGTTTATTAAAGACTTAAGCACAAATATACTATCAGAGGTTCTGTGATTTTTTCTAAAGCCAAATTGAGTATTACTTATAGTATTTTCCATCAGTTTAACCAATCTTTCATTTAATACAGCATTAAACAACTTTGGTAAGCAACTTATCAGAGATATTCCCCTGTAATTATTAGGATCAGTTTTTACTCCTGATTTATGCAATAAAATTAAGTATGAGTATTTCCATTTTGATGGGTAAATACCTGTATTCAAAATTAGGTTAAACAGTTTAACAATACTTTTGATAGATACATTATTACTAAATTTTACTATTTCATTTATAATGCTATCTGGCCCAGGTGCTTTTTTTTTTTAGCTTACTAATAACATTTTTTTATTTCAGAGTACTTTATTGAAGCATCTGTTTCTCTATTAGATATTATGTTCTTCTCAATATTAACAAGTTGTTTTTCTATTTCCTCTTTCCATTTTATATTTACAAATGTGGGTTTTCCTTGGTCCTGAATATGCTTCGTAATTATTTCTTCATCTTTTGAAATTTCCGGCACTTCATTACCAGTATTTTTTTTGTTTTTAAGATATCATTTGTTTTTTAAAATCACATTCTAACCTGTTTATAACGATTTAAAACCTATAAGCACCCCATAACACTGTGTAAATATCTGTGAGAACATTTGTTTTAGCATGAAACGTGGGAGTGCTCCGATATAAATATAAACATGTAACAGGGGAAATACCTGTACAGAACAAAACATTGGTTTCCTTCCCCCTTACTTATATTCCCTATCAAAAAATGTTCGTTTTTAGAATAAAGTACAAAGAACCTCTGAAGGATTTGCCTTCAACTGCAATTATATTGTATGCTGGCGAAACAAAACTATACATAGCCGCTGCATGTTTATGTACCTGTCCTGATTGATTCAGGGGCCTGTCGACTCGTTCAGCAGTTATCTTTTGTAGATGTGGTTCATTGGTATTTTCCCGTTTGGATATATAAATTAGATAGTTGGTTTTCCTGTTCGAATTGTGTACACCAATAATTGTGGGGTCCCTTAAAGCTTGCTGTTTGGTCTGAATCAAAGCCCTGTGTAAAAGACCGTACTTTGACCTGTGTTTGTTATTATCAGGTTGTGAAGAACTCTCCCTCAGACAAGGGGTAATTTTACTGTTGTTACCTGTAGAAAAGAAAATAGAAATACCAAGGATTTGTATAGTGCTACTATACAAAACCTTTGAAAATTTAGATTTTTTTACTCAAAAAGAGGAGAAATACATCATATTTTAAACAATTTTTCTAAAGAGGGGTCCACTTATTTTGAATAATATTAGATAAGGGTACAACCATTTGATATTCTGGGGGAGGGGGGAGGAGGATTTTGAAAATAAATAACTCAGCCTTGATAATTTCAAAAATAAATGGTTTGTTCTGTGGTAGTTTGAAAATAAATTACCTGACTTGCAATGTATTGAAAATAAATAACTCAGCAGGTCTAATCTAAAGTATGAGATGGCACCAGATTCTTCATAAATTCATCTTTTTTCCCAAAAAAAATCGGGAAACACTTCCCAAATTTTTTAATAACAAAAGTATAAATATTATTTAATAATACTTGAATTGTCTGAAAATTGGTTTCATTTAACTTGAGGTATATTGTCTCAGGAAACCTTACCTCACTGTTATTTTAACAGGGCCGTAACTACATGTAGATAATTTCAAAATTAAACGCTTGTCTCCATATCAAATTGTGTTCACGGCCTTGCAAGAAGAAAGTTCTATTTTCTCTCAGACTTATAGCCCTGATTTTTCGGGATCAATATTTCTTATTTATTTGTCTTTTGTTCATTGATTGCCCTTCTGTATTCTGTTAGTGTTGCATTCCTTTTGTAATCTAGTTATTTTGTTATAAACTTGATCATGAGTTTAAAAAAACAGCAGCCACAGACTTAACTATGTGAATTTCATTTTTGCTTTATCATGCACATTGGTCTTTTGATGTTGTCCCTAGAAACTTCAGTCTTACACTGAATTTATACATTTTGCTTTGAGACCAAAATAAATATTGTCAAAAAATTATTAAAACAAAACTTCATTTTCAGATTATGAAAGGGTCTTCGGAACACCCAGAAAGCATGATTTTGCATCATTTGTTCTATAGCTCTTTGGGCCTTCAGTGGCTCCAAAACCCTTCAAAAACATTTTTGCCTCGCTCCGCTCGCCGTAGTATGTTTGCCAATACATTTAAAAGTGCCTAGTTATAACAAAACTTTAATACTATGTATGTATGCAATACATGTATATGCAGTTGGGAATTTAAAAGATTCATTTCTGCAGAGGGGGGTGGTTAATCTAATTAAAGCAGTGTTCCAGCTAGGTTTTCAAAAGGGCAGGGTGCCAATCCTGAAAAAGGGCATTTAACGCGCGATATGATAATATGAAAAGGGCATATTTTAATAAAAGATGTTAATCAAACATTTGTGTTTATTCATTGAATCACAGGTTATGCAAGAACAACATCAGTAGCCCATATAGAACTCTATCTTTCTACTTTTAAGGCTGAAAAACTTGTCAACCAGCTTGTCACACAAGTTTTTTTATCATTGCTTGGCACAGTTGAACTTTATAAGCAGTATGTTTTGAAAGGTGACCTGTTTTATACTGTTTCTGTGGTCTGCCACATTTTACCAGTTTCACCTTTCTACCCCTGCTGTGCTTAATGGCAATACAGCACAAAACAACTGTGCTCAGTAAATTCACAATTTTAGGATATAAAGCAACAGTGAAAAATTGTATCAAAAATAAAGAATACAGAAAAAGATGACCAAGGCACCCTACCAACACTGTTACTAAGACCCTCTTTAACTTTTCCCATAACTCGAAATAAATACCTAAACATATATATTCTTAAGCAAGATACATGTAGACATATTTTAGAATATGTAAATGGGTTACTCAATGCTAGGAAAAAAAATCAGATTGAGTTATCTTTCTTTATTCGGGTGTGCTCCTTCTTTGGAGGATTATAAACAGTACGTAAATATGATGTAAAATGATCACAATATGGCGGCTGATTTTGTTATTTTCGTATCAAAAATGAAGGCAGTCAATGACAAATACGTCTGAATTTTCTGTTTATTTTACGGAAAACAAGAAAAACAATGTCTTCAACGAGTTTATTATGGTTTTCCAACTTACTGTCATTACGTTTCCTCCATGAAACTACGGTAAACATCGCAAATTGTGCCCAAGTTGTTGTATGCACATTTCTTCAAAGATAATTGCCGACTGACCGATTTTATTTGAATGAATTAATGTTGATGATCATTAATGACCCATCCGATAAACGGATTACCTATAACAACAGATTATGACACCAGTTGTAACCATTGATCAGCTTGGGGTCGTAAACAAAGTCATACACTTTTCCCCAGGTAAAATTTAGTAATAAGCGTATCATATCAATACGCACAAATTAATATGCAATCGATCTTCAAAAAAGGCAGGGCGCCCTGGAAACTGTAAAAAGGGCACAGGGCGCCACTCGGAAAAGGGCGGGCGCCGCGCCCTCTGAAAACGGCCTAGCTGGAACACTGTAAAGGGTACATAATGAGTCGGCTATACTATATGTATTATTTATAATATACAAATCATATAAAAATTGTATGTTTTCGAATATCAAAAATATAGTTGTGAAAATGAATAATCAGTCCCTTGCTTTAATGAAAATGAAAAATCTTGCTTTAATAGTGCAAAAAATGAATAATCAGTCCTCTTAGTTTCCAAAAATAAATAACCGATCAAAAACAAATCCTCCTGCCCCCCCCCCCCCCCCCCAGAATATCAAATGGTCGTCCCCTAAACTGTTTATAAAGTAAATGTGTTAACATGGTTTAAGTCCAGGAATATTACAAAATTCTTGGACATGTTTTGACCATTAATACAAAATAGAATATAGTTCTTTGGGAACATATGAGCCCTTTTGTACTAAAAGATGTTTTTTACAAAGAAATATATTATGACTTTAATTTATTCCATATTGATAAAACTTTAGTAGGTTTTTCTATATAAATGATATTTTGAATAAATAAGCATATTCACCTGCGGAAAAAGGATATTCACCGCGCATAACGTCGCGTGCTTTTACCTGCACTATTTTGGTAAAAAAAACGATTGATGTACAATTGGTTTTGGTTAATAATTACCATGACATACATTTCTCTCGGAATATGGAATAAAACAATTACTGTCTTTTGTTTCGGTAAATATGTGGTTTAATTGACTTTTGAAAAACTGATATTCACTTCGGCCGTTGGCCTCAGTGAATATCAGTTTTTCAAAAGTCAATAAAACTACACATTTACCTCATCAAAAGACAGTAATTGTATAATATTGACCCCATATAAAAGGGATATTTACATTATAACATTAAGGGGTTGTTTCCAACCTGATAATGACTAATGTAGATGGAGTATTGGCCCATTGTCAGTCACATATACATAGACCAGATTTAATTATACAATTATTTCTCGGTGAACATGGTGAACAGGGAAAAAATACTTCATAAATTAAAGAAATGTCTAAGTAAAAGTCATAAATTGAGTTTTAATATTGTCAAAACCTTCTATTTTATGTTTACAAAAAAATTATAATCGCTCGCCTTTACTTTTCCAGCTTCGCCTCAAAAATTTTCAAATTAAATATTTTTTTATCAAAATTTTCAAATCGCTCGCTCGCCCCAATTTTTGGAGTCCAAAAATCCGTAGAACAAGAAATTAAATTGGTGTGGCCTTAGTAAGACAATATATGTTAGTTTTGTTGTTTATTGTCCGTAGCAACCAATATAGACATTTTGACACAAAGACTTGGTTCCGTCATAAATTGATACTTTATTGGCTACCCCTTGGAAAAGAAGATTGCGCGTTACGTAGAAACCTTAGAAAGGAACGCTTTATATTTTTTTCATGCGACTAAATCAAATTTATTATTTTAGCAAGTATAAAGTCACAATTTAGCATGAATTAAGCCTATTTTTTTCCCGCTGTTATAAATAAATTCAGTATTTACAAAATTTCAACCAAGGCTTTGGTATTGTAATACACAACAAAATTGACATTCTAGAGCTTTAAAATAGCTTTAACTTGTAAAATTTGTCTAGTGTTAAGGTTAATTTAAGTTTTTAAACAAGAAAAGACAAGCTTAGAAGGTATAGTTTTAGAAATTTGACTAAAAAAGGAGAAAATACACTTTGACATGGCATGTTTCATAAAATCACTTGTTTGTTGCATTTCAGTGTCAACTGCTAACCTTCATAAAATATTTATTTCTGAACCGATTTTCAAAACTAGCAGGCCAATTTGTTCGTTTTAGCTAGTAGATAACAGAAATCCATTTAAAGTGGAATTTGGGGGAAAATGGTAATCCTTTATTAAGGTAGCAATACACAGTTAGAAGTTTAGTTTCGCATTATGGCCCCTGTGAATTTTTTAAATATGAAAGTTTTTGTACAATAAAATTGACTTTTTAGAGAATCGAAGAATAATATAGCCTTCTTAGTGGGTTTATATGAACATTTACATGTAGGTTGTTTTAAACATGTTTTATAGGCCATTTATATGATTGACAGTCCGTATTTCCCTATCCGTACCGTCAATAGGTCCATAAATTATTGTAGTGTTTATCAACAAAGATTTTGCGCTCAATCTTTTCAATTCAATTTTATGGAAAAACGAGCAGAAATGCATATGATTTTTTTGGACCACTTGATAGATATAAACCTATGGATTGAGGAAAGGCATCACTGTAATTGATTGAAATTTTCCTTTAGACCAAATTTTGGAGACTTTCGTGACATGTTCACCCCCCTTTTTTGCTATATTTTGTATCTAAGAAATGCAGATTGTTGCCATGGTTACACCCAAAAGGGCTTATATTTCATCCTTATGTGGTGAACTAGGTCATTTGCCTATGTATATCTCAAGAAAACAAATTATTTTGAAATATTGGCTTCATATTATTGTAAATAAGCCACCTATTGTTTATGATGTTTATCAACTTTTATTAGAAGATGCAAACAATGGTAAAAAGAACTGGGCGTCTAGTGTTCGTGATTTATTGTTTAATCTTGGTATGAACTATGTTTAGACTGCACATAATTATGTAAATATACAGTTAGATGTTATAAAAACTCGTATAAAGGACCAGTATTTACAAACTTGGTATGCATCAATAAATGATTGTGAAAAACTGTGTATTTATAAACACTTCAAAACAGACTTTATATAGAGAACTATTTGGATTTGTTTATTAATAGTAACTTACTTACAAAATTGAGAAGTGGTACTTTGAAACTGAATTTGGAATTAGGGCGATATAAAAATATTCCTAGACATATGCGTCTACATCTACATAATACTTCTTAACTTCAATATGTTGAAGATTACAAGAAGGCACATACTAGGGAAACAAATTAACTAAACATACATTTTGTATTTACAATAATTGCAAAAAAAAAACATTTATTTTTTTTATTTTTTTATTTTTTTGTATATAGATAAAAACATGGTTTGGTTTAGCAGTACATATGTGGTTTTGCACCAGACTTAAAAGCTTCTAAGTCTGGGCTACAGGCTACTTGGTATGGTAGGGAATTCCACAACCTTATTGTTCTAGGAAAAAATGAATATAAATGATAGTTTGTGGGAGAGAATGGCTGTATAAATTTATGTTCCTTAGATGGTATTAGGTATGTATTTACTGGGATGGAGACTAATTGGTGTTGGATTTTATATAGCATGGTGACGGATGCAAGATTTCTTCTTTGTTGTAATGTTGGCCATCTTAGATGTTCAAGCATGGCTGTTACACTGCTTTGATAGCTGTATTGGTTGAGTGTATACCTGGCAGCTCTTCTCTGTACCATTTCAATTTTATGTATTTGTTGTTTCTGCCACGGGTCCCAGACGACACTACAGTATTCTATTTTTGGTCTTACGTATGTTTTGTAAGCCAGTTCTTTTGTTTTTATGCTGTTTGTTTTTACATTTCTTTTAATAAATCTCAGTGATGCGTTTGCTTTGTTTTTGATGTCATTTATATGATTGAGAGTTCCATGTCAGGTCTTTTGTGATGGAAACGCCAAGATATTTTGCTTTGTTTGTTGATTTTAGAATATGATTATGTAATGTGTATTTATAGATGATTGGTTTATGTTTTCTTGTTATGTGGATGATTTCACATTTGTCTGGGTTAAAGGACATAACCCATTCTTGCTCCCATTGTTCCAGTTTATGTAGGTCTGTTTGAAGGGTGTGACAGTCATCTAATGATGAAATTGTTAGATACACAATAGTGTCATCTGCAAAGAGGCGAACATTACTGTTGAGGTTGTCTGGCATGTCATTGATGTAAATTAAGAACAGACATGGCCCGAGAACAGAGCCTTGTGGGACGCCTGACAATACAGGACAACTATTTGATGTGCGACTGTCAACCACCACTTTTTGGGATCTATGTGATAACCATGCCTCTATCCAATTTGTTGTTTTGTTATTTATTCCCATGCGTTTCAGTTTTAGGATAAGTCTTTGGTGGTCCACCTTATCAAACGCTTTTGAAAAATCCATGACAACTACGTCAGTTTGTTTACCGTTTGCCATGTAATCAAGTATTTGCTGTGTAAAAGTTAAAAGTTGTGTTTCACAGCTAACTTTTGATCTAAAACCATGCTGCAGTGGGTATAGTAAATCGTGAATGTCTAGATGTTTCATTATGGATGATACAATTATATGTTCTAGTGATTTACTAAGAATACAGGTTAGAGAGATGGGCCTATAGTTTTCAGGTTTAGATTTTGCTCCCTTTTTGAAAACTGGTGTAACCAAGGCCTCTCTCCAGTCGTTTGGTACTGTGCCTGTATTTACTGATGAGTTAAACAAGTCAGATATTATAGGTGAGATTTCATGATGAACTTCTTTTAGAAAATGAGGTGATATTTTGTCTGGTCCAATTGCTTTTGATGGGTTTAAGTTTTTTAGTAATTTAGATGTTCCTTCTGGGGTGATGTTTATTTGCTTCATTTCGAATTTATGTGTTGCTGATTTTAATGATTTTAGTTCACAAATGTGAGATAATTTCAAAGGTTTTGGTGTGGTAAATGCTGAGTGAAACTGATGGTTTAGTGCTTCAGCCTGATCTTGGGGGTTTGTTTTTGTAATAAACACTGGACATTTAAATTTGCAAAACACTCATTTGCAAATCCGCCGCCGCCTCTAATAAGAGCTACAATGTCATGAATATAACCAAAATGTGCGGAATTACATGGGATTCAATAATTTCATTGGTTTTCTACTGTTACTATTATATTTATTTTTCTATTTGATTTATAAAAACATGGGATTTTCAATATCCCATGGGACAGGGCAAAATCCCATGGGATTTACCATTATCCCATGGGATTTTGGTTAAATCCCATGGGATTTTTTTTGGTCCCATGGGATAATTGTAGTCCCATGGGATATTTGTTGTCCCATGGGACAAAAAAAATCCCATGGGATTATTATTATCCCATGGGATTTTTAATATCCCATGGGACAAAATAAAATCCTATGGGATTCAAATTATAAATATATAGATATAAATATACAGTAATGTGTATGTTACAATGTATTCTATTTGGTAGTAAATTGTTATAAGATGAATCTTTTTAATTGAATATCTTTTTTCTTTGGAAATGTTAATTCAACATATTGTTCTATAACTGTTCAAAACTAAACTTTTAAACAACAAAGTAGATAATGTAAGTATCAATATATGTTTATTTATGAATTATAGAATACTTTCTTGAAACACTATTATTTACCATTTGAAATCAATGAAAAACTCTAATATAAGGCTGAACATACTAGTACTGTAAATTCAGAAATTATTGCGTGCATTTATTATTGGATTTTTGTCATTTAAGACTAATATGAGATTTTAATTTTTTACGATTTTGAGATCAGTTTAATTCATATAAAATGTTTCTACATGGGAGTTTAAATTATTGCGTTTACATCTGTGTTGCAATTTTTGCAAATATAAACCCTCACAACAATTCTTGAATTTACAGTAGCTATTTAAGTAAATCAATTTTTTTCACAATATCTCTCCACACAAAACATTACTAGTTTCTTATCATCCAGCATTGTGTGATCTTATAGTCCACTTGTTGGTCATTCAGCGCACAGAACATTGACATTATTGTGGTTTCAATATCTTTGGTATTTAAAAGAACTTCAAATCATTGACTGAGTGATGAAAATAGTAGCTGATCCAACTTTTGTCTTTGAATTTATTCTGGTCTTGTTTCTATGTTTTCTCCATTTATTCTAGATGATGAATTTCAATCCTTCTGAAAAAGAACCAATAAAATCTGAAGTATTATATAAAATTTTTTGCATACATGTAGCAATAATATGATTTTTACTAAAAATAGCTATGCGGTATGGATTTTACTGATTGTTAAAGGTTGTCCAATGTCATCAGTTGCTAACCTCTTACATCCTTTGGTCTCTGATGGAGAGTTGTCAAATTAGCAATATATACCACATCTTCCTATTCTAATACTACCGGTATATAATAATCAATTAATTTATTCTTCTTTATAACGTTTGGGTATTTTCCCAAGTTATTTATATCATATATAAAGATCAATGTTAAAACTTTAGGCAATTATAATAACATATTCCATTATTCACTAGAATTTCAATATATTATACAAAATGCAGACAACAGAAACAATATATCTTTAAGCTTTTGAAGTTCTGACAGAGTTCAATTTGTGTTTTATTTCAATGTAAAAAAACCTTGAAATCTTCGGACATATTGGAAATTATCATGACTATAACATTGATACAAAAAAATATATTGTTTCATACTTATTTTTTGTGTTGTTGGCTTGCTGTCTCATTTTACAGTTATACATACATCAATAATCTTCTTCTTTATTAAAAGTAAATATGGGATATTTTTATTTTTATAATCTGAAAACATTATATTTCTATCGAATAACTTATTACCAAGTTCACAAACACCAACGTGTTTGTCAGATATTAATTTTAAGACATGTATAAATGTTTCAGACCATATAAGTATTTGGACCGTACGTTTATGGTCCGAAACATATAAGTATACTCTTACAGTCCGACCATATGCATACAATCAGACCATTTGAGTATACCTGGTACTTGTACTGTCTAATACCAGAGCTCAACCAAGCATGTATTTTTATTTCTACTGCAATTAAATTTTTTGTATTAATCTATTAAAGATTTCAGTTATGTTGATCTGTAATGTATATTTGTTTCTAATAAACTTGACCAACTTCTTAAAATTGGGCAGACTGTACGCGTAGTCTAAATACTCATATGTCATGTATGTTCTGGAACGTAAACATGATTAACAAGCATTCGACAGGATGTCATGCTAAAATCCCTTAATATTAGTACTAAATTTTGAGTATATATATGTAAATCCACAGGCTACTTACTGAAATTAAAGAGGATACAATTTAGAGGAAGGACTGGACAGATGAATGCACAAACACTATTAAAACAGAGCATAAAACTTACCAAAAACAAGATGTTTTACATTTATCCTTCAGAAGCAGGAAAATTGAAAGTTTTTCTTTCTTTCTCTGCTGTCCATGGTATAAACTTTAAATTCATTCATGCAAAATATGAAAATCTGCAAAAGTAGGACCTTGAACCTCAGCTTATCCACATTTTGACTTTTGAGCTGCATATTTTTTTTTTTCTTTTCATCTTGCTGACAATCTACATGATCTAAACATAAAAAAATGATAAAAACATAATTCTAGATTAACTTTGTGTTTTTATTTTTGTTGATACAAATGTACAAACAATTTTTCCCAGCTTAAAAGGAAAACATCATCACAAAAAAGGAGGTCATACTAACCTCCTAAATATTTAAACAAACCAAAATAATTACTTGATTAAGATCTTGTCATAAATTAATAGCATTGATACTCTTATTTTTGAAGACCATATATTATTAGTTACATAGTGTGCTAGTGACCTAATACGGTATATATGGGGTCAGTAAATTCCATATGGGGTGAGAGCGAAGCTCGAATCCCCATATGGAATTTACTGACCCCATATATACCGTATTACGTCACTAGCACACTATGTAACGAATTTATCTTACCGACTATCTTAAAGTGTGAAATTAAGACTAGTGATTCTCAAAACGAGCAAGTCTTCATACTGTTAGCGCTAAGAAAATACTTCCATTGATCCTACAAAAACGGATGCCAACAATAACGACTTGTAAGGTTTAAATGTGTTTTATGAATTTGTTTCAATCTTAATCATCAATTTCTTCGTCTGTTGGAACTTTTAAGATTTTTTCTCAGTACCGTTTTGTTTTTTACAAAGGGACATAACACCATTACTAACCGTGTATGAAATAAGCCCCGCCCCTTCTTACCTAATTAGGAATATAAAGGGACGTAACTCCACTACTAACCGTGTATGAGATAAGCCCCGCCTCCCTACTAACCTAATATCAAATATACACGGTTTGCACGCCGACGCTTTTAACCAATCATATTCCTGGAAATGTATAGGAGGTAAGATAAATATATATATGTCTTTTGCATACTTATATTCCTTTGTACAACAGTATGCATATTAAGATTGATTCCGAGGACTTAAATGTTAAATTAGCATGATTAATTTTACAGTTTCTCAGCTCCATGTGTACAATATGAGAGTATCTTGCAATACTGTATATTCTGATATTCAGAACATATTGTGAGGTTTTTATTAATGCAAATGAGAGCTGTATATCATTCTCATTTCTGAGACATATTTATGAGCTGAAGACCAGTGCCAAAATTTCCTCACTGCATTGAAGACCCATAGGTGCATGACCTTCGGTCGTTGTCTGCTCTTTGGTTGTCACTTGTGTTGTTGTCTCTTTGACAAATTCCCAGTTTCTACTTCCCATTTTATAACATGTATGCAGATTTTTCATAAATTACAATAATCAATCACGCAATTCTGTCCATTATTTATTTGTTATTGAAAATAAGCAAAAATAAATGCACACAAAATTTAACATTGTTAATAAAGGCTTTTTTAAAAATTCAAAACAGTTGCCTACACCGTTAATTTCCTTGTTTGATTTATTTCATATTTTTAAAGCCTTAATAGCTAGCTAGATGGTATGCCTGGATGGATCCAGCCATTTTATAAAGGGGGTTCCCTGTTCCCAACCCAAGATTTAGGAGGGGTGGTTCCAACTATATGTTCCCATTCAAATGCATTGAGTGTCCAAAAAAAAAAGGAGGGGTTCCAAGTTGAACTACCAACCCCTAGAATCCTCCCCCTGTGATCTGGATTTTTTTTCACTTAACCACTGGGGATCTGAACCATTTAAAAGTTTTTCAAACATGTGAGGGTGGGGGTGACCCCCATGGACTCTCCCTATATTTCATTTGATGTGTTTTATTGTTCCATACAAGAATATGTATGGTTTAGGGGTGGGGATCTTGACCGTTTACAAGATAATAGCACATTCTCAAATTGAACGGGACGGGGTGACCCCCAGGGACTTCCTTTTAATTTTAATTGATTTGTTTTATCGTCCCATTCAAGAATATATATGGTTTAGGGGTGGGGATCTGGACCGTTTACAAGATAATAGCACATTCTCAAATTGAACGGGGATGGGTGACCCCCAGGGACTAACCTTTAATTTTAATTGATTTGTTTTATAGTCCCATTCAAGAATATATATTGTTTAGGGACCGTTTACAAGATAATAGCATATTCTCAAATTGAAGGGGGTGGGGATTACCCCCGAGGGACTCACCCTCCCTTCTTTCTTCCCCAAAAATACCTGATACCCCCCCCCCCCCCTTTTCCTCATTTCAATCACCCTGATATGATCTGATAGTTTTATCACTTACAATAGGAATTGGTTTAAATTCCCCAATTAATTCTAGTCGGTCAAATATATGAATAAATTGATTTAAATTTCATTTTTGATAAAGAAGGACAAAAGTTTTCTATGGTTAATAGAACTTGACAGTTACTAATTTGGGAAGCTTTCAAATTCATAGCATGCCGGTGGCTGTGTTCAAAGTGCTGGGTTTTTTTATCACCCTCGTTGTTTGCGGACTAACGATTTAGGCCTGTGGTGGATAATAGTGTGCGTGCATTAATTTTCTATACCTTCTTAATTAATATTTTCATATACTGACGGCAAGTGTTGTAATGTATCAGTGTCTTATTTGAGACCAACGTGCTATTTACATGTGCGATCGAAAATGCAGGGGAAGGAAACTTGTCAATTGTGTTTATTTTTAATCCAAAATAAAATAAGCCGCCGTAAAATTAATCTTGGGTAAATTCCTCAAATTGATGCAAGAGGCTTCTTTTTTTTTAAGCTATATTTTTAATGACTTACACTTTTTACCATTATTCTCTTTCTTTCACTATTCTTTATTCCTTTTTTTCTTTGCCCGTTATTCTCTATACCCTCTTATGATCTCTTATGTGGACTTTCGGTGGTTTATTTTTTAAGTTCTGTGATAAGTCAATATTTCATGCAGGTTCATGAAATAATGGTTTTATGCATATCAGCCAAGATTGTGCGTGGAATTTTAATAAACAATTCAACACCACATGTTATGTGAATTTGATTAAAATCGATGAACAAGAATTTGACAGCTAGTGACCCTTTTACAGGTAAAATTCAATTAACAAATTCTGACCTACTGGCATTCAACACCAAATTACCTACTTGCTGTATATTGATAAATGTGATTATAGGTCAATACCTCAACATCGTGAATACGCCATGTGAGGTGTTGGTTATGTGTGCTACGGGGTCACTTGTGGCGCCTTCAAAACAGAGAAAAAAAATCCCAGTAAAAAAGTGTGGAATTTTGTTGTTGAAAATTAAGTTGTAAATTCCCGAAAAATGTACTTAATTCCGTTCAACTGCTAACATGTAAGTTCGATAAGAAAATAGGATAAAAAGCATCCGAAAAATTTGTGATCAGTAATTGAAGAGCAATGGGTAAAAAAAAACTGAAGAAGAAAAGTAAAAAGTAAAAGAAAGTCGTTGAATTAATTATTTTACAATTGTTTAAATATATAAGAGAATGTTTTAGGCAAATTGTCTTTATTTATAAATAAATGTATTTAAGTTCAGGAAATGATTTATTCTTCTGGCGGCTTCAAATATTTTTTTATCAATAACTTATACACAAGGAGACATTTTTTACTTTTGACAGCATGAACCGCAGTTAATTAGCAAACACAAATTAAGACACAAAATCGTTTACAAATAAATTTTATAGAAGGAAAAAAAAGGGGGGGGGGGGGTAATACGCTCACATATTCTAAAAAGATTTGCATATGAAAGCTGTCTAAAGATAATTTTAAATTATTTCAGGAGTTTTGAAAAAAGAATATATATATAGAGTTTAATTTTCGACGTCTATACTGTTACAAAAAAAGGTGATTCTTTTTAAAGATTTGGTACTTCAGTTTCGACTCAAAATTTCTTTTTGAATTGTTAGATGGCAAACTATTTAGGATAAGATTGTATCTGTTCTTTAAGTATTTATGGTGATATTGGCGACAAGTTTCATTATATTATAGCAAGGGCTTGTATAATGATGGAAAATTGTATGTTGCAAAAGGAAAATAATATAAAGTAAACTTAGAGAAATAAACTTATAAATAAAATAAAATTGAATTATATTGCATTGCTTAAGCTCTAAGACAAAGTAGGTGACGTAAGATTAAGTTATAAAAAGTTTCGTCTTTTTGTAAATAACATATAGTTAATCTCAATTCTAGAGGTCTTTTGATCATAGCTATTAATCTGACGTTGAGAAATAAATTAAATAAACTGTCATCTTTTAAAAGAATAAAAATGTTTGTAATTTGCCGTAGGAAAATAACCCTAAAGTGTTTCTATTGTTCACTTAATAATTCTGTTAAGTAAGTAAAGATTTTGATAATCCTTTAATTGATTTTACATAACTAAATACAATATATGTCAATCAAATAAATCTATAACATAAAAAGAGAATAGTTGACCAATAAAAAGTAACTTTAGAAAATTCAAAATTGACGCTAAAATTTCATAGGTGAATAAAATAATTCCAATCAGCACGTGATGTTGGGGTTAAAAAGGGAAGACCGCAATCTCCCAACATCACATATCACACTTAAATGTAGATAGCTGTTTGGAATAAATAATTGAAACATCATTGTATTTTATTCACCAGGTATGTAAATTGTTAACGTATAAACTATTTCAAATAAATTTTAAAGTAAGAATTTATCTTCTGATCTAATAACTTAGTTTCGTATTTAAAACTTAACTTAAATTCATAAAAGATTTTCATTAACATAAATAAGTTAAAACAAAGTTTACTATTTAGATCACATATCACACTTAAATGTAGATAGCTGTTTGGAATAAATAATTGAAACATCATTGTATTTTATTCACCAGCGCCAGGCCTCGAAAGGAGAAAGTGTCCGGGATGAGGGACACGCCAGTAGAAGGTATTACATAGACCTGAATAAGAGCGAGCTAGTATTCCCCAGATTCTCCGAAAGAAGTTAGAATCCCCGTATAGATAAAAGCGAGCGAGAATAGTCCCCAAGTGAAAGATGCCAGTTCCCCGATATATAACTTTATAATCGTTTTGGAGGGAAAGGGGAGACAACCCGACAGAGAAGCGATTCTTCCCCCTTTTCCTGCATTACACTTGTACAAGGATTTACTATACAAATCCTTGACTTGTATAAGTTTTTTATTAAAGAATTTCAGCAATATAAATAGACGAAAGTAGGCAAACAATTATTAAGATCTCCAAGCGGGCCAGATTGTACATCGAAAAAGATCTATATTTCGAAACGTTTTTAAATGATATAACTTGAATAGAAAATTTCCCAACTATGTGAAGATTCTTTATATTTCTAAACGTCTTCGATTATTACATACCAAAGAAAAATTTATTTAGCATATTCATATAATTTTATATTTTTTTCCAAGTAAACTTTTTTTTGTAAAGTTTACTTCTATGTGTTTATAACCATCAACAGAGACACATTCTTTGTCATCACCAATCAGTCCTAATCATTAAAGATCAATTGACAAAATTCAAATGATGATTGGTATTGAAAATGATCATCGGTCATCCGTGACGTATTCTAAAATCCTAAATAACGGCGCATGTCGATAGATAGATAGTTTATTAATTATCGTCTCGCCATTTAAATTTCACCAAGGGGTTGAAGCAATGAAGGACTTTATAAAACCAAGGATGTGTATAGTTACTATACAAATCCTTGATAAAACCAGAGACATATAATACAATTATATTATATGTCTCTGATAAAACTATGTACATGTACTTATTAATATTTCTATAACAAATTATAAAAACGTTTAGTGTAAAAATCATCGATTTATAAATGTCGCTTTTTGCCTAAAATATATTTGCAGGTTTTGGCATTTTTGTAAATAATATTAATGTTTTGGCATCCCAATGCAAAACACAGGTGACAGCCGATTCAAACTTAAATAACTTCTTTAAAGTTGGTTTTATTTTATCAGAGACATATAATACATGTATTATATGTCTCGATACATGTATTTATGTCTCAAATTTTATCAAAACAAAAATTACAAGATTATGAAATAAGTTATGAATCGAATGAATACCCTGAACACTAAAATACATGTCCTAAGTGACTTTTTATGTCTTGCGTGCACCGAGGAGATCCTTAACGGTTTTTAGACGTACCATTATTATTTATGCATATATTTGAAGCATTTTGTACATAATAGGTATTTATATGTGTGTATCAGACAAAATGACTTCCCAATTAGCAGAGGCGGATTTAGGTTTTTTTCCAGCCCCACCCCCACACACTAATCTTGGAAAATGGGAGATTATATAGGGAATCACTGAAGCATGACTGGCAGGGACCCCCTCTTAGGCAGTCAATGGGTCCCCACTTATGAAAATTTCTGGATCAACCACTGCTTAGTTCTAGTTATCTAAGGTCCTAGTGTGAAATATAACCAATAGGAATTGGTCTTTTTAAACACTTTTACATAGGCCTACATGTATACGTTTTTTCAAGGGTTGGTTCATTACCGACCGTGCAAGGGCTGTATAGCCAGTCAAGGTCGTTAAAAACTTCCATTTGTTGATTCATGCAATATTGAAATTATGATTACTCAATGCGCAGTTACTAGTTACTGAAGTTGATATTAGCTACTTTTCTTCTTTATTTCATATAATTGATTTTTTGATTTTTTTCTTCGAAAAATTTGTGGTGTTGAAATAGGGAATAGACACAGATACCTAAGCACATTTAACAAAAGAAATTTTGTGTAATGTCATCAATCTGTATTACACGTAGACAGGATGTTCTCTAGAAACTTTACGTTATACACACCGGAGAGTACACGCACTGTCGTAATGGAAAATTGCTGTATGTTATAATTACCTGTAATCAGCTTTGCAACAAATCAGTTGACTGACCATGTCATTACAGTTCAAACAGATTTCCCTCAAATCAAAATGGAATATATATATATATATATATTCATTTTTATATCTTTAAAATTTAAAACTTTAAAAAGTACACTTTGACAAAATTATGAAATATAACGAATTGAACAATTTAAAATAGTATTTTAACAAAGTTCAAGATATATAATTTTACAACGATCCTAAAAATATCCAAACAAACGATAAATCTAATGATATGAACCTACGCAGTTTTATATTATAAGACTGACACACACCAGTTTGCTAACTCAGTGTGCTGGGCCAGGGTGCTGGGTGAGGTGTTGGAACTTGATATACATGTATCATTAAGTTACAGTTCTGTTAAGATTTGACTGCCTTTTTACAGGGAATTTCTATTCTTACAGTTTGTATATACTGTTCCTGGCTTAAAATGATTCTCTGCTCAGCAACTGGTGCGTAATTAGCATTTTTTCACGTGATTTTATTCAAATATCTTGTAGCAGTAAAAAACACAAATTAATGTATTTTTCAAATAGCTTTATTCAGCTTTAAATAATTATAGCGAAAAACAGTGAACATGGGAAAATGAAATGTTTTTAGTAGCCTCATTATTAAATCTCCCGATGAGTGTGATCAAATAAAGAGGTTCTCCGACTCCGTAATACTTGGAAAATCTTATCTGATTCAGGATCAATTCATCGGTTACACTCCCCTATCACCAGTGATTCTTTGTTTTTAGCTGACATTCTGAAAAAAGGTGTGTAAGTGTTGACTCGCAATTTGCATGATTAATAACAGATATCGACTCGTTACCCGGACTACTGCAAAAACAATTATTCAGTTTACTGATTTAGATGGAAGGTAAACGGACAGAAAGTCGCAGGACAAAAAGTCACAGGACATGAAGTCACAAATTTGATAGGACAAAAAGTCACAAACAAATTGTTGACAATTGGTTTGAATATATATGAAAAAGATCTTGAAATATTTTCTTTTTATTACATATATTCATTTTTAATTTAAGGAAATTGCTCATAGAGCTTGATAAACACGATAAATGGAAATGTATTAGATTTTAATCTTGCAAAGGATATATTTATGGGGCCATATTTATTGGCAAATTGAAGCCATTTAAGTACCAAGCCACTTTGAAATTTTGTTTTCATAACAATTATTTGATTATTATTGATATTTATTGAATACATTTTAATTACTAAGTTGCTTTTTAAATAAAACTTCAAGAAAAATACAAAAAAAGTGTTTTCTTGTTCAAAGAAAAATAATCTCTAAACTGAATTGTGACTTTTTGTCTGTGACTTGTTGACCGTGACTTTTTGTCCTGTGACTTTCTGTCCTACATTCAGATTGAATAGGGTTTGGTTGACCCTGTCTCCCTCTATCTGAGACTACTATCTCAGTGATGAACTTAATGTTTTATGTATTGTGCTTGTCATATATATATGTTGGATAAAAGCTCTAGAGCTTATGATGAATTTTATGTATAACCAACTTTAAATAAATCTTTTTTGTTAGCCCATAACAACTAACAAGTAAGATTTAGGTTTCTTCTTTTTGTAATACAAACAATTATTACACCTTGAAAGGATTTTTTTTACTATGACGGCGTCCAAGAAAAAAGTTGAAATAGCTAGACACTAACTTTATATTGGACCCTAGTAGCTTTATATGTGCTTGTGGTTGCAAATGTAAATGCATGGATGCCTGCTACACTGTAGAATTCATGTAGAATACATGACAAAGAAGCTTTGCTTTGCTCTTCATTGAGTACGAACTCGTATTCATAATTAAAAACCTTCCGCCAAGCAAGCGTGGTGTGTTCCCATTTCGCCTTAGTTGTGAATTCCAGGTAAAAAAGGTAAAAAATATACTAAGGCCAGATGGGAATTGTACTAAGGCGAAATGTGAATTTAGATGAAAAAATTAAATAAACAAATTAAACCTCTGTGTTTTTATAACAATATAAACAACAAGTAATTAGGGATTTTTGTCCCTTGGATTGTTATTTTAATATTTATCTATAAAAGGACACTTTTTATGATTTAAAAAATTGTGATTTCAGAAGAAAAAAAATCTACAATTAAACATTATTTAGTATCAATTGTATGAATTTACCCACAGACTTATTTAAATATATTACAGAAATTTTAAATAAAATAAATAAAATAATAAATATTGTTTGATGATGTGTGAGTGTTTAGAGTCCGACTATCCTATAAGGATATCGCGGACTGGAACTACCTATTCTATAGACTGGAGTCTGTCGGTCTTTTTGCCTTCATTTTACTCCTTTGGTGTTGTTGGTATGGAGTATCGGGTCTTGCTGCTTGAATGGCTGCTTGAATTGCCTCTTTGGATTGGTCAGTGATGACTGGCGATGTGTGTGGTGGTGTGCGCAGTAGGTCTGGGTGGTCGATGTCGAACCCATCTTCAAAGTCGATCCTACTGCGCTTGCCTCTGTCATTGGAGGAGGTATAAAATACCAGGCGGTTGCAGGCCTTGTTGGGGTTGTAGGGACTGGTGACAATATCCCTATTGACTACAACCCCAACTGGTTCCCCCTTGTACTTCGTTGGTGTTAGTACAAGGGGGAACCAGTTACATGCCTTGGAAAATGCACCACAGTCAGATGCTTGCACCAAATTAACAGATTATGTAGTTCTGACATGGATAGAGGGCAGATACCCACAACCAACCTGGAACCACCACCTAACAGAAGGACCCAGAACAAATAATCACTTAGAGGGCTGGCATAACAAGTTAAAAAAGAGAGTAAAAACTGCACATCCAAATATATTCGAAATAATCAATGTGTTCAAGAAAGAGCAAGCAGCTAACGCGGTAAAGAAAGTACAATATGCAGCAGGTGGCAAGATACGGGGAAAAGCAAAGAAGTATAGGGAAATAGGAGAAAGATTTGCAACTTTGAAGGCATCCCTACACAATGGTACGAAAGACTATATTCAGTATGGTGATGCAGCATCTTATATCCTCAAACTTGGAAATTAAATGAACTTTGAACATTCAAATGTGTAAATTAGTGTCTTGTATTTCACAATATGAACTTTATGGAAATACTTCTCATGTTTTATGTATTAGTGCTTTTTGTCATGCTATTATAATATCATTGTGCTTTGAATTCAGTGCTGATTGAAATAAAATATTTGTTATGATAGTTTGATATTTGTCTTTATTTTTCATTAAAATATGAAATATCCATATCCAATTTGTCATCTCTACTAAGACTTTGTTTAAAAAATATTACACACGAGTAAAAAAAATAATACAATTTCAGAAAAAGAAGAACAACTAAAAAAAATGGGACAAATAAAAATAACCCAAAAAATTAAAAAAATATATCTTCTTTTAAATAGTATTTCATGGTAATATTTGACATTAAAATAACAAATATCAACTAATTGCAATACAAACAAAACATAACTTAATTACAATGTTTACAGAAGCTCCCATTTCGCCTTAGTTAATTCTTGTTTACCTGAAAATTTATTCGTCATTGTGCAAAGTGCTCCTTTGAAGGAGGGATTTTCTAAACCAGAACAGAACAGAATAGCCATGCAAGACTTTATTATCATTTGGACTAATATTATGGCACATTTTGTCTTACCACAGGGATTTTTTCTTGGTTTTGTCATTTTATCAGATATTATAAGCATAGGTCTACTTGTACGAAATGAATGTAAGGTGTCATATAAAAAAAGAAGATATCTGTTTGCCAAGGTTAATTTTACTAAGACCTCATTTTCATAAAACAATGATAATATTAAACAGCAAGAATGAGAATCAAGTCAAAGTTATATACAAATGAGGCAAAATTTTCAGTTGCCTACTTTTTATGTATTAGTAGTTATTTTTGTCATTAAATGATATTGTTTACCCTTTTATGTGTAGGGCAAGAATATTAAAGATATAAAAGGGAAACTATAAACAGAAGAAATTATCAACAAAAATAGATTTACAAAGGTCAACAAAGCCTACATGGTAAGTCCACTGTTGAAAAAAGTTTTAGCCCTTGAGTAATGATTAAATATTTATTAAAATAAGATGTGGTACGATAAATGAGAAAACTATCCATCAGAGTTCAATTAAGTGGATGTAAGCATTGTAATTACTTATTAGAGGCCAATGATGACCTGTTAGTAATGAAAAAACTCATACCCTATACATGATATAGTAATCTATAAAAGACAACGCTAACAAAATTTGAAACAAAGCATCAATTCAAACTTCAAATATACCAGACTAATTTATAAAAAAACAAAATATTATGAAAAACAAAAATGACGGATATGAACCAACATCAACCACTGAACTATGAACAAGCTCCTGATATTGGACAGGCATAATATGGCTGGGTTGATATAAAAATAAGAAGCAGTATGATTTCAAATAAGACTTTTCTCCAATAGAGATAAAATGACATTTAACAACGTTTAAGGAGGCTCGAGGGTATAAAAATTTCAGAAAAATATTAAATATTTTTTTTTCATAACTAATTTTATTTATAACTTTATTAGTTTTTACTTTTTCATATGGTACAGAAATCATTCTAAAAAATCAATTCGTTTTGGCCCCATACAACTTTTAAAATGTATATATCATTGAAAAAGCTCCAAATTATCTCCCTTTGGTGCAGAAATGCCATTTTTTGGCATGAAAATTGTAACATCTTTTTTAGCTCATCAGTGACCTATATTTTTTATTATCATTTTCAACTAACTTTACTTAAACTAAACTATTGTAAAATTTAAGCGATTTCTGTAATTAAGTTCTTTTTTCATTTCAAAATTACCTCTATTTATCCTATTAGTTAAACAGAAAAAAAAGTACATTTACAAAAATGTATATATATGCTTCTTTCAAAGGCGGATTCTTTGAAACTACTGGGCCAAATTGAACCAAACTTAAGCACAATCATCATTGGGGTATCTAGTTTAAAAAATGTGTGGCTTGACAATGGTCAACCAACCAAGATGGCCGCCTCGGCTAAAAATAGAATATAGGGGTAAAATGCAGTTTTGGGCTTATAACTCAAAAACCAAAGCATTTAGAGCAAATCTGACATGGGGTAAAAATGTTTATCAGGTCAAGATCTATCTGCCCTTAAATTTTCAGATGAATCAACCAATCGGTTGTTGGGTTGCTGCCCCTGAATTGGTAATTTTGAGGAAATTTTGCTGTTTTGGTTATTATCTTGAATATTATTATAGATAGAGATAAACTGTAACAGCAATAATGTTCAGCAAAGTAAGATCTATAAATAAGTCAACATGACAAAAATGGTCAGTTGACCCGTTTAGGAGTTATTGCCCTTTATACTCAATTTTTAACCATCTTTCGTAAATTAAAGTAATCTTTTACAAAAATCTTCTCCTCTGAAACTACTGGGCCAAATTAATCCAAACTTGGCCACAATCATCTTTGGGGTATCTTGTTTAAAAAATGTGTGGAATGACCTGGTTAACCAACCAAGATGGCCGCCACGGCTAAAAATAGAACATAGGAGTAAAATGCAGTTTTTGGCTTATAACTATGAAACCAAAGCATTTAGAGCAAATCTGACAAGAAGTTAAATTGTTAATCAAGTCAATATCTATCTGCCCTGAATTTTTCAGATGAATTGGACAACTGGTTGTTGGGTTGCTGCCCTCCAATTGGTAATTTTTAAAGAAATTTTGCAGTTTTTGGTTATCTTGAATACTATTATAGATAGCGATAAACTGTAAAAAGCAATAATGTTCAGCAAAGTAAGATCTACAAATAAGTCAACATGACCTAAATGGTCAATTGACCCCTTAAGGAGTTATTGCCCTTTATAGTCAATTTTTAACAATTTTCATTAATTTGGTAAATTTATGTAAATTTTTACCAAATATAGTTCTCTGTTACTAATGGGCAAAGTTCATTATAGATATAATTGTAAGAAGCAAAATTGTTCAGTAAAGTAAGAACTTCAAACACATCACCATCACCAAAATACAATTTTGTCATGAATCCATTTGTGTCCTTTGTTTAATATGCACATAGACCAAGGTGAGCGACACAGGCTCTTTAGAGCCTCTAGTTTTAATTTAATTTTTCTATTTTTCTATAAAGTATAAGATAAAGTTCATTTATAGAAAAATATAGCGTAACCCTATATTACATGTATTAAGAAAAAAATTGATTGAAACCTGTGAGCCCCCTTAATTTAACAAAAATAGTTCACTGTACAGCCTTTGACAATGAGCAAACGCTATACCGGACAGTGGTTTTAATAACAGCACAACATTTGAACAAATTGTAAAAATTTGTTGCAATGGGCTTAACTCAAAAGACTGCAACAAGGAACCAAACAATAACCAGTAATATGTAAATCATAGACACAAAGCACTGAAATAAGAGTACTAACAATAGATATTTAAATGAAAGTTTATTAAAATGTTCATAAACATGATAAAATAGTCATTTTATTGCTGTATTTCTCTTCACTGATAATTTTTGAGTTTTGTGTATTTGTAGGTCAGACATCTCGGTTTTCATGGTCATCATTCAACAGATCAATACTGAACAGAAAACTTGAAGATGAGATTTTTCTCAACAGTGCGACTTTTTTTATTAATTTGAAATGGAATGTTTTTTTCTACATTTAATAGAAAAAGGAAATTTCAACATAATGACTATAAACAAAAAGGAGTCATATCATCACGATCGTAGATGCTCAAGAACTTGATCTTGTAAATGCAACAATGTAATTATCAATTGAAAGAAGGAACGAATGAAAAAAATATTAGTATGTTGTTGTCCAAATAAACCTGCTTTGTCTTCTCATTTGAATCGCTCCATCCAATAAAGATGTACCGAGGAGGATCTTTGAAGAACAGATTGAAAAATGTTTTGTCTAAGAATTGCAGGAATATTCTAGTGGATGAAATAATTTATTGACTTGACTCTTATATAGTGGACTGAATAATTGTACATAGCAAGCAGCGAAAAAGAAAACTAAAACTTTAACACAAAAAGTGTTTAAATTATAAATTTGCAAATATAAGCATAATATTATGTACACACAAAGGTATATAATTCAAATTGTTTGCATATTCAATCATGTATTGCAATGAAACTATAACAAAGAAAACCTTACTTCATGAAAAGAGTAAACTATTCAGTCAGAATATGAAATATTTTTTTCAGTTCTATTTTTCATTATAAAATAAACAAGAAAAAGATTTCAAAACAATATTTTTTCATTTATTTAAACATGTCATCATTTTGTTTCAGTGAAAGAACTTTACTCTTTGACCTTAAATTTTATTATACATTCCAAAATCAGAATTATAATCTTTATTGTCATATTAACAAATAAAAAACAAGTTTGTGACAAAATGAAAAAAAATTTAATAAAATATAAAAAAACTTGTATACATTTAAAACTTTTTACTACCAAACAGCATTCATTGCAACATACACATACTGTATATTTATATCTATATATTTATAATTTGAATCCCATAGGATTTTATTTTGTCCCATGGGATATTAAAAATCCCATGGGATAATAATAATCCCATGGGATTTTTTTTGTCCCATGGGACAACAAATATCCCATGGAACTACAATTATCCCATGGGATTTTGCCCTGTCCCATGGGATATTGAAAATCCCATGTTTTTATAAATCAAATAGCAAAATAAATATAATAGTAACAGTAGAAAACTAATGAAATTATTGAATCCCATGTAATTCCGCACATTTTGGTTATATACATGACACTGTAGCTCTTATTTGAGGCGGCGGCGGATTTGCAAATGAGTGTTTTGCAAATTTAAAGTGTCCAGTGTTAATACCGTTTACCTTTAGTGGTGATACACCCATATTTTCACTTTTTTGGTTTTTTATGAATGACCAAAACTTTTTGCTTGGTTTACTATCTTTCAGTTTGCTGTCTTCAATTATAATGTTTTCTATATAGTTCCAATATGATGTTCTAAGCTTTTGTTGTACTTGGTGTTTTAAGGATCGGTGCTTTTTGATGGTATCCGATTTTTTCTCTGATTTTGTTGCCTTTATTTTCTTATGTATTCTGTCTCTTTTTCTTATAAGTCTCTTTATTTCTGGTGTTAACCAAGGAATATCTTGTTTTTGTTTCATTATTTTTGATGGAATATTTTTGTCTGTTATTTCTTGTATTTTGTTTTTGATCAGTGTCCACTTTTCTTCTGTGGTGTTATTAGTTAGTGTTAGAGAAAAGTATTCGTCTTGGAATTTTTTTACTTCTATGTGAATGCTGCAATATGGGTTGTGTTGAAAATGAATACCACTTCGTACTTGTATGTCCAGCCTACAGAACTGTGAGAAAAGAATATTTGCCAAAATATTATTGTTCTTGGCCAAATAATTTAAAACTTTTTCAAGCAAAATCGAAATCAATCACAATTAAACTGTGTAGCTATCTGAAATATGCTTAGAAAATTAGGTCATGTATTGTGAATTAATTGTACTTTCATTATATTATATATTGTTCTCTGCTATCTGTTGTTTTGTCACATTGTATATACTTGTTTATGTATTGCCATAGCATGTTATTTATGCTTTCGCAAATACAATATTCATTCATTCATTCATTCAATTAATAATGAATGATCACTGATTCTAAGTTTTGTAATTAATTTTCTGAATTCAAAGTTTGAGTCAGCCTGAGAGGTAAGGTTTTATCAATAGATTTGGATCAAGTCCTTTATAAAAAAAATATTTACTTTTATAATCAATAGATCTCAGCTTATCCATCAACAGGTTGTTGTAGTATGATATAGTTTTTAATAGTTTTTAATTGTTTTAAATTATCACACGTTTTTAGTCTATGATCTATATCGATGTATCAAGATCGAGTAATATCAATGTATCAAGATCGAGTAAACACAAGAATTTTTCAACCATTAAAAATATAAGGGTTAAACTATTATCCTGATTTAAAGTAATTTCTCGCAATTTGATTGACTGATATTGTCCTAATAAATTTCAGTACATTTTTTTATTACGTCAATAGCAATTATCTCCCTTATTTATTACATCAATTGGGATTATCTCCCTTACACCATTGACCTAATAAAAAAAATAAAAAAATGAGTTGCTTCATAGTCCGAATATTTTAATTTTTCAGTTTTAGATTAAATATCTAAAACATATTTGGTTGATATTGTCCTTATATTGAATTTAAATATAATAATATGTAATATAACAAAATCAGGATAAATTCATTACACAGTGTTCAATTGTCCTAATACGGAATTTATCGGGTCAATAAATTCTCGTATTAGGACAATTACACACTGTGTAACTAATAACTGTTCTTACAATGTCCTGACGGATATTCCAATGCCGAATTCGTTTTATTATTGCAATAAAATACTTTATATTTAAAACTAAGCAAGATGACATTTTTTTTTAAATAAATAGTAGGAAAAACATAATAAAAAAATATTTTTAAGAGTTAGAAACTTGACCCTAAACAACTTCGAAAAATGATTAAAAAGATCGTATGACATTTAACGAAACTCTTCAGATGGGTCGTGTATATATATATATATATATATATATATATTCTTTATTCCAAAAGCAATACAGCTTATAGGTATCAAGTACAATAAATATTACATTAAATATAGTAAGCAACAAATATTACAATAAGGTAGTTCATTAATATTCAATTAATACAATTAAAAACAAATGTATGGGCATGATATTAATTAGCATTATTTAACAATCTTAATTAAAGTATGATATACACATTCAACGAATACGAATTTTTTCGGCAATACATAAATACTTTCCAAAATTATTAAGTTCTTTTATATTACGAACAGATAACAATTGTATAAGTTTAAATACTGATGGATTTCTCCAATAATAAGGTTTGAAATACTTCATACGAATATCTTTGTATCCAATACATTCTAAAATAAAATGATGTTCATCTTCAACAGAATCACAGTTGCACACATTACATAATTATTCTATCGTTTCTGTTTATATTTAAAAACCTTCCAGTTTCAATGTTCAAATTATGTGCATGTATACGATACTTGCTTATTAATGGTTTATATCTAAAATTTCACAGGTCTACTAAGATAAAACTGCAAACCATGACTGTCATATATGTATTTGTAAAACAGACATTTAAAAGACTCCTCAAAAAATGACATTGCTTCAGATATAAATCTATCAGTAACACACTGTTTGAAATCAGCTATAAAAAGATCTACATTTAAAACATTTTGTGTCAACCAGCCATAATTACATAATAAATCTCGTATTTTACATGATCAATTTCTGCATAACAATTTTTCAGAATACAGTTATCAGTTTTACACATCAGTTTTTAACAATTTACACCAATATTTCATCATTTTACAGTATATATGTACATACATAGGGACTCTACCTAATTCAAAATACACCATGTAATTTGTAGTACTCTTCTTAACTTTCAAAATTGTCTTTAAAAAATATAAGTGAAGAGTTTCAATGTCAATTGCATTATGATATCCCCAAACTTCGCTACCATAATTCACTATGCTTGACACATATGTTTCAAATAAAGACAGTAGTGTTTCTGTATTAAAAAAGTCTTCTTGAATCTTACTGAATAAACTAAAAACAGTTTTTTTACCATGATTTGACAACATTTTCTGAGTATTCGTAAAAATACCATTATAATTTAACAGCATACCTAGATAATATAAATTCATCACATAACTCAATATTCTCTCCATTAATGAACCATTTGTCATCTGGTTTGGTAACACATCTGTTTCTAGATACAACAATCTTAGTTTTTATAACCCCGTCAAAATTTTGACGGGACGTATTATGGTATACAAATGTCTGGTGTCCGTCCGTCTGTCCGCCTGTCCGTCTGTCTGTCCGGCGTAAACATTGTTCTTATGATGGTCAAATGATCTGTATACTTTTTTTGTGAAAATAAGATTAATACTTTTTGAGTTACGGCACTTTGTAACTAAAACAGGTTTTTTTTCACATGTCGCACCGTAGCTCAAAAACGATTCTTGATTATGGCTTAAAACTTTAAACACTTCTTAGTTATATAAATCTTAATATCTGTATACTTTTTGGTGATGATTCAAAGTTTCATTTTTGAGTTATTGAGAATTTTGTAAAAAAGGGGGAGGTTTTTTTTACATGTCGCGCCATATCTCAAAACGGTTTATGATTATTGCTTAAAACTTTACACATGTCTTTGTTATATTAATCTAAAGATCTGTATACTTTTTGGTGATGATTCAAAATTTCATTTTGAGTTATTTAGTGTTTTGTAAAAGAGAGGGAGGTTTTTTTTACATGTTGTGCTGTATCTCAAAAACAATTTATGATTATTGCTTAAAACTTTACACACTTCTTTGTTATATTAATCTTAAGATCTGTATTCTTTTTGGTTTTGATTCAAAATTTTATTTTAGTGATGTTTAGGTTTTTGTAAAAAAAAACAGGGTGGGGGGTTCACATGTCCCGCCGTGTCTCAAAAATAATATATGGTTATTGCTTAAAACTTTCTCAGAAACTATTTATTATTATTGCATAAAACTTCCACACAAGACGTCGGGCGTATCATGCGCTCATGGCGCAGCTGTTTATTAACATATTTATATGTAAATTATACCCTTCGGAACATATGTGTACAGCATCTATCATTTTTTGAAGATCGTTTACATTTTCGCTGAAAATAACAGTATCGTCAGCATACATTAGTAAGTAAAGATTGAGCATTCTCATGTCATATGATTGACAACCCTATAGGCTGTTTTACTTATTCTGTTTCAATATCATTGACATGCATAGCATATAAAAAAGGTGACAAGGATCCCCCTTGCATTAGACCAATGTCACAGTTAAAGAACTCAGAAAAATTTCCCTCATGTTTAACACACGATTTCGAGTTAGAATACATTGATTTATTAAATGTAACAATTTCCCGGTTATACCACATTTAGCTAATTTCATTCATAGTTTAAAATGCTTAACACTGTCAAAAGCTTTTTTTTTATAATCAATAAAACAACAATATAACATTTTTCCGTTTCTCAAAGATTTTGATATGATGGAATGAAGAGCAAATATGGCATCATGAGTTCCATGTCCAGGTCTGAAACCGAACTGTGCGTCTGTGATGATACTGTGTTCCTCGATCCATTTCAGCAGTCTCGCATTGATAGTGGCTGTAAAAAGTTTTCCTATATGAGACACTAATAATATATCTCGGTAATTTCCAGGGTCATTAACCTGACCTTTTTTAAATAACGGCACTATTATACTTTTCACCCAACGTTCTAGAAAGAATCCAGTACATAAAATTACATTAAAGAGTTTACAGTTGTAGTAAAGGTAATAAAACTGGCTTACTTTCAATTATATACTCGTTCACAATATTGTCCACTCTTGGAGATTTATTCTTGTTTAATTTTCTTACATTGTCTTCAAGTTCCTTTTCGGTGAATTTTCTGTCTAATTTTTCGAAAATAGACACGTCATCTCCTTCTATCTGATCCTCAGTACTTGCATCATTGTCATCTTTGGACATCAGATTTTTAAAGTGATAAAAAACTGTTCTATTTAAATGTTACTTGAAAAAGTTTTTTTCTTCAGTTTTTAAATTTTCGGTAAAAACGTTTCGGATTCGATTTTCTCATTGCGTTAAACATGTTTCCTTTTGCTAGTCTTGTATTATTTTAATTTTAGTTTCTTGTGTACAATTTGGAAATTAGTATGGCGTTCATTATCACTGAACTAGTATATATATTTGTTTAGGGGCCAGCTGAAGGACGCCTCCGGGTGCGGGAATTTCTCGCTACATTGAAGACCTGTTGGTGACTTTCTGCTGTTGTTTTTTTATGGTCGGGTTGTTGTCTCTTTGGCACATTCCCCATTTCCATTCTCAATTTTATTCCTTGTTTGTTTCTATAATTTCGTTTAAGATGGTTCTCCGTAACTTTATATTTTTGTTTATTTAAGTTCAGTTTTAGTCTATTTTACTCGGAATGATTTCGTTTAAACTGCATAAGTGCATGTGGATAGTTCTTATATAGTAATTTGCAATCGTCTGTTATCCATGGTTTGTCTTGCTTAAAGTTCGATTTGTATTCGGTTTACGACCAGTGCAATTATCACAGCGTATTATTCGTTCTACTTCTTTATGTGTATATTTTTCAAAAATATTTGTCAAAATAGCATTCATTTCATTCACAGCATTATTATTTAGCGTCTGCATCCTCCGTAATACTTTTGTGCAGTTCTTCGAATTTCTGTGCGTTATGTATTAGATCTTCTCTGACTTTATCCCTAAACTCTTCATTCCATCGTATCGTATTATACTTTATTTTTTTACATGTACATACAGTTTTCTGGCATAAACCTTTTAATTTAATATCTACAAATAATGGAGCATGACATGAAAAAGTTGTAAAATTTCCTACAATAAAACTATTAACAATTGAAAATGAGTTACAAGATAACCATATGTTATCTATAACACTACAACTATTTTTTTTTTTAAATGTAAACTGTTAACTTGAGTCACCGAAACGTCCATTGCATATCCAGATATGCAAGGCCAGCAGATTTACACAAATTTAATATGCGTTTACCAAACGAGTTTGGTGTTTTTAAATCTTCAATCAATCTATTAACTAACGGTACATCCGCAATATAGTCAATTAAATTGTCAACTTTGTCCAGTAATTCTTTGTTTAATCCGTCTTGTAAAAGATAGTCTGGTGCATAACCCACGCGGCCGTTTAAATCACCAATAACTGCAATGTTCCCTATTTTTATGCCCCACCTACGATAGTAGAGGGGCATTATGTTTTCTGGTCTGTGCGTCCGTTCGTTCGTTCGTTCGTTCGTCCGTCCGTCTGTTCGTTCGTTCGTCCGTCTGTCCCGCTTCAGGTTAAAGTTTTTGGTCAAGGTAGTTTTTGATGAAGTTGAAGTCCAATCAACTTGAAACTTAGTACACATGTTCCTTATGATATGATCTTTCTAATTTTAAAGCCAAATTAAACTTTTGACCCCAATTTCACGGTCCACTGAACATAGAAAATGAAAGTGCATGTTTCAGGTTAAAGTTTTTGGTCAAGGTAGTTTTTGATGAAGTTGAAGTCCAATCAACTTGAAACTTAGTACAAATGTTCCCTATGATATTATCTTTCTAATTTTAATGCCTAATTATATTTTTTATCCAATTTCACGGTCCATTGAACATGGAAAATGATAGTGGGAGTGGGGCACCGTGTACTTTGGACACATTCTTGTTTTAATAAATTTCAATTTGTTGTGGTAAAACATCGAAAACGTCAATATCATACTTTCTATAATAAACATTTTTATCGGGTGGTATGTATATAGCACAAATAAAGAAATTTTCATTATCGAACATTATATTTTTATCAATTTTTATCCATATCATACTATTAATACAACAATCAATAATTTCTAAATAAGACTTAACCATTTCTTATAAAACACTATTACGCCACCCCCGTTACACTTTTCTCTAGATAAATACTTCTTTTCATATCCAATTAAATCGAATTCCTTGGGTCATTTGACCCAGCACTCATTAAAATATCTACTTATCGTTCTTTGTTCCAAAACGATGTCCCTACCATAAGTGCCAGTTAAAGCTGGCATATTAATATATAAACTGGTTTGCCCGATTTATAAGCAGCAGTGATTTTAAGATACATGTACTAATAAGCTATTGAAATTATCATAATAACCATTAAAGCTTATCTTTTGGTATAAAATAGCACTTTTATGCAATATTTCTCCACTTACCATTATAGAAATTTTAATAATTATATTATTTTTTCAGATTGCCTTATATCACAAGAAACTTGCAAAACTTCCAGTGAAAAAACTTCTATGCAGACAAGCAGAGGTAAACAATTATTATTGTTTTAACAATGTTCTGAATAATTTATCTGATTTGTTAATATTTTTAATTCTAAGTTACTTCGTGAGTAGTTTCTAGCCATGCATTAGTGATTACTATTATGTTTATTGTTAAACTTCTTCAGGGATCAATTATAAGTTAGACAATACTTGGTCATGTTTTACATTGTATGAAGATTTAAGCCCAGATGTAACTGCTAGTAGCGTTAACAAAGAAAAGAGACCAGTTCCGGAGATGTAAAACTCTCCCGTAGACGTCGCAAAACTTACTCTTACAACGTATGACCTAATATTCAACGTGACAGGCGCCATTGCTATAGCCTTTTAGTCGACAATTTTTAACTTCTATTTTCGCTATGGTTTTGATTCGTAAAAGAAAATTGTTCTTGTTTGCTAGATTGCATTCGAGGAAACGTTTTAGAAAGCTCGTCTTCTAGTGGTAAAAGCTGGTGATAGAGAAGTTTCTGACTCTCTCAGCATCATTCACCGTTGACGTCGTTGGGTAAAACTGCCACTTCTGAATCTTTTATCAACCCTGTCTTGCTCAGCCTCTTCAGAAAAGTAAGATACGAAGAATGAATTTCAACCTTATGCTGAAACTTGTAGGTACAAAGCCTTAAAGGGTAATCATTATTTGGTTTATCAAGGAATTGTATACTGTTTAAATATACAATTCCTTAGGTTTATTAACCGCTTCCATTAATAATTTAATGCAATAATGCTATTAAAGATCATCAAATGATTTTAAATGGCGGATTCTAGGGTAACCATTTGAGGGTTGATACCAATCGAACACCCTATTTTTTTTTGCCAACTCATACTTTTGTATTAATACAAATAGCATTTAATTGTACAGGTTTCGAACACCCTTTTTATAACATGTATAATATGACTTTTATGTGTCACAGTCACAATTCTCAAAAACACAATTATAACTAGTCTATAGTTTTCATTGAGGCCCTTCAATATAACAGGAAATACATGTTAACAGTTGACATTCATACATTAAAATATAACATATATTACTAGTATATATACAAGTCAAGGGTTCAGACATACAAATTGCAATAATTAAAGGCATATATATGTTATTTAGTTGTGGTAGTGATTCCGTACCTTTCATTTTATAAGCAGAAAAAAATCAAGACGCCAGAGGAATGTCAAGCAACCGTTAAACACGCGTTGCATAAGTTTGAAGTACGTCGAAATGCAAATATAAACGCTTGATGAACGCTATAACTCCAGGAAATTTTTATGCAGCTTAAAAAATCAAGCTCAAGCGTTTGTCTAGCATATACCTGTATGTTACAAGCACGCAATACATATGCTTCAAGTGCGTTGAAAACGCTACAGATAAGTTTGAGACACATTTAGGGCACGTTGTATACGCTTCAAGATTGTTTGACTTAAACAAAAACGTATGCAGGTATGTTCGTAACAAACACCCCATAACAACTAAAACGTCCCAGATACGTCTGGGACACGTCTCAAATATGTTCAAGAGACTTTTTTCCTTCGTAGCGTGCATTCCATCTACGTTAGACAAACGCCAGGCATACGCCAACATATGTTACTTAAACGCCAAATAAACGCTTAGGTACGCTTCTCGAACACGCAATACACGGTTAAAGCTCGTTGTGAACACGATACAGATATGATTGACAGGTTGAATGCATCCAAAATTACTAGTGTATTGGCATATACATGATGTTTTACAAAGCCTGGTGTACGTTGGAGCTATACGCCGATGTTTGACACCAGTATAAAGAAGAAAGATCAAGAAACGTTTCACTTCTGGCAGTCTAAAAAGCATAGACAATCGATTAATCAGCAAACTTCACTGCGAAGTGACTTTTAAGTCCTACCTTGGGGCATTATTTTTGATGGTATGTGTGTCTATTCGTCCGTCTGTCTGTCCCGCTTCAGGTTAAAATTTTTGGTCGAGGTAGAAAGTATAAACAAACACTGGACACTTTTAATTTGCAAAACACTCATTTGCAAATCCGCCGCCGCCTCAAAGAAGAGCTACAGTGTCATGTTTATAGCCAAAATGTACGGAATTCCATGGGATTCAATAATTTCATTAGTTTTCTATTGTTACTATTATATTTATTTTGCAATTTGATTTATAAAAACATGGGATTTTCAATATCCCATGGGACAGGGCAAAATCCCATGGGATTGACGATTATCCAAAATCCCATGGGATTTTTTGTCCCATGGGATAATTGTAGTCCCATGGGATATTTGCTGTCCCATGGGACAAAATAAAATCCTATGGGATTCAAATTATAAATATATATAGCTATAAATATACAGTAATGTGTATGTTGTTGTACAATAAATGCTGTTTGGTAGTAAAAAGTTTTAAATGTTTACATGTTCTTTATATTTCTATATATGTTACAGTGAATTTGTATAATCAGGGATTATGTAGAATCCCTAAAATTTTCAGGGATTATGTATAATCACTGGTTAGTTTAGGGATTATATATAATCACTACAATTTTCAGGGATTATGTATAATCACTAGAAAAAACGTCAGGGATTATACAGAATAACTGAAATGATACTCAAATATATAACGGTGTCTTCCCATTTATCCAACTTTTTAATTTTTTAATTTTTGTTAATTATTGGGTTGTTTGTTTAGTAATAATAAGGTGTCTTTCTAAAATTTGACAGTAAATTTGTTCCTGTATGTTTTCATATTATTTAAAATATATATATATTACATTAATGTAAACATTCATAAGATTGTCAATTATATCCCTAATTTGTCAATTAAAACAGCAAGTGTAAAATCATTTGTTCCCCGGACTAATGCTATACCGACCAGAAACTTAAAATTTTACGACACTAAAGAGACAAAAGTCAATAATTTTCTTCAGTTTTACGGGTTAAAGGAAAGTAAGACAATATTAAAACATGAGGGAAAATACAAAAACTATGACCTCTTGAGTTTTAGAAATTGAAAGTTAAGTTAAGTTAAGTTATTTAATATTATATAAATCAACCGAAGTTAAGTTAAGTTATTTAATATTATATAAATCAACCGAAGTTAAGTTAAGTTAAGTTATTTAATATTATATAAATCAACCGAAGTTAAGTTAAGTTAAGTTATTTAATATTATATAAATCAACCGTCGTTGCACGGGACTCGTACCGTTGCCCGGTCTGATTGCGTTGATATCTGCATCGTTAGAGAGAGCCTTATCCCCACTGCTACCGGGGTTAACATTATCAATTGGCAAATCAAGCCATTTAAACTGTACTTTGAAAATGATTGAAATATATGAAATAAGTCATTAAAAATCTTGATAAAACTAAAGGGGGGTCTCAACACTTGCAGATGCGTGTAGCTCACAGCTTAAGGATATAAGGAAAAGTAAATGTGTTTTATAAATCACAAGTCTACTTACTACCAATAATTATGCACACTTTTTAAAATTTCGTAAAATTTTCGTTTGTGTACCTTTTCTCATGGACTGGCTCATATCAGACTATTACCCTTAATAATGTATAACGTTAGGCATAATATATTAATATGAAAGACACAAAAATATTGAAATGATAAACACAGTATAATAAAATGATAAGCACAATATAATTAAATGATAAGCAAAATATATATTGAATAATTGATGTTTTGTTTTTAATACTGACTTTATCAGCAATAATATCAAGCGAGCCCTTTTTGATATTTACTGTATCAGTATTAATAATATCAAGCGAGCCCAAAAGGGCGGGTTGATGAAGTTAGTATTAAAATATTAACATGATTAAATGGCATAATTAAATGATAAGCACAATATAATTAAATGATAAGCACAATATATATTGAATAATTGATGTTTTGTTTTTAATACTGACTTTATCAGCAATAATATCAAGCGAGCTCTTTTTGATATTTACTGTATCAGTATTAATAATATCAAGCGAGCCCACAAGGGCGGGTTGATGAAGTTAGTATTAAAATATTAACATGATTAAATGGCATGATGATTATTTTTTTATCGTATTGTTTTAGCAATTGTTTTTAGGTTGAGATATGAATTAAACTGAAATTGTCATCAAAACTATTTTTATGTGTACAATCTTTTTGATAAATGTTAATTTTATGCACAATATTTTAAAAATAAACATTTTATTTACAAACTAGAAATGGATGGCATCGACTATTACACATTTGTCCTGGGTTTTTTTACATGTATATCTATTAAATTCATATGTGTTTTTACCACAATATCAACATTTAAAAAACCTTGTCCTCCATATCCAATCATATTTTACCGCACGTCTCAGAGAAATAGAGTTTTCAGCACAAACATCTGAAGGTACCAATGAAGGGAAATCAGCAACCTCAAACTGATTTCTTGTATTAAAAGATCCGAGCAGGAGTCCATTGCTATATGGCAAGGATCTCTCTTTCCTGAAACCACTTGTGGAATTGGTTTGAGATATATGTTGTTTTTCCTCTGCAATTTGCATTAACTTTTGAGCATACGTTTTTCTTCAACCCAAGCAACACCTGTGCCTGTGCCGAGCTTATTTGTTAGTAGCATAATGAGGTTCAACACTTGGATAAAATATAAAGGAAAAAACTCATCACTTAAGAATCAAATAGTAGATCAGGAATGAAAACTGCATGTTTACTTAAACTTTCAAGGAATAAGAAAAAAAATGTTAATTTGTTTCATCATCTTTGGAGCTTTTAATTATTGATAATCACTGAAATCATATTAGGGAATTTGTAGAATACTAATTAAAACTATCAGTGATTATGTGAAATCACTGGTAATTTTCAGGGAATCTGTATAATCACTAATGATTTTAGTGATTCTACATAGTCCCTGAAAAATCAGGGATTCTACATAATCACTGATTATACAAATTCACTGTAACATATATATTTAATTTTTTTTTCATTTTGTCACAAACATGTTTTTTTTATTTGCTTTTATGACAATAAAGATTATTCTTATTTTGGAATGTATAACAATATTTACGGTCAAAGAGTAAAGTTCTTTCACTATAACAAAATGAATACATGTCTAAATAAATGAACACATATTGTTTTGAAATCTTTGTCTTGTTTATCTCATTATGAAAAATAGAACTGAAAAAATATTTCATATTCTAACTTAACAATTTACTCTTTTCATGAGGTAAGGTTTTCTTCATTATAGTTTCATTACAATACATGAATATGCAAACAATTTGAATTATATACCTTTGTGGTGTACATAATATTATGCTTATATTTCCAAATGTATAATATAAACACTTTTTTTTCTGTTAAAGTGTTAGTTTTCTTTGTTCACTGCTTGCTATGTACAATTATTCAGTCCACTATATAAGAGTTAAGTCAATAAATTATTTCATCCACTGGAATATTCCTGCAATTTTAAGACAAAGCATTTTTTCAATCTGTTCTTTAAAGATCTTCCTCCATACATCTTTATTGGATGGAGCGAATCAAATGAGAAGAAAAAGCAAGTTTATTTGGACAACAACATACTAATATGGTTTTTTTTCATTCGTTCCTTCTTTCAATTGATAATTAAATTGATGCAATTTACATGATCAAGTTCTTGTGTATGTATGATCCCGGTGATACGAATCCTTTTTGTTTATAGTCATTATGTTGAAATCGGTGCATTACGTTTGCGCGCATTACCTCTACATTTGCGCGCAAAAATCATTACGTTTGCGCGCAGCTTTTGATTACAATTGCGCGCATTTTTTTGACAGGTAAACTCAGGTAAAATATAGGTAATAATACTTATTTATTTATAATTTGTTCAACTATTTACCCTGCTGACCCTGCTCACTTACGATGAGGTGGAAGTGGGATTTCGAGCAAGAAAAGTCCATTTTATTTTGCACAAGCACTAATTCCTAGAAATCTATACAGATAAAATTGTTAAAATGCTAAAACATAGCTTATCTTAAAAAGGGTAAAGGTGTATAAATTCATTACTTTACATGTTGTTACGTGCCGAAACTCCATGTTTGTGCCTTGGTATAACTTTAAAAAATAACTTAAATTATTTACTAATTTTAAAAACGATCACTATTCATAACGTAGTGCGCTCGTTGAAATTTGATCTTTTTAATAAATGTAGAAAAAAAACACGTTTATTTCAAATTAATGAAAAAAGTCGCACTATGGAGAAAAATATCAACTTTAAGTTTTCTGTTCAGTATTGATCTGTTGAATGATGACCATGAAAACCGAGATGTCTGACCTACAAATACACAAAACTCAAAAATTATCAGTGAACAGAAATACAGCAATAAAATGGCTATTTTATCATGTTTATGAACATTTTGATAAACTTTCATTTAAATATTCATTTTTACTACTCTCAATGACTCTTATTTCAGTGCTTTTTGTCTATGATTGACATATGACCGGTTGTTGTTTGGTACCTTGTTGCAGTCTTTTGAGTTTGTTCAAATGTTGTGCTGTTATTAAAACCACTGTCGGTATAGGGTTTGCTCATTGTCAAAGGCTGTACAGTGAACTATTTGTGTTACATTTTTGTACCATATGATAAAGAAACAACTAATAAAGTTATAAATAAAATTAGTTTAAAATTTTAAAGATTTCATTTGATGCTGTTTAAAACATGGAACATTTAACGAACATAAGAGACAAATGAAATGAACTCAAATGTGAAATTCATGGCTTGTTTTCTATCCTAGCCAATACCTACATAATGTATATAAGTATAGTTGTCTTGGACAATTCAAAAATTTTAGAATTTGGCAATATGATGATGCAAACCGTATTTTATCACTAAATACCCTTAGCAGCAAATAAAAGAAGACCAAGTATATAGCCAAATTCAACTCTGCCTTGAGATCTGATTTCAAATGGTGCAGATCCTGTACCAAGGGCCAAGACCATGCTTACCACACTTCATGCAAAGCTGACTATGGTGGCCCTACTGACTTGACCAAACTTATGGAGACCAGCAAGCCTACAAGTTGTAGTACAAATCTATCAATTTAACACCTTCTGTTACAAGCATGTTCTTAATCAGTAGTGGTACCAAAGTTGACAATGTAGCTTAACCAGAGGTACTTTTTGCCAACTATGTCTATGTATGATTGCTGATCACTTTATCTTGAACTATACATAATGAATAAATATTAGAAACCCCCTTATCTTCTATTTTTATCAAGTAAAAATGGATTTGCAGGTGTTTAAAGGTATGGAATTGTTGTTCTTTTAACAAAAAAGGAAGATATGCAGTTTAAACACACTAAAAAACCATGGCGTACGTCGATAAAAAGGTCGATAAAAAAATCTCCAGTTATGAGACCCAAACTCCAGCTGAAAATTACCAAATCTCCAGATGTGGCTTGACAACTCTGTCACATGTATGTGATAATGACGTCCTGCATGGTTATCTCAACTTTTTTCTGGGACGCCGTCATAGTAAAATAAAAGCCTGCAAGACGTCATAATTGCTTGTATTACAAACAGAGGTAACCTAATTCTTACTTGTTAGTTGTTAGGGGCTAGCAAAAAAGATTTATTAAAAGTCGGTTATATATTTATACATATAACCATGATAACAATACAACATAAGCTTTGTAGAGTTTTTACCCAACATACATATATATGACAAGCGCAATAAATAAAACATAAAGCTCATCACTGAGATAGTAGTCTCAGATAGAGGGAGACGGGGTCAACCAAACCCCAATTCAATCCATTGGCGGATCCAGGGGGTTCCGGGGATGGTACCCCCTTTTTTTGTTTGCCAATCAATGCATTCACTACGAACCATTAAAAGTCTGAAATGGCCTATATCTGTACTCGACTGTACTGATTTTTACTCGACCAGCCTGAATTTGTCTGAGATTTACTCGATAATACTCGACTGTCGTCTGAACCATACTTAACAGTCTGAATGTGTACTTGACCAGTAATTAACCATTTTATACGAGTCTGAACCGTACTCGACCTAGTCTCAACTTTACTCGACCTAGTCTGAACCGTACTCGACCTAGTCTGAACCATACTCGACCTAGTCTGAACCATACTCGACTAAGTCTTAACCAACCTAGACCTATTCTTTGTATCTATCAACTGAATTTTATCAATTTAAGATGTTTTTTTAATAAAAATGAAATTTGAACAACAACTTGAATTAAAAATGTATTCAATATAGTATTGAAATTAAAATTTCACAATTATAATCAATCATAATATAACTTCAACTCAATATTAATCAACACTTACATAATAATATATATCAACTTTTAAAATATAAATAAGACAAGCTGATCAAATAATCTAAAAAAATGAATTGTGACTAATATTTTCAATATTATTCAAAATTTTATGAATATTTTGGAAATATTTTATGGTAGCTGGACTATATTTTCAACATTAACTTAAGCCTAGTATAGATTTATGGTGTCAGTTGAGTTCAGGTAATAATGCAGTGAATGTTTTTTTTTATTAAGATTTATATAAAATAGTATATAAAACAACTTAATAAATTTTAAAAAAATGAGAGCTTAATTGTTTTGTTCTATTAAACCAAGAATTTAATATAATCATGATAATAGAATTTCCATAGCAATCCTTGATAACCTTTTTATAAAAGAAATGTGTTCCAAAGTAAGAGTAAAAAAAATTTTCAATTAATTTAAGTATTTTTTTGTCAAATTAACATGGCATACATGTACATAAAGCACTTTTCAAAATATGTTCTAATTACCTCAGTACAAGTGTGTTTTACAGGTAAAAAGAAAGCCCTATTTTCTTAAATTCGTGTATTACTTATCTAGTACATACATGTATATTCGAAAGGCCTTGTTAATTAATTTCAACAGGATGTTGCAATTTTGAATCAATGTTATTTAGAAATTAATACATCTGACCAGGTGTGATCTTATTTATGAGTTTGCCCCCAAGCAGAGGTTATACTTTATATTTCACCACTAATCAGAAAACAATTTTATTTATTTATTTAATTTTAACCCTTTTTGATATAAGTTATATATAATATTTTTTTTTTATCCTAAATATAATCAGAGATATATTTCTTTTATAGGGTTAATTTCTTTTATACATTTTGTTGGCTGTTGTTATATATGTCAGTTGAAAAGAAATTTATTTTAACAGTTAAAAAAGTAGAGGTTTTTTGGTCTAGTATGGTTAAGACTGGTCGAGTATTGTTCAGACCTTTGGTTAAGTATGGTTTAGACTGGAAAAATAGGTCGAGTACATGTCGAGAATGGGTTAAGACTGTTTCAGACTGGTCGAGTAATAATTCAGACTATTTTCAACGGCAAAGATAAGGGTCAAGTACGATTCAGTAAAGTCAAGTATGGTTCAGAACTTCAGCCTGGGGTCGAGTAATGTCAAGTAAAAGTCAGACCAATTCAGACTGGTCGAGTAAAAATCAGTACAGTCGAGTACAAATATAGGCCATTTCAGACTTTAATGGTTTGTAGTGATTTGAATTGGGACATACAGTTGGAACACCCCCTTTTTGTCCTGGGTTGGGAACCCCCTTTTAAAATGGCTAGATCCGCCCCTGCAATCTGTAGAATGTAGGACAGAAAGTCACAGGACAAAAAAGTCATGGTCAAAAAGTCACAATTAAGTTTTGAGATTATTTTTCTTTGAACATGTTGAACAGGAAAACACTTTTTTTGTATTTTTCTTGAAGTTTTATACATGAAGAAACTTTGTAATTAAAATTTATTCAATAAATATCAATAATGATCAAATAATTGTTATGAAAACAAAATGTCAAAGTGGCTTGGTACTTAAATGGCTTCAATTTGCCAATAAATATATCCTTTGCAAGATTCAAATCTTATACAATGTACATTTTCATTTATCAAGGTTTAAGAGCAATTTCCTTAAATTAGAAATGAATATATGTAATAAAAAGAAAATATTTCAAGATCTTTTTCATATATATATTCAAAAAATTGTCAAAAAATTTTGTTGTGACTTTTTGTCCTATCAAATTTGTGACTTTATGTTCTGAGACTTTTTATCCTGTGACTTTCTGTCAGTTTACCTTCCATCTAAATCAGTGAACAGAATAATTGTTTGTTTTTTTTGCAGTAGTCCGGGAAACGAGTCAATATCTGCTATTAATCATGCAAATAGAGAGTCAACACTTACACAATTCCTTTATACGGTAATAAACAATTTCTGAAATTTTATATTTTTTGCCGCATTAGTTACGTGAACATTACTTGACTTCATTCTACTATGCAAAATATCTCATTGAAAACTGTATACTACACAGGAATTAATTTCTGGAGCCTACCCCTGTTTAAAAATTGGTAAAAAATCACATTGATTTTTACAGACATTACGGTACTGTTTGTTACATGTGTCATTATTTGTCTCTTTGCTAGTATTGCCTTTTCGAAGTAATTATGTGCTTCTGATATCGATCAACAAAAAAATTGATTTGAGTGACGCTGTGCCGAAAACCAGATTAAAAATTCGGACCAGTTCAATATGAAATGAATTCACTATTTTGAAACGGACTATAGCTTTACAAATCGGATACATGTGCATACTTTGGCTGCTTTTCGTCAAAAACAGCTTCTGATGGCCTATGTTATTTATACGAGTAGTCCGGGTAATGTTTTGAATGTTGTGAAATCGTTAAGCGTATGAAAATACCCTTGGAGCGGTTTTTATCAAAAAAGGGGGAGGGTGAAATTCGAAGATTTCTGTGTCATGTGATGTGTCAAGATCTAAAAAGAATCGCCAATAGTTAGGCCTATATCTGTCTAACAAGCCTGTAAGACAAATTTTGGATAACAATAGAAAAGACACACCAAGGCGATGTAATCCTATACCTACCCGTATTTTGAGTGCAAATAAGAAACAGACTATAGCATGAAAACGGAGTTATTCACACATATCACAACACTCGAAAAGCGTTTTTGATGGCGAATTCTTTCTTTAAATACCATTTTTGACATATTCTGAGACCATTATACGGTAATAAACAATTTCTGAAATTTTATATTTTTTGCCGCATTAGTTATGTGAACATTACTTGACTTCATTCTATTATGCAAAATACCTCATTGAAAACTGTATACTACACAGGAATTAATTTCTGGGGCCTACCCCTGTTTAAAAATTGGTAAAAAATCACATTGATTTTTACAGAGATTACGGTACTGTTTGTTACATGTGTCATTATTTGTCTCTTTGCTAGTATTGCCTTTTCGAAGTAATTATGTGCTTCTGATATCGATCAACAAAAAAATTGATTTGAGTGACGTTGTGTCGAAAACCAGATTAAAAATTCGGACCAGTTCAATATGAAATGAATTCACTATTTTGAAACGGACTATAGCTTTACAAATCGGATACATGTGCATACTTTGGCTTCTTTTCGTCAAAAAACAGCTTCTGATGGCCTATGTTAGTTATATGAGTAGTCCGGGTAATGTTTTGAATGTTGTGAAATCGTTAAGCGTATGAAAATACCCTTGGAACGGTTTTTATCTTACGATTTCCTTACGATTTCGCATAAAATTTTCCGTAATTTTGATCAACATTAAAAAAAAATTCTGACCCTTCATCCTATACATTTAAGGACTAATATGTGCTTGCATGAAACTTTATTCATTATGCTTTCCAGAAAAAAAATATACATAAATGATATAGCAACCAATCACAGAGAGCCATCTATTTTTATCTCTATGTCATGTTCCCTTCATAAAATGGCTGCGCCCATGTAATTTTATTTGGTACATTGAAACCTATACGGTAATAAACAATTTCTGAAATTTTATATTTTTTGCCGCATTAGTTACGTGAACATTACTTGACTTCATTCTACTATGCAAAATACCTCATTGAAAACTGTATACTACACAGGAATTAATTTCTGGAGCCTACCCCTGTTTAAGAATTGGTAAAAAAAATCACATTGATTTTTACAGACATTACGGTACTGTTTGTTACATGTGTCATTATTTGTCTCTTTGCTAGTATTGCCTTTTCGAAGTAATTATGTGCTTCTGATATCGATCAACAAAAAATTGATTTGAGTGACGCTGTGCCGAAAACCAGATTAAAAATTCGGACCAGTTCAATATGAAATGAATTCACTATTTTGAAACGGACTATAGCTTTACAAATCGGATACATGTGCATACTTTGGCTTCTTTTCGTCAAAAAACAGCTTCTGATGGCCTATGTTAGTTATACGAGTAGTCCGGGTAATGTTTTGAATGTTGTGAAATCGTTAAGCGTATGAAAATACCCTTGGAGCGGTTTTTATCAAAAAAGGGGGAGGGTGAAATTCGAAGATTTCTGTGTCATGTGATGTGTCAAGATCTAGCAAGAATCGCCAATAGTTCGGACTATATCTGTCTAACAAGCCTGTAAGACAAATTTTGGATAACAATAGAAAAGACACACCAAGGCGATGTCATCCTATACCTACCCATTCAGTACTTGCAACCTTAGGCGTTACTATTTCACGTAAACTTGACTTGATCGGTGAATGATCGGTGACGGATGTTTGACTGATCGATGAGTGATCGGTGATCGGTGACCCATAGGATCCGTCAGATAAGTCAAATAACCTATGTGAGAGTTAACTGGACCCCTGCTGTTGTTTCAATCTTATCTACACAAACAACAGGTCAGCGCTAATATAAGACAGCCACGATTAAGGCTGTACCGTTATCTCTCGTTAATTACGAGAGTTGATAGTCATAAACATTGAAAATGGCGCCGAACAAGTATTTATGACTCCTCGTAAAATTGGAAAGAATATATGTACTGTTTGCAAGATTGTTAATTTACCAAATGGATCGACTTGGAGACACCTAAATTCTGATGCTGGTCTTAAGAAAAATTTGTCAACATTGCTTCTGAAATGCGGCGAAATAGATGTTTTAGAAGGTGTCGTTTGTAGAAACTGTGAAAGAAAACTACTGAGTATAGACAAACAAGTTTCAGAATTTCGTTCAAAATGTAATGAAAAGTTAGATTTAGTAGGTGGTAAACGTTGCATGTCAGAACATTTATCTAAGGCAACAAAAAGACGGAGTGAGTCGATAGATGTAAGAGCGAAAACTGAACTTTTCCCAAATACTCCAGATAGTGGAACATGCAGCATAATTACGGAGGATAACGAAAATGACAGTTCTGTGCTCAATGTGATCCCAAAAACTCCTAGGCTGAGTTTTTCTAACTCTTCAGATTCTAGATACGTTACATTATTAACACCTATTCTTCCAAAACCAAGTTTCCAGAGTTATAGTACAACCCCTGGCACCATAGCAGACATCAACAAAAGTACAGTGCAAAGTAAATGGTAAGTTCAATTCTTTAATATTACAGTTTTGCATCTATGATATCCCTCTTAGATAAAGGGGACTGTCCAGCCCCTCAAAGTTTAAACACTTGAATTTCCTGTTCACTTTGGGGCCCTTTTAATCAATGTTTAAAAGTCACCAATACAATGTATGTGTTAATATTAAAGTTTTGAGTCTTATTCTGTCAGTACAAGTGTTATTCGGACAATAATGGTGTAATTCAGTCATGCATGTTAACCTTTATACAATGTAGCTTGCTGTTCGGTGTGAGCAATTTTGTTAAGGCTCCTTGTTGAAGGTGGTACTTATAATTGCTAACTTTTGATACATTGTGTCTTGGATGGAGAGTTTTGTCATTGTCACTCATACCACATCTCATTATGTTATTTGAACCTAATACAGAAAATATTTTTTTTATATACATGTAATAGCTGCATGACCTGTCATGTCTGAATGATGTGTGTAAATTTACAGTGTACATGTATCTGAATATTTTAAATTGATATTTTACCTTATTATTTATATGTATATTTTTTATTTAAATTACAGTATAACGTCAACTCCAAAACCAGAAAACAGAGGTTCAGAATTAAAATTAAGCAAAAAACATGATGATGAGTTGCCACTTCAAGAGCACAACTATGCAAGCAGTACTTCAGAGAAGTTCAACAGAAAGAAAGCATGTTCCAGAAAGAAAAAAAAAAGCTTCAGAAATTGAATCATTATTGAAAACAACAGAAAATAACAATTTACACAAGAAATTATTCGAACAACCAGAAATGTGTGACATTTTGTCTTCTGAGGAATTCTCAACTGTTATTTCTGTTTTGCCAACAAGATCACGGAAAACTTTGGTTAACACCATATTACAATTTACTGAAATTAAAACTCTTGTGAAAGAAGAACTGTTATCTGAGTTGTAAAAAGAACACATATTTTGAAAAACAGAAAGCATGGAAAAATAAGCACATTAATGACAAAGGATTTTGAAGACTTAAAACAGTTTACTTGGGACAGTATTGTAAATGAGGCAGTGACAGAAATCCCTCTTCTTGTTGATGTTTTGCTGACATTTTTAGTCCCTGCCAGTTTGGAACAAAATACTAAAGTAGAACGAGTTGCATCTCTAACTCCAAGAATTGGATTTTTGTATTCCGTTCTTGCACAGGGCAGAAATCATGAACTGAGTAAGGTGCAGAGAGTTATAAGCATCAACCTGTTTGACAACCTGTGTGATCAAAAGGTAATTTATTTATTGATTTTAATTGAATGGTTAAAAAAAATGTTTGTTTAACAACTCAGTGACTTACATGTACCAAATTCATGTACAAAAATGTTCAAGTACATTGTACATTAACATGCAGCTGACATACGCATGTACATGTATATAATGTGTGATGAGTGATGACTAATATATTTCAGTAACACACATACATGTACATGTATATTAATCTAATTACACGAAATCAAAATTCGATATTATTCCAACAAATTGAGCATGTTGAGTTCTGAAATTTTGAAATACAATTTCTTTTTATTGTCAAATCAAAATTGTATGTACATGTAATTTGGACATTAGGTTGGGTAAAAAGCAGATAAACAAACATTTTTTTTTCAGTTGTACATTTGTAAATACAATGTATGTGACCTGCTTGAAAATTAAATTCAACCCATTGCCTTTTGAAATGTTTTAACTCACCTAATTAATAATCTTTATCAGAGGATTACATTCATACATGTAAAAATGTCCCAAGTCAGGAGCCTCTGGCCTTTGTTAGTCTTGTGTTATTTTAATTTTATTTTCTTGTGTACAATTTGGAAATTAGTATGACGTTCATTATCACTGGACTAGTATATATTTGTTTAGGGGCCAGCTGAAGGACGCCTCCGGGTGCGGGAATTTCTCGCTACATTGAAGACCTGTTGGTGACCCTCTGCTGTTGTTTTTTATTTGGTCGGGTTGTTGTCTCTTTGACACATTCCCCATTTCCATTCTCAATTTTATGTATGCTCAACAGTAAGTACTAGTCATGACAGAAAATTAGAATTATCATTTTAGAAATGTCCCAACGTACAAATATATGATGAAGAAAATCAGACAGAAAAAGCTCAATTTTATTTTAAAAACAATCATATCAATAATATTTTCTTTCTCCCCTTTGGCATAATGTTTGGATAGTATTTGTGAGTACCTTTGAAAGAAGCAAAATTTCTAATACTACCTAATTGTAAACAAGGTTTATAGTTATCACGGTTATGTTATCTAACAGTTTATCTTTTAAGTAATTTATTCATATTTGACATATATATCTAAAATAAATATCATGCTCCGACACATGTAGCTTGATTCAGGTAACGTTAATTAAAAAACAGCATGAGATCACACCTGGTTTTTGTATGTCTGTCCTTGGCTTAAGACTGTCATGACTGACACAATGTCTCTTAAAGTTATCTAGAAAATTATCAATCTCAGTATGTATGTAATGGTAATATTAAAACATAAGAAGATTGCCAATGCAACAACATTTCTTCAAAAACCTAAAGTAGTAAATATGCAGACCTGTTGGTGACCTTCTGCTGTTGTTTTTTTCTATGGTCGGGTTGTTGTCTCTTTGACACATTCCCCATTTCCATTCTCAATTTTATAAATTGTGGTTTGGCATTTCTTGGACCAAATTCATTAATCTCCACATTTTTCTAAAGATTGTATTACAAAATTCACAAAAATCAAGAAAAACAGAAAAGATTTTCACAGGCTAGAGGCTGGCGGTCTTGTGCTTAATTCAAAGACTTAATAAAAGCTAAAGCAATTACAGGTCAAGCTATGAAAGGCTTTATTAAAAATGACTAGTTTAAAAAATATCATATGATTTATAAAACTGTAAATTCAGAAATAATTACTAGGTTTCCTGATAAGAAATTGAATATTGCAATGCAGAATAAAAGGTCCAACTTGAAACCATACATTTGTTTTCCCTTCATGTACAATGTTGTACATGTTGTACATGTTGTATCTGACTTTTGAGAGTTCATTAATGTTTGCCAGTATTTGTTTGCTTGCACAAATATGTGGAAAAGCAGATAACACACAACACAAGCACAAGATTATTTGGTTCGAGCCATTGTGCTTACACACTTTTAATAATTTTTCCCGTTGATTTGCACATTAACCATTGTTAACAGCATTGCATGTAACATTCTCCAGTATGCTGATTATTTTTCAGGGACTGAATGCATGTATGAAAATTGAAGTTTTATTCGATCAAGCATGAATCAAAGAAATGAAACAGCAGTGAAGAAGTATGTATTTCTGTAAATTGAATACGTTAAAATATTATTTAAGCAATAATTCAAGGTCATGTAGCCATAATTTTAAGGTGTATTGTACATAATAGAAGGCATTTTTATGCTGGTTTTTTTTCACTAAATGAAACTTAAGCTGGCAACCATGAATTATATTTTTATTCTGATAAGCCAATAAATGTCAAACTCAAAAGGTAATTTGAGTATGTCAATTATTTTTAACTAAAGCTTTACAAACAAAGAATTTGAATGACTACATAAAGGTAATGTACATCACATACATAGTGGAATTAAACATGTTAAATGACTATTGTTTTAATGTGGAATGGATAAACACAAGATGTATACACTGTATTAAATACAGAAGTACATGCAAGTTATGGAAAATAAGAATAGAGGGGCAATATACATCACATACAAAGAAACGATTAAATTGCAGTGATATTAACAGTCAGGCGGTGATCCAGGGGGGAGGGGGTTTGTGTTCCGGGAATTGGAAGTCCCAATTTTTTTGACGATTATTAATTAATAATTAAATATTAATGACCAATAACGTACCTCTTTTTAAAGAGATCACTGAAAACCAAAATACATGTTAAAAAAACATAGACAAGAAAGACCTATTAATAGGTATAAATAAATACCAAAGTAAAAGTTAAAAACTAATGACCAACAACGTACCTATTTGTAAAAAGATCACCAAAAACCAAAATCTATCTTTAAAAAAACAATATTAATGAACAACAACGTACCTTTTTTTTAAAGAGATCACTAAAAACCAAAATACATATTTAAAAAGGATTGACGAGAATGACCTATTAATAGATATTAATGAATACCAAATTAAAAGTTAAATCTAATGACCACCAATGTACATCTATGGTTAAGGGTTCACTGAAAACCAAAATACATGTTATAAAAAATATAGACTAGAAAGACCTCATAATAGATAAAAATAAATACCAAATTAAAAGTTAAATATGAATGACTAACAACGTACATCTTATCAAAGAGATCACTAAAGACCCAAATCCATGTTTAAAAAAACATAGACTAACAAGACCTATTAATAGGTATAAATAAAAACCAAAGAAAAAATTAAATATTAATGACCAACAACGTACCTCTTTTTAAAGAGATCACTGAAAACCAAAATACATGTTAAAAAAACATAGACAAGAAAGACCTGTTAATAGGTATAAATAAATACCAAAGTAAAAGTTAAAAACTAATGACCAACAACGTACCTATTTTTAAAGAGATCACTAAAAACCAAAATCTATCTTTAAAAAAAACCCGATATTAATGAACAACAACGTACCTCTTTTTAAAGAGATCACCAAAAACCAAAATACATATTTAAAAAGGATTGACCAGAATGACCTATTAATAGATATTAATGAATACCAAATTAAAAGTTAAATCTAATGACCACCAATGTACGTCTATGGTTAAGGGTTTACTGAAAACCAAAATACATGTTATAAAAAATATAGACTAGAAAGACCTCATAATAAATAAAAATAAATACCAAATTAAAAGTTAAATATGAATGACTAACAACGTACATCTTATTAAAGAGATCACTAAAGACCCAAATACATGTTTAAAAAAACATAGACTAACAAGACCTATTAAGGTAGATCACCAGTATATATTTTTTGAGACAGAATTTTTTTTTAATTTGCCAAAATGAAGATTTTACTATGCTCTTTTTAGAAATTTAATAAAAAGTATGGGTCACCGTGCTATTTTTCAAGCTATGAGTCGTTGAAAATTGCCAAAATTTGGTTAGTTTGTTCATGAAAAAACACATTAGTGTGCATAAAAAAAATTCTATGAGATAGAATTTTGAAATAAATTGTGAGAAGAAAGGTTTCATAAAATGTTTTAAGAAAATAAAAAGAAAACATGGTGTCACCGAACTTGTTTTCTTGCTACAAGTAAATATAAAAAATTTCCATATTAGCCCAGTATAAATTTTGTACTAAAAGAGTTATCTCCCCTTAAATGGCTCATTTGAAAAAAAATGATTTTAAAACCAAAGAAAATAATATTTGATAAAATGTTTTGTATAATACAATTAATTAACAAGTTTTCTTTAAATAGAAAAAATTTCTAACAATTGACTTGCAAATCTGTCTTCAAATTTGCAGATTTAGGCAAATAACTAGACCGATTTTGTACTGTGATTGTACAATCCAAGATGGCGGTATACCATCAATCTACCTTAATAGGTATAAACAAAAACCAAAGAAAAAGTTAAATATTAATGACCAACAACGTACCTCTTTTTAAAGAGATCACTAAAAACCAAAATAACATGTTTGAAAAAACAGAGGCAAGAAAGACCTTTTAATAGGTTTAAATAAACACCAAAGAAAAAGTTAAATATTAATGACCAACAACGTACCTCTTTTTAAAGAGATCACTGAAAACCAAAATACATGTTGAAAAGACATAGACAAGAAAGACCTATTTTAGGTATAAATAAATACCAAAGTAAAAGTTAAAAACTAATGACCAACAACGTACCTATTTCTAAAGAGATCAGTAAAAACCAAAATCTATCTTTAAAAAAACAATATTAATGAACAACAACGTACCTCTTTTTAAAGAGATCACTAAAAACCAAAATACATATTCAAAAAGGATTGACGAGAATGACCCATTAATAGATATTAATGAATACCAAATTAAAAGTTAAATCTAATGACCACCAATGTACGTCTATGGTTAAGGGTTCACCGAAAACCAAAATACATGTTATAAAAAATATAGACAAGAAAGACCTCATAATAGATAAAAATAAACACCAAATTAAAAGTTAAATATGAATGACTAACAACGTACATCTCATTAAAGAGATTACTAAAGACCCAAATACATGTTTAAAAGAACATAGACTAACAAGACCTATTAATAGGTAAAAAAAAAACAAAGAAAAAGTTAAATATTAATGACCAACAACGTACCCCTTTTAAAGAGATCACTAAAAACCAAAATACATGTTTAAAAAAACAGAGACAAGAAAGACCTATTAATAGGCTTAAATAAACACCAAAGAAAAAGTTTAATATTAATGACCAACAACGTACCTCTTTTTAAAGAGATCACTGAAAACCAAAATACATGTTAAAAAAACATAGACAAGAAAGACCTATTAATAGGTATAAATAAATACCAAAGTAAAAGTTAAATATTAATGACCAACAACGTATAGGTCTTGTTAGTCTGTTTTTTTAAACATGTATTTGGGTCTTTAGTGATCTCTTTAATAAGATGTACGTTGTAAGTCATTCATATTATCTTTTAATTTTGTATTTATTTTTATCTATTATGAGGTCTTTCTAGTCTATATTTTTTATAACATGTATTTTGGTTTTCAGTGAACCCTTAACCATAGACGTATATGTGTGGTCATTAGTTTTTAACTTTTACTTTAGTATTTATTTATACCTATTAATAGGTCTTTCTTGTCTATGTTTTTTTAAACATGTATTTGGCTCTTTAGTGATCTTTAAAATAAGATGTACGTTGTTAGTGATTCATATTTAACTTTTAATTTGGTATTTATTTTTATCTATTATGAGGTCTTTCTAGTCTATATTTTTTATAACATGTATCTTGGTTTTCGATGAACCCTTAACCATAGACGTACATTGGTGGTCATTAGATTTAACTTTTAATTTGGTATTCATTAATATCTATTAATAGGTCATTCTCGTCAATCCTTTTTAAATATGTATTTTGGTTTTTTAATGATCGCTTTAAAAAGAGGTACGTTGTTGTTCATTAATATTTTTTTTTTAAAGATAGATTTTGGTTTTTAGTGATCTCTTTAAAAATAGGTACGTTGTTGGTCATTAGTTTTTAACTTTTACTTTGGTATTTATTTATACCTGTTCATAGGTCTTTCTTGTCTATGTTTTTTCAACATGTATTTTTGTTTTCAGTGATCTCTTTTAAAAGAAGTACGTTGTTGGTCATTAATATTTAACTTTTTCTTTGGTGTTTATTTAAACCTATTAATAGGTCTTGCTTGTCTCTGTTTTTTTAAACATGTATTTTGGTTTTTAGTGATCTCTTTAAAAAGAGGTACGTTGTTGGTCATTAATATTTAACTTTTTCTTTGGTTTTTATTTATACCTATTAATAGGTCTTGTTAGTCTATGTTCTTTTAAACGTGTATTTGGGTCTTTAGTAATCTCTTTAATGAGATGTACGTTGTTAGTCATTCATATTTAACTTTTAATTTGGTATTTATTTTTATCTATTATGAGGTCTTTCTAGTCTATATTTTTTATAACATGTATTTTGGTTTTCAGTGAACCCTTAACCATAGACGTACATTGGTGGTCATTAGATTTAACTTTTAATTTGGTATTCATTAATATCTATTAATGGGTCATTCTCGTCAATCCTTTTTGAATATGTATTTTGGTTTTTAGTGATCTCTTTAAAAAGAGGTACGTTGTTGTTCATTAATATTGTTTTTTTAAAGATAGATTTTGGTTTTTACTGATCTCTTTAGAAATAGGTACGTTGTTGGTCATTAGTTTTTAACTTTTACTTTGGTATTTATTTATACCTAAAATAGGTCTTTCTTGTCTATGTTTTTTCAACATGTATTTTGGTTTTCAGTGATCTCTTTAAAAAGAGGTACGTTGTTGGTCATTAATATTTAACTTTTTCTTTGGTGTTTATTTATATCTATTAATAGGTCTTGTTAGTCTGTTTTTTTAAACATGTATTTGGGTCTTTAGTGATCTCTTTAATAAGATGTACGTTGTAAGTCATTCATATTATCTTTTAATTTTGTATTTATTTTTATCTATTATGAGGTCTTTCTAGTCTATATTTCTTATAACATGTATTTTGGTTTTCAGTGAACCCTTAACCATAGACGTATATGTGTGGTCATTAGTTTTTAACTTTTACTTTAGTATTTATTTATACCTATTAATAGGTCTTTCTTGTCTATGTTTTTTTAAACATGTATTTGGCTCTTTAGTGATCTTTAAAATAAGATGTACGTTGTTAGTGATTCATATTTAACTTTTAATTTGGTATTTATTTTTATCTATTATGAGGTCTTTCTAGTCTATATTTTTTATAACATGTATCTTGGTTTTCGATGAACCCTTAACCATAGACGTACATTGGTGGTCATTAGATTTAACTTTTAATTTGGTATTCATTAATATCTATTAATAGGTCATTCTCGTCAATCCTTTTTAAATATGTATTTAAAAAAACAGAGACAAGAAAGACCTATTAATAGGTTTAAATAAACACCAAAGAAAAAGTTAAATATTAATGTCCAACAACGTACCCCTTTTTAAAGAGATCACTAAAAACCAAAATACATGTTTAAAAAAACAGAGACAAGAAAGACCTATTAATAGGTTTAAATAAACACCAAAGAAAAAGTTAAATATTAATGACCAACAACGTACCTCTTTTTAAAAAGATCACTGAAAACCAAAATACATGTTAAAAAACATAGACAAGAAAGACCTATTAATAAGTATAAATAAATACCAAAGTAAAAGTTAAAATGACCAACAACGTACCATTTTGTAAAGAGATCACTAAAAACCAAAATCTATCTTTAAAAAAACAATATTAATGAACAACAACGTACCTCTTTTTAAAGAGATCACTAAAAATCAAAATACATATTTAAAAAGGATTGACGAGAATGACTTATTAATAGATATTAATGAATACCAAATTAAAAGTTAAATCTAATGACCACCAATGTACGTCTATGGTTAAGGGTTCACTGAAAACCAAAATACATGTTATAAAAAATATAGACTAGAAAGACCTCATAAATAGATAAAAATAAATACCAAATTAAAAGTTTAATATGAATGACTAACAACGTACATCTTATTAAAGAGATCACTAAAGACCCAAATACATGTTTAAAAAAACATAGACTAACAAGACCTATTAAAAGGTATAAATAAAAACCAAAGAAAAAGTTAAATATTAATAACCAACAACGTACCCCTTTTTAAAGAGATCACTAAAAACCAAAATACATGTTTAAAAAAACAGAGACAAGAAAGACCTATTAATAGGTTTAAATAAACACCAAAGAAAAAGTTAAATATTAATGACCAACAACGTACCTCTTTTTAAAGAGATCACTGAAAACCAAAATACATGTTAAAAAAACATAGACAAGAAAGACCTATTAATAGGTATAAATAAATACCAAAGTAAAAGATAAAAACTAATGACCAACAACGTACCTATTTGTAAAGAGATCACTAAAAACCAAAATCTATCTTTAAAAAAACAATATTAATGAACAACAACGTATCTCTTTTTAAAGAGATCACTAAAAACCAAAATACATATTTAAAAAGGATTGACGAGAATGACCTATTAATAGATATTAATGAATACCAAATTAAAAGTTAAATCTAATGACCACCAATGTACGTCTATGGTTAAGGGTTCACTGAAAACCAAAATACATGTTATAAAAAATATAGACTAGAAAGACCTCATAAATAGATAGAAATAAATACCAAATTAAAAGTTAAATATGAATGACTAACAACGTACATCTTATTTAAGAGATCACTAAAGACCCAAATACATGTTTAAAAAAACATAGACTAACAAGACCTATTAATAGGTATAAATAAAAACCAAAGAAAAAGTTAAATATTAATGACCAACAACGTACCTCTTTTTAAAGAGATCACTGAAAACCAAAATACATGTTAAAAAAAACATAGACAAGAAAGACCTATTAATAGGTATAAATAAATACCAAAGTAAAAGTTAAAAACTAATGACCAACAACGTACCTATTTGTAAAGAGATCACTAAAAACCAAAATCTATCTTTAAAAAAACAATATTAATGAACAACAACGTACCTCTTTTTAAAGAGATCACTAAAAACCAAAATACATATTTAAAAAGGATTGACGAGAATGACCTATTAATAGATATTAATGAATACCAAATTAAAAGTTAAATCTTATGACCACCAATGTACGTCTATGGTTAAGGGTTCACTGAAAACCAAAATACATGTTATAAAAAATATAGACTAGAAAGACCTCATAATAGATAAAAGTAAATACCAAATTAAAAGTTAAATATGAATGACTAACAACGTACATCTTATTTAAGAGATCACTAAAGACCCAACTCCATGTTTAAAAAAACAGACTAAGAAGACCTAGTAATAGGTATAAATAAAAACCAAAGAAAAAGTTAAATATTAATGACCAACAACGTACCTCTTTTTAAAGAGATCACTAAAAACCAAAATACATGTTTAAAAAAACAGAGACAAGAAAGACCTATTAATAGGTTTAAATAAACACCAAAGAAAAAGTTAAATATTAATGACCAACAACGTACCTCTTTTTAAAGAAATCACTGAAAACCAAAATACATGTTAAAAAAACATAGACAAGAAAGACCTATTAATAGGTATAAATAAATACCAAAGTAAAAGTTAAAAACTAATGACCAACAACGTACCTATTTGTAAAGAGATCACTAAAAACCAAAATCTATCTTTAAAAAAACAATATTAATGAACAACAACGTACCTCTTTTTAAAGAGATCACTAAAAACCAAAATACATATTTAAAAAGGATTGACGAGAATGACCTATTAATAGATATTAATGAATACCAAATTAAAAGTTAAATCTAATGACCACCAATGTACGTCTATGGTTAAGGGTTCACTGAAAACCAAAATGCATGTTATAAAAAATATAGACTAGAAAGACCTCATAAATAGATAAAAATAAATACCAAATTTAAAGTTAAATATGAATGACTAACAACGTACATCTTATTTAAGAGATCACTAAAGACCCAAATACATGTTTAAAAAAACATAGACTAACAAGACCTAGTAATGGGTATAAATAAAAACCAAAGAAAAAGTTAAATATTAATGACCAACAACGTACCCCTTTTTAAAGTGATCACTAAAAACCAAAGTACATGTTAAAAAAACAGAGAAAAGAAAGACCTATTAATAGGTTTAAATAAACACCAAAGAAAAAGTTAAATATTAATAACCAACAACATACCTCTTTTTAAAGAGATCACTGAAAACTTTAAGAGATCACTGAAAACAAAAATACATGTTAAAAAAACATAGACAAGAAAGACCTATTAATAGGTATAAATAAATACCAAAGTAAAAGTTAAAAACTAAAGACCAACAACGTACCTATTTGTAAAGAGATCACTAAAAACCAAAATCTATCTTTAAAAAAACAATATTAATGAACAACAACGTACCTATTTGTAAAGAGATCACTAAAAACCAAAATCTATCTTTAAAAAACAATATTAATGAACAACAACGTACCTCTTTTTAAAGAGATCACTAAAAACCAAAATACATATTTAAAAAGGATTGACGAGAATGACCTATTAATAGATATTAATGAATACCAAATTAAAAGTTAAATCTAATGACCACCAATGTACGTCTATGGTTAAGGGTTCACTGAAAACCAAAATACATGTTATAAAAAATATAGACTAGAAAGACCTCATAGTAGATACAAATAAATACCAAATTAAAAGTGAAATATGAATGACTAACAACGTACATCTTATTTAAGAGATCACTAAAGACCAAAATACATGTTTAAAAAAACATAGACTAACAAGACCTAGTAATAGGTATAAATAAAAACCAAAGAAAAGGTTAAATATTAATGACCAACAACGTACCCCTTTTTAAAGAAATCACTAAAAACCAAAATACATGTTTCAAAAAACAGAGACAAGAAATACCTATTAATAAGTTTAAATAAACACCAAAGAAAAAGTTAAATATTAATGACCAACAACGTACCTCTTTGTAAAGAGATCACTGAAAACCAAAATACATGTTAAAAAAACATAGACAAGAAAGACCTATTAATAGGTATAAAAAAATACCAAAGTAAAAGATAAAAACTAATGACCAACAACGTACCTATTTGTAAAGAGATCAATAAAAACCAAAATCTATCTTTAAAAAAACAATTTCACTAAAAACCAAAATACATATTTAAAAACGATTGACGAGAATGACCTATTAATAGATATTAATGAATGCCAAATTAAAAGTTAAATCTAATGACCACCAATGTACGTCTATGGTTAAGGGTTCACTGAAAACCAAAATACATGTTATAAAAAATATAGAATAGAAAGACCTCATAAATAGATAAAAATAAATACCAAATTAAAAGTTAAATATGAATGACTAACAACGTACATCTTATTAAAGAGATCACTAAAGGACAAAATACATGTTTAAAAAACATAGACTAACAAGACCTATTAATAGGTATAAATAAAAACCAAAGAAAAAGTTAAATATTAATGACCAACAACGTACCTCTTTTTAAAGAGATCACTGAAAACCAAAATACATGTTAAAAAAACATAGACAAGAAAGACCTATTAATAGGTATAAATAAATACCAAAGTAAAAGTTAAAAACTAATGACCAACAACGTACCTATTTGTAAAGAGATCACTAAAAACCAAAATCTATCTTTAAAAAAACAATATTAATGAACAACAACGTACCTATTTGTAAAGAGATCACTAAAAACCAAAATCTATCTTTAAAAAAACAATATTAATGAACAACAACGTACCTCTTTTTAAAGAGATCACTAAAAACCAAAATACATATTTAAAAAGGATTGACGAGAATGACCTATTAATAGATATTAATGAATACCAAATTAAAAGTTAAATCTAATGACCACCAATGTACGTCTATGGTTAAGGGTTCACTGAAAACCAAAATACATGTTATAAAAAATATAGACTAGAAAGACCTCATAAATAGATAAAAATAAATACCAAATTAAAAGTTAAATATGAATGACTAACAACGTACATCTTATTAAAGAGATCACTAAAGACCCAAATCCATGTTTAAAAAGACATAGACTAACAAGACATATTAATAGGTATAAATAAAAACCAAAGAAAAAGTTAAATATTAATGACCAACAACGTACCCCTTTTTAAAAAGATCACTAAAAACCAAAATTCATGTTTAAAAAAACAGAGACAAGAAAGACCTATTAATAGGTTTAAATGAACACCAAGGAAAAAGTTAAATATAAATGACCAACAACGTACCTCTTTTTAAAGAGATCACTGAAAACCAAAATACATGTTGAAAAAACATAGACAAGAAAGACCTATTAATAGGTATAAATAAATACCAAAGTAAAAGTTAAAAACTAATGACCAACAACGTACCTATTTGTAAAGAGATCACTAAAAACCAAAATCTATCTTTAAAAAAACAATATTAATGAACAACAACGTACCTCTTTTTAAAGAGATCACTAAAAACCAAAATACATATTTAAAAAGGATTGACGAGAATGACCTATTAATAGATATTAATGAATACCAAATTAAAAGTTAAATCTAATGACCACCAATGTACGTCTATGGTTAAAGGTTCACTGAAAACCAAAATACATGTTATAAAAAATATAGACTAGAAAGACCTCATAAATAGATAAAAATAAATACCAAATTAAAAGTTAAATATGAATGACTAACAACGTACATCTTATTAAAGAGATCACTAAAGACCCAAATCCATGTTTAAAAAAACATAGACTAACAAGACTTATTAATAGGTATAAATAAAAACCAAAGAAAAAGTTAAATATTAATGACCAACAACGTACCCCTTTTTAAAGAGATCACTAAAAACCAAAATACATGTTTAAAAAAGCAGAGACAAGAAAGACCTATTAATAGGTTTAAATAAACACCAAGGAAAAAGTTAAATATTAATGACCAACAACGTACCTCTTTTTAAAGAGATCACTGAAAACCAAAATACATGTTAAAAAAACATAGACAAGAAAGACCTATTAATAGGTATAAATAAATACCAAAGTAAAAGTTAAAAACTAATGACCAACAACGTACCTATTTGTAAAGAGATCACTAAAAAACCAAAATCTATCTTTAAAAAAACAATATTAATGAACAACAACGTACCTCTTTTTAAAGAGATCACTAAAAACCAAAATACATATTTAAAAAGGATTGACGAGAATGACCTATTAATAGATATTAATGAATACCAAATTAAAAGTTAAATCTAATGACCACCAATGTACGTCTATGGTTAAGGGTTCACTGAAAACCAAAATACATGTTATAAAAAATATAGACTAGAAAGACCTCATAAATAGATAAAAATAAATACCAAATTAAAAGTTAAATATGAATGACTAACAACGTACATCTTATTAAAGAGATCACTAAAGACCCAAATCCATGTTTAAAAAAACAGACTAACAAGACCTATTAATAGGTATAAATAAAAACCAAAGAAAAAGTTAAATATTAATGACCAACAACGTACCCCTTTTTAAAGAGATCACTAAAAACCAAAATACATGTTTAAAAAAACAGAGACAAGAAAGACCTATTAATAAGTTTAAATAAACACCAAGGAAAAAGTTAAATATAAATGACCAACAACGTACCTCTTTTTAAAGAGATCACTGAAAACCAAAATACATGTTAAAAAAACATAGACAAGAAAGACCTATTAATAGGTATAAATAAATACCAAAGTAAAAGTTAAAAACTAATGACCAACAACGTACCTATTTGTAAAGAGATCACTAAAAACCAAAATCTATCTTTAAAAAAACAATATTAATGAACAACAACGTACCTCTTTTTAAAGAGATCACTAAAAACCAAATACATATTTAAAAAGGATTGACGAGAATGACCTATTAATAGATATTAATGAATACCAAATTAAAAATTAAATCTAATGACCACCAATGTACGTTTATGGTTAAGGGTTTACTGAAAACCAAAATACATGTTATAAAAAACATAGACTAGAAAGACCTCATAAATAGATAAAAACAAAAAACAAATTAAAAGTTAAATATGAATGACTAACAACGTACATCTTATTAAAGAGATCACTAAAGACCCAAATCAATGTTTAAAAAAACATAGACTAACAAGACCTATTAATAGGTATAAATAAAAACCAAAGAAAAAGTTAAATATTAATGACCAACAGCGTACCCCTTTTTAAAGAGATCACTAAAAACCAAAATACATGTTTAAAAATACAGAGACAAGAAAGACCTATTAATAGGTTTAAATAAACACCAAGGAAAAAGTTAAATATTAATGACCAACAACGTACCTCTTTTTAAAGAGATCACTGAAAACCAAACTACATGTTAAAAAAACATAGACAAGAAAGGCCTATTAATAGGTATAAATAAATACCAAAGTAAAAGTTAAAAACTAATGACCAACAACGTACCTATTTGTAAAGAGATCACTAAAAACCAAAATCTATCTTTAAAAAAACAATATTAATGAATAACAACGTACCTCTTTTTAAAGAGATCACTAAAAACCAAAATACATATTTAAAAAGGATTGACGAGAATGACCTATTAATAGATATTAATGAATACCAAATTAAAAGTTAAATCTAATGACCACCAATGTACGTCTATGGTTAAGGGTTCACTGAAAACCAAAATACATGTTATAAAGAATATAGACTAGAAAGACCTCATAAATAGATAAAAATAAATACCAAATTAAAAGTTAAATATGAATGACTAACAACGTACATCTTATTAAAGAGATCACTAAAGACCCAAATCCATGTTTAAAAAAACATAGACTAACAAGACATATTAATAGGTATAAATAAAAACCAAAGAAAAAGTTAAATATTAATGACCAACAACGTACCCCTTTTTATAAAGATCACTAAAAACCAAAATTCATGTTTAAAAAAACAGAGACAAGAAAGACCTAGTAATAGGTTTAAATAAACACCAAGGAAAAAGTTAAATATTAATGACCAACAACGTACCTCTTTTTAAAGAGATCACTGAAAACCAAAATACATGTTGAAAAAACATAGACAAGAAAGACCTATTAATAGGTATAAATAAATACCAAAGTAAAAGTTAAAAACTAATGACCAACAACGTACCTATTTGTAAAGAGATCACTAAAAACCAAAATCTATCTTTAAAAAAACAATATTAATGAACAACAACGTACCTCTTTTTAAAGAGATCACTAAAAACCAAAATACATATTTAAAAAGAATTGACGAGAATGACCTATTAATAGATATTAATGAATACCAAATTAAAAGTTAAATCTAATGACCACCAATGTACGTCTATGGTTAAGGGTTCACTGAAAACCAAAATACATGTTATAAAAAATATAGACTGGAAAGACCTCATAAATAGATAAAAATAAATACCAAATTAAAAGTTAAATATGAATGACTAACAACGTACATCTTATTAAAGAGATCACTAAAGACCCAAATCCATGTTTAAAAAAACATAGACTAACAAGACCTATAAATAGGTATAAATAAAAACCAAAGAAAAAGTTAAATATTAATGACCAACAACGTACCCCTTTTTAAAGAGATCACTAAAAACCAAAAATACATGTTTAAAAAAGCAGAGACAAGAAAGACCTATTAATAGGTTTAAATAAACACCAAGGAAAAAGTTAAATATTAATGACCAACAACGTACCTCTTTTTAAAGAGATCACTGAAAACCAAAATACATGTTGAAAAAACATAGACAAGAAAGACCTATTAATAGGTATAAATAAATACCAAAGTAAAAGTTAAAAACTAATGACCAACAACGTACCTATTTGTAAAGAGATCACTAAAAACCAAAATTTATCTTTAAAAAAACAATATTAATGAACAACAACGTACATCTTTTTAAAGAGATCACTAAAAACCAAAATACATATTTAAAAAGGATTGACGAGAATGACCTATTAATAGATATTAATGAATACCAAATTAAAAGTTAAATCTAATGACCACCAATGTACGTTTATGGTTAAGGGTTTACTGAAAACCAAAATACATGTTATAAAAAACATAGACTAGAAAGACCTCATAAATAGATAAAAACAAAAAACAAATTAAAAGTTAAATATGAATGACTAACAACGTACATCTTATTAAAGAGATCACTAAAGACTCAAATCCATGTTTAAAAAAACATAGACTAACAAGACCTATTAATAGGTATAAATAAAAACCAAAGAAAAAGTTAAATATTAATGACCAACAACGTACCCCTTTTTAAAGAGATCACTAAAAACCAAAATACATGTTTAAAAATACAGAGACAAGAAAGACCTATTAATAGGTTTAAATAAACACCAAGGAAAAAGTTAAATATTAATAACCAACAACGTACCTCTTTTTAAAGAGATCACTGAAAACCAAACTACATGTTAAAAAACATAGACAAGAAAGACCTATTAATAGGTATAAATAAATACCAAAGTAAAAGTTAAAAACTAATGACCAACAACGTACCTATTTGTAAAGAGATCACTAAAAACCAAAATCTATCTTTAAAAAAACAATATTAATGAACAACAACGTACCTCTTTTTAAAGAGATCACTAAAAACCAAAATACATATTTAAAAAGGATTGACGAGAATGACCTATTAATAGATATTAATGAATACCAAATTAAAAGTTAAATCTAATGACCACCAATGTACGTCTATGGTTAAGGGTTCATTGAAAACCAAAATACATGTTATAAAAAATATAGACTAGAAAGACCTCATAAATAGATAAAAATAAATACCAAATTAAAAGTTAAATATGAATGACTAACAACGTCCATCTTATTAAAGAGATCACTAAAGACCCAAATCCATGTTTAAAAAAACATAGACTAACAAGACATATTAATAGGTATAAATAAAAACCAAAGAAAAAGTTAAATATTAATGACCAACAACGTACCCCTTTTTAAAAAGATCACTAAAGACCAAAATTCATGTTTAAAAAAACAGAGACAAGAAAGACCTAGTAATAGGTTTAAATAAACACCAAGGAAAAAGTTAAATATTAATGACCAACAACGTACCTCTTTTTAAAGAGATCACTGAAAACCAAAATACATGTTGAAAAAACATAGACAAGAAAGACCTATAAATAGGTATAAATAAATACCAAAGTAAAAGTTAAAAATTAATGACCAACAACGTACCTCTTTATAAAGAGATCACTAAAAACCAAAATACATATTTAAAAAGAATTGACGAGAATGACCTATTAATAGATATTAATGAATACCAAATTAAAAGTTAAATCTAATGACCACCAATGTACGTCTATGGTAAAGGGTTCACTGAAAACCAAAATACATGTTATAAAAAATATAGACTGGAAAGACCTCATAAATAGATAAAAATAAATACCAAATTAAAAGTTAAATATGAATGACTAACAACGTACATCTTATTAAAGAGATCACTAAAGACCCAAATCCATGTTTAAAAAAACATAGACTAACAAGACCTATTAATAGGTATAAATAAAAACCAAAGAAAAAGTTAAATATTAATGACCAACAACGTACCCCTTTTTAAAGAGATCAATAAAAACCAAAATACATGTTTAAAAAAGCAGAGACAAGAAAGACCTATTAATAGGTTTAAATAAACACCAAGGAAAAAGTTAAATATTAATGACCAACAACATACCTCTTTTTAAAGAGATCACTGAAAACCAAAATACATGTTGAAAAAACATAGACAAGAGAGACCTATTAATAGGTATAAATAAATACCAAAGTAAAAGTTAAAAAATAATTACCAACAACGTACCTATTTGTAAAAAGATCACTAAAAACTAAAATCTATCTTTAAAAAAACAATATTAATAAACAACAACGTACCCCTTTTTAAAGAGATCACTTAAAACCAAAATACATATTTAAAAAGGATTGACGAGAATGACCTATTAATAGATATTGATGAATACCAAATTAAAAGTTAAATCTTATGACCACCAATGTACGTCTATGGTTAAGGGTTCACTGAAAACCAAAATACATGTTATAAAAAATATAGACTAGAAAGACCTCATAATAGATAAAAATAAATACCAAATTAAAAGTTAAATATGAATGACTAACAACGTACATCTTATTTAAGAGATCACTAAAGACCCAACTCCATGTTTAAAAAAACAGACTAACAAGACTTAGTAATAGGTATAAATAAAAACCAAAGAAAAAGTTAAATATTAATGACCAACAACGTACCTCTTTTTAAAGAGATCACTAAAAACCAAAATACATGTTTAAAAAAACAGAGACAAGAAAGACCTATTAATAGGTTTAAATAAACACCAAAGAAAAAGTTAAATATTAATGACCAACAACGTACCTCTTTTTAAAGAAATCACTGAAAACCAAAATACATGTTAAAAAACATAGACAAGAAAGACCTATTAATAGGTATAAATAAATACCAAAGTAAAAGTTAAAAACTAATGACCAACAACGTACCTATTTGTAAAGAGATCACTAAAAACCAAAATATATCTTTAAAAAAACAATATTAATGAACAACAACGTACCTATTTGTAAAGAGATCACTAAAAACCAAAATCTATCTTTAAAAAACAATATTAATGAACAACAACGTACCTCTTTTTAAAGAGATCACTAAAAACCAAAATACATATTTAAAAAGGATTGACGAGAATGACCTATTAATAGATATTAATGAATACCAAATTAAAAGTTAAATCTAATGACCACCAATGTACGTCTATGGTTAAGGGTTCACTGAAAACCAAAATACATGTTATAAAAAATATAGACTAGAAAGACCTCATAAATAGATAAAAATAAATACCAAATTAAAAGTTAAATATGAATGACTAACAACGTACATCTTATTAAAGAGATCACTAAAGACCCAAATCCATGTTTAAAAAAACAGACTAACAAGACCTATTAATAGGTATAAATAAAAACCAAAGAAAAAGTTAAATATTAATGAATGACCAACAATGTACCCCTTTTTAAAGAGATCACTAAAAACCAAAATACATGTTTAAAAAAACAGAGACAAGAAAGACCTATTAATAAGTTTAAATAAACACCAAGGAAAAAGTTAAATATGAATGACCAACAACGTACCTATTTGTAAAAAGATCACTAAAAACTAAAATCTATCTTTAAAAAAACAATATTAATAAACAACAACGTACCCCTTTTTAAAGAGATCACTTAAAACCAAAATACATATTTAAAAAGGATTGACGAGAATGACCTATTAATAGATATTGATGAATACCAAATTAAAAGTTAAATCTTATGACCACCAATGTACGTCTATGGTTAAGGGTTCACTGAAAACCAAAATACATGTTATAAAAAATATAGACTAGAAAGACCTCATAATAGATAAAAATAAATACCAAATTAAAAGTTAAATATGAATGACTAACAACGTACATCTTATTTAAGAGATCACTAAAGACCCAACTCCATGTTTAAAAAAACAGACTAACAAGACTTAGTAATAGGTATAAATAAAAACCAAAGAAAAAGTTAAATATTAATGACCAACAACGTACCTCTTTTTAAAGAGATCACTAAAAACCAAAATACATGTTTAAAAAAACAGAGACAAGAAAGACCTATTAATAGGTTTAAATAAACACCAAAGAAAAAGTTAAATATTAATGACCAACAACGTACCTCTTTTTAAAGAAATCACTGAAAACCAAAATACATGTTAAAAAACATAGACAAGAAAGACCTATTAATAGGTATAAATAAATACCAAAGTAAAAGTTAAAAACTAATGACCAACAACGTACCTATTTGTAAAGAGATCACTAAAAACCAAAATATATCTTTAAAAAAACAATATTAATGAACAACAACGTACCTATTTGTAAAGAGATCACTAAAAACCAAAATCTATCTTTAAAAAACAATATTAATGAACAACAACGTACCTCTTTTTAAAGAGATCACTAAAAACCAAAATACATATTTAAAAAGGATTGACGAGAATGACCTATTAATAGATATTAATGAATACCAAATTAAAAGTTAAATCTAATGACCACCAATGTACGTCTATGGTTAAGGGTTCACTGAAAACCAAAATACATGTTATAAAAAATATAGACTAGAAAGACCTCATAAATAGATAAAAATAAATACCAAATTAAAAGTTAAATATGAATGACTAACAACGTACATCTTATTAAAGAGATCACTAAAGACCCAAATCCATGTTTAAAAAAACAGACTAACAAGACCTATTAATAGGTATAAATAAAAACCAAAGAAAAAGTTAAATATTAATGAATGACCAACAATGTACCCCTTTTTAAAGAGATCACTAAAAACCAAAATACATGTTTAAAAAAACAGAGACAAGAAAGACCTATTAATAAGTTTAAATAAACACCAAGGAAAAAGTTAAATATGAATGACCAACAACGTACCTCTTTTTAAAGAGATCACTGAAAATCAAAATACATGTTAAAAAAACATAGACAAGAAAGACCTATTAATAGGTATAAATAAATACCAAAGTAAAAGTTAAAAACTAATGACCAACAACGTACCTATTTGTAAAGAGATCACTAAAAACCAAAATCTATCTTTAAAAAAACAATATTAATGAACAACAACGTACCTCTTTTTAAAGAGATCACTAAAAACCAAAATACATATTTAAAAAGGATTGACGAGAATGACCTATTAATAGATATTAATGAATACCAAATTAAAAGTTAAATCTAATGACCACCAATGTACGTTTATGGTTAAGGGTTTACTGAAAACCAAAATACATGTTATAAAAAACATAGACTAGAAAGACCTCATAAATAGATAAAAACAAAAAACAAATTAAAAGTTAAATATGAATGACTAACAACGTACATCTTATTAAAGAGATCACTAAAGACCCAAATCCATGTTTAAAAAAACATAGACTAACAAGACCTATTAATAGGTATAAATAAAAACCAAAGAAAAAGTTAAATATTAATGACCAACAACGTACCCCTTTTTAAAGAGATCACTAAAAACCAAAATACATGTTTAAAAATACAGAGACAAGAAAGACCTATTAATAGGTTTAATTAAACACCAAGGAAAAAGTTAAATATTAATGACCAACAACGTACCTCTTTTTAAAGAGATCACTGAAAACCAAACTACATGTTAAAAAAACATAGACAAGAAAGACCTATTAATAGGTATAAATAAATACCAAAGTAAAAGTTAAAAACTAATGACCAACAACGTACCTATTTGTAAAGAGATCACTAAAAACCAAAATCTATCTTTAAAAAAACAATATTAATGAACAACAACGTACCTCTTTTTAAAGAGATCACTAAAAACCAAAATACATATTTAAAAAGGATTGACGAGAATGACCTATTAATAGATATTAATGAATACCAAATTAAAAGTTAAATCTAATGACCACCAATGTACGTCTATGGTTAAGGGTTCACTGAAAACCAAAATACATGTTATAAAAAATATAGACTGGAAAGACCTCATAAATAGATAAAAATAAATACCAAATTAAAAGTTAAATATGAATGACTAACAACGTACATCTTATTAAAGAGATCACTAAAGACCCAAATCCATGTTTAAAAAAACATAGACTAACAAGACCTATTAATAGGTATAAATAAAAACCAAAGAAAAAGTTAAATATTAATGACCAACAACGTACCTCTTTTTAAAGAGATCACTGAAAACCAAAATACATGTTGAAAAAACATAGACAAGAAAGACCTATTAATAGGTATAAATAAATACCAAAGTAAAAGTTAAAAACTAATGACCAACCACGTACCTATTTGTAAAGAGATCACTAAAAACCAAAATTTATCTTTAAAAAAACAATATTAATGAACAACAACGTACATCTTTTTAAAGAGATCACTAAAAACCAAAATACATATTTAAAAAGGATTGACGAGAATGACCTATTAATAGATATTAATGAATACCAAATTAAAAGTTAAATCTAATGACCACCAATGTACGTCTATGGTTAAGGGTTCACTGAAAACCAAAATACATGTTATAAAAAATATAGACTAGAAAGACCTCATAAATAGATAAAAATAAATACCAAATTAAAAGTTAAATATGAATGACTAACAACGTACATCTTATTAAAGATATCACTAAAGACCCAAATCCATGTTTAAAAAAACATAGACTAACAAGACTTATTAATAGGTATAAATAAAAACCAAAGAAAAAGTTAAATATTAATGACCAACAACGTACCCCTTTTTAAAAAGATCACTAAAAACCAAAATTCATGTTTAAAAAAACAGAGACAAGAAAGGCCTATTAATAGGTTTAAATAAACACCAAGGAAAAAGTTAAATATTAATGACCAACAACGTACCTCTTTTTAAAGAGATCACTGAAAACCAAAATACATGTTGAAAAAACATAGACAAGAAAGACCTATTAATAGGTATAAATAAATACCAAAGTAAAAGTTAAAAACTAATGACCAACAACGTACCTATTTGTAAAGAGATCACTAAAAACCAAAATCTATCTTTAAAAAAACAATATTAATGAACAACAACGTACATCTTTTTAAAGAGATCACTAAAAACCAAAATACATATTTAAAAAGGATTGACGAGAATGACCTATTAATAGATATTAATGAATACCAAATTAAAAGTTAAATCTAATGACCACCAATGTACGTTTATGGTTAAGGGTTTACTGAAAACCAAAATACATGTTATAAAAAACATAGACTAGAAAGACCTCATAAATAGATAAAAACAAAAAACAAATTAAAAGTTAAATATGAATGACTAACAACGTACATCTTATTAAAGAGATCACTAAAGACCCAAATCCATGTTTAAAAAAACATAGACTAACAAGACCTATTAATAGGTATAAATAAAAACCAAAGAAAAAGTTAAATATTAATGACCAACAACGTACCCCTTTTTAAAGAGATCACTAAAAACCAAAATACATGTTTAAAAAAACAGAGACAAGAAAGACCTATTAATAGGTTTAAATAAACACCAAGGAAAAAGTTAAATATTAATGACTAACAACGTACCTCTTTTTAAAGAGATCACTGAAAACCAAAATACATGTTAAAAAAACATAGACAAGAAAGACCTATTAATAGGTATAAATGAATACCAAAGTAAAAGTTAAAAACTAATGACCAACAACGTACCTATTTGTAAAGAGATGACTAAGAACCAAAATCTATCTTTAAAAAACAATATTAATGAACAACAACGTACCTCTTTTTAAAGAGATCACTAAAACCAAAATACATATTTAAAAAGGATGGACGAGAATGACCTTTTAATAGATATTAATGAATACCAAATTAAAAGTTAAATCTAATGACCACAAATGTACGTCTATGGTTAAGGGTTCACTGAAAACCAAAATACATGTAATAAAAAATATAGACTAGAAAGACCTCATAAATAGATAAAAATAAATACCAAATTAAAAGTTAAATATGAATGACTAACAACGTACATCTTATTAAAGAGATCACTAAAGACCCAAATCCATGTTTAAAAAAACATGGACTAACAAGACCTATTAATAGGTATAAATAAAAACCTAAGAAAAAGTTAAATAATAATGACCAACAACGTACCCCTTTTTAAAGAGATCACTAAAAACCAAAATACATGTTTAAAAAAAACAGACAAGAAAGACCTATTAATAGGTTTAAATAATCACCAAGGAAAAAGTTAAATATTAATGACCAACAACGTACCTCTTTTTAAAGAGATCACTGAAAACCAAAATACATGTTAAAAAAACAAAGACAAGAAAGACCTATTACATGTAATAGGTATAAATAAATACCAAAGTAAAAGTTAAAAACTAATGACCAACAACGTACCTATTTGTAAAGAGATCACTAAAAACCAAAATCTATCTTTAAAAAAACAATATTAATAAACAACAACGTACCCCTTTTTAAAGAGATCACTAAAAACCAAAATACATATTTAAAAAGGATTGACGAGAATGACCTATTAATAGATATTAATGAATACCAAATTAAAAGTTAAATCTAATGACCACCAATGTACGTCTATGGTTAAGGGTTCACTGAAAACCAAAATACAAATCATAAAAAATATAGACTATAAAGACCTCATAAATAGATAAAAATAAATACCAAATTAAAAGTTAAATATGAATGACTAACAACGTACATCTTATTAAAGAGATCACTAAAGACCCAAATCCATGTTTAAAAAACATAGACTAACAAGACCTATTAATAGGTATAAATAAAAACCAAAGAAAAAGTTAAATATTAATGACCAACAACGTACCCCTTTTTAAAGAGATCACTAAAAACCAAAATACATGTTTAAAAACACAGACAAGAAAGACCTATTAATAGGTTTAAATAAACACCAAGGAAAAAGTTAAATATTAATGACCAACAACGTACCTCTTTTTAAAGAGATCACTGAAAACCAAAATACATGTTAAAAAACATAGACAAGAAAGACCTATTAATAGGTATAAATAAATACCAAAGTAAAAGTTAAAAACTAATGACCAACAACGTACCTATTTGTAAAGAGATCACTAAAAACCAAAATCTATCTTTAAAAAACAATATTAATGAACAACAACGTACCTCTTTTTAAAGAGATCACTAAAAACCAAAATACATATTTAAAAAGGATTGACGAGAATGACCAATTAATAGATATTAATGAATACCAAATTAAAAGTTAAATCTAATGACCACCAATGTACGTCTATGGTTAAGGGTTCACTGAAAACCAAAATACATGTTATAAAAAATATAGACTAGAAAGACCTCATAAATAGATAAAAATAAATACCAAATTAAAAGTTAAATATGAATGACTAACAACGTACATCTGATTAAAGAGATCACTAAAGACCCAAATCCATGTTTAAAAAAACATAGACTAACAAAACCTATTAATAGGTATAAATAAAAACCAAAGAAAAAGTTAAATATTAATGACCAACAACGTACCCCTTTTTAAAGAGATCACTAAAAACTAAAATACATGTTTAAAAAAACAGAGACAAGAAAGACCTATTAATAAGTTTAAATAAACACCAAAGAAAAAGTTAAATATTAATGACCAACAACGTACCTCTTTTTAAAGAGATCACTAAAAACCAAAATACATGTTTAAAAAAAACAGACAAGAAAGACCTATTAATAGGTTTAAATAAACACCAAGGAAAAAGTTAAATATTAATGACCAACAACGTACCTCTTTTTAAAGAGATCACTGAAAACCAAAATACATGTTAAAAAAACATAGACAAGAAAGACCTATTAATAGGTATAAATAAATACCAAAGTAAAAGTTAAAAACTAATGACCAACAACGTACCTATTTGTAAAGAGATCACTAAAAACCAAAATCTATCTTTAAAAAAACAATATTAATAAACAACAACGTACCCCTTTTTAAAGAGATCACTAAAAACCAAAATACATATTTAAAAAGGATTGACGAGAATGACCTATTAATAGATATTAATGAATACCAAATTAAAAGTTAAATCTAATGACCACCAATGTACGTCTATGGTTAAGGGTTCACTGAAAACCAAAATACAAATCATAAAAAATATAGACTAGAAAGACCTCATAAATAGATAAAAATAAATACCAAATTAAAAGTTAAATATGAATGACTAACAACGTACATCTTATTAAAGAGATCACTAAAGACCCAAATCCATGTTTAAAAAACATAGACTAACAAGACCTATTAATAGGTATAAATAAAAACCAAAGAAAAAGTTAAATATTAATGACCAACAACGTACCTCTTTTTAAAGAGATCACTGAAAACCAAAATACATGTTAAAAAAACATAGACAAGAAAGACATATTAATAGGTATAAATAAATACCAAAGTAAAAGTTAAAAACTAATGACCAACAACGTACCTATTTGTAAAGAGATCACTAAAAACCAAAATCTATCTTTAAAAAACAATATTAATGAACAACAACGTACCTCTTTTTAAAGAGATCACTAAAAACCAAAATACATATTTAAAAAGGATTGACGAGAATGACCTATTTATAGATATTAATGAATACCAAATTAAAAGTTAAATCTAATGACCACCAATGTACGTCTATGGTTAAGGGTTCACTGAAAACCAAAATACATGTTATAAAAAATATAGACTAGAAAGACCTCATAAATAGATAAAAATAAATACCAAATTAAAAGTTAAATATGAAAGACTGACAACGTACATCTTATTAAAGAGATCACTAAAAACCCAAATCCATGTTTAAAAAAACATAGACTAACAAGACCTATTAATAGGTATAAATAAAAACCAAAGAAAAAGTTAAATATTAATGACCAACAACGTACCCCTTTTTAAAGAGATCACTAAAAACCAAAATACATGTTTAAAAAAACAGAGACAAGAAAGACCTATTAATAGGTTTAAATAAACACCAAGGAAAAAGTTAAATATTAATGACCAACAACGTACCTTTTTTTAAAGAGATCACTGAAAACCAAAATACATGTTAAAAAAACAGACAAGAAAGACCTATTAATAGGTATAAATAAATACCAAAGCAAAAGTTAAAAACTAATGACCAACAACGTACCTATTTGTAAAGAGATCACTAAAACCAAAATCTATCTTTAAAAAAACAATATTAATGAACAACAACGTACCTCTTTTTAAAGAGATCACTAAAAACCAAAATACATATTTAAAAAGGATTGACCAGAATGACCTATTTATAGATATTAATGAATACCAAATTAAAAGTTAAATCTAATGACCACCAATGTACGTCTATGGTTAAGGGTTCACTGAAAACCAAAATACATGTTATAAAAAAATATAGACTAGAAAGACCTCATAAATAGATAAAAATAAATACCAAATTAAAAGTTAAATATGAAAGACTAACAACGTACATCTTATTAAAGAGATCACTAAAGACCCAAATCCATGTTTAAAAAAACATAGACTAACAAGACCTATTAATAGGTATAAATAAAAACCAAAGAAAAAACTAAATATTAATGACCAACAACGTACCCCTTTTTAAAGAGATCACTAAAAACCAAAATACATGTTTAAAAATACAGAGACAAGAAAGACCTATTAATAGGTTTAAATAAACACCAAGGAAAAAGTTAAATATTAATGACCAACAACGTACCTCTTTTTAAAGAGATCTCTGAAAACCAAAATACATGTTGAAAAAACATAGACAAGAAAGACCTATTAATAGGTATAAATAAATACCAAAGTAAAAGTTAAAAACTAATGACCAACAACGTACCTATTTGTAAAGAGATCACTAAAAACCAAAATCTATCTTTAAAAAAACAATATTAATGAACAACAACGTACCTATTTTGAAAGAGTTCACTAAAAACCAAAATACATATTTAAAAAGGATTGACGAGAATGACCTATTAATAGATATTAATGAATACCAAATTAAAAGTTAAATCTAATGACCACCAATGTACGTCTATGGTTAAGGGTTCACTGAAAACCAAAATACCTGTTATAAAAAACATAGACTAGAAAGACCTCATAAATAGATAAAAATAAATACCAAATTAAAAGTTAAATATGAATGACTAACAACATACATCTTATTAAAGAGATCACTAAAGACCCAAATCCATGTTTAAAAAAACATAGACTAACAAGACCTATTAATAGGTATAAATAAAAACCAAAGAAAAAGTTAAATATTAATGACCAACAACGTACCTCTTTTTAAAGAGATCACTGAAAACCAAAATACATGTTAAAAAAACATAGACAAGAAAGACCTATTAGTAGGTATAAATAAATACCAAAGTAAAAGTTAAAAACTAATGACCAACAAGGTACCTATTTGTAAAGAGATCACTAAAAACCAAAATCTATCTTTAAAAAAACAATATTAATGAACAACAACGTACCTCTTTTTAAAGAGATCACTAAAAACCAAAATACATATTTAAAAAGGGTTTACGAGAATGACCTATTAAAAGATATTAATGAATACCAAATTAAATGTTCAATCTAATGACCACCAATGTACGTCTATGGTTAAGGGTTCACTGAAAACCAAAATACATGTTATAAAAAATATAGACTAGAAAGACCTCATAAATAGATAAAAATAAATACCAAATTAAAAGTTAAATATGAATGACTAACAACGTACATCTTATTAAAGAGATCACTGAAAACCAAAATACATGTTAAAAAAACATAGACAAGAAAGACCTATTAATAGGTATAAATAAATACCAAAGTATAAGTTAAAAACTAATGACCAACAACGTACCTATTTGTAAAGAGATCACTAAAAAACAAAATGCATGTTTAAAAAAACAGAGACAAGAAAGACCTATTAATAGGTTTAAATAAACACCAAGGAAAAAGTTAAATATTAATGACCAACAACGTACCTCTTTTTAAAGAGATCACTGAAAACCAAAATACATGTTAAAAAAACATAGACAAGAAAGACCTATTAATAGGTATAAATAAATACCAAAGTAAAAGTTAAAAACTAATGACCAACAACGTACCTATTTGTAAAGAGATCACTAAAAACCAAAATACATGTTTAAAAAAACAGAGACAAGAAAGACCTATTAATAGGTTTAAATAAACACCAAGGAAAAAGTTAAATATTAATGACCAACAACGTACCTCTTTTTAAAGAGATCACTGAAAACCCAAATCCATGTTTAAAAAAACATAGACTAACAAGACCTATTAATAGGTATAAATAAATACCAAAGTAAAAATTAAAAACTAATGACCAACAACGTACCTATCTGTAAAGAGATCACTAAAAACCAAAATACATGTTTAAAAAAACAGAGACAAGAAAGACCTATTAATAGGTTTAAATAAACACCAAGGAAAAAGTTAAATATTAATGACCAACAACGTACCTCTTTTTAAAGAGATCACTGAAAACCAAAATACATGTTAAAAAAACATAGACAAGAAAGACCTATTAATAGGTATAAATAAATACCAAAGTAAAAGTTAAAAACTGATGACCAACAACGTACCTATTTGTAAAGAGATCACTAAAAACCAAAATCTGTCTTTAAAAAAACAATATTAATGAACAACAACGTACCTCTTTTTAAAGAGATCACTAAAAACCAAAATACATATTTAAAAAGGATAGACGAGAATGGCCTAGTAATAGATATTAATGAATACCAAATTAAAAGTTAAATCTAATGACCACCAATGTACGTCTATGGTTAAGGGTTCAATGAAAACCAAAATACATGTTATAAAAAATATAGAATAGAAAGACCTCATAAATAGATAAAAATAAATACCAAATTAAAAGTTAAATATGAATGACTTACAACGTACATCTTATTAAAGTGATCACTAAAGACCCAAATCCATGTTTAAAAAAACATAGACTTACAAGACCTATTAATAGGTATAAATAAAAACCAAAGAAAAAGTTAAATATTAATGACCAACAACGTACCCCTTTTTAAAGAGATCACTAAAAACCAAAATACATGTTTAAAAAAACAGAGACAAGAAAGACCTATTAATAGGTTTAAATAAACACCAAGGAAAAAGTTAAATATTAATGACCAACAACGTACCTCTTTTTAAAGAGATCACTGAAAACCAAAATACATGTTAAAAAAACAGAGACAAGAAAGACCTATTAATAGGTTTAAATAAACACCAAGGAAAAAGTTAAATATTAATGACCAACAACGTACCTCTTTTTAAAGAGATCACTGAAAACCAAAATACATGTTAAAAAAACATAGACAAGAAAGACCTATTAATAGGTATAAATGAATACCAAAGTAAAAGTTAAAAACTAATGACCAACAACGTACCTATTTGTAAAGAGATCACTAAGAACCAAAATCTATCTTTAAAAAACAATATTAATGAACAACAACGTACCTCTTTTTAAAGAGATCACTAAAACCAAAATACATATTTAAAAAGGATTGACGAGAATGACCTTTTAATAGATATTAATGAATATCAAATTAAAAGTTAAATCTAATGACCACAAATGTACGTCTATGGTTAAGGGTTCACTGAAAACCAAAATACATGTAATAAAAAATATAGACTAGAAAGACCTCATAAATAGATAAAAATAAATACCAAATTAAAAGTTAAATATGAATGACTAACAACGTACATCTTATTAAAGAGATCACTAAAGACCCAAATCCATGTTTAAAAAAACATAGACTAACAAGACCTATTAATAGGTATAAATAAAAACCAAAGAAAAAGTTAAATAATAATGACCAACAACGTACCCCTTTTTAAAGAGATCACTAAAAACCAAAATACATGTTTAAAAAAAACAGACAAGAAAGACCTATTAATAGGTTTAAATAATCACCAAGGAAAAAGTTAAATATTAATGACCAACAACGTACCTCTTTTTAAAGAGATCACTGAAAACCAAAATACATGTTAAAAAAACATAGACAAGAAAGACCTATTAATAGGTATAAATAAATACCAAAGTTAAAGTTAAAAACTAATGACCAACAACGTACCTATTTGTAAAGAGATCACTAAAAACCAAAATCTATCTTTAAAAAAACAATATTAATAAACAACAACGTACCCCTTTTTAAAGAGATCACTAAAAACCAAAATACATATTTAAAAAGGATTGACGAGAATGACCTATTAATAGATATTAATGAATACCAAATTAAAAGTTAAATCTAATGACCACCAATGTACGTCTATGGTTAAGGGTTCACTGAAAACCAAAATACATGTTATAAAAAATATAGACTAGAAAGACCTCATAAATAGATAAAAATAAATACCAAATTAAAAGTTAAATATGAATGACTAACAACGTACATCTTATTAAAGAGATCACTAAAGACCCAAATCCATGTTTAAAAAACATAGACTAACAAGACCTATTAATAGGTATAAATAAAAACCAAAGAAAAAGTTAAATATTAATGACCAACAACGTACCCCTTTTTAAAGAGATCACTAAAAACCAAGATACATGTTTAAAAACACAGACAAGAAAGACCTATTAATAGGTTTAAATAAACACCAAGGAAAAAGTTAAATATTAATGACCAACAACGTACCTCTTTTTAAAGAGATCACTGAAAACCAAAATACATGTTAAAAAAACATAGACAAGAAAGACATATTAATAGGTATAAATAAATACCAAATTAAAAGTTAAAAACTAATGACCAACAACGTAACTATTTGTAAAGAGATCACCAAAAACCAAAATCTATCTTTAAAAAACAATATTAATGAACAACAACGTACCTCTTTTTAAAGAGATCACTAAAAACCAAAATACATATTTAAAAAGGATTGACGAGAATAACCTATTAATAGATATTAATGAATACCAAATTAAAAGTTAAATCTTTTTTTTTTTTATTATTATTTATAACTTCCAATTTACAACATAATATACACAAATATAATAGCAATATATAATATATAAATCTATAGATATTATCTAATCAATACATCTTTCTATTAGGAAGCAATTTTTTTTTTTTTTTTAATATACAAATATAAAATAAAGAGTAAAGCAGTTTGAACACCGGAGAGAGAGAGATAGAAAGAGAAAGAGAGTGAGAGAGAATAGTGTGGTGAGTTTTCAATATAATGCATCTAGAAATTGAATTCTATTTTAGTATAGTAAATACAGCATTTTCATTTATAACATGTATATACATTTTTATACTTAACTAAGCATGCTAAGTAATATATCAAAAGCATTCCATTCTCTGAGAAACTGATGTTCACATTTGTTTTTCATAGCAATATTTTTGTCCATTGCATCATATTTTATCTTTTCTTTTACTGAGTTTATTGTCAGTTTTTTTTTAAAACATCTGGAATTATAAATATATTGCTTTATGGTAAGAAAAAGAGTATTTTCTGCATTGCCTTTTGATATTTTTGCAGTGTTACCAAACAGAAAAACTTCTTTAGTAAAAAGTACACTAATTCCATTGGTTAGAAACCAATTTTCAATCTGTTCTAATAATAATTGTGTATGTTCACATTCCCAAAATAAATGTTCTAATGTTTCAATTTCTCTATTACAAAATGTACAATTTGGATTATCATAAATCTTAATTTTATGAAGAAATTTGTTTGTAGCTAAGATTCGATGATTGAATCTAAACTGTAGCCACTGTAACTTAGTATTATTTGTGACAACAAATGGCAGTTTATAAATTTTTTTCCAATGATTTTGATCAAAGCCAAAAATTTCAGTCCATCTTAACTGACTAGTGGGAACACTTCCATTTTTATTCAAAACAATATACATATCTTTAGATCCTTTTGAACTTTTAACAAGTCTTTTAATAGCAGATGGAATTAAAGGTAGTTCTAATTTGTGATTTTTTCCCACAAATGATTTTGATGCTTGATGTATAGCAGATATAATACTATTATATCTCATGAAATTCACATTTATCTGATACATTTCTTCTATCTTTTGATGAGAGAAAAAGGTCCCATCTTCATTTACAATATCATTTATAAATCTTATACCATTTTCAAACCAATCTTTATAAAAAATAGGTTTATTTGCTACCTTTATATTATTGTTAAGCCAGATTGGACTAGCAAGAAAGCATTCCCAACTGTCATATTCATCTTTTTCTCTAAGAAGTTGCCATGCTTTCAGAACATCTTGCCAAAATTTGTTTTTGATATGTTGCTGTAATTTTTGGATATAAACACTTCCACAACCATAAAATTTTTCAAGTTCTACATGAACATTTGACAAAAAAACATTCTGCCATTTGTTGTCTGTTTTAAATAATCTCCTTATCCATGTACACTTCAGTGCTAAAATAAATGCACTAAGATTTATCATTTTGAGTCCACCATCTTCAATATCATTTTGTAAAACATCTCTCTTAATTCTATCAATTGGTGAACTCCATATAAAATTGTACATAAGTTGAATAACATTTTTTAAAATATCATCACTTGGATTTGGTAAGGATATAAACAAATGATTTAAAATAGGCAATATCAATGTCTTTACTACAGTAATTCTACCAATAACAGTAAGATTTCGTTTTGACCATTGTCTTATTACACATTTAATTTGTACAATTTTTTCATCATAATCAATTTTTACAATTCTATCAAGATTAACATCAAAGCTTATACCTAGTACCTTAAAACATGTTTCTCCCCATGTAAGGTTTCTATTTTGGCATAATACCTCATTACTATACTTTTTATTTCCTATCCAAATAACTTGTGTTTTAGAAAAATTAATATTTAAACCAGATATATTTCCAAACCAATCTAATTCATTTAATGCTTCATTCAAAGATTCTTCTTTACCATCTAAAATAAGAGATGTGTCATCAGCAAATTGTGAAAGTTTGTGCTCAACTTGCCTAATTGTAATACCATTTATCTTATCATTATTTCGTATTTTTAATGCTAATATCTCAGCACAGAGAATAAAAATATAAGGCGACAAGGGATCCCCTTGTCTACAGCCTCGTTCTATAGAAAAAAATTCTGATAGATGTCCTCCCTGGTTTACAGCTGATTTGATATTGTTATAAAAAACTTTAACCCAATTAATTATTGATTCTCCAAAATTGAACAACTTCAAGACACTGGTTAAAAATTCCCAAGAAATCGAATCAAATGCCTTTTCGAAATCTATGAGCAGCAAAAGTCCTGGAATATCTTTTTCCTCAGTAAATTGCATAATATCATAAATTAAACGAAGATTTTCTCCAATATATCTCCCACTAATAAATCCAGTTTGATCGAAATCTATCAGTTTATCTAAAACTGTTTTAAAGCGTTTTGCTATAACTCCAGAGCCAATTTTATATACTGTATTTAATAAAGATATAGGTCGCCAATTTTTTAAGAAATGTCTAGGCTTATTTCCCTTCGGCAGGCATGTAATGATTCCTTGTTTTTGCGTAACAGATAGTTCACCAATCTCAGTACTGTAGTTCAAGGAGTTTACAACAAAAATTTTCAAATCTTTCCAAAAAAATTTAAAGAACTCTGTGGAGAAACCATCAGATCCTGGTGTTTTATTATTTTTCATATTTTTCAATATCAAACCAGCTTCCTCAATTGTTATTTCACCTTCAAGATTTTTTTTCTCATCATCAGTTAGTTTTTTTAATTTTATATCTTTCAATCCTTCTTTAAGTTTACTGAATTTATCTCCCTTTGACTTGTCTTTATTCTTGTACAAATGTTCATAAAAAGATTTTACTTCTTTTAAAATATCTTTTTGTTTTGAAATTACATCTCCATTTTCTTTTTCTACTTTTGGTATTATCTTATTTGTAAATTTTTTTGATTCTAGCCCACAAAAATAGCTAGTAGGTTTTTCACCCTCTTCTACCCATTGTATTCTTGATCGAATTATCTTCCCTTTAATTTTTTCTTTTCTTATATTTTCTAATTCACATTTTTTATTTTCCAAAATCTGTATTGAACCTTCATCTACCTTTTCTTCTAAAATAAGAATTTCATTTCTAAGATCTGTCTCTTGTTTTTCTTTTACCTTTTTCTTATAACTTGAATAAGATATAGTTTTACCTCTAATTTCCATCAACATTGTCTCAAGAAATAAGTGACTATTAATATTAAAATGGAGATCTTCATTATTCATGTCTTCAATTCTATCTATATCATAAATTACATATTGTTTTTTAACTTCTACTATTTTTTCTTTAACAATCTTTATATATTCTGGATCATACAATAATGAATTATTAAATTTCCACAATCCTCTACCTCGATCAAAAGGATTAAATTCTAGATTAAATACAACCATAGAATGATCAGAGCGATAGCTAGGCTCGATATTACAATTTTTCAAACAGCATAGTAAATCTTCAGATAAAAGAAAAAAATCTAGCCTTGCTTGTTTAAAGGGGGTTCTTTTTCTCCATGTGAAACGCTTCAAATCTGGGTAAAGTTCACGGAAAGGGTCAATGAGACACCTTTCCTGAATGATTTCTAAAACTTTCTCCCGAGCATTTGGGTTATTTACATGTAAATAATTATAATAGTCTATATCAGGGTTGAGAACAAGATTAAAATCACCACATATCATATAGCTATCATTACCAAAATCATCTATAATTGACATAATTTGATCATAAAATATAGGAGTACCTATATTTGGTCCATAAATAGTTACAAATGTAAAATGTAAAGTATCAACAACTAAGTCTAATACTAAATAGTTACCACCAACATCTTTTTTTTCTTTTAGGACCTTAAACTCAAAGTTGTTATTAAACATAACTGCTACACCTCTTGAATTTGAGCTATAAGATGAAAAATAACTATCATATCCCCACATAGCTCTTATATTATTTTCATTTTCACATAAGAAATGAGTATCTTGTAAACAGTAAATATTGTAATTCTTTGTTCTTAAATAGTTAAAAACATCTCTTCTTTTAACACTATCTCCTAAACCTTGACAATTAACAGTTAATACCTTCAGGGCACACATGATATGATGTCAGTAAATACACTAGCACATAATATGACCTTAAAAAAATCTAACAGTAATATCTGATTATTCTCAATGTGTGTAAAAATACTAAAGAAAAACATTTCACCAACATAAAGATGCATAAAAATGATAAACAGGATAACTCACCATAAACTAAACCAAAACAAAATGTAATGGAATGATATTGCAGAAATGCAATAATTAATAAAAAGAATAAAGGACTGGAAAGAAAAAGAAAGAGATAAAAACAAGAATTTAGCATCAAAATGGCAGACATTTTTAATTGAATTAATGTCAAAAAAAAAATTCTAGTTTTTTGCAGTATAATTGTTCTTTCAATTTTATATATCCTGTATATGATTTATCAGTTATGACATAGTCAACTATTTTACAAAGTGGAGACAACTTTTATAGTATTAAGATTTGTCCCATGAAAATAAGAATAGCACTTTTAACATGTTTAAAAAATAAATCAAAGTTCATCAAGACATAATGTACATGTAACAATGAGAGTAAAGTACTAAGTTAACTACTTATTTCCTTTGTCTCAATCTAAGAAAAATGTCATCAAATATATTGAACTTCAGCTGCAGACCATCAGATGTCCTTCCATATACACCACAGTTGAAGTACCATACGTCGCTGAACCATTCAGTCTCATTTAGTCTTTTCATCAGTTCAATGTTCCTTTTGGAAATGTCATCATAGAATCTTACATGGTCTTGTAAATTCTTCTTTTCTCGCATCACTCTTCGTTTGACATCACTACTAAATAGTCTCACAATAAGAGGTTTTGGTCCTAATTTGTCAGATGGAATTCTATGGATGGCGACAACATCTCTTTCCTCAAGTTCAACATTCATGTCCCTTTTCACTTTACTAATAAAGTCCACACGCAGATCTTGCCGCTCTCGCCATGGAAAGTTTATAACTCTTATGTTGTTTTTGCGAGAATATTGTTCATTGTAGTTGCTGCTGGTAATAGCTTCTCTTGTCAGTCATTCATTTTGGTGTAGTTCTTTCTTTGTTGCAGATAGGCTTTTCATAGCTACCTCTGCTTTCTCCCTCAAGTTCTCATTTTCTATTGATAATGCATCTATTTTCTCTTGCATTTCCTCTATTACTTCTGATACTTTTTTATCAATTTTTGTCTCTATGGATGAAGTAAATTCTTTAAATAAACTCTTCACTATTGTAGTTACAATGACTTCCAGATCACTTGACTTAACAAGGTCTTTTGTTGCATTTTCAAGGTCTATCTTTTTTAATCCACCCTCCAGGTTTTGTTTAATTTCTTCTATGTCCCTTTGTATACTAATTATACCAGTCAGATCAACACTTGTATTTGATTCATTTGACACTTCAGAGTGAGTCCTTTTTGGTTGTTTATTAGGTTTTTCAGTTTTTTCTTTGTCAACTTTATCTAATTTTGCAGCTAGTAAAGTGTGAACAGTGTTTCCACATTTTCCACTTTTATTCACAGATTTGTTACTTGTAAGGCTGTTGCCTCCAGGCATGTTGAATTAAATCCTTTGTTATCAAGTAAATATATTCAATAATAGGTGAACACTTGAATCCAAAAAAATGGTTTTCTGTAAATATCACAAAAGTTCCACCAAATTTTTCTCATAAGTTGGCATCCAATGATTCAGCAAAATGTTATCTATCAGACTATCCACTTTTCATCATGCAACAATTCATATCAAACACAAAAAACTGCAAAAAACTGGGAGCTGACTTTTTACAGTGTTTTCAGCTCGGCGGCCATCTAAATCGTTCTAAAAAGTTAAATCTAATGACCACCAATGTACGTCTATGGTTAAGGGTTCACTGAAAACCAAAATACATGTTATAAAAAATATAGACTAGAAAGACCTCATAAATAGATAAAAATAAATACCAAATTAAAAATTAAATATGAATGACTAACAACGTACATCTGATTAAAGAGATCACTTAAGACCCAAATCCATGTTTAAAAAAACATAGACTAACAAGACCTATTAATAGGTATAAATAAAAACCAAAGAAAAAGTTAAATATTAATGACCAACAACGTACCCCTTTTTAAAGAGATCACTAAAAACTAAAATACATGTTTAAAAAAACAGACAAGAAAGACCTATTAATAGGTTTAAATAAACACCAAGGAAAAAGTTAAATATTAATGAACAACAACGTACCTCTTTTTAAAGAGATCACTGAAAACCAAAATACATGTTAAAAAAACATAGACAAGAAAGACCTATTAATAGGTATAAATAAATACCAAAGTAAAAGTTAAAAACTAATGACCAACAACGTACCTATTTGTAAAGAGATCACTAAAAACCAAAATCTATCTTTAAAAAACAATATTAATGAACAACAACGTACCTCTTTTTAAAGAGATCACTAAAAACCAAAATACATATTTAAAAAGGATTGACGAGAATGACCTATTAATAGATATTAATGAATACCAAATTAAAAGTTAAATCTAATGACCACCAATGTACGTCTATGGTTAAGGGTTCACTGAAAACCAAAATACATGTTATAAAAAATATAGACTAGAAAGACCTCATAAATAGATAAAAATAAATACCAAATTAAAAATTAAATATGAATGACTAACAACGTACATCTGATTAAAGAGATCACTAAAGACCCAAATCCATGTTTAAAAAAACATAGACTAACAAGACCTATTAATAGGTAGAAATAAAAACCAAAGAAAAAGTTAAATATTAATGACCAACAACGTACCCCTTTTTAAAGAGATCACTAAAAACTAAAATACATGTTTAAAAAACCAGAGACAAGAAAGACCTATTAATAGGTTTAAATAAACACCAAGGAAAAAGTTAAATATTAATGACCAACAACGTACCTCTTTTTAAAGAGATCACTAAAAACCAAAATACATGTTTAAAAAAACAGACAAGAAAGACCTATTAATAGGTTTAAATAAACACCAAGGAAAAAGTTAAATATTAATGACCAACAACGTACCTCTTTTTAAAGAGATCACTGAAAACCAAAATACATGTTAAAAAAACATAGACAAGAAAGACCTATTAATAGGTATAAATAAATACCAAAGTAAAAGTTGAAAACTAATGACCAACAACGTACCTATTTGTAAAGAGATCACTAAAAACCAAAATCTATCTTTAAAAAACAATATTAATGAACAACAACGTACCTCTTTTTAAAGAGATCACTAAAAACCAAAATACATATTTAAAAAGGATTGACGAGAATGACCTATTAATAGATATTAATGAATACCAAATTAAAAGTTAAATCTAATGACCACCAATGTACGTCTATGGTTAAGGGTTCACTGAAAACCAAAATACATGTTATAAAAAATATAGACTAGAAAGACCTCATAAATAGATAAAAATAAATACCAAATTAAAAGTTAAATATGAATGACTAACAACGTACATCTTATTAAAGAGATCACTGAAAACCAAAATACATGTTAAAAAAACATAGACAAGAAAGACCTATTAATAGGTATAAATAAATACCAAAGTAAAAGTTAAAAACTAATGACCAACAACGTACCTATTTGTAAAGAGATCACTAAAAACCAAAATACATGTTTAAAAAAACAGAGACAAGAAAGACCTATTAATAGGTTGAAATAAACACCAAGGAAAAAGTTAAATATTAATGACCAACAACGTACCTCTTTTTAAAGAGATCACTGAAAACCAAAATACATGTTAAAAAAACATAGACAAGAAAGACCTATTAATAGGTATAAATAAATACCAAAGTAAAAGTTAAAAACTAATGACCAACAACGTACCTATTTGTAAAGAGATCACTAAAAACCAAAATACATGTTTAAAAAAACAGAGACAAGAAAGACCTATTAATAGGTTTAAATAAACACCAAGGAAAAAGTTAAATATTAATGACCAACAACGTACCTCTTTTTAAAGAGATCACTGAAAACCCAAATCCATGTTTAAAAAAACATAGACTAACAAGACCTATTAATAGGTATAAATAAATACCAAAATAAAAATTAAAAACTAATGACCAAAAACGTACCTATTTGTAAAGAGATCACTAAAAACCAAAATACATGTTTAAAAAAACAGAGACAAGAAAGACCTATTAATAGGTTTAAATAAACACCAAGGAAAAAGTTAAATATTAATGACCAACAACGTACCTCTTTTTAAAGAGATCACTGAAAACCAAAATACATGTTAAAAAAACATAGACAAGAAAGACCTATTAATAGGTATAAATAAATACCAAAGTAAAAGTTAAAAACTGATGACCAACAACGTACCTATTTGTAAAGAGATCACTAAAAACCAAAATCTGTCTTTAAAAAAACAATATTAATGAACAACAACGTACCTCTTTTTAAAGAGATTACTAAAAACCAAAATACATATTTAAAAAGGATAGACGAGAATGGCCTAGTAATAGATATTAATGAATACCAAATTAAAAGTTAAATCTAATGACCATCAATGTACGTCTATGGTTAAGGGTTCAATGAAAACCAAAATACATGTTATAAAAAATATAGAATAGAAAAACCTCATAAATAGATAAAAATAAATACCAAATTAAAAGTTAAATACGAATGACTTACAACGTACATCTTATTAAAGAGATCACTAAAGACCCAAATCCATGTTTAAAAAAACATAGACTTACAAGACCTATTAATAGGTATAAATAAAAACCAAAGAAAAAGTTAAATATTAATGACCAACAACGTACCCCTTTTTAAAGAGATCACTAAAAACCAAAATACATGTTTAAAAAAACAGAGACAAGAAAGACCTATTAATAGGTTTAAATAAACACCAAGGAAAAAGTTAAATATTAATGACCAACAACGTACCTCTTTTTAAAGAGATCACTGAAAACCAAAATACATGTTAAAAAAACATAGACAAGAAAGACCTATTAATAGGTATAAATAAATACCAAAGTAAAAGTTAAAAACTAATGACCAACAAAGTACCTATTTGTAAAGAGATCACTAAAACCAAAATCTATCTTTAAAAAAACAATATTAATGAACAACAACGTACCTCTTTTTAAAGAGATCACTAAAAACCAAAATACATATTTAAAAAGGATTGACGAGAATGACCTATTAATAGATATTAATGAATACCAAATTAAAAGTTAAATCTAATGACCACCAATGTACGTCTATGGTTAAGGGTTCACTGAAAACCAAAATACATGTTATAAAAAATATAGACTAGAAAGACCTCATAAATAGATAAAAATAAATACCAAATTAAAAGTTTAATATGAATGACTTACAACGTACATCTTATTAAAGAGATCACTAAAGACCCAAATCCATGTTTAAAAAAACATAGACTAACAAGACCTATTAATAGGTATAAATAAAAACCAAAGAAAAAGTTAAATATTAATGACCAACAACGTACCCCTTTTTAAAGAGATCACTAAAAACCAAAATAGATGTTTAAAAAAACAGAGACAAGAAAGACCTATTAATAGGTTTAAATAAACACCAAGGAAAAAGTTAAATATTAATGACCAACAACGTACCTCTTTTTAAAGAGATCACTGAAAACCAAAATACATGTTAAAAAAACATAGACAAGAAAGACCTATTAATAGGTATAAATAAATACCAAAGTAAAAGTTAAAAACTAATGACCAACAACGTACCTATTTGTAAAGAGATCACTAAAAACCAAAAGCTATCTTTAAAAAAACAATATTAATGAACAACAACGTACCTCGTTTTAAAGAGATCACTGAAAACTAAAATACATATTTAAAAAGGATTGACGAGAATGACCTATTAATAGATATTAATGAATACAAAATTAAAAGTTAAATATGAATGACTTACAACGTACATCTTATTAAAGAGATCACTAAAGACCCAAATCCATGTTTAAAAAAACATAGACTAACAAGACCTATTAATAGGTATAAATAAAAACCAAAGAAAAAGTTAAATATTAATGACCAACAACGTACCCCTTTTTAAAGAGATCACTAAAAACCAAAATAGATGTTTAAAAAAACAGAGACAAGAAAGACCTATTAATAGGTATAAATAAATACCAAAGTAAAAGTTAAAAACTAATGACCAACAACGTACCTATTTGTAAAGAGATCACTAAAAACCAAAAGCTATCTTTAAAAAAACAATATTAATGAACAACAACGTACCTCGTTTTAAAGAGATCACTGAAAACTAAAATACATATTTAAAAAGGATTGACGAGAATGACCTATTAATAGATATTAATGAATACCAAATTAAAAGTTAAATCTAATGACCATCAATGTACGTCTATGGTTAAGGGTTCAATGAAAACCAAAATACATGTTATAAAAAATATAGAATAGAAAGACCTCATAAATAGATAAAAATAAATACCAAATTAAAAGTTAAATACGAATGACTTACAACGTACATCTTATTAAAGAGATCACTAAAGACCCAAATCCATGTTTAAAAAAACATAGACTTACAAGACCTATTAATAGGTATAAATAAAAACCAAAGAAAAAGTTAAATATTAATGACCAACAACGTACCCCTTTTTAAAGAGATCACTAAAAACCAAAATACATGTTTAAAAAAACAGAGACAAGAAAGACCTATTAATAGGTTTAAATAAACACCAAGGAAAAAGTTAAATATTAATGACCAACAACGTACCTCTTTTTAAAGAGATCACTGAAAACCAAAATACATGTTAAAAAAACATAGACAAGAAAGACCTATTAATAGGTATAAATAAATACCAAAGTAAAAGTTAAAAACTAATGACCAACAACGTACCTATTTGTAAAGAGATCACTAAAACCAAAATCTATCTTTAAAAAAACAATATTAATGAACAACAACGTACCTCTTTTTAAAGAGATCACTAAAAACCAAAATACATATTTAAAAAGGATTGACGAGAATGACCTATTAATAGATATTAATGAATACCAAATTAAAAGTTAAATCTAATGACCACCAATGTACGTCTATGGTTAAGGGTTCACTGAAAACCAAAATACATGTTATAAAAAATATAGACTAGAAAGACATCATAAATAGATAAAAATAAATACCAAATTAAAAGTTTAATATGAATGACTTACAACGTACATCTTATTAAAGAGATCACTAAAGACCCAAATCCATGTTTAAAAAAACATAGACTAACAAGACCTATTAATAGGTATAAATAAAAACCAAAGAAAAAGTTAAATATTAATGACCAACAACGTACCCCTTTTTAAAGAGATCACTAAAAACCAAAATAGATGTTTAAAAAAACAGAGACAAGAAAGACCTATTAATAGGTTTAAATAAACACCAAGGAAAAAGTTAAATATTAATGACCAACAACGTACCTCTTTTTAAAGAGATCACTGAAAACCAAAATACATGTTAAAAAAACATAGACAAGAAAGACCTATTAATAGGTATAAATAAATACCAAAGTAAAAGTTAAAAACTAATGACCAACAACGTACCTATTTGTAAAGAGATCACTAAAAACCAAAAGCTATCTTTAAAAAAACAATATTAATGAACAACAACGTACCTCGTTTTAAAGAGATCACTGAAAACTAAAATACATATTTAAAAAGGATTGACGAGAATGACCTATTAATAGATATTAATGAATACAAAATTAAAAGTTAAATATGAATGACTTACAACGTACATCTTATTAAAGAGATCACTAAAGACCCAAATCCATGTTTAAAAAAACATAGACTAACAAGACCTATTAATAGGTATAAATAAAAACCAAAGAAAAAGTTAAATATTAATGACCAACAACGTACCCCTTTTTAAAGAGATCACTAAAAACCAAAATAGATGTTTAAAAAAACAGAGACAAGAAAGACCTATTAATAGGTATAAATAAATACCAAAGTAAAAGTTAAAAACTAATGACCAACAACGTACCTATTTGTAAAGAGATCACTAAAAACCAAAAGCTATCTTTAAAAAAACAATATTAATGAACAACAACGTACCTCGTTTTAAAGAGATCACTGAAAACTAAAATACATATTTAAAAAGGATTGACGAGAATGACCTATTAATAGATATTAATGAATACCAAATTAAAAGTTAAATCTAATGACCACCAATGTACGTCTATGGTTAAGGGTTCACTGAAAACCAAAATACATGTTATAAAAAAAATAGACTAGAAAGACCTCATAAATAGATAAAAATAAATACCAAATTAAAAGTTAAATATGAATGACTAACAACGTACATCTTATTAAAGAGATCACTAAAGACCCAAATCCATGTTTAAAAAAAACATAGACTAACAAGACTTAATAATAGGTATAAATAAAAACCAAAGAAAAAGTTAAATATTAATGACCAACAACGTACCTCTTTTTAAAGAGATCACTGAAAATCAAAAAACATGTTAAAAAAACATAGACATGAAAGACCTATCAGTAGGTATAAATAAATACCAAAGTAAAAGTTAAAAACTAATGACCAACAACGTACCTATTTGTAAAGAGATCACTAAAAACCAAAATCTATCTTTAAAAAAACAATATTAATGAACAACAACGTACCTCTTTTTAAAGAGATCACTAAAAACCAAAATACATATTTAAAAAGGATTGACGAGAATGACCTATTAATAGATATTAATGAATACCAAATTAAAAGTTAAATCTAATGACCACCAATGTACGTCTATGGTTAAGGGTTCACTGAAAACCAAAATACATGTTATAAAAAATATAGACTAGAAAGACCTCATAAATAGATAAAAATAAATACCAAATTAAAAGTTAAATATAAATGACTAACAACGTACATCTTATTAAAGAGATCACTAAAGACCCAAATCCATGTTTAAAAAAACATAGACTAACAAGACCTATAAATAGGTATAAATAAAAACCAAAGAAAAAGTTAAATATTAATGACCAACAACGTACCCCTTTTTAAAGAGATCACTAAAAACCAAAATAGATGTTTAAAAAAACAGAGACAAGAAAGACCTATTAATAGGTTTAAATAAACACCAAGGAAAAAGTTAAATATTAATGACCAACAACGTACCTCTTTTTAAAGAGATCACTGAAAACCAAAATACATGTTAAAAAAACATAGACAAGAAAGACCTATTAATAGGTATAAATAAATACCAAAGTAAAAGTTAAAAACTAATGACCAACAACGTACCTATTTGTAAAGAGATCACTAAAAACCAAAAGCTATCTTTAAAAAAACAATATTAATGAACAACAACGTACCTCGTTTTAAAGAGATCACTGAAAACTAAAATACATATTTAAAAAGGATTGACGAGAATGACCTATTAATAGATATTAATGAATACAAAATTAAAAGTTAAATATGAATGACTTACAACGTACATCTTATTAAAGAGATCACTAAAGACCCAAATCCATGTTTAAAAAAACATAGACTAACAAGACCTATTAATAGGTATAAATAAAAACCAAAGAAAAAGTTAAATATTAATGACCAACAACGTACCCCTTTTTAAAGAGATCACTAAAAACCAAAATAGATGTTTAAAAAAACAGAGACAAGAAAGACCTATTAATAGGTATAAATAAATACCAAAGTAAAAGTTAAAAACTAATGACCAACAACGTACCTATTTGTAAAGAGATCACTAAAAACCAAAAGCTATCTTTAAAAAAACAATATTAATGAACAACAACGTACCTCGTTTTAAAGAGATCACTGAAAACTAAAATACATATTTAAAAAGGATTGACGAGAATGACCTATTAATAGATATTAATGAATACCAAATTAAAAGTTAAATCTAATGACCACCAATGTACGTCTATGGTTAAGGGTTCACTGAAAACCAAAATACATGTTATAAAAAAAATAGACTAGAAAGACCTCATAAATAGATAAAAATAAATACCAAATTAAAAGTTAAATATGAATGACTAACAACGTACATCTTATTAAAGAGATCACTAAAGACCCAAATCCATGTTTAAAAAAAACATAGACTAACAAGACTTAATAATAGGTATAAATAAAAACCAAAGAAAAAGTTAAATATTAATGACCAACAACGTACCTCTTTTTAAAGAGATCACTGAAAATCAAAAAACATGTTAAAAAAACATAGACATGAAAGACCTATCAGTAGGTATAAATAAATACCAAAGTAAAAGTTAAAAACTAATGACCAACAACGTACCTATTTGTAAAGAGATCACTAAAAACCAAAATCTATCTTTAAAAAAACAATATTAATGAACAACAACGTACCTCTTTTTAAAGAGATCACTAAAAACCAAAATACATATTTAAAAAGGATTGACGAGAATGACCTATTAATAGATATTAATGAATACCAAATTAAAAGTTAAATCTAATGACCACCAATGTACGTCTATGGTTAAGGGTTCACTGAAAACCAAAATACATGTTATAAAAAATATAGACTAGAAAGACCTTATAAATAGATAAAAATAAATACCAAATTAAAAGTTAAATATGAATGACTAACAACGTACATCTTATTAAAGAGATCACTAAAGACCAAAATCCATGTTTAAAAAAACATAGACTAACAAGACCTATTAATAGGTATAAATAAAAACCAAAGAAAAAGTTAAATATTAATGACCAACAACGTACCCCTTTTTAAAGAGATCACTAAAAACCAAAATACATGTTTAAAAAAACAGAGACTAGAAAGACCTATTAATAGGTTTAAATAAACACCAAGGAAAAAGTTAAATATGAATGACCAACAACGTACCTCTTTTTAAAGAGATCACTGAAAACCAAAATACATGTTAACAAAACATAGACAAGAAAGACCTATTAATAGGTATAAATAAATACCAAAGTAAAAGTTAAAAACTAATGACCAACAACGTACCTATTTGTAAAGAGATCACTTAAAACCAAAATCTATCTTTTAAAAAACAATATTAATGAACAACAACGTACCTCTTTTTAAAGAGATCACTAAAAACCAAAATACATATTTAAAAAGGATTGACGAGAATGACCTATTAATAGATATTAATGAATACCAAATTAAAAGTTAAATCTAATGACCACCAATGTACGTCTATGGTTAAGGGTTCACTGAAAATTAAAATACATGTTATAAAAAATATAGACTAGAAAGACCTCATAAATAGATAAAAATAAATACCAAATTAAAAGTTAAATATGAATGACTTACAACGTACATCTTATTAAAGAGATCACTAAAGACCCAAATCCATGTTTAAAAAAACATAGACTTACAAGACCTATTAATAGGTATAAATAAAAACCAAAGAAAAAGTTAAATATTAATGACCAACAACGTACCCCTTTTTAAAGAGATCACTAAAAACCAAAATACATGTTTAAAAAAACAGAGACAAGAAAGACCTATTAATAGGTTTAAATAAACACCAAGGAAAAAGTTAAATATTAATGACGAACAACGTACCTCTTTTAAAGAGATCACTGAAAACCAAAATACATGTTGAAAAAACATAGACAAGAAAGACCTATTAATAGGTATAAATAAATACCAAAGTAAAAGTTAAAAACTAATGACCAACAACGTACCTATTTGTAAAGAGATCACTAAAAACCAAAAGCTATCTTTAAAAAAACAATATTAATGAACAACAACGTACCTCTTTTTAAAGAGATCACTAAAAACCAAAATACATATTTAAAAAGGATTGACGAGAATGACCTATTAATAGATATTAATGAATACCAAATTAAAAGTTAAATCTAATGACCACCAATGTACGTCTATGGTTAAGGGTTCACTGAAAACCAAAATACATGTTATAAAAAATATAGACTAGAAAGACCTCATAAATAGATAAAAATAAATACCAAATTAAAAGTTAAATATAAATATCTAACAACGTACATCTTATTAAAGAGATCACTAAAGACCCAAATCCATGTTTAAAAAAACATAGACTAACAAGACCTATAAATAGGTATAAATAAAAACCAAAGAAAAAGTTAAATATTAATGACCAACAACGTACCCCTTTTTAAAGAGATCACTAAAAACCAAAATAGATGTTTAAAAAAACAGAGACAAGAAAGACCTATTAATAGGTTTAAATAAACACCAAGGAAAAAGTTAAATATTAATGACCAACAACGTACCTCTTTTTAAAGAGATCACTGAAAACCAAAATACATGTTAAAAAAACATAGACAAGAAAGACCTATTAATAGGTATAAATAAATACCAAAGTAAAAGTTAAAAACTAATGACCAACAACGTACCTATTTGTAAAGAGATCACTAAAAACCAAAAGCTATCTTTAAAAAAACAATATTAATGAACAACAACGTACCTCGTTTTAAAGAGATCACTGAAAACTAAAATACATATTTAAAAAGGATTGACGAGAATGACCTATTAATAGATATTAATGAATACAAAATTAAAAGTTAAATATGAATGACTTACAACGTACATCTTATTAAAGAGATCACTAAAGACCCAAATCCATGTTTAAAAAAACATAGACTAACAAGACCTATTAATAGGTATAAATAAAAACCAAAGAAAAAGTTAAATATTAATGACCAACAACGTACCCCTTTTTAAAGAGATCACTAAAAACCAAAATAGATGTTTAAAAAAACAGAGACAAGAAAGACCTATTAATAGGTATAAATAAATACCAAAGTAAAAGTTAAAAACTAATGACCAACAACGTACCTATTTGTAAAGAGATCACTAAAAACCAAAAGCTATCTTTAAAAAAACAATATTAATGAACAACAACGTACCTCGTTTTAAAGAGATCACTGAAAACTAAAATACATATTTAAAAAGGATTGACGAGAATGACCTATTAATAGATATTAATGAATACCAAATTAAAAGTTAAATCTAATGACCACCAATGTACGTCTATGGTTAAGGGTTCACTGAAAACCAAAATACATGTTATAAAAAAAATAGACTAGAAAGACCTCATAAATAGATAAAAATAAATACCAAATTAAAAGTTAAATATGAATGACTAACAACGTACATCTTATTAAAGAGATCACTAAAGACCCAAATCCATGTTTAAAAAAAACATAGACTAACAAGACTTATTAATAGGTATAAATAAAAACCAAAGAAAAAGTTAAATATTAATGACCAACAACGTACCTCTTTTTAAAGAGATCACTGAAAATCAAAAAACATGTTAAAAAAACATAGACATGAAAGACCTATCAGTAGGTATAAATAAATACCAAAGTAAAAGTTAAAAACTAATGACCAACAACGTACCTATTTGTAAAGAGATCACTAAAAACCAAAATCTATCTTTAAAAAAACAATATTAATGAACAACAACGTACCTCTTTTTAAAGAGATCACTAAAAACCAAAATACATATTTAAAAAGGATTGACGAGAATGACCTATTAATAGATATTAATGAATACCAAATTAAAAGTTAAATCTAATGACCACCAATGTACGTCTATGGTTAAGGGTTCACTGAAAACCAAAATACATGTTATAAAAAATATAGACTAGAAAGACCTTATAAATAGATAAAAATAAATACCAAATTAAAAGTTAAATATGAATGACTAACAACGTACATCTTATTAAAGAGATCACTAAAGACCAAAATCCATGTTTAAAAAAACATAGACTAACAAGACCTATTAATAGGTATAAATAAAAACCAAAGAAAAAGTTAAATATTAATGACCAACAACGTACCCCTTTTTAAAGAGATCACTAAAAACCAAAATACATGTTTAAAAAAACAGAGACTAGAAAGACCTATTAATAGGTTTAAATAAACACCAAGGAAAAAGTTAAATATGAATGACCAACAACGTACCTCTTTTTAAAGAGATCACTGAAAACCAAAATACATGTTAACAAAACATAGACAAGAAAGACCTATTAATAGGTATAAATAAATACCAAAGTAAAAGTTAAAAACTAATGACCAACAACGTACCTATTTGTAAAGAGATCACTTAAAACCAAAATCTATCTTTTAAAAAACAATATTAATGAACAACAACGTACCTCTTTTTAAAGAGATCACTAAAAACCAAAATACATATTTAAAAAGGATTGACGAGAATGACCTATTAATAGATATTAATGAATACCAAATTAAAAGTTAAATCTAATGACCACCAATGTACGTCTATGGTTAAGGGTTCACTGAAAATTAAAATACATGTTATAAAAAATATAGACTAGAAAGACCTCATAAATAGATAAAAATAAATACCAAATTAAAAGTTAAATATGAATGACTTACAACGTACATCTTATTAAAGAGATCACTAAAGACCCAAATCCATGTTTAAAAAAACATAGACTTACAAGACCTATTAATAGGTATAAATAAAAACCAAAGAAAAAGTTAAATATTAATGACCAACAACGTACCCCTTTTTAAAGAGATCACTAAAAACCAAAATACATGTTTAAAAAAACAGAGACAAGAAAGACCTATTAATAGGTTTAAATAAACACCAAGGAAAAAGTTAAATATTAATGACGAACAACGTACCTCTTTTAAAGAGATCACTGAAAACCAAAATACATGTTGAAAAAACATAGACAAGAAAGACCTATTAATAGGTATAAATAAATACCAAAGTAAAAGTTAAAAACTAATGACCAACAACGTACCTATTTGTAAAGAGATCACTAAAAACCAAAAGCTATCTTTAAAAAAACAATATTAATGAACAACAACGTACCTCTTTTTAAAGAGATCACTAAAAACCAAAATACATATTTAAAAAGGATTGACGAGAATGACCTATTAATAGATATTAATGAATACCAAATTAAAAGTTAAATCTAATGACCACCAATGTACGTCTATGGTTAAGGGTTCACTGAAAACCAAAATACATGTTATAAAAAATATAGACTAGAAAGACCTCATAAATAGATAAAAATAAATACCAAATTAAAAGTTAAATATAAATGACTAACAACGTACATCTTATTAAAGAGATCACTAAAGACCCAAATCCATGTTTAAAAAAACATAGACTAACAAGACCTATAAATAGGTATAAATAAAAACCAAAGAAAAAGTTAAATATTAATGACCAACAACGTACCCCTTTTTAAAGAGATCACTAAAAACCAAAATAGATGTTTAAAAAAACAGAGACAAGAAAGACCTATGAATAGGTTTAAATAAACACCAAGGAAAAAGTTAAATATTAATGACCAACAACGTACCTCTTTTTAAAGAGATCACTGAAAACTAAAATACATGTTAAAAAAACATAGACAAGAAAGACCTATTAGTAGGTATAAATAAATACCAAAGTAAAAGTTAAAAACTAATGACCAACAACGTACCTATTTGTAAAGAGATCACTAAAAACCAAAATCTATCTTTAAAAAACAATATTAATGAACAACAACGTACCTCTTTTTAAAGAGATCACTAAAAACCAAAATACATATTTAAAAAGGATTGACGAGAATGACCTATTAAAAGATATTAATGAATACCAAATTAAAAGTTAAATCTAATGACCACCAATGTACGTCTATGGTTAAGGGTTCACTGAAAACCAAAATACATGTTATAAAAAATATAGACTAGAAAGACCTCATAAATAGATAAAAATAAATACCAAATTAAAAGTTAATTATGAATGACTAACAACGTACATCTTTTTAAAGAGATCACTAAAAACCAAAATACATGTTTAAAAAAAACAGAGACAAGAAAGACCTATTAATAGCTTTAAATAAACACCAAGGAAAAAGTTAAATATTAATGACCAACAACGTACCTCTTTTTAAAGAGATCACTGAAAACCAAAATACATGTTTAAAAATACAGAGACAAGAAAGACCTATTAATAGGTATAAATAAATACCAAAGTAAAAGTTAAAAACTAATGACCAACAACGTACCTATTTGTAAAGAGATCACTAAAAACTAAAATACATGTTTAAAAAAACAGAGACAAGAAAGACCTATTAATAGGTTTCAGTAACTGCGAGTACTCTTAAATTGTATTTTCTTGTTAATTCGACCTGTTGATACTGTTTATAATGCTTTTTTGTTATTTTTTATTTATATGGATCTTGTCTGTACACCAGCTTTGATTATTTGTAATATCTTCAATTTTTCACTTATTCTTACAACATTTGTATAAACTTCAAGATTATAAAAAAACCGGTTTTTTTCTAAAGTGAACATTGATTGGTTAAATATTTCTCAGTCATGTCCTGTTTTTGAATTTGTTTGTTAGCTTTTTGGTCATGAATGTTTGTCTCTAATATTTAATTAACTGTGCATTTGTATTCAGATATCGCAGATCAAATTTATTCGTTCATTGTTTAATCATACGTTTTTTGATTGAGTTAAGTCTGCCAATTGATATTTTATCGTATGTCTTTCTTTGTTGTGATGTTATGCTATTGTTTCAGAAAAAGGGAGAAGGTTTGGATCCATTAAAACGTTTAATCCCGCTGCAAATGTTTGCACCTGTCCTAAGTCAGGAATCTGATGTACAGTAGTTGTCGTTTGTTTATGTAATATATACGTGTTTCTCGTTTCTCCTTTTGTTTATATAGATTAGACCGTTGGTTTTCCCGTTTGAATGGTTTTACACTAGTAATTTTGGGGCCCTTTATAGCTTGTTGTTCGGTGTGAGCTAAGGCTCCGTGTTGAAGGCCGTACTTTAACCTATAATGGTTTACTTTTTAAATTGTTATTTGTATGGAGAGTTGTCTCATTGGCACTCACACCACATCTTCCTATATCTATTAAATAAACACCAAGGAAAAAGTTAAATATTAATGACCAACAACGTACCTCTTGTTAAAGAGATTACTGAAAACCAAAATACATGTTAAAAAAACATAGACAAGAAAGACCTATTAATAGGTATAAATAAATACCAAAGAAAAAGTTAAAAACTAATGAACAACAACGTACCTATTTGTAAAGAGATCACTAAAAACCAAAATCTATCTTTAAAAAAACAATATTAATGAACAACAACGTACCTCTTTTTAAAGAGATCACTAAAAACCAAAATACATATTTAAAAAGGATAGACGAGAATGACCTAGTAATAGATATAAATGAATACCAAATTAAAAGTTAAATCTAATGACCACCAATGTACGTCTATGGTTAAGGGTTCAATGAAAACCAAAATACATGTTATAAAAAATATAGACTAGAAAGACCTCATAAATAGATAAAAATAAATACCAAATTAAAAGTTAAATATGAATGACTTACAACGTACATCTTATTAATGAGATCACTAAAGACCCAAATCCATGTTTAAAAAAACATAGACTTACAAGACCTATTAATAGGTATAAATAAAAATCAAAGAAAAAGTTAAATATTAATGACCAACAACGTACCCCTTTTTAAAGAGATCACTAAAAACCAAAATACATGTTTAAAAAAACAGAGACAAGAAAGACCTATTAATAGGTTTAAATAAACACCAAGGAAAAAGTTAAATATTAATGACCAACAACGTACCTCTTTTTAAAGAGATCACTGAAAACCAAAATACATGTTGAAAAAACATAGACAAGAAAGACCTATTAATAGGTGTAAATAAATACCAAAGTAAAAGTTAAAAACTAATGACCAACAACGTACCTCTTTTTAAAGAGATCACTAAAAACCAAAATACATATTTAAAAAGGATTGACGAGAATGACCTTTTAATAGATATTAATGAATACCAAATTAAAAGTTAAATCTAATGACCACCAATGTACGTCTATGGTTAAGGGTTCACTGAAAACCAAAATACATGTTATAAAAAATATAGACTAGAAAGACCTCATAAATAGATAAAAATAAATACCAAATTAAAAGTTAAATATGAATGACTAACAACGTACATCTTATTAAAGAGATCACTAAAGACCCAAATCCATGTTTAAAAAAACATAGACTAACAAGACCTATTAATAGGTATAAATGAAAACCAAAGAAAAAGTTAAATATTAATGACCAACAACGTACCCCTTTTTTAAGAGATCACTAAAAACCAAAATACATGTTTAAAAAAACAGAGACAAGAAAGACCTATTAATAGGTTTAAATAAACACCAAGGAAAAAGTTAAATATTAATGACCAACAACGTACCTCTTTTTAAAGAGATCACTGAAAACCAAAATACATGTTAAAAAAACATAGACAAGAAAGACCTATTAATAGGTATAAATAAATACCAAAGTAAAAGTTAAAAACTAATGACCAACAACATACCTATTTGTAATGAGATCACAAAAACCAAAATCTATCTTTAAAAAAACAATATTAATGAACAACAACGTAACTCTTTTTAAAGAGATCACTAAAAACAAAAATACATATTTAAAAAGGATAGACGAGAATGACCTAGTAATAGATATTAATGAATACCAAATTAAAAGTTAAATCTAATGACCACCAATGTACGTCTATGGTTAAGGGTTCAATGAAAACCAAAATACATGTTATAAAAAATATAGACTAGAAAGACCTCATAAATAGATAAAAATAAATACCAAATTAAAAGTTAAATATGAATGACTTACAACGTACATCTTATTAAAGAGATCACTAAAGACCCAAATCCATGTTTAAAAAAAACATAGACTTACAAGACCTATTAATAGGTATAAATAAAAACCAAAGAAAAAGTTAAATATTAATGACCAACAACGTACCCCTTTTTAAAGAGATCACTAAAAACCAAAATACATGTTTAAAAAAACACAGACAAGAAAGACCTATTAATAGGTTTAAATAAACACCAAGGAAAAAGTTAAATATTAATGACCAACAACGTACCTCTTTTTAAAGAGATCACTGAAAACCAAAATACATGTTGAAAAAACATAGACAAGAAAGACCTATTAATAGGTATAAATAAATACCAAAGTAAAAGTTAAAAACTAATGACCAACAACGTACCTATTTGTAAAGAGATCACTAAAAACCAAAAGCTATCTTTAAAAAAACAATATTAATGAACAACAACGTACCTCTTTTTAAAGAGATCACTAAAAACCAAAATACATATTTAAAAAGGATTGACGAGAATGACCTATTAATAGATATTAATGAATACCAAATTAAAAGTTAAATCTAATGACCACCAATGTACGTCTTAAATAAATACCAAAGTAAAAGTTAAAAACTAATGACCAACAACGTACCTATTTGTAAAGAGATCACTAAAAACCAAAATATATCTTTAAAAAAACAATATTAATGAACAACAACGTACCTCTTTTTAAAGAGATCACTAAAAACCAAAATACATATTTAAAAAGGATTGACGAGAATGACCTATTAATAGATATTAATGAATACCAAATTAAAAGTTAAATCTAATGACCACCAATGTACGTCTTAAATAAATACCAAAGTAAAGGTTAAAAACTAATGACCAACAACGTACCTATTTGTAAAGAGATCACTAAAAACCAAAATACATGTTAAAAAAACATAGACAAGAAAGACCCATTAATAGGTATAAATAAATACCAAAGTAAAAGTTAAAAACTAATGACCAACAACGTACCTATTTGTAAAGAGATCACTAAAAACCAAAATACATGTTTAAAAAACAGAGACAAGAAAGACCTATTAATAGGTTTAAATAAACACCAAGGAAAAAGTTAAATATTAATGACCAACATGGTACCTCTTTTTAAAGAGATCACTGAAAACCAAAATACATGTTAAAAAAACATAGACAAGAAAGACCCATTAATAGGTATAAATAAATACCAAAGTAAAAGTTAAAAACTAATGACCAACAACGTACCTATTTGTAAAGAGATCACTAAAAACCAAAATACATGTTTAAAAAACAGAGACAAGAAAGACCTATTAAAAGGGTTAAATAAACACCAAGGAAAAAGTTAAATATTAATGACCAACAACGTACCTCTTGTTAAAAAGATTACTGAAAACCAAAATACATGTTAGAAAAACATAGACAAGAAAGACCTATTAATAGGTATGAATAAATACCAAAGTAAAAGTTAAAAACTAATGACCAACAACGTACCTATTTGTAAAGAGATCACTAAAAACCAAAATATATTTAAAAAAAAAACAATATTAATGAACAACAACGTACCTCTTTTTAAAGAGATCACTAAAAACCAAAATACATATTTAAAAAGGATAGACGAGAATGACCTATTAATATATATTAATGAATACCAAATTAAAAGTTAAATCTAATGACCACCAATGTACGTCTATGGTTAAGGGTTCACTGAAAATTAAAATACATGTTATAAAAATAATAGACTAGAAAGACCTCATAAATAGATAAAAATAAATACCAAATTAAAAGTTAAATATGAATGACTTACAACGTACATCTTATTAAAGAGATCACTAAAGACCCAAATCCATGTTTAAAAAAACATAGACAAGAAAGACCTATTAATAGGTTTAAATAAACACCAAGGAAAAAGTTAAATATTAATGACCAACAACGTACCTCTTGTTAAAAAGATTACTGAAAACCAAAATACATGTTAAAAAAACATAGACAAGACCTATTAATAGGTATAAATAAATACCAAAGTAAAAGTTAAAAACTAATGACCAACAACGTACCTATTTGTAAAGAGATCACTAAAAACCAAAATATATCTTTAAAAAAACAATATTAATGAACAACAACGTACCTCTTTTTAAAGAGATCACTAAAAACCAAAATACATATTTAAAAAGGATTGACGAGAATGACCTTTGAATAGATATTAATGAATACCAAATTGAAAGTTAAATCTAATGACCACCAATGTACGTCTATGGTTAAGGGTTCACTGAAAACCAAAATACATGTTATAAAAAATATAGACTAGAAAGACCTCATAAATAGATAAAAATAAATACCAAATCAAAAGTTAAATATAAATGTCTAACAACGTACATCTTATTAAAGAGATCACTAAAGACCCAAATCCATGTTTAAAAAAACATAGACTAGCAAGACCTATAAATAGGTATAAATAAAAACCAAAGAAAAAGTTAAATATTAATATTAACAACGTACCCCTTTTTAAAGAGATCACTAAAAACCAAAATACATGTTTAAAAATACAGAGACAAGAAAGACCTATTAATAGGTTTAAATAAACACCAAGGAAAAAGTTAAATATTAATGACCAACAACGTACCTCTTTTTAAAGAGATCACTGAAAACCAAAATACATGTTAAAAAAACATAGACAAGAAAGACCTATTAATAGGTATAAATAAATACCAAAGTAAAAGTTAAAAACTAATGACCAACAACGTACCTATTTGTAAAGAGATCACTAAAAACCAAAATCTATCTTTAAAAAAACAATATTAATGAACAACAACGTACCTCTTTTTAAAGAGATCACTAAAAACCAAAGTACATATTTAAAAAGGATTGACGAGAATGACCTATTAATAGATATTAATGAATACCAAATTAAAAGTTAAATCTAATGACCACCAATGTACGTCTATGGTTAAGGGTTCACTGAAAACCAAAATCATGTTATAAAAAATATAGACTAGAAAGACCTCATAAATAGATAAAAATAAATACCAAATTAAAAGTTAAATATGAATGACTAACAACGTACATCTTATTTAAGAGATCACTAAAGACCCAAATCCATGTTTGAAAAAACATAGACTAACAAGACCTATTAATAGGTATAAATAAAAACCAAAGAAAAAGTTAAATATTAATGACCAACAACGTACCCCTTTTTAAAGAGATCACTAAAAACCAAAATACATGTTTAAAAAAACAGAGACAAGAAAGACCTATTAATAGGTTTAAATAAACACCAAGGAAAAAGTTAAATATTAATGACCAACAACGTACCTCTTTTTAAAGAGATCACTGAAAACCAAAATACATGTTAAAAAACATAGACAAGAAAGACCTATTAATAGGTATAAATAAATACCAAAGTAAAAGTTTAAAACTAATGACCAACAACGTACCTATTTGTAAAGAGATCACTAAAAACCAAAATCTATTTTTAAAAAAACAATATTAATGAACAACAACGTACCTCTTTTTAAAGAGATCACTAAAACCAAAATACATATTTAAAAAGGATTGACGAGAATGACCTATGAATAGATATTAATGAATACCAAATTAAAAGTTAAATCTAATGACCACCAATGTACGTCTATGGTTAAGGGTTCACTGAAAACCAAAATACATGTTATAAAAAATATAGACTAGAAAGACCTCATAAATAGATAAAAATAAATACCAAATTAAAAGTTAAATATAAATGACTAACAACGTACATCTTATTAAAGAGATCACTAAAGACCCAAATCCATGTTTAAAAAACATAGACTAACAAGACCTATTAATAGGTATAAATAAAAACCAAAGAAAAAGTTAAATATTAAAAGTTTAAAACTAATGACAACAACGTACCTATTTGTAAAGAGATCACTAAAAACCAAAATCTATCTTTAAAAAAACAATATTAATGAACAACAACGTACCTCTTTTTAAAGAGATCACTAAAAACCAAAATACATATTTAAAAAGGATTGACGAGAATGACCTATAAATAGATATTAATGAATACCAAATTAAAAGTTAAATCTAATGACCACCAATGTACGTCTATGGTTAAGGGTTCACTGAAAACCAAAATACAGGTTATAAAAAATATAGACTAGAAAGACCTCATAAATAGATAAAAATAAATACCAAATTAAAAGTTAAATATAAATGACTAACAACGTACATCTTATTAAAGAGATCACTAAAGACCCAAATCCATGTTTAAAAAAACATAGACTAACAAGACCTATTAATAGGTATAAATAAAAACCAAAGAAAAAGTTAAATATTAATATTAACAACGTACCCCTTTTTAAAGAGATCACTAAAAACCAAAATACATGTTTAAAAATACAGAGACAAGAAAGACCTATTAATAGGTTTAAATAAACACCAAGGAAAAAGTTTAATATTAATGACCAACAACGTACCTATTTGTAAGAGATCACTAAAAACCAAAATCTATCTTTAAAAAAACAATATTAATGAACAACAACGTACCTCTTTTTAAAGAGATCACTAAAAACCAAAATACATATTTAAAAAGGATTGACGAGAATGACCTATTAATAGATATTAATGAATACCAAATTAAAAGTTAAATCTAATGACCACCAATTTACGTCTATGGTTAAGGGTTCACTGAAAACCAAAACACATGTTATAAAAAATATAGACTAGAAAGACCTCATAAATAGATAAAAATAAATACCAAATAAAAAGTTAAATATGAATGACTAACAACGTACATCTTATTAAAGAGATCACTAACGACCCTAATCCATGTTTAAAAAAACATAGACTAACAAGACCTATTCATAGGTATAAATAAAAACCAAAGAAAAAGTTAAATATCAATGACCAACAATGTACCCCTTTTTAAAGAGATCACTAAAAACCAAAATACATGTTTAAAAATACAGAGACAAGAAAGACCTATTAATAGGTTAAAAAAAACACCAAGGAAAAAGTTAAATATTAATGACCAACAACGTACCTCTTTTTAAAGAGATCGCTGAAAACCAAAATACATGTTAAAAAAACATAGACAAGAAAGACCTATTAATAGGTATAAATAAATACCAAAGTAAAAGTTAAAAACTAATGACCAACAACGTACCTATTTGTAAAGAGATCACTAAAAACCAAAATCTATCTTTAAAAAAACAATATTAATGAACAACAACGTACCTCTTTTTAAAGAGATCACTAAAAACCAAAATACATATTAAAAAAGGATTGACGAGAATGACCTATTAATAGATATTAAAGAATACCAAATTAAAAGTTAAATCTAATGACCACCAATGTACGTCTATGGTTAAGGGTTCACTGAAAAACAAAATACATGTTATAAAAAATATAGACTAGAAAGACCTCATAAATAGATAAAAATAAATGCCAAATTAAAAGTTAAATATGAATGACTAACAACGTACATCTTATTAAAGAGATCACTAAAGACCCAAATCCATGTTTAAAAAAACATAGACTAACAAGACCTATTAATAGGTATAAATAAAAACCAAAGAAAAAGTAAAATATTAATGACCAACAACGTACCCCTTTTTAAAGAGATCACTAAAAACCAAAAATCCATGTTTAAAAAAACATAGACAAGAAAGACCTATTAATAGGTATAAATAAATACCAAAGTAAAAGTTAAAAACTAATGACCAACAACGTACCTATTTGTAAAGAGATCACTAAAAACCAAAATCTATCTTTAAAAAAACAATATTAATGAACAACAACGTACCTCTTTTTAAAGAGATCACTAAAAACCAAAATACATATTTAAAAAGGATTGACGAGAATGACCTATGAATAGATATTAATGAATACCAAATTAAAAGTTAAATCTAATGACCACCAATGTACGTCTATAGTTAAGGGTTCACTGAAAACCAAAATACATGTTATAAAAAATATAGACTAGAAAGACCTCATAAATAGATAAAAATAAATACCAAATTAAAAGTTAAATATGAATGACTAACAACGTACATCTTATTAAAGAGATCACTAAAGACCCAAATCCATGGTTAAAAAAACATAGACTAACAAGACCTATTAATAGGTATAAATAAAAACCAAAGAAAAAGTTAAATATTAATGACCAACAACGTACCCCGTTTTAAAGAGATCACTAAAAACCAAAATACATGTTTAAAAAAACAGAGACAAGAAAGACCTATTAATAGGTTTAAATAAACACCAAGGAAAAAGTTAAATATTAATGACCAACAACGTACCTCTTTTTAAAGAGATCACTGAAAACCAAAATACATGTTAAAAAAACATAGACAAGAAAGACCTATTAATAGGTATAAATAAATACCAAAGTAAAAGTTAAAAACTAATGACCAACAACGTACCTATTTGTAAAGAGATCACTAAAAACCAAAATCTATCTTTAAAAAAACAATATTAAGGAACAACAACGTACCTCTTTTTAAAGAGATCACTAAAAACCAAAATACATATTTAAAAAGGATTGACGAGAATGACCTATTAATAGATATTAATGAATACCAAATTAAAAGTTAAATCTAATGACCACCAATGTACGTCTATGGTTAGGGTTCACTGAAAACCAAAATACATGTTATAAAAAATATAGACTAGAAAGACCTCATAAATAGATAAAAATAAATACCAAATTAAAAGTTAAATATGAATGACTAACAACGTACATCTAATTAAAGAGATCACTAAAGACCTAAATCCATGTTTAAAAAAACATAGACTAACAAGACTTATTAATAGGTATAAATAAAAACCAAAGAAAAAGTTAAATATTAATGACCAACAACGTACCCCTTTTTAAAGAGATCACTAAAAACCAAAATACATGTTTAAAAAAACAGAGACAAGAAAGACCTATTAATAGCTTTAAATAAACACCAAGGAAAAAGTTAAATATTAATGACCAACAACGTACCCCTTTTTAAAGAGATCACTAAAAAGCAAAATACATGTTTAAAAAAACAGAGACAAGAAAGACCTATTAATAGGTATAAATAAATACCAAAGTAAAAGTTAAAAACTAATGACCAACAACGTACCTATTTGTAAAGAGATCACTAAAAACCAAAATACATGTTTAAAAAAACAGAGACAAGAAAGACCTATTAATAGGTTTAAATAAACACCATGGAAAAAGTTAAATATTAATGACCAACAACGTACCTCTTTTTAAAGAGATCTCTGAAAACCAAAATACATGTTAACAAAACATAGACAAGAAAGACCTATTAATAGGTATAAATAAATACCAAAGTAAAAGTTAAAAACTAATGACCAACAACGTACCTCTTTTTAAAGAAATCGCTGAAAGCCAAAATACATGTTAAAAAAATATAGACAAGAAAGACCTATAAATAGGTATAAATAAATACAAAGTAAAAGTTAAAAACTAATGACCAACAACGTACCTATTTGTAAAGAGATCACTAAAAACCAAAATCTATCTTTAAAAAAACAATATTAATGAACAACAACGTACCTCTTTTTAAAGAGATCACTAAAAACAAAAAAACATATTTAAAAAGGATTGACGAGAATGACCTATTAATAGATATTAATGAATATCAAATTAAAAGTTAAATCTAATGACCACCAATGTACGTCTATGGTTAAGGGTTCACTGAAAACCAAAATACATGTTATAAAAAATATAGACTAGAAAGACCTCATAAATAGATAAAAATAAATACCAAATTAAAAGTTAAATATGAATGACTAACAACGTACATCTTATTAAAGAGATCACTAAAGACCCAAATCCATGTTTAAAAAAACATAGACTAACAAGACCTATTAATAGGTATAAATAAAAACCAAAGAAAAAGTTAAATATTAATGACCAACAACGTACCCCGTTTTAAAGAGATCACTAAAAACCAAAATACATGTTTAAAAAAACAGAGACAAGAAAGACCTATTAATAGGTTTAAATAAACACCAAGGAAAAAGTTAAATATTAATGACCAACAACGTACCTCTTTTTAAAGAGATCACTGAAAACCAAAATACATGTTAAAAAACATAGACAAGAAAGACCTATTAATAGGTATAAATAAATACCAAAGTAAAAGTTAAAAACTAATGACCAACAACGTACCTATTTGTAAAGAGATCACTAAAAACCAAAATCTTTCTTTAAAAAAACAATATTAAGGAACAACAACGTACCTCTTTTTAAAGAGATCACTAAAAACCAAAATACATATTTAAAAAGGATTGACGAGAATGACCTATTAATAGATATTAATGAATACCAAATTAAAAGTTAAATCTAATGACCACCAATGTACGTCTATGGTTAAGGGTTCACTGAAAACCAAAATACATGTTATAAAAAAAATAGACTAGAAAGACCTCATAAATAGATAAAAATAAATACCAAATTAAAAGTTAAATATGAATGACTAACAACGTACATCTAATTAAAGAGATCACTAAAGACTCAAATCCATGTTTAAAAAAACATAAACTAACAAGACTTATTAATAGGTATAAATGAAACCAAAGAAAAAGTTAAATATTAATGACCAACAACGTACCCCTTTTTAAAGAGATCACTAAAAACCAAAATACATGTTTAAAAAAACAGAGACAAGAAAGACCTATTAATAGCTTTAAATAAACACCAAGGAAAAAGTTAAATATTAATGACCAACAACGTACCCCTTTTTAAAGAGATCACTAAAAACCAAAATACATGTTTAAAAAAACAGAGACAAGAAAGACCTATTAATAGGTATAAATAAATACCAAAGTAAAAGTTAAAAACTAATGACCAACAACGTACCTATTTGTAAAGAGATCACTAAAAACCAAAATACATGTTTAAAAAAACAGAGACAAGAAAGACCTATTAATAGGTTTAAATAAACACCAAGGAAAAAGTTAAATATTAATGACCAACAACGTACCTCTTTTTAAAGAGATCACTGAAAACCAAAATACATGTTAACAAAACATAGACAAGAAAGACCTATTAATAGGTATAAATAAATACCAAAGTAAAAGTTAAAAACTAATGACCAACAACGTACCTCTTTTTAAAGAGATCGCTGAAAACCAAAATACATGTTAAAAAAATATAGACAAGAAAGACCTATTAATAGGTATAAATAAATACCAAAGTAAAAGTTAAAAACTAATGACCAACAACGTACCTATTTGTAAAGAGATCACTAAAAACCAAAATCTATCTTTAAAAAAACAATATTAATGAACAACAACGTACCTCTTTTTAAAGAGATCACTAAAAACAAAAAAACATATTTAAAAAGGATTGACGAGAATGACCTATTAATAGATATTAATGAATATCAAATTAAAAGTTAAATCTAATGACCACCAATGTACGTCTATGGTTAAGGGTTCACTGAAAACCAAAATACATGTTATAAAAAATATAGACTAGAAAGACCTCATAAATAGATAAAAATAAATACCAAATTAAAAGTTAAATATGAATGACTAACAACGTACATCTTATTAAAGATATCAATAAAGACCCAAATCCATGTTTAAAAAACATAGACTAACAAGACCTATTAATAGGTATAAATAAAAACCAAAGAAAAAGTTAAATATTAATGACCAACAACGTACCCCGTTTTAAAGAGATCACTAAAAACCAAAATACATGTTTAAAAAAACAGACAAGAAAGACCTATTAATAGGTTTAAATAAACACCAAGGAAAAAGTTAAATATTAATGACCAACAACGTACCTCTTTTTAAAGAGATCACTGAAAACCAAAATGCATGTTAAAAAAACATAGACAAGAAAGACCTATTAATAGGTATAAATAAATACCAAAGTAAAAGTTAAAAACTAATGACCAACAACGTACCTATTTTAAAGAGATCACTAAAAACCAAAATCTATCTTTAAAAAAACAATATTAATGAACAACAACGTACCTCTTTATAAAGAGATCACTAAAAACAAAAAACATATTTAAAAAGGATTGACGAGAATGACCTATTAATAGATATTAATGAATACCAAATTAAAAGTTAAATCTAATGACCACCAATGTACGTCTATGGTTAAGGGTTCACTGAAAACCAAAATACATGTTATAAAAAATATAGACTAGAAAGACCTCATAAATAGATAAAAATAAATACCAAATTAAAAGTTAAATATGTATGACTAACAACGTACATCTTATTAAAGAGATCACTAAAGACCCAAATCCATGTTTAAAAAAACATAGACTAACAAGACCCATTAATAGGTATAAATAAAAACCAAAGAAAAAGTTAAATATTAATGACCAACAACGTACCCCGTTTTAAAGAGATCACTAAAAACCAAAATAGATGTTTAAAAAAACAGAGACAAGAAAGACCTATTAATAGGTTTAAATAAACACCAAGGAAAAAGTTAAATATTAATGACCAACAACGTACCTCTTTTTAAAGAGATCACTGAAAACCAAAATACCTGTTAAAAAAACATAGAGAAGAAAGACCTATTAGTAGGTATAAATAAATACCAAAGTAAAAGTTAAAAACTAATGACCAACAACGTACCTATTTGTAAAGAGATCACTAAAAACCAAAATCTATCTTTAAAAAAACAATATTAATGAACAACAACGTACCTCTTTTTAAAGAGATCACTAAAAACCAAGTTACATATTTAAAAAGGATTGACGAGAATGACCTATTAAAAGATATTAATGAATACCAAATTAAATGTTAAATCTAATGACCACCAATGTACGTCTATGGTTAAGGGTTCACTGAAAACCAAAATACATGTTATAAAAAATATAGATAAGAAAGACCTCATAAATAGATAAAAATAAAAACCAAATTAAAAGTTAAATATGAATGACTAACAACGTACATATTATTAAAGAGATCACTAAAGACCCAAATCCATGTTTTAAAAAGCATAGACTAACAAGACCTATTAATAGGTATAAATAAAAACCATAGAAAAAGTTAAATATTAATGACCAACAACGTACCCCTTTTTAAAGAGATCACTAAAAACCAAAATACATGTTTAAAAAAACAGAGACAAGAAAGACCTATTAATAGCTTTAAATAAACACCAAGGAAAAAGTTAAATATTAATGACCAACAACGTACCTCTTTTTAAAGAGATCACTGCAAACCAAAATACATGTTAAAAAAACATAGACAAGAAAGACCTATTAATAGGTATAAATAAATACCAAAGTAAAAGTTAAAAACTAATGACCAACAACGTACCTATTTGTAAAGAGATCACTAAAAACCAAAGTACATGTTTAAAAAAACATAGACAAGAAAGACCTATTAATAGGTTTAAATAAACACCAAGGAAAAAGTTAAATATTAAAGACCAACAACGTACCTCTTTTTAAAGAGATCACTGAAAACCAAAATACATGTTAAAAAAATATAAACAAGAAAGACCTATTAATAGGTATAAATAAATACCAAAGTAAAAGTTAAAAACTAATGACCAACAACGTACCTATTTGTAAAGAGATCATTAAAAACCAAAATACATGTTTAAAAGAACAGAGACAAGAAAGACCTATTAATAGGTTTAAATAAACACCAAGGAAAAAGTTTAATATTAATGACCAACAACGTACCTCTTTTTAAAGAGATCACTGAAAACCCAAATCCATGTTTAAAAAACATAGACTAACAAGACCTATTAATAGGTATAAATAAAAACCAAAGAAAAAGTTAAATATTAATGACCAACAACGTACCCCGTTTTAAAGAGATCACTAAAAACCAAAATACATGTTTAAAAAAACAGACAAGAAAGACCTATTAATAGGTTTAAATAAACACCAAGGAAAAAGTTAAATATTAATGACCAACAACGTACCTCTTTTTAAAGAGATCACTGAAAACCAAAATGCATGTTAAAAAAACATAGACAAGAAAGACCTATTAATAGGTATAAATAAATACCAAAGTAAAAGTTAAAAACTAATGACCAACAACGTACATATTTGTAAAGAGATAACTAAAAACCAAAATCTATCTTTAAAAAAACAATATTAATGAACAACAACGTACCTCTTTTTAAAGAGATCACTAAAAACCAAAATACATATTTAAAAAGGATAGACGAGAATGGCCTAGTAATATATATTAATGAATACCAAATTAAAAGTTAAATCTAATGACCACCAATGTACGTCTATGGTTAAGGGTTCAATGAAAACCAAAATACATGTTATAAAAAATTATAGACTAGAAAGACCTCATAAATAGATAAAAATAAATACCAAATTAAAAGTTAAATATGAATGACTTACAACGTACATCTTATTAAAGAGATCACTAAAGACCCAAATCCATGTTTAAAAAAACATAGACTTACAAGACCTATTAATAGGTATAAATAAAAACCAAAGAAAAAGTTAAATATTAATGATCAACAACGTACCCCTTTTTAAAGAGATCACTAAAAACCAAAATAGATGTTTAAAAAAACAGAGACAAGAAAGACCTATTAATAGGTTTAAATAAACACCGAGGAAAAAGTTAAATATAAATGACCAACAACGTACCTCTTTTTAAAGAGATCACTGAAAACCAAAATACATGTTAAAAAAACATAGACAAGAAAGACCTATTAATAGGTATAAATGAATACCAAAGTAAAAGTTAAAAACTAATGACCAACAACGTACCTATTTGTAAAGAGATCACTAAAAACCAAAATCTATCTTTAAAAAACAATATTAATGAACAACAACGTACCTCTTTTTAAAGAGATCGCTAAAACCAAAATACATATTTAAAAAGGATTGACGATAATGACCTTTTAATAGATATTAATGAATACCAAATTAAAAGTTAAATCTAATGACCACCAATGTACGTCTATGGTTAAGGGTTCACTGAAAACCAAAATACATGTTATAAAAAACATAGACTAGAAAGACCTCATAAATAGATAAAAATAAATACCAAATTAAAAGTTAAATATGAATGACTAACAACGTACATCTTATTAAAGAGATCACTAAAGACCCAAATCCATGTTTAAAAAAACATAGACTAACAAGACCTATTAATAGGTATACATAAAAACCAAAGAAAAAGTTAAATATTAATGACCAACAACGTACCCCTTTTTAAAGAGATCACTAAAAACCAAAATACATGTTTAAAAAAACAGAGACAAGAAAGACCTATTAATAGGTTTAAATAAACACCAAGGAAAAAGTTAAATATTAATGACCAACAACGTACCTCTTTTTAAAGAGATCACTGAAAACCAAAATACATGTTAAAAAACATAGACAAGAAAGACCTATTAATAGGTATAAATGAACACCAAAGTAAAAGTTAAAAACTAATGACCAACAACGTACCTATTTGTAAAGAGATCACTAAAAACCAAAATCTATCTTTAAAAAACAATATTAATGAACAACAACGTACCTCTTTTTAAAGAGATCACTAAAACCAAAATACATATTTAAAAAGGATTGACGATCATGACCTTTTAATAGATATTAATGAATACCAAATTAAAAGTTAAATCTAATGACCACCAATGTACGTCTATGGTTAAGGGTTCACTGAAAACCAAAATACATGTAATAAAAAATATAGACTAGAAAGACCTCATAAATAGATAAAAATAATTACCAAATTAAAAGTTAAATATGAATGACTAACAACGTACATCTTATTAAAGAGATCACTAAAGACCCAAATCCATGTTTAAAAAAACATAGACTAACAAGACCTATTAATAGGTATAAATAAACACCAAAGAAAACGTTAATATTAATGACCAACAACGTACCCCTTTTTAAAGAGATCACTAAAAACCAAAATAGATGTTTAAAAAAACAGAGACAAGAAAGACCTATTAATAGGTTTAAATAAACACCAAGGAAAAAGTTAAATATTAATGACCAACAACGTACCTCTTTTTAAAGAGATCACTGAAAACCAAAATACATGTTAAAAAAACATAGACAAGAAAGACCTATTAATAGGTATAAATAAATACCAAAGTAAAAGTTAAAAACTAATGACCAACAACGTACCTATTTGTAAAGAGATCACTAAAAACCAAAATACATGTTTAAAAAAACAGAGACAAGAAAGACCTATTAATAGGTTTAAATAAACACCAAGGAAAAAGTTAAATATTAATGACCAACAACGTACCTCTTTTTAAAGAGATCACTGAAAACCGAAATACATGTTAAAAAAACATAAACAAGAAAGACCTATTAATAGGTATAAATAAATACCAAAGTAAAAGTTAAAAACTAATGACCAACAACTTACCTATTTGTAAAGAGATCATTAAAAACCAAAATACATGTTTAAAAAAACAGAGACAAGAAAGACCTATTAATAGGTTTAAATAAACACCAAGGAAAAAGTTAAATATTAATGACCAACAACGTACCTCTTTTTAAAGAGATCACTGAAAACCCAAATCCATGTTTAAAAAAACATAGACTTACAAGACCTATTAATAGGTATAAATAAATACCAAAGTAAAAATTAAAAACTAATGACCAACAACGTACCTATTTGTAAAGAGATCACTAAAAACCAAAATAGATGTTTAAAAAAACAGAGACAAGAAAGACCTATTAATAGGTTTAAATAAAACCCAAGGAAAAAGTTAAATATTAATGACCAAAAACGTACCTCTTTTTAAAGAGATCACTGAAAACCAAAATACATATTAAAAAAACATAGACAAGAAAGACCTATTAATAGGTATAAATAAATACCAAAGTAAAAGTTAAAAACTAATGACCAACAACGTACATATTTGTAAAGAGATCACTAAAAACCAAAATCTATCTTTAAAAAAACAATATTAATGAACAACAACGTACCTCTTTTTAAAGAGATCACTAAAAACCAAAATACATATTTAAAAAGGATAGACGAGAATGGCCTAGTAATATATATTAATGAATACCAAATTAAAAGTTAAATCTAATGACCACCAATGTACGTCTATGGTTAAGGGTTCATTGAAAACCAAAATACATGTTATAAAAAATATAGACTAGAAAGACCTCATAAATAGATAAAAATAAATACCAAATTAAAAGTTAAATATGAATGACTTACAACGTACATCTTATTAAAGAGATCACTAAAGACCCAAATCCATGTTTAAAAAAACATAGACTTACAAGACCTATTAATAGGTATAAATAAAAACCAAAGAAAAAGTTAAATATTAATGATCAACAACGTACCCCTTTTTAAAGAGATCACTAAAAACCAAAATAGATGTTTAAAAAAACAGAGACAAGAAAGACCTATTAATAGGTTTAAATAAACACCAAGGAAAAAGTTAAATATTAATGACCAACAACGTACCTCTTTTTAAAGAGATCACTGAAAACCAAAATACATGTTAAAAAAACATAGACATGAAAGACCTATTAATAGGTATAAATAAATACCAAAGTAAAAGTTAAAAACTAATGACCAACAACGTACCTATTTGTAAAGAGATCACTAAAACCAAAATCTATCTTTAAAAAAACAATATTAATGAACAACAACGTACCTCTTTTTAAAGAGATCACTAAAAACCAAAATACATATTTAAAAAGGATTGACCAGAATGACCTATTAATAGATATTAATGAATACCAAATTAAAAGTTAAATCTAATGACCACCAATGTACGTCTATGGTTAAGGGTTTACTGAAAACCAAAATACATGTTATAAAAAATATAGACTAGAAAGACCTCATAAATAGATAAAAATAGATACCAAATTAAAAGTTAAATATGAATGACTTACAACGTACATATTATTAAAGAGATCACTAAAGACCCAAATCCATGTTTTAAAAAACATAGACTAACAAGACCTATTAATAGGTATAAATAAAAACCAAAGAAAAAGTTAAATATTAATGACCAACAACGTACCTCTTTTTAAAGAGATCACTGAAAACCAAAATACATGTTGAAAAAACATAGACAAGAAAGACCTATTAATAGGTTTAAATAAACACCAAGGAAAAAGTTAAATATTAATGACCAACAACGTACCTCTTTTTAAAGAGATCACTGAAAACCAAAATACATGTTAAAAAAACAGAGACAAGAAAGACCTATTAATAGGTTTAAATAAACACCAATGAAAAAGTTAAATATTAATGACCAACAACGTACCAATTTTTAAAGAGATCACTGAAAACCAAAATACATGTTAAAAAAACAGAGACAAGAAAGACCTATTAATAGGTTTAAATAAACACCAAGGAAAAAGTTAAATATTAATGACCAACAACGTACCTCTTTTTAAAGAGATCACTGAAAACCAAAATACATGTTAAAAAAACAGACAAGAAAGACCTATTAATAGGTATAAATAAATACCAAAGTAAAAGTTAAAAACTAATGACCAACAACGTACCTATTTGTAAAGAGATCACTAAAACCAAAATCTATCTTTAAAAAAACAATATTAATGAACAACAACGTACCTCTTTTTAAAGAGATCACTAAAAACCAAAATACATATTTAAAAAGGATTGACCAGAATGACCTATTAATAGATATTAATGAATACCGAATTAAAAGTTAAATCTAATGACCACCAATGTACGTCTATGGTTAAGGGTTCACTGAAAACCAAAATACATGTTATAAAAAATATAGACTAGAAAGACCTCATAAATAGATAAAAATAAATGCCAAATTAAAAGTTAAATATGAATGACTAACAACGTACATCTTATTAAAGAGATCACTAAAGACCCAAATCCATGTTTAAAAAAACATAGACTAACAAGTCCTATTAATAGGTATAAATAAAAACCAAAGAAAAAGTTAAATATTAATGACCAACAACGTACCCCTTTTTAAAGAGATCACTAAAAACCAAAATACATGTTTAAAAAAACAGAGACAAGAAAGACCTATTAATAGGTTTAAATAAACACCAAGGAAAAAGTTAAATATTAATGACCAACAACGTACCTCTTTTTAAAGAGATCACTGAAAACCAAAATACATGTTAAAAAAACATAGACAAGAAAGACCTATTAATAGGTATAAATGAATACCAAAGTAAAAGTTAAAAACTAATGACCAACAACGTACCTATTTGTAAAGAGATCACTAAAAACCAAAATCTATTTTTAAAAAGCAATATTAATGAACAACAACGTACCTCTTTTTAAAGAGATCACTAAAACCAAAATACATATTTAAAAAGGATTGACGATAATGACCTTTTAATAGATATTAATGAATACCAAATTAAAAGTTAAATCTAATGACCACCAATGTACGTCTATGGTTAAGGGTTCACTGAAAACCAAAATACATGTTATAAAAAACATAGACTAGAAAGACCTCATAAATAGATAAAAATAAATACCAAATTAAAAGTTAAATATGAATGACTAACAACGTACATCTTATTAAAGAGATCACTAAAGACCCAAATCCATGTTTAAAAAAACATAGACTAACAAGACCTATTAATAGGTATACATAAAAACCAAAGAAAAAGTTAAATATTAATGACCAACAACGTACCCCTTTTTAAAGAGATCACTAAAAACTAAAATACATGTTTAAAAAAACAGAGACAAGAAAGACCTATTAATAGGTTGAAATAAACACCAAGGAAAAAGTTAAATATTAATGACCAACAACGTACCTCTTTTTAAAGAGATCACTGAAAACCAAAATACATGTTAAAAAACATAGACAAGAAAGACCTATTAATAGGTATAAATGAATACCAAAGTAAAAGTTAAAAACTAATGACCAACAACGTACCTATTTGTAAAGAGATCACTAAAAACCAAAATCTATCTTTAAAAAACAATATTAATGAACAACAACGTACCTCTTTTTAAAGAGATCACTAAAACCAAAATACATATTTAAAAAGGATTGACGATAATGACCTTTTAATAGATATTAATGAATACCAAATTAAAAGTTAAATCTAATGACCACCAATGTACGTCTATGGTTAAGGGTTCACTGAAAACCAAAATACATGTAATAAAAAATATAGACTAGAAAGACCTCATAAATAGATAAAAATAAATACCAAATTAAAAGTTAAATATGAATGACTAACAACGTACATCTTATTAAAGAGATCACTAAAGACCCAAATCCATGTTTAAAAAAACATAGACTAACAAGTCCTATTAATAGGTATAAATAAAAACCAAAGAAAAAGTTAAATATTAATGACCAACAACGTACCCCTTTTTAAAGAGATCACTAAAAACCAAAATACATGTTAAAAAAAACAGAGACAAGAAAGACCTATTAATAGGTTTAAATAAACACCAAGGAAAAAGTTAAATATTAATGACCAACAACGTACCTCTTTTTAAAGAGATCACTGAAAACCAAAATACATGTTAAAAAAACATAGACAAGAAAGACCTATTAATAGGTATAAATAAATACCAAAGTAAAAGTTAAAAACTAATGACCAACAACGTACCTATTTGTAAAGAGATCACTAAAAACCAAAATCTATCTTAAAAAAAACCAATATTAATGAACAACAACGTACCTCTTTTTAAAGAGATCACTAAAAACCAAAATACATATTTAAAAAGGATTGACGAGAATGACCTATTAATAGATATTAATGAATACCAAATTAAAAGTTAAATCTAATGACCACCAATGTACGTCTATGGTTAAGGGTTCACTGAAAACCAAAATACATGTTATAAAAATAATGACTAGAAAGACCTCATAAATAGATAAAAATAAATACCAAATTAAAAGTTAAATATGAATGACTAACAACGTACATCTTATTGAAGAGATCACTAAAGACCCAAATCCATGTTTAAAAAACATAGACTAACAAGACCTATTGATTAATAGGTATAAATAAAAACCAAAGAAAAAGTTAAATATTAATGACCAACAACGTACCCCTTTTGTAAGAGATCACTAAAAACCAAAATACATGTTTAGAAAAACAGAGACAAGAAAGACCTATTAATAGGTTTAAATATACACCAAAGAAAAAGTTAAATATTAATGACCAACAACGTACCTCTTTTTAAAGAGATCACTGAAAACCAAAATACATGTTAAAAAAACATAGACAAGAAAGACCTATTAATAAGTTTAAATAAGCACCAAGGAAAAGGTTAAATATTAATGACCAACAACGTACCTCTTTTTAAAGAGATCACTGAAAACCAAAATACATGTTAAAAAGACATAGACAAGAAAGACCTATTAATAGGTATAAATAAATACCAAAGTTAAAGTTAAAAACTAATGACCAACAACGTACCTATTTGTAAAGAGATCACTAAAAACCAAAATACAAGTTTTAAAAAAACAGAGACAAGAAAGACCTATTATTAGGTTTAAATAAACACCAAGGAAAAAGTTAAATATTAATGACCAACAACGTACCTCTTTTTAAAGAGATCACTGAAAACCAAAATACATGTTAAAAAAACATAGACAAGAAAGACCTATTAGTAGGTATAAATAAATACCAAAGTAAAAGTTAAAAACTAATGACCAACAACGTACCTATTTGTAAAGAGATCACTAAAAACCAAAATCTATCTTTAAAAAAACAATATTAATGAACAACAACGTACCTCTTTTTAAAGAAATCACTAAAAACCAAAATACATATTTATAAAGGATTGACGAGAATGACCTATTAAAAGATATTAATGAATACCAAATTGAAAGTTAAATCTAATGACCACCAATGTACGTCTATGGTAAAGGATCACTGAAAACCAAAATACATGTTATAAAAAATATAGACTAGAAAGACCTCATAAATAGATAAAAATAAATACCAAATTAAAAGTTAAATATGAATGACTAACAACGTACATCTTATTAAAGAGATCACTAAAGACCCAAATCTATGTTTAAAAAAACATAGACTAACAAGACCTATTAATAGGTATAAATAAAAACCAAAGAAAAAGTTAAATATTAATGACCAACAACGTACCCCTTTTTAAAGAGATCACAAAAAAATAAAATAACATGTTTAAAAAAACAGAGACAAGAAAGACCTATTAATAGGTTTAAATAAACACCAAGGAAAAAGTTAAATATTAATGAACAACAACGTACCTCTTTTTAAAGAGATCACTGAAAACCAAAATACATGTTGAAAAAACATAGACAAGAAAGACCTATTAATAGGTATAAATAAATACCAAAGTAAAAGTTAAAAACTAATGACCAACAACGTACCTATTTGTAAAGAGATCACTAAAAACCAAAATCTATCTTTAAAAAACAATATTAATGAACAACAACGTACCTCTTTTTAAAGAGATCACTAAAACCAAAATACATATTTAAAAAGGATTGACGAGAATGACCTTTTAATAGATATTAATGAATACCAAATTAAAAGTTAAATCTAATGACCACAAATGTACGTCTATGGTTAAGGGTTCACTGAAAACCAAAATACATGTTATAAAAAATATAGACTAGAAAGACCTCATAAATAGATAAAAATAAATACCAAATTAAAAGTTAAATATGAATGACTAACAACGTACATCTTATTAAAGAGATCACTAAAGACCCAAATCCATGTTTAAAAAACATAGACTAACAAGACCTATTAATAGGTATAAATAAAAACCAAAGAAAAAGTTAAATAATAATGACCAACAACGTACCCCTTTTTAAAGAGATCACTAAAAACCAAAATACATGTTTAAAAAAACAGACAAGAAAGACCTATTAATAGGTTTAAATAAACACCAAGGAAAAGGTTAAATATTAATGACCAACAACGTACCTCTTTTTAAAGAGATCACTGAAAACCAAAATACATGTTAAAAAAACATAGACAAGAAAGACCTATTAATAGGTTTAAATAAACACCAAGGAAAAAGTTAAATATTAATGACCAACAACGTACCTCTTTTTAAAGAGATCACTGAAAACCAAAATACATGTTAAAAAAACAGAGACAAGAAAGACCTATTAATAGGTTTAAATAAACACCAAGGAAAAGGTTAAATATTAATGACCAACAACGTACCTCTTTTTAAAGAGATCACTGAAAACCAAAATACATGTTAAAAAAACAGAGACAAGAAACACCTATTAATAGGTTTAAATAAACACCAAGGAAAAAGTTAAATATTAATGACCAACAACGTACCTCTTTTTAAAGAGATCACTGAAAACCAAAATACATGTTAAAAAAGCAGAGACAAGAAAGACCTATTAATAGGTTTAAATAAACACCAAGGAAAAAGTTAAATATTAATGACCAACAACGTACCAATTTTTAAAGAGATCACTGAAAACCAAAATACATGTTAAAAAAACAGAGACAAGAAAGACCTATTAATAGGTTTAAATAAACACCAAGGAAAAAGTTAAATATTAATGACCAACAACGTACCTCTTTTTAAAGAGATCACTGAAAACCAAAATACATGTTAAAAAAACAGACAAGAAAGACCTATTAATAGGTATAAATAAATACCAAAGTCAAAGTTAAAAACTACTGACCAACAACGTACCTATTTGTAAAGAGATCACTAAAACCAAAATCTATCTTTAAAAAAACAATATTAATGAACAACAACGTACCTCTTTTTAAAGAGATCACTAAAAACCAAAATACATATTTAAAAAGGATTGACCAGAATGACCTATTAATAGATATTAATGAATACCAAATTAAAAGTTAAATCTAATGACCACCAATGTACGTCTATGGTTAAGGGTTCACTGAAAACCAAAATACATGTTATAAAAAATATAGACTAGAAAGACCTCATAAATAGATAAAAATAAATGCCAAATTAAAAGTTAAATATGAATGACTAACAACGTACATCTTATTAAAGAGATCACTAAAGACCCAAATCCATGTTTAAAAAAACATAGACTAACAAGTCCTATTAATAGGTATCAATAAAAACCAAAGAAAAAGTTAAATATTAATGACCAACAACGTACCCCTTTTTTAAGAGATCACTAAAAACCAAAATACATGTTAAAAAAAACAGAGACAAGAAAGACCTATTAATAGGTTTAAATAAACACCAAGGAAAAAGTTAAATATTAATGACCAACAACGTACCTCTTTTTAAAGAGATCACTGAAAACCAAAATACATGTTAAAAAAACATAGACAAGAAAGACCTATTAATAGGTATAAATAAATACCAAAGTAAAAGTTAAAAACTAATGACCAACAACGTACCTATTTGTAAAGAGATCACTAAAAACCAAAATCTATCTTAAAAAAAAACAATATTAATGAACAACAACGTACCTCTTTTTAAAGAGATCACTAAAAACCAAAATACATATTTAAAAAGGATTGACGAGAATGACCTATTAATAGATATTAATGAATACCAAATTAAAAGTTAAATCTAATGACCACCAATGTACGTCTATGGTTAAGGGTTCACTGAAAACCAAAATACATGTTATAAAAATAATGACTAGAAAGACCTCATAAATAGATAAAAATAAATACCAAATTAAAAGTTAAATATGAATGACTAACAACGTACATCTTATTGAAGAGATCACTAAAGACCCAAATCCATGTTTAAACAACATAGACTAACAAGACCTATTGATTAATAGGTATAAATAAAAACCAAAGAAAAAGTTAAATATTAATGACCAACAACGTACCCCTTTTTAAAGAGATCACTAAAAACCAAAATACATGTTTAGAAAAACAGAGACAAGAAAGACCTATTAATAGGTTTCAATATACACCAAAGAAAAAGTTAAATATTAATGACCAACAACGTACCTCTTTTTAAAGAGATCACTGAAAACCAAAATACATGTTAAAAAAACATAGACAAGAAAGACCTATTAATAAGTTTAAATAAGCACCAAGGAAAAGGTTAAATATTAATGACCAACAACGTACCTCTTTTAAAAGAGATCACTGAAAACCAAAATACATGTTAAAAAGACATAGACAAGAAAGACCTATTAATAGGTATAAATAAATACCAAAGTTAAAGTTAAAAACTAATGACCAACAACGTACCTATTTGTAAAGAGATCACTAAAAACCAAAATACAAGTTTTAAAAAAACAGAGACAAGAAAGACCTATTATTAGGTTTAAATAAACACCAAGGAAAAAGTTAAATATTAATGACCAACAACGTACCTCTTTTTAAAGAGATCACTGAAAACCAAAATACATGTTAAAAAAACATAGACAAGAAAGACCTATTAATAGGTATAAATAAATACCAAAGTAAAAGTTAAAAACTAATGACCAACAACGTACCTATTTGTAAAGAGATCACTAAAAACCAAAATCTATCTTTAAAAAAACAATATTAATGAACAACAACGTACCTCTTTTTAAAGAGATCACTAAAAACCAAAATACATATTTAAAAAGGATCTACGAGAATGACCTATTAATAGATATTAATGAATACCAAATTAAAAGTTAAATCTAATGACCACCAATGTACGTCTATGGTTAAGGGTTCACTGAAAACCAAAATACATGTTATAAAAAATATAGACTAGAAAGACCTCATAAATAGATAAAAATAAATACCAAATTAAAAGTTAATTATGAATGACTAACAACGTACATCTTATTAAAGAGATCACTAAAGACCCAAATCCATGTTTAAAAAACATAGACTAATAAGACCTATTAATAGGTTTACATAAACACCAAGGAAAAAGTTAAATATTAATGACCAACAACGTACCTCTTTTTAAAGAGATCACTGAAAACCAAAATACATGTTAAAAAAACATAGACAAGAAAGACCTATTAATAGGTATAAATAAATACCAAAGTAAAAGTTAAAAACTAATGACCAACAACGTACCTATTTGTAAAGAGATCACTAAAAACCAAAATCTATCTTTAAAAAACAATATTAATGAACAACAACGTACCTCTTTTTAAAGAGATCACTAAAAACCAAAATACATATTTAAAAAGGATTGACGAGAATGACCTATTAATAGATATTAATGAATACCAAATTAAAAGTTAAATCTAATGACCACCAATGTACGTCTATGGTTAAGGGTTCACTGAAAACCAAAATACATGTTATAAAAATTATAGACTAGAAAGACCTCATAAATAGATAAAAATAAATACCAAATTAAAAGTTAAATATGAATGACTAACAACGTACATCTTATTAAAGAGATCACTAAAGACCCAAATCCATGTTTAAAAAACATAGACTAACAAGACCTATTAATAGGTATAAATAAAAACCAAAGAAAAAGTTAAATATTAATGACCAACAACGTACCCCTTTTTAAAAAGATCACTAAAAACCAAAATTCATGTTTAAAAAAACAGAGACAAGAAAGACCTATTAATAGGTTTAAATAAACACCAAGGAAAAAGTTAAATATTAATGACCAACAACGTACCTCTTTTTAAAGAGATCACTGAAAACCAAAATACATGTTGAAAAAACATAGACAAGAAAGACCTATTAATAGGTATAAATAAATACCAAAGTAAAAGTTAAAAACTAATGACCAACAACGTACCTATTTGTAAAGAGATCACTAAAAACCAAAATCTATCTTTAAAAAAACAATATTAATGAACAACAACGTACCTCTTTTTAAAGAGATAACTAAAAACCAAAATACATATTTAAAAAGGATTGACGAGAATGACCTATTAATAGATATTAATGAATACCAAATTAAAAGTTAAATCTAATGACCACCAATGTACGTCTATGGTTAAGGGTTTACTGAAAACCAAAATACATGTTATAAAAAATATAGACTAGAAAGACCTCATAAATAGATAAAAATAAATAGCAAATTAAAAGTTAAATATGAATGACTAACAACGTACATCTTATTAAAGAGATCACTAAAGACCCAAATCCATGTTTAAAAAAACATAGACTAACAAGACCTATTAATAGGTATAAATAAAAACCAAAGAAAAAGTTAAATATTAATGACCAACAACGTACCCCCTTTTAAAGAGATCACTAAAAACCAAAATACATGTTTAAAAATACAGAGACAAGAAAGACCTATTAATAGGTTTAAATAAACACCAAGGAAAAAGTTAAATATTAATGACCAACAACGTACCTCTTTTTAAAGAGATCACTGAAAACCAAAATACATGTTAAAAAAACATAGACAAGAAAGACCTATTAATAGGTATAAATAAATACCAAAGTAAAAGTTAAAAACTAAAGACCAACAACGTACCTATTTGTAAAGAGATCACTAAAAACCAAAATCTATCTTTAAAAAAACAATATTAATGAACAACAACGTACCTCTTTTTAATGAGATCACTAAAAACCAAAATACATATTTAAAAAGGATTGACGAGAATGACCTATTAATAGATATTAATGAATACCAAATTAAAAGTTAAATCTAATGACCACAAATGTACGTCTATGGTTAAGGGTTCACTGAAAACCAAAATACATGTTAAAAAAAATATAGACTAGAAAGACCTCATAAATAGATAAAAATAAATACCAAATTAAAAGTTAAATATGAATGACTAACAACGTACATCTTATTAAAGAATCACTAAAGACCCAAATCCATGTTTAAAAAAACATAGACTAACAAGACCTATTAATAGGTATAAATAAAAACCAAAGAAAAAGTTAAATATTAATGACCAACAACGTACCCCTTTTTAAAGAGATCACTAAAAACCAAAATACATGTTTAAAAAAAACAGAGACAAGAAAGACCTATTAATAGGTTTAAATAAACACCAAGGAAAAAGTTAAATATTAATGACCAACAACGTACCTCTTTTTAAAGAGATCACTGAAAACCAAAATACATGTTGAAAAAACATAGACAAGAAAGACCTATTAATAGGTATAAATAAATACCAAAGTAAAAGTTAAAAACTAATGACCAACAACGTACCTATTTGTAAAGAGATCACTAAAAACCAAAATCTATCTTTAAAAAACAATATTAATGAACAACAACGTACCTCTTTTTAAAGAGATCACTAAAAACCAAAATACATATTTAAAAAGGATTGACGAGAATGACCTATTAATAGATATTAATGAATACCAAATTAAAAGTTAAATCTAATGACCACCAATGTACGTCTATGGTTAGGGGTTCACTGAAAACCAAAATACATGTTATAAAAATTATAGACTAGAAAGACCTCATAAATAGATAAAAATAAATACCAAATTAAAAGTTAAATATGAATGACTAACGACGTACATCTTATTAAAGAGATCACTAAAGACCCAAATCCATGTTTAAAAAACATAGACTAACAAGACCTATTAATAGGTATAAATAAAAACCAAAGAAAAAGTTAAATATTAATGACCAACAACGTACCCCTTTTTAAAAAGATCACTAAAAACCAAAATTCATGTTTAAAAAAACAGAGACAAGAAAGACCTATTAATAGGTTTAAATAAACACCAAGGAAAAAGTTAAATATTAATGACCAACAACGTACCTCTTTTTAAAGAGATCACTGAAAACCAAAATACATGTTGAAAAAACATAGACAAGAAAGACCTATTAATAGGTATAAATAAATACCGAAGTAAAAGTTAAAAACTAATGACCAACAACGTACCTATTTGTAAAGAGATCACTAAAAACCAAAATCTATCTTTAAAAAAACAATATTAATGAACAACAACGTACCTCTTTTTAAAGAGATCACTAAAAACCAAAATACATATATAAAAAGGATTGACGAGAATGACCTATTAATAGATATTAATGAATACCAAATTAAAAGTTAAATCTGATGACCACCAATGTACGTCTATGGTTAAGGGTTTACTGAAAACCAAAATACATGTTATAAAAAATATAGACTAGAAAGACCTCATAAATAGATAAAAATAAATACCAAATTAAAAGTTAAATATGAATGACTAACAACGTACATCTTATTAAAGAGATCACTAAAGACCCAAATCTATGTTTAAAAAAACATAGACTAACAAGACCTATTTATAGGTATAAATAAAAACCAAAGAAAAAGTTAAATATTAATGACCAACAACGTACCCCTTTTTAAAGAGATCACTAAAAACCAAAATACATGTTTAAAAAAAACAGAGACAAGAAAGACCTATTAATAGGTTTAAATAAACACCAAGGAAAAAGTAAAATATTAATGACCAACAACGTACCTCTTTTTAAAGAGATCACTGAAAACCAAAATACATGTTGAAAAAACATAGACAAGAAAGACCTATTAATAGGTATAAATAAATACCAAAGTAAAAGTTAAAAACTAATGACCAACAACGTACCTATTTGTAAAGAGATCACTAAAAACCAAAATCTATCTTTAAAAAACAATATTAATGAACAACAACGTACCTCTTTTTAAAGAGATCACTAAAAACCAAAATACATATTTAAAAAGGATTGACGAGAATGACCTATTAATAGATATTAATGAATACCAAATTAAAAGTTAAATCTAATGACCACCAATGTACGTCTATGGTTAAGGGTTCACTGAAAACCAAAATACATGTTATAAAAATTATAGACTAGAAAGACCTCATAAATAGATAAAAATAAATACCAAATTAAAAGTTAAATATGAATGACTAACAACGTACATCTTATTAAAGAGATCACTAAAGACCCAAATCCATGTTTAAAAAAACATAGACTAACAAGACCTATTAATAGGTATAAATAAAAACCAAAGAAAAAGTTAAATATTAATGACCAACAACGTACCCCTTTTTAAAGAGATCACTAACAACCAAAATACATGTTTAAAAAAACAGAGACAAGAAAGAACTATAAATAGGTTTAAATAAACACCAAGGAAAAAGTTAAATATTAATGACCAACAACGTACCTCTTTTTAAAGAGATCACTGAAAACCAAAATACATGTTGAAAAAACATAGACAAGAAAGACCTATTAATAGGTATAAATAAATACCAAAGTTAAAGTTAAAAACTAATGACCAACAACGTACGTATTTGTAAAGAGATCACTAAAAACCAAAATCTATCTTTAAAAAAACAATATTAATGAACAGCAACGTACCTCTTTTTTAAGAGATCACTAAAAACCAAAATACATATTTAAAAAGGATTGACGAGAATGACCTATTAATAGATAATGAATACCAAATTAAAAGTTAAATCTAATGACCACCAATGTACGTCTATGGTTAAGGGTTCACTGAAAACCAAAATACATGTTATAAAAATTATAAACTAGAAAGACCTCATAAATAGATAAAAATAAATACCAAATTAAAAGTTAAATATGAATGACTAACAACGTACATCTTATTAAAGAGATCACTAAAGACCCAAATCCATCTTTAAAAAAACATAGACTAACAAGACCTATTAATAGGTATAAATAAAAGCCAAAGAAAAAGTTAAATATTAATGACCAACAACGTACCCCTTTTTAAAGAGATCACTAAAAACCAAAATACATGTTTAAAAAAACAGAGACAAGAAGGTCAGACCTATTAATAGGTTTAAATAAACACCAAGGAAAAAGTTAAATATTAATGACCAACAACGTACCTCTTTTTAAAGAGATCACTGAAAACCAAAATACATGTTGAAAAAACATAGACAAGAAAGACCTATTAATAGGTATAAATAAATACCAAAGTAAAAGTTAAAAACTAATGACCAACAACGTACCTATTTGTAAAGAGATCACTAAAAACCAAAATCTATCTTTAAAAAACAATATTAATGAACAACAACGTACCTCTTTTTAAAGAGATCACTAAAAACCAAAATACATATTTAAAAAGGATTGACGAGAATGACCTATTAATAGATATTAATGAATACCAAATTAAAAGTTAAATCTAATGACCACCAATGTACGTCTATGGTTAAGGGTTCACTGAAAACCAAAATACATGTTATAAAAATTATAGACTAGAAAGACCTCATAAATAGATAAAAATAAATACCAAATTAAAAGTTAAATATGAATGACTAACAACGTACATCTTATTAAAGAGATCACTAAAGACCCAAATCCATGTTTAAAAAAACATAGACTAACAAGACCTATTAATAGGTATAAATAAAAACCAAAGAAAAAGTTAAATATTAATGACCAACAACGTACCCCTTTTTAAAGAGATCACTAACAACCAAAATACATGTTTAAAAAAACAGAGACAAGAAAGAACTATTAATAGGTTTAAATAAACACCAAGGAAAAAGTTAAATATTAATGACCAACAACGTACCTCTTTTTAAAGAGATCACTGAAAACCAAAATACATGTTGAAAAAACATAGACAAGAAAGACCTATTAATAGGTATAAATAAATACCAAAGTAAAAGTTAAAAACTAATGACCAACAACGTACGTATTTGTAAAGAGATCACTAAAAACCAAAATCTATCTTTAAAAAAACAATATTAATGAACAACAACGTACCTCTTTTTTAAGAGATCACTAAAAACCAAAATACATATTTAAAAAGGATTGACGAGAATGACCTATTAATAGATAATGAATACCAAATTAAAAGTTAAATCTAATGACCACCAATGTACGTCTATGGTTAAGGGTTCACTAAAAACCAAAATACATATTTAAAAAGGATTGACGAGAATGACCTATTAATAGATATTAATGAATACCAAATTAAAAGTTAAATCTAATGACCACCAATGTACGTCTATGGTTAAGGGTTCACTGAAAACCAAAATACATGTGATAAAAAATATAGACTAGAAAGACCTCATAAATAGATAAAAATAAATACCAATTTAAAAGTTAAATATGAATGACTAACAACGTACATCTTATTAAAGAGATCACTAAAGACCCAAATCCATGTTTAAAAAAACATAGACTAACAAGACCTATTAATAGGTATAAATAAAAACCAAAGAAAAAGTTAAATATTAATGACCAACAACGTACCCCTTTTTAAAGAGATCACTAAAAACCAAAATACATGTTTAAAAAAACAGAGACAAGAAAGACCTATTAATAGGTTTAAATAAACACCAAGGAAAAAGTTAAATATTAATGACCAACAACGTACCTCTTATTAAAGAGATCACTGAAAACCAAAATACATGTTGAAAAAACATAGACAAGAAAGACCTATTAATAGGTATAAATGAATACCAAAGTAAAAGTTAAAAACTAATGACCAACAACGTACCTATTTGTAAAGAGATCACTAAAAACCAAAAGCCATCTTTAAAAAGGCAATATTAATGAACAACAACGTACCTCTTTTTAAAGAGATCACTAAAAACCAAAATACATATTTAAAAAGGATTGACGAGAATGACCTATTAATAGATATTAATGAATACCAAATTAAAAGTTAAATCTAATGACCACCAATGTACGTCTATGGTTAAGGGTTCACTGAAAACCAAAATACATGTTATAAAAAATATAGACTAGAAAGACCTCATAAATAGATAAAAATAAATACCAAATTAAAAGTTAAATATAAATGACTAACAACGTACATCTTATTAAAGAGATCATTAAAGACCCAAATCCATGTTTAAAAAAAACATAGACTAACAAGACCTATTAACAGGTATAAATAAAAACCAAAGAAAAAGTTAAATATTAATATTAACAACTTACCCCTTTTTAAAGAGATCACTAAAAACCAAAATACATGTTTAAAAATACAGAGACAAGAAAGACCTATTAATAGGTTTAAATATACACCAAGGAAAAAGTTAAATATTAATGACCAACAACGTACCTCTTTTTATTAAAGAGATCACTGAAAACCAAAATACATGTTAAAAAAACATAGACAAGAAAGACCTATTAATAGGTATAAAAAATACCAAAGTAAAAGTTAAAAACTAATGACCAACAACGTACCTATTTGTAAAGAGATCACTAAAAACCAAAATTTATCTTTAAAAAAACAATATTAATGAACAACAACGTACCTCTTTTTAAAGAGATCACTAAAAACCAAAATACATATTTAAAAAGGATTGACGAGAATCACCTATTTATAGATACTAATGAATACCAAATTAAAAGTTAAATCTAATGACCACCAATGTACGTCTATGGTTAAGGGTTCACTGAAAACCAAAATACATGTTATAAAAAATATAGACTAGAATGACCATATAAATAGATAAAAATAAATACCAAATTAAAAGTTAAATATGAATGACTAACAACGTACATCTTATTAAAGAGATCACTAAAGACCCAAATCCATCTTTAAAAAAACATAGACTAACAAGACCTATTAATAGGTATAAATAAAAACCAAAGAAAAAGTTAAATATTAATGACCAACAACGTACCCCTTTTTAAAGAGATCACTAAAAGCCAAAATACATGTTTAAAAAAACAGAGACAAGAAAGACCTATTTATAGGTTTAAATAAACACCAAGGAAAAAGTTAAATATTAATGACCAACAACGTACCTCTTTTTAAAGAGATCACTGAAAACCAAAATACATGTTAAAAAACATAGACAAGAAAGACCTATTAATAGGTATAAATAAATACCAAAGTAAAAGTTAAAAACTAATATCCAACAACGTACCTATTTGTAAAGAGATCACTAAAAACCAAAATCTATCTTTAAAAAAACAATATTAATGAACAACAACGTACCTCTTTTTAAAGAGATCACTAAAAACCAAAATACATATTTAAAAAGGATTGACGAGAATGACCTCTTAATAGATATTAATGAATACCAAATTAAAAGTTAAATCTAATGACCACCAATGTACGTCTATGGTTAAGGGTTCACTGAAAACCAAAATACATGTTATAAAAAATATAGACTAGAAAGACCTCATAAATAGATAAAAATAAATACCAAATTAAAAGTTAAATATGAATGACTAACAACGTACATCTTATTAAAGAGATCAATAAAGACCCAAATCCATGTTTAAAAGAACATAGACTAACAAGACCTATTAATAGGTATAAATAAAAACCAAAGAAAAAGTTAAATATTAATGACCAACAACGTACCCCTTTTTAAAGAGATCACTAAAAACCAAAATACATGTTTAAAAAAACAGAGACAAGAAAGACCTATTAATAGGTTTAAATAAACACCAAGGAAAAAGTTAAATATTAATGACCAACAACGTACCTCTTTTTAAAGAGATCACTGAAAACCAAAATACATGTTAAAAAAACATAGACAAGAAAGACCTATTAATAGGTTTAAATAAACACCAAGGAAAAAGTTAAATATTAATGACCAACAACGTACCTCTTATTAAAGAGATCACTGAAAACCAAAATACATTTTGAAAAAACATAGACAAGAAAGACTTATTAATAGGTATAAATAAATACCAAAGTAAAAGTTAAAAACTAATGACCAACAACGTACCTATTTGTAAAGAGATCACTAAAAACCAAAAGCTATCTTTAAAAAAACAATATTAATGAACAACAACGTACCTCTTTTTAAAGAGATCACTAAAAACCAAAATACATATTTAAAAAGGATTGACGAGAATGACCTATTAATAGATATTAATGAATACCAAATTAAAAGTTAAATCTAATGACCACCAATGTACGTCTATGGTTAAGGGTTCACTGAAAACCAAAATACATGTTATAAAAAATGTAGACTAGAAAGACCTCATAAATAGATCAAAATAAATACCCAATTAAAAGTTAAATATGAATGACTTACAACGTACATCTTATTAAAGAGATCACTAAAGACCCAAATCCATGTTTAAAAAAACATAGACTAACAAGACCTATTAATAGGTATAAATAAAAACCAAAGAAAAAGTTAAATATTAATGACCAACAACGTACCCCTTTTTAAAGAGATCACTAAAAACCAAAATACATGTTTAAAAAAACAGAGACAAGAAAGACCTATTAATAGGTTTAAATAAACACCAAGGAAAAAGTTAAATATTAATGACCAACAACGTACCTCTTTTTAAAGAGATCACTGAAAACCAAAATACATGTTAAAAAAACATAGACAAGAAAGACCTATTAATAGGTATAAATAAATACCAAAGTAAAAGTTAAAAACTAATGACCAACAACGTACCTATTTGTAATGAGATCACTAAAACCAAAATCTATCTTTAAAAAAATAATATTAATGAACAACAACGTACCTCTTTTTAAAGAGATCACTAAAAACCAAAATACATATTTAAAAAGGATAGACGAGAATGACCTAGTAATAGATATTAATGAATACCAAATTAAAAGTTAAATCTAATGACCACCAATGTGCGTCTATGGTTAAGGGTTCAATGAAAACCAAAATACATGTTATAAAAAAATATAGACTAGAAAGACCTCATAAATAGATAAAAATAAATACCAAATTAAAAGTTAAATATGAATGACTTACAACGTACATCTTATTAAAGAGATCACTAAAGACCCAAATCCATGTTTAAAAAAACATAGACTTACAAGACCTATTAATAGGTATAAATAAAAACCAAAGAAAAAGTTAAATATTAATGACCAACAACGTACCCCTTTTTAAAGAGATCACTAAAAACCAAAATACATGTTTTAAAAAACAGAGACAAGAAAGACCTATTAATAGGTTTAAATAAACACCAAGGAAAAAGTTAAATATTAATGACCAACAACGTACCTCTTTTTAAAGAGATCACTGAAAACCAAAATACATGTTGAAAAAACATAGACAAGAAAGACCTATTAATAGGTATAAATAAATACCAAAGTAAAAGTTAAAAACTAATGACCAACAACGTACCTATTTGTAATGAGATCACTAAAACCAAAATCTATCTTTAAAAAAATAATATTAATGAACAACAACGTACCTCTTTTTAAAGAGATCACTAAAAACCAAAATACATATTTAAAAAGGATAGACGAGAATGACCTAGTAATAGATATTAATGAATACCAAATTAAAAGTTAAATCTAATGACCACCAATGTGCGTCTATGGTTAAGGGTTCAATGAAAACCAAAATACATGTTATAAAAAAATATAGACTAGAAAGACCTCATAAATAGATAAAAATAAATACCAAATTAAAAGTTAAATATGAATGACTTACAACGTACATCTTATTAAAGAGATCACTAAAGACCCAAATCCATGTTTAAAAAAACATAGACTAACAAGACCTATTAATAGGTATAAATAAAAACCAAAGAAAAAGTTAAATATTAATGACCAACAACGTACCCCTTTTTAAAGAGATCACTAAAAACCAAAATACATGTTTAAAAAAACAGAGAGAAGAAAGACCTATTAATAGGTTTAAATAAACACCAAGGAAAAAGTTAAATATTAATGACCAACAACGTACCTCTTTTTAAAGAGATCACTGAAAACCAAAATACATGTTGAAAAAACATAGACAAGAAAGACCTATTAATAGGTATAAATAAATACCAAAGTAAAAGTTAAAAACTAATGACCAACAACGTACCTATTTGTAAAGAGATCACTAAAAACCAAAAGCTATCTTTAAAAAAACAATATTAATGAACAACAACGTACCTCTTTTTAAAGAGATCACTAAAAACCAAAATACATATTTAAAAAGGATTGACGAGAATGACCTATTAATAGATATTAATGAATACCAAATTAAAAGTTAAATCTAATGACCACCAATGTACGTCTATGGTTAAGGGTTCACTGAAAACCAAAATACATGTTATAAAAAATATAGACTAGAAAGACCTCATAAATAGATCAAAATAAATACCAAATTAAAAGTTAAATATGAATGACTAACAACGTACATCTTATTAAAGAGATCACTAAAGACCCAAATCCATGTTTAAAAAAACATAGACTAACAAGACCTATTAATAGGTATAAATAAAAACCAAAGAAAAAGTTAAATATTAATGACCAACAACGTACCCCTTTTTAAAGAGATCACTAAAAACCAAAATACATGTTTAAAAAAACAGAGACAAGAAAGACCTATTAATAGGTTTAAATAAACACCAAGGAAAAAGTTAAATATTAATGACCAACAACGTACCTCTTTTTAAAGAGATCACTGAACACCAAATACATGTTCAAAAAACATAGACAAGAAAGACCTATTAATAGGTTTAAATAAACACCAAGGAAAAAGTTAAATATTAATGACCAACAACGTACCTCTTATTAAAGAGATCACTTAAAACCAAAATACATGTTGAAAAAACATAGACAAGAAAGACCTATTAATAGGTATAAATAAATACCAAAGTAAAAGTTAAAAACTAATGACCAACAACGTACCTATTTGTAGAGATCACTACAAACCAAAATCTATCTTTAAAAAAAACAATATTAATGAACAACAACGTACCTCTTTTTAAAGAGATCACTAAAAACTAAAATACATATTTAAAAAGGATTGACGAGAATGACCTATTAATAGATATTAATGAATACCAAATTAAAAGTTAAATCTAATGACCACCAATGTACGTCTATGGTTAAGGGTTCACTGAAAACCAAAATACATGTTATAAAAAAAATAGACTAGAAAGACCTCATAAATAGATAAAAATAAATACCAAATTAAAAGTTAAATATGAATGACTAACAACGTACATCTTATTAAAGAGATCACTAAAGACCCAAATCCATGTTTAAAAAAACATAGACTAACAAGACTTATTAATAGGTATAGATAAAAACCAAAGAAAAAGTTAAATATTAATGACCAACAACGTACCCCTTTTTAAAGAGATCACTAAAAACCAAAATACATGTTTAAAAAAACAGAGACAAGAAAGACCTATTAATAGCTTTAAATAAACACCAAGGAAAAAGTTAAATATTAATGACCAACAACGTACCTCTTTTTAAAGAGATCACTGAAAACCAAAATACATGTTAAAAAAACATAGACAAGAAAGACCTATGAATAGGTTTAAATAAACACCAAGGAAAAAGTTAAATATTAATGACCAACAACGTACCTCTTATTAAAGAGATCACTGAAAACCAAAATACATGTTGAAAAAACATAGACAAGAAAGACCTATTAATAGGTATAAATAAATACCAAAGTAAAAGTTAAAAACTAATGACCAACAACGTACCTATTTGTAAAGAGATCACTACAAACCAAAATCTATCTTTAAAAAAAACAATATTAATGAACAAGAACGTACCTCTTTTTAAAGAGATCACTAAAAACTAAAATACATATTTAAAAAGGATTGACGAGAATGACCTATTAATAGATATTAATGAATACCAAATTAAAAGTTAATCTAATGACCACCAATGTACGTCTATGGTTAAGGGTTCACTGAAAACCAAAATACATGTTATAAAAAAAATAGACTAGAAAGACCTCATAAATAGATAAAAATAAATACCGAATTAAAAGTTAAATATGAATGACTAACAACGTACATCTTATTAAAGAGATCACTAAAGACCCAAATCCATGTTTAAAAAAACATAGACTAACAAGACTTATTAATAGGTATAAATAAAAACCAAAGAAAAAGTTAAATATTAATGACCAACAACGTACCCCTTTTTAAAGAGATCACTAAAAACCAAAATACATGTTTAAAAAAACAGAGACAAGAAAGACCTATTAATAGGTTTAAATAAACACCAAGGAAAAAGTTAAATATTAATGACCAACAACGTACCTCTTATTAAAGAGATCACTGAAAACCAAAATACATGTTGAAAAAACATAGACAAGAAAGACCTATTAATAGGTATAAATAAATACCAAAGTAAAAGTTAAAAACTAATGACCAACAACGTACCTATTTTAAAGAGATCACTAAAAACCAAAATCTATCTTTAAAAAAACAATATTAAGGAACAACAACGTACCTCTTTTTAAAGAGATCACTAAAAACCAAAATACATATTTAAAAAGGATTGACGAGAATGACCTATTAATAGATATTAATGAATACCAAATTAAAAGTTAAATCTAATGACCACCAATGTACGGCTATGGTCAAGGGTTCACTGAAAACCAAAATACATGTTATAAAAAATATAGACTAGAAAGACCTCATAAATAGATAAAAATAAATACCAAATTAAAAGTTAAATATGAATGACTAACAACGTACATCTTATTAAAGAGATCACTAAAGACCCAAATTCATGTTTAAAAAAACATAGACTAACAAGACCTATTAATAGGTATAAATAAAAACCAAAGAAAAAGTTAAATATTAATATTAACAACGTACCCCTTTTTAAAGAGATAACTAAAAACCAAAATACATGTTTAAAAATACAGAGACAAGAAAGACCTATTAATAGGTTTAAATAAACACCAAGGAAAAAGTTTAATATTAATGACCAACAACGTACCTATTTGTAAGAGATCACTAAAAACCAAAATCTATCTTTAAAAAAACAATATTAATGAACAACAACGTACCTCTTTTTTCAGAGATCACTTAAAACCAAAATACATATTTAAAAAGGATTGACGAGAATGACCTATTAATAGATATTAATGAATACCAAATTAAAAGTTAAATCTAATGACCACCAATGTACGTCTATGGTTAAGGGTTCACTGAAAACCAAAACACATGTTATAAAAAATATAGACTAGAAAGACCTCATAAATAGATAAAAATAAATACCAAATTAAAAGTTAAATATGAATGACTAACAACGTACATCTTATTAAAGAGATCACTAACGACCCAAATCCATGTTTAAAAAACATAGACTAACAAGACCTATTCATAGGTATAAATAAAAACCAAAGAAAAAGTTAAATATTAATGACCAACAACGTACCCCTTTTTAAAGAGATCACTAAAAACCAAAATACATGTTTAAAAAAACAGAGACAAGAAAGACCTATTAATAGGTTTAAATAAACACCAAGGAAAAAGTTAAATATTAATGACCAACAACGTACCTCTTTTTAAAGAGATCACTGAAAACCAAAATACATGTTAAAAAAACATAGACAAGAAAGACCTATTAATAGGTATAAATAAATACCAAAGTAAAAGTTAAAAACTAATGACCAACAACGTACCTACTTGTAAAGAGATCACTAAAACCAAAATCTATCTTTAAAAAAACAATATTAATGAACAACAACGTACCACTTTTTAAAGAGATCACTAAAAACCAAAATACATATTTAAAAAGGATTGACGAGAATGACCTATTAATAGATATTAATGAATACCAAATTAAAAGTTAAATCTAATGACCACCAATGTACGTCTATGGTTAAGGGTTCACTGAAAACCAAAATACATGTTATAAAAAATATAGACTAGAAAGACCTCATAAATAGATAAAAATAAATACCAAATTAAATGTTAAATATGAATGACTAACAACGTACATCTTATTAAAGAGATCACTAAAGACCCAAATCCATGTTTAAAAAAACATAGACTAACAAGACCTATTAATAGGTATAAATAAAAACCAAAGAAAAAGTTAAATATTAATGACCAACAACGTACCCCTTTTTAAAGAGATCACTAAAAACCAAAATACATGTTTAAAAAAAACAGAGACAAGAAAGACCTATAAATAGGTTTAAATAAACACCAAGGAAAAAGTTAAATATTAATGACCAACAACGTACCTCTTTTTAAAGAGATCACTGAAAACCAAAATACATGTTAAAAAAACATAGACAAGAAAGACCTACTAATAGGTTTAAATAAACACCAAGGAAAAAGTTAAATATTAATGACCAACAACGTACCTCTTATTAAAGAGATCACTGAAAACCAAAATACATGTTAAAAAAACATAGACAAGAAAGACCTATTAATGGGTATAAATAAACACCAAAGTAAAAGTTAAAAACTAATGACCAACAACGTACCTATTTGTAAAGAGATCACTAAAAACCAAAATCTATCTTTAAAAAAACAATATTAATGAACAACAACGTACCTCTTTTTAAAGAGATCACTAAAAACCAAAATACATATTTAAAAAGGATTGACGAGAATGACCTATTAATAGATCCAAATTTAAAGTTAAATCTAATGACCACCAATGTACGTCTATGGTTAAGGGTTCACTGAAAACCAAAATACATGTTATAAAAAATATAGACTAGAAAGACCTCATAAATAGATAAAAATAAATACCAAATTAAAAGTTAAATATGAATGACTAACAACGTACATCTTATTAAAGAGATCACTAAAGACCCAAATCCATGTTTAAAAAAACATAGACTAACAAGACATACTAATAGGTATAAATAAAAACCAAAGAAAAAGTTAAATATTAATGACCAACAACGTACCCCTTTTTATAAAGATCACTAAAAACCAAAATTCATGTTTAAAAAAACAGAGACAAGAAAGACCTAGTAATAGGTTTAAATAAACACCAAGGAAAAAGTTAAATATTAATGACCAACAACGTACCTCTTTTTAAAGAGATCACTGAAAACCAAAATACATGTTGAAAAAACATAGACAAGAAAGACCTATTAATAGGTATAAATAAATACCAAAGTAAAAGTTAAAAACTAATGACCAACAACGTACCTATTTGTAAAGAGATCACTAAAAACCAAAATCTATCTTTAAAAAAACAATATTAATGAACAACAACGTACCTCTTTTTAAAGAGATCACTAAAAACCAAAATACATATTTAAAAAGAATTGACGAGAATGACCTATTAATAGATATTAATGAATACCAAATTAAAAGTTAAATCTAATGACCACCAATGTACGTCTATGGTTAAGGGTTCACTGAAAACCAAAATACATGTTATAAAAAATATAGACTGGAAAGACCTCATAAATAGATAAAAATAAATACGAAATTAAAAGTTAAATATGAATGACTAACAACGTACATCTTATTAAAGAGATCACTAAAGACCCAAATCCATGTTTAAAAAAACATAGACTAACAAGACCTATTAATAGGTATAAATAAAAACCAAAGAAAAAGTTAAATATTAATGACCAACAACGTACCCCTTTTTAAAGAGATCACTAAAAACCAAAAATACATGTTTAAAAAAGCAGAGACAAGAAAGACCTATTAATAGGTTTAAATAAACACCAAGGAAAAAGTTAAATATTAATGACCAACAACGTACCTCTTTTTAAAGAGATCACTGAAAACCAAAATACATGTTGAAAAAACATAGACAAGAAAGACCTATTAATAGGTATAAATAAATACCAAAGTAAAAGTTAAAAACTAATGACCAACAACGTACCTATTTGTAAAGAGATCACTAAAAACCAAAATTTATCTTTAAAAAAACAATATTAATGAACAACAACGTACATCTTTTTAAAGAGATCACTAAAAACCAAAATACATATTTAAAAAGGATTGACGAGAATGACCTATTAATAGATATTAATGAATACCAAATTAAAAGTTAAATCTAATGACCACCAATGTACGTTTATGGTTAAGGGTTTACTGAAAACCAAAATACATGTTATAAAAAACATAGACTAGAAAGACCTCATAAATAGATAAAAACAAAAAACAAATTAAAAGTTAAATATGAATGACTAACAACGTACATCTTATTAAAGAGATCACTAAAGACTCAAATCCATGTTTAAAAAAACATAGACTAACAAGACCTATTAATAGGTATAAATAAAAACCAAAGAAAAAGTTAAATATTAATGACCAACAACGTACCCCTTTTTAAAGAGATCACTAAAAACCAAAATACATGTTTAAAAATACAGAGACAAGAAAGACCTATTAATAGGTTTAAATAAACACCAAGGAAAAAGTTAAATATTAATGACCAACAACGTACCTCTTTTTAAAGAGATCACTGAAAACCAAACTACATGTTAAAAAACATAGACAAGAAAGACCTATTAATAGGTATAAATAAATACCAAAGTAAAAGTTAAAAACTAATGACCAACAACGTACCTATTTGTAAAGAGATCACTAAAAACCAAAATCTATCTTTAAAAAAACAATATTAATGAACAACAACGTACCTCTTTTTAAAGAGATCACTAAAAACCAAAATACATATTTAAAAAGGATTGACGAGAATGACCTATTAATAGATATTAATGAATACCAAATTAAAAGTTAAATCTAATGACCACCAATGTACGTCTATGGTTAAGGGTTCATTGAAAACCAAAATACATGTTATAAAAAATATAGACTAGAAAGACCTCATAAATAGATAAAAATAAATACCAAATTAAAAGTTAAATATGAATGACTAACAATGTCCATCTTATTAAAGAGATCACTAAAGACCCAAATCCATGTTTAAAAAAACATAGACTAACAAGACATATTAATAGGTATAAATAAAAACCAAAGAAAAAGTTAAATATTAATGACCAACAACGTACCCCTTTTTAAAAAGATCACTAAAGACCAAAATTCATGTTTAAAAAAACAGAGACAAGAAAGACCTAGTAATAGGTTTAAATAAACACCAAGGAAAAAGTTAAATATTAATGACCAACAACGTACCTCTTTTTAAAGAGATCACTGAAAACCAAAATACATGTTGAAAAAACATAGACAAGAAAGACCTATAAATAGGTATAAATAAATACCAAAGTAAAAGTTAAAAATTAATGACCAACAACGTACCTCTTTATAAAGAGATCACTAAAAACCAAAATACATATTTAAAAAGAATTGACGAGAATGACCTATTAATAGATATTAATGAATACCAAATTAAAAGTTAAATCTAATGACCACCAATGTACGTCTATGGTAAAGGGTTCACTGAAAACCAAAATACATGTTATAAAAAATATAGACTGGAAAGACCTCATAAATAGATAAAAATAAATACCAAATTAAAAGTTAAATATGAATGACTAACAACGTACATCTTATTAAAGAGATCACTAAAGACCCAAATCCATGTTTAAAAAAACATAGACTAACAAGACCTATTAATAGGTATAAATAAAAACCAAAGAAAAAGTTAAATATTAATGACCAACAACGTACCCCTTTTTAAAGAGATCAATAAAAACCAAAATACATGTTTAAAAAAGCAGAGACAAGAAAGACCTATTAATAGGTTTAAATAAACACCAAGGAAAAAGTTAAATATTAATGACCAACAACATACCTCTTTTTAAAGAGATCACTGAAAACCAAAATACATGTTGAAAAAACATAGACAAGAAAGACCTATTAATAGGTATAAATAAATACCAAAGTAAAAGTTAAAAACTAATGACCAACAACGTACCTATTTGTAAAGAGATCACTAAAAACCAAAATATATCTTTAAAAAACAATATTAATGAACAACAACGTACCTCTTTTTAAAGAGATCACTAAAAACCAAAATACATATTTAAAAAGGATTGACGAGAATGACCTATTAATAGATATTAATGAATACCAAATTAAAAGTTAAATCTAATGACCACCAATGTACGTCTATGGTTAAGGGTTCACTGAAAACCAAAATACATGTTATAAAAAATATAGACTAGAAAGACCTCATAAATAGATAAAAATAAATACCAAATTAAAAGTTAAATATGAATGACTAACAACGTACATCTTATTAAAGAGATCACTAAAGACCCAAATCCATGTTTAAAAAAACAGACTAACAAGACCTATTAATAGGTATAAATAAAAACCAAAGAAAAAGTTAAATATTAATGAATGACCAACAATGTACCCCTTTTTAAAGAGATCACTAAAAACCAAAATACATGTTTAAAAAAACAGAGACAAGAAAGACCTATTAATAAGTTTAAATAAACACCAAGGAAAAAGTTAAATATGAATGACCAACAACGTACCTCTTTTTAAAGAGATCACTGAAAACCAAAATACATGTTAAAAAAACATAGACAAGAAAGACCTATTAATAGGTATAAATAAATACCAAAGTAAAAGTTAAAAACTAATGACCAACAACGTACCTATTTGTAAAGAGATCACTAAAAACCAAAATCTATCTTTAAAAAAACAATATTAATGAACAACAACGTACCTCTTTTTAAAGAGATCACTAAAAACCAAAATACATATTTAAAAAGGATTGACGAGAATGACCTATTAATAGATATTAATGAATACCAAATTAAAAGTTAAATCTAATGACCACCAATGTACGTTTATGGTTAAGGGTTTACTGAAAACCAAAATACATGTTATAAAAAACATAGACTAGAAAGACCTCATAAATAGATAAAAACAAAAAACAAATTAAAAGTTAAATATGAATGACTAACAACGTACATCTTATTAAAGAGATCACTAAAGACCCAAATCCATGTTTAAAAAAACATAGACTAACAAGACCTATTAATAGGTATAAATAAAAACCAAAGAAAAAGTTAAATATTAATGACCAACAACGTACCCCTTTTTAAAGAGATCACTAAAAACCAAAATACATGTTTAAAAATACAGAGACAAGAAAGACCTATTAATAGGTTTAATTAAACACCAAGGAAAAAGTTAAATATTAATGACCAACAACGTACCTCTTTTTAAAGAGATCACTGAAAACCAAACTACATGTTAAAAAAACATAGACAAGAAAGACCTATTAATAGGTATAAATAAATACCAAAGTAAAAGTTAAAAACTAATGACCAACAACGTACCTATTTGTAAAGAGATCACTAAAAACCAAAATCTATCTTTAAAAAAACAATATTAATGAACAACAACGTACCTCTTTTTAAAGAGATCACTAAAAACCAAAATACATATTTAAAAAGGATTGACGAGAATGACCTATTAATAGATATTAATGAATACCAAATTAAAAGTTAAATCTAATGACCACCAATGTACGTCTATGGTTAAGGGTTCACTGAAAACCAAAATACATGTTATAAAAAATATAGACTGGAAAGACCTCATAAATAGATAAAAATAAATACCAAATTAAAAGTTAAATATGAATGACTAACAACGTACATCTTATTAAAGAGATCACTAAAGACCCAAATCCATGTTTAAAAAAACATAGACTAACAAGACCTATTAATAGGTATAAATAAAAACCAAAGAAAAAGTTAAATATTAATGACCAACAACGTACCCCTTTTTAAAGAGATCACTAAAAACCAAAATACATGTTTAAAAAAGCAGAGACAAGAAAGACCTATTAATAGGTTTAAATAAACACCAAGGAAAAAGTTAAATATTAATGACCAACAACGTACCTCTTTTTAAAGAGATAACTGAAAACCAAAATACATGTTGAAAAAACATAGACAAGAAAGACCTATTAATAGGTATAAATAAATACCAAAGTAAAAGTTAAAAACTAATGACCAACCACGTACCTATTTGTAAAGAGATCACTGAAAACCAAAATTTATCTTTAAAAAAACAATATTAATGAACAACAACGTACATCTTTTTAAAGAGATCACTAAAAACCAAAATACATATTTAAAAAGGATTGACGAGAATGACCTATTAATAGATATTAATGAATACCAAATTAAAAGTTAAATCTAATGACCACCAATGTACGTCTATGGTTAAGGGTTCACTGAAAACCAAAATACATGTTATAAAAAATATAGACTAGAAAGACCTCATAAATAGATAAAAATAAATACCAAATTAAAAGTTAAATATGAATGACTAACAACGTACATCTTATTAAAGATATCACTAAAGACCCAAATCCATGTTTAAAAAAACATAGACTAACAAGACCTATTAATAGGTATAAATAAAAACCAAAGAAAAAGTTAAATATTAATGACCAACAACGTACCCCTTTTTAAAAAGATCACTAAAAACCAAAATTCATGTTTAAAAAAACAGAGACAAGAAAGGCCTATTAATAGGTTTAAATAAACACCAAGGAAAAAGTTAAATATTAATGACCAACAACGTACCTCTTTTTAAAGAGATCACTGAAAACCAAAATACATGTTGAAAAAACATAGACAAGAAAGACCTATTAATAGGTATAAATAAATACCAAAGTAAAAGTTAAAAACTAATGACCAACAACGTACCTATTTGTAAAGAGATCACTAAAAACCAAAATCTATCTTTAAAAAAACAATATTAATGAACAACAACGTACATCTTTTTAAAGAGATCACTAAAAACCAAAATACATATTTAAAAAGGATTGACGAGAATGACCTATTAATAGATATTAATGAATACCAAATTAAAAGTTAAATCTAATGACCACCAATGTACGTTTATGGTTAAGGGTTTACTGAAAACCAAAATACATGTTATAAAAAACATAGACTAGAAAGACCTCATAAATAGATAAAAACAAAAAACAAATTAAAAGTTAAATATGAATGACTAACAACGTACATCTTATTAAAGAGATCACTAAAGACCCAAATCCATGTTTAAAAAAACATAGACTAACAAGACCTATTAATAGGTATAAATAAAAACCAAAGAAAAAGTTAAATATTAATGACCAACAACGTACCCCTTTTTAAAGAGATCACTAAAAACCAAAATACATGTTTAAAAATACAGAGACAAGAAAGACCTATTAATAGGTTTAAATAAACACCAAGGAAAAAGTTAAATATTAATGACTAACAACGTACCTCTTTTTAAAGAGATCACTGAAAACCAAAATACATGTTAAAAAAACATAGACAAGAAAGACCTATTAATAGGTATAAATGAATACCAAAGTAAAAGTTAAAAACTAATGACCAACAACGTACCTATTTGTAAAGAGATGACTAAGAACCAAAATCTATCTTTAAAAAACAATATTAATGAACAACAACGTACCTCTTTTTAAAGAGATCACTAAAACCAAAATACATATTTAAAAAGGATGGACGAGAATGACCTTTTAATAGATATTAATGAATACCAAATTAAAAGTTAAATCTAATGACCACAAATGTACGTCTATGGTTAAGGGTTCACTGAAAACCAAAATACATGTAATAAAAAATATAGACTAGAAAGACCTCATAAATAGATAAAAATAAATACCAAATTAAAAGTTAAATATGAATGACTTACAACGTACATCTTATTAAAGAGATCACTAAAGACCCAAATCCATGTTTAAAAAAACATGGACTAACAAGACCTATTAATAGGTATAAATAAAAACCTAAGAAAAAGTTAAATAATAATGACCAACAACGTACCCCTTTTTAAAGAGATCACTAAAAACCAAAATACATGTTTAAAAAAAACAGACAAGAAAGACCTATTAATAGGTTTAAATAATCACCAAGGAAAAAGTTAAATATTAATGACCAACAACGTACCTCTTTTTAAAGAGATCACTGAAAACCAAAATACATGTTAAAAAAACAAAGACAAGAAAGACCTATTAATAGGTATAAATAAATACCAAAGTAAAAGTTAAAAACTAATGACCAACAACGTACCTATTTGTAAAGAGATCACTAAAAACCAAAATCTATCTTTAAAAAAACAATATTAATAAACAACAACGTACCCCTTTTTAAAGAGATCACTAAAAACCAAAATACATATTTAAAAAGGATTGACGAGAATGACCTATTAATAGATATTAATGAATACCAAATTAAAAGTTAAATCTAATGACCACCAATGTACGTCTATGGTTAAGGGTTCACTGAAAACCAAAATACAAATCATAAAAAATATAGACTAGAAAGACCTCATAAATAGATAAAAATAAATACCAAATTAAAAGTTAAATATGAATGACTAACAACGTACATCTTATTAAAGAGATCACTAAAGACCCAAATCCATGTTTAAAAAACATAGACTAACAAGACCTATTAATAGGTATAAATAAAAACCAAAGAAAAAGTTAAATATTAATGACCAACAACGTACCCCTTTTTAAAGAGATCACTAAAAACCAAAATACATGTTTAAAAACACAGACAAGAAAGACCTATTAATAGGTTTAAATAAACACCAAGGAAAAAGTTAAATATTAATGACCAACAACGTACCTCTTTTTAAAGAGATCACTGAAAACCAAAATACATGTTAAAAAACATAGACAAGAAAGACCTATTAATAGGTATAAATAAATACCAAAGTAAAAGTTAAAAACTAATGACCAACAACGTACCTATTTGTAAAGAGATCACTAAAAACCAAAATCTATCTTTAAAAAACAATATTAATGAACAACAACGTACCTCTTTTTAAAGAGATCACTAAAAACCAAAATACATATTTAAAAAGGATTGACGAGAATGACCAATTAATAGATATTAATGAATACCAAATTAAAAGTTAAATCTAATGACCACCAATGTACGTCTATGGTTAAGGGTTCACTGAAAACCAAAATACATGTTATAAAAAATATAGACTAGAAAGACCTCATAAATAGATAAAAATAAATACCAAATTAAAAGTTAAATATGAATGACTAACAACGTACATCTGATTAAAGAGATCACTAAAGACCCAAATCCATGTTTAAAAAAACATAGACTAACAAAACCTATTAATAGGTATAAATAAAAACCAAAGAAAAAGTTAAATATTAATGACCAACAACGTACCCCTTTTTAAAGAGATCACTAAAAACTAAAATACATGTTTAAAAAAACAGAGACAAGAAAGACCTATTAATAAGTTTAAATAAACACCAAAGAAAAAGTTAAATATTAATGACCAACAACGTACCTCTTTTTAAAGAGATCACTAAAAACCAAAATACATGTTTAAAAAAAACAGACAAGAAAGACCTATTAATAGGTTTAAATAAACACCAAGGAAAAAGTTAAATATTAATGACCAACAACGTACCTCTTTTTAAAGAGATCACTGAAAACCAAAATACATGTTAAAAAAACATAGACAAGAAAGACCTATTAATAGGTATAAATAAATACCAAAGTAAAAGTTAAAAACTAATGACCAACAACGTACCTATTTGTAAAGAGATCACTAAAAACCAAAATCTATCTTTAAAAAAACAATATTAATAAACAACAACGTACCCCTTTTTAAAGAGATCACTAAAAACCAAAATACATATTTAAAAAGGATTGACGAGAATGACCTATTAATAGATATTAATGAATACCAAATTAAAAGTTAAATCTAATGACCACCAATGTACGTCTATGGTTAAGGGTTCACTGAAAACCAAAATACAAATCATAAAAAATATAGACTAGAAAGACCTCATAAATAGATAAAAATAAATACCAAATTAAAAGTTAAATATGAATGACTAACAACGTACATCTTATTAAAGAGATCACTAAAGACCCAAATCCATGTTTAAAAAACATAGACTAACAAGACCTATTAATAGGTATAAATAAAAACCAAAGAAAAAGTTAAATATTAATGACCAACAACGTACCTCTTTTTAAAGAGATCACTGAAAACCAAAATACATGTTAAAAAAACATAGACAAGAAAGACATATTAATAGGTATAAATAAATACCAAAGTAAAAGTTAAAAACTAATGACCAACAACGTACCTATTTGTAAAGAGATCACTAAAAACCAAAATCTATCTTTAAAAAACAATATTAATGAACAACAACGTACCTCTTTTTAAAGAGATCACTAAAAACCAAAATACATATTTAAAAAGGATTGACGAGAATGACCTATTTATAGATATTAATGAATACCAAATTAAAAGTTAAATCTAATGACCACCAATGTACGTCTATGGTTAAGGGTTCACTGAAAACCAAAATACATGTTATAAAAAATATAGACTAGAAAGACCTCATAAATAGATAAAAATAAATACCAAATTAAAAGTTAAATATGAAAGACTGACAACGTACATCTTATTAAAGAGATCACTAAAAACCCAAATCCATGTTTAAAAAAACATAGACTAACAAGACCTATTAATAGGTATAAATAAAAACCAAAGAAAAAGTTAAATATTAATGACCAACAACGTACCCCTTTTTAAAGAGATCACTAAAAACCAAAATACCTGTTTAAAAAAACAGAGACAAGAAAGACCTATTAATAGGTTTAAATAAACACCAAGGAAAAAGTTAAATATTAATGACCAACAACGTACCTTTTTTTAAAGAGATCACTGAAAACCAAAATACATGTTAAAAAAACAGACAAGAAAGACCTATTAATAGGTATAAATAAATACCAAAGCAAAAGTTAAAAACTAATGACCAACAACGTACCTATTTGTAAAGAGATCACTAAAACCAAAATCTATCTTTAAAAAAACAATATTAATGAACAACAACGTACCTCTTTTTAAAGAGATCACTAAAAACCAAAATACATATTTAAAAAGGATTGACCAGAATGACCTATTTATAGATATTAATGAATACCAAATTAAAAGTTAAATCTAATGACCACCAATGTACGTCTATGGTTAAGGGTTCACTGAAAACCAAAATACATGTTATAAAAAAATATAGACTAGAAAGACCTCATAAATAGATAAAAATAAATACCAAATTAAAAGTTAAATATGAAAGACTAACAACGTACATCTTATTAAAGAGATCACTAAAGACCCAAATCCATGTTTAAAAAAACATAGACTAACAAGACCTATTAATAGGTATAAATAAAAACCAAAGAAAAAACTAAATATTAATGACCAACAACGTACCCCTTTTTAAAGAGATCACTAAAAACCAAAATACATGTTTAAAAATACAGAGACAAGAAAGACCTATTAATAGGTTTAAATAAACACCAAGGAAAAAGTTAAATATTAATGACCAACAACGTACCTCTTTTTAAAGAGATCTCTGAAAACCAAAATACATGTTGAAAAAACATAGACAAGAAAGACCTATTAATAGGTATAAATAAATACCAAAGTAAAAGTTAAAAACTAATGACCAACAACGTACCTATTTGTAAAGAGATCACTAAAAACCAAAATCTATCTTTAAAAAAACAATATTAATGAACAACAACGTACCTATTTTGAAAGAGTTCACTAAAAACCAAAATACATATTTAAAAAGGATTGACGAGAATGACCTATTAATAGATATTAATGAATACCAAATTAAAAGTTAAATCTAATGACCACCAATGTACGTCTATGGTTAAGGGTTCACTGAAAACCAAAATACCTGTTATAAAAAACATAGACTAGAAAGACCTCATAAATAGATAAAAATAAATACCAAATTAAAAGTTAAATATGAATGACTAACAACATACATCTTATTAAAGAGATCACTAAAGACCCAAATCCATGTTTAAAAAAACATAGACTAACAAGACCTATTAATAGGTATAAATAAAAACCAAAGAAAAAGTTAAATATTAATGACCAACAACGTACCTCTTTTTAAAGAGATCACTGAAAACCAAAATACATGTTAAAAAAACATAGACAAGAAAGACCTATTAGTAGGTATAAATAAATACCAAAGTAAAAGTTAAAAACTAATGACCAACAAGGTACCTATTTGTAAAGAGATCACTAAAAACCAAAATCTATCTTTAAAAAAACAATATTAATGAACAACAACGTACCTCTTTTTAAAGAGATCACTAAAAACCAAAATGCATATTTAAAAAGGGTTTACGAGAATGACCTATTAAAAGATATTAATGAATACCAAATTAAATGTTCAATCTAATGACCACCAATGTACGTCTATGGTTAAGGGTTCACTGAAAACCAAAATACATGTTATAAAAAATATAGACTAGAAAGACCTCATAAATAGATAAAAATAAATACCAAATTAAAAGTTAAATATGAATGACTAACAACGTACATCTTATTAAAGAGATCACTGAAAACCAAAATACATGTTAAAAAAACATAGACAAGAAAGACCTATTAATAGGTATAAATAAATACCAAAGTATAAGTTAAAAACTAATGACCAACAACGTACCTATTTGTAAAGAGATCACTAAAAAACAAAATGCATGTTTAAAAAAACAGAGACAAGAAAGACCTATTAATAGGTTTAAATAAACACCAAGGAAAAAGTTAAATATTAATGACCAACAACGTACCTCTTTTTAAAGAGATCACTGAAAACCAAAATACATGTTAAAAAAACATAGACAAGAAAGACCTATTAATAGGTATAAATAAATACCAAAGTAAAAGTTAAAAACTAATGACCAACAACGTACCTATTTGTAAAGAGATCACTAAAAACCAAAATACATGTTTAAAAAAACAGAGACAAGAAAGACCTATTAATAGGTTTAAATAAACACCAAGGAAAAAGTTAAATATTAATGACCAACAACGTACCTCTTTTTAAAGAGATCACTGAAAACCCAAATCCATGTTTAAAAAAACATAGACTAACAAGACCTATTAATAGGTATAAATAAATACCAAAGTAAAAATTAAAAACGAATGACCAACAACGTACCTATCTGTAAAGAGATCACTAAAAACCAAAATACATGTTTAAAAAAACAGAGACAAGAAAGACCTATTAATAGGTTTAAATAAACACCAAGGAAAAAGTTAAATATTAATGACCAACAACGTACCTCTTTTTAAAGAGATCACTGAAAACCAAAATACATGTTAAAAAAACATAGACAAGAAAGACCTATTAATAGGTATAAATAAATACCAAAGTAAAAGTTAAAAACTGATGACCAACAACGTACCTATTTGTAAAGAGATCACTAAAAACCAAAATCTGTCTTTAAAAAAACAATATTAATGAACAACAACGTACCTCTTTTTAAAGAGATCACTAAAAACCAAAATACATATTTAAAAAGGATAGACGAGAATGGCCTAGTAATAGATATTAATGAATACCAAATTAAAAGTTAAATCTAATGACCACCAATGTACGTCTATGGTTAAGGGTTCAATGAAAACCAAAATACATGTTATAAAAAATATAGAATAGAAAGACCTCATAAAGAGATAAAAATAAATACCAAATTAAAAGTTAAATATGAATGACTTACAACGTACATCTTATTAAAGTGATCACTAAAGACCCAAATCCATGTTTAAAAAAACATAGACTTACAAGACCTATTAATAGGTATAAATAAAAACCAAAGAAAAAGTTAAATATTAATGACCAACAACGTACCCCTTTTTAAAGAGATCACTAAAAACCAAAATACATGTTTAAAAAAACAGAGACAAGAAAGACCTATTAATAGGTTTAAATAAACACCAAGGAAAAAGTTAAATATTAATGACCAACAACGTACCTCTTTTTAAAGAGATCACTGAAAACCAAAATACATGTTAAAAAAACAGAGACAAGAAAGACCTATTAATAGGTTTAAATAAACACCAAGGAAAAAGTTAAATATTAATGACCAACAACGTACCTCTTTTTAAAGAGATCACTGAAAACCAAAATACATGTTAAAAAAACATAGACAAGAAAGACCTATTAATAGGTATAAATGAATACCAAAGTAAAAGTTAAAAACTAATGACCAACAACGTACCTATTTGTAAAGAGATCACTAAGAACCAAAATCTATCTTTAAAAAACAATATTAATGAACAACAACGTACCTCTTTTTAAAGAGATCACTAAAACCAAAATACATATTTAAAAAGGATTGACGAGAATGACCTTTTAATAGATATTAATGAATATCAAATTAAAAGTTAAATCTAATGACCACAAATGTACGTCTATGGTTAAGGGTTCACTGAAAACCAAAATACATGTAATAAAAAATATAGACTAGAAAGACCTCATAAATAGATAAAAATAAATACCAAATTAAAAGTTAAATATGAATGACTAACAACGTACATCTTATTAAAGAGATCACTAAAGACCCAAATCCATGTTTAAAAAAACATAGACTAACAAGACCTATTAATAGGTATAAATAAAAACCAAAGAAAAAGTTAAATAATAATGACCAACAACGTACCCCTTTTTAAAGAGATCACTAAAAACCAAAATGCATGTTTAAAAAAAACAGACAAGAAAGACCTATTAATAGGTTTAAATAATCACCAAGGAAAAAGTTAAATATTAATGACCAACAACGTACCTCTTTTTAAAGAGATCACTGAAAACCAAAATACATGTTAAAAAAACATAGACAAGAAAGACCTATTAATAGGTATAAATAAATACCAAAGTTAAAGTTAAAAACTAATGACCAACAACGTACCTATTTGTAAAGAGATCACTAAAAACCAAAATCTATCTTTAAAAAAACAATATTAATAAACAACAACGTACCCCTTTTTAAAGAGATCACTAAAAACCAAAATACATATTTAAAAAGGATTGACGAGAATGACCTATTAATAGATATTAATGAATACCAAATTAAAAGTTAAATCTAATGACCACCAATGTACGTCTATGGTTAAGGGTTCACTGAAAACCAAAATACATGTTATAAAAAATATAGACTAGAAAGACCTCATAAATAGATAAAAATAAATACCAAATTAAAAGTTAAATATGAATGACTAACAACGTACATCTTATTAAAGAGATCACTAAAGACCCAAATCCATGTTTAAAAAACATAGACTAACAAGACCTATTAATAGGTATAAATAAAAACCAAAGAAAAAGTTAAATATTAATGACCAACAACGTACCCCTTTTTAAAGAGATCACTAAAAACCAAGATACATGTTTAAAAACACAGACAAGAAAGACCTATTAATAGGTTTAAATAAACACCAAGGAAAAAGTTAAATATTAATGACCAACAACGTACCTCTTTTTAAAGAGATCACTGAAAACCAAAATACATGTTAAAAAAACATAGACAAGAAAGACATATTAATAGGTATAAATAAATACCAAATTAAAAGTTAAAAACTAATGACCAACAACGTAACTATTTGTAAAGAGATCACCAAAAACCAAAATCTATCTTTAAAAAACAATATTAATGAACAACAACATACCTCTTTTTAAAGAGATCATTAAAAACCAAAATACATATTTAAAAAGGATTGACGAGAATAACCTATTAATAGATATTAATGAATACCAAATTAAAAGTTAAATCTTCTTTTTTTTTTTTATTATTTATAACTTCCAATTTACAACATAATATACACAAATATAATAGCAATATATAATATATAAATCTATAGATATTATCTAATCAATACATCTTTCTATTAGGAAGCAATTTTTTTTTTTTTTTTAATATACAAATATAAAATAAAGAGTAAAGCAGTTTGAACACCGGAGAGAGAGAGATAGAAAGAGAAAGAGAGTGAGAGAGAATAGTGTGGTGAGTTTTCAATATAATGCATCTAGAAATTGAATTCTATTTTAGTATAGTAAATACAGCATTTTCATTTATAACATGTATATACATTTTTATACTTAACTAAGCATGCTAAGTAATATATCAAAAGCATTCCATTCTCTGAGAAACTGATGTTCACATTTGTTTTTCATAGCAATATTTTTGTCCATTGCATACACATATTTTATCTTTTCTTTTACTGAGTTTATTGTCAGTTTTTTTTTAAAACATCTGGAATTATAAATATATTGCTTTATGGTAAGAAAAAGAGTATTTTCTGCATTGCCTTTTGATATTTTTGCAGTGTTACCAAACAGAAAAACTTCTTTAGTAAAAAGTACACTAATTCCATTGGTTAGAAACCAATTTTCAATCTGTTCTAATAATAATTGTGTATGTTCACATTCCCAAAATAAATGTTCTAATGTTTCAATTTCTCTATTACAAAATGTACAATTTGGATTATCATAAATCTTAATTTTATGAAGAAATTTGTTTGTAGCTAAGATTCGATGATTGAATCTAAACTGTAGCCACTGTAACTTAGTATTATTTGTGACAACAAATGGCAGTTTATAAAATTTTTTCCAATGATTTTGATCAAAGCCAAAAATTTCAGTCCATCTTAACTGACTAGTGGGAACACTTCCATTTTTATTCAAAACAATATACATATCTTTAGATCCTTTTGAACTTTTAACAAGTCTTTTAATAGCAGATGGAATTAAAGGTAGTTCTAATTTGTGATTTTTTCCCACAAATGATTTTGATGCTTGATGTATAGCAGATATAATACTATTATATCTCATGAAATTCACATTTATCTGATACATTTCTTCTATCTTTTGATGAGAGAAAAAGGTCCCATCTTCATTTACAATATCATTTATAAATCTTATACCATTTTCAAACCAATCTTTATAAAAAATAGGTTTATTTGCTACCTTTATATTATTGTTAAGCCAGATTGGACTAGCAAGAAAGCATTCCCAACTGTCATATTCATCTTTTTCTCTAAGAAGTTGCCATGCTTTCAGAACATCTTGCCAAAATTTGTTTTTGATATGTTGCTGTAATTTTTGGATATAAACACTTCCACAACCATAAAATTTTTCAAGTTCTACATGAACATTTGACAAAAAAACATTCTGCCATTTGTTGTCTGTTTTAAATAATCTCCTTATCCATGTACACTTCAGTGCTAAAATAAATGCACTAAGATTTATCATTTTGAGTCCACCATCTTCAATATCATTTTGTAAAACATCTCTCTTAATTCTATCAATTGGTGAACTCCATATAAAATTGTACATAAGTTGAATAACATTTTTTAAAATATCATCACTTGGATTTGGTAAGGATATAAACAAATGATTTAAAATAGGCAATATCAATGTCTTTACTACAGTAATTCTACCAATAACAGTAAGATTTCGTTTTGACCATTGTCTTATTACACATTTAATTTGTACAATTTTTTCATCATAATCAATTTTTACAATTCTATCAAGATTAACATCAAAGCTTATACCTAGTACCTTAAAACATGTTTCTCCCCATGTAAGGTTTCTATTTTGGCATAATACCTCATTACTATACTTTTTATTTCCTATCCAAATAACTTGTGTTTTAGAAAAATTAATATTTAAACCAGATATATTTCCAAACCAATCTAATTCATTTAATGCTTCATTCAAAGATTCTTCTTTACCATCTAAAATAAGAGATGTGTCATCAGCAAATTGTGAAAGTTTGTGCTCAACTTGCCTAATTGTAATACCATTTATCTTATCATTATTTCGTATTTTTAATGCTAATATCTCAGCACAGAGAATAAAAATATAAGGCGACAAGGGATCCCCTTGTCTACAGCCTCGTTCTATAGAAAAAAATTCTGATAGATGTCCTCCCTGGTTTACAGCTGATTTGATATTGTTATAAAAAACTTTAACCCAATTAATTATTGATTCTCCAAAATTGAACAACTTCAAGACACTGGTTAAAAATTCCCAAGAAATCGAATCAAATGCCTTTTCGAAATCTATGAGCAGCAAAAGTCCTGGAATATCTTTTTCCTCAGTAAATTGCATAATATCATAAATTAAACGAAGATTTTCTCCAATATATCTCCCACTAATAAATCCAGTTTGATCGAAATCTATCAGTTTATCTAAAACTGTTTTAAAGCGTTTTGCTATAACTCCAGAGCCAATTTTATATACTGTATTTAATAAAGATATAGGTCGCCAATTTTTTAAGAAATGTCTAGGCTTATTTCCCTTCGGCAGGCATGTAATGATTCCTTGTTTTTGCGTAACAGATAGTTCACCAATCTCAGTACTGTAGTTCAAGGAGTTTACAACAAAAATTTTCAAATCTTTCCAAAAAAATTTAAAGAACTCTGTGGAGAAACCATCAGATCCTGGTGTTTTATTATTTTTCATATCTTTCAATCCTTCTTTAAGTTTACTGAATTTATCTCCCTTTGACTTGTCTTTATTCTTGTACAAATGTTCATAAAAAGATTTTACTTCTTTTAAAATATCTTTTTGTTTTGAAATTACATCTCCATTTTCTTTTTCTACTTTTGGTATTATCTTATTTGTAAATTTTTTTGATTCTAGCCCACAAAAATAGCTAGTAGGTTTTTCACCCTCTTCTACCCATTGTATTCTTGATCGAATTATCTTCCCTTTAATTTTTTCTTTTCTTATATTTTCTAATTCACATTTTTTATTTTCCAAAATCTGTATTGAACCTTCATCTACCTTTTCTTCTAAAATAAGAATTTCATTTCTAAGATCTGTCTCTTGTTTTTCTTTTACCTTTTTCTTATAACTTGAATAAGATATAGTTTTACCTCTAATTTCCATCAACATTGTCTCAAGAAATAAGTGACTATTAATATTAAAATGGAGATCTTCATTATTCATGTCTTCAATTCTATCTATATCATAAATTACATATTGTTTTTTAACTTCTACTATTTTTTCTTTAACAATCTTTATATATTCTGGATCATACAATAATGAATTATTAAATTTCCACAATCCTCTACCTCGATCAAAAGGATTAAATTCTAGATTAAATACAACCATAGAATGATCAGAGCGATAGCTAGGCTCGATATTACAATTTTTCAAACAGCATAGTAAATCTTCAGATAAAAGAAAAAAATCTAGCCTTGCTTGTTTAAAGGGGGTTCTTTTTCTCCATGTGAAACGCTTCAAATCTGGGTAAAGTTCACGGAAAGGGTCAATGAGACACCTTTCCTGAATGATTTCTAAAACTTTCTCCCGAGCATTTGGGTTATTTACATGTAAATAATTATAATAGTCTATATCAGGGTTGAGAACAAGATTAAAATCACCACATATCATATAGCTATCATTACCAAAATCATCTATAATTGACATAATTTGATCATAAAATATAGGAGTACCTATATTTGGTCCATAAATAGTTACAAATGTAAAATGTAAAGTATCAACAACTAAGTCTAATACTAAATAGTTACCACCAACATCTTTTTTTTTCTTTTAGGACCTTAAACTCAAAGTTGTTATTAAACATAACTGCTACACCTCTTGAATTTGAGCTATAAGATGAAAAATAACTATCATATCCCCACATAGCTCTTATATTATTTTCATTTTCACATAAGAAATGAGTATCTTGTAAACAGTAAATATTGTAATTCTTTGTTCTTAAATAGTTAAAAACATCTCTTCTTTTAACACTATCTCCTAAACCTTGACAATTAACAGTTAATACCTTCAGGGCACACATGATATGATGTCAGTAAATACACTAGCACATAATATGACCTTAAAAAAATCTAACAGTAATATCTGATTATTCTCAATGTGTGTAAAAATACTAAAGAAAAACATTTCACCAACATAAAGATGCATAAAAATGATAAACAGGATAACTCACCATAAACTAAACCAAAACAAAATGTAATGGAATGATATTGCAGAAATGCAATAATTAATAAAAAGAATAAAGGACTGGAAAGAAAAAGAAAGAGATAAAAACAAGAATTTAGCATCAAAATGGCAGACATTTTTAATTGAATTAATGTCAAAAAAAAAATTCTAGTTTTTTGCAGTATAATTGTTCTTTCAATTTTATATATCCTGTATATGATTTATCAGTTATGACATAGTCAACTATTTTACAAAGTGGAGACAACTTTTATAGTATTAAGATTTGTCCCATGAAAATAAGAATAGCACTTTTAACATGTTTAAAAAATAAATCAAAGTTCATCAAGACATAATGTACATGTAACAATGAGAGTAAAGTACTAAGTTAACTACTTATTTCCTTTGTCTCAATCTAAGAAAAATGTCATCAAATATATTGAACTTCAGCTGCAGACCATCAGATGTCCTTCCATATACACCACAGTTGAAGTACCATACGTCGCTGAACCATTCAGTCTCATTTAGTCTTTTCATCAGTTCAATGTTCCTTTTGGAAATGTCATCATAGAATCTTACATGGTCTTGTAAATTCTTCTTTTCTCGCATCACTCTTCGTTTGACATCACTACTAAATAGTCTCACAATAAGAGGTTTTGGTCCTAATTTGTCAGATGGAATTCTATGGATGGCGACAACATCTCTTTCCTCAAGTTCAACATTCATGTCCCTTTTCACTTTACTAATAAAGTCCACACGCAGATCTTGCCGCTCTCGCCATGGAAAGTTTATAACTCTTATGTTGTTTTTGCGAGAATATTGTTCATTGTAGTTGCTGCTGGTAATAGCTTCTCTTGTCAGTCATTCATTTTGGTGTAGTTCTTTCTTTGTTGCAGATAGGCTTTTCATAGCTACCTCTGCTTTCTCCCTCAAGTTCTCATTTTCTATTGATAATGCATCTATTTTCTCTTGCATTTCCTCTATTACTTCTGATACTTTTTTATCAATTTTTGTCTCTATGGATGAAGTAAATTCTTTAAATAAACTCTTCACTATTGTAGTTACAATGACTTCCAGATCACTTGACTTAACAAGGTCTTTTGTTGCATTTTCAAGGTCTATCTTTTTTAATCCACCCTCCAGGTTTTGTTTAATTTCTTCTATGTCCCTTTGTATACTAATTATACCAGTCAGATCAACACTTGTATTTGATTCATTTGACACTTCAGAGTGAGTCCTTTTTGGTTGTTTATTAGGTTTTTCAGTTTTTTCTTTGTCAACTTTGTCTAATTTTGCAGCTAGTAAAGTGTAAACAGTGTTTCCACATTTTCCACTTTTATTCACAGATTTGTTACTTGTAAGGCTGTTGCCTCCAGGCATGTTGAATTAAATCCTTTGTTATCAAGTAAATATATTCAATAATAGGTGAACACTTGAATCCAAAAAAATGGTTTTCTGTAAATATCACAAAAGTTCCACCAAATTTTTCTCATAAGTTGGCATCCAATGATTCAGCAAAATGTTATCTATCAGACTATCCACTTTTCATCATGCAACAATTCATATCAAACACAAAAAACTGCAAAAAACTGGGAGCTGACTTTTTACAGTGTTTTCAGCTCGGCGGCCATCTAAATCGTTCTAAAAAGTTAAATCTAATGACCACCAATGTACGTCTATGGTTAAGGGTTCACTGAAAACCAAAATACATGTTATAAAAAATATAGACTAGAAAGACCTCATAAATAGATAAAAATAAATACCAAATTAAAAATTAAATATGAATGACTAACAACGTACATCTGATTAAAGAGATCACTTAAGACCCAAATCCATGTTTAAAAAAACATAGACTAACAAGACCTATTAATAGGTATAAATAAAAACCAAAGAAAAAGTTAAATATTAATGACCAACAACGTACCCCTTTTTAAAGAGATCACTAAAAACTAAAATACATGTTTAAAAAAACAGACAAGAAAGACCTATTAATAGGTTTAAATAAACACCAAGGAAAAAGTTAAATATTAATGAACAACAACGTACCTCTTTTTAAAGAGATCACTGAAAACCAAAATACATGTTAAAAAAACATAGACAAGAAAGACCTATTAATAGGTATAAATAAATACCAAAGTAAAAGTTAAAAACTAATGACCAACAACGTACCTATTTGTAAAGAGATCACTAAAAACCAAAATCTATCTTTAAAAAACAATATTAATGAACAACAACGTACCTCTTTTTAAAGAGATCACTAAAAACCAAAATACATATTTAAAAAGGATTGACGAGAATGACCTATTAATAGATATTAATGAATACCAAATTAAAAGTTAAATCTAATGACCACCAATGTACGTCTATGGTTAAGGGTTCACTGAAAACCAAAATACATGTTATAAAAAATATAGACTAGAAAGACCTCATAAATAGATAAAAATAAATACCAAATTAAAAATTAAATATGAATGACTAACAACGTACATCTGATTAAAGAGATCACTAAAGACCCAAATCCATGTTTAAAAAAACATAGACTAACAAGACCTATTAATAGGTATAAATAAAAACCAAAGAAAAAGTTAAATATTAATGACCAACAACGTACCCCTTTTTAAAGAGATCACTAAAAACTAAAATACATGTTTAAAAAACCAGAGACAAGAAAGACCTATTAATAGGTTTAAATAAACACCAAGGAAAAAGTTAAATATTAATGACCAACAACGTACCTCTTTTTAAAGAGATCACTAAAAACCAAAATACATGTTTAAAAAAACAGACAAGAAAGACCTATTAATAGGTTTAAATAAACACCAAGGAAAAAGTTAAATATTAATGACCAACAACGTACCTCTTTTTAAAGAGATCACTGAAAACCAAAATACATGTTAAAAAAACATAGACAAGAAAGACCTATTAATAGGTATAAATAAATACCAAAGTAAAAGTTAAAAACTAATGACCAACAACGTACCTATTTGTAAAGAGATCACTAAAAACCAAAATCTATCTTTAAAAAACAATATTAATGAACAACAACGTACCTCTTTTTAAAGAGATCACTAAAAACCAAAATACATATTTAAAAAGGATTGACGAGAATGACCTATTAATAGATATTAATGAATACCAAATTAAAAGTTAAATCTAATGACCACCAATGTACGTCTATGGTTAAGGGTTCACTGAAAACCAAAATACATGTTATAAAAAATATAGACTAGAAAGACCTCATAAATAGATAAAAATAAATACCAAATTAAAAGTTAAATATGAATGACTAACAACGTACATCTTATTAAAGAGATCACTGAAAACCAAAATACATGTTAAAAAAACATAGACAAGAAAGACCTATTAATAGGTATAAATAAATACCAAAGTAAAAGTTAAAAACTAATGACCAACAACGTACCTATTTGTAAAGAGATCACTAAAAACCAAAATACATGTTTAAAAAAACAGAGACAAGAAAGACCTATTAATAGGTTGAAATAAACACCAAGGAAAAAGTTAAATATTAATGACCAACAACGTACCTCTTTTTAAAGAGATCACTGAAAACCAAAATACATGTTAAAAAAACATAGACAAGAAAGACCTATTAATAGGTATAAATAAATACCAAAGTAAAAGTTAAAAACTAATGACCAACAACGTACCTATTTGTAAAGAGATCACTAAAAACCAAAATACATGTTTAAAAAAACAGAGACAAGAAAGACCTATTAATAGGTTTAAATAAACACCAAGGAAAAAGTTAAATATTAATGACCAACAACGTACCTCTTTTTAAAGAGATCACTGAAAACCCAAATCCATGTTTAAAAAAACATAGACTAACAAGACCTATTAATAGGTATAAATAAATACCAAAATAAAAATTAAAAACTAATGACCAAAAACGTACCTATTTGTAAAGAGATCACTAAAAACCAAAATACATGTTTAAAAAAACAGAGACAAGAAAGACCTATTAATAGGTTTAAATAAACACCAAGGAAAAAGTTAAATATTAATGACCAACAACGTACCTCTTTTTTAAGAGATCACTGAAAACCAAAATACATGTTAAAAAAACATAGACAAGAAAGACCTATTAATAGGTATAAATAAATACCAAAGTAAAAGTTAAAAACTGATGACCAACAACGTACCTATTTGTAAAGAGATCACTAAAAACCAAAATCTGTCTTTAAAAAAACAATATTAATGAACAACAACGTACCTCTTTTTAAAGAGATCACTAAAAACCAAAATACATATTTAAAAAGGATAGACGAGAATGGCCTAGTAATAGATATTAATGAATACCAAATTAAAAGTTAAATCTAATGACCATCAATGTACGTCTATGGTTAAGGGTTCAATGAAAACCAAAATACATGTTATAAAAAATATAGAATAGAAAGACCTCATAAATAGATAAAAATAAATACCAAATTAAAAGTTAAATACGAATGACTTACAACGTACATCTTATTAAAGAGATCACTAAAGACCCAAATCCATGTTTAAAAAAACATAGACTTACAAGACCTATTAATAGGTATAAATAAAAACCAAAGAAAAAGTTAAATATTAATGACCAACAACGTACCCCTTTTTAAAGAGATCACTAAAAACCAAAATACATGTTTAAAAAAACAGAGACAAGAAAGACCTATTAATAGGTTTAAATAAACACCAAGGAAAAAGTTAAATATTAATGACCAACAACGTACCTCTTTTTAAAGAGATCACTGAAAACCAAAATACATGTTAAAAAAACATAGACAAGAAAGACCTATTAATAGGTATAAATAAATACCAAAGTAAAAGTTAAAAACTAATGACCAACAAAGTACCTATTTGTAAAGAGATCACTAAAACCAAAATCTATCTTTAAAAAAACAATATTAATGAACAACAACGTACCTCTTTTTAAAGAGATCACTAAAAACCAAAATACATATTTAAAAAGGATTGACGAGAATGACCTATTAATAGATATTAATGAATACCAAATTAAAAGTTAAATCTAATGACCACCAATGTACGTCTATGGTTAAGGGTTCACTGAAAACCAAAATACATGTTATAAAAAATATAGACTAGAAAGACCTCATAAATAGATAAAAATAAATACCAAATTAAAAGTTTAATATGAATGACTTACAACGTACATCTTATTAAAGAGATCACTAAAGACCCAAATCCATGTTTAAAAAAACATAGACTAACAAGACCTATTAATAGGTATAAATAAAAACCAAAGAAAAAGTTAAATATTAATGACCAACAACGTACCCCTTTTTAAAGAGATCACTAAAAACCAAAATACATGTTTAAAAAAACAGAGACAAGAAAGACCTATTAATAGGTTTAAATAAACACCAAGGAAAAAGTTAAATATTAATGACCAACAACGTACCTCTTTTTAAAGAGATCACTGAAAACCAAAATACATGTTAAAAAAACATAGACAAGAAAGACCTATTAATAGGTATAAATAAATACCAAAGTAAAAGTTAAAAACTAATGACCAACAACGTACCTATTTGTAAAGAGATCACTAAAAACCAAAAGCTATCTTTAAAAAAACAATATTAATGAACAACAACGTACCTCGTTTTAAAGAGATCACTGAAAACTAAAATACATATTTAAAAAGGATTGACGAGAATGACCTATTAATAGATATTAATGAATACAAAATTAAAAGTTAAATATGAATGACTTACAACGTACATCTTATTAAAGAGATCACTAAAGACCCAAATCCATGTTTAAAAAAACATAGACTAACAAGACCTATTAATAGGTATAAATAAAAACCAAAGAAAAAGTTAAATATTAATGACCAACAACGTACCCCTTTTTAAAGAGATCACTAAAAACCAAAATAGATGTTTAAAAAAACAGAGACAAGAAAGACCTATTAATAGGTATAAATAAATACCAAAGTAAAAGTTAAAAACTAATGACCAACAACGTACCTATTTGTAAAGAGATCACTAAAAACCAAAAGCTATCTTTAAAAAAACAATATTAATGAACAACAACGTACCTCGTTTTAAAGAGATCACTGAAAACTAAAATACATATTTAAAAAGGATTGACGAGAATGACCTATTAATAGATATTAATGAATACCAAATTAAAAGTTAAATCTAATGACCATCAATGTACGTCTATGGTTAAGGGTTCAATGAAAACCAAAATACATGTTATAAAAAATATAGAATAGAAAGACCTCATAAATAGATAAAAATAAATACCAAATTAAAAGTTAAATACGAATGACTTACAACGTACATCTTATTAAAGAGATCACTAAAGACCCAAATCCATGTTTAAAAAAACATAGACTTACAAGACCTATTAATAGGTATAAATAAAAACCAAAGAAAAAGTTAAATATTAATGACCAACAACGTACCCCTTTTTAAAGAGATCACTAAAAACCAAAATACATGTTTAAAAAAACAGAGACAAGAAAGACCTATTAATAGGTTTAAATAAACACCAAGGAAAAAGTTAAATATTAATGACCAACAACGTACCTCTTTTTAAAGAGATCACTGAAAACCAAAATACATGTTAAAAAAACATAGACAAGAAAGACCTATTAATAGGTATAAATAAATACCAAAGTAAAAGTTAAAAACTAATGACCAACAAAGTACCTATTTGTAAAGAGATCACTAAAACCAAAATCTATCTTTAAAAAAACAATATTAATGAACAACAACGTACCTCTTTTTAAAGAGATCACTAAAAACCAAAATACATATTTAAAAAGGATTGACGAGAATGACCTATTAATAGATATTAATGAATACCAAATTAAAAGTTAAATCTAATGACCACCAATGTACGTCTATGGTTAAGGGTTCACTGAAAACCAAAATACATGTTATAAAAAATATAGACTAGAAAGACCTCATAAATAGATAAAAATAAATACCAAATTAAAAGTTTAATATGAATGACTTACAACGTACATCTTATTAAAGAGATCACTAAAGACCCAAATCCATGTTTAAAAAAACATAGACTAACAAGACCTATTAATAGGTATAAATAAAAACCAAAGAAAAAGTTAAATATTAATGACCAACAACGTACCCCTTTTTAAAGAGATCACTAAAAACCAAAATAGATGTTTAAAAAAACAGAGACAAGAAAGACCTATTAATAGGTTTAAATAAACACCAAGGAAAAAGTTAAATATTAATGACCAACAACGTACCTCTTTTTAAAGAGATCACTGAAAACCAAAATACATGTTAAAAAAACATAGACAAGAAAGACCTATTAATAGGTATAAATAAATACCAAAGTAAAAGTTAAAAACTAATGACCAACAACGTACCTATTTGTAAAGAGATCACTAAAAACCAAAAGCTATCTTTAAAAAAACAATATTAATGAACAACAACGTACCTCGTTTTAAAGAGATCACTGAAAACTAAAATACATATTTAAAAAGGATTGACGAGAATGACCTATTAATAGATATTAATGAATACAAAATTAAAAGTTAAATATGAATGACTTACAACGTACATCTTATTAAAGAGATCACTAAAGACCCAAATCCATGTTTAAAAAAACATAGACTAACAAGACCTATTAATAGGTATAAATAAAAACCAAAGAAAAAGTTAAATATTAATGACCAACAACGTACCCCTTTTTAAAGAGATCACTAAAAACCAAAATAGATGTTTAAAAAAACAGAGACAAGAAAGACCTATTAATAGGTATAAATAAATACCAAAGTAAAAGTTAAAAACTAATGACCAACAACGTACCTATTTGTAAAGAGATCACTAAAAACCAAAAGCTATCTTTAAAAAAACAATATTAATGAACAACAACGTACCTCGTTTTAAAGAGATCACTGAAAACTAAAATACATATTTAAAAAGGATTGACGAGAATGACCTATTAATAGATATTAATGAATACCAAATTAAAAGTTAAATCTAATGACCATCAATGTACGTCTATGGTTAAGGGTTCAATGAAAACCAAAATACATGTTATAAAAAATATAGAATAGAAAGACCTCATAAATAGATAAAAATAAATACCAAATTAAAAGTTAAATACGAATGACTTACAACGTACATCTTATTAAAGAGATCACTAAAGACCCAAATCCATGTTTAAAAAAACATAGACTTACAAGACCTATTAATAGGTATAAATAAAAACCAAAGAAAAAGTTAAATATTAATGACCAACAACGTACCCCTTTTTAAAGAGATCACTAAAAACCAAAATACATGTTTAAAAAAACAGAGACAAGAAAGACCTATTAATAGGTTTAAATAAACACCAAGGAAAAAGTTAAATATTAATGACCAACAACGTACCTCTTTTTAAAGAGATCACTGAAAACCAAAATACATGTTAAAAAAACATAGACAAGAAAGACCTATTAATAGGTATAAATAAATACCAAAGTAAAAGTTAAAAACTAATGACCAACAAAGTACCTATTTGTAAAGAGATCACTAAAACCAAAATCTATCTTTAAAAAAACAATATTAATGAACAACAACGTACCTCTTTTTAAAGAGATCACTAAAAACCAAAATACATATTTAAAAAGGATTGACGAGAATGACCTATTAATAGATATTAATGAATACCAAATTAAAAGTTAAATCTAATGACCACCAATGTACGTCTATGGTTAAGGGTTCACTGAAAACCAAAATACATGTTATAAAAAATATAGACTAGAAAGACCTCATAAATAGATAAAAATAAATACCAAATTAAAAGTTTAATATGAATGACTTACAACGTACATCTTATTAAAGAGATCACTAAAGACCCAAATCCATGTTTAAAAAAACATAGACTAACAAGACCTATTAATAGGTATAAATAAAAACCAAAGAAAAAGTTAAATATTAATGACCAACAACGTACCCCTTTTTAAAGAGATCACTAAAAACCAAAATAGATGTTTAAAAAAACAGAGACAAGAAAGACCTATTAATAGGTATAAATAAATACCAAAGTAAAAGTTAAAAACTAATGACCAACAACGTACCTATTTGTAAAGAGATCACTAAAAACCAAAAGCTATCTTTAAAAAAACAATATTAATGAACAACAACGTACCTCGTTTTAAAGAGATCACTGAAAACTAAAATACATATTTAAAAAGGATTGACGAGAATGACCTATTAATAGATATTAATGAATACCAAATTAAAAGTTAAATCTAATGACCACCAATGTACGTCTATGGTTAAGGGTTCACTGAAAACCAAAATACATGTTATAAAAAAAATAGACTAGAAAGACCTCATAAATAGATAAAAATAAATACCAAATTAAAAGTTAAATATGAATGACTAACAACGTACATCTTATTAAAGAGATCACTAAAGACCCAAATCCATGTTTAAAAAAAACATAGACTAACAAGACTTATTAATAGGTATAAATAAAAACCAAAGAAAAAGTTAAATATTAATGACCAACAACGTACCTCTTTTTAAAGAGATCACTGAAAATCAAAAAACATGTTAAAAAAACATAGACATGAAAGACCTATCAGTAGGTATAAATAAATACCAAAGTAAAAGTTAAAAACTAATGACCAACAACGTACCTCTTTTTAAAGAGATCACTAAAAACCAAAATACATGTTTAAAAAAACAGAGACTAGAAAGACCTATTAATAGGTTTAAATAAACACCAAGGAAAAAGTTAAATGTGAATGACCAACAACGTACCTCTTTTTAAAGAGATCACTGAAAACCAAAATACATGTTAACAAAACATAGACAAGAAAGACCTATTAATAGGTATAAATAAATACCAAAGTAAAAGTTAAAAACTAATGACCAACAACGTACCTATTTGTAAAGAGATCACTTAAAACCAAAATCTATCTTTTAAAAAACAATATTAATGAACAACAACGTACCTCTTTTTAAAGAGATCACTAAAAACCAAAATACATATTTAAAAAGGATTGACGAGAATGACCTATTAATAGATATTAATGAATACCAAATTAAAAGTTAAATCTAATGACCACCAATGTACGTCTATGGTTAAGGGTTCACTGAAAATTAAAATACATGTTATAAAAAATATAGACTAGAAAGACCTCATAAATAGATAAAAATAAATACCAAATTAAAAGTTAAATATGAATGACTTACAACGTACATCTTATTAAAGAGATCACTAAAGACCCAAATCCATGTTTAAAAAAACATAGACTTACAAGACCTATTAATAGGTATAAATAAAAACCAAAGAAAAAGTTAAATATTAATGACCAACAACGTACCCCTTTTTAAAGAGATCACTAAAAACCAAAATACATGTTTAAAAAAACAGAGACAAGAAAGACCTATTAATAGGTTTAAATAAACACCAAGGAAAAAGTTAAATATTAATGACGAACAACGTACCTCTTTTAAAGAGATCACTGAAAACCAAAATACATGTTGAAAAAACATAGACAAGAAAGACCTATTAATAGGTATAAATAAATACCAAAGTAAAAGTTAAAAACTAATGACCAACAACGTACCTATTTGTAAAGAGATCACTAAAAACCAAAAGCTATCTTTAAAAAAACAATATTAATGAACAACAACGTACCTCTTTTTAAAGAGATCACTAAAAACCAAAATACATATTTAAAAAGGATTGACGAGAATGACCTATTAATAGATATTAATGAATACCAAATTAAAAGTTAAATCTAATGACCACCAATGTACGTCTATGGTTAAGGGTTCACTGAAAACCAAAATACATGTTATAAAAAATATAGACTAGAAAGACCTCATAAATAGATAAAAATAAATACCAAATTAAAAGTTAAATATGAATGACTAACAACGTACATCTTATTAAAGAGATCACTAAAGACCCAAATCCATGTTTAAAAAAACATAGACTAACAAGACCTATAAATAGGTATAAATAAAAACCAAAGAAAAAGTTAAATATTAATGACCAACAACGTACCCCTTTTTAAAGAGATCACTAAAAACCAAAATAGATGTTTAAAAAAACAGAGACAAGAAAGACCTATGAATAGGTTTAAATAAACACCAAGGAAAAAGTTAAATATTAATGACCAACAACGTACCTCTTTTTAAAGAGATCACTGAAAACTAAAATACATGTTAAAAAAACATAGACAAGAAAGACCTATTAGTAGGTATAAATAAATACCAAAGTAAAAGTTAAAAACTAATGACCAACAACGTACCTATTTGTAAAGAGATCACTAAAACCAAAATCTATCTTTAAAAAAAACAATATTAATGAACAACAACGTACCTCTTTTTAAAGAGATCACTAAAAACCAAAATACATATTTAAAAAGGATTGACGAGAATGACCTATTAAAAGATATTAATGAATACCAAATTAAAAGTTAAATCTAATGACCACCAATGTACGTCTATGGTTAAGGGTTCACTGAAAACCAAAATACATGTTATAAAAAATATAGACTAGAAAGACCTCATAAATAGATAAAAATAAATACCAAATTAAAAGTTAATTATGAATGACTAACAACGTACATCTTTTTAAAGAGATCACTAAAAACCAAAATACATGTTTAAAAAAAACAGAGACAAGAAAGACCTATTAATAGCTTTAAATAAACACCAAGGAAAAAGTTAAATATTAATGACCAACAGCGTACCTCTTTTTAAAGAGATCACTGAAAACCAAAATACATGTTTAAAAATACAGAGACAAGAAAGACCTATTAATAGGTATAAATAAATACCAAAGTAAAAGTTAAAAACTAATGACCAACAACGTACCTATTTGTAAAGAGATCACTAAAAACCAAAATACATGTTTAAAAAAACAGAGACAAGAAAGACCTATTAATAGGTTTCAGTAACTGCGAGTACTCTTAAATTGTATTTTCTTGTTAATTCGACCTGTTGATACTGTTTATAATGCTTTTTTGTTATTTTTTATTTATATGGATCTTGTCTGTACACCAGCTTTGATTATTTGTAATATCTTCAATTTTTCACTTATTCTTACAACATTTGTATAAACTTCAAGATTATAAAAAAACCGGTTTTTTTCTAAAGTGAACATTGATTGGTTAAATATTTCTCAGTCATGTCCTGTTTTTGAATTTGTTTGTTAGCTTTTTGGTCATGAATGTTTGTCTCTAATATTTAATTAACTGTGCATTTGTATTCAGATATCGCAGATCAAATTTATTCGTTCATTGTTTAATCATACGTTTTTTGATTGAGTTAAGTCTGCCAATTGATATTTTATCGTATGTCTTTCTTTGTTGTGATGTTATGCTATTGTTTCAGAAAAAGGGAGAAGGTTTGGATCCATTAAAACGTTTAATCCCGCTGCAAATGTTTGCACCTGTCCTAAGTCAGGAATCTGATGTACAGTAGTTGTCGTTTGTTTATGTAATATATACGTGTTTCTCGTTTCTCCTTTTGTTTATATAGATTAGACCGTTGGTTTTCCCGTTTGAATGGTTTTACACTAGTAATTTTGGGGCCCTTTATAGCTTGTTGTTCGGTGTGAGCTAAGGCTCCGTGTTGAAGGCCGTACTTTAACCTATAATGGTTTACTTTTTAAATTGTTATTTGTATGGAGAGTTGTCTCATTGGCACTCACACCACATCTTCCTATATCTATTAAATAAACACCAAGGAAAAAGTTAAATATTAATGACCAACAACGTACCTCTTGTTAAAGAGATTACTGAAAACCAAAATACATGTTAAAAAAACATAGACAAGAAAGACCTATTAATAGGTATAAATAAATACCAAAGAAAAAGTTAAAAACTAATGAACAACAACGTACCTATTTGTAAAGAGATCACTAAAAACCAAAATCTATCTTTAAAAAAACAATATTAATGAACAACAACGTACCTCTTTTTAAAGAGATCACTAAAAACCAAAATACATATTTAAAAAGGATAGACGAGAATGACCTAGTAATAGATATAAATGAATACCAAATTAAAAGTTAAATCTAATGACCACCAATGTACGTCTATGGTTAAGGGTTCAATGAAAACCAAAATACATGTTATAAAAAATATAGACTAGAAAGACCTCATAAATAGATAAAAATAAATACCAAATTAAAAGTTAAATATGAATGACTTACAACGTACATCTTATTAAAGAGATCACTAAAGACCCAAATCCATGTTTAAAAAAACATAGACTTACAAGACCTATTAATAGGTATAAATAAAAATCAAAGAAAAAGTTAAATATTAATGACCAACAACGTACCCCTTTTTAAAGAGATCACTAAAAACCAAAATACATGTTTAAAAAAACAGAGACAAGAAAGACCTATTAATAGGTTTAAATAAACACCAAGGAAAAAGTTAAATATTAATGACCAACAACGTACCTCTTTTTAAAGAGATCACTGAAAACCAAAATACATGTTGAAAAAACATAGACAAGAAAGACCTATTAATAGGTGTAAATAAATACCAAAGTAAAAGTTAAAAACTAATGACCAACAACGTACCTCTTTTTAAAGAGATCACTAAAAACCAAAATACATATTTAAAAAGGATTGACGAGAATGACCTTTTAATAGATATTAATGAATACCAAATTAAAAGTTAAATCTAATGACCACCAATGTACGTCTATGGTTAAGGGTTCACTGAAAACCAAAATACATGTTATAAAAAATATAGACTAGAAAGACCTCATAAATAGATAAAAATAAATACCAAATTAAAAGTTAAATATGAATGACTAACAACGTACATCTTATTAAAGAGATCACTAAAGACCCAAATCTATGTTTAAAAAAACATAGACTAACAAGACCTATTAATAGGTATAAATGAAAACCAAAGAAAAAGTTAAATATTAATGACCAACAACGTACCCCTTTTTTAAGAGATCACTAAAAACCAAAATACATGTTTAAAAAAACAGAGACAAGAAAGACCTATTAATAGGTTTAAATAAACACCAAGGAAAAAGTTAAATATTAATGACCAACAACGTACCTCTTTTTAAAGAGATCACTGAAAACCAAAATACATGTTAAAAAAACATAGACAAGAAAGACCTATTAATAGGTATAAATAAATACCAAAGTAAAAGTTAAAAACTAATGACCAACAACATACCTATTTGTAATGAGATCACAAAAACCAAAATCTATCTTTAAAAAAACAATATTAATGAACAACAACGTAACTCTTTTTAAAGAGATCACTAAACACAAAAATACATATTTAAAAAGGATAGACGAGAATGACCTAGTAATAGATATTAATGAATACCAAATTAAAAGTTAAATCTAATGACCACCAATGTACGTCTATGGTTAAGGGTTCAATGAAAACCAAAATACATGTTATAAAAAATATAGACTAGAAAGACCTCATAAATAGATAAAAATAAATACCAAATTAAAAGTTAAATATGAATGACTTACAACGTACATCTTATTAAAGAGATCACTAAAGACCCAAATCCATGTTTAAAAAAACATAGACTTACAAGACCTATTAATAGGTATAAATAAAAACCAAAGAAAAAGTTAAATATTAATGACCAACAACGTACCCCTTTTTAAAGAGATCACTAAAAACCAAAATACATGTTTAAAAAAACACAGACAAGAAAGACCTATTAATAGGTTTAAATAAACACCAAGGAAAAAGTTAAATATTAATGACCAACAACGTACCTCTTTTTAAAGAGATCACTGAAAACCAAAATACATGTTGAAAAAACATAGACAAGAAAGACCTATTAATAGGTATAAATAAATACCAAAGTAAAAGTTAAAAACTAATGACCAACAACGTACCTATTTGTAAAGAGATCACTAAAAACCAAAAGCTATCTTTAAAAAAACAATATTAATGAACAACAACGTACCTCTTTTTAAAGAGATCACTAAAAACCAAAATACATATTTAAAAAGGATTGACGAGAATGACCTATTAATAGATATTAATGAATACCAAATTAAAAGTTAAATCTAATGACCACCAATGTACGTCTTAAATAAATACCAAAGTAAAAGTTAAAAACTAATGACCAACAACGTACCTATTTGTAAAGAGATCACTAAAAACCAAAATATATCTTTAAAAAAACAATATTAATGAACAACAACGTACCTCTTTTTAAAGAGATCACTAAAAACCAAAATACATATTTAAAAAGGATTGACGAGAATGACCTATAAATAGATATTAATGAATACCAAATTAAAAGTTAAATCTAATGACCACCAATGTACGTCTATGGTTAAGGGTTCACTGAAAACCAAAATACAGGTTATAAAAAATATAGACTAGAAAGACCTCATAAATAGATAAAAATAAATACCAAATTAAAAGTTAAATATAAATGACTAACAACGTACATCTTATTAAAGAGATCACTAAAGACCCAAATCCATGTTTAAAAAAACATAGACTAACAAGACCTATTAATAGGTATAAATAAAAACCAAAGAAAAAGTTAAATATTAATATAAACAACGTACCCCTTTTTAAAGAGATCACTAAAAACCAAAATACATGTTTAAAAATACAGAGACAAGAAAGACCTATTAATAGGTTTAAATAAACACCAAGGAAAAAGTTTAATATTAATGACCAACAACGTACCTATTTGTAAGAGATCACTAAAAACCAAAATCTATCTTTAAAAAAACAATATTAATGAACAACAACGTACCTCTTTTTAAAGAGATCACTAAAAACCAAAATACATATTTAAAAAGGATTGACGAGAATGACCTATTAATAGATATTAATGAATACCAAATTAAAAGTTAAATCTAATGACCACCAATTTACGTCTATGGTTAAGGGTTCACTGAAAACCAAAACACATGTTATAAAAAATATAGACTAGAAAGACCTCATAAATAGATAAAAATAAATACCAAATAAAAAGTTAAATATGAATGACTAACAACGTACATCTTATTAAAGAGATCACTAACGACCCTAATCCATGTTTAAAAAAACATAGACTAACAAGACCTATTCATAGGTATAAATAAAAACCAAAGAAAAAGTTAAATATCAATGACCAACAATGTACCCCTTTTTAAAGAGATCACTAAAAACCAAAATACATGTTTAAAAATACAGAGACAAGAAAGACCTATTAATAGGTTAAAAAAAACACCAAGGAAAAAGTTAAATATTAATGACCAACAACGTACCTCTTTTTAAAGAGATCGCTGAAAACCAAAATACATGTTAAAAAAACATAGACAAGAAAGACCTATTAATAGGTATAAATAAATACCAAAGTAAAAGTTAAAAACTAATGACCAACAACGTACCTATTTGTAAAGAGATCACTAAAAACCAAAATCTATCTTTAAAAAAACAATATTAATGAACAACAACGTACCTCTTTTTAAAGAGATCACTAAAAACCAAAAAACATATTAAAAAAGGATTGACGAGAATGACCTATTAATAGATATTAAAGAATACCAAATTAAAAGTTAAATCTAATGACCACCAATGTACGTCTATGGTTAAGGGTTCACTGAAAACCAAAAACATGTTACAAAAAATATAGACTAGAAAGACCTCATAAATAGATAAAAATAAATACCAAATTAAAAGTTAAATATGAATGACTAACAACGTACATCTTATTAAAGAGATCACTAAAGACCCAAATCCATGTTTAAAAAAACATAGACTAACAAGACCTATTAATAGGTATAAATAAAAACCAAAGAAAAAGTAAAATATTAATGACCAACAACGTACCCCTTTTTAAAGAGATCACTAAAAACCAAAAATCCATGTTTAAAAAAACATAGACAAGAAAGACCTATTAATAGGTATAAATAAATACCAAAGTAAAAGTTAAAAACTAATGACCAACAACGTACCTATTTGTAAAGAGATCACTAAAAACCAAAATCTATCTTTAAAAAAACAATATTAATGAACAACAACGTACCTCTTTTTAAAGAGATCACTAAAAACCAAAATACATATTTAAAAAGGATTGACGAGAATGACCTATGAATAGATATTAATGAATACCAAATTAAAAGTTAAATCTAATGACCACCAATGTACGTCTATAGTTAAGGGTTCACTGAAAACCAAAATACATGTTATAAAAAATATAGACTAGAAAGACCTCATAAATAGATAAAAATAAATACCAAATTAAAAGTTAAATATGAATGACTAACAACGTACATCTTATTAAAGAGATTACTAAAGACCCAAATCCATGTTTAAAAAAACATAGACTAACAAGACCTATTAATAGGTATAAATAAAAACCAAAGAAAAAGTTAAATATTAATGACCAACAACGTACCCCGTTTTAAAGAGATCACTAAAAACCAAAATACATGTTTAAAAAAACAGAGACAAGAAAGACCTATTAATAGGTTTAAATAAACACCAAGAAAAAGTTAAATATTAATGACCAACAACGTACCTCTTTTTAAAGAGATCACTGAAAACCAAAATACATGTTAAAAAAACATAGACAAGAAAGACCTATTAATAGGTATAAATAAATACCAAAGTAAAAGTTAAAAACTAATGACCAACAACGTACCTATTTGTAAAGAGATCACTAAAAACCAAAATCTATCTTTAAAAAAACAATATTAAGGAACAACAACGTACCTCTTTTTAAAGAGATCACTAAAAACCAAAATACATATTTAAAAAGGATTGACGAGAATGACCTATTAATAGATATTAATGAATACCAAATTAAAAGTTAAATCTAATGACCACCAATGTACGTCTATGGTTAAGGGTTCACTGAAAACCAAAATACATGTTATAAAAAATATAGACTAGAAAGACCTCATAAATAGATAAAAATAAATACCAAATTAAAAGTTAAATATGAATGACTAACAACGTACATCTAATTAAAGAGATCACTAAAGACCTAAATCCATGTTTAAAAAAACATAGACTAACAAGACTTATTAATAGGTATAAATAAAAACCAAAGAAAAAGTTAAATATTAATGACCAACAACGTACCCCTTTTTAAAGAGATCACTAAAAACCAAAATACATGTTTAAAAAAACAGAGACAAGAAAGACCTATTAATAGCTTTAAATAAACACCAAGGAAAAAGTTAAATATTAATGACCAACAACGTACCCCTTTTTAAAGAGATCACTAAAAACCAAAATACATGTTTAAAAAAACAGAGACAAGAAAGACCTATTAATAGGTATAAATAAATACCAAAGTAAAAGTTAAAAACTAATGACCAACAACGTACCTATTTGTAAAGATATCACTAAAAACCAAAATACATGTTTAAAAAAACAGAGACAAGAAAGACCTATTAATAGGTTTAAATAAACACCATGGAAAAAGTTAAATATTAATGACCAACAACGTACCTCTTTTTAAAGAGATCTCTGAAAACCAAAATACATGTTAACAAAACATAGACAAGAAAGACCTATTAATAGGTATAAATAAATACCAAAGTAAAAGTTAAAAACTAATGACCAACAACGTACCTCTTTTTAAAGAAATCGCTGAAAGCCAAAATACATGTTAAAAAAATATAGACAAGAAAGACCTATAAATAGGTATAAATAAATACAAAATAAAAGTTAAAAACTAATGACCAACAACGTACCTATTTGTAAAGAGATCACTAAAAACCAAAATCTATCTTTAAAAAAACAATATTAATGAACAACAACGTACCTCTTTTTAAAGAGATCACTAAAAACAAAAAAACATATTTAAAAAGGATTGACGAGAATGACCTATTAATAGATATTAATGAATATCAAATTAAAAGTTAAATCTAATGACCACCAATGTACGTCTATGGTTAAGGGTTCACTGAAAACCAAAATACATGTTATAAAAAATATAGACTAGAAAGACCTCATAAATAGATAAAAATAAATACCAAATTAAAAGTTAAATATGAATGACTAACAACGTACATCTTATTAAAGAGATCACTAAAGACCCAAATCCATGTTTAAAAAAACATAGACTAACAAGACCTATTAATAGGTATAAATAAAAACCAAAGAAAAAGTTAAATATTAATGACCAACAACGTACCCCGTTTTAAAGAGATCACTAAAAACCAAAATACAGGTTTAAAAAAACAGACAAGAAAGACCTATTAATAGGTTTAAATAAACACCAAGGAAAAAGTTAAATATTAATGACCAACAACGTACCTCTTTTTAAAGAGATCACTGAAAACCAAAACGCATGTTAAAAAACATAGACAAGAAAGACCTATTAATAGGTATAAATAAATACCAAAGTAAAAGTTAAAAACTAATGACCAACAACGTACCTATTTTACAGAGATCGCTAAAAACCAAAATCTATCTTTAAAAAAACAATATTAATGAACAACAACGTACCTCTTTATAAAGAGATCACTAAAAACAAAAAACATATTTAAAAAAGGATTGACGAGAATGACCTATTAATAGATATTAATGAATACCAAATTAAAAGTTAAATCTAATGACCACCAATGTACGTCTATGGTTAAGGGTTCACTGAAAACCAAAATACATGTTATAAAAAATATAGACTAGAAAGACCTCATAAATAGATAAAAATAAATACCAAATTAAAAGTTAAATATGAATGACTAACAACGTACATCTTATTAAAGAGATCGATAAAGACCCAAATCCATGTTTAAAAAAACAGACTAACAAGACCTATTAATAGGTATAAATAAAAACCAAAGAAAAAGTTAAATATTAATGACCAACAACGTACCCCGTTTTAAAGAGATCACTAAAAACCAAAATACATGTTTAAAAAAACAGAGACAAGAAAGACCTATTAATAGGTTTAAATAAACACCAAGGAAAAAATTAAATATTAATGACCAACAACGTACCTCTTTTTAAAGAGATCACTGAAAACCAAAATACATGTTAAAAAAACATAGACAAGAAAGACCTATTAATAGGTATAAATAAACACCAAAGTAAAAGTTAAAAACTAATGACCAACAACGTACCTATTTGTAAAGAGATCACTAAAAACCAAAATCTATCTTTAAAAAAACAATATTAATGAACAACAACGTACCTCTTTTTAAAGAGATCACTAAAAACAAAAAAACATATTTAAAAAGGATTGACGAGAATGACCTATTAATAGATATTAATGAATATCAAATTAAAAGTTAAATCTAATGACCACCAATGTACGTCTATGGTTAAGGGTTCACTGAAAACCAAAATACATGTTATAAAAAATATAGACTAGAAAGACCTCATAAATAGATAAAAATAAATACCAAATTAAAAGTTAAATATGAATGACTAACAACGTACATCTTATTAAAGAGATCACTAAAGACCCAAATCCATGTTTAAAAAAACATAGACTAACAAGACCTATTAATAGGTATAAATAAAAACCAAAGAAAAAGTTAAATATTAATGACCAACAACGTACCCCGTTTTAAAGAGATCACTAAAAACCAAAATACATGTTTAAAAAAACAGAGACAAGAAAGACCTATTAATAGGTTTAAATAAACACCAAGGAAAAAGTTAAATATTAATGACCAACAACGTACCTCTTTTTAAAGAGATCACTGAAAACCAAAACGCATGTTAAAAAACATAGACAAGAAAGACCTATTAATAGGTATAAATAAATACCAAAGTAAAAGTTAAAAACTAATGACCAACAACGTACCTATTTTACAGAGATCACTAAAAACCAAAATCTATCTTTAAAAAAACAATATTAATGAACAACAACGTACCTCTTTATAAAGAGATCACTAAAAACAAAAAACATATTTAAAAAAGGATTGACGAGAATGACCTATTAATAGATATTAATGAATACCAAATTAAAAGTTAAATCTAATGACCACCAATGTACGTCTATGGTTAAGGGTTCACTGAAAACCAAAATACATGTTATAAAAAATATAGACTAGAAAGACCTCATAAATAGATAAAAATAAATACCAAATTAAAAGTTAAATATGAATGACTAACAACGTACATCTTATTAAAGAGATCACTAAAGACCCAAATCCATGTTTAAAAAAACAGACTAACAAGACCTATTAATAGGTATAAATAAAAACCAAAGAAAAAGTTAAATATTAATGACCAACAACGTACCCCGTTTTAAAGAGATCACTAAAAACCAAAATACATGTTTAAAAAAACAGAGACAAGAAAGACCTATTAATAGGTTTAAATAAACACCAAGGAAAAAATTAAATATTAATGACCAACAACGTACCTCTTTTTAAAGAGATCACTGAAAACCAAAATACATGTTAAAAAAACATAGACAAGAAAGACCTATTAATAGGTATAAATAAACACCAAAGTAAAAGTTAAAAACTAATGACCAACAACGTACCTATTTGTAAAGAGATCACTAAAAACCAAAATGTATCTTTAAAAAAACAATATTAATGAACAACAACGTACCTCTTTTTAAAGAGATCACTAAAAACCAAAATACATATTTAAAAAGGATTGACGAGAATGACCTATTAATAGATCCAAATTAAAAGTTAAATCTAATGACCACCAATGTACGTCTATGGTTAAGGGTTCACTGAAAACCAAAATACATGTTATAAAAAATATAGACTAGAAAGACCTCATAAATAGATAAAAATAAATACCAAATTAAAAGTTAAATATGAATGACTAACAACGTACATCTTATTAAAGAGATCACTAAAGACCCAAATTCATGTTTAAAAAAACATAGACTAACAAGACCTATTAATAGGTATAAATAAAAACCAAAGAAAAAGTTAAATATTAATATTAACAACGTACCCCTTTTTAAAGAGATAACTAAAAACCAAAATACATGTTTAAAAATACAGAGACAAGAAAGACCTATTAATAGGTTTAAATAAACACCAAGGAAAAAGTTTAATATTAATGACCAACAACGTACCTATTTGTAAGAGATCACTAAAAACCAAAATCTATCTTTAAAAAAACGATATTAATGAACAACAACGTACCTCTTTTTTAAGAGATCACTAAAAACCAAAATACATATTTAAAAAGGATTGACGAGAATGACCTATTAATAGATATTAATGAATACCAAATTAAAAGTTAAATCTAATGACCACCAATGTACGTCTATGGTTAAGGGTTCACTGAAAACCAAAACACATGTTATAAAAAATATAGACTAGAAAGACCTCATAAATAGATAAAAATAAATACCAAATTAAAAGTTAAATATGAATGACTAACAACGTACATCTTATTAAAGAGATCACTAACGACCCAAATCCATGTTTAAAAAACATAGACTAACAAGACCTATTCATAGGTATAAATAAAAACCAAAGAAAAAGTTAAATATTAATGACCAACAACGTACCCCTTTTTTAAGAGATCACTAAAAACCAAAATACATGTTTAAAAATACAGAGACAAGAAAGACCTATTAATAGGTTTAAATAAACACCAAGGAAAAAGTTAAATTTTAATGACCAACAACGTACCTCTTTTTAAAGAGATCACTGAAAACCAAAATACATGTTAAAAAAACATAGACAAGAAAGACCTATTAATAGGTATAAATAAATACCAAAGTAAAAGTTAAAAACTAATGACCAACAACGTACCTATTTGTAAAGAGATCACTAAAAACCAAAATCTATCTTTAAAAAACGATATTAATGAACAACAACGTACCTCTTTTTAAAGAGATCACTAAAAACAAAAAACATATTTAAAAAGGATTGACGAGAATGACCTATTAATAGATATTAATGAATACCAAATTAAAAGTTAAATCTAATGACCACCAATGTACGTCTATAATTAAGGGTTCACTGAAAACCAAAATACATGTTATAAAAAATATAGACTAGAAAGACCTCATAAATAGATAAAAATAAATACCAAATTAAAAGTTAAATATGAATGACTAACAACGTACATCTTATTAAAGAGATCACTAAAGACCCAAATCCATGTTTAAAAAAACATACACTAACAAGACCTATTAATAGGTATAAATAAAAACCAAAGAAAAAGTTAAATATTAATGACCAACAACGTACCCCGTTTTAAAGAGATCACTAAAGACCAAAATACATGTTTAAAAAAACAGAGACAAGAAAGACCTATTAATAGGTTTAAATAAACACCAAGGAAAAAGTTAAATATTAATGACCAACAACGTACCTCTTTTTAAAGAGATCACTGAAAACCAAAATACATGTTAAAAAAACATAGACAAGAAAGACCTATTAATAGGTATAAATAAATACCAAAGTAAAAGTTAAAAACTAATGACCAACAACGTACCTATTTGTAAAGAGATCACTAAAAACCAAAATCTATCTTTAAAAAAACAATATTAAGGAACAACAACGTACCTCTTTTTAAAGAGATCACTAAAAACCAAAATACATATTTAAAAAGGATTGACGAGAATGACCTATTAATAGATATTAATGAATACCAAATTAAAAGTTAAATCTAATGACCACCAATGTACGTCTATGGTTAAGGGTTCACTGAAAACCAAAATACATGTTATAAAAAAAATAGACTAGAAAGACCTCATAAATAGATAAAAATAAATACCAAATTAAAAGTTAAATATGAATGACTAACAACGTACATCTAATTAAAGAGATCACTAAAGACTCAAATCCATGTTTAAAAAAACATAAACTAACAAGACTTATTAATAGGTATAAATGAAACCAAAGAAAAAGTTAAATATTAATGACCAACAACGTACCCCTTTTTAAAGAGATCACTAAAAACCAAAATACATGTTTAAAAAAACAGAGACAAGAAAGACCTATTAATAGCTTTAAATAAACACCAAGGAAAAAGTTAAATATTAATGACCAACAACGTACCCCTTTTTAAAGAGATCACTAAAAACCAAAATACATGTTTAAAAAAAACAGAGACAAGAAAGACCTATTAATAGGTATAAATAAATACCAAAGTAAAAGTTAAAAACTAATGACCAACAACGTACCTATTTGTAAAGAGATCACTAAAAACCAAAATACATGTTTAAAAAAACAGAGACAAGAAAGACCTATTAATAGGTTTAAATAAACACCAAAGAAAAAGTTAAATATTAATGACCAACAACGTACCTCTTTTTAAAGAGATCACTGAAAACCAAAATACATGTTAACAAAACATAGACAAGAAAGACCTATTAATAGGTATAAATAAATACCAAAGTAAAAGTTAAAAACTAATGACCAACAACGTACCTCTTTTTAAAGAGATCGCTGAAAACCAAAATACATGTTAAAAAAATATAGACAAGAAAGACCTATTAATAGGTATAAATAAATACCAAAGTAAAAGTTAAAAACTAATGACCAACAACGTACCTATTTGTAAAGAGATCACTAAAAACCAAAATCTATCTTTAAAAAAACAATATTAATGAACAACAACGTACCTCTTTTTAAAGAGATCACTAAAAACAAAAAAACATATTTAAAAAGGATTGACGAGAATGACCTATTAATAGATATTAATGAATATCAAATTAAAAGTTAAATCTAATGACCACCAATGTACGTCTATGGTTAAGGGTTCACTGAAAACCAAAATACATGTTATAAAAAATATAGACTAGAAAGACCTCATAAATAGATAAAAATAAATACCAAATTAAAAGTTAAATATGAATGACTAACAACGTACATCTTATTAAAGAGATCAATAAAGACCCAAATCCATGTTTAAAAAACATAGACTAACAAGACCTATTAATAGGTATAAATAAAAACCAAAGAAAAAGTTAAATATTAATGACCAACAACGTACCCCGTTTTAAAGAGATCACTAAAAACCAAAATACATGTTTAAAAAAACAGACAAGAAAGACCTATTAATAGGTTTAAATAAACACCAAGGAAAAAGTTAAATATTAATGACCAACAACGTACCTCTTTTTAAAGAGATCACTGAAAACCAAAATGCATGTTAAAAAAACATAGACAAGAAAGACCTATTAATAGGTATAAATAAATACCAAAGTAAAAGTTAAAAACTAATGACCAACAACGTACCTATTTTAAAGAGATCACTAAAAACCAAAATCTATCTTTAAAAAAACAATATTAATGAACAACAACGTACCTCTTTATAAAGAGATCACTAAAAACAAAAAACATATTTAAAAAGGATTGACGAGAATGACCTATTAATAGATATTAATGAATACCAAATTAAAAGTTAAATCTAATGACCACCAATGTACGTCTATGGTTAAGGGTTCACTGAAAACCAAAATACATGTTATAAAAAATATAGACTAGAAAGACCTCATAAATAGATAAAAATAAATACCAAATTAAAAGTTAAATATGTATGACTAACAACGTACATCTTATTAAAGAGATCACTAAAGACCCAAATCCATGTTTAAAAAAACATAGACTAACAAGACCTATTAATAGGTATAAATAAAAACCAAAGAAAAAGTTAAATATTAATGACCAACAACGTACCCCGTTTTAAAGAGATCACTAAAAACCAAAATAGATGTTTAAAAAAACAGAGACAAGAAAGACCTATTAATAGGTTTAAATAAACACCAAGGAAAAAGTTAAATATTAATGACCAACAACGTACCTCTTTTTAAAGAGATCACTGAAAACCAAAATACATGTTAAAAAAACATAGAGAAGAAAGACCTATTAGTAGGTATAAATAAATACCAAAGTAAAAGTTAAAAACTAATGACCAACAACGTACCTATTTGTAAAGAGATCACTAAAAACCAAAATCTATCTTTAAAAAAACAATATTAATGAACAACAACGTACCTCTTTTTAAAGAGATCACTAAAAACCAAATTACATATTTAAAAAGGATTGACGAGAATGACCTATTAAAAGATATTAATGAATACCAAATTAAATGTTAAATCTAATGACCACCAATGTACGTCTATGGTTAAGGGTTCACTGAAAACCAAAATACATGTTATAAAAAATATAGATAAGAAAGACCTCATAAATAGATAAAAATAAAAACCAAATTAAAAGTTAAATATGAATGACTAACAACGTACATATTATTAAAGAGATCACTAAAGACCCAAATCCATGTTTTAAAAAGCATAGACTAACAAGACCTATTAATAGGTATAAATAAAAACCATAGAAAAAGTTAAATATTAATGACCAACAACGTACCCCTTTTTAAAGAGATCACTAAAAACCAAAATACATGTTTAAAAAAACAGAGACAAGAAAGACCTATTAATAGCTTTAAATAAACACCAAGGAAAAAGTTAAATATTAATGACCAACAACGTACCTCTTTTTAAAGAGATCACTGCAAACCAAAATACATGTTAAAAAAACATAGACAAGAAAGACCTATTAATAGGTATAAATAAATACCAAAGTAAAAGTTAAAAACAAATGACCAACAACGTACCTATTTGTAAAGAGATCACTAAAAACCAAAGTACATGTTTAAAAAAACAGAGACAAGAAAGACCTATTAATAGGTTTAAATAAACACCAAGGAAAAAGTTAAATATTAAAGACCAACAACGTACCTCTTTTTAAAGAGATCACTGAAAACCAAAATACATGTTAAAAAAACATAAACAAGAAAGACCTATTAATAGGTATAAATAAATACCAAAGTAAAAGTTAAAAACTAATGACCAACAACGTACCTATTTGTAAAGAGATCATTAAAAACCAAAATACATGTTTAAAAGAACAGAGACAAGAAAGACCTATTAATAGGTTTAAATAAACACCAAGGAAAAAGTTAAATATTAATGACCAACAACGTACCTCTTTTTAAAGAGATCACTGAAAACCCAAATCCATGTTTAAAAAACATAGACTTACAAGACATATTAATAGGTATAAATAAATACCAAAGTAAAAATTAAAAACTAATGACCAACAACGTACCTATTTGTAAAGAGATCACTAAAAACCAAAATACATGTTTAAAAAAACAGAGACAAGAAAGACCTATTAATAGGTTTAAATAAAACCCAAGGAAAAAGTTAAATATTAATGACCAAAAACGTACCTCTTTTTAAAGAGATCACTGAAAACCAAAATACATATTAAAAAAACATAGACAAGAAAGACCTATTAATAGGTATAAATAAATACCAAAGTAAAAGTTAAAAACTAATGACCAACAACGTACATATTTGTAAAGAGATCACTAAAAACCAAAATCTATCTTTAAAAAAACAATATTAATGAACAACAACGTACCTCTTTTTAAAGAGATCACTAAAAACCAAAATACATATTTAAAAAGGATAGACGAGAATGGCCTAGTAATATATATTAATGAATACCAAATTAAAAGTTAAATCTAATGACCACCAATGTACGTCTATGGTTAAGGGTTCAATGAAAACCAAAATACATGTTATAAAAAATTATAGACTAGAAAGACCTCATAAATAGATAAAAATAAATACCAAATTAAAAGTTAAATATGAATGACTTACAACGTACATCTTATTAAAGAGATCACTAAAGACCCAAATCCATGTTTAAAAAAACATAGACTTACAAGACCTATTAATAGGTATAAATAAAAACCAAAGAAAAAGTTAAATATTAATGATCAACAACGTACCCCTTTTTAAAGAGATCACTAAAAACCAAAATAGATGTTTAAAAAAACAGAGACAAGAAAGACCTATTAATAGGTTTAAATAAACACCAAGGAAAAAGTTAAATATTAATGACCAACAACGTACCTCTTTTTAAAGAGATCACTGAAAACCAAAATACATGTTAAAAAAACATAGACAAGAAAGACCTATTAATAGGTATAAATGAATACCAAAGTAAAAGTTAAAAACTAATGACCAACAACGTACCTATTTGTAAAGAGATCACTAAAAACCAAAATCTATCTTTAAAAAACAATATTAATGAACAACAACGTACCTCTTTTTAAAGAGATCACTAAAACCAAAATACATATTTAAAAAGGATTGACGATAATGACCTTTTAATAGATATTAATGAATACCAAATTAAAAGTTAAATCTTATGACCACCAATGTACGTCTATGGTTAAGGGTTCACTGAAAACCAAAATACATGTTATAAAAAACATAGACTAGAAAGACCTCATAAATAGATAAAAATAAATACCAAATTAAAAGTTAAATATGAATGACTAACAACGTACATCTTATTAAAGAGATCACTAAAGACCCAAATCCATGTTTAAAAAAACATAGACTAACAAGACCTATTAATAGGTATACATAAAAACCAAAGAAAAAGTTAAATATTAATGACCAACAACGTACCCCTTTTTAAAGAGATCACTAAAAACCAAAATAGATGTTTAAAAAAACAGAGACAAGAAAGACCTATTAATAGGTTTAAATAAACACCAAGGAAAAAGTTAAATATTAATGACCAACAACGTACCTCTTTTTAAAGAGATCACTGAAAACCAAAATACATGTTAAAAAACATAGACAAGAAAGACCTATTAATAGGTATAAATGAAAACCAAAGTAAAAGTTAAAAACTAATGACCAACAACGTACCTATTTGTAAAGAGATCACTAAAAACCAAAATCTATCTTTAAAAAACAATATTAATGAACAACAACGTACCTCTTTTTAAAGAGATCACTAAAACCAAAATACATATTTAAAAAGGATTGACGATCGTGACCTTTTAATAGATATTAATGAATACCAAATTAAAAGTTAAATCTAATGACCACCAATGTACGTCTATGGTTAAGGGTTCACTGAAAACCAAAATACATGTAATAAAAAATATAGACTAGAAAGACCTCATAAATAGATAAAAATAAATACCAAATTAAAAGTTAAATATGAATGACTAACAACGTACATCTTATTAAAGAGATCACTAAAGACCCAAATCCATGTTTAAAAAAACATAGACTAACAAGACCTATTAATAGGTATAAATAAAAACCAAAGAAAACGTTAATATTAATGACCAACAACGTACCCCTTTTTAAAGAGATCACTAAAAACCAAAATAGATGTTTAAAAAAACAGAGACAAGAAAGACCTATTAATAGGTTTAAATAAACACCAAGGAAAAAGTTAAATATTAATGACCAACAACGTACCTCTTTTTAAAGAGATCACTGAAAACCAAAATACATGTTAAAAAAACATAGACAAGAAAGACCTATTAGTAGGTATAAATAAATACCAAAGTAAAAGTTAAAAACTAATGACCAACAACGTACCTATTTGTAAAGAGATCACTAAAAACCAAAATACATGTTTAAAAAAACAGAGACAAGAAAGACCTATTAATATGTTTAAATAAACACCAAGGAAAAAGTTAAATATTAATGACCAACAACGTACCTCTTTTTAAAGAGATCACTGAAAACCAAAATACATGTTAAAAAAACATAAACAAGAAAGACCTATTAATAGGTATAAATAAATACCAAAGTAAAAGTTAAAAACTAATGACCAACAACGTACCTATTTGTAAAGAGATCATTAAAAACCAAAATACATGTTTAAAAAAAACAGAGACAAGAAAGACCTACTAATAGGTTTAAATAAACACCAAGGAAAAAGTTAAATATTAATGACCAACAACGTACCTCTTTTTAAAGAGATCACTGAAAACCCAAATCCATGTTTAAAAAAACATAGACTTACAAGACCTATTAATAGGTATAAATAAATACCAAAGTAAAAATTAAAAACTAATGACCAACAACGTACCTATTTGTAAAGAGATCACTAAAAACCAAAATACATGTTTAAAAAAACAGAGACAAGAAAGACCTATTAATAGGTTTAAATAAAACCCAAGGAAAAAGTTAAATATTAATGACCAAAAACGTACCTCTTTTTAAAGAGATCACTGAAAACCAAAATACATATTAAAAAAACATAGACAAGAAAGACCTATTAATAGGTATAAATAAATACCAAAGTAAAAGTTAAAAACTAATGACCAACAACGTACATATTTGTAAAGAGATCACTAAAAACCAAAATCTATCTTTAAAAAAACAATATTAATGAACAACAACGTACCTCTTTTTAAAGAGATCACTAAAAACCAAAATACATATTTAAAAAGGATAGACGAGAATGGCCTAGTAATATATATTAATGAATACCAAATTAAAAGTTAAATCTAATGACCACCAATGTACGTCTATGGTTAAGGGTTCAATGAAAACCAAAATACATGTTATAAAAAATATAGACTAGAAAGACCTCATAAATAGATAAAAATAAATACCAAATTAAAAGTTAAATATGAATGACTTACAACGTACATCTTATTAAAGAGATCACTAAAGACCCAAATCCATGTTTAAAAAAACATAGACTTACAAGACCTATTAATAGGTATAAATAAAAACCAAAGAAAAAGTTAAATATTAATGATCAACAACGTACCCCTTTTTAAAGAGATCACTAAAAACCAAAATAGATGTTTAAAAAAACAGAGACAAGAAAGACCTATTAATAGGTTTAAATAAACACCAAGGAAAAAGTTAAATATTAATGACCAACAACGTACCTCTTTTTAAAGAGATCACTGAAAACCAAAATACATGTTAAAAAAACATAGACATGAAAGACCTATTAATAGGTATAAATAAATACCAAAGTAAAAGTTAAAAACTAATGACCAACAACGTACCTATTTGTAAAGAGATCACTAAAACCAAAATCTATCTTTAAAAAAACAATATTAATGAACAACAACGTACCTCTTTTTAAAGAGATCACTAAAAACCAAAATACATATTTAAAAAGGATTGACCAGAATGACCTATTAATAGATATTAATGAATACCAAATTAAAAGTTAAATCTAATGACCACCAATGTACGTCTATGGTTAAGGGTTTACTGAAAACCAAAATACATGTTATAAAAAATATAGACTAGAAAGACCTCATAAATAGATAAAAATAGATACCAAATTAAAAGTTAAATATGAATGACTTACAACGTACATATTATTAAAGAGATCACTAAAGACCCAAATCCATGTTTAAAAAAACATAGACTAACAAGACCTATTAATAGGTATAAATAAAAACCAAAGAAAAAGTTAAATATTAATGACCAACAACGTACCTCTTTTTAAAGAGATCACTGAAAACCAAAATACATGTTAAAAAAACAGAGACAAGAAAGACCTATTAATAGGTTTAAATAAACACCAAGGAAAAAGTTAAATATTAATGACCAACAACGTACCAATTTTTAAAGAGATCACTGAAAACCAAAATATATGTTAAAAAAACAGAGACAAGAAAGACCTATTAATAGGTTTTAATAAACACCAAGGAAAAAGTTAAATATTAATGACCAACAACGTACCTCTTTTTAAAGAGATCACTGAAAACCAAAATACATGTTAAAAAAACAGACAAGAAAGACCTATTAATAGGTATAAATAAATACCAAAGTCAAAGTTAAAAACTAATGACCAACAACGTACCTATTTGTAAAGAGATCACTAAAACCAAAATCTATCTTTAAAAAAACAATATTAATGAACAACAACGTACCTCTTTTTAAAGAGATCACTGAAAACCAAATACATGTTGAAAAAACATAGACAAGAAAGACCTATTAATAGGTATAAATAAATACCAAAGTAAAAGTTAAAAACTAATGACCAACAACGTACCTATTTGTAAAGAGATCACTAAAAACCAAAATCTATCTTTAAAAAACAATATTAATGAACAACAACGTACCTCTTTTTAAAGAGATCACTAAAACCAAAATACATATTTAAAAAGGATTGACGAGAATGACCTTTTAATAGATATTAATGAATACCAAATTAAAAGTTAAATCTAATGACCACAAATGTACGTCTATGGTTAAGGGTTCACTGAAAACCAAAATACATGTTATAAAAAATATAGACTAGAAAGACCTCATAAATAGATAAAAATAATTACCAAATTAAAAGTTAAATATGAATGACTAACAACGTACATCTTATTAAAGAGATCACTAAAGACCCAAATCCATGTTTAAAAAACATAGACTAACAAGACCTATTAATAGGTATAAATAAAAACCAAAGAAAAAGTTAAATAATAATGACCAACAACGTACCCCTTTTTAAAGAGATCACTAAAAACCAAAATACATGTTTAAAAAAACAGACAAGAAAGACCTATTAATAGGTTTAAATAAACACCAAGGAAAAGGTTAAATATTTATGACCAACAACGTACCTCTTTTTAAAGAGATCACTGAAAACCAAAATACATGTTAAAAAAACATAGACAAGAAAGACCTATTAATAGGTTTAAATAAACACCAAGGAAAAAGTTAAATATTAATGACCAACAACGTACCTCTTTTTAAAGAGTTCACTGAAAACCAAAATACATGTTAAAAAAACAGAGACAAGAAAGACCTATTAATAGGTTTAAATAAACACCAAGGAAAAGGTTAAATATTAATGACCAACAACGTACCTCTTTTTAAAGAGAGCACTGAAAACCAAAATACATGTTAAAAAAACAGAGACAAGAAACACCTATTAATAGGTTTAAATAAACACCAAGGAAAAAGTTAAATATTAATGACCAACAACGTACCTCTTTTTAAAGAGATCACTGAAAACCAAAATACATGTTAAAAAAACAGAGACAAGAAAGACCTATTAATAGGTTTAAATAAACACCAAGGAAAAAGTTAAATATTAATGACCAACAACGTACCAATTTTTAAAGAGATCACTGAAAACCAAAATACATGTTAAAGAAACAGAGACAAGAAAGACCTATTAATAGGTTTAAATAAACGCCAAGGAAAAAGTTAAATATTAATGACCAACAACGTACCTCTTTTTAAAGAGAACACTGAAAACCAAAATACATGTTAAAAAAACAGACAAGAAAGACCTATTAATAGGTATAAATAAATACCAAAGTCAAAGTTAAAAACTAATGACCAACAACGTACCTATTTGTAAAGAGATCACTAAAACCAAAATCTATCTTTAAAAAAACAATATTAATGAACAACAACGTACCTCTTTTTAAAGAGATCACTAAAAACCAAAATACATATTTAAAAAGGATTGACCAGAATGACCTATTAATAGATATTAATGAATACCAAATTAAAAGTTAAATCTAATGACCACCAATGTACGTCTATGGTTAAGGGTTCACTGAAAACCAAAATACATGTTATAAAAAATATAGACTAGAAAGACCTCATAAATAGATAAAAATAAATGCCAAATTAAAAGTTAAATATGAATGACTAACAACGTACATCTTATTAAAGAGATCACTAAAGACCCAAATCCATGTTTAAAAAAACATAGACTAACAAGTCCTATTAATAGGTATAAATAAAAACCAAAGAAAAAGTTAAATATTAATGACCAACAACGTTCCCCTTTTTAAAGAGATCACTAAAAACCAAAATACATGTTAAAAAAAACAGAGACAAAAAAGACCTATTAATAGGTTTAAATAAACACCAAGGAAAAAGTTAAATATTAATGACCAACAACGTACCTCTTTTTAAAGAGATCACTGAAAACCAAAATACATGTTAAAAAAACATAGACAAGAAAGACCTATTAATAGGTATAAATAAATACCAAAGTAAAAGTTAAAAACTAATGACCAACAACGTACCTATTTGTAAAGAGATCACTAAAAACCAAAATCTATCTTAAAAAAAACCAATATTAATGAACAACAACGTACCTCTTTTTAAAGAGATCACTAAAAACCAAAATACATATTTAAAAAGGATTGACGAGAATGACCTATTAATAGATATTAATGAATACCAAATTAAAAGTTAAATCTAATGACCACCAATGTACGTCTATGGTTAAGGGTTCACTGAAAACCAAAATACATGTTATAAAAATAATGACTAGAAAGACCTCATAAATAGATAAAAATAAATACCAAATTAAAAGTTAAATATGAATGACTAACAACGTACATCTTATTGAAGAGATCACTAAAGACCCAAATCCATGTTTAAACAACATAGACTAACAAGACCTATTGATTAATAGGTATAAATAAAAACCAAACAAAAAGTTAAATATTAATGACCAACAACGTACCCCTTTTTAAAGAGATCACTAAAAACCAAAATACATGTTTAGAAAAACAGAGACAAGAAAGACCTATTAATAGGTTTCAATATACACCAAAGAAAAAGTTAAATATTAATGACCAACAACGTACCTCTTTTTAAAGAGATCACTGAAAACCAAAATACATGTTAAAAAAACATAGACAAGAAAGACCTATTAATAAGTTTAAATAAGCACCAAGGAAAAGGTTAAATATTAATGACCAACAACGTACCTCTTTTAAAAGAGATCACTGAAAACCAAAATACATGTTAAAAAGACATAGACAAGAAAGACCTATTAATAGGTATAAATAAATACCAAAGTTAAAGTTAAAAACTAATGACCAACAACGTACCTATTTGTAAAGAGATCACTAAAAACCAAAATACAAGTTTTAAAAAAACAGAGACAAGAAAGACCTATTATTAGGTTTAAATAAACACCAAGGAAAAAGTTAAATATTAATGACCAACAACGTACCTCTTTTTAAAGAGATCACTGAAAACCAAAATACATGTTAAGAAAACATAGACAAGAAAGACCTATTAGTAGGTATAAATAAATACCAAAGTAAAAGTTAAAAACTAATGACCAACAACGTACCTATTTGTAAAGAGATCACTAAAAACCAAAATCTATCTTTAAAAAAACAATATTAATGAACAACAACGTACCTCTTTTTAAAGAAATCACTAAAAACCAAAATACATATTTATAAAGGATTGACGAGAATGACCTATTAAAAGATATTAATGAATACCAAATTGAAAGTTAAATCTAATGACCACCAATGTACGTCTATGGTAAAGGATCACTGAAAACCAAAATACATGTTATAAAAAATATAGACTAGAAAGACCTCATAAATAGATAAAAATAAATACCAAATTAAAAGTTAAATATGAATGACTAACAACGTAAATCTTATTAAAGAGATCACTAAAGACCCAAATCCATGTTTAAAAAAACATAGACTAACAAGACCTATTAATAGGTATAAATAAAAACCAAAGAAAAAGTTAAATATTAATCACCAACAACGTACCCCTTTTTAAAAAGATCACTAAAAACCAAAATTGATGTTTAAAAAAACAGAGACAAGAAAGACCTATTAATAGGTTTAAATAAACACCAAGGAAAAAGTTAAATATTAATGACCAACAACGTACCTCTTTTTAAAGAGATCACTGAAAACCAAAATACATGTTGAAAAAACATAGACAAGAAAGACCTATTAATAGGTATAAATAAATACCAAAGTAAAAGTTAAAAACTAATGACCAACAACGTACCTATTTGTAAAGAGATCACTAAAAACCAAAATCTATCTTTAAAAAAACAATATTAATGAACAACAACGTACCTCTTTTTAAAGTGATCACTAAAAACCAAAATACATATTTAAAAAGGATTGACGAGAATGACCTATTAATAGATATTAATGAATACCAAATTAAAAGTTAAATCTAATGACCACCAATGTACGTCTATGGTTAAGGGTTCACTGAAAACCAAAATACATGTTATAAAAAATATAGACTAAAAAGACCTCATAAATAGATAAAAATAAATACCAAATTAAAAGTTAAATATGAATGACTAACAACGTACATCTTATTAAAGAGATCACTAAAGACCCAAATCCATGTTTAGAAAAACATAGACTAACAAGACCTATTAATAGGTATAAATAAAAACCAAAGAAAAAGTTATATATTAATCACCAACAACGTACCCCTTTTTAAAAAGATCACTAAAAACCAAAATTCATGTTTAAAAAAACAGAGACAAGAAAGACCTATTAATAGGTTTAAATAAACACCAAGGAAAAAGTTAAATATTAATGACCAACAACGTACCTCTTTTTAAAGAGATCACTGAAAACCAAAATACATGTTGAAAAAACATAGACAAGAAAGACCTATTAATAGGTATAAATAAATACCAAAGTAAAAGTTAAAAACTAATGACCAACAACGTACCTATTTGTAAAGAGATCACTAAAAACCAAAATCTATCTTTAAAAAAACAATATTAATGAACAACAACGTACCTCTTTTTAAAGAGATCACTAAAAACCAAAATACATATTTAAAAAGGATTGACGAGAATGACCTATTAATAGATATTAATGAATACCAAATTAAAAGTTAAATCTAATGACCACCAATGTACGTCTATGGTTAAGGGTTCACTGAAAACCAAAATACATGTTATAAAAAATATAGACTAGAAAGACCTCATAAATAGATAAAAATAAATACCAAATTAAAAGTTAATTATGAATGACTAACAACGTACATCTTATTAAAGAGATCACTAAAGACCCAAATCCATGTTTAAAAAACATAGACTAATAAGACCTATTAATAGGTTTACATAAACACCAAGGAAAAAGTTAAATATTAATGACCAACAACGTACCTCTTTTTAAAGAGATCACTGAAAACCAAAATACATGTTAAAAAAACATAGACAAGAAAGACCTATTAATAGGTATAAATAAATACCAAAGTAAAAGTTAAAAACTAATAACCAACAACGTACCTATTTGTAAAGAGATCACTAAAAACCAAAATCTATCTTTAAAAAAACAATATTAATGAACAACAACGTACCTCTTTTTAAAGAGATCACTAAAAACCAAAATACATATTTAAAAAGGATTGACGAGAATGACCTATTAATAGATATTAATGAATACCAAATTAAAAGTTAAATCTAATGACCACCAATGTACGTCTATGGTTAAGGGTTCACTGAAAACCAAAATACATGTTATAAAAAATATAGACTAGAAAGACCTCATAAATAGATAAAAATAAATACCAAATTAAAAGTTAAATATGAATGACTAACAACGTACATCTTATTAAAGAGATCACTAAAGACCCAAATCCATGTTTAAAAAAACATAGACTAACAAGACCTATTAATAGGTATAAATAAAACCAAAGAAAAAGTTAAATATTAATGACCAACAACGTACCCCTTTTTAAAAAGATCACTAAAAACCAAAATTCATGTTTAAAAAAACAGAGACAAGAAAGACCTATTAATAGGTTTAAATAAACACCAAGGAAAAAGTTAAATATTAATGACCAACAACGTACCTCTTTTTAAAGAGATCACTGAAAACCAAAATACATGTTGAAAAAACATAGACAAGAAAGACCTATTAATAGGTATAAATAAATACCGAAGTAAAAGTTAAAAACTAATGACCAACAACGTACCTATTTGTAAAGAGATCACTAAAAACCAAAATCTATCTTTAAAAAAACAATATTAATGAACAACAACGTACCTCTTTTTAAAGAGATCACTAAAAACCAAAATACATATATAAAAAGGATTGACGAGAATGACCTATTAATAGATATTAATGAATACCAAATTAAAAGTTAAATCTAATGACCACCAATGTACGTCTATGGTTAAGGGTTTACTGAAAACCAAAATACATGTTATAAAAAATATAGACTAGAAAGACCTCATAAATAGATAAAAATAAATACCAAATTAAAAGTTAAATATGAATGACTAACAACGTACATCTTATTAAAGAGATCACTAAAGACCCAAATCCATGTTTAAAAAAACATAGACTAACAAGACCTATTAATAGGTATAAATAAAAACCAAAGAAAAAGTTAAATATTAATGACCAACAACGTACCCCTTTTTAAAGAGATCACTAAAAACCAAAATACATGTTTAAAAAAAACAGAGACAAGAAAGACCTATTAATAGGTTTAAATAAACACCAAGGAAAAAGTTAAATATTAATGACCAACAACGTACCTCTTTTTAAAGAGATCACTGAAAACCAAAATACATGTTGAAAAAACATAGACAAGAAAGACCTATTAATAGGTATAAATAAATACCAAAGTAAAAGTTAAAAACTAATGACCAACAACGTACCTATTTGTAAAGAGATCACTAAAAACCAAAATCTATCTTTAAAAAACAATATTAATGAACAACAACGTACCTCTTTTTAAAGAGATCACTAAAAACCAAAATACATATTTAAAAAGGATTGACGAGAATGACCTATTAATAGATATTAATGAATACCAAATTAAAAGTTAAATCTAATGACCACCAATGTACGTCTATGGTTAAGGGTTCACTGAAAACCAAAATACATGTTATAAAAATTATAGACTAGAAAGACCTCATAAATAGATAAAAATAAATACCAAATTAAAAGTTAAATATGAATGACTAACAACGTACATCTTATTAAAGAGATCACTAAAGACCCAAATCCATGTTTAAAAAACATAGACTAACAAGACCTATTAATAGGTATAAATAAAAACCAAAGAAAAAGTTAAATATTAATGACCAACAACGTACCTCTTTTTAAAAAGATCACTAAAAACCAAAATTCATGTTTAAAAAAACAGAGACAAGAAAGACCTATTAATAGGTTTAAATAAACACCAAGGAAAAAGTTAAATATTAATGACCAACAACGTACCTCTTTTTAAAGAGATCACTGAAAACCAAAATACATGTTGAAAAAACATAGACAAGAAAGACCTATTAATAGGTATAAATAAATACCAAAGTAAAAGTTAAAAACTAATGACCAACAACGTACCTATTTGTAAAGAGATCACTAAAAACCAAAATCTATCTTTAAAAAAACAATATTAATGAACAACAACGTACCTCTTTTTAAAGAGATCACTAAAAACCAAAATACATATTTAAAAAGGATTGACGAGAATGACCTATTAATAGATATTAATGAATACCAAATTAAAAGTTAAATCTAATGACCACCAATGTACGTCTATGGTTAAGGGTTCACTGAAAACCAAAATACATGTTATAAAAAATATAGACTAGAAAGACCTCATAAATAGATAAAAATAAATACCAAATTAAAAGTTAATTATGAATGACTAACAACGTACATCTTATTAAAGAGATCACTAAAGACCCAAATCCATGTTTAAAAAACATAGACTAATAAGACCTATTAATAGGTTTACATAAACACCAAGGAAAAAGTTAAATATTAATGACCAACAACGTACCTCTTTTTAAAGAGATCACTGAAAACCAAAATACATGTTAAAAAAACATAGACAAGAAAGACCTGTTAATAGGTATAAATAAATACCAAAGTAAAAGTTAAAAACTAATGACCAACAACGTACCTATTTGTAAAGAGATCACTAAAAACCAAAATCTATCTTTAAAAAAACAATATTAATGAACAACAACGTACCTCTTTTTAAAGAGATCACTAAAAACCAAAATACATATTTAAAAAGGATTGACGAGAATGACCTATTAATAGATATTAATGAATACCAAATTAAAAGTTAAATCTAATGACCACCAATGTACGTCTATGGTTAAGGGTTCACTGAAAACCAAAATACATGTTATAAAAAATATAGACTAGAAAGACCTCATAAATAGATAAAAATAAATACCAAATTAAAAGTTAAATATGAATGACTAACAACGTACATCTTATTAAAGAGATCACTAAAGACCCAAATCCATGTTTAAAAAAACATAGACTAACAAGACCTATTAATAGGTATAAATAAAAACCAAAGAAAAAGTTAAATATTAATGACCAACAACGTACCCCTTTTTAAAGAGATCACTAAAAACCAAAATACATGTTTAAAAAAACAGAGACAAGAAAGACCTATTAATAGGTTTAAATAAACACCAAGGAAAAAGTTAAATATTAATGACCAACAACGTACCTCTTTTTAAAGAGATCACTGAAAACCAAAATACATGTTAAAAAAACATAGACAAGAAAGACCTATTAATAGGTTTAAATAAACACCAAGGAAAAAGTTAAATATTAATGACCAACAACGTACCTCTTTTTAAAGAGATCACTGAAAACCAAAATACATGTTGAAAAAACATAGACAAGAAAGACCTATTAATAGGTATAAATAAATACCGAAGTAAAAGTTAAAAACTAATGACCAACAACGTACCTATTTGTAAAGAGATCACTAAAAACCAAAATCTATCTTTAAAAAAACAATATTAATGAACAACAACGTACCTCTTTTTAAAGAGATCACTAAAAACCAAAATACATATATAAAAAGGATTGACGAGAATGACCTATTAATAGATATTAATGAATACCAAATTAAAAGTTAAATCTAATGACCACCAATGTACGTCTATGGTTAAGGGTTTACTGAAAACCAAAATACATGTTATAAAAAATATAGACTAGAAAGACCTCATAAATAGATAAAAATAAATAGCAAATTAAAAGTTAAATATGAATGACTAACAACGTACATCTTATTAAAGAGATCACTAAAGACCCAAATCCATGTTTAAAAAAACATAGACTAACAAGACCTATTAATAGGTATAAATAAAAACCAAAGAAAAAGTTAAATATTAATGACCAACAACGTACCCCTTTTTAAAGAGATCACTAAAAACCAAAATACATGTTTAAAAATACAGAGACAAGAAAGACCTATTAATAGGTTTAAATAAACACCAAGGAAAAAGTTAAATATTAATGACCAACAACGTACCTCTTTTTAAAGAGATCACTGAAAACCAAAATACATGTTAAAAAAACATAGACAAGAAAGACCTATTAATAGGTATAAATAAATACCAAAGTAAAAGTTAAAAACTAATGACCAACAACGTACCTATTTGTAAAGAGATCACTAAAAACCAAAATCTATCTTTAAAAAAACAATATTAATGAACAACAACGTACCTCTTTTTAATGAGATCACTAAAAACCAAAATACATATTTAAAAAGGATTGACGAGAATGACCTATTAATAGATATTAATGAATACCAAATTAAAAGTTAAATCTAATGACCACAAATGTACGTCTATGGTTAAGGGTTCACTGAAAACCAAAATACATGTTAAAAAAATATAGACTAGAAAGACCTCATAAATAGATAAAAATAAATACCAAATTAAAAGTTAAATATGAATGACTAACAACGTACATCTTATTAAAGAGATCACTAAAGACCCAAATCCATGTTTAAAAAAACATAGACTAACAAGACCTATTAATAGGTATAAATAAAAACCAAAGAAAAAGTTAAATATTAATGACCAACAACGTACCCCTTTTTAAAGAGATCACTAAAAACCAAAATACATGTTGAAAAAACATAGACAAGAAAGACCTATTAATAGGTATAAATAAATACCAAAGTAAAAGTTAAAAACTAATGACCAACAACGTACCTATTTGTAAAGAGATCACTAAAAACCAAAATCTATCTTTAAAAAACAATATTAATGAACAACAACGTACCTCTTTTTAAAGAGATCACTAAAAACCAAAATACATATTTAAAAAGGATTGACGAGAATGACCTATTAATAGATATTAATGAATACCAAATTAAAAGTTAAATCTAATGACCACCAATGTACGTCTATGGTTAAGGGTTCACTGAAAACCAAAATACATGTTATAAAAATTATAGACTAGAAAGACCTCATAAATAGATAAAAATAAATACCAAATTAAAAGTTAAATATGAATGACTAACAACGTACATCTTATTAAAGAGATCACTAAAGACCCAAATCCATGTTTAAAAAACATAGACTAACAAGACCTATTAATAGGTATAAATAAAAACCAAAGAAAAAGTTAAATATTAATGACCAACAACGTACCCCTTTTTAAAAAGATCACTAAAAACCAAAATTCATGTTTAAAAAAACAGAGACAAGAAAGACCTATTAATAGGTTTAAATAAACACCAAGGAAAAAGTTAAATATTAATGACCAACAACGTACCTCTTTTTAAAGAGATCACTGAAAATCAAAATACATGTTGAAAAAACATAGACAAGAAAGACCTTTTAATAGGTATAAATAAATACCGAAGTAAAAGTTAAAAACTAATGACCAACAACGTACCTATTTGTAAAGAGATCACTAAAAACCAAAATCTATCTTTAAAAAAACAATATTAATGAACAACAACGTACCTCTTTTTAAAGAGATCACTAAAAACCAAAATACATATATAAAAAGGATTGACGAGAATGACCTATTAATAGATATTAATGAATACCAAATTAAAAGTTAAATCTAATGACCACCAATGTACGTCTATGGTTAAGGGTTCACTGAAAACCAAAATACATGTTATAAAAAATATAGACTAGAAAGACCTCATAAATAGATAAAAATAAATACCAAATTAAAAGTTAAATATGAATGACTAACAACGTACATCTTATTAAGGAGATCACTAAAGACCCAAATCCATGTTTAAAAAAACATAGACTAACAAGACCTATTTATAGGTATAAATAAAAACCAAAGAAAAAGTTAAATATTAATGACCAACAACGTACCCCTTTTTAAAGAGATCACTAAAAACCAAAATACATGTTTAAAAAAACAGAGACAAGAAGGTCAGACCTATTAATAGGTTTAAATAAACACCAAGGAAAAAGTTAAATATTAATGACCAACAACGTACCTCTTTTTAAAGAGATCACTGAAAACCAAAATACATGTTGAAAAAACATAGACAAGAAAGACCTATTAATAGGTATAAATAAATACCAAAGTAAAAGTTAAAAACTAATGACCAACAACGTACCTATTTGTAAAGAGATCACTAAAAACCAAAATCTATCTTTAAAAAACAATATTAATGAACAACAACGTACCTCTTTTTAAAGAGATCACTAAAAACCAAAATACATATTTAAAAATGATTGACGAGAATGACCTATTAATAGATATTAATGAATACCAAATTAAAAGTTAAATCTAATGACCACCAATGTACGTCTATGGTTAAGGGTTCACTGAAAACCAAAATACATGTTATAAAAATTATAGACTAGAAAGACCTCATAAATAGATAAAAATAAATACCAAATTAAAAGTTAAATATGAATGACTAACAACGTACATCTTATTAAAGAGATCACTAAAGACCCAAATCCATGTTTAAAAAAACATAGACTAACAAGACCTATTAATAGGTATAAATAAAAACCAAAGAAAAAGTTAAATATTAATGACCAACAACGTACCCCTTTTTAAAGAGATCACTAACAACCAAAATACATGTTTAAAAAAACAGAGACAAGAAAGAACTATTAATAGGTTTAAATAAACACCAAGGAAAAAGTTAAATATTAATGACCAACAACGTACCTCTTTTTAAAGAGATCACTGAAAACCAAAATACATGTTGAAAAAACATAGACAAGAAAGACCTATTAATAGGTATAAATCAATACCAAAGTAAAAGTTAAAAACTAATGACCAACAACGTACGTATTTGTAAAGAGATCACTAAAAACCAAAATCTATCTTTAAAAAAACAATATTAATGAACAACAACGTACCTCTTTTTTAAGAGATCACTAAAAACCAAAATACATATTTAAAAAGGATTGACGAGAATGACCTATTAATAGATAATGAATACCAAATTAAAAGTTAAATCTAATGACCACCAATGTACGTCTATGGTTAAGGGTTCACTGAAAACCAAAATACATGTTATAAAAATTATAAACTAGAAAGACCTCATAAATAGATAAAAATAAATACCAAATTAAAAGTTAAATATGAATGACTAACAACGTACATCTTATTAAAGAGATCACTAAAGACCCAAATCCATCTTTAAAAAAACATAGACTAACAAGACCTATTAATAGGTATAAATAAAAACCAAAGAAAAAGTTAAATATTAATGACCAACAACGTACCCCTTTTTAAAGAGATCACTAAAAACGAAAATACATGTTTAAAAAAACAGAGACAAGAAGGTCAGACCTATTAATAGGTTTAAATAAACACCAAGGAAAAAGTTAAATATTAATGACCAACAACGTACCTCTTTTTAAAGAGATCACTGAAAACCAAAATACATGTTGAAAAAACATAGACAAGAAAGACCTATTAATAGGTATAAATAAATACCAAAGTAAAAGTTAAAAACTAATGACCAACAACGTACCTATTTGTAAAGAGAGCACTAAAAACCAAAATCTATCTTTAAAAAACAATATTAATGAACAACAACGTACCTCTTTTTAAAGAGATCACTAAAAACCAAAATACATATTTAAAAAGGATTGACGAGAATGACCTATTAATAGATATTAATGAATACCAAATTAAAAGTTAAATCTAATGACCACCAATGTACGTCTATGGTTAAGGGTTCACTGAAAACCAAAATACATGTTATAAAAATTATAAACTAGAAAGACCTCATAAATAGATAAAAATAAATACCAAATTAAAAGTTAAATATGAATGACTAACAACGTACATCTTATTAAAGAGATCACTAAAGACCCAAATCCATCTTTAAAAAAACATAGACTAACAAGACCTATTAATAGGTATCAATAAAAACCAAAGAAAAAGTTAAATATTAATGACCAACAACGTACCCCTTTTTAAAGAGATCACTAAAAACCAAAATACATGTTTAAAAAAACAGAGACAAGAAGGTCAGACCTATTAATAGGTTTAAATAAACACCAAGGAAAAAGTTAAATATTAATGACCAACAACGTACCTCTTTTTAAAGAGATCACTGAAAACCAAAATACATGTTAAAAAAACATAGACAAGAAAGACCTATTAATAGGTATAAATGAATACCAAAGTAAAAGTTAAAAACTAATGACCAACAACGTACCTATTTGTAAAGAGATCACTAAAAACCAAAATCTATCTTTAAAAAACAATATTAATGAACAACAACGTACCTCTTTTTAAAGAGATCACTAAAAACCAAAATACATATTTAAAAAGGATTGACGAGAATGACCTATTAATAGATATTAATGAATACCAAATTAAAAGTTAAATCTAATGACCACCAATGTACGTCTATGGTTAAGGGTTCACTGAAAACCAAAATACCTGTTATTAAAAATAAAGACTAGAAAGACCTCATAAACAGATAAAAATAAATACCAAATTAAAAGTTAAATATGAATGACTAACAACGTACCCCTTTTTAAAGAGATCACTGAAAACCAAAATACATGTTAAAAAAACATAGACAAGAAAGACCTATTAATAGGTTTAAATAAACACCAAGGAAAAAGTTAAATATTAATGACCAACAACGTACCTCTTTTTAAAGAGATCACTGAAAACCAAAATACATGTTAAAAAAACATAGACAAGAAAGACCTATTAATAGGTTTAAATATACACCAAGGAAAAAGTTAAATATTAATGACCAACAACGTACCTCTTATTAAAGAGATCACTGAAAACCAAAATACATGTTGAAAAAACATAGACAAGAAAGACCTATTAATAGGTATAAATAAATACCAAAGTAAAAGTTAAAAACTAATGACCAGCAACGTACCTATTTGTAAAGAGATCACTACAAACCAAAATCTATCTTTAAAAAAACCAATATTAATGAACAACAACGTACCTCTTTTTAAAGAGATCACTAAAAACTAAAATACATATTTAAAAAGGAGTGACGAGAATGACCTATTAATAGATATTAATGAATACCAAATTAAAAGTTAAATCTAATGACCATTAATGTACGTCTATGGTTAAGGGTTCACTGAAAACCAAAATACATGTTATAAAAAAAATAGACTAGAAAGACCTCATAAATAGATAAAAATAAATACCAAATTAAAAGTTAAATATGAATGACTAACAACGTACATCTTATTAAAGAGATCACTAAAGACCCAAATCCATGTTTAAAAAAACATAGACTAACAAGACCTATTAACAGGTATAAATAAAAACCAAAGAAAAAGTTAAATATTAATGACCAACAACGTACCCCTTTTTAAAGAGATCACTAAAAACCAAAATACATGTTTAGAAAAACAGAGACAAGAAAGACCTATTAATAGCTTTAAATAAACACCAAGGAAAAAGTTGAATATTAATGACCAACAACGTACCTCTTTTTAAAGACATCACTGAAAACCAAAATACATGTTAAAAAAACATAGACAAGAAAGACCTATTAATAGGTATAAATAAATACCAAAGTAAAAGTTAAAAACTAATGACCAACAACGTACCTATTTGTAAAGAGATCACTAAAACCAAAATCTATCTTTAAAAAAACAATATTAATGAACAACAACGTACCTCTTTTTAAAGAGATCACTAAAAACCAAAATACATTTTTAAAAAGGATTGACGAGAATGACCTATTAATAGATATTAATGAATACCAAATTAAAAGTTAAATCTAATGACCACCAATGTACGTCTATGGTTAAGGGTTCACTGAAAACCAAAATACATGTTATAAAAAATATAGACTAGAAAGACCTCATAAATAGATAAAAATAAATACCAAATTAAAAGTTAAATATGAATGACTTACAACGTACATCTTATTAAAGAGATCACTAAAGACCCAAATCCATGTTTAAAAAAACATAGACTAACAAAACCTATTAATAGGTATAAATAAAAACCAAAGAAAAAGTTAAATATTAATGACCAACAACGTACCCCTTTTTAAGGAGATCACTAAAAACCAAAATACATGTTTAAAGAAACAGAGACAAGAAAGACCTATTAATAGGTTTAAATAAACACCAAGGAATATTAATGACCAACAACGTACCTTTTATTAAAGAGATCACTGAAAACCAAAATACATGTTGAAAAAACATAGACAAGAAAGATCTAATAATAGGTATAAATAAATACCAAAGTAAAAGTAAAAAACTAATGACCAACAACGTACCTATTTGCAAAGAGATCACTAAAAACCAAAATCTATCTTTAAAAAAACAATATTAATGACCAACACGTACCTCTTTTTAAAGAGATCACTGAAAACCAAAATACATGTTAAAAAAACATAGACAAGAAAGACCTATTAATAGGTATAAATAAAAACCAAAGAAAAAGTTAAATATTAATGACCAACAACGTACCCCTTTTTAAAGAGATCACTAAAAACAAAAATACATGTTGAAAAAACATAGACAAGAAAGACCTAATAATAGGTATAAATAAATACCAAAGTAAAAGTTAAAAACTAATGACCAACAACGTACCTATTTGTAAAGAGATCACTAAAAACCAAAATCTATCTTTAAAAAAACAATATTAATTGACGAGAATGACCTATTAATAGATATTAATGAATACCAAATTAAAAGTTAAATCTAATGACCACCAATGTACGTCTATGGTTAAGGGTTCACTGAAAACCAAAATACATGTTATAAAAAATATAGACTAGAAAGACCTCATCAATAGATAAAAAATAAATACCAAATTAAAAGTTAAATATGAATGACTAACAACGTACATCTTATTAAAGAGATCACTAAAGACCCAAATCCATGTTTAAAAAACAGACTAACAAGACCTATTAATAGGTATAAATAAAAACCAAAGAAAAAGTTAAATATTAATGACCAACAACGTACCCCTTTTTAAAGAGATCACTAAAAACCAAAATACATGTTTAAAAAAAACAGAGACAAGAAAGACCTATTAATAGGTTTAAATAAACACCAAGGAATATTAATGACCAACAACGTACCTCTTATTGAAGAGATCACTGAAAACCAAAATACATGTTGAAAAAACATAGACAAGAAAGATCTAATAATAGGTATAAATAAATACCAAAGTAAAAGTAAAAAACTAATGACCAACAACGTACCTATTTGCAAAGAGATCACTAAAAACCAAAATCTATCTTTAAAAAAACAATATCAATGAACAACAACGTACCTCTTTTTAAAGAGATCACTAAAAACCAAAATACATATTTAAAAAGGATTGACGAGAATGACCTATTAATAGGTATCAATTAATACCAAAGTAAAAGTTAAAAACTAATGACCAACAACGTACCTATTTGTAAAGAGATAACTAAAAACCAAAATCTATCTTTAAAAAAACAATATTAATTGACGAGAATGACCTATTAATAGATATTAATGAATACCAAATTAAAAGTTAAATCTAATGACCATTAATGTACGTCTATGGTTAAGGGTTCACTTAAACCAAAATACATGTTATAAAATAAATAGACTAGAAAGACCTCATAAATAGATAAAAATAAATACCAAATTAAAAGTTAAATATGAATGACTAACAACGTACATCTTATTAAAGAGATCACTAAAGACCCAAATCCATGTTTAAAAAAACATAGACTAACAAGACCTATTAATAGGTATAAATAAAAACCAAAGAAAAAGTTAAATATTAATGACCAACAACGTACCCCTTTTTAAAGAGATCACTAAAAACCAAAATACATGTTTAGAAAAACAGAGACAAGAAAGACCTATTAATAGCTTTAAATAAACACCAAGGAAAAAGTTAAATATAAATGACCAACAACGTACCTCTTTTTAAAGAGATCACTGAAAACCAAAATACATGTTAAAAAAACATAGACAAGAAAGACCTATTAATAGGTATAAATAAATACCAAAGTAAAAGTTAAAAACTAATGACCAACAACGTACCTATTTGTAAAGAGATCACTAAAAACCAAAATCTATCTTTAAAAAAACAATATTAATGAACAACAACGTACCTCTTTTTAAAGAGATCACTAAAAACCAAAATACATATTTAAAAAGGATTGACGAGAATGGCCTATTAAGAGATATTAATGAATACCAAATTAAAAGTTAAATCTAATGACCACCAATGTACATCTATGGTTAAGGGTTCACTGAAAACCAAAATACATGTTAAAAAAAATATAGACTAGAAAGACCTCATAAACAGATAAAAATAAATACCAAATTAAAAGTTAAATATGAATGACTAACAACGTACATCTTATTAAAGAGATCACTAAAGACCCAAATCCATGTTTAAAAAAACAGACTAACAAGACCTATTAATAGGTATAAATAAAAACCAAAGAAAAAGTTAAATAATAATGACCAACAACGTACCCCTTTTTAAAGAGATCACTAAAAACCAAAATACATGTTTAAAAATACAGAGACAAGAAAGACCTATTAATAGGTTTAAATAAACACCAAGGAAAAAGTTAAATATTAATGACCAACAACGTACCTCTTTTTAAAGAGATCACTGAAAACCAAAATACATGTTAAAAAAACATAGACAAGATAGACCTATTAATAGGTATAAATAAATACCAAAGTAAAAGTTAAAAACTAATGACCAACAACGTACCTATTTGTAAAGAGATCACTAAAAGCCAAAATACATGTTTAAAAAAACAGAGACAAGAAAGACCTATCAATAGGTTTAAATAAACACCAAGGAAAAAGTTAAATATTAATGACCAACAATGACCTCTTTTTAAAGAGATCACTGAAAACCAAAATACATGTTAAAAAAACATAGACAAGAAAGACCTATTAATAGGTATAAATAAATACCAAAGTAAAAGTTAAAAACTAATGACCAACAACGTACCTATTTGTAAAGAGATCACTAAAAACCAAAATCTATCTTTAAAAAAACAATATTAATGAACAACAACGTTCCTCTTTTTAAAGAGATCACTGAAAACCAAAATACATATTTAAAAAGTATTGACGAGAATGACCTATTAATAGATATTAATGAATACCAAATTAAAAGTTAAATCTAATGACCACCAATGTACGTCTATGGTTAAGGGTTCACTGAAAACCAAAATACATGTTATAAAAAATATAGACTAGAAAGACCTCATAAATAGATAAAAATAAATACCAAATTAAAAGTTAAATATGAATGACTAACAACGTACATCTTATTAAAGAGATCACTAAAGACCCAAATCCATGTTTAAGAAAAACATAGACTAACAAGACCTATTAATAGGTATGAATAAAAACTAAAGAAAAAGTTAAATATTAATGACCAACAACGTACCCCTTTTTAAAGAGATCAATGAAAACCAAAATACATGTTAAAAAAGCATAGACAAGAAAGACCTATTAATAGGTATAAATAAATACCAAAGTAAAAGTTAAAAACTAATGACCAACAACGTACCTATTTGTAAAGAGATCACTAAAAACCAAAATACATGTTTAAAAAAAACAGAGACAAGAAAAACCTATTAATAGGTTTAAATAAACACCAAGGAAAAAGTTAAAAACTAATGACCAACAACGTACCCCTTTTTAAAGAGATCACTGAAAACCAAAATACATGTTTAAAAAAACAGAGACAAGAAAGACCTATTAATAGGTTTAAATAAACACCAAAGAAAAAGTTAAATATTAATGACCAACAACGTACCTCTTTTAAAAGGGATCACTGAAAACCAAAATACATGTTAAAAAAACATAGACAAGAAAGACCTATTAATAGGTATAAATAAATACCAAAGTAAAAGTTAAAAACTAATGACCAACAACGTACCTATTTGTAAAGAGATCACTAAAAACCAAAATTTATCTTTAAAAAAACAATATTAATGAACAACAACGTACCTCTTTTTAAAGAGATCACTAAAAACCAAAATACATATTTAAAAAGGATTGACGAGAATCACCTATTTATAGATACTAATGAATACCAAATTAAAAGTTAAATCTAATGACCACCAATGTACGTCTATGGTTAAGGGTTCACTGAAAACCAAAATACATGTTATAAAAAATATAGACTAGAATGACCATATAAATAGATAAAAATAAATACCAAATTAAAAGTTAAATATGAATGACTAACAACGTACATCTTATTAAAGAGATCACTAAAGACCTAAATCCATGTTTAAAAAAACATAGACTAACAAGACCTATTAATAGGTATAAATAAAAACTAAAGAAAAAGTTAAATATTAATGACCAACAACGTACCCCTTTTTAAAGAGATCACTAAAAGCCAAAATACATGTTTAAAAAAACAGAGACAAGAAAGACCTATTTATAGTTTTAAATAAACACCAAGGAAAAAGTTAAATATTAATGACCAACAACGTACCTCTTTTTAAAGAGATCACTGAAAACCAAAATACATGTTAAAAAACATAGACAAGAAAGACCTATTAATAGGTATAAATAAATACCAAAGTAAAAGTTAAAAACTAATATCCAACAACGTACCTATTTGTAAAGAGATCACTAAAAACCAAAATCTATCTTTAAAAAAACAATATTAATGAACAACAACGTACCTCTTTTTAAAGAGATCACTAAAAACCAAAATACATATTTAAAAAGGATTGACGAGAATGACCTCTTAATAGATATTAATGAATACCAAATTAAAAGTTAAATCTAATGACCACCAATGTACGTCTATGGTTAAGGGTTCACTGAAAACCAAAATACATGTTATAAAAAATATAGACTAGAAAGACCTCATAAATAGATAAAAATAAATACCAAATTAAAAGTTAAATATGAATGACTAACAACGTACATCTTATTAAAGAGATCAATAAAGACCCAAATCCATGTTTAAAAGAACATAGACTAACAAGACCTATTAATAGGTATAAATAAAAACCAAAGAAAAAGTTAAATATTAATGACCAACAACGTACCCCTTTTTAAAGAGATCACTAAAAACCAAAATACATGTTTAAAAAAACAGAGACAAGAAAGACCTATTAATAGGTTTAAATAAACACCAAGGAAAAAGTTAAATATTAATGACCAACAACGTACCTCTTTTTAAAGAGATCACTGAAAACCAAAATACATGTTAAAAAAAACATAGACAAGAAAGACCTATTAATAGGTTTAAATAAACACCAAGGAAAAAGTTAAATATTAATGACCAACAACGTACCTCTTATTAAAGAGATCACTGAAAACCAAAATACATTTTGAAAAAACATAGACAAGAAAGACCTATTAATAGGTATAAATAAATACCAAAGTAAAAGTTAAAAACTAATGACCAACAACGTACCTATTTGTAAAGAGATCACTAAAAACCAAAAGCTATCTTTGAAAAAACAATATTAATGAACAACAACGTACCTCTTTTTAAAGAGATCACTAAAAACCAAAATACATATTTAAAAAGGATTGACGAGAATGACCTATTAATAGATATTAATGAATACCAAATTAAAAGTTAAATCTAATGACCACCAATGTACGTCTATGGTTAAGGGTTCACTGAAAACCAAAATACATGTTATAAAAAATATAAACTAGAAAGACCTCATAAATAGATCAAAATAAATACCCAATTAAAAGTTAAATATGAATGACTTACAACGTACATCTTATTAAAGAGATCACTAAAGACCCAAATCCATGTTTAAAAAAACATAGACTAACAAGACCTATTAATAGGTATAAATAAAAACCAAAGAAAAAGTTAAATATTAATGACCAACAACGTACCCCTTTTTAAAGAGATCACTAAAAACCAAAATACATGTTTAAAAAAACAGAGACAAGAAAGACCTATTAATAGGTTTAAATAAACACCAAGGAAAAAGTTAAATATTAATGACCAACAACGTACCTCTTTTTAAAGAGATCACTGAAAACCAAAATACATGTTAAAAAAACATAGACAAGAAAGACCTATTAATAGGTATAAATAAATACCAAAGTAAAAGTTAAAAACTAATGACCAACAACGTACCTATTTGTAATGAGATCACTAAAACCAAAAACTATCTTTAAAAAAATAATATTAATGAACAACAACGTACCTCTTTTTAAAGAGATCACTAAAAACCAAAAAACATATTTAAAAAGGATAGACGAGAATGACCTAGTAATAGATATTAATGAATACCAAATTAAAAGTTAAATCTAATGACCACCAATGTGCGTCTATGGTTAAGGGTTCAATGAAAACCAAAATACATGTTATAAAAAAATATAGACTAGAAAGACCTCATAAATAGATAAAAATAAATACCAAATTAAAAGTTAAATATGAATGACTTACAACGTACATCTTATTAAAGAGATCACTAAAGACCCAAATCCATGTTTAAAAAAACATAGACTTACAAGACCTATTAATAGGTATAAATAAAAACCAAAGAAAAAGTTAAATATTAATGACCAACAACGTACCCCTTTTTAAAGAGATCACTAAAAACCAAAATACATGTTTTAAAAAACAGAGACAAGAAAGACCTATTAATAGGTTTAAATAAACACCAAGGAAAAAGTTAAATATTAATGACCAACAACGTACCTCTTTTTAAAGAGATCACTGAAAACCAAAATACATGTTGAAAAAACATAGACAAGAAAGACCTATTAATAGGTATAAATAAATACCAAAGTAAAAGTTAAAAACTAATGACCAACAACGTACCTATTTGTAATGAGATCACTAAAACCAAAATCTATCTTTAAAAAAATAATATTAATGAACAACAACGTACCTCTTTTTAAAGAGATCACTAAAAACCAAAATACATATTTAAAAAGGATAGACGAGAATGACCTAGTAATAGATATTAATGAATACCAAATTAAAAGTTAAATCTAATGACCACCAATGTGCGTCTATGGTTAAGGGTTCAATGAAAACCAAAATACATGTTATAAAAAATATAGACTAGAAAGACCTCATAAATAGATAAAAAATAAATACCAAATTAAAAGTTAAATATGAATGACTTACAACGTACATCTTATTAAAGAGATCACTAAAGACCCAAATCCATGTTTAAAAAAACATAGACTAACAAGACCTATTAATAGGTATAAATAAAAACCAAAGAAAAAGTTAAATATTAATGACCAACAACGTACCCCTTTTTAAAGAGATCACTAAAAACCAAAATACATGTTTAAAAAAAAAGAGACAAGAAAGACCTATTAATAGGTTTAAATAAACACCAAGGAAAAAGTTAAATATTAATGACCAACAACGTACCTCTTTTTAAAGAGATCACTGAAAACCAAAATACATGTTGAAAAAACATAGACAAGAAAGACCTATTAATAGGTATAAATAAATACCAAAGTAAAAGTTAAAAACTAATGACCAACAACGTACCTATTTGTAAAGAGATCACTAAAAACCAAAAGCTATCTTTAAAAAAACAATATTAATGAACAACAACGTACCTCTTTTTAAAGAGATCACTAAAAACCAAAATACATATTTAAAAAGGATTGACGAGAATGACCTATTAATAGATATTAATGAATACCAAATTAAAAGTTAAATCTAATGACCACCAATGTACGTCTATGGTTAAGGGTTCACTGAAAACCAAAATACATGTTATAAAAAGTATAGACTAGAAAGACCTCATAAATAGATAAAAATAAATACCAAATTAAAAGTTAAATATGAATGACTAACAACGTACATCTTATTAAAGAGATCACTAAAGACCCAAATCCATGTTTAAAAAAACATAGACTAACAAGACCTATTAATAGGTATAAATAAAAACCAAAGAAAAAGTTAAATATTAATGACCAACAACGTACCCCTTTTTAAAGAGATCACTAAAAACCAAAATACATGTTTAAAAAAACAGAGACAAGAAAGACCTATTAATAGGTTTAAATAAACACCAAGGAAAAAGTTAAATATTAATGACCAACAACGTACCTCTTTTTAAAGAGATCACTGAACACCAAATACATGTTCAAAAAACATAGACAAGAAAGACCTATTAATAGGTTTAAATAAACACCAAGGAAAAAGTTAAATATTAATGACCAACAACGTACCTCTTATTAAAGAGATCACTTAAAACCAAAATACATGTTGAAAAAACATAGACAAGAAAGACCTATTAATAGGTATAAATAAATACCAAAGTAAAAGTTAAAAACTAATGACCAACAACGTACCTATTTGTAGAGATCACTACAAACCAAAATCTATCTTTAAAAAAAACAATATTAATGAACAACAACGTACCTCTTTTTAAAGAGATCACTAAAAACTAAAATACATATTTAAAAAGGATTGACGAGAATGACCTATTAATAGATATTAATGAATACCAAATTAAAAGTTAAATCTAATGACCACCAATGTACGTCTATGGTTAAGGGTTCACTGAAAACCAAAATACATGTTATAAAAAAAATAGACTAGAAAGACCTCATAAATAGATAAAAATAAATACCAAATTAAAAGTTAAATATGAATGACTAACAACGTACATCTTATTAAAGAGATCACTAAAGACCCAAATCCATGTTTAAAAAAACATAGACTAACAAGACTTATTAATAGGTATAGATAAAAACCAAAGAAAAAGTTAAATATTAATGACCAACAACGTACCCCTTTTTAAAGAGATCACTAAAAACCAAAATACATGTTTAAAAAAACAGAGACAAGAAAGACCTATTAATAGCTTTAAATAAACACCAAGGAAAAAGTTAAATATTAATGACCAACAACGTACCTCTTTTTAAAGAGATCACTGAAAACCAAAATACATGTTAAAAAAACATAGACAAGAAAGACCTATGAATAGGTTTAAATAAACACCAAGGAAAAAGTTAAATATTAATGACCAACAACGTACCTCTTATTAAAGAGATCACTGAAAACCAAAATACATGTTGAAAAAACATAGACAAGAAAGACCTATTAATAGGTATAAATAAATACCAAAGTAAAAGTTAAAAACTAATGACCAACAACGTACCTATTTGTAAAGAGATCACTACAAACCAAAATCTATCTTTAAAAAAAACAATATTAATGAACAAGAACGTACCTCTTTTTAAAGAGATCACTAAAAACTAAAATACATATTTAAAAAGGATTGACGAGAATGACCTATTAATAGATATTAATGAATACCAAATTAAAAGTTAATCTAATGACCACCAATGTACGTCTATGGTTAAGGGTTCACTGAAAACCAAAATACATGTTATAAAAAAAATAGACTAGAAAGACCTCATAAATAGATAAAAATAAATACCGAATTAAAAGTTAAATATGAATGACTAACAACGTACATCTTATTAAAGAGATCACTAAAGACCCAAATCCATGTTTAAAAAAACATAGACTAACAAGACTTATTAATAGGTATAAATAAAAACCAAAGAAAAAGTTAAATATTAATGACCAACAACGTACCCCTTTTTAAAGAGATCACTAAAAACCAAAATACATGTTTAAAAAAACAGAGACAAGAAAGACCTATTAATAGGTTTAAATAAACACCAAGGAAAAAGTTAAATATTAATGACCAACAACGTACCTCTTATTAAAGAGATCACTGAAAACCAAAATACATGTTGAAAAAACATAGACAAGAAAGACCTATTAATAGGTATAAATAAATACCAAAGTAAAAGTTAAAAACTAATGACCAACAACGTACCTATTTTAAAGAGATCACTAAAAACCAAAATCTATCTTTAAAAAAACAATATTAAGGAACAACAACGTACCTCTTTTTAAAGAGATCACTAAAAACCAAAATACATATTTAAAAAGGATTGACGAGAATGACCTATTAATAGATATTAATGAATACCAAATTAAAAGTTAAATCTAATGACCACCAATGTACGTCTATGGTCAAGGGTTCACTGAAAACCAAAATACATGTTATAAAAAATATAGACTAGAAAGACCTCATAAATAGATAAAAATAAATACCAAATTAAAAGTTAAATATGAATGACTAACAACGTACATCTTATTAAAGAGATCACTAAAGACCCAAATTCATGTTTAAAAAAACATAGACTAACAAGACCTATTAATAGGTATAAATAAAAACCAAAGAAAAAGTTAAATATTAATATTAACAACGTACCCCTTTTTAAAGAGATAACTAAAAACCAAAATACATGTTTAAAAATACAGAGACAAGAAAGACCTATTAATAGGTTTAAATAAACACCAAGGAAAAAGTTTAATATTAATGACCAACAACGTACCTATTTGTAAGAGATCACTAAAAACCAAAATCTATCTTTAAAAAAACAATATTAATGAACAACAACGTACCTCTTTTTTAAGAGATCACTAAAAACCAAAATACATATTTAAAAAGGATTGACGAGAATGACCTATTAATAGATATTAATGAATACCAAATTAAAAGTTAAATCTAATGACCACCAATGTACGTCTATGGTTAAGGGTTCACTGAAAACCAAAACACATGTTATAAAAAATATAGACTAGAAAGACCTCATAAATAGATAAAAATAAATACCAAATTAAAAGTTAAATATGAATGACTAACAACGTACATCTTATTAAAGAGATCACTAACGACCCAAATCCATGTTTAAAAAACATAGACTAACAAGACCTATTCATAGGTATAAATAAAAACCAAAGAAAAAGTTAAATATTAATGACCAACAACGTACCCCTTTTTAAAGAGATCACTAAAAACCAAAATACATGTTTAAAAAAACAGAGACAAGAAAGACCTATTAATAGGTTTAAATAAACACCAAGGAAAAAGTTAAATATTAATGACCAACAACGTACCTCTTTTTAAAGAGATCACTGAAAACCAAAATACATGTTAAAAAAACATAGACAAGAAAGACCTATTAATAGGTATAAATAAATACCAAAGTAAAAGTTAAAAACTAATGACCAACAACGTACCTACTTGTAAAGAGATCACTAAAACCAAAATCTATCTTTAAAAAAACAATATTAATGAACAACAACGTACCTCTTTTTAAAGAGATCACTAAAAACCAAAATACATATTTAAAAAGGATTGACGAGAATGACCTATTAATAGATATTAATGAATACCAAATTAAAAGTTAAATCTAATGACCACCAATGTACGTCTATGGTTAAGGGTTCACTGAAAACCAAAATACATGTTATAAAAAATATAGACTAGAAAGACCTCATAAATAGATAAAAATAAATACCAAATTAAATGTTAAATATGAATGACTAACAACGTACATCTTATTAAAGAGATCACTAAAGACCCAAATCCATGTTTAAAAAAACATAGACTAACAAGACCTATTAATAGGTATAAATAAAAACCAAAGAAAAAGTTAAATATTAATGACCAACAACGTACCCCTTTTTAAAGAGATCACTAAAAACCAAAATACATGTTTAAAAAAAACAGAGACAAGAAAGACCTATTAATAGGTTTAAATAAACACCAAGGAAAAAGTTAAATATTAATGACCAACAACGTACCTCTTTTTAAAGAGATCACTGAAAACCAAAATACATGTTAAAAAAACATAGACAAGAAAGACCTACTAATAGGTTTAAATAAACACCAAGGAAAAAGTTAAATATTAATGACCAACAACGTACCTCTTATTAAAGAGATCACGGAAAACCAAAATACATGTTAAAAAAACATAGACAAGAAAGACCTATTAATGGGTATAAATAAACACCAAAGTAAAAGTTAAAAACTAATGACCAACAACGTACCTATTTGTAAAGAGATCACTCAAAACCAAAATCTATCTTTAAAAAAACAATATTAATGAACAACAACGTACCTCTTTTTAAAGAGATCACTAAAAACCAAAATACATATTTAAAAAGGATTGACGAGAATGACCTATTAATAGATCCAAATTTAAAGTTAAATCTAATGACCACCAATGTACGTCTATGGTTAAGGGTTCACTGAAAACCAAAATACATGTTATAAAAAATATAGACTAGAAAGACCTCATAAATAGATAAAAATAAATACCAAATTAAAAGTTAAATATGAATGACTAACAACGTACATCTTATTAAAATACATGTTATAAAAAATATAGACTACAAAGACCTCATAAATAGATAAAAATAAATACCAAATTAAAAGTTAAATCTAATGACCACCAATGTACGTGTATGGTTAAGGGTTCACTGAAAACCAAAATACATGTTATAAAAAATATAGACTAGAAAGACCTCATAAATAGATAAAAAAATAAATACCAAATTAAAAGTTAAATATGAATGACTAACAACGTACATCTTATTAAAGAGATCACTGAAAACCAAAATACATGTTAAAAAAACATAGACAAGAAAGACCTATTAATAGGTTTAAATAAACACCAAGGAAAAAGTTAAATATTAATGACCAACAACGTACCTCTTATTAAAGAGATCACTGAAAACCAAAATACATGTTGACAAAACATAGACAAGAAAGACCTATTAATAGGTAATATTAAACACCAAGGAAAAAGTTAAAAACTAATGACCAACAACGTACCTATTTGTAAAGAGATCACTACAAACCAAAATCTATCTTTAAAAAAACCAATATTAATGAACAAGAACGTACCTCTTTTTAAAGAGTTCACTAAAAACTAAAATACATATTTAAAAAGGATTGACGAGAATGACCTATTAATAGATATTAATGAATACCAAATTAAAAGTTAAATCTAATGACCACCAATGTACGTCTATGGTTAAGGGTTCACTGAAAACCAAAATACATGTTATAAAAAAAATAGACTAGAAAGACCTCATAAATAGATAAAAATAAATACCAAATTAAAAGTTAAATATGAATGACTAACAACGTACATCTAATTAAAGAGATCACTAAAGACCCAAATCCATGTTTAAAAAAACATAGACTAACAAGACTTATTAATAGGTATAAATAAAAACCAAAGAAAAAGTTAAATATTAATGACCAACAACGTACCCCTTTTTAAAGAGATCACTAAAAACCAAAATACATGTTTAAAAAACAGAGACAAGAGAGACCTATTAATAGCTTTGAATAAACACCAAGGAAAAAGTTAAATATTAATGACCAACAACGTACCCCTTTTTAAAGAGATCACTAAAAACCAAAATACATGTTTAAACAAACAGAGACAAGAAAGACCTATTAATAGGTATAAATAAATACCAAAGTAAAAGTTAAAAACTAATGACCAACAACGTACCTATTTGTAAAGAGATCACTAAAAACCAAAATACATGTTTAAAAAAACAGAGACAAGAAAGACCTATTAATAGGTTTAAATAAACACCAAGGAAAAAGTTAAATATTAATGACCAACAACGTACCTCTTTTTAAAGAGATCACTGAAAACCAAAATACATGTTAACAAAACATAGACAAGAAAGACCTATTAATAGGTATAAATAAATACCAAAGTAAAAGTTAAAAACTAATGACCAACAACGTACCTATTTGTAAAGAGATCACTAAAAACCAAAATACATGTTTAAAAAAACAGAGACAAGAAAGACCTATTAATAGCTTTATATAAACACCAAGGAAAAAGTTAAATATTAATGACCAACAACGTACCTTTTTTTAAAGAGATCACTGAAAACTAAAATACATGTTAAAAAAAACATAGACAAGAAAGACCTATTAATAGGTATAAATAAATACCAAAGTAAAAGTTAAAAACTAATGACCAACAACGTACCTATTTGTAAAGAGATCACTAAAAACCAAAATACATGTTTAAAAAAACAGAGACAAGAAAGACCTATTAATAGGTTTAAATAAACACCAAAAAAAAGTTGAATATTAATGACCAACAACGTACCTCTTTTTAAAGAGATCACTGAAAACCAAAATACATGTTAAAAAAACATAGACAAGAAAGACCTATTAATAGGTATAAATAAAAACCAAAGAAAAAGTTAAATATTAATGACCAACAACGTACCCCTTTTTAAAGAGATCACTAAAAACCAAAATACATGTTTAAAAAAAACAGAGGCAAGAAAGACCTATTAATAGGTTTAAATAAATACCAAGGAAAAAGTTAAATATTAATGACCAACAACGTACCTCTTTTTAAAGAGATCACTGAAAACCAAAATACATGTTAAAAAAACATAGACAAGAAAGACCTATTAATAGGTATAAATAAATACCAAAGTAAAAGTTAAAAACTAATGACCAACAACGTACCTATTTGTAAAGAGATAACTAAAAACCAAAATATATCTTTAAAAAAAACAATATTAATGAACAACAACGTACCTCTTTTTAAAGAGATCACTAAAAACTAAAATACATATTTAAAAAGGATTGACGAGAATGACCTATTAATAGATATCAATGAATACCAAATTAAAAGTTAAATCTAATGACCACCAATGTACATCTATGGTTAAGGGTTCACTGAAAACCAAAATACATGTTATAAAAAATATAGACTAGAAAGACCTCATAATAGATAAAAATAAATACCAAATTTAAAGTTAAATATGAATGACTAACAACGTACATCTTATTAAAGAGATCACTAAAGACCCAAATACATGTTTAAAAAAACATAGACTAACAAGACCTATTATTAGGTATAAATAAAAACCAAAGAAAAAGTTAAATATTAAGACCAACAACGTACCTCTTTTTAAAGAGATCATTAAAAACCAAAATACATGTTTAAAAAAACAGAGACAAGAAAGACCTATTAATAGGTTTAAATAAACACCAAAGAAAAAGTTGAATATTAATGACCAACAACGTACCTCTTTTTAAAGAGATCACTGAAAACCAAAATACATGTTAAAAAAACATAGACAAGAAAGACCTATTAATAGGTATAAATAAAAACCAAAGAAAAAGTTAAATATTAATGACCAACAACGTACCCCTTTCTAAAGAGATCACTAAAAACCAAAATACATGTTTAAAAAAAACAGAGGCAAGAAAGACCTATTAATAGGTTTAAATAAACACCAAGGAAAAAGTTAAATATTAATGACCAACAACGTACCTCTTTTTAAAGAGATCACTGAAAACCAAAATACATGTTAAAAAAACATAGACAAGAAAGACCTATTAATAGGTATAAATAAATACCAAAGTAAAAGTTAAAAACTAATGACCAACAACGTACCTATTTGTAAAGAGATAACTAAAAACCAAAATATATCTTTAAAAAAAACAATATTAATGAACAACAACGTACCTCTTTTTAAAGAGATCACTAAAAACTAAAATACATATTTAAAAAGGATTGACGAGAATGACCTATTAATAGATATCAATGAATACCAAATTAAAAGTTAAATCTAATGACCACCAATGTACATCTATGGTTAAGGGTTCACTGAAAACCAAAATACATGTTATAAAAAATATAGACTAGAAAAACCTCATAATAGATAAAAATAAATACCAAATTTAAAGTTAAATATGAATGACTAACAACGTACATCTTATTAAAGAGATCACTAAAGACCCAAATACATGTTTAAAAAAACATAGACTAACAAGACCTATTATTAGGTATAAATAAAAACCAAAAAAAGTTAAATATTAAGACCAACAACGTACCTCTTTTTAAAGAGATCATTAAAAACCAAAATACATGTTTAAAAAAACAGAGACAAGAAAGACCTATTAATAGGTTTAAATAAACACCAAAGAAAAAGTTGAATATTAATGACCAACAACGTACCTCTTTTTAAAGAGATCACTGAAAACCAAAATACATGTTAAAAAAACATAGACAAGAAAGACCTATTAATAGGTATAAATAAAAACCAAAGAAAAAGTTAAATATTAATGACCAACAACGTACCCCTTTTTAAAGAGATCAATAAAAACCAAAATACATGTTTAAAAAAACAGAGACAAGAAAGACCTATTAATAGGTTTAAATAAACACCAAGGAAAAAGTTAAATATTAATGACCAACAACGTACCTCTTTTTAAAGAGATCACTGAAAACCAAAATACATGTTAAAAAAACATAGACAAGAAAGACCTATTAATAGATATAAATAAATACCAAAGTAAAAGTTAAAAACTAATGACCAACAACGTACCTATTTGTAAAGAGATCACTAAAAACCAAAATACATGTTTAAAAAAACAGAGACAAGAAAGACCTATTAATAGGTTTAAATAAACACCAAGGAAAAAGTTAAATATTAATGTCCAACAACGTACCTCTTTTTAAAGAGATCACTGAAAACCAAAATACATGTTAAAAAAACATAGACAAGAAAGACCTATTAATAGGTATAAATAAATACCAAAGTAAAAGTTAAAAACTAATGACCAACAACGTACCTATTTGTAAAGAGATCACTAAAAACCAAAATCTATATTTAAAAAACAATATTAATGAACAAAAACGTATCTCTTTTTGAAGAGATCACAAAAAACCAAAATACATATTTAAAAAGGATTGACGAGAATGACCTATTGATAGATATTAATGAATACCAAATTAAAAGTTAAATCTAATGACCACCAATGTACGTCTATGGTTAAGGGTTCACTGCCAAATTAAAAGTTAAATATGAATGATTAACAACGTACATCTTATCAAAGAGATCACTATAGACCCAAATACATGTTTAAAAAAACATAGACTAACAAGACCTATTAATAGGTATAAATAAAAACCAAAGAAAAAGTTAAATATTAATGACCAACAACGTACCTCTTTTTAAAGAGATCACTAAAAAACAAAATACATGTTTAAAAAAACGGAGACAAGAAAGACCTATTAATAGGTTTAAATAAACACCAAAGAAAAAGTTAAATATTAATGACCAACAACGTACCTCTTTTTAAAGAGATCACTGAAAACCAAAATACATGTTAAAAAAACATAGACAAGAAAGACCTATCAATAGGTATAAATAAATACGAAAGTAAAAGTTAAAAACTTTGACCAAATGTCCAACAACGTACCTATTTGTGAAGAGATCACTAAAAACCAAAATACATATTTAAAAAATAATATTAATGAACAACAACGTACCTCTTTTTAAAGGGATCACTAAAAACCAAAATACATGTTTAAAAAAACATAAACTAACAAGACCTATTAAACCAAAGAAAAAGTTAGATTATTAATAACCAACAACGTACATCTTTTTAAAGAGATCACTAAAAACCAAAATACCTATTTAAAAAGGATTGACGAGAATGACCTATTAATAGATATTAATGAATACCAAATTAAAAGTTAAATCTAATGACCACCAATATACGTCTATGGTTAAGGGTTCACTGAAAACCAAAATACATGTTATAAAAAATACAGACTAGAAAGACCTCATAAATAGAAAAAAAAAGAAATACCAAATTAAAAGTTAAATATGAATGACTAACAACGTACATCTTATTAAAGAGATCACTAAAGACCCCAATCCATGTTTAAAAAAACATAGACTAACAAGACCTATTATTAGGTATAAATAAAAACCAAAGAAAAAGTTAAATATTAATGACCAACAACGTACCTCTTTTTAAAGAGATCACTAAAAACCAAAATACATGTTTAAAAAAACTGAGACAAGAAAGACCTATTAATAGGTTTAAATAAACACCAAGGAAAAAGTTAAATATTAATGACCAACAACGTACCTCTTTTTAAAGAGATCACTGAAAACCAAAATACATGTTAAAAAAACATAGACAAGAAAGACCTATTAATAGGTATAAATAAATACCAAAGTAAAAGTTAAAAACCAATGACCAACAACGTACCTATTTGTAAAGAGATCACTAAAAACCAAAATCTATCTTTAAAAAAACAATATTATTGAACAACAACTTTTTAAAGAGATCACTAAAAACCAAAATACATATTTAAAAAGGATTGACGAGAATGACCTATTAATAGATATTAATGAATACCCAATTAAAAGTTAAATCTAATGACCACCAATGTACGTCTATGGTTAAGGGTTTACTGAAAACCAAAATACATGTTATAAAAAATATAGACTAGAAAGACCTCATAAATAGATAAAAATAAATACCAAATTAAAAGTTAAATATGAATGACTAACAACGTACATCTTATTAAAGAGATCACTAAAGACCCAAATCCATGCTTAAAAAAAACATAGACTAACTAACAAGACCTATTAATAGGTTTAAATAAACACCAAGGAAAAAGTTAAATATTAATGACCAACAACGTACCTCTTTTTAAAGAGATCACTGAAAACCAAAATACATGTTAAAAAAACATAGACAAGAAAGACCTATTAATAGGTATAAATAAATACCAAAGTAAAAGTTAAAAACTAATGACCAACAACGTACCTATTTGTAAAGAGATAACTAAAAACCAAAATCTATCTTTAAAAAAAACAATATTAATGAACAACAACGTACCTCTTTTTAAAGAGATCACTAAAAACCAAAATACATATTTAAAAAGGATTGACGAGAATGACCTATTAATAGATATCAATGAATACCAAATTAAAAGTTAAATCTAATGACCACCAATGTACATCTATGGTTAAGGGTTCACTGAAAACCAAAATACATGTTATAAAAAATATAGACTAGAAAGACCTCATAATAGATAAAAATAAATACCAAATTTAAAGTTAAATATGAATGACTAACAACGTACATCTTATTAAAGAGATCACTAAAGACCCAAATACATGTTTAAAAAAACATAGACTAACAAGACCTATTATTAGGTATAAATAAAAACCAAAGAAAAAGTTAAATATTAAGACCAACAACGTACCTCTTTTTAAAGAGATCATTAAAAACCAAAATACATGTTTAAAAAAACAGAGACAAGAAAGACCTTTTAATAGGTTTAAATAAACACCAAAGAAAAAGTTGAATATTAATGACCAACAACGTACCTCTTTTTAAAGAGATCACTGAAAACCAAAATACATGTTAAAAAAACATAGACAAGAAAGACCTATTAATAGGTATAAATAAATACCAAAGTAAAAGTTAAAAACTAATGACCAACAACGTACCTATTTGTAAAGAGATCACTAAAAACCAAAATCTATCTTTAAAAAAACAATATTAATTAACAACAACGTTCCCCTTTTTGAAGAGATCACTAAAAACCAAAATACATATTTAAAAAGGATTGACGAGAATGACCTATTAATAGATATTAATGAATACCAAATTAAAAGCTAAATCTAATGACCACCAATGTACGTCTATGGTTAAGGGTTCACTGAAAACAAAATACATGTTATAAAAACATAGACTAGAAAGACCTCATAAATAGATAAAAATAAATACCAAATTAAAAGTTAAATATGAATGACTAACAACGTACATCTTATTAAAGAGATCACTTAAGACCCAAATCCATGTTTAAAAAAACATAGACTAACAAGACCTATTAATAGGTATAAATAAAAACCAAAGGAAAAGTTAAATATTAATGACCAACAACGTACCCCTTTTTAAAGAGATCACTAAAAACCAAAATACATGTTTAAAAAAACAGAGACAAGAAAGACCTATTAATAGGTTTATATAAACACCAAAGAAAAAGTTAAATATTAATGACCAACAACGTACCTCTTTTTAAAGAGATCACTGAAAACCAAAATACATGTTAAAAAAACATAGACAAGAAAGACCTATTAATAGGTATAAATAAATACCAAAGTAAAAGTTAAAAACTAATGACCAACAACGTACCTATTTATAAAGAGATCACTAAAAACCAAAATCTATCTTTAAAAAAACAATATTATTGAACAACAACTTTTTAAAGAGATCACTAAAAACCAAAATACATATTTAAAAAGGATTGACGAGAATGACCTATTAATAGATATTAATGAATACCAAATTAAAAGTTAAATCTAATGACCACCAATGTACGTCTATGGTTAAGGGTTCACTGAAAACCAAAATACATGTTATAAAAAATATAGACTAGAAAGACCTCATAAATAGATAAAAATAAATACAAAATTAAAAGTTAAATATGAATGACTAACAACGTACATCTTATTAAAGAGATCACTAAAGACCCAAATCCATGTTTAAAAAAAACATAGACTAACTAACAAGACCTATTAATAGGTATAAATAAAAACCAAAGAAAAAGTTAAATATTAATGACCAACAACGTACCCCTTTTTAAAGAGATCACTAAAAACCAAAATACATGTTAAAAAAACATAGACAAGAAAGACCTATTAATAGGTATAAATAAATAGCAAAGTAAAAGTTAAAAACTAATGACCAACAACGTACCTATTTGTAAAGAGATAACTAAAAACCAAAATCTATATTTAAAAAAAACAATATTAATGAACAACAACGTACCTCTTTTTAAAGAGATCACTAAAAACCAAAATACATATTTAAAAAGGATTGACGAGAATGACCTATTAATAGATATCAATGAATACCAAATTAAAAGTTAAATCTAATGACCACCAATGTACATCTATGGTTAAGGGTTCACTGAAAACCAAAATACATGTTATAAAAAATATAGACTAGAAAGACCTCATAATAGATAAAAATAAATACCAAATTAAAAGTTAAATATGAATGACTAACAACGTACATCTTATTAAAGAGATCACTAAAGACCCAAATACATGTTTAAAAAAACAGAGACTAACAAGACCTATTATTAGGTATAAATAAAAACCAAAGAAAAAGTTAAATATTAATGAACAACAACGTACCTCTTTTTAAAGAGATCACTAAAAACCAAAATACATGTTTAAAAAAACTGAGACAAGAAAGACCTATTAATAGGTTTAAATAAACACCAAGGAAAAAGTTAAATATTAATGACCAACAACGTACCTCTTTTTAAAGAGATCACTGAAAACCAAAATACATGTAAAAAAACATAGACAAGAAAGACCTATTAATAGGTATAAATAAATACCAAAGTAAAAGTTAAAAACTAATGACCAACAACGTACCTATTTGTAAAGAGATCACTAAAAACCAAAATACATATTTAAAAAATAATATTAATGAACAACAACGTACCTCTTTTTAAAGAGATCACTAAAAACCAAAATACATGTTTAAAAAAACATAAACTAACAAGACCTATTAAACCAAAGAAAAAGTTAGATTATTAATAACCAACAACGTACCTCTTTTTAAAGAGATCACTAAAAACCAAAATACATGTTTAAAAAAACAGAGACAAGAAATACCTATTAATAGGTTTAAATAAATACCAAAGTAAAAGTTAAAAACAAATGACCAACAACGTACCTCTTTTAAAAGAGATCACTGAAAACCAAAATACATGTTAAGAAAACATAGACAAGAAAGACCTATTAATAGGTATAAATAAATACCAAAGTAAAAGTTAAAAACTAATGACCAACAACGTACCTATTTGTAAAGAGATCACTAAAAACCAAAATCTATCTTTAAAAAACAATATTAATGAACAACAACGTACCTCTTTTTAAAGAGATCACTAAAAACCAAAATACATATTTAAAAAGGATTGACGAGAATGACCTATTAATAGATATTAATGAATACCAAATTAAAAGTTAAATCTAATGACCACTTATGTACGTCTATGGTTAAGGGTTCAATGAAAACCAAAATACATGTTATAAAAAGTATAGACTAGAAAGACCTCATAAATAGATAAAAATAAATACCAAATTAAAAGTTAAATATGAATGACTAACAACGTACATCTTATTAAAGAGATCACTAAAGACCCAAATCCATGTTTAAAAAAACATAGACTAACAAGACCTATTAATAGGTATAAATAAAAACCAAAGAAAAAGTTAAATATTAATGACCAACAACGTACCCCTTTTTAAAGAGATCACTAAAAACCAAAATACATGTTTAAAAAAAACAGAGACAAGAAAGACCTATTAATAGGTTTAAATAAACACCAAGGAAAAAGTTAAATATTAATGACCAACAACGTACCTCTTTTAAAAGAGATCACTGAAAACCAAAATACATGTTAAAAAAACATAGACAAGAAAGACTTATTAATAGGTATAAATAAATACCAAAGTAAAAGTTAAAAACTAATGACCAACAACGTACCTATTTGTAAAGAGATCACTAAAAACCAAAATACATGTTTAAAAAAACAGAGACAAGAAAGACCTATTAATAGGTTTAAATAAACACCAAGGAAAAAGTTAAATATTAATGACCAACAACGTACCCCTTTTTAAAGAGATCACTAAAAACCAAAATACATGTTTAGAAAAACAGAGACAAGAAAGACCTATTAATAGGTTTAGATAAACACCAAGGAAAAAGTTAAATATTAATGACCAACAACGTACCTCTTTTTAAAGAGATCACTGAAAACCAAAATACATGTTAAAAAAACATAGACAAGAAAGACCTATTAATAGGTATAAATAAATACCAAAGTAAAAGTTAAAAACTAATGACCAACAACGTACCTATTTGTAAAGAAATCACTAAAAACCAAAATCTATCTTTAAAAAAACAATATTAATGAACAACAACGTACTTCTTTTTAAAGAGATCACTAAAACCCAAAATACATATTTAAAAAGGATTGACGAGAATGACCTATTGATAGATATTAATAAATACCAAATTAAAAGTTAAATCTAATGACCACCAATGTACGTCTATGGTTAAGGGTTCACTGAAAACCAAAATACATGTTATAAAAAATATAGACTAGAAAGACCTCATAATAGATAAAAATAAATACCAAATTAAAAGTTAAATATGAATGACTAACAACGTACATCTTATTAAAGAGATCACTGAAAACCAAAATACATGTTGAAAAAACATAGACAAGAAAGACCTATTAATAGGTATAAATAAATACCAAAGTAAAAGTTAAAAACTAATGACCAACAACGTACCTATTTGTAAAGAGATCACTAAAAACCAAAATATATCTTTAAAAAAACAATATTAACGAACAACAACGTACCTCTTTTTGAAGAGATCACTAAAAACCAAAATACATATTTAAAAAGGATTGACGAGAATGACCTATTAATAGATATTAATGAATACAAAATTAAAAGTTAAATCTAATGACCACCAATGTACGTCTATGGTTAAGGGTTCACTGAAAACCAAAATACATGTTATAAAAAATATAGACTAGAAAGACCTCATAATAGATAAAAATAAATACCAAATTAAAAGTTAAATATGAATGACTAACAACGTACATCTTATTAAAGAGATCACTAAAGACCCAAATCCATGTTTAAAAAAACATAGACTAACAAGACCTATTAATAGGTATAAATAAAAACCAAAGAAAAAGTTAAATATTAATGACCAACAACGTACCCCTTTTTAAAGAGATCACTAAAAACCAAAATACATGTTTAAAAAAAACAGAGACAAGAAAGACCTATTAATAGGTTTAAATAAACAGCAAGGAAAAAGTTAAATATTAATGACCAACAACGTACCTCTTTTAAAAGAGATCACTGAAAACCAAAATACATGTTAAAAAAACATAGACAAGAAAGACCTATTAATAGGTATAAATAAATACCAAAGTAAAAGTTAAAAACTAATGACCAACAACGTACCTATTTGTAAAGAAATCACTAAAAACCAAAATCTTTCTTTAAAAAAACAATATTAATGAACAACAACGTACTTCTTTTTAAAGAGATCACTAAAAACCAAAATACATATTTAAAAAGGATTGACGAGAATGACCTATTGATAGATATTAATGAATACCAAATTAAAAGTTAAATCTAATGACCACCAATGTACGTCTATGGTTAAGGGTTCACTGCCAAATTAAAAGTTAAATATGAATGATTAACAACGTACATCTTATCAAAGAGATCACTATAGACCCAAATACATGTTTAAAAAAACATAGACTAACAAGACCTATTAATAGGTATAAATAAAAACCAAAGAAAAAGTTAAATATTAATGACCAACAACGTACCTCTTTTTAAAGAGATCACTAAAAAACAAAATACATGTTTAAAAAAACGGAGACAAGAAAGACCTATTAATAGGTTTAAATAAACACCAAAGAAAAAGTTAAATATTAATGACCAACAACGTACCTCTTTTTAAAGAGATCACTGAAAACCAAAATACATGTTAAAAAAACATAGACAAGAAAGACCTATCAATAGGTATAAATAAATACGAAAGTAAAAGTTATAAACTTTGACCAAATGTCCAACAACGTACCTATTTGTGAAGAGATCACTAAAAACCAAAATACATATTTAAAAAATAATATTAATGAACAACAACGTACCTCTTTTTAAAGGGATCACTAAAAACCAAAATACATGTTTAAAAAAACATAAACTAACAAGACCTATTAAACCAAAGAAAAAGTTAGATTATTAATAACCAACAACGTACCTCTTTTTAAAGAGATCACTAAAAACCAAAATACCTATTTAAAAAGGATTGACGAGAATGACCTATTAATAGATATTAATGAATACCAAATTAAAAGTTAAATCTAATGACCACCAATATACGTCTATGGTTAAGGGTTCACTGAAAACCAAAATACATGTTATAAAAAATACAGACTAGAAAGACCTCATAAATAGAAAAAAAAAGAAATACCAAATTAAAAGTTAAATATGAATGACTAACAACGTACATCTTATTAAAGAGATCACTAAAGACCCCAATCCATGTTTAAAAAAACATAGACTAACAAGACCTATTATTAGGTATAAATAAAAACCAAAGAAAAAGTTAAATATTAATGACCAACAACGTACCTCTTTTTAAAGAGATCACTAAAAACCAAAATACATGTTTAAAAAAACTGAGACAAGAAAGACCTATTAATAGGTTTAAATAAACACCAAGGAAAAAGTTAAATATTAATGACCAACAACGTACCTCTTTTTAAAGAGATCACTGAAAACCAAAATACATGTTAAAAAAACATAGACAAGAAAGACCTATTAATAGGTATAAATAAATACCAAAGTAAAAGTTAAAAACCAATGACCAACAACGTACCTATTTGTAAAGAGATCACTAAAAACCAAAATCTATCTTTAAAAAAACAATATTATTGAACAACAACTTTTTAAAGAGATCACTAAAAACCAAAATACATATTTAAAAAGGATTGACGAGAATGACCTATTAATAGATATTAATGAATACCCAATTAAAAGTTAAATCTAATGACCACCAATGTACGTCTATGGTTAAGGGTTCACTGAAAACCAAAATACATGTTATAAAAAATATAGACTAGAAAGACCTCATAAATAGATAAAAATAAATACCAAATTAAAAGTTAAATATGAATGACTAACAACGTACATCTTATTAAAGAGATCACTAAAGACCCAAATCCATGCTTAAAAAAAACATAGACTAACTAACAAGACCTATTAATAGGTTTAAATAAACACCAAGGAAAAAGTTAAATATTAATGACCAACAACGTACCTCTTTTTAAAGAGATCACTGAAAACCAAAATACATGTTAAAAAAACATAGACAAGAAAGACCTATTAATAGGTATAAATAAATACCAAAGTAAAAGTTAAAAACTAATGACCAACAACGTACCTATTTGTAAAGAGATAACTAAAAACCAAAATCTATCTTTAAAAAAAACAATATTAATGAACAACAACGTACCTCTTTTTAAAGAGATCACTAAAAACCAAAATACATATTTAAAAAGGATTGACGAGAATGACCTATTAATAGATATCAATGAATACCAAATTAAAAGTTAAATCTAATGACCACAAATGTACATCTATGGTTAAGGGTTCACTGAAAACCAAAATACATGTTATAAAAAATATAGACTAGAAAGACCTCATAATAGATAAAAATAAATACCAAATTAAAAGTTAAATATGAATGACTAACAACGTACATCTTATTAAAGAGATCACTAAAGACCCAAATCCATGTTTAAAAAAACATAGACTAACAAGACCTATTAATAGGTATAAATAAAAACCAAAGAAAAAGTTAAATATTAATGACCAACAACGTACCCCTTTTTAAAGAGATCACTAAAAACCAAAATACATGTTTAAAAAAAACAGAGACAAGAAAGACCTATTAATAGGTTTAAATAAACAGCAAGGAAAAAGTTAAATATTAATGACCAACAACGTACCTCTTTTAAAAGAGATCACTGAAAACCAAAATACATGTTAAAAAAACATAGACAAGAAAGACCTATTAATAGGTATAAATAAATACCAAAGTAAAAGTTAAAAACTAATGACCAACAACGTACCTATTTGTAAAGAAATCACTAAAAACCAAAATCTTTCTTTAAAAAAACAATATTAATGAACAACAACGTACTTCTTTTTAAAGAGATCACTAAAAACCAAAATACATATTTAAAAAGGATTGACGAGAATGACCTATTGATAGATATTAATGAATACCAAATTAAAAGTTAAATCTAATGACCACCAATGTACGTCTATGGTTAAGGGTTCACTGCCAAATTAAAAGTTAAATATGAATGATTAACAACGTACATCTTATCAAAGAGATCACTATAGACCCAAATACATGTTTAAAAAAACATAGACTAACAAGACCTATTAATAGGTATAAATAAAAACCAAAGAAAAAGTTAAATATTAATGACCAACAACGTACCTCTTTTTAAAGAGATCACTAAAAAACAAAATACATGTTTAAAAAAACGGAGACAAGAAAGACCTATTAATAGGTTTAAATAAACACCAAAGAAAAAGTTAAATATTAATGACCAACAACGTACCTCTTTTTAAAGAGATCACTGAAAACCAAAATACATGTTAAAAAAACATAGACAAGAAAGACCTATCAATAGGTATAAATAAATACGAAAGTAAAAGTTATAAACTTTGACCAAATGTCCAACAACGTACCTATTTGTGAAGAGATCACTAAAAACCAAAATACATATTTAAAAAATAATATTAATGAACAACAACGTACCTCTTTTTAAAGGGATCACTAAAAACCAAAATACATGTTTAAAAAAACATAAACTAACAAGACCTATTAAACCAAAGAAAAAGTTAGATTATTAATAACCAACAACGTACCTCTTTTTAAAGAGATCACTAAAAACCAAAATACCTATTTAAAAAGGATTGACGAGAATGACCTATTAATAGATATTAATGAATACCAAATTAAAAGTTAAATCTAATGACCACCAATATACGTCTATGGTTAAGGGTTCACTGAAAACCAAAATACATGTTATAAAAAATACAGACTAGAAAGACCTCATAAATAGAAAAAAAAAGAAATACCAAATTAAAAGTTAAATATGAATGACTAACAACGTACATCTTATTAAAGAGATCACTAAAGACCCCAATCCATGTTTAAAAAAACATAGACTAACAAGACCTATTATTAGGTATAAATAAAAACCAAAGAAAAAGTTAAATATTAATGACCAACAACGTACCTCTTTTTAAAGAGATCACTAAAAACCAAAATACATGTTTAAAAAAACTGAGACAAGAAAGACCTATTAATAGGTTTAAATAAACACCAAGGAAAAAGTTAAATATTAATGACCAACAACGTACCTCTTTTTAAAGAGATCACTGAAAACCAAAATACATGTTAAAAAAAAATAGACAAGAAAGACCTATTAATAGGTATAAATAAATACCAAAGTAAAAGTTAAAAACCAATGACCAACAACGTACCTATTTGTAAAGAGATCACTAAAAACCAAAATCTATCTTTAAAAAAACAATATTATTGAACAACAACTTTTTAAAGAGATCACTAAAAACCAAAATACATATTTAAAAAGGATTGACGAGAATGACCTATTAATAGATATTAATGAATACCCAATTAAAAGTTAAATCTAATGACCACCAATGTACGTCTATGGTTAAGGGTTCACTGAAAACCAAAATACATGTTATAAAAAATATAGACTAGAAAGACCTCATAAATAGATAAAAATAAATACCAAATTAAAAGTTGAATATGAATGACTAACAACGTACATCTTATTAAAGAGATCACTAAAGACCCAAATCCATGCTTAAAAAAAACATAGACTAACTAACAAGACCTATTAATAGGTTTAAATAAACACCAAGGAAAAAGTTAAATATTAATGACCAACAACGTACCTCTTTTTAAAGAGATCACTGAAAACCAAAATACATGTTAAAAAAACATAGACAAGAAAGACCTATTAATAGGTATAAATAAATACCAAAGTAAAAGTTAAAAACTAATGACCAACAACGTACCTATTTGTAAAGAGATAACTAAAAACCAAAATCTATCTTTAAAAAAAACAATATTAATGAACAACAACGTACCTCTTTTTAAAGAGATCACTAAAAACCAAAATACATATTTAAAAAGGATTGACGAGAATGACCTATTAATAGATATCAATGAATACCAAATTAAAAGTTAAATCTAATGACCACAAATGTACATCTATGGTTAAGGGTTCACTGAAAACCAAAATACATGTTATAAAAAATATAGACTAGAAAGACCTCATAATAGATAAAAATAAATACCAAATTTAAAGTTAAATATGAATGACTAACAACGTACATCTTATTAAAGAGATCACTAAAGACCCAAATACATGTTTAAAAAAACATAGACTAACAAGACCTATTATTAGGTATAAATAAAAACCAAAGAAAAAGTTAAATATTAAGACCAACAACGTACCTCTTTTTAAAGAGATCATTAAAAACCAAAATACATGTTTAAAAAAACAGAGACAAGAAAGACCTTTTAATAGGTTTAAATAAACACCAAAGAAAAAGTTGAATATTAATGACCAACAACGTACCTCTTTTTAAAGAGATCACTGAAAACCAAAATACATGTTAAAAAAACATAGACAAGAAAGACCTATTAATAGGTATAAATAAATACCAAAGTAAAAGTTAAAAACTAATGACCAACAACGTACCTATTTGTAAAGAGATCACTAAAAACCAAAATCTATCTTTAAAAAAACAATATTAATTAACAACAACGTTCCCCTTTTTGAAGAGATCACTAAAAACCAAAATACATATTTAAAAAGGATTGACGAGAATGACCTATTAATAGATATTAATGAATACCAAATTAAAAGCTAAATCTAATGACCACCAATGTACGTCTATGGTTAAGGGTTCACTGAAAACAAAATACATGTTATAAAAACATAGACTAGAAAGACCTCATAAATAGATAAAAATAAATACCAAATTAAAAGTTAAATATGAATGACTAACAACGTACATCTTATTAAAGAGATCACTTAAGACCCAAATCCATGTTTAAAAAAACATAGACTAACAAGACCTATTAATAGGTATAAATAAAAACCAAAGGAAAAGTTAAATATTAATGACCAACAACGTACCCCTTTTTAAAGAGATCACTAAAAACCAAAATACATGTTTAAAAAAACAGAGACAAGAAAGACCTATTAATAGGTTTATATAAACACCAAAGAAAAAGTTAAATATTAATGACCAACAACGTACCTCTTTTAAAAGAGATCACTGAAAACCAAAATACATGTTAAGAAAACATAGACAAGAAAGACCTATTAATAGGTATAAATAAATACCAAAGTAAAAGTTAAAAACTAATGACCAACAACGTACCTATTTGTAAAGAGATCACTAAAAACCAAAATCTATCTTTAAAAAACAATATTAATGAACAACAACGTACCTCTTTTTAAAGAGATCACTAAAAACCAAAATACATATTTAAAAAGGATTGACGAGAATGACCTATTAATAGATATTAATGAATACCAAATTAAAAGTTAAATCTAATGACCACTTATGTACGTCTATGGTTAAGGGTTCAATGAAAACCAAAATACATGTTATAAAAAGTATAGACTAGAAAGACCTCATACATAGATAAAAATAAATACCAAATTAAAAGTTAAATATGAATGACTAACAACGTACATCTTATTAAAGAGATCACTAAAGACCCAAATCCATGTTTAAAAAAACATAGACTAACAAGACCTATTAATAGGTATAAATAAAAACCAAAGAAAAAGTTAAATATTAATGACCAACAACGTACCCCTTTTTAAAGAGATCACTAAAAACCAAAATACATGTTTAAAAAAAACAGAGACAAGAAAGACCTATTAATAGGTTTAAATAAACACCAAGGAAAAAGTTAAATATTAATGACCAACAACGTACCTCTTTTAAAAGAGATCACTGAAAACCAAAATACATGTTAAAAAAACATAGACAAGAAAGACTTATTAATAGGTATAAATAAATACCAAAGTAAAAGTTAAAAACTAATGACCAACAACGTACCTATTTGTAAAGAGATCACTAAAAACCAAAATACATGTTTAAAAAAACAGAGACAAGAAAGACCTATTAATAGGTTTAAATAAACACCAAGGAAAAAGTTAAATATTAATGACCAACAACGTACCCCTTTTTAAAGAGATCACTAAAAACCAAAATACATGTTTAGAAAAACAGAGACAAGAAAGACCTATTAATAGGTTTAGATAAACACCAAGGAAAAAGTTAAATATTAATGACCAACAACGTACCTCTTTTTAAAGAGATCACTGAAAACCAAAATACATGTTAAAAAAACATAGACAAGAAAGACCTATTAATAGGTATAAATAAATACCAAAGTAAAAGTTAAAAACTAATGACCAACAACGTACCTATTTGTAAAGAAATCACTAAAAACCAAAATCTATCTTTAAAAAAACAATATTAATGAACAACAACGTACTTCTTTTTAAAGAGATCACTAAAACCCAAAATACATATTTAAAAAGGATTGACGAGAATGACCTATTGATAGATATTAATAAATACCAAATTAAAAGTTAAATCTAATGACCACCAATGTACGTCTATGGTTAAGGGTTCACTGAAAACCAAAATACATGTTATAAAAAATATAGACTAGAAAGACCTCATAATAGATAAAAATAAATACCAAATTAAAAGTTAAATATGAATGACTAACAACGTACATCTTATTAAAGAGATCACTGAAAACCAAAATACATGTTGAAAAAACATAGACAAGAAAGACCTATTAATAGGTATAAATAAATACCAAAGTAAAAGTTAAAAACTAATGACCAACAACGTACCTATTTGTAAAGAGATCACTAAAAACCAAAATATATCTTTAAAAAAACAATATTAATGAACAACAACGTACCTCTTTTTAAAGAGATCACTAAAAACCAAAATACATATTTAAAAAGGATTGACGAGAATGACCTATTAATAGATATCAATGAATACCAAATTAAAAGTTAAATCTAATGACCACAAATGTACATCTATGGTTAAGGGTTCACTGAAAACCAAAATACATGTTATAAAAAATATAGACTAGAAAGACCTCATAATAGATAAAAATAAATACCAAATTAAAAGTTAAATATGAATGACTAACAACGTACATCTTATTAAAGAGATCACTAAAGACCCAAATCCATGTTTAAAAAAACATAGACTAACAAGACCTATTAATAGGTATAAATAAAAACCAAAGAAAAAGTTAAATATTAATGACCAACAACGTACCCCTTTTTAAAGAGATCACTAAAAACCAAAATACATGTTTAAAAAAAACAGAGACAAGAAAGACCTATTAATAGGTTTAAATAAACAGCAAGGAAAAAGTTAAATATTAATGACCAACAACGTACCTCTTTTAAAAGAGATCACTGAAAACCAAAATACATGTTAAAAAAACATAGACAAGAAAGACCTATTAATAGGTATAAATAAATACCAAAGTAAAAGTTAAAAACTAATGACCAACAACGTACCTATTTGTAAAGAAATCACTAAAAACCAAAATCTTTCTTTAAAAAAACAATATTAATGAACAACAACGTACTTCTTTTTAAAGAGATCACTAAAAACCAAAATACATATTTAAAAAGGATTGACGAGAATGACCTATTGATAGATATTAATGAATACCAAATTAAAAGTTAAATCTAATGACCACCAATGTACGTCTATGGTTAAGGGTTCACTGCCAAATTAAAAGTTAAATATGAATGATTAACAACGTACATCTTATCAAAGAGATCACTATAGACCCAAATACATGTTTAAAAAAACATAGACTAACAAGACCTATTAATAGGTATAAATAAAAACCAAAGAAAAAGTTAAATATTAATGACCAACAACGTACCTCTTTTTAAAGAGATCACTAAAAAACAAAATACATGTTTAAAAAAACGGAGACAAGAAAGACCTATTAATAGGTTTAAATAAACACCAAAGAAAAAGTTAAATATTAATGACCAACAACGTACCTCTTTTTAAAGAGATCACTGAAAACCAAAATACATGTTAAAAAAACATAGACAAGAAAGACCTATCAATAGGTATAAATAAATACGAAAGTAAAAGTTATAAACTTTGACCAAATGTCCAACAACGTACCTATTTGTGAAGAGATCACTAAAAACCAAAATACATATTTAAAAAATAATATTAATGAACAACAACGTACCTCTTTTTAAAGGGATCACTAAAAACCAAAATACATGTTTAAAAAAACATAAACTAACAAGACCTATTAAACCAAAGAAAAAGTTAGATTATTAATAACCAACAACGTACCTCTTTTTAAAGAGATCACTAAAAACCAAAATACCTATTTAAAAAGGATTGACGAGAATGACCTATTAATAGATATTAATGAATACCAAATTAAAAGTTAAATCTAATGACCACCAATATACGTCTATGGTTAAGGGTTCACTGAAAACCAAAATACATGTTATAAAAAATACAGACTAGAAAGACCTCATAAATAGAAAAAAAAAGAAATACCAAATTAAAAGTTAAATATGAATGACTAACAACGTACATCTTATTAAAGAGATCACTAAAGACCCCAATCCATGTTTAAAAAAACATAGACTAACAAGACCTATTATTAGGTATAAATAAAAACCAAAGAAAAAGTTAAATATTAATGACCAACAACGTACCTCTTTTTAAAGAGATCACTAAAAACCAAAATACATGTTTAAAAAAACTGAGACAAGAAAGACCTATTAATAGGTTTAAATAAACACCAAGGAAAAAGTTAAATATTAATGACCAACAACGTACCTCTTTTTAAAGAGATCACTGAAAACCAAAATACATGTTAAAAAAAATAGACAAGAAAGACCTATTAATAGGTATAAATAAATACCAAAGTAAAAGTTAAAAACCAATGACCAACAACGTACCTATTTGTAAAGAGATCACTAAAAACCAAAATCTATCTTTAAAAAAACAATATTATTGAACAACAACTTTTTAAAGAGATCACTAAAAACCAAAATACATATTTAAAAAGGATTGACGAGAATGACCTATTAATAGATATTAATGAATACCCAATTAAAAGTTAAATCTAATGACCACCAATGTACGTCTATGGTTAAGGGTTCACTGAAAACCAAAATACATGTTATAAAAAATATAGACTAGAAAGACCTCATAAATAGATAAAAATAAATACCAAATTAAAAGTTGAATATGAATGACTAACAACGTACATCTTATTAAAGAGATCACTAAAGACCCAAATCCATGCTTAAAAAAAACATAGACTAACTAACAAGACCTATTAATAGGTTTAAATAAACACCAAGGAAAAAGTTAAATATTAATGACCAACAACGTACCTCTTTTTAAAGAGATCACTGAAAACCAAAATACATGTTAAAAAAACATAGACAAGAAAGACCTATTAATAGGTATAAATAAATACCAAAGTAAAAGTTAAAAACTAATGACCAACAACGTACCTATTTGTAAAGAGATAACTAAAAACCAAAATCTATCTTTAAAAAAAACAATATTAATGAACAACAACGTACCTCTTTTTAAAGAGATCACTAAAAACCAAAATACATATTTAAAAAGGATTGACGAGAATGACCTATTAATAGATATCAATGAATACCAAATTAAAAGTTAAATCTAATGACCACAAATGTACATCTATGGTTAAGGGTTCACTGAAAACCAAAATACATGTTATAAAAAATATAGACTAGAAAGACCTCATAATAGATAAAAATAAATACCAAATTTAAAGTTAAATATGAATGACTAACAACGTACATCTTATTAAAGAGATCACTAAAGACCCAAATACATGTTTAAAAAAACATAGACTAACAAGACCTATTATTAGGTATAAATAAAAACCAAAGAAAAAGTTAAATATTAAGACCAACAACGTACCTCTTTTTAAAGAGATCATTAAAAACCAAAATACATGTTTAAAAAAACAGAGACAAGAAAGACCTTTTAATAGGTTTAAATAAACACCAAAGAAAAAGTTGAATATTAATGACCAACAACGTACCTCTTTTTAAAGAGATCACTGAAAACCAAAATACATGTTAAAAAAACATAGACAAGAAAGACCTATTAATAGGTATAAATAAATACCAAAGTAAAAGTTAAAAACTAATGACCAACAACGTACCTATTTGTAAAGAGATCACTAAAAACCAAAATCTATCTTTAAAAAAACAATATTAATTAACAACAACGTTCCCCTTTTTGAAGAGATCACTAAAAACCAAAATACATATTTAAAAAGGATTGACGAGAATGACCTATTAATAGATATTAATGAATACCAAATTAAAAGCTAAATCTAATGACCACCAATGTACGTCTATGGTTAAGGGTTCACTGAAAACAAAATACATGTTATAAAAACATAGACTAGAAAGACCTCATAAATAGATAAAAATAAATACCAAATTAAAAGTTAAATATGAATGACTAACAACGTACATCTTATTAAAGAGATCACTTAAGACCCAAATCCATGTTTAAAAAAACATAGACTAACAAGACCTATTAATAGGTATAAATAAAAACCAAAGGAAAAGTTAAATATTAATGACCAACAACGTACCCCTTTTTAAAGAGATCACTAAAAACCAAAATACATGTTTAAAAAAACAGAGACAAGAAAGACCTATTAATAGGTTTATATAAACACCAAAGAAAAAGTTAAATATTAATGACCAACAACGTACCTCTTTTTAAAGAGATCACTGAAAACCAAAATACATGTTAAAAAAACATAGACAAGAAAGACCTATTAATAGGTATAAATAAATACCAAAGTAAAAGTTAAAAACTAATGACCAACAACGTACCTATTTATAAAGAGATCACTAAAAACCAAAATCTATCTTTAAAAAAACAATATTATTGAACAACAACTTTTTAAAGAGATCACTAAAAACCAAAATACATATTTAAAAAGGATTGACGAGAATGACCTATTAATAGATATTAATGAATACCAAATTAAAAGTTAAATCTAATGACCACCAATGTACGTCTATGGTTAAGGGTTCACTGAAAACCAAAATACATGTTATAAAAAATATAGACTAGAAAGACCTCATCAATAGATAAAAATAAATACAAAATTAAAAGTTAAATATGAATGACTAACAACGTACATCTTATTAAAGAGATCACTAAAGACCCAAATCCATGTTTAAAAAAAACATAGACTAACTAACAAGACCTATTAATAGGTATAAATAAAAACCAAAGAAAAAGTTAAATATTAATGACCAACAACGTACCCCTTTTTAAAGAGATCACTAAAAACCAAAATACATGTTAAAAAAACATAGACAAGAAAGACCTATTAATAGGTATAAATAAATAGCAAAGTAAAAGTTAAAAACTAATGACCAACAACGTACCTATTTGTAAAGAGATAACTAAAAACCAAAATCTATCTTTAAAAAAAACAATATTAATGAACAACAACGTACCTCTTTTTAAAGAGATCACTAAAAACCAAAATACATATTTAAAAAGGATTGACGAGAATGACCTATTAATAGATATCAATGAATACCAAATTAAAAGTTAAATCTAATGACCACCAATGTACATCTATGGTTAAGGGTTCACTGAAAACCAAAATACATGTTATAAAAAATATAGACATCGGAACTAAACACATTTATTTCTAAAAAAAACAGTTGTTGGCATGACACGGGTTATGTTCTTCTCATATATTTTATGATAGTATGATACTAAACCCCTAACGGGAGGGATTGTACCTGATATTCATATGATGAAGACATAATCTTTCAATCAGTTTAATTGAGGTCTGGAGCTGGCATGTCAGTTAACTGCTAGTAGTCTGTTGTTATTTATATATTATTGTCATTTTATTTATTTTCTTTTGTTACATCTTTTGACATCAGACTCGGACTTCTCTTGAACTGAATTTTAATGTGCGTATTGTTATTCTTTTACTTTTCTACATTGGCTAGAGGTATAGGGGGAGGGTTGAGATCTCATAAACATGTTTAACCCCGCCGCAATTTTGCGCCTGTCCCAAGTCAGGAGCCTCTGGCCTTTGTTAGTCTTGTATGATTTTAAATTTTAGTTTCTTGTGTATAATTCGGAGTTTAGTATGACGTCCATTATCACTGTACTATTATGCATATTTTAGGGGCCAGCTGAAGGACACCTACGGGTGCGGGAATTCTCGCTACATTGAAGACCCATTGGTTGCCTTCGGCTGTTGTTTGCTCTATGGTCAGGTGGTTGTCGCTTTGACATATTCACCATTTCCTTTCTCAATTTTAATTTTAGAAAGACCTCATAATAGATAAAAATAAATACCAAATTAAAAGTTAAATATGAATGACTAACAACGTACATCTTATTAAAGAGATCACTAAAGACCCAAATACATGTTTAAAAAAACATAGACTAACAAGACCTATTATTAGGTATAAATAAAAACCAAAGAAAAAGTTAAATATTAATGAACAACAACGTACCTCTTTTTAAAGAGATCACTAAAAACCAAATACATGTTTAAAAAAACTGAGACAAGAAAGACCTATTAATAGGTTTAAATAAACACCAAGGAAAAAGTTAAATATTAATGACCAACAACGTACCTCTTTTTAAAGAGATCACTGAAAACCAAAATACATGTAAAAAAAACATAGACAAGAAAGACCTATTAATAGGTATAAATAAATACCAAAGTAAAAGTTAAAAACTAATGACCAACAACGTACCTATTTGTAAAGAGATCACTAAAAACCAAAATCTATCTTTAAAAAACATTATTAATAACCAACAACGTACCTCTTTTTAAAGAGATCACTAAAAACCAAAATACCTATTTAAAAAGGATTGACGAGAATGACTTATTGATAGATATTAATGAATACCAAATTAAAAGTTAAATCTAATGACCACCAATGTACGTCTATGGTTAAGGGTTCAATGCCAAATTAAAAGTTAAATATGAATGATAAACAACGTACATCTTATCAAAGAGATCACTTTAGACCCAAATACAAGTTTAAAAAAACATAGACTAACAAGACCTATTAATAGGTATAAATAAAAACCAAAGAAAAAGTTAAATATTAATGACCAACAACGTACCTCTTTTTAAAGAGATCACTAAAAAACAAAATACATGTTTAAAAAAACGGAGACAAGAAAGACCTATTAATAGGTTTAAATAAACACCAAAGAAAAAGTTATATATTAATGACCAACAACGTACCTCTTTTTAAAGAGATCACTGAAAACCAAAATACATGTTAAAAAAACATAGACAAGAAAGACCTATCAATAGGTATAAATAAATACGAAAGTAAAAGTTAAAAACTTTGACCAAATGTCCAACAACGTACCTATTTGTAAAGAGATCACTAAAAACCAAAATACATATTTAAAAAATAATATTAATGAACAACAACGTACCTCTTTTTAAAGAGATCACTAAAAACCAAAATACATGTTTAAAAAAACATAAACTAACAAGACCTATTAAACCAAAGAAAAAGTTAGATTATTAATAACCAACAACGTACCTCTTTTTAAAGAGATCACTAAAAACCAAAATACATGTTTAAAAAACAGAGACAAGAAAGACCTATTAATAGGTTTAAATAAATACCAAAGTAAAAGTTAAAAACAAATGACCAACAACGTACCTCTTTTAAAAGAGATCACTGAAAACCAAAATACATGTTAAGAAAACATAGACAAGAAAGACCTATTAATAGGTATAAATAAATACCAAAGTAAAAGTTAAAAACTAATGACCAACAACGTACCTATTTGTAAAGAGATCACTAAAAACCAAAATCTATCTTTAAAAAACAATATTAATGAACAACAACGTACCTCTTTTTAAAGAGATCACTAAAAACCAAAATACATATTTAAAAAGGATTGACGAGAATGACCTATTAATAGATATTAATGAATACCAAATTAAAAGTTAAATCTAATGACCACTTATGTACGTCTATGGTTAAGGGTTCAATGAAAACCAAAATACATGTTATAAAAAGTATAGACTAGAAAGACCTCATAAATAGATAAAAATAAATACCAAATTAAAAGTTAAATATGAATGACTAACAACGTACATCTTATTAAAGAGATCACTAAAGACCCAAATCCATGTTTAAAAAAACATAGACTAACAAGACCTATTAATAGGTATAAATAAAAACCAAAGAAAAAGTTAAATATTAATGACCAACAACGTACCCCTTTTTAAAGAGATCACTAAAAACCAAAATACATGTTTAAAAAAAACAGAGACAAGAAAGACCTATTAATAGGTTTAAATAAACACCAAGGAAAAAGTTAAATATTAATGACCAACAACGTACCTCTTTTAAAAGAGATCACTGAAAACCAAAATACATGTTAAAAAAACATAGACAAGAAAGACCTATTAATAGGTATAAATAAATACCAAAGTAAAAGTTAAAAACTAATGACCAACAACGTACCTATTTGTAAAGAGATCACTAAAAACCAAAATACATGTTTAAAAAAACAGAGACAAGAAAGACCTATTAATAGGTTTAAATAAACACCAAGGAAAAAGTTAAATATTAATGACCAACAACGTACCCCTTTTTAAAGAGATCACTAAAAACCAAAATACATGTTTAGAAAAACAGAGACAAGAAAGACCTATTAATAGGTTTAGATAAACACCAAGGAAAAAGTTAAATATTAATGACCAACAACGTACCTCTTTTTAAAGAGATCACTGAAAACCAAAATACATGTTAAAAAAACATAGACAAGAAAGACCTATTAATAGGTATAAATAAATACCAAAGTAAAAGTTAAAAACTAATGACCAAGAACGTACCTATTTGTAAAGAAATCACTAAAAACCAAAATCTATCTTTAAAAAAACAATATTAATGAACAACAACGTACTTCTTTTTAAAGAGATCACTAAAACCCAAAATACATATTTAAAAAGGATTGACGAGAATGACCTATTGATAGATATTAATAAATACCAAATTAAAAGTTAAATCTAATGACCACCAATGTACGTCTATGGTTAAGGGTTCACTGCCAAATTAAAAGTTAAATATGAATGATTAACAACGTACATCTTATCAAAGAGATCACTATAGACCCAAATACATGTTTAAAAAAACATAGACTAACAAGACCTATTAATAGGTATAAATAAAAACCAAAGAAAAAGTTAAATATTAATGACCAACAACGTACCTCTTTTTAAAGAGATCACTAAAAAACAAAATACATGTTTAAAAAAACGGAGACAAGAAAGACCTATTAATAGGTTTAAATAAACACCAAAGAAAAAGTTAAATATTAATGACCAACAACGTACCTCTTTTTAAAGAGATCACTGAAAACCAAAATACATGTTAAAAAAACATAGACAAGAAAGACCTATCAATAGGTATAAATAAATACGAAAGTAAAAGTTAAAAACTTTGACCAAATGTCCAACAACGTACCTATTTGTGAAGAGATCACTAAAATTCAAAATACATATTTAAAAAATAATATTAATGAACAACAACGTACCTCTTTTTAAAGAGATCACTAAAAACCAAAATACATGTTTAAAAAAACATAAACTAACAAGACCTATTAAACCAAAGAAAAAGTTAGATTATTAATAACCAACAACGTACCTCTTTTTAAAGAGATCACTAAAAACCAAAATACCTATTTAAAAAGGATTGACGAGAATGACCTATTAATAGATATTAATGAATACCAAATTAAAAGTTAAATCTAATGACCACCAATATACGTCTATGGTAAAGGGTTCACTGAAAACCAAAATACATGTTATAAAAAATATAGACTAGAAAGACCTCATAAATAGATAAAAATAAATACCAAATTAAAAGTTAAATATGAATGACTAACAACGTACATCTTATTAAAGAGATCACTAAAGACCCAAATCCATGTTTAAAAAAACATAGACTAACAAGACCTATTATTAGGTATAAATAAAAACCAAAGAAAAAGTTAAATATTAATGACCAACAACGTACCTCTTTTTAAAGAGATCACTAAAAACCAAAATACATGTTTAAAAAAACTGAGACAAGAAAGACCTATTAATAGGTTTAAATAAACACCAAGGAAAAAGTTAAATATTAATGACCAACAACGTACCTCTTTTTAAAGAGATCACTGAAAACCAAAATACATGTTAAAAAAACATAGACAAGAAAGACCTATTAATAGGTATAAATAAATACCAAAGTAAAAGTTAAAAACCAATGACCAACAACGTACCTATTTGTAAAGAGATCACTAAAAACCAAAATCTATCTTTAAAAAAACAATATTATTGAACAACAACTTTTTAAAGAGATTACTAAAAACCAAAATACATATTTAAAAAGGATTGACGAGAATGACCTATTAATAGATATTAATGAATACCCAATTAAAAGTTAAATCTAATGACCACCAATGTACGTCTATGGTTAAGGGTTCACTGAAAACCAAAATACATGTTATAAAAAATATAGACTAGAAAGACCTCATAAATAGATAAAAATAAATACCAAATTAAAAGTTAAATATGAATGACTAACAACGTACATCTTATTAAAGAGATCACTAAAGACCCAAATCCATGCTTAAAAAAAACATAGACTAACTAACAAGACCTATTAATAGGTATCAATAAACACCAAGGAAAAAGTTAAATATTATTGACCAACAACGTACCTCTTTTTAAAGAGATCACTGAACACCAAAATACATGTTCAAAAAGCATAGACAAGAAAGACCTATGAATAGGTATAAATAAATACCAAAGAAAAAGTTAAATATTAATGACCAACAACTTACCTCTTTTTAAAGAGATCACTAAAAACCAAAATACATGTTTCAAAAAACAGAGACAAGAAAGACCTATCAATAGGTTTAAATAAACACCAAAGAAAAAGTTAAATATTAATGACCAACAACGTACCTCTTTTTAAAGAGATCACTGAAAACCAAAATACATGTTAAAAAACATAGACAAGAAAGACCTATTAATAGGTAGAAATAAATACCAGAGTAAAAGTTAAAAACTAATGACCAACAACGTACCTATTTGTAAAGAGATCACTAAAAACCAAAATCTATCTTTAAAAAAACAATATTAATTAACAACAACGTTCCCCTTTTTGAAGAGATCACTAAAAACCAAAATACATATTTAAAAAGGATTGACGAGAATGACCTATTAATAGATATTAATGAATACCAAATTAAAAGCTAAATCTAATGACCACCAATGTACGTCTATGGTTAAGGGTTCACTGAAAACAAAATACATGTTATAAAAACATAGACTAGAAAGACCTCATAAATAGATAAAAATAAATACCAAATTAAAAGTTAAATATGAATGACTAACAACGTACATCTTATTAAAGAGATCACTAAAGACCCAAATCCATGTTTAAAAAAAACATAGACTAACTAACAAGACCTATTAATAGGTATAAATAAAAACCAAAGAAAAAGTTAAATATTAATGACCAACAACGTACCCCTTTTTAAAGAGATCACTAAAAACCAAAATACATGTTAAAAAAACATAGACAAGAAAGACCTATTAATAGGTATAAATAAATACCAAAGTAAAAGTTAAAAACTAATGACCAACAACGTACCTATTTGTAAAGAGATAACTAAAAACCAAAATCTATCTTTAAAAAAAACAATATTAATGAACAACAACGTACCTCTTTTTAAAGAGTTCACTAAAAACCAAAATACATATTTAAAAAGGATTGACGAGAATGACCTATTAATAGATATCAATGAATACCAAATTAAAAGTTAAATCTAATAACCACCAATGTACATCTATGGTTAAGGTTTCACTGAAAACCAAAATACATGTTATAAAAAATATAGACTAGAAAGACCTCATAATAGATAAAAATAAATACCAAATTTAAAGTTAAATATGAATGACTAACAACGTACATCTTATTAAAGAGATCACTAAAGACCCAAATACATGTTTAAAAAAACATAGACTAACAAGACCTATTATTAGGTATAAATAAAAACCAAAGAAAAAGTTAAATATTAAGACCAACAACGTACCTCTTTTTAAAGAGATCATTAAAAACCAAAATACATGTTTAAAAAAACAGAGACAAGAAAGACCTATTAATAGGTTTAAATCAACACCAAAGAAAAAGTTGAATATTAATGACCAACAACGTACCTCTTTTTAAAGAGATCACTGAAAACCAAAATACATGTTAAAAAAACATAGACAAGAAAGACCTATTAATAGGTATAAATAAATACCAAAGTAAAAGTTAAAAACTAATGACCAACAACGTACCTATTTGTAAAGAGATCACTAAAAACCAAAATCTATCTTTAAAAAACAATATTAATGAACAACAACGTACCTCTTTTAAAAGAGATCACTAAAAACCAAAATACATATTTAAAAAGGATTGACGAGAATGACCTATTAATAGATATTAATGAATACCAAATTAAAAGTTTAATCTAATGACCACCAATGTACGTCTATGGTTAAGGGTTCACTGAAAACCAAAATACATGTTATAAAAAATATAGTCTAGAAAGACCTCATAAATAGATAAAAATAAATACCAAATTAAAAGTTAAATATGAATGACTAACAACGTACATCTTATTAAAGAGATCACTTAAGACCCAAATACATGTTTAAAAAAACATAGACTAACAAGACCTATTAATAGGTATAAATAAAAACCAAAGAAAAAGTTAAATATTAATGACCAACAACGTACCCCTTTTTAAAGAGATCACTAAAAACCAAAATACATGTTTAAAAAACCAGAGACAAGAAAGACCTATTAATAGGTTTAAATAAACACCAAGGACAAAGTTAAATATTAATGACCAACAACGTACCTCTTTTTAAAGAGATCACTGAAAACCAAAATACATGTTAAAAAACATAGACAAGAAAGACCTATTAATAGGTATAAATAAATACCAAAGTAAAAGTTAAAAACTAATGACCAACAACGTACCTATTTGTAAAGAGATCACTAAAAACCAAAATACATGTTTAAAAAAACAGAGATAGACTAACAAGACCTATTAATAGGTATAAATAAAAACCAAAGAAAAAGTTAAATATTAATGACCAACAACGTACCTCTTTTTAAAGAGATCACTAAAAAACAAAATACATGTTTAAAAAACGGAGACAAGAAAGACCTATTAAAAGGTTTAAATAAACACCAAAGAAAAAGTTAAATATTAATGACCAACAACGTACCTCTTTTTAAAGAGATCACTGAAAACCAAAATACATGTTAAAAAAACATAGACAAGAAAGACCTATCAATAGGTATAAATAAATACGAAAGTAAAAGTTAAAAACTTTGACCAAATGTCCAACAACGTACCTATTTGTAAAGAGATCACTAAAAACCAAAATACATATTTAAAAAATAATATTAATGAACAACAACGTACCTCTTTTTAAAGAGATCACTAAAAACCAAAATACATGTTTAAAAAAACATAAACTGACAAGACCTATTAAACCAAAGAAAAAGTTAGATTATTAATAACCAACAACGTACCTCTTTTTAAAGAGATCACTAAAAACCAAAATACCTATTTAAAAAGGATTGACGAGAATGACCTATTAATAGATATTAATGAATACCAAATTAAAAGTTAAATCTAATGACCACCAATATACGTCTATGGTTAAGGGTTCACTGAAAACCAAAATACATGTTATAAAAAATATAGACTAGAAAGACCTCATAAATAGATAAAAATAAATACCAAATTAAAAGTTAAATATGAATGACTAACAACGTACATCTTATTAAAGAGATCACTAATGACCCAAATCCATGTTTAAAAAAACATAGACTAACAAGACCTATTATTAGGTATAAATAAAAACCAAAGAAAAAGTTAAATATTAATGAACAACAACGTACCTCTTTTTAAAGAGATCACTAAAAACCAAAATACATGTTTAAAAAAACTGAGACAAGAAAGACTATTAATAGGTTTAAATAAACACCAAGGAAAAAGTTAAATATTAATGACCAACAACGTACCTCTTTTTAAAGAGATCACTGAAAACCAAAATACATGTAAAAAAAACATAGACAAGAAAGACCTATTAATAGGTATAAATAAATACCAAAGTAAAAGTTAAAAACTAATGACCAACAACGTACCTATTTGTAAAGAGATCACTAAAAACCAAAATCTATCTTTAAAAAACAATATTAATGAACAACAACGTACCTCTTTTTAAAGAGATCACTAAAAACCAAAATACATATTTAAAAAGGATTGACGAGAATGACCTATTAATAGGTATAAATTAATACCAAAGTAAAAGTTAAATCTAATGACCACCAATATACGTCTATGGTTAAGGGTTCACTGAAAACCAAAATACATGTTATAAAAAATATAGACTAGAAAGACCTCATAAATAGATAAAAATAAATACCAAATTAAAAGTTAAATATGAATGACTAACAACGTACATCTTATTAAAGAGATCACTAAAGACCCAAATCCATGTTTAAAAAAACATAGACTAACAAGACCTATTAATAGGTATCAATAAACACCAAGGAAAAAGTTAAATATTATTGACCAACAACGTACCTCTTTTTAAAGAGATCGCTGAACACCAAAATACATGTTCAAAAAGCATAGACAAGAAAGACCTATGAATAGGTATAAATAAATACCAAAGAAAAAGTTAAATATTAATGACCAACAACGTACCTCTTTTTAAAGAGATCACTAAAAACCAAAATACATGTTTCAAAAAACAGGTTTAAATAAACACCAAAGAAAAAGTTAAATATTAATGACCAACAACGTACCTCTTTTTAAAGAGATCACTGAAAACCAAAATACATGTTAAAAAAACATAGACAAGAAAGACCTATCAATAGGTATAAATAAATACGAAAGTAAAAGTTAAAAACTTTGACCAAATGTCCAACAACGTACCTATTTGTAAAGAGATCACTAAAAACCAAAATACATATTTAAAAAATAATATTAATGAACAACAACATACCTCTTTTTAAAGAGATCACTAAAAACCAAAATACATGTTTAAAAAAACATAAACTAACAAGACCTATTAAACCAAAGAAAAAGTTAGATTATTAATAACCAACAACGTACCTCTTTTTAAAGAGATCACTAAAAACCAAAATACATGTTTAAAAAAACAGAGACAAGAAAGACCTATTAATAGGTTTAAATAAATACCAAAGTAAAAGTTAAAAACTAATGACCAACAACGTACCTCTTTTAAAAGAGATCAATGAAAACCAAAATACATGTTAAGAAAACATAGACAAGAAAGACCTATTAATAGGTATAAATAAATACCAAAGTAAAAGTTAAAAACTAATGACCAACAACGTATCTATTTGTAAAGAGATCACTAAAAACCAAAATCTATCTTTAAAAAACAATATTAATGAACAACAACGTACCTCTTTTTAAAGAGATCACTAAAAACCAAAATACATATTTAAAAAGGATTGACGAGAATGACCTATTAATAGATATTAATGAATACCAAATTAAAAGTTAAATCTAATGACCACTTATGTACGTCTATGGTTAAGGGTTCAATGAAAACCAAAATACATGTTATAAAAAGTATAGACTAGAAAGACCTCATAAATAGATAAAAATAAATACCAAATTAAAAGTTAAATATGAATGACTAACAACGTACATCTTATTAAAGAGATCACTAAAGACCCAAATCCATGTTTAAAAAAACATAGACTAACAAGACCTATTAATAGGTATAAATAAAAACCAAAGAAAAAGTTAAATATTAATGACCAACAACGTACCCCTTTTTAAAGAGATCACTAAAAACCAAAATACATGTTTAAAAAAAACAGAGACAAGAAAGACCTATTAATAGGTTGAAATAAACACCAAGGAAAAAGTTAAATATTAATGACCAACAACGTACCTCTTTTAAAAGAGATCACTGAAAACCAAAATACATGTTAAAAAAACATAGACAAGAAAGACCTATTAATAGGTATAAATAAATACCAAAGTAAAAGTTAAAAACTAATGACCAACAACGTACCTATTTGTAAAGAGATCACTAAAAACCAAAATACATGTTTAAAAAAACAGAGACAAGAAAGACCTATTAATAGGTTTAAATAAACACCAAGGAAAAAGTTAAATATTAATGACCAACAACGTACCTCTTTTTAAAGAGATCACTGAAAACCAAAATACATGTTAAAAAAACATAGACAAGAAAGACCTATTAATAGGTATAAATAAATACCAAAGTAAAAGTTAAAAACTAATGACCAACAACGTACCTATTTGTAAAGAGATCACTAAAAACCAAAATCTATCTTTAAAAAAACAATATTAATGAACAACAACGTACCTCTTTTTGAAGAGATCACTAAAAACCAAAATACATATTTAAAAAGGATTGACGAGAATGACCTATTAATAGATATTAATGAATACCAAATTAAAAGTTAAATCTAATGACCACCAATGTACGTCTATGGTTAAGGGTTCACTGAAAACCAAAATACATGTTATAAAAAATATAGACTAGAAAGACCTCATAATAGATAAAAATAAATACCAAATTAAAAGTTAAATATGAATGACTAACAACGTACATCTTATTAAAGAGATCACTAAAGACCCAAATCCATGTTTAAAAAAACATAGACTAACAAGACCTATTAATAGGTATAAATAAAAACCAAAGAAAAAGTTAAATATTAATGACCAACAACGTACCCCTTTTTAAAGAGATCACTAAAAACCAAAATACATGTTTAAAAAAAACAGAAACAAGAAAGACCTATTAATAGGTTTAAATAAACAGCAAGGAAAAAGTTAAATATTAATGACCAACAACGTACATCTTTTAAAAGAGATCACTGAAAACCAAAATACATGTTAAAAAAACATAGACAAGAAAGACCTATTAATAGGTATAAATAAATACCAAAGTAAAAGTTAAAAACTAATGACCAACAACGTACCTATTTGTAAAGAAATCACTAAAAACCAAAATCTATCTTTAAAAAAACAATATTAATGAACAACAACGTACTTCTTTTTAAAGAGATCACTAAAAACCAAAATACATATTTAAAAAGGATTGACGAGAATGACCTATTGATAGATATTAATGAATACCAAATTAAAAGTTAAATCTAATGACCACCAATGTACGTCTATGGTTAAGGGTTCACTGCCAAATTAAAAGTTAAATATGAATGATTAACAACGTACATCTTATCAAAGAGATCACTATAGACCCAAATACATGTTTAAAAAAACATAGACTAACAAGACCTATTAATAGGTATAAATAAAAACCAAAGAAAAAGTTAGATATTAATGACCAACAACGTACCTCTTTTTAAAGAGATCACTAAAAAACAAAATACATGTTTAAAAAAACGGAGACAAGAAAGACCTATTAATAGGTTTAAATAAACACCAAAGAAAAAGTTAAATATTAATGACCAACAACGTACCTCTTTTTAAAGAGATCACTGAAAACCAAAATACATGTTAAAAAAACATAGACAAGAAAGACCTATTAATAGGTATAAATAAATACCAAAGTAAAAGTTAAAAACCAATGACCAACAACGTACCTATTTGTAAAGAGATCACTAAAAACCAAAATCTATCTTTAAAAAAACAATATTATTGAACAACAACTTTTTAAAGAGATCACTAAAAACCAAAATACATATTTAAAAAGGATTGACGAGAATGACCTATTAATAGATATTAATGAATACCCAATTAAAAGTTAAATCTAATGACCACCAATGTACGTCTATGGTTAAGGGTTCACTGAAAACCAAAATACATGTTATAAAAAATATAGACTAGAAAGACCTCATAAATAGATAAAAATAAATACCAAATAAAAAGTTAAATATGAATGACTAACAACGTACATCTTATTAAAGAGATCACTAAAGACCCAAATCCATGCTTAAAAAAAACATAGACTAACTAACAAGACCTATTAATAGGTTTAAATAAACACCAAGGAAAAAGTTAAATATTAATGACCAACAACGTACCTCTTTTTAAAGAGATCACTGAAAACCAAAATACATGTTAAAAAAACATAGACAAGAAAGACCTATTAATAGGTATAAATAAATACCAAAGTAAAAGTTAAAAACTAATGACCAATAACGTACCTATTTGTAAAGAGATCACTAAAAACCAAAATCTATCTTTAAAAAAACAATATTAATGAACAACAACGTACCTCTTTTTGAAGAGATCACTAAAAACCAAAATACATATTTTAAAAGGATTGACGAGAATGACCTATTAATAGATATTAATGAATACCAAATTAAAAGTTAAATCTAATGACCACCAATGTACGTCTATGGTTAAGGGTTCACTGAAAACCAAAATACATGTTATAAAAAATATAGACAAGAAAGACCTCATAAATAGATAAAAATAAATACCAAATTAAAAGTTAAATATAAATGACTAACAACGTACATCTTATTAAAGAGATCACTAAAGACCCAAATCCATGTTTAAAAAAACATAGACTAACAAGACCTATTAATAGGTATAAATAAAAACCAAAGAAAAAGTTAAATATTAATGACCAACAACGTACCCCTTTTTAAAGAGATCACTAAAAACCAAAATACATGTTTAAAAAAAACAGAGACAAGAAAGACCTATTAATAGGTTTAAATAAACAGCAAGGAAAAAGTTAAATATTAATGACCAACAACGTACCTCTTTTAAAAGAGATCACTGAAAACCAAAATACATGTTAAAAAAACATAGACAAGAAAGACCTATTAATAGGTTTAAATAAATACCAAAGTAAAAGTTAAAAACTAATGACCAACAACGTACCTATTTGTAAAGAAATCACTAAAAACCAAAATCTATCTTTAAAAAAACAATATTAATGAACAACAACGTACTTCTTTTTAAAGAGATCACTAAAAACCAAAATACATATTTAAAAAGGATTGACGAGAATGACCTATTGATAGATATTAATGAATACCAAATTAAAAGTTAAATCTGACCACCAATGTACGTCTATGGTTAAGGGTTCACTGCCAAATTAAAAGTTAAATATGAATGATTAACAACGTACATCTTATCAAAGAGATCACTATAGACCCAAATACATGTTTAAAAAAACATAGACTAACAAGACCTATTAATAGGTATAAATAAAAACCAAAGAAAAAGTTAAATATTAATGACCAACAACGTACCTATTTTTAAAGAGATCACTAAAAAACAAAATACATGTTTAAAAAAACGGAAACAAGAAAGACCTATTAATAGGTTTAAATAAACACCAAAGAAAAAGTTAAATATTAATGACCAACAACGTACCTCTTTTTAAAGAGATCACTGAAAACCAAAATACATGTTAAAAAAACATAGACAAGAATGACCTATCAATAGGTATAAATAAATACGAAAGTAAAAGTTAAAAACTTTGAGCAAATGTCCAACAACGTACCTATTTTTAAAGAGATCACTAAAAACCAAAATACATATTTAAAAAATAATATTAATGAACAACAACGTACCTCTTTTTAAAGAGATCACTAAAAACCAAAATACATGTTTAAAAAAACAGAGACAAGAAAGACCTATTAATAGGTTTAAATAAATACCAAAGTAAAAGTTAAAAACTAATGACCAACAACGTACCTATTTTTAAAGAGATCACTAAAAACCAAAATCTATCTTTAAAAAAAACAATATTAATGAACAACAACAGTTGGTGCACTTAGCGAACTCCATAATATTATGGAATTCCGTAACTTTTGTGAAAAATTAAAGTTTTCTCCCTTTGACTAACAGGCTAAATTTAAGATAACTATATTTTGAAACTGATTCTCTAAAAAAAAAAGGGAGACAAATGAAATCTATTTATTGTTTTCTGAAATACAATGGAAAAAAATATATAACATGTAGGAATGTTACCTCGGTGAAGAGTACTCGCTCGTGAAACATTTACAAAATGGAAACACAAAATTATATGCATTTTATTTATGTATTGTGGGTCGTTGTCTTTTTCTTTGTTTTATATATGTAAACTGTAATAATGTATAATGTTTTAAGCCATTGGCTCATATGGACGTAAAGTGCTTTTCAATAAAGAATTTAAGGACTGATAAACGTAAAACCCTCAACATTATAACAATGGACTAGATAATATGAATTATATACCATATAAATCATAATTAAAAGCTTATTTAATACATGACATACATGTTCTTATTTTATTATGTAAACTGACAATTATCTAATCCAGTACTTAAGTGATATCCATAGAAAAATTATTACTTAAACAACAGTATTAAGGGACCGTAAAAACACATTTTTTAAAATAATCAACAAGGGGGTGATGTTTGAACTAACTGATGATCACTGATGACTTACATAATTTTCTGAGGGTCCACATGAGGTGCGCATTGAATTTGTTTGATCGAAAAATAGTATCTTGACAACTGTGCATGGGATGACACTAATTCTCAATTTTATTTGTAACTAACAGTCCTGCTGATGAAAATATATGCTCTGACGGTATAAATGGTGAGGGAATGACTTAGATTAGCTTAAAGTGTAAGATTTTGAAAACTGAACTTGTTCATGGCATACCTCTGTTCGGGAGAATTTTAAATGAGAGCTAAGCGGAAATATTCGATTCGTATTTTAATTATCGAAAAATATTAGATATTATAATTGCAGGATAACTATTGACAAATTGTTGATGCAATCACATTGACGTATGCGTATCTGTTTCCATATGTGTGCTTTTGGTACACGGATCCTTCAAATTGCACTTGCCAATTTAATATATAAAATTTTGTGATAAAAGTTTAGAGATTAATCGCCAACTTTTATTTTTGTTTTAACTTTAATTGTTAATATGCTCTGAAAGAAAACAAACTTATCGATGACACAAAATAAAATAAAATCATTTGAAAAAGTCTATATAATAGAAAAACACTCACAACAAATTTATGAGTTTGTTTGAATGTTAAATTCGTTTGATTTTTTTTCGTATGTTCTAACTTTCACGGACTTCAACGTGAAAGGTTGCTGGAATTTTAATTAAATTTATAATAAATGTTAAAAAGCTTGTGAAATACTAGAACTCCTTTCTTCTCGCGTGTGTTTGAATTACATGACTAATGTTATGGCATATTCAACTAAACTTGGAAATAGCGCTGTATTTTGTTTATATGTAGATTTAAATAGTCAACAAAACTTAATATGACTCCTCGAGCACAGTCTTTCCTCTGACATATAATACAGGGGCGGATCTAGCCATATTAAAAGGGGGATCCCAACTCAGGACAAAATGGGGGGTCCAACTATATGTTCCCATTCAAATGCATTGATCAGCCAAAAATAGGAGGGTTCAAACACCGGGATCCGCTAATGTAATAGTTCTAATTAATTGCCTCGAAAAATATCACTCATACGAAAGATGTCTATGCCAGCACGAAACATGACATTTAATTGTATTGCAATACTTTAATTGTAATCTTCCTTTTAACATAAGCAGTATTGTTCATATGTTCTATTAATTTATTAAACTTTTCTAGGAGTTTTGGCTTAATTATATTCTAATAATCCTGCAGGAAAAAAAATTGAGTAACAAGTCGACCTTCAATATTATTGCATTCATCACACAAAAGAACTACAAACAAGCTGTCCCAAGTCAGGATCATGTAATTCAGTGGTTGTCGTTTGTTGATGTATTACATATTTGTTTTTCGTTCATTTTTGTACGTATTTTAGGTTTGCATTGTTTTATATTTGTCCGGAACCTATTATAGCTGACTATGTGGTATGGGTTTTGCTCATTGTTGAAGACCGTACGGTGACCTATAATTGTTAGTTTCTATGTCATTTGGTCTCTTGTGGAAAGTTGTCTGATTGTTAATCTCATACAACATATTTTTTATAAGATAGAGTTTAGTTCATGATTTTTGAAATCTTTCAACATCAAGAATCACTTACACAGTGAAAATTGTTTTTCTTGAACTTGAGGTGAGTGATATTTTCCCCATATCGAAGTCCTAACTAATATTTCAAGTTGAAGACGAGCAATTAATGTGCGGTTCATGTGCTTTTTAGAGTTTTTAGCATTGCATGTACTGATTGTGTGTCGTAGATAATTTTTTCGTCATTGTAATCACAATCTGAAAGAGGAAAAAAGGAATATTGCAGCTAGACAAAGTCTTTCAATTTTATTGATTCATTCATTGTATGCACTGTAATGAAAGATTCGAATTACCTCTATTTTCACTACTGTCCCGGAATATTGTGCGAGTTATAAAACAACACAAAACAATGCCAGTTAAATATAACTGGAGGCTCAAAATAGCCTGTGTTGCTCATCTTGGTCTATATCATATTAGACAAAGACACACTTCAACATTGTAGATGAGAAAAGTATGGACAAAAACAGATGTTTTTTTTTTTTTTTTTTTATCTTATATTGGCGGTCATTTAAGTCTATTCAGTTTCTCTCATTTATATCTTATTAAGGACTAAATGCTTAAGTTTTAGAGATATAAATCAAACACTGCATCCCCGCTTATTTATTATTTAGCCATTCTGCCAGCTTGGTTGATGTTTGGTCATTGGATACATTTTTTTAACTAGATACCCTAGGGATTGTTTATGCAAAGTTTGTTTTAATTTGTACAAGTAGTTTCAGAGGAGAATTTTTTGGCAAATGATTACCGAAATGTAAGACAAATTGTGGGAAATTAACTGTAAAAGGCAATAACTACTTTTTGTAGATCTAGTTGCTGAAAAAGTTTGCTGTCAACAGTTTTTCTTCATGCATGGTAATATTCAGGATGATAGCCAAAAACTGCAAAATTTTCTTTCAACTATCAGTTCAAGGGGAAACAACACAACAACGGGTTGTCTAATGCATTAGTAGATAACCTTTGACTGAACGAACATAAGATTTGCTATAAATGCTTTAGTTTCAGAGATTTATACGCCAAAAACTAAATTTTACCCGATGTTCTATTTTTAGCGATGACTGCCATCTCGGTACACAAGCGTGGTCATATGCATCGGAATTAATTTTTTATCTACATACCCTAATAATGATTTAGGCCGAAATTGGTTTTATTTAACCCAGCAGATTCAGAGTGGAATATCTGTGTAAAAGCTATCAGACGACAACGACGGACGAAGGAAGACAATTGATGAGAAAAGTTTAATAAATAATCGCACTTTTGGCCTGGTGAGCTTAAAAGGAGATATTGCCAATTTGTAAATTTTATATACACAGTTAAACATTTTTTTTTGGAATGAAAAAAAATCGAACTAATCATAATGCATCTCGTTTGAATTGTTTTATCATTTGTAATTTCGGGGCCTTTCATATAGCAGACTATGCTGCACGAATTTTACTCATAGTTGAAAATCGTATCATGACCTTTATAGATATAAGAAGATAACATATGATTGCCAATGAGACAACTCTCCATTAAAGTCATAATTTTTAAAGATAAACCATTGAAGGTCAAAGTACAGTCTTATATGTACCATTTACTAGTTTTCTGGATCTTGAGTTGATTAAGAGAGCAGGAAACTAAAAAGACTCAATGTGTCAGTGGCAACTCAAGCGTGGATCCAAAGGGGGGAGGTTTTTTTTTAAAAAGGCCGCCCCTGCAACTATTTGATACCCTTTGATAATTTGATTCACTTCATGTCAAAACAGTCACACTTACAATTTTGTAAATATACACGTGTCACACTTACAATTTTGTAAATATACACGTGTCACACTTACAATTTTGTAAATATACACGTGTCACACTTACAATTTTGTAAATATACACGTGTCACACTTACAATTTTGTAAATATACACGTGTCACACTTACAATTTTGTAAATATTCACTTGGCTTAATTAAGGATGTACACCTCTGAGGAGCCAAAAATTTCTAGAATTAAACTTTTTTTCTTAACCTGATTTTTGGGGTTTATAAGACTGTAAAAAATGATTGGTGAAGAAAAAATCATATTGTGGTGCACTTCTTTTTTTGCTACGGACCTTTGAAAATGCCAAATTTTGATGATTTTCCCATTTTTCATCGATTTTCACCTATTTTTGGGCTATTATCATGAAAAAAATCACAGTTCCACAATTAAACTTTTTTTCATACTTTCTATAAAGATTAAGTTGACTAATCTGAATAAATTTTACTTGAAAAAACTATAGGTAGGTGTTAATATAAGAAAGTTTTATCATATTTTGACGCTTTTTTGTGTATAATTTACCATGCTGTCAATTTTGTATTTTTGTGATTTTTCTCAGTTTTAAGAATCAACTGCATATTATTTCAACTTTTTTGTTATTAATGATTGAAAAAATACATATCTAAGAAATTTGAAAAGACCAAAATGATATGGGATGTACATGATTCTTGTAAAATCATTTTTTGTATCCCTAACCCATTTTCTCAAAATTTTGGCTAAAAATACTGACTTGATTGGTCGTAAAATTTGAAAACTGGATTACTCAAAAACCATTCATTGTAAATACACAACTTTTCTACAGAGTTATGTTTGATTATAATATTTTTAAAATTCATTGATATTTTCCACTTGTATCACATGTTTTGTAAATATTTCAAGAACGAGATTTCAACGAGACTGAACGAGACTGAAAAGTCAGAAGAATTCATAGTTTCATCAAATTTATACCGTTGGTTTTCCCGTTTGAATGGTTTTATACTAGTAATTTTGGAGCCCTTTATAGCTTGTTGTTCAGTGTGAGCCAAGGCTCCGTGTTGAAGGCCGTACGTACGTTTACCTTTTTTTTTAAATTGTTATTTGGAAGGAGAGTTGTCTCATTTGCACTGCACACCACATCTTCCTATATCTAAGAGCTGATCTCAAGAGATTTCCCCTGGAACTACATATTAAATTTCAATCTATTTTGTATGGTAAACGTTTATCCATTTATGACATTTATGCTTCTAAAGGAATCATTTAGTTTTGTCTCAAAGCTCGAATTTATTCTTCAGTTGGTTCTCATATGTAAAACATGTATCAGAAGATGGATTTAGACACTTTCAAGAAATATTCTTCTCATAAGATAACTAAAACTATTAGAGAACAAATAAAATTAAAATTGAAGGATTTTTATGAAAAGATAGTAAATGATAAGATATGAAGAATAACAGCAATCTCACTATTTATAATCTTGTAATACAAATGAAAAATATTTAACTTCCTCAAAATTTAATTTAGAAAACTAGAATTAGAGATTATAATTTATTAATAGAAAAAAGAAAATATCTTAGGATGCCAATATATATAGAAGAAAGATTAAGCAAACACTGAAATTCATTTCTTTTCTATTTTGTAATAGTTACAGTAATAATAGAATTAATACCCAATCCAAGATCACACATTCAGGTAAATATAACAGGTGTTTTCGTCTTTCCTGTTATTTTTAGATTTCGGAGATAAAGCCACTGACTAAAGTCAAAACAGCTATAAGTTAAGCTTATATTATATTACTTCCTCAATAGTGCGAAAGAATTACAATGAAAGTTGAATGGTAATGTTCCAAAAAGACAGAATAGATAGTTATTTCAGTAAATGCTCAATACTAAGTATACAATTTATACATATGTCAATGTAAATGCACGGCATCTCTTCAGCTTGCCCGCTGTTATCTTATACTAGACCACGATCGCACCACGCTCAGCATGATCTAAAAAGTATTCAGATCGTGTTGAGGTCGTGGTATGGGCGGCATGAAAATGCAAATTTTGGATGTGTTCACGATGCTACTACGACCTCACTACTTTTCTACAACGATTCCGCCCGTTTTCATCACGCTTGTTCTGCGACCTCACTACGATAATCACGATCTTGCTACGCTCATCAGGTTCTTACTACGATTATACCACACTTATCTGATTAAAAAACGATCTTAGCACGTTTCTTCTGCGATTAAAGAACGATTTTATCACGATCATTCTACGATCTTACCATGTTCATATGGCAGTTTTACTACGCTCTCGATAATAACGTCAATATGTTGTCGGAGTCAATATAGATACTGTTCCATTCCTCCTTATTTTCATTTATACGTAGAATTCTCGATAACAACACAGACAGGCCACCAAAATCTACAATGTTTTGTATTTGTGCATGATAGGGATATAGGTAGTCAGTGGGGCGCCTCTGATACGAATCCTGATCCAGATGAGATATCGGATTAACATATCACAACGTATATTGCTGATCTATCAAGATCAAATGAAGATATTTTATTGAACAATTAATAGTGGGATGATACAAATGTGTCAATCATGGCTGAACTGTTGGACATTAGGTCCAAATTATATACAGACGAACAAAACCTGGAGCTTTTACATGCTTTATTTGACAATGAGAATGAGCCCGAGCATGGCTATAAGTAAAAATGGTCGTAGTATAAACGTAGTAAGGTCGTAAGACGTGCGTGATTAGTACGGCATGAGCGTGCTAGAATCTTTTAGTGCCGATTATTGCTCCCGTTTGAGATCAGACTCGAAAAGTTAAAAAGTCGGATTACTATCTTCAATGATATGGAATGTCCTGTTATTGTCTGACCGCTGTAGTATACGTTCGTAACACTCAGACTCCTACGGATCGGAGAGTTTGGACAAGCACCCAGACAGTTAGGTGCGTCCCTTAACATTCGGGAAGTCTCAATCAATTTTGTCTAGTCGAATTACAATCGGTGACATAATACCGATTGTAATTCTCTAGTATCGCGATGAACAAAATCGTAACAATGATCTGTGACTAAGAATTTCATTATCCCAGGAATTGATCACCTTAGCAGTATTTGGCACAACTTTTTGGAATTATTGGTCTTCTTGTTTTGGTAATCAGTTTTTCTATTTATATAGTATATATAGGAAGATGTGGCATGTGCTAGTGCCAATGAGACAACTCTCTATCCAAGTATCAATTTATAAAAGTAAACCATTATAGGTCAAGGTACGACCTTCAACACGGAGCCTTAGCTAACACAAGATATAAAGTGTCCTAAAAATTACTAGTGTTAAACCATACAAACAGGAACGGTCTTGTTTTTTTGTTGTTTTTTTTTTTTGGAGGGGGGGGATTGACAGACAAATTATAAAATCTGAGCCAAAACGTAGCCTTGTTTTTATTTACTTGATGCATTGTCCTTTAAACTATCGATTTTCTAGACAAAAAGGCAACATTAAAAAAAATTGTCACTCTCTCGGCCATGTGATAGAGAAGATTAACACCCTCGTATCAGCCATCAAAATATTGCATTTTCATATGAAGTATAATTCATTTTTTGTCGTTCACCAATTTAACGATAAGTCAGGCTGTTTGTTAACTTGTTTGAATTGCATTTTACCTATCATTTCGAGGCTTTGTAACTGATTTTGCAGTTTGGTATTTTTTTATTAGTGAAGGCCGTACGGTGACCTTAAGTTGTAAATTTTTGTGTCACTTGGTCTGTTGTGAAAAATTGATTCATTGATTACAATATCACAACTTTTCTTAAATTATGTTAATTACATGAGCAAAAATTTAATGCATTACACGACGGTTCCCCAATGAATAGCCTTCATCTATAGATATATATATATGGTTAGGAATCTGTTAATGTGTAACAGTAATTGTAATATTTTCAAAAGTATACAAAGTCATGCAGTTGTGATAATACTAATTTGATTGAAATCTTAATACATATTTTTCTTAAAAATTACAAGTTTAGAAAATTTAAATAAAAGATGATCTAGTCTTAAAGTGGTATTAGTGTCTTCCTCCATCTTGGATTGTAAAAAAGTGACAACCAAAGATCAAGATTTTTCATCAAGATAGCAAAATTTGATGCAGGAATGCAGATATTTAATGTGAATTTTCATTTATAAAAGCCAATGTATAGGGAATAGAACTTAAAAATATTAATATTTTTGCAAATGTTAACTATTTTGGCTTGTTTTTTTTTTGTTTTTTTAATTGCCATTTTAAGGGGAGGTATCCCTAAAACAGGGCATTTTCTGAAGGATTCATGGAATTTTCTATTTTGTATTTTAGCCGGAAAAAAGTACGGTGACCCTATCTTTTCTTTTGATATTCTCAAAGCAGTGTCTGAAAACTATATTTTCCTGAAGTATTTAATAATTCTATCATTTTGTTTAGTTTCTAATCACAAAATGGTGTTTTTTCCTGTATAATCCATACAAAATGTGTCATTTTGTCCCGTCCTGTAGCTTGAGAAAATGCGCGTTGACTTATCATTTTTATTATATTTTTCGACATGTAAATAGATACTACGTTTTGGCAAAGTAACGAACAAATTCTATCATTTTTATTTTAGACTCCTATACCACCTTAAGTATTTTCTAGACTGATTTAACTCTGTAAAATAGTTAGTACAATCAGGGAGAATCCATGAAATGTGAAAAGGGAGTGTAAATCCCAAAAAGGCAATTAATACTGGCGAGAGGAGCTAGGTGAAGGACTACTTAATCCTTTAGATACATATAACTGTGAGAACCATACTATTTTCTGTCTATTTCGATGAAAGGAGGGGAGGGAGAACATCTTGCACACACCCTATCATAGATCGCCACTGGCAATGACAAGACTCGATTCTATTATGATTAAGTGGTAAAAAAATATGACATGGGTATAATCTGTTCTAATTTTCATAAGTAGAGTTTGAATATTGATTATATTTTTTAGTAAGACTAGACATCGTGGTTTCGTCCTTGAATGAAAGTACCTGGTATGCTTATTTTAAGACTGGACACGTATTGACGACTTATAAACAAACCCATGCTGATCTTAAAGGTGCACAGTTATCTTTGATTTCAAAACCTTTCTGTTTGAACCCGTCGTTGTTTTCTTGATACATTACACTTACAATAAACGAAGTTTAACTTTTCAACTTATTAACCAAAATCGAGTGGTGTTGGAGAGGAATGACATGTAAGAATGGTGTACCAAAGATTAACATAGATATAAAATAACTACTGGACCATAATTAATAATAAATTACGTCTTGTGTGCATAGAGGAGCTTTGATACTACAGTTTATAAAAAAATATTACATGTAATTAGTCACTTGATATAAACAAGCTTCAATCGATTTATATATACTAGTCAACAAAGGAAACGATTTCATTGGACTCCAGTGGCAAATAGTTCATGAATGGTTCCGGACGAACACAAGAAACAATACAAGGCAATGTATATCATTAAATTGGATACACTGTAAATATAAGACCAATTGGCCTATTATTTTCCTTATTACAGTGTATCCAATTTAATCAACTCTCCTTCCAAATAACAATTTAAAAAAAAAGTAAACCATTATAGGTCAATGTACGGCCTTCAACACGGAGCCTTGGCTCACACTGAACAACAAGCTACAAAGGGCTCCAAAATTACTAGTGTAAAACCATTCAAACGGGAAAACCAACGGCATAAATTTGATGAAAACATGCTTAAGCCACGTGTATATTTACAAAATTGTAAGTGTGACTTTTTAAAAGGTGGTTTGACATGAAGTGAATCAAACCACCTTTTAAAAAGTTAAATTATCAAAGGGTATCGCAGGGGCGGATCAGGCCATTTTAAAAAAGGGGGAGGGGGTCCTAACCAAAGACAAAATGGGGGAGTTCCAATTACACGTCCCCATTCAAATGCATTGATCGTCCAACAAAAAAGGGGGTTCAAACCCACGCTTGAGTTGCCACTGACACATTGAGTCTTTTTAGTTTTATGCTCTCTTAATCAACTCAAGATCCAGAAAACTAGTAAATGGTACATATAAGACTGTACTTTGACCTTCTATGGTTTATCTTTAAAAATTATGACTTTAATGGAGAGTTGTCTCATTGGCTCTTCTTATATCTATAAAGGTCATGACTTACAACTATGAGTAAAATTCGTGCAGCATAGTCTGCTATATAAGGCCCCGAAATTACAAATGATAAAACAATTCAAACGATGATTAGTTTGTTTTTTTTTCATTCCAAGAAAATATGTATAACTGTGTATATAAAATTTACAAATTGGCAATATCTCCTTTTCAGCTCACCAGGCCAAAAGTGGGAAAGTGCGATTATTTATTAAACTTTTCTCATCAATTGTCGTCCTTTGTCCGTCGATGTCGTCTGATAGCTTTTACAAAGATATTCCACTCTGAATCTGCTGTGTTAAATAAAACCAATTTCGGCCTAAATCATTATTAGGGTATGTAGATAAAAAATTAATTCCGATGCATATGACCACGCTTGTGTACCGAGATGGCAGTCATCGCTAAAAATAGAACATCGGGAAAAAATTTTAGTTTTTGGCGTATAAATCTCTGAAACTAAAGCATTTATAGCAAATCTTATTATGTTCGTTCAGTTAAAAGTTATCTACCAACCCGTTGTTGTGTTGTTTCCCCTTGAACTGATAGTTGTAAGAAGATTTTGCAGTTTTTGGCTATCATCCTGAATATATGAAGAAAAACTGTTGACAGCAAACTTTTTCAGCAAAACTAGGTCTACAAAAAGTAGTAGGCCTTTTACAGTTAATTTCCCAAAATTTGTCTTACATTTCGGTAATTATTTGCCAAAAAATTCTCCTCTGACACTACTTGTCCAAATTAAAACAAACATTGTATAAACAATCCCTAGGGTATCTAGTGAAAAAAAATGTATCCAATGACCAAACATCAACTAAGATGGCAGAATGGCTAAATAGTAAATAAGCGGGGATGCAGTGTTTGATTTATATCTCTGAAACTTAAGCATTTAGTCCTAAATAAGATGTAAATGAGAGAAACTGAACAGACTTAAATGACCGCCAACATTAGATAAAAAAAAAAAAAAAAAACATCTGTTTTTGTCCATACTTTTCTCATCTACAATGTGAAAGTGTGTCTTTGTCTAATATGATATAGACCAAGATGAGCAACACAGGCTATTTTGAGCCTTCAGTTATATTTAACTGGCATTTTTTGTGTTGTTTTAACTCGCACAATATTCCGGGACAGTAGTGAAAATAGAGGTAATTCGAATCTTTCATTACAGTGCAGACAATGAATCAAAAATCAAATTGAAAGACTTTGTCTAGCTGCAATATTCCTTTTTTCCTCTTTCAGATTGTGATTACTATGACGAAAAAATTATCTACGACACACAATCAGTACATGCAATGCTGAAAAAACTCTAAACAGCACATGAACCACCTTTTGGATTATAGCTCTTCATCTTTTATATAGCTTTGGATTTCAAATATTTTGGCCACAAGCATCACATGAGACATGTATTGTCAAAATGCGCATCTGGTGCAAGAAAATTGATACCGTTAATTTTATTAATTGCTCGTCTTCAACTTGAAATATAAGTTAAGACTTCGATATGGGGAAAATATCACTCACCTCAAGTTCAAGAAAAACAATTTTCACTGTGTAAGTGATTCTTGATGTTGAAAGATTTCAGAAATCATGAACTAAACTTTATCTTATAGAAATTATGTTGTATGATATTGCCAATGAAACAACTTTCCACAAGAGACCAATTGACATAGAAACTAACAATTATAGGTCACCGTACGGTCTTCAACAATGAGCAAAACCCATAGTCAGCTATAATAGGTTCCGAAATGACAAATATAAAGCCATGCAAACCTAAATTACGTACAAAATGAACGAAAAACCAATATGTAATAAATACATCAACAAACGACAACCACTGAATTACATGATCCTGACTTGGGACAGCTTGTTTGTAGTTCTTTTGTGTGATGAATGCAATAATATTGAAGGTCGACTTGTTACTCATTTTTTTCCAGGAAATATTAATTCTGTACCGAATTATTAATATAATTAAGCCAAAACTCCTAGAAAAGTTTAATAAATAAATTGAAAATATGAACAATACTGCTTATGATAAAAGAAAGATTACAATAAAAGTATTGCAATACAATTAAATTTGTCATGTTTCGTGCTGGCATATAGACATCTTTCTCTCGTATGAGTGATATTTTTCGAGGCAATTAGAACTATAACATTAGCGGATCCAGATGGAGGGGGTCCGGGTGTTTGAACCCTCCTATTTTTGGCTGATCAATGCATTTGAATGGCAACATATAGTTGGACCCCCCCTTTTGTCCTGAGTTGGGACCCCCCTTTTTGGCTAGTATTATATGTCAGAGGAAAGACTGTGCTCGTGGAGTCATATTAAGTTTTGTTGACTATATGTACATGTAACTTTGCACGTAAACAAAATACAACAGCTTCCCAGTTTAGTTGAATATGCCATAACATTAGTCATATAATTCAAACAAACGCGAGAAGAAAGGAGTAAGCTTTTAGCATTTATTATAAATTTAATTTAAATTCCAGCAACCTTTCACGTTGAAGTCCGTGAAAGTTAGAACATACGAAAAAAAAATCAAACAAATTTAACAATCAAACAAACTCATAAATTTGTTGCAAGTGTTTTTCTATTATATAGACTTTTTCAAATGATTAATTGATTTTATTTTATTTTGTGTCATCGATTAGTTTGTTTTCTTTCAGAGCATATTAACAATTAAAGTTAAAACAAAAATAATAATTTATAACTAATATCTACGCTTGTGTATTGTGATGCGTTGTCTGTTTTCAAAGTTGGCGATTAATCTCTAAACTTATATCACAAAATTTTATACATTAAAGTGGCAAGTGCAATTTGAAGGATCCGTGTACCAATAGCACACATATGGAAACAGATACGCATACGTCAATGTGATTACATCAACAATTTGTCAACAGTTGTATTTATGTCCTGCAATTATACTATCTAATATTTTTCGATAATTAAAATACGAATCGAATATTTCCGCTTAGCTCCATTTAAAATTCTCCCAAACAGGTATGCCATGAACAAGATCAGTTTTCAAAATCTTACACTTTAAGCTAATCTAAGTCATTCCCTCACCATTTATACCGTCAGAGCATATATTTTCATCAGCAGGACTGTTAGTTACAAATAAAATTGAGAATTGTGTCATCCCAACCACAGTTGTCAAGATACTACTTTTAGATCAAACATATTCAATGCACCTTATTTCGACCCTCAGAAAATTATGTAAGGCATCAGTGATCATCACTTAGTTCAAACATCACCCTTTGTGGATTATTTTAAAAATGTGTTTTTTACGGTCCAATTAATACTATAAATTTTTCTATAGATATCACTTAATTACTGGATTAAGATAATTGCCAGTTTACATAATAAAATAAAAACATGTATGTCATGTATTAAATAAGCTTTTAATTATGATTTATATGGTATATAATTCATATTATCTAGTCCATTGTTATAATGTTGAGGGTTTCACGTTAATAAGTCCTTAAATTCTTTATTGAATAGCACTTTACGCCCATATGAGCCAATGGCTTAAAAGATTATACATAATTACAGTTTACATATATAAAACAAAGAAAAAGACAACGACTCACAATGCATAAAATGGATATAATTTTGTGTTTCCATTTTGTAAATGTTTTACGAGCGAGTACTCTTCACCGAGGTAGCATGTTATTATATTTTGTTTTTCCATTGTATTTAAGAAAACAATAAATAGATTTCATTTGTCTCCCTTTTTTTTAAGAGAATCAGTTTCAAAATATAGTTATCTCCCATCTTAAATTTAGCCTGTTAGTCAAAGGGAGACAACTTTAATTTTCCACAAAAATTACGGAATTCCATAATATTATGGAGTTCGCTAATTGCACCGACTTTTAATGATCTCTTTAAAAATAAGTACGTTGTTGGTCATTAGTTTTTAACTTTTACTTTGGTCTTTGGTATTTATGTATACCTATTAATAGGTCTTTCTTGTCTCTGTCTTTTAAACATGTATTTTGGTTTTCAGTGATCTCTTTAAAAAGAGGTACGTTGTTGGTCAATAATATTTAACTTTTTCTTTGGTGTTTATCTAAACCTATTAATAGGTCTTGTTAGTCTATGTTTTTTTAAACATGTATTTTGGTTTTTAGTGATCTCTTTAAAATGAGGTACGTTGTTGGTCATTAATATTTAACTTTTTCTTTGGTTTTTATTTATACCTATTAAAAAGTCTTTTTATGTTTTTTTAAACATGTATTTGGGTCTTTAGTGATCTCTTTAATAAGATGTACGTTATTAGTCATTCATATTTAACTTTCAATTTGGTATTTATTTTTATCTATTATGAGGTCTTTCTACTCTATATTTTTATAACATGTATTTTGATTTTCAGTGAACCCTTAACCATAGACGTACATTGGTGGTTTAACTTTGTAACTTTTAATTTGGTATTCATTAATATCTATTAATAGGTCATTCTCGTCAATCCTTTTTAAATATGTATTTTGGTTTTTAGTGATCTCTTTGAAAAGAGGTACGTTGTTGTTCATTAATATTGTTTTTTTAATGATAGATTTTGGTTTTTAGTGATCTGTTTACAAATAGGTACGTTGTTGGTCATTAGTTTTTAACTTTTACTTTGGTATTTATTTATACCTATAAATAGGTCTTTCTTGTCTATGTTTTTTTAACATGTATTTTGGTTTTCAGTGATCTCTTTAAAAAGAGGTACGTTGTTGGTCATTAATATCTAACGTTTTCTTTGGTGTTTATTTAAACCTATTAATAGGTCTTTCTTGTCTGATTTTTTTAAACATGTATTTTGGTTTTTAGTGATCTCTTTAAAATGAGGTACGTTGTTGGTCATTAATATTTAACTTTTTCTTTGGTTTTTATTTATACCTATTAAAAGGTCTTGTTAGTCTATGTTTTTTTAAACATGTATTTGGGTCTTTAGGGTACGTTGTTAGTCATTCATATTTAACTTTTAATTTGGTATTTATTTTTATCTATTATGAGGTCTTTCTAGTCTATATTTTTTATAACATGTATTTTGGTTTTCAGTGAACCCTTAACCATAGACGTACATTGGTGGTCATTAGATTTAACTTTTAATTTGGTATTCATTAATATCTATTAATAGGTCATTCTCGTCAATCCTTTTTAAATAAGTATTTTGGTTTTTAGTGATCTCTTTAAAAAGAGGTACGTTGTTGTTCATTAATATTGTTTTTTTAAAGATAGATTTTGGTTTTTAGTGATCTGTTTACAAATAGGTACGTTGTTGGTCATTAGTTTTTAACTTTTACTTTGGTATTTATTTATACCTATAAATAGGTCTTTCTTGTCTATGTTTTTTTAACATGTATTTTGGTTTTCAGTGATCTCTTTAAAAAGAGGTACGTTGTTGGTCATTAATATTTAACTTTTTCTTTGGTGTTATATAAACCTATTAATAGGTCTTTCTTGTCTCTGTTTTTTAAACATGTATTTTGGTTTTTAGTGATCTCTTTAAAAAGAGGTACGTTGTTGGTCATTAATATTTAACTTTTTCTTTGGTTTTTATTTATATCTATTAATAGGTCTTGTTAGTCTATGTTTTTTTAAACATGTATTTGGGTCTTTAGTGATCTCTTTAATAAGATGTACGTTGTTAGTCATTCACATTTAACTTTTAATTTGGGTTTTATTTTTATTTATTATGAGGTCTTTCTAAGTCTATATTTTTCATAACATGTATTTTGGTTTTCAGTGAACCGTTAACCATAGACGAACATTGGTAGTCATTAGATTTGACTTTTACTTTGGTATTCATTAATATCTACTAATAGGTCATTCTCGTCAATCCTTTTTAAATATGTATTTTGGTTTTTAGTGATCTCTTTAAAAAGAGGTACGCTGTTTTTCATTAATATTGTTTTTTTAAAGATAGATTTTGGTTTTTAGTGATCTCTTTACAAATAGATACGTTGTTGGTCATTAGTTTTTAACTTTTACTTTGGTATTTATTTATACCTATAAATAGGTCTTTCTTGTCTATGTTTTTTTAACATGTATTTTGGTTTTCAGTGATCTCTTTAAAAAGAGGTACGTTGTTGGTCATTAATATTTAACTTTTTCTTTGGTGTTATTTAAAGCTATTCATAGGTCTTTCTTGTCTCTGTTTTTTTAAACATGTATTTTGGTTTTTAGTGATCTCTTTAAAAAGAGGTACGTTGTTGGTCTTTATATTTAACTTTTTCTTTGGTTTTTATTTATAACTATTAATAGGTCTTGTTAGTCTATGTTTTTTTAAACATGTATTTGGGTCTTTAGTGATCTCTTTAATAAGATGTACGTTATTAGTCATTCATATTTAACTTTCAATTTGGTATTTATTTTTATCTATTATGAGGTCTTTCTACTCTATATTTTTATAACATGTATTTTGATTTTCAGTGAACCCTTAACCATAGACGTACATTGGTGGTCATTAGATTTAACTTTTAATTTGGTATTCATTAATATCTATTAATAGGTATTCTCGTCAATCCTTTTTAAATATGTATTTTGGTTTTTAGTGATCTCTTTAAAAAGAGGTACGTTGTTGTTCATTAATATTGTTTTTTTAAAGATAGATTTTGGTTTTTAGTGATCTCTTTACAAATAGGTACGTTGTTGGTCATTAGTTTTTAACTTTTACTTTGGTATTTATTTAAACCTATTAATAGGTCTTTCTTGTCTCTGTTTTTTTAAACATGTATTTTGGTTTTTAGTGATCTCTTTAAAAAGAGGTACGTTGTTGGTCATTAATATTTAACTTTTTCTTTGGTTTTTATTTATACCTATTAATAGGTCTTGTTAGTCTATGTTTTTTTAAACATGTATTTTGGTTTTTAGTGATCTCTTTAAAATGAGGTACGTTGTTGGTCATTAATATATAACTTTTTCTTTGGTTTTTATTTATACCTATTAAAAGGTCTTGTTAGTCTATGCTTTTTTAAACATGTATTTGGGTCTTTAGTGATCTCTTTAAAAAGATGTACGTTGTTAGTCATTCATATTTAACTTTTAATTTGGTATTTATTTTTATCTATTATGAGGTCTTTCTAGTCTATATTTTTTATAACATGTATTTTGATTTTCAGTGAACCCTTAACCATAGACGTACATTGGTGGTCATTAGATTTAACTGTTAATTTGGTATTCATTAATATCTATTAATAGGTCATTCTCGTCAATCCTTTTTAAATATGTATTTTGGTTTTTAGTGATCTCTTTGAAAAGAGGTACGTTGTTGTTCATTAATATTGTTTTTTTAATGATAGATTTTGGTTTTTAGTGATCTGTTTACAAATAGGTACGTTGTTGGTCATTAGTTTTTAACTTTTACTTTGGTATTTATTTATATCTATTAATAGGTCTTTCTTGTCTATGTTTTTTAACATGTATTTTTGTTTTCAGTGATCTCTTTAAAAAGAGGTACGTTGTTGGTCATTAATATCTAACGTTTTCTTTGGTGTTTATTTAAACCTATTAATAGGTCTTTCTTGTCTGATTTTTTTAAACATGTATTTTGGTTTTTAGTGATCTCTTTAAAATGAGGTACGTTGTTGGTCATTAATATTTAACTTTTTCTTTGGTTTTTATTTATACCTATTAAAAGGTCTTGTTAGTCTATGTTTTTTTAAACATGTATTTGGGTCTTTAGGGTACGTTGTTAGTCATTCATATTTAACTTTTAATTTGGTATTTATTTTTATCTATTATGAGGTCTTTCTAGTCTATATTTTTTATAACATGTATTTTGGTTTTCAGTGAACCCTTAACCATAGACGTACATTAGTGGTCATTAGATTTAACTTTTAATTTGGTATTCATTAATATCTATTAATAGGTCATTCTCGTCAATCCTTTTTAAATAAGTATTTTGGTTTTTAGTGATCTCTTTAAAAAGAGGTACGTTGTTGTTCATTAATATTGTTTTTTTAAAGATAGATTTTGGTTTTTAGTGATCTGTTTACAAATAGGTACGTTGTTGGTCATTAGTTTTTAACTTTTACTTTGGTATTTATTTATACCTATAAATAGGTCTTTCTTGTCTATGTTTTTTTAACATGTATTTTGGTTTTCAGTGATCTCTTTAAAAAGAGGTACGTTGTTGGTCATTAATATTTAACTTTTTCTTTGGTGTTATATAAACCTATTAATAGGTCTTTCTTGTCTCTGTTTTTTAAACATGTATTTTGGTTTTTAGTGATCTCTTTAAAAAGAGGTACGTTGTTGGTCATTAATATTTAACTTTTTCTTTGGTTTTTATTTATATCTATTAATAGGTCTTGTTAGTCTATGTTTTTTTAAACATGTATTTGGGTCTTTAGTGATCTCTTTAATAAGATGTACGTTGTTAGTCATTCACATTTAACTTTTAATTTGGGTTTTATTTTTATTTATTATGAGGTCTTTCTAAGTCTATATTTTTCATAACATGTATTTTGGTTTTCAGTGAACCCTTAACCATAGACGAACATTGGTAGTCATTAGATTTGACTTTTACTTTGGTATTCATTAATATCTACTAATAGGTCATTCTCGTCAATCCTTTTTAAATATGTATTTTGGTTTTTAGTGATCTCTTTAAAAAGAGGTACGCTGTTTTTCATTAATATTGTTTTTTTAAAGATAGATTTTGGTTTTTAGTGATCTCTTTACAAATAGATACGTTGTTGGTCATTAGTTTTTAACTTTTACTTTGGTATTTATTTATACCTATAAATAGGTCTTTCTTGTCTATGTTTTTTTAACATGTATTTTGGTTTTCAGTGATCTCTTTAAAAAGAGGTACGTTGTTGGTCATTAATATTTAACTTTTTCTTTGGTGTTATTTAAAGCTATTCATAGGTCTTTCTTGTCTCTGTTTTTTTAAGCATGTATTTTGGTTTTTAGTGATCTCTTTAAAAAGAGGTACGTTGTTGGTCTTTATATTTAACTTTTTCTTTGGTTTTTATTTATAACTATTAATAGGTCTTGTTAGTCTATGTTTTTTTAAACATGTATTTGGGTCTTTAGTGATCTCTTTAATAAAATGTATGTTGTTAGTCATTCATATTTAACTTTTAATTTGGTATTTATTTTTATCTATTATGAGGTCTTTCTACTCTATTTTTTATTACATGTATTTTGGTTTTCAGTGAACCCTTAACCATAGACGTACATTGGTGGTCATTAGATTTAACTTTTAATTTGGTATTCATTAATATCTATTTTGGTTTTTAGTGATCTCTTTAAAAAGAGGTACGTTGTTGTTCATTAATATTGTTTTTTTTAAGATAGATTTTGGTTTTTAGTGATCTCTTTACAAAAAGGTACGTTGTTGGTCATTAGTTTTTAACTTTTACTTTGGTATTTATTTATACCTATTAATAGGTCATTCTTGTTTATCTTTTTTTAACATGTATTTTGGTTTTCAGTGATCTCTTTAAAAAGAGGTACGTTGTTGGTCATTAATATTCAACTTTTTCTTTGGTGTTTATTTAAACTTATTAATAGGTCTTTCTTGTCTCTGTTTTTTTAAACATGTATTTTGGTTTTTAGTGATCTCCGTTAAAAGAGGTACGTTGTTGGTCTTAATATTTAACTTTTTCTTTGGTTTTTATTTATACCTATTAATAGGTCTTGTTAGTCTATGTTTTTTTAAACATGTATTTGGGTCTTTAGTGATCTCTTTAATAAGATGTACGTTGTTAGTCATTCATATTTAACTTTTAATTTGGTATTTATTTTTATCTATTTATGAGGTCTTTCTAGTCTTTATTTTTTATAACATGTATTTTGGTTTTCAGTGAACCCTTAACCATAGACGTACATTGGTGGTCATTAGATTTAACTTTTAATTTGGTATTCATTAATATCTATTAATAGGTCATTCTCGTCAATCCTTTTTAAATATGTATTTTGGTTTTTAGTGATCTCTTTAAAAAGAGGTACGTTGTTGTTCATTAATATTGTTTTTTTTTAAAGATAGATTTTGGTTTTTAGTTATCTCTTTACACATAGGTACGTTGTTGGTCATTAGTTTTTAACTTTTACTTTGGTCTTTATTTATACCTATTAATAGGTCTTTCTTGTCTATGTTATTTTAACAAGTATTTTGGTTTTCAGTGATCTCTTTAAAAAGAGGTACGTTGTTGGTCATTAATATTTAACTTTTTCTTTGGTGTTATATAAACCTATTAATAGGTCTTTCTTGTCTCTGTTTTTTTAAACATGTAGTTTGGTTTTTAGTGATCTCTTTAAAAAGAGGTACGTTGTTGGTCATAAATATTTAACTTTTTCTTTGGTTTTTATTTATGCCTATTAATAGGTCTTGTTAGTCTATGTTTTTTTAAACATGTATTTGGGTCTTTAGTGATCTCTTTAAGAAGATGTACGTTGTTAGTCATTCATATTTAACTTTTAATTTGGTATTTATTTTTATCTATTATGAGGTCTTTCTAGTCTATATTTTTTATAACATGTATTTTGGTTTTCAGTGAAGCCTTAACCATAGACGTACATTGGTGGTCATTAGATTTAACTTTTAATTTGGTATTCATTAATATCTATTAATAGGTCATTCTCGTCAATCCTTTTTAAATATGTATTTTGGTTTTTAGTGATCTCTTTAAAAAGAGGTACGTTGTTGTTCATTAATATTGTCTTTTTAAAGATAGATTTTAGTTTTTAGTGATCTCTTTACAAATAGGTACGTTGTTGGTCATTAGTTTTTAACTTTTACTTTGGTATTTATTTATACCTATTAATAGGTCTTTCTTGTCTGTTTTTTTAAACATGTATTTTGGTTTTCAGTGATCTCTTTAAAAAGAGGAACGTTGTTGGTCATTAATATTTAACGTTTTCTTTGGTGTTATTTAAACCTATTAATAGGTCTTTCTTGTCTCTGTTTTTAAACATGTATTTTGGTTTTTAGTGATCTCTTTAAAAAGAGGTACGTTGTTGGTCAATAATATTTAACTTTTTCTTTGGTGTTCATTTAAACCTATTAATAGGTCTTTCTTGTCTCTGTTTTTTAAACATGTATTTTGGTTTTTAGTGATCTCCGTAAAAAGAGGTACGTTGTTGGTCTTAATATTTAGCTTTTTCTTTGGTTTTTATTTATACCTATTAATAGGTCTTGTTAGTCTATGTTTTTTTAAACATGTATTTGGGTCTTTAGTGATCTCTTTAATAAGATGTACGTTGTTAGTCATTCATATTTAACTTTTAATTTGGTATTTATTTTTATCTATTTATGAGGTCTTTCTAGTCTTTATTTTTTATAACATGTATTTTGGTTTTCAGTGAACCCTTAACCATAGACGTACATTGGTGGTCATTAGATTTAACTTTAATTTGGTATTCATTAATATCTATTAATAGGTCAATCCTTTTTAAATATGTATTTTGGTTTTTAGTGATCTCTTTAAAAAGAGGTACGTTGTTGTTCATTAATATTGGTTTTTTTTAAAGATAGATTTTGGTTTTTAGTTATCTCTTTACAAATAGGTACGTTGTTGGTCATTAGTTTCTAACTTTTACTTTGGTCTTTATTTATACCTATTAATAGGTCTTTCTTGTCTATGTTATTTTAACATGTATTTTGATTTTCAGTGATCTCTTTGAAAAGAGGTACGTTGTTGGTCATTAATATTTAACTTTTTCTTTGGTGTTATATAAACCTATTAATAGGTTTTTCTTGTCTCTGTTTTTTTAAACATGTGGTTTGGTTTTTAGTGATCTCTTTAAAAAGAGGTACGTTGTTGGTCATTAATATTTAACTTTTTCTTTGGTTTTTATTTATACCTATTAATAGGTCTTGTTAGTCTAGGCTTTTTAAACATGTATTTGGGTCTTTAGTGATCTCTTTAAGAAGATGTACGTTGTTAGTCATTCATATTTAACTTTTAATTTGGTATTTATTTTTATCTATTATGAGGTCTTTCTAGTCTATATTTTTTATAACATGTATTTTGGTTTTCAGTGAACCCTTAACCAAAGACGTACATTGGTGGTCATTAGATTTAACCTTTAATTTGGTATTCATTAATATCTATTAATAGGTCATTCTCGTCAATCCTTTTTAAATATGTATTTTGGTTTTTAGTGATCTCTTTAAAAAGAGGTACGTTGTTGTTCATTAATATTGTCTTTTTAAAGATAGATTTTGGTTTTTAGTGATCTCTTTACAAATAGGTACGTTATTGGTCATTAGTTTTTAACTTTTACTTTGGTATTTATTTATACCTATAAATAGGTCTTTCTTGTCTATGTTTTTTTAACATGTATTTTGGTTTTCAGTGATCTCTTTAAAAAAAGGTACGTTGTTGGTCATTAATACTTAACTTTTTCTTTGGTGTTATTTAAACCTATAAATAGGTCTTTCTTGTCTCTGTTTTTTTAAACATGTATTTTGGTTTTTAGTGATCTCTTTAAAAAGAGGTACGTTGTTGGTTTTTATATTTAACTTTTTCTTTGGTTTTTATTTATAACTATTAATAGGTCTTGTTAGTCTATGTTTTTTTAAACATGTATTTGGGTCTTTAGTGATCTCTTTAATAAAATGTACGTTGTTAGTCATTCATATTTAACTTTTAATTTGGTATTTATTTTTATGTATTATGAGGTCTTTCTACTCTATATTTTTTATTACATGTATTTTGGTTTTCAGTGAACCCTTAACCATAGACGTACATTGGTGGTCATTAGATTTAACTTTTAATTTGGTATTCATTAATATCTGTTTTGGTTTTTAGTGATCTCTTTAAAAAGAGGTACGTTGTTGTTCATTAATATTGTTTTTTTAAAGATAGATTTTGGTTTTTAGTGATCTCTTTACAAAAAGGTACGTTGTTGATCATTAGTTTTTAACTTTTACTTTGGTATTTATTTATACCTATTAATAGGTCATTCTTGTTTATCTTTTTTAAACATGTATTTTGGTTTTCAGTGATCTCTTTAAAAAGAGGTACGTTGTTGGTCATTAATATTCAACTTTTTCTTTGGTGTTTATTTAAACCTATTAATAGGTCTTTCTAGTCTCTGTTTTTTAAACATGTATTTTGGTTTTTAGTGATCTCTTTAAAAAGAGGTACGTTGTTGGTCATTGATATTTAACTTTTTGTTTGGTTTTTATTTATATCTATTAATAGGTCTTGTTAGTCTATGTTTTTTTAAACATGTATTTGGGTCTTTAGTGATCTCTTTAATAAGATGTACGTTGTTAATCAGTCATATTTAACTTTTAATTTGGTATTTATTTTTATCTATTATGAGGTCTTTCTAGTCTATATTTTTTATAACATGTATTTTGGTTTTCAGTGAACCCTTAACCATAGACGTACATTGGTGGTCATTAGATTTAACTTTTAATTTGGTATTCATTAATATCTATTAATAGGTCATTCTCGTCAATCCTTTTTAAATATGTATTTTGGTTTTTAGTGATCTCTTTCAAAAAAGAGGTACGTTGCTGTTCATTAATATTGTTTTTTTAAAGATAGATTTTGGTTTTTAGTGATCTCTTTACAAATAGGTACGTTGTTGGTCATTAGTTTTTAACTTTTACTTTGGTATTTATTTATACCTATTAATAGGTCTTTCTTGTCTTTGTTTTTTTAACATGTATTTTGGTTTTCAGAGATCTCTTTAAAAAGAGGTACGTTGTTGGTTATTAATATTTAACTTTTTCTTAGGTGTTATTTAAACCTTTTAATAGGTCTTTCTTGTCTCTGTTTTTTTTAAACATGTATTTTGGTTTTTAGTGATCTCTTTAAAAAGAGGTACGTTGTTGGTCATTAATATTTAACTTTTTCTTTGGTTTTTATTTATACCTATTAATAGGTCTTGTTAGTCTATGTTTTTTTAAACATGTATTTTGGTTTTTAGTGATCTCTTTAAAATGAGGTACGTTGTTGGTCGTTAATATTTAACTTTTTCTTTGGTTTTTATTTATACCTATTAAAAGGTCTTGTTAGTCTATGTTTTTTTAAACATGTATTTGTGTCTTTAGTGATCTCTTTAATAAGATGTACGTTGTTAGTCATTCATATTTAACTTTTAATTTGGTATTTATTTTTATCTATTATGAGGTCTTTCTAGTCTATATTTTTTATAACATGTATTTTGGTTTTCAGTGAACCCTTAATCATAGACGTACATTGGTGGTCATTAGATTTAACTTTTAATTTGGTATTCATTAATATCTATTAATAGGTCATTCTCGTCAATCCTTTTTGAATATGTATTTTGGTTTTTAGTGATCTCTTTGAAAAGAGGTACGTTGTTGTTCATTAATATTGTTTTTTTAATGATAGATTTTGGTTTTTAGTGATCTGTTTACAAATAGGTACGTTGTTGGTCATTAGTTTTTAACTTTTACTTTGGTATTTATTTATACCTATTAATAGGTCTTTCTTGTCGATGTTTTTTAACATGTATTTTTGTTTTCAGTGATCTCTTTAAAAAGAGGTAGGTTGTTGGTCATTAATATTTAACGTTTTCTTTGGTGTTTATTTAAACCTATTAATAGGTCTTTCTTGTCTGTTTTTTTTAAACATGAATTTTGGTTTTTAGTGATCTCTTTAAAAAGAGGTACGTTGTTGGTCATTAATATTTGACTTTTTCTTTGGTTTTTATTTATACCTATTAATAGGTCTTGTTAGTCTATGTTTTTTTTAAACATGTATTTTGGTTTTTAGTGATCTCTTTAAAATGAGGTACGTTGTTGGTCATTAATATTTAACTTTTTCTTTGGTTTTTATTTATACCTATTAAAAGGTCTTGTTAGTCTTTGTTTTTTTAAACATGTATTTGGGTTTTTAGTGATCTCTTTAATAAGATGTACGTTGTTAGTCATTCATATTTGACTTTTAATTTGGTATTTATTTTTATCTATTATGAGGTCTTTCTAGTCTATATTTTTTATAACATGTATTTTGGTTTTCAGTGAACCCTTAACCATAGACGTACATTGGTGGTCATTAGATTTAACTTTTAATTTGGTATTCATTAATATCTATTAATAGGTCATTCTCGTCAATCCTTTTTAAATATGTATTTTGGTTTTTAGTGATCTCTTTAAAAAGAGGTACGTTGTTGTTCATTAATATTGTTTTTTTAAAGATAGATTTTGGTTTTTAGTGATCTCTTTACAAATAGGTACGTTGTTGGTCATTAGTTTTTAACTTTTACTTGGTATTTATTTATACCTATTAATAGGTCATTCTTGTTTATCTTTTTTTAACATGTATTTTGGTTTTCAGTGATCTCTTTAAAAAGAGGTACGTTGTTGGTCATTAATATTCAACTTTTTCTTTGGTGTTTATTTAAACCTATTAATAGGTCTTTCTTGTCTCTGTTTTTTTTAAACATGTATTTTTGTTTTTAGTGATCTCCTTAAAAAGAGGTACGTTGTTGGTCTTAATATTTAACTTTTTCTTTGGTTTTTATTTATACCTATTAATAGGTCTTGTTAGTCTATGTTTTTTTAAACATGTATTTGGGTCTTTAGTGATCTCTTTAATAAGATGTACGTTGTTAGTCATTCATATTTAACTTTTAATTTGGTATTTATTTTTATCTATTTATGAGGTCTTTCTAGTCTATATTTTTATAACATGTATTTTGGTTTTCAGTGAACCCTTAACCATAGACGTACATTGGTGGTCATTAGATTTAACTTTTAATTTGGTATTCATTAATATCTATTAATAGGTCATTCTCGTCAATCCTTTTTAAATATGTATTTTGGTTTTTAGTGATCTCTTTAAAAAGAGGTACGTTGTTGTTCATTAATATTGTTTTTTTAAAGATAGATTTTGGTTTTTAGTGATCTCTTTACAAATAGGTACGTTGTTGGTCATTAGTTTTTAACTTTTACTTTGGTATTTATTTATACCTATAAATAGGTCTTTCTTGTCTATGTTTTTTTAACATGTATTTTGGTTTTCAGTGATCTCTTTAAAAAGAGGTACGTTGTTGGTCATTAATATTTAACTTTTTCTTTGGTGTTATTTAAACCTATTAATAGGTCTTTCTTGTCTCTGTTTTTTAAACATGTATTTTGGTTTTTAGTGATCTCTTTAAAAAGAGGTACGTTGTTGGTCATTAATATTTAACTTTTTCTTTGGTTTTTATTTATATCTATTAATAGGTCTTGTTAGTCTATGTTTTTTTAAACATGTATTTGGGTCTTTAGTGATCTCTTTAATAAGATGTACGTTGTTAGTCATTCATATTTAACTTTTAATTTGGTATTTATTTTTATCTATTATGAGGTCTTTCTAGTCTATATTTTTTATAACATGTATTTTGGTTTTCAGTGAACCCTTAACCATAGACGTACATTGGTGGTCATTAGATTTAACTTTTAATTTGGTATTCATTAATATCTATTAATAGGTCATTCTCGTCAATTACTATTGTTTTTTTAAAGATAGATTTTGGTTTTTAGTGATCTCTTTACAAATAGGTACGTTGTTGGTCATTAGTTTTTAACTTTTACTTTGGTATTTATTTACACCTATTAATAGGTCTTTCTTGTCTATGTTTTTTTAACATGTATTTTGGTTTTCAGTGATCTCTTTAAAAACAGGTACGTTGTTGGTCATTAATATTTAACTTTTTCCTTGGTGTTTATTTAAACCTATTAATAGGTCTTTCTTGTCTCTGTTTTTTTAAACATGTATTTTGGTTTTTAGTGATCTCTTTACAAATAGGTACGTTGTTGGTCATTAGTTTTTAACTTTTACTTTGGTATTTATTTATACCTATTAATAGGTCTTTCTTGTCTCTGTTTTTTTCAAAACATGTATTTTGGTTTTTAGTGATCTCTTTAGAAAGAGGTACGTTGTTGGTCATTAATATTTCCCTTTTGTTTGGTGTTTATTTAAACCTATTAATAGGTCTTTCTTGTCTCTGTTTTTTTAAACATGTATTTTGGTTTTTAGTGATCTCTTTAAAAAGGGGTACGTTGTTGGTCATTAATATTTAACTTTTTCTTTGGTTTTTATTTATACCTATTAATAGGTCTTGTTAGTCTATGTTTTTTTAAACATGGATTTGGGTCTTTAGTGATCTCTTTAATAAGATGTACGTTGTTAGTCATTCATAATTAACTTTTAATTTGGTATTTATTGTTATCTATTTATGAGGTCTTTCTAGTCTATATTTTTTATAACATGTATTTTGGTTTTCAGTGAACCCTTAACCATAGACGTACATTGATGGTCATTAGATTTAACTTTTAATTTGGTATTCATTAATATCTATTAATAGGTCATTCTCGTCAATCCTTTTTAAATATGTATTTTGGTTTTTAGTGATCTCTTTAAAAAGAGGTACGTTGTTGTTCATTAATATTGATTTTTTTAAAGATAGATTTTGGTTTTTAGTGATCTCTTTACAAATAGGTACGTTGTTGGTCATTAGTTTTTAACTTTTACTTTGGTATTTATTTATACCTATTAATAAGTCTTTCTTGTCTATGTTTTTTTAACATGTATTTTGGTTTTCAGTGATCTCTTTAAAAAGAGGTACGTTGTTGGTCATTAATAATTAATTTTTTCCTTGGTGTTTATTTAAAGCTATTAATAGGTCTTTCTTGTCTCTGTTTTTTTAAACATGTATTTTGGTTTTTAGTGATCTCTTTAAAAAGGGGTACGTTGTTGGTCATTAATATTTAACTTTTTCTTTGGTTTTTATTTATACCTATTAATAGGTCTTGTTAGTCTATGTTTTTTTAAACATGGATTTGGGTCTTTAGTGATCTCTTTAATAAGATGTACGTTGTTAGTCATTCATATTTAACTTTTGATTTGGTATTTATTTTTATCTATTTATGAGGTCTTTCTAGCCTATATTTTTTATAACATGTATTTTGGTTTTCAGTGAACCCTTAACCATAGACGTACATTGGTGGTCATTAGATTTAACTTTTAATTTGGTATTCATTAATATCTATTAATAGGTCATTCTCGTCAATCCTTTTTAAATATGTATTTTTGTTTTTAGTGATCTCTTTAAAAAGAGGTACGTTGTTGTTCATTAATATTGTTTTTTTAAAGATAGATTTTGGTTTTTAGTGATCTCTTTACAAATAGGTACGTTGTTGGTCATTAGTTTTTAACTTTTACTTTGGTATTTATTTATCCCTATTAATAGGTCTTTCTTGTCTATGTTTTTTTAACATGTATTTTGGTTTTCAGTGATCTCTTTAAAAAGAGGTACGTTGTTGGTCATTAATATTTAACTTTTTCGTTGGTGTTTATTTAAACCTATTAATAGGTCTTTCTTGTCTCTGTTTTTTTTAAACATGTATTTTGGTTTTTAGTGATCTCTTTAAAAAGGGGTACGTTGTTGGTCATTAATATTTAACTTTTTCTTTGGTTTTTATTTATACCTATTAATAGGTCTTGTTAGTCTATGTTTTTTTAAACATGTATTTGGGTCTTTAGTGATCTCTTTAATAAGATGTACGTTGTTAGTCATTCATATTTAACTTTTAATTTGGTATTTATTTTTATCTATTGATGAGGTCTTTCTAGTCTATATTTTTTATAACATGTATTTTGGTTTTCAGTGAACCCTTAACCATAGACATACATTGGTGGTCATTAGATTTAACTTTTAATTTGGTATTCATTAATATCTAATAATAGGTCATTCTCGTCAATCCGTTTTAAATATGTATTTTTGTTTTTAGTGATCTCTTTAAAAAGAGGTACGTTGTTGTTCATTAATATTGTTTTTATAAAGATAGATTTTGGTTTTTAGTGATCTCTTTACAAATAGGTACGTTGTTGGTCATTAGTTTTTAACTTTTACTTTGGTATTTATTTATACCTATTAATAGGTCTTTCTAGTCTATATTTTTTATAACATGTATTTTGGTTTTCAGTGAACCCTTAACCATAGACGTACATTGGTGGTCATTAGATTTAACTTTTAATTTGGTATTCATTAATATCTATTAATAGGTCATTCTCGTCAATCCTTTTTAAATATGTATTTTGGTTTTTAGTGATCTCTTTAAAAAGAGGTACGTTGTTGTTCATTAATATTGTTTTTTTTAAAGATAGATTTTGGTTTTTAGTGATCTCTTTACAAATAGGTACGTTGTTGGTCATTAGTTTTTAACTTTTACTTTGGTATTTATTTATACCTATTAATAGGTCTTTCTTGTCTATGTTTTTTTAACATGTATTTTGGTTTTCAGTGATCTCTTTAAAAAGAGGTACGTTGTTGGTCATTAATATTTAACTTTTTCCTTGGTGTTTATTTAAACCTATTAATAGGTCTTTCTTGTCTCTGTTTTTTTAAACATGTATTTTGGTTTTTAGTGATCTCTTTAAAACGGGGTACGTTGTTGGTCATTAATATTTAACTTTTTCTTTGGTTTTTATTTATACCTATTAATAGGTCTTGTTAGTCTATGTTTTTTTAAACATGGATTTGGGTCTTTAGTGATCTCTTTAATAAGATGTACGTTGTTAGTCATTCATATTTAACTTTTAATTTGGTATTTATTTTTATCTATTGATGAGGTCTTTCTAGTCTATATTTTTTATAACATGTATTTTGGTTTTCAGTGAACCCTTAACCATAGACGTACATTGGTGGTCATTAGATTTAACTTTTAATTTGGTATTCATTAATATCTAATAATAGGTCATTCTCGTCAATCCGTTTTAAATATGTATTTTGGTTTTTAGTGATCTCTTTAAAAAGAGGTACGTTGTTGTTCCTTAATATTGTTTTTTTAAAGATAGATTTTGGTTTTTAGTGATCTCTTTACAAATAGGTACGTTGTTGGTCATTAGTTTTTAACTTTTACTTTGGTATTTATTTATACCTATTAATAGGTCTTTCTTGTCTATGTTTTTTTAACATGTATTTTGGTTTTCAGTGATCTCTTTAAAAAGAGGTACGTTGTTGGTCATTAATATTTAACTTTTTCCTTGGTGTTTATTTAAACCTATTAATAGGTCTTTCTTGTCTATGTTTTTTTAAACATGTATTTTGGTTTTCAGTGATCTCTTTAAAAAGAGGTACGTTGTTGGTCATTAATATTTAACTTTTACTTTGGTATTTATTTATACCTATTAATAGGTCTTTCTTGTCTATGTTTTTTTAACATGTATTTTGGTTTTCAGTGATCTCTTTAAAAAGAGGTACGTTGTTGGTCATTAATATTTAACTTTTTTCTTGGTGTTATTTCAAGCTATTAATAGGTCTTTCTTGTCTCTGTTTTTTTAAACATGTATTTTGGTTTTTAGTGATCTCTTTAAAAAGGGGTACGTTGTTGGTCATTAATATTTAACTTTTTCTTTGGTTTTTATTTATACCTATTAATAGGTCTTGTTAGTCTATGTTTTTTTAAACATGGATTTGGGTCTTTAGTGATCTCTTTAATAAGATGTACGTTGTTAGTCATTCATATTTAACTTTCAATTTGGTATTTATTGTTATCTATTTATGAGGTCTTTCTAGTCTATATTTTTTATAACATGTATTTTGGTTTTCAGTGAACCCTTAACCATAGACGTACATTGATGGTCATTAGATTTAACTTTTAATTTGGTATTCATTAATATCTATTAATAGGTCATTCTCGTCAATCCTTTTTAAATATGTATTTTGGTTTTTAGTGATCTCTTTAAAAAGAGGTACGTTGTTATTCATTAATATTGATTTTTTTAAAGATAGATTTTGGTTTTTAGTGATCTCTTTACAAATAGGTACGTTGTTGGTCATTAGTTTTTAACTTTTACTTTGGTATTTATTTATACCTATTAATAGGTGTTTCTTGTCTATGTTTTTTAACATGTATTTTGGTTTTCAGTGATCTCTTTAAAAAGAGGTACGTTGTTGGTCATTAATATTTAATTTTTTCCTTGGTGTTTATTTAAAGCTATTAATAGGTCTTTCTTGTCTCTGTTTTTTTAAACATGTATTTTGGTTTTTAGTGATCTCTTTAAAAAGGGGTACGTTGTTGGTCATTAATATTTAACTTTTTCTTTGGTTTTTATTTATACCTATTAATAGGTCTTGTTAGTCTATGTTTTTTTTAAACATGGATTTGGGTCTTTAGTGATCTCTTTAATAAGATGTACGTTGTTAGTCATTCATATTTAACTTTTGATTTGGTATTTATTTTTATCTATTTATGAGGTCTTTCTAGTCTATATTTTTTTATAACATGTATTTTGGTTTTCAGTGAACCCTTAACCATAGACGTACATTGGTGGTCATTAGATTTAACTTTTAATTTGGTATTCATTAATATCTATTAATAGGTCATTCTCGTCAATCCTTTTTAAATATGTATTTTGGTTTTTAGTGATCTCTTTAAAAAGAGGTACGTTGTTGTTCATTAATATTGTTTTTTTAAAGATAGATTTTGGTTTTTAGTGATCTCTTTACAAATAGGTACGTTGTTGGTCATTAGTTTTTAACTTTTACTTTGGTATTTATTTATACCTATTAATAGGTCTTTCTTGTCTATGTTTTTTTAACATGTATTTTGGTTTTCAGTGATCTCTTTAAAAAGAGGTACGTTTTTGGTCATTAATATTTAACTTTTTCGTTGGTGTTTATTTAAACCTATTAATAGGTCTTTCTTGTCTCTGTTTTTTTTAAACATGTATTTTGGTTTTTAGTGATCTCTTTAAAAAGGGGTACGTTGTTGGTCATTAATATTTAACTTTTTCTTTGGTTTTTATTTATACCTATTAATAGGTCTTGTTAGTCTATGTTTTTTTAAACATGGATTTGGGTCTTTAGTGATCTCTTTAATAAGATGTACGTTGTTAGTCATTCATATTTAACTTTTAATTTGGTATTTATTGTTATCTATTTATGAGGTCTTTCTAGTCTATATTTTTTATAACATGTATTTTGGTTTTCAGTGAACCCTTAACCATACACGTACATTGGTGGTCATTAGATTTAACTTTTAATTTGGTATTCATTAATATCTATTAATAGGTCATTCTCGTCAATCCTTTTTAAATATGTATTTTGGTTTTTAGTGATCTCGTTAAAAAGAGGTACGTTGTTGTTCATTAATATTGGTTTTATAAAGATATATTTTGGTTTTTAGTGATCTCTTTACAAATAGGTACGTTGTTGGTCATTAGTTTTTAACTTTTACTTTGGTATTTATTTATACCTACTAATAGGTCTTTCTTGTAAATGTTTTTTTAACATGTATTTTGGTTTTCAGTGATCTCTTTAAAAAGAGGTACGTTGTTGGTCATTAATATTTAACTTTTTCCTTGGTGTTTATTTAAAGCTATTAATAGGTCTTTCTTGTCTCTGTTTTTTTAAACATGTATTTTGGTTTTTAGTGATCTCTTTAAAAAGGGGTACGTTGTTGGTCATTAATATTTAACTTTTTCTTTGGTTTTTATTTATACCTATTAATAGGTCTTGTTAGTCTATGTTTTTTTAAACATGGATTTGGGTCTTTAGTGATCTCTTTAATAAGATGTACGTTGTTAGTCATTCATATTTAACTTTTGATTTGGTATTTATTTTTATCTATTTATGAGGTCTTTCTAGCCTATATTTTTTATAACATGTATTTTGGTTTTCAGTGAACCCTTAACCATAGACGTACATTGGTGGTCATTAGATTTAACTTTTAATTTGGTATTCATTAATATCTATTAATAGGTCATTCTCGTCAATCCTTTTTAAATATGTATTTTTGTTTTTAGTGATCTCTTTAAAAAGAGGTACGTTGTTGTTCATTAATATTGTTTTTTTAAAGATAGATTTTGGTTTTTAGTGATCTCTTTACAAATAGGTACGTTGTTGGTCATTAGTTTTTAACTTTTACTTTGGTATTTATTTATACCTATTAATAGGTCTTTCTTGTCTATGTTTTTTTAACATGTATTTTGGTTTTCAGTGATCTCTTTAAAAAGAGGTACGTTGTTGGTCATTAATATTTAACTTTTTCGTTGGTGTTTATTTAAACCTATTAATAGGTCTTTCTTGTCTCTGTTTTTTTTAAACATGTATTTTGGTTTTTAGTGATCTCTTTAAAAAGGGGTACGTTGTTGGTCATTAATATTTAACTTTTTCTTTGGTTTTTATTTATACCTATTAATAGGTCTTGTAAGTCTATGTTTTTTAAACATGTATTTGGGTCTTTAGTGATCTCTTTAATAAGATGTACGTTGTTAGTCATTCATATTTAACTTTTAATTTGGTATTTATTTTTATCTATTGATGAGGTCTTTCTAGTCTATATTTTTTATAACATGTATTTTGGTTTTCAGTGAACCCTAAACCATAGACGTACATTGGTGGTCATTAGATTTAACTTTTAATTTGGTATTCATTAATATCTATTAATAGGTCATTCTCGTCAATCCTTTTTAAATATGTATTTTGGTTTTTAGTGATCTCTTTAAAAAGAGGTACGTTGTTGTTCATTAATATTGTTTTTTTTTAAAGATAGATTTTGGTTTTTAGTGATCTCTTTACAAATAGGTACGTTGTTGGTCATTAGTTTTTAACTTTTACTTTGGTATTTATTTATACCTATTAATAGGTCTTTCTTGTCTATGTTTTTTTAACATGTATTTTGGTTTTCAGTGATCTCTTTAAAAAGAGGTACGTTGTTGGTCATTAATATTTAACTTTTTCCTTGGTGTTTATTTAAACCTATTAATAGGTCTTTCTTGTCTCTGTTTTTTTAAACATGTATTTTGGTTTTTAGTGATCTCTTTAAAACGGGGTACGTTGTTGGTCATTAATATTTAACTTTTTCTTTGGTTTTTATTTATACCTATTAATAGGTCTTGTTAGTCTATGTTTTTTTAAACATGGATTTGGGTCTTTAGTGATCTCTTTAATAAGATGTACGTTGTTAGTCATTCATATTTAACTTTTAATTTGGTATTTATTTTTATCTATTGATGAGGTGTTTCTAGTCTATATTTTTTATAACATGTATTTTGGTTTTCAGTGAACCCTTAACCATAGACGTACATTGGTGGTCATTAGATTTAACTTTTAATTTGGTATTCATTAATATCTAATAATAGGTCATTCTCGTCAATCCGTTTTAAATATGTATTTTGGTTTTTAGTGATCTCTTTAAAAAGAGGTACGTTGTTGTTCCTTAATATTGTTTTTTTAAAGATAGATTTTGGTTTTTAGTGATCTCTTTACAAATAGGTACGTTGTTGGTCATTAGTTTTTAACTTTTACTTTGGTATTTATTTATACCTATTAATAGGTCTTTCTTGTCAATGTTTTTTTAACATGTATTTTGGTTTTCAGTGATCTCTTTAAAAAGAGGTACGTTGTTGGTCATTAATATTTAACTTTTTCCTTGGTGTTTATTTAAACCTATTAATAGGTCTTTCTTGTCTCTGTTTTTTTTAAACATGTATTTTGGTTTTTAGTGATCTCTTTACAAATAGGTACGTTGTTGGTCATTAGTTTTTAACTTTTACTTTGGTATTTATTTATACCTATTAATAGGTCTTTCTTGTCTATGCTTTTTTAACATGTATTTTGGTTTTCAGTGATCTCTTTAAAAAGAGGTACGTTGTTGGTCATTAATATTTAACTTTTTCCTTGGTGTTTATTTAAACCTATTAATAGGTCTTTCTTGTCTCTGTTTTTTTTAAACATGTATTTTGGTTTTTAGTGATCTCTTTACAAATAGGTACGTTGTTGGTCATTAGTTTTTAACTTTTACTTTGGTATTTATTTATACCTATTAATAGGTCTTTCTTGTCTATGTTTTTTTAACATGTATTTTGGTTTTCAGTGATCTCTTTAAAAAGAGGTACGTTGTTGGTCATTAATATTTAACTTTTTCCTTGGTGTTTATTTAAACCTATTAATAGGTCTTTCTTGTCTCTGTTTTTTTAAACATGTATTTTGGTTTTTAGTGATCTCTTTAAAACGGGGTACGTTGTTGGTCATTAATATTTAACTTTTTCTTTGGTTTTTATTTATACCTATTAATAGGTCTTGTTAGTCTATGTTTTTTTAAACATGGATTTGGGTCTTTAGTGATCTCTTTAATAAGATGTACGTTGTTAGTCATTCATATTTAACTTTTAATTTGGTATTTATTTTTATCTATTGATGAGGTCTTTCTAGTCTATATTTTTTATAACATGTATTTTGGTTTTCAGTGAACCCTTAACCATAGACATACATTGGTGGTCATTAGATTTAACTTTTAATTTGGTATTCATTAATATCTAATAATAGGTCATTCTCGTCAATCCGTTTTAAATATGTATTTTGGTTTTTAGTGATCTCTTTAAAAAGAGGTACGTTGTTGTTCCTTAATATTGTTTTTTTAAAGATAGATTTTGGTTTTTAGTGATCTCTTTACAAATAGGTACGTTGTTGGTCATTCATATTTAACTTTTAATTTGGTATTTATTTTTTATCTATTTATGAGGTCTTTCTAGTCTATATTTTTTATAACATGTATTTTGGTTTTCAGTGAACCCTTAACCATAGACGTACATTGGTGGTCATTATATTTAACTTTTAATTTGGTATTCATTAATATCTATTAATAGGTCATTCTCGTCAATCCTTTTTAAATATGTATTTTGGTTTTTAGTGATCTCTTTAAAAAGAGGTACGTTGTTGTTCATTAATATTGGTTTTTTTAAAGATAGATTTTGGTTTTTAGTGATCTCTTTACAAATAGGTCCGTTGTTGGTCATTAGTTTTTAACTTTTACTTTGGTATTTATTTATACCTATTAATAGGTCTTTCTTGTCTTTGTTTTTTTAACATGTATTTTGGTTTTCAGAGATCTCTTTAAAAAGAGGTACGTTGTTGGTTATTAATATTTAACTTTTTCTTTGGTGTTATTTAAACCTTTTAATAGGTCTTTCTTGTCTCTGTTTTTTTTAAACATGTATTTTGGTTTTTAGTGATCTCTTTAAAAAGAGGAACGTTGTTGGTCATTAATTTTTAACTTTTTCTTTGGTGTTATTTAAACCTTTTAATAGGTCTTTCTTGTCTCTGTTTTTTTTAAACATGTATTTTGGTTTTTAGTGATCTCTTTAGAAAGAGGTACGTTGTTGGTCATTAATATTTAACTTTTTCCTTGGTGTTTATTTAAACCTATTAATAGGTCTTTCTTGTCTCTGTTTTTTTAAACATGTGTTTTGGTTTTTAGTGATCTCTTTAAAAAGAGGTACGTTGTTGGTCATTAATATTTAACTTTTTCTTTGGTTTTTATTTATACCTATTAAAAGGTCTTGTTAGTCTATGTTTTTTAAACATGTATTTGGGTCTTTAGTGATCTCTTTAATAAGATGTACGTTGTTTATCATTCATATTTAACTTTTAATTTGGTATTTATTTTGATCTATTATGAGGTCTTTCTAGTCTATATTTTTTATAACATGTATTTTGGTTTTCAGTGAACCCTTAACCATAGACGTACATTGGTGGATATTATATTTAACTTTTAATTTGGTATTCATTAATATCTATTAATAGGTCATTCTCGTCAATCCTGTTTAAATATGTATTTTGGTTTTTAGTGATCTCTTTAAAAAGAGGTACGTTGTTGTTCATTAATATTGTTTTTATAAAGATAGATTTTGGTTTTTAGTGATCTCTTTACAAATAGGTACGTTGTTGGTCATTAGTTTTTAACTTTTACTTTGGTATTTATTTATACCTATTAATAGGTCTTTCTTGTCTATGTTTTTTTAACATGTATTTTGGTTTTCAGTGATCTCTTTAAAAAGAGGTACGTTGTTGGTCATTTATATTTAACTTTTTCCTTGGTGTTTATTTAAACCTATTAATAGGTCTTTCTTGTCTCTGTGTTTTTAAACATGTATTTTGGTTTTTAGTGATCTCTTTAAAAAGGGATACGTTGTTGGTCATTAATATTTAACTTTTTCTTTGGTTTTTATTTATACCTATTAATAGGTCTTGTTAGTCTATGTTTTTTTAAACATGGATTTGGGTCTTTAGTGATCTCTTTAATAAGATGTACGTTGTTAGTCATTCATATTTAACTTTTAATTTGGTATTTATTTTTATCTATTTATGAGGTCTTTCTAGTCTATATTTTTTATAACATGTATTTTGGTTTTCAGTGAACCCTTAACCATAGACGTACATTGGTGGTCATTAGATTTAACTTTTAATTTGGATCTATTAATAGGTCATTCTCGTCAATCCTTTTTAAATATGTATTTTGGTTTTTAGTGGTCTCTTTAAAAAGAGGTACGTTGTTGTTCATTAATATTGTTTTTTTTAAAGATAGATTTTGGTTTTTAGTGATCTCTTTACAAATAGGTACGTTGTTGGTCATTAGTTTTTAACTTTTACTTTGGTATTTATTTATACCTATTAATAGGTCTTTCTTGTCTATGTTTTTTTAACATGTATTTTGGTTTTCAGTGATCTCTTTAAAAAGAGGTACGTTGTTGGTCATTAATATTTAACTTTTTCCTTGGTGTTTATTTAAACCTATTAATAGGTCTTTCTTGTCTCTGTTTTTTTAAACATGTATTTTGGTTTTTAGTGATCTCTTTAAAACGGGGTACGTTGTTGGTCATTAATATTTAACTTTTTCTTTGGTTTTTATTTATACCTATTAATAGGTCTTGTTAGTCTATGTTTTTTTAAACATGGATTTGGGTCTTTAGTGATCTCTTTAATAAGATGTACGTTGTTAGTCATTCATATTTAACTTTTAATTTGGTATTTATTTTTATCTATTGATGAGGTCTTTCTAGTCTATATTTTTTATAACATGTATTTTGGTTTTCAGTGAACCCTTAACCATAGACGTACATTGGTGGTCATTAGATTTAACTTTTAATTTGGTATTCATTAATATCTAATAATAGGTCATTCTCGTCAATCCGTTTTAAATATGTATTTTGGTTTTTAGTGATCTCTTTAAAAAGAGGTACGTTGTTGTTCCTTAATATTGTTTTTTTAAAGATAGATTTTGGTTTTTAGTGATCTCTTTACAAATAGGTCCGTTGTTGGTCATTAGTTTTTAACTTTTACTTTGGTATTTATTTATACCTATTAATAGGTCTTTCTTGTCTTTGTTTTTTTAACATGTATTTTGGTTTTCAGAGATCTCTTTAAAAAGAGGTACGTTGTTGGTTATTAATATTTAACTTTTTCTTTGGTGTTATTTAAACCTTTTAATAGGTCTTTCTTGTCTCTGTTTTTTTTAAACATGTATTTTGGTTTTTAGTGATCTCTTTAAAAAGAGGAACGTTGTTGGTCATTAATTTTTAACTTTTTCTTTGGTGTTATTTAAACCTTTTAATAGGTCTTTCTTGTCTCTGTTTTTTTTAAACATGTATTTTGGTTTTTAGTGATCTCTTTAGAAAGAGGTACGTTGTTGGTCATTAATATTTAACTTTTTCCTTGGTGTTTATTTAAACCTATTAATAGGTCTTTCTTGTCTCTGTTTTTTTAAACATGTGTTTTGGTTTTTAGTGATCTCTTTAAAAAGAGGTACGTTGTTGGTCATTAATATTTAACTTTTTCTTTGGTTTTTATTTATACCTATTAAAAGGTCTTGTTAGTCTATGTTTTTTAAACATGTATTTGGGTCTTTAGTGATCTCTTTAATAAGATGTACGTTGTTTATCATTCATATTTAACTTTTAATTTGGTATTTATTTTGATCTATTATGAGGTCTTTCTAGTCTATATTTTTTATAACATGTATTTTGGTTTTCAGTGAACCCTTAACCATAGACGTACATTGGTGGATATTATATTTAACTTTTAATTTGGTATTCATTAATATCTATTAATAGGTCATTCTCGTCAATCCTGTTTAAATATGTATTTTGGTTTTTAGTGATCTCTTTAAAAAGAGGTACGTTGTTGTTCATTAATATTGTTTTTATAAAGATAGATTTTGGTTTTTAGTGATCTCTTTACAAATAGGTACGTTGTTGGTCATTAGTTTTTAACTTTTACTTTGGTATTTATTTATACCTATTAATAGGTCTTTCTTGTCTATGTTTTTTTAACATGTATTTTGGTTTTCAGTGATCTCTTTAAAAAGAGGTACGTTGTTGGTCATTTATATTTAACTTTTTCCTTGGTGTTTATTTAAACCTATTAATAGGTCTTTCTTGTCTCTGTGTTTTTAAACATGTATTTTGGTTTTTAGTGATCTCTTTAAAAAGGGATACGTTGTTGGTCATTAATATTTAACTTTTTCTTTGGTTTTTATTTATACCTATTAATAGGTCTTGTTAGTCTATGTTTTTTTAAACATGGATTTGGGTCTTTAGTGATCTCTTTAATAAGATGTACGTTGTTAGTCATTCATATTTAACTTTTAATTTGGTATTTATTTTTATCTATTTATGAGGTCTTTCTAGTCTATATTTTTTATAACATGTATTTTGGTTTTCAGTGAACCCTTAACCATAGACGTACATTGGTGGTCATTAGATTTAACTTTTAATTTGGATCTATTAATAGGTCATTCTCGTCAATCCTTTTTAAATATGTATTTTGGTTTTTAGTGGTCTCTTTAAAAAGAGGTACGTTGTTGTTCATTAATATTGTTTTTTTTAAAGATAGATTTTGGTTTTTAGTGATCTCTTTACAAATAGGTACGTTGTTGGTCATTAGTTTTTAACTTTTACTTTGGTATTTATTTATACCTATTAATAGGTCTTTCTTGTCTATGTTTTTTTAACATGTATTTTGGTTTTCAGTGATCTCTTTAAAAAGAGGTACGTTGTTGGTCATTAATATTTAACTTTTTCCTTGGTGTTTATTTAAACCTATTAATAGGTCTTTCTTGTCTCTGTTTTTTTAAACATGTATTTTGGTTTTTAGTGATCTCTTTAAAACGGGGTACGTTGTTGGTCATTAATATTTAACTTTTTCTTTGGTTTTTATTTATACCTATTAATAGGTCTTGTTAGTCTATGTTTTTTTAAACATGGATTTGGGTCTTTAGTGATCTCTTTAATAAGATGTACGTTGTTAGTCATTCATATTTAACTTTTAATTTGGTATTTATTTTTATCTATTGATGAGGTCTTTCTAGTCTATATTTTTTATAACATGTATTTTGGTTTTCAGTGAACCCTTAACCATAGACGTACATTGGTGGTCATTAGATTTAACTTTTAATTTGGTATTCATTAATATCTAATAATAGGTCATTCTCGTCAATCCGTTTTAAATATGTATTTTGGTTTTTAGTGATCTCTTTAAAAAGAGGTACGTTGTTGTTCCTTAATATTGTTTTTTTAAAGATAGATTTTGGTTTTTAGTGATCTCTTTACAAATAGGTACGTTGTTGGTCATTAGTTTTTAACTTTTACTTTGGTATTTATTTATACCTATTAATAGGTCTTTCTTGTCTATGTTTTTTTAACATGTATTTTGGTTTTCAGTGATCTCTTTAAAAAGAGGTACGTTGTTGGTCATTAATATTTAACTTTTTCCTTGGTGTTTATTTAAACCTATTAATAGGTCTTTCTTGTCTATGTTTTTTTAAACATGTATTTTGGTTTTCAGTGATCTCTTTAAAAAGAGGTACGTTGTTGGTCATTAATATTTAACTTTTACTTTGGTATTTATTTATACCTATTAATAGGTCTTTCTTGTCTATGTTTTTTTAACATGTATTTTGGTTTTCAGTGATCTCTTTAAAAAGAGGTACGTTGTTGGTCATTAATATTTAACTTTTTTCTTGGTGTTATTTCAAGCTATTAATAGGTCTTTCTTGTCTCTGTTTTTTTAAACATGTATTTTGGTTTTTAGTGATCTCTTTAAAAAGGGGTACGTTGTTGGTCATTAATATTTAACTTTTTCTTTGGTTTTTATTTATACCTATTAATAGGTCTTGTTAGTCTATGTTTTTTTAAACATGGATTTGGGTCTTTAGTGATCTCTTTAATAAGATGTACGTTGTTAGTCATTCATATTTAACTTTCAATTTGGTATTTATTGTTATCTATTTATGAGGTCTTTCTAGTCTATATTTTTTATAACATGTATTTTGGTTTTCAGTGAACCCTTAACCATAGACGTACATTGATGGTCATTAGATTTAACTTTTAATTTGGTATTCATTAATATCTAATAATAGGTCATTCTCGTCAATCCTTTTTAAATATGTATTTTGGTTTTTAGTGATCTCTTTAAAAAGAGGTACGTTGTTGTTCCTTAATATTGTTTTTTTAAAGATAGATTTTGGTTTTTAGTGATCTCTTTACAAATAGGTACGTTGTTGGTCATTAGTTTTTAACTTTTACTTTGGTATTTATTTATACCTATTAATAGGTCTTTCTTGTCAATGTTTTTTTAACATGTATTTTGGTTTTCAGTGATCTCTTTAAAAAGAGGTACGTTGTTGGTCATTAATATTTAACTTTTCCTTGGTGTTTATTTAAACCTATTAATAGGTCTTTCTTGTCTCTGTTTTTTTTAAACATGTATTTTGGTTTTTAGTGATCTCTTTACAAATAGGTACGTTGTTGGTCATTAGTTTTTAACTTTTACTTTGGTATTTATTTATACCTATTAATAGGTCTTTCTTGTCTATGTTTTTTTAACATGTATTTTGGTTTTCAGTGATCTCTTTAAAAAGAGGTACGTTGTCGGTCATTAATATTTAACTTTTTCCTTGGTGTTTATTTCAAGCTATTAATAGGTCTTTCTTGTCTCTGTTTTTTTAAACATGTATTTTGGTTTTTAGTGATCTCTTTAAAAAGGGGTACGTTGTTGGACATTAATATTTAACTTTTTCTTTGGTTTTCATTTATACCTATTAATAGGTCTTGTTAGTCTATGTTTTTTTAAACATGGATTTGGGTCTTTAGTGATCTCTTTAATAAGATGTACGTTGTTAGTCATTCATATTTAACTTTTAATTTGGTATTTATTGTTATCTATTTATGAGGTCTTTCTAGTCTATATTTTTTATAACATGTATTTTGGTTTTCAGTGAACCCTTAACCATAGACGTACATTGGTGGTCATTAGATTTAACTTTTAATTTGGTATTCATTAATATCTATTAATAGGTCATTCTCGTCAATCCTTTTTAAATATGTATTTTGGTTTTTAGTGATCTCTTTAAAAAGAGGTACGTTGTTGTTCATTAATATTGATTTTTTTAAAGATAGATTTTGGTTTTTAGTGATCTCTTTACAAATAGGTACGTTGTTGGTCATTAGTTTTAACTTTTACTTTGGTATTTATTTATACCTATTAATAGGTCTTTCTTGTCTGTTTTTTTTAAACATGTATTTTGGTTTTCAGTGATCTCTTTAAAAAGAGGTACGTTGTTGGTCATTAATATTTAACTTTTTCCTTGGTGTTTATTTAAAGCTATTAATAGGTCTTTCTTGTCTATGTTTTTTTAGCATGTATTTTGGTTTTCAGTGATCTCTTTAAAAAGAGGTACGTTGTTGGTCATTAATATTTAACTTTTTCCTTGGTGTTTATGTAAACCTATTAATAGGTCTTTCTTGTCTCTGTTTTTTTAAACATGTATTTTGGTTTTTAGTGATCTCTTTACAAATAGGTACGTTGTTGGTCATTAGTTTTTAACTTTTACTTTGGTATTTATTTATACCTATTAATAGGTCTTGTTAGTCTATGTTTTTTTAAACATGGATTTGGGTCTTTAGTGATCTCTTTAATAAGATGTACGTTGTTAGTCATTCATATTTAACTTTCAATTTGGTATTTATTGTTATCTATTTATGAGGTCTTTCTAGTCTATATTTTTTATAACATGTATTTTGGTTTTCAGTGAACCCTTAACCATAGACGTACATTGATGGTCATTAGATTTAACTTTTAATTTGGTATTCATTAATATCTATTAATAGGTCATTCTCGTCAATCCTTTTTAAATATGTATTTTGGTTTTTAGTGATCTCTTTAAAAAGAGGTACGTTGTTGTTCATTAATATTGATTTTTTTAAAGATAGATTTTGGTTTTTAGTGATCTCTTTACAAATAGGTACGTTGTTGGTCATTAGTTTTTAACTTTTACTTTGGTATTTATTTATACCTATTAATAGGTCTTTCTTGTCTATGTTTTTTAACATGTATTTTGGTTTTCAGTGATCTCTTTAAAAAGAGGTACGTTGTTGGTCATTAATATTTAATTTTTTCCTTGGTGTTTATTTAAAGCTATTAATAGGTCTTTCTTGTCTCTGTTTTTTTAAACATGTATTTTGGTTTTTAGTGATCTCTTTAAAAAGGGGTACGTTGTTGGTCATTAATATTTAACTTTTTCTTTGGTTTTTATTTATACCTATTAATAGGTCTTGTTAGTCTATGTTTTTTTTAAACATGGATTTGGGTCTTTAGTGATCTCTTTAATAAGATGTACGTTGTTAGTCATTCATATTTAACTTTTGATTTGGTATTTATTTTTATCTATTTATGAGGTCTTTCTAGTCTATATTTTTTATAACATGTATTTTGGTTTTCAGTGAACCCTTAACCATAGACGTACATTGGTGGTCATTAGATTTAACTTTTAATTTGGTATTCATTAATATCTATTAATAGGTCATTCTCGTCAATCCTTTTTAAATATGTATTTTGGTTTTTAGTGATCTCTTTAAAAAGAGGTACGTTGTTGTTCATTAATATTGTTTTTTTAAAGATAGATTTTGGTTTTTAGTGATCTCTTTACAAATAGGTACGTTGTTGGTCATTAGTTTTTAATTTTTACTTTGGTATTTATTTATACCTATTAATAGGTCTTTCTTGTCTATGTTTTTTTAACATGTATTTTGGTTTTCAGTGATCTCTTTAAAAAGAGGTACGTTTTTGGTCATTAATATTTAACTTTTTCGTTGGTATTTATTTATACCTATTAATAGGTCTTTCTTGTCTATGTTTTTTTAACATGTATTTTGGTTTTCAGTGATCTCTTTAAAAAGAGGTACTTTGTTGGTCATTAATATTTAACTTTTTCCTTGGTGTTTATGTAAACCTATTAATAGGTCTTTCTTGTCTCTGTTCTTTTAAACATGTATTTTGGTTTTTAGTGATCTCTTTACAAATAGGTACGTTGTTGGTCATTAGTTTTTAACTTTTACTTTGGTATTTATTTATACCTATTAATAGGTCTTTCTTGTCTATGTTTTTTTAACATGTATTTTGGTTTTCAGTGATCTCTTTAAAAAGAGGTACGTTGTTGGTCATTAATATTTAACTTTTTCCTTGGTGTTTATTTAAAGCTATTAATAGGTCTTTCTTGTCTATGTTTTTTTAGCATGTATTTTGGTTTTCAGTGATCTCTTTAAAAAGAGGTACGTTGTTGGTCATTAATATTTAACTTTTTCCTTGGTGTTTATTTAAACCTATTAATAGGTCTTTCTTGTCTCTGTTTTTTTAAACATGTATTTTGGTTTTTAGTGATCTCTTTACAAATAGGTACGTTGTTGGTCATTAGTTTTTAACTTTTACTTTGGTATTTATTTATACCTATTAATAGGTCTTTCTTGTCTATGTTTTTTTAACATGTATTTTGGTTTTCAGTGATCTCTTTAAAAAGAGGTACGTTGTTGGTCATTAATATTTAACTTTTTCCTTGGTGTTTATTTCAAGCTATTAATAGGTCTTTCTTGTCTCTGTTTTATTAAACATGTATTTTGGTTTTTAGTGATCTCTTTAAAAAGGGGTACGTTGTTGGTCATTAATATTTAACTTTTTCTTTGGTTTTTATTTATACCTATTAATAGGTCTTGTTAGTCTATGTTTTTTTAAACATGTATTTGGGTCTTAAGTGATCTCTTTAATAAGATATACGTTGTTAGTCATTCATATTTAACTTTTAATTTGGTATTTATTTTTATCTATTTATGAGGTCTTTCTAGTCTATATTTTTTATAACATGTATTTTGGTTTTCAGTGAACCCTTAACCATAGACGTACATTGGTGGTCATTATATTTAACTTTTAATTTGGTATTCATTAATATCTATTAATAGGTCATTCTCGTCAATCCTTTTTAAATATGTATTTTGGTTTTTAGTGATCTCTTTAAAAAGAGGTACGTTGTTGTTCATTAATATTGGTTTTTTTAAAGATAGATTTTGGTTTTTAGTGATCTCTTTACAAATAGGTACGTTGTTGGTCATTAGTTTTTAACTTTTACTTTGGTATTTATTTATACCTATTAATAGGTCTTTCTTGTCTTTGTTTTTTTAACATGTATTTTGGTTTTCAGAGATCTCTTTAAAAAGAGGTACGTTGTTGGTTATTAATATTTAACTTTTTCTTTGGTGTTATTTAAACCTTTTAATAGGTCTTTCTTGTCTCTGTTTTTTTTAAACATGTATTTTGGTTTTTAGTGATCTCTTTAAAAAGAGGAACGTTGTTGGTCATTAATTTTTAACTTTTTCTTTGGTGTTATTTAAACCTTTTAATAGGTCTTTCTTGTCTCTGTTTTTTTTAAACATGTATTTTGGTTTTTAGTGATCTCTTTAGAAAGAGGTACGTTGTTGGTCATTAATATTTAACTTTTTCTTTGGTGTTTATTTAAACCTATTAATAGGTCTTTCTTGTCTCTGCTTTTTTAAACATGTGTTTTGGTTTTTAGTGATCTCTTTAAAAAGAGGTACGTTGTTGGTCATTAATATTTAACTTTTTCTTTGGTTTTTATTTATACCTATTAAAAGGTCTTGTTAGTCTATGTTTTTTAAACATGTATTTGGGTCTTTAGTGATCTCTTTAATAAGATGTACGTTGTTGATCATTCATATTTAACTTTTAATTTGGTATTTATTTTGATCTATTATGAGGTCTTTCTAGTCTATATTTTTTATAACATGTATTTTGGTTTTCAGTGAACCCTTAACCATAGACGTACATTGGTGGATATTATATTTAACTTTTAATTTGGTATTCATTAATATCTATTAACAGGTCATTCTCGTCAATCCTGTTTAAATATGTATTTTGGTTTTTAGTGATCTCTTTAAAAAGAGGTACGTTGTTGTTCATTAATATTGTTTTTATAAAGATAGATTTTGGTTTTTAGTGATCTCTTTACAAATAGGTACGTTGTTGGTCATTAGTTTTTAACTTTTACTTTGGTATTTATTTATACCTATTAATAGGTCTTTCTTGTCTATGTTTTTTTAACATGTATTTTGGTTTTCAGTGATCTCTTTAAAAAGAGGTACGTTGTTGGTCATTTATATTTAACTTTTTCCTTGGTGTTTATTTAAACCTATTAATAGGTCTTTCTTGTCTCTGTTTTTTTAAACATGTATTTTGGTTTTTAGTGATCTCTTTAAAAAGGGATACGTTGTTGGTCATTAATATTTAACTTTTTCTTTGGTTTTTATTTATACCTATTAATAGGTCTTGTTAGTCTATGTTTTTTTAAACATGGATTTGGGTCTTTAGTGATCTCTTTAATAAGATGTACGTTGTTAGTCATTCATATTTAACTTTTACTTTGGTATTTATTTTTATCTATTTATGAGGTCTTTCTAGTCTATATTTTTTATAACATGTATTTTGGTTTTCAGTGAACCCTTAACCATAGACGTACATTGGTGGATATTATATTTAACTTTTAATTTGGTATTCATTAATATCTATTAACAGGTCATTCTCGTCAATCCTTTTTAAATATGTATTTTGGTTTTTAGTGATCTCTTTAAAAAGAGGTACGTTGTTGTTCATTAATATTGTTTTTTTAAAGATAGATTTTGGTTTTTAGTGATCTCTTTACAAATAGGTACGTTGTTGGTCATTAGTTTTTAACTTTTACTTTGGTATTTATTTATACCTATTAATAGGTCTTTCTTGTCTATGTTTTTTAACATGTATTTTGGTTTTCAGTGATCTCTTTAAAAAGAGGTACGTTGTTGGTCATTAATATTTAACTTTTTCCTTGGTGTTTATTTAAACCTATTAATAGGTCTTTCTTGTCTCTGTTTTTTTAAACATGTATTTTGGTTTTTAGTGATCTCTTTAAAACGGGGTACGTTGTTGGTCATTAATATTTAACTTTTTCTTTGGTTTTTATTTATACCTATTAATAGGTCTTGTTAGTCTATGTTTTTTTAAACATGGATTTGGGTCTTTAGTGATCTCTTTAATAAGATGTACGTTGTTAGTCATTCATATTTAACTTTTAACTTGGTATTTATTTTTATCTATTTATGAGGTCTTTCTAGTCTATATTTTTTATAACATGTATTTTGGTTTTCAGTGAACCCTTAACCATAGACGTACATTGGTGGTCATTAGATTTAACTTTTAATTTGGATCTATTAATAGGTCATTCTCGTCAATCCTTTTTAAATATGTATTTTGGTTTTTAGTGATCTCTTTAAAAAGAGGTACGTTGTTGTTCATTAATATTGTTTTTTTTAAAGATAGATTTTGGTTTTTAGTGATCTCTTTACAAATAGGTACGTTGTTGGTCATTAGTTTTTAACTTTTACTTTGGTATTTATTTATACCTATTAATAGGTCTTTCTTGTCTATGTTTTTTTAACATGTATTTTGGTTTTCAGTGATCTCTTTAAAAAGAGGTACGTTGTTGGTCATTAATATTTAACTTTTTCCTTGGTGTTTATTTAAACCTATTAATAGGTCTTTCTTGTCTCTGTTTTTTTAAACATGTATTTTGGTTTTTAGTGATCTCTTTAAAACGGGGTACGTTGTTGGTCATTAATATTTAACTTTTTCTTTGGTTTTTATTTATACCTATTAATAGGTCTTGTTAGTCTATGTTTTTTTAAACATGGATTTGGGTCTTTAGTGATCTCTTTAATAAGATGTACGTTGTTAGTCATTCATATTTAACTTTTAATTTGGTATTTATTTTTATCTATTGATGAGGTCTTTCTAGTCTATATTTTTTATAACATGTATTTTGGTTTTCAGTGAACCCTTAACCATAGACGTACATTGGTGGTCATTAGATTTAACTTTTAATTTGGTATTCATTAATATCTAATAATAGGTCATTCTCGTCAATCCGTTTTAAATATGTATTTTGGTTTTTAGTGATCTCTTTAAAAAGAGGTACGTTGTTGTTCCTTAATATTGTTTTTTTAAAGATAGATTTTGGTTTTTAGTGATCTCTTTACAAATAGGTACGTTGTTGGTCATTAGTTTTTAACTTTTACTTTGGTATTTATTTATACTTATTAATAGGTCTTTCTTGTCTATGTTTTTTTAACATGTATTTTGGTTTTCAGTGATCTCTTTAAAAAGAGGTACGTTGTTGGTCATTAATATTTAACTTTTTCCTTGGTGTTTATTTAAACCTATTAATAGGTCTTTCTTGTCTATGTTTTTTTAAACATGTATTTTGGTTTTCAGTGATCTCTTTAAAAAGAGGTACGTTGTTGGTCATTAATATTTAACTTTTACTTTGGTATTTATTTATACCTATTAATAGGTCTTTCTTGTCTATGTTTTTTTAACATGTATTTTGGTTTTCAGTGATCTCTTTAAAAAGAGGTACGTTGTTGGTCATTAATATTTAACTTTTTTCTTGGTGTTATTTCAAGCTATTAATAGGTCTTTCTTGTCTCTGTTTTTTTAAACATGTATTTTGGTTTTTAGTGATCTCTTTAAAAAGGGGTACGTTGTTGGTCATTAATATTTAACTTTTTCTTTGGTTTTTATTTATACCTATTAATAGGTCTTGTTAGTCTATGTTTTTTTAAACATGGATTTGGGTCTTTAGTGATCTCTTTAATAAGATGTACGTTGTTAGTCATTCATATTTAACTTTCAATTTGGTATTTATTGTTATCTATTTATGAGGTCTTTCTAGTCTATATTTTTTATAACATGTATTTTGGTTTTCAGTGAACCCTTAACCATAGACGTACATTGATGGTCATTAGATTTAACTTTTAATTTGGTATTCATTAATATCTATTAATAGGTCATTCTCGTCAATCCTTTTTAAATATGTATTTTGGTTTTTAGTGATCTCTTTAAAAAGAGGTACGTTGTTATTCATTAATATTGATTTTTTTAAAGATAGATTTTGGTTTTTAGTGATCTCTTTACAAATAGGTACGTTGTTGGTCATTAGTTTTTAACTTTTACTTTGGTATTTATTTATACCTATTAATAGGTGTTTCTTGTCTATGTTTTTTAACATGTATTTTGGTTTTCAGTGATCTCTTTAAAAAGAGGTACGTTGTTGGTCATTAATATTTAATTTTTTCCTTGGTGTTTATTTAAAGCTATTAATAGGTCTTTCTTGTCTCTGTTTTTTTAAACATGTATTTTGGTTTTTAGTGATCTCTTTAAAAAGGGGTACGTTGTTGGTCATTAATATTTAACTTTTTCTTTGGTTTTTATTTATACCTATTAATAGGTCTTGTTAGTCTATGTTTTTTTTAAACATTGATTTGGGTCTTTAGTGATCTCTTTAATAAGATGTACGTTGTTAGTCATTCATATTTAACTTTTGATTTGGTATTTATTTTTATCTATTTATGAGGTCTTTCTAGTCTATATTTTTTATAACATGTATTTTGGTTTTCAGTGAACCCTTAACCATAGACGTACATTGGTGGTCATTAGATTTAACTTTTAATTTGGTATTCATTAATATCTATTAATAGGTCATTCTCGTCAATCCTTTTTAAATATGTATTTTGGTTTTTAGTGATCTCTTTAAAAAGAGGTACGTTGTTGTTCATTAATATTGTTTTTTTAAAGATAGATTTTGGTTTTTAGTGATCTCTTTACAAATAGGTACGTTGTTGGTCATTAGTTTTTAACTTTTACTTTGGTATTTATTTATACCTATTAATAGGTCTTTCTTGTCTATGTTTTTTTAACATGTATTTTGGTTTTCAGTGATCTCTTTAAAAAGAGGTACGTTTTTGGTCATTAATATTTAACTTTTTCGTTGGTGTTTATTTAAACCTATTAATAGGTCTTTCTTGTCTCTGTTTTTTTTAAACATGTATTTTGGTTTTTAGTGATCTCCTTAAAAAGGGGTACGTTGTTGGTCATTAATATTTAACTTTTTCTTTGGTTTTTATTTATACCTATTAATAGGTCTTGTTAGTCTATGTTTTTTTAAACATGGATTTGGGTCTTTAGTGATCTCTTTAATAAGATGTACGTTGTTAGTCATTCATATTTAACTTTTAATTTGGTATTTATTGTTATCTATTTATGAGGTCTTTCTAGTCTATATTTTTTATAACATGTATTTTGGTTTTCAGTGAACCCTTAACCATACACGTACATTGGTGGTCATTAGATTTAACTTTTAATTTGGTATTCATTAATATCTATTAATAGGTCATTCTCGTCAATCCTTTTTAAATATGTATTTTGGTTTTTAGTGATCTCGTTAAAAAGAGGTACGTTGTTGTTCATTAATATTGGTTTTATAAAGATATATTTTGGTTTTTAGTGATCTCTTTACAAATAGGTACGTTGTTGGTCATTAGTTTTTAACTTTTACTTTGGTATTTATTTATACCTACTAATAGGTCTTTCTTGTAAATGTTTTTTTAACATGTATTTTGGTTTTCAGTGATCTCTTTAAAAAGAGGTACGTTGTTGGTCATTAATATTTAACTTTTTCCTTGGTGTTTATTTAAAGCTATTAATAGGTCTTTCTTGTCTCTGTTTTTTTAAACATGTATTTTGGTTTTTAGTGATCTCTTTAAAAAGGGGTACGTTGTTGGTCATTAATATTTAACTTTTTCTTTGGTTTTTATTTATACCTATTAATAGGTCTTGTTAGTCTATGTTTTTTTAAACATGGATTTGGGTCTTTAGTGATCTCTTTAATAAGATGTACGTTGTTAGTCATTCATATTTAACTTTTGATTTGGTATTTATTTTTATCTATTTATGAGGTCTTTCTAGCCTATATTTTTTATAACATGTATTTTGGTTTTCAGTGAACCCTTAACTATAGACGTACATTGGTGGTCATTAGATTTAACTTTTAATTTGGTATTCATTAATATCTATTAATAGGTCATTCTCGTCAATCCTTTTTAAAAATGTATTTTTGTTTTTAGTGATCTCTTTAAAAAGAGGTACGTTGTTGTTCATTAATATTGTTTTTTTAAAGATAGATTTTGGTTTTTAGTGATCTCTTTACAAATAGGTACGTTGTTGGTCATTAGTTTTTAACTTTTACTTTGGTATTTATTTATACCTATTAATAGGTCTTTCTTGTCTATGTTTTTTTAACATGTATTTTGGTTTTCAGTGATCTCTTTAAAAAGAGGTACGTTGTTGGTCATTAATATTTAACTTTTTCGTTGGTGTTTATTTAAACCTATTAATAGGTCTTTCTTGTCTCTGTTTTTTTTAAACATGTATTTTGGTTTTTAGTGATCTCTTTAAAAAGGGGTACGTTGTTGGTCATTAATATTTAACTTTTTCTTTGGTTTTTATTTATACCTATTAATAGGTCTTGTTAGTCTATGTTTTTTAAACATGTATTTGGGTCTTTAGTGATCTCTTTAATAAGATGTACGTTGTTAGTCATTCATATTTAACTTTTAATTTGGTATTTATTTTTATCTATTGATGAGGTCTTTCTAGTCTATATTTTTTATAACATGTATTTTGGTTTTCAGTGAACCCTAAACCATAGACGTACATTGGTGGTCATTAGATTTAACTTTTAATTTGGTATTCATTAATATCTATTAATAGGTCATTCTCGTCAATCCTTTTTAAATATGTATTTTGGTTTTTAGTGATCTCTTTAAAAAGAGGTACGTTGTTGTTCATTAATATTGTTTTTTTTAAAGATAGATTTTGGTTTTTAGTGATCTCTTTACAAATAGGTACGTTGTTGGTCATTAGTTTTTAACTTTTACTTTGGTATTTATTTATACCTATTAATAGGTCTTTCTTGTCTATGTTTTTTTAACATGTATTTTGGTTTTCAGTGATCTCTTTAAAAAGAGGTACGTTGTTGGTCATTAATATTTAACTTTTTCCTTGGTGTTTATTTAAACCTATTAATAGGTCTTTCTTGTCTCTGTTTTTTTAAACATGTATTTTGGTTTTTAGTGATCTCTTTAAAACGGGGTACGTTGTTGGTCATTAATATTTAACTTTTTCTTTGGTTTTTATTTATACCTATTAATAGGTCTTGTTAGTCTATGTTTTTTTAAACATGGATTTGGGTCTTTAGTGATCTCTTTAATAAGATGTACGTTGTTAGTCATTCATATTTAACTTTTAATTTGGTATTTATTTTTATCTATTGATGAGGTCTTTCTAGTCTATATTTTTTATAACATGTATTTTGGTTTTCAGTGAACCCTTAACCATAGACGTACATTGGTGGTCTTTAGATTTAACTTTTAATTTGGTATTCATTAATATCTAATAATAGGTCATTCTCGTCAATCCGTTTTAAATATGTATTTTGGTTTTTAGTGATCTCTTTAAAAAGAGGTACGTTGTTGTTCCTTAATATTGTTTTTTTAAAGATAGATTTTGGTTTTTAGTGATCTCTTTACAAATAGGTACGTTGTTGGTCATTAGTTTTTAACTTTTACTTTGGTATTTATTTATACCTATTAATAGGTCTTTCTTGTCAATGTTTTTTTAACATGTATTTTGGTTTTCAGTGATCTCTTTAAAAAGAGGTACGTTGTTGGTCATTAATATTTAACTTTTTCCTTGCTGTTTATTTAAACCTATTAATAGGTCTTTCTTGTCTCTGTTTTTTTTAAACATGTATTTTGGTTTTTAGTGATCTCTTTACAAATAGGTACGTTGTTGGTCATTAGTTTTTAACTTTTACTTTGGTATTTATTTATACCTATTAATAGGTCTTTCTTGTCTATGCTTTTTTAACATGTATTTTGGTTTTCAGTGATCTCTTTAAAAAGAGGTACGTTGTTGGTCATTAATATTTAACTTTTTCCTTGGTGTTTATTTAAACCTATTAATAGGTCTTTCTTGTCTCTGTTTTTTTTAAACATGTATTTTGGTTTTTAGTGATCTCTTTACAAATAGGTACGTTGTTGGTCATTAGTTTTTAACTTTTACTTTGGTATTTATTTATACCTATTAATAGGTCTTTCTTGTCTATGTTTTTTTAACATGTATTTTGGTTTTCAGTGATCTCTTTAAAAAGAGGTACGTTGTTGGTCATTAATATTTAACTTTTTCCTTGGTGTTTATTTAAACCTATTAATAGGTCTTTCTTGTCTCTGTTTTTTTAAACATGTATTTTGGTTTTTAGTGATCTCTTTAAAACGGGGTACGTTGTTGGTCATTAATATTTAACTTTTTCTTTGGTTTTTATTTATACCTATTAATAGGTCTTGTTAGTCTATGTTTTTTTAAACATGGATTTGGGTCTTTAGTGATCTCTTTAATAAGATGTACGTTGTTAGTCATTCATATTTAACTTTTAATTTGGTATTTATTTTTATCTATTGATGAGGTCTTTCTAGTCTATATTTTTTATAACATGTATTTTGGTTTTCAGTGAACCCTTAACCATAGACATACATTGGTGGTCATTAGATTTAACTTTTAATTTGGTATTCATTAATATCTAATAATAGGTCATTCTCGTCAATCCGTTTTAAATATGTATTTTGGTTTTTAGTGATCTCTTTAAAAAGAGGTACGTTGTTGTTCCTTAATATTGTTTTTTTAAAGATAGATTTTGGTTTTTAGTGATCTCTTTACAAATAGGTACGTTGTTGGTCATTCATATTTAACTTTTAATTTGGTATTTATTTTTTATCTATTTATGAGGTCTTTCTAGTCTATATTTTTTATAACATGTATTTTGGTTTTCAGTGAACCCTTAACCATAGACGTACATTGGTGGTCATTATATTTAACTTTTAATTTGGTATTCATTAATATCTATTAATAGGTCATTCTCGTCAATCCTTTTTAAATATGTATTTTGGTTTTTAGTGATCTCTTTAAAAAGAGGTACGTTGTTGTTCATTAATATTGGTTTTTTTAAAGATAGATTTTGGTTTTTAGTGATCTCTTTACAAATAGGTCCGTTGTTGGTCATTAGTTTTTAACTTTTACTTTGGTATTTATTTATACCTATTAATAGGTCTTTCTTGTCTTTGTTTTTTTAACATGTATTTTGGTTTTCAGAGATCTCTTTAAAAAGAGGTACGTTGTTGGTTATTAATATTTAACTTTTTCTTTGGTGTTATTTAAACCTTTTAATAGGTCTTTCTTGTCTCTGTTTTTTTTTAAACATGTATTTTGGTTTTTAGTGATCTCTTTAAAAAGAGGAACGTTGTTGGTCATTAATTTTTAACTTTTTCTTTGGTGTTATTTAAACCTTTTAATAGGTCTTTCTTGTCTCTGTTTTTTTTAAACATGTATTTTGGTTTTTAGTGATCTCTTTAGAAAGAGGTACGTTGTTGGTCATTAATATTTAACTTTTTCCTTGGTGTTTATTTAAACCTATTAATAGGTCTTTCTTGTCTCTGTTTTTTTAAACATGTGTTTTGGTTTTTAGTGATCTCTTTAAAAAGAGGTACGTTGTTGGTCATTAATATTTAACTTTTTCTTTGGTTTTTATTTATACCTATTAAAAGGTCTTGTTAGTCTATGTTTTTTAAACATGTATTTGGGTCTTTAGTGATCTCTTTAATAAGATGTACGTTGTTTATCATTCATATTTAACTTTTAATTTGGTATTTATTTTGATCTATTATGAGGTCTTTCTAGTCTATATTTTTTATAACATGTATTTTGGTTTTCAGTGAACCCTTAACCATAGACGTACATTGGTGGATATTATATTTAACTTTTAATTTGGTATTCATTAATATCTATTAATAGGTCATTCTCGTCAATCCTGTTTAAATATGTATTTTGGTTTTTAGTGATCTCTTTAAAAAGAGGTACGTTGTTGTTCATTAATATTGTTTTTATAAAGATAGATTTTGGTTTTTAGTGATCTCTTTACAAATAGGTACGTTGTTGGTCATTAGTTTTTAACTTTTACTTTGGTATTTATTTATACCTATTAATAGGTCTTTCTTGTCTATGTTTTTTTAACATGTATTTTGGTTTTCAGTGATCTCTTTAAAAAGAGGTACGTTGTTGGTCATTTATATTTAACTTTTTCCTTGGTGTTTATTTAAACCTATTAATAGGTCTTTCTTGTCTCTGTGTTTTTAAACATGTATTTTGGTTTTTAGTGATCTCTTTAAAAAGGGATACGTTGTTGGTCATTAATATTTAACTTTTTCTTTGGTTTTTATTTATACCTATTAATAGGTCTTGTTAGTCTATGTTTTTTTAAACATGGATTTGGGTCTTTAGTGATCTCTTTAATAAGATGTACGTTGTTAGTCATTCATATTTAACTTTTAATTTGGTATTTATTTTTATCTATTTATGAGGTCTTTCTAGTCTATATTTTTTATAACATGTATTTTGGTTTTCAGTGAACCCTTAACCATAGACGTACATTGGTGGTCATTAGATTTAACTTTTAATTTGGATCTATTAATAGGTCATTCTCGTCAATCCTTTTTAAATATGTATTTTGGATTTTAGTGGTCTCTTTAAAAAGAGGTACGTTGTTGTTCATTAATATTGTTTTTTTAAAGATAGATTTTGGTTTTTAGTGATCTCTTTACAAAAAGGTACGTTGTTGGTCATTAGTTTTTAACTTTTACTTTGGTATTTATTTATACCTATTAATAGGTCTTTCTTGTCTATGTTTTTTCACATGTATTTTGGTTTTCAGTGATCTCTTTAAAAAGAGGTACGTTGTTGGTCATTAATATTTAACTTTTTCCTTGGTGTTTATTTAAACCTATTAATAGGTCTTTCTTGTCTCTGTTTTTTTAAACATGTATTTTGGTTTTTAGTGATCTCTTTAAAACGGGGTACGTTGTTGGTCATTAATATTTAACTTTTTCTTTGGTTTTTATTTATACCTATTAATAGGTCTTGTTAGTCTATGTTTTTTTAAACATGGATTTGGGTCTTTAGTGATCTCTTTAATAAGATGTACGTTGTTTATCATTCATATTTAACTTTTAACTTGGTATTTATTTTTATCTATTTATGAGGTCTTTCTAGTCTATATTTTTTATAACATGTATTTTGGTTTTCAGTGAACCCTTAACCATAGACGTACATTGGTGGTCATTAGATTTAACTTTTAATTTGGATCTATTAATAGGTCATTCTCGTCAATCCTTTTTAAATATGTATTTTGGTTTTTAGTGATCTCTTTAAAAAGAGGTACGTTGTTGTTCATTAATATTGTTTTTTTTAAAGATAGATTTTGGTTTTTAGTGATCTCTTTACAAATAGGTACGTTGTTGGTCATTAGTTTTTAACTTTTACTTTGGTATTTATTTATACCTATTAATAGGTCTTTCTTGTCTATGTTTTTTTAACATGTATTTTGGTTTTCAGTGATCTCTTTAAAAAGAGGTACGTTGTTGGTCATTAATATTTAACTTTTTCCTTGGTGTTTATTTAAACCTATTAATAGGTCTTTCTTGTCTCTGTTTTTTTAAACATGTATTTTGGTTTTTAGTGATCTCTTTAAAACGGGGTACGTTGTTGGTCATTAATATTTAACTTTTTCTTTGGTTTTTATTTATACCTATTAATAGGTCTTGTTAGTCTATGTTTTTTTAAACATGGATTTGGGTCTTTAGTGATCTCTTTAATAAGATGTACGTTGTTAGTCATTCATATTTAACTTTTAATTTGGTATTTATTTTTATCTATTGATGAGGTCTTTCTAGTCTATATTTTTTATAACATGTATTTTGGTTTTCAGTGAACCCTTAACCATAGACATACATTGGTGGTCATTAGATTTAACTTTTAATTTGGTATTCATTAATATCTAATAATAGGTCATTCTCGTCAATCCGTTTTAAATATGTATTTTGGTTTTTACTGATCTCTTTAAAAAGAGGTACGTTGTTGTTCCTTAATATTGTTTTTTTAAAGATAGATTTTGGTTTTTAGTGATCTCTTTACAAATAGGTACGTTGTTGGTCATTAGTTTTTAACTTTTACTTTGGTATTTATTTATACCTATTAATAGGTCTTTCTTGTCTATGCTTTTTTAACATGTATTTTGGTTTTCAGTGATCTCTTTAAAAAGAGGTACGTTGTTGGTCATTAATATTTAACTTTTTCCTTGGTGTTTATTTAAACCTATTAATAGGTCTTTCTTGTCTCTGTTTTTTTTTAAACATGTATTTTGGTTTTTAGTGATCTCTTTACAAATAGGTACGTTGTTGGTCATTAGTTTTTAACTTTTACTTTGGTATTTATTTATACCTATTAATAGGTCTTTCTTGTCTATGTTTTTTTAACATGTATTTTGGTTTTCAGTGATCTCTTTAAAAAGAGGTACCTTGTTGGTTATTAATATTCAACTTTTTCCTTGGTGTTATTTCAAGCTATTAATAGGTCTTTCTTGTCTCTGTTTTTTTAAACATGTATTTTGGTTTTTAGTGATCTCTTTAAAAAGGGGTACGTTGTTGGTCATTAATATTTAACTTTTTCTTTGGTTTTTATTTATACCTATTAATAGGTCTTGTTAGTCTATGTTTTTTTTAAACATGGATTTGGGTCTTTAGTGATCTCTTTAATAAGATGTACGTTGTTAGTCATTCATATTTAACTTTTGATTTGATATTTATTTTTATCTATTTATGAGGTCTTTCTAGTCTATATTTTTTATAACATGTATTTTGGTTTTCAGTGAACCCTTAACCATAGACGTACATTGGTGGTCATTAGATTTAACTTTTAATTTGGTATTCATTAATATCTATTAATAGGTCATTCTCGTCAATCCTTTTTAAATATGTATTTTGGTTTTTAGTGATCTTTTTAAAAAGAGGTACGTTGTTGTTCATTAATATTGTTTTTTTAAAGATAGATTTTGGTTTTTAGTGATCTCTTTACAAATAGGTACGTTGTTGGTCATTAGTTTTTAACTTTTACTTTGGTATTTATTTATACCTATTAATAGGTCTTTCTTGTCTATGTTTTTTTAACATGTATTTTGGTTTTCAGTGATCTCTTTAAAAAGAGGTACGTTTTTGGTCATTAATATTTAACTTTTTCGTTGGTGTTTATTTAAACCTATTAATAGGTCTTTCTTGTCTCTGTTTTTTTTAAACATGTATTTTGGTTTTTAGTGATCTCTTTAAAAAGGGGTACGTTGTTGGTCATTAATATTTAACTTTTTCTTTGGTTTTTATTTATACCTATTAATAGGTCTTGTTAGTCTATGTTTTTTTTTAAACATGGATTTGGGTCTTTAGTGATCTCTTTAATAAGATGTACGTTGTTAGTCATTCATATTTAACTTTTAATTTGGTATTTATTGTTATCTATTTATGAGGTCTTTCTAGTCTATATTTTTTATAACATGTATTTTGGTTTTCAGTGAACCCTTAACCATAGACGTACATTGGTGGTCATTAGATTTAACTTTTAATTTGGTATTCATTAATATCTATTAATAGGTCATTCTCGTCAATCCTTTTTAAATATGTATTTTGGTTTTTAGTGATCTCGTTAAAAAGAGGTACGTTGTTGTTCATTAATATTGGTTTTATAAAGATATATTTTGGTTTTTAGTGATCTCTTTACAAATAGGTACGTTGTTGGTCATTAGTTTTTAACTTTTACTTTGGTATTTATTGATACCTACTAATAGGTCTTTCTTGTAAATGTTTTTTTAACATGTATTTTGGTTTTCAGTGATCTCTTTAAAAAGAGGTACGTTGTTGGTCATTAATATTTAACTTTTTCCTTGGTGTTTATTTAAAGCTATTAATAGGTCTTTCTTGTCTCTGTTTTTTTAAACATGTATTTTGGTTTTTAGTGATCTCTTTAAAAAGGGGTACGTTGTTGGTCATTAATATTTAACTTTTTCTTTGGTTTTTATTTATACCTATTAATAGGTCTTGTTAGTTTAGGTTTTTTTAAACATGGATTTGGGTCTTTAGTGATCTCTTTAATAAGATGTACGTTGTTAGTCATTCATATTTAACTTTTAATTTGGTATTTATTTTTATCTATTTATGAGGTCTTTCTAGTCTATATTTTTTATAACATGTATTTTGGTTTTCAGTGAACCCTTAACCATAGACGTACATTGGTGGTCATTAGATTTAACTTTTAATTTGGTATTCATTAATATCTATTAATAGGTCATTCTCGTCAATCCTTTTTAAATATGTATTTTGGATTTTAGTGATCTCTTTAAAAAGAGGTACGTTGTTGGTCATTAATATTGTTTTTTTAAAGATAGATTTTGGTTTTTAGTGATCTCTTTACAAATAGGTACGTTGTTGGTCATTAGTTTTTAACTTTTACTTTGGTATTTATTTATACCTATTAATAGGTCTTTCTTGTCTGTTTTTTTAACATGTATTTTGGTTTTCAGTGATCTCTTTAAAAAGAGGTACGTTGTTGGTCATTAATATTTAACTTTTTCCTTGGTGTTTATTTAAACCTATTAATAGGTCTTTCTTGTCTCTGTTTTTTTAAACATGTATTTTGGTTTTTAGTGATCTCTTTACAAATAGGTACGTAATTGGTCATTAGTTTTTAACTTTTACTTTGGTATTTATTTATACTTATTAATAGGTCTTTCTTGTCTATGTTTTTTTAACATGTATTTTGGTTTTCAGTGATCTCTTTAAAAAGGGGTACGTTGTTGGTCATTAATATTTAACTTTTTCTTTGGTTTTTATTTATACCTATTAATAGGTCTTGTTAGTCTATGTTTTTTTTAAACATGGATTTGGGTCTTTAGTGATCTCTTTAATAAGATGTACGTTGTTAGTCATTCATATTTAACTTTTGATTTGGTATTTATTTTTATCTATTTATGAGGTCTTTCTAGTCTATATTTTTTATAACATGTATTTTGGTTTTCAGTGAACCCTTAACCATAGACGTACATTGGTGGTCATTAGATTTAACTTTTACTTTGGTATTCATTAATATCTATTAATAGGTCATTCTCGTCAATCCTTTTTAAATATGTATTTTGGTTTTTAGTGATCTCTTTAAAAAGAGGTACGTTGTTGTTCATTAATATTGTTTTTTTAAAGATAGATTTTGGTTTTTAGTGATCTCTTTACAAATAGGTACGTTGTTGGTCATTAGTTTTTAATTTTTACTTTGGTATTTATTTATACCTATTAATAGGTCTTTCTTGTCTATGTTTTTTTAACATGTATTTTGGTTTTCAGTGATCTCTTTAAAAAGAGGTACGTTTTTGGTCATTAATATTTAACTTTTTCGTTGGTATTTATTTATACCTATTAATAGGTCTTTCTTGTCTATGTTTTTTTAACATGTATTTTGGTTTTCAGTGATCTCTTTAAAAAGAGGTACTTTGTTGGTCATTAATATTTAACTTTTTCCTTGGTGTTTATGTAAACCTATTAATAGGTCTTTCTTGTCTCTGTTCTTTTAAACATGTATTTTGGTTTTTAGTGATCTCTTTACAAATAGGTACGTTGTTGGTCATTAGTTTTTAACTTTTACTTTGGTATTTATTTATACCTATTAATAGGTCTTTCTTGTCTATGTTTTTTTAACATGTATTTTGGTTTTCAGTGATCTCTTTAAAAAGAGGTACGTTGTTGGTCATTAATATTTAACTTTTTCCTTGGTGTTTATTTCAAGCTATTAATAGGTCTTTCTTGTCTCTGTTTTATTAAACATGTATTTTGGTTTTTAGTGATCTCTTTAAAAAGGGGTACGTTGTTGGTCATTAATATTTAACTTTTTCTTTGGTTTTTATTTATACCTATTAATAGGTCTTGTTAGTCTATGTTTTTTTAAACATGTATTTGGGTCTTAAGTGATCTCTTTAATAAGATATACGTTGTTAGTCATTCATATTTAACTTTTAATTTGGTATTTATTTTTATCTATTTATGAGGTCTTTCTAGTCTATATTTTTTATAACATGTATTTTGGTTTTCAGTGAACCCTTAACCATAGACGTACATTGGTGGTCATTATATTTAACTTTTAATTTGGTATTCATTAATATCTATTAATAGGTCATTCTCGTCAATCCTTTTTAAATATGTATTTTGGCTTTTAGTGATCTCTTTAAAAAGAGGTACGTTGTTGTTCATTAATATTGGTTTTTTTAAAGATAGATTTTGGTTTTTAGTGATCTCTTTACAAATAGGTACGTTGTTGGTCATTAGTTTTTAACTTTTACTTTGGTATTTATTTATACCTATTAATAGGTCTTTCTTGTCTCTGTTTTTTTTAACATGTATTTTGGTTTTCAGAGATCTCTTTAAAAAGAGGTACGTTGTTGGTTATTAATATTTAACTTTTTCTTTGGTGTTATTTAAACCTTTTAATAGGTCTTTCTTGTCTCTGTTTTTTTTAAACATGTATTTTGGTTTTTAGTGATCTCTTTAAAAAGAGGAACGTTGTTGGTCATTAATTTTTAACTTTTTCTTTGGTGTTATTTAAACCTTTTAATAGGTCTTTCTTGTCTCTGTTTTTTTTAAACATGTATTTTGGTTTTTAGTGATCTCTTTAGAAAGAGGTACGTTGTTGGTCATTAATATTTAACTTTTTCTTTGGTGTTTATTTAAACCTATTAATAGGTCTTTCTTGTCTCTGTTTTTTTAAACATGTGTTTTGGTTTTTAGTGATCTCTTTAAAAAGAGGTACGTTGTTGGTCATTAATATTTAACTTTTTCTTTGGTTTTTATTTATACCTATTAAAAGGTCTTGTTAGTCTATGTTTTTTAAACATGTATTTGGGTCTTTAGTGATCTCTTTAATAAGATGTACGTTGTTTATCATTCATATTTAACTTTTAATTTGGTATTTATTTTGATCTATTATGAGGTCTTTCTAGTCTATATTTTTTATAACATGTATTTTGGTTTTCAGTGAACCCTTAACCATAGACGTACATTGGTGGATATTATATTTAACTTTTAATTTGGTATTCATTAATATCTATTAACAGGTCATTCTCGTCAATCCTGTTTAAATATGTATTTTGGTTTTTAGTGATCTCTTTAAAAAGAGGTACGTTGTTGTTCATTAATATTGTTTTTATAAAGATAGATTTTGGTTTTTAGTGATCTCTTTACAAATAGGTACGTTGTTGGTCATTAGTTTTTAACTTTTACTTTGGTATTTATTTATACCTATTAATAGGTCTTTCTTGTCTATGTTTTTTTAACATGTATTTTGGTTTTCAGTGATCTCTTTAAAAAGAGGTACGTTGTTGGTCATTTATATTTAACTTTTTCCTTGGTGTTTATTTAAACCTATTAATAGGTCTTTCTTGTCTCTGTTTTTTTAAACATGTATTTTGGTTTTTAGTGATCTCTTTAAAAAGGGACACGTTGTTGGTCATTAATATTTAACTTTTTCTTTGGTTTTTATTTATACCTATTAATAGGTCTTGTTAGTCTATGTTTTTTTAAACATGGATTTGGGTCTTTAGTGATCTCTTTAATAAGATGTACGTTGTTAGTCATTCATATTTAACTTTTACTTTGGTATTTATTTTTATCTATTTATGAGGTCTTTCTAGTCTATATTTTTTATAACATGTATTTTGGTTTTCAGTGAACCCTTAACCATAGACGTACATTGGTGGTCATTAGATTTAACTTTTAATTTGGATCTATTAATAGGTCATTCTCTTCAATCCTTTTTAAATATGTATTTTGGTTTTTAGTGATCTCTTTAAAAAGAGGTACGTTGTTGTTCATTAATATTGTTTTTTTAAAGATAGATTTTGGTTTTTAGTGATCTCTTTACAAAAAGGTACGTTGTTGGTCATTAGTTTTTAACTTTTACTTTGGTATTTATTTATACCTATTAATAGGTCTTTCTTGTCTATGTTTTTTAACATGTATTTTGGTTTTCAGTGATCTCTTTAAAAAGAGGTACGTTGTTGGTCATTAATATTTAACTTTTTCTTTGGTGTTTATTTAAACCTATTAATAGGTCTTTCTTGTCTCTGTTTTTTTAAACATGTATTTTGGTTTTTAGTGATCTCTTTAAAACGGGGTACGTTGTTGGTCATTAATATTTAACTTTTTCTTTGGTTTTTATTTATACCTATTAATAGGTCTTGTTAGTCTATGTTTTTTTAAACATGGATTTGGGTCTTTAGTGATCTCTTTAATAAGATGTACGTTGTTAGTCATTCATATTTAACTTTTAACTTGGTATTTATTTTTATCTATTTATGAGGTCTTTCTAGTCTATATTTTTTATAACATGTATTTTGGTTTTCAGTGAACCCTTAACCATAGACGTACATTGGTGGTCATTAGATTTAACTTTTAATTTGGATCTATTAATAGGTCATTCTCGTCAATCCTTTTTAAATATGTATTTTGGTTTTTAGTGATCTCTTTAAAAAGAGGTACGTTGTTGGTCATTAATTTTTAACTTTTTCCTTGGTGTTTATTTAAACCTATTAATAGGTCTTTCTTGTCTCTGTTTTTTTTAAACATGTATTTTGGTTTTTAGTGATCACTTTAAAAAGGGGTACGTTGTTGGTCATTAATATTTAACTTTTTCTTTGGTTTTTATTTATACCTATTAATAGGTCTTGTTAGTCTATGTTTTTTTAAACATGGATTTGGGTCTTTAGTGATCTCTTTAATAAGATGTACGTTGTTAGTCATTCATATTTAACTTTTAATTTGGTATTTATTTTTATCTATTTATCAGGTCTTTCTAGTCTATACTTTTTATAACATGTATTTTGGTTTTCAGTGAACCCTTAACCATAGACGTACATTGGTGGTCATTAGATTTAACTTTTAATTTGGTATTTATTAATATCTATTAATAGGTCATTCTCGTCAATCCTTTTTAAATATGTATTTTGGTTTTTAGTGATCTCTTTAAAAAGAGGTACGTTGTTGTTCATTAATATTGTTTTTTTAAAGATAGATTTTGGTTTTTAGTGATCTCTTTACAAATAGGTACGTTGTTGGTCATTAGTTTTTAACTTTTACTTTGGTATTTATTTATACCTATTAATAGGTCTTTCTTGTCTATGTTTTTTTAACATGTATTTTGGTTTTCAGTGATCTCTTTAAAAAGAGGTACGTTGTTGGTCATTAATAATTAACTTTTTCCTTGGTGTTTATTTAAACCTATTAATAGGTCTTTCTTGTCTCTGTTTTTTTAAACATGTATTTTGGTTTTAAGTGATCTCTTTAAAAAGGGGTACGTTGTTGGTCATTAATATTTAACATTTTCTTTGGTTTTTATTTATACCTATTAATAGGTCTTGTTAGTCTATGTTTTTTTAAACATGGATTTGGGTCTTTAGTGATCTCTTTAATAAGATGTACGTTGTTAGTCATTCATATTTAACTTTTAATTTGGTATTTATTTTTATCTATTTATGAGGTCTTTCTAGTCTATATTTTTTATAACATGTATTTTGGTTTTCAGTGAACCCTTAACCATAGACGTACATTGGTGGTCATTAGATTTAACTTTTAATTTGGTATTCATTAATATCTATTAATAGGTCATTCTCGTCAATCCTTTTTAAATATGTATTTTGGTTTTTAGTGATCTCTTTATAAAGAGGTACGTTGTTGTTCATCAATATTGTTTTTTAAAGATAGATTTTGGTTTTTAGTGATCTCTTTACAAATAGGTACGTTGTTGGTCATTAGTTTTTAACTTTTACTTTGGTATTTATTTATACCTATTAATAGGTCTTTCTTGTCTATGTTTTTTTAACATGTATTTTGGTTTTCAGTGATCTCTTTAAAAAGAGGTACGTTGTTGGTCATTAATAATTAACTTTTTCCTTGGTGTTTATTTAAAGCTATTAATAGGTCTTTCTTGTCTCTGTTTTTTTAAACATGTATTTTGGTTTTTAGTGATCTATTTAAAAAGGGGTACGTTGTTGGTCATTAATATTTAACTTTTTCTTTGGTTTTTATTTATACCTATTAATAGGTCTTGTTAGTCTATGTTTTTTTAAACATGGATTTGGGTCTTTAGTGATCTCTTTAATAAGATGTACGTTGTTAGTCATTCATATTTAACTTTTAATTTGGTATTTATTTTTATCTATTGATGAGGTCTTTCTAGTCTATACTTTTTATAACATGTATTTTGGTTTTCAGTGAACCCTTAACCATAGACGTACATTGGTGGTCATTAGATTTAACTTTAAATTTGGTATTCATTAATATCTATTAATAGGTCATTCTCGTCAATCCTTTTTAAATATGTATTTTGGTTTTTAGTGATCTCTTTAAAAAGAAGTACGTTGTTGTTCATTAATATTGCTTTTTTAAAGATAGATTTTGGTTTTTAGTGATCTCTTTACAAATAGGTACGTTGTTGGTCATTAGTTTTTAAGTTTTACTTTGGTATTTACTTATACCTATTAATAAGTCTTTCTTGTCTATGTTTTTTTAACATGTATTTTGGTTTTCAGTGATCTCTTTAAAAAGAGGTACGTTGTTTGTCATTTATATTTAACTTTCTCCTTGGTGTTTATTTATACCTATTAATAGGTCTTTCTTGTCTCTGTTTTTTAAACATGTCTTTTGGTTTTTAGTGATCTCTTTAAAAAGGGGTACGTTGTTGGTCATTAATATTTAACTTTTTCCTTGGTGTTTATTTAAACCTATTAATAGGTCTTTCTTGTCTCTGTTTTTTTAAACATGTATTTTGGTTTTTAGTGATCTCTTTACAAATAGGTACGTTGTTGGTCATAAGTTTTTAACTTTTCCTTTGGTATTTATTTATACCTATTAATAGGTCTTTCCTGTCTATGTTTTTTTAACATGTATTTTGGTTTTCAGTGATCTCTTTAAAAAGAGGTACGTTGTTGGTCATTAATATTTAACTTTTCCCTTGGTGTTTATTTAAACCTATTAATAGGTCTTTCTTGTCTCTGTTTTTTTAAACATGAATTTTGGTTTTTAGTGATCTCTTTAAAAAGGGGTACGTTGTTGGTCATTAATATTTAACTTTTTCTTTGGTTTTTATTTATACCTATTAATAGGTCTTGTTAGTCTATGTTTTTTTAAACATGGATTTGGGTCTTAAGTGATCTCTTTAATAAGATGTACGTTGTTAGTCATTCATATTTAACTTTTAATTTGGTATTTATTTTTATCTATTTATGAGGTCTTTCTAGTCTATATTTTTTATAACATGTATTTTGGTTTTCAGTGAACCCTTAACCATAGACGTACATTGGTGGTCATTAGATTTAACTTTTAATTTGGTATTCATTAATATCTATTAATAGGTCATTCTCGTCAATCCTTTTTAAATATGTATTTTGGTTTTTAGTGATCTCTTTAAAAAGAGGTACGTTGTTGTTCATTAATATTGTTTTTTAAAGATAGATTTCGGTTTTTAGTGATCTCTTTACAAATAGGTACGTTGTTGGTCATTAGTTTTTAACTTTTACTTTGGTATTTATTTATACCTATTAATAGGTCTTTCTTGTCTATGTTTTTTTAACATGTATTTTGGTTTTCAGTGATCTCTTTAAAAAGAGGTACGTTGTTGGTCATTAATATTTAACTTTTTCCTTGGTGTTTATTTAAACCTATTAATAGGTCTTTCTTGTCTCTGTTTTTTTAAACATGTATTTTGGTTTTTAGTGATCTCTTTACAAATAGGTACGTTGTTGGTCATTAGTTTTTAACTTTTACTTTGGTATTTATTTATACCTATTAATAGGTCTTTCTTGTCTATGTTTTTTAACATGTATTTTGGTTTTCAGTGATCTCTTTAAAAAGAGGTACGTTGTTTGTCATTAATATTTAACTTTTTCTTTGGTGTTTATTTAAACCTATTGATAGGTCTTTCTTGTCTCTGATTTTTAAACATGTATTTTGGTTTTTAGTGATCTCTTTAAAAAGAGGTACGTTGTTGGTCATTAATATTTAACTTTTTCTTTGGTATTTATTTATACCTATTAATAGGTCTTTCTTGTCTATGTTTTTTTAACGTGTATTTTGGTTTTTAGTGATCTCTTTAAAAAGGGGTACGTTGTTGGTCATTAATATTTAACTTTTTCTTTGGTTTTTATTTATACCTATTAATAGGTCTTGTTAGTCTATGTTTTTTTAAACATGGATTTGGGTCTTTAGTGATCTCTTTAATAAGATGTACGTTGTTAGTCATTCATATTTAACTTTTAATTTGGTATTTATTTTTATCTATTTATGAGGTCTTTCTAGTCTATACTTTTTATAACATGTATTTTGGTTTTCAGTGAACCCTTAACCATAGACGTACGTTGTTGGTCATTAGTTTTTAACTTTTAATTTGGTATTTATTTATACCTATTAATAGGTCTTTCTTGTCTATGTTTTTTTAACATGTATTTTGGTTTTCAGTGATCTCTTTAAAAAGAGGTACGTTGTTGGTCATTAATATTTAACTTTTTCCTTGGTGTTTATTTAAACCTATTAATAGGTCTTTCTTGTCTCTGTTTTTTTTAAACATGTATTTTGGTTTTTAGTGATCTCTTTACAAATAGGTACGTTGTTGGTCATTAGTTTTTAACTTTTACTTTGGTATTTATTTATACCTATTAATAGGTCTTTCTTGTCTATGTTTTTTTAACATGTATTTTGGTTTTCAGTGAAGTCTTTAAAAAGAGGTACGTTGTTGGTCATTAATATTTAACTTTTTCCTTGGTGTTTATTTAAACCTATTAATAGGTCTTTCTTGTCTCTGTTTATTTTAACATGTATTTTGGTTTTTAGTGATCTCTTTAAAAAGGGGTATGTTGTTGGTCATTAATATTTAACTTTTTCTTTGGTTTTTATTTATACCTATTAATAGGTCTTGTTAGTCTATGTTTTATTAAACATGGATTTGGGTCTTTAGTGATCTCTTTAATAAGATGTACGTTGTTAGTCATTCATATTTAACTTTTAATTTGGTATTTATTTTTATCTATTTATGAGGTCTTTCTAGTCTATACTTTTTATAACATGTATTTTGGTTTTCAGTGAACCCTTAACCATAGACGTACATTGGTGGTCATTAGATTTAACTTTTAATTTGGTATTCATTAATATCTATTAATAGGTCATTCTCGTCAATCCTTTTTAAATATGTATTTTGGTTTTTAGTGATCTCTTTAAAAAGAGGTACGTTGTTGTTCATTAATATTGTTTTTTTAAAGATAGATTTTGGTTTTTAGTGATCTCTTTACAAATAGGTACGTTGTTGGTCATTAGTTTTTAACTTTTACTTTGGTATTTATTTATACCTATTAATAGGTCTTTCTTGTCTATGTTTTTTTAACATGTATTTTGGTTTTCAGTGATCTCTTTAAAAAGTGGTAGGTTGTTGGTCATTAATATTTAACTTTTTCCTTGGTGTTTATTTAAACCTATTAATAGGTCTTTCTTGTCTCTGTTTTTTTTTAAACATGTATTTTGGTTTTTAGTGATCTCTTTACAAATAGGCACGTTGTTGGTCATTAGTTTTTAACTTTTACTTTGGTATTGATTTATACCTATTGATAGGTCTTTCTTGTCTATGTTTTTTTAACATGTATTTTGGTTTTCAGTGATCTCTTTAAAAAGAGGTACGTTGTTGGTCATTAATATTTAACTTTTTCCTTGGTGTTTATTTAAACCTATTAATAGGTCTTTCTTGTCTCTGTTTTTTTAAACATGTATTTTGGTTTTTAGTGATCTCTTTAAAAAGGGGTACGTTGTTGGTCATTAATATTTAACTTTTTCTTTGGTTTTTATTTATACCTATTAATAGGTCTTGTTAGACTATGTTTTTTTAAACATGGATTTGGGTCTTTAGTGATCTCTTTAATAAGATGTACGTTGTTAGTCATTCATATTTAACTTTTAATTTGGTATTTATTTTTATCTATTTATGAGGTCTTTCTAGTCTATATTTTTTATAACATGTATTTTGGTTTTCAGTGAACCCTTAACCATAGACGTACATTGGTGGTCATTAGATTTAACTTTTAATTTGGATCTATTAATAGGTCATTCTCGTCAATCCTTTTTAAATATGTATTTTGGTTTTTAGTGATCTCTTTAAAAAGAGGTACGTTGTTGTTCATTAATATTGGTTTTATAAAGATAGATTTTGGTTTTTAGTGATCTCTTTACAAATAGGTACGTTGTTGGTCATTAGTTTTTAACTTTTACTTTGTTATTTATTTATACCTACTAATAGGTCTTTCTTGTAAATGTTTTTTTAACATGTATTTTGGTTTTCAGTGATCTCTTTAAAAAGAGGTACGTTGTTGGTCATTAATATTTAACTTTTTCCTTGGTGTTTATTTAAAGCTATTAATAGGTCTTTCTTGTCTCTGTTTTTTTAAACATGTATTTTGGTTTTTAGTGATCTCTTTAAAAAGGGGTACGTTGTTGGTCATTAATATTTAACTTTTTCTTTGGTTTTTATTTATACCTATTAATAGGTCTTGTTAGTCTATGTTTTTTTAAACATGGATTTGGGTCTTTAGTGATCTCTTTAATAAGATGTACGTTGTTAGTCATTCATATTTAACTTTTAATTTGGTATTTATTTTTATCTATTAATGAGGTCTTTCTAGTCTATATTTTTTATAACATGTATTTTGGTTTTCAGTGAACCCTTAACCATAGACGTACATTGGTGGTCATTAGATTTAACTTTAAATTTGGTATTCATTAATATCTATTAATAGGTCATTCTCGTCAATCCTTTTTAAATATGTATTTTGGTTTTTAGTGATCTCTTTACAAATAGGTACGTTGTTGGTCATTAGTTTTTAACTTTTACTTTGGTATTTATTTATACCTATTAATAGGTCTTTCTTGTCTGTTTTTTTAACATGTATTTTGGTTTTCAGTGATCTCTTTAAAAAGAGGTACTTTGTTGGTCATTAATATTTAACTTTTTCCTTGGTGTTTATTTAAACCTATTAATAGGTCTTTCTTGTCTCTGTTTTTTTAAACATGTATTTTGGTTTTTAGTGATCTCTTTACAAATAGGTACGTTGTTGGTCATTAGTTTTTAACTTTTACTTTGGTATTTATTTATACCTATTAATAGGTCTTTCTTGTCTATGTTTTTTTAACATGTATTTTGGTTTTTAGTGATCTCTTTAAAAAGAGGTACGTTGTTTGTCATTAATATTTAACTTTTTCCTTGGTGTTTATTTAAACCTATTAATAGGTCTTTCTTGTCTCTGTTTTTTTAAACATGTATTTTGGTTTTTAGTGATCTCTTTAAAAAGGGGTACGTTGTTGGTCATTAATATTTAACTTTTTCTTTGGTTTTTATTTATACCTATTAATAGGTCTTGTTAGTCTATGTTTTTTTAAACATGGATTTGGGTCTTTATTGATCTCTTTAATAAGATGTACGTTGTTAGTCATTCATATTTAACTTTTAATTTGGTATTTATTTTTATCTATTTATGAGGTCTTTCTAGTCTATATTTTTTATAACATGTATTTTGGTTTTCAGTGAACCCTTAACCATAGACGTACATTGGTGGTCATTAGATTTAACTTTTAATTTGGTATTCATTAATATCTATTAATAGGTCATTCTCGTCAATCCTTTTTAAATATGTATTTTGGTTTTTAGTGATCTCTTTAAAAAGAGGTACGTTGTTGTTCATTAATGTTGTTTTTTTAAAGATAGATTTCGGTTTTTAGTGATCTCTTTACAAATAGGTACGTTGTTGGTCATTAGTTTTTAACTTTTACTTTGGTATTTATTTATACCTATTAATAGGTCTTTCTTGTCTATGTTTTTTTAACATGTATTTTGGTTTTCAGTGATCTCTTTAAAAAGAGGTACGTTGTTGGTCATTAATATTTAACTTTTTCCTTGGTGTTTATTTAAACCTATTAATAGGTCTTTCTTGTCTCTGTTTTTTTAAACATGTATTTTGGTTTTTAGTGTTCTCTTTACAAATAGGTACGTTGTTGGTCATTAGTTTTTAACTTTTACTTTAGTATTTATTTATACCTATTAATAGGTCTTTCTTTTCTAAGTTTTTTTAACATGTATTTTGGTTTTCAGTGATCCCTTTAAAAAGAGGTACGTTGTTGTTCATTAATATTGTTTTTTTAAAGATAGATTTTGGTTTTTAGTGATCTCTTTACAAATAGGTACGTTGTTGGTCATTAGTTTTTAACTTTTACTTTGGTATTTATTTATACCTATTAATAGGTCTTTCTTGTCTATGTTTTTTTAACATGTATTTTGGTTTTCAGTGATCTCTTTAAAAAGAGGTACGTTGTTGGTCATTAATATTTAACTTTTTCCTTGGTGTTTATTTAAACCTATTAATAGGTCTTTCTTGTCTCTGTTTTTTTAAACATGTATTTTGGTTTTTAGTGTTCTCTTTACAAATAGGTACGTTGTTGGTCATTAGTTTTTAACTTTTACTTTAGTATTTATTTATACCTATTAATAGGTCTTTCTTTTCTAAGTTTTTTTAACATGTATTTTGGTTTTCAGTGATCTCTTTAAAAAGAGGTACGTTGTTGTTCATTAATATTGTTTTTTTAAAGATAGATTTTGGTTTTTAGTGATCTCTTTACAAATAGGTACGTTGTTGGTCATTAGTTTTTAACTTTTACTTTGGTATTTATTTGTACCTATTAATAGGTCTTTCTTGTCTATGTTTTTTAACATGTATTTTGGTTTTCAGTGATCTCTTTAAAAAGAGGTACGTTGTTGGTCATTAATATTTAACTTTTTCCTTGGTGTTTATTTAAACCTATTAATAGGTCTTTCTTGTCTCTGTTTTTTTAAACATGTATTTTGGTTTTTAGTGATCTCTTTAAAAAGGGGTACGTTGTTGGTCATTAATATTTAACTTTTTCTTTGGTTTTTATTTATACCTATTAATAGGTCTTGTTAGTCTATGTTTTTTTAAACATGGATTTGGGTCTTTAGTGATCTCTTTAATAAGATGTACGTTGTTAGTCATTCATATTTAACTTTTAATTTGGTATTTATTTTTATCTATTTATGAGGTCTTTCTAGTCTATATTTTTCATAACATGTATTTTGGTTTTCAGTGAACCCTTAACCATAGACGTACATTGGTGGTCATTAGATTTAACTTTTAATTTGGTATTCATTAATATCTATTAATAGGTCAATCCTTTTTAAATATGTATTTTGGTTTTTAGTGATCTCTTTAAAAAGAGGTACGTTGTTGTTCATTAATATTGTTTTTTAAAGATAGATTTTGGTTTTTAGTGATTTCTTTACAAATAGGTACGTTGTTGGTTATTAGTTTTTAACTTTTACTTTGGTAATTATTTATACCTATTAATAGGTCTTTCTTGTCTATGTTTTTTTAACATGTATTTTGGTTTTCAGTGATCTCTTTTAAAAGAGGTACGTTGTTGGTCATTAATATTTAACTTTTTCTTTGGTTTTTATTTAAACCTATTGATAGGTCTTTCTTTTCTCTGTTTTTTTAAACATGTATTTTGGTTTTTAGTGATCTCTTTAAAAAGAGGTACGTTGTTGGTCATTAATATTTAACTTTTTCTTTGGTATTTATTTATACCTATTAATAGGTCTTTCTTGTCTATGCTTTTTTAACATGTATTTTGGTTTTCATTGATCTCTTTAAAAAGAGGTACGTTGTTGGTCATTAATCTTTAACTTTTTCCTTGGTGTTTATTTAAACCTATTAATAGGTCTTTCTTGTCTCTGTTTTTTTAAACATGTATTTTGGTTTTTAGTGATCTCTTTAAAAAGGGGTACGTTGTTGGTCATTAATATTTAACTTTTTCTTTGGTTTTTATTTATACCTATTAATAGGTCTTGTTAGTCTATGTTTTTTTAAACATGGATTTGGGTCTTTAGTGATCTCTTTAATAAGATGTACGTTGTTAGTCATTCATATTTAACTTTTAATTTGGTATTTATTTTTATCTATTTATGAGGTCTTTCTAGTCTATACTTTTTATAACATGTATTTTGGTTTTCATTGAACCCTTAACCATAGACGTACATAAGTGGTCATTAGATTTAACTTTTAATTTGGTATTCATTAATATCTATTAATAGGTCATTCTCGTCAATCCTTTTTAAATATGTATTTTGGTTTTTAGTGATCTCTTTAAAAAGAGGTACGTTGTTGTTCATTAATATTGTTTTTTAAAGATAGATTTTGGTTTTTAGTCATCTCTTTACAAATAGGTACGTTGTTGGTCATTAGTTTTTAACTTTTACTTTGGTATTTATTTATACCTATTAATAGGTCTTTCTTGTCTATGTTTTCTTAACATGTATTTTGGTTTTCAGTGATCTCTTTTAAAAGAGGTACGTTGTTGGTCATTAATATTTAACTTTTTCTTTGGTGTTTATTTAAACCTATTAATAGGTCTTTCTTGTCTCCGTTTTTTTAAACATGTATTTTGTTTTTTAGTGATCTCTTTAAAAAGAGGTACGTTGTTGGTCATTAATATTTAACTTTTTCTTTGGTTTTTATTTATACCTATTAATAGGTCTTGTTAGTCTATGTTTTTTTAAACATGTATTTGGGTCTATAGTGATCTCTTTGATAAGATGTACGTTGTTAATCATTCATATTTAACTTTTAATTTGGCAGTAAACCCTTAACCATAGACGTACATTGGTGGTCATTAGATTTAACTTTTAATTTGGTATTCATTAATATCTATCAATAGGTCATTCTCGTCAATCCTTTTTAAATATGTATTTTCGTTTTTAGTGATCTCTTTAAAAAGAAGTACGTTGTTGTTCATTAATATTGTTTTTTTAAAGATATATTTTGGTTTTTAGTGATTTCTTTACAAATAGGTACGTTGTTGGTCATTAGTTTTTAACTTTTACTTTGGTATTTATTTATACCTATTAATAGGTCTTTCTTGTCTATGTTTTTTTAACATGTATTTTGGTTTTCAGTGATCTCTTTTAAAAGAGGTACGTTGTTGGTCATTAATATTCAACTTTTTCTTTGGTGTTTATTTAAACCTATTAATAGGTCTTTCTTGTCTCTGTTTTTTTAAACATGTATTTTGGTTTTTAGTGATCTCTTTAAAAAGGGGTACGTTGTTGGTCATTAATATTTAACTTTTCCTTTGGTTTTTATTTATACCTATTAATAGGTCTTGTTAGTCTATGTTTTTATAAACATGCATTTGGGTCTTAAGTGATCTCTTTAATAAGATGTACGTTGTTAGTCATTCATATTTAACTTTTAATTAGGTATTTATTTTTATCTATTTATGAGGTCTTTCTAGTCTATATTTTTTATAACATGTATTTTGGTTTTCAGTGAACCCTTAACCATAGACGTACATTGGTGGTCATTAGATTTAACTTTTAATTTGGTATTCATTAATATCTATTAATAGGTCATTCTCGTCAATCCTTTTTAAATATGTATTTTGGTTTTTAGTGATCTCTTCAAAAGGAGGTACGTTGTTGTTCATTAATATTGTTTTTTTAAAGATATATTTTGGTTTTTAGTGATCTCTTTACAAATAGGTACGTTGTTGGTCATTAATATTTTATTTTTTTTTGGTGTTTATTTAAACCTATTAATAGGTCTTTCTTGTCTCCGTTTTTTTAAACATGTATTTTGTTTTTTAGTGATCTCTTTAAAAAGAGGTACGTTGTTGGTCATTAATATTTAACTTTTTCTTTGGTTTTTATTTATACCTATTAATAGGTCTTGTTAGTCTATGTTTTTTTAAACATGTATTTGGGTCTATAGTGATCTCTTTGATAAGATGTACGTTGTTAATCATTCATATTTAACTTTTAATTTGGCAGTGAACCCTTAACCATAGACGTACATTGGTGGTCATTAGATTTAACTTTTAATTTGGTATTCATTAATATCTATCAATAGGTCATTCTCGTCAATCCTTTTTAAATATGTATTTTGGTTTTTAGTGATCTCTTTAAAAAGAAGTACGTTGTTGTTCATTAAGATTGTTTTTTTAAAGATAGATTTTGGTTTTTAGTGATTTCTTTACAAATAGGTACGTTGTTGGTCATTAGTTTTTAACTTTTACTTTGGTATTTATTTATACCTATTAATAGGTCTTTCTTGTCTATGTTTTTTTAACATGTATTTTGGTTTTCAGTGATCTCATTTAAAAGAGGTACGTTGGTGGTCATTAATATTTAACTTTTTCCTTGGTGTTTATTTAAACCTATTAATAGGTCTTTCTTGTCTCTGTTTTTTTTAAACATGTATTTTGGTTTTTAGTGATCTCTTTAAAAAGGGGTACGTTGTTGGTCATTAATATTTAACTTTTTCTTTGGTTTTTATTTATACCTATTAATAGGTCTTGTTAGTCTATGTTTTTTTAAACATGGATTTGGGTCTTTAGTGATCTCTTTAATAAGATGTACGTTGTTAGTCATTCATATTTAACTTTTAATTTGGTATTTATTTTTATCTATTTATGAGGTCTTTCTTGTCTATATTTTTTATAACATGTATTTTGGTTTTCAGTGAACACTTAACCATAGACGTACATTGGTGGTCATTAGATTTAACTTTTAATTTGGTATTCATTAATATCTATTAATAGGTCATTCTCGTCAATCCTTTTTAAATATGTATTTTGGTTTTTAGTGATCTCTTCAAAAAGAGGTACGTTGTTGTTCATTAATATTGTTTTTTTAAAGATAGATTTTGGTTTTTAGTGATCTCTTTACAAATAGGTACGTTGTTGGTCATTAGTTTTTAACTTTTACTTTGGTATTTATTTATACCGATTAATAGGTCTTTCTTGTCTATGTTTTTTTAACATGTATTTTGGTTTTCAGTGATCTCTTTAAAAAGAGGTACGTTGTTGGTCATTAATATTTAACTTTTTCCTTGGTGTTTATTTAAACCTATTAATAGGTCTTTCTTGTCTCTGTTTTTTTAAACATGTATTTTGGTTTTTAGTGATCTCTTTACAAATAGGTACGTTGTTGGTCATTAGTTTTTAACTTTTACTTTGGTATTTATTTATACCTATTAATAGGTCTTTCTTGTCTATGTTTTTTTAACATGTATTTTGGTTTTCAGTGATCTCTTTAAAAAGAGGTACGTTGTTGGTCATTAATATTTAACTTTTTCCTTGGTGTTTATTTAAACCTATTAATAGGTCTTTCTTGTCTCTGTTTTTTTAAACATGTATTTTGGTTTTTAGTGATCTCTTTAAAAAGGGGTACGTTGTTGGTCATTAATATTTAACTTTTTCTTTGGTTTTTATTTATACCTATTAATAGGTCTTGTTAGTCTATGTTTTTTTAAACATGGATTTGGGTCTTTAGTGATCTCTTTAATAAGATGTACGTTGTTAGTCATTCATATTTAACTTTTAATTTGGTATTTATTTTTATCTATTTATGAGGTCTTTCTAGTCTATATTTTTTATAACATGTATTTTGGTTTTCAGTGAACCCTTAACCATAGACGTACATTGGTGGTCATTAGATTTAACTTTTAATTTGGTATTCATTAATATCTATTAATAGGTCATTCTCGTCAATCCTTTTTAAATATGTATTTTGGTTTTTAGTGATCTCTTTAAAAAGAGGTACGTTGTTGTTCATTAATATTGTTTTTTTAAAGATAGATTTTGGTTTTTAGTGATCTCTTTACAAATAGGTACGTTGTTGGTCATTAGTTTTTAACTTTTACTTTGGTATTTATTTATACCTATTAATAGGTCTTTCTTGTCTATGTTTTTTTAACATGTATTTTGGTTTTCAGTGATCTCTTTAAAAAGAGGTACGTTGTTGGTCAATAATATTTAACTTTTTCCTTGGTGTTTTTTATTAAACTTATTAATAGGTCTTTCTTGTCTCTGTTTTTTTAAACATGTATTTTGGTTTTTAGTGATCTCTTTAAAAAGGGGTACGTTGTTGGTCATTAATATTTAACTTTTTCTTTGGTTTTTATTTATACCTATTAATAGGTCTTTTTAGTCTATGTTTTTTTAAACATGGATTTGGGTCTTTAGTGATCTCTTTAATAAGATGTACGTTGTTAGTCATTCATATTTAACTTTTAATTTGGTATTTATTTTTATCTATTTATATGGTCTTTCTAGTCTATATTTTTTATAACATGTATTTTGGTTTTCAGTGAACCCTTAACCATAGACGTACATTGGTGGTCATTAGATTTAACTTTTAATTTGGTATTCATTAGTATCTATTAATAGGTCATTCTCGTCAATCCTTTTTAAATATGTATTTTGGTTTTTAGTGATCTCTTTAAAAAGAGGTACGTTGTTGTTCATTAATATTGTTTTTTTAAAGATAGATTTTGGTTTTTAGTGATCTCTTTACAAATAGGTACGTTGTTGGTCATTAGTTTTTAACTTTTACTTTGGTATTTATTTATACCTATTAATAGGTCTTTCTTGTCTATGTTTTTTTAACATGTATTTTGGTTTTCAGTGATCTCTTTTAAAAGAGGTACGTTGTTGTTCATTAATATTGTTTTCTAAAGATAGATTTTGGTTTTTAGTGATCTCTTTACAAATAGGTACGTTGTTGGTCATTAGTTTTTAACTTTTACTTTGGTATTTATTTATACCTATTAATAGGTCTTTCTTGTCTATGTTTTCTTAACATGTATTTTGGTTTTCAGTGATCTCTTTTAAAAGAGGTACGTTGTTGGTCATTAATTTTTAACTTTTACTTTGGTATTTATTTAAACCTATTAATAGGTCTTTCTTGTCTCTGTTTTTTTAAACATGTATTTTGGTTTTTAGTGATCTCTTTAAAAAGAGGTACGTTGTTGGTTATAAATAATCTAACTTTTTCTTTGGTTTAATAGGTCTTGTTAGTTTATGTTTTTTTAAACATGTATTTTGGTTTTTAGTGATCTCTTTAAAAAGAGGTACGTTGTTGTTCATTAATATTATTTTTTAAATATGTATTTTGGTTTTTAGTGATCTCTTTACAAATAGGTACGTTGTTGGACATTTGGTCAAAGTTTTTAACTTTTACTTTCGTATTTATTTATACCTATTGATAGGTCTTTCTTGTCTATGTTTTTTTTAACATGTATTTTGGTTTTCAGTGATCTCTTTAAAAAGAGGTACGTTGTTGGTCATTAATATTTTTAATTTTTTTTGGTGTTTATTTAAACCTATTAATAGGTCTTTCTTGTCTTCGTTTTTTTAAACATGTATTTTGTTTTTTAGTGATCTCTTTAAAAAGAGGTACGTTGTTGGTCATTAATATTTAACTTTTTCTTTGGTTTTTATTTATACCTATTAATAGGTCTTGTTAGTCTATGTTTTTTTAAACATGTATTTGGGTCTATAGTGATCTCTTTGATAAGATGTACGTTGTTAATCATTCATATTTAACTTTTAGTTTGGCAGTGAACCCTTAACCATAGACGTACATTGGTGGTCATTAGATTTAACTTTTAATTTGGTATTCATTAGTATCTATTAATAGGTCATTCTCATCAATCCTTTCTAAATATGTATTTTGGTTTTTAGTGATCTCTTTAAAAAGAGGTACGTTGTTGTTCATTAATATTGTTTTTTTAAAGATAGATTTTGGTTTTTAGTGATCTCTTTACAAATAGGTACGTTGTTGGTCATTAGTTTTTAACTTTTACTTTGGTATTTATTTATACCTATTAATAGGTCTTTCTTGTCTATGTTTTTTTAACATGTATTTTGGTTTTCAGTGATCTCTTTTAAAAGAGGTACGTTGTTGGTCATTAATATTTAACTTTTTCCTTGGTGTTTATTTAAACCTATTAATAGGTCTTTCTTATCTCTGTTTTTTTAAACATGTATTTTGGTTTTTAGTGATCTCTTTAAAAATCGGTACGTTGTTGGTCATTAATATTTAACTTTTTTGTTTGGTTTTGATTTATACCTATTAATAGGTCTTTCTTGTCTCTGTTTTTTTAAACATGGATTTGGGTCTTTAGTGATCTCTTTAATAAGATGTACGTTGTTAGTCATTCATATTTAACTTTTAATTTGGTATTTATTTTTATCTATTTATGAGGTCTTTCTAGTCTATATTTTTTATAACATGTATTTTGGTTTTCAGTGAACCCTTAACCATAGACGTACATTGGTGGTCATTAGATTTAACTTTTAATTTGGTATTCATTAATATCTATTAATAGGTCATTCTCGTCAATCCTTTTTAAACATGTATTTTGGTTTTTAGTGATCTCTTTAAAAAGAGGTACGTTGTTGTTCATTAATATTGTTTTTTTAAAGATAGATTTTGGTTTTTAGTGATCTCTTTACGAATAGGTACGTTGTTGGTCATTAGTTTTTAACTTTTACTTTGGTTTTTTTTTATGCCTATTAATAGGTCTTTCTTGTCTATGTTTTTTTAACATGTATTTTGGTTTTCAGTGATCTTTTTTAAAAGAGGTACGTTGTTGGTCATTAATATTTAACTTTTTCCTTGGTGTTTATTTAAACCTATTAATAGGTCTTTCTTATCTCTGTTTTTTTTAAACATGTATTTTGGTTTTTAGTGATCTTTTTAAAAAGGGGTACATTGTTGGTCATTAATATTTAACTTTTTCTTTGGTTTTTATTTATACCTATTAATAGGTCTTGTTAGTCTATGTTTTTTTAAACATGGATTAGGGTCTTTAGTGATCTCTTTAATAAGATGTACGTTGTTAGTCATTCATATTTAACTTTTAATTTGGTATTTATTTTTATCTATTTATGAGGTCTTTCTAGTCTATATTTTTTATAACATGTATTTTGGTTTTCAGTGAACCCTTAACCATAGACGTACATTGGTGGTCATTAGATTTAACTTTTAATTTGGTATTCATTAATATCTATTAATAGGTCATTCTCGTCAATCCTTTTTAAATATGTATTTTGGTTTTTAGTGATCTCTTTAAAAAGAAGTACGTTGTTGTTCATTAATATTGCTTTTTTAAAGATAGATTTTGGTTTTTAGTGGTCTCTTTACAAATAGGTACGTTGTTGGTCATTAGTTTTTAAGTTTTACTTTGGTATTTATTTATACCTATTAATAGGTCTTTCTTGTCTATGTTTTTTTAACATGTATTTTGGTTTTCAGTGATCTCTTTAAACTGAGGTACGTTGTTTGTCATTAATATTTAACTTTTTCCTTGGTGTTTATTTAAACCTATTAATAGGTCTTTCTTGTCTCTGTTTTTTTTAAACATGTCTTTTGGTTTTTAGTGATCTCTTTAAAAAGGGGTACGTTGTTGGTCATTAATATTTAACTTTTTCCTTGGTGTTTATTTAAACCTATTAAAAGGTCTTTCTTGTCTCTGTTTTTTTAAACATGTATTTTGGTTTTTAGTGATCTCTTTACAAATAGGTACGTTGTTGGTCATAAGTTTTTAACTTTTACTTTGGTATTTATTTATACCTTTTAATAGGTCTTTCCTGTCTATGTTTTTTTAACATGTATTTTGGTTTTCAGTGATCTCTTTAAAAAGAGGTACGTTGTTGGTCATTAATATTTAACTTTTTTCTTGATGTTTATTTGAACCTATTAATAGGTTTTTCTTGTCTCTGTTTTTTTAAACATGTATTTTGGTTTTTAGTGATCTCTTTAAAAAGGGGTACGTTGTTGGTCATTAATATTTAACTTTTTCTTTGGTTTTTATTTATACCTATTAATAGGTCTTGTTAGACTATGTTTTTTTAAACATGGATTTGGGTCTTTAGTGATCTCTTTAATAAGATGTACGTTGTTAGTCATTCATATTTAACTTTTAATTTGGTATTTATTTTTATCTATTTATGAGGTCTTTCTAGTCTATATTTTTTATAACATGTATTTTGGTTTTCAGTGAACCCTTAACCATAGACGTACATTGGTGGTCATTAGATTTAACTTTTAATTTGGTATTCATTAATATCTATTAATAGGTCATTCTCGTCAATCCTTTTTAAACATGTATTTTGGTTTTTAGTGATCTCTTTAAAAAGAGGTACGTTGTTGTTCATTAATATTGTTTTTTTAAAGATAGATTTTGGTTTTTAGTGATCTCTTTACAAATAGGTACGTTGTTGGTCATTAGTTTTTAACTTTTACTTTGGTTTTTTTTTATACCTATTAATAGGTCTTTCTTGTCTATGTTTTTTTAACATGTATTTTGGTTTTCAGTGATCTTTTTTAAAAGAGGTACGTTGTTGGTCATTAATATTTAACTTTTTCCTTGGTGTTTATTTAAACCTATTAATAGGTCTTTCTTATCTCTGTTTTTTTTAAACATGTATTTTGGTTTTTAGTGATCTTTTTAAAAAGGGGTACATTGTTGGTCATTAATATTTAACTTTTTCTTTGGTTTTTATTTATACCTATTAATAGGTCTTGTTAGTCTATGTTTTTTTAAACATGGATTAGGGTCTTTAGTGATCTCTTTAATAAGATGTACGTTGTTAGTCATTCATATTTAACTTTTAATTTGGTATTTATTTTTATCTATTTATGAGGTCTTTCTAGTCTATATTTTTTATAACATGTATTTTGGTTTTCAGTGAACCCTTAACCATAGACGTACATTGGTGGTCATTAGATTTAACTTTTAATTTGGTATTAATTAATATCTATTAATAGGTCATTCTCGTCAATCCTTTTTAAATATGTATTTTGGTTTTTAGTGATCTCTTTAAAAAGAAGTACGTTGTTGTTCATTAATATTGCTTTTTTAAAGATAGATTTTGGTTTTTAGTGATCTCTTTACAAATAGGTACGTTGTTGGTCATTAGTTTTTAAGTTTTACTTTGGTATTTATTTATACCTATTAATAGGTCTTTCTTGTCTATGTTTTTTTAACATGTATTTTGGTTTTCAGTGATCTCTTTAAAAAGAGGTACGTTTTTGGTCATTAATATTTAACTTTTTCGTTGGTGTTTATTTAAACCTATTAATAGGTCTTTCTTGTCTCTGTTTTTTTTAAACATGTATTTTGGTTTTTAGTGATCTCTTTAAAAAGGGGTACGTTGTTGGTCATTAATATTTAACTTTTTCTTTGGTTTTTATTTATACCTATTAATAGGTCTTGTTAGTCTATGTTTTTTTAAACATGGATTTGGGTCTTTAGTGATCTCTTTAATAAGATGTACGTTGTTAGTCATTCATATTTAACTTTTAATTTGGTATTTATTTTTATCTATTGATGAGGTCTTTCTAGTCTATATTTTTTATAACATGTATTTTGGTTTTCAGTGAACCCTTAACCATAGACATACATTGGTGGTCATTAGATTTAACTTTTAATTTGGTATTCATTAATATCTAATAATAGGTCATTCTCGTCAATCCGTTTTAAATATGTATTTTGGTTTTTAGTGATCTCTTTAAAAAGAGGTACGTTGTTGTTCCTTAATATTGTTTTTTTTAAAGATAGATTTTGGTTTTTAGTGATCTCTTTACAAATAGGTACGTTGTTGGTCATTAGTTTTTAACTTTTACTTTGGTATTTATTTATACCTATTAATAGGTCTTTCTTGTCTATGCTTTTTTAACATGTATTTTGGTTTTCAGTGATCTCTTTAAAAAGAGGTACGTTGTTGGTCATTAATATTTAACTTTTTCCTTGGTGTTTATTTAAACCTATTAATAGGTCTTTCTTGTCTCTGTTTTTTTTAAACATGTATTTTGGTTTTTAGTGATCTCTTTACAAATAGGTACGTTGTTGGTCATTAGTTTTTAACTTTTACTTTGGTATTTATTTATACCTATTAATAGGTCTTTCTTGTCTATGTTTTTTTAACATGTATTTTGGTTTTCAGTGATCTCTTTAAAAAGAGGTACGTTGTTGGTCATTAATATTTAACTTTTTCCTTGGTGTTTATTTAAACCTATTAATAGGTCTTTCTTGTCTATGTTTTTTTAAACATGTATTTTGGTTTTCAGTGATCTCTTTAAAAAGAGGTACGTTGTTGGTCATTAATATTTAACTTTTACTTTGGTATTTATTTATACCTATTAATAGGTCTTTCTTGTCTATGTTTTTTTAACATGTATTTTGGTTTTCAGTGATCTCTTTAAAAAGAGGTACGTTGTTGGTCATTAATATTTAACTTTTTCCTTGGTGTTTATTTAAAGCTATTAATAGGTCTTTCTTGTCTCTGTTTTTTTAAACATGTATTTTGGTTTTTAGTGATCTCTTTAAAAAGGGGTACGTTGTTGGTCATTAATATTTAACTTTGTCTTTGGTTTTTATTTATACCTATTAATAGGTCTTTCTTGTCTATGTTTTTTTAACATGTATTTTTGTTTTTAGTGATCTCTTTAAAAAGGGGTACGTTGTTGGTCATTAATATTTAACTTTTTCTTTGGTTTTTATTTATACCTATTAATAGGTCTTGTTAGTCTATGTTTTTTTAAACATGGATTTGGGTCTTTAGTGATCTCTTTACAAATAGGTACGTTGTTGGTCATTAGTTTTTAACTTTTACTTTGGTATTTATTTATACCTTTTAATAGGTCTTTCTTGTCTATGTTTTTTTTAACATGTATTTTGGTTTTCAGTGATCTCTTTAAAAAGAGGTACGTTGTTTGTCATTAATATTTAACTTTTTCTTTGGTGTTTATTTAAACCTATTGATAGGTCTTTCTTGTCTCTGTTTTTTTAAACATGTATTTTGGTTTTTAGTGATCTCTTTAAAAAGAGGTACGTTGTTGGTCATTAATATTTAACTTTTTCTTTGGTATTTATTTATACCTATTAATAGGTCTTTCTTGTCTATGTTTTTTTAACATGTATTTTGGTTTTTAGTGATCTCTTTAAAAAGGGGTACGTTGTTGGTCATTAATATTTAACTTTTTCTTTGGTTTTTATTTATACCTATTAATAGGTCTTGTTAGTCTATGTTTTTTTAAACATGGATTTGGGTCTTTAGTGATCTCTTTAATAAGATGTACGTTGTTAGTCATTCATATTTAACTTTTAATTTGGTATTTATTTTTATCTATTTATGAGGTCTTTCTAGTCTATACTTTTTATAACATGTATTTTGGTTTTCAGTGAACCCTTAACCATAGACGTACGTTGTTGGTCATTAGTTTTTAACTTTTAATTTGGTATTTATTTATACCTATTAATAGGTCTTTCTTGTCTATGTTTTTTTAACATGTATTTTGGTTTTCAGTGATCTCTTTAAAAAGAGGTACGTTGTTGGTCATTAATATTTAACTTTTTCCTTGGTATTTATTTATACCTATTAATAGGTCTTTCTTGTCTATGTTTTTTTAACATGTATTTTGGTTTTCAATGAAGTCTTTAAAAAGAGGTACGTTGTTGGTCATTAATATTTAACTTTTTCCTTGGTGTTTATTTAAACCTATTAATAGGTCTTTCTTGTCTCTGTTTATTTTAACATGTATTTTGGTTTTTAGTGATCTCTTTAAAAAGGGGTACGTTGTTGGTCATTAATATTTAACTTTTTCTTTGGTTTTTATTTATACCTATTAATAGGTCTTGTTAGTCTATGTTTTTTTAAACATGGATTTGGGTCTTTAGTGATCTCTTTAATAAGATGTACGTTGTTAGTCATTCATATTTAACTTTTAATTTGGTATTTATTTTTATCTATTTATGAGGTCTTTCTAGTCTATACTTTTTTATAACATGTATTTTGGTTTTCAGTGAACCCTTAACCATAGACGTACATTGGGGGTTATTAGATTTAACTTTTAATTTGGTATTCATTAATATCTATTAATAGGTCATTCTCGTCAATCCTTTTTAAATATGTATTTTGGTTTTTAGTGATCTCTTTAAAAAGAGGTACGTTGTTGTTCATTAATATTGTTTTTTTAAAGATAGATTTTGGCTTTTAGTGATCTCTTTACAAATAGGTACGTTGTTGGTCATTAGTTTTTAACTTTTACTTTGGTATTTATTTATACCTATTAATAGGTCTTTCTTGTCTATGTTTTTTTAACATGTATTTTGGTTTTCAGTGATCTCTTTAAAAAGAGGTACGTTGTTGGTCATTAATATTTAACTTTTTCCTTGGTGTTTATTTAAACCTATTAATAGGTCTTTCTTGTCTCTGTTTTTTTAAACATGTATTTTGGTTTTTAGTGATCTCTTTACAAATAGGTACGTTGTTGGTCATTAGTTTTTAACTTTTACTTTGGTATTTATTTATACCTTTTAATAGGTCTTTCTTGTCTATGTTTTTTTTAACATGTATTTTGGTTTTCAGTGATCTCTTTAAAAAGAGGTACGTTGTTTGTCATTAATATTTAACTTTTTCTTTGGTGTTTATTTAAACCTATTGATAGGTCTTTCTTGTCTCTGTTTTTTTAAACATGTATTTTGGTTTTTAGTGATCTCTTTAAAAAGAGGTACGTTGTTGGTCATTAATATTTAACTTTTTCTTTGGTATTTATTTATACCTATTAATAGGTCTTTCTTGTCTATGTTTTTTTAACATGTATTTTGGTTTTTAGTGATCTCTTTAAAAAGGGGTACGTTGTTGGTCATTAATATTTAACTTTTTCTTTGGTTTTTATTTATACCTATTAATAGGTCTTGTTAGTCTATGTTTTTTTAAACATGGATTTGGGTCTTTAGTGATCTCTTTAATAAGATGTACGTTGTTAGTCATTCATATTTAACTTTTAATTTGGTATTTATTTTTATCTATTTATGAGGTCTTTCTAGTCTATACTTTTTATAACATGTATTTTGGTTTTCAGTGAACCCTTAACCATAGACGTACGTTGTTGGTCATTAGTTTTTAACTTTTAATTTGGTATTTATTTATACCTATTAATAGGTCTTTCTTGTCTATGTTTTTTTAACATGTATTTTGGTTTTCAGTGATCTCTTTAAAAAGAGGTACGTTGTTGGTCATTAATATTTAACTTTTTCCTTGGTATTTATTTATACCTATTAATAGGTCTTTCTTGTCTATGTTTTTTTAACATGTATTTTGGTTTTCAGTGAAGTCTTTAAAAAGAGGTACGTTGTTGGTCATTAATATTTAACTTTTTCCTTGGTGTTTATTTAAACCTATTAATAGGTCTTTCTTGTCTCTGTTTATTTTAACATGTATTTTGGTTTTTAGTGATCTCTTTAAAAAGGGGTACGTTGTTGGTCATTAATATTTAACTTTTTCTTTGGTTTTTATTTATACCTATTAATAGGTCTTGTTAGTCTATGTTTTTTTAAACATGGATTTGGGTCTTTAGTGATCTCTTTAATAAGATGTACGTTGTTAGTCATTCATATTTAACTTTTAATTTGGTATTTATTTTTATCTATTTATGAGGTCTTTCTAGTCTATACTTTTTATAACATGTATTTTGGTTTTCAGTGAACCCTTAACCATAGACGTACATTGGGGGTTATTAGATTTAACTTTTAATTTGGTATTCATTAATATCTATTAATAGGTCATTCTCGTCAATCCTTTTTAAATATGTATTTTGGTTTTTAGTGATCTCTTTAAAAAGAGGTACGTTGTTGTTCATTAATATTGTTTTTTTAAAGATAGATTTTGGTTTTTAGTGATCTCTTTACAAATAGGTACGTTGTTGGTCATTAGTTTTTAACTTTTACTTTGGTATTTATTTATACCTATTAATAGGTCTTTCTTGTCTATGTTTTTTTAACATGTATTTTGGTTTTCAGTGATCTCTTTAAAAAGAGGTACGTTGTTGGTCATTAATATTTAACTTTTTCCTTGGTGTTAATTTAAACCTATTAATAGGTCTTTCTTGTCTGTTTTTTTAAACATGTATTTTGGTTTTTAGTGATCTCTTTACAAATAGGCACGTTGTTGGTCATTAGTTTTTAACTTTTACTTTGGTATTGATTTATACCTATTAATAGGTCTTTTTTGTCTATGTTTTTTTAACATGCATTTTGGTTTTCAGTGATCTCTTTTAAAAGAGGTACGTTGTTGGTCATTAATATTTAACTTTTCCCTTGGTGTTTATTTAAACCTATTAATAGGTCTTTCTTGTCTGTTTTTTTAAACATGTATTTTGGTTTTTAGTGATCTCTTTAAAAAGGGGTACGTTGTTGGTCATTAATATTTAACTTTTTCTTTGGTTTTTATTTAGACCTATTAATAGGTCTTTTTAGTCTATGTTTTTTTAAACATGGATTTGGGTCTTTAGTGATCTCTTTAATAAGATGTACGTTGTTAGTCATTCATATTTAACTTTTAATTTGGTATTTATTTTTATCTATTTATATGGTCTTTCAAGTCTCTATTTTTTATAACATGTATTTTGGTTTTCAGTGAACCCTTAACCATAGACGTACATTGGTGGTCATTAGATTTAACTTTTAATTTGGTATTCATTAGTATCTATTAATAGGTCATTCTCATCAATCCTTTCTAAATATGTATTTTGGTTTTTAGTGATCTCTTTAAAAAGAGGTACGTTGTTGTTCATTAATATTGTTTTTTTAAAGATAGATTTTGGTTTTTAGTGATCTCTTTACAAATAGGTACGTTGTTGGTCATTAGTTTTTAACTTTTACTTTGGTATTTATTTATACCTATTAATAGGTCTTTCTTGTCTATGTTTTTTTAACATGTATTTTGGTTTTCAGTGATCTCTTTTAAAAGAGGTACGTTGTTGGTCATTAATATTTAACTTTTTCCTTGGTGTTTATTTAAACCTATTAATAGGTCTTTCTTATCTCTGTTTTTTTAAACATGTATTTTGGTTTTTAGTGATCTCTTTAAAAATCGGTACGTTGTTGGTCATTAATATTTAACTTTTTTGTTTGGTTTTGATTTATACCTATTAATAGGTCTTTCTTGTCTCTGTTTTTTTAAACATGGATTTGGGTCTTTAGTGATCTCTTTAATAAGATGTACGTTGTTAGTCATTCATATTTAACTTTTAATTTGGTATTTATTTTTATCTATTTATGAGGTCTTTCTAGTCTATATTTTTTATAACATGTATTTTGGTTTTCAGTGAACCCTTAACCATAGACGTACATTGGTGGTCATTAGATTTAACTTTTAATTTGGTATTCATTAATATCTATTAATAGGTCATTCTCGTCAATCCTTTTTAAACATGTATTTTGGTTTTTAGTGATCTCTTTAAAAAGAGGTACGTTGTTGTTCATTAATATTGTTTTTTTAAAGATAGATTTTGGTTTTTAGTGATCTCTTTACGAATAGGTACGTTGTTGGTCATTAGTTTTTAACTTTTACTTTGGTTTTTTTTTATGCCTATTAATAGGTCTTTCTTGTCTATGTTTTTTTAACATGTATTTTGGTTTTCAGTGATCTTTTTTAAAAGAGGTACGTTGTTGGTCATTAATATTTAACTTTTTCCTTGGTGTTTATTTAAACCTATTAATAGGTCTTTCTTATCTCTGTTTTTTTTAAACATGTATTTTGGTTTTTAGTGATCTTTTTAAAAAGGGGTACATTGTTGGTCATTAATATTTAACTTTTTCTTTGGTTTTTATTTATACCTATTAATAGGTCTTGTTAGTCTATGTTTTTTTAAACATGGATTAGGGTCTTTAGTGATCTCTTTAATAAGATGTACGTTGTTAGTCATTCATATTTAACTTTTAATTTGGTATTTATTTTTATCTATTTATGAGGTCTTTCTAGTCTATATTTTTTATAACATGTATTTTGGTTTTCAGTGAACCCTTAACCATAGACGTACATTGGTGGTCATTAGATTTAACTTTTAATTTGGTATTCATTAATATCTATTAATAGGTCATTCTCGTCAATCCTTTTTAAATATGTATTTTGGTTTTTAGTGATCTCTTTAAAAAGAAGTACGTTGTTGTTCATTAATATTGCTTTTTTAAAGATAGATTTTGGTTTTTAGTGGTCTCTTTACAAATAGGTACGTTGTTGGTCATTAGTTTTTAAGTTTTACTTTGGTATTTATTTATACCTATTAATAGGTCTTTCTTGTCTATGTTTTTTTAACATGTATTTTGGTTTTCAGTGATCTCTTTAAACTGAGGTACGTTGTTTGTCATTAATATTTAACTTTTTCCTTGGTGTTTATTTAAACCTATTAATAGGTCTTTCTTGTCTCTGTTTTTTTTAAACATGTCTTTTGGTTTTTAGTGATCTCTTTAAAAAGGGGTACGTTGTTGGTCATTAATATTTAACTTTTTCCTTGGTGTTTATTTAAACCTATTAAAAGGTCTTTCTTGTCTCTGTTTTTTTAAACATGTATTTTGGTTTTTAGTGATCTCTTTACAAATAGGTACGTTGTTGGTCATAAGTTTTTAACTTTTACTTTGGTATTTATTTATACCTTTTAATAGGTCTTTCCTGTCTATGTTTTTTTAACATGTATTTTGGTTTTCAGTGATCTCTTTAAAAAGAGGTACGTTGTTGGTCATTAATATTTAACTTTTTTCTTGATGTTTATTTAAACCTATTAATAGGTTTTTCTTGTCTCTGTTTTTTTAAACATGTATTTTGGTTTTTAGTGATCTCTTTAAAAAGGGGTACGTTGTTGGTCATTAATATTTAACTTTTTCTTTGGTTTTTATTTATACCTATTAATAGGTCTTGTTAGACTATGTTTTTTTAAACATGGATTTGGGTCTTTAGTGATCTCTTTAATAAGATGTACGTTGTTAGTCATTCATATTTAACTTTTAATTTGGTATTTATTTTTATCTATTTATGAGGTCTTTCTAGTCTATATTTTTTATAACATGTATTTTGGTTTTCAGTGAACCCTTAACCATAGACGTACATTGGTGGTCATTAGATTTAACTTTTAATTTGGTATTCATTAATATCTATTAATAGGTCATTCTCGTCAATCCTTTTTAAACATGTATTTTGGTTTTTAGTGATCTCTTTAAAAAGAGGTACGTTGTTGTTCATTAATATTGTTTTTTTAAAGATAGATTTTGGTTTTTAGTGATCTCTTTACAAATAGGTACGTTGTTGGTCATTAGTTTTTAACTTTTACTTTGGTTTTTTTTTATACCTATTAATAGGTCTTTCTTGTCTATGTTTTTTTAACATGTATTTTGGTTTTCAGTGATCTTTTTTAAAAGAGGTACGTTGTTGGTCATTAATATTTAACTTTTTCCTTGGTGTTTATTTAAACCTATTAATAGGTCTTTCTTATCTCTGTTTTTTTTAAACATGTATTTTGGTTTTTAGTGATCTTTTTAAAAAGGGGTACATTGTTGGTCATTAATATTTAACTTTTTCTTTGGTTTTTATTTATACCTATTAATAGGTCTTGTTAGTCTATGTTTTTTTAAACATGGATTAGGGTCTTTAGTGATCTCTTTAATAAGATGTACGTTGTTAGTCATTCATATTTAACTTTTAATTTGGTATTTATTTTTATCTATTTATGAGGTCTTTCTAGTCTATATTTTTTATAACATGTATTTTGGTTTTCAGTGAACCCTTAACCATAGACGTACATTGGTGGTCATTAGATTTAACTTTTAATTTGGTATTAATTAATATCTATTAATAGGTCATTCTCGTCAATCCTTTTTAAATATGTATTTTGGTTTTTAGTGATCTCTTTAAAAAGAAGTACGTTGTTGTTCATTAATATTGCTTTTTTAAAGATAGATTTTGGTTTTTAGTGATCTCTTTACAAATAGGTACGTTGTTGGTCATTAGTTTTTAAGTTTTACTTTGGTATTTATTTATACCTATTAATAGGTCTTTCTTGTCTATGTTTTTTTAACATGTATTTTGGTTTTCAGTGATCTCTTTAAAAAGAGGTACGTTTTTGGTCATTAATATTTAACTTTTTCGTTGGTGTTTATTTAAACCTATTAATAGGTCTTTCTTGTCTCTGTTTTTTTTAAACATGTATTTTGGTTTTTAGTGATCTCTTTAAAAAGGGGTACGTTGTTGGTCATTAATATTTAACTTTTTCTTTGGTTTTTATTTATACCTATTAATAGGTCTTGTTAGTCTATGTTTTTTTAAACATGGATTTGGGTCTTTAGTGATCTCTTTAATAAGATGTACGTTGTTAGTCATTCATATTTAACTTTTAATTTGGTATTTATTTTTATCTATTGATGAGGTCTTTCTAGTCTATATTTTTTATAACATGTATTTTGGTTTTCAGTGAACCCTTAACCATAGACATACATTGGTGGTCATTAGATTTAACTTTTAATTTGGTATTCATTAATATCTAATAATAGGTCATTCTCGTCAATCCGTTTTAAATATGTATTTTGGTTTTTAGTGATCTCTTTAAAAAGAGGTACGTTGTTGTTCCTTAATATTGTTTTTTTAAAGATAGATTTTGGTTTTTAGTGATCTCTTTACAAATAGGTACGTTGTTGGTCATTAGTTTTTAACTTTTACTTTGGTATTTATTTATACCTATTAATAGGTCTTTCTTGTCTATGCTTTTTTAACATGTATTTTGGTTTTCAGTGATCTCTTTAAAAAGAGGTACGTTGTTGGTCATTAATATTTAACTTTTTCCTTGGTGTTTATTTAAACCTATTAATAGGTCTTTCTTGTCTCTGTTTTTTTTAAACATGTATTTTGGTTTTTAGTGATCTCTTTACAAATAGGTACGTTGTTGGTCATTAGTTTTTAACTTTTACTTTGGTATTTATTTATACCTATTAATAGGTCTTTCTTGTCTATGTTTTTTTAACATGTATTTTGGTTTTCAGTGATCTCTTTAAAAAGAGGTACGTTGTTGGTCATTAATATTTAACTTTTTCCTTGGTATTTATTTAAACCTATTAATAGGTCTTTCTTGTCTCTGTTTTTTTAAACATGTATTTTGGTTTTTAGTGATCTCTTTACAAATAGGTACGTTGTTGGTCATTAGTTTTTAACTTTTACTTTGGTTTTTATTTATACCTATTAATAGGTCTTTCTTGTCTATGTTTTTTTAACATGTATTTTGGTTTTCAGTGATCTCTTTAAAAAGAGGTACGTTGTTTGTCATTAATATTTAACTTTTTCTTTGGTGTTTATTTAAACCTATTGATAGGTCTTTCTTGTCTCTGTTTTTTTAAACATGTATTTTGGTTTTTAGTGATCTCTTTAAAAAGAGGTACGTTGTTGGTCATTAATATTTAACTTTTTTTTGGTATTTATTTATACCTATTAATAGGTCTTTCTTGTCTATGTTTTTTTAACATGTATTTTGGTTTTCAGTGATCTCTTTAAAAAGAGGTACGTTGTTTGTCATTAATATTTAACTTTTTCTTTGGTGTTTATTTAAACCTATTGATAGGTCTTTCTTGTCTCTGTTTTTTTAAACATGTATTTTGGTTTTTAGTGATCTCTTTAAAAAGAGGTACGTTGTTGGTCATTAATATTTAACTTTTTCTTTGGTATTTATTTATACCTATTAATAGGTCTTTCTTGTCTATGTTTTTTTAACATGTATTTTGGTTTTCAGTGATCTCTTTAAAAAGAGGTACGTTGTTTGTCATTAATATTTAACTTTTTCTTTGGTGTTTATTTAAACCTATTGATAGGTCTTTCTTGTCTCTGTTTATTTTAACATGTATTTTGGTTTTTAGTGATCTCTTTAAAAAGGGGTACGTTGTTTGTCATTAATATTTAACTTTTTCTTTGGTTTTTATTTATACCTATTAATAGGTCTTGTTAGTCTATGTTTTTTTAAACATGGATTTGGGTCTTTAGTGATCTCTTTAATAAGATGTACGTTGTTAGTCATTCATATTTAACTTTTAATTTGGTATTTATTTTTATCTATTTATGAGGTCTTTCTAGTCTATACTTTTTATAACATGTATTTTGGTTTTCAGTGAACCCTTAACCATAGACGTACATTGGGGGTCATTAGATTTAACTTTTAATTTGGTATTCATTAATATCTATTAATAGGTCATTCTCGTCAATCCTTTTTAAATATGTATTTTGGTTTTCAGTGATCTCTTTAAAAAGAAGTACGTTGTTGTTCATTAATATTGCTTTTTTAAAGATAGATTTTGGTTTTTAGTGATCTCTTTACAAATAGGTACGTTGTTTGTCATTAGTTTTTAAGTTTTACTTTGGTATTTATTTATACCTATTAATAGGTCTTTCTTGTCTATGTTTTTTTAACATGTATTTTGGTTTTCAGTGATCTCTTTAAACTGAGGTACGTTGTTTGTCATTAATATTTAACTTTTTCCTTGGTGTTTATTTAAACCTATTAATAGGTCTTTCTTGTCTCTGTTTTTTTTAAACATGTCTTTTGGTTTTTAGTGATCTCTTTAAAAAGGGGTACGTTGTTGGTCATTAATATTTAACTTTTTCCTTGGTGTTTATTTAAACCTATTAAAAGGTCTTTCTTGTCTCTGTTTTTTTAAACATGTATTTTGGTTTTTAGTGATCTCTTTACAAATAGGTACGTTGTTGGTCATAAGTTTTTAACTTTTACTTTGGTATTTATTTATACCTATTAATAGGTCTTTCTTGTCTATGTTTTTTTTACATGTATTTTGGTTTTCAGTGATCTCTTTAAAAAGAGGTACGTTGTTGGTCATTAATATTTAACTTTTTCCTTGGTGTTTATTTAAACCTATTAATAGGTCTTTCTTGTCTCTGTTTTTTTTACATGTATCTTGGTTTTCAGTGATCTCTTTAAAAAGAGGTACGTTGTTGGTCATTAATATTTAACTTTTTCCTTGGTGTTTATTTAAACCTATTTATAGGTCTTTCTTGTCTCTGTTATTTTAAACATGTATTTTGGTTTTTAGTGATCTCTTTAAAAAGGGGTACGTTGTTGGTCATTAATATTTAACTTTTTCTTTGGTTTTTATTTATACCTATTAATAGGTCTTGTTAGACTGTTTTTTTAAACATGGATTTGGGTCTTTAGTGATCTCTTTAATAAGATGTACGTTGTTAGTCATTCATATTTAACTTTTAATTTGGTATTTATTTTTATCTATTTATGAGGTCTTTCTAGTCTATATTTTTTATAACATGTATTTTGGTTTTCAGTGAACCCTTAACCATAGACGTACATTGGTGGTCATTAGATTTAACTTTTAATTTGGTATTCATTAATATCTCTTAATTGGTCATTCTCGTCAATCCTTTTTAAATATGTATTTTGGTTTTTAGTGATCTCTTTAAAAAGGGGAACGTTGTTGTTAATTAATATTGTTTTTTTAAAGATAGATTTTGGTTTTTAGTGATTTCTTTACAAATAGGTACGTTGTTGGTCATTAGTTTTTAACTTTTACTTTGGTATTTATTTATACCTATTAATAGGTCTTTCTTGTCTATGTTTTTTTAACATGTATTTTGGTTTTCAGTGATCTCTTTAAAAGAGGTACGTTGTTGGTCATTAATATTTAACTTTTTCTTTGGTGTTTATTTAAACCTATTGATAGGTCTTTCTTGTCTCTGTTTTTTTAAACATGTATTTTGGTTTTTAGTGATCTCTTTAAAAAGAGGTACGTTGTTGGTCATTAATATTTAACTTTTTCTTTAGTATTTATTTATACCTATTAATAGGTCTTTCTTGTCTATGTTTTTTTAACATGTATTTTGGTTTTCAGTGATCTCTTTAAAAAGAGGTACGTTGTTGGTCATTAATATTTAACTTTTCCCTTGGTGTTTATTTAAACCTATTAATAGGTCTTTCTTGTCTGTTTTTTTAAACATGTATTTTGGTTTTTAGTGATCTTTTTAAAAAGGGGTACGTTGTTGGTCATTAATATTTAACTTTTTCTTTGGTTTTTATTTAGACCTATTAATAGGTCTTTTTAGTCTATGTTTTTTTAAACATGGATTTGGGTCTTTAGTGATCTCTTTAATAAGATGTACGTTGTTAGTCATTCATATTTAACTTTTAATTTGGTATTTATTTTTATTTATTTATATGGTCTTTCAAGTCTATATTTTTTATAACATGTATTTTGGTTTTCAGTGAACCCTTAACCATAGACGTACATTGGTGGTCATTAGATTTAACTTTTAATTTGGTATTCATTAGTATCTATTAATAGGTCATTCTCATCAATCCTTTCTAAATATGTATTTTGGTTTTTAGTGATCTCTTTAAAAAGAGGTACGTTGTTGTTCATTAATATTGTTTTTTTAAAGATAGATTTTGGTTTTTAGTGATCTCTTTACAAATAGGTACGTTGTTGGTCATTAGTTTTTAACTTTTACTTTGGTATTTATTTATACCTATTAATAGGTCTTTCTTGTCTATGTTTTTTTAACATGTATTTTGGTTTTCAGTGATCTCTTTTAAAAGAGGTACGTTGTTGGTCATTAATATTTAACTTTTTCCTTGGTGTTTATTTAAACCTATTAATAGGTCTTTCTTATCTCTGTTTTTTTAAACATGTATTTTGGTTTTTAGTGATCTCTTTAAAAATCGGTACGTTGTTGGTCATTTATATTTAACTTTTTTGTTTGGTTTTTATTTATACCTATTAATAGGTCTTGTTAGTCTATGGTTTTTTTAAACATGGATTAGGGTCTTTAGTGATCTCTTTAATAAGATGTACGTTGTTAGTCATTCATATTTAACTTTTAATTTGGTATTTATTTTTATCTATTTATGAGGTCTTTCTAGTCTATATTTTTTATAACATGTATTTTGGTTTTCAGTGAACCCTTAACCATAGACGTACATTGGTGGTCATTAGATTTAACTTTTAATTTGGTATTCATTAATATCTATTAATAGGTCATTCTCGTCAATCCTTTTTAAATATGTATTTTGGTTTTTAGTGATCTCTTTAAAAAGAAGTACGTTGTTGTTCATTAATATTGCTTTTTTAAAGATAGATTTTGGGTTTTAGTGATCTCTTTACAAATAGGTACGTTGTTGGTCATTAGTTTTTAAGTTTTACTTTGGTATTTATTTATACCTATTAATAGGTCTTTCTTGTCTATGTTTTTTTAACATGTATTTTGGTTTTCAGTGATCTCTTTAAACTGAGGTACGTTGTTTGTCATTAATATTTAACTTTTTCCTTGGTGTTTATTTAAACCTATTAATAGGTCTTTCTTGTCTCTGTTTTTTTTAAACATGTCTTTTGGTTTTTAGTGATCTCTTTAAAAAGGGGTACGTTGTTGGTCATTAATATTTAACTTTTTCCTTGGTGTTTATTTAAACCTATTAAAAGGTCTTTCTTGTCTCTGTGTTTTTAAACATGTATTTTGGTTTTTAGTGATCTCTTTACAAATAGGTACGTTGTTGGTCATTAGTTTTTAACTTTTACTTTGGTATTTATTTATACCTATTAATAGGTCTTTCTTGTCTATGTTTTTTTAACATGTATTTTGGTTTTCAGTGATCTCTTTTAAAAGAGGTACGTTGTTGGTCATTAATATTTAACTTTTTCCTTGGTGTTTATTTAAACCTATTAATAGGTCTTTCTTGTCTGTTTTTTTAAACATGTATTTTGGTTTTTAGTGATCTCTTTAAAAAGGGGTACGTTGTTGGTCATTATTATTTAACTTTTTCTTTTGTTTTTATTTATACCTATTAATAGGTCTTGTTAGTCTATGTTTTTTTAAACATGGATTTGGGTCTTTAGTGATCTCTTTAATAAGATGTACGTTGTTAGTCATTCATATTTAACTTTTAATTTGGTATTTATTTTTATCTCTTTATGAGGTCTTTCTAGTCTATATTTTTTATAACATGTATTTTGGTTTTCAGTGAACCCTTAACCATAGACGTACATTTGTGGTCATTAGATTTAACTTTTAATTTGGTATTCATTAATATCTATTAAAAGGTCATTCTCGTCAATCCTTTTTAAATATGTATTTTGGTTTTAGTGATCTCTTTAAAAAGAGGTACGTTGTTGTTCATTAATATTGTTTTTTAAAGATAGATTTTGGTTTTTAGTGATCTCTTTACAAATAGGTACGTTGTTGGTCATTAGTTTTTAACTTTTACTTTGGTATTCATTTATACCTATTAATAGGTCTTTCTTGTCTATGTTTTTTTAACATGTATTTTGGTTTTCAGTGATCTCTTTAAAAAGAGGTACGTTGTTGGTCATTAATATTAAATTTTTCCTTGGTGTTTATTTAAACCTATTAATAGGTCTTTCTTGTCTCTGTATTTTTAAACATGTATTTTGGTTTTTAGTGATCTCTTTAAAAAGGGGTACGTTGTTGGTCATTAATATTTAACTTTTTCTTTGGTTTTTATTTATACCTATTAATAGGTCTTGTTAGTCTATTTTTTTTTAAAGATGGATTTGGGTCTTTAGTGATCTCTTTAATAAGATGTACGTTGTTAGTCATTCATATTTAACTTTTAATTTGGTATTTATTTTTATCTATTTATGAGGTCTTTCTTGTCTATATTTTTTATAACATGTATTTTTGGTTTTCAGTAAACCCTTAACCATAGACGTACATTGGTGGTCATTAGATTTAACTTTTAATTTGGTATTCATTAATATCTATTAATAGGTCATTCTCGTCAATCCTTTTTATATATGTATTTTGGTTTTTAGTGATCTCTTTAAAAAGAGGTACGTTGTTGTTCATTAATATTGTTTTTTAAAGATAGATTTTGGTTTTTAGTGATCTCTTTACAAATAGGTACGTTGTTGGTCATTAGTTTTTAACTTTTACTTTGGTATTTATTTATACCTATTAATAGGTCTTTCTTGTCTATGTTTTTTCAACATGTATTTTGGTTTTCAGTGATCTCTTTAAAAAGAGGTACGTTGTTGGTCATTAATATTTAACTTTTTCCTTGGTGTTTATTTAAACCTATTAATAGGTCTTTCTTGTCTCTGTTTTTTTAAACATGTATTTTGGTTTTTAGTGATCTCTTTAAAAAGGGGTACGTTGTTGGTCATTAATATTTAACTTTTTCTTTGGTTTTTATTTATACCTATTAATAGGTCTTGTTAGTCTATGTTTTTTTAAAGATGGATTTGGGTCTTTAGTGATCTCTTTAATAAGATGTACGTTGTTAGTCATTCATATTTAACTTTTAATTTGGTATTTATTTTTATCTATTTATGAGGTCTTTCTTGTCTATATTTTTTATAACATGTATTTTGGTTTTCAGTAAACCCTTAACCATAGACGTACATTGGTGGTCATTAGATTTAACTTTTAATTTGGTATTCATTAATATCTATTAATAGGTCATTCTCGTCAATCCTTTTTATATATGTATTTTGGTTTTTAGTGATCTCTTTAAAAAGAGGTACGTTGTTGTTCATTAATATTGTTTTTTAAAGATAGATTTTGGTTTTTAGTGATCTCTTTACAAATAGGTACGTTGTTGGTCATTAGTTTTTAACTTTTACTTTGGTATTTATTTATACCTATTAATAGGTCTTTCTTGTCTATGTTTTTTCAACATGTATTTTGGTTTTCAGTGATCTCTTTAAAAAGAGGTACGTTGTTGGTCATTAATATTTAACTTTTTCCTTGGTGTTTATTTAAACCTATTAATAGGTCTTTCTTGTCTCTGTTTTTTTAAACATGTATTTTGGTTTTTAGTGATCTCTTTAAAAAGGGGTACGTTGTTGGTCATTAATATTTAACTTTTTCTTTGGTTTTTATTTATACCTATTAATAGGTCTTGTTAGTCTATGTTTTTTTAAAGATGGATTTGGGTCTTTAGTGATCTCTTTAATAAGATGTACGTTGTTAGTCATTCATATTTAACTTTTAATTTGGTATTTATTTTTATCTATTTATGAGGTTTTTCTAGTCTATATTTTTTATAACATGTATTTTGGTTTTCAGTGAACCCTTAACCATAGACGTACATTGGTGGTCATTAGATTTAACTTTTAATTTGGTATTCATTAATATCTATTAATAGGTCATTCTCGTCAATCCTTTTTAAATATGTATTTTGGTTTTTAGTGATCTCTTTAAAAAGAGGTACGTTGTTGTTCATTGATATTTTTTTTTTAAAGATAGATTTTGGTTTTTAGTGATCTCTTTACAAATAGGTACGTTGTTGGTCATTAGTTTTTAACTTTTACTTTGGTATTTATTTATACCTATTAATAGGTCTTTCTTGTCTGTTTTTTCAACATGTATTTTGGTTTTCAGTGATCTCTTTAAAAAGAGGTAGGTTGTTGGTCATTAATATTTAACTTTTTCCTTGGTGTTTATTTAAACCTATTAATAGGTCTTTCTTGTCTCTGTATTTTTAAACATGTATTTTGGTTTTTAGTGATCTCTTTAAAAAGGGGTACGTTGTTGGTCATTAATATTTAACTTTTTCTTTGGTTTTTATTTATACCTATTAATAGGTCTTGTTAGTCTATGTTTTTTTAAACATGGATTTGGGTCTTTAGTGATCTCTTTAATAAGATGTACGTTGTTAGTCATTCATATTTAACTTTTAATTTGGTATTTATTTTTATCTATTTATGAGGTCTTTCTAGTCTATATTTTTTATAACATGTATTTTGGTTTTCAGTAAACCCTTAACCATAGACGTACATTGGTGGTCATTAGATTTAACTTTTAATTTGGTATTCATTAATATCTATTAATAGGTCATTCTCGTCAATCCTTTTTAAATATGTATTTTGGTTTTTAGTGATCTCTTTAAAAAGAGGTACGTTGTTGTTCATTAATATTGTTTTTTAAAGATAGATTTTGGTTTTTAGTGATCTCTTTACAAATAGGTACGTTGTTGGTCATTAGTTTTTAACTTTTACTTTGGTATTTATTTATACCTATTAATAGGTCTTTCTTGTCTATGTTTTTTCAACATGTATTTTGGTTTTCAGTGATCTCTTTAAAAAGAGGTACGTTGTTGGTCATTAATATTTAACTTTTTCCTTGGTGTTTATTTAAACCTATTAATAGGTCTTTCTTGTCTCTGTTTTTTTAAACATGTATTTTGGTTTTTAGTGATCTCTTTAAAAAGGGGTACGTTGTTGGTCATTAATATTTAACTTTTTCTTTGGTTTTTATTTATACCTATTAATAGGTCTTGTTAGTCTATGTTTTTTTAAAGATGGATTTGGGTCTTTAGTGATCTCTTTAATAAGATGTACGTTGTTAGTCATTCATATTTAACTTTTAATTTGGTATTTATTTTTATCTATTTATGAGGTTTTTCTAGTCTATATTTTTTATAACATGTATTTTGGTTTTCAGTGAACCCTTAACCATAGACGTACATTTGTGGTCATTAGATTTAACTTTTAATTTGGTATTCATTAATATCTATTAAAAGGTCATTCTCGTCAATCCTTTTTAAATATGTATTTTGGTTTTAGTGATCTCTTTAAAAAGAGGTACGTTGTTGTTCATTAATATTGTTTTTTAAAGATAGATTTTGGTTTTTAGTGATCTCTTTACAAATAGGTACGTTGTTGGTCATTAGTTTTTAACTTTTACTTTGGTATTCATTTATACCTATTAATAGGTCTTTCTTGTCTATGTTTTTTTAACATGTATTTTGGTTTTCAGTGATCTCTTTAAAAAGAGGTACGTTGTTGGTCATTAATATTAAATTTTTCCTTGGTGTTTATTTAAACCTATTAATAGGTCTTTCTTGTCTCTGTATTTTTAAACATGTATTTTGGTTTTTAGTGATCTCTTTAAAAAGGGGTACGTTGTTGGTCATTAATATTTAACTTTTTCTTTGGTTTTTATTTATACCTATTAATAGGTCTTGTTAGTCTATTTTTTTTTAAAGATGGATTTGGGTCTTTAGTGATCTCTTTAATAAGATGTACGTTGTTAGTCATTCATATTTAACTTTTAATTTGGTATTTATTTTTATCTATTTATGAGGTCTTTCTTGTCTATATTTTTTATAACATGTATTTTGGTTTTCAGTAAACCCTTAACCATAGACGTACATTGGTGGTCATTAGATTTAACTTTTAATTTGGTATTCATTAATATCTATTAATAGGTCATTCTCGTCAATCCTTTTTATATATGTATTTTGGTTTTTAGTGATCTCTTTAAAAAGAGGTACGTTGTTGTTCATTAATATTGTTTTTTAAAGATAGATTTTGGTTTTTAGTGATCTCTTTACAAATAGGTACGTTGTTGGTCATTAGTTTTTAACTTTTACTTTGGTATTTATTTATACCTATTAATAGGTCTTTCTTGTCTATGTTTTTTCAACATGTATTTTGGTTTTCAGTGATCTCTTTAAAAAGAGGTACGTTGTTGGTCATTAATATTTAACTTTTTCCTTGGTGTTTATTTAAACCTATTAATAGGTCTTTCTTGTCTCTGTTTTTTTAAACATGTATTTTGGTTTTTAGTGATCTCTTTAAAAAGGGGTACGTTGTTGGTCATTAATATTTAACTTTTTCTTTGGTTTTTATTTATACCTATTAATAGGTCTTGTTAGTCTATGTTTTTTTAAAGATGGATTTGGGTCTTTAGTGATCTCTTTAATAAGATGTACGTTGTTAGTCATTCATATTTAACTTTTAATTTGGTATTTATTTTTATCTATTTATGAGGTCTTTCTTGTCTATATTTTTTATAACATGTATTTTGGTTTTCAGTAAACCCTTAACCATAGACGTACATTGGTGGTCATTAGATTTAACTTTTAATTTGGTATTCATTAATATCTATTAATAGGTCATTCTCGTCAATCCTTTTTATATATGTATTTTGGTTTTTAGTGATCTCTTTAAAAAGAGGTACGTTGTTGTTCATTAATATTGTTTTTTAAAGATAGATTTTGGTTTTTAGTGATCTCTTTACAAATAGGTACGTTGTTGGTCATTAGTTTTTAACTTTTACTTTGGTATTTATTTATACCTATTAATAGGTCTTTCTTGTCTATGTTTTTTCAACATGTATTTTGGTTTTCAGTGATCTCTTTAAAAAGAGGTACGTTGTTGGTCATTAATATTTAACTTTTTCCTTGGTGTTTATTTAAACCTATTAATAGGTCTTTCTTGTCTCTGTTTTTTTAAACATGTATTTTGGTTTTTAGTGATCTCTTTAAAAAGGGGTACGTTGTTGGTCATTAATATTTAACTTTTTCTTTGGTTTTTATTTATACCTATTAATAGGTCTTGTTAGTCTATGTTTTTTTAAAGATGGATTTGGGTCTTTAGTGATCTCTTTAATAAGATGTACGTTGTTAGTCATTCATATTTAACTTTTAATTTGGTATTTATTTTTATCTATTTATGAGGTTTTTCTAGTCTATATTTTTTATAACATGTATTTTGGTTTTCAGTGAACCCTTAACCATAGACGTACATTGGTGGTCATTAGATTTAACTTTTAATTTGGTATTCATTAATATCTATTAATAGGTCATTCTCGTCAATCCTTTTTAAATATGTATTTTGGTTTTTAGTGATCTCTTTAAAAAGAGGTACGTTGTTGTTCATTGATATTTTTTTTTTAAAGATAGATTTTGGTTTTTAGTGATCTCTTTACAAATAGGTACGTTGTTGGTCATTAGTTTTTAACTTTTACTTTGGTATTTATTTATACCTATTAATAGGTCTTTCTTGTCTGTTTTTTCAACATGTATTTTGGTTTTCAGTGATCTCTTTAAAAAGAGGTACGTTGTTGGTCATTAATATTTAACTTTTTCCTTGGTGTTTATTTAAACCTATTAATAGGTCTTTCTTGTCTCTGTATTTTTAAACATGTATTTTGGTTTTTAGTGATCTCTTTAAAAAGGGGTACGTTGTTGGTCATTAATATTTAACTTTTTCTTTGGTTTTTATTTATACCTATTAATAGGTCTTGTTAGTCTATGTTTTTTTAAACATGGATTTGGGTCTTTAGTGATCTCTTTAATAAGATGTACGTTGTTAGTCATTCATATTTAACTTTTAATTTGGTATTTATTTTTATCTATTTATGAGGTCTTTCTAGTCTATATTTTTTATAACATGTATTTTGGTTTTCAGTAAACCCTTAACCATAGACGTACATTGGTGGTCATTAGATTTAACTTTTAATTTGGTATTCATTAATATCTATTAATAGGTCATTCTCGTCAATCCTTTTTAAATATGTATTTTGGTTTTTAGTGATCTCTTTAAAAAGAGGTACGTTGTTGTTCATTAATATTGTTTTTTAAAGATAGATTTTGGTTTTTAGTGATCTCTTTACAAATAGGTACGTTGTTGGTCATTAGTTTTTAACTTTTACTTTGGTATTTATTTATACCTATTAATAGGTCTTTCTTGTCTATGTTTTTTCAACATGTATTTTGGTTTTCAGTGATCTCTTTAAAAAGAGGTACGTTGTTGGTCATTAATATTTAACTTTTTCCTTGGTGTTTATTTAAACCTATTAATAGGTCTTTCTTGTCTCTGTTTTTTTAAACATGTATTTTGGTTTTTAGTGATCTCTTTAAAAAGGGGTACGTTGTTGGTCATTAATATTTAACTTTTTCTTTGGTTTTTATTTATACCTATTAATAGGTCTTGTTAGTCTATGTTTTTTTAAAGATGGATTTGGGTCTTTAGTGATCTCTTTAATAAGATGTACGTTGTTAGTCATTCATATTTAACTTTTAATTTGGTATTTATTTTTATCTATTTATGAGGTCTTTCTAGTCTATATTTTTTATAACATGTATTTTGGTTTTCAGTGAACCCTTAACCATAGACGTACATTGGTGGTCATTAGATTTAACTTTTAATTTGGTATTCATTAATATCTATTAATAGGTCATTCTCGTCAATCCTTTTTAAATATGTATTTTGGTTTTTAGTGATCTCTTTAAAGAGGTACGTTGTTGTTCATTAATATTGTTTTTTTAAAGATAGATTTTGGTTTTTAGTGATCTCTTTACAAATAGGTACGTTGTTGGTCATTAGTTTTTAACTTTTACTTTGGTATTTATTTATACCTATTAATAGGTCTTTCTTGTCTATGTTTTTTCAACATGTATTTTGGTTTTCAGTGATCTCTTTAAAAAGAGGTACGTTGTTGGTCATTAATATTTAACTTTTTCCTTGGTGTTTATTTAAACCTATTAATAGGTCTTTCTTGTCTCTGTTTTTTTAAACATGAATTTTGGTTTTTAGTGATCTTTTTAAAAAGGGGTACGTTGTTGGTCATTAATATTTAACTTTTTCTTTGGTTTTTATTTATACCTATTAATAGGTCTTGTTAGTCTATGTTTTTTTAAACATGGATTTGGGTCTTTAGTGATCTCTTTAATAAGATGTACGTTGTTAGTCATTCATATTTAACTTTTAATTTTGTATTTATTTTTATCTATTTATGAGGTCTTTCTAGTCTATATTTTTTATAATATGTATTTTGGTTTTCAGTGATCTCTTTAAAAAGAGGTACGTTGTTGTTCATTAATATTGTTTTTTTAAAGATAGATTTTGGTTTTTAGTGATCTCTTTACAAATAGGTACGTTGTTGGTCATTAGTTTTTAACTTTTACTTTGGTATTTATTTATACCTATTAATAGGTCTTTCTTGTCTGTTTTTTTTAACATGTATTTTGGTTTTCAGTGATCTCTTTAAAAAGAGGTACGTTGTTGGTCATTAATATTTAACTTTTTCCTTGGTGTTTATTTAAACCTATTAATAGGTCTTTCTTGTCTGTGTTTTTAAACATGTATTTTGGTTTTTAGTGATCTCTTTTAAAAGGGGTACGTTGTTGGTCATTAATATTTAACTTTTTCTTTGGTTTTTATTTATACCTATTAATAGGTCTTGTTAGTCTATGTTTTTTTAAACATGGATTTGGGTCTTTAGTGATCTCTTTAATAAGATGTACGTTGTTAGTCATTCATATTTAACTTTTAATTTGGTATTTATTTTTATCTATTTATGAGGTCTTTCTAGTCTATATTTTTTTATAACATGTATTTTGGTTTTCAGTGAACCCTTAACCATAGACGTACATTGGTGGTCATTAGATTTAACTTTTAATTTGGTATTCATTAATATCTATTAATAGGTCATTGTCGTCAATCCTTTTTAAATATGTATTTTGGTTTTTAGTGATCTCTTTAAAAAGGGGTACGTTGTTGTTTATTAACATTGTTTTTTTAAAGATAGATTTTGGTTTTTAGTGATCTCTTTACAAATAGGTACGTTGTTGGTCATTAGTTTTTAACTTTTACTTTGGTATTTATTTATACCTATAAATAGGTCTTTCTTGTCTGTTTTTTTAACATGTATTTTGGTTTTCAGTGATCTCTTTAAAAAGAGGTACGTTGTTGGTCATTAATATTTAACTTTTTCCTTGGTGTTAATTTAAACCTATTAATAGGTCTTTCTTGTCTGTTTTTTTAAACATGTATTTTGGTTTTTAGTGATCTCTTTAAAAAGGGGTACGTTGTTGGTCATTATTATTTAACTTTTTCTTTTGTTTTTATTTATACCTATTAATAGGTCTTGTTAGTCTATGTTTTTTTAAACATGGATTTGGGTCTTTAGTGATCTCTTTAATAAGATGTACGTTGTTAGTCATTCATATTTAACTTTTAATTTGGTATTTATTTTTATCTCTTTATGAGGTCTTTCTAGTCTATATTTTTTTATAACATGTATTTTGGTTTTCAGTGAACCCTTAACCATAGACGTACATTTGTGGTCATTAGATTTAATTTTTAATTTGGTATTCATTAATATCTATTAAAAGGTCATTCTCGTCAATCCTTTTTAAATATGTATTTTGGTTGTAGTGATCTCTTTAAAAAGAGGTACGTTGTTGTTCATTAATATTGTTTTTTAAAGATAGATTTTGGTTTTTAGTGATCTCTTTACAAATAGGTACGTTGTTGGTCATTAGTTTTTAACTTTTACTTTGGTATTCATTTATACCTATTAATAGGTCTTTCTTGTCTATGTTTTTTTAACATGTATTTTGGTTTTCAGTGATCTCTTTAAAAAGAGGTACGTTGTTGGTCATTAATATTTAACTTTTTCTTTGGTTTTTATTTATACCTATTAATAGGTCTTGTTAGTCTATGTTTTTTTAAACATGGATTTGGGTCTTTAGTGATCTCTTTAATAAGATGTACGTTGTTAGTCATTCATATTTAACTTTTAATTTGGTATTTATTTTTATCTCTTTATGAGGTCTTTCTAGTCTATATTTTTTATAACATGTATTTTGGATTTCAGTGAACCCTTAACCATAGACGTACATTTGTGGTCAATAGATTTAACTTTTAATTTGGTATTCATTAATATCTATTAAAAGGTCATTCTCGTCAATCCTTTTTAAATATGTATTTTGGTTGTAGTGATCTCTTTAAAAAGAGGTACGTTGTTGTTCATTAATATTGTTTTTTAAAGATAGATTTTGGTTTTTAGTGATCTCTTTACAAATAGGTACGTTGTTGGTCATTAGTTTTTAACTTTTACTTTGGTATTCATTTATACCTATTAATAGGTCTTTCTTGTCTATGTTTTTTTAACATGTATTTTGGTTTTCAGTGATCTCTTTAAAAAGAGGTACGTTGTTGGTCATTAATATTTAACTTTTTCTTTGGTTTTTATTTATACCTATTAATAGGTCTTGTTAGTCTATGTTTTTTTAAAGATGGATTTGGGTCTTTAGTGATCTCTTTAATAAGATGTACGTTGTTAGTCATTCATATTTAACTTTTAATTTGGTATTTATTTTTATATATTTATGAGGTCTTTCTAGTCTATATTTTTTTATAACATGTATTTTGGTTTTCAGTGAACCCTTAACCATAGACGTACATTGGTGGTCATTAGATTTAACTTTTAATTTGGTATTCATTAATATCTATTAATAGGTCATTGTCGTCAATCCTTTTTAAATATGTATTTTGGTTTTTAGTGATCTCTTTAAAAAGGGGTACGTTGTTGTTTATTAATATTGTTTTTTTAAAGATAGATTTTGGTTTTTAGTGATCTCTTTACAAATAGGTACGTTGTTGGTCATTAGTTTTTAACTTTTACTTTGGTATTTATTTATACCTATTAATTGGTCTTTCTTGTCTGTTTTTTTAACATGTATTTTGGTTTTCAGTGATCTCTTTAAAAAGAGGTACGTTGTTGGTCATTAATATTTAACTTTTTCCTTGGTGTTTATTTAAACCTATTAATAGGTCTTTCTTGTCTGTTTTTTTAAACATGTATTTTGGTTTTTAGTGATCTCTTTAAAAAGGGGTACGTTGTTGGTCATTATTATTTAACTTTTTCTTTTGTTTTTATTTATACCTATTAATAGGTCTTGTTAGTCTATGTTTTTTTAAACATGGATTTGGGTCTTTAGTGATCTCTTTAATAAGATGTACGTTGTTAGTCATTCATATTTAACTTTTAATTTGGTATTTATTTTTATCTCTTTATGAGGTCTTTCTAGTCTATATTTTTTATAACATGTATTTTGGTTTTCAGTGAACCCTTAACCATAGACGTACATTTGTGGTCATTAGATTTAACTTTTAATTTGGTATTCATTAATATCTATTAAAAGGTCATTCTCGTCAATCCTTTTTAAATATGTATTTTGGTTTTAGTGATCTCTTTAAAAAGAGGTACGTTGTTGTTCATTAATATTGTTTTTTAAAGATAGATTTTGGTTTTTAGTGATCTCTTTACAAATAGGTACGTTGTTGGTCATTAGTTTTTAACTTTTACTTTGGTATTCATGTATACCTATTAATAGGTCTTTCTTGTCTATGTTTTTTTAACATGTATTTTGGTTTTCAGTGATCTCTTTAAAAAGAGGTACGTTGTTGGTCATTAATATTTAACTTTTTCCTTGGTGTTTATTTAAACCAATTAATAGGTCTGACCTTCTTGTCTCTGTTTTTTTAAACATGTATTTTGGTTTTTAGTGATCTCTTTAAAAAGGGGTACGTTGTTGGTCATTAATATTTAACTTTTTCTTTGGTTTTTATTTATACCTATTAATAGGTCTTGTTAGTCTATGTTTTTTTAAACATGGATTTGGGTCTTTAGTGATCTCTTTAATAAGATGTACGTTGTTAGTCATTCATATTTAACTTTTAATTTGGTATTTATTTTTATCTATTTATGAGGTCTTTCTAGTCTATAATTTTTATAACATGTATTTTGGTTTTCAGTGAACCCTTAACCATAGACGTACATTGGTGGTCATTAGATTTAACTTTTAATTTGGTATTCATTAATATCTATTAATAGGTCATTCTCGTCAATCCTTTTTAAATATGTATTTTGGTTTTTAGTGATCTCTTTAAAAAGAGGTACGTTGTTGTTCATTAATATTGTTTTTTTAAAGATAGATTTTGGTTTTTAGTGATCTCTTTACAAATAGGTACGTTGTTGGTCATTAGTTTTTAACTTTTACTTTGGTATTTATTTATACCTATTAATAGGTCTTTCTTGTCTATGTTTTTTCAACATGTATTTTGGTTTTCAGTGATCTCTTTAAAAAGAGGTACGTTGTTGGTCATTAATATTTAACTTTTTCCTTGGTGTTTATTTAAACCTATTAATAGGTCTTTCTTGTCTCTGTTTTTTTAAACATGAATTTTGGTTTTTAGTGATCTTTTTAAAAAGGGGTACGTTGTTGGTCATTAATATTTAACTTTTTCTTTGGTTTTCATTTATACCTATTAATAGGTCTTGTTAGTCTATGTTTTTTTAAACATGGATTTGGGTCTTTAGTGATCTCTTTAATAAGATGTACGTTGTTAGTCATTCATATTTAACTTTTAATTTGGTATTTATTTTTATCTATTTATGAGGTCTTTCTAGTCTATATTTTTTATAACATGTATTTTGGTTTTCAGTAAACCCTTAACCATAGACGTACATTGGTGGTCATTAGATTTAACTTTTAATTTGGTATTCATTAATATCTATTAATAGGTCATTCTCGTCAATCCTTTTTAAATATGTATTTTGGTTTTTAGTGATCTCTTTAAAAAGAGGTACGTTGTTGTTCATTAATATTGTTTTTTTAAAGATAGATTTTGGTTTTTAGTGATCTCTTTACAAATAGGTACGTTGTTGGTCATTAGTTTTTAACTTTTACTTTGGTATTTATTTATACCTATTAATAGGTCTTTCTTGTCTGTTTTTTTAACATGTATTTTGGTTTTCAGTGATCTCTTTAAAAAGAGGTACGTTGTTGGTCATTAATATTTAACTTTTTCCTTGGTGTTTATTTAAACCTATTAATAGGTCTTTCTTGTCTGTGTTTTTAAACATGTATTTTGGTTTTTAGTGATCTCTTTAAAAAGGGGTACGTTGTTGGTCATTAATATTTAACTTTTTCTTTGGTTTTTATTTATACCTATTAATAGGTCTTGTTAGTCTATGTTTTTTAAACATGGATTTGGGTCTTTAGTGATCTCTTTAATAAGATGTACGTTGTTAGTCATTCATATTTAACTTTTAATTTGGTATTTATTTTTATCTATTTATGAGGTCTTTCTAGTCTATATTTTTTATAATATGTATTTTGGTTTTCAGTGAACCCTTAACCATAGACGTACATTGGTGGTCATTAGATTTAACTTTTAATTTGGTATTCATTAATATCTATTAATAGGTCATTCTCGTCAATCCTTTTTAAATATGTATTTTGGTTTTTAGTGATCTCTTTAAAAAGGGGTACGTTGTTGTTTATTAATATTGTTTTTTTAAAGATAGATTTTGGTTTTTAGTGATCTCTTTACAAATAGGTACGTTGTTGGTCATTAGTTTTTAACTTTTACTTTGGTATTTATTTATACCTATTAATAGGTCTTTCTTGTCTGTTTTTTTAACATGTATTTTGGTTTTCAGTGATCTCTTTAAAAAGAGGTACGTTGTTGGTCATTAATATTTAACTTTTTCCTTGGTGTTTATTTAAACCTATTAATAGGTCTTTCTTGTCTGTTTTTTTAAACATGTATTTTGGTTTTTAGTGATCTCTTTAAAAAGGAGTACGTTGTTGGTCATTATTATTTAACTTTTTCTTTTGTTTTTATTTATACCTATTAATAGGTCTTGTTAGTCTATGTTTTTTTAAACATGGATTTGGGTCTTTAGTGATCTCTTTAATAAGATGTACGTTGTTAGTCATTCATATTTAACTTTTAATTTGGTATTTATTTTTATCTATTTATGAGGTCTTTCTAGTCTATATTTTTTATAATATGTATTTTGGTTTTCAGTGAACCCTTAACCATAGACGTACATTGGTGGTCATTAGATTTAACTTTTAATTTGGTATTCATTAATATCTATTAATAGGTCATTCTCGTCAATCCTTTTTAAATATGTATTTTGGTTTTTAGTGATCTCTTTAAAAAGGGGTACGTTGTTGTTTATTAATATTGTTTTTTAAAGATAGATTTTGGTTTTCAGTGATCTCTTTAAAAAGAGGTACGTTGTTGGTCATTAATATTTAACTTTTTCCTTGGTGTTTATTTAAACCTATTAATAGGTCTGACCTTCTTGTCTCTGTTTTTTTAAACATGAATTTTGGTTTTTAGTGATCTTTTTAAAAAGGGGTACGTTGTTGGTCATTAATATTTAACTTTTTCTTTGGTTTTTATTTATACCTATTAATAGGTCTTGTTAGTCTATGTTTTTTTAAACATGGATTTGGGTCTTTAGTGATCTCTTTAATAAGATGTACGTTGTTAGTCATTCATATTTAACTTTTAATTTGGTATTTATTTTTATCTATTTATGAGGTCTTTCTAGTCTATATTTTTTATAACATGTATTTTGGTTTTCAGTAAACCCTTAACCATAGACGTACATTGGTGGTCATTAGATTTAACTTTTAATTTGGTATTCATTAATATCTATTAATAGGTCATTCTCGTCAATCCTTTTTAAATATGTATTTTGGTTTTTAGTGATCTCTTTAAAAAGAGGTACGTTGTTGTTCATTAATATTGTTTTTTTAAAGATAGATTTTGGTTTTTAGTGATCTCTTTACAAATAGGTACGTTGTTGGTCATTAGTTTTTAACTTTTACTTTGGTATTTATTTATACCTATTAATAGGTCTTTCTTGTCTGTTTTTTTAACATGTATTTTGGTTTTCAGTGATCTCTTTAAAAAGAGGTACGTTGTTGGTCATTAATATTTAACTTTTTCCTTGGTGTTTATTTAAACCTATTAATAGGTCTTTCTTGTCTGTGTTTTTAAACATGTATTTTGGTTTTTAGTGATCTCTTTAAAAAGGGGTACGTTGTTGGTCATTAATATTTAACTTTTTCTTTGGTTTTTATTTATACCTATTAATAGGTCTTGTTAGTCTATGTTTTTTAAACATGGATTTGGGTCTTTAGTGATCTCTTTAATAAGATGTACGTTGTTAGTCATTCATATTTAACTTTTAATTTGGTATTTATTTTTATCTATTTATGAGGTCTTTCTAGTCTATATTTTTTATAATATGTATTTTGGTTTTCAGTGAACCCTTAACCATAGACGTACATTGGTGGTCATTAGATTTAACTTTTAATTTGGTATTCATTAATATCTATTAATAGGTCATTCTCGTCAATCCTTTTTAAATATGTATTTTGGTTTTTAGTGATCTCTTTAAAAAGGGGTACGTTGTTGTTTATTAATATTGTTTTTTTAAAGATAGATTTTGGTTTTTAGTGATCTCTTTACAAATAGGTACGTTGTTGGTCATTAGTTTTTAACTTTTACTTTGGTATTTATTTATACCTATTAATAGGTCTTTCTTGTCTGTTTTTTTAACATGTATTTTGGTTTTCAGTGATCTCTTTAAAAAGAGGTACGTTGTTGGTCATTAATATTTAACTTTTTCCTTGGTGTTTATTTAAACCTATTAATAGGTCTTTCTTGTCTGTTTTTTTAAACATGTATTTTGGTTTTTAGTGATCTCTTTAAAAAGGAGTACGTTGTTGGTCATTATTATTTAACTTTTTCTTTTGTTTTTATTTATACCTATTAATAGGTCTTGTTAGTCTATGTTTTTTTAAACATGGATTTGGGTCTTTAGTGATCTCTTTAATAAGATGTACGTTGTTAGTCATTCATATTTAACTTTTAATTTGGTATTTATTTTTATCTCTTTATGAGGTCTTTCTAGTCTATATTTTTTATAACATGTATTTTGGTTTTCAGTGAACCCTTAACCATAGACGTACATTTGTGGTCATTAGATTTAACTTTTAATTTGGTATTCATTAATATCTATTAAAAGGTCATTCTCGTCAATCCTTTTTAAATATGTATTTTGGTTTTAGTGATCTCTTTAAAAAGAGGTACGTTGTTGTTCATTAATATTGTTTTTTAAAGATAGATTTTGGTTTTTAGTGATCTCTTTACAAATAGGTACGTTGTTGGTCATTAGTTTTTAACTTTTACTTTGGTATTCATTTATACCTATTAATAGGTCTTTCTTGTCTATGTTTTTTTAACATGTATTTTGGTTTTCAGTGATCTCTTTAAAAAGAGGTACGTTGTTGGTCATTAATATTTAACTTTTTCCTTGGTGTTTATTTAAACCTATTAATAGGTCTGACCTTCTTGTCTCTGTTTTTTAAACATGTATTTTGATTTTTAGTGATCTCTTTAAAAAGGGGTACGTTGTTGGTCATTAATATTTAACTTTTTCTTTGGTTTTTATTTATACCTATTAATAGGTCATGTTAGTCTATGTTTTTTTAAACATGGATTTGGGTCTTTAGTGATCTCTTTAATAAGATGTACGTTGTTAGTCATTCATATTTAACTTTTAATTTGGTATTTATTTTTATCTATTTATGAGGTCTTTCTAGTCTATAATTTTTATAACATGTATTTTGGTTTTCAGTGAACCCTTAACCATAGACGTACATTGGTGGTCATTAGATTTAACTTTTAATTTGGTATTCATTAATATCTATTAATAGGTCATTCTCGTCAATCCTTTTTAAATATGTATTTTGGTTTTTAGTGATCTCTTTAAAAAGGGGTACGTTGTTGTTTATTAATATTGTTTTTTTAAAGATAGATTTTGGTTTTTAGTGATCTCTTTACAAATAGGTACGTTGTTGGTCATTAGTTTTTAACTTTTACTTTGGTATTTATTTATACCTATTAATAGGTCTTTCTTGTCTGTTTTTTTAACATGTATTTTGGTTTTCAGTGATCTCTTTAAAAAGAGGTACGTTGTTGGTCATTAATATTTAACTTTTTCCTTGGTGTTTATTTAAACCTATTAATAGGTCTTTCTTGTCTGTTTTTTTAAACATGTATTTTGGTTTTTAGTGATCTCTTTAAAAAGGAGTACGTTGTTGGTCATTATTATTTAACTTTTTCTTTTGTTTTTATTTATACCTATTAATAGGTCTTGTTAGTCTATGTTTTTTTAAACATGGATTTGGGTCTTTAGTGATCTCTTTAATAAGATGTACGTTGTTAGTCATTCATATTTAACTTTTAATTTGGTATTTATTTTTATCTCTTTATGAGGTCTTTCTAGTCTATATTTTTTATAACATGTATTTTGGTTTTCAGTGAACCCTTAACCATAGACGTACATTTGTGGTCATTAGATTTAACTTTTAATTTGGTATTCATTAATATCTATTAAAAGGTCATTCTCGTCAATCCTTTTTAAATATGTATTTTGGTTTTAGTGATCTCTTTAAAAAGAGGTACGTTGTTGTTCATTAATATTGTTTTTTAAAGATAGATTTTGGTTTTTAGTGATCTCTTTACAAATAGGTACGTTGTTGGTCATTAGTTTTTAACTTTTACTTTGGTATTCATTTATACCTATTAATAGGTCTTTCTTGTCTATGTTTTTTTAACATGTATTTTGGTTTTCAGTGATCTCTTTAAAAAGAGGTACGTTGTTGGTCATTAATATTTAACTTTTTCCTTGGTGTTTATTTAAACCTATTAATAGGTCTGACCTTCTTGTCTCTGTTTTTTAAACATGTATTTTGATTTTTAGTGATCTCTTTAAAAAGGGGTACGTTGTTGGTCATTAATATTTAACTTTTTCTTTGGTTTTTATTTATACCTATTAATAGGTCATGTTAGTCTATGTTTTTTTAAACATGGATTTGGGTCTTTAGTGATCTCTTTAATAAGATGTACGTTGTTAGTCATTCATATTTAACTTTTAATTTGGTATTTATTTTTATCTATTTATGAGGTCTTTCTAGTCTATAATTTTTATAACATGTATTTTGGTTTTCAGTGAACCCTTAACCATAGACGTACATTGGTGGTCATTAGATTTAACTTTTAATTTGGTATTCATTAATATCTATTAATAGGTCATTCTCGTCAATCCTTTTTAAATATGTATTTTGGTTTTTAGTGATCTCTTTAAAAAGAGGTACGTTGTTGTTCATTAATATTGTTTTTTTAAAGATAGATTTTGGTTTTTAGTGATCTCTTTACAAATAGGTACGTTGTTGGTCATTAGTTTTTAACTTTTACTTTGGTATTTATTTATACCTATTAATAGGTCTTTCTTGTGTATGTTTTTTCAACATGTATTTTGGTTTTCAGTGATCTCTTTAAAAAGAGGTACGTTGTTGGTCATTAATATTTAACTTTTTCCTTGGTGTTTATTTAAACCTATTAATAGGTCTTTCTTGTCTCTGTTTTTTTAAACATGAATTTTGGTTTTTAGTGATCTTTTTAAAAACGGGGTACGTTGTTGGTCATTAATATTTAACTTTTTCTTTGGTTTTTATTTATACCTATTAATAGGTCTTGTTAGTCTATGTTTTTTTAAACATGGATTTGGGTCTTTAGTGATCTCTTTAATAAGATGTACGTTGTTAGTCATTCATATTTAACTTTTAATTTGGTATTTATTTTTATCTATTTATGAGGTCTTTCTAGTCTATATTTTTTATAACATGTATTTTGGTTTTCAGTAAACCCTTAACCATAGACGTACATTGGTGGTCATTAGATTTAACTTTTAATTTGGTATTCATTAATATCTATTAATAGGTCATTCTCGTCAATCCTTTTTCAATATGTATTTTGGTTTTTAGTGATCTCTTTAAAAAGAGGTACGTTGTTGTTCATTAATATTGTTTTTTTAAAGATAGATTTTGGTTTTTAGTGATCTCTTTACAAATAGGTACGTTGTTGGTCATTAGTTTTTAACTTTTACTTTGGTATTTATTTATACCTATTAATAGGTCTTTCTTGTCTGTTTTTTTAACATGTATTTTGGTTTTCAGTGATCTCTTTAAAAAGAGGTACGTTGTTGGTCATTAATATTTAACTTTTTCCTTGGTGTTTATTTAAACCTATTAATAGGTCTTTCTTGTCTGTGTTTTTAAACATGTATTTTGGTTTTTAGTGATCTCTTTAAAAAGGGGTACGTTGTTGGTCATTAATATTTAACTTTTTCTTTGGTTTTTATTTATACCTATTAATAGGTCTTGTTAGTCTAGGTTTTTTAAACATGGATTTGGGTCTTTAGTGATCTCTTTAATAAGATGTACGTTGTTAGTCATTCATATTTAACTTTTAATTTGGTATTTATTTTTATCTATTTATGAGGTCTTTCTAGTCTATATTTTTTATAATATGTATTTTGGTTTTCAGTGAACCCTTAACCATAGACGTACATTGGTGGTCATTAGATTTAACTTTTAATTTGGTATTCATTAATATCTATTAATAGGTCATTCTCGTCAATCCTTTTTAAATATGTATTTTGGTTTTTAGTGATCTCTTTAAAAAGGGGTACGTTGTTGTTTATTAATATTGTTTTTTTAAAGATAGATTTTGGTTTTTAGTGATCTCTTTACAAATAGGTACGTTGTTGGTCATTAGTTTTTAACTTTTACTTTGGTATTTATTTATACCTATTAATAGGTCTTTCTTGTCTGTTTTTTTAACATGTATTTTGGTTTTCAGTGATCTCTTTAAAAAGAGGTACGTTGTTGGTCATTAATATTTAACTTTTTCCTTGGTGTTTATTTAAACCTATTAATAGGTCTTTCTTGTCTGTTTTTTTAAACATGTATTTTGGTTTTTAGTGATCTCTTTAAAAAGGAGTACGTTGTTGGTCATTATTATTTAACTTTTTCTTTTGTTTTTATTTATACCTATTAATAGGTCTTGTTAGTCTATGTTTTTTTAAACATGGATTTGGGTCTTTAGTGATCTCTTTAATAAGATGTACGTTGTTAGTCATTCATATTTAACTTTTAATTTGGTATTTATTTTTATCTCTTTATGAGGTCTTTCTAGTCTATATTTTTTATAACATGTATTTTGGTTTTCAGTGAACCCTTAACCATAGACGTACATTTGTGGTCATTAGATTTAACTTTTAATTTGGTATTCATTAATATCTATTAAAAGGTCATTCTCGTCAATCCTTTTTAAATATGTATTTTGGTTTTAGTGATCTCTTTAAAAAGAGGTACGTTGTTGTTCATTAATATTGTTTTTTAAAGATAGATTTTGGTTTTTAGTGATCTCTTTACAAATAGGTACGTTGTTGGTCATTAGTTTTTAACTTTTACTTTGGTATTCATTTATACCTATTAATAGGTCTTTCTTGTCTATGTTTTTTTAACATGTATTTTGGTTTTCAGTGATCTCTTTAAAAAGAGGTACGTTGTTGGTCATTAATATTTAACTTTTTCCTTGGTGTTTATTTAAACCTATTAATAGGTCTGACCTTCTTGTCTCTGTTTTTTAAACATGTATTTTGATTTTTAGTGATCTCTTTAAAAAGGGGTACGTTGTTGGTCATTAATATTTAACTTTTTCTTTGGTTTTTATTTATACCTATTAATAGGTCATGTTAGTCTATGTTTTTTTAAACATGGATTTGGGTCTTTAGTGATCTCTTTAATAAGATGTACGTTGTTAGTCATTCATATTTAACTTTTAATTTGGTATTTATTTTTATCTATTTATGAGGTCTTTCTAGTCTATAATTTTTATAACATGTATTTTGGTTTTCAGTGAACCCTTAACCATAGACGTACATTGGTGGTCATTAGATTTAACTTTTAATTTGGTATTCATTAATATCTATTAATAGGTCATTCTCGTCAATCCTTTTTAAATATGTATTTTGGTTTTTAGTGATCTCTTTAAAAAGAGGTACGTTGTTGTTCATTAATATTGTTTTTTTAAAGATAGATTTTGGTTTTTAGTGATCTCTTTACAAATAGGTACGTTGTTGGTCATTAGTTTTTAACTTTTACTTTGGTATTTATTTATACCTATTAATAGGTCTTTCTTGTGTATGTTTTTTCAACATGTATTTTGGTTTTCAGTGATCTCTTTAAAAAGAGGTACGTTGTTGGTCATTAATATTTAACTTTTTCCTTGGTGTTTATTTAAACCTATTAATAGGTCTTTCTTGTCTCTGTTTTTTTAAACATGAATTTTGGTTTTTAGTGATCTTTTTAAAAACGGGGTACGTTGTTGGTCATTAATATTTAACTTTTTCTTTGGTTTTTATTTATACCTATTAATAGGTCTTGTTAGTCTATGTTTTTTTAAACATGGATTTGGGTCTTTAGTGATCTCTTTAATAAGATGTACGTTGTTAGTCATTCATATTTAACTTTTAATTTGGTATTTATTTTTATCTATTTATGAGGTCTTTCTAGTCTATATTTTTTATAACATGTATTTTGGTTTTCAGTAAACCCTTAACCATAGACGTACATTGGTGGTCATTAGATTTAACTTTTAATTTGGTATTCATTAATATCTATTAATAGGTCATTCTCGTCAATCCTTTTTCAATATGTATTTTGGTTTTTAGTGATCTCTTTAAAAAGAGGTACGTTGTTGTTCATTAATATTGTTTTTTTAAAGATAGATTTTGGTTTTTAGTGATCTCTTTACAAATAGGTACGTTGTTGGTCATTAGTTTTTAACTTTTACTTTGGTATTTATTTATACCTATTAATAGGTCTTTCTTGTCTGTTTTTTTAACATGTATTTTGGTTTTCAGTGATCTCTTTAAAAAGAGGTACGTTGTTGGTCATTAATATTTAACTTTTTCCTTGGTGTTTATTTAAACCTATTAATAGGTCTTTCTTGTCTGTGTTTTTAAACATGTATTTTGGTTTTTAGTGATCTCTTTAAAAAGGGGTACGTTGTTGGTCATTAATATTTAACTTTTTCTTTGGTTTTTATTTATACCTATTAATAGGTCTTGTTAGTCTAGGTTTTTTAAACATGGATTTGGGTCTTTAGTGATCTCTTTAATAAGATGTACGTTGTTAGTCATTCATATTTAACTTTTAATTTGGTATTTATTTTTATCTATTTATGAGGTCTTTCTAGTCTATATTTTTTATAATATGTATTTTGGTTTTCAGTGAACCCTTAACCATAGACGTACATTGGTGGTCATTAGATTTAACTTTTAATTTGGTATTCATTAATATCTATTAATAGGTCATTCTCGTCAATCCTTTTTAGATATGTATTTTGGTTTTTAGTGATCTCTTTAAAAAGAGGTACGTTGTTGTTCATTAATATTGTTTTTTAAAGATAGATTTTGGTTTTTAGTGATCTCTTTACAAATAGGTACGTTGTTGGTCATTAGTTTTTAACTTTTACTTTGGTATTTATTTATACCTATTAATAGGTCTTTCTTGTCTATGTTTTTTCAACATGTATTTTGGTTTTCAGTGATCTCTTTAAAAAGAGGTACGTTGTTGGTCATTAATATTTAACTTTTTCCTTGGTGTTTATTTAAACCTATTAATAGGTCTTTCTTGTCTCTGTTTTTTTAAACATGTATTTTGGTTTTTAGTGATCTCTTTAAAAAGGGGTACGTTGTTGGTCATTAATATTTAACTTTTTCTTTGGTTTTTATTTATACCTATTAATAGGTCTTGTTAGTCTATGTTTTTTTAAAGATGGATTTGGGTCTTTAGTGATCTCTTTAATAAGATGTACGTTGTTAGTCATTCATATTTAACTTTTAATTTGGTATTTATTTTTATCTATTTATGAGGTTTTTCTAGTCTATATTTTTTATAACATGTATTTTGGTTTTCAGTGAACCCTTAACCATAGACGTACATTGGTGGTCATTAGATTTAACTTTTAATTTGGTATTCATTAATATCTATTAATAGGTCATTCTCGTCAATCCTTTTTAAATATGTATTTTGGTTTTTAGTGATCTCTTTTAAAACAGGTACGTTGTTGTTCATTAATATTGTTTTTTTAAAGATAGATTTTGGTTTTTAGTGATCTCTTTACAAATAGGTACGTTGTTGGTCATTAGTTTTTAACTTTTACTTTGGTATTTATTTATACCTATTAATAGGTCTTTCTTGTCTGTTTTTTCAACATGTATTTTGGTTTTCAGTGATCTCTTTAAAAAGAGGTACGTTGTTGGTCATTAATATTTAACTTTTTCCTTGGTGTTTATTTAAACCTATTAATAGGTCTTTCTTGTCTCTGTTTTTTTAAACATGAATTTTGGTTTTTAGTGATCTTTTTAAAAAGGGGTACGTTGTTGGTCATTAATATTTAACTTTTTCTTTGGTTTTTATTTATACCTATTAATAGGTCTTGTTAGTCTATGTTTTTTTAAACATGGATTTGGGTCTTTAGTGATCTCTTTAATAAGATGTACGTTGTTAGTCATTCATATTTAACTTTTAATTTGGTATTTATTTTTATCTATTTATGAGGTCTTTCTAGTCTATATTTTTTATAATATGTATTTTGGTTTTCAGTGATCTCTTTAAAAAGAGGTACGTTGTTGTTCATTAATATTGTTTTTTTAAAGATAGATTTTGGTTTTTAGTGATCTCTTTACAAATAGGTACGTTGTTGGTCATTAGTTTTTAACTTTTACTTTGGTATTTATTTATACCTATTAATAGGTCTTTCTTGTCTGTTTTTTTAACATGTATTTTGGTTTTCAGTGATCTCTTTAAAAAGAGGTACGTTGTTGGTCATTAATATTTAACTTTTTCCTTGGTGTTTATTTAAACCTATTAATAGGTCTTTCTTGTCTGTGTTTTTAAACATGTATTTTGGTTTTTAGTGATCTCTTTAAAAAGGGGTACGTTGTTGGTCATTAATATTTAACTTTTTCTTTGGTTTTTATTTATACCTATTAATAGGTCTTGTTAGTCTATGTTTTTTAAACATGGATTTGGGTCTTTAGTGATCTCTTTAATAAGATGTACGTTGTTAGTCATTCATATTTAACTTTTAATTTGGTATTTATTTTTATCTATTTATGAGGTCTTTCTAGTCTATATTTTTTATAATATGTATTTTGGTTTTCAGTGAACCCTTAACCATAGACGTACATTGGTGGTCATTAGATTTAACTTTTAATTTGGTATTCATTAATATCTATTAATAGGTCATTCTCGTCAATCCTTTTTAAATATGTATTTTGGTTTTTAGTGATCTCTTTAAAAAGGGGTACGTTGTTGTTTATTAATATTGTTTTTTTAAAGATAGATTTTGGTTTTTAGTGATCTCTTTACAAATAGGTACGTTGTTGGTCATTAGTTTTTAACTTTTACTTTGGTATTTATTTATACCTATTAATAGGTCTTTCTTGTCTGTTTTTTTAACATGTATTTTGGTTTTCAGTGATCTCTTTAAAAAGAGGTACGTTGTTGGTCATTAATATTTAACTTTTTCCTTGGTGTTTATTTAAACCTATTAATAGGTCTTTCTTGTCTGTTTTTTTAAACATGTATTTTGGTTTTTAGTGATCTCTTTAAAAAGGAGTACGTTGTTGGTCATTATTATTTAACTTTTTCTTTTGTTTTTATTTATACCTATTCATAGGTCTTGTTAGTCTATGTTTTTTTAAACATGGATTTGGGTCTTTAGTGATCTCTTTAATAAGATGTACGTTGTTAGTCATTCATATTTAACTTTTAATTTGGTATTTATTTTTATCTCTTTATGAGGTCTTTCTAGTCTATATTTTTTATAACATGTATTTTGGTTTTCAGTGAACCCTTAACCATAGACGTACATTTGTGGTCATTAGATTTAACTTTTAATTTGGTATTCATTAATATCTATTAAAAGGTCATTCTCGTCAATCCTTTTTAAATATGTATTTTGGTTGTAGTGATCTCTTTAAAAAGAGGTACGTTGTTGTTCATTAATATTGTTTTTTAAAGATAGATTTTGGTTTTTAGTGATCTCTTTACAAATAGGTACGTTGTTGGTCATTAGTTTTTAACTTTTACTTTGGTATTCATTTATACCTATTAATAGGTCTTTCTTGTCTATGTTTTTTTAACATGTATTTTGGTTTTCAGAGATCTCTTTAAAAAGAGGTACGTTGTTGGTCATTAATATTTAACTTTTTCTTTGGTTTTTATTTATACCTATTAATAGGTCTTGTTAGTCTATGTTTTTTTAAACATGGATTTGGGTCTTCAGTGATCTCTTTAATAAGATGTACGTTGTTAGTCATTCATATTTAACTTTTAATTTGGTATTTATTTTTATCTCTTTATGAGGTCTTTCTAGTCTATATTTTTTATAACATGTATTTTGGATTTCAGTGAACCCTTAACCATAGACGTACATTTGTGGTCAATAGATTTAACTTTTAATTTGGTATTCATTAATATCTATTAAAAGGTCATTCTCGTCAATCCTTTTTAAATATGTATTTTGGTTGTAGTGATCTCTTTAAAAAGAGGTACGTTGTCGTTCATTAATATTGTTTTTTAAAGATAGATTTTGGTTTTTAGTGATCTCTTTACAAATAGGTACGTTGTTGGTCATTAGTTTTTAACTTTTACTTTGGTATTCATTTATACCTATTAATAGGTCTTTCTTGTCTATGTTTTTTTAACATGTATTTTGGTTTTCAGTGATCTCTTTAAAAAGAGGTACGTTGTTGGTCATTAATATTTAACTTTTTCTTTGGTATTTATTTATACCTATTAATAGGTCTTTCTTGTCTATGTTTTTTCAACATGTATTTTGGTTTTCAGTGATCTCTTTAAAAAGAGGTACGTTGTTGGTCATTAATATTTAACTTTTTCTTTGGTTTTTATTTATACCTATTAATAGGTCTTGTTAGTCTATGTTTTTTTAAACATGGATTTGGGTCTTTAGTGATCTCTTTAATAAGATGTACGTTGTTAGTCATTCATATTTAACTTTTAATTTGGTATTTATTTTTATCTATTTATGAGGTCTTTCTAGTCTATAATTTTTATAACATGTATTTTGGTTTTCAGTGAACCCTTTACCATAGACGTACATTGGTGGTCATTAGATTTAACTTTTAATTTGGTATTCATTAATATCTATTAATAGGTCATTCTCGTCAATCCTTTTTAAATATGTATTTTGGTTTTTAGTGATCTCTTTAAAAAGAGGTACGTTGTTGTTCATTAATATTGTTTTCTCAAGATAGATTTTGGTTTTTAGTGATCTCTTTACAAATAGGTACGTTGTTGGTCATTAGTTTTTAACTTTTACTTTGGTATTTATTTATACCTATTAATAGGTCTTTCTTGTGTATGTTTTTTCAACATGTATTTTGGTTTTCAGTGATCTCTTTAAAAAGAGGTACGTTGTTGGTCATTAATATTTAACTTTTTCCTTGGTGTTTATTTAAACCTATTAATAGGTCTTTCTTGTCTCTGTTTTTTTAAACATGAATTTTGGTTTTTAGTGATCTTTTTAAAAAGGGGTACGTTGTTGGTCATTAATATTTAACTTTTTCCTTGGTGTTTATTTAAACCTATTAATAGGTCTTTCTTGTCTGTGTTTTTAAACATGTATTTTGGTTTTTAGTGATCTCTTTAAAAAGGGGTACGTTGTTGGTCATTAATATTTAACTTTTTCTTTGGTTTTTATTTATACCTATTAATAGGTCTTGTTAGTCTATGTTTTTTAAACATGGATTTGGGTCTTTAGTGATCTCTTTAATAAGATGTACGTTGTTAGTCATTCATATTTAACTTTTAATTTGGTATTTATTTTTATCTATTTATGAGGTCTTTCTAGTCTATATTTTTTATAATATGTATTTTGGTTTTCAGTGAACCGTTAACCATAGACGTACATTGGTGGTCATTAGATTTAACTTTTAATTTGGTATTCATTAATATCTATTAATAGGTCATTCTCGTCAATCCTTTTTAAATATGTATTTTGGTTTTTAGTGATCTCTTTAAAAAGGGGTACGTTGTTGTTTATTAATATTGTTTTTTTAAAGATAGATTTTGGTTTTTAGTGATCTCTTTACAAATAGGTACGTTGTTGGTCATTAGTTTTTAACTTTTATTTTGGTATTTATTTATACCTATTAATAGGTCTTTCTTGTCTGTTTTTTTAACATGTATTTTGGTTTTCAGTGATCTCTTTAAAAAGAGGTACGTTGTTGGTCATTAATATTTAACTTTTTCCTTGGTGTTTATTTAAACCTATTAATAGGTCTTTCTTGTCTGTTTTTTTAAACATGTATTTTGGTTTTTAGTGATCTCTTTAAAAAGGAGTACGTTCTTGGTCATTATTATTTAACTTTTTCTTTTGTTTTTATTTATACCTATTAATAGGTCTTGTTAGTCTATGTTTTTTTAAACATGGATTTGGGTCTTTAGTGATCTCTTTAATAAGATGTACGTTGTTAGTCATTCATATTTAACTTTTAATTTGGTATTTATTTTTATCTCTTTATGAGGTCTTTCTAGTCTATATTTTTTATAACATGTATTTTGGTTTTCAGTGAACCCTTAACCATAGACGTACATTTGTGGTCATTAGATTTAACTTTTAATTTGGTATTCATTAATATCTATTAAAAGGTCATTCTCGTCAATCCTTTTTAAATATGTATTTTGGTTGTAGTGATCTCTTTAAAAAGAGGTACGTTGTTGTTCATTAATATTGTTTTTTAAAGATAGATTTTGGTTTTTAGTGATCTCTTTACAAATAGGTACGTTGTTGGTCATTAGTTTTTAACTTTTACTTTGGTATTCATTTATACCTATTAATAGGTCTTTCTTGTCTATGTTTTTTTAACATGTATTTTGGTTTTCAGTGATCTCTTTAAAAAGAGGTACGTTGTTGGTCATTAATATTTAACTTTTTCCTTGGTGTTTATTTAAACCTATTAATAGGTCTGACCTTCTTGTCTCTGTTTTTTTAAACATGTATTTTGGTTTTTAGTGATCTCTTTAAAAAGGGGTACGTTGTTGGTCATTAATATTTAACTTTTTCTTTGGTTTTTATTTATACCTATTAATAGGTCTTGTTAGTCTATGTTTTTTCAAACATGGATTTGGGTCTTTAGTGATCTCTTTAATAAGATGTACGTTGTTAGTCATTCATATTTAACTTTTAATTTGGTATTTATTTTTATCTATTTATGAGGTCTTTCTAGTCTATAATTTTTATAACATGTATTTTGGTTTTCAGTGAACCCTTAACCATAGACGTACATTGGTGGTCATTAGATTTAACTTTTAATTTGGTATTCATTAATATCTATTAATAGGTCATTCTCGTCAATCCTTTTTCAATATGTATTTTGGTTTTTAGTGATCTCTTTAAAAAGAGGTACGTTGTTGTTCATTAATATTGTTTTTTTAAAGATAGATTTTGGTTTTTAGTGATCTCTTTACAAATAGGTACGTTGTTGGTCATTAGTTTTTAACTTTTACTTTGGTATTTATTTATACCTATTAATAGGTCTTTCTTGTCTATGTTTTTTCAACATGTATTTTGGTTTTCAGTGATCTCTTTAAAAAGAGGTACGTTGTTGGTCATTAATATTTAACTTTTTCCTTGGTGTTTATTTAAACCTATTAATGGGTCTTTCTTGTCTCTGTTTTTTTAAACATGTATTTTGGTTTTTAGTGATCTCTTTAAAAAGGGGTACGTTGTTGGTCATTATTATTTAACTTTTTCTTTGGTTTTTATTTATACCTATTAATAGGTCTTGTTAGTCTATGTTTTTTTAAACATGGATTTGGGTCTTTAGTGATCTCTTTAATAAGATGTACGTTGTTAGTCATTCATATTTAACTTTTAATTTGGTATTTATTTTTATCTATTTATGAGGTCTTTCTAGTCTATATTTTTTATAACATGTATTTTGGTTTTCAGTGAACCCTTAACCATAGACGTACATTGGTGGTCATTAGATTTAACTTTTAATTTGGTATTCATTAATATCTATTAATAGGTCATTCTCGTCAATCCTTTTTAAATATGTATTTTGGTTTTTAGTGATCTCTTTAAAAAGAGGTACGTTGTTGTTCATTAATATTGTTTTTTTAAAGATAGATTTTGATTTTTAGTGATCTCTTTACAAATAGGTACGTTGTTGGTCATTAGTTTTTAACTTTTACTTTGGTATTTATTTATACCAATTAATAGGTCTGTCTTGTCTATGTTTTTTAACATGTATTTTGGTTTTCAGTGATCTCTTTAAAAAGAGGTACGTTGTTGGTCATTAATATTTAACTTTTTCCTTGGTGTTTATTTAAACCTATTAATAGGTCTTTCTTGTCTCTCCTTTTTAAATATGTATTTTGGTTTTTAGTGATCTCTTTAAAAAGAGGTACGTTGTTGTTCATTAATATTGTTTTTTTAAAGATAGATTTCGGTTTTTAGTGATCTTTTTACAAATAGGTACGTTGTTGGTCATTAGTTTTTAACTTTTACTTTGGTATTTATTTATACCTATTAATAGGTCTTTCTTGTCTATGTTTTAATAACATGTATTTTGGTTTTCAGTGATCTCTTTAAAAAGAGGTACGTTGTTGGTCATTAATATTTAACTTTTTCCTTGGTGTTTATTTAAACCTATTAATAGGTCTTTCTTGTCTCTGTTTTTTTAAACATGTATTGTGTTTTTTAGTGATCTCTTTACAAATAGGTACGTTGTTGGTCATTAGTTTTTAACTTTTAATTTGGTATTCATTAATATCTATTAATAGGTCATTCTCGTCAATCCTTTTTAAATATGTATTTTGGTTTTTAGTGATCTCTTTACAAAGAGGTACGTTGTTGTTCATTAATATTGTTTTTTTAAATATAGATTTCGGTTTTTAGTGATCTCTTTACAAATAGGTACGTTGTTGGTCATTAGTTTTTAACTTTTACTTTGGTATTTATTTATACCTATTAATAGGTCTTTCTTGTCTATGTTTTTTTAACATGTATTTTGGTTTTCAGTGATCTCTTTAAAAAGAGGTACGTTGTTGGTCATTAATATTTAACTTTTTCCTTGGTGTTTATTTAAACCTATTAATAGGTCTTTCTTGTCTCTGTTTTTTTAAACATGTATCTTGGTTTTTAGTGATCTCTTTACAAATAGGTACGTTGTTGGTCATTAGTTTTTAACTTTTACTTTAGAATTTAATTTATACCTATTAATAGGTCTTTCTTTTCTATGTTTTTTTAACATGTATTTTGGTTTTCAGTGATCTCTTTAAAAAGAGGTACGTTGTTGTTCATTAATATTGTTTTTTTAAAGATAGATTTTGGTTTTTAGTGATCTCTTTACAAATAGGTACGTTGTTGGTTATTAGTTTTTAACTTTTACTTTGGTATTTATTTATACCTATTAATAGGTCTTTCTTGTCTATGTTTTTTTAACATGTATTTTGGTTTTCAGTGATCTCTTTAAAAAGAGGTACGTTGTTGGTCATTAATATTTAACTTTTTCCTTGGTGTTTATTTAAACCTATTAATAGGTCTTTCTTGTCTCTGTTTTTTTAAACATGTATTTTGGTTTTTAGTGATCTCTTTAAAAAGGGGTACGTTGTTGGTCATTAATATTTAACTTTTTCTTTGGTTTTTATTTATACCTATTAATAGGTCTTGTTAGTCTATGTTTTTTTAAACATGGATTTGGGTCTTTAGTGATCTCTTTAATAAGATGTACGTTGTTAGTCATTCATATTTAACTTTTAATTTGGTATTTATTTTTATCTATTTATGAGGTCTTTCTAGTCTATATTTTTTATAACATGTATTTTGGTTTTCAGTGAACCCTTAACCATAGACGTACATTGGTGGTCATTAGATTTAACTTTTAATTTGGTATTCATTAATATCTATTAATAGGTCAATCCTTTTTAAATATGTATTTTGGTTTTTAGTGATCTCTTTAAAAAGAGGTACGTTGTTGTTCATTAATATTGTTTTTTTAAAGATAGATTTTGGTTTTTAGTGATCTCTTTACAAATAGGTACGTTGTTGGTTATTAGTTTTTAACTTTTACTTTAGTAATTATTTATACCTATTAATAGGTCTTTCTTGTCTATGTTTTTTTAACATGTATTTTGGTTTTCAGTGATCTCTTTTAAAAGAGGTACGTTGTTGGTCATTAATATTTAACTTTTTCTTTGGTGTTTATTTAAACCTATTGATAGGTCTTTCTTGTCTCTGTTTTTTTAAACATGTATTTTGGTTTTTAGTGATCTCTTTAAAAAGAGGTACGTTGTTGGTCATTAATATTTAACTTTTTCTTTGGTATTTATTTATACCTATTAATAGGTCTTTCTTGTCTATGCTTTTTTACCATGTATTTTGGTTTTCATTGATCTCTTTAAAAAGAGGTACGTTGTTGGTCATTAATATTTAACTTTTTCCTTGGTGTTTATTTAAACCTATTAATAGGTCTTTCTTGTCTCTGTTTTTTTAAACATGTATTTTGGTTTTTAGTGATCTCTTTAAAAAGGGGTACGTTGTTGGTCATTAATATGTAACTTTTTCTTTGGTTTTTATTTATACCTATTAATAGGTCTTGTTAGTCTATGTTTTTCTTAAACATGGATTTGGGTCTTTATTGATCTCTTTAATAAGATGTACGTTGTTAGTCATTCATATTTAGCTTTTAATTTGGTATTTATTTTTATCTATTTATGAGGTTTTTCTAGTCTATATTTTTTATAACATGTATTTTGGTTTTCAGTGAACCCTTAACCATAGACGTACATTGGTGGTCATTAGATTAAACTTTTAATTTGGTATTCATTAATATCTATTAATAGGTCATTCTCGTCAATCCTTTTTAAATATGTATTTTGGTTTTTAGTGATCTCTTTAAAAAGAGGTACGTTGTTGTTCATTAATATTGTTTTTTTAAAGATAGATTTTGGTTTTTAGTGATCTCTTTACAAATAGGTACGTTGTTGGTCATTAGTTTTTAACTTTTACTTTGGTATTTATTTATACCTATTAATAGGTCTTTCTTGTCTATGTTTTTTCAACATGTATTTTGGTTTTCAGTGATCTCTTTAAAAAGAGGTACGTTGTTGGTTATTAATATTTAACTTTTTCCTTGGTGTTTATTTAAACCTATTAATAGGTCTTTCTTGTCTCTGTTTTTTTAAACATGTATGTTGGTTTTTAGTGATCTTTTTAAAAAGGGGTACGTTGTTGGTCATTAATATTTAACTTTTTCTTTGGTTTTTATTTATACCTATTAATAGGTCTTGTTAGTCTATGTTTTTTTAAACATGGATTTGGGTCTTTAGTGATCTCTTTAATAAGATGTACGTTGTTAGTCATTCATATTTAACTTTTAATTTGGTATTTATTTTTATCTATTTATGAGGTCTTTCTAGTCTATATTTTTTATAATATGTATTTTGGTTTTCAGTGAACCCTTAACCATAGACGTACATTGGTGGTCATTAGATTTAACTTTTAATTTGGTATTCATTAATATCTATTAATAGGTCATTCTCGTCAATCCTTTTTAAATATGTATTTTGGTTTTTAGTGATCTCTTTAAAAAGGGGTACGTTGTTGTTTATTAATATTGTTTTTTTAAAGATAGATTTTGGTTTTTAGTGATTACTTTACAAATAGGTACGTTGTTGGTCATTAGTTTTTAACTTTTACTTTGGTATTTATTTATACCTATTAATAGGTCTTTCTTGTCTGTTTTTTTAACATGTATTTTGGTTTTCAGTGATCTCTTTAAAAAGAGGTACGTTGTTGGTCATTAATATTTAACTTTTTCCTTGGTGTTTATTTAAACCTATTAATAGGTCTTTCTTGTCTGTTTTTTAAACATGTATTTTGGTTTTTAGTGATCTCTTTAAAAATGGGTACGTTGTTGGTCATTATTATTTAACTTTTTCTTTTGTTTTTATTTATACCTATTAATAGGTCTTGTTAGTCTATGTTTTTTTAAACATGGATTTGGGTCTTTAGTGATCTCTTTAATAAGATGTACGTTGTTAGTCATTCATATTTAACTTTTAATTTGGTATTTATTTTTATCTCTTTATGAGGTCTTTCTAGTCTATATTTTTTATAACATGTATTTTGGTTTTCAGTGAACCCTTAACCATAGACGTACATTTGTGGTCATTAGATTTAACTTTTAATTTGGTATTCATTAATATCTATTAAAAGGTCATTCTCGTCAATCCTTTTTAAATATGTATTTTGGTTTTAGTGATCTCTTTAAAAAGAGGTACGTTGTTGTTCATTAATATGGTTTTTTAAAGATAGATTTTGGTTTTTAGTGATCTCTTAACAAATAGGTACGTTGTTGGTCATTAGTTTTTAACTTTTACTTTGGTATTCATTTATACCTATTAATAGGTCTTTCTTGTCTATGTTTTTTTAACATGTATTTTGGTTTTCAGTGATCTCTTTAAAAAGAGGTACGTTGTTGGTCATTAATATTTAACTTTTTCCTTGGTGTTTATTTAAACCTATTAATAGGTCTGACCTTCTTGTCTCTGTTTTTTAAACATGTATTTTGGTTTTTAGTGATCTCTTTAAAAAGGGGTACGTTGTTGGTCATTAATATTTAACTTTTTCTTTGGTTTTTATTTATACCTATTAATAGGTCTTGTTAGTCTATGTTTTTTTAAACATGGATTTGGGTCTTTAGTGATCTCTTTAATAAGATGTACGTTGTTAGTCATTCATATTTAACTTTTAATTTGGTATTTATTTTTATCTATTTATGAGGTCTTTCTAGTCTATAATTTTTATAACATGTATTTTGGTTTTCAGTGAACCCTTAACCATAGACGTACATTGGTGGTCATTAGATTTAACTTTTAATTTGGTATTCATTAATATCTATTAATAGGTCATTCTCGTCAATCCTTTTTAAATATGTATTTTGGTTTTTAGTGATCTCTTTAAAAAGAGGTACGTTGTTGTTCATTAATATTGTTTTTTTAAAGATAGATTTTGGTTTTTAGTGATCTCTTTACAAATAGGTACGTTGTTGGTCATTAGTTTTTAACTTTTACTTTGGTATTTATTTATACCTATTAATAGTACTTTCTTGTCTATGTTTTTTCAACATGTATTTTGGTTTTCAGTGATCTCTTTAAAAAGAGGTACGTTGTTGGTCATTAATATTTAACTTTTTCCTTGGTGTTTATTTAAACCTATTAATAGGTCTTTCTTGTCTCTGTTTTTTTAAACATGTATTTTGGTTTTTAGTGATCTCTTTAAAAAGGGGTACGTTGTTGGTCATTATTATTTAACTTTTTCTTTGGTTTTTATTTATACCTATTAATAGGTCTTGTTAGTCTGTTTTTTTAAACATGGATTTGGGTCTTTAGTGATCTCTTTAATAAGATGTACGTTGTTAGTCATTCATATTTAACTTTTAATTTGGTATTTATTTTTATCTATTTATGAGGTCTTTCTAGTCTATAATTTTTATAACATGTATTTTGGTGTTCAGTGAACCCTTAACCATAGACGTACATTGGTGGTCATTAGATTTAACTTTTAATTTGGTATTCATTAATATCTATTAATAGGTCATTCTCGTCAATCCTTTTTAAATATGTATTTTGGTTTTTAGTGATCTCTTTAAAAAGAGGTACGTTGTTGTTCATTAATATTGTTTTCTCAAGATAGATTTTGGTTTTTAGTGATCTCTTTACAAATAGGTACGTTGTTGGTCATTAGTTTTTAACTTTTACTTTGGTATTTATTTATACCTATTAATAGGTCTTTCTTGTGTATGTTTTTTCAACATGTATTTTGGTTTTCAGTGATCTCTTTAAAAAGAGGTATGTTGTTGGTCATTAATATTTAACTTTTTCCTTGGTGTTTATTTAAACCTATTAATAGGTCTTTCTTGTCTCTGTTTTTTTAAACATGTATTTTGGTTTTTAGTGATCTTTTTAAAAAGGGGTACGTTGTTGGTCATTAATATTAAACTTTTTCTTTGGTGTTTAGTTATACCTATTAATAGGTCTTGTTAGTCTATGTTTTTTTAAACATGGATTTGGGTCTTTAGTGATCTCTTTAATAAGATGTACGTTGTTAGTCATTCATATTTAACTTTTAATTTGGTATTTATTTTTATCTATTTATGAGGTCTTTCTAGTCTATATTTTTTATAACATGTATTTTGGTTTTCAGTGAACCCTTAACCATAGACGTACATTGGTGGTCATTAAATTTAACTTTTAATTTGGTATTCATTAATTTCTATTAATAGGTCATTCTCGTCAATCCTTTTTAATTATGTATTTTGGTTTTTAGTGATCTCTTTAAAAAGAGGTACGTTGTTGTTCATTAATATTGTTTTTTTAACGATAGATTTTGGTTTTTAGTGATCTCTTTATAAATAGGTACGTTGTTGGTCATTAGTTTTTAACTTTTACTTTGGTATTTATTTATACCTATTAATAGGTCTTTCTTGTCTGTTTTTTTAACACGTATTTTGGTTTTCAGTGATCTCTTTAAAAAGAGGTACATTGTTGGTCATTAATATTTAACTTTTTCCTTGGTGTTTATTAAAACCTATTAATAGGTCTTTCTTGTCTGTGTTTTTAAACATGTATTTTGGTTTTTAGTGATCTCTTTAAAAAGGGGTACGTTGTTGGTCATTAATATTTAACTTTTTCTTTGGTTTTTATTTATACCTATTAATACGTCTTGTTAGTCTATGTTTTTTAAACATGGATTTGGGTCTTTAGTGATCTCTTTAATAAGATGTACGTTGTTAGTCATTCATATTTAACTTTTAATTTGGTATTTATTTTTATCTATTTATGAGGTCTTTCTAGTCTATATTTTTTATAACATGTATTTTGGTTTTCAGTGAACCCGTAACCATAGACGTACATTTGTGGTCATTAGATTTAACTTTTAATTTGGTATTCAATAATATCTATTAAAAGGTCATTCTCGTCAATCCTTTTTAAATATGTATTTTGGTTTTAGTGATCTCTTTAAAAAGAGGTACGTTGTTGTTCATTAATAATGTTTTTTAAAGATAGATTTTGGTTTTCAGTGATCTCTTTACAAATAGGTACGTTGTTGGTCATTAGTTTTTAACTTTTACTTTGGTACTTATTTATACCTATTAATAGGTCTTTCTTGTCTATGTTTTTTCAACATGTATTTTGGTTTTCAGTGATCTCTTTAAAAAGAGGTACGTTGTTGGTCATTAATATTTAACTTTTTCCTTGGTGTTTATTTAAACCTATTAATAGGTCTTTCTTGTCTCTGTTTTTTTTAAACATGTATTTTGGTTTTTAGTGATCTCTTTAAAAAGGGGTACGTTGTTGGTCATTAATATTTAACTTTTTCTTTGGTTTTTATTTATACCTATTAATAGGTCTTGTTAGTCTATGTTTTTTTAAACATGGATTTGGGTCTTTAGTGATCTCTTTAATAAGATGTACGTTGTTAGTCATTCATATTTAACTTTTAATTTGGTATTTATTTTTATCTATTTATGAGGTCTTTCTAGTCTATATTTTTTATAACATGTATTTTGGTTTTCAGTGAACCCTTAACCATAGACGTACATTCGTGGTCATTAGATTTAACTTTTAATTTGGTATTCATTAATATCTATTAATAGGTCATTCTCGTCAATCCTTTTTAAATATGTATTTTGGTTTTTAGTTATCTCTTTAAAAAGAGGTACGTTGTTGTTCATTAATATTGTTTTTTTAAAGATAGATTTTGGTTTTTAGTGATCTCTTCACAAATAGGTACGTTGTTGGTCATTAGTTTTTAACTTTTACTTTGGTATTTATTCATACCTATTAATAGGTCTTTCTTGTCTATGTTTTTTTAACATGTATTTTGGTTTTCAGTGATCTCTTTAAAAAGAGGTACGTTGTTGGTCATTAATTTTTAACTTTTTCCTTGGTGTTTATTTAAACCTATTAATAGGTCTTTCTTGTCTCTGTATTTTTAAACATGTATTTTGGTTTTTAGTGATCTCTTTAAAAAGGGGTACGTTGTTGGTCATTAATATTTAACTTTGTCTTTGGTTTTTATTTATACCTATTAATAGGTCTTGTTAGTCTATGTTTTTTTAAACATGGATTTGGGTCTTTAGTGATCTCTTTAATAAGATGTACGTTGTTAGTCATTCATATTTAACTTTTAATTTGGTATTTATTTTTATCTATTTATGAGGTCTTTCTAGTCTATATTTTTTATAACATGTATTTTGGTTTTCAGTGAACCCTTAACCATAGACGTACATTGGTGGTCATTAGATTTAACTTTTAATTTGGTATTCATTAATATCTATTAATAGGTCATTCTCGTCAATCCTTTTTAAATATGTATTTTGGTTTTTAGTGATCTCTTTAAAAAGAGGTACGTTGTTGTTCATTAATATTGTTTTTTTAAAGATAGATTTTGATTTTTAGTGATCTCTTTACAAATAGGTACGTTGTTGGTCATTAGTTTTTAACTTTTACTTTGGTATTTATTTATACCAATTAATAGGTCTGTCTTGTCTATGTTTTTTAACATGTATTTTGGTTTTCAGTGATCTCTTTAAAAAGAGGTACGTTGTTGGTCATTAATATTTAACTTTTTCCTTGGTGTTTATTTAAACCTATTAATAGGTCTTTCTTGTCTCTCCTTTTTAAATATGTATTTTGGTTTTTAGTGATCTCTTTAAAAAGAGGTACGTTGTTGTTCATTAATATTGTTTTTTTAAAGATAGATTTCGGTTTTTAGTGATCTTTTTACAAATAGGTACGTTGTTGGTCATTAGTTTTTAACCTTTACTTTGGTATTTATTTATACCTATTAATAGGTCTTTCTTGTCTATGTTTTAATAACATGTATTTTGGTTTTCAGTGATCTCTTTAAAAAGAGGTACGTTGTTGGTCATTAATATTTAACTTTTTCCTTGGTGTTTATTTAAACCTATTAATAGGTCTTTCTTGTCTCTGTTTTTTTAAACATGTATTTTGTTTTTTAGTGATCTCTTTACAAATAGGTACGTTGTTGGTCATTAGTTTTTAACTTTTAATTTGGTATTCATTAATATCTATTAATAGGTCATTCTCGTCAATCCTTTTTAAATATGTATTTTGGTTTTTAGTGATCTCTTTACAAAGAGGTACGTTGTTGTTCATTAATATTGTTTTTTTAAATATAGATTTCGGTTTTTAGTGATCTCTTTACAAATAGGTACGTTGTTGGTCATTAGTTTTTAACTTTTACTTTGGTATTTATTTATACCTATTAATAGGTCTTTCTTGTCTATGTTTTTTTAACATGTATTTTGGTTTTCAGTGATCTCTTTAAAAAGAGGTACGTTGTTGGTCATTAATATTTAACTTTTTCCTTGGTGTTTATTTAAACCTATTAATAGGTCTTTCTTGTCTCTGTTTTTTTAAACATGTATCTTGGTTTTTAGTGATCTCTTTACAAATAGGTACGTTGTTGGTCATTAGTTTTTAACTTTTACTTTAGAATTTAATTTATACCTATTAATAGGTCTTTCTTTTCTATGTTTTTTTAACATGTATTTTGGTTTTCAGTGATCTCTTTAAAAAGAGGTACGTTGTTGTTCATTAATATTGTTTTTTTAAAGATAGATTTTGGTTTTTAGTGATCTCTTTACAAATAGGTACGTTGTTGGTTATTAGTTTTTAACTTTTACTTTGGTATTTATTTATACCTATTAATAGGTCTTTCTTGTCTATGTTTTTTTAACATGTATTTTGGTTTTCAGTGATCTCTTTAAAAAGAGGTACGTTGTTGGTCATTAATATTTAACTTTTTCCTTGGTGTTTATTTAAACCTATTAATAGGTCTTTCTTGTCTCTGTTTTTTTAAACATGTATTTTGGTTTTTAGTGATCTCTTTAAAAAGGGTTACGTTGTTGGTCATTAATATTTAACTTTTTCTTTGGTTTTTATTTATACCTATTAATAGGTCTTGTTAGTCTATGTTTTTTTAAACATGGATTTGGGTCTTTAGTGATCTCTTTAATAAGATGTACGTTGTTAGTCATTCATATTTAACTTTTAATTTGGTATTTATTTTTATCTATTTATGAGGTCTTTCTAGTCTATATTTTTTATAACATGTATTTTGGTTTTCAGTGAACCCTTAACCATAGACGTACATTGGTGGTCATTAGATTTAACTTTTAATTTGGTATTCATTAATATCTATTAATAGGTCATTCTCGTCAATCCTTTTTAAATATGTATTTTGGTTTTTAGTGATCTCTTTAAAAAGAGGTACGTTGTTGTTCATTAATATTGTTTTTTTAAAGATAGATTTTGGTTTTTAGTGATCTCTTTACAAATAGGTACGTTGTTGGTTATTAGTTTTTAACTTTTACTTTAGTAATTATTTATACCTATTAATAGGTCTTTCTTGTCTATGTTTTTTTAACATGTATTTTGGTTTTCAGTGATCTCTTTTAAAAGAGGTACGTTGTTGGTCATTAATATTTAACTTTTTCTTTGGTGTTTATTTAAACCTATTGATAGGTCTTTCTTGTCTCTGTTTTTTTAAACATGTATTTTGGTTTTTAGTGATCTCTTTAAAAAGAGGTACGTTGTTGGTCATTAATATTTAACTTTTTCTTTGGTATTTATTTATACCTATTAATAGGTCTTTCTTGTCTATGCTTTTTTACCATGTATTTTGGTTTTCATTGATCTCTTTAAAAAGAGGTACGTTGTTGGTCATTAATATTTAACTTTTTCCTTGGTGTTTATTTAAACCTATTAATAGGTCTTTCTTGTCTCTGTTTTTTTAAACATGTATTTTGGTTTTTAGTGATCTCTTTAAAAAGGGGTACGTTGTTGGTCATTAATATGTAACTTTTTCTTTGGTTTTTATTTATACCTATTAATAGGTCTTGTTAGTCTATGTTTTTCTTAAACATGGATTTGGGTCTTTATTGATCTCTTTAATAAGATGTACGTTGTTAGTCATTCATATTTAGCTTTTAATTTGGTATTTATTTTTATCTATTTATGAGGTCTTTCTAGTCTATATTTTTTATAACATGTATTTTGGTTTTCAGTGAACCCTTAACCATAGACGTACATTGGTGGTCATTAGATTAAACTTTTAATTTGGTATTCATTAATATCTATTAATAGGTCATTCTCGTCAATCCTTTTTAAATATGTATTTTGGTTTTTAGTGATCTCTTTAAAAAGAGGTACGTTGTTGTTCATTAATATTGTTTTTTTAAAGATAGATTTTGGTTTTTAGTGATCTCTTTACAAATAGGTACGTTGTTGGTCATTAGTTTTTAACTTTTACTTTGGTATTTATTTATACCTATTAATAGGTCTTTCTTGTCTATGTTTTTTCAACATGTATTTTGGTTTTCAGTGATCTCTTTAAAAAGAGGTACGTTGTTGGTTATTAATATTTAACTTTTTCCTTGGTGTTTATTTAAACCTATTAATAGGTCTTTCTTGTCTCTGTTTTTTTAAACATGTATGTTGGTTTTTAGTGATCTTTTTAAAAAGGGGTACGTTGTTGGTCATTAATATTTAACTTTTTCTTTGGTTTTTATTTATACCTATTAATAGGTCTTGTTAGTCTATGTTTTTTTAAACATGGATTTGGGTCTTTAGTGATCTCTTTAATAAGATGTACGTTGTTAGTCATTCATATTTAACTTTTAATTTGGTATTTATTTTTATCTATTTATGAGGTCTTTCTAGTCTATATTTTTTATAATATGTATTTTGGTTTTCAGTGAACCCTTAACCATAGACGTACATTTGTGGTCATTAGATTTAACTTTTAATTTGGTATTCATTAATATCTATTAATAGGTCATTCTCGTCAATCCTTTTTAAATATGTATTTTGGTTTTTAGTGATCTCTTTAAAAAGGGGTACGTTGTTGTTTATTAATATTGTTTTTTTAAAGATAGATTTTGGTTTTTAGTGATTACTTTACAAATAGGTACGTTGTTGGTCATTAGTTTTTAACTTTTACTTTGGTATTTATTTATACCTATTAATAGGTCTTTCTTGTCTGTTTTTTTAACATGTATTTTGGTTTTCAGTGATCTCTTTAAAAAGAGGTACGTTGTTGGTCATTAATATTTAACTTTTTCCTTGGTGTTTATTTAAACCTATTAATAGGTCTTTCTTGTCTGTTTTTTAAACATGTATTTTGGTTTTTAGTGATCTCTTTAAAAAGGGGTACGTTGTTGGTCATTATTATTTAACTTTTTCTTTTGTTTTTATTTATACCTATTAATAGGTCTTGTTAGTCTATGTTTTTTTAAACATGGATTTGGGTCTTTAGTGATCTCTTTAATAAGATGTACGTTGTTAGTCATTCATATTTAACTTTTAATTTGGTATTTATTTTTATCTCTTTATGAGGTCTTTCTAGTCTATATTTTTTATAACATGTATTTTGGTTTTCAGTGAACCCTTAACCATAGACGTACATTTGTGGTCATTAGATTTAACTTTTAATTTGGTATTCATTAATATCTATTAAAAGGTCATTCTCGTCAATCCTTTTTAAATATGTATTTTGGTTTTAGTGATCTCTTTAAAAAGAGGTACGTTGTTGTTCATTAATATTGTTTTTTAAAGATAGATTTTGGTTTTTAGTGATCTCTTAACAAATAGGTACGTTGTTGGTCATTAGTTTTTAACTTTTACTTTGGTATTCATTTATACCTATTAATAGGTCTTTCTTGTCTATGTTTTTTTAACATGTATTTTGGTTTTCAGTGATCTCTTTAAAAAGAGGTACGTTGTTGGTCATTAATATTTAACTTTTTCCTTGGTGTTTATTTAAACCTATTAATAGGTCTGACCTTCTTGTCTCTGTTTTTTAAACATGTATTTTGGTTTTTAGTGATCTCTTTAAAAAGGGGTACGTTGTTGGTCATTAATATTTAACTTTTTCTTTGGTTTTTATTTATACCTATTAATAGGTCTTGTTAGTCTATGTTTTTTTAAACATGGATTTGGGTCTTTAGTGATCTCTTTAATAAGATGTACGTTGTTAGTCATTCATATTTAACTTTTAATTTGGTATTTATTTTTATCTATTTATGAGGTCTTTCTAGTCTATAATTTTTATAACATGTATTTTGGTTTTCAGTGAACCCTTAACCATAGACGTACATTGGTGGTCATTAGATTTAACTTTTAATTTGGTATTCATTAATATCTATTAATAGGTCATTCTCGTCAATCCTTTTTAAATATGTATTTTGGTTTTTAGTGATCTCTTTAAAAAGAGGTACGTTGTTGTTCATTAATATTGTTTTTTTAAAGATAGATTTTGGTTTTTAGTGATCTCTTTACAAATAGGTACGTTGTTGGTCATTAGTTTTTAACTTTTACTTTGGTATTTATTTATACCTATTAATAGGTCTTTCTTGTCTATGTTTTTTCAACATGTATTTTGGTTTTCAGTGATCTCTTTAAAAAGAGGTACGTTGTTGGTCATTAATATTTAACTTTTTCCTTGGTGTTTATTTAAACCTATTAATAGGTCTTTCTTGTCTCTGTTTTTTTAAACATGTATTTTGGTTTTTAGTGATCTCTTTAAAAAGGGGTACGTTGTTGGTCATTATTATTTAACTTTTTCTTTGGTTTTTATTTATACCTATTAATAGGTCTTGTTAGTCTATGTTTTTTTAAACATGGATTTGGGTCTTTAGTGATCTCTTTAATAAGATGTACGTTGTTAGTCATTCATATTTAACTTTTAATTTGGTATTTATTTTTATCTATTTATGAGGTCTTTCTAGTCTATAATTTTTATAACATGTATTTTGGTTTTCAGTGAACCCTTAACCATAGACGTACATTGGTGGTCATTAGATTTAACTTTTAATTTGGTATTCATTAATATCTATTAATAGGTCATTCTCGTCAATCCTTTTTAAATATGTATTTTGGTTTTTAGTGATCTCTTTAAAAAGAGGTACGTTGTTGTTCATTAATATTGTTTTCTCAAGATAGATTTTGGTTTTTAGTGATCTCTTTACAAATAGGTACGTTGTTGGTCATTAGTTTTTAACTTTTACTTTGGTATTTATTTATACCTATTAATAGGTCTTTCTTGTGTATGTTTTTTCAACATGTATTTTGGTTTTCAGTGATCTCTTTAAAAAGAGGTACGTTGTTGGTCATTAATATTTAACTTTTTCCTTGGTGTTTATTTAAACCTATTAATAGGTCTTTCTTGTCTCTGTTTTTTCAAACATGAATTTTGGTTTTTAGTGATCTTTTTAAAAAGGGGTACGTTGTTGGTCATTAATATTTAACTTTTTCTTTGGTGTTTAGTTATACCTATTAATAGGTCTTGTTAGTCTATGTTTTTTTAAACATGGATTTGGGTCTTTAGTGATCTCTTTAATAAGATGTACGTTGTTAGTCATTCATATTTAACTTTTAATTTGGTATTTATTTTTATCTATTTATGAGGTCTTTCTAGTCTATATTTTTTATAACATGTATTTTGGTTTTCAGTGAACCCTTAACCATAGACGTACATTGGTGGTCATTAGATTTAACTTTTAATTTGGTATTCATTAATTTCTATTAATAGGTCATTCTCGTCAATCCTTTTTAATTATGTATTTTGGTTTTTAGTGATCTCTTTAAAAAGAGGTACGTTGTTGTTCATTAATATTGTTTTTTTAAAGATATATTTTGGTTTTTAGTGATCTCTTTATAAATAGGTACGTTGTTGGTCATTAGTTTTTAACTTTTACTTTGGTATTTATTTATACCTATTAATAGGTCTTTCTTGTCTGTTTTTTTAACATGTATTTTGGTTTTCTGTGATCTCTTTAAAAAGAGGTACGTTGTTGGTCATTAATATTTAACTTTTTCCTTGGTGTTTATTAAAACCTATTAATAGGTCTTTCTTGTCTGTGTTTTTAAACATGTATTTTGGTTTTTAGTGATCTCTTTAAAAAGGGGTACGTTGTTGGTCATTAATATTTAACTTTTTCTTTGGTTTTTATTTATACCTATTAATACGTCTTGTTAGTCTATGTTTTTTAAACATGGATTTGGGTCTTTAGTGATCTCTTTAATAAGATGTACGTTGTTAGTCATTCATATTTAACTTTTAATTTGGTATTTATTTTTATCTATTTATGAGGTCTTTCTAGTCTATATTTTTTATAACATGTATTTTGGATTTCAGTGAACCCTTAACCATAGACGTACATTTGTGGTCATTAGATTTAACTTTTAATTTGGTATTCATTAATATCTATTAAAAGGTCATTCTCGTCAATCCTTTTTAAATATGTATTTTGGTTTTAGTGATCTCTTTAAAAAGAGGTACGTTGTTGTTCATTAATATTGTTTTTTAAAGATAGATTTTGGTTTTTAGTGATCTCTTTACAAATAGGTACGTTGTTGGTCATTAGTTTTTAACTTTTACTTTGGTATTCATTTATACCTATTAATAGGTCTTTCTTGTCTATGTTTTTTTAACATGTATTTTGGTTTTCAGTGATCTCTTTAAAAAGAGGTACGTTGTTGGTCATTAATATTTAACTTTTTCCTTGGTGTTTATTTAAACCTATTAATAGGTCTGACCTTCTTGTCTGTTTTTTTAAACATGTATTTTGGTTTTTAGTGATCTCTTTAAAAAGGGGTACGTTGTTGGTCATTAATATTTAACTTTTTCTTTGGTTTTTATTTATACCTATTAATAGGTCTTGTTAGTCTATGTTTTTTTAAACATGGATTTGGGTCTTTAGTGATCTCTTTAATAAGATGTACGTTGTTAGTCATTCATATTTAACTTTTAATTTGGTATTTATTTTTATCTATTTATGAGGTCTTTCTAGTCTATATTTTTTATAACATGTATTTTGGTTTTCAGTGAACCCTTAACCATAGACGTACATTGGTGGTCATTAGATTTAACTTTTAATTTGGTATTCATTAATATCTATTAATAGGTCATTCTCGTCAATCCTTTTTAAATATGTATTTTGGTTTTTAGTGATCTCTTTAAAAAGAGGTACGTTGTTGTTCATTAATATTGTTTTTTTAAAGATAGATTTTGGTTTTTAGTGATCTCTTTACAAATAGGTACGTTGTTGGTCATTAGTTTTTAACTTTTACTTTGGTATTTATTTATACCTATTAATAGGTCTTTCTTGTCTATGTTTTTTCAACATGTATTTTGGTTTTCAGTGATCTCTTTAAAAAGAGGTACGTTGTTGGTTATTAATATTTAACTTTTTCCTTGGTGTTTATTTAAACCTATTAATAGGTCTTTCTTGTCTCTGTTTTTTTAAACATGTATGTTGGTTTTTAGTGATCTTTTTAAAAAGGGGTACGTTGTTGGTCATTAATATTTAACTTTTTCTTTGGTTTTTATTTATACCTATTAATAGGTCTTGTTAGTCTATGTTTTTTTAAACATGGATTTGGGTCTTTAGTGATCTCTTTAATAAGATGTACGTTGTTAGTCATTCATATTTAACTTTTAATTTGGTATTTATTTTTATCTATTTATGAGGTCTTTCTAGTCTATATTTTTTATAATATGTATTTTGGTTTTCAGTGAACCCTTAACCATAGACGTACATTGGTGGTCATTAGATTTAACTTTTAATTTGGTATTCATTAATATCTATTAATAGGTCATTCTCGTCAATCCTTTTTAAATATGTATTTTGGTTTTTAGTGATCTCTTTAAAAAGGGGTACGTTGTTGTTTATTAATATTGTTTTTTTAAAGATAGATTTTGGTTTTTAGTGATTTCTTTACAAATAGGTACGTTGTTGGTCATTAGTTTTTAACTTTTACTTTGGTATTTATTTATACCTATTAATAGGTCTTTCTTGTCTGTTTTTTTAACATGTATTTTGGTTTTCAGTGATCTCTTTAAAAAGAGGCACGTTGTTGGTCATTAATATTTAACTTTTTCCTTGGTGTTTATTTAAACCTATTAATAGGTCTTTCTTGTCTGTTTTTTTAAACATGTATTTTGGTTTTTAGTGATCTCTTTAAAAAGGGGTACGTTGTTGGTCATTATTATTTAACTTTTTCTTTTGTTTTTATTTATACCTATTAATAGGTCTTGTTAGTCTATGTTTTTTAAACATGGATTTGGGTCTTTAGTGATCTCTTTAATAAGATGTACGTTGTTAATCATTCATATTTAACTTTTAATTTGGTATTTATTTTTATCTCTTTATGAGGTCTTTCTAGTCTATATTTTTTATAACATGTATTTTGGTTTTCAGTGAACCCTTAACCATAGACGTACATTTGTGGTCATTAGATTTAACTTTTAATTTGGTATTCATTAATATCTATTAAAAGGTCATTCTCGTCAATCCTTTTTAAATATGTATTTTGGTTTTAGTGATCTCTTTAAAAAGAGGTACGTTGTTGTTCATTAATATTGTTTTTCAAAGATAGATTTTGGTTTTTAGTGATCTCTTTACAAATAGGTACGTTGTTGGTCATTAGTTTTTAACTTTTACTTTGGGATTCATTTATACCTATTAATAGGTCTTTCTTGTCTATGTTTTTTTAACATGTATTTTGGTTTTCAGTGATCTCTTTAAAAAGAGGTACGTTGTTGGTCATTAATATTTAACTTTTTCCTTGGTGTTTATTTAAACCTATTAATAGGTCTGACCTTCTTGTCTGTTTTTTTAAACATGTATTTTGGTTTTTAGTGATCTCTTTAAAAAGGGATACGTTGTTGGTCATTAATATTTAACTTTTTCTTTGGTTTTTATTTATACCTATTAATAGGTCTTGTTAGTCTATGTTTTTTTAAAGATGGATTTGGGTCTTTAGTGATCTCTTTAATAAGATGTACGTTGTTAGTCATTCATATTTAACTTTTAATTTGGTATTTATTTTTATCTATTTATGAGGTCTTTCTAGTCTATATTTTTTATAACATGTATTTTGGTTTTCAGTGAACCCTTAACCATAGACGTACATTGGTGGTCATTAGATTTAACTTTTAATTTGGTATTCATTAATATCTATTAATAGGTCAATCTCGTCAATCCTTTTTAAATATGTATTTTGGTTTTTAGTGATCTCTTTAAAAAGAGGTACGTTGTTGTTCATTAATATTGTTTTTTTAAAGATAGATTTTGGTTTTTAGTGATCTCTTTACAAATAGGTACGTTGTTGGTCATTAGTTTTTAACTTTTACTTTGGTATTTATTTATACCTATTAATAGGTCTTTCTTGTCTATGTTTTTTCAACATGTATTTTGGTTTTCAGTGATCTCTTTAAAAAGAGGTACGTTGTTGGTTATTAATATTTAACTTTTTCCTTGGTGTTTATTTAAACCTATTAATAGGTCTTTCTTGTCTCTGTTTTTTTAAACATGTATTTTGGTTTTTAGTGATCTCTTTAAAAATCGGTACGTTGTTGGTCATTAATATTTAACTTTTTTGTTTGGTTTTGATTTATACCTATTAATAGGTCTTTCTTGTCTCTGTTTTTTTAAACATGGATTTGGGTCTTTAGTGATCTCTTTAATAAGATGTACGTTGTTAGTCATTCATATTTAACTTTTAATTTGGTATTTATTTTTATCTATTTATGAGGTCTTTCTAGTCTATATTTTTTATAACATGTATTTTGGTTTTCAGTGAACCCTTAACCATAGACGTACATTGGTGGTCATTAGATTTAACTTTTAATTTGGTATTCATTAATATCTATTAATAGGTCATTCTCGTCAATCCTTTTTAAACATGTATTTTGGTTTTTAGTGATCTCTTTAAAAAGAGGTACGTTGTTGTTCATTAATATTGTTTTTTTAAAGATAGATTTTGGTTTTTAGTGATCTCTTTACGAATAGGTACGTTGTTGGTCATTAGTTTTTAACTTTTACTTTGGTTTTTTTTTATGCCTATTAATAGGTCTTTCTTGTCTATGTTTTTTTAACATGTATTTTGGTTTTCAGTGATCTTTTTTAAAAGAGGTACGTTGTTGGTCATTAATATTTAACTTTTTCCTTGGTGTTTATTTAAACCTATTAATAGGTCTTTCTTATCTCTGTTTTTTTTAAACATGTATTTTGGTTTTTAGTGATCTTTTTAAAAAGGGGTACATTGTTGGTCATTAATATTTAACTTTTTCTTTGGTTTTTATTTATACCTATTAATAGGTCTTGTTAGTCTATGTTTTTTTAAACATGGATTAGGGTCTTTAGTGATCTCTTTAATAAGATGTACGTTGTTAGTCATTCATATTTAACTTTTAATTTGGTATTTATTTTTATCTATTTATGAGGTCTTTCTAGTCTATATTTTTTATAACATGTATTTTGGTTTTCAGTGAACCCTTAACCATAGACGTACATTGGTGGTCATTAGATTTAACTTTTAATTTGGTATTCATTAATATCTATTAATAGGTCATTCTCGTCAATCCTTTTTAAATATGTATTTTGGTTTTTAGTGATCTCTTTAAAAAGAAGTACGTTGTTGTTCATTAATATTGCTTTTTTAAAGATAGATTTTGGTTTTTAGTGGTCTCTTTACAAATAGGTACGTTGTTGGTCATTAGTTTTTAAGTTTTACTTTGGTATTTATTTATACCTATTAATAGGTCTTTCTTGTCTATGTTTTTTTAACATGTATTTTGGTTTTCAGTGATCTCTTTAAACTGAGGTACGTTGTTTGTCATTAATATTTAACTTTTTCCTTGGTGTTTATTTAAACCTATTAATAGGTCTTTCTTGTCTCTGTTTTTTTTAAACATGTCTTTTGGTTTTTAGTGATCTCTTTAAAAAGGGGTACGTTGTTGGTCATTAATATTTAACTTTTTCCTTGGTGTTTATTTAAACCTATTAAAAGGTCTTTCTTGTCTCTGTTTTTTTAAACATGTATTTTGGTTTTTAGTGATCTCTTTACAAATAGGTACGTTGTTGGTCATAAGTTTTTAACTTTTACTTTGGTATTTATTTATACCTTTTAATAGGTCTTTCCTGTCTATGTTTTTTTAACATGTATTTTGGTTTTCAGTGATCTCTTTAAAAAGAGGTACGTTGTTGGTCATTAATATTTAACTTTTTTCTTGATGTTTATTTAAACCTATTAATAGGTTTTTCTTGTCTCTGTTTTTTTAAACATGTATTTTGGTTTTTAGTGATCTCTTTAAAAAGGGGTACGTTGTTGGTCATTAATATTTAACTTTTTCTTTGGTTTTTATTTATACCTATTAATAGGTCTTGTTAGACTATGTTTTTTTAAACATGGATTTGGGTCTTTAGTGATCTCTTTAATAAGATGTACGTTGTTAGTCATTCATATTTAACTTTTAATTTGGTATTTATTTTTATCTATTTATGAGGTCTTTCTAGTCTATATTTTTTATAACATGTATTTTGGTTTTCAGTGAACCCTTAACCATAGACGTACATTGGTGGTCATTAGATTTAACTTTTAATTTGGTATTCATTAATATCTATTAATAGGTCATTCTCGTCAATCCTTTTTAAACATGTATTTTGGTTTTTAGTGATCTCTTTAAAAAGAGGTACGTTGTTGTTCATTAATATTGTTTTTTTAAAGATAGATTTTGGTTTTTAGTGATCTCTTTACAAATAGGTACGTTGTTGGTCATTAGTTTTTAACTTTTACTTTGGTTTTTTTTTATACCTATTAATAGGTCTTTCTTGTCTATGTTTTTTTAACATGTATTTTGGTTTTCAGTGATCTTTTTTAAAAGAGGTACGTTGTTGGTCATTAATATTTAACTTTTTCCTTGGTGTTTATTTAAACCTATTAATAGGTCTTTCTTATCTCTGTTTTTTTTAAACATGTATTTTGGTTTTTAGTGATCTTTTTAAAAAGGGGTACATTGTTGGTCATTAATATTTAACTTTTTCTTTGGTTTTTATTTATACCTATTAATAGGTCTTGTTAGTCTATGTTTTTTTAAACATGGATTAGGGTCTTTAGTGATCTCTTTAATAAGATGTACGTTGTTAGTCATTCATATTTAACTTTTAATTTGGTATTTATTTTTATCTATTTATGAGGTCTTTCTAGTCTATATTTTTTATAACATGTATTTTGGTTTTCAGTGAACCCTTAACCATAGACGTACATTGGTGGTCATTAGATTTAACTTTTAATTTGGTATTAATTAATATCTATTAATAGGTCATTCTCGTCAATCCTTTTTAAATATGTATTTTGGTTTTTAGTGATCTCTTTAAAAAGAAGTACGTTGTTGTTCATTAATATTGCTTTTTTAAAGATAGATTTTGGTTTTTAGTGATCTCTTTACAAATAGGTACGTTGTTGGTCATTAGTTTTTAAGTTTTACTTTGGTATTTATTTATACCTATTAATAGGTCTTTCTTGTCTGTTTTTTTAACATGTATTTTGGTTTTCAGTGATCTCTTTAAAAAGAGGTACGTTTTTGGTCATTAATATTTAACTTTTTCGTTGGTGTTTATTTAAACCTATTAATAGGTCTTTCTTGTCTCTGTTTTTTTTAAACATGTATTTTGGTTTTTAGTGATCTCTTTAAAAAGGGGTACGTTGTTGGTCATTAATATTTAACTTTTTCTTTGGTTTTTATTTATACCTATTAATAGGTCTTGTTAGTCTATGTTTTTTTAAACATGGATTTGGGTCTTTAGTGATCTCTTTAATAAGATGTACGTTGTTAGTCATTCATATTTAACTTTTAATTTGGTATTTATTTTTATCTATTGATGAGGTCTTTCTAGTCTATATTTTTTATAACATGTATTTTGGTTTTCAGTGAACCCTTAACCATAGACATACATTGGTGGTCATTAGATTTAACTTTTAATTTGGTATTCATTAATATCTAATAATAGGTCATTCTCGTCAATCCGTTTTAAATATGTATTTTGGTTTTTAGTGATCTCTTTAAAAAGAGGTACGTTGTTGTTCCTTAATATTGTTTTTTTAAAGATAGATTTTGGTTTTTAGTGATCTCTTTACAAATAGGTACGTTGTTGGTCATTAGTTTTTAACTTTTACTTTGGTATTTATTTATACCTATTAATAGGTCTTTCTTGTCTATGCTTTTTTAACATGTATTTTGGTTTTCAGTGATCTCTTTAAAAAGAGGTACGTTGTTGGTCATTAATATTTAACTTTTTCCTTGGTGTTTATTTAAACCTATTAATAGGTCTTTCTTGTCTCTGTTTTTTTTAAACATGTATTTTGGTTTTTAGTGATCTCTTTACAAATAGGTACGTTGTTGGTCATTAGTTTTTAACTTTTACTTTGGTATTTATTTATACCTATTAATAGGTCTTTCTTGTCTATGTTTTTTTAACATGTATTTTGGTTTTCAGTGATCTCTTTAAAAAGAGGTACGTTGTTGGTCATTAATATTTAACTTTTTCCTTGGTGTTTATTTAAACCTATTAATAGGTCTTTCTTGTCTATGTTTTTTTAAACATGTATTTTGGTTTTCAGTGATCTCTTTAAAAAGAGGTACGTTGTTGGTCATTAATATTTAACTTTTACTTTGGTATTTATTTATACCTATTAATAGGTCTTTCTTGTCTATGTTTTTTTAACATGTATTTTGGTTTTCAGTGATCTCTTTAAAAAGAGGTACGTTGTTGGTCATTAATATTTAACTTTTTCCTTGGTGTTTATTTAAAGCTATTAATAGGTCTTTCTTGTCTCTGTTTTTTTAAACATGTATTTTGGTTTTTAGTGATCTCTTTAAAAAGGGGTACGTTGTTGGTCATTAATATTTAACTTTGTCTTTGGTTTTTATTTATACCTATTAATAGGTCTTGTTAGTCTATGTTTTTTTAAACATGGATTTGGGTCTTTAGTGATCTCTTTAATAAGATGTACGTTGTTAGTCATTCATATTTAACTTTTAATTTGGTATTTATTTTTATCTATTTATGAGGTCTTTCTAGTCTATATTTTTTATAACATGTATTTTGGTTTTCAGTGAACCCTTAACCATAGACGTACATTGGTGGTCATTAGATTTAACTTTTAATTTGGTATTCATTAGTATCTATTAATAGGTCATTCTCGTCAATCCTTTTTAAATATGTATTTTGGTTTTTAGTGCTCTCTTTAAAAATAGGTACGTTGTTGTTCATTAATATTGTTTTTTTAAAGATAGATTTCGGTTTTTAGTGATCTCTTTACAAATAGGTACGTTGTTGGTCATTAGTTTTTAACTTTTACTTTGGTATTTATTTATACCTATTAATAGGTCTTTCTTGTCTATGTTTTTTTAACATGTATTTTGGTTTTCAGTGATCTCTTTAAACTGAGGTACGTTGTTTGTCATTAATATTTAACTTTTTCCTTGGTGTTTATTTAAACCTATTAATAGGTCTTTCTTGTCTCTGTTTTTTTTAAACATGTCTTTTAGTTTTTAGTGATCTCTTTAAAAAGGGGTACGTTGTTGGTCATTAATATTTAACTTTTTCCTTGGTGTTTATTTAAACCTATTAAAAGGTCTTTCTTGTCTCTGTTTTTTTAAACATGTATTTTGGTTTTTAGTGATCTCTTTACAAATAGGTACGTTGTTGGTCATAAGTTTTTAACTTTTACTTTGGTATTTATTTATACCTATTAATAGGTCTTTCCTGTCTATGTTTTTTTAACATGTATTTTGGTTTTCAGTGATCTCTTTAAAAAGAGGTACGTTGTTGGTCATTAATATTTAACTTTTTCCTTGGTGTTTATTTAAACCTATTAATAGGTCTTTCTTGTCTCTGTTTTTTTAAACATGTATTTTGGTTTTTAGTGATCTCTTTAAAAAGGGGTACGTTGTTGGTCATTAATATTTAACTTTTTCTTTGGTTTTTATTTATACCTATTAATAGGTCTTGTTAGTCTATGTTTTTTTAAACATGGATTTGGGTCTTTAGTGATCTCTTTAATAAGATGTACGTTGTTAGTCATTCATATTTAACTTTTAATTTGGTATTTATTTTTATCTATTTATGAGGTCTTTCTAGTCTATATTTTTTATAACATGTATTTTGGTTTTCAGTGAACCCTTAACCATAGACGTACATTGGTGGTCATTAGATTTAACTTTTAATTTGGTATTCATTAATATCTCTTAATTGGTCATTCTCGTCAATCCTTTTTAAATATGTATTTTGGTTTTTAGTGATCTCTTTAAAAAGGGGAACGTTGTTGTTAATTAATATTGTTTTTTTAAAGATAGATTTTGGTTTTTAGTGATCTCTTTACAAATAGGTACGTTGTTGGTCATTAGTTTTTAACTTTTACTTTGGTATTTATTTATACCTATTAATAGGTCTTTCTTGTCTATGTTTTTTTAACATGTATTTTGGTTTTCAGTGATCTCTTTAAAAAGAGGTACGTTGTTGGTCATTAATATTTAACTTTTTCTTTGGTGTTTATTTAAACCTATTGATAGGTCTTTCTTGTCTCTGTTTTGTTTAAACATGTATTTTGGTTTTTAGTGATCTCTTTAAAAAGAGGTACGTTGTTGGTCATTAATATTTAACTTTTTGTTTGGTATTTATTTATACCTATTAATAGGTCTTTCTTGTCTATGCTTTTTTAACATGTATTTTGGTTTTCAGTGATCACTTTAAAAAGAGGTACGTTGTTGGTCATTAATATTTAACTTTTTCCTTGGTGTTTATTTAAACCTATTAATAGGTCTTTCTTGTCTCTGTTTTTTTTAAACATGTATTTTGGTTTTTAGTGATCTCTTTAAAAAAGGGGTACGTTGTTGGTCATTAATATTTAACTTTTTCTTTGGTTTTTATTTATACCTATTAATAGGTCTTGTTAGTCTTTGTTTTTTTTAAACATGGATTTGGGTCTTTAGTGATCTCTTTAATAAGATGTACGTTGTTAGTCATTCATATTTAACTTTTAATTTGGTATTTATTTTTATCTATTTATGAGGTCTTTCTAGTCTATATTTTTTATAACATGTATTTTGGTTTTCAGTGAACCCTTAACCATAGACGTACATTGGTGGTCATTAGATTTAACTTTTAATTTGGTATTCATTAATATCTATTAATAGGTCATTCTCGTCAATCCTTTTTAAATATGTATTTTGGTTTTTAGTGATCTCTTTAAAAAGAGGTACGTTGTTGTTCATTAATATTGTTTTTTTAAAGATAGATTTCGGTTTTTAGTGATCTCTTTACAAATAGGTACGTTGTTGGTCATTAGTTTTTAACTTTTACTTTGGTATTTATTTATACCTATTAATAGGTCTTTCTTGTCTATGTTTTTTTAACATGTATTTTGGTTTTCAGTGATCTCTTTAAAAAGAGGTACGTTGTTGGTCATTAATATTTAACTTTTTCCTTGGTATTTATTTAAACCTATTAATAGGTCTTTCTTGTCTCTGTTTTTTTAAACATGTATTTGGTTTTTAGTGATCTCTTTACAAATAGGTACGTTGTTGGTCATTAGTTTTTAACTTTTACTTTGGTTTTTATTTAGACCTATTAATAGGTCTTTTTAGTCTATGTTTTTTTAAACATGGATTTGGGTCTTTAGTGATCTCTTTAATAAGATGTACGTTGTTAGTCATTCATATTTAACTTTTAATTTGGTATTTATTTTTATTTATTTATATGGTCTTTCAAGTCTATATTTTTTATAACATGTATTTTGGTTTTCAGTGAACCCTTAACCATAGACGTACATTGGTGGTCATTAGATTTAACTTTTAATTTGGTATTCATTAGTATCTATTAATAGGTCATTCTCATCAATCCTTTCTAAATATGTATTTTGGTTTTTAGTGATCTCTTTAAAAAGAGGTACGTTGTTGTTCATTAATATTGTTTTTTTAAAGATAGATTTTGGTTTTTAGTGATCTCTTTACAAATAGGTACGTTGTTGGTCATTAGTTTTTAACTTTTACTTTGGTATTTATTTATACCTATTAATAGGTCTTTCTTGTCTATGTTTTTTTAACATGTATTTTGGTTTTCAGTGATCTCTTTTAAAAGAGGTACGTTGTTGGTCATTAATATTTAACTTTTTCCTTGGTGTTTATTTAAACCTATTAATAGGTCTTTCTTATCTCTGTTTTTTTAAACATGTATTTTGGTTTTTAGTGATCTCTTTAAAAATCGGTACGTTGTTGGTCATTTATATTTAACTTTTTTGTTTGGTTTTTATTTATACCTATTAATAGGTCTTGTTAGTCTATGGTTTTTTTAAACATGGATTAGGGTCTTTAGTGATCTCTTTAATAAGATGTACGTTGTTAGTCATTCATATTTAACTTTTAATTTGGTATTTATTTTTATCTATTTATGAGGTCTTTCTAGTCTATATTTTTTATAACATGTATTTTGGTTTTCAGTGAACCCTTAACCATAGACGTACATTGGTGGTCATTAGATTTAACTTTTAATTTGGTATTCATTAATATCTATTAATAGGTCATTCTCGTCAATCCTTTTTAAATATGTATTTTGGTTTTTAGTGATCTCTTTAAAAAGAAGTACGTTGTTGTTCATTAATATTGCTTTTTTAAAGATAGATTTTGGGTTTTAGTGATCTCTTTACAAATAGGTACGTTGTTGGTCATTAGTTTTTAAGTTTTACTTTGGTATTTATTTATACCTATTAATAGGTCTTTCTTGTCTATGTTTTTTTAACATGTATTTTGGTTTTCAGTGATCTCTTTAAACTGAGGTACGTTGTTTGTCATTAATATTTAACTTTTTCCTTGGTGTTTATTTAAACCTATTAATAGGTCTTTCTTGTCTCTGTTTTTTTAAACATGTATTTTGGTTTTTAGTGATCTCTTTACAAATAGGTACGTTGTTGGTCATTAGTTTTTAACTTTTACTTTGGTTTTTATTTAGACCTATTAATAGGTCTTTTTAGTCTATGTTTTTTTAAACATGGATTTGGGTCTTTAGTGATCTCTTTAATAAGATGTACGTTGTTAGTCATTCATATTTAACTTTTAATTTGGTATTTATTTTTATTTATTTATATGGTCTTTCAAGTCTATATTTTTTATAACATGTATTTTGGTTTTCAGTGAACCCTTAACCATAGACGTACATTGGTGGTCATTAGATTTAACTTTTAATTTGGTATTCATTAGTATCTATTAATAGGTCATTCTCATCAATCCTTTCTAAATATGTATTTTGGTTTTTAGTGATCTCTTTAAAAAGAGGTACGTTGTTGTTCATTAATATTGTTTTTTTAAAGATAGATTTTGGTTTTTAGTGATCTCTTTACAAATAGGTACGTTGTTGGTCATTAGTTTTTAACTTTTACTTTGGTATTTATTTATACCTATTAATAGGTCTTTCTTGTCTATGTTTTTTTAACATGTATTTTGGTTTTCAGTGATCTCTTTTAAAAGAGGTACGTTGTTGGTCATTAATATTTAACTTTTTCCTTGGTGTTTATTTAAACCTATTAATAGGTCTTTCTTATCTCTGTTTTTTTAAACATGTATTTTGGTTTTTAGTGATCTCTTTAAAAATCGGTACGTTGTTGGTCATTTATATTTAACTTTTTTGTTTGGTTTTTATTTATACCTATTAATAGGTCTTGTTAGTCTATGGTTTTTTTAAACATGGATTAGGGTCTTTAGTGATCTCTTTAATAAGATGTACGTTGTTAGTCATTCATATTTAACTTTTAATTTGGTATTTATTTTTATCTATTTATGAGGTCTTTCTAGTCTATATTTTTTATAACATGTATTTTGGTTTTCAGTGAACCCTTAACCATAGACGTACATTGGTGGTCATTAGATTTAACTTTTAATTTGGTATTCATTAATATCTATTAATAGGTCATTCTCGTCAATCCTTTTTAAATATGTATTTTGGTTTTTAGTGATCTCTTTAAAAAGAAGTACGTTGTTGTTCATTAATATTGCTTTTTTAAAGATAGATTTTGGGTTGTAGTGATCTCTTTACAAATAGGTACGTTGTTGGTCATTAGTTTTTAAGTTTTACTTTGGTATTTATTTATACCTATTAATAGGTCTTTCTTGTCTATGTTTTTTTAACATGTATTTTGGTTTTCAGTGATCTCTTTAAACTGAGGTACGTTGTTTGTCATTAATATTTAACTTTTTCCTTGGTGTTTATTTAAACCTATTAATAGGTCTTTCTTGTCTCTGTTTTTTTTAAACATGTCTTTTGGTTTTTAGTGATCTCTTTAAAAAGGGGTACGTTGTTGGTCATTAATATTTAACTTTTTCCTTGGTGTTTATTTAAACCTATTAAAAGGTCTTTCTTGTCTCTGTGTTTTTAAACATGTATTTTGGTTTTTAGTGATCTCTTTACAAATAGGTACGTTGTTGGTCATTAGTTTTTAACTTTTACTTTGGTATTTATTTATACCTATTAATAGGTCTTTCTTGTCTATGTTTTTTTAACATGTATTTTGGTTTTCAGTGATCTCTTTTAAAAGAGGTACGTTGTTGGTCATTAATATTTAACTTTTTCCTTGGTGTTTATTTAAACCTATTAATAGGTCTTTCTTGTCTGTTTTTTTAAACATGTATTTTGGTTTTTAGTGATCTCTTTAAAAAGGGGTACGTTGTTGGTCATTATTATTTAACTTTTTCTTTTGTTTTTATTTATACCTATTAATAGGTCTTGTTAGTCTATGTTTTTTTAAACATGGATTTGGGTCTTTAGTGATCTCTTTAATAAGATGTACGTTGTTAGTCATTCATATTTAACTTTTAATTTGGTATTTATTTTTATCTCTTTATGAGGTCTTTCTAGTCTATATTTTTTATAACATGTATTTTGGTTTTCAGTGAACCCTTAACCATAGACGTACATTTGTGGTCATTAGATTTAACTTTTAATTTGGTATTCATTAATATCTATTAAAAGGTCATTCTCGTCAATCCTTTTTAAATATGTATTTTGGTTTTAGTGATCTCTTTAAAAAGAGGTACGTTGTTGTTCATTAATATTGTTTTTTAAAGATAGATTTTGGTTTTTAGTGATCTCTTTACAAATAGGTACGTTGTTGGTCATTAGTTTTTAACTTTTACTTTGGTATTCATTTATACCTATTAATAGGTCTTTCTTGTCTATGTTTTTTTAACATGTATTTTGGTTTTCAGTGATCTCTTTAAAAAGAGGTACGTTGTTGGTCATTTATATTAAATTTTTCCTTGGTGTTTATTTAAACCTATTAATAGGTCTTTCTTGTCTCTGTATTTTTAAACATGTATTTTGGTTTTTAGTGATCTCTTTAAAAAGGGGTACGTTGTTGGTCATTAATATTTAACTTTTTCTTTGGTTTTTATTTATACCTATTAATAGGTCTTGTTAGTCTATTTTTTTTTAAAGATGGATTTGGGTCTTTAGTGATCTCTTTAATAAGATGTACGTTGTTAGTCATTGATATTTAACTTTTAATTTGGTATTTATTTTTATCTATTTATGAGGTCTTTCTTGTCTATATTTTTTATAACATGTATTTTGGTTTTCAGTAAACCCTTAACCATAGACGTACATTGGTGGTCATTAGATTTAACTTTTAATTTGGTATTCATTAATATCTATTAATAGGTCATTCTCGTCAATCCTTTTTATATATGTATTTTGGTTTTTAGTGATCTCTTTAAAAAGAGGTACGTTGTTGTTCATTAATATTGTTTTTTAAAGATAGATTTTGGTTTTTAGTGATCTCTTTACAAATAGGTACGTTGTTGGTCATTAGTTTTTAACTTTTACTTTGGTATTTATTTATACCTATTAATAGGTCTTTCTTGTCTATGTTTTTTCAACATGTATTTTGGTTTTCAGTGATCTCTTTAAAAAGAGGTACGTTGTTGGTCATTAATATTTAACTTTTTCCTTGGTGTTTATTTAAACCTATTAATAGGTCTTTCTTGTCTCTGTTTTTTTAAACATGTATTTTGGTTTTTAGTGATCTCTTTAAAAAGGGGTACGTTGTTGGTCATTAATATTTAACTTTTTCTTTGGTTTTTATTTATACCTATTAATAGGTCTTGTTAGTCTATGTTTTTTTAAAGATGGATTTGGGTCTTTAGTGATCTCTTTAATAAGATGTACGTTGTTAGTCATTCATATTTAACTTTTAATTTGGTATTTATTTTTATCTATTTATGAGGTCTTTCTTGTCTATATTTTTTATAACATGTATTTTGGTTTTCAGTAAACCCTTAACCATAGACGTACATTGGTGGTCATTAGATTTAACTTTTAATTTGGTATTCATTAATATCTATTAATAGGTCATTCTCGTCAATCCTTTTTATATATGTATTTTGGTTTTTAGTGATCTCTTTAAAAAGAGGTACGTTGTTGTTCATTAATATTGTTTTTTAAAGATAGATTTTGGTTTTTAGTGATCTCTTTACAAATAGGTACGTTGTTGGTCATTAGTTTTTAACTTTTACTTTGGTATTTATTTATACCTATTAATAGGTCTTTCTTGTCTATGTTTTTTCAACATGTATTTTGGTTTTCAGTGATCTCTTTAAAAAGAGGTACGTTGTTGGTCATTAATATTTAACTTTTTCCTTGGTGTTTATTTAAACCTATTAATAGGTCTTTCTTGTCTCTGTTTTTTTAAACATGTATTTTGGTTTTTAGTGATCTCTTTAAAAAGGGGTACGTTGTTGGTCATTAATATTTAACTTTTTCTTTGGTTTTTATTTATACCTATTAATAGGTCTTGTTAGTCTATGTTTTTTTAAAGATGGATTTGGGTCTTTAGTGATCTCTTTAATAAGATGTACGTTGTTAGTCATTCATATTTAACTTTTAATTTGGTATTTATTTTTATCTATTTATGAGGTTTTTCTAGTCTATATTTTTTATAACATGTATTTTGGTTTTCAGTGAACCCTTAACCATAGACGTACATTGGTGGTCATTAGATTTAACTTTTAATTTGGTATTCATTAATATCTATTAATAGGTCATTCTCGTCAATCCTTTTTAAATATGTATTTTGGTTTTTAGTGATCTCTTTAAAAAGAGGTACGTTGTTGTTCATTAATATTGTTTTTTAAAGATAGATTTTGGTTTTTAGTGATCTCTTTACAAATAGGTACGTTGTTGGTCATTAGTTTTTAACTTTTACTTTGGTATTTATTTATACCTATTAATAGGTCTTTCTTGTCTATGTTTTTTCAACATGTATTTTGGTTTTCAGTGATCTCTTTAAAAAGAGGTACGTTGTTGGTCATTAATATTTAACTTTTTCCTTGGTGTTTATTTAAACCTATTAATAGGTCTTTCTTGTCTCTGTTTTTTTAAACATGTATTTTGGTTTTTAGTGATCTCTTTAAAAAGGGGTACGTTGTTGGTCATTAATATTTAACTTTTTCTTTGGTTTTTATTTATACCTATTAATAGGTCTTGTTAGTCTATGTTTTTTTAAAGATGGATTTGGGTCTTTAGTGATCTCTTTAATAAGATGTACGTTGTTAGTCATTCATATTTAACTTTTAATTTGGTATTTATTTTTATCTATTTATGAGGTTTTTCTAGTCTATATTTTTTATAACATGTATTTTGGTTTTCAGTGAACCCTTAACCATAGACGTACATTTGTGGTCATTAGATTTAACTTTTAATTTGGTATTCATTAATATCTATTAAAAGGTCATTCTCGTCAATCCTTTTTAAATATGTATTTTGGTTTTAGTGATCTCTTTAAAAAGAGGTACGTTGTTGTTCATTAATATTGTTTTTTAAAGATAGATTTTGGTTTTTAGTGATCTCTTTACAAATAGGTACGTTGTTGGTCATTAGTTTTTAACTTTTACTTTGGTATTCATTTATACCTATTAATAGGTCTTTCTTGTCTATGTTTTTTTAACATGTATTTTGGTTTTCAGTGATCTCTTTAAAAAGAGGTACGTTGTTGGTCATTAATATTAAATTTTTCCTTGGTGTTTATTTAAACCTATTAATAGGTCTTTCTTGTCTCTGTATTTTTAAACATGTATTTTGGTTTTTAGTGATCTCTTTAAAAAGGGGTACGTTGTTGGTCATTAATATTTAACTTTTTCTTTGGTTTTTATTTATACCTATTAATAGGTCTTGTTAGTCTATTTTTTTTTAAAGATGGATTTGGGTCTTTAGTGATCTCTTTAATAAGATGTACGTTGTTAGTCATTCATATTTAACTTTTAATTTGGTATTTATTTTTATCTATTTATGAGGTCTTTCTTGTCTATATTTTTTATAACATGTATTTTGGTTTTCAGTAAACCCTTAACCATAGACGTACATTGGTGGTCATTAGATTTAACTTTTAATTTGGTATTCATTAATATCTATTAATAGGTCATTCTCGTCAATCCTTTTTATATATGTATTTTGGTTTTTAGTGATCTCTTTAAAAAGAGGTACGTTGTTGTTCATTAATATTGTTTTTTAAAGATAGATTTTGGTTTTTAGTGATCTCTTTACAAATAGGTACGTTGTTGGTCATTAGTTTTTAACTTTTACTTTGGTATTTATTTATACCTATTAATAGGTCTTTCTTGTCTATGTTTTTTCAACATGTATTTTGGTTTTCAGTGATCTCTTTAAAAAGAGGTACGTTGTTGGTCATTAATATTTAACTTTTTCCTTGGTGTTTATTTAAACCTATTAATAGGTCTTTCTTGTCTCTGTTTTTTTAAACATGTATTTTGGTTTTTAGTGATCTCTTTAAAAAGGGGTACGTTGTTGGTCATTAATATTTAACTTTTTCTTTGGTTTTTATTTATACCTATTAATAGGTCTTGTTAGTCTATGTTTTTTTAAAGATGGATTTGGGTCTTTAGTGATCTCTTTAATAAGATGTACGTTGTTAGTCATTCATATTTAACTTTTAATTTGGTATTTATTTTTATCTATTTATGAGGTCTTTCTTGTCTATATTTTTTATAACATGTATTTTGGTTTTCAGTAAACCCTTAACCATAGACGTACATTGGTGGTCATTAGATTTAACTTTTAATTTGGTATTCATTAATATCTATTAATAGGTCATTCTCGTCAATCCTTTTTATATATGTATTTTGGTTTTTAGTGATCTCTTTAAAAAGAGGTACGTTGTTGTTCATTAATATTGTTTTTTAAAGATAGATTTTGGTTTTTAGTGATCTCTTTACAAATAGGTACGTTGTTGGTCATTAGTTTTTAACTTTTACTTTGGTATTTATTTATACCTATTAATAGGTCTTTCTTGTCTATGTTTTTTCAACATGTATTTTGGTTTTCAGTGATCTCTTTAAAAAGAGGTACGTTGTTGGTCATTAATATTTAACTTTTTCCTTGGTGTTTATTTAAACCTATTAATAGGTCTTTCTTGTCTCTGTTTTTTTAAACATGTATTTTGGTTTTTAGTGATCTCTTTAAAAAGGGGTACGTTGTTGGTCATTAATATTTAACTTTTTCTTTGGTTTTTATTTATACCTATTAATAGGTCTTGTTAGTCTATGTTTTTTTAAAGATGGATTTGGGTCTTTAGTGATCTCTTTAATAAGATGTACGTTGTTAGTCATTCATATTTAACTTTTAATTTGGTATTTATTTTTATCTATTTATGAGGTTTTTCTAGTCTATATTTTTTATAACATGTATTTTGGTTTTCAGTGAACCCTTAACCATAGACGTACATTGGTGGTCATTAGATTTAACTTTTAATTTGGTATTCATTAATATCTATTAATAGGTCATTCTCGTCAATCCTTTTTAAATATGTATTTTGGTTTTTAGTGATCTCTTTAAAAAGAGGTACGTTGTTGTTCATTGATATTTTTTTTTTAAAGATAGATTTTGGTTTTTAGTGATCTCTTTACAAATAGGTACGTTGTTGGTAATTAGTTTTTAACTTTTACTTTGGTATTTATTTATACCTATTAATAGGTCTTTCTTGTCTGTTTTTTCAACATGTATTTTGGTTTTCAGTGATCTCTTTAAAAAGAGGTACGTTGTTGGTCATTAATATTTAACTTTTTCCTTGGTGTTTATTTAAACCTATTAATAGGTCTTTCTTGTCTCTGTATTTTTAAACATGTATTTTGGTTTTTAGTGATCTCTTTAAAAAGGGGTACGTTGTTGGTCATTAATATTTAACTTTTTCTTTGGTTTTTATTTATACCTATTAATAGGTCTTGTTAGTCTATGTTTTTTTAAACATGGATTTGGGTCTTTAGTGATCTCTTTAATAAGATGTACGTTGTTAGTCATTCATATTTAACTTTTAATTTGGTATTTATTTTTATCTATTTATGAGGTCTTTCTAGTCTATATTTTTTATAACATGTATTTTGGTTTTCAGTAAACCCTTAACCATAGACGTACATTGGTGGTCATTAGATTTAACTTTTAATTTGGTATTCATTAATATCTATTAATAGGTCATTCTCGTCAATCCTTTTTAAATATGTATTTTGGTTTTTAGTGATCTCTTTAAAAAGAGGTACGTTGTTGTTCATTAATATTGTTTTTTAAAGATAGATTTTGGTTTTTAGTGATCTCTTTACAAATAGGTACGTTGTTGGTCATTAGTTTTTAACTTTTACTTTGGTATTTATTTATACCTATTAATAGGTCTTTCTTGTCTATGTTTTTTCAACATGTATTTTGGTTTTCAGTGATCTCTTTAAAAAGAGGTACGTTGTTGGTCATTAATATTTAACTTTTTCCTTGGTGTTTATTTAAACCTATTAATAGGTCTTTCTTGTCTCTGTTTTTTTAAACATGTATTTTGGTTTTTAGTGATCTCTTTAAAAAGGGGTACGTTGTTGGTCATTAATATTTAACTTTTTCTTTGGTTTTTATTTATACCTATTAATAGGTCTTGTTAGTCTATGTTTTTTTAAAGATGGATTTGGGTCTTTAGTGATCTCTTTAATAAGATGTACGTTGTTAGTCATTCATATTTAACTTTTAATTTGGTATTTATTTTTATCTATTTATGAGGTCTTTCTAGTCTATATTTTTTATAACATGTATTTTGGTTTTCAGTGAACCCTTAACCATAGACGTACATTGGTGGTCATTAGATTTAACTTTTAATTTGGTATTCATTAATATCTATTAATAGGTCATTCTCGTCAATCCTTTTTAAATATGTATTTTGGTTTTTAGTGATCTCTTTAAAGAGGTACGTTGTTGTTCATTAATATTGTTTTTTTAAAGATAGATTTTGGTTTTTAGTGATCTCTTTGCAAATAGGTACGTTGTTGGTCATTAGTTTTTAACTTTTACTTTGGTATTTATTTATACCTATTAATAGGTCTTTCTTGTCTATGTTTTTTCAACATGTATTTTGGTTTTCAGTGATCTCTTTAAAAAGAGGTACGTTGTTGGTCATTAATATTTAACTTTTTCCTTGGTGTTTATTTAAACCTATTAATAGGTCTTTCTTGTCTCTGTTTTTTTAAACATGAATTTTGGTTTTTAGTGATCTTTTTAAAAAGGGGTACGTTGTTGGTCATTAATATTTAACTTTTTCTTTGGTTTTTATTTATACCTATTAATAGGTCTTGTTAGTCTATGTTTTTTTAAACATGGATTTGGGTCTTTAGTGATCTCTTTAATAAGATGTACGTTGTTAGTCATTCATATTTAACTTTTAATTTTGTATTTATTTTTATCTATTTATGAGGTCTTTCTAGTCTATATTTTTTATAATATGTATTTTGGTTTTCAGTGATCTCTTTAAAAAGAGGTACGTTGTTGTTCATTAATATTGTTTTTTTAAAGATAGATTTTGGTTTTTAGTGATCTCTTTACAAATAGGTACGTTGTTGGTCATTAGTTTTTAACTTTTACTTTGGTATTTATTTATACCTATTAATAGGTCTTTCTTGTCTGTTTTTTTTAACATGTATTTTGGTTTTCAGTGATCTCTTTAAAAAGAGGTACGTTGTTGGTCATTAATATTTAACTTTTTCCTTGGTGTTTATTTAAACCTATTAATAGGTCTTTCTTGTCTGTGTTTTTAAACATGTATTTTGGTTTTTAGTGATCTCTTTTAAAAGGGGTACGTTGTTGGTCATTAATATTTAACTTTTTCTTTGGTTTTTATTTATACCTATTAATAGGTCTTGTTAGTCTATGTTTTTTTAAACATGGATTTGGGTCTTTAGTGATCTCTTTAATAAGATGTACGTTGTTAGTCATTCATATTTAACTTTTAATTTGGTATTTATTTTTATCTATTTATGAGGTCTTTCTAGTCTATATTTTTTTATAACATGTATTTTGGTTTTCAGTGAACCCTTAACCATAGACGTACATTGGTGGTCATTAGATTTAACTTTTAATTTGGTATTCATTAATATCTATTAATAGGTCATTCTCGTCAATCCTTTTTAAATATGTATTTTGGTTTTTAGTGATCTCTTTAAAAAGAGGTACGTTGTTGTTCATTGATATTTTTTTTTTAAAGATAGATTTTGGTTTTTAGTGATCTCTTTACAAATAGGTACGTTGTTGGTCATTAGTTTTTAACTTTTACTTTGGTATTTATTTATACCTATTAATAGGTCTTTCTTGTCTGTTTTTTCAACATGTATTTTGGTTTTCAGTGATCTCTTTAAAAAGAGGTACGTTGTTGGTCATTAATATTTAACTTTTTCCTTGGTGTTTATTTAAACCTATTAATAGGTCTTTCTTGTCTCTGTATTTTTAAACATGTATTTTGGTTTTTAGTGATCTCTTTAAAAAGGGGTACGTTGTTGGTCATTAATATTTAACTTTTTCTTTGGTTTTTATTTATACCTATTAATAGGTCTTGTTAGTCTATGTTTTTTTAAACATGGATTTGGGTCTTTAGTGATCTCTTTAATAAGATGTACGTTGTTAGTCATTCATATTTAACTTTTAATTTGGTATTTATTTTTATCTATTTATGAGGTCTTTCTAGTCTATATTTTTTATAACATGTATTTTGGTTTTCAGTGAACCCTTAACCATAGACGTACATTGGTGGTCATTAGATTTAACTTTTAATTTGGTATTCATTAATATCTATTAATAGGTCATTCTCGTCAATCCTTTTTAAATATGTATTTTGGTTTTTAGTGATCTCTTTAAAGAGGTACGTTGTTGTTCATTAATATTGTTTTTTTAAAGATAGATTTTGGTTTTTAGTGATCTCTTTGCAAATAGGTACGTTGTTGGTCATTAGTTTTTAACTTTTACTTTGGTATTTATTTATACCTATTAATAGGTCTTTCTTGTCTATGTTTTTTCAACATGTATTTTGGTTTTCAGTGATCTCTTTAAAAAGAGGTACGTTGTTGGTCATTAATATTTAACTTTTTCCTTGGTGTTTATTTAAACCTATTAATAGGTCTTTCTTGTCTCTGTTTTTTTAAACATGAATTTTGGTTTTTAGTGATCTTTTTAAAAAGGGGTACGTTGTTGGTCATTAATATTTAACTTTTTCTTTGGTTTTTATTTATACCTATTAATAGGTCTTGTTAGTCTATGTTTTTTTAAACATGGATTTGGGTCTTTAGTGATCTCTTTAATAAGATGTACGTTGTTAGTCATTCATATTTAACTTTTAATTTTGTATTTATTTTTATCTATTTATGAGGTCTTTCTAGTCTATATTTTTTATAATATGTATTTTGGTTTTCAGTGATCTCTTTAAAAAGAGGTACGTTGTTGTTCATTAATATTGTTTTTTTAAAGATAGATTTTGGTTTTTAGTGATCTCTTTACAAATAGGTACGTTGTTGGTCATTAGTTTTTAACTTTTACTTTGGTATTTATTTATACCTATTAATAGGTCTTTCTTGTCTGTTTTTTTTAACATGTATTTTGGTTTTCAGTGATCTCTTTAAAAAGAGGTACGTTGTTGGTCATTAATATTTAACTTTTTCCTTGGTGTTTATTTAAACCTATTAATAGGTCTTTCTTGTCTGTGTTTTTAAACATGTATTTTGGTTTTTAGTGATCTCTTTTAAAAGGGGTACGTTGTTGGTCATTAATATTTAACTTTTTCTTTGGTTTTTATTTATACCTATTAATAGGTCTTGTTAGTCTATGTTTTTTTAAACATGGATTTGGGTCTTTAGTGATCTCTTTAATAAGATGTACGTTGTTAGTCATTCATATTTAACTTTTAATTTGGTATTTATTTTTATCTATTTATGAGGTCTTTCTAGTCTATATTTTTTTATAACATGTATTTTGGTTTTCAGTGAACCCTTAACCATAGACGTACATTGGTGGTCATTAGATTTAACTTTTAATTTGGTATTCATTAATATCTATTAATAGGTCATTGTCGTCAATCCTTTTTAAATATGTATTTTGGTTTTTAGTGATCTCTTTAAAAAGGGGTACGTTGTTGTTTATTAACATTGTTTTTTTAAAGATAGATTTTGGTTTTTAGTGATCTCTTTACAAATAGGTACGTTGTTGGTCATTAGTTTTTAACTTTTACTTTGGTATTTATTTATACCTATAAATAGGTCTTTCTTGTCTGTTTTTTTAACATGTATTTTGGTTTTCAGTGATCTCTTTAAAAAGAGGTACGTTGTTGGTCATTAATATTTAACTTTTTCCTTGGTGTTAATTTAAACCTATTAATAGGTCTTTCTTGTCTGTTTTTTTAAACATGTATTTTGGTTTTTAGTGATCTCTTTAAAAAGGGGTACGTTGTTGGTCATTATTATTTAACTTTTTCTTTTGTTTTTATTTATACCTATTAATAGGTCTTGTTAGTCTATGTTTTTTTAAACATGGATTTGGGTCTTTAGTGATCTCTTTAATAAGATGTACGTTGTTAGTCATTCATATTTAACTTTTAATTTGGTATTTATTTTTATCTCTTTATGAGGTCTTTCTAGTCTATATTTTTTTATAACATGTATTTTGGTTTTCAGTGAACCCTTAACCATAGACGTACATTTGTGGTCATTAGATTTAATTTTTAATTTGGTATTCATTAATATCTATTAAAAGGTCATTCTCGTCAATCCTTTTTAAATATGTATTTTGGTTGTAGTGATCTCTTTAAAAAGAGGTACGTTGTTGTTCATTAATATTGTTTTTTAAAGATAGATTTTGGTTTTTAGTGATCTCTTTACAAATAGGTACGTTGTTGGTCATTAGTTTTTAACTTTTACTTTGGTATTCATTTATACCTATTAATAGGTCTTTCTTGTCTATGTTTTTTTAACATGTATTTTGGTTTTCAGTGATCTCTTTAAAAAGAGGTACGTTGTTGGTCATTAATATTTAACTTTTTCTTTGGTTTTTATTTATACCTATTAATAGGTCTTGTTAGTCTATGTTTTTTTAAACATGGATTTGGGTCTTTAGTGATCTCTTTAATAAGATGTACGTTGTTAGTCATTCATATTTAACTTTTAATTTGGTATTTATTTTTATCTCTTTATGAGGTCTTTCTAGTCTATATTTTTTATAACATGTATTTTGGATTTCAGTGAACCCTTAACCATAGACGTACATTTGTGGTCAATAGATTTAACTTTTAATTTGGTATTCATTAATATCTATTAAAAGGTCATTCTCGTCAATCCTTTTTAAATATGTATTTTGGTTGTAGTGATCTCTTTAAAAAGAGGTACGTTGTTGTTCATTAATATTGTTTTTTAAAGATAGATTTTGGTTTTTAGTGATCTCTTTACAAATAGGTACGTTGTTGGTCATTAGTTTTTAACTTTTACTTTGGTATTTATTTATACCTATTAATAGGTCTTTCTTGTCTGTTTTTTTTAACATGTATTTTGGTTTTCAGTGATCTCTTTAAAAAGAGGTACGTTGTTGGTCATTAATATTTAACTTTTTCCTTGGTGTTTATTTAAACCAATTAATAGGTCTGACCTTCTTGTCTCTGTTTTTTTAAACATGTATTTTGGTTTTTAGTGATCTCTTTAAAAAGGGGTACGTTGTTGGTCATTAATATTTAACTTTTTCTTTGGTTTTTATTTATACCTATTAATAGGTCTTGTTAGTCTATGTTTTTTTAAACATGGATTTGGGTCTTTAGTGATCTCTTTAATAAGATGTACGTTGTTAGTCATTCATATTTAACTTTTAATTTGGTATTTATTTTTATCTATTTATGAGGTCTTTCTAGTCTATAATTTTTATAACATGTATTTTGGTTTTCAGTGAACCCTTAACCATAGACGTACATTGGTGGTCATTAGATTTAACTTTTAATTTGGTATTCATTAATATCTATTAATAGGTCATTCTCGTCAATCCTTTTTAAATATGTATTTTGGTTTTTAGTGATCTCTTTAAAAAGAGGTACGTTGTTGTTCATTAATATTGTTTTTTTAAAGATAGATTTTGGTTTTTAGTGATCTCTTTACAAATAGGTACGTTGTTGGTCATTAGTTTTTAACTTTTACTTTGGTATTTATTTATACCTATTAATAGGTCTTTCTTGTCTATGTTTTTTCAACATGTATTTTGGTTTTCAGTGATCTCTTTAAAAAGAGGTACGTTGTTGGTCATTAATATTTAACTTTTTCCTTGGTGTTTATTTAAACCTATTAATAGGTCTTTCTTGTCTCTGTTTTTTTAAACATGAATTTTGGTTTTTAGTGATCTTTTTAAAAAGGGGTACGTTGTTGGTCATTAATATTTAACTTTTTCTTTGGTTTTCATTTATACCTATTAATAGGTCTTGTTAGTCTATGTTTTTTTAAACATGGATTTGGGTCTTTAGTGATCTCTTTAATAAGATGTACGTTGTTAGTCATTCATATTTAACTTTTAATTTGGTATTTATTTTTATCTATTTATGAGGTCTTTCTAGTCTATATTTTTTATAACATGTATTTTGGTTTTCAGTAAACCCTTAACCATAGACGTACATTGGTGGTCATTAGATTTAACTTTTAATTTGGTATTCATTAATATCTATTAATAGGTCATTCTCGTCAATCCTTTTTAAATATGTATTTTGGTTTTTAGTGATCTCTTTAAAAAGAGGTACGTTGTTGTTCATTAATATTGTTTTTTTAAAGATAGATTTTGGTTTTTAGTGATCTCTTTACAAATAGGTACGTTGTTGGTCATTAGTTTTTAACTTTTACTTTGGTATTTATTTATACCTATTAATAGGTCTTTCTTGTCTGTTTTTTTAACATGTATTTTGGTTTTCAGTGATCTCTTTAAAAAGAGGTACGTTGTTGGTCATTAATATTTAACTTTTTCCTTGGTGTTTATTTAAACCTATTAATAGGTCTTTCTTGTCTGTGTTTTTAAACATGTATTTTGGTTTTTAGTGATCTCTTTAAAAAGGGGTACGTTGTTGGTCATTAATATTTAACTTTTTCTTTGGTTTTTATTTATACCTATTAATAGGTCTTGTTAGTCTATGTTTTTTAAACATGGATTTGGGTCTTTAGTGATCTCTTTAATAAGATGTACGTTGTTAGTCATTCATATTTAACTTTTAATTTGGTATTTATTTTTATCTATTTATGAGGTCTTTCTAGTCTATATTTTTTATAATATGTATTTTGGTTTTCAGTGAACCCTTAACCATAGACGTACATTGGTGGTCATTAGATTTAACTTTTAATTTGGTATTCATTAATATCTATTAATAGGTCATTCTCGTCAATCCTTTTTAAATATGTATTTTGGTTTTTAGTGATCTCTTTAAAAAGGGGTACGTTGTTGTTTATTAATATTGTTTTTTTAAAGATAGATTTTGGTTTTTAGTGATCTCTTTACAAATAGGTACGTTGTTGGTCATTAGTTTTTAACTTTTACTTTGGTATTTATTTATACCTATTAATAGGTCTTTCTTGTCTGTTTTTTTAACATGTATTTTGGTTTTCAGTGATCTCTTTAAAAAGAGGTACGTTGTTGGTCATTAATATTTAACTTTTTCCTTGGTGTTTATTTAAACCTATTAATAGGTCTTTCTTGTCTGTTTTTTTAAACATGTATTTTGGTTTTTAGTGATCTCTTTAAAAAGGAGTACGTTGTTGGTCATTATTATTTAACTTTTTCTTTTGTTTTTATTTATACCTATTAATAGGTCTTGTTAGTCTATGTTTTTTTAAACATGGATTTGGGTCTTTAGTGATCTCTTTAATAAGATGTACGTTGTTAGTCATTCATATTTAACTTTTAATTTGGTATTTATTTTTATCTATTTATGAGGTCTTTCTAGTCTATATTTTTTATAATATGTATTTTGGTTTTCAGTGAACCCTTAACCATAGACGTACATTGGTGGTCATTAGATTTAACTTTTAATTTGGTATTCATTAATATCTATTAATAGGTCATTCTCGTCAATCCTTTTTAAATATGTATTTTGGTTTTTAGTGATCTCTTTAAAAAGGGGTACGTTGTTGTTTATTAATATTGTTTTTTAAAGATAGATTTTGGTTTTCAGTGATCTCTTTAAAAAGAGGTACGTTGTTGGTCATTAATATTTAACTTTTTCCTTGGTGTTTATTTAAACCTATTAATAGGTCTGACCTTCTTGTCTCTGTTTTTTTAAACATGAATTTTGGTTTTTAGTGATCTTTTTAAAAAGGGGTACGTTGTTGGTCATTAATATTTAACTTTTTCTTTGGTTTTTATTTATACCTATTAATAGGTCTTGTTAGTCTATGTTTTTTTAAACATGGATTTGGGTCTTTAGTGATCTCTTTAATAAGATGTACGTTGTTAGTCATTCATATTTAACTTTTAATTTGGTATTTATTTTTATCTATTTATGAGGTCTTTCTAGTCTATATTTTTTATAACATGTATTTTGGTTTTCAGTAAACCCTTAACCATAGACGTACATTGGTGGTCATTAGATTTAACTTTTAATTTGGTATTCATTAATATCTATTAATAGGTCATTCTCGTCAATCCTTTTTAAATATGTATTTTGGTTTTTAGTGATCTCTTTAAAAAGAGGTACGTTGTTGTTCATTAATATTGTTTTTTTAAAGATAGATTTTGGTTTTTAGTGATCTCTTTACAAATAGGTACGTTGTTGGTCATTAGTTTTTAACTTTTACTTTGGTATTTATTTATACCTATTAATAGGTCTTTCTTGTCTGTTTTTTTAACATGTATTTTGGTTTTCAGTGATCTCTTTAAAAAGAGGTACGTTGTTGGTCATTAATATTTAACTTTTTCCTTGGTGTTTATTTAAACCTATTAATAGGTCTTTCTTGTCTGTGTTTTTAAACATGTATTTTGGTTTTTAGTGATCTCTTTAAAAAGGGGTACGTTGTTGGTCATTAATATTTAACTTTTTCTTTGGTTTTTATTTATACCTATTAATAGGTCTTGTTAGTCTATGTTTTTTAAACATGGATTTGGGTCTTTAGTGATCTCTTTAATAAGATGTACGTTGTTAGTCATTCATATTTAACTTTTAATTTGGTATTTATTTTTATCTATTTATGAGGTCTTTCTAGTCTATATTTTTTATAATATGTATTTTGGTTTTCAGTGAACCCTTAACCATAGACGTACATTGGTGGTCATTAGATTTAACTTTTAATTTGGTATTCATTAATATCTATTAATAGGTCATTCTCGTCAATCCTTTTTAAATATGTATTTTGGTTTTTAGTGATCTCTTTAAAAAGGGGTACGTTGTTGTTTATTAATATTGTTTTTTTAAAGATAGATTTTGGTTTTTAGTGATCTCTTTACAAATAGGTACGTTGTTGGTCATTAGTTTTTAACTTTTACTTTGGTATTTATTTATACCTATTAATAGGTCTTTCTTGTCTGTTTTTTTAACATGTATTTTGGTTTTCAGTGATCTCTTTAAAAAGAGGTACGTTGTTGGTCATTAATATTTAACTTTTTCCTTGGTGTTTATTTAAACCTATTAATAGGTCTTTCTTGTCTGTTTTTTTAAACATGTATTTTGGTTTTTAGTGATCTCTTTAAAAAGGAGTACGTTGTTGGTCATTATTATTTAACTTTTTCTTTTGTTTTTATTTATACCTATTAATAGGTCTTGTTAGTCTATGTTTTTTTAAACATGGATTTGGGTCTTTAGTGATCTCTTTAATAAGATGTACGTTGTTAGTCATTCATATTTAACTTTTAATTTGGTATTTATTTTTATCTCTTTATGAGGTCTTTCTAGTCTATATTTTTTATAACATGTATTTTGGTTTTCAGTGAACCCTTAACCATAGACGTACATTTGTGGTCATTAGATTTAACTTTTAATTTGGTATTCATTAATATCTATTAAAAGGTCATTCTCGTCAATCCTTTTTAAATATGTATTTTGGTTTTAGTGATCTCTTTAAAAAGAGGTACGTTGTTGTTCATTAATATTGTTTTTTAAAGATAGATTTTGGTTTTTAGTGATCTCTTTACAAATAGGTACGTTGTTGGTCATTAGTTTTTAACTTTTACTTTGGTATTCATTTATACCTATTAATAGGTCTTTCTTGTCTATGTTTTTTTAACATGTATTTTGGTTTTCAGTGATCTCTTTAAAAAGAGGTACGTTGTTGGTCATTAATATTTAACTTTTTCCTTGGTGTTTATTTAAACCTATTAATAGGTCTGACCTTCTTGTCTCTGTTTTTTAAACATGTATTTTGATTTTTAGTGATCTCTTTAAAAAGGGGTACGTTGTTGGTCATTAATATTTAACTTTTTCTTTGGTTTTTATTTATACCTATTAATAGGTCATGTTAGTCTATGTTTTTTTAAACATGGATTTGGGTCTTTAGTGATCTCTTTAATAAGATGTACGTTGTTAGTCATTCATATTTAACTTTTAATTTGGTATTTATTTTTATCTATTTATGAGGTCTTTCTAGTCTATAATTTTTATAACATGTATTTTGGTTTTCAGTGAACCCTTAACCATAGACGTACATTGGTGGTCATTAGATTTAACTTTTAATTTGGTATTCATTAATATCTATTAATAGGTCATTCTCGTCAATCCTTTTTAAATATGTATTTTGGTTTTTAGTGATCTCTTTAAAAAGGGGTACGTTGTTGTTTATTAATATTGTTTTTTTAAAGATAGATTTTGGTTTTTAGTGATCTCTTTACAAATAGGTACGTTGTTGGTCATTAGTTTTTAACTTTTACTTTGGTATTTATTTATACCTATTAATAGGTCTTTCTTGTCTGTTTTTTTAACATGTATTTTGGTTTTCAGTGATCTCTTTAAAAAGAGGTACGTTGTTGGTCATTAATATTTAACTTTTTCCTTGGTGTTTATTTAAACCTATTAATAGGTCTTTCTTGTCTGTTTTTTTAAACATGTATTTTGGTTTTTAGTGATCTCTTTAAAAAGGAGTACGTTGTTGGTCATTATTATTTAACTTTTTCTTTTGTTTTTATTTATACCTATTAATAGGTCTTGTTAGTCTATGTTTTTTTAAACATGGATTTGGGTCTTTAGTGATCTCTTTAATAAGATGTACGTTGTTAGTCATTCATATTTAACTTTTAATTTGGTATTTATTTTTATCTCTTTATGAGGTCTTTCTAGTCTATATTTTTTATAACATGTATTTTGGTTTTCAGTGAACCCTTAACCATAGACGTACATTTGTGGTCATTAGATTTAACTTTTAATTTGGTATTCATTAATATCTATTAAAAGGTCATTCTCGTCAATCCTTTTTAAATATGTATTTTGGTTTTAGTGATCTCTTTAAAAAGAGGTACGTTGTTGTTCATTAATATTGTTTTTTAAAGATAGATTTTGGTTTTTAGTGATCTCTTTACAAATAGGTACGTTGTTGGTCATTAGTTTTTAACTTTTACTTTGGTATTCATTTATACCTATTAATAGGTCTTTCTTGTCTATGTTTTTTTAACATGTATTTTGGTTTTCAGTGATCTCTTTAAAAAGAGGTACGTTGTTGGTCATTAATATTTAACTTTTTCCTTGGTGTTTATTTAAACCTATTAATAGGTCTGACCTTCTTGTCTCTGTTTTTTAAACATGTATTTTGATTTTTAGTGATCTCTTTAAAAAGGGGTACGTTGTTGGTCATTAATATTTAACTTTTTCTTTGGTTTTTATTTATACCTATTAATAGGTCATGTTAGTCTATGTTTTTTTAAACATGGATTTGGGTCTTTAGTGATCTCTTTAATAAGATGTACGTTGTTAGTCATTCATATTTAACTTTTAATTTGGTATTTATTTTTATCTATTTATGAGGTCTTTCTAGTCTATAATTTTTATAACATGTATTTTGGTTTTCAGTGAACCCTTAACCATAGACGTACATTGGTGGTCATTAGATTTAACTTTTAATTTGGTATTCATTAATATCTATTAATAGGTCATTCTCGTCAATCCTTTTTAAATATGTATTTTGGTTTTTAGTGATCTCTTTAAAAAGAGGTACGTTGTTGTTCATTAATATTGTTTTTTTAAAGATAGATTTTGGTTTTTAGTGATCTCTTTACAAATAGGTACGTTGTTGGTCATTAGTTTTTAACTTTTACTTTGGTATTTATTTATACCTTGTAATAGGTCTTTCTTGTGTATGTTTTTTCAACATGTATTTTGGTTTTCAGTGATCTCTTTAAAAAGAGGTACGTTGTTGGTCATTAATATTTAACTTTTTCCTTGGTGTTTATTTAAACCTATTAATAGGTCTTTCTTGTCTCTGTTTTTTTAAACATGAATTTTGGTTTTTAGTGATCTTTTTAAAAACGGGGTACGTTGTTGGTCATTAATATTTAACTTTTTCTTTGGTTTTTATTTATACCTATTAATAGGTCTTGTTAGTCTATGTTTTTTTAAACATGGATTTGGGTCTTTAGTGATCTCTTTAATAAGATGTACGTTGTTAGTCATTCATATTTAACTTTTAATTTGGTATTTATTTTTATCTATTTATGAGGTCTTTCTAGTCTATATTTTTTATAACATGTATTTTGGTTTTCAGTAAACCCTTAACCATAGACGTACATTGGTGGTCATTAGATTTAACTTTTAATTTGGTATTCATTAATATCTATTAATAGGTCATTCTCGTCAATCCTTTTTCAATATGTATTTTGGTTTTTAGTGATCTCTTTAAAAAGAGGTACGTTGTTGTTCATTAATATTGTTTTTTTAAAGATAGATTTTGGTTTTTAGTGATCTCTTTACAAATAGGTACGTTGTTGGTCATTAGTTTTTAACTTTTACTTTGGTATTTATTTATACCTATTAATAGGTCTTTCTTGTCTGTTTTTTTAACATGTATTTTGGTTTTCAGTGATCTCTTTAAAAAGAGGTACGTTGTTGGTCATTAATATTTAACTTTTTCCTTGGTGTTTATTTAAACCTATTAATAGGTCTTTCTTGTCTGTGTTTTTAAACATGTATTTTGGTTTTTAGTGATCTCTTTAAAAAGGGGTACGTTGTTGGTCATTAATATTTAACTTTTTCTTTGGTTTTTATTTATACCTATTAATAGGTCTTGTTAGTCTAGGTTTTTTAAACATGGATTTGGGTCTTTAGTGATCTCTTTAATAAGATGTACGTTGTTAGTCATTCATATTTAACTTTTAATTTGGTATTTATTTTTATCTATTTATGAGGTCTTTCTAGTCTATATTTTTTATAATATGTATTTTGGTTTTCAGTGAACCCTTAACCATAGACGTACATTGGTGGTCATTAGATTTAACTTTTAATTTGGTATTCATTAATATCTATTAATAGGTCATTCTCGTCAATCCTTTTTAGATATGTATTTTGGTTTTTAGTGATCTCTTTAAAAAGAGGTACGTTGTTGTTCATTAATATTGTTTTTTAAAGATAGATTTTGGTTTTTAGTGATCTCTTTACAAATAGGTACGTTGTTGGTCATTAGTTTTTAACTTTTACTTTGGTATTTATTTATACCTATTAATAGGTCTTTCTTGTCTATGTTTTTTCAACATGTATTTTGGTTTTCAGTGATCTCTTTAAAAAGAGGTACGTTGTTGGTCATTAATATTTAACTTTTTCCTTGGTGTTTATTTAAACCTATTAATAGGTCTTTCTTGTCTCTGTTTTTTTAAACATGTATTTTGGTTTTTAGTGATCTCTTTAAAAAGGGGTACGTTGTTGGTCATTAATATTTAACTTTTTCTTTGGTTTTTATTTATACCTATTAATAGGTCTTGTTAGTCTATGTTTTTTTAAAGATGGATTTGGGTCTTTAGTGATCTCTTTAATAAGATGTACGTTGTTAGTCATTCATATTTAACTTTTAATTTGGTATTTATTTTTATCTATTTATGAGGTTTTTCTAGTCTATATTTTTTATAACATGTATTTTGGTTTTCAGTGAACCCTTAACCATAGACGTACATTGGTGGTCATTAGATTTAACTTTTAATTTGGTATTCATTAATATCTATTAATAGGTCATTCTCGTCAATCCTTTTTAAATATGTATTTTGGTTTTTAGTGATCTCTTTTAAAACAGGTACGTTGTTGTTCATTAATATTGTTTTTTTAAAGATAGATTTTGGTTTTTAGTGATCTCTTTACAAATAGGTACGTTGTTGGTCATTAGTTTTTAACTTTTACTTTGGTATTTATTTATACCTATTAATAGGTCTTTCTTGTCTGTTTTTTCAACATGTATTTTGGTTTTCAGTGATCTCTTTAAAAAGAGGTACGTTGTTGGTCATTAATATTTAACTTTTTCCTTGGTGTTTATTTAAACCTATTAATAGGTCTTTCTTGTCTCTGTTTTTTTAAACATGAATTTTGGTTTTTAGTGATCTTTTTAAAAAGGGGTACGTTGTTGGTCATTAATATTTAACTTTTTCTTTGGTTTTTATTTATACCTATTAATAGGTCTTGTTAGTCTATGTTTTTTTAAACATGGATTTGGGTCTTTAGTGATCTCTTTAATAAGATGTACGTTGTTAGTCATTCATATTTAACTTTTAATTTGGTATTTATTTTTATCTATTTATGAGGTCTTTCTAGTCTATATTTTTTATAATATGTATTTTGGTTTTCAGTGATCTCTTTAAAAAGAGGTACGTTGTTGTTCATTAATATTGTTTTTTTAAAGATAGATTTTGGTTTTTAGTGATCTCTTTACAAATAGGTACGTTGTTGGTCATTAGTTTTTAACTTTTACTTTGGTATTTATTTATACCTATTAATAGGTCTTTCTTGTCTGTTTTTTTAACATGTATTTTGGTTTTCAGTGATCTCTTTAAAAAGAGGTACGTTGTTGGTCATTAATATTTAACTTTTTCCTTGGTGTTTATTTAAACCTATTAATAGGTCTTTCTTGTCTGTGTTTTTAAACATGTATTTTGGTTTTTAGTGATCTCTTTAAAAAGGGGTACGTTGTTGGTCATTAATATTTAACTTTTTCTTTGGTTTTTATTTATACCTATTAATAGGTCTTGTTAGTCTATGTTTTTTAAACATGGATTTGGGTCTTTAGTGATCTCTTTAATAAGATGTACGTTGTTAGTCATTCATATTTAACTTTTAATTTGGTATTTATTTTTATCTATTTATGAGGTCTTTCTAGTCTATATTTTTTATAATATGTATTTTGGTTTTCAGTGAACCCTTAACCATAGACGTACATTGGTGGTCATTAGATTTAACTTTTAATTTGGTATTCATTAATATCTATTAATAGGTCATTCTCGTCAATCCTTTTTAAATATGTATTTTGGTTTTTAGTGATCTCTTTAAAAAGGGGTACGTTGTTGTTTATTAATATTGTTTTTTTAAAGATAGATTTTGGTTTTTAGTGATCTCTTTACAAATAGGTACGTTGTTGGTCATTAGTTTTTAACTTTTACTTTGGTATTTATTTATACCTATTAATAGGTCTTTCTTGTCTGTTTTTTTAACATGTATTTTGGTTTTCAGTGATCTCTTTAAAAAGAGGTACGTTGTTGGTCATTAATATTTAACTTTTTCCTTGGTGTTTATTTAAACCTATTAATAGGTCTTTCTTGTCTGTTTTTTTAAACATGTATTTTGGTTTTTAGTGATCTCTTTAAAAAGGAGTACGTTGTTGGTCATTATTATTTAACTTTTTCTTTTGTTTTTATTTATACCTATTCATAGGTCTTGTTAGTCTATGTTTTTTTAAACATGGATTTGGGTCTTTAGTGATCTCTTTAATAAGATGTACGTTGTTAGTCATTCATATTTAACTTTTAATTTGGTATTTATTTTTATCTCTTTATGAGGTCTTTCTAGTCTATATTTTTTATAACATGTATTTTGGTTTTCAGTGAACCCTTAACCATAGACGTACATTTGTGGTCATTAGATTTAACTTTTAATTTGGTATTCATTAATATCTATTAAAAGGTCATTCTCGTCAATCCTTTTTAAATATGTATTTTGGTTGTAGTGATCTCTTTAAAAAGAGGTACGTTGTTGTTCATTAATATTGTTTTTTAAAGATAGATTTTGGTTTTTAGTGATCTCTTTACAAATAAGTACGTTGTTGGTCATTAGTTTTTAACTTTTACTTTGGTATTCATTTATACCTATTAATAGGTCTTTCTTGTCTATGTTTTTTTAACATGTATTTTGGTTTTCAGAGATCTCTTTAAAAAGAGGTACGTTGTTGGTCATTAATATTTAACTTTTTCTTTGGTTTTTATTTATACCTATTAATAGGTCTTGTTAGTCTATGTTTTTTTAAACATGGATTTGGGTCTTCAGTGATCTCTTTAATAAGATGTACGTTGTTAGTCATTCATATTTAACTTTTAATTTGGTATTTATTTTTATCTCTTTATGAGGTCTTTCTAGTCTATATTTTTTATAACATGTATTTTGGATTTCAGTGAACCCTTAACCATAGACGTACATTTGTGGTCAATAGATTTAACTTTTAATTTGGTATTCATTAATATCTATTAAAAGGTCATTCTCGTCAATCCTTTTTAAATATGTATTTTGGTTGTAGTGATCTCTTTAAAAAGAGGTACGTTGTCGTTCATTAATATTGTTTTTTAAAGATAGATTTTGGTTTTTAGTGATCTCTTTACAAATAGGTACGTTGTTGGTCATTAGTTTTTAACTTTTACTTTGGTATTCATTTATACCTATTAATAGGTCTTTCTTGTCTATGTTTTTTTAACATGTATTTTGGTTTTCAGTGATCTCTTTAAAAAGAGGTACGTTGTTGGTCATTAATATTTAACTTTTTCTTTGGTATTTATTTATACCTATTAATAGGTCTTTCTTGTCTATGTTTTTTCAACATGTATTTTGGTTTTCAGTGATCTCTTTAAAAAGAGGTACGTTGTTGGTCATTAATATTTAACTTTTTCTTTGGTTTTTATTTATACCTATTAATAGGTCTTGTTAGTCTATGTTTTTTTAAACATGGATTTGGGTCTTTAGTGATCTCTTTAATAAGATGTACGTTGTTAGTCATTCATATTTAACTTTTAATTTGGTATTTATTTTTATCTATTTATGAGGTCTTTCTAGTCTATAATTTTTATAACATGTATTTTGGTTTTCAGTGAACCCTTTACCATAGACGTACATTGGTGGTCATTAGATTTAACTTTTAATTTGGTATTCATTAATATCTATTAATAGGTCATTCTCGTCAATCCTTTTTAAATATGTATTTTGGTTTTTAGTGATCTCTTTAAAAAGAGGTACGTTGTTGTTCATTAATATTGTTTTCTCAAGATAGATTTTGGTTTTTAGTGATCTCTTTACAAATAGGTACGTTGTTGGTCATTAGTTTTTAACTTTTACTTTGGTATTTATTTATACCTATTAATAGGTCTTTCTTGTGTATGTTTTTTCAACATGTATTTTGGTTTTCAGTGATCTCTTTAAAAAGAGGTACGTTGTTGGTCATTAATATTTAACTTTTTCCTTGGTGTTTATTTAAACCTATTAATAGGTCTTTCTTGTCTCTGTTTTTTTAAACATGAATTTTGGTTTTTAGTGATCTTTTTAAAAAGGGGTACGTTGTTGGTCATTAATATTTAACTTTTTCCTTGGTGTTTATTTAAACCTATTAATAGGTCTTTCTTGTCTGTGTTTTTAAACATGTATTTTGGTTTTTAGTGATCTCTTTAAAAAGGGGTACGTTGTTGGTCATTAATATTTAACTTTTTCTTTGGTTTTTATTTATACCTATTAATAGGTCTTGTTAGTCTATGTTTTTTAAACATGGATTTGGGTCTTTAGTGATCTCTTTAATAAGATGTACGTTGTTAGTCATTCATATTTAACTTTTAATTTGGTATTTATTTTTATCTATTTATGAGGTCTTTCTAGTCTATATTTTTTATAATATGTATTTTGGTTTTCAGTGAACCGTTAACCATAGACGTACATTGGTGGTCATTAGATTTAACTTTTAATTTGGTATTCATTAATATCTATTAATAGGTCATTCTCGTCAATCCTTTTTAAATATGTATTTTGGTTTTTAGTGATCTCTTTAAAAAGGGGTACGTTGTTGTTTATTAATATTGTTTTTTTAAAGATAGATTTTGGTTTTTAGTGATCTCTTTACAAATAGGTACGTTGTTGGTCATTAGTTTTTAACTTTTACTTTGGTATTTATTTATACCTATTAATAGGTCTTTCTTGTCTGTTTTTTTAACATGTATTTTGGTTTTCAGTGATCTCTTTAAAAAGAGGTACGTTGTTGGTCATTAATATTTAACTTTTTCCTTGGTGTTTATTTAAACCTATTAATAGGTCTTTCTTGTCTGTTTTTTTAAACATGTATTTTGGTTTTTAGTGATCTCTTTAAAAAGGAGTACGTTGTTGGTCATTATTATTTAACTTTTTCTTTTGTTTTTATTTATACCTATTAATAGGTCTTGTTAGTCTATGTTTTTTTAAACATGGATTTGGGTCTTTAGTGATCTCTTTAATAAGATGTACGTTGTTAGTCATTCATATTTAACTTTTAATTTGGTATTTATTTTTATCTCTTTATGAGGTCTTTCTAGTCTATATTTTTTATAACATGTATTTTGGTTTTCAGTGAACCCTTAACCATAGACGTACATTTGTGGTCATTAGATTTAACTTTTAATTTGGTATTCATTAATATCTATTAAAAGGTCATTCTCGTCAATCCTTTTTAAATATGTATTTTGGTTGTAGTGATCTCTTTAAAAAGAGGTACGTTGTTGTTCATTAATATTGTTTTTTAAAGATAGATTTTGGTTTTTAGTGATCTCTTTACAAATAGGTACGTTGTTGGTCATTAGTTTTTAACTTTTACTTTGGTATTCATTTATACCTATTAATAGGTCTTTCTTGTCTATGTTTTTTTAACATGTATTTTGGTTTTCAGTGATCTCTTTAAAAAGAGGTACGTTGTTGGTCATTAATATTTAACTTTTTCCTTGGTGTTTATTTAAACCTATTAATAGGTCTGACCTTCTTGTCTCTGTTTTTTTAAACATGTATTTTGGTTTTTAGTGATCTCTTTAAAAAGGGGTACGTTGTTGGTCATTAATATTTAACTTTTTCTTTGGTTTTTATTTATACCTATTAATAGGTCTTGTTAGTCTATGTTTTTTCAAACATGGATTTGGGTCTTTAGTGATCTCTTTAATAAGATGTACGTTGTTAGTCATTCATATTTAACTTTTAATTTGGTATTTATTTTTATCTATTTATGAGGTCTTTCTAGTCTATAATTTTTATAACATGTATTTTGGTTTTCAGTGAACCCTTAACCATAGACGTACATTGGTGGTCATTAGATTTAACTTTTAATTTGGTATTCATTAATATCTATTAATAGGTCATTCTCGTCAATCCTTTTTCAATATGTATTTTGGTTTTTAGTGATCTCTTTAAAAAGAGGTACGTTGTTGTTCATTAATATTGTTTTTTTAAAGATAGATTTTGGTTTTTAGTGATCTCTTTACAAATAGGTACGTTGTTGGTCATTAGTTTTTAACTTTTACTTTGGTATTTATTTATACCTATTAATAGGTCTTTCTTGTCTATGTTTTTTCAACATGTATTTTGGTTTTCAGTGATCTCTTTAAAAAGAGGTACGTTGTTGGTCATTAATATTTAACTTTTTCCTTGGTGTTTATTTAAACCTATTAATGGGTCTTTCTTGTCTCTGTTTTTTTAAACATGTATTTTGGTTTTTAGTGATCTCTTTAAAAAGGGGTACGTTGTTGGTCATTATTATTTAACTTTTTCTTTGGTTTTTATTTATACCTATTAATAGGTCTTGTTAGTCTATGTTTTTTTAAACATGGATTTGGGTCTTTAGTGATCTCTTTAATAAGATGTACGTTGTTAGTCATTCATATTTAACTTTTAATTTGGTATTTATTTTTATCTATTTATGAGGTCTTTCTAGTCTATATTTTTTATAACATGTATTTTGGTTTTCAGTGAACCCTTAACCATAGACGTACATTGGTGGTCATTAGATTTAACTTTTAATTTGGTATTCATTAATATCTATTAATAGGTCATTCTCGTCAATCCTTTTTAAATATGTATTTTGGTTTTTAGTGATCTCTTTAAAAAGAGGTACGTTGTTGTTCATTAATATTGTTTTTTTAAAGATAGATTTTGATTTTTAGTGATCTCTTTACAAATAGGTACGTTGTTGGTCATTAGTTTTTAACTTTTACTTTGGTATTTATTTATACCAATTAATAGGTCTGTCTTGTCTATGTTTTTTAACATGTATTTTGGTTTTCAGTGATCTCTTTAAAAAGAGGTACGTTGTTGGTCATTAATATTTAACTTTTTCCTTGGTGTTTATTTAAACCTATTAATAGGTCTTTCTTGTCTCTCCTTTTTAAATATGTATTTTGGTTTTTAGTGATCTCTTTAAAAAGAGGTACGTTGTTGTTCATTAATATTGTTTTTTTAAAGATAGATTTCGGTTTTTAGTGATCTTTTTACAAATAGGTACGTTGTTGGTCATTAGTTTTTAACTTTTACTTTGGTATTTATTTATACCTATTAATAGGTCTTTCTTGTCTATGTTTTAATAACATGTATTTTGGTTTTCAGTGATCTCTTTAAAAAGAGGTACGTTGTTGGTCATTAATATTTAACTTTTTCCTTGGTGTTTATTTAAACCTATTAATAGGTCTTTCTTGTCTCTGTTTTTTTAAACATGTATTGTGTTTTTTAGTGATCTCTTTACAAATAGGTACGTTGTTGGTCATTAGTTTTTAACTTTTAATTTGGTATTCATTAATATCTATTAATAGGTCATTCTCGTCAATCCTTTTTAAATATGTATTTTGGTTTTTAGTGATCTCTTTACAAAGAGGTACGTTGTTGTTCATTAATATTGTTTTTTTAAATATAGATTTCGGTTTTTAGTGATCTCTTTACAAATAGGTACGTTGTTGGTCATTAGTTTTTAACTTTTACTTTGGTATTTATTTATACCTATTAATAGGTCTTTCTTGTCTATGTTTTTTTAACATGTATTTTGGTTTTCAGTGATCTCTTTAAAAAGAGGTACGTTGTTGGTCATTAATATTTAACTTTTTCCTTGGTGTTTATTTAAACCTATTAATAGGTCTTTCTTGTCTCTGTTTTTTTAAACATGTATCTTGGTTTTTAGTGATCTCTTTACAAATAGGTACGTTGTTGGTCATTAGTTTTTAACTTTTACTTTAGAATTTAATTTATACCTATTAATAGGTCTTTCTTTTCTATGTTTTTTTAACATGTATTTTGGTTTTCAGTGATCTCTTTAAAAAGAGGTACGTTGTTGTTCATTAATATTGTTTTTTTAAAGATAGATTTTGGTTTTTAGTGATCTCTTTACAAATAGGTACGTTGTTGGTTATTAGTTTTTAACTTTTACTTTGGTATTTATTTATACCTATTAATAGGTCTTTCTTGTCTATGTTTTTTTAACATGTATTTTGGTTTTCAGTGATCTCTTTAAAAAGAGGTACGTTGTTGGTCATTAATATTTAACTTTTTCCTTGGTGTTTATTTAAACCTATTAATAGGTCTTTCTTGTCTCTGTTTTTTTAAACATGTATTTTGGTTTTTAGTGATCTCTTTAAAAAGGGGTACGTTGTTGGTCATTAATATTTAACTTTTTCTTTGGTTTTTATTTATACCTATTAATAGGTCTTGTTAGTCTATGTTTTTTTAAACATGGATTTGGGTCTTTAGTGATCTCTTTAATAAGATGTACGTTGTTAGTCATTCATATTTAACTTTTAATTTGGTATTTATTTTTATCTATTTATGAGGTCTTTCTAGTCTATATTTTTTATAACATGTATTTTGGTTTTCAGTGAACCCTTAACCATAGACGTACATTGGTGGTCATTAGATTTAACTTTTAATTTGGTATTCATTAATATCTATTAATAGGTCAATCCTTTTTAAATATGTATTTTGGTTTTTAGTGATCTCTTTAAAAAGAGGTACGTTGTTGTTCATTAATATTGTTTTTTTAAAGATAGATTTTGGTTTTTAGTGATCTCTTTACAAATAGGTACGTTGTTGGTTATTAGTTTTTAACTTTTACTTTAGTAATTATTTATACCTATTAATAGGTCTTTCTTGTCTATGTTTTTTTAACATGTATTTTGGTTTTCAGTGATCTCTTTTAAAAGAGGTACGTTGTTGGTCATTAATATTTAACTTTTTCTTTGGTGTTTATTTAAACCTATTGATAGGTCTTTCTTGTCTCTGTTTTTTTAAACATGTATTTTGGTTTTTAGTGATCTCTTTAAAAAGAGGTACGTTGTTGGTCATTAATATTTAACTTTTTCTTTGGTATTTATTTATACCTATTAATAGGTCTTTCTTGTCTATGCTTTTTTACCATGTATTTTGGTTTTCATTGATCTCTTTAAAAAGAGGTACGTTGTTGGTCATTAATATTTAACTTTTTCCTTGGTGTTTATTTAAACCTATTAATAGGTCTTTCTTGTCTCTGTTTTTTTAAACATGTATTTTGGTTTTTAGTGATCTCTTTAAAAAGGGGTACGTTGTTGGTCATTAATATGTAACTTTTTCTTTGGTTTTTATTTATACCTATTAATAGGTCTTGTTAGTCTATGTTTTTCTTAAACATGGATTTGGGTCTTTATTGATCTCTTTAATAAGATGTACGTTGTTAGTCATTCATATTTAGCTTTTAATTTGGTATTTATTTTTATCTATTTATGAGGTCTTTCTAGTCTATATTTTTTATAACATGTATTTTGGTTTTCAGTGAACCCTTAACCATAGACGTACATTGGTGGTCATTAGATTAAACTTTTAATTTGGTATTCATTAATATCTATTAATAGGTCATTCTCGTCAATCCTTTTTAAATATGTATTTTGGTTTTTAGTGATCTCTTTAAAAAGAGGTACGTTGTTGTTCATTAATATTGTTTTTTTAAAGATAGATTTTGGTTTTTAGTGATCTCTTTACAAATAGGTACGTTGTTGGTCATTAGTTTTTAACTTTTACTTTGGTATTTATTTATACCTATTAATAGGTCTTTCTTGTCTATGTTTTTTCAACATGTATTTTGGTTTTCAGTGATCTCTTTAAAAAGAGGTACGTTGTTGGTTATTAATATTTAACTTTTTCCTTGGTGTTTATTTAAACCTATTAATAGGTCTTTCTTGTCTCTGTTTTTTTAAACATGTATGTTGGTTTTTAGTGATCTTTTTAAAAAGGGGTACGTTGTTGGTCATTAATATTTAACTTTTTCTTTGGTTTTTATTTATACCTATTAATAGGTCTTGTTAGTCTATGTTTTTTTAAACATGGATTTGGGTCTTTAGTGATCTCTTTAATAAGATGTACGTTGTTAGTCATTCATATTTAACTTTTAATTTGGTATTTATTTTTATCTATTTATGAGGTCTTTCTAGTCTATATTTTTTATAATATGTATTTTGGTTTTCAGTGAACCCTTAACCATAGACGTACATTGGTGGTCATTAGATTTAACTTTTAATTTGGTATTCATTAATATCTATTAATAGGTCATTCTCGTCAATCCTTTTTAAATATGTATTTTGGTTTTTAGTGATCTCTTTAAAAAGGGGTACGTTGTTGTTTATTAATATTGTTTTTTTAAAGATAGATTTTGGTTTTTAGTGATTACTTTACAAATAGGTACGTTGTTGGTCATTAGTTTTTAACTTTTACTTTGGTATTTATTTATACCTATTAATAGGTCTTTCTTGTCTGTTTTTTTAACATGTATTTTGGTTTTCAGTGATCTCTTTAAAAAGAGGTACGTTGTTGGTCATTAATATTTAACTTTTTCCTTGGTGTTTATTTAAACCTATTAATAGGTCTTTCTTGTCTGTTTTTTAAACATGTATTTTGGTTTTTAGTGATCTCTTTAAAAATGGGTACGTTGTTGGTCATTATTATTTAACTTTTTCTTTTGTTTTTATTTATACCTATTAATAGGTCTTGTTAGTCTATGTTTTTTTAAACATGGATTTGGGTCTTTAGTGATCTCTTTAATAAGATGTACGTTGTTAGTCATTCATATTTAACTTTTAATTTGGTATTTATTTTTATCTCTTTATGAGGTCTTTCTAGTCTATATTTTTTATAACATGTATTTTGGTTTTCAGTGAACCCTTAACCATAGACGTACATTTGTGGTCATTAGATTTAACTTTTAATTTGGTATTCATTAATATCTATTAAAAGGTCATTCTCGTCAATCCTTTTTAAATATGTATTTTGGTTTTAGTGATCTCTTTAAAAAGAGGTACGTTGTTGTTCATTAATATTGTTTTTTAAAGATAGATTTTGGTTTTTAGTGATCTCTTAACAAATAGGTACGTTGTTGGTCATTAGTTTTTAACTTTTACTTTGGTATTCATTTATACCTATTAATAGGTCTTTCTTGTCTATGTTTTTTTAACATGTATTTTGGTTTTCAGTGATCTCCTTAAAAAGAGGTACGTTGTTGGTCATTAATTTTTAACTTTTTCCTTGGTGTTTATTTAAACCTATTAATAGGTCTTTCTTGTCTCTGTATTTTTAAACATGTATCTTGGTTTTTAGTGATCTCTTTACAAATAGGTACGTTGTTGGTCATTAGTTTTTAACTTTTACTTTGGTATTTATTTATACCTATTAATAGGTCTTTCTTGTGTATGTTTTTTCAACATGTATTTTGGTTTTCAGTGATCTCTTTAAAAAGAGGTACGTTGTTGGTCATTAATATTTAACTTTTACTTTGGTATTTATTTATACCTATTAATAGGTCTTTCTTGTGTATGTTTTTTCAACATGTATTTTGGTTTTCAGTGATCTCTTTAAAAAGAGGTATGTTGTTGGTCATTAATATTTAACTTTTTCCTTGGTGTTTATTTAAACCTATTAATAGGTCTTTCTTGTCTCTGTTTTTTTAAACATGTATTTTGGTTTTTAGTGATCTTTTTAAAAAGGGGTACGTTGTTGGTCATTAATATTAAACTTTTTCTTTGGTGTTTAGTTATACCTATTAATAGGTCTTGTTAGTCTATGTTTTTTTAAACATGGATTTGGGTCTTTAGTGATCTCTTTAATAAGATGTACGTTGTTAGTCATTCATATTTAACTTTTAATTTGGTATTTATTTTTATCTATTTATGAGGTCTTTCTAGTCTATATTTTTTATAACATGTATTTTGGTTTTCAGTGAACCCTTAACCATAGACGTACATTGGTGGTCATTAAATTTAACTTTTAATTTGGTATTCATTAATTTCTATTAATAGGTCATTCTCGTCAATCCTTTTTAATTATGTATTTTGGTTTTTAGTGATCTCTTTAAAAAGAGGTACGTTGTTGTTCATTAATATTGTTTTTTTAACGATAGATTTTGGTTTTTAGTGATCTCTTTATAAATAGGTACGTTGTTGGTCATTAGTTTTTAACTTTTACTTTGGTATTTATTTATACCTATTAATAGGTCTTTCTTGTCTGTTTTTTTAACACGTATTTTGGTTTTCAGTGATCTCTTTAAAAAGAGGTACATTGTTGGTCATTAATATTTAACTTTTTCCTTGGTGTTTATTAAAACCTATTAATAGGTCTTTCTTGTCTGTGTTTTTAAACATGTATTTTGGTTTTTAGTGATCTCTTTAAAAAGGGGTACGTTGTTGGTCATTAATATTTAACTTTTTCTTTGGTTTTTATTTATACCTATTAATACGTCTTGTTAGTCTATGTTTTTTAAACATGGATTTGGGTCTTTAGTGATCTCTTTAATAAGATGTACGTTGTTAGTCATTCATATTTAACTTTTAATTTGGTATTTATTTTTATCTATTTATGAGGTCTTTCTAGTCTATATTTTTTATAACATGTATTTTGGTTTTCAGTGAACCCTTAACCATAGACGTACATTTGTGGTCATTAGATTTAACTTTTAATTTGGTATTCAATAATATCTATTAAAAGGTCATTCTCGTCAATCCTTTTTAAATATGTATTTTGGTTTTAGTGATCTCTTTAAAAAGAGGTACGTTGTTGTTCATTAATAATGTTTTTTAAAGATAGATTTTGGTTTTCAGTGATCTCTTTACAAATAGGTACGTTGTTGGTCATTAGTTTTTAACTTTTACTTTGGTACTTATTTATACCTATTAATAGGTCTTTCTTGTCTATGTTTTTTCAACATGTATTTTGGTTTTCAGTGATCTCTTTAAAAAGAGGTACGTTGTTGGTCATTAATATTTAACTTTTTCCTTGGTGTTTATTTAAACCTATTAATAGGTCTTTCTTGTCTCTGTTTTTTTTAAACATGTATTTTGGTTTTTAGTGATCTCTTTAAAAAGGGGTACGTTGTTGGTCATTAATATTTAACTTTTTCTTTGGTTTTTATTTATACCTATTAATAGGTCTTGTTAGTCTATGTTTTTTTAAACATGGATTTGGGTCTTTAGTGATCTCTTTAATAAGATGTACGTTGTTAGTCATTCATATTTAACTTTTAATTTGGTATTTATTTTTATCTATTTATGAGGTCTTTCTAGTCTATATTTTTTATAACATGTATTTTGGTTTTCAGTGAACCCTTAACCATAGACGTACATTGGTGGTCATTAGATTTAACTTTTAATTTGGTATTCATTAATATCTATTAATAGGTCATTCTCGTCAATCCTTTTTAAATATGTATTTTGGTTTTTAGTTATCTCTTTAAAAAGAGGTACGTTGTTGTTCATTAATATTGTTTTTTTAAAGATAGATTTTGGTTTTTAGTGATCTCTTCACAAATAGGTACGTTGTTGGTCATTAGTTTTTAACTTTTACTTTGGTATTTATTCATACCTATTAATAGGTCTTTCTTGTCTATGTTTTTTTAACATGTATTTTGGTTTTCAGTGATCTCTTTAAAAAGAGGTACGTTGTTGGTCATTAATTTTTAACTTTTTCCTTGGTGTTTATTTAAACCTATTAATAGGTCTTTCTTGTCTCTGTATTTTTAAACATGTATTTTGGTTTTTAGTGATCTCTTTAAAAAGGGGTACGTTGTTGGTCATTAATATTTAACTTTGTCTTTGGTTTTTATTTATACCTATTAATAGGTCTTGTTAGTCTATGTTTTTTTAAACATGGATTTGGGTCTTTAGTGATCTCTTTAATAAGATGTACGTTGTTAGTCATTCATATTTAACTTTTAATTTGGTATTTATTTTTATCTATTTATGAGGTCTTTCTAGTCTATATTTTTTATAACATGTATTTTGGTTTTCAGTGAACCCTTAACCATAGACGTACATTGGTGGTCATTAGATTTAACTTTTAATTTGGTATTCATTAATATCTATTAATAGGTCATTCTCGTCAATCCTTTTTAAATATGTATTTTGGTTTTTAGTGATCTCTTTAAAAAGAGGTACGTTGTTGTTCATTAATATTGTTTTTTTAAAGATAGATTTTGATTTTTAGTGATCTCTTTACAAATAGGTACGTTGTTGGTCATTAGTTTTTAACTTTTACTTTGGTATTTATTTATACCAATTAATAGGTCTGTCTTGTCTATGTTTTTTAACATGTATTTTGGTTTTCAGTGATCTCTTTAAAAAGAGGTACGTTGTTGGTCATTAATATTTAACTTTTTCCTTGGTGTTTATTTAAACCTATTAATAGGTCTTTCTTGTCTCTCCTTTTTAAATATGTATTTTGGTTTTTAGTGATCTCTTTAAAAAGAGGTACGTTGTTGTTCATTAATATTGTTTTTTTAAAGATAGATTTCGGTTTTTAGTGATCTTTTTACAAATAGGTACGTTGTTGGTCATTAGTTTTTAACCTTTACTTTGGTATTTATTTATACCTATTAATAGGTCTTTCTTGTCTATGTTTTAATAACATGTATTTTGGTTTTCAGTGATCTCTTTAAAAAGAGGTACGTTGTTGGTCATTAATATTTAACTTTTTCCTTGGTGTTTATTTAAACCTATTAATAGGTCTTTCTTGTCTCTGTTTTTTTAAACATGTATTTTGTTTTTTAGTGATCTCTTTACAAATAGGTACGTTGTTGGTCATTAGTTTTTAACTTTTAATTTGGTATTCATTAATATCTATTAATAGGTCATTCTCGTCAATCCTTTTTAAATATGTATTTTGGTTTTTAGTGATCTCTTTACAAAGAGGTACGTTGTTGTTCATTAATATTGTTTTTTTAAATATAGATTTCGGTTTTTAGTGATCTCTTTACAAATAGGTACGTTGTTGGTCATTAGTTTTTAACTTTTACTTTGGTATTTATTTATACCTATTAATAGGTCTTTCTTGTCTATGTTTTTTTAACATGTATTTTGGTTTTCAGTGATCTCTTTAAAAAGAGGTACGTTGTTGGTCATTAATATTTAACTTTTTCCTTGGTGTTTATTTAAACCTATTAATAGGTCTTTCTTGTCTCTGTTTTTTTAAACATGTATCTTGGTTTTTAGTGATCTCTTTACAAATAGGTACGTTGTTGGTCATTAGTTTTTAACTTTTACTTTAGAATTTAATTTATACCTATTAATAGGTCTTTCTTTTCTATGTTTTTTTTAACATGTATTTTGGTTTTCAGTGATCTCTTTAAAAAGAGGTACGTTGTTGTTCATTAATATTGTTTTTTTAAAGATAGATTTTGGTTTTTAGTGATCTCTTTACAAATAGGTACGTTGTTGGTTATTAGTTTTTAACTTTTACTTTGGTATTCATTTATACCTATTAATAGGTCTTTCTTGTCTATGTTTTTTTAACATGTATTTTGGTTTTCAGTGATCTCTTTAAAAAGAGGTACGTTGTTGGTCATTAATATTTAACTTTTTCCTTGGTGTTTATTTAAACCTATTAATAGGTCTGACCTTCTTGTCTGTTTTTTTAAACATGTATTTTGGTTTTTAGTGATCTCTTTAAAAAGGGATACGTTGTTGGTCATTAATATTTAACTTTTTCTTTGGTTTTTATTTATACCTATTAATAGGTCTTGTTAGTCTATGTTTTTTTAAAGATGGATTTGGGTCTTTAGTGATCTCTTTAATAAGATGTACGTTGTTAGTCATTCATATTTAACTTTTAATTTGGTATTTATTTTTATCTATTTATGAGGTCTTTCTAGTCTATATTTTTTATAACATGTATTTTGGTTTTCAGTGAACCCTTAACCATAGACGTACATTGGTGGTCATTAGATTTAACTTTTAATTTGGTATTCATTAATATCTATTAATAGGTCAATCTCGTCAATCCTTTTTAAATATGTATTTTGGTTTTTAGTGATCTCTTTAAAAAGAGGTACGTTGTTGTTCATTAATATTGTTTTTTTAAAGATAGATTTTGGTTTTTAGTGATCTCTTTACAAATAGGTACGTTGTTGGTCATTAGTTTTTAACTTTTACTTTGGTATTTATTTATACCTATTAATAGGTCTTTCTTGTCTATGTTTTTTCAACATGTATTTTGGTTTTCAGTGATCTCTTTAAAAAGAGGTACGTTGTTGGTTATTAATATTTAACTTTTTCCTTGGTGTTTATTTAAACCTATTAATAGGTCTTTCTTGTCTCTGTTTTTTTAAACATGTATGTTGGTTTTTAGTGATCTTTTTAAAAAGGGGTACGTTGTTGGTCATTAATATTTAACTTTTTCTTTGGTTTTTATTTATACCTATTAATAGGTCTTGTTAGTCTATGTTTTTTTAAAGATGGATTTGGGTCTTTAGTGATCTCTTTAATAAGATGTACGTTGTTAGTCATTCATATTTAACTTTTAATTTGGTATTTATTTTTATCTATTTATGAGGTCTTTCTAGTCTATATTTTTTATAACATGTATTTTGGTTTTCAGTGAACCCTTAACCATAGACGTACATTGGTGGTCATTAGATTTAACTTTTAATTTGGTATTCATTAATATCTATTAATAGGTCATTCTCGTCAATCCTTTTTAAATATGTATTTTGGTTTTTAGTGATCTCTTTAAAAAGAGGTACGTTGTTGTTCATTAATATTGTTTTTTTAAAGATAGATTTTGGTTTTTAGTGATCTCTTTACAAATAGGTACGTTGTTGGTCATTAGTTTTTAACTTTTACTTTGGTATTTATTTATACCTATTAATAGGTCTTTCTTGTCTATGTTTTTTCAACATGTATTTTGGTTTTCAGTGATCTCTTTAAAAAGAGGTACGTTGTTGGTTATTAATATTTAACTTTTTCCTTGGTGTTTATTTAAACCTATTAATAGGTCTTTCTTGTCTCTGTTTTTTTAAACATGTATGTTGGTTTTTAGTGATCTTTTTAAAAAGGGGTACGTTGTTGGTCATTAATATTTAACTTTTTCTTTGGTTTTTATTTATACCTATTAATAGGTCTTGTTAGTCTATGTTTTTTTAAACATGGATTTGGGTCTTTAGTGATCTCTTTAATAAGATGTACGTTGTTAGTCATTCATATTTAACTTTTAATTTGGTATTTATTTTTATCTATTTATGAGGTCTTTCTAGTCTATATTTTTTATAATATGTATTTTGGTTTTCAGTGAACCCTTAACCATAGACGTACATTGGTGGTCATTAGATTTAACTTTTAATTTGGTATTCATTAATATCTATTAATAGGTCATTCTCGTCAATCCTTTTTAAATATGTATTTTGGTTTTTAGTGATCTCTTTACAAAGGGGTACGTTGTTGTTTATTTATATTGTTTTTTTAAAGATAGATTTTGGTTTTTAGTGATTTCTTTACAAATAGGTACGTTGTTGGTCATTAGTTTTTAACTTTTACTTTGGTATTTATTTATACCTATTAATAGGTCTTTCTTGTCTGTTTTTTTAACATGTATTTTGGTTTTCAGTGATCTCTTTAAAAAGAGGTACGTTGTTGGTCATTAATATTTAACTTTTTCCTTGGTGTTTATTTAAACCTATTAATAGGTCTTTCTTGTCTGTTTTTTTAAACATGTATTTTGGTTTTTAGTGATCTCTTTAAAAAGGGGTACGTTGTTGGTCATTATTATTTAACTTTTTCTTTTGTTTTTATTTATACCTATTAATAGGTCTTGTTAGTCTATGTTTTTTTAAACATGGATTTGGGTCTTTAGTGATCTCTTTAATAAGATGTACGTTGTTAGTCATTCATATTTAACTTTTAATTTGGTATTTATTTTTATCTATTTATGAGGTCTTTCTAGTCTATATTTTTTATAATATGTATTTTGGTTTTCAGTGAACCCTTAACCATAGACGTACATTGGTGGTCATTAGATTTAACTTTTAATTTGGTATTCATTAATATCTATTAATAGGTCATTCTCGTCAATCCTTTTTAAATATGTATTTTGGTTTTTAGTGATCTCTTTAAAAAGGGGTACGTTGTTGTTTATTAATATTGTTTTTTAAAGATAGATTTTGGTTTTCAGTGATCTCTTTAAAAAGAGGTACGTTGTTGGTCATTAATATTTAACTTTTTCCTTGGTGTTTATTTAAACCTATTAATAGGTCTGACCTTCTTGTCTCTGTTTTTTTAAACATGAATTTTGGTTTTTAGTGATCTTTTTAAAAAGGGGTACGTTGTTGGTCATTAATATTTAACTTTTTCTTTGGTTTTTATTTATACCTATTAATAGGTCTTGTTAGTCTATGTTTTTTTAAACATGGATTTGGGTCTTTAGTGATCTCTTTAATAAGATGTACGTTGTTAGTCATTCATATTTAACTTTTAATTTGGTATTTATTTTTATCTATTTATGAGGTCTTTCTAGTCTATATTTTTTATAACATGTATTTTGGTTTTCAGTAAACCCTTAACCATAGACGTACATTGGTGGTCATTAGATTTAACTTTTAATTTGGTATTCATTAATATCTATTAATAGGTCATTCTCGTCAATCCTTTTTAAATATGTATTTTGGTTTTTAGTGATCTCTTTAAAAAGAGGTACGTTGTTGTTCATTAATATTGTTTTTTTAAAGATAGATTTTGGTTTTTAGTGATCTCTTTACAAATAGGTACGTTGTTGGTCATTAGTTTTTAACTTTTACTTTGGTATTTATTTATACCTATTAATAGGTCTTTCTTGTCTGTTTTTTTAACATGTATTTTGGTTTTCAGTGATCTCTTTAAAAAGAGGTACGTTGTTGGTCATTAATATTTAACTTTTTCCTTGGTGTTTATTTAAACCTGTTAATAGGTCTTTCTTGTCTGTGTTTTTAAACATGTATTTTGGTTTTTAGTGATCTCTTTAAAAAGGGGTACGTTGTTGGTCATTAATATTTAACTTTTTCTTTGGTTTTTATTTATACCTATTAATAGGTCTTGTTAGTCTATGTTTTTTAAACATGGATTTGGGTCTTTAGTGATCTCTTTAATAAGATGTACGTTGTTAGTCATTCATATTTAACTTTTAATTTGGTATTTATTTTTATCTATTTATGAGGTCTTTCTAGTCTATATTTTTTATAATATGTATTTTGGTTTTCAGTGAACCCTTAACCATAGACGTACATTGGTGGTCATTAGATTTAACTTTTAATTTGGTATTCATTAATATCTATTAATAGGTCATTCTCGTCAATCCTTTTTAAATATGTATTTTGGTTTTTAGTGATCTCTTTAAAAAGGGGTACGTTGTTGTTTATTAATATTGTTTTTTTAAAGATAGATTTTGGTTTTTAGTGATCTCTTTACAAATAGGTACGTTGTTGGTCATTAGTTTTTAACTTTTACTTTGGTATTTATTTATACCTATTAATAGGTCTTTCTTGTCTGTTTTTTTAACATGTATTTTGGTTTTCAGTGATCTCTTTAAAAAGAGGTACGTTGTTGGTCATTAATATTTAACTTTTTCCTTGGTGTTTATTTAAACCTATTAATAGGTCTTTCTTGTCTGTTTTTTTAAACATGTATTTTGGTTTTTAGTGATCTCTTTAAAAAGGAGTACGTTGTTGGTCATTATTATTTAACTTTTTCTTTTGTTTTTATTTATACCTATTAATAGGTCTTGTTAGTCTATGTTTTTTTAAACATGGATTTGGGTCTTTAGTGATCTCTTTAATAAGATGTACGTTGTTAGTCATTCATATTTAACTTTTAATTTGGTATTTATTTTTATCTCTTTATGAGGTCTTTCTAGTCTATATTTTTTATAACATGTATTTTGGTTTTCAGTGAACCCTTAACCATAGACGTACATTTGTGGTCATTAGATTTAACTTTTAATTTGGTATTCATTAATATCTATTAAAAGGTCATTCTCGTCAATCCTTTTTAAATATGTATTTTGGTTTTAGTGATCTCTTTAAAAAGAGGTACGTTGTTGTTCATTAATATTGTTTTTTAAAGATAGATTTTGGTTTTTAGTGATCTCTTTACAAATAGGTACGTTGTTGGTCATTAGTTTTTAACTTTTACTTTGGTATTCATTTATACCTATTAATAGGTCTTTCTTGTCTATGTTTTTTTAACATGTATTTTGGTTTTCAGTGATCTCTTTAAAAAGAGGTACGTTGTTGGTCATTAATATTTAACTTTTTCCTTGGTGTTTATTTAAACCTATTAATAGGTCTGACCTTCTTGTCTCTGTTTTTTAAACATGTATTTTGATTTTTAGTGATCTCTTTAAAAAGGGGTACGTTGTTGGTCATTAATATTTAACTTTTTCTTTGGTTTTTATTTATACCTATTAATAGGTCATGTTAGTCTATGTTTTTTTAAACATGGATTTGGGTCTTTAGTGATCTCTTTAATAAGATGTACGTTGTTAGTCATTCATATTTAACTTTTAATTTGGTATTTATTTTTATCTATTTATGAGGTCTTTCTAGTCTATAATTTTTATAACATGTATTTTGGTTTTCAGTGAACCCTTAACCATAGACGTACATTGGTGGTCATTAGATTTAACTTTTAATTTGGTATTCATTAATATCTATTAATAGGTCATTCTCGTCAATCCTTTTTAAATATGTATTTTGGTTTTTAGTGATCTCTTTAAAAAGGGGTACGTTGTTGTTTATTAATATTGTTTTTTTAAAGATAGATTTTGGTTTTTAGTGATCTCTTTACAAATAGGTACGTTGTTGGTCATTAGTTTTTAACTTTTACTTTGGTATTTATTTATACCTATTAATAGGTCTTTCTTGTCTGTTTTTTTAACATGTATTTTGGTTTTCAGTGATCTCTTTAAAAAGAGGTACGTTGTTGGTCATTAATATTTAACTTTTTCCTTGGTGTTTATTTAAACCTATTAATAGGTCTTTCTTGTCTGTTTTTTTAAACATGTATTTTGGTTTTTAGTGATCTCTTTAAAAAGGAGTACGTTGTTGGTCATTATTATTTAACTTTTTCTTTTGTTTTTATTTATACCTATTAATAGGTCTTGTTAGTCTATGTTTTTTTAAACATGGATTTGGGTCTTTAGTGATCTCTTTAATAAGATGTACGTTGTTAGTCATTCATATTTAACTTTTAATTTGGTATTTATTTTTATCTCTTTATGAGGTCTTTCTAGTCTATATTTTTTATAACATGTATTTTGGTTTTCAGTGAACCCTTAACCATAGACGTACATTTGTGGTCATTAGATTTAACTTTTAATTTGGTATTCATTAATATCTATTAAAAGGTCATTCTCGTCAATCCTTTTTAAATATGTATTTTGGTTGTAGTGATCTCTTTAAAAAGAGGTACGTTGTTGTTCATTAATATTGTTTTTTAAAGATAGATTTTGGTTTTTAGTGATCTCTTTACAAATAGGTACGTTGTTGGTCATTAGTTTTTAACTTTTACTTTGGTATTCATTTATACCTATTAATAGGTCTTTCTTGTCTATGTTTTTTTAACATGTATTTTGGTTTTCAGTGATCTCTTTAAAAAGAGGTACGTTGTTGGTCATTAATATTTAACTTTTTCCTTGGTGTTTATTTAAACCTATTAATAGGTCTGACCTTCTTGTCTCTGTTTTTTTAAACATGTATTTTGGTTTTTAGTGATCTCTTTAAAAAGGGGTACGTTGTTGGTCATTAATATTTAACTTTTTCTTTGGTTTTTATTTATACCTATTAATAGGTCTTGTTAGTCTATGTTTTTTCAAACATGGATTTGGGTCTTTAGTGATCTCTTTAATAAGATGTACGTTGTTAGTCATTCATATTTAACTTTTAATTTGGTATTTATTTTTATCTATTTATGAGGTCTTTCTAGTCTATAATTTTTATAACATGTATTTTGGTTTTCAGTGAACCCTTAACCATAGACGTACATTGGTGGTCATTAGATTTAACTTTTAATTTGGTATTCATTAATATCTATTAATAGGTCATTCTCGTCAATCCTTTTTCAATATGTATTTTGGTTTTTAGTGATCTCTTTAAAAAGAGGTACGTTGTTGTTCATTAATATTGTTTTTTTAAAGATAGATTTTGGTTTTTAGTGATCTCTTTACAAATAGGTACGTTGTTGGTCATTAGTTTTTAACTTTTACTTTGGTATTTATTTATACCTATTAATAGGTCTTTCTTGTCTATGTTTTTTCAACATGTATTTTGGTTTTCAGTGATCTCTTTAAAAAGAGGTACGTTGTTGGTCATTAATATTTAACTTTTTCCTTGGTGTTTATTTAAACCTATTAATGGGTCTTTCTTGTCTCTGTTTTTTTAAACATGTATTTTGGTTTTTAGTGATCTCTTTAAAAAGGGGTACGTTGTTGGTCATTATTATTTAACTTTTTCTTTGGTTTTTATTTATACCTATTAATAGGTCTTGTTAGTCTATGTTTTTTTAAACATGGATTTGGGTCTTTAGTGATCTCTTTAATAAGATGTACGTTGTTAGTCATTCATATTTAACTTTTAATTTGGTATTTATTTTTATCTATTTATGAGGTCTTTCTAGTCTATATTTTTTATAACATGTATTTTGGTTTTCAGTGAACCCTTAACCATAGACGTACATTGGTGGTCATTAGATTTAACTTTTAATTTGGTATTCATTAATATCTATTAATAGGTCATTCTCGTCAATCCTTTTTAAATATGTATTTTGGTTTTTAGTGATCTCTTTAAAAAGAGGTACGTTGTTGTTCATTAATATTGTTTTTTTAAAGATAGATTTTGATTTTTAGTGATCTCTTTACAAATAGGTACGTTGTTGGTCATTAGTTTTTAACTTTTACTTTGGTATTTATTTATACCAATTAATAGGTCTGTCTTGTCTATGTTTTTTAACATGTATTTTGGTTTTCAGTGATCTCTTTAAAAAGAGGTACGTTGTTGGTCATTAATATTTAACTTTTTCCTTGGTGTTTATTTAAACCTATTAATAGGTCTTTCTTGTCTCTCCTTTTTAAATATGTATTTTGGTTTTTAGTGATCTCTTTAAAAAGAGATACGTTGTTGTTCATTAATATTGTTTTTTTAAAGATAGATTTCGGTTTTTAGTGATCTTTTTACAAATAGGTACGTTGTTGGTCATTAGTTTTTAACTTTTACTTTGGTATTTATTTATACCTATTAATAGGTCTTTCTTGTCTATGTTTTAATAACATGTATTTTGGTTTTCAGTTATCTCTTTAAAAAGAGGTACGTTGTTGGTCATTAATATTTAACTTTTTCCTTGGTGTTTATTTAAACCTATTAATAGGTCTTTCTTGTCTCTGTTTTTTTAAACATGTATTGTGTTTTTTAGTGATCTCTTTACAAATAGGTACGTTGTTGGTCATTAGTTTTTAACTTTTAATTTGGTATTCATTAATATCTATTAATAGGTCATTCTCGTCAATCCTTTTTAAATATGTATTTTGGTTTTTAGTGATCTCTTTACAAAGAGGTACGTTGTTGTTCATTAATATTGTTTTTTTAAATATAGATTTCGGTTTTTAGTGATCTCTTTACAAATAGGTACGTTGTTGGTCATTAGTTTTTAACTTTTACTTTGGTATTTATTTATACCTATTAATAGGTCTTTCTTGTCTATGTTTTTTTAACATGTATTTTGGTTTTCAGTGATCTCTTTAAAAAGAGGTACGTTGTTGGTCATTAATATTTAACTTTTTCCTTGGTGTTTATTTAAACCTATTAATAGGTCTTTCTTGTCTCTGTTTTTTTAAACATGTATCTTGGTTTTTAGTGATCTCTTTACAAATAGGTACGTTGTTGGTCATTAGTTTTTAACTTTTACTTTAGAATTTAATTTATACCTATTAATAGGTCTTTCTTTTCTATGTTTTTTTAACATGTATTTTGGTTTTCAGTGATCTCTTTAAAAAGAGGTACGTTGTTGTTCATTAATATTGTTTTTTTAAAGATAGATTTTGGTTTTTAGTGATCTCTTTACAAATAGGTACGTTGTTGGTTATTAGTTTTTAACTTTTACTTTGGTATTTATTTATACCTATTAATAGGTCTTTCTTGTCTATGTTTTTTTAACATGTATTTTGGTTTTCAGTGATCTCTTTAAAAAGAGGTACGTTGTTGGTCATTAATATTTAACTTTTTCCTTGGTGTTTATTTAAACCTATTAATAGGTCTTTCTTGTCTCTGTTTTTTTAAACATGTATTTTGGTTTTTAGTGATCTCTTTAAAAAGGGGTACGTTGTTGGTCATTAATATTTAACTTTTTCTTTGGTTTTTATTTATACCTATTAATAGGTCTTGTTAGTCTATGTTTTTTTAAACATGGATTTGGGTCTTTAGTGATCTCTTTAATAAGATGTACGTTGTTAGTCATTCATATTTAACTTTTAATTTGGTATTTATTTTTATCTATTTATGAGGTCTTTCTAGTCTATATTTTTTATAACATGTATTTTGGTTTTCAGTGAACCCTTAACCATAGACGTACATTGGTGGTCATTAGATTTAACTTTTAATTTGGTATTCATTAATATCTATTAATAGGTCAATCCTTTTTAAATATGTATTTTGGTTTTTAGTGATCTCTTTAAAAAGAGGTACGTTGTTGTTCATTAATATTGTTTTTTTAAAGATAGATTTTGGTTTTTAGTGATCTCTTTACAAATAGGTACGTTGTTGGTTATTAGTTTTTAACTTTTACTTTAGTAATTATTTATACCTATTAATAGGTCTTTCTTGTCTATGTTTTTTTAACATGTATTTTGGTTTTCAGTGATCTCTTTTAAAAGAGGTACGTTGTTGGTCATTAATATTTAACTTTTTCTTTGGTGTTTATTTAAACCTATTGATAGGTCTTTCTTGTCTCTGTTTTTTTAAACATGTATTTTGGTTTTTAGTGATCTCTTTAAAAAGAGGTACGTTGTTGGTCATTAATATTTAACTTTTTCTTTGGTATTTATTTATACCTATTAATAGGTCTTTCTTGTCTATGCTTTTTTACCATGTATTTTGGTTTTCATTGATCTCTTTAAAAAGAGGTACGTTGTTGGTCATTAATATTTAACTTTTTCCTTGGTGTTTATTTAAACCTATTAATAGGTCTTTCTTGTCTCTGTTTTTTTAAACATGTATTTTGGTTTTTAGTGATCTCTTTAAAAAGGGGTACGTTGTTGGTCATTAATATGTAACTTTTTCTTTGGTTTTTATTTATACCTATTAATAGGTCTTGTTAGTCTATGTTTTTCTTAAACATGGATTTGGGTCTTTATTGATCTCTTTAATAAGATGTACGTTGTTAGTCATTCATATTTAGCTTTTAATTTGGTATTTATTTTTATCTATTTATGAGGTCTTTCTAGTCTATATTTTTTATAACATGTATTTTGGTTTTCAGTGAACCCTTAACCATAGACGTACATTGGTGGTCATTAGATTAAACTTTTAATTTGGTATTCATTAATATCTATTAATAGGTCATTCTCGTCAATCCTTTTTAAATATGTATTTTGGTTTTTAGTGATCTCTTTAAAAAGAGGTACGTTGTTGTTCATTAATATTGTTTTTTTAAAGATAGATTTTGGTTTTTAGTGATCTCTTTACAAATAGGTACGTTGTTGGTCATTAGTTTTTAACTTTTACTTTGGTATTTATTTATACCTATTAATAGGTCTTTCTTGTCTATGTTTTTTCAACATGTATTTTGGTTTTCAGTGATCTCTTTAAAAAGAGGTACGTTGTTGGTTATTAATATTTAACTTTTTCCTTGGTGTTTATTTAAACCTATTAATATGTCTTTCTTGTCTCTGTTTTTTTAAACATGTATGTTGGTTTTTAGTGATCTTTTTAAAAAGGGGTACGTTGTTGGTCATTAATATTTAACTTTTTCTTTGGTTTTTATTTATACCTATTAATAGGTCTTGTTAGTCTATGTTTTTTTAAACATGGATTTGGGTCTTTAGTGATCTCTTTAATAAGATGTACGTTGTTAGTCATTCATATTTAACTTTTAATTTGGTATTTATTTTTATCTATTTATGAGGTCTTTCTAGTCTATATTTTTTATAATATGTATTTTGGTTTTCAGTGAACCCTTAACCATAGACGTACATTGGTGGTCATTAGATTTAACTTTTAATTTGGTATTCATTAATATCTATTAATAGGTCATTCTCGTCAATCCTTTTTAAATATGTATTTTGGTTTTTAGTGATCTCTTTAAAAAGGGGTACGTTGTTGTTTATTAATATTGTTTTTTTAAAGATAGATTTTGGTTTTTAGTGATTACTTTACAAATAGGTACGTTGTTGGTCATTAGTTTTTAACTTTTACTTTGGTATTTATTTATACCTATTAATAGGTCTTTCTTGTCTGTTTTTTTAACATGTATTTTGGTTTTCAGTGATCTCTTTAAAAAGAGGTACGTTGTTGGTCATTAATATTTAACTTTTTCCTTGGTGTTTATTTAAACCTATTAATAGGTCTTTCTTGTCTGTTTTTTAAACATGTATTTTGGTTTTTAGTGATCTCTTTAAAAATGGGTACGTTGTTGGTCATTATTATTTAACTTTTTCTTTTGTTTTTATTTATACCTATTAATAGGTCTTGTTAGTCTATGTTTTTTTAAACATGGATTTGGGTCTTTAGTGATCTCTTTAATAAGATGTACGTTGTTAGTCATTCATATTTAACTTTTAATTTGGTATTTATTTTTATCTCTTTATGAGGTCTTTCTAGTCTATATTTTTTATAACATGTATTTTGGTTTTCAGTGAACCCTTAACCATAGACGTACATTTGTGGTCATTAGATTTAACTTTTAATTTGGTATTCATTAATATCTATTAAAAGGTCATTCTCGTCAATCCTTTTTAAATATGTATTTTGGTTTTAGTGATCTCTTTAAAAAGAGGTACGTTGTTGTTCATTAATATTGTTTTTTAAAGATAGATTTTGGTTTTTAGTGATCTCTTAACAAATAGGTACGTTGTTGGTCATTAGTTTTTAACTTTTACTTTGGTATTCATTTATACCTATTAATAGGTCTTTCTTGTCTATGTTTTTTTAACATGTATTTTGGTTTTCAGTGATCTCTTTAAAAAGAGGTACGTTGTTGGTCATTAATATTTAACTTTTTCCTTGGTGTTTATTTAAACCTATTAATAGGTCTGACCTTCTTGTCTCTGTTTTTTAAACATGTATTTTGGTTTTTAGTGATCTCTTTAAAAAGGGGTACGTTGTTGGTCATTAATATTTAACTTTTTCTTTGGTTTTTATTTATACCTATTAATAGGTCTTGTTAGTCTATGTTTTTTTAAACATGGATTTGGGTCTTTAGTGATCTCTTTAATAAGATGTACGTTGTTAGTCATTCATATTTAACTTTTAATTTGGTATTTATTTTTATCTATTTATGAGGTCTTTCTAGTCTATAATTTTTATAACATGTATTTTGGTTTTCAGTGAACCCTTAACCATAGACGTACATTGGTGGTCATTAGATTTAACTTTTAATTTGGTATTCATTAATATCTATTAATAGGTCATTCTCGTCAATCCTTTTTAAATATGTATTTTGGTTTTTAGTGATCTCTTTAAAAAGAGGTACGTTGTTGTTCATTAATATTGTTTTTTTAAAGATAGATTTTGGTTTTTAGTGATCTCTTTACAAATAGGTACGTTGTTGGTCATTAGTTTTTAACTTTTACTTTGGTATTTATTTATACCTATTAATAGGTCTTTCTTGTCTATGTTTTTTCAACATGTATTTTGGTTTTCAGTGATCTCTTTAAAAAGAGGTACGTTGTTGGTCATTAATATTTAACTTTTTCCTTGGTGTTTATTTAAACCTATTAATAGGTCTTTCTTGTCTCTGTTTTTTTAAAAATGTATTTTGGTTTTTAGTGATCTCTTTAAAAAGGGGTACGTTGTTGGTCATTATTATTTAACTTTTTCTTTGGTTTTTATTTATACCTATTAATAGGTCTTGTTAGTCTGTTTTTTTAAACATGGATTTGGGTCTTTAGTGATCTCTTTAATAAGATGTACGTTGTTAGTCATTCATATTTAACTTTTAATTTGGTATTTATTTTTATCTATTTATGAGGTCTTTCTAGTCTATAATTTTTATAACATGTATTTTGGTTTTCAGTGAACCCTTAACCATAGACGTACATTGGTGGTCATTAGATTTAACTTTTAATTTGGTATTCATTAATATCTATTAATAGGTCATTCTCGTCAATCCTTTTTAAATATGTATTTTGGTTTTTAGTGATCTCTTTAAAAAGAGGTACGTTGTTGTTCATTAATATTGTTTTCTCAAGATAGATTTTGGTTTTTAGTGATCTCTTTACAAATAGGTACGTTGTTGGTCATTAGTTTTTAACTTTTACTTTGGTATTTATTTATACCTATTAATAGGTCTTTCTTGTGTATGTTTTTTCAACATGTATTTTGGTTTTCAGTGATCTCTTTAAAAAGAGGTATGTTGTTGGTCATTAATATTTAACTTTTTCCTTGGTGTTTATTTAAACCTATTAATAGGTCTTTCTTGTCTCTGTTTTTTTAAACATGTATTTTGGTTTTTAGTGATCTTTTTAAAAAGGGGTACGTTGTTGGTCATTAATATTAAACTTTTTCTTTGGTGTTTAGTTATACCTATTAATAGGTCTTGTTAGTCTATGTTTTTTTAAACATGGATTTGGGTCTTTAGTGATCTCTTTAATAAGATGTACGTTGTTAGTCATTCATATTTAACTTTTAATTTGGTATTTATTTTTATCTATTTATGAGGTCTTTCTAGTCTATATTTTTTATAACATGTATTTTGGTTTTCAGTGAACCCTTAACCATAGACGTACATTGGTGGTCATTAAATTTAACTTTTAATTTGGTATTCATTAATTTCTATTAATAGGTCATTCTCGTCAATCCTTTTTAATTATGTATTTTGGTTTTTAGTGATCTCTTTAAAAAGAGGTACGTTGTTGTTCATTAATATTGTTTTTTTAACGATAGATTTTGGTTTTTAGTGATCTCTTTATAAATAGGTACGTTGTTGGTCATTAGTTTTTAACTTTTACTTTGGTATTTATTTATACCTATTAATAGGTCTTTCTTGTCTGTTTTTTTAACACGTATTTTGGTTTTCAGTGATCTCTTTAAAAAGAGGTACATTGTTGGTCATTAATATTTAACTTTTTCCTTGGTGTTTATTAAAACCTATTAATAGGTCTTTCTTGTCTGTGTTTTTAAACATGTATTTTGGTTTTTAGTGATCTCTTTAAAAAGGGGTACGTTGTTGGTCATTAATATTTAACTTTTTCTTTGGTTTTTATTTATACCTATTAATACGTCTTGTTAGTCTATGTTTTTTAAACATGGATTTGGGTCTTTAGTGATCTCTTTAATAAGATGTACGTTGTTAGTCATTCATATTTAACTTTTAATTTGGTATTTATTTTTATCTATTTATGAGGTCTTTCTAGTCTATATTTTTTATAACATGTATTTTGGTTTTCAGTGAACCCTTAACCATAGACGTACATTTGTGGTCATTAGATTTAACTTTTAATTTGGTATTCAATAATATCTATTAAAAGGTCATTCTCGTCAATCCTTTTTAAATATGTATTTTGGTTTTAGTGATCTCTTTAAAAAGAGGTACGTTGTTGTTCATTAATAATGTTTTTTAAAGATAGATTTTGGTTTTCAGTGATCTCTTTAAAAAGAGGTACGTTGTTGGTCATTAATATTTAACTTTTTCCTTGGTGTTTATTTAAACCTATTAATAGGTCTTTCTCGTCTATGTTTTTTTAACATGTATTTTGGTTTTCAGTGATCTCTTTAAAAAGAGGTACGTTGTTGGTCATTAATATTTAACTTTTTCCTTGGTGTTTATTTAAACCTATTAATAGGTCTTTCTTGTCTCTGTTTTTTTTAAACATGTATTTTGGTTTTTAGTGATCTCTTTAAAAAGGGGTACGTTGTTGGTCATTAATATTTAACTTTTTCTTTGGTTTTTATTTATACCTATTAATAGGTCTTGTTAGTCTATGTTTTTTTAAACATGGATTTGGGTCTTTAGTGATCTCTTTAATAAGATGTACGTTGTTAGTCATTCATATTTAACTTTTAATTTGGTATTTATTTTTATCTATTTATGAGGTCTTTCTAGTCTATATTTTTTATAACATGTATTTTGGTTTTCAGTGAACCCTTAACCATAGACGTACATTGGTGGTCATTAGATTTAACTTTTAATTTGGTATTCATTAATATCTATTAATAGGTCATTCTCGTCAATCCTTTTTAAATATGTATTTTGGTTTTTAGTTATCTCTTTAAAAAGAGGTACGTTGTTGTTCATTAATATTGTTTTTTTAAAGATAGATTTTGGTTTTTAGTGATCTCTTCACAAATAGGTACGTTGTTGGTCATTAGTTTTTAACTTTTACTTTGGTATTTATTCATACCTATTAATAGGTCTTTCTTGTCTATGTTTTTTTAACATGTATTTTGGTTTTCAGTGATCTCTTTAAAAAGAGGTACGTTGTTGGTCATTAATTTTTAACTTTTTCCTTGGTGTTTATTTAAACCTATTAATAGGTCTTTCTTGTCTCTGTATTTTTAAACATGTATTTTGGTTTTTAGTGATCTCTTTAAAAAGGGGTACGTTGTTGGTCATTAATATTTAACTTTGTCTTTGGTTTTTATTTATACCTATTAATAGGTCTTGTTAGTCTATGTTTTTTTAAACATGGATTTGGGTCTTTAGTGATCTCTTTAATAAGATGTACGTTGTTAGTCATTCATATTTAACTTTTAATTTGGTATTTATTTTTATCTATTTATGAGGTCTTTCTAGTCTATATTTTTTATAACATGTATTTTGGTTTTCAGTGAACCCTTAACCATAGACGTACATTGGTGGTCATTAGATTTAACTTTTAATTTGGTATTCATTAATATCTATTAATAGGTCATTCTCGTCAATCCTTTTTAAATATGTATTTTGGTTTTTAGTGATCTCTTTAAAAAGAGGTACGTTGTTGTTCATTAATATTGTTTTTTTAAAGATAGATTTTGATTTTTAGTGATCTCTTTACAAATAGGTACGTTGTTGGTCATTAGTTTTTAACTTTTACTTTGGTATTTATTTATACCAATTAATAGGTCTGTCTTGTCTATGTTTTTTAACATGTATTTTGGTTTTCAGTGATCTCTTTAAAAAGAGGTACGTTGTTGGTCATTAATATTTAACTTTTTCCTTGGTGTTTATTTAAACCTATTAATAGGTCTTTCTTGTCTCTCCTTTTTAAATATGTATTTTGGTTTTTAGTGATCTCTTTAAAAAGAGGTACGTTGTTGTTCATTAATATTGTTTTTTTAAAGATAGATTTCGGTTTTTAGTGATCTTTTTACAAATAGGTACGTTGTTGGTCATTAGTTTTTAACCTTTACTTTGGTATTTATTTATACCTATTAATAGGTCTTTCTTGTCTATGTTTTAATAACATGTATTTTGGTTTTCAGTGATCTCTTTAAAAAGAGGTACGTTGTTGGTCATTAATATTTAACTTTTTCCTTGGTGTTTATTTAAACCTATTAATAGGTCTTTCTTGTCTCTGTTTTTTTAAACATGTATTTTGTTTTTTAGTGATCTCTTTACAAATAGGTACGTTGTTGGTCATTAGTTTTTAACTTTTAATTTGGTATTCATTAATATCTATTAATAGGTCATTCTCGTCAATCCTTTTTAAATATGTATTTTGGTTTTTAGTGATCTCTTTACAAAGAGGTACGTTGTTGTTCATTAATATTGTTTTTTTAAATATAGATTTCGGTTTTTAGTGATCTCTTTACAAATAGGTACGTTGTTGGTCATTAGTTTTTAACTTTTACTTTGGTATTTATTTATACCTATTAATAGGTCTTTCTTGTCTATGTTTTTTTAACATGTATTTTGGTTTTCAGTGATCTCTTTAAAAAGAGGTACGTTGTTGGTCATTAATATTTAACTTTTTCCTTGGTGTTTATTTAAACCTATTAATAGGTCTTTCTTGTCTCTGTTTTTTTAAACATGTATCTTGGTTTTTAGTGATCTCTTTACAAATAGGTACGTTGTTGGTCATTAGTTTTTAACTTTTACTTTAGAATTTAATTTATACCTATTAATAGGTCTTTCTTTTCTATGTTTTTTTAACATGTATTTTGGTTTTCAGTGATCTCTTTAAAAAGAGGTACGTTGTTGTTCATTAATATTGTTTTTTTAAAGATAGATTTTGGTTTTTAGTGATCTCTTTAAAAAGAGGTACGTTGTTGGTCATTAATATTTAACTTTTTCCTTGGTGTTTATTTAAACCTATTAATAGGTCTTTCTTGTCTCTGTTTTTTTAAACATGTATTTTGGTTTTTAGTGATCTCTTTAAAAAGGGTTACGTTGTTGGTCATTAATATTTAACTTTTTCTTTGGTTTTTATTTATACCTATTAATAGGTCTTGTTAGTCTATGTTTTTTTAAACATGGATTTGGGTCTTTAGTGATCTCTTTAATAAGATGTACGTTGTTAGTCATTCATATTTAACTTTTAATTTGGTATTTATTTTTATCTATTTATGAGGTCTTTCTAGTCTATATTTTTTATAACATGTATTTTGGTTTTCAGTGAACCCTTAACCATAGACGTACATTGGTGGTCATTAGATTTAACTTTTAATTTGGTATTCATTAATATCTATTAATAGGTCATTCTCGTCAATCCTTTTTAAATATGTATTTTGGTTTTTAGTGATCTCTTTAAAAAGAGGTACGTTGTTGTTCATTAATATTGTTTTTTTAAAGATAGATTTTGGTTTTTAGTGATCTCTTTACAAATAGGTACGTTGTTGGTTATTAGTTTTTAACTTTTACTTTAGTAATTATTTATACCTATTAATAGGTCTTTCTTGTCTATGTTTTTTAACATGTATTTTGGTTTTCAGTGATCTCTTTTAAAAGAGGTACGTTGTTGGTCATTAATATTTAACTTTTTCTTTGGTGTTTATTTAAACCTATTGATAGGTCTTTCTTGTCTCTGTTTTTTTAAACATGTATTTTGGTTTTTAGTGATCTCTTTAAAAAGAGGTACGTTGTTGGTCATTAATATTTAACTTTTTCTTTGGTATTTATTTATACCTATTAATAGGTCTTTCTTGTCTATGCTTTTTTACCATGTATTTTGGTTTTCATTGATCTCTTTAAAAAGAGGTACGTTGTTGGTCATTAATATTTAACTTTTTCCTTGGTGTTTATTTAAACCTATTAATAGGTCTTTCTTGTCTCTGTTTTTTTAAACATGTATTTTGGTTTTTAGTGATCTCTTTAAAAAGGGGTACGTTGTTGGTCATTAATATGTAACTTTTTCTTTGGTTTTTATTTATACCTATTAATAGGTCTTGTTAGTCTATGTTTTTCTTAAACATGGATTTGGGTCTTTATTGATCTCTTTAATAAGATGTACGTTGTTAGTCATTCATATTTAGCTTTTAATTTGGTATTTATTTTTATCTATTTATGAGGTCTTTCTAGTCTATATTTTTTATAACATGTATTTTGGTTTTCAGTGAACCCTTAACCATAGACGTACATTGGTGGTCATTAGATTAAACTTTTAATTTGGTATTCATTAATATCTATTAATAGGTCATTCTCGTCAATCCTTTTTAAATATGTATTTTGGTTTTTAGTGATCTCTTTAAAAAGAGGTACGTTGTTGTTCATTAATATTGTTTTTTTAAAGATAGATTTTGGTTTTTAGTGATCTCTTTACAAATAGGTACGTTGTTGGTCATTAGTTTTTAACTTTTACTTTGGTATTTATTTATACCTATTAATAGGTCTTTCTTGTCTATGTTTTTTCAACATGTATTTTGGTTTTCAGTGATCTCTTTAAAAAGAGGTACGTTGTTGGTTATTAATATTTAACTTTTTCCTTGGTGTTTATTTAAACCTATTAATAGGTCTTTCTTGTCTCTGTTTTTTTAAACATGTATGTTGGTTTTTAGTGATCTTTTTAAAAAGGGGTACGTTGTTGGTCATTAATATTTAACTTTTTCTTTGGTTTTTATTTATACCTATTAATAGGTCTTGTTAGTCTATGTTTTTTTAAACATGGATTTGGGTCTTTAGTGATCTCTTTAATAAGATGTACGTTGTTAGTCATTCATATTTAACTTTTAATTTGGTATTTATTTTTATCTATTTATGAGGTCTTTCTAGTCTATATTTTTTATAATATGTATTTTGGTTTTCAGTGAACCCTTAACCATAGACGTACATTTGTGGTCATTAGATTTAACTTTTAATTTGGTATTCATTAATATCTATTAATAGGTCATTCTCGTCAATCCTTTTTAAATATGTATTTTGGTTTTTAGTGATCTCTTTAAAAAGGGGTACGTTGTTGTTTATTAATATTGTTTTTTTAAAGATAGATTTTGGTTTTTAGTGATTACTTTACAAATAGGTACGTTGTTGGTCATTAGTTTTTAACTTTTACTTTGGTATTTATTTATACCTATTAATAGGTCTTTCTTGTCTGTTTTTTTAACATGTATTTTGGTTTTCAGTGATCTCTTTAAAAAGAGGTACGTTGTTGGTCATTAATATTTAACTTTTTCCTTGGTGTTTATTTAAACCTATTAATAGGTCTTTCTTGTCTGTTTTTTAAACATGTATTTTGGTTTTTAGTGATCTCTTTAAAAAGGGGTACGTTGTTGGTCATTATTATTTAACTTTTTCTTTTGTTTTTATTTATACCTATTAATAGGTCTTGTTAGTCTATGTTTTTTTAAACATGGATTTGGGTCTTTAGTGATCTCTTTAATAAGATGTACGTTGTTAGTCATTCATATTTAACTTTTAATTTGGTATTTATTTTTATCTCTTTATGAGGTCTTTCTAGTCTATATTTTTTATAACATGTATTTTGGTTTTCAGTGAACCCTTAACCATAGACGTACATTTGTGGTCATTAGATTTAACTTTTAATTTGGTATTCATTAATATCTATTAAAAGGTCATTCTCGTCAATCCTTTTTAAATATGTATTTTGGTTTTAGTGATCTCTTTAAAAAGAGGTACGTTGTTGTTCATTAATATTGTTTTTTAAAGATAGATTTTGGTTTTTAGTGATCTCTTAACAAATAGGTACGTTGTTGGTCATTAGTTTTTAACTTTTACTTTGGTATTCATTTATACCTATTAATAGGTCTTTCTTGTCTATGTTTTTTTAACATGTATTTTGGTTTTCAGTGATCTCTTTAAAAAGAGGTACGTTGTTGGTCATTAATATTTAACTTTTTCCTTGGTGTTTATTTAAACCTATTAATAGGTCTGACCTTCTTGTCTCTGTTTTTTAAACATGTATTTTGGTTTTTAGTGATCTCTTTAAAAAGGGGTACGTTGTTGGTCATTAATATTTAACTTTTTCTTTGGTTTTTATTTATACCTATTAATAGGTCTTGTTAGTCTATGTTTTTTTAAACATGGATTTGGGTCTTTAGTGATCTCTTTAATAAGATGTACGTTGTTAGTCATTCATATTTAACTTTTAATTTGGTATTTATTTTTATCTATTTATGAGGTCTTTCTAGTCTATAATTTTTATAACATGTATTTTGGTTTTCAGTGAACCCTTAACCATAGACGTACATTGGTGGTCATTAGATTTAACTTTTAATTTGGTATTCATTAATATCTATTAATAGGTCATTCTCGTCAATCCTTTTTAAATATGTATTTTGGTTTTTAGTGATCTCTTTAAAAAGAGGTACGTTGTTGTTCATTAATATTGTTTTTTTAAAGATAGATTTTGGTTTTTAGTGATCTCTTTACAAATAGGTACGTTGTTGGTCATTAGTTTTTAACTTTTACTTTGGTATTTATTTATACCTATTAATAGGTCTTTCTTGTCTATGTTTTTTCAACATGTATTTTGGTTTTCAGTGATCTCTTTAAAAAGAGGTACGTTGTTGGTCATTAATATTTAACTTTTTCCTTGGTGTTTATTTAAACCTATTAATAGGTCTTTCTTGTCTCTGTTTTTTTAAACATGTATTTTGGTTTTTAGTGATCTCTTTAAAAAGGGGTACGTTGTTGGTCATTATTATTTAACTTTTTCTTTGGTTTTTATTTATACCTATTAATAGGTCTTGTTAGTCTATGTTTTTTTAAACATGGATTTGGGTCTTTAGTGATCTCTTTAATAAGATGTACGTTGTTAGTCATTCATATTTAACTTTTAATTTGGTATTTATTTTTATCTATTTATGAGGTCTTTCTAGTCTATAATTTTTATAACATGTATTTTGGTTTTCAGTGAACCCTTAACCATAGACGTACATTGGTGGTCATTAGATTTAACTTTTAATTTGGTATTCATTAATATCTATTAATAGGTCATTCTCGTCAATCCTTTTTAAATATGTATTTTGGTTTTTAGTGATCTCTTTAAAAAGAGGTACGTTGTTGTTCATTAATATTGTTTTTTTAAAGATAGATTTTGGTTTTTAGTGATCTCTTTACAAATAGGTACGTTGTTGGTCATTAGTTTTTAACTTTTACTTTGGTATTTATTTATACCTATTAATAGGTCTTTCTTGTCTATGTTTTTTCAACATGTATTTTGGTTTTCAGTGATCTCTTTAAAAAGAGGTACGTTGTTGGTCATTAATATTTAACTTTTTCCTTGGTGTTTATTTAAACCTATTAATAGGTCTTTCTTGTCTCTGTTTTTTTAAACATGTATTTTGGTTTTTAGTGATCTCTTTAAAAAGGGGTACGTTGTTGGTCATTATTATTTAACTTTTTCTTTGGTTTTTATTTATACCTATTAATAGGTCTTGTTAGTCTATGTTTTTTTAAACATGGATTTGGGTCTTTAGTGATCTCTTTAATAAGATGTACGTTGTTAGTCATTCATATTTAACTTTTAATTTGGTATTTATTTTTATCTATTTATGAGGTCTTTCTAGTCTATAATTTTTATAACATGTATTTTGGTTTTCAGTGAACCCTTAACCATAGACGTACATTGGTGGTCATTAGATTTAACTTTTAATTTGGTATTCATTAATATCTATTAATAGGTCATTCTCGTCAATCCTTTTTAAATATGTATTTTGGTTTTTAGTGATCTCTTTAAAAAGAGGTACGTTGTTGTTCATTAATATTGTTTTCTCAAGATAGATTTTGGTTTTTAGTGATCTCTTTACAAATAGGTACGTTGTTGGTCATTAGTTTTTAACTTTTACTTTGGTATTTATTTATACCTATTAATAGGTCTTTCTTGTGTATGTTTTTTCAACATGTATTTTGGTTTTCAGTGATCTCTTTAAAAAGAGGTACGTTGTTGGTCATTAATATTTAACTTTTTCCTTGGTGTTTATTTAAACCTATTAATAGGTCTTTCTTGTCTCTGTTTTTTCAAACATGAATTTTGGTTTTTAGTGATCTTTTTAAAAAGGGGTACGTTGTTGGTCATTAATATTTAACTTTTTCTTTGGTGTTTAGTTATACCTATTAATAGGTCTTGTTAGTCTATGTTTTTTTAAACATGGATTTGGGTCTTTAGTGATCTCTTTAATAAGATGTACGTTGTTAGTCATTCATATTTAACTTTTAATTTGGTATTTATTTTTATCTATTTATGAGGTCTTTCTAGTCTATATTTTTTATAACATGTATTTTGGTTTTCAGTGAACCCTTAACCATAGACGTACATTGGTGGTCATTAGATTTAACTTTTAATTTGGTATTCATTAATTTCTATTAATAGGTCATTCTCGTCAATCCTTTTTAATTATGTATTTTGGTTTTTAGTGATCTCTTTAAAAAGAGGTACGTTGTTGTTCATTAATATTGTTTTTTTAAAGATATATTTTGGTTTTTAGTGATCTCTTTATAAATAGGTACGTTGTTGGTCATTAGTTTTTAACTTTTACTTTGGTATTTATTTATACCTATTAATAGGTCTTTCTTGTCTGTTTTTTTAACATGTATTTTGGTTTTCTGTGATCTCTTTAAAAAGAGGTACGTTGTTGGTCATTAATATTTAACTTTTTCCTTGGTGTTTATTAAAACCTATTAATAGGTCTTTCTTGTCTGTGTTTTTAAACATGTATTTTGGTTTTTAGTGATCTCTTTAAAAAGGGGTACGTTGTTGGTCATTAATATTTAACTTTTTCTTTGGTTTTTATTTATACCTATTAATACGTCTTGTTAGTCTATGTTTTTTAAACATGGATTTGGGTCTTTAGTGATCTCTTTAATAAGATGTACGTTGTTAGTCATTCATATTTAACTTTTAATTTGGTATTTATTTTTATCTATTTATGAGGTCTTTCTAGTCTATATTTTTTATAACATGTATTTTGGATTTCAGTGAACCCTTAACCATAGACGTACATTTGTGGTCATTAGATTTAACTTTTAATTTGGTATTCATTAATATCTATTAAAAGGTCATTCTCGTCAATCCTTTTTAAATATGTATTTTGGTTTTAGTGATCTCTTTAAAAAGAGGTACGTTGTTGTTCATTAATATTGTTTTTTAAAGATAGATTTTGGTTTTTAGTGATCTCTTTACAAATAGGTACGTTGTTGGTCATTAGTTTTTAACTTTTACTTTGGTATTCATTTATACCTATTAATAGGTCTTTCTTGTCTATGTTTTTTTAACATGTATTTTGGTTTTCAGTGATCTCTTTAAAAAGAGGTACGTTGTTGGTCATTAATATTTAACTTTTTCCTTGGTGTTTATTTAAACCTATTAATAGGTCTGACCTTCTTGTCTGTTTTTTTAAACATGTATTTTGGTTTTTAGTGATCTCTTTAAAAAGGGGTACGTTGTTGGTCATTAATATTTAACTTTTTCTTTGGTTTTTATTTATACCTATTAATAGGTCTTGTTAGTCTATGTTTTTTTAAACATGGATTTGGGTCTTTAGTGATCTCTTTAATAAGATGTACGTTGTTAGTCATTCATATTTAACTTTTAATTTGGTATTTTATTTTTATCTATTTATGAGGTCTTTCTAGTCTATATTTTTTATAACATGTATTTTGGTTTTCAGTGAACCCTTAACCATAGACGTACATTGGTGGTCATTAGATTTAACTTTTAATTTGGTATTCATTAATATCTATTAATAGGTCATTCTCGTCAATCCTTTTTAAATATGTATTTTGGTTTTTAGTGATCTCTTTAAAAAGAGGTACGTTGTTGTTCATTAATATTGTTTTTTTAAAGATAGATTTTGGTTTTTAGTGATCTCTTTACAAATAGGTACGTTGTTGGTCATTAGTTTTTAACTTTTACTTTGGTATTTATTTATACCTATTAATAGGTCTTTCTTGTCTATGTTTTTTCAACATGTATTTTGGTTTTCAGTGATCTCTTTAAAAAGAGGTACGTTGTTGGTTATTAATATTTAACTTTTTCCTTGGTGTTTATTTAAACCTATTAATAGGTCTTTCTTGTCTCTGTTTTTTTAAACATGTATGTTGGTTTTTAGTGATCTTTTTAAAAAGGGGTACGTTGTTGGTCATTAATATTTAACTTTTTCTTTGGTTTTTATTTATACCTATTAATAGGTCTTGTTAGTCTATGTTTTTTTAAACATGGATTTGGGTCTTTAGTGATCTCTTTAATAAGATGTACGTTGTTAGTCATTCATATTTAACTTTTAATTTGGTATTTATTTTTATCTATTCATGAGGTCTTTCTAGTCTATATTTTTTATAATATGTATTTTGGTTTTCAGTGAACCCTTAACCATAGACGTACATTGGTGGTAATTAGATTTAACTTTTAATTTGGTATTCATTAATATCTATTAATAGGTCATTCTCGTCAATCCTTTTTAAATATGTATTTTGGTTTTTAGTGATCTCTTTAAAAAGGGGTACGTTGTTGTTTATTAATATTGTTTTTTTAAAGATAGATTTTGGTTTTTAGTGATTTCTTTACAAATAGGTACGTTGTTGGTCATTAGTTTTTAACTTTTACTTTGGTATTTATTTATACCTATTAATAGGTCTTTCTTGTCTGTTTTTTTAACATGTATTTTGGTTTTCAGTGATCTCTTTAAAAAGAGGCACGTTGTTGGTCATTAATATTTAACTTTTTCCTTGGTGTTTATTTAAACCTATTAATAGGTCTTTCTTGTCTGTTTTTTTAAACATGTATTTTGGTTTTTAGTGATCTCTTTAAAAAGGGGTACGTTGTTGGTCATTATTATTTAACTTTTTCTTTTGTTTTTATTTATACCTATTAATAGGTCTTGTTAGTCTATGTTTTTTAAACATGGATTTGGGTCTTTAGTGATCTCTTTAATAAGATGTACGTTGTTAATCATTCATATTTAACTTTTAATTTGGTATTTATTTTTATCTCTTTATGAGGTCTTTCTAGTCTATATTTTTTATAACATGTATTTTGGTTTTCAGTGAACCCTTAACCATAGACGTACATTTGTGGTCATTAGATTTAACTTTTAATTTGGTATTCATTAATATCTATTAAAAGGTCATTCTCGTCAATCCTTTTTAAATATGTATTTTGGTTTTAGTGATCTCTTTAAAAAGAGGTACGTTGTTGTTCATTAATATTGTTTTTCAAAGATAGATTTTGGTTTTTAGTGATCTCTTTACAAATAGGTACGTTGTTGGTCATTAGTTTTTAACTTTTACTTTGGGATTCATTTATACCTATTAATAGGTCTTTCTTGTCTATGTTTTTTTAACATGTATTTTGGTTTTCAGTGATCTCTTTAAAAAGAGGTACGTTGTTGGTCATTAATATTTAACTTTTTCCTTGGTGTTTATTTAAACCTATTAATAGGTCTGACCTTCTTGTCTGTTTTTTTAAACATGTATTTTGGTTTTTAGTGATCTCTTTAAAAAGGGATACGTTGTTGGTCATTAATATTTAACTTTTTCTTTGGTTTTTATTTATACCTATTAATAGGTCTTGTTAGTCTATGTTTTTTTAAAGATGGATTTGGGTCTTTAGTGATCTCTTTAATAAGATGTACGTTGTTAGTCATTCATATTTAACTTTTAATTTGGTATTTATTTTTATCTATTTATGAGGTCTTTCTAGTCTATATTTTTTATAACATGTATTTTGGTTTTCAGTGAACCCTTAACCATAGACGTACATTGGTGGTCATTAGATTTAACTTTTAATTTGGTATTCATTAATATCTATTAATAGGTCAATCTCGTCAATCCTTTTTAAATATGTATTTTGGTTTTTAGTGATCTCTTTAAAAAGAGGTACGTTGTTGTTCATTAATATTGTTTTTTTAAAGATAGATTTTGGTTTTTAGTGATCTCTTTACAAATAGGTACGTTGTTGGTCATTAGTTTTTAACTTTTACTTTGGTATTTATTTATACCTATTAATAGGTCTTTCTTGTCTATGTTTTTTCAACATGTATTTTGGTTTTCAGTGATCTCTTTAAAAAGAGGTACGTTGTTGGTTATTAATATTTAACTTTTTCCTTGGTGTTTATTTAAACCTATTAATAGGTCTTTCTTGTCTCTGTTTTTTTAAACATGTATGTTGGTTTTTAGTGATCTTTTTAAAAAGGGGTACGTTGTTGGTCATTAATATTTAACTTTTTCTTTGGTTTTTATTTATACCTATTAATAGGTCTTGTTAGTCTATGTTTTTTTAAAGATGGATTTGGGTCTTTAGTGATCTCTTTAATAAGATGTACGTTGTTAGTCATTCATATTTAACTTTTAATTTGGTATTTATTTTTATCTATTTATGAGGTCTTTCTAGTCTATATTTTTTATAACATGTATTTTGGTTTTCAGTGAACCCTTAACCATAGACGTACATTGGTGGTCATTAGATTTAACTTTTAATTTGGTATTCATTAATATCTATTAATAGGTCATTCTCGTCAATCCTTTTTAAATATGTATTTTGGTTTTTAGTGATCTCTTTAAAAAGAGGTACGTTGTTGTTCATTAATATTGTTTTTTTAAAGATAGATTTTGGTTTTTAGTGATCTCTTTACAAATAGGTACGTTGTTGGTCATTAGTTTTTAACTTTTACTTTGGTATTTATTTATACCTATTAATAGGTCTTTCTTGTCTATGTTTTTTCAACATGTATTTTGGTTTTCAGTGATCTCTTTAAAAAGAGGTACGTTGTTGGTTATTAATATTTAACTTTTTCCTTGGTGTTTATTTAAACCTATTAATAGGTCTTTCTTGTCTCTGTTTTTTTAAACATGTATGTTGGTTTTTAGTGATCTTTTTAAAAAGGGCTACGTTGTTGGTCATTAATATTTAACTTTTTCTTTGGTTTTTATTTATACCTATTAATAGGTCTTGTTAGTCTATGTTTTTTTAAACATGGATTTGGGTCTTTAGTGATCTCTTTAATAAGATGTACGTTGTTAGTCATTCATATTTAACTTTTAATTTGGTATTTATTTTTATCTATTTATGAGGTCTTTCTAGTCTATATTTTTTATAATATGTATTTTGGTTTTCAGTGAACCCTTAACCATAGACGTACATTGGTGGTCATTAGATTTAACTTTTAATTTGGTATTCATTAATATCTATTAATAGGTCATTCTCGTCAATCCTTTTTAAATATGTATTTTGGTTTTTAGTGATCTCTTTACAAAGGGGTACGTTGTTGTTTATTTATATTGTTTTTTTAAAGATAGATTTTGGTTTTTAGTGATTTCTTTACAAATAGGTACGTTGTTGGTCATTAGTTTTTAACTTTTACTTTGGTATTTATTTATACCTATTAATAGGTCTTTCTTGTCTGTTTTTTTAACATGTATTTTGGTTTTCAGTGATCTCTTTAAAAAGAGGTACGTTGTTGGTCATTAATATTTAACTTTTTCCTTGGTGTTTATTTAAACCTATTAATAGGTCTTTCTTGTCTGTTTTTTTAAACATGTATTTTGGTTTTTAGTGATCTCTTTAAAAAGGGGTACGTTGTTGGTCATTATTATTTAACTTTTTCTTTTGTTTTTATTTATACCTATTAATAGGTCTTGTTAGTCTATGTTTTTTTAAACATGGATTTGGGTCTTTAGTGATCTCTTTAATAAGATGTACGTTGTTAGTCATTCATATTTAACTTTTAATTTGGTATTTATTTTTATCTCTTTATGAGGTCTTTCTAGTCTATATTTTTTATAACATGTATTTTGGTTTTCAGTGAACCCTTAACCATAGACGTACATTTGTGGTCATTAGATTTAACTTTTAATTTGGTATTCATTAATATCTATTAAAAGGTCATTCTCGTCAATCCTTTTTAAATATGTATTTTGGTTTTAGTGATCTCTTTAAAAAGAGGTACGTTGTTGTTCATTAATATTGTTTTTTAAAGATAGATTTTGGTTTTTACTGATCTCTTTACAAATAGGTACGTTGTTGGTCATTAGTTTTTAACTTTTACTTTGGTATTCATTTATACCTATTAATAGGTCTTTCTTGTCTATGTTTTTTTAACATGTATTTTGGTTTTCAGTGATCTCTTTAAAAAGAGGTACGTTGTTGGTCATTAATATTTAACTTTTTCCTTGGTGTTTATTTAAACCTATTAATAGGTCTGACCTTCTTGTCTGTTTTTTTAAACATGTATTTTGGTTTTTAGTGATCTCTTTAAAAAGGGGTACGTTGTTGGTCATTAATATTTAACTTTTTCTTTGGTTTTTATTTATACCTATTAATAGGTCTTGTTAGTCTATGTTTTTTTAAAGATGGATTTGGGTCTTTAGTGATCTCTTTAATAAGATGTACGTTGTTAGTCATTCATATTTAACTTTTAATTTGGTATTTATTTTTATCTATTTATGAGGTCTTTCTAGTCTATATTTTTTATAACATGTATTTTGGTTTTCAGTGAACCCTTAACCATAGACGTACATTGGTGGTCATTAGATTTAACTTTTAATTTGGTATTCATTAATATCTATTAATAGGTCATTCTCGTCAATCCTTTTTAAATATGTATTTTGGTTTTTAGTGATCTCTTTAAAAAGAGGTACGTTGTTGTTCATTAATATTGTTTTTTTAAAGATAGATTTTGGTTTTTAGTGATCTCTTTACAAATAGGTACGTTGTTGGTCATTAGTTTTTAACTTTTACTTTGGTATTTATTTATACCTATTAATAGGTCTTTCTTGTCTATGTTTTTTCAACATGTATTTTGGTTTTCAGTGATCTCTTTAAAAAGAGGTACGTTGTTGGTCATTAATATTTAACTTTTTTCCTTGGTGTTTATTTAAACCTATTAATAGGTCTTTCTTGTCTGTGTTTTTAAACATGTATTTTGGTTTTTAGTGATCTCTTTAAAAAGGGGTACGTTGTTGGTCATTAATATTTAACTTTTTCTTTGGTTTTTATTTATACCTATTAATAGGTCTTGTTAGTCTATGTTTTTTTAAACATGGATTTGGGTCTTTAGTAATCTCTTTAATAAGATGTACGTTGTTAGTCATTCATATTTAACTTTTAATTTGGTATTTATTTTTATCTATTTATGAGGTCTTTCTAGTCTATATTTTTTATAACATGTATTTTGGTTTTCAGTGAACCCTTAACCATAGACGTACATTGGTGGTCATTAGATTTAACTTTTAATTTGGTATTCATTAATATCTATTAATAGGTCATTCTCGTCAATCCTTTTTAAATATGTATTTTGGTTTTTAGTGATCTCTTTAAAAAGAGGTACGTTGTTGTTCATTAATATTGTTTTTTTAAAGATAGATTTTGGTTTTTAGTGATCTCTTTACAAATAGGTACGTTGTTGGTTATTAGTTTTTAACTTTTACTTTGGTATTTATTTATACCTATTAATAGGTCTTTCTTGTCTATGTTTTTTCAACATGTATTTTGGTTTTCAGTGATCTCTTTAAAAAGAGGTACGTTGTTGGTCATTGATATTTAACTTTTTTCCTTGGTGTTTATTTAAACCTATTAATAGGTCTTTCTTGTCTGTGTTTTTAAACATGTATTTTGGTTTTTAGTGATCTCTTTAAAAAGGGGTACGTTGTTGGTCATTAATATTTAACTTTTTCTTTGGTTTTTATTTATACCTATTAATAGGTCTTGTTAGTCTATGTTTTTTTAAAGATGGATTTGGGTCTTTAGTGATCTCTTTAATAAGATGTACGTTGTTAGTCATTCATATTTAACTTTTAATTTGGTATTTATTTTTATCTATTTATGAGGTCTTTCTAGTCTATATTTTTTATAACATGTATTTTGGTTTTCAGTGAACCCTTAACCATAGACGTACATTGGTGGTCATTAGATTTAACTTTTAATTTGGTATTCATTAATATCTATTAATAGGTCATTCTCGTCAATCCTTTTTAAATATGTATTTTGGTTTTTAGTGATCTCTTTAAAAAGAGGTACGTTGTTGTTCATTAATATTGTTTTTTTAAAGATAGATTTTGGTTTTTAGTGATCTCTTTACAAATAGGTACGTTGTTGGTTATTAGTTTTTAACTTTTACTTTGGTATTTATTTATACCTATTAATAGGTCTTTCTTGTCTATGTTTTTTCAACATGTATTTTGGTTTTCAGTGATCTCTTTAAAAAGAGGTACGTTGTTGGTCATTAATATTTAACTTTTTTCCTTGGTGTTTATTTAAACCTATTAATAGGTCTTTCTTGTCTCTGTTTTTTTAAACATGAATTTTGGTTTTTAGTGATCTCTTTAAAAAGAGGTACGTTGTTGGTCATTAATATTTAACTTTTTCCTTGGTGTTTATTTAAACCTATTAATAGGTCTTTCTTCTATTTGTTTTTTTAAACATGTATTTTGGTTTTTAGTGATCTCTTTAAAAAAGGGGTACGTTGTTGGTCATTAATATTTAACTTTTTCTTTGGTTTTTATTTATACCTATTAATAGGTCTTGTTAGTCTATGTTTTTTTAAACATGGATTTGGGTCTTTAGTAATCTCTTTAATAAGATGTACGTTGTTAGTCATTCATATTTAACTTTTAATTTGGTATTTATTTTTATCTATTTATGAGGTCTTTCTAGTCTATATTTTTTATAACATGTATTTTGGTTTTCAGTGAACCCTTAACCATAGACGTACATTGGTGGTCATTAGATTTAACTTTTAATTTGGTATTCATTAATATCTATTAATAGGTCATTCTCGTCAATCCTTTTTAAATATGTATTTTGGTTTTTAGTGATCTCTTTAAAAAGAGGTACGTTGTTGTTCATTAATATTGTTTTTTTAAAGATAGATTTTGGTTTTTAGTGATCTCTTTACAAATAGGTACGTTGTTGGTTATTAGTTTTTAACTTTTACTTTGGTATTTATTTATACCTATTAATAGGTCTTTCTTGTCTATGTTTTTTCAACATGTATTTTGGTTTTCAGTGATCTCTTTTAAAAGAGGTACGTTGTTGGTCATTAATATTTAACTTTTTTCCTTGGTGTTTATTTAAACCTATTAATAGGTCTTTCTTGTCTCTGTTTTTTTAAACATGAATTTTGGTTTTTAGTGATCTCTTTAAAAAGAGGTACGTTGTTGGTCATTAATATTTAACTTTTTCCTTGGTGTTTATTTAAACCTATTAATAGGTCTTTCTTCTATTTGTTTTTTTAAACATGTATTTTGGTTTTTAGTGATCTCTTTAAAAAAGGGGTACGTTGTTGGTCATTAATATTTAACTTTTTCTTTGGTTTTTATTTATACCTATTAATAGGTCTTGTTAGTCTATGTTTTTTTAAACATGGATTTGGGTCTTTAGTAATCTCTTTAATAAGATGTACGTTGTTAGTCATTCATATTTAACTTTTAATTTGGTATTTATTTTTATCTATTTATGAGGTCTTTCTAGTCTATATTTTTTATAACATGTATTTTGGTTTTCAGTGAACCCTTAACCATAGACGTACATTGGTGGTCATTAGATTTAACTTTTAATTTGGTATTCATTAATATCTATTAATAGGTCATTCTCGTCAATCCTTTTTAAATATGTATTTTGGTTTTTAGTGATCTCTTTAAAAAGAGGTACGTTGTTGTTCATTAATATTGTTTTTTTAAAGATAGATTTTGGTTTTTAGTGATCTCTTTACAAATAGGTACGTTGTTGGTTATTAGTTTTTAACTTTTACTTTGGTATTTATTTATACCTATTAATAGGTCTTTCTTGTCTATGTTTTTTCAACATGTATTTTGGTTTTCAGTGATCTCTTTAAAAAGAGGTACGTTGTTGGTCATTAATATTTAACTTTTTTCCTTGGTGTTTATTTAAACCTATTAATAGGTCTTTCTTGTCTCTGTTTTTTTAAACATGAATTTTGGTTTTTAGTGATCTTTTTAAAAAGGGGTACGTTGTTGGTCATTAATATTTAACTTTTTCTTTGGTTTTTATTTATACCTATTAATAGGTCTTGTTAGTCTATGTTTTTTTAAACATGGATTTGGGTCTTTAGTGATCTCTTTAATAAGATGTACGTTGTTGGTCATTCATATTTAACTTTTAATTTGGTATTTATTTTTATCTATTTATGAGGTCTTTCTAGTCTATATTTTTTATAACATGTATTTTCGTTTTCAGTAAACCCTTAACCATAGACGTACATTGGTGGTCATTAGATTTAACTTTTAATTTGGTATTCATTAATATCTATTAATAGGTCATTCTCGTCAATCCTTTTTAAATATGTATTTTGGTTTTTAGTGATCTCTTGAAAAAGAGGTACGTTGTTGTTCATTAATATTGTTTTTTTAAAGATAGATTTTGGTTTTTAGTGATCTCTTTACAAATAGGTACGTTGTTGGTCATTAGTTTTTAACTTTTACTTTGGTATTTATTTATACCTATTAATAGGTCTTTCTTGTCTATGTTTTTTCAACATGTATTTTGGTTTTCAGTGATCTCTTTAAAAAGAGGTACGTTGTTGGTCATTGATATTTAACTTTTTTCCTTGGTGTTTATTTAAACCTATTAATAGGTCTTTCTTGTCTGTGTTTTTAAACATGTATTTTGGTTTTTAGTGATCTCTTTAAAAAGGGGTACGTTGTTGGTCATTAATATTTAACTTTTTCTTTGGTTTTTATTTATACCTATTAATAGGTCTTGTTAGTCTATGTTTTTTTAAAGATGGATTTGGGTCTTTAGTGATCTCTTTAATAAGATGTACGTTGTTAGTCATTCATATTTTACTTTTAATTTGGTATTTATTTTTATCTATTTATGAGTCTTTCTAGTCTATATTTTTTATAACATGTATTTTGGTTTTCAGTGAACCCTTAACCATAGACGTACATTGGTGGTCATTAGATTTAACTTTTAATTTGGTATTCATTAATATCTATTAATAGGTCATTCTCGTCAATCCTTTTTAAATATGTATTTTGGTTTTTAGTGATCTCTTTAAAAAGAGGTACGTTGTTGTTCATTAATATTGTTTTTTTAAAGATAGATTTTGGTTTTTAGTGATCTCTTTACAAATAGGTACGTTGTTGGTTATTAGTTTTTAACTTTTACTTTGGTATTTATTTATACCTATTAATAGGTCTTTCTTGTCTATGTTTTTTCAACATGTATTTTGGTTTTCAGTGATCTCTTTAAAAAGAGGTACGTTGTTGGTCATTAATATTTAACTTTTTTCCTTGGTGTTTATTTAAACCTATTAATAGGTCTTTCTTGTCTCTGTTTTTTTAAACATGAATTTTGGTTTTTAGTGATCTCTTTAAAAAGAGGTACGTTGTTGGTCATTAATATTTAACTTTTTCCTTGGTGTTTATTTAAACCTATTAATAGGTCTTTCTTGTCTCTGTTTTTTTAAACATGAATTTTGGTTTTTAGTGATCTCTTTAAAAAGAGGTACGTTGTTGGTCATTAATATTTAACTTTTTCCTTGGTGTTTATTTAAACCTATTAATAGGTCTTTCTTCTCTCTGTTTTTTTAAACATGTATTTTGGTTTTTAGTGATCTCTTTAAAAAAGGGGTACGTTGTTGGTCATTAATATTTAACTTTTTCTTTGGTTTTTATTTATACCTATTAATAGGTCTTGTTAGTCTATGTTTTTTTAAACATGGATTTGGGTCTTTAGTAATCTCTTTAATAAGATGTACGTTGTTAGTCATTCATATTTAACTTTTAATTTGGTATTTATTTTTATCTCTTTATGAGGTCTTTCTAGTCTATATTTTTTATAACATGTATTTTGGTTTTCAGTGAACCCTTAACCATAGACGTACATTTGTGGTCATTAGATTTAACTTTTAATTTGGTATTCATTAATATCTATTAAAAGGTCATTCTCGTCAATCCTTTTTAAATATGTATTTTGGTTTTAGTGATCTCTTTAAAAAGAGGTACGTTGTTGTTCATTAATATTGTTTTTTAAAGATAGATTTTGGTTTTTAGTGATCTCTTTACAAATAGGTACGTTGTTGCTCATTAGTTTTTAACTTTTACTTTGGTATTCATTTATACCTATTAATAGGTCTTTCTTGTCTATGTTTTTTTAACATGTATTTTGGTTTTCAGTGATCTCTTTAAAAAGAGGTACGTTGTTGGTCATTAATATTTAACTTTTTCCTTGGTGTTTATTTAAACCTATTAATAGGTCTGACCTTCTTGTCTCTGTTTTTTTAAACATGTATTTTGGTTTTTAGTGATCTCTTTAAAAAGGGGTACGTTGTTGGTCATTAATATTTAACTTTTTCTTTGGTTTTTATTTATACCTATTAATAGGTCTTGTTAGTCTATGTTTTTTTAAACATGGATTTGGGTCTTTAGTGATCTCTTTAATAAGATGTACGTTGTTAGTCATTCATATTTAACTTTTAATTTGGTATTTATTTTTATCTATTTATGAGGTCTTTCTAGTCTATAATTTTTATAACATGTATTTTGGTTTTCAGTGAACCCTTAACCATAGACGTACATTGGTGGTCATTAGATTTAACTTTTAATTTGGTATTCATTAATATCTATTAATAGGTCATTCTCGTCAATCCTTTTTAAATATGTATTTTGGTTTTTAGTGATCTCTTTAAAAAGAGGTACGTTGTTGTTCATTAATATTGTTTTTTTAAAGATAGATTTTGGTTTTTAGTGATCTCTTTACAAATAGGTACGTTGTTGGTCATTAGTTTTTAACTTTTACTTTGGTATTTATTTATACCTATTAATAGGTCTTTCTTGTCTATGTTTTTTTAACATGTATTTTGGTTTTCAGTGATCTCTTTAAAAAGAGGTACGTTGTTGGTCATTAATATTTGACTTTTTCCTTGGTGTTTATTTAAACCTATTAATAGGTCTTTCTTGTCTGTTTTTTTAAACATGTATTTTGGTTTTTAGTGATCTCTTTAAAAAGGGGTACGTTGTTGGTCATTATTATTTAACTTTTTCTTTTGTTTTTATTTATACCTATCAATAGGTCTTGTTGGTCTATGTTTTTTTAAAGATGGATTTGGGTCTTTAGTGATCTCTTTAATAAGATGTACGTTGTTAGTCATTCATATTTAACTTTTAATTTGGTATTTATTTTTATCTATTTATGAGGTCTTTCTAGTCTATATTTTTTATAACATGTATTTTGGTTTTCAGTGAACCCTTAACCATAGACGTACATTCGTGGTCATTAGATTTAACTTTTAATTTGGCATTCATTAATATCTATTAAAAGGTCATTCTCGTCAATCCTTTTTAAATATGTATTTTGGTTTTAGTGATCTCTTTAAAAAGAGGTACGTTGTTGTTCATTAATATTGTTTTTTAAAGATAGATTTTGGTTTTTAGTGATCTCTTTACAAATAGGTACGTTGGTCATTAGTTTTTAACTTTTACTTTGGTATTCATTTATACCTATTAATAGGTCTTTCTTGTCTATGTTTTTTTAACATGTATTTTGGTTTTCAGTGATCTCTTTAAAAAGAGGTACGTTGTTGGTCATTAATATTTATCTTTTTCCTTGGTGTTTATTTAAACCTATTAATAGGTCTGACCTTCTTGTCTCTGTTTTTTTAAACATGTATTTTGGTTTTTAGTGATCTCTTTAAAAAGGGGTACGTTGTTGGTCATTAATATTTAACTTTTTCTTTGGTTTTTATTTATACCTATTAATAGGTCTTGTTAGTCTATGTTTTTTTAAACATGGATTTGGGTCTTTAGTGATCTCTTTAATAAGATGTACGTTGTTAGTCATTCATATTTAACTTTTAATTTGGTATTTATTTTTATCTATTTATGAGGTCTTTCTAGTCTATATTTTTTATAATATGTATTTTGGTTTTCAGTGAACCCTTAACCATAGACGTACATTGGTGGTCATTAGATTTAACTTTTAATTTGGTATTCATTAATATCTATTAATAGGTCATTCTCGTCAATCCTTTTTAAATATGTATTTTGGTTTTTAGTGATCTCTTTAAAAAGGGGTACGTTGTTGTTTATTAATATTGTTTTTTTAAAGATAGATTTTGGTTTTTAGTGATTTCTTTACAAATAGGTACGTTGTTGGTCATTAGTTTTTAACTTTTACTTTGGTATTTATTTATACCTATTAATAGGTCTTTCTTGTCTGTTTTTTTAACATGTATTTTGGTTTTCAGTGATCTCTTTAAAAAGAGGTACGTTGTTGGTCATTAATATTTAACTTTTTCCTTGGTGTTTATTTAAACCTATTAATAGGTCTTTCTTGTCTGTTTTTTTAAACATGTATTTTGGTTTTTAGTGATCTCTTTAAAAAGGGGTACGTTGTTGGTCATTATTATTTAACTTTTTCTTTTGTTTTTATTTATACCTATTAATAGGTCTTGTTAGTCTATGTTTTTTTAAACATGGATTTGGGTCTTTAGTGATCTCTTTAATAAGATGTACGTTGTTAGTCATTCATATTTAACTTTTAATTTGGTATTTATTTTTATCTCTTTATGAGGTCTTTCTAGTCTATATTTTTTATAACATGTATTTTGGTTTTCAGTGAACCCTTAACCATAGACGTACATTTGTGGTCATTAGATTTAACTTTTAATTTGGTATTCATTAATATCTATTAAAAGGTCATTCTCGTCAATCATTTTTAAATATGTATTTTGGTTTTAGTGATCTCTTTAAAAAGAGGTACGTTGTTGTTCATTAATATTGTTTTTTAAAGATAGATTTTGGTTTTTAGTGATCTCTTTACAAATAGGTACGTTGTTGGTCATTAGTTTTTAACTTTTACTTTGGTATTCATTTATACCAATTAATAGGTCTTTCTTGTCTATGTTTTTTTAACATGTATTTTGGTTTTCAGTGATCTCTTTAAAAAGAGGTACGTTGTTGGTCATTAATATTTAACTTTTTCCTTGGTGTTTATTTAAACCTATTAATAGGTCTTTCTTGTCTCTGTTTTTTTAAACATGTATGTTGGTTTTTAGTGATCTTTTTAAAAAGGGGTACGTTGTTGGTCATTAATATTTGACTTTTTCTTTGGTTTTTATTTATACCTATTAATAGGTCTTGTTAGTCTATGTTTTTTTAAACATGGATTTGGGTCTTTAGTGATCTCTTTAATAAGATGTACGTTGTTAGTCATTCATATTTAACTTTTAATTTGGTATTTATTTTTATCTATTTATGAGATCTTTCTAGTCTATATTTTTTATAACATGTATTTTGGTTTTCAGTGAACCCTTAACCATAGACGTACATTGGTGGTCATTAGATTTAACTTTTAATTTGGTATTCATTAATATCTATTAATAGGTCATTCTCGTCAATCCTTTTTAAATATGTATTTTGGTTTTTAGTGATCTCTTTAAAAAGAGGTACGTTGTTGTTCATTAATATTGTTTTTTTAAAGATAGATTTTGGTTTTTAGTGATCTCTTTACAAATAGGTACGTTGTTGGTTATTAGTTTTTAACTTTTACTTTGGTATTTATTTATACCTATTAATAGGTCTTTCTTGTCTATGTTTTTTCAACATGTATTTTGGTTTTCAGTGATCTCTTTAAAAAGAGGTACGTTGTTGGTCATTAATATTTAACTTTTTTCCTTGGTGTTTATTTAAACCTATTAATAGGTCTTTCTTGTCTGTGTTTTTAAACATGTATTTTGGTTTTTAGTGATCTCTTTAAAAAGGGGTACGTTGTTGGTCATTAATATTTAACTTTTTCTTTGGTTTTTATTTATACCTATTAATAGGTCTTGTTAGTCTATGTTTTTTAAACATGGATTTGGGTCTTTAGTGATCTCTTTAATAAGATGTACGTTGTTAGTCATTCATATTTAACTTTTAATTTGGTATTTATTTTTATCTATTTATGAGGTCTTTCTAGTCTATATTTTTTATAACATGTATTTTGGTTTTCAGTGAACCCTTAACCATAGACGTACATTGGTGGTCATTAGATTTAACTTTTAATTTGGTATTCATTAATATCTTTTAATAGGTCATTCTCGTCAATCCTTTTTAAATATGTATTTTGGTTTTTAGTGATCTCTTTAAAAAGAGGTACGTTGTTGTTCATTAATATTGTTTTTTTAAAGATAGATTTTGGTTTTTAGTGATCTCTTTACAAATAGGTACGTTGTTGGTCATTAGTTTTTAACTTTTACTTTGGTATTTATTTATACCTATTAATAGGTCTTTCTTGTCTATGTTTTTTCAACATGTATTTTGGTTTTCAGTGATCTCTTTAAAAAGAGGTACGTTGTTGGTTATTAATATTTAACTTTTTCCTTGGTGTTTATTTAAACCTATTAATAGGTCTTTCTTGTCTCTGTTTTTTTAAACATGTATGTTGGTTTTTAGTGATCTTTTTAAAAAGGGGTACGTTGTTGGTCATTAATATTTGACTTTTTCTTTGGTTTTTATTTATACCTATTAATAGGTCTTGTTAGTCTATGATTTTTTAAACATGGATTTGGGTCTTTAGTGATCTCTTTAATAAGATGTACGTTGTTAGTCATTCATATTTAACTTTTAATTTGGTATTTATTTTTATCTATTTATGAGGTCTTTCTAGTCTATATTTTTTATAACATGTATTTTGGTTTTCAGTGAACCCTTAACCATAGACGTACATTGGTGGTCATTAGATTTAACTTTTAATTTGGTATTCATTAATATCTATTAATAGGTCATTCTCGTCAATCCTTTTTAAATATGTATTTTGGTTTTTTAGTGATCTCTTTAAAAAGAGGTACGTTGTTGTTCATTAATATTGTTTTTTTAAAGATAGATTTTGGTTTTTAGTGATCTCTTTACAAATAGGTACGTTGTTGGTTATTAGTTTTAAACTTTTACTTTGGTATTTATTTATACCTATTAATAGGTCTTTCTTGTCTGTTTTTTTAACATGTATTTTGGTTTTCAGTGATCTCTTTAAAAAGAGGTACGTTGTTGGTCATTAATATTTAACTTTTTCCTTGGTGTTTATTTAAACCTATTAATAGGTCTTTCTTCTCTCTGTTTTTTTAAACATGTATTTTGGTTTTTAGTGATCTCTTTAAAAAAGGGGTACGTTGTTGGTCATTAATATTTAACTTTTTCTTTGGTTTTTATTTATACCTATTAATAGGTCTTGTTAGTCTATGTTTTTTTAAACATGGATTTGGGTCTTTAGTAATCTCTTTAATAAGATGTACGTTGTTAGTCATTCATATTTAACTTTTAATTTGGTATTTATTTTTATCTATTTATGAGGTCTTTCTAGTCTATATTTTGTATAACATGTATTTTGGTTTTCAGTGAACCCTTAACCATAGACGTACATTGGTGGTCATTAGATTTAACTTTTAATTTGGTATTCATTAATATCTATTAATAGGTCATTCTCGTCAATTAATATTGTTTTTTTAAAGATAGATTTTGGTTTTTAGTGATCTCTTTACAAATAGGTACGTTGTTGGTCATTAGTTTTTAACTTTTACTTTGGTATTTATTTATACCTATTAATAGGTCATTCTCGTCAATCCTTTTTAAATATGTATTTTGGTTTTTAGTGATCTCTTTAAAAAGAGGTACGTTGTTGTTCATTAATATTGTTTTTTTAAAGATAGATTTTGGTTTTTAGTGATCTCTTTAAAAAGGGGTACGTTGTTAATATTAATATTTAACTTTTTCTTTGGTTTTTATTTATACCTATTAATAGGTCTTGTTAGTCTGTTTTTTTAAACATGGATTTGGGTCTTTAGTGATCTCTTTAATAAGATGTACGTTGTTAGTCATTCATATTTAACTTTTAATTTGGTATTTATTTTTATCTATTTATGAGGTCTTTCTAGTCTATATTTTTTATAACATGTATTTTGGTTTTCAGTGAACCCTTAACCATAGACGTACATTGGTGGTCATTAGATTTAACTTTTAATTTGGTATTCATTAATATCTATTAATAGGTCATTCTCGTCAATCCTTTTTAAATATGTATTTTGGTTTTTAGTGATCTCTTTAAAAATAGGTACGTTGTTGTTCATTAATATTGTTTTTTTAAAGATAGATTTCGCTTTTTAGTGATCTCTTTACAAATAGGTACGTTGTTGGTCATTAGTTTTTAACTTTTTCTTTGGTATTTATTTATACCTATTAATAGGTCTTTCTTGTCTATGTTTTTTAACATGTATTTTGGTTTTCAGTGATCTCTTTTAAAAGAGGTACGTTGTTGGTCATTAATATTTAACTTTTTCCTTGGTGTTTTTTTAAACCTATTAATAGGTCTTTCTAATCTCTGTTTTTTTAAACATGTATTTTGGTTTTTAGTGATCTCTTTAAAAAGGGGTACGTTGTTGGTCATTAATATTTAACTTTGTCTTTGGTTTTTATTTATACCTATTAATAGGTCTTGTTAGTCTATGTTTTTTTAAACATGGATTTGGGTCTTTAGTGATCTCTTTAATAAGATGTACGTTGTTAGTCATTCATATTTAACTTTTAATTTGGTATTTATTTTTATCTATTTATGAGGTCTTTCTAGTCTATATTTTTTATAACATGTATTTTGGTTTTCATGGAACCCTTAACCATAGACGTACATTGGTGGTCATTATAGGCGAGCGCCGATTTGAGAAAAAGCCTCTCGTTAAGGTTTTTAATGCACCTATCTAACACACAGCTAATTTTGGTATCAATTGAAAGAAAAACTTCTAGAGCATACGATTTGGGTGGTCGTCAAAGTTCCCTATGGTCACGTTTCTTGCAAATCTCACGAGAACACAGACATGTCGAAACACTTTGGATTATACGGTGACATTTAACATTGATTATATCGGCATTGTTGTAAATATATTATTCATTTCTATCTAAGATAGCTTTGACTACATTCTAAAAAGACATCGAATCCCCAAAAAATAGAAGATTTTATGAAAAATTAGTTAATTCAGAGGCATCTGTCAAACCAATCCTAAAATTTTTAAAAAATACCATAATTTTTTAGATTGTCAGTGTCAATGACTTATTAAAACTCTCATATGTTTTGTTTTTAGAAATTCCATATACCTTGAAAAGATTGCGACAAACATCGAAGCTCAATGATAGATAATAAATATTTGACGACTTCTCTAAAATCTGCATTATTAAACGGTATTCCGGATCTGTATCGTGTTTATCCCAGACGCTCAAAATTTATATAAATTGAGTATCTAATATGCACAGGTAACATTTGAGTTGCCAAAATACAAGTCGTGTTTTAACATATTACTAAATAAATATTCGTATATGTGTTACCGAAAGACAATTTTAAGCATTACTAACGATATTAGCATGTGATATGTAAGCAGCAGACTTCATTTTGTAGAATAGTTTATTCTTAAATATTATCATAATTACTCATCATTGATGAGTGTCAAAGTCCTGTGAAATGTGCGCCACCTCCAATGAAGCGCGGTCGCATGCCCATAAATTGGCAACGCTGTATAATATGTCAAAATATTACACAAGAGACTCTCAGTATGACAACCGATAGAGGTGTTACAACCTTAATGAATGCTGTAAGGCAAAGACAAGATGATGTGTTTAGGTTGTTTTTGAGTGAGGTTGATACATTATAGATGCATTTTTGGTTTAACAAGGAAGAAGGCTTCATTGATAAGATGGAATCTGACAAGGCATGTGCTTAGTCAGATAACATCGGCAATGAGAGCACGTGCGTGTCTTGTTCAGGTTGATGACCAATGTCACGAAGAAGCAAAACCAGCTGCAATGAAAAGGGATGAAAAACATGTACAAGATCTAATTGTTTATATAACCGAAAATATGACAAATCCATTTGACGTTGATAATCACCTCCGTCAGCTTATTAACATTTCAACTGGTCTCCATGCAAGTCACGATATTAAAGATTCACTGTTAAAATCAGTTGAAACTGGAAGAACTAAAATGAAGATATGTGTTGAGTCATCTCTATCAACAGACAAGGCAGGTAGCTTTTACCATCCCATCCAAAGATCAGGACTGAAGACCTTTGAAGATATGAACCCCAAAGTACAACTAAAATACAAATCTGGGCAAGTTGTAAAAGGTCGTTTAAATCCCGAGCTTGTGTTAAGACGTGCACTATCTATTACTAAATGTAAAGATGACGTATCTGTGGAAACTGTGTTTTCCTATCCAATTTGTCCCATTCCCACTGCATTATTTCATGACGATGGAACTATGAGGAAAACAAATAAGTCTGATCTTGCCCATGAATTGGAAATTTTAGTAGGATCAGTCCTTAACATTCCTCCATTCGACCACAGTGCTACCGTACTAATAAGAGATGACATGAGCTTAGTTTGATGTTAAAAGGATGTCCACATTTGGAGACTTGGCCAAATCTTACATTATGCAGGTACAATCATGCTTCCGATTCACAGACAAGGTTGTTGATGTCTTCGATCGATATGACACTGAACATTCCATAAAATAAGCAGAGCGACATAGACGATCGGCAACAACAACTACGCAAAAAGTTTATCATATCGCTGAAGGCCGAACTGTTCCAGACTGGACAAAATTTCTATCAAGCAACAAAAACAATCAAGCTCTGATTACTTTCCTTGGTGATTATCTGAGCAGCAATTTGTCTGATATGTTCCAGGAGGAAAATAATTGTTAAGTTCTTACCGGTGCATTTTCCAATCCAGAAATAGTGCGACAACTCTCTAACGAGCATGTAATCGATCTCCCAGACCTTTTCTGTTCGCACGAAGAAGCAGACACAAGAATCTTGCTTCATGTTATACACTCTGATAAAATCTTTCAGCAGTTGAGTATAAGGGGACGAATCATAGTCAAGTGTTCCGATACATATGTGCTTGTGCTCTGTGTTCATTATTTCAAGGTTCTTGTGTCGACTGAACAAATGTGTTTTTTTACGGGGTCAACTAATTCTCTTAGGGACTGTAGAAGGTACATACCAATCCATGAGTTAAGTAAATCTACTAGCTAACATTCTCCCTGCAGTTCATGCTTTAACTGGTTGTGATACCACTTCCGCTATATTTGGTTTCGGCAAAAAGACTGTATTCAAGTTGATAAGAAAATTTCCGAGTAAGTTTACAAATCTCCAAAACTTTGACACGATTGATTTTTCCACATCATTGTCAGCATCCAGAGAGCTTATTTCAAGCTTGTATGACCCAAAGCCAAATTTGCTTCATCACATGTTGACTTAAACAAGTTACGTGTTAAACTTGCAACATGCAAAGACACAAGTTTGTTGCGATTGCCACCAAGCGAACCTGCATTCAAAGAACATGTTTTGCGGTCATGTCTATAAACGAAAATTTGGATGTCCTCACATCTCGATCACCCAAATCCTTTGTCTCCTTATGAATATGAGTTCACATGGCCCGGATCCAGTCTACTTTTTAGACATGATGACGTCCGATTTCCTGCAAGATTTAATATGTTTTTGCAAGGGGAAATATATATATAGCAAGTCATGTATTTCTCAAGGGCAGCAGATGTCTTGCACTGAGCTTTGTCCATGTCAGGGTAGTGATACCTGCCAAAATATATATTGTAAAGAGGACATCGACCTCGAAGATCAAATGAATGACGCTGATGAAGATGAAAACGATGCCATTGACTAACAGCGAAAGAGCATTTGAGCAAAGGGGCAACATAAAATTTAATTTGCCTCACTGTTATTCAATGTAAATATGTATATTATTATTAATTTTATGTTTTTGTAATAACTCTACCAGGTGAAATAAATGGTTGTGTACTTAAATTCCGTATGCGATGATAGTGGTAGTTTAAAAAAAAAAAAGAAAAAAAACCTTGCTAGTGATCTTCGACCTTGGCGTGGTTGGCAAGCTTAAGACAATTAAATCATAATGTATTTATAACTGTCGAACTAACAGGAGACCAAAATAACATAGATTTTTAACTGTGCTGTAAACATGGTAAATATGCGCTTTAAAGCAGTTTTACGATATGTTTTAATATAGTTTTATCAATATTTGATCGGTATAAAAAACATGCTAGGCGAGACATAAGAACTTAAAAAACTAGTTATATATGTTATTAATATAAAACCAATACAATTTCTGGGTTTTCGATGCAAAATTAAATATTACCGAGCGTTTTGCGTCAATACCTGTAAAAATTATGATTTTCACAAAAATACGAGATTTTTTTCGTTTTAAACACTTTTTTTAATTTTTTTATTTCAGAAACAAAAATTAGATAGACTATAGTTTATTAAATGATATATTTCATCTTATATTGCAGATGAATTTGTTTTTAAACTGCATTTTTCGAACAATATCGTCAAATTATGACTTATATTTTTTCCCCTTTTTTTGCCGTTTTTAGAAAAATGTGACCATTTCCCAATTTGACGACCAGGCAATTCTGAATGTACGATAAAATACCTTTTAAATGATATATCATATAGCCGTGTGTTAGGTAGGTGCATTAAAAACCTCCGAATCCTTGGTTTGGCGCTCGCCTATTAGATTTAACTTTTAATTTGGTATTCATTAATATCTATTAATAGGTCATTCTCGTCAATCCTTTTTAAAATATGTATTTTGGTTTTTAGTGATCTCTTTAAATAGAGGTACGTTTTGTTCATTAATATTGTTTTTTTAAAGATAGATTTTGGTTTTTAGTGATCTCTTTACAAATAGGTACGTTGTTGGTCATTAGTTTTTAACTTTTACTTTGGTATTTATTTATACCTATTAATAGGTCTTTCTTGTCTATGTTTTTTTAACATGTATTTTGGTTTTCAGTGATCTCTTTAAAAAGAGGTACGTTGTTGGTCATTAATATTTAACTTTTTCCTTGGTGTTTATTTAAAGCTATTAATAGGTCTTTCTTGTCTCTGTTTTTTTAAACATGTATTTTGGTTTTTAGTGATCTCTTTAAAAAGGGGTACGTTGTTGGTCATTAATATTTAACTTTGTCTTTGGTTTTTATTTATACCTATTAATAGGTCTTGTTAGTCTATGTTTTTTTAAACATGGATTTGGGTCTTTAGTGATCTCTTTAATAAGATGTACGTTGTTAGTCATTCATATTTAACTTTTAATTTGGTATTTATTTTTATCTATTTATGAGGTCTTTCTAGTCTATATTTTTTATAACATGTATTTTGGTTTTCAGTGAACCCTTAACCATAGACGTACATTGGTGGTCATTAGATTTAACTTTTAATTTGGTATTCATTAGTATCTATTAATAGGTCATTCTCGTCAATCCTTTTTAAATATGTATTTTGGTTTTTAGTGCTCTCTTTAAAAATAGGTACGTTGTTGTTCATTAATATTGTTTTTTTAAAGATAGATTTCGGTTTTTAGTGATCTCTTTACAAATAGGTACGTTGTTGGTCATTAGTTTTTAACTTTTACTTTGGTATTTATTTATACCTATTAATAGGTCTTTCTTGTCTATGTTTTTTTAACATGTATTTTGGTTTTCAGTGATCTCTTTTAAAAGAGGTACGTTGTTGGTCATTAATATTTAACTTTTTCCTTGGTGTTTATCTTTTTCCTTGGTGTTTATTTAAACCTATTAATAGGTCTTTCTTATCTCTGTTTTTTTAAACATGTATTTTGGTTTTTAGTGATCTCTTTAAAAAGGGGTACGTTGTTGGTCATTAATATTTAACTTTTTCTTTGGTTTTTATTTATACCTATTAATAGGTCTTGTTAGTCTATGTTTTTTTAAACATGGATTTGGGTCTTTAGTGATCTTTTTAATAAGATGTACGTTGTTAGTCATTTATATTTAACTTTTAATTTGGTATTTATTTTTATCTATTTATGAGGTCTTTCTAGTCTATATTTTTTATAACATGTATTTTGGTTTTCAGTGAACCCTTAACCATAGACGTACATTGGTGGTCATTAGATTTAACTTTTAATTTGGTATTCATTAATATCTATTAATAGGTCATTCTCGTCAATTAATATTGTTTTTTTAAAGGTAGATTTTGGTTTTTAGTGATCTCTTTACAAATAGGTACGTTGTTGGTCATTAGTTTTTAACTTTTACTTTGGTATTTATTTATACCTATTAATAGGTCATTCTCGTCAATCCTTTTTAAATATGTATTTTGGTTTTTAGTGATCTCTTTAAAAAGAGGTACGTTGTTGTTCATTAATATTGTTTTTTTAAAGATAGATTTTGGTTTTTAGTGATCTCTTTAAAAAGGGGTACGTTGTTAATATTAATATTTAACTTTTTCTTTGGTTTTTATTTATACCTATTAATAGGTCTTGTTAGTCTGTTTTTTTAAACATGGATTTGGGTCTTTAGTGATCTCTTTAATAAGATGTACGTTGTTAGTCATTCATATTTAACTTTTAATTTGGTATTTATTTTTATCTATTTATGAGGTCTTTCTAGTCTATATTTTTTATAACATGTATTTTGGTTTTCAGTGATCCTTTACCATAGACGTACATTGGTGGTCATTATATTTAACTTTCAATTTGGTATTCATTAATATCTTTTAATAGGTCATTCTCGTCAATCCTTTATAAATATGTATTTTGGTTTTTAGTGATCTCTTTAAAAAGAGGTACGTTGTTGTTCATTAATATTGTTTTTTTAAAGATAGATTTTGGTTTTTAGTGATCTCTCTACAAATAGGTACGTTGTTGGTCATTAGTTTTTAACTTTTACTTTGGTATTTATTTATACCTACTAATAGGTCTTTCTTGTCTATGTTTTTTTAACATGTATTTTGGTTTTCAGTGATCTCTTTAAAAAGAGGTACGTTGTTGGTCATTAATATTTAACTTTTTCCTTGGTGTTTATTTAAACCTAATAATAGGTCTTTCTTGTCTCTGTTTTTTTAAAACTTGTATTTTGGTTTTTAGTGATCTCTTTACAAATAGGTACGTTGTTGGTCATTAGTTTTTAACTTTAACTTTGGTATTTATTTATACCTATTAATAGGTCTTTCTTGTCTATGTCTTTTTAACATGTATTTTGGTTTTCAGTGATCTCTTTAAAAAGAAGTACGTTGTTGGTCATTAATATTTAACCTTTTCCTTGGTGCTTATTTAAACTTATTAATAGGTCTTTCTTGTCTATGTTTTTTTAACATGTATTTTGGTTTTCAGTGATCTCTTTAAAAAGAGGTACGTTGTTGGTCATTAATATTTAACTTTTTCCTTGGTGTATATTTAAACCTATTAATAGGTCTTTCTTGTCTCTGTTTTTCTAAACATGTATTTTGGTTTTTAGTGATCTCTTTAATAAGGGGTACGTTGTTGGTCATTAATATTTAACTTTTTCTTTGGTTTTTATTTATACCTATTAATAAATAGGTCTTGTTAGTCTATGTTTTTTAAACATGGATTTGGGTCTTTAGTGATCTCTTCAATAAGATGTACGTTGTTAGTCATTCATATTTAACTTTTAATTTGGTATTTATTTTTATTTATTTATGAGGTCTTTCTAGTCATTATTTTTATAACATGTATTTTGGTTTTCAGTGAACCCTTAACCATAGACGTACATTGGTGGTCATTAGATTTAACTTTTAATTTGGTATTAATTAATATCTATTAATAGGTCATTCTCGTCAATCCTTTTTAAATATGTATTTTGGTTTTTAGTGCTCTCTTTAAAAAGAGGTACGTTGTTGTTCATTAATATTGTTTTTTTTTAAAGATAGATTTTGGTTTTTAGTGATCTCTTTACAGATAGGTACGTTGTTGGTCATTAGTTTTAAACTTTTACTTTGGTATTTATTTATACCTATTAATAGGTCTTTCTTGTCTACGTTTTTTTAACATGTATTTTGTTTTTCAGTGATCTCTTTAAAAAGAGGTACGTTGTTGGTCATTAATATTTAACTTTTTCCTTGGTGTTTATTTAAAGCTATTAATAGGTCTTTCTTGTCTCTGTTTTTTTAAACATGTATTTTGGTTTTTAGTGATCTCTTTAAAAAGGGGTACGTTGTTGGTCATTAATATCTAACTTTTTCTTTGGTTTTCATTTATACCTATTAATAGGTCTTGTTAGTCTATGTTTTTTTAAACATGGATTTGGGTCTTTAGTGATCTCTTTAATAAGATGTACGTTGTTAGTCATTCATATTTAACTTTTAATTTGGTATTTATTTTTATCTATTTATGAGGTCTTTCTAGTCTATATTTTTTATAACATGTATTTTGGTTTTCAGTGATCCTTTACCATAGACTTACATTGGTGGTCATTAGATTTAACTTTTAATTTGGTATTCATTAATATCTATTAATAGGTCATTCTCGTCAATCCTTTTTAAATATGTATTTTGGTTTTTAGTGATCTCTTTAAAAAGAGGTACGTTGTTGTTCATTAATATTGTTTTTTTAAAGATAGATTTTGGTTTTTAGTGATCTCTTCTACAGATAGGTACGTTGTTGGTCATTAGTTTTTAACTTTTACTTTGGTATTTATTTATACCTATTAATAGGTCTTTCTTGTCTACGTTTTTTTAACATGTATTTTGGTTTTCAGTGATCTCTTTAAAAAGAGGTACGTTGTTGGTCATTAATATTTAACTTTTTCCTTGGTGTTTATTTAAAGCTATTAATAGGTCTTTCTTGTCTCTGTTTTTTTAAACATGTATTTTGGTTTTTAGTGATCTCTTTAAAAAGGGGTACGTTGTTGGTCATTAATATCTAACTTTTTCTTTGGTTTTCATTTATACCTATTAATAGGTCTTGTTAGTCTATGTTTTTTTAAACATGGATTTGGGTCTTTAGTGATCTCTTTAATAAGATGTACGTTGTTAGTCATTCATATTTAACTTTTAATTTGGTATTTATTTTTTATCTATTTATGAGGTCTTTCTAGTCTATATTTTTTATAACATGTATTTTGGTTTTCAGTGATCCTTTACCATAGACTTACATTGGTGGTCATTAGATTTAACTTTTAATTTGGTATTCATTAATATCTATTAATAGGTCATTCTCGTCAATCCTTTTTAAATATGTATTTTGGTTTTTAGTGATCTCTTTAAAAAGAGGTACGTTGTTGTTCATTAATATTGTTTTTTTAAAGATAGATTTTGGTTTTTAGTGATCTCTTCTACAGATAGGTACGTTGTTGGTCATTAGTTTTTAACTTTTACTTTGGTATTTATTTATACCTATTAATAGGTCTTTCTTGTCTACGTTTTTTTAACATGTATTTTGGTTTTCAGTGATCTCTTTAAAAAGAGGTACGTTGTTGGTCATTAATATTTAACTTTTTCCTTGGTGTTTATTTAAACCTATTAATAGGTCTTTCTTGTCTCTGTTTTTTTAAACATGTATTTTGGTTTTTAGTGATCTCTTTAAAAAGGGGTACGTTGTTGGTCATTAATATTTAACTTTTTCTTTGGTTTTCATTTATACCTATTAATAGGTCTTGTTAGTCTATGTTTTTTAAACATGGATTTGGGTCTTTAGTGATCTCTTTAATAAGATGTACGTTGTTAGTCATTCATATTTAACTTTTAATTTGGTATTTATTTTTATCTATTTATGAGGTCTTTCTAGTCTATATTTTTTATAACATGTATTTTGGTTTTCAGTGATCCTTTACCATAGACGTACATTGGTGGTCATTAGATTTAACTTTTAATTTGGTATTCATTAATATCTTTTAATAGGTCATTCTCGTCAATCCTTTTTAAATATGTTTTTTGGGTTTTTAGTGATCTCTTTAAAAAGAGGTACGTTGTTGTTCATTAATATTGTTTTTTTAAAGATAGATTTTGGTTTTTAGTGATCTCATTACAAATAGGTACGTTGCTGGTCATTAGTTTTTAACTTTTACTTTGGTATTTATTTATACCTACTAATAGGTCTTTCTTGTCTATGTTTTTTTTACATGTATTTTGGTTTTCAGTGATCTCTTTAAAAAGAGGTACGTTGTTGGTCATTAATATTTAACTTTTTCCTTGGTGTTTATTTAAAGCTATTAATAGGTCTTTCTTGTCTCTGTTTTTTTAAACATGTATTTTGGTTTTTAGTGATCTCTTTAAAAAGGGGTACGTTGTTAGTCATTAATATTTAACTTTTTCTTTGGTTTTTATTTATACCTATTAATAGGTCTTGTTAGTCTATGTTTTTTTAAACATGGATTTGGGTCTTTAGTGATCTCTTCAATAAGATGTACGTTGTTAGTCATTCATATTTAACTTTTAATTTGGTATTTATTTTTATCTATTTATGAGGTCTTTCTTGTCTATATTTTTTATAACATGTATTTTGGTTTTCAGTGAACCCTTAACCATAGACGTACATTGGTGGTCATTAGATTTAACTTTTAATTTGGTATTCATTAATATCTATTAATAGGTCATTCTCGTCAATCCTTTTTAAATATGTATTTTGGTTTTTAGTGATCTCTTTAAAAAGAGGTACGTTGTTGTTCATTAATATTGTTTTTTTAAAGATAGATTTTGGTTTTTAGTGATCTCTTTACAAATAGGTACGTTGTTGGTCATTAGTTTTTAACTTTTACTTTGGTATTTATTTATACCTACTAATAGGTCTTTCTTGTCTATGTTTTTTTAACATGTATTTTGGTTTTCAGTGATCTCTTTAAAAAGAGGTACGTTGTTGGTCATTAATATTTTACTTTTTCCTTGGTGTTTATTTAAAGCTATTAATAGGTCTTTCTTGTCTATGTTTTTTTAAAGATGGATTTGGGTCTTTAGTGATCTCTTTAATAAGATGTACGTTGTTAGTCATTCATATTTAACTTTTAATTTGGTATTTATTTTTATCTATTTATGAGGTCTTTCTAGTCTATATTTTTTATAACATGTATTTTGGTTTTCAGTGATCCTTTACCATAGACGTACATTGGTGGTCATTAGATTTTACTTTTAATTTGGTATTCATTAATATCTATTAATAGGTCATTCTCGTCAATCCTTTTTAAATAGGTATTTTGGTTTTTAGTGATCTCTTTAAAAAGAGGTACGTTGTTGTTCAATAATATTGTTTTTTAAAGATAGCTTTTGGTTTTTAGTGATCTCTTTACAAATAGGTACGTTGTTGGTCATTACTTTGGTATTTATTTATACCTATTAATAGGTCTTTCTTGTCTATGTTTTTTTAAACATGTATTTTGGTTTCAGTGATCTCTTTAAAAAGAGGTACGTTGTTGGTCATTAATATTTAACTTTTTCCTTGGTGTTTATTTAAACCTATTAATAAGTCTTTCTTGTCTCTGTTTTTTTTAAACATGTATTTTGGTTTTTAGTGATCTCTTTAAAAAGGGGTACGTTGTTGGTCATTAATATCTAACTTTTTCTTTGGTTTTCATTTATACCTATTAATAGGTCTTGTTAGTCTATGTTTTTTTAAACATGGATTTGGGTCTTTAGTGATCTCTTTAATAAGATGTACGTTGTTAGTCATTCATATTTAACTTTTAATTTGGTATTTATTTTTATCTATTTATGAGGTCTTTCTAGTCTATATTTTTTATAACATGTATTTTGGTTTTCAGTGATCCTTTACCATAGACTTACATTGGTGGTCATTAGATTTAACTTTTAATTTGGTATTCATTAATATCTATTAATAGGTCATTCTCGTCAATCCTTTTTAAATATGTATTTTGGTTTTTAGTGATCTCTTTAAAAAGAGGTACGTTGTTGTTCATTAATATTGTTTTTTTAAAGATAGATTTTGGTTTTTAGTGATCTCTTTAAAAAGGGGTACGTTGTTAATATTAATATTTAACTTTTTCTTTGGTTTTTATTTATACCTATTAATAGGTCTTGTTAGTCTGTTTTTTTAAACATGGATTTGGGTCTTTAGTGATCTCTTTAATAAGATGTACGTTGTTAGTCATTCATATTTAACTTTTAATTTGGTATTTATTTTTATCTATTTATGAGGTCTTTCTAGTCTATATTTTTTATAACATGTATTTTGGTTTTCAGTGATCCTTTACCATAGACGTACATTGGTGGTCATTATATTTAACTTTCAATTTGGTATTCATTAATATCTTTTAATAGGTCATTCTCGTCAATCCTTTATAAATATGTATTTTGGTTTTTAGTGATCTCTTTAAAAAGAGGTACGTTGTTGTTCATTAATATTGTTTTTTTAAAGATAGATTTTGGTTTTTAGTGATCTCTCTACAAATAGGTACGTTGTTGGTCATTAGTTTTTAACTTTTACTTTGGTATTTATTTATACCTACTAATAGGTCTTTCTTGTCTATGTTTTTTTAACATGTATTTTGGTTTTCAGTGATCTCTTTAAAAAGAGGTACGTTGTTGGTCATTAATATTTAACTTTTTCCTTGGTGTTTATTTAAACCTAATAATAGGTCTTTCTTGTCTCTGTTTTTTTAAAACTTGTATTTTGGTTTTTAGTGATCTCTTTACAAATAGGTACGTTGTTGGTCATTAGTTTTTAACTTTAACTTTGGTATTTATTTATACCTATTAATAGGTCTTTCTTGTCTATGTCTTTTTAACATGTATTTTGGTTTTCAGTGATCTCTTTAAAAAGAAGTACGTTGTTGGTCATTAATATTTAACCTTTTCCTTGGTGCTTATTTAAACTTATTAATAGGTCTTTCTTGTCTATGTTTTTTTAACATGTATTTTGGTTTTCAGTGATCTCTTTAAAAAGAGGTACGTTGTTGGTCATTAATATTTAACTTTTTCCTTGGTGTATATTTAAACCTATTAATAGGTCTTTCTTGTCTCTGTTTTTCTAAACATGTATTTTGGTTTTTAGTGATCTCTTTAATAAGGGGTACGTTGTTGGTCATTAATATTTAACTTTTTCTTTGGTTTTTATTTATACCTATTAATAAATAGGTCTTGTTAGTCTATGTTTTTTAAACATGGATTTGGGTCTTTAGTGATCTCTTCAATAAGATGTACGTTGTTAGTCATTCATATTTAACTTTTAATTTGGTATTTATTTTTATTTATTTATGAGGTCTTTCTAGTCATTATTTTTATAACATGTATTTTGGTTTTCAGTGAACCCTTAACCATAGACGTACATTGGTGGTCATTAGATTTAACTTTTAATTTGGTATTAATTAATATCTATTAATAGGTCATTCTCGTCAATCCTTTTTAAATATGTATTTTGGTTTTTAGTGCTCTCTTTAAAAAGAGGTACGTTGTTGTTCATTAATATTGTTTTTTTTTAAAGATAGATTTTGGTTTTTAGTGATCTCTTTACAGATAGGTACGTTGTTGGTCATTAGTTTTAAACTTTTACTTTGGTATTTATTTATACCTATTAATAGGTCTTTCTTGTCTACGTTTTTTTAACATGTATTTTGTTTTTCAGTGATCTCTTTAAAAAGAGGTACGTTGTTGGTCATTAATATTTAACTTTTTCCTTGGTGTTTATTTAAAGCTATTAATAGGTCTTTCTTGTCTCTGTTTTTTTAAACATGTATTTTGGTTTTTAGTGATCTCTTTAAAAAGGGGTACGTTGTTGGTCATTAATATCTAACTTTTTCTTTGGTTTTCATTTATACCTATTAATAGGTCTTGTTAGTCTATGTTTTTTTAAACATGGATTTGGGTCTTTAGTGATCTCTTTAATAAGATGTACGTTGTTAGTCATTCATATTTAACTTTTAATTTGGTATTTATTTTTATCTATTTATGAGGTCTTTCTAGTCTATATTTTTTATAACATGTATTTTGGTTTTCAGTGATCCTTTACCATAGACTTACATTGGTGGTCATTAGATTTAACTTTTAATTTGGTATTCATTAATATCTATTAATAGGTCATTCTCGTCAATCCTTTTTAAATATGTATTTTGGTTTTTAGTGATCTCTTTAAAAAGAGGTACGTTGTTGTTCATTAATATTGTTTTTTTAAAGATAGATTTTGGTTTTTAGTGATCTCTTCTACAGATAGGTACGTTGTTGGTCATTAGTTTTTAACTTTTACTTTGGTATTTATTTATACCTATTAATAGGTCTTTCTTGTCTACGTTTTTTTAACATGTATTTTGGTTTTCAGTGATCTCTTTAAAAAGAGGTACGTTGTTGGTCATTAATATTTAACTTTTTCCTTGGTGTTTATTTAAAGCTATTAATAGGTCTTTCTTGTCTCTGTTTTTTTAAACATGTATTTTGGTTTTTAGTGATCTCTTTAAAAAGGGGTACGTTGTTGGTCATTAATATCTAACTTTTTCTTTGGTTTTCATTTATACCTATTAATAGGTCTTGTTAGTCTATGTTTTTTTAAACATGGATTTGGGTCTTTAGTGATCTCTTTAATAAGATGTACGTTGTTAGTCATTCATATTTAACTTTTAATTTGGTATTTATTTTTTATCTATTTATGAGGTCTTTCTAGTCTATATTTTTTATAACATGTATTTTGGTTTTCAGTGATCCTTTACCATAGACTTACATTGGTGGTCATTAGATTTAACTTTTAATTTGGTATTCATTAATATCTATTAATAGGTCATTCTCGTCAATCCTTTTTAAATATGTATTTTGGTTTTTAGTGATCTCTTTAAAAAGAGGTACGTTGTTGTTCATTAATATTGTTTTTTTAAAGATAGATTTTGGTTTTTAGTGATCTCTTCTACAGATAGGTACGTTGTTGGTCATTAGTTTTTAACTTTTACTTTGGTATTTATTTATACCTATTAATAGGTCTTTCTTGTCTACGTTTTTTTAACATGTATTTTGGTTTTCAGTGATCTCTTTAAAAAGAGGTACGTTGTTGGTCATTAATATTTAACTTTTTCCTTGGTGTTTATTTAAACCTATTAATAGGTCTTTCTTGTCTCTGTTTTTTTAAACATGTATTTTGGTTTTTAGTGATCTCTTTAAAAAGGGGTACGTTGTTGGTCATTAATATTTAACTTTTTCTTTGGTTTTCATTTATACCTATTAATAGGTCTTGTTAGTCTATGTTTTTTAAACATGGATTTGGGTCTTTAGTGATCTCTTTAATAAGATGTACGTTGTTAGTCATTCATATTTAACTTTTAATTTGGTATTTATTTTTATCTATTTATGAGGTCTTTCTAGTCTATATTTTTTATAACATGTATTTTGGTTTTCAGTGATCCTTTACCATAGACGTACATTGGTGGTCATTAGATTTAACTTTTAATTTGGTATTCATTAATATCTTTTAATAGGTCATTCTCGTCAATCCTTTTTAAATATGTTTTTTGGGTTTTTAGTGATCTCTTTAAAAAGAGGTACGTTGTTGTTCATTAATATTGTTTTTTTAAAGATAGATTTTGGTTTTTAGTGATCTCATTACAAATAGGTACGTTGCTGGTCATTAGTTTTTAACTTTTACTTTGGTATTTATTTATACCTACTAATAGGTCTTTCTTGTCTATGTTTTTTTTACATGTATTTTGGTTTTCAGTGATCTCTTTAAAAAGAGGTACGTTGTTGGTCATTAATATTTAACTTTTTCCTTGGTGTTTATTTAAAGCTATTAATAGGTCTTTCTTGTCTCTGTTTTTTTAAACATGTATTTTGGTTTTTAGTGATCTCTTTAAAAAGGGGTACGTTGTTAGTCATTAATATTTAACTTTTTCTTTGGTTTTTATTTATACCTATTAATAGGTCTTGTTAGTCTATGTTTTTTTAAACATGGATTTGGGTCTTTAGTGATCTCTTCAATAAGATGTACGTTGTTAGTCATTCATATTTAACTTTTAATTTGGTATTTATTTTTATCTATTTATGAGGTCTTTCTTGTCTATATTTTTTATAACATGTATTTTGGTTTTCAGTGAACCCTTAACCATAGACGTACATTGGTGGTCATTAGATTTAACTTTTAATTTGGTATTCATTAATATCTATTAATAGGTCATTCTCGTCAATCCTTTTTAAATATGTATTTTGGTTTTTAGTGATCTCTTTAAAAAGAGGTACGTTGTTGTTCATTAATATTGTTTTTTTAAAGATAGATTTTGGTTTTTAGTGATCTCTTTACAAATAGGTACGTTGTTGGTCATTAGTTTTTAACTTTTACTTTGGTATTTATTTATACCTACTAATAGGTCTTTCTTGTCTATGTTTTTTTAACATGTATTTTGGTTTTCAGTGATCTCTTTAAAAAGAGGTACGTTGTTGGTCATTAATATTTTACTTTTTCCTTGGTGTTTATTTAAAGCTATTAATAGGTCTTTCTTGTCTATGTTTTTTTAAAGATGGATTTGGGTCTTTAGTGATCTCTTTAATAAGATGTACGTTGTTAGTCATTCATATTTAACTTTTAATTTGGTATTTATTTTTATCTATTTATGAGGTCTTTCTAGTCTATATTTTTTATAACATGTATTTTGGTTTTCAGTGATCCTTTACCATAGACGTACATTGGTGGTCATTAGATTTTACTTTTAATTTGGTATTCATTAATATCTATTAATAGGTCATTCTCGTCAATCCTTTTTAAATAGGTATTTTGGTTTTTAGTGATCTCTTTAAAAAGAGGTACGTTGTTGTTCAATAATATTGTTTTTTAAAGATAGCTTTTGGTTTTTAGTGATCTCTTTACAAATAGGTACGTTGTTGGTCATTACTTTGGTATTTATTTATACCTATTAATAGGTCTTTCTTGTCTATGTTTTTTTAAACATGTATTTTGGTTTCAGTGATCTCTTTAAAAAGAGGTACGTTGTTGGTCATTAATATTTAACTTTTTCCTTGGTGTTTATTTAAACCTATTAATAAGTCTTTCTTGTCTCTGTTTTTTTAAACATGTATTTTGGTTTTTAGTGATCTCTTTAAAAAGGGGTACGTTGTTGGTCATTAATATCTAACTTTTTCTTTGGTTTTCATTTATACCTATTAATAGGTCTTGTTAGTCTATGTTTTTTTAAACATGGATTTGGGTCTTTAGTGATCTCTTTAATAAGATGTACGTTGTTAGTCATTCATATTTAACTTTTAATTTGGTATTTATTTTTATCTATTTATGAGGTCTTTCTAGTCTATATTTTTTATAACATGTATTTTGGTTTTCAGTGATCCTTTACCATAGACTTACATTGGTGGTCATTAGATTTAACTTTTAATTTGGTATTCATTAATATCTATTAATAGGTCATTCTCGTCAATCCTTTTTAAATATGTATTTTGGTTTTTAGTGATCTCTTTAAAAAGAGGTACGTTGTTGTTCATTAATATTGTTTTTTTAAAGATAGATTTTGGTTTTTAGTGATCTCTTTACAGATAGGTACGTTGTTGGTCATTAGTTTTTAACTTTTACTTTGGTATTTATTTATACCTATAAATAGGTCTTTCTTGTCTATGTTTTTTTAACATGTATTATGGTTTTCAGTGATCTCTTTAAAAAGAGGTACGTTGTTGGTCCTTAATATTTAACTTTTTCCTTGGTGTTTATTTAAACCTATTAATAGGTCTTTCTTGTCTCTGTTTTTTTAAACATGTATTTTGGTTTTTAGTGATCTCTTTAAAAAGGGGTACGTTGTTGGTCATTAATATTTAACTTTTTCTTGGGTTTTTATTTATACCTATTAATAGGTCTTGTTAGTCTATGTTTTTTTAAACATGGATTTGGGTCTTTAGTGATCTCTTTAATAAGATGTACGTTGTTAGTCATTCATATTTAACTTTTAATTTGGTATTTATTTTTATCTATTTATGAGGTCTTTCTAGTCTATATTTTTTATAACATGTATTTTGGTTTTCAGTGATCCTTTACCATAGACGTACATTGGTGGTCATTAGATTTAACTTTTAATTTGGTATTCATTAATATCTTTTAATAGGTCATTCTCGTCAATCCTTTTTAAATATGTTTTTTGGGTTTTTAGTGATCTCTTTAAAAAGAGGTACGTTGTTGTTCATTAATATTGTTTTTTTAAAGATAGATTTTGGTTTTTAGTGATCTCATTACAAATAGGTACGTTGCTGGTCATTAGTTTTTAACTTTTACTTTGGTATTTATTTATACCTACTAATAGGTCTTTCTTGTCTATGTTTTTTTTACATGTATTTTGGTTTTCAGTGATCTCTTTAAAAAGAGGTACGTTGTTGGTCCTTAATATTTAACTTTTTCCTTGGTGTTTATTTAAAGCTATTAATAGGTCTTTCTTGTCTCTGTTTTTTTAAACATGTATTTTGGTTTTTAGTGATCTCTTTAAAAAGGGGTACGTTGTTAGTCATTAATATTTAACTTTTTCTTTGGTTTTTATTTATACCTATTAATAGGTCTTGTTAGTCTATGTTTTTTTAAACATGGATTTGGGTCTTTAGTGATCTCTTCAATAAGATGTACGTTGTTAGTCATTCATATTTAACTTTTAATTTGGTATTTATTTTTATCTATTTATGAGGTCTTTCTTGTCTATATTTTTTATAACATGTATTTTGGTTTTCAGTGAACCCTTAACCATAGACGTACATTGGTGGTCATTAGATTTAACTTTTAATTTGGTATTCATTAATATCTATTAATAGGTCATTCTCGTCAATCCTTTTTAAATATGTATTTTGGTTTTTAGTGATCTCTTTAAAAAGAGGTACGTTGTTGTTCATTAATATTGTTTTTTTAAAGATAGATTTTGGTTTTTAGTGATCTCTTTACAAATAGGTACGTTGTTGGTCATTAGTTTTTAACTTTTACTTTGGTATTTATTTATACCTACTAATAGGTCTTTCTTGTCTATGTTTTTTTAACATGTATTTTGGTTTTCAGTGATCTCTTTAAAAAGAGGTACGTTGTTGGTCATTAATATTTTACATTTTCCTTGGTGTTTATTTAAAGCTATTAATAGGTCTTTCTTGTCTATGTTTTTTTAAAGATGGATTTGGGTCTTTAGTGATCTCTTTAATAAGATGTACGTTGTTAGTCATTCATATTTAACTTTTAATTTGGTATTTATTTTTATCTATTTATGAGGTCTTTCTAGTCTATATTTTTTATAACATGTATTTTGGTTTTCAGTGAACCCTTAACCATAGACGTACATTGGTGGTCATTAGATTTTACTTTTAATTTGGTATTCATTAATATCTATTAATAGGTCATTCTCGTCAATCCTTTTTAAATAGGTATTTTGGTTTTTAGTGATCTCTTTAAAAAGAGGTACGTTGTTGTTCATTAATATTGTTTTTTAAAGATAGCTTTTGGTTTTTAGTGATCTCTTTACAAATAGGTACGTTGTTGGTCATTACTTTGGTATTTATTTATACCTATTAATAGGTCTTTCTTGTCTATGTTTTTTTAACATGTATTTTGGTTTCAGTGATCTCTTTAAAAAGAGGTACGTTGTTGGTCATTAATATTTAACTTTTTCCTTGGTGTTTATTTAAACCTATTAATAGGTCTTTCTTGTCTCTGTTTTTTTAAACATGTATTTTGGTTTTTAGTGATCTCTTTAAAAAGGGGTACGTTGTTGGTCATTAATATCTAACTTTTTCTTTGGTTTTCATTTATACCTATTAATAGGTCTTGTTAGTCTATGTTTTTTTAAACATGGATTTGGGTCTTTAGTGATCTCTTTAATAAGATGTACGTTGTTAGTCATTCATATTTAACTTTTAATTTGGTATTTATTTTTATCTATTTATGAGGTCTTTCTAGTCTATATTTTTTATAACATGTATTTTGGTTTTCAGTGATCCTTTACCATAGACTTACATTGGTGGTCATTAGATTTAACTTTTAATTTGGTATTCATTAATATCTATTAATAGGTCATTCTCGTCAATCCTTTTTAAATATGTATTTTGGTTTTTAGTGATCTCTTTAAAAAGAGGTACGTTGTTGTTCATTAATATTGTTTTTTTAAAGATAGATTTTGGTTTTTAGTGATCTCTTTACAGATAGGTACGTTGTTGGTCATTAGTTTTTAACTTTTACTTTGGTATTTATTTATACCTATTAATAGGTCTTTCTTGTCTATGTTTTTTTAACATGTATTATGGTTTTCAGTGATCTCTTTAAAAAGAGGTACGTTGTTGGTCCTTAATATTTAACTTTTTCCTTGGTGTTTATTTAAACCTATTAATAGGTCTTTCTTGTCTCTGTTTTTTTAAACATGTATTTTGGTTTTTAGTGATCTCTTTAAAAAGGGGTACGTTGTTGGTCATTAATATTTAACTTTTTCTTTGGTTTTTATTTATACCTATTAATAGGTCTTGTTAGTCTATGTTTTTTTAAACATGGATTTGGGTCTTTAGTGATCTCTTTAATAAGATGTACGTTGTTAGTCATTCATATTTAACTTTTAATTTGGTATTTATTTTTATCTATTTATGAGGTCTTTCTAGTCTATATTTTTTATAACATGTATTTTGGTTTTCAGTGATCCTTTACCATAGACGTACATTGGTGGTCATTAGATTTAACTTTTAATTTGGTATTCATTAATATCTTTTAATAGGTCATTCTCGTCAATCCTTTTTAAATATGTTTTTTGGGTTTTTAGTGATCTCTTTAAAAAGAGGTACGTTGTTGTTCATTAATATTGTTTTTTTAAAGATAGATTTTGGTTTTTAGTGATCTCATTACAAATAGGTACGTTGCTGGTCATTAGTTTTTAACTTTTACTTTGGTATTTATTTATACCTACTAATAGGTCTTTCTTGTCTATGTTTTTTTTACATGTATTTTGGTTTTCAGTGATCTCTTTAAAAAGAGGTACGTTGTTGGTCATTAATATTTTACTTTTTCCTTGGTGTTTATTTAAAGCTATTAATAGGTCTTTCTTGTCTCTGTTTTTTTAAACATGTATTTTGGTTTTTAGTGATCTCTTTAAAAAGGGGTACGTTGTTAGTCATTAATATTTAACTTTTTCTTTGGTTTTTATTTATACCTATTAATAGGTCTTGTTAGTCTATGTTTTTTTAAACATGGATTTGGGTCTTTAGTGATCTCTTCAATAAGATGTACGTTGTTAGTCATTCATATTTAACTTTTAATTTGGTATTTATTTTTATCTATTTATGAGGTCTTTCTTGTCTATATTTTTTATAACATGTATTTTGGTTTTCAGTGAACCCTTAACCATAGACGTACATTGGTGGTCATTAGATTTAACTTTTAATTTGGTATTCATTAATATCTATTAATAGGTCATTCTCGTCAATCCTTTTTAAATATGTATTTTGGTTTTTAGTGATCTCTTTAAAAAGAGGTACGTTGTTGTTCATTAATATTGTTTTTTTAAAGATAGATTTTGGTTTTTAGTGATCTCTTTACAAATAGGTACGTTGTTGGTCATTAGTTTTTAACTTTAACTTTGGTATTTATTTATACCTATTAATAGGTCTTTCTTGTCTATGTCTTTTTAACATGTATTTTGGTTTTCAGTGATCTCTTTAAAAAGAAGTACGTTGTTGGTCATTAATATTTAACCTTTTCCTTGGTGCTTATTTAAACTTATTAATAGGTCTTTCTTGTCTATGTTTTTTTAACATGTATTTTGGTTTTCAGTGATCTCTTTAAAAAGAGGTACGTTGTTGGTCATTAATATTTAACTTTTTCCTTGGTGTATATTTAAACCTATTAATAGGTCTTTCTTGTCTCTGTTTTTCTAAACATGTATTTTGGTTTTTAGTGATCTCTTTAAAAAGGGGTACGTTGTTGGTCATTAATATTTAACTTTTTCTTTGGTATTTATTTTTATCTATTTATGAGGTCTTTCTAGTCTATATTTTTTATAACATGTATTTTGGTTTTCAGTGAACCCTTAACCATAGACGTACATTGGTGGTCATTAGATTTAACTTTTAATTTGGTATTCATTTATATCTATTAATAGGTCATTCTCGTCAATCCTTTTTAAATATGTATTTTGGGTTTTAGTGATCTCTTTAAAAAGAGGTACGTTGTTGTTCATTAATATTGTTTTTTTTAAAGATAGATTTTGGTTTTTAGTGATCTCTTTACATATAGGTACGTTGTTGGTCATTAGCTTGTAACTTTTACTTTGGTATTTATTTATACCTATTAATAGGTCTTTCTTGTCTATGTTTTTTTAACATGTATTTTGGTTTTCAGTGATCTCTTTAAAAAGAGGTACGTTGTTGGTCATTAATATTTAACTTTTTCCTTGGTGTTTATTTAAACCTATTAATAGGTCTTTCTTGTCTCTGATTTTTTTAAACATGCATTTTGGTTTTTAGTGATCTCTTTAAAAAGGGGTACGTTGTTGGTCATTAATATTTAACTTTTTCTTTGGTTTTTATTTATACCTATTAATAGGTCTTGTTAGTCTATGTTTTTTTAAACATGGATTTGGGTCTTTAGTGATCTCTTTAATAAGATGTAAGTTGTTGGTCATTCATATTTAACTTTTAATTTGGTATTAACTTTTATCTATTGATGAGGTCTTTCTAGTCTATACTTTTTATAACATGTATTTTGGTTTTCAGTGAACCCTTAACCATAGACGTACATTGGTGGTCATTAGATTTAACTTTTAATTTGGTATTCATTAATATATATTAATAGGTCATTCTCGTCAATTCTTTTTAAATATTATTTTGGTTTTTAGTGATCTCTTTAAAAAGAGGTACGTTGTTGTTCATTAATATTGGTTTTTTTTAAGATAGATTTTGGTTTTTAGTGATCTCTTTACAAACAGGTACGTTGTTGGTCATTAGTTTTTTACTTTTACTTTGGTATTTATTTATACCTACTAATAGGTCTTTCTTGTCTATGTTTTTTTAACATGTATTTTGGTTTTCAGTGATCTCTTTAAAAGAGGTACGTTGTTGGTCATTAATATTTTACTTTTTCCTTGGTGTTTATTTAAAGCTATTAATAGGTCTTTCTTGTCTCTGTTTTTTTAAACATGTATTTTGGTTTTTAGTGATCTATTTAAAAAGGGGTACGTTGTTGGTCATTAATATTTAACTTTTTCTTTGGTTTTTATTTATACCTATTAATAGGTCTTGTTAGTCTATGTTTTTTTAAACATGGATTTGGGTCTTTAGTGATCTCTTTAATAAGATGTACGTTGTTAGTCATTCATATTTAACTTTTAATTTGGTATTTATTTTTATCTATTTATGAGGTCTTTCTAGTCTATATTTTTTATAACATGTATTTTGGTTTTCAGTGAACCCTTAACCATAGAAGTACATTGGTGGTCATTAGATTTAACTTTTAATTTGGTATTCATTAATATCTATTAATAGGTCATTCTCGTCAATCCTTTTTAAATATGTATTTTGGGTTTTAGTGATCTCTTTAAAAAGAGGTACGTTGTTGTTCATTAATATTGTTTTTTTTAAAGATAGATTTTGGTTTTTAGTGATCTCTTTACAGATAGGTACGTTGTTGGTCATTAGTTTTTAACTTTTACTTTGGTATTTATTTATACCTATTTATAGGTCTTTCTTGTCTATGTTTTTTTAACATGTATTTTGGTTTTCAGTGATCTCTTTAAAAAGAGGTACGTTGTTGGTCATTAATATTTAACTTTTTCCTTGGTGTTTATTTAAACCTATTAATAGGTCTTTCTTGTCTCTGATTTTTTTTAACATGTATTTTGGTTTTTAGTGATCTCTTTAAAAAGGGGTACGTTGTTGGTCATTAATATTTAACTTTTTCTTTGGTTTTTATTTATACCTATTAATAGGTCTTGTTAGTCTATGTTTTTTTAAACATGGATTTGGGTCTTTAGTGATCTCTTTAATAAGATGTAAGTTGTTGGTCATTCATATTTAACTTTTAATTTGGTATTAATTTTTATCTATTGATGAGGTCTTTCTAGTCTATACTTTTTATAACATGTATTTTGGTTTTCAGTGAACCCTTAACCATAGACGTACATTGGTGGTCATTAGATTTAACTTTTAATTTGGTATTCATTAATATATATTAATAGGTCATTCTCGTCAATTCTTTTTAAATATTATTTTGGTTTTTAGTGATCTCTTTAAAAAGAGGTACGTTGTTGTTCATTAATATTGTTTTTTTTAAGATAGATTTTGGTTTTTAGTGATCTCTTTACAAATAGGTACGTTGTTGGTCATTAGTTTTTTACTTTTACTTTGGTATTTATTTATACCTATAAATAGGTCTTTCTTGTCTATGTTTTTTTAACATGTGTTTTGGTTTTCAGTGATCTCTTTAAAAAGAGGTACGTTGTTGGTCATTAATATTTAACTTTTTCCTTGGTGTTTATTTAAACCTATTAATAGGTCTTTCTTGTCTGTTTTTTTAAACATGTATTTTGGTTTTTAGTGATCTCTTTAAAAAGGGGTACGTTGTTGGTCATTAATATTTAACTTTTTCCTTGGTGTTTATTTAAACCTATTAATAGGTCTTTCTTGTCTCTGCTTTTTTAAACATGTATTTTGGTTTTTAGTGATCTCTTTAAAAAGAGGTACGTTGTTGTTCATTAATATTGTTTTTTTTAAGATAGATTTTGGTTTTTAGTGATCTCTTTACAAATAGGTACGTTGTTGGTCATTAGTTTTTAACTTTTACTTTGGTATTTATTTATACCTATTAATAGGTCTTTCTTGTCTATGTTTTTTTAACATGTATTTTGGTTTTCAGTGATCTCTTTAAAAAGAGGTACGTTGTTGGTCATTAATATTTAACTTTTTCCTTGGTGTTTATTTAAAGCTATTAATAGGTTTTTCTTGTCTCTGTTTTTTTTTAAACATGTATTTTGGTTTTTAGTGATCTCTTTAAAAAGGGGTACGTTGTTGGTCATTAATATTTTACTTTTTCTTTGGTTTTTATTTATACCTATTAATAGGTCTTGTTAGTCTATGTTTTTTTAAACATGGATTTAGGTCTTTAGTGATCTCTTTAATAAGATGTACGTTGTTAGTCATTCATATTTAACTTTTAATTTGGTATTTATTTTTATCTATTTATGAGGTCTTTCTAGTCTATATTTTTTATAACATGTATTTTGGTTTTCAGTGATCCTTTACCATAGACGTACATTGGTGGTCATTAGATTTAACTTTTAATTTGGTATTCATTAATATCTTTTAATAGGTCATTCTCGTCAATCCTTTTTAAATATGTTTTTTGGGTTTTTAGTGATCTCTTTAAAAAGAGGTACGTTGTTGTTCATTAATATTGTTTTTTTAAAGATAGATTTTGGTTTTTAGTGATCTCATTACAAATAGGTACGTTACTGGTCATTAGTTTTTAACTTTTACTTTGGTATTTATTTATACCTACTAATAGGTCTTTCTTGTCTATGTTTTTTTTACATGTATTTTGGTTTTCAGTGATCTCTTTAAAAAGAGGTACGTTGTTGGTCATTAATATTTTACTTTTTCCTTGGTGTTTATTTAAAGCTATTAATAGGTCTTTCTTGTCTCTGTTTTTTTAAACATGTATTTTGGTTTTTAGTGATCTCTTTAAAAAGGGGTACGTTGTTAGTCATTAATATTTAACTTTTTCTTTGGTTTTTATTTATACCTATTAATAGGTCTTGTTAGTCTATGTTTTTTTAAACATGGATTTGGGTCTTTAGTGATCTCTTCAATAAGATGTACGTTGTTAGTCATTCATATTTAACTTTTAATTTGGTATTTATTTTTATCTATTTATGAGGTCTTTCTTGTCTATATTTTTTATAACATGTATTTTGGTTTTCAGTGAACCCTTAACCATAGACGTACATTGGTGGTCATTAGATTTAACTTTTAATTTGGTATTCATTAATATCTATTAATAGATCATTCTCGTCAATCCTTTTTAAATATGTATTTTGGTTTTTAGTGATCTCTTTAAAAAGAGGTACGTTGTTGTTCATTAATATTGTTTTTTTAAAGATAGATTTTGGTTTTTAGTGATCTCTTTACAAATAGGTACGTTGTTGGTCATTAGTTTTTAACTTTAACTTTGGTATTTATTTATACCTATTAATAGGTCTTTCTTGTCTATGTCTTTTTAACATGTATTTTGGTTTTCAGTGATCTCTTTAAAAAGAAGTACGTTGTTGGTCATTAATATTTAACCTTTTCCTTGGTGCTTATTTAAACTTATTAATAGGTCTTTCTTGTCTATGTTTTTTTAACATGTATTTTGGTTTTCAGTGATCTCTTTAAAAAGAGGTACGTTGTTGGTCATTAATATTTAACTTTTTCCTTGGTGTATATTTAAACCTATTAATAGGTCTTTCTTGTCTCTGTTTTTCTAAACATGTATTTTGGTTTTTAGTGATCTCTTTAAAAAGGGGTACGTTGTTGGTCATTAATATTTAACTTTTTCTTTGGTATTTATTTTTATCTATTTATGAGGTCTTTCTAGTCTATATTTTTTATAACATGTATTTTGGTTTTCAGTGAACCCTTAACCATAGACGTACATTGGTGGTCATTAGATTTAACTTTTAATTTGGTATTCATTTATATCTATTAATAGGTCATTCTCGTCAATCCTTTTTAAATATGTATTTTGGGTTTTAGTGATCTCTTTAAAAAGAGGTACGTTGTTGTTCATTAATATTGTTTTTTTTAAAGATAGATTTTGGTTTTTAGTGATCTCTTTACATATAGGTACGTTGTTGGTCATTAGCTTGTAACTTTTACTTTGGTATTTATTTATACCTATTAATAGGTCTTTCTTGTCTATGTTTTTTTAACATGTATTTTGGTTTTCAGTGATCTCTTTAAAAAGAGGTACGTTGTTGGTCATTAATATTTAACTTTTTCCTTGGTGTTTATTTAAACCTATTAATAGGTCTTTCTTGTCTCTGATTTTTTTAAACATGCATTTTGGTTTTTAGTGATCTCTTTAAAAAGGGGTACGTTGTTGGTCATTAATATTTAACTTTTTCTTTGGTTTTTATTTATACCTATTAATAGGTCTTGTTAGTCTATGTTTTTTTAAACATGGATTTGGGTCTTTAGTGATCTCTTTAATAAGATGTAAGTTGTTGGTCATTCATATTTAACTTTTAATTTGGTATTAACTTTTATCTATTGATGAGGTCTTTCTAGTCTATACTTTTTATAACATGTATTTTGGTTTTCAGTGAACCCTTAACCATAGACGTACATTGGTGGTCATTAGATTTAACTTTTAATTTGGTATTCATTAATATATATTAATAGGTCATTCTCGTCAATTCTTTTTAAATATTATTTTGGTTTTTAGTGATCTCTTTAAAAAGAGGTACGTTGTTGTTCATTAATATTGGTTTTTTTTAAGATAGATTTTGGTTTTTAGTGATCTCTTTACAAACAGGTACGTTGTTGGTCATTAGTTTTTTACTTTTACTTTGGTATTTATTTATACCTACTAATAGGTCTTTCTTGTCTATGTTTTTTTAACATGTATTTTGGTTTTCAGTGATCTCTTTAAAAGAGGTACGTTGTTGGTCATTAATATTTTACTTTTTCCTTGGTGTTTATTTAAAGCTATTAATAGGTCTTTCTTGTCTCTGTTTTTTTAAACATGTATTTTGGTTTTTAGTGATCTATTTAAAAAGGGGTACGTTGTTGGTCATTAATATTTAACTTTTTCTTTGGTTTTTATTTATACCTATTAATAGGTCTTGTTAGTCTATGTTTTTTTAAACATGGATTTGGGTCTTTAGTGATCTCTTTAATAAGATGTACGTTGTTAGTCATTCATATTTAACTTTTAATTTGGTATTTATTTTTATCTATTTATGAGGTCTTTCTAGTCTATATTTTTTATAACATGTATTTTGGTTTTCAGTGAACCCTTAACCATAGAAGTACATTGGTGGTCATTAGATTTAACTTTTAATTTGGTATTCATTAATATCTATTAATAGGTCATTCTCGTCAATCCTTTTTAAATATGTATTTTGGGTTTTAGTGATCTCTTTAAAAAGAGGTACGTTGTTGTTCATTAATATTGTTTTTTTTAAAGATAGATTTTGGTTTTTAGTGATCTCTTTACAGATAGGTACGTTGTTGGTCATTAGTTTTTAACTTTTACTTTGGTATTTATTTATACCTATTTATAGGTCTTTCTTGTCTATGTTTTTTTAACATGTATTTTGGTTTTCAGTGATCTCTTTAAAAAGAGGTACGTTGTTGGTCATTAATATTTAACTTTTTCCTTGGTGTTTATTTAAACCTATTAATAGGTCTTTCTTGTCTCTGATTTTTTTTAACATGTATTTTGGTTTTTAGTGATCTCTTTAAAAAGGGGTACGTTGTTGGTCATTAATATTTAACTTTTTCTTTGGTTTTTATTTATACCTATTAATAGGTCTTGTTAGTCTATGTTTTTTTAAACATGGATTTGGGTCTTTAGTGATCTCTTTAATAAGATGTAAGTTGTTGGTCATTCATATTTAACTTTTAATTTGGTATTAATTTTTATCTATTGATGAGGTCTTTCTAGTCTATACTTTTTATAACATGTATTTTGGTTTTCAGTGAACCCTTAACCATAGACGTACATTGGTGGTCATTAGATTTAACTTTTAATTTGGTATTCATTAATATATATTAATAGGTCATTCTCGTCAATTCTTTTTAAATATTATTTTGGTTTTTAGTGATCTCTTTAAAAAGAGGTACGTTGTTGTTCATTAATATTGTTTTTTTTAAGATAGATTTTGGTTTTTAGTGATCTCTTTACAAATAGGTACGTTGTTGGTCATTAGTTTTTTACTTTTACTTTGGTATTTATTTATACCTATAAATAGGTCTTTCTTGTCTATGTTTTTTTAACATGTGTTTTGGTTTTCAGTGATCTCTTTAAAAAGAGGTACGTTGTTGGTCATTAATATTTAACTTTTTCCTTGGTGTTTATTTAAACCTATTAATAGGTCTTTCTTGTCTGTTTTTTTAAACATGTATTTTGGTTTTTAGTGATCTCTTTAAAAAGGGGTACGTTGTTGGTCATTAATATTTAACTTTTTCCTTGGTGTTTATTTAAACCTATTAATAGGTCTTTCTTGTCTCTGCTTTTTTAAACATGTATTTTGGTTTTTAGTGATCTCTTTAAAAAGAGGTACGTTGTTGTTCATTAATATTGTTTTTTTTAAGATAGATTTTGGTTTTTAGTGATCTCTTTACAAATAGGTACGTTGTTGGTCATTAGTTTTTAACTTTTACTTTGGTATTTATTTATACCTATTAATAGGTCTTTCTTGTCTATGTTTTTTTAACATGTATTTTGGTTTTCAGTGATCTCTTTAAAAAGAGGTACGTTGTTGGTCATTAATATTTAACTTTTTCCTTGGTGTTTATTTAAAGCTATTAATAGGTTTTTCTTGTCTCTGTTTTTTTTTAAACATGTATTTTGGTTTTTAGTGATCTCTTTAAAAAGGGGTACGTTGTTGGTCATTAATATTTTACTTTTTCTTTGGTTTTTATTTATACCTATTAATAGGTCTTGTTAGTCTATGTTTTTTTAAACATGGATTTAGGTCTTTAGTGATCTCTTTAATAAGATGTACGTTGTAAGTCATTCATATTTAACTTTTAATTTGGTATTTATTTTTATCTATTTATGAGGTCTTTCTAGTCTATATTTTTTATAACATGTATTTTGGTTTTCAGTGAACCCTTAACCATAGACGTACATTGGTGGTCATTAGATTTAACTTTTAATTTGGTATTCATTAATATATATTAATAGGTCATTCTCGTCAATCCATTTTAAATATGTATTTTGGTTTTTAGTGATCTCTTTAAAAAGAGGTACGTTGTTGTTCATTAATAGTTTTTTTAAAGATAGATTTTGGTTTTAGTGATCTCATTACAAATAGGTACGTTGTTGGTCATTAGTTTTTAACTTTTACTTTGGTATTTATTTATACCTATTAATAGGTCTTTCTTGTCTATGTTTTTTTAACATGTATTTTGGTTTTCAGTGATCTCTTTAAAAAGAGGTACGTTGTTGGTCATTAATATTTAACTTTTTCCTTGGTGTTTATTTAAACCTATTAATAGGTCTTTCTTGTCTCTGTTTTTTTAAACATCTATTTTGGTTTTTAGTGATCTCTTTAAAAAGGGGTACGTTGTTGGTCAATAATATTTAACTTTTTCTTTGGTTTTTATTTATACCTATTGATAGGTCTTGTTAGTCTTTGTTTTTAAACATGGATTTGGGTCTTTAGTGATCTCTTTAATAAGATGTACGTTGTAAGTCATTCATATTTAACTTTTAATTTGGTATTTATTTTTATCTATTTATGAGGTCTTTCTAGTCTATATTTTTTATAACATGTATTTTGGTTTTCAGTGAACCCTTAACCATAGACGTACATTGGTGGTCATTAGATTTAACTTTTAATTTGGTATTCACTAATATCTATTAATAGGTCATTCTCGTCAATCCTTTTTAAATATGTATTTTGGTTTTAAGTGATCTCTTTAAAAAGAGGTACGTTTTTGTTCATTAATATTGTTTTTTTAAAGATAGATTTTGGTTTTTAGTGATCTCTTTACAAATAGGTACGATGTTGGTCATTAGTTTTTAACTTTTACTTTGGTATTTATTTATACCTATTAATAGGTCTTTCTTGTCTATTTTTTTTAACATGTATTTTGGTTTTCAGTGATCTCTTTAAAAAAGAGGTACGTTGTTGGTCATTAATATTTAACTTTTTCCTTGGTGTTTATTTAAAGCTATTAATAGGTCTTTCTTGTCTCTGTTTTTTTAAACATGTATTTTGGTTTTTAGTGATCTCTTTAAAAAGGGGTACGTTGTTGGTCATTAATATTTAACTTTTTCTTTGGTTTTTATTTATACCTATTAATAGGTCTTGTTAGTCTATGTTTTTTTAAACATGGATTTGGGTCTTTAGTGATCTCTTTAATAAGATGTACGTTGTTAGTCATTCATATTTAACTTTTACTTTTGTATTTATTTATACCTACTAATAGGTCTGTCTTGTCTATGTTTTTTTAACATGTATTTTGGTTATCAGTGATCTCTTTAAAAAGAGGTACGTTGTTGGTCATTAATATTTAACTTTTTCCTTGGTGTTTATTTAAGGCTATTAATAGGTCTTTCTTGTCTCTGTTTTTTTAAACATGCATTTTGGTTTTTAGTGATCTCTTTAAAAAGGGGTACGTTGTTGGTCATTAATATTTAACTTTTTCTTTGGTTTTTATTTATACCTATTAATAGGTCTTGTTAGTCTATGTTTTTTTAAACATGGATTTGGGTCTTTAGTGATCTCTTTAATAAGATGTACGTTGTTAGTCATTCATATTTAACTTTTAATTTGGTATTTATTTTTATCTATTTATGAGGTCTTTCTAGTCTATATTTTTTATAACATGTATTTTGGTTTTCAGTGAACCCTTAACCATAGACGTACATTGGTGGTCATTAGATTTAACTTTTAATTTGGTATTCACTAATATCTATTAATAGGTCATTCTCGTCAATCCTTTTTAAATATGTATTTTGGTTTTAAGTGATCTCTTTAAAAAGAGGTACGTTTTTGTTCATTAATATTGTTTTTTTAAAGATAGATTTTGGTTTTTAGTGATCTCTTTACAAATAGGTACGATGTTGGTCATTAGTTTTTAACTTTTACTTTGGTATTTATTTATACCTATTAATAGGTCTTTCTTGTCTTTTTTTTTTAACATGTATTTTGGTTTTCAGTGATCTCTTTAAAAAGAGGTACGTTGTTGGTCATTAATATTTAACTTTTTCCTTGGTGTTTATTTAAAGCTATTAATAGGTCTTTCTTGTCTCTGTTTTTTTAAACATGTATTTTGGTTTTTAGTGATCTCTTTAAAAAGGGGTACGTTGTTGGTCATTAATATTTAACTTTTTCTTTGGTTTTTATTTATACCTATTAATAGGTCTTGTTAGTCTATGTTTTTTTAAACATGGATTTGGGTCTTTAGTGATCTCTTTAATAAGATGTACGTTGTTAGTCATTCATATTTAACTTTTACTTTGGTATTTATTTATACCTATTAATAGGTCTTTCTTGTCTATGTTTTTTTAACATGTATTTTGGTTTTCAGTGATCTCTTTAAAAAGAGGTACGTTGTTGGTCATTAATATTTAACTTTTTCTTTGGTTTTTATTTATACCTATTAATAGGTCTTGTTAGTCTATGTTTTTTTAAACATGTATTTTGGTTTTCAGTGATCTCTTTAAAAAGAGGTACGTTGTTGGTCATTAATATTTAATTTTTTCCTTGGTGTTTATTTTAAGCTATTTAATAGGTCTTTCTTGTCTCTGTTTTTTTTAAACATGTATTTCGGTTTTTAGTGATCTCTTTAAAAAGGGGTACGTTGTTGGTCATAAATATTTAACTTTTTCTTTGGTTTTTATTTATACCTGTTAATAGGTCTTGTTAGTCTATGTTTTTTTAAACATGGATTTGGGTCTTTAGTGATCTCTATAATAAGATGTACGTTGTTAGTCATTCATATTTAACTTTTAATTTGGTATTTTGTTTTTATCTATTTATGAGGTCTTTCTAGTCTATATTTTTTATAACATGCATTTTGGTTTTCAGTGAACCCTTAACCATAGACGTGCATTGGTGGTCATTAGATTTAACTTTTAATTTGGTATTCATTAATATCTATTAATAGGTCATTCTCGTCAATCCTTTTTAAATATGTATTTTGGTTTTTAGTGATCTCTTCAAAAAGAGGTACGTTGTTGTTCATTAATATTGTTTTTTTAAAGATAGATTTTGGTTTTTAGTGATCTCTTTACAAATAGGTACGTTGTTGGTCATTAGTTTTTAACTTTTACTTTGGTATTTATTTATACCTATTAATAGGTCTTTCTTGTCTATGTTTTTTTAACATGTATTTTAGTTTTCAGTGATCTCTTTAAAAAGAGGTACGTTGTTGGTCATTAATATTTGACTTTTTCTTTGGTTTTTATTTATACCTATTAATAGGTCTTGTTAGTCTATGTTTTTTTAAACATGTATTTTGGTTTTCAATGATCTCTTTAAAAAGAGGTACGTTGTTGGTCATTAATATATATTTTTTTCCTTGGTGTTTATTTTAAGCTATTTAATAGGTCTTTCTTGTCTCTGTTTTTTTTAAACATGTATTTCGGTTTTTAGTGATCTCTTTAAAAAGGGGTACGTTGTTGGTCATAAATATTTAACTTTTTCTTTGGTTTTTATTTATACCTGTTAATAGGTCTTGTTAGTCTATGTTTTTTTAAACATGGATTTGGGTCTTTAGTGATCTCTTTAATAAGATGTACGTTGTTAGTCATTCATATTTAACTTTTAATTTGGTATTTATTTTTATCTATTTATGAGGTCTTTCTAGTCTATATTTTTTATAACATGTATTTTGGTTTTCAGTGAACCCTTGACCATAGACGTACATTGGTGGTCATTAGATTTAACTTTTAATTTGGTATTCATTAATATCTATTAATAGGTCATTCTCGTCAATCCTTTTTAAATATGTATTTTGGTTTTTAGTGATCTCTTTAAAAAGAGGTACGTTGTTGTTCATTAATATTGTTTTTTTAAAGATCTGCTGCAGATACTCCAGATCATAAATGAGAGAATGTATGAATAAAACTGTTGTTGTTATTACTAAGAATTTTTTTTTAGGTATTACAGTGAAGAAAATAGATGCTTCTGACTGCGGGTACAATTTCTTATGTGTGCATCTTTTTTTCAGTTTTATTTTTAACCGCCATTCTATATTGATCCACAGTATGACAATGACAATTTCATCAGCCAATCCAATAAAAATGTTAATGCGCACACATGTACTAACTATTCTGAAGACATCTGGTAGCCAGAAAAGTTTAAAACAAGTCTGAAAACTACTTTTTATCATATAAAAAAACTTAAAAGTGCATGCAAGATATATGCTTACATGGACTTCCTACAGTGAAATTTCGGTGGGACTACTTGGACCCGTACCGAAATTATATTAATTTAAATAGAAACTTCATGATTTTGTACTACTAGCAGCAAGATAAGACTCTAAAGTGGACAAAATATATTACTACATGCATGGTAAAAATATTCTTTACAATTCTGAATAGAAAAGGGCTCTCAATTTTTGATATAGTATCCTGTAATATTAGTTTTCTAAAAAGAAATATTCAAATTAATGAATTATGCAAGATATTTAAACTTTAACTTAGCAAAAAGATTATGTTTTTTGCCATTTTCTATCTATGATGGTTCTCTTTCTTTAGTCTAGACTACTGGTGTAAATAATACATAAAAAGAAGACAAGACAAGTGAAGAAAAGAAAAGAAAAGAAAAGAAAAGAACAGAACAGAAGCACAGATAGGAACATTTATATGTTGTTTTTTTCTTTCTTTCTTTTGTACTATTGAATACTTCACACTAGGACATACATGTACCATGATAAACAAACACCCCCTTTTTTTTTATGTGTGATGAAACTTGTGTCATATAATTTAAATTTTTGTCTATAATTGTATTGCGTTGTATAAAGATGGATTCAACAAGAAGAAATAAAAGAGAGAGAGAGAGAGATGGGAGAAGAGGGGTTCAGCTATGTCTCTTTTTTTTCATGTACATGTACAACAATTTATAGATTATTTTTGAAAAATATTGCTGGCCCTGAAAGGGGGTCTCATTGGGGGGTTCCGATCCCGGATCCCGCTTACTTTTTTGTCAGATTCCCGTATCCCGCTTACACTATGTACGTAAGCAATTCTCATTTTTTTGTCATTTCCCAGGTCCCGCTAGACCTCATTTCCCGTTTTCACGACACAATAATTTGACTTTCACGTGTCCCGCTTACAAAAAATCGGCAATCCCGCGTCACGCTTAGACCCCAATGAGACCCACCTGAAAAGGGCCGTTATGTTTTGGTGAAAAATTCACACTTCTTAACTTAAGGTGGTATGGATGTCTTCCTCCATCTTGGATTGTAAAAAACAGAGAATCAAAGGTCCAGATTTTCCATCAAGTTAGCAAAATTTGATGCAGGAATGCAGATGTTAATGTACATTTTCATTTAAAAGTCTCAATTTATAAGAATATAACTTCTAAATATTGATATTTTTGCAAATGTTAACTATTTTTGGTTGTTTTTATCTTTTTTTAAAAATTGAACATTTTAAGGGGAGGTAACTCTAAAAAAATGCATTTTCTGAAGGATTCTGTATGGAATTTTCCTATTTTGTATTTTAGCCGGAAAAAACGTACGGTGACCCTATCTTTTCTTTTGATATTCTCAAAGCAGTGTCTGAAAGCTATCTTTCCCTGAAGTATTTAACAATTCTATCATTTTGTTTAGTTTCTAATCACAAAATAGTGTTTTTTCCTGTATAATCCATACACAATGTGTCATTTTGTCCCGTCCTGTAGCTTGAGAAAATGCGCGGTGATCTATCATTTTTATTATATTTTTCAACATGTATCAATAGATACAACGTTTTGGCAAAGTATGAACAAATTCTATCATTTTTATTTTAGACTCCCATACCACGTTAAGCACGTTCTCCACGGATTCTTCGGGCCAACTGGATATCCTTTGGCATGATGGTTACTCTCTTGGCGTGGATTGCGCACAAGTTGGTATCCTCGAAGATACCGACCAAGTAGGCTTCGCTGGCTTCCTTGTAGGGCCATGACGGCTGAACTCTGGAATCGGAGAGGTGTCTTTACTACTAGCCAACGCAAAGAAAAGAGTGCTTGAAATACATTACGATTTTATAAATAACGCTTCAGTGCAAATAAATAGCTACTAGAACACATCCGCGAAATCGCGGGCATTCAGAGCGTAGTTTATAGTATGCAAAGTGTTGTTGGAAGAATTATGTAAAATATTGAATGACTGGAGAATTTCAGCAAAAGTATCATAAGTCAAAGGAACAATTCATGAACAAGAAAGGGTTCATGATCATTGTTGTTCATGAACATTTAAATGCTCATGAACCTTTCTTGTTCATGAATTGTTCATGAACATTAAAGTTCATGAACATTACTGTCGATTTTCAGTTCATGAATTGCTCATCAAATGTTCATGAAGATATGATGAACTGTTCATGAAATCTGTTCATGAACAGTTCATGAAATGTTCATGCATATTCATGAATTATTCATTATCATCTCGCTCCCTAGTATACTAATTTTAGATTTCCAGAAAACCAGGTTTTTGTTTTGGAGTACCTCTGTTTGATGGTCAGTTATTTTGTTAGAAGGCTTTAAAAAGGTATGGTGAAAATTGGCATGTAGAAAGCTGATACATGTACAATTAAGGATATACCTGGTTTCTATGAAGTTAAACTTAAGGTAAAATATTTAGAAAGCTGTGAAAATTGCAAAATTTGGTTGAACAGATAGGGATTTTTAATTGGTGGTCTGACACCTTTAAGAGAAATGCGGTGAAACCCAAAATTCAGAAAACAATTGATTTTTTGGTCTTAACTGATCATTTGAAATAATAGTAGCCACATTTTAATCTTTTTTGGAGCAAAAATTCACATATTGCAAATTTAGAGCCTTAAACCTGAATGTGTGCTATTTTTAGCTTTTCCCACCCTGACAATATGCTTTCATATAAAAAATGTTATAAATTGTTATAAATGCACAGTAAGTTGTTTCTGTGGTGTTAAACATTTAAACATAGGTTGATTGCTACCCCAAAAAAATTGTCGTCATGAAGATTTGATGAAATTATTTGATTTTTACCCCTTATATCATTGCGGCATACCATGTATATGGCAGTTAACATAGCCTGATATAAACACTGCATAAACTCACAAAAATCTCATTTATTATCCCAAATGAAAGTTTTATACTTTTAATTTTATTGACTGATAGTAAATAAAACAGTTAAATGACCATGACTGCACTTTTGATCAGTTAATAGTCCCATTACTGACACCAGGTGTAAAAAAGGGGGGTCAATATTCCTTGACTCTTCAATACCTTGGATTTTTTATTAAACTCATTGTAAAAATTGTGGAAAGTCTTTAAAGCAGTAGAACAAACAAGGAAAAATCAACAAAAGCTGATCTTGATATTGAAAGTTTAGGTTTCTCTAGTCCAAAATGAGATTTTCAAGTATTTTCTATCAAAGGCTTACATTACAGTCAGTTTAAATTGAGCTGTGAAATTTGTTATATGAGTCGCATTATGCTCAGAAAGGATGTTTTTAACTTCAAATTGACTAAGGATTAAGAATAAACAAAACAAAAGATTTCTGATCAACTTTTTTTGCTCGAGAAATGCGGTGAAACCCAAAATTCAGAAAACAATTGATTTTTTGGTCTTAACTGATCATTTGAAATAATAGTAGCCACATTTTAATCTTTTTTGGAGCAAAAATTCACATATTGCAAATTTAGAGCCTTAAACCTGAATGTGTGCTATTTTTAGCTTTTCCCACCCTGACAATATGCTTTCATATAAAAAATGTTATAAATTGTTATAAATGCACAGTAAGTTGTTTCTGTGGTGTTAAACATTTAAACATAGGTTGATTGCTACCCCAAAAAAATTGTCGTCATGAAGATTTGATGAAATTATTTGATTTTTACCCCTTATATCATTGCGGCATACCATGTATATGGCAGTTAACATAGCCTGATATAAACACTGCATAAACTCACAAAAATCTCATTTATTATCCCAAATGAAAGTTTTATACTTTTAATTTTATTGACTGATAGTAAATAAAACAGTTAAATGACCATGACTGCACTTTTGATCAGTTAATAGTCCCATTACTGACACCAGGTGTAAAAAAGGGGGGTCAATATTCCTTGACTCTTCAATACCTTGGATTTTTTATTAAACTCATTGTAAAAATTGTGGAAAGTCTTTAAAGCAGTAGAACAAACAAGGAAAAATCAACAAAAGCTGATCTTGATATTGAAAGTTTAGGTTTCTCTAGTCCAAAATGAGATTTTCAAGTATTTTCTATCAAAGGCTTACATTACAGTCAGTTTAAATTGAGCTGTGAAATTTGTTATATGAGTCGCATTATGCTCAGAAAGGATGTTTTTAACTTCAAATTGACTAAGGATTAAGAATAAACAAAACAAAAGATTTCTGATCAACTTTTTTTGCTCGAGAAATGCGGTGAAACCCAAAATTCAGAAAACAATTGATTTTTTGGTCTTAACTGATCATTTGAAATAATAGTAGCCACATTTTAATCTTTTTTGGAGCAAAAATTCACATATTGCAAATTTAGAGCCTTAAACCTGAATGTGTGCTATTTTTAGCTTTTCCCACCCTGACAATATGCTTTCATATAAAAAATGTTATAAATTGTTATAAATGCACAGTAAGTTGTTTCTGTGGTGTTAAACATTTAAACATAGGTTGATTGCTACCCCAAAAAAAATTGTCGTCATGAAGATTTGATGAAATTATTTGATTTTTACCCCTTATATCATTGCGGCATACCATGTATATGGCAGTTAACATAGCCTGATATAAACACTGCATAAACTCACAAAAATCTCATTTATTATCCCAAATGAAAGTTTTATACTTTTAATTTTATTGACTGATAGTAAATAAAACAGTTAAATGACCATGACTGCACTTTTGATCAGTTAATAGTCCCATTACTGACACCAGGTGTAAAAAAGGGGGGTCAATATTCCTTGACTCTTCAATACCTTGGATTTTTTATTAAACTCATTGTAAAAATGGTGGAAAGTCTTTAAAGCAGTAGAACAAACAAGGAAAAATCAACAAAAGCTGATCTTGATATTGAAAGTTTAGGTTTCTCTAGTCCAAAATGAGATTTTCAAGTATTTTCTATCAAAGGCTTACATTACAGTCAGTTTAAATTGAGCTGTGAAATTTGTTATATGAGTCGCATTATGCTCAGAAAGGATGTTTTTAACTTCAAATTGACTAAGGATTAAGAATAAACAAAACAAAAGATTTCTGATCAACTTTTTTTGCTCGAGAAATGCGGTGAAACCCAAAATTCAGAAAACAATTGATTTTTTGGTCTTAACTGATCATTTGAAATAATAGTAGCCACATTTTAATCTTTTTTGGAGCAAAAATTCACATATTGCAAATTTAGAGCCTTAAACCTGAATGTGTGCTATTTTTAGCTTTTCCCACCCTGACAATATGCTTTCATATAAAAAATGTTATAAATTGTTATAAATGCACAGTAAGTTGTTTCTGTGGTGTTAAACATTTAAACATAGGTTGATTGCTACCCCAAAAAAATTGTCGTCATGAAGATTTGATGAAATTATTTGATTTTTACCCCTTATATCATTGCGGCATACCATGTATATGGCAGTTAACATAGCCTGATATAAACACTGCATAAACTCACAAAAATCTCATTTATTATCCCAAATGAAAGTTTTATACTTTTAATTTTATTGACTGATAGTAAATAAAACAGTTAAATGACCATGACTGCACTTTTGATCAGTTAATAGTCCCATTACTGACACCAGGTGTAAAAAAGGGGGGTCAATATTCCTTGACTCTTCAATACCTTGGATTTTTTATTAAACTCATTGTAAAAATGGTGGAAAGTCTTTAAAGCAGTAGAACAAACAAGGAAAAATCAACAAAAGCTGATCTTGATATTGAAAGTTTAGGTTTCTCTAGTCCAAAATGAGATTTTCAAGTATTTTCTATCAAAGGCTTACATTACAGTCAGTTTAAATTGAGCTGTGAAATTTGTTATATGAGTCGCATTATGCTCAGAAAGGATGTTTTTAACTTCAAATTGACTAAGGATTAAGAATAAACAAAACAAAAGATTTCTGATCAACTTTTTTTGCTCGAGAAATGCGGTGAAACCCAAAATTCAGAAAACAATTGATTTTTTGGTCTTAACTGATCATTTGAAATAATAGTAGCCACATTTTAATCTTTTTTGGAGCAAAAATTCACATATTGCAAATTTAGAGCCTTAAACCTGAATGTGTGCTATTTTTAGCTTTTCCCACCCTGACAATATGCTTTCATATAAAAAATGTTATAAATTGTTATAAATGCACAGTAAGTTGTTTCTGTGGTGTTAAACATTTAAACATAGGTTGATTGCTACCCCAAAAAAATTGTCGTCATGAAGATTTGATGAAATTATTTGATTTTTACCCCTTATATCATTGCGGCATACCATGTATATGGCAGTTAACATAGCCTGATATAAACACTGCATAAACTCACAAAAATCTCATTTATTATCCCAAATGAAAGTTTTATACTTTTAATTTTATTGACTGATAGTAAATAAAACAGTTAAATGACCATGACTGCACTTTTGATCAGTTAATAGTCCCATTACTGACACCAGGTGTAAAAAAGGGGGGTCAATATTCCTTGACTCTTCAATACCTTGGATTTTTTATTAAACTCATTGTAAAAATGGTGGAAAGTCTTTAAAGCAGTAGAACAAACAAGGAAAAATCAACAAAAGCTGATCTTGATATTGAAAGTTTAGGTTTCTCTAGTCCAAAATGAGATTTTCAAGTATTTTCTATCAAAGGCTTACATTACAGTCAGTTTAAATTGAGCTGTGAAATTTGTTATATGAGTCGCATTATGCTCAGAAAGGATGTTTTTAACTTCAAATTGACTAAGGATTAAGAATAAACAAAACAAAAGATTTCTGATCAACTTTTTTTGCTCGAGAAATGCGGTGAAACCCAAAATTCAGAAAACAATTGATTTTTTGGTCTTAACTGATCATTTGAAATAATAGTAGCCACATTTTAATCTTTTTTGGAGCAAAAATTCACATATTGCAAATTTAGAGCCTTAAACCTGAATGTGTGCTATTTTTAGCTTTTCCCACCCTGACAATATGCTTTCATATAAAAAATGTTATAAATTGTTATAAATGCACAGTAAGTTGTTTCTGTGGTGTTAAACATTTAAACATAGGTTGATTGCTACCCCAAAAAAATTGTCGTCATGAAGATTTGATGAAATTATTTGATTTTTACCCCTTATATCATTGCGGCATACCATGTATATGGCAGTTAACATAGCCTGATATAAACACTGCATAAACTCACAAAAATCTCATTTATTATCCCAAATGAAAGTTTTATACTTTTAATTTTATTGACTGATAGTAAATAAAACAGTTAAATGACCATGACTGCACTTTTGATCAGTTAATAGTCCCATTACTGACACCAGGTGTAAAAAAGGGGGGTCAATATTCCTTGACTCTTCAATACCTTGGATTTTTTATTAAACTCATTGTAAAAATTGTGGAAAGTCTTTAAAGCAGTAGAACAAACAAGGAAAAATCAACAAAAGCTGATCTTGATATTGAAAGTTTAGGTTTCTCTAGTCCAAAATGAGATTTTCAAGTATTTTCTATCAAAGGCTTACATTACAGTCAGTTTAAATTGAGCTGTGAAATTTGTTATATGAGTCGCATTATGCTCAGAAAGGATGTTTTTAACTTCAAATTGACTAAGGATTAAGAATAAACAAAACAAAAGATTTCTGATCAACTTTTTTTGCTCGAGAAATGCGGTGAAACCCAAAATTCAGAAAACAATTGATTTTTTGGTCTTAACTGATCATTTGAAATAATAGTAGCCACATTTTAATCTTTTTTGGAGCAAAAATTCACATATTGCAAATTTAGAGCCTTAAACCTGAATGTGTGCTATTTTTAGCTTTTCCCACCCTGACAATATGCTTTCATATAAAAAATGTTATAAATTGTTATAAATGCACAGTAAGTTGTTTCTGTGGTGTTAAACATTTAAACATAGGTTGATTGCTACCCCAAAAAAATTGTCGTCATGAAGATTTGATGAAATTATTTGATTTTTACCCCTTATATCATTGCGGCATACCATGTATATGGCAGTTAACATAGCCTGATATAAACACTGCATAAACTCACAAAAATCTCATTTATTATCCCAAATGAAAGTTTTATACTTTTAATTTTATTGACTGATAGTAAATAAAACAGTTAAATGACCATGACTGCACTTTTGATCAGTTAATAGTCCCATTACTGACACCAGGTGTAAAAAAGGGGGGTCAATATTCCTTGACTCTTCAATACCTTGGATTTTTTATTAAACTCATTGTAAAAATTGTGGAAAGTCTTTAAAGCAGTAGAACAAACAAGGAAAAATCAACAAAAGCTGATCTTGATATTGAAAGTTTAGGTTTCTCTAGTCCAAAATGAGATTTTCAAGTATTTTCTATCAAAGGCTTACATTACAGTCAGTTTAAATTGAGCTGTGAAATTTGTTATATGAGTCGCATTATGCTCAGAAAGGATGTTTTTAACTTCAAATTGACTAAGGATTAAGAATAAACAAAACAAAAGATTTCTGATCAACTTTTTTTGCTCGAGAAATGCGGTGAAACCCAAAATTCAGAAAACAATTGATTTTTTGGTCTTAACTGATCATTTGAAATAATAGTAGCCACATTTTAATCTTTTTTGGAGCAAAAATTCACATATTGCAAATTTAGAGCCTTAAACCTGAATGTGTGCTATTTTTAGCTTTTCCCACCCTGACAATATGCTTTCATATAAAAAATGTTATAAATTGTTATAAATGCACAGTAAGTTGTTTCTGTGGTGTTAAACATTTAAACATAGGTTGATTGCTACCCCAAAAAAATTGTCGTCATGAAGATTTGATGAAATTATTTGATTTTTACCCCTTATATCATTGCGGCATACCATGTATATGGCAGTTAACATAGCCTGATATAAACACTGCATAAACTCACAAAAATCTCATTTATTATCCCAAATGAAAGTTTTATACTTTTAATTTTATTGACTGATAGTAAATAAAACAGTTAAATGACCATGACTGCACTTTTGATCAGTTAATAGTCCCATTACTGACACCAGGTGTAAAAAAGGGGGGTCAATATTCCTTGACTCTTCAATACCTTGGATTTTTTATTAAACTCATTGTAAAAATTGTGGAAAGTCTTTAAAGCAGTAGAACAAACAAGGAAAAATCAACAAAAGCTGATCTTGATATTGAAAGTTTAGGTTTCTCTAGTCCAAAATGAGATTTTCAAGTATTTTCTATCAAAGGCTTACATTACAGTCAGTTTAAATTGAGCTGTGAAATTTGTTATATGAGTCGCATTATGCTCAGAAAGGATGTTTTTAACTTCAAATTGACTAAGGATTAAGAATAAACAAAACAAAAGATTTCTGATCAACTTTTTTTGCTCGAGAAATGCGGTGAAACCCAAAATTCAGAAAACAATTGATTTTTTGGTCTTAACTGATCATTTGAAATAATAGTAGCCACATTTTAATCTTTTTTGGAGCAAAAATTCACATATTGCAAATTTAGAGCCTTAAACCTGAATGTGTGCTATTTTTAGCTTTTCCCACCCTGACAATATGCTTTCATATAAAAAATGTTATAAATTGTTATAAATGCACAGTAAGTTGTTTCTGTGGTGTTAAACATTTAAACATAGGTTGATTGCTACCCCAAAAAAATTGTCGTCATGAAGATTTGATGAAATTATTTGATTTTTACCCCTTATATCATTACGGCATACCATGTATATGGCAGTTAACATAGCCTGATATAAACACTGCATAAACTCACAAAAATCTCATTTATTATCCCAAATGAAAGTTTTATACTTTTAATTTTATTGACTGATAGTAAATAAAACAGTTAAATGACCATGACTGCACTTTTGATCAGTTAATAGTCCCATTACTGACACCAGGTGTAAAAAAGGGGGGTCAATATTCCTTGACTCTTCAATACCTTGGATTTTTTATTAAACTCATTGTAAAAATTGTGGAAAGTCTTTAAAGCAGTAGAACAAACAAGGAAAAATCAACAAAAGCTGATCTTGATATTGAAAGTTTAGGTTTCTCTAGTCCAAAATGAGATTTTCAAGTATTTTCTATCAAAGGCTTACATTACAGTCAGTTTAAATTGAGCTGTGAAATTTGTTATATGAGTCGCATTATGCTCAGAAAGGATGTTTTTAACTTCAAATTGACTAAGGATTAAGAATAAACAAAACAAAAGATTTCTGATCAACTTTTTTTGCTCGAGAAATGCGGTGAAACCCAAAATTCAGAAAACAATTGATTTTTTGGTCTTAACTGATCATTTGAAATAATAGTAGCCACATTTTAATCTTTTTTGGAGCAAAAATTCACATATTGCAAATTTAGAGCCTTAAACCTGAATGTGTGCTATTTTTAGCTTTTCCCACCCTGACAATATGCTTTCATATAAAAAATGTTATAAATTGTTATAAATGCACAGTAAGTTGTTTCTGTGGTGTTAAACATTTAAACATAGGTTGATTGCTACCCCAAAAAAATTGTCGTCATGAAGATTTGATGAAATTATTTGATTTTTACCCCTTATATCATTGCGGCATACCATGTATATGGCAGTTAACATAGCCTGATATAAACACTGCATAAACTCACAAAAATCTCATTTATTATCCCAAATGAAAGTTTTATACTTTTAATTTTATTGACTGATAGTAAATAAAACAGTTAAATGACCATGACTGCACTTTTGATCAGTTAATAGTCCCATTACTGACACCAGGTGTAAAAAAGGGGGGTCAATATTCCTTGACTCTTCAATACCTTGGATTTTTTATTAAACTCATTGTAAAAATTGTGGAAAGTCTTTAAAGCAGTAGAACAAACAAGGAAAAATCAACAAAAGCTGATCTTGATATTGAAAGTTTAGGTTTCTCTAGTCCAAAATGAGATTTTCAAGTATTTTCTATCAAAGGCTTACATTACAGTCAGTTTAAATTGAGCTGTGAAATTTGTTATATGAGTCGCATTATGCTCAGAAAGGATGTTTTTAACTTCAAATTGACTAAGGATTAAGAATAAACAAAACAAAAGATTTCTGATCAACTTTTTTTGCTCGAGAAATGCGGTGAAACCCAAAATTCAGAAAACAATTGATTTTTTGGTCTTAACTGATCATTTGAAATAATAGTAGCCACATTTTAATCTTTTTTGGAGCAAAAATTCACATATTGCAAATTTAGAGCCTTAAACCTGAATGTGTGCTATTTTTAGCTTTTCCCACCCTGACAATATGCTTTCATATAAAAAATGTTATAAATTGTTATAAATGCACAGTAAGTTGTTTCTGTGGTGTTAAACATTTAAACATAGGTTGATTGCTACCCCAAAAAAATTGTCGTCATGAAGATTTGATGAAATTATTTGATTTTTACCCCTTATATCATTGCGGCATACCATGTATATGGCAGTTAACATAGCCTGATATAAACACTGCATAAACTCACAAAAATCTCATTTATTATCCCAAATGAAAGTTTTATACTTTTAATTTTATTGACTGATAGTAAATAAAACAGTTAAATGACCATGACTGCACTTTTGATCAGTTAATAGTCCCATTACTGACACCAGGTGTAAAAAAGGGGGGTCAATATTCCTTGACTCTTCAATACCTTGGATTTTTTATTAAACTCATTGTAAAAATTGTGGAAAGTCTTTAAAGCAGTAGAACAAACAAGGAAAAATCAACAAAAGCTGATCTTGATATTGAAAGTTTAGGTTTCTCTAGTCCAAAATGAGATTTTCAAATATTTTCTATCAAAGGCTTACATTACAGTCAGTTTAAATTGAGCTGTGAAATTTGTTATATGAGTCGCATTATGCTCAGAAAGGATGTTTTTAACTTCAAATTGACTAAGGATTAAGAATAAACAAAACAAAAGATTTCTGATCAACTTTTTTTGCTCGAGAAATGCGGTGAAACCCAAAATTCAGAAAACAATTGATTTTTTGGTCTTAACTGATCATTTGAAATAATAGTAGCCACATTTTAATCTTTTTTGGAGCAAAAATTCACATATTGCAAATTTAGAGCCTTAAACCTGAATGTGTGCTATTTTTAGCTTTTCCCACCCTGACAATATGCTTTCATATAAAAAATGTTATAAATTGTTATAAATGCACAGTAAGTTGTTTCTGTGGTGTTAAACATTTAAACATAGGTTGATTGCTACCCCAAAAAAATTGTCGTCATGAAGATTTGATGAAATTATTTGATTTTTACCCCTTATATCATTGCGGCATACCATGTATATGGCAGTTAACATAGCCTGATATAAACACTGCATAAACTCACAAAAATCTCATTTATTATCCCAAATGAAAGTTTTATACTTTTAATTTTATTGACTGATAGTAAATAAAACAGTTAAATGACCATGACTGCACTTTTGATCAGTTAATAGTCCCATTACTGACACCAGGTGTAAAAAAGGGGGGTCAATATTCCTTGACTCTTCAATACCTTGGATTTTTTATTAAACTCATTGTAAAAATTGTGGAAAGTCTTTAAAGCAGTAGAACAAACAAGGAAAAATCAACAAAAGCTGATCTTGATATTGAAAGTTTAGGTTTCTCTAGTCCAAAATGAGATTTTCAAGTATTTTCTATCAAAGGCTTACATTACAGTCAGTTTAAATTGAGCTGTGAAATTTGTTATATGAGTCGCATTATGCTCAGAAAGGATGTTTTTAACTTCAAATTGACTAAGGATTAAGAATAAACAAAACAAAAGATTTCTGATCAACTTTTTTTGCTCGAGAAATGCGGTGAAACCCAAAATTCAGAAAACAATTGATTTTTTGGTCTTAACTGATCATTTGAAATAATAGTAGCCACATTTTAATCTTTTTTGGAGCAAAAATTCACATATTGCAAATTTAGAGCCTTAAACCTGAATGTGTGCTATTTTTAGCTTTTCCCACCCTGACAATATGCTTTCATATAAAAAATGTTATAAATTGTTATAAATGCACAGTAAGTTGTTTCTGTGGTGTTAAACATTTAAACATAGGTTGATTGCTACCCCAAAAAAATTGTCGTCATGAAGATTTGATGAAATTATTTGATTTTTACCCCTTATATCATTGCGGCATACCATGTATATGGCAGTTAACATAGCCTGATATAAACACTGCATAAACTCACAAAAATCTCATTTATTATCCCAAATGAAAGTTTTATACTTTTAATTTTATTGACTGATAGTAAATAAAACAGTTAAATGACCATGACTGCACTTTTGATCAGTTAATAGTCCCATTACTGACACCAGGTGTAAAAAAGGGGGGTCAATATTCCTTGACTCTTCAATACCTTGGATTTTTTATTAAACTCATTGTAAAAATTGTGGAAAGTCTTTAAAGCAGTAGAACAAACAAGGAAAAATCAACAAAAGCTGATCTTGATATTGAAAGTTTAGGTTTCTCTAGTCCAAAATGAGATTTTCAAGTATTTTCTATCAAAGGCTTACATTACAGTCAGTTTAAATTGAGCTGTGAAATTTGTTATATGAGTCGCATTATGCTCAGAAAGGATGTTTTTAACTTCAAATTGACTAAGGATTAAGAATAAACAAAACAAAAGATTTCTGATCAACTTTTTTTGCTCGAGAAATGCGGTGAAACCCAAAATTCAGAAAACAATTGATTTTTTGGTCTTAACTGATCATTTGAAATAATAGTAGCCACATTTTAATCTTTTTTGGAGCAAAAATTCACATATTGCAAATTTAGAGCCTTAAACCTGAATGTGTGCTATTTTTAGCTTTTCCCACCCTGACAATATGCTTTCATATAAAAAATGTTATAAATTGTTATAAATGCATAGTAAGTTGTTTCTGTGGTGTTAAACATTTAAACATAGGTTGATTGCTACCCCAAAAAAATTGTCGTCATGAAGATTTGATGAAATTATTTGATTTTTACCCCTTATATCATTGCGGCATACCATGTATATGGCAGTTAACATAGCCTGATATAAACACTGCATAAACTCACAAAAATCTCATTTATTATCCCAAATGAAAGTTTTATACTTTTAATTTTATTGACTGATAGTAAATAAAACAGTTAAATGACCATGACTGCACTTTTGATCAGTTAATAGTCCCATTACTGACACCAGGTGTAAAAAAGGGGGGTCAATATTCCTTGACTCTTCAATACCTTGGATTTTTTATTAAACTCATTGTAAAAATTGTGGAAAGTCTTTAAAGCAGTAGAACAAACAAGGAAAAATCAACAAAAGCTGATCTTGATATTGAAAGTTTAGGTTTCTCTAGTCCAAAATGAGATTTTCAAGTATTTTCTATCAAAGGCTTACATTACAGTCAGTTTAAATTGAGCTGTGAAATTTGTTATATGAGTCGCATTATGCTCAGAAAGGATGTTTTTAACTTCAAATTGACTAAGGATTAAGAATAAACAAAACAAAAGATTTCTGATCAACTTTTTTTGCTCTTTAGGTGTCAGACCACTAATTACTCCCTCCAATTTAGAACGTATGTAAAAGTAGCCCTACTCTGACACAAAATAGTGCTTTTGATGTCCTTGTTTACTTAAACTAACCAACAAATTTGTAGAAATGAAACTTTTGGTGAAAGAGAAATATATCTAGATCATTTTGAGCCAAAATTTACTTGTCTATGAGTTTGCATTAAAAATTGAGGATTAGTGCGCTCCCTAGTATACTAATTTTAGATTTCCAGAAAACCAGGTTTTTGTTTTGGAGTACCTCTGATGGTCAGTTATTTTGTTAGAAGGCTTTGAAGGTATGGTGAAAATTGGCATGTAGAAAGCTGATACATGTACAATTAAGGATATACCTGGTTTCTATGAAGTTAAACTTAAGGTAAAATATTTAGAAAGCTGTGAAAATTGCAAAATTTGGTTGAACAGATAGGGATTTTTAATTGGTGGTCTGACACCTTTTTTCTCGTTTTTCTCCCAAAATAACTCAATCTGAATAATCATATGAATGGGTGACAAATGCGACTATGCACTGTACCTATAGGACACAGAGGCGTGTTGATTAATTTATTGTGGAAAGAAGAGAAGCGACACCAAAAATGAGGTCTTCTCCTTTAATAGTATAGATATGTTTATATTTTCCGTGTTCATCCATTTTAACTTAGGGAGCTACCATTTGATTTTTATGGGGGGGCTAGGATGAAAAATTTTGTCCTGCATTTATTTTTTAGTTGTAATCTTTGTCCTGCATTTTTATTTTTCACTCTATTCGGTCCTACCTTTTTTTTAATAGTTTATCCTGACTTTTTTTACCTAAATAAATTGTCATCCTGCCTTTTTTTTTTTGCAAAGTGTCTCATCCTGCCTTTTTTTTTACTCAAAACTCCTGTCCTGCCTATTTTTTTTCAAATTTCATCCTAGCCCCCCCATAAAAATCAAATGGTAGCTCCCTTACATCAGTAACACAATACAAAGGAAAACAATAAAAGGACTTGAGAAAAAATATTAACATCGTTTTAGAACTATTTTAGTAATGCGAGTGTGAACTCGCATTACTATAAGACGTGGTACGGTACTTATACATCCCAAATTCATGTATTTAGTTTAAATGTTTAATGTTATATTTGTAATTCTCATCGGATTTTGTCAAATGTGTTGACGTCTTTTCTATTATATTTCTGTGTTATGGTAAAGAAAATTAATCACCGCCTTCATTTATCAGATTTGATTTCGTTCAAAGTAATCAGTACGATATTTTACGTTTGAAGTTAGATTCATAACAAACCTGACATAGTTTTATAATATAGTTAATTGCTACCTCAGTTTTATATTAATAAGAATTAAAATGTGCTTTGTTATTAAATGCAATATCAGTATTTAGTTCAAATATATAATCTTAAATTAATCCTAATTCTAATGACGTCATTTTTTCGTCATTTTTCATTTTTTGATGCTCTGTTTTACTAATTCTAATGACGTCATTTTTTCGTCATTTTTCATTTTTTGATGCTCTGTTTTACTAATTCTAATGACGTCATTTTTTCGTCATTTTTCAGTTTCAAATAGGACGTCACTTGGCGTAGAGGTTTAAACGTATTCGGATGTGTCTACTTTTGTGTTTCAAATGTCTGGTTATGTAAATGTATTTCAGTTGTTTCCTGTAATTAGTTAATACTTCAGCTTTATCATGTACATCTTTTGAATATTCATTTTATTAAATTTACTGTGTGCAAAAGTATAAATTACTCTAAATTATAGGGATTTTCTGGTAACTTAACGGAAAACCCTTGCCGTTTTTGGCACAACCTTTTTGATCTTTTGGTCCTCGATGCTGTTCAACTTTGTACTCGTTTCGGCTTTCAAACTTTTGTATCTGTGCGTCACACATAGGTCTTGTGTGGACAAAATACACTTCTGGCGTATTAAAATTTTGAACTTGTTGCCTTTTGTTGGCTGTTGTTCGTGTGATTCTTTGTCAATTGTGTTCTCCAATTTATTTATATTGTAGTCCTGTGTTGTCATTTTGATGTTATATTTCACATGGCCATAAAAGTGCGAGGTTTGGCATGCCACAAAACCAGGTTCAACCCACCATTTTTTCCTTTAAAAATGCCCTGTACCAAGTCAGGAATATGGTCATTGTTATATTATAGTTCGTTTCTGTGTGTATTACATTATAACGTTGTGTCGTTTGTTTTCTCTTATTTTTTAGTGTAAATTCACATTGCGATAAGACGTGTCACGGTACTTGTCTATCCCAAATTCATGTATTTGGTTTTGATGTTATATATATATGTTATATTTGTTATTCTCGTGGGATTTTGTCTATATGTGTTACATTTTAGTGTTATGTCGTTGTTCTCCTCTTATATTTAATGCGTTTCCCTCGGTTTTAGTTTGTTATCCCGATTTTGTTTTTTGTCCATGGATTTATGAGTTTTGAACAGCGGTATACTACTGTTGCCTTTATTTACAGGATACCGAACCGGAAGTACTAGACTCGATAAAAACCCCTTAAAATCCCTTGAGGTCAACTACAACTCGCCTCTACAGAGAAGAAGTGTATATATGGGGTCGATGTATCTTGTTTATAATAGTGAAAAGGGGGCCATAATAACAGCTTTTCTTGGTTATCAATACAAATTTGGCATGATCGTTATTAATTCGTCATCCATACAAAACAAATGTCATAAAACAGACCGTTCGAAACACACAGGTTCAGCCGAGACCATCACGGGTAGTGAGGCCCCTCATGGGGGGGTCCTAGTAATCACATAATCACCATTTTTTTGCCAATATAATCACATAATCATTAAATATTTGCTTATCTTTAGTAATCAAATAATCATAAACTAAAAATACAGTCCTAGGTAATCAAATAATCATGAAATATTTGGCTTAATAATCAAATAATCTTCTTCTTCTTTGTATAAGCTTCCTATAGACAGGAACACCTCTAATGATATTAGAGTATATATGAGGGTATTTTTGTGGATAATTTTTTTTTTTTTTTGTTGATCATAAAAAAAAGGGCCAAGTAATCACATAATCAAAAACCCCATGAGGGCCCTCGGTAGTCAATGACCGACTGAAATTGTCAATGTCGTTAAAAAAACATCAATGGAACCTATAAAGCCAGGAACTACAGTGAGATTCAGACATTACGAGAACACATTTGTAGATTTTTTTTTGTAGAATGTCTCTGTTTACGCACGAAGGCACCTAGGCACCTAGGCACCTCGACGAAGGCACATACTCAAAGGATTTCCAAAGCAATAAAAAATTAACATACGCACATATAAAAGCGGACAGAACATCAAATAATATATTATACCTTCTTACATTTTCTCAAACCAGGAATAAACTAACAAAGTTCGTGTGGTTCTTCTATTCCCCATGCATCCTCCAAACTGGTTTGCATTATTACTTCGTTTATTTATGGTTCATCATAACCTTTTGGCTAAAATGGCCGTATTTACACCCCAAATTTTACTCTGAGTACAGACTAACCTATACATCTGCAACAGTTTTAAGGGATGGCAGGAACTAGATATATAAATTTTAAATGCATTTTATGTTTCAGAAAATTATAAACTTTTCTAGATTTTGCTATCCATTTTTTTTCGTTCCTGCAGAAGGTGCAAAAATTAACTAAGTAGTGAAAACGATTGAGAAGCTCCCCTCATATAATCAATGTTGTGAGTAGTATTGATTTAAATGGACAACAGATGGACAATAGACACCTGTAAACAATAGGTGATTTAACAGGTTTAAACTGTGTAACTGAGTGGACCGTATCAAATGAAACTCGGGTGTTTGTTTATTTTGCTATCTTCCTGCAGACTGGAAAAAAATGAACATCAAAATCCAGGTTTTTTTTTAATTTTCTGAAACGTAGACTTCATATAACTTTTATATATCTAGTTCCTGCCATGCCTTAAAACTTTCCTGGATGTACCAGTTTGTCTGTACTCATAGTAATTTTGGAGGTGTAAACACGGCCATATTTTTCAATTCTATATGATGAACCTTAAGCTCCACTGCTCAGGTGCACTTGACTGGTGTATCTGAAGACACATTTTCTCTGGTAATAGTGTTTAACATTCAACCAGCATACAATTAAAGGTTTGTCAATACATGTACTGTAGGGTTTGCTAGTTGAGAAGTAATTGTAAATATTTGCCAAAGGATTTAGATTTCATTTTAATTTACCAACAAACTTGACAACAAATAAATGAAATAGAAATTATTATTTCAAAGCAAAGATTTTTTTTAAGGCTACATCAAGAAAAGATGAGAAATATTCAATTTTTAAAGTTTTCTCAAATTCTTGTCATTCTTGTCATTTGATGATATTAACAGTTACTTCTCAATTAAAAAAAAACTTGTTTCACTTAATTACAGATCATTATTAGTTCATTGGAATTAAGATTGAAATAACTTATTACATATACAAAAATGGTTTACTTTTGATATAAATTCCACAAATATGACATGTTCTAAAATATTGTATGAATTAATAATTATTAATGTGTTACATATTGATTGTTATCAAACAACCAGCTCTAGGCAGATTCAGGGGAAGGGGATACCCTTTTCTGGGAGAAATTTGATTAATTATTATAGGAAATCATTGAAGCATATCTGTAGTGGGCCCCATCTTGGGTGTTATGAAAATTTCTGGTTCACTGCTGACACCTACAACATTAATTGATAATATTTACACATAAAACAATCAATATCAAGCCATTAACCACTAAAAATTCAAAATATTTATATCATCTGATACTATTATTTAAGAATTGAATGCTTCTTTTTGTAAATTCATTGGGGTACAAAAGCGTTGACCAAAGTACATTTTGTATGAAGCGCTTCTCTAAAAATGTGCGCACGGTCAACGCTTTTACAACCCTATAAAGTTACAAAAAGAAGCATTCAATACGCCACTTTATTGTTGGACCATGTGTTATCATGAATGAAAAGTTGTATTGAGCAATGCAACTGCTTACGGAATAACATGTGATGTGCAGTTAGCCAATCAAAATAAAGTATTATAATGAAACATACATCTAATGTAATTATTACTATACTATATATAAAAATATTAATTTTCGCGAACCATTTAGGTCACGGAAATTCCAAAATATGGCATCAGTAAGGAGAGTTGTACAAACAATGTAGATACACAGAACCCCATCCAAACTTGCTTTAGCTAATAGTATTCATCTTTTTCTATATTATATGTACAAACAACATTCCATTTTTCTATAATTTCGATTAAAAAATTCCAAAATCTGAGTTAAAATAGGTCGAATGCCCCAAATAAACGTTGTCTGATTGGTTGAAGTACTGTGGCGTCGATGATAAGCATAGAAAGCCTCGACGTAAAGCACACGCTTCACAGGAATAAGGAGAAATCCCGGGCTTAAAAACACGAAATCCCGAGGTCCCGAATTTAAATAAAGTTAAATCCCGAATCCCGTAATTTGAAAAAAAGAATTCCCGGATCCCGAAGGAGTAAATCCCGAAATCCCGAGCTTAAAAACACCCGATCCCGGAGTCCCGATAAAGGTCCTATCCCCCCTCAACATTCCATTTTTTTTTTATAATTCCGATTTAAAGATGTGGAAACCCGTAATAAAATTAGATGGCCTCAATGATTTAAAAGCAACGCAAAAAAATCCGTCAATACGACCCTGAGTTCAACCGGGGTTATATAAACCGATTCACAAATAGATCTCCTTGCGCTCAAATGTAATTCTTAGTGAAGTATACGGGTAAATTCGTTTACGGAAATTTATACACACTTTATCATTAATTATTACCAGGCTTTTGCATATTCACGTTTTTTTTATGCTCAACTTTAGTCAAATTCAATTCTATACATTTTTTTTTACGTAAAGCAATAGGAGTAAGAATATTATTTCGCGCCAATTTAACCAGCATCACAAAATTATTTACCGTTATCTTTGTGAAATTTCGTTATATAGTTTATTAATTAGAGAAATTTTGGTAAGTATTACTTATTAATGTTAAGGTTCTACTGATGTGCTTCTCTAGACCTTTTTGACGGTCAGTTTTATCCCATTTATCTCAATATTATCCCCGATGACAAAAATGTCAACCCGACCTATTCGTGTCAAAAGTGAAAATCGATCTATTTGATTAACTAATTTCTTCATAAACTGTACATGCATTATTTCTGTATTATTTGATAACCAATCACATTCACGTTGCATGTTTGCATGATAATGGGTTATGTATTAGTGGATTGTAAGCCTTAAAGGGCAATGCAACATGTGAGGTCTGCGCGATCACGTGACATTATTATTTGTAAACAAACATGCTCCCCGTGTAACACGTGTCTGAATTATCCTTTCAAAGTGTTATGAATCTTCAATCACTATTTTATGATATATTTTTCTGTTTTTAGGTTTGCATATCAGTAGTCAAAGTGAATTAGACATAGTTCTGAGTATTGTGGTTTTTTTTTTAAATTAGAAGGTATAAAAAAAAAAATACATAACTTCACAAGTCATTATTTAACTCTGAGACTACTATAACACATTACAGTAGTCTCAGTTTAACTGAAGTCTAAAAAGATGACTCAACTTTCCCTCTTAGGCAGCAACCATTTGATTTTCTGGGGGGGGGGGCTATGGTTTTTTTTTCTGTACAAACTTTTTTTTTCGCCTGCGGCGAAAAACAATCTATTTTTTTCGCGACAAGTCGAAAACAATTTTTTTCTTTCAATTTTAGCATTACATATAGTGGCAGCTGAGGGTGAAACAAACAATTTTTTTTTCTCAGAATCAAAAACAAATTATTTTTTTCTCCAAAAACTGGAAACAAACTTTTTTTTCCAAAAAAAACCATAGCCCCCCCCCAGAAAATCAAATGGTTGCTGCCTTATTCTCCCTCTATTTTTGAAACTAGTCCGAGATTACTCTGACGTCCAACGGCTGTTTTGCCAGACAAGCTGGGGCCGTGGGACGTCAGAGCTCGTCCCATATCAAAAAGTGGATATTTGCCCACCCAAAATAGATGCGCTGCTTCGTCGCTTCTGGTGCCGACTGACGCCCTTGGAATTATATAAATCGGGCATCAATCTGTTCATTTTTCATTAATCTCTTCATTTATGTAGGTTTCACCTACCTGCCAACTTTTATTTTTCCATATTTTAACAGTTTTCACAGTGACCCATCCATTTCGGCATTTTGACTTTCACTTTCAAATGGACCTCAAGTTACGAGAGAGTTTGTGGTCTCGAGACTCAAAATATGCAAATATTTATATTTTTTCACCTCCTTTACAGGAGATCGGTATGAAGCATTTAGTTCCGACCACGTTACAATCGGAAGCTCTCGGACGTTTAGATAACTTGCATTGTAAATGAACGAGGTGTTACATTATGGTCATTTGCATAAATCATCACTGTTTTCTCGTGGTCACGTGATAATCTTTGAAAATGAAAGGCAAAATGCCGAAATCGATGGGTCACTGTGAAAACTGTTAAAATATGGAAAAATAAAGGTTGGCAGGTAGGTGAAACTTACATAAATGAAGAGATAAATGAAAAATGAACAGATTGATGCCCGATTTATATAATTCCAAGGGCGTCAGTCGGCACTAGAAGTGACGAAGCAGCGCATCTATTTTGGGTGGGCAAATATCCACTTTTTGATATGGGACGAGCTCTGACGTCCCACGGCCCCAGCTTGTGTGGCAAACCAGCCGTTGGATGTCAGAATAATCTCGGACTATTTTGAAACCTGCATACCAAATGAAAGGGCATTTGCTCCCCTTCCCTGTCATTTCCCTTTAAATTTGCTCAAAAGTCATAGTCCATTTACAGTAACGGCTGATTTGTGATTTTACCATCTTAACTGCAATTTTCATATTGAACACATTTGACCATTCAGTATGAGTTCCCATGTATTTTTGTCTTATATGAAGGAGGTTTCAGGTCATGTTTTCCTAAACACCTTATTGCTATTTGTCTGTCTGGATTGTTAAAACCACAAATTCAAATATCGATGAATATGCAAGTTTTCAACAATCCAGGAGAATTGACATCCATGAAAAATATAGGATCCACAGTAAGATTTAGGTTTTGATAAATTTTGGAAATGACATTAGGAAGTTATAAAACTTTATTCTTTGAATATGTTTCAAGCATATTACATGCATGCTTGGCACCGCTTTTTATCAGGAATTTTATAATTTATGTCTTAAAATTCGGGTTTTTTCCATTATAATAGGTGGATTTTCAAGTTAATGAGAAAAATGCTTTGTTCACTAATTCAGCAATGCTTTAACTGTTGTGAATGTGAGCTCCCTTCGGCTATTATTAGAATCTAGATTTACAGCATTCATTTTCAATGTAAGAGTTCTCCTTTCATTCAAAAGGTAGATTTCCATGTTTGCTGGTCACTTGACTTGAAACTGCATTCAGTGATATTGTTTGTCTCAATTTACGCCTGAATTTCAGATTTTTCCTAATTACCAATCACTAAAATAAATGTCATTTAATACGTATTAAATACATGTAGCATTGTATGTAACTGGCTAAGTATTCAGTATAGTGTTGTTAGTGTGTGACATGGGCGTCAAGTTGGTTACCTATTCCCTATTCCCTATTCGTTACCTATTCCCTATTCCCTATTCGTTGCCTATTCGTTACCTATTCCCTATTCCCTATTCGTTACCTATTCGTTACCTATTCCCTATTCCCTATTCGTTACCTATTCGTTACCTATTCCCTATTCCCTATTCGTTGCCTATTCGTTACCTATTCCCTATTCCCTATTCGTTACCTATTCGTTACCTATTCCCATTCCCTATTCGTTACCTATTCGTTACTTATTTGATTTTTAATATCCTTCCCCCTTTTTAATTATGGCATGGAATAGTTTAATATGGCTGCCGTTACCATGGAAACGGCACAATTGTGAAAAAAATGAGCTTTTGGTTTTTGGTGAACTGTTTGGATATGCTTCAACTCAGAATCATCATATTTTAAAACAATGTAGGTGCCCACTATATACAGGTGTTGGATAATTTTGGCGATCATTGGAACTACTATGTTGCCATGGAAACTACACCAAAATTTTCAAAATTCTAAAAATGCTCAAAACTTCATGAAACTTCACAGTAATGATGAGCAACATTGGAGTTGGAATTTCCAAAATAGGTCTTGTTACCATGGAAACAATGCAAAAAGGTCAAAAATTTCAAAAATAAGAATTTTCCGCAAACTGGATGAAACTTTACAGGAATGGTAACTGGCATAGGCAGAGTTGGATTTTGAAGTTAGAATTTTCAAAATGGCCGCCGTAACCATGGAAACAGCAAAAATATCAAAAATTCAAAATGTTCAAACTTAATGAAACTTTGCAAAAATGTTACTAGACATCTGTAGATGCTCTCTTTGACTTTGGAATTGTCAAAATGGCTGTCGCTCACCTGGTAATAGGGGGAAGGGGTGCCTTCCGTTATTGCTAGCAATTACAAATCTAGTTGTTAATAGTCTTACATATGGTAATAGTTCTGAATTGGTTGAGGTAAAATGATCTTTTTATGACCTATTTATATGTGTTTGTGCTCAACCGATCCTTTTACTTCATGTTCGATACGCATTTGTTCCTTACTTGTTTTTTATACGTTCTACCTTTTAACTGCTTTATGTCCGTATGTTTGAAGATGGATCTTGGTTCGACGGGATGAAATCACCGTGTTAGCGCTTGCGTAAAAACGAAGATGTGGTATGATTGCCAATGAGACAACACTCCACATTAGACCAAAATGACACAGAAATTATCAACTATAGTTCACTGTACGGCCTTCAACAATGAGCATAGCCCAAACCGTGTAGTCACCTATAAAAGGCCCAGACATGACAACCTCATACAATTCAAACAACAAAACTGACGGCCGTATTTCATATACAAAAAAATAAACGGAAATATGTAACACAAAAACAAACGATAACTACTTAATTTCAGGCTCTTGTCTAGGGACAGGCACATACTTACATAATGTGGTAGAGTTAAACATGTAAGCAGGGTGTACATCGTTTCGGAGCATGCTATTACCTTGTTTAATTCGTTCCATCACTCGCTTATAATTCGCTTATAATACGTGTATCTTACGTTGCACCTTTTAAAACATGATTTTCAATTGTTTTGTTGTCTCTGGTGGAAGATTTAGGCTCTTAGAGGTGATATAACTCTATAAGTGCATTTGTATCCGTTCCAGCGGTCGGATAATACCCTGTTAAATATTCGTTACTATTTCGCTTTTAAAAAGTTTGTTGTACGTTGCACCTTTTAGAAAAGGATTTCCAATTGTGTTCATATCTCTGGTGGTAATAATGTGTTCTTATAGATGAAATACCCCTATAAGCGCATATGTACTCGTTCAAGCGATCGGTTAATACCCTGTTACCTATTCGTTACCTATTCGTTACCTATTCACTTATAGTACGTTTGTTGTACGTTGCACCTTTTAGAAAAGGATTTTCAATTAAATTCATATCTCTGATGGTAACAATGTGTTCTTAGAGATGAAATGACCCCATTAGAGCGCATGTACCCGTTCCAGCCCTCGGTAAATAACCTGTTACCTATTCGTTACTTATTCGCTTTTAATGCGCGGGGTATACGGTGCACCTTAAAATAAATCGTTTTTTAATTGTGTTCAGGTCTCTGGTGGTAAGAATGTGTTCTTAGAGATGAAATTACCCTATTAGCGCGCATGTACCCGTTCCAGCGCTCGGTTAATACCCTGTTACCTATTCGTTACCTATTCGTTACCTATTCGCTTATAATACATTTTTTTATACGTTGCACCTGTTACAAAAGGATTTTCAATTATGTCCAGGTCTCAGACGGTAACAATGTGTTCTTAGAGATGAAATGACCCCATTAGAGCGCATGTACCCGTTCCAGCGCTCGGTAAATAACCTGTTACCTATTCATTACCTATTCGCTTTTAATGCGCGGGGTATACGGTGCACCTTGAAATAAATCGTTTTTTAATTGTGTTCAGGTCTCTGGTGGTAATAATGTGTTCTTAGAGATGAAATGACCCTATTAGCGCGCATGTACCCGTTCCAGCGCTCGGTTAATACCCTGTTATCCAATCGTTACCTATTCGTTACCTATTCGCTTATAATACATTTTTTTATACGTTTCACCTGTTAGAAAAGGATTTTCAATTATGTCCATGTCTCAGGTGGTAACAATGTGTTCTTAGAGATGAAATTACCCTATTAGCGCTCATGTACCCGTTCCAGTGCTTGGTAAATAATCTTGTTACCTATTCGTTACCTATTCGCTTTTAATGCGCGGGGTATACGCTGCAACTTGAAATAAATCGTGTTTTAATTGTGTTCATGTCTCAGGTGGTAACAATGTGTTCTTAGAGATGAAATGACCCCATTAGAGCGCATGTACCCGTTCCAGCGCTCGGTAAATAACCTGTTACCTATTCGTTACCTATTCGCTTTTAATGCGCGGGGTATACGGTGCACCTTGAAATAAATCGTTTTTTAATTGTGTTCAGGTCTCTGGTGGTAAGAATGTGTTCTTAGAGATGAAATTACCCTATTAGCGCGCATGTACCCGTTCCAGCGCTCGGTTAATACCCTGTTACCTATTCGTTACCTATTCGTTACCTATTCGTTACCTATTCGCTTATAATACATTTTTTTATACGTTTCACCTGTTAGAGAAGGATTTTCAATTATGTCCATGTCTCAGGTGGTAACAATGTGTTCTTAGAGATGAAATGACCCCATTAGAGCGCATGTACCCGTTCCAGCGCTCGGTAAATAACCTGTTACCTATTCGTTACCTATTCGCTTTTAATGCGCGGGGTATACGCTGCACCTTGAAATAAATCGTGTTTTAATTGTGTTCATGTCTGGTGGTAACAATGTGTTCTTAGAGATGAAATGACCCCATTAGAGCGCATGTACCCGTTCCAGCGCTCGGTAAATAACCTGTTACCTATTCGTTACTTATTCGCTTTTAATGCGCGGGGTATACGGTGCACCTTGAAATAAATCGTTTTTTAATTGTGTTCAGGTCTCTGGTGGTAAGCATGTGTTCTTAGAGATGAAATGACCCTATTAGCGCGCATGTACCCGTTCCAGCGCTCGGTTAATACCCTGTTACCTATTCGTTACCTATTCGTTACCTATTCGCTTATAATACATTTTTTATACGTTTCACCTGTTAGAAAAGGATTTTCAATTATGTCCATGTCTCAGGTGGTAACAATGTGTTCTAAGAGATGAAATGACCCCATTAGAGCGCATGTACCCATTCCAGCGCTCGGTAAATAACCTGTTACCTATTCGTTACCTATTCGCTTTTAATGCGCAGGGTATACGCTGCAACTTGAAATAAATCGTGTTTTAATTGTGTTCATGTCTGGTAGTAACAATGTGTTCTTAGAGATGAAATGACCCCATTAGAGCGCATGTACCCGTTCCAGCGCTCGGTAAATAACCTGTTACCTATTCGTTACTTATTCGCTTTTAATGCGCGGGGTGTACGGTGCACCTTGAAATAAATCGTTTTTTAATTGTGTTCAGGTCTCTGGTGGTAAGAATGTGTTCTTAGAGATGAAATTACCCTATTAGCGCGCATGTACCCGTTCCAGCGCTCGGTTAATACCCTGTTACCTATTCGTTACCTATTCACTTATAATACGTTTGTTGTACGTTGCACCTTTCAAAAAAGGATTTTCAATGGTGTCCGTGTCTCTGGTGGTAACAATGTGTTCTTAGAGATGAAATGACCCTATAAGCGCATGTACCCGTTCCAGCGCTCGATAAATACCCTGTTACCTATTCGTTACCTATTCACTTATTATACGTTTGTTGTACGTTGCACCTTTTAGAAAAGGATTTTTAATTCAGTTCATATCTCTGGTGGTAATAATGTGTTCTTTTAGATGAAATACCCCTATTAGCGCGTATGTACTCGTTCCAGCGCTCAGTTAATACCCTGCTACTTATTCGTTCCTTATTTGCTTTTAATGCACGAGGTATACGTAGCACTTTGAAATAAATCGTTTTTTTAATTGTGTTCAGGTCTCTGGTGGTAACAATGTGTTCTTAGAAATGAAATGACCCTATTAGAGCGCATGAACCCGTTCCAGCGCTCGTTTAATACCCTGTTACCTATTCGTTACCTATTCACTTATAATACGTTTGTTGTATGTTGCACCTTTTAGAAAAGGATTTTTAATTGTCTCCATGTCTTTTGTGGTAACAATGTGTTCTTAGAGATGAAATTACCCTATTAGCGCGCCTGTAACCGTTCCATCGCTCGGTAAATACCCTGTTACCTATTCGTTACCTATTCACTTATAATACGTTTGTTGTACGTTGCACCTTTCAGAAAAGGATTTTCAATGGTGTCCGTGTCTCTGGTGGTAACAATGTGTTCTTAGAGATGAAATGACCCTATTAGCGCGCATGTACCCGTTCCAGCGCTCGATAAATACCATGTTACCTATTCGTTACCTATTCACTTATAATACGTTTGTTGTACGTTGCACCTTTTAGAGAAGGATTATAATTCAGTTCATATCTCTGGTGGTAATAATGTGTTCTTTTAGATGAAATACCCCATATTAGCGCATATGTACTCGTTCCAGCGCTCAGTTAATACCCTGCTTCTTATTCGTTCCTTATTTGCTTTGAATGCACGAGGTATACGTTGCACCTTGAAATAAATCGTTTTTTAATTGTGTTCATGTCTCTGGTGGAACGGGTACATGAGCGCTAATAGGGTAATTTCATCTCTAAGAACACATTGTTACCACCTGAGACATGGACATAATTGAAAATCCTTTTCTAACAGTTGAAACGTATAAAAAAATGTATTATATGCGAATAGGTAACGAATAGGTAACGAATAGGTAACAGGGTATTAACCGAGCGCGTGAACGGGTACATGCGCGCTAATAGGGTAATTTCATCTCTAAGAACACATTTATACCACCAGAGACCTGAACACAATTAAAAAACGATTTATTTCAAGGTGCACCGTATACCCCGCGCATTAAAAGCGAATAGGTAACGAATAGGTAACAGGTTATTTACCGAGCGCTGGAACGGGTACATGCGCTCTAATGGGGTCATTTCATCTCTAAGAACACATTGTTACCGTCTGAGCCCTGGACATAATTGAAAATCCTTTTCTAACAGGTGAAACGTATAAAAAAATGTATTATAAGCGAATAGGTAACGAATAGGTAACAGGGTATTAACCGAGCGCTGGAACGGGTACATGCGCGCTGATAGGGTAATTTCATCTCTAAGAACACATTCTTACCACCAGAGACCTGAACACAATTAAAAAACGATTTATTTCAAGGTGCACCGTATACCCCGCGCATTAAAAGCGAATAAGTAACGAATAGGTAACAGGTTATTTACCGAGCGCTGGAACGGGTACATGCGCTCTAATGGGGTCATTTCATCTCTAAGAACACATTGTTACCACCAGACATGAACACAATTAAAACACGATTTATTTCAAGTTGCAGCGTATACCCTGCGCATTAAAAGCGAATAGGTAACGAATAGGTAACAGGTTATTTACCGAGCGCTGGAACGGGTACATGCGCTCTAATGGGGTCATTTCATCTCTAAGAACACATTGTTACCGTCTGAGACCTGGACATAATTGAAAATCCTTTTCTAACAGGTGAAACGTATAAAAAAATGTATTATAAGCGAATAGGTAACGAATAGGTAACAGGGTATTAACCGAGCGCTGGAACGGGTACATGCGCGCTAATAGGGTCATTTCATCTTTAAGAACACATTCTTACCACCAGAGACCTGAACACAATTAAAAAACGATTTATTTCAAGGTGCACCGTATACCCCGCGCATTAAAAGCGAATAAGTAACGAATAGGTAACAGGTTATTTACCGAGCGCTGGAACGGGTACATGCGCTCTAATGGGGTCAATTCATCTCTAAGAACACATTGTTACCACCAGACATGAACACAATTAAAACACGATTTATTTCAAGGTGCAGCGTATACCCCGCGCATTAAAAGCGAATAGGTAACGAATAGGTAACAGGTTATTTACCGAGCGCTGGAACGGGTACATGCGCTCTAGTGGGGTCATTTCATCTCTAAGAACACATTGTTACCACCTGAGACATGAACACAATTAAAACACGATTTATTTCAAGTTGCAGCGTATACCCTGCGCATTAAAAGCGAATAGGTAACGAATAGGTAACAAGATTATTTACCGAGCACTGGAACGGGTACATGAGCGCTAATAGGGTAATTTCATCTCTAAGAACACATTGTTACCACCTGAGACATGAACACAATTAAAACACGATTTATTTCAAGTTGCAGCGTATACCCCGCGCATTAAAAGCGAATAGGTAACGAATAGGTTACGAATGGGTAACAGGGTATTAACCGAGCGCTGGAACGGGTACATGCGCGCTAATAGGGTCATTTCATCTCTAAGAACACATTCTTACCACCAGAGACCTGAACACAATTAAAAAACGATTTATTTCAAGGTGCACCGTATACCCCGCTCATTAAAAGCGAATAGGTAACGAATAGGTAACAGGTTATTTACCGAGCGCTGGAACGGGTACATGCGCTCTAATGGGGTCATTTCATCTCTAAGAACACATTGTTACCACCAGACATGAACACAATTAAAACACGATTTATTTCAAGTTGCAGCGTATACCCCGCGCATTAAAAGCGAATAGGTAACGAATAGGTAACAGGTTATTTACCGAGCGCTGGAACGGGTACATGCGCTCTAATGGGGTCATTTCATCTCTAAGAACACATTGTTACCGTCTGAGACCTGGACATAATTGAAAATCCTTTTCTAACAGGTGAAACGTATAAAAAAATGTATTATAAGCGAATAGGTAACGAATAGGTAACGAATAGGTAACAGGGTATTAACCGAGCGCTGGAACGGGTACATGCGCGCTAATAGGGTCATTTCATCTCTAAGAACACATTGTTATCACCAGACATGAACACAATTAAAAAACGATTTATTTCAAGGTGCACCGTATACCCCGCGCATTAAAAGCGAATAGGTAACGAATAGGTAACAGGTTATTTACCGAGCGCTGGAACGGGTACATGCGCTCTAATGGGGTCATTTCATCTCTAAGAACACATTGTTACCGTTTGAGACCTGGACATAATTGAAAATCCTTTTCTAACAGGTGCAACGTATAAAAAAATGTATTATAAGCGAATAGGTAACGAATAGGTAACGAATAGGTAACAGGGTATTAACCGAGCGCTGGAACGGGTACATGCGCGCTAATAGGGTAATTTCATCTCTAAGAACACATTCTTACCACCAAAGACCTGAACACAATTAAAAAACGATTTATTTCAAGGTGCACCGTATACCCCGCGCATTAAAAGCGAATAAGTAACGAATAGGTAACAGGTTATTTACCGAGCGCTGGAACGGGTACATGCGCTCTAATGGGGTCATTTCATCTCTAAGAACACATTGTTACCATCAGAGATATGAATTTAATTGAAAATCCTTTTCTAAAAGGTGCAACGTACAACAAACGTACTATAAGTGAATAGGTAACGAATAGGTAACGAATAGGTCACAGGGTATTAACCGATCGCTTGAACGAGTACATATGCGCTTATAGGGGTATTTCATCTATAAGAACACATTATTACCACCAGAGATATGAACACAATTGGAAATCCTTTTCTAAAAGGTGCAACGTACAACAAACTTTTTAAAAGCGAATTAGTAACGAATATTTAACAGGGTATTATCCGACCGCTGGAACGGATACAAATGCACTTATAGAGTTATATCACCTCTAAGAGCCCAAATCTTCCACCAGACACAACAAAACAATTGAAAATCATGTTTTAAAAGGTGCAACGTAAGATACACGTATTATAAGCGAATTATAAGCGAGTGATGGAACGAATTAAACAAGGTAATAGCATGCTCCGAAACGATGTACACCTTGCTTACATGTTTAACTCTACCACATTATGTAAGTATGTGCCTGTCCCTAGACAAGAGCCTGAAATTAAGTAGTTATCGTTTGTTTTTGTGTTACATATTTCCATTTATTTTTTTGTATATGAAATACGGCCTTCAGTTTTGTTGTTTGAATTGTATGAGGTTGTCATGTCTGGGCCTTTTATAGGTGACTACACGGTTTGGGCTATGCTCATTGTTGAAGGCCGTACAGTGAACTATAGTTGATAATTTCTGTGTCATTTTGGTCTAATGTGGAGTGTTGTCTCATTGGTAATCATACCACATCTTCGTTTTTACGCAAGCGCTCACACGGTGATTTCATCCCGTCGAACCAAGATCCATCTTCAAACATACGGACATAAAGCAGTTAAAAGGTAGAACGTATAAAAAACAAGTAAGGAACAAATGCGTATCGAACATGAAGTAAAAGGATCGGTTGAGCACAAACACATATAAATAGGTCATAAAAAGATCCTTTTACCTCAACCAATTCAGAACTATTACCATATGTAAGACTATTAACAACTAGATTTGTAATTGCTAGCAATAACGGAAGGCACCCCTTCCTCCTATTACCAGGTGAGCGACAGCCATTTTGACAATTCCAAAGTCAAAGAGAGCATCTACAGATGTCTAGTAACATTTTTGTATGTTTGATTAAGTTTGAACATTTTGAATTTTTGATATTTTTGCTGTTTCCATGGTTACGGCGGCCATTTTGAAAATTCTAACTTCAAAATCCAACTCTGCCTATGCCAGTTACCATTCCTGTAAAGTTTCATCCAGTTTGCGGAAAATTCTTATTTTTGAAATTTTTGACCTTTTTGCATTGTTTCCATGGTAACAAGACCTATTTTGGAAATTCCAACTCCAATGTTGCTCATCATTACTGTGAAGTTTCATGAAGTTTTGAGCATTTTGAGAATTTTGAAAATTTTGGTGTAGTTTCCATGGCAACATAGTAGTTCCAATGATCGCCAAAATTATCCAACACCTGTATATAGTGGGCACCTACATTGTTTTAAAATATGATGATTCTGAGTTGAAGCATATCCAAACAGTTCACCAAAAACCAAAAGCTCATTTTTTTACAATTGTGCCGTTTCCATGGTAACGGCAGCCATATTAAACTATTCCATGCCATAATTAAAAAGGGGGAAGGATATTAAAAATCAAATAAGTAACGAATAGGTAACGAATAGGGAATAGGGAATAGGTAACGAATAGGTAACGAATAGGGAATAGGGAATAGGTAACGAATAGGCAACGAATAGGGAATAGGGAATAGGTAACGAATAGGTAACGAATAGGGAATAGGGAATAGGTAACGAATAGGTAACGAATAGGGAATAGGGAATAGGTAACGAATAGGCAACGAATAGGGAATAGGGAATAGGTAACGAATAGGGAATAGGGAATAGGTAACCAACTTGACGCCCATGTGTGTGACAACATGTATGATTTTAAAAGTAGCTGTTTCAATCTTAATAACATGATTTTCTGAAAGGAGAATGATTCTAGTTTAGGGTTTTACATGTAAAAAGATAGTTATTTAGTCAGAAAACATAAAATTAGACCTAAATAGCATGTTGGACAGAGGTTATGTTGGACGTAACAGGACATTGAAAAATTGAATATTTTCCTTTTATATGAAGGCCTAGTTAATAAATATATCAATTTTTCTCTGACAGTTCATAAGATCTTCAATTAAAGTATATCATTTTGTTAAATTTTTCAAAAACTAACTTATAAGTTGGAAAAATCTTAAAATATGTCGGACAAACGGGGACATTTTTGGATGAGAATTTGTTCCATTTGCATCATTGAAAGTCAAAAACAAAATCAAAACTATGCTGTTTATACTAATATCTACAGCTGGTGTTCCTCAGCAAGAGGTAAAATGGTTCATTATTAAATAAATGGATAAAACAAAACCATAAAAAACTGTAGGACAAACATAGGACAGATTATATTCCCTGTCGGACAAACATAGGACAGAATTCATTAATTTACTGATCCTAATGGGAATTTAAAAATGGGCACCTCTTAAGAAGAGACTAGGAAGGGTCTGAGAACTATTTTTTAGTAGGTGGACTTGTTAGTTGTTAACAAGGTTCTTTTTACTTTTAAAAAGCTGTTACGTCCGACATTAGAAGATTTTGTCCTACGGTTCGTCCAACAGAAAATTAATGGACTCTTGTTACGTCCTAATTTTCAAAATTATGTCAAATTTAGACTGTCAACAGTTTAAAATCTCTTTATTTTTCATTTATATGGTAGTATTTAAGGTTAAGTAATTGTCAAAGTAGAAGCGAAATTGATTCTGTGACTTGTGGTAGCCATTTTAGAGAAAATCTTGGATGTTGGACCATTAGGCTTCCAAAAAATATTTGAGCCAGCCGGACATTTCATATCTGATCCCGATTTTAATCCCTTAAGACTTAGTCACAAAAGGCAATTATGGTAATCAGATGGCCATTCCAATGATTGACATAACATTAAAAAAAACGATTTTAAACTTTACTTTGATATGATATGAATTTGATGTACGGATGTAACTGTTAAATTGGCAGTTCATCATTCAAAGTGTGCACATCAGCGTGCTCATATCTGCCTTAGACTTTTTATTTGTGCAAAATGACATTGTCAAAAACTTTACTTTCGTTTCACATTGTTCTAACTGGAGAGGTCAACCGGATGTTGACTTGACAATGGTAAAACATGGACCATAAACGGATACGTAAAATCCGTGTACGTTTACAAAGCACGACTGAGTGAAGAAGGTCTTTCCACGTTATTTCTTCAACAAAATACTTGAAACGAACGTTAGATACATGTTTCAATGATAATTTTAGCATTTTTGAAGAAATGTAGCCATTTATAGGATGCATAATTAAATTTCCCACCTGTGCACATGCGCACGTGTTCTAGTTCATACGACGTAGTTCTGACGATTTTTCATTTAAAACCTTTTTAAATTTTTCATCAAATCATGTTGATAAACTCATTTCTAATAATTTTAATCTTTTGGACTAAATCAATTAGAAACAAACCGCTGAAAAGTAAGAAAAAAATTGTGAATAAACCGATCAATTATACGATGTCCGGTACTGAACATAGATCACCTGTCACCTGAACAGGTAGATTTCAGCTGTCCAACTACTAATTAGCCTTGATTAAAATTAGAAAGTATTGAAGTAGGTGTTGTTTTGATAGTAATTAATCATCATGTCACATTTATGACCGGAAATGTGATGATGTTAAAGGCATAAGGTTGGGTCAAAAAGAACGTGAATTATGTAAAAATGACCGAAAAAGCCTTGAAAACTAAAAAGTATATGACCGTTTCATGCTTTGACCAGCCGGTCTTTTACCGGACATTATACAAATGACCGGAATATATGACCGTTTTGGAAGCCCTGTAATACAGTAACAGTTGGACGTAACATTTTTTTGGACAAATGTTGGATGTAACTTCCATCTCTTGGTTGGACAGAAAGAGTGTTCACCCCTTCAATGTCGTTGACCTCAAGTAAAAAGGAACAGTTGACAGCAATACCGTATGCACATCGCGATTGTCGTAAAATTTGTTGTCATAAACATTAAAAAAAACTTAAACTGAGTTGGCAACTTGCAAATGAAAATTGAAATTTTCGCCCGTAACGGTTGGACAGATTTTTCAAGAGTAAACTTTAATGACAATTCCTGAAAAAAATAAAACTTTCTGCTGAAACTTCATGATGAATTATCACATTTTAGTTAATAAGCTCAAGCCTCAAGATATTTTGTGCATTTAATTGCCCTCTATTGTTACATAACTTATATTTCATTTTCACATAGGAAGAAGACAGAAAATGTTAGTCCAACAACATGACCATTTAAAATTGTTTTTAATCCTTATTTTTCGATAATTTTTCATGTTATAGTGTCCTTAACCTTGCCAACCCTATTGTTTTACCTGAAAATCCTTTTTACCTAGTTGCCATTCATACAAAAAGGTTAATAAAACAATTTTGATTTTGGGTCATTCGACCATGTCACAAAATAAGCATGCAAAAAATAGGGAATTCAACACTTCATTTATAAAATACTTTATTCAACAATAAACTTTTCATATGAGACTGTTTATATTATCTCTTCATCATGCAGTGAATTGATTAGCTACCTGCATTAAAACTCAAAATAATTTAAAATATGAAAAAAATGCATTTTTCTGGGACACCCATTGAAACAGCACTTTACTGAATACTTAGCCAACTATCATATTCATGTTTTAATTTGACATTATGAAAGTACTATTGAGATCCAGGATTCTGACTTGAATAAACAGTGTTTGTAACACACATGGTTTTATCCGTTTCTTTCCCTTCCTTTAAAAGTATCTTTCAGTTTGAAACTACCTGACAATCATACTGAGTTCACACCTAATTTGAATTGGATTGCATCGACATTAACTAATTTGAATTAGTTAAATTCACATTTGAAATGGTTTACATTAACAAACACATAGTTCAAATGCGAATCGAATGCAAGTGAATTGTTTGTCTGTCTATGGTCAACATGTTGGGGTATGACTATACCACTTTTACCAATTTTAAGAAACATTGTTGAATTTTATTTATGGAAGCTTACTTTTCATTTATATAAATTTAAGGGTTATGGATTGTCTCTACTTATAAAGGGGGAGGATTCCCAGTTATTTAATATATTTAATTAAATTGTATTCAGGCGCTTAGCTCCCTATATGCCAACACGCAACTGCGTGCGTATCAATTCAGCATGCAAAAAAAATATCAAAATAAAAATTTATAGCATTCGGCATGCAAAAAAAAATAATGTCAAAATAAAAATTTATAGCATTCGGTACGCAAAAAAAAATAATGTCAAAATAAAACTTTTAAGGAAAAACAAATATGTTGTTTATATAAACAAATCATTTAAACATTGTATGTTTTTCGAATATCATAAATACAGTTGTGAAAATGAATAATCAGTCCCTTGCTTTAATGAAAATGAAAAATCTTGCTTCACTAGTGCAGAAAATGAATAATTTGTCCTCTTAGATTACAAAAATAAATAACTTCAAAAACAAATCCTCCTGTCCCCTCCCCCAGAATATCAAATGGTCGACCCCTAAGTCTAATTATAGGATTTTTTTCTGCGACAAGTGCCTCAAACCATGTACATTGTATTAAGATTTTTGGATAAAGGACCACAATAGGTAAAAGTCCAATTTAATATTAAATGTTTTAAGTTCTTAGACTACATGTACATTCATTCTGTGTCAGAAACCTATTCTGTTTTGACTATTTGATCACAATCCAAATTCAGAGCTGTATCAGGCTTTAATGTTGTGTCCATACTTGCCCCAACTGTTCAGGGTTTGGCCTCTGCTGTAGTATCAAGCTGCGCCCTGTGGATCATCTGGTTTATTTGAAGGGTAGATGTTCCCGACCTGTTTATTAGTGGAATTGTGAATCAGGCCATTACTCTTCTCAATTGTATTAATGCATACTTTTCATGTTGGGACAGTTTCCCTCATTTTTGAAGGCTGTATGGTTGCCTATAATTGCTTTGTCATTTGAACATTTGTGGGTAGTTGTCTCATTGGCAATCTTATTACGTATTTTAATTTTTATACGTATCCATCCTTCTGAAAAGTTGTTCCAAATGTAATGAATCCCCTCCAGGCTTGCCTTTATCTTCATTGGAACAATTTTTGGGATACGATTGCTTTCAAGCAATCTGTAGACTTATACTGGTGGCTCAGAGCGTTGCCCTCACGTCAATCGTTTTATTCTAAACATTAAGGAACATCTCAGATTCTTATGATTGTCTTGCTTTAAAAGGTAAAAACAAACAAAGGGATTGAACTTTAACAACTTTCCTATAATGTTCTTTTCATAATCTTCATGTTTGATAATTCCCTTGACTTATATATGCATGTTTTTAACAACACGGAAAATCAGAATTAAGCAGTATTTATATTTACTAAGTGTTTTTATAAATTTAGAAACACGTTAGAGGAAATTCCCAGTTTTGATAAAATGCGAGAGTTCTCTGACTTCCGATAAATCTTTTTCTGTCATATAAGAACTGAAGTGGAGTTTTTCTTATATTTTACCTTTATGAAGGTACCTTTTGAGATTGTACTTCCATAAAGAAATAGAGAACTATCTAGGTCGTTTAATAAACATTTAATATACGACCTTGCTCCAGGTTTTTTTTTGAAATTATGCGCATGGGTATAGTTTTCTTGACTTATAGGGGTTTTCGATTGAATGGTTGCTCTGGATTCCCCACTCAATTAATTAATTTTTAACTCATGGGATCTTTTCTATGTATGTCTGCTATTGAAGGTTATTATTGTTGCATAATTTTAAATCATATGCATCATTTAAATTAAAATAAATATAGTCCACATCGTAGACCACCCCTTCAGGCGAAATGGAGTCTTCCATATTATTGTTTCGAGTTGTCTCCCTTCCGGAAGTAACTTCCGTGAATTCTGAATCAAAACAATACGTCGAGTATTAGCTCGTTCTGTCAATAAAGTGTATTACAATGTATATTAAAAACGATAGCAATTTAAACCGATAAATGTGTACGGAAAGGAGTTATGATCACTGACCGAAAGGAAATTAAATATTTAAAGAGTTAGGAATTGGGGCCTAAATTAAAATATTGTTTGTTTGCCCTTTTCCGACCCTATGTTTTGAAACAGGGTAGGTAGGTAGGTAAAATATTTTAGTTTTTTCCCCAAAAAAATAATTTGATTCGGTATATTTTTTTACATGGGTAGGCAGGTAGGTATAATATTTTATTTTATAGATACGAAATCTGCATAATGTCATTTTTTGTCTGTTTTGCTTTTGCTTATAAGTTTGTGGGACAACGTTTTGAAAAAAAAAATTCATGTAGAATGTGAAGTTAATTCATATGGCTTTTTTTTTGCACTACTATTTTGTTTCCAAATATCAAAATAAAGTGCTGTGTCGCATATTTTCAATGTTCATTTATGCCTGTAACTTTGAAGAGTTTTAAATTGCACTAATATTCTGTACTACATACCTTGTGTGCTTACCTCTACCTAAAGGTTTTTTGTAAGAGATAACATTGTCCTGGTTAAATATGTCCGGGCAGACATACATTACTATAAGAAAAAGTCCCAAGAGTGTTTAAATTTCCGTGTGTGCCCACGTTTCCAATAAAAATGCTACAAAACTTAAACTCAATTGTCACGTATTTTACATCGCATTTATTAATGATTTGTATGGAAAACTTTGGCGATTTTACTGCCAAATATTCTCCACTTTACAGGCTTTTGTCACCTTTGGTTCATGTCAGATATAAATAATATGGCAATGCTTGTCGAAGGCATCGTTAACCATGATAATTATCCTAATGATTCCCTAATCTACGGATCACAAAAGGCCATCCCTACATAAAATACAACGTCCGTTTACAAAATAGTTTGTACACACGTTAATAATTTTTTATTAAACAAACTTTTTTGTAAATGAACCCTGCTCTTCAAGTAAAAAGATGCAGAGTTAACGTACGTCATATCATTATTTCAAAGCATTTAACATCGATTTCAAACAAATGCTTTGAAACTCTATGCATGCTATATGCAAGTGTTCATGTCAAACGCTCACGTGATACCAAACGGACTAGACCTTATACGATAAAGATAAAACCCGAGGATTCCGGTAAAAAAGTTTTGAGCGGGAAATACAAATATAAGATTTTTGGTAGGACGAAAAAATAAAATAAAATAAAATCTTGCTGGTAAATACAAATAAAAGATTTTCAGGCGGAACGAATTTATAGGGTCGGTCGGTAAAGGGCAAACAAACAATATTTTAATTTAAGCCTGGGTTCCTCCTAGAATTAACGTAGGAAAATAGGTGATAAGATACGAAGTGAAATACCTTCTCTCACTCTGAGTCTCAGTGACTGCTGTGGAAAGTAAACTTGGAATTGATAGTACAAAAATAAAACACAATAGGCCTAATTGCATTGTTCATGCACTTTTATCCGGGATTGGCTATTTTGTAACTATTTTACATGTGCAATTGAATTAGTTTTGAAAATAATATTATCCAGCTACATGTATACATGTACATGTGTCAACGAAACAACGGCAATCGTATCCCTCAGAGCAATCTGCTCTTTGATTTTTTTGGGGGGAGGGTTCCAAACCAGTTGTTTATAAGTTGCAAATCAGGCCATTAGGCATTACTTTTCTTAATTTAATTGTTGCTTACTTAACATGTCTAGACTGTTTTTTTCTCACTTTTTAAGGCTGTATGGTTGCCTATAATTACTTTGTTATTTTAACCTCTGGAAAGCTGTCTCATTGGAAATTATACCACATATATATTCAGATTTTTATATGGATTGTAGACCTGGTAAAGATTTTCAAAGTTGAATATGCTGCAAACTTCAAACAACCTACTACTTATTTACCATGCATGTCTATCATGAAACTTTTGATCAGAACTATATATAAGTGATTTCACCATTTCTTCATATGTGTACCACTATCAATCAACAGAACAAATGCAAATTATTTTTTTAATATTTGCATATGGTTTCCTTTAATTTCTCACATCTATTTTATTTGAATTTAGGGAAATAAGTATTATGTATATAAACAAATCTCATGTCGATATATAACATGTACAACAATCAAACATCAACCCACACCAAACTGGCTGTAGTTGAAAAACATCAATAGGGAAAATGCAGTGAAATTTGGAGAATTTATATTATCACATGTACATGCATTTGAAATATATTTAAAATATTTTTTTCAAATTTTTTAGTTTTAGTTTCCACCTAGCTACCATATTAGAAAACTGGGATTTAAACGCTAGTCTATTAGAGGGATATTTCCAGTGGCGAATCCAGAAATGTTCATAAGTGGGGGCCCACTGACTGCCTAAGAGAGGGCCCACTCTGATCATGCTCCAGTGGTTCTCTAAATAATCAACCATTTTTTTTCCAGACAAGGCCTCTTAATTCGCCTTTGATTTCATTGGTTGTAATTTTTATTTTATCATAAATCAGATTTGAACAGGACTTGGGGAATGAAGGTAAAGACCGAATGTCAGTTTTAGTCTTATATATGTACTCTAATTTTAGTCTTACATGTATTTATGTGTACATATATCACTGATTCAGTGGCGATGGTGAATAGCTATATATAGACACTGACAAGTCTTAGATAACATTTTATAGTTTTGAATGTTTCTTCATCAGTTGACTAAAATTAGGTGGAGGTATGTTTTTATTTCCAACAGAGGGGCACTCATGCTCAACCTATATCAGTTTGTGCATGAAGCGATTGATAGTTGCCAGACACTGAATGATTATACCACAAATTTGTGAAAGTTTTAACCTATGCATATATACTTTAAATACGATAAAAAAAATCATGTCTTTTTCAGGACTTCTGATCCAACCATGTAGAATGGCATGTTATTGAGATATGGTTCTGGTTGACGGATGTTCATGAAGGACCTGTAGTTCAAAGTATATCACTGGATTGAGCTCTCTGTCAAGGTGTATTATTAAAGTGCTTTGCTTTGAGCTCGGTTCATTGTTATGCAATTCATTCTTTGTGAAATAAAGATTTTACAGACAACTCTCATGTACAAGGATGTCTCCAAGTATTATCATTTCTATGTACAATGTAAGTAACAGTGAGATAAAAGCATTTTTTGTTTGTTTGAACCAAACATTATTTGTCCATTGACCAAATTTGTTTTGCTTTCACCAGCTTTGAAGGAGATATTATCAAAGAATTGATAGAAAACAGCACAGAAGCTTACTTTCTAGCTCATCAGGCCCAAGCATCATGTTAGGCATTGTCATTACTAAAAACCAATAAATGTCTTCTAATCTGAGAATCAATTCACCATTTTAAAGTGTTTTACTAATGATACTGACAAGCCACCACAAAGATATACTGAGTGCCAATGAAAACGCAACACTTTTGTTTTTCAAAAAAGTCTGATAATTTTTATTTGTTTTATATTAGAACTTTGTAAAGTTGGTTGAAAATGACTTTAAAGACAATTGTCGACAACTTTACGGTTGGGTGATTTTTGGAACAAATGCGAAGTAAGGGTTATTATGAACGGATGTAAACCGAGTTCACCGCTTTTCAACATACGCACCATTTTCACGATTTTGTCATTTAAAGCTTGGCTAATGTCATGAATTTTCCCGCCCTTATTGTAAGGAAACTGCAATAAACATCTGAGTAAATGCCAGGACTTTCTGACAACCAGCGACATGCAGTTTCGGGCATGATCCAATGAAGCCTTTCACAGCATACAATAACCCAAATCATCCACAAATTGAACAAAAATGGATCAGTTAATGATAAGCCACATCCCGGGGTTCAAAAAGCAAGAAACCGGTTGGTTGTCATCGTGCAACACAGTTAATAACACATATAGGAAAATCATAGAACTACATTTATCATAAAACACTGTCAAACATCCAAACATACTATCCACACTCATCTGTGTCCACACTTGTATATTTTATAATATATCTATACATACAATTTCTATATATCTTTAATTTTTAATTTTTAATAATACTCTTAGAAGATATCTTACAAAACACACTTTATAAGACATCTCGCTAAATATAAGATAAATCTAATGAATTATACGAGTTATCTTACATAACTTATAAGAAATCATATTAATAATGTTAGAAATACGGAAAAAATGGAACGGTTATAAGATATTTTTCTTTTTTGTGATAAAATTAACAGTTCCAATTTTTGTGCACCAGATTCATATGAAATGTTCTTTCGGTGATGCTCGATGGAACACGTTTATTTTTTTTTTAAATTAATCAATCGTGCAAAATTGTCCAGAAACATTACATATCTTTAGAAAAGATATTTTATTATAAAGTTCAAGGGACATTGGACAATTCTGTCCACTACTAGGTATTATATTTATCAAATTCTCTGTTTTTTCTTGCATCTTTTAACAAAATGGTAAGTCCATTTTTAAACATACTAGAAAGGAATATTGTTTTACTTCCAGAATATACAGAAGATGGAAATGAAACTATGTTTCAGGTAAGGCTTAAAGAGTATATACGATGTGAGTTTTTATCACTATTGAAGGCCGTAAGGTGATCTTGGTTGCTTAAATATGTTATATTTTGACTCTGTTTGATTAGCAATCATAACACATACCCTTATATTATACTAGTCATAGCAGTCAAAATCCTATAAAGTTATACAAAACCTACTTTCAAGAGTTGAGAGTAAAAAGAAGAAAGATACCACAAAAATCAAAATATCAACAGAAAAATTACAAAGGCAGTGCACTGAAAACATACCAGTCAAATCCCATTAAAACTAGATGTTTTGAGCCGACCAGTATCTGAAACTACAAATAAGTGCTTTTCATGCTGAATATGTCCAAAAGTATCAAATGTAGATATTAACTTAGTTTTATATTGTTACAGGTAAATTATTTAAGCCAACTTTTGTTAACATTCCATTTGTTGCCAGTAATAAAGCGATCTGGTGACGATAGCAGAGTAATCCTTGTCAGCAGTTATGGACATAATTTCCACTCCACTCCATTTACTGTGGATAAAATACAAGGAAAGCAACACAACACTGGTAACTTCCCTAGATTCCATTATTATGGAAACTCGAAATTATATCAGGTAAAATCAAATATAAACCAAGGCCATACATAATTAACTAGTTTTCCATCATTATAAATGAAATAGTATATATTATGTGAGAAACGAAACGAAACGGAGGCAAATAAATTTTCGTTGTAGTATCAAAAGTTTAAAAAAAACCACAGTGTTCTTTCAGACTTTTGTGATATTTTGATAATATACTCCAAATGTTAAACAGCATTACCCTGTACCTTAACTTATAAACTATGCAAACTATTCAAAGACAATGCACCTTGACTTAAGGTGCAGGAACAAATAACCCTTGGATGTGAGAAATGCCAATGCTAATACAACTACAATCCAAATACCAATGACTTATCATAAGCGATTCCCTGCACATACTTCAGTATGTAAACTTTGCAAAACTTTCAAATATCAATGGACAATGACTGAAATAATCTGGTATCTTGAACCAATTGTTAAATTATCTAAATCTCAATCTTACTATAAAGACAACACAGCTTTTTTGAATTAAGGATTTAGTTCTGTCTTTTTATCTCACTCCACAGAGACCATTTCATTTCAGATTTTACAAATGTATTTTATGAATCGTCGGCTTGCTGAAAGTAATGTGTGTGTGTTGTCACTACATCCCGGATTGGTAGACACAGAAGTAACACGAGGATTTCAAGATAATTCATGGATGACTTGGGGATGGAAAATAGCAAGAGGTAATTGCTACACATTTTTTACCCAACATGAGGCAGAAAATAAGGTCAAGATTTTAAGTCATATGCTAATATCAAACAAATGTACAAAACCCATATTGCATGTAAAGGCGTAGTTTGGAGAAACGTACGCAATAATGAAAAACATGATCCATCGATTTCAATAAAATCAAAAATAAGCTACATGAATATTCGACAGACAAGCCGTCTCCGTGGACATACTTTTGTTTCAATGAATGTAATATATGTATTACTGTTAAATTATCAAGTCAGGGATTTGTTATTAAAAGTCACCTAATAAAATTATTAAATGTTTTCTGTTTCTTAGATGTTAAAATTTGCTCAGTAAAATTGGCTTTAAGTGTGGATTTTTTATCGGTAAAACATTGATTTTATTTTTGAAAAATTGAAACATAACTAATAATCTTTTTTCTAATGTCCTACTTCCTGTCGATACCATATACTTATATAATGGCATTGCGCATACTTATATATTGGCATTGCGCAAGGCAATGTTTTCTCATACTGTTTTTGACATCTTAATTTACACTAAATTTGTTGGATGTGTACTTATTGATTCTTAAGTCTGTGAGACTGAGATCGTGATTTACATGTATTTATTCTTTTTCTGTCCGCATCGGGACAACCTCAAATGAGTATTTATGTATCTGTCATCTATATGATACTGTATGTACAATAAATCATTCACCATAATTGTACCATCACCATATATACACTCAAGTCATCAGGGTTGGAACCCCCCCTTTTTTTTGGCCGATCAATGCATTTGAATGGGAGCATATAGCTGGAACCCCTCCCCCCCCCCTTTACTCTGGGTTGGGAACCCCCCCTTTTTAAAATGGCTGGATCCGCCCCTGCTGTTTAGTTATATGACATGTCACATGCTGATTTAGTCATAATCATTGTATGTGAGTAATATAGAAATGTTTCAGGACCTCCATTATTCGAATTCCGGATATCCATAAATTATTGAGGACTTCCTATAATATTTCAGTACCCCAGTATTCAAATTCAAGATATCCTGAAATATATCTGGATCTCCATAATTTGATTTAGGGATATCAGATAGTTATCAAAGGTACCAGAATTATAATTTAGTACGCCAGATCCTTTTATTGAATTTTAAAAGTCTTTTAGGGGGCTCACAGGTATAAATCTATTTTTTCTTATATAGGATTTCTCTATATTTTTCTATAAATGAACATTGTCATATATTTAAAAGAAAAAGATAACATAAACAAGAATGTGTCCCCAGTACAAGGATGCCCGACTCGCACTATCGTGGACCGTGAAATTGGGGTAAAAACTATAATTTGGCATTAAAATTAGAAAGATCATATCATAGGGAAAATATGCCTGAAGTTTCAAGTTGATTGGATTTCGACTTCATCAAAAACTACCTTGACCAAAAACGTTAATCTGAAGCGGGACAGACGGACGGATGAACAGACGAACAAACGGACGAAACAACGGAAGAACGGACGGACGAACGGACGCACAGACCAGAAAACATAATGCCCTCCATTATCGTGGTAGGGGCATATAAAATGGGGTCACCGTTCATTTAAACTCCAATCTGCCTTCGAAAGAAGCATACATGTTTGTACAGGTACTTTTTTTCTGTTGACCTGAAACTGATTTTTTTAGCTCCATAAGTATTTCAGGATATACAGAAATCGATAAATGTTAGTCCCATAATATTGATGGAGCTAATTGTTAAAGACTGTATTGTGAATTATAGTGACATCGACATTGAACTTAATGAATTCTGAATAAAGCTAATAACCTGTAATGTTAATACAGTTTTCAGTAAGTCATCAGCCGAAGGAGCAGAATGCACATTAAATGCAGCTATCAACCCTGCTCTAAAAGGTGTGCGAGATGTTTACTACCAAGACTGCAAACCAAAGAATACTCATGATGATGCAAGGTTTGTTTTTACTATTTTATTAGGTACATGTAGTTACAGTTTAGGTGGATTATCTGTATTTTGCAAAATATTTTAGGAATATTGGTCCACTTTGCTCTTCAACTTCATACTTTATTTATGACTTTTTAACTTTTTTGGATTTGATCTACCTGATGAGATTTTTGTAGACGAAACCCTTGTCTGGCGTAAATAAAAATATAATCCTGGTATCTATGCCTGCCCTTCTATTCAAACACTTTTAAGTTCTAATCTTAATTACGAAACAGTATGAAAATTCAAGCACTGCCTAACCCTTACAAGTTTCTATGAAATTCACTTTATAATGCCAGTGTGAACCACATATGCTTACCTCCTGAAATTATGTGCATATCTGGGCTGCAGCATATGCTTCATCTAGCTTACCTCGAGCAAAGTTAAAATTGGCCAGATATTTATTTAACTAACAAAATATCTTTTCACCACATTTAGTTTATATTGATAAGTTAAGAGGCAGGTTAATGAGGGGGGGGGGGGGGTACACAGGGTTTCAGGGACCCTGGGCTATATCAATTATTAATGAAATTGCTTCAACCTTCCCTCACCTTTTCCCTATCTATTTTCCTCTCTCCTCCCTTGATGCATTGCCAAATTTGGTGGATTAACTGTTGTCCAGTGCATACTTTATTTTTAGCTCACCTGACCTGAAAGATCAAGTGAGCTTTTCTTATCACTTGGTGTCCGTCGTCTGTAAACTTTCCAAAATTTTCTCCTCTGAAACTACTGGGCCACAATCATCCTTGGGGTATCTAGTTTTTAAAATGTGTTCGATGACCTGGCATTCAACCAAGATGGCCGCCATGGCTAAAAATAGAACACAGGGGTAAAATGTATATTTTGGCTTATATCTTTAAAACCAAAGCATTTAGAGCAATTCTGAATGGGGTAAAATTGTTGATCAGGTCAAGATCTATCTGCACTGAAATTTTCTGACGAATCAGACAACCTGTTGTTGGGTTACTGCCCCTGAATTGGTAATTTTAAGGAAATTTTGCAGATTTTGGTTATTATCTTGAATACTATTATAGATAGAGATAAACTGTAAACAGCAATAATGTTCAGCAAAGTAAGACCTAGAAATAAGTCAACATGACCAAAATTGTCAGTCAACCCCTTAAGAAGTTAGTTATTGCCCTTTATAGTCAATTTTAACAACTTTTTCGTATTTTTTGTAACTTGTACAAAAATCTTCTTCTCTGAAACTACTGGGCCAAATTTAAACTACCGTAACTTGGCCACAATCATAATTGTGGTATATAGTTTTAAAATGTGTCCCATGAACCCACCTACCAAACAAAATGGCCGACATGGCTAAAATTAGGACATAGTGGTAAAATGCAGTTTTTGCTTTATGTCTTTGAAACTAAGACATTTCGGGCAAATCTTTCAAGATTTAAATGTCTATCAGAATAAGATCTATCCCTCCCTCACAAATTTTCAGATGAATCCTACAACCCATTGTTGGGTTGCTGCCCTAAAATTGGTAATTTTAAGGAAATTTTGCAGTTTTTGGTAATATCTTGAATACTATTATAGATAGAGATAAACTGTAAACAGCAATAATGTTCAGCAAAGTAAGATCTACAAATAAGTCAAACAAGACCAAAATTGTCAGAGAACCCCTTAAGGAGTTATTGTCCTTTATAGTCAATATTGAACAACTTTTCATCATTTTTGTAACTTGTACAAAAATCTTCTTTTCTAAAACTATGGGCCAAATTTAACCAAACTTGGCCACAATCATTACTAGGGTATCTATTTTAAAAAAGTGTCTAATGACCCCACCAAGATGGCCAACATCAGTAAATACAGTAACAGGTGAGCGACACAGGCTCTTGAGAGCCTCTAGTTTGGTTTATGTTGGACTAGTTTGTCCTTTTTTTGTTTGTAATGGCTGTTGGTTCCGATAACCTTATCATTTAGATTGCAAGAATTTTCCATCTCCCCCCTCTTTTTTACTTCACAATTTTGTTTGTCTTACTTCTGCATCCTCAATTTATTTTTACAATATAAAGTGCTACAGGTTACTGTATGCTTAATCTATTGAACAATATAATCTTGAACATCTTACTGTATCTCAAATCTTTTGAAAAACACATTCTCTTGCTTATCTTAAATGTATTGAGAAGCACAGTCTTGTTCATCTAACTGCATATTATATCTGTTGAAAAACACATTCTTGTACATCTTACTGCATTCCTGTTGTACATACATACACAGTGGTGAATCCAGGTGGAGGCTTCCATGCATTGGAACCCCAATTGAATGGGCATATAGTTTGAACCCCCTTTTTTTGCATTTGAATTGGCATATAGTTGGAATCCCCCTTTCACCTGGGGTGGGACCCCCTTTTAAAAAGTGTTGGACAGTGCAGGACATAAAGTTGGAACCCCTTTTCTCCTGGGTTGGGACCCCCTCCCTTTGTAAAGAATAAAACACATCTTACTACATCCTTCCTTAATCTATTTTATTTTTTTGTCAGATTTGAAACAGCTTATACTCAAAACAACAAATAAAATTCCTTTTTATATAATATTCAATGTGCACTGTTTGAGAGTTGAAAGTAACATTTTTTATGTAGTAGGTTATATTGGAATAATTGTAAATACATGTTACAATGATTTCCAACAAACTTGTGGTTATTCAACAAACACACTGAAATGTAAATTTTATCACAAATGTATGATTTTCAGATACTTTAATATAGCTTCATCTATGGTTAATGTTAAATATTATTCTCTCTTCATCTAACATTGCCTTGATTGGGGTCTATTTAGGTTTTGTTTATCTGTACTGTACATTTTGAAATAATAACAAGGTATATATATATTCTTGTATGTGGTTGTTTTTTTCAGAACAGTCAATAACAAGTCTACAACATCTTTGTAAACATTGTCTCCCTGATACGTTTCAGCATCAGGGTAATGTGATGCCATCTAAAATTATTTCCTTATAGATAGTGTAATGGATGCGATGCTTTAATTTCTAGCAAGAGTCTCCTCATGGGGTTATTGATTATATGTTTATAGTGATTATTTGATTACCAGACAAAATATTTCATGATTACTAGTATTTGATTATTTTGTTCAAAATTGTGATTTAATATGGGATAACTTGGACACCCCTTTAAGGGGCCTGGAAACAAGAGGAAAGTTCATAATTTGCTATTTACCAGGATGCTATATGGGATCACTTGGACACCCCTTTAAGGTAGATTCATGGTATACCGCCATCTTGGATTGAACAATCACAGTAAAAAATCGGTCTAGTTATTTGCCTAAATCTGCAAATTTGGAGACAGATTTGCAATTTGATGGTTAGACTGTTTAATAATATAAAGAAAACTTGGCAATTTATTGTATAATTCAAAATAATTAAATAAATATCATTTTATTTTGCTTTTTGAATCATTTTTTTCAAATGAGCCATTTAAGGGAAGATAACTCTTTTAGTAAAAAATTTATACTGGACAGATAGGAAATTTTTTTCTTTTTACTTGTAGCAAGAAAACAAGTTCGGTGACACCATTTTTTATTTTTATTTTCTTAAAACATATTACAAAACCTATCTTTTCACAATTTATTTCAAAATTTTATCTCATAGATTATTTTTTATGCACACAATTGTGTTTTTCCATTAACAATCTAACCAAATTTAGCCAATTTTCAACGACTCATAGCTTGAAAAATAGCACAGTGACCCCTACTTTTTATTATATTTTTGAAAAGAGCATATTAAAATCTTCATTCTGGCTAAGTATAAGAAAATTCTGTCTCAAAAAAGATTTACTTATGATCTACCTTAAGGGGCCTGGAAACAAGAGGAAAGTTCATAATTTGCTATTTACCAGGATGCTATATGAAATGTAGGGAGAACACTGGACTCATGTGCAGTGGCGGATCCAGGGAAGGGTCTGGGGTTGGAACCCCCTTTTTCTTGGATGATCAATGCATTTGAATGGGAGCATATAATTGGAACCCCCCCCCCCCCTTTACTCTGGGTTGGGAAGCCCCCTTTTTAAAATGGCTGGATCCACCACTGATGTGTCTTATTTGTATTTCAATGTAATCATATATTTTCTCTGTATTGTATTTATTGATAATTTGTTCTGGTCTGAAATATGCTTGGAATATTTGCCACTGGACATTAAGCAAGCAATTGATTTGCATTACCAATGGATGTCATATATCCTTAGAGATCATTTGGCCTAATCATCTCAGTTTAGGTATTTCAACTTTCAAAGTTTTATGTAAAATCTGTGAAAAGTTCACTTTAAAGGCAATCAGACACTATTTGCCCCCATGGAGACTCCCAAATTGAACATTTGAAAGATCCATGAAATGAGGTCGAGGTCAAGTGAAAACTGTCTGACAGGCATGAGGACCTTGCAAGGTATGCACATACCAAATATAGTTATCCTACTACTTATAATAAGAGAGAACTTAACATTACAAAAAATTTTAACTTTTTTTTCAAGTAGTCACTGAACGATGAAAATGAGGCTTAACTATGTAATTGTTAAAGGTTCCATCAAAGATTTATGATTCGAAGTATGTCAAATTCTTTGTTTATTTTTGGCATACATTTTAATAGATTAAATTTTTTGTCAAATGTATTAATGAAGTGACAAACTGAAATCTTGTACAAATGCTCAGTAAACACTTTGGACCTTGTAAAATATATGAAATATTTGTGTTTGGATTGTTGTATTTTGCAGTACAACAACAGTAGGAAGAATCCATTGTATCTTGTCAACAAATCTTTTTCTTTTATTATATGATTGATACTGAGTATTGATAGTATTCACTGTGTGAATTTAAATTTCTTTTTTTGGTTTTAGATACTCTTTAAAAGTGTTTAAAAATAAAATTGAGAAAGGAAATGGTGAGTATGTCAAAGCGACAACCACCCGACCATAGAGCAAACAACAGCCGAAGGCAACCAATGGGTCTTCAATGTAGCGAGAATTCCCGCACCCGTAGGTGTCCTTCAGCTGGCCCCTAAAATATGCATAATAGTACAGTGATAATGGACGTCATACTAAACTCCGAATTATACACAAGAAACTAAAATTTAAAATCATACAAGACTAACAAAGGCCAGAAACCTATTGGTGACCTTCTTCTGTTGTCTGTTCTATGGTTGGGTTGTTGTCTCTTTGACACATTTCCCATTTCCATTCTCAATTTTATTGTATTTAAAATTAACAATCTGATTAAAGTAATGAGTTTATCAAAATTCTAATTTATTACAGTTTGTCTCTTTTTTAAATGTACATTGTAGAGCCGTGATGTAGTGGTACTAAGTGCATTGGACTACTAACACAAAGGTTCCTGGTTCGATTCCCGTTTGGGATGAAAATTTCAGGAACTCAATTTTCGGCTCTCCCTTGACACCATCTGCGAGTATGGTCTTGAGGAAACGTTGATAGTCCATCGGAAGGGGGTGATAAATGGCTGACCCGTGTTAAGAGAGCCATGTCTCTTGCACGTTAAAGACACCCTTGTAGATTTCGAAAAAGAGTAGGCTAATGCCGCTACAAGGCCGCAAAGTGGAAAGGGATTAATATAAGTTGCAAAACTTGTTTCCCAATCCACTATAAATAAATAAGTTTAAACTAAATGAACATTGTAATTTCCAGTGGGTGTTCCGTGTTCTAATGTAGCTTTCTTTTTAAAGCTTAAAAATATAAAGGAAGGAAGCACCACATAGCTAAATTATAATCAACATAATCTCCAAGAATTTATGTTACAATGTATGTACAAGATTGAATCAGCTTCTACTTTATTTATTTTCCTATAGGGATAAAAATCATCAGTTGTCCACATCGTATCATTGTTTTACACCAATCAGCTTTAAGATATTAAAAACCAGGACATTGGATATTTAAAGTTCCCTTAAACCAGGACAGAGTTAAGCCAAAACACAGTTTGAAGAAAAATAAGGTAAGCATTATATGCATGAAGTTTGGATACCAGGAAGTTTATCAAGAGGGATAAAGGTACTTTTGACATGGGACATATGAAAATCAGTAGGACATTCAGATCCAGTTTTGTTACCCCCCCCCTCCCCCTTGTAATCAACCAAATTTTTCCAACAAAAAGAGAGGGGGCCTGCCCCCCCCCCCCCTGGATCCACCTATCTAATGTTGGTAAGTTAGGGTCTACACCATCCATTATTATGAGGTTCTTTTCCAGAATTTTATTTTGCTAATCATACATATTAATGAATGACTATTCCCATTAGGTTTGAATAACTCTACCTGTCTAATATTGCAGACTTTGAAACAAATAATGATAACTGGTATAATTCAGTGTAGCCAACTGTGTCAAAGTATGAGTTTGATTTTCAGAATGAAAATAACAGTAGAGGAACAAAGATTTCTCACGTATATAATTAACAATATGTACACAGTAAAAGAAAACAATTGTCATATTTGGCAGCACACCATCACCGATTATGGATATCCATCTCTCTGAATAACTTTTAGGGGGAAAAGGGTTGCTATACGGGCACACCGCCTTGTTTTTTATTTGTCAAATTATGCTAATCCATTGAACCCTAAAGTTCATGTCAGTCATGTTTGCCATGAGAAACTTTGTGTTAATGTTTTACATCTTAGCTATGAACCTGCAGTTGTCAATCAGCTCAGAGAAATTCTTGTTACAGAGCAAATAAATGCTTTGGACACATTGGTTATAAGAATTGTATTGTGTTAACCAAGAGGCAAGTAATGTTTCAGTTTGAAATTTGAATTATGTACAAAACAATATCAGTTTTTGGTAGAATAGAAACTCATACAGGTCAGTTTAGACACAATGGCATGTAATACACACTTTTTTTTTGGTGGTTTGGGGAATTAGAGACACATGAGTTATTTTATGGACTGTTTTATATATTCCAATTGACATTGTATTTGACATTGTATTTCTTTCAGGATGTCTTCTTCTGACGTTTCAGTCTTGTTGAAATCTCGTATTGGAATTATTTCAAAACTATGTTATAAAAGTGGAAAATAGCAATGTGTTTAAAAAATATCATTATCAAACTAAACTCTGTCAAAAAATTAGGTATTTAAATCAGTAGTTTTTGAGTAATTAATTTTTCATATTTTATTAACAATCAGGGTAGTCAATTTAGCCTAAAATGTGAGAAAATAGGTGAGGGGTACAAAAATGATTCACCAGACACATGTACATCCCATATCACTTTTGTCTTTTCAAATTACTTAGTTACGTTTTTTTCATTTATCAGACAAAAAACTTGAGATCATATGCATTATGTTCTTAAAACAGAGAAAAATCACAAATTTACAAAATTGACAGCATGGTAAATTTGCCAAGAAAAAGCATCAAAATATGACAAAACTTTCTTATATCAACACCTACCTATAGTTTTTGAATTTATTCAGATTGGTCTACTTCATCTTTATTGAAAGTATGAAACAAAGTTTAATTGTGGAACTGTGATTTTTTTTCACGATAATAGCCCAAAAATGGGCAAAAACTGATGAGAAATGGATAAATCATCAAAATTGGGTACTTTCAAAGGGCTGAAGCAAAAAAAGAAGTGCACTGAAATATGATTTTTTTCTTCTCTAATTATTTTTTACAGTCATATAGACCCCAAAAATCAGGTTAAGAGCACAAAATTTATGTTATCTTGTTTGATGATGCACAGACGCGGATTTAGGGGGCAGCAGCCCTTTTTCAAGAAAAAATTGGTTGCTTATATAGGGAATCACTGAAGCGTGACTGGAACGGGCCACCTCTTAGGCAGTCAGTGGGCCCCCACTTATTAAAATTTCTGGATCCACCAGTGATGCAGCACATAAATTCCTATTTTTGAAAATCTCAAAGACTGTTATTTTTCAATGAATGTATCAATTAACATGTCACATTTATTTTTAAGTATAGTCATATTATATACACATTTGTTTGATTATGACTGAAATTGGATAGGCTGTTAGCTCACTTGCTATTTTGATCCATATATATGTTACTGTTTCAGAAATTTTGTCATTGTTCCCCTTTCAACCCCTACGGTACCTAACAATTTGTCTTCTCAATGTATTCATAAAATGTGTGTATTGTTATGCGTTTACTTTTCTGCATTGGCTAGAGGTATAGTGGGAGGGTTGAGATCTCATAAACATGTTTAACCCCGCTGCAATTTTGCGCCTGTCCCAAGTCAGGAGCCTTTGTTAGTCTTGTATGATTTTTAATTTTAGTTTCTTGTGTATAATTCAGAGTTTTGTATGACGTCCATTATCACTGTACTAGTATACAGGTGACATCCCATGAGTCCGACAACCATTATTCCGACAGCCCATTACTCCGACAGCCCATTATTCCGACAGCCCATTACTCCGACAGCCCATTATTCCGACAGCCCATTACTCCGACAGCCCACTTTTCCGACAGCCCATCACTTCGACAGCCCATTATTCCGACAATGCATCTATCTTAAGTTTATAGGTACATTTTCTATTAAAAAGACCAACTCCGTTCTCTATAATATTTGTGGTTGTACGTTTTGATTCCGATTCTTCTTCTCATGCGGAATATTTGTCTCAGTATATTGGAGTTGGTACACATGCGTTTTGCAACTGCTCAGTCCTGACCCTCGTCCCTCTTTCGTTTAAGTTTTTTTTTGGCTTTATCTATCTTCATTTCACTAGATCTTCGGATTCCCCCTTTCGCGCATCAGGGGAGTGAGGTTTAACCACTATTAACTACATAAATAAATATATCAGAGTTGGACAACACTACCCGCCCTCTTTGGTCACAACACATTCTTCTCCTTGTATGACACTCATCTGAGTTTTATTAAAATTGATTTTGTCGTGACAGTCAAAATGAGGGAAAAAAAGAGACAAATACAAACCAGGTCCTAAAAAAGATGACAAATAGGACGAAATATGTTTTCCGAAAAGATGAGTAATTCCAGCTTCTACCAAGACACCATACCGTGCGATTTTATGAATATCATTTTCGGGAATGTGAGTCCACGAAATACGGAGACATTCAGCACTTCCAATAACAATCGATCAGACATGGTTACACGCCATTATTCTGACAGCCCATTGTTCCGACAGCCTATTGGTCCGACCAGAGACATATATATGTGTATATATGTCTCTGGTCCGACAACCCAATATTCCGACAACCCATTGCTCCGACAGCCCATTTATCCGACAACCCATTAGTCCGACACTTATCAAGTATTAGGGTAAAATAAAATGTGCATGTCTGTATAATTACGTATATATGTTATAACATATTTAAAAAAAAATTACTCCTTATATATTACATAATTAGTTGGAATATTTTCTACATACTCAATTTGATATCTGTATATAGAATAGAACAGAATATAATATTTTATTTTCAAATTACAGGGTCTATAAAGAGCATATAAATCAAGAACAATAAGTGAAAGTGCGAGCTACTCACTTCAATGATACCCCGCCCAAATATTTTGGTAAACAGGAAGTTGTTGAGTGATGAATCTGAAAAAGCATCACACGTTATTGATGTCTTCAATATCCCTGTAATGTAGTTTATGAGAAAGATGCAACGAAAATATTCATTTAACCAAAACACATAATGTACTAAGTTTTTGATTCAAATAAGTTAATTGAATTCTTTTTGTAGAAATTCAATGCTGGAAAAAAACATGTATTGACCATAAAAAAATATAACTGTTTATTACACTTGTAGGCATCATATATAGTATTCCATCTTTCAAACCTACTAGTCTATGAACATTTTAACATTGATAAGTTAATCGCAAAATAAGGAAATCTACCAAGTTCTGACATCACAGCTATACGAGTTACAATTAGTGTAATAATTTTCTCGCCTTTCCGTATATATAGAAATCGTTTAATATGTGTTCAGTACTATTTACAAAATTATAAAAAAAAAAAAAAACAACGGATACACAAAACTATTTTGTGTGTGTTTAAGTTGGATAGACTTCGAATTACGTAAAATAAAAAGTACACACTATACAGAATTTAAATTACGTGTGTATATATGCAGAATTCGAATAACGTTAAACAGGGAATTATTTGTACAGATTCTCATCAAACTATTCAAACCAATTCGGCTGGGTCAGCATATGGTCCGAGACCACAATTATTTCATAGTGCATTTCTTTTTAATAGAACATAAATGAAAATAAAAAAAAATCCCACCTGCGCTTTCTCAAAGAAACTTTTACAGTGTGTTGTACTACTTTTGGGACAAATTATATCTAAATTATAGAAAACTTCATCGTCTCTAACTCAAAATATGGACAATTTTATCTTTAGGGCGTCTTGAAATCTTTTGACAGCTTCCGAAGTGCTATTTTTCAACCTTTTTCACCTGGACCAAATCACTACTTTCCTTTAAAATTCTGGACCCAAGTTTTTTTACAGTGTAATTTCACCCCCCTACTTGCAATTTGAGGCATTAAACATGGAAAAATAAATTTGAAAGGGGTATAAAAATTATTCTAATGCAATTTGGATGTAACAATTTTTTTCATTGGCTAAAAGTTGCCGTCAAATCCACAGTTGACCAGACGTAACTAAGGAGGGACCCGCCATTTTGAATTGATGAATCAACAAATATTCAATTACTTCTATATAATAGAAAATAAAACAACACCTACCTCGAATTCGCCGTTTTAATGTTTTTTTATTCGAATTTGAAGCGTACAGGTAACGTAATAACCTCAAGTTTGTAAGTTTTCATATGTATGACGTCACGTTTAGCCATGACGTCTTTGTGCCAAAATCATTCATGAAATTTCGAGGATTTTTTTTTATTTGACAAATTTAGACATTTTTTCAAGTTTTATCGGATTTTTTTTCTGTTTGTAATGCATTAGAATCGGAATAACAGTACTGTAGTTGAAGAGTTGCCACCGTCAATTTTGATTTGACGGTCGCAAATCTCTGTTTTACTGTCTCCACTACGCGTCGCCAGTAAAACTGCATTTGCGACCGTCAAATCTACAATTGACGGTGGCAACTCTTCAACTACAGTACTGTTATTCCTTAAATGGCAAGTAACCCACTGTCAACACTAGGGACTATATTTGTTATTCTGTATATCGGATGTTGTGTGACTTCAATATGGTCAAATCCAACCGGCACTAGTTACTGTAAGGATTAGGTGGGCGACTCTGCCTTAACCAATGAATAGAAGACAAACCAAGAGTAAGTCCAGGAGAAGGGAAATCATTGGACAAAGACACAATCGAGACAAAAATGTCACACATTGTCTTAGATACATGATTTTTTATTTATAAAAAAAGATGTGGTATCATTGTCAATGAGACAACTCTCCACAAGAGACCAAAATGACACAGAAATCAACAACTATAGGTCATAATATTTGTTATTGGCTTTGAACTTAAACTTTCAATAACTGCGAATACTTTCTGTTAAGCCATGTCCACGTCCGGTATGTATAAGTGTTAAAAGTGTATGTTATAACCTGTACAAAATCGCAACTTGTACACGACATATATATCATAAACTTAGTCATCTGTGCACTATTTTATTATTTATCAAAAGAAATCCATTACAAGAACAAAAAAAAAAAGTAAACATGAAAAACCGGGGGTTGTCTCAGATGCTTCGAAATAAGTAAACGGGCGTTTTTCAATAAAAGCGTATATTTCAGACCTAAAAAAATGGAATCAACTTGTCTAAAATTTAATTTCAAGAGTTATTTTGAATACCTCTATTATAGACCTGTTTGTAAACAAAAGGTGCAATCTTAAATACTCCTTAAAATGATATTTTTTTTCATAATTTGAGTACTGTTCAAAAGTCCCCTACGAAACTGCTTCTAAACACACATATGTTTGCAATTTTAAATGTTTCCTATAGGCATTCAAGTTTGTTTACTTTATATACTAGGAAAATCTAATTTTTTTCTGAATTGGAGAACCATTTTTTATCGATGAAGATTAGACAGTACTTCACATATGAAGGTACAATTCGTGTTACGTAGTGGACATTTTGATGCGTTTCGTAGGTGACAAATCCGTTTCGTAGTGGACAAAAAGTTTCGTAGTTGACATCAACCCTATTCTATGTTAATAAAAACATAATAAAAATTACATGAAACTAACCCTTGGTATTTGCTTTGCACGAATATAATTGAAAAAAGAGTAAAAAAAGACTGCATGGTAGTGGTAGTGTCCCCTACGAAACGTTTTTCTCCCATACTTGTTTCGTAGGGGACGTATTCACATGTTTTATTTTTTTACCACAATCCCTTTATTGCAAAAGTAACAAGACTGATTGTATTCATCAAAGCATGTATTAAGCTGTACACTGATATTTTTTTCATAATTTTAAAACCAGATACTGATGGAGATTTGACCCGTTTCGTAGTGGACATTTACAAAAATACGGTATCACTCTGGTCCATTTGATGTGCTCAATTTTTTTTACCAACAATTTAATTGCCGTTATAAAAGCATCACTTCTTTTGTAAGACCCTAATGTTTATATCTCTTGCAAACAAAAATTACATTGATTTTATAAAACGGTTTATTAGCAAATTTAATGACTTCGTTTCGTAGTGGACATTTTGTTAGGGACACACCTTCTGAAATTAAAAAGGCACTGGCTACGGTTACATGGAAATGTAACAATAATAAAAATATTATTGTTACATTGGAGACTAATTGCCGGAATGCAAAGTTGGGTAAGGAACCGATTAATTACGAATGTAACAATAATTATTGAGGCTACGGTTACATTGCGTTATTGTTACATAAAAAACAGCAATATACGCTAGATTTTTTAAACTTAAAAATCTTCTATAGTTTTATTGCTTAATTCTTTTATATGTACTTGATAATACTTGTAATAATGATAAATAATAAACATTATTATTTAACAAATGGTGTTTACATAGTTTTACGTATTAAATTTGGTTTTGATGTTCTTAAAGATACTACACCAGATTAGGAGTGCCAAAGGCGAAAAATATACTAGTAGTTCAATCGTTTCACTTTTAAGTATTTAACTACACACCTACTCTTAATTTACTGTTCGATTATACTTTGAACAACGGATGAAGAGATTCCTATTATCAGTTTTGTTTAGGGTGGAAAATTTGAAATTTGGGATGCGTTTGAAACGAAACTGAAACAATATCAAGACACAAATTTCATTCAACTATACAAACGCAGTTCTAAATAATTTGATACATCAAAAGCAAACTGTGAACTAAAATACTGGGAACTTCTGTATACATGTATCCATGGAGGACGTTATTTCGTTCATCAAAAATGTGTCGGACTTAAACATGCTTTAACAACCACTTACTGGATATGTAGAAACTGTCATTGTAAATAAAAAAATAAAGAAATTGTATGTAATTATTGTATGTATTGTAAATATAAAATAAATGTCCTCAACTTTTATTATTTAGTAATAATTACTAGTCCCATCGTACATTGCTGTTTTTCATGTAACAATAACGCACTGTAACCGTAGTCTCAATAATTATTGTTACATTCGTCTCTAACCAACCATACATTCCGGCATTTAGTCTCCAATGTAACAATAATATTTTTATTATTGTTACATTTCCATGTAACCGTAGCCAGTGCCTATCAAAAATCCTATGTTAAAAGCTGTTTATTATAATATGTTGGCTCTAAACATACTTTTGAATTATTAAAGAACTTATATTAGTAAAAATAACATTTATTTCTACATTTTTTTACGAAATTAGCAATCCCTTTAAAAAATTAACTCTTTCTTTGCTTTAAAATGTTAAATCTAAATGTACTGACTGCACAAAAAATTACTTGCAAAGACCAAACACATTATTTTTAAAGTGGCTAGGACAAGAAAATACGTTTTTATTGAAAAACGCCCAAACATGAAAAACCGGGGGTTGTCTCAGATGCTTCGAAATAAGTAAACATGAAAAACCGGGGGTTAATTTGTCTCAGATGCTTCGAAATAAGTAAACATGAAAAACCGGGGGTTGTCTCAGATGCTTCGAAATAAGTAAACATGCAGATCCTGCCCAGTAGAAAATGTCCCGTATAATTTTGATGGAACTTTTCACAGAAAAAGTAAACTAGTCTAAAAAAAAATGCTAGTAAAGAAAGCAATGCCGAGGGTGCAATATTTTAAATTAACATTTATTGTTCTTAGAATTATTCTTAGAAAGGCTATTTTATAATTTTATAAATGTTGTCTCATATTGAATGGGATTGTAACTGATGATGTATAAACCGAGTTTTTTTAATATTATGAAATGTAGTTTTATATTTTTTTTTTACTTTACGACACAATTAATAAGCAGTTACATCATCATAATAGTTAACATGCCAAAATTTTTGATCAACAGGGCAACCGCAAACACACTTGATAACGCCGATAAAAATATCATACACACAAATTTAAAGTTCACATTTTTCCTTTTTCGCACCTGTGATATGAAGTACCTAGGGTCGCGAAGATAATTATCCAAATAAAGAAGATCTTGAGAGCAAATATCCTTATCAGACCGATTATATAATTAATCTGGTTGAAGTATTATACTGTATAATTAATACCAGATTTTAAAGATAACGGTTATCTCAAAAGTCTCATTGACATGTTTCAATTTAGCAGATGAGGGGGGAATCCCGGGCTGTTCTATCAATTATACTTGGTTGTAAGAAAGTGTACTTCAAATGTCCGGTGGTATCACGATCATACATATTTGAGGGTTAAGTTGAAGGAAAATAATTGTTACAGTATTGCACACGTTTAAGTAGCTAATCAAAGTCTTTTTGTAATAATTGTGATGTTAGTGCGTGACTAATACGTGGGAGTTAAGTAACAGCCGAATAACATCGCCTTTCTTCAGTTCATTCAACCAGTGAATATAGAAAAGAAAGTGCTGGAGGCTTTTTGGAGGAGTTTGTTTTACAGTTTCAGCTGTTTTTCATTTTGTTGTTAGACGGCTGGGAAAAAACTCTGGCCTTGGATATTAGATAATGCATTTGAATAGGCATTTTTAATAGTGTGTCACGGCTTTTGTCTTTTTACATCTGGATTAGTACCGGTTAAAGAGAAAAGAAAAGGGGGTACTTACTGTCTGTTGCCCCAAAGGAAAGTGAAAATATGACCATGTATTCGTCTAGTAAAATATTATTCCTAAGGAACTGCAGAACTTTATTAATAAGTTTAATTTTATTAAATGGAATTTTATTATCAACTTCAGAATCGGTAAGTTTAAAAAGTGCTGATAAAGGAGTATTCTTGTCTGCATTAGTCAGTAGTTAATTATTTTAATTATCTTATCAGAATATTATATAATCGGTGCATGTTTGAAAAGAGAACGCAATATATACAACACGTTTACATAAGTACTGGTACATGATGCATGTGTTTGAATTGATTATAGTCTGTTTCCATTTAGGAAAAGACATGCATGTGTATAAAGTGAAAACGTCAATTTAGCGATGCTATTTATTGAAATATTTGAAAACACACATAGGTGTATACTCGTATCTACATATTATAGAACAATTGACATAAAAAAAAATATGCAACTTATGTGTTTATTGCTAATTTGACAGTATATCTGTATGTATGTACATGTGTGCATTTATCGTTCAAAACGGAAAAAAAGATGAAAAAGTTGCATACTAACTAATTTAATATTCCTGTTGCTAAGAAATATGTATACTTACATGTATATAAATGCAAAATTTTGTTTGGTGAATATTTCTAAAAATTCTTTGATGAGTTCTAGATCTTAAGATTTTTATAATAAATTATTTAGTTATGCAACTGTTGATCTGGTGCCTCCCAGATGTTTATAAATGATAACTGTCTTTAGCTCTGTTATGTGAAAGACTGGTTTCCTGCTGAGGTGATTTATCAGTCTTATCAAGGAGGTTATATGCTTTTCAGAACAAATATTTTTATTGATGAAAATCGTTTCACAAACCACCTGTGATGAATTAGTTTTCTTTTATGCATGGATATGTTGTTAAAGCAGCAGCAAAGCTGTTTTTCTTTGCATGTTAAATAGTATTCAAATTAGAGTTAGGACATAAAAAAGATATGTCTTGAGATCTTGCCAAACAAATTGTGATGTTATTTACTTTTTCCTTTTCTTTCTTTTTCCAATGCCAAGGCAACTTTTTCAAACAATTTCAGTAGAAAATTTGACCTACATGTTATCATTTCAATTTGTGACTGACTTCTGGAAAATCAAATATTAAATCTTGCCTAACCAAAATAAAATTTGCCTGGCAGATATGAAATCACACCCAAAATTTAAATAAAATTCATCATTGTCTGACTAGCTTTGACTATTCAGTCTATTGCCAATACTTGTCTGAAATAAAAATATTTCAGTCATATAAGTACATTGAATTATGGGGACCTCCCCTGGGAATAATTCAAGAACACACTGTTCTTAAAATGATCAAGAACTGTTCTAGGACCTAATTTTCACTTCAGTTCAAAGGAGATGTATTTCATGTATTTTGTATTCTTACATATACATATGTACATGTATAAAATAATCTTCAAAAATGGATTTCTTTAATATTTTTTTGGCAAATTGCAATTGCACAATGTAAATGTATTAAAATACAGAAAAGTGCAATGTTATCATGGTTATGTACATATTGGTTAATCCATGGAAGTAAAATGAATTATAATGCTTCCATGGTTTAACTAAAAAGACAATTTAAAAGCAAAAAATATTTTCTCCCAAAAAATAATTTTTAAAATGAAAATCAAACATTAATAGAAAGTCAAACTTGAATGTTATGTAAGACAAATTCTACCTTAGCATTTAATAACAAAAATATTAAAGTAGAAAATTATTCACAGATTTACTGATACAAATTTATTTCAGTCAAAAGCTAAATATAATCAGATGAAAAATAAGAGGTCACATTTTACAAATCTTTATGCAAGAGTTAATCTATTCATCTGGATTAAACCAATAACTATGAATATGAAATGATTTTACAATGAGAGTGACAAACAGGACATTCCTACAGGCTACTAATGGTGTAACAGATTTGTCTTCATGTATACAGGCTATCAACTGACCTGTATAGTGTACATGTCTGTATGCATGTTCACATTGTACAACCATTTTTGTACACTGTCATGACTGTATAACAATTTTAGATGTACATATATATAACACTTTGTAAGATGTTACATATATATATATATAATTACATTTGATGTATGTTTCATTATTTCGTTATTCTGATTGGCTAACTGCACAGCACGTGCTATTCCTTAAGCAATTGCATTACTCAATAAAATGTATCATTCATGATGACACGAGGTCCAACAATAAAGTTCACAGGTGAATTAAATAAAAACTTGATAAAAATCGTGTTTTCATGATCCTAGCTAAAAAATGTAATAAGTATTGAATGCTTCTTTTTGTAACTTTATAGGGTTGTAAAAGCGTTGACCGTGCACACATTTATAGAATGAAGCGATTCCGCGCTTCATACAAAATGTACTTCGGTCAATATTCTTTTACAACCCTATAAAGTTACAAAAAGAAGCATTAAATTCTTAAATATATATACGAGTCCAAATTGAAAACTACGTTTAAACCTATGATTGCGTTGGATAAAAACCGCAATTTTTATATGTGTGCATGTAAAACAAATTTCGTTGTAGAAGGGTCTAAATACAGCACAAACAACATTTTCCAAAAGACCAAAAATTTGAAGAAGTATACTTTTCTTCTGAGAATATAAGACAGATTAAGTTAAGTTTCACTTCTAATTTTTGAATATTCGGGCTGATGATATTAGCTAAAGGAAACATTTTTATTTGGATTATTTTAAGCAAAAAAATATGGCTGTCTAGTTCCTATACACTCCATGACCTCTGAATTTGCCTCTAACATGTCTAATTGTGGTTATAAGTCAAACAATATATGCGACTATAGTAAATATATACATGTACATGTACATGTACATGTCTATATATAGTAAAAGAAAGTCAGAGGTTGGAAAACGACCAGATACCACTGTACATGTAGTTATGACCATGTCATTTTCTTTGCTTTTACATGAATGTCAATGTATATTTGTGTACAAGTTATTGTTCATAATTATTTCATAAAAGTGAATTTTCTGTACATTTATATACAAAAAAAGCAGAAAGCATTGCAAAATATATTTGATGTACATTGTGTGTATACATTTGTACATGTACATGTAGGTATCTGAATATATATTGTACTAGAGGGAAAAATGCAGACAAATCATACCCTTACATACACTGTCTGCAAGTACATGTACATGTATATAATCATGATAATAGTAAATACCATTGGAAATTAAGATTAAGTCTGATAATACAATACAATACAATACAATACAATATTTTTATTTTACAAATGTAAAGAGCCCATTAACATGATTAAGAGCATAACATTTATTACAACATGACATAATTACAGAGAGATTAAAGAAACATAAAATAATAATTCAAATGCATGAGGAAAGAATCAGTGGTCAAGGGGAGATAATTTTGATATCTTTAATTAGAGTAACTAATTTTCTAATTTTCTAAGTTGAAGACCTTTATCGAGGTATGCTAATTACAGCCATGTAAATTCTTTTGGGGGTACATGTAGTATATTTGATTCATGTTATAAAATCAGTGGGAAGCAACTCATTAAAAAATACTTATGACTAAGTAGAAAATTATTTGTATTCCTTAAAGCTGGTAACTAAAACGATGTAATCAAAGAGGCTGCAGAGGAAGTTGACAGTTATTGCAATTGACATTTTGTGGTAGAAAATAATTATTATACATCATACATGTACATGAACTTAATAACACAATTCATTTTTGTGGTTAAAATTAAAAATGACCTAAATTTATAAAACACCAGGTTCAAATTTAAAACTGCTGCATTCTACATTGTGTACATCATCATGATCATGTATAATTCAAAATTTTAACAAAATAAATAATTATATCAATTATTCCCTCCCCCCCCCCCCCCCCCCCCCAAATGAGACAACTCTCCATCCAAATCACTTTTTGTAAAGTAAACCATTTTAGGTCAAACTACGGTCTTCAATACAGATCTTGAGACTTGATCCACCGAACAGCAAGCTATAAAAGGCCCCCAAAATGACTAGTGTAAAATATTCAAAGAGGAAAACCAACAGTCTAATCTACATGTATATAAAAAACCGAAAAAAGAGTACCACATCAACAAACAACGACCACCACATCAACAAACAACAACCACTGAACATCAGCCTGAACTTGTAGACTCTAAAGAAATTGTATCCTTAATGGTTTTGTCTGTAGAAAATTATAGGTTATCACTAAACAGCTTAAATACCCAAAATTGTTTTGCCCTATAATAACAATTATATTGCCATAAAATGTAGATAATTGGTCCAATTTCATTTTATCTAGTAAATATCCTCAGGTGTTCCTATTAAAAGTGAAAAGTAGGTTAATTGTACCCTTTTAACTTTGAGTTTCTGTAAAGCACATACACTATCTGGGTTTTTAGTACAATTAATAAAGGCATAGTGCGCAATTTAAAAATAGGTAACTTTTGATCCAAATATTTATTTTACCAAGTATATACAGTGAGTGGTTCATTTTATTTTTATTGCTTAAGCTGTGTGATCATATCTGGAGATTTTTCTACTTAATTTCATTGTTATATGATAAGAAAACTAATAAACTGATCAATTTTGCTGATTATGAAAAAAATAACAGAAGCTTTAAATACTTAATTGAAATTGACTTAAATGGATTGGTACATTGTACCAGTCTCTATAGAATTAGAACTGTTATAGGTGGACTAACTGGTACAATGGATTGGTACATTGTACCAGTCTCTATAGAATTAGAACTGTTATAGGTGGACTAACTGGTACAATGGATTGCATGGTACATTGTACCAGTCTCTATAGAATTAGATCTGTTATAGGTGGACTAACTGGTACAATGGATTGGTACATTGTACCAGTCTCTATAGAATTAGATCTGTTATAGGTGGACTAACTGGTACAATGGATTGGTACATTGTACCAGTCTCTATAGAATTAGAACTGTTATAGGTGGACTAACTGGTACAATGGATTGGTACATTGTACCAGTCTCTATAGAATTAGATCTGTTATAGGTGGACTAACTGGTACAATGGATTGGTACATTGTACTAGCCTCTATAGAATTAGAACTGTTATAGGTGGACTAACTGGTACAATGGATTGGTACATTGTACCAGTCTCTATAGAATTAGATCTGTTATAGGTGGACTAACTGGTACAATGGATTGGTACATTGTACCAGTCTCTATAGAATTAGATCTGTTATAGGTGGACTAACTGGTACAATGGATTGGTACATTGTACCAGTCTCTATAGAATTAGAACTGTTATAGACAGACTATAAAGGCTGACTGCGCCATTAGTTTTATTACTATATTAGTTACTGATACAAATTTTAATCCCAACTTTTTGATTTTACCAAATAAGTCTTTCACCCATGCATTCATTAAAGAGTTTGAACTTGACAATACAGCTTGTTTAATGTATAGAGAAGGAGGGAATTCTTTTCTTCATGTTCAAGTAGCTAGCTACATGCAATAATTTAAATATTCAAAACTTTATCAGTACTTTAGTCAATTTTTTTTTTGCTTTTTAGGGGGGGGGGGGGGGGGTAACAGACATTTCATTTAGCATCTTAAGTAAACAGGGAAATTTGAAATACAATATTGTTTCTTAAAATTATAGCATGTGACATCCATAACTTAATCTATAATAAGAAAACCAATCCAGATAGCCTCACATTCAGAAATATAGCATGATATTACCATCATAATACTAATAGGTTTTGAGGAGTATCTGTTATCTGAACCCCTCCAACACTCCCCACCCCACGCTGGCTACAGGAATGTCTTTGAAACAGAACATGGTACTCAACTGTCAATCAACATGGCCTTTGTATTTTCCATTTAAAGTATATGTATGTATATGATACTGGTACATGTACATGAAATAGAAAATATACTTTTGAATATTACATGTATTAGGGAGGTTAAGGCCCTTGGTCTTAAATTACTATTTCCTGCAACTTATTAACTTGAGGATATATACATCTTACACTTACAGATATCATATTATGCATAATTTATTTCCGACTTTGAAAATTATGAACTTGAGTTAAAGATCTTATTGTGCAGATTCAAGTTGCCCTTTCCTTTCCTGTTTGGTAACATTAGATTGAAGTGTTAGATCTAAAGAAAATCATAAAGAAATATCATGTTTATATCATAAATTGTTGACAGGTCAGGGACAGATCCAGCCATTAATAAAAGGGGGATCCCAATCCTGGATAAAGGGGGTTCCAACTACATGTCAAAATGCACATTCAAATGCATTAATTGTTTACTGCAGGTCTTTTTATTGCTGGTTGCTTGAAACAGGAACAATTTAAGGATTTAAGTTTTAATTGGATTAATTGACTTTTTCCTATCATAATTGTAAAAATGTTGTTTTGAACAAGTTATTTGATGTTTTCTGATTGTTTTCTGATGTACACATCTATTCTTTCAATCAAATTTTATTTAACAAGCTGACTCACATATTAAAAAGTCTTCACATGTACATGTATCATTGAACCCATCCGAAAATGAACTAAACATCAAATGAAAAGGTTGCTGACTTGAGAAAAAAGATATGAAAAAATAAATTATTAAAAATAAAATCACAAAGCTGTGTAAACCCAGTTGTTAAACTGTCACAGTTTGTGGTATGATATAGGATGATTCAAATGTGGCTGTTGTTTGTTTGATGTCTCTGGTTTTCTCACCTGTAGGCTACAGGTAAATCTGATAAGGTAGATAAAAAGATGGATCTGTTCACCTTCAGTATCAGGTGTAAAAACAAATCATGGTGTAAAATTACTCAATTAATCATATCCTCTAAACCACAATGCATATATCCTCTAAACAAAAAAGTGTAAAGAAAAAATCTGTTAGAAAATAACTATTGACAAACAAAAGAGATTATTTGGTAGATATCCATTTCTATAGTTTACCTGTTGAACTGATTTAAACAAAAAGTGAAAATTCTCTCTGTTTTATACTAGTAAAAAAAGGCATTTTTGGCAGGAAATTTAAAAAAGGTAAACAAAAAGTCTTAACTTTTGTCAAACAAAACGGAATAGATTTTCTGTGAGACATCTTTTTCAGTAAGTTCTGAAATTTTAGCCACGGATTGTAAATGAGCAATAAAAAATCAATCAAGCTTTTTTCAATAGCTTACCTTATGAGCTGAATAGGAAAAGGCAGGATATTTTTATACACTTGGGACTATTCAATTGATCATTCTCTTAACCACAATAAACAAAAAGGCAAAGAAAAAATCTATCAAAAGATAACTATTGTCAACCAGTTATCTGGGAGACTTCTTTTTTTGATAGTTTACCTGTTGAACTGAATATGAAAAATGAAAATATTATTTAAATATCCTAGGGAAAACCACATTTTATAAAAGATGTAACAGTAGTATGTGATTTTTAACCACATCTTTATCCAAGCGGGGCGAGGAAATGGCTCCCTGGGAGATTTTCATACTTTTAAACCTTGTTTGAAAGAATGCAACTCTGTATTGTATGCTCAAGGTGAATGCACTTAGTTTACAGATGTGTGCAAGTATGCAGTCAAGTTTGAGATAAGAAAGTGCATTTATGATGGTGGACATGAGGGCACTCCATAAGATGATTAGATAAAATTTGTGCTAAAAGTAGCATTGAAGATGGATAATTTACATTTTTAGTTTATAATTTTAAGGTTCTGACTGTTCATTTGACATAAATGCTAGCAAAAATAGGGAATAAATGCTTGAAGAGAAAGGGCATTCCTACCCTCATTTATGCAACAGGGCATGCATTTAGACACACAAACTTATAACCAAGTTCCCCAACTAGCTTTTATCATGGTTTTCACTGTAAATGTATTTGATTTTGGAGAAAAAACTGTATTTTATTGTACAGTGCAGTTTAGAGTTAAACAATTTTCTGCTGACAATATCCCTAAAATGCTACATTGCAATTAAATGTTTCCCCGATAGAAGGTTATTTTTAGGAATCGGTACATATACAATGTATGATATATAGATAGTTAAAATTAAGGAAGTTAAGGGGAAATAACTCTGAATTGATTGATGGATTGTTTGCTTAACACCCAGAGTGGATCTTTAGTGGCAGATACACTATTGTGCAAGTTCAAGTGCATATTAAAGTGATGTTATGCAATATTACTTTCAGTGATTTTACTTTATTCAGTTTACAAAAATTGGAACATATATATATATCATTGTATATACACAATATAAAATATGCAGCTGTAAAAACTGCATTTATCATGTTTTTCTGATTAAGATCTGTATTGCTTAAAGATGATTTCAACTTTCCAATTGTGAACTTTCCATTTTTAAGTAGCAACTTTCCAGCAGCACCTGCATACGGTGTATATATCTCCCAAGTAATACAATATTCCCGTGCTTGCATTTCCTATCATGATTTTCTTGATAGAGGGTTGTTGCTCACAAGGAAGCTATAAAATCAAGAGTTCCAAATGGTGAAGTTGAAATCATCCCTTCATACATTTTACGGACGCCATCACGAGTTGGTTGACTGTTATGGAATAACCGTTTCACAAATGATATCGGATATGTTCCTTATGTCATAACTACAATCCCTTTCCTTTCATGAATGTGACCTACCGAATTAGAGTGTTGTTTATTCTTTAGTTTTCTATGTTGTGTCATGTGTAATATTGTTTGTCTGTTTGTCCTTTTCATTTTTAGCCATGGCGTTGTCAGTTTTTTTCGATTTATGAGTTTGACTGTCCCTTTGGTATCTTTCGTCCCTCTTTTATTGTTTTTTGTCATCATTATTGGTTACTTGTTTCAGACAAGAAAAAAATGTTAGAGCACAAATATTACTGAAAAAAAGTGTCATAAAATTTTCCAATAGGCTGCTTTTTATATAAGTTGGTCAAGCAATTAGAATTTTATTTGTGACCTTACATGTTTTTATCTTGTTTGTGCATTTGAATGGGATTTTGGGATTTATACAGGTTTACTTCATAGTAATTGCAAATTGCCCCATAACCATGATAACTACTAATATTAGCATTTTGTCAATTTTTAAAGAAAAAATAACTCACTTTACAAATTGATTGCTCAGCCCTGGCTATAGGCTGTAACTGAAGTTAAGTACTTGAATTACTTCTGACTGACTTTTACAAGTAAATACACTGCATTTAAAAATATTATTGAAAATTTAACTGTATGGAATACGCTAGACATGTTACAAATGTAGATGTGGCTTAAAAAAGAATAATCTGAACCTTGGAGGCTTGATAGGCTTAAATTGACCTTGGAATTTTCATATGTGAATTTGTGACCTGAGGGTACCCTACTGGAGCTGCCAAAATGAACAGATATTCCATTAAAAAATCTGTCAAATAATGATAATAATAAAAACAAAGAATTTAAGTTGCTGATCTAAACTTACAATGGTTTTTTAAACTGGTTGTTAATGGATAAAATCAATGAAATGATTTGTTAGACATTCGACATATGATCTGATAATGGGATTGTGGCTTTATACATGTAGATGTCATAAGTTGTATATGCAAAGGTTTACTGTAGACTGACCCAAATAAAAGGGCTTTGTATGCACTATACTTTACATGTAATGTATATGTAAAAGTCAGTTAATAGTGCCATAAAATGTATTTCTTTTTAGTTTTAAAATGTATTAAAATAAAATCTCCATTGAGCAAAGAAAATGGACAGTTTGACAGACTTATTAATATTCTGTTTAAATGGCTCATGAACAGTTTCTTTAACAAAAAGCCATAAAGTATAATACCTCAATGTTGTCCATAAATAATTGTTAGTTTAGATATATTGAGTGAGAACAAAAAAAGAAGAAAAAGAGGTCCAAAAGGGGACATTTATATTTTGTCTGCTTGCTAACATTCTTTTCTTTTTCCTATCTAGTGGACTCTGTGGTTTACTTGTCTCAGTTACCTAACTTCATAACTTACAATTCACCACCGAGGTGAGATCAAACACAGCATGTGGCAGTTGCACTCAAATCCAATTTTAGTTGACATGGATTGTCAGTTTTCCTTCGAAGGTTGTGCCATGGTTCTCTCAAGTGAATCTGGCTTCCTAAATGGCCAATGGTTCTCTCCGGTGAATCTGGCTTCCTGATTGGCCAATAGTGCTAAAAGTGTGCTGGTATTGGCTATTTATGTGTTTATAAAAGCTGAAGTATCTCGTATGGACTAGTCCTTTGATGTGCTTAGAATGGAGACATCTCATCTCATGGCTATAATGTTCTTTGTTTTGAATAAATAGGAGGCATTTCATCTCAGAGCTATTGCCCTTGGTGTGTTTAAAGCCTATGCATCAGTCAGCATAACATCTCAGAGCTATTGACCTTTGATGTGTTTAAAATCAAACATTTCTTCTGTATTCAAGATCATATATACATGTATATACAAAATCTATAATTATCTATCTGTAAAAACTGTATAGAAGTACTTTTCTGTACCCCTCAAAATAATAAGATTAAAAATTTAGAGGAACAGGAGCATCACATCTCTGGGCAATTTCCCTTTGATGTGTTTAAAACAGAAGCATTACATCTCTGTGCAATTTCCCTTTGATGTGTTTAAAACAGAAGCAAGACATCTCTGGGAAATTTCCCTTTGATGTGTTTAAAACAGAAGCATTACATCTCTGTGCAATTTCCCTTTGATGTGTTTAAAACAGAAGCAAGACATCTCTGGGCAATTTCCCTTTGATGTGTTTAAAACAGAAGCATCACATCTCTGGGCAATTTCCCATTGATGTGTTAAAAACAGAAGCATCACATCTCTGGGCAATTTCCCTTTGATGTGTTTAAAACAGAAGCATCACATCTCTGGGCAATTTCCCATTGATGTGTTAAAAACAGAAGCAAGACATCTCTGGGCAATTTCCCTTTGATGTGTTTAAAACAGAAGCAAGACATCTCTGGGCAATTTCCCTTTGATGTGTTTAAAACAGAAGCAAGACATCTCTGGGCAATTTCCCTTTGATGTGTTTAAAACAGAAGCATCACATCTCTGGGCGATTTCCCTTTGATGTGTTTAAAACAGAAGCAAGACATCTCTGGGCAATTTCCCTTTGATGTGTTCAAAACAGAAGCATTACATCTCTGGGCAATTTCCCTTTGATGTGTTAAAAACAGAAGCATCCTATCTCTGGGCAATTTCCCTTTGATGTGTTTAAAACAGAAGCATTACATCTCTGGGCAATTTCCCTTTGATGTGTTAAAAACAGAAGCATCACATCTCTGGGCAATTTCCCTTTGATGTGTTAAAAACAGAAGCATCACATCTCTGGGCAATTTCCCTTTGATGTGTTTAAAACAGAAGCATTACATTTGGGGCAATTTCCCATTGATGTGTTTAAAGCAGAAGCATTACATCTCCTGGCAATTTCCGATTGATGTGTTTAAAGCAAATGCATTACATCTCTGGGAAATTTCCCTTTGATGTGTTTAAAACAGAAGCATTACATCTCTGTGCAATTTCTCTTTGATGTGTTTAAAACAGAAGCAAGACATCTCTGGGCAATTTCCCTTTGATGTGTTTAAAACAGAAGCATCACATCTCTGGGCAATTTCCCTTTGATGTGTTAAAAACAGAAGCAAGACATCTCTGGGCAATTTCCATTTGATGTGTTTAAAACAGAAGCATCACATCTCTGGGCAATTTCTCTTTGATGTGTTTAAAACAGCAGCAAGACATCTCTGGGCAATTTCCCTTTGATGTGTTTAAAACAAGCATTACATCTCTGTGCAATTTCCCATTGATGTGTTTAAAGCAGAAGCAAAACAACTCTAGACAATTTCCCTTTAATGTGTTTAAAACAGAAACATCACATCTCTGGGCAATTTCCCTTTGATGTTTTTAAAACAGAAGCATCACATCTCTGGGCAATTTCCCTTTGATGTGTTAAAAACAGAAGCAAGACATCTCTGGGCAATTTCCCTTTTATGTTTTTAAAACAGAAGCATCACATCTCTGGGCAATTTCTCTTTGATGTGTTTAAAACAGAAGCAAGACATCTCTGGGCAATTTCCCTTTGATGTGTTTAAAACAAGCATTACATCTCTGTGCAATTTCCCATTGATGTGTTTAAAGCAGAAGCAAAACAACTCTAGACAATTTCCCTTTGATGTGTTTAAAACAGAAGCATCACATCTCTGGGCAATTTCCCTTTGATGTGTTTAAAGCAGAAGCATTACATTTGGGGCAATTTCCCATTGATGTGTTTAAAACAGAAGCATTACATCTCTGGGCAATTACCCATTGATGAGTTTAAAGCAGAAGCATTACATCTCTGGGCAATTTCCCATTAATGTGTTTAAAGCAGAAGCATTACATCTCCGGGCAATTTCCCATTGATGTGTTTAAAGCAGAAGCATTACATCTCTGGGCAATTTCCCTTTGGTGTGTTTATAACAGAAGCATTAAATTTCAGGGCTTTTGCACTTTGATGAGTTTAAAGCAGAAAAATTCCTTCTGTATTTGAAAAAAATCTTACAAAATCTACAATTATGAATCTGCAAAAACCTAATAATCTGTACATTTTTGTACCCCTGAAAAGATTTAGTAGTAACATATTTTAGGGGCTCATTTCACATATTGCCCTTTCTTGTGTTTAAACCCAATGCATTCCCTCTTTATTTTAGCTCAAATTTACAAAATCTATAATTATATATATTTGGGAAATATGATAATTTTTTGGTGAACTCTTGAAAAGATTTAAGGTACAGATAATTGTCACCTGTGTATAGGATTAAGATTAATCAGGCTTTAATATTCAGAATGATTTATGGAGAAGATAAAAGTGAAGGCAGATTTGTAATCAACAGGTGAATGTCTAGACTTAATCTCATCATGATGGGTTTATTGCCAAAATTATATTTTGAAATTTATGTTTGAAAATTTTTAATCACATAGATGTACATGTGCAGACCTACACTTTGTTAGTTTTAGGGGTTGTGGCATCTTTAAATGAAATATCTGACCTTATATGTATATACCTATGATTATTTAAATGTAGGACAGAAAGTCACAGGACAAAAAGTCACAGACAAAAAGCAACGGACAAAAAGTCACAGGACAAAAAGTCACAATTCATTTTTTCTGATTATTTTCTTTAAATAAAAAACGCTTATTTCTACAAAATGTATTTTTCTTGAACTATTGTGTATAAACCAACTTTGTAAACAAAATTTATCAAAAAAATATCAAAGATGATTAAATAATTGTTGAAAAAAAATGTCAGAGTGGCTTGGCACTTAAATGGCTACATCAGGTGCCAAGAAATCTTTCTTTTGCACGATTAAAACTAAATAAATCTTTATTTTTCAAGTATAATGACACATTTCCTAAACTTTAATATGAATATATAGATGTATTAAAAAGTAAATATTTCAAGATATTTTTCATACATATTCAAACAATTGTCAACATACACTGTATATATTATTTGTGACTTTTTGTCCTACCAAATTTATTACTTTTTGTCCTGTGACTTTCTGTCCGTTTACCGATTATTTAACGCAGAACTTTGTGTTTTTCATGGATTTTTTTTTTACAATCAAACATTTTGAATTTTGAAATTACTTCTTTATACCTCAATACAATGTTGCTGAATATATTTTAAAGTTCCTCAATGTTTTCAATTTCTGCTATTTGTGTGTCATCTAATTACCAAAAAAGTGACATGTTTTATAAACCTGCATGTATTTGGTGCAGATGTGATCATTTAAAGTTAGAAAATGTGGTGATTCTAAGGTATTTCACCAGAATTTTGCAAAAGACACGTCACAATTTGGTATATTGCAATAGAAATAATAGTGAAATTTTTTCTTCAAGGACCACAAGGGGAAAAAAATAAAAAGTTTTGAGAATCCTGTCTTTGAGGGTTAAAAAATCCAATTTAAAGTATATATTTTTTTTACTGAGTAATTTATAATTAATGCAACATATGATGAACATGTAAATAAATATACATATAAGGTTTAATCATGTAAATGTAGCATACATTGCATGTAGTATTTGGTTTCTTCCGAAGGTCAGCCATGTATGTATAGATTAACAACATTGAAACTGAATATAGTTTATGTCATTGACATGTATGTATTAAAGTTTATTGACAAAACCTGGAGTTTTAAATTTCATTCAGATTTTAATTTTATAGCTGTCAATGAAATTTGATAGCAGAAAAGGTCAGTAAACTGATGTGTCACTTTAACATATACTGAGAAAATTTGTTAGAAATAAAGGAAAAGTGGAGTGCATGTATACCTCACCTGGGAAGTATTTAAAAATAAATAAATGTAGTACGATTGCCAATGAGACAAGAAGATCAAATGACATAGCTGGTTTTCAAAGCTGAAAAATGAAAAACTAAGGATCAGGGGCAGATGCAAGCGAGATTGTGGCGGGCTGCTGCACCCTCCCCTTCCAAAATAAAAATGCAAAGCATGGGTTGTCCTCAGCATAATAAAGAATATTTTATCTTAAAAATTTAGTTTTAGGCCCCCTTTACCTAAAATACTGCCTTCAACAATGAGCAAAGCCCATACCACATTGTCAGGACCCGAAATGACAATTCATACGAAGAAAACTAACGACCTAATTTATGTACAAAAAATGTTTACTTTACTTACATGTACAAAATGTAGAATTTCATTTTAAAAGTTACATAATGTATTCTATTTAAAAAAAAAAATAAAAAATTCCAATATCATTTTGATAGTAGTCATGGTAGTAACTCTTAATTTTATGTTTTTCAGGAAAAAGATTTTGAATTTTTAGATGAAGAATTATCATTACATAAAGTAGAAAAACGTTCCGTAACAGATGATGAAGATTTTTTAAATGATGAATCAGGATCAACACCAGAGGGCAGTGGTGACACTGACGAAAAAGTCAGTTACAGAGGTAAACACATTTCTTGTAACTGTTATCATTTTAAGGATAAGAAAGACATAATTGTTTACCTTTTTTAATTTTATGCAATGAAATTATTACATAAGGTCAGGTGTGGTCTAGTATAATACTAAAATTACACATTTAGCTCTATTAGTTCCAAGGACACAGTTATCGTACTTAATATAGTCCCTAGTGGGAACAGTGTATAACTTGGATTTTTAATTTGATACACTTTCCCAATTTATTTCTTTGCATGAAATATTAAGAAGGTGGATGAAATTACATGTTTAAAAAATTTGGGTGCTGAATCTTTATGTTATTTGTAGTGATTTGTTCCAGTTCAAAAAGGTCAAATTTGATTACGTCTGAAGCTGTCAAACTGAATTTTAGACCCCCTCAACATAGAATTGTCAATATTTTGAGTTAGAGCTGGTAGAAGTTTCTATAATTTTGATATTATTTGTCCCACTAGTGGTAAACTACCCTGTAAAAATGTTTTTGAGATAGAGATGGTGTGAATTTGAATTTTGAATTTGAATTTATTGTCTAAAAGAAATGCACTTCGAATTAACTCACTCACTCACTCAGTGTTCTTAGACCTTTTTATGAAAGGTGTTGATTGATTAGTAGGGTTATCAAGGCTGTAGCTATGCATCTTATTTTAGTGAGGCAAAATAATTGAGCCGAGCAAAGCGAGGCGAAATTTTTTTTTCAGGGTATGAAATGAATGGTGCAAAATCCTGCATTCTAAGCATTTTTAGAGAGTTTGATAATGTTTTGAATTTGGACACTTTTTATATATTTTTTTTTTATATTTTAAGACTTTTACTTACACCAAATTTTTAACAACTTTATTTAAATTTATATGTAAGATAATCATCCAAATATCACTGAAATGAGTCTGCTGTCAGAACATAGAACAAACATCGATTCAGTAGAGTTTGCCAAATTTTTCTATGGCCGGTTCAGTCAAATCGTTTCAGAATCATAATTTGGTCTGCTGATATCCTTATCGCGATGAACATGGCAAGCCCGCAAAATCTCTCGCCACTCATGCATGCTCTTTTCAAAGTTTTCAGTCGTTTCAGGGCTGTCTATGTTTCACATTATCATCAACACAATGATCAATGTCTTCTTCCAATTCCTTCTCCATCAGCAATTTGGTAGCAGCATCGGTAGTAACAGTTTTGTTTGCAAAAGTGAATTAAGCTTTCCTGTAAGCACCATCATACAGTTGCAGTTACAAAATATCAAACTCGCTTTTATGCTGACAAAGAGTAGACAAACTATATAAATGTATATGATGCTGTCTATAGAGTATATATGATATGGGTACAGGGGAATTGGAATGGAGGTTTTGACGTTTACATGTAGGTCCATAATTTCAAAATATTTCTGGAAATAGTTGGTGGTATTTTAGTTCCAGAATCTATAAATTTAGGGGTTAGGGGTATGGGTGTCTGATTCCGAAACCCAGAATATAAAGAAACGAAATTCCGTAGTCCCGAATAAGTAAAGACAAAATCCTGTGTTATAGGTTCTACCATTCCTCAATAATATCAAATTGGAATATGGGATATTCTTTCAATTTTTAAGGTTAAAGAAACACCTTTGAATAGACTTATTAAGAAGGGATATAATTACGATACTGTTGTCAAGTCATTAAAGATTGCATATTTTGGCGTTAATATTGAGTCACTGATAAGGTCTTTGCATCGGAACTAAACACATTTATTCTAAAAACAGTTGTTGGCATGACACGGGTTATGTTCTTTTCATATATGTTATGATGGTATGATACTAAACCCCTAACGGGAAGGATTGTGCCTGATGTTCATATGATGAAATCATAATCTTTCAGTCAGTTTAATTGAAGTCTGGAGCTGGCATGTCAGTTAACTGCTAGTAGTCTGTTGTTATTTATGTATTATTGTCATTTTGTTTATTTTCTTTGGTTACATCTTCTGACATCAGACTCGGATTTCTCTTGAACTGAATTTTAATGTGCGTTTTGTTATGCGTTTACTTTACTACATTGGTTAGAGGTATAGGGGGAGGGTTGAGATCTCACAAACATGTTTAACCCCGCCGCATTTATGCGCCTGTCCCAAGTCAGGAGCCTCTGGCCTTTGATAGTCTTGTATTATTTTAATTTTAGTTTCTTGTGTACAATTTGGAAATTAGTATGGCGTTCATTATCACTGGACTAGTATATATTTGTTTATGGGCCAGCTGAGGGACGCCTCCGGGTGCGGGAATTTCTCGCTACATTGAAGACCTGTTGGTGACCCTCTGCTGTTGTTTTTTATTTGGTCGGGTTGTTGTCTCTTTGACACATTCCCCATTTCCATTCTCAATTTTATGGATAGAAACTAATCCATGCGTGTTTCATATTATTTATATTTTATTCATCTGTAAAGAGAAAGATTAAAGTTCGTGAAATGAATACGCAGACAGGACAGCCCCCTTGTGATGACTTGATTTGTCAAAAGTTGGTTAAACGGAGAAATGAATACGCAGACAGGACTGCCCCCTTGTGATGACTTGATTTGTCAAAAGTTGGTTAAACGGAGAAATGAATACGCAGACAGGACTGCCCCTTTGTGATGACTTGATTTGTCAAAAGTTGGTTAACCGGAGAAATGAATACGCAGATAGGACTGCCTCCTTCCGAAGACCACTACTTGATCATTTGTCAGTCTACTTATCGTTTTTGGATTGTTCTAATGAAGTTATATGCAATACTCAGACTCTGTTCACAAAAAAACTAGTTTACTAGAATTATTCCTTCTTTACCTTCAGTGTCGCTTTTCCTTTTCTGCAAGAGCCTGTTTTAAACTAGAGATCCATGATGATTATCATTACTAGGTTAATGTTATCGAGAAACATCACCCGTGGAGATGCTGAGTTATATCCAGGAAGAATAGTTTAAAAGGAATGATGACAAGTTATATAGAAATTCGGGTTGAGACAGAACAACAAATGACTATTATATTGATATATATGTACCAAAAAATAGTCAGTGTCGAAATTTTAGTGAGGCAATTGCCTCACTTGCCTCAAGGGTAGCTACGGCCTTGGTTATACAGTATACACTAAAAATATCTGAACCCATGTCCTAATTTGGTTATGTGTACATTTGTGGCACACTTAGACTGTGGTAAAAGTTAAAAACATTTGAAGCAATGATACATATATATAAACCATGTTACCTACATATTACATGAGCATTGTATGTCTGGAAGACATTTGTTAGTCAAACTGAATTGATATGTTATTGTTTTATGAGACTCCCCCACTCATAAAATATCTTAATACATTGTCATAATTCAATTTATCAGTTCTTTTATGTGTGAAGATCTTTTAATATTTATCAAATCTGGAATCAAATAAAAAGTGTCACCCATGCATGCAACAACAACAAAAAAACAACACTAAACAACAAAAATATTAAAAAAAAAAAAAACAGGACAAAGGGAACAAAAAACTTCAGATTAAAATTGAATACAAAGATCAAAGCATTACAAAAACAATGTATAAGAAAACTAGTAAAAAGGTAAGATGTTTTGGCTGACAAGAGTTTTCTTAGACCTTTGGTCATAGAGGAAAACCTATTTGACCAAATAAGTTCAAATTTACACTTGCAAAGCTATATAATATACTTAGGACTCCCAATTATACTTTTTTTGTAACGATATTTTGGCTTGCTTAAGATTTCTAAGAACTTTGGTGACTTTGGTCATTGTTGAAAAGCAATATGACAAAATTTGATCAAGTTTACACTATAAAATATAAAATGTACATAATCTTTTGGCTACAAATAATAACATCAGATAACTGCATGTGGCCTATCTCAGTTTTAAATAAAGACAACTTATCCTGTTTACATGACTGAGCCGAGGGACAGAGTCTGATGTTTTTACATGACCCGAGGTAAAGATCACATGACCTGAGGTAAAGATCGTAGATGATATGTGAGACTTACATGTTCAGGGTCAGAATCTTCACAGATTTCTCTTCATCTTGTTTGTCATTGATTTATTTATAGCCGTAAACAAAAATTGAAAATGTTTATTTGAAGGTTTTGCTTGTTTGCTGTTGGCAAATGTAAAAATAGTTGGATACAGTTACTTTTTAATTTTTGTACATGCTAAATTGTTTAAGTTTAAATTGAAAAAAAGCTATGTCTGTTTTGTTTTACTAATGTCATTCTATAATTTTCAATATAGTTTTCATAAGAATTACTTGACTGCTTTAAAAATGTTCATTTTTGTTATATCATGGCCTTTTATAGCTGACTATACTGCATAGGTTTGGCTCATTGTCATTTGGTCTTTTGCGGACAGCTGTCTCATTGGCAATCATACCACATCTTCTTATTTTTATGTAGCTATATTCTTGTGCTAATTTGGTTATATCTGATCCTAATAATAATATGAAATAAGAAGATGTGGTACGATTGCCAATGAGACAACTTATCTATGATGTAGATGTTAGGATGTCAGTCTATATTTGTTCTGCCTCTGTACACTTTGTCAATGTTTGTTTTAGACATTCCATCATATATTTGTTCCTGGAACAATTATTCTGTACCCTGTATTTCATAAGGAACACATGGTTTCTCTGATCTTGTATATTCATGTAAAAGTACATAAACATTCTTCGATCAACTCTTTTTCATTAACACCCTGTCATGTTAGTGTAAACATCAAATTCATTTTATATGTAATACATCTAAATCTGATGGGACAAAGATGTTACAGATTCTTGAATGGGTGATTTGTAAAGGTTTTATTTGGAGATGAAATTGGCATGAACTTAGGTAACAAAACTTTTGAAGTTTTGCTACAGAGAGGAAAAGGGTCTTTGAAAATAAGGTAGCATCAGTTTAAAGTTTTACCTAAAGATGAAAATGTGTTTTGAGTCTAAGGGAACATAAGTTTAAAGTTTTTATCTGGTCACAAAAAGGGTCTTCAAGCTTTCATAAGTAAGAATAAGATTAAAGTTTTTACCAGGCGATGAAAAGGGGCTTTGAGCTTAAGTATAATATAAGTTTTTAAGTTTTAACAAAGAGATGAAAAGGGGCTTTGAGCCTAGGTCGAATCAGTTTTATGTTTTATCAAGTGATGAAGAGGGGCTTTGAGCTTAGGTCGAATCAGTTTCATGTTTTATCAAGTGATGAAAAGGGGCTTTGAGCTTAGGTCGAATCAAAACTGTGTGATAGAATTTTATGTAGAGGCTAAGAACCACAGCTACATTTTAGAAATAACTTGTCACAAAGTTGTGGATCTTATGGGTTGTCAAGGTTGATAACACCTCCTAGTACTACAGGTCGGTCATTTAAAGACTTATCAACTGTATCATATACTTTGATGTATATATATATGCATCTGCAGATTTACCAATAAACATTATGTGATCCTGAGCTTTAATTTTATATACTTTCAATAATGCAGATGGGCAACTGATTAATTTCTACTGCTAGTATTCAATTGTGTAGCCGACTTAATTGTTGGAAAAGAGGGACGAAAGATACTAAAGGGACAGAGGAAAAACGTATAATAGTCTTCAGCTTGGGATCACATAATATTTTTTGGTATATCTGCAGATGCGTATACGTCAATGTATATGATATGGTTGATATGTTTTAAAATGACCGACCTCTAGTGAGAGATAAATTTTGAAAAAAACAAATGTGGTGGACTTATAATAGTGTTTGATCTTTATGAAGAATAAATATACATATAGGTGTACACCTTTTAAGACTTATGATTGTAATAATTTTATCAATAGGTGGGGCTCTAAAAAATCATGACTCAGAAAAAAAAGAAAGCTGTAGTTATTGTTACACATAGGGTAATTAATTAATGTATACTATATTATATATGGTTATTGCATATAGATTTGTGAATAAATATTCATCACAATTAAAATCATGCAATGACCTTTTTTCAAATTCAAATCCAGGATTTAAAAAAAAGGGGGAAGGGGGTAGGGCAATAAAGGAGAAAACATTTAATTCAGCATTAGGAGTGGGACTTGTAAAAAGTCTATGCAGTAACCATGTATGTAGCTCCATAAAGGGTCCATGCTTTTTTAATTATCCATTTTTAGATGGTGACGTTCCCTTGTCACCATCTTACGGTGTTTATATATCTCAACTTGTACGATTCGCTCGTGTATGTAACAATGTTTTAGATTTTAACGAGAGAAATTTATGTATAACTGAAAAATTATTACACCAGGGTTTTCGATATCACAAACTAGTCAAAACATTTACTAAATTTTATTATCGGTATAAGGACATCATTCGTAAATATAGCTCAACATGCAGACTTCTTATACGTTCAGGTATTTCACATCCAATTTTTTATGGAAATATTCTTTATAAAGCACAAAGGTGTCAGTATTCACCTCAAAAACTAACAAAACCTTTGAATAGACTTATTAAGAAGGGATATAGTTACGATACTGTTGTCAGGTCATTAAGGATTGCATATTTTGGCGTTAATATTGATTCACTTCCAGGGTCTTTGCATTGGAACTAAACACATTTATTCAAAAACCAGTTGTTGGCATGACACGGGTTATGTTCTTCTCATATATGTTATGATGGTATGATACTAAACCCCTAACGGGAAGGATTGTGCCTGATGTTCATATGATGAAATCATAATCTTTCAGTCAGTTTAATTGAAGTCTGGAGCTGGCCTGTCAGTTAACTGCTAGTAGTCTGTTGTTATTTATGTATTATTGTCATTTTGTTTATTTTCTTTGGTTACATCTTCTGACATCAGACTCAGACTTCTCTTGGACTGAATTTTAATGTGCTATTGTTATGCGTTTATAGAGGTATAGGGGGAGGGTTGAGATCTCACAAACATGTTTAACCCCGCCACATTTTTGCGCCTGTCCCAAGTCAGGAGCCTCTGGCCTTTGTTAGTCTTGTATTATTTTAATTTTAGTTTCTTGTGTACAATTTGGAAATTAGTATGGCGTTCATTATCACTGAACTAGTATATATTTGTTTAGGGGCCAGCTGAAGGACGCTTCAGGGTGCGGGAATTTCTCGCTACATTGAAGACCTGTTGGTGACCTTCTGCTGTTTGTTTTTTGCTATGGTCGGGTTGTTGTCTCTTTGGCACATTCCCCATTTCCATTCTCAATTTTATTCTTTACCCTTCACTGCTTTTATTGCATGGATTTATAAATGTTTCTCGTTAATTAGATAAAGGACAGTGTTTCACATTGTACAAAAATTAGATAAAAAATTCTGACTTGTAAATAACCAATAAAATCTTAAAAGATCTACATTCTTTGACACAGGTTAAAAGATCTCTGTGACATTAAGTGTCTAGGTTAAGTAGCAGAGTATAGACACAGAGATAATATTTACATTTGGTTATGTTTGGAAAGTGGCCATTTAAATCAAGATGATGTCTTATATACATTTTTGTATAGTAGACTTATATATTTAATAGAAAAACATTTGAACTGATCATGAAACATGAATTATAAGAAGAGTTAAGGTCAAGAAACAGTAAATGGGCTAAGTCACTGATTTGGGTATCATTTTACATATAACTTTTGCTCGTACAAAGAAAAAATTAAAAAAAAAAACCACAATGGTTTTGTCTCTTTTTCTGAATTATAACTGATTGAATTCTTTCAAAATACATTTGTTTAGATAGCAAATAAAATCGGTGAAAATTAGATTTTAATCTGAAATTTCTGTGACATCAGCCTATTTAGTATAACTTGACCTTAAGTTTCTATTGTATTTAGAAATTTGTAGAGGTGATGGATTTTATCAATTAGAAGTAGAAATAAGTACTTTTGGGTATTTCTTTTGAAGAAGCTGCATATGTTCCTAAATTAGGATGGATGGCACTTCTATTACTCTGACCTTGACATTTTGTGTAAGGGGTTAAGCTACACTTACTGAATTCTACTGTGTACTTTTGTCTGAAGAGGAGTCATTATTGTTTGGAAGATGTTAATTAATGGATTTTGTTTCAGAGCCAAACTTAAAATTCTTTCTGAGTAAAGTGCTCATACTTGTTGTTTTTTTCATAAAAGCTATAATGCTTAAAATAACGAAAATCATGGAAATTGAAAATTTATGCTACATGTTTCAAGTTGAGTGCCAAATTCTGCCACATTATTTTCGCAAAATAGGATCACTTAAAAAACAATTTCAACACTTTCCTTTAAATTAGCAATATGACACCACTATTTTAACAATGTGAATAATCTTAAATTGCAAAAATAAATATCAAAAGGTCTTGATGGGGTTTCAGTCTAGAAAAAGTAAATAATCTTAAATTGCAAAAAAAAAATAAAAAAATTAATATCAAAAGGTCTTGATGGGGTTTCAGTCTAGAAAATTGATGGGGAAAATAGAGAATTGGGCTAAAAAAATAAAGAATTGACAAAAAAAAGTGAAAAAATAATGAAAAAAAAATAGAGAATAATGAAAAAATCATAAAGAATAGTGTTTTAGCTGTCAACATGGTTCTAAAGAAATTGCTTAAGTATATGTATAAATACTTGACTAAATTACAGTTAAACTTTTAACAACTTTGTGAAATCAATTGCCATCTTCCAGAAATGAAATATGTCAAAATAAATGACTGTGAAATTGGTTATTATGAATTCACAAATGGAAATGTTATAACTGCCACCAAAATGTCATATTGCATGTCAAAGCAATTACGGTTTCACTAAACTATTTGTTTTTTTTATGTACCTTACTATTTCAATTGCATATTTCATGTGATGATAAGGTAAACGGACCTGTGACTTTTTTTCCTGCATTTGATGATAAGTACGTAAAGTGCAATTTGATGGGAGTCAGAGTGCCCTTAAAAAAGTTTGATCAATGTACAGTAAGACAACTATATTTTTTTCTGGAAAAATGTGAGGGAGGTTTTCATCTATTTTAGTATTCTTTACCATTGTTTAAAATGACTTCAATAAAAAGCATTTGTTTTTATTAGAGTTTAAGAAAACGGTTTTTATGGCCCTGCAACAAAGTTGTCGGTGCCATATAGTTTTTCCCTGGTCTGAAATTCCGTAATTCCATCATTCCGTCATTCCTCAACAAACCAATATACAGAGTTTTTTCTAAACGCCTTCAGATATTAGGCTGATTTTTGGTATGTGAGTTAACCATGATAAAATGAGTTACAGATCAAGTTAAAGTTTCGTTCTGCTCTGCAAATTTTGGACTTTGATAAATTGTTGAAAATCACAGTTATACAGACTTTTTTTCTTAACACTTTCAGATATTGGACTGATTTTTGATATGTGAGTTACTCATGATGAGTTACAGATCAAGTTTATGTTTTGTTCCACTCCGCTTATTTTTGTCGATATTACGGGCTATGAACTTTGATAAATTGTTGAAAATCACAGTTATACAGTCTTTTTTTCTAAACTCTTTCAGATATTGGGCTGATTTTTGGTGTGTGAGTTACAGATCAAATTTCAGTTTTGTTCCACTTTGCTATTTTTTTCCAAAATTAACGGTTTACAACTTAGAAAATTGTTGAAAATCACAGATTACAGACTTTTTTTTCTATATGCCTCCAGATTTTGAGCTGATTTTTGATATTTGAGACTACCATCATGTTTGTGTCCACATGTGTTATTGAAATTGCAGATTTTGTCAACTTCTTGAGACAGGACCGTTTGTGTCACTTTGACACATCTAGTTATTCTATTGAAGTTAGGGAAAAATATGAATACATCATTGAATTTAAAAAAAAAAAATGTTTTTTCTTGTTTGTTATGGGGAAAAATATATTGTATTGGTATTGGTTTTGCTCATTGTTAAAGGCCATATGATGACCTATAGTTGCAAACTTCTATGGCATTTTGTCTGTTGTGGAGAGTTGCCTCACATCTTCTTATCTTTATACAGCAAATCTATACTATTAAAGGAGAAGACCTCATTTTATGTGTCACTTCTCTTCCTTCCACAATAAATTTATCATCATGCCTCTGTGTCCTATAGTTACATGACATAGTCACATTTGTCATCCATTCTTATGATTATTCAGTTTGGGTTATTTTGGAAGAAAAACGAAAAAAAAAAAGATGTCCCGGTATTGTTTTTTGACATTGGGCCAACTTTTAAGTCATGAAAGACTTCTGGTTTTTAACTTTTATAAACATATTATTTTCATATTAAAAATTCTGGAATAGGACAATTATTTTTCGGGTTATTCTTCATTTATTACTATGATTATACTCAGTCTCCTATAATGCATGTATGTACAATATAGAGACCCTCTAGATGATCGCAGTGGAGAATCAAATGGGAATGGATTGTTAATAGCAACAAGGATTTGTATAGTACTATACAAATACTTGATAGCAAATACACTTTATAATATATGTATGCTCATAGTATACAAAAATGTGAAAATTATGGAATTTAATAGAAAAATGAAGAATGGATTAAAATAATTGTCAGTGGCGGATTTTCATAATTTCATAATTTTCATATGTGGGGCCCATTGCTTAAGAGGGGGCCCTGCTCAAGATATGCTTATATTGTTGTCAGGTCATTAAAGATTGCATTTTTTGGCGTTAATATTGATTCACTTATAGGGTCTTTGCATCAGAACTAAACACATTTATTCAAAAACCAGTTGTTGGCATGACACGGGTTATGTTCTTCTCATATATATGTTATGATGGTATGATACTAAACCCCTAACGGAAGGATTGTGCCTGATATTCATATGATGAAATCACAATCTTTCAATCTGTTTTATTGAAGTCTGGAGCTGGCCTGTCAGTTAACTGCTAGTAGTCTGTTGTTATTTATGTATTATTGTCATTTTGTTTATTTTCTTTGGTTTCATTTTCTGACATCAGACTCAGACTTCTTGAACTGAATTTTAAATGTGCGTATTGTTTGAGTTTACTTTTCTACATTGGCTAGAGGTATAGGGGGAGGGTTGAGATCTCATAAACATGTTTAACCCCACCACATTTTTGCGCCTGTCCCAAGTCAGGAGCCTCTGGGCTTTGTTAGTCTTGTATTATTTTAATTTTAGTTTCTTGTGTACAATTTGGAAATTAGTATGGCGTTCGTTATCACTGAACTAGTATATATTTGATTAGGGGCCAGCTGAAGGACACCTCCGGGTGCAGTAATTTCTCGCTACATTTAAGACCTGTTGGTGACCTTCTGCTGTTGTTTTTTTCTATGGTTGGGTTGTTGTCTCTTTGACACATTTCCCATTTCCATTCTCAATTTTATTCATTGATTCCCTATGTAATCAACCGTTTTTTTCAAATACAATAGATCTAAATACAAAAAGCACTCAGTTTTCGGTTTCGGTTAAACTAACCAATGAATGAATATCTTTAATCAACAATATTGAATCAATTCATTTACCAATAAATGAGTTGAAGATGATGATTGTTGTTTGCATCTCCCGCAATGGAGGGGTGAGGGGTAAGAAATTTCGTTCGGATAGTGGGTTAAATGATGTCGAAAGTATGTGTTTGGGCCCGTGTGTTCAGTTTCGGTATGCAAGTTATCTTAATATGTTGTTCCTCGTAAAGATAAACATTTACATAATAGTAGGTTACCGATGTGTCCCTGATTGCTCTCTAAAAAATTGTATAACACTAGGTTCACAATTTAGTAAGTTTCTGTGTACCAGCTTAGTACTACAAATGTATTGGTCGGACTATTGGTGAGTCAGACCAATAGGGTGTCGGACTAATGGGGTGTCGGACCAATGGGGTGTCGGACTAGTGGGGTGTCGGACCAATGGGGTGTCGGACTAACGGGTCGTCGGAACATCAGGGCTGCCCCTTTCAAAAATTCATCTTACAACAGTTTACATACTTTCAACCAAGCTCTAAATGCCCGCAATATCCCGGGTGTGTTCTTGTAGATTATGAAATTAAAAACAAGCAGTGAAGCATTGTTAAATGAAAAACAAGCTCAAATATATGCAAAATATCTCAGTCACAAGGATTGGCAAGCAAAATAAATTTTAGCCAAAATGAAAACTGCATGTTTCAATTTTATTAAGTTATATAGTGTATGGTTCATAGATCCTCTGTTTCTGTTTCACTGCAAAAGTCACTATGCACCTGTGGTCTAAAATGAATTAAAACAGAATTGCCAGATTTCTGGAAAATTAGAGATTAATTACTAAACGAAACACCTGGATTTTTCATCTGATTTTTAAAAGTGAAATTCACAAAATCACAGCCTTGCGATCCTGTAATAGTGTGGTAAGGGAAAAAGAATGGTCAATTAGACATCAACCCAACCAAACACAACAAAGTAAAGAAAACTAAAAACACATGAAGAGTTTAGGTGTGCTTAAAGCAGTGGGTCAGTCTTCACAATCAAGTTTTGAAGCACATTTTGGAGAATCTTTATATATTGAATCTAATTTAGACTGCACGCAGTACATTTTCTTATAGACCTAATAGAATTTTACAAGCTTTGGCTGGTGGGTCTAGTAAAGACTCCTAGGTACAAGCACTTGTACACTGATTCATTTTCTTATGTTGAATTAATTTGTGGTTGGAAATTCCAGAGAGATCTGAGAAGAATCTCATAGACTATTTTTATAGACTGTAATTATCTATTGGAAAGTATTTATTTTTTATGATCTTATATCTGTTCCTCGTTTATGAAAAATCGTTTGATATTACCATTAATTGTTAAGGTACCAATTACATAAAAGAGAGGGATATTACAAGTTACCAATTATACATAAAAGAAAAAGGTCTGTTTGAATCGTTAACATTCTTTACTAATGTAATAACATCGGATGATGACCTTCTGCTTTGGTGCATCAGTTAAATTGCCAGACGTTTTCATGTTTACATGTGAAAAACTTGAAAATCTTAGGTGGGATGTGGTAATTTTTGTCTATACCGAAGAAAATTATAAACATTTGAAGATCAGTTTGAATGAAAAAGATAATTAATGACACTTAAAAGTCACTTTAAAGAAAATTAATTAAATGTTTGAAAATAATAGAATTAGAGGAGGAATATTTGAAAATAAGAGTAGGAATAAGTTGTAAATATTTGAGAGTTAAAACAATTGAAAATATGAGTAGGAGTAATGATTATAGCAGGCTGAAAATTGTATATGCCAGGCACACATTTCCTCTATTAAAACTCACCCATTTAATGCTGATATCTACAAAGGCTGATAAAAAATCTTTTGTTTTTGGTCATGATTGCTTGAATTGCCCATCTTTAGAAGTCAATTCTTGATAGATGAAGTCTTCTGAAAGGAGTTTTTTTGAATATATCAATTAGACAGCAAACCAACACATAAAAAAACAAAAAAGACACATTAAAAGATAAACATGATGTCTGCAACAATAGCCAGGTGTCAATACAAAATGTTAAGCTTATAATGCACTAGTTTAAAGAGTTTGGAATAAATTTATTTTAATTTATTATTCTTTGTTGGATACCAATTTTTCGTTGTTTTTTGTGGGTACAGGTGAACCATGAATACAAATGTTTAATGAACTACAAATTTTCTATAGTCTTTGTATGCCTAGATTGGAGAAACCACAAAATCAAATATTGTTGAAAATGTTTGTTTTCTCCCATCCATGAAAATTGAATCCCACGAAAATAGAAGTATCCTTAGGATGTCACGGAATAGAATGATATAAGTTCCAAAAAGAAAATATATTCTGGAATAATATTTCCACAGGAATAAATATTACAGTATATGTTCCTAACGGAATAAATGGTATAGAATATTTGTTCCAACAGGAATAAATATCATGACAATGTTTATAACAAAGTTTCCATTGGAACCTCTGTTAAGGGGAACAAATATACGTTGACAGCAACTGGGAATAAACAGTTTTAAACATCAACATAAAATTTAGCAAACTTAAAAAAACCCTAACATGAATAATCATCAGCTTGAATCACTGCAGCAAGCATAAAACTACCTTTTTGTGAAGCTATGAAAGGTCCACTAGAGTTATACATGTATTTTCAAATATGTTTGGTTAAATATTACAATAGAATATAAGTCCTTGACCTTTGTTTTGTCAGAATATTTTTTCATGATTATCAAATTGCATGCTTATGAAAACTTCACCCTAAAACTATTCAAGTGTAACTTATTTGTCTGGAAAATTGTGAGTTTTGAATTAATCTTATACGAAATGGATAAAGAAATATATATATGATGATTAAACCAGAACTGCTTAGGGCTAAGGTAGAACTCTGGGAAACTCAAAAGTCAGTTATAAATTAACAGAAAAGCGACCTAAAATATGCTGTTGCAATTTAACACTTTTTTAATTTCAAAATTTATTGAATGAGTCAAGTTCTTATGACATATTTCAATTGAGATTTTAGTAAACAGAAATTCCTTTAATTCTTAATCTTAAGGAACCCTGCACATGGCAGGTGCAATTGACTTCATTCTCAATTAACTAGGATTGTCAGTTTCCCTGCAGGAGGTGGAAGTTTTCTGTGAGTTTCTTGAACCAATAAAAACTAATCCAAAAATTAAGGACAATGGGTCTGAAAGTGGCGTTAATTTAAACAAACAATAGATTAATGGTTTAAAATTTCTGGAATAAGAGTTATTGTTAGCCAAAAAAAATCATTGTTTGCAATATCATACATACAAAACAGTTTTTGATCAAAACAATAAAAATTTTCGTATGAAATTTACCTATAGCATCTATTTGGGTCTAGCGTTAATAAAAATATTTTCATAGAAATAAGAAGATGTGATATGAATTTGGGTTGTAATAGCCTTATTGATATATGTCCGTTTTCTGCTCCAATAAATGGAAATTGAAAAACAAAAATTTCAAGGCTCACTTCATGAGCTCGGGTTTTTAAAATTAAAAAAAGACTAAGATTACTACTTATTTTTTAAAGCATTAATGGAAATTTTACGAAATGTATGCTAAAGTGACTAAGCAGAAACCAAGAGGTTTTCAATGGCAAAACCATTAAGATATTTAGATCCGGCAAAATGATTTATTATATCATGAAATCATATATAATCCCAATAATTAAACAACAGAAAATAGTTAATTTTGTCCCTTGCAAGAATTTGTAGTGTATATAACTACCAGTAACACTACTCTGTGGTAGTTTCAAGCTCTGGCGAATATTCAGGGAAATAATTAAGGAAGACTCTAATGCCAAAACATGTGTCATAATCAGACGAAGAATTCCAAGCAGGTTATTTTTTCTGCTGTATCACATGAGATGATCTGGTTTTATTGTATAATATAACATTTTGCCAGTTCTAAATAGCTTTATGGATGTCTGTAATCAATGTCAATTGTATAAAGAAAGATTGATATGATAAGCTATTATTAATGATGAAATTTTTTTATGAAGATTTAATTAACAATAAAGGGGGTTTGTGATGGTTATGACAGTTATAACTGTAAGTGAAACTAACAAGTTTGTTGTCTTGCTTGAAAAAGGCATACTGCTGATGAGATCATTGGTTTGTGTTTGAGGAGAAAGGACGGCTATGTGTAGATAAAGCTGTTTGAGGAGAAATGAAGAATATGTGTAGATAAAGTTGATTAAAATACATGAAATGAGTCCCTTAGCTATGTCATTTAGTCTCTTGTGATGATTCGTCTCATTGGGAATCATACCACATCTTCTTACTGTTATATATGTACACTGCAACTTAATAGAATATAATTATAGCAACTTCCACCTGTACTTGCTTTGTTTAGATCAGTCCCTCATAAATAAAACCCATCCCCTCCCCCCCCAAAAAAAAAAATAAAAACAAACAAACTTAAAAACTTGTTTCAGTGAATTTAATCTAATAATTGAAGCTTTGCATCAATTTGTATATACTGTGGATTTATTATTTGTTGTGGGGAAACTAATTTTCGTGGATTACAATTTGAACAGATATTTTCTATATGCTTGTATGTGGATTTTGGCAAAACTAAGAGTTTATATATCCACGAAATTGTTTTTGTCAATTCATGAATATTAGAACCCAAGAAAATAAATGAACCCACAGTGGTTATAGTACATCATGTTAAGTTGTTTTTCATTGAAAACACATAATGTAGTTACCTCCCTATAATAAAGAGTCATACTTGGATATATAATAATTGCATTGCTAAATTATACTGTTTTTAATTTTTTTTCAGTTGTATACAGAGTAGACGTGAACTTCACAGATATTTTATATACGCAGGAATTATCTAACAGAGACAGTAATGAATTCAAAACTTTAGCAGAAAAAATTCAGAATGTCTTAACACCTTTATATATAAATGTACCTGGTACCCAGGAAGTAGTTGTGGTTCAATTTCAGTAAGTACCAGTATTCAATTTAAAGGAAGGTCAGTAATCTATAAATTTTCATTATTTTTCTTCAACAAGAACAGCATTCTCGGAGGAAGGATTTTTTTCAATTTACAATCTTAAACAAGAACACAATTTAAAGCATGCTATTCATTTAATGATGAGATAGATATCCACAAATACATGTATATTAATTAAAGGAGGTGTGTATATGTTATGGGACAGCTACCCAACAACAATAAAGCAGGAGACACCTGATCGTTATGATTGTCAATCTCAAATATCTTACAAATAACATAACTTGACATCTTTTTGATGCACTTTTATTTTTTCTTTCGGATTTCCCACAGCAACACATGGACTGCCAATGCTAAAAACTTCATTCACTTACATTTGAATAAAATGAAACTTGACAGCATTGCTTAATAACATCTGCAGTTATGAATTTCAAACTTTTATATACTAAATTTAGTATCGGTATCTATGATGAGTTTACTTACAACCTGTAAGATTTATTTCCCCAAGGGTATCACAAGCCCAGCAGTCAGCACTTTTTGTGCTGACATGAATTGTCATTGATATGGTTATATTTTTATAAATTTACTGTTTACAAATTTTTGAATTTTTTGAAATACTAAGGCTTTTCTACCTCAGGCATAGATCACCTTAGCTGTATTTGGCAAAACTTTTAGGAATTTTGGTTCTCAATGCTCTTCAAAATCGTACTTTATTTGGGCTTTTTAACTTTTTTGGGTTCGAGCATCACTGATGAGTCTTTTGTAGACGAAACGCACGTCTGGTGTATATACTAAATTTAGTCCTGGTATCTATGATCAGTTTATTTATAGTAAATCTTTTTGAGGTTTATATTTGTTCTGTTCTCAGTTACAATAAAGAAGAAATTTGCAGAGGCAAATATTTGTGTTTCAAAAAGCAAATGCATTGTAGAAACTATAATTCTCATGTTTTTTGTTAATTTTCAGACCTGGATCTCTTCTGACGACTTTTGATTTAACGTCACGAGGTTACTATGACGAACCTGTATTAAGACAAACCATAGAAAAACCCCTTAATGATGGACGAGTTGGACAGTATAGAGCTAGCCCCATTGGTTTTGCTTTCAGATCATTCTCTGGTAAGCACTTGTTTTGTTTAGGAGAGATATTTTGTAAGCCTGTATCCTTAAAACTTATTAAACATAAACAGGTCGAAATTAACTGATAATTTTTACAATGAATAAATGCAAAAATTAACCCAAATATACATATATATTTATTTCTTGCATGATGAGGATGATTTAACTGTGTTGTCAACTAACATAGTTTGAAACAAACTTTTCCTCAAAACCCATATATAGTATGATAAACTTTGACACTTAGGTGAAAATACTTTTGCTTTTTGGTTGCGTTGTAGTCTTTTTAACACATTCCTTATTTCTATTTTCTATTCCATTGCTCTTAAAGTTACCATTAACTTCCATTTGTAATTTTATACCTCAAAATGTCTATTCTAATGTTTTTTGGCACATTTTGAAACAAAACCACATGTCTCCAGGAGACTAAAGCCAAATAATTAAAGCAAAACGAAAAAGAACAACCCTAATTCAAGAAAACTGGTCTTTTTAAATAACTTTACAGTACTATATATAGTTTCGAATAATACTTGTTGGGTTATAATTAATTATGTTTCACTAGCTATTACAGGTCTGAGATCAGGTGCAGATTCAGATTCAGGACTGAGGTGGATAATTCCCCCTAAAAAGATACTAAAAAAACAAAAAAACAAAAAAACAAAACAAACTTGTAAGTTGAAGGAAAATACAGCAAATTTGTACATGATCTTCTAGCTCTGAAATCTCAGGAGCTCCTCTCTAACATCAAATCCTGGATCTGCGCCTGTGCTTCTTTAAATATTGCAGACTATAGATTGTTGTTGACTCACAAAATGTATCTTTTTGTATACTAGGTCACAGTGATCCAACTAGAACGTTAACCCTTCCATCGACTGTTCTTTATCTCAATGGTAAAAGCAACCAATTCATGCTATGCTTTTTTCATATTTTCTATTTTGATAATATTTTTAGGGTTCAGTGGTTTTTATAAGAATGAGTCATATTTTGTCTGGAATTTCAAATTTTATAGCATGCCTTTATGATATTTATAGAAATTCTTTAAACTTATTTTATGAATATATAAATATATTGTATTATAAATTATGAGTTTAAAAATGAACTTTAATGTTTTTAGTAATATTGCATTTGATAACCAGTTGTTCACAAAAATTTGGTTTTTCGTAAAATTATATGAAAGTAAATTTAAGTTTTACAAAAAAGTTTTACAATCGTGTGAATTATATTGGTATTGGTATAGATTTTTTTTTATAGTTCAAAAATCTTTCACCATGAATGAATGATCTTTTTCTCACAAACAGAGAACAAAAATTATTTCCTCACATAAAGAAAAATATTGCTAAGAAATTGTAAATCATGAAATGATGGTTTGAAATTTTTTATACCTTTTTCCCAGGTGTGCATGATTACAATAAAGGTTAAATATGTTTTATAGATAAGCAACTTATATCCTATAATTTATAGATCATTATTTATTTTTATTGGGACAAGATATCTACTTTATATAATTTGAAAAATGAATATTTTCATAACAAAACAAACTTTGAATAGATTTTAAGTTATTGACCTGTAATCATTTGGACATGAGTTTTTATATGTGCACAATTTTATATTCAAGGTAGTTTTTACACAATGCATGATGTTAAAAAAGGGATTATCACATTTATTATAGTAATTTATAGTTTTTTAGGGTTTATTCATAAAATAGTTTTGCTACGGTCACAGCTTTAATGCATTTTTTGTACTTGTACTTTTGTGAATGGGAATTTTTTACATCAACATTAAAAATGTATTTTTCACACTTATGCTTGTATCAATGCACACACATTTATATTTAAAAAAAAAGATGAATTATTGAACAATTTAGTAACGCACAACCTGTAAAATTTTGTCTGTACTATAGTGTTTTTTAAATAGAAGCCCAATTGAATGGAATTGTGCTACATGTATGTAAATTTTGTGCAGTCCTTTGTGTTTTTATAGAAAAAAATCCACTGTTAATTCAGAAAGTTTTTTGATGGTTTTGTAAAATTTGCAAAATCATTGGGCAACCATCTCTGAATAATTTTTTAACCCATTATTATGAAATATTTAAAAAAAAAAAGGGATATTGAACCCCAGAGTCAGCAGGACAAAAAATGAAACTGACAACTTTCTGTAGGAAATGTATTCAGTTGTGTTCCATTTCAGTATATTTTTATGCGTCAGTGAATCTGAAGGTCACTCACCAAATCTTACAGAAAATCCAGATAACTTTTCTTTTATTTAGAAATAATTATTAAATTTTCTAAAAGAAATAGAAAACAGAATAGCCCTTTTGACATAGTTTTATCTATTTGAAGGATCATATTTTATACCTCCACTGGTTCATAATACCACTGTTTGTAAATTCCATCAGATCTCTTGTGTCTATAAACTTTGTTTCAATTGACATACACAGGCCTGTGTGGTGAATAAATCTCTATTGAAAGGATTTGATAATGACATTCATAATAAAACAGATAAGATGATAAAAATTCTTCTGTCTTATAAAGAATCTCTCCATTTTACTTGTTTTTTTTAAAATGGAAGTCATAGGGTGTTTGTTTTAACATTTAAAAAAAAAGAAAAAAAACAGAGTAAATATTCATGAAATTTTCCAACAATGTGAAATTTAAATGTAATATTATGACTTTTCAATCAAGTTTACACGAAAAGTTTGCCTTTTTCTTTACTTTAAACATGAAATAAAGTTCTTGAAATGCAGAGGGGATGAACTGTGCAACTATAGAGCTCTAACAAAACTTAAGTAATATGTAAAAAAGTGCACAAATTTATTGTAATTGATTAAAAGAAATTTACAAAGAATCAGACATGCTAGTCTTTGCTTCATTTTAGGTCAAGCACATCCCTTAATTATGAGCAAACTTAAGATGCACCTCTGCTTTGTACTAAATCACTTGTAAAGATACAGTACATATGTATGTACTCGTCTACCATAAACAACAAACAAACATGCATTTTCTTTACTATAATTGATAAACAAAAACAAATCTGTTAGCATTGTTTCATGTTTTTTAAGTTACATCATTAAGGAAATCCCAGTTTGTCCTTCCCACATACATTACATGTAATGTACGTAAAATTCTGATTTAAAAAAAAATCGTTGATGCGCTGATGACAGTTACCTATCTCATGTTTCCTGGGAGATAAAATTAACAAAATTTATGTAATTACTGCTGATTTATGTCTAGCATGCATGAAATTTGCAGATCTAATTTTTCTCAAGATGTATTTCCCATGCTAGATTGTCTACTCAAGTTTGTACCGAAATGACTTTTATACTTTTGATACATGCCTTCTCCAGATAAACAAGAGAACTGATATCTTCTGACATTTACATTTTTTGTTGCATTTGCTCTGCTGCTGGTTTGTTTCAATGCTAACTATGTTTGCAAATATAATAAATAAGAAGATGTGGTATATTATATGATTGCCAATTATTCAAATCTCCACGAGAGGTTTCAAATCATGCTGTGTCTGTAAATACCGTATTTAGTTGTGTATAGTAAGCAGTTGTGTATAATACGCACCCTCCAAATTTGTCAAAAATAAGGATTAAAAAAAAAAATGAAAAAAATAACGTACTATACACATCTAAAGACTGTATAAACATGATAAAATATAAGAATATTGCCAATGATACAACTCTCCACAAGAGCCTCACTCTGGGAGACTCCACGTAAGCCTCATTTAAAACAATAGCATTCACTTAGTTCAAGTTGCTTATCTAAATTTAATTCCATTTTCTTACGCCAAAAGACATATTTAAGTATTGCTAAGATAATGGATTTGAAAGTGCAATTTATACAAGGATACAGCTGGCTCAAATTGTAAATTACTTCAATGATAGTAGAAGTGTTAATCGGACAACGTTTGTGGTAAAAAAAGATAAGTTTTAGAGAACATTGAGCAGTATTCCCCGAAAAAATTCTGAGAATGAACCATTATGGATGAAAATTGCTAAGCATATTGTTATTCTATTATTATTCACACACCTCTTGGAAGAACAATGATACAATCCATAATGTTTACAAGACAGGTAAATGAAAAATGAAGGAAAAGAGAGTATTAGAATATGTCATCACTTAGCTTGATAAATTTATTTATAATCAGACCTGTATAAAGGTCATACTCAGGACTTAAGAAAAATGACCCTATTAGAGGTCACTTTTTGAATTGAGGTTCAAGTTCCATAGGTTTGACAAAAATGGGAAAAATTTAGGGTGATCTGACATGGCCTGTTATTGTAAATTTGACTTTTATAATGTATAGAAAAGAAATACATAGTATTATGGTCAAACAATTTACAAAATTTGAGAAAAAAGTTCAAATGACAGTTGTGTCCTAATATTTTTCCTCCCTCACTATTTTCAAGTGCCACTTGTTCATATCTAATCATTTTAACACCATATTAAAGCCTTTGAAAGTTATGATAATTTTATAGTATATTCTAAGGTATGCATAACTTATAAAAATCAGATTCTGTTGAATCAGCAGTTTAAAAGTTGACTCACTTTATTGAGAGCTATTTAAACAACTTTGATAGTATGTTTATTCACTAATACCACAAAAACTGTGGTGCCCTACATTTATAAGTCTAGCATGGTTGATTTGTTAAGTGTATACATCAGAAAAAAAATATAGGTCAGACTGTAAATTAAGGCTTTCAAAATAAAAAGAAAACAAATTTTAATGAGATATCTTAATTGTGCTTTTTATCAGGAAATATAAGTTTATTGAACTGGAAGGAAAGTTAAATTATGCATGACATCAAGACCATAAATGATCATTATCAATACATGGAGAAATTTCACTGAGGTTTAATAAGTGTCGACAATTTTGATTGATGGGATGTTGATAAGACCTTTTTGTTATATGTTTTAAAATACTTCTTTTGTGCAGTAATGTTAAAATGGGAAGTTAATATAATTTTGTCATGAGAAGTAGTCTGTCCTTGTCAAGAAAAAGACGTTGAGCACCTGGTTATTACCACCCAATTTGAGTAGAATTAATTTGTATGTTTATATTTTAATGTTCTGAAATTTGTTATTTACCAATTATGTTCATGTTATTGAGATAACAAAAGTTCTTTATCCCTATGATAATTAATAATGTTGAACATTTTTAGATAGGATATAATTCCAAAGTTGATAAATCATTTTAGTATTACAAAATGTATAAGTTTTTTCTTTCTTTTTTCTTCTTTTTTTCAGTGTATTTTATCCTTTCTTCTAGCTTGTTTTTGGTGTATTTGATTTTAGTAATTTTGACTTTTGAACATTGCCAACTGCAAAAGCACATGATATATTTTGTATAAGAAGCAGTTTTAACAGTATCCTGAGCAAATACTAGAAAATCAAAGAAGGATAAAAATTCATATTAAAAAACAATTGTTGGCCTTGATGAGTATCATATCTTTGGGTTGATAAATCATTTTATCAACCTGATCAAAAGTCAGTAATTGTATAATATTAACCCATAGTATATCATTCAATCAAAATCAAAATGATACCATGTTGGTACAAAGCAGTGGCTACCAGTAATTAAACCAGGTCAAATTGTATTGTTGAGTTATAGTCACCTTAACCTTTAACCTGTTTCTTATTTGACCTCTGTTGCTGCTTCTCTTGAAATAAGGTATGTAACTCAAGGGACAGTGATATGTCATATAGTTTGCTCCATTTGAGATTCTGGTTTGTAACTATGTAATGTAACTCAAGGGACAGTGATACGTCATATAGTTTGCTCCATTTGAGATTCTGGTTTGTAACTATGTACGGTTTGTATATTCCTTCTTTGTAGTTCTGCTCCAGTCTCAGCACATTCCAACTTTTTCATTAAGACATTCTTCTGCAAAATGAAATTTCTCTTGTGTTGATATAAACACCCTGAGGTATTGACGTATAGTCTAAATGTAGAGTTATCTTGTTTTCTTGGCAAATTATGCAATAACATTGTGAAGTTCATATGGAGGCTTCAATTAACCATGCAACAGAATCATCTGGGGAGTCTGCTGCCATCTTGGCATCATACATTTTCAAAATTCTCACGCATAATTTAAGTTCAGTAGTTTAATATGATTACATTAACAGTGTCTGAAATAATTTTAAGGAAATTTACAATATTGACTTCAATTTGAATCCCAACAGTTGACGAAATAAGAAAATTGTATAGGCAATGAAGTTTTAAATGAAAATCTTGTCATAGGGTGTAACAGAAGATACCTACAGCTTAACTTATTCATTTTTGGAATTAGAAAACAACAAAAAGGCATTTGTTTCAATCTATTTCAGATCTTATACCAGGAAACTATTAATATTAATGTTGCCTACAACTAGTCTACAAGTATATTAATATTTTTTGGGTGTTGACTTGAATAAGTCTCTTACTCATAAAGTCTGTATCTTAATGATAAAACAATAAATTTTTAAAGAATTGTTTGCTTTATTAAGGATATATATAAATTATAAAGACACAGAAAGTTGTAGCTGAGAACAAGAGGACAAAGCAAAATAATTTGTCGAGGTGCTTGAGATGGCTATGACTGAAAGATTCTTTAACCTGAATAATTCCTTACTGTCCACATTCTCTCTCTCTTTCAATTACTGTAGTGATCCATAGTGAGCTTAATATAATAACTGTATTATTCAGTAAAGGGATCTTTTTCTTTATCTCTATAAAAATTAAAGGGAAATAACTCTTTGTCAGGATCAGTTACTTCGCTGCCAAAGGACAAGGAATATTGTTGTAAAAGATTGACTGTTCTGACTCTAGCTGGAAGCTTTTTCATGAATGGTAAATTTATGGTAATCATGGGTTTCTTCCTATTGTGGGGTCACTCGGTTAAACAACTTTTAAGTCTGATACAAAAACGCCTAAGAGATGACGTAAGCATACATTGTATGTTTGTCTGTGTAAGCATTCCTAGGTGAGTAAACATTGGTCATTGGTAATTAGGTACAACATGTATAGTCTGGCCAAGTTACTTAGTACTTACACTTATATTTTGTAGGGTTTTGTATCTTTCAAAAGTTTGTCTACATTTTGCTTTATTGAACTTAGGAAATAAGAAAGGACACTGCAAGAATAGATTCACTGGAAACTTTAAAGTTATCAGGGGATCCTACAGATGGGTCAGTTAAACAACTTTTAAGACTGTCACAAAAATTGCTTATACAAAAACATTATAAGCAGACATCGTATGTTTGTCTGTGTAAGCATTCCTAGGTGAGTAAACATTGGTCAGTAATTAGGTACAACATGTAAAGTCTGGCCAAGCTACTTACACTGATTATCTATGTTTATTGATAATCAGATATACCAATTACACTTATGTATATAGATATTGATATTGATAAGTATTGATAGTGTATAATACTGCACTAGATATAAGATGGATGGATCAGAATTGAGCCATGGAATCTTAAGAATTGAAAGATTCTGATTTTGTTATGTACATTATAAAATTAAAGATATATATGCAGAATGTGTCCCTTTTCTAGGTAGGGTTCAGTTTGTTGTTCTAAGATATAAATTTAGTCCTTTACTTCTTCAATTTTAATGTTTAAACTATATGCCTTGTAATATGCAAAATACGTTCCTATTTGTGAATTGCTTTACTTTAGTAAGCTACACTACATATATCTGAGGGCTTTTGCTTTTATTACAAAAAAAAAGATGTTATTTGCAATTTTGTTTTGCATTCATGGAGAATTCCTCCTTGTAGGTGGGAGTGAAATAAATCTAACATGAAATGTTGTAGCTTTAACATGACATAATATTTACAGAAGGAAAACATAATTACCCAAGGTATTTTGTTACACATAAACAAAATACCAAATGGACTTTGTCTTTTAGAGTCTCAAAATTCATATGGCTAGTCCATCATATTTTGGTAAAAAAGGTTATTTCATAATTTGCTTAAATTAATTTGTAATTTTGGAAGTTGTTACCATGTAAAAGTTAAATTACCTGGATAGCATTTCATAAAAAATTAAATGTTTTGGGCAAAAATGGTCAATTTTGGAATTTAGAATTTATCTAAATATTAGTCTTGTTTGCAAAGATTGTAAAGAATTTTGATGTGATTAAAATAGCAGCATAAAAAAGGTCTTTGGTCATCTTGCTATGTGCTTGTCTCTGGTTTGTAAGGGACGATATCAAAAGTTCAATGAAGGATAAAAACTTAATTCACATAGTCTTTTCATTGACCCCCCTACCCCCCTCCTAACTTAATTTGGGAAAAATTGATTGACCAATAAAGATACATGTAAAATCGATGTCAATTAAATAAAACTTGCAGCAATTTTACCCCTCACCCACAAACTATATGAATTAAGTTTTTTATCCTTCATTGATCTTTTGATGTCGTCCCTAAGGTAAAGATTTCAATACCTTGCCAGACTAAAGACTTGAAAACTGGTATAAATTTGTTTCTTCCCTTAACCACAGCATTTTGGGAGTCATTTATAAGACTGTTTGGCTTAAGAATAATATGCCCAGGTGTAGAGGCATGTCTTCCTGGAGACGGTTCAAAATCGGGCTCAGTGTGTCTGTCCAGTTCAAAGCAGTTAAGGCATATCGCATTATCATTACTTCTAATCTTGAATATTACAGACTTTTGACTCAGACATTTATATATTTTTTGTACACAACAAAGTCATTGGAAAACAGTAAAATTTCCCTCAAGTTACAAAGATTATATGTTTAATTTTACTTCTTTTGGTTGCTCTCACTTGATGTATTACCACATAACCTGTTGAAAAGTTATACAATATGGAGTCAAAAGTCGGTTATATGAAAATTAGTCAATTAGTCCTTGGATGTTAAACAGCTGTCCATCATCATCTTCAAAATCTTTTTGTTGTCTGTAGAAATAAATAGCAAAACTTCAAAATTGACATTTTAATACAAATAAAGAAGGAAGATATTTGACTTTTTCTGGACTGTTTATATAACAATAAAAAAATATTTTTATATCAGTCTCAATATTTATATTTCTAGATCTGTTAATCTGCTGTAATTTATATACCACACATTTCCAAATTTCTTTAATTTGTTTACCTAACATAAAAATATTTTTATAATCAGATTCAACATGTTTAATATTTGTATCAGTTTAATAAGTGCTTATGATAACATTCATTGATAATGTCAAAAAGGTTATTCTCATATAGATAGGTCAATTTCCTACCCATTCAACCTAACATATGTGCTTCATTTCAAATGTTTGCTATCAGAGGGTAGAGATGGGGTCTACAGAAAAAAAGAGTAATGGACAAAAGAGAAAAAAAAATGGGGGGAAATGATAAAGACAAATAAGACAAAAAAACATAAAGAACAGAGAAGAATGGGGTGCTGAAATATAAAGCATAGAAAATAAAGGACTTTAAATAGAGAAAAGTGTTCTAAAAACTAAAGGATAAAGAATTAAAGGATCCCCCATCCAGACTCTCCTATAAGCAGTGCATGAGGCCACGAAATGAAAACATTAATTATTAAGCACTTATGAGTAATATGTATGATGTTGGCATGTGCATTAGCCCAATTAATGCATGTGTTTAATTATTATATCAGATGAAAATTATGCAAAAGTTATAGAAATTGAAAAAGTCATAATCATTAGATGTTCATTTCGTTGGTATTTAAACCATGTGTGAAGTATTAAAAGATTTATAAGAGAATTTATTGAAATATCTAACAGAACATTTTCCTGTTGCTGGAATTTTGTTATGTCTTGATTAATTTCAACAACAACAAAAAATACAACTTTGAAAAATCAAACAAAAAGAAGACAGAAAAAAAGGAAGAGTTCATTTTTCATATAAATGAATATATGCAGGGTAATAAGACAGCAACCAAAGACACAAAAAGAAAAACGCATCCCATTACGGGGTAGCTAAGAAAGGGGGGGATATACCAAAGCTGTATTTAAACTCATTCGTCAAAACAAACTGACAATGCCTAGGCAAAATATGAAAAATAAACAAGAGACATTATTTAAAACACAACATAGAAAACTAAAGATTGAGCTTCACAATCCCATCTTCAGCTTCCTAATTTGAAAAAAAAGGCCATCACAAAATTGCCAATAAGCTGACAGTGGCATGAAACACCAGAAATAAATCAATCATTGCTTGGATGGTTATTTGTAACAGTATGGCATACAAAATGAGATATAAAAGAAGTATAAATATACCATTGCAAATTCACACTAAACACCTGAGAGCAGGGAAACAGATTAACATTTCGAATCTGGGGGCCGCCACAATTTGAAAGGTAATAATATACTCACTATGGATATTTCCATTCCAAAATTTTGTTTGGGCTATTTAAGGTCCCAGCTAGTTGTTCTCTCTGATGAGATTAAAATGTGACCTGTGATAATGTACTTTAATCATGGGTTTCTGTTGAATGTATTTGAAAGACAGCTATTCTGCCAGGGTTCATAGAAGAGGTCCAAGACATTTCAATGTGGTGTCAAGTGACATTTTCTATGAATTTGACTCATATGTTTTTGAAACAGACAAATTCAGCAAATGGGAAGATTTAAATATTTAATCAACATGGAACTTTTCGTATTAAAAATTTAAGAATAGCAAGCAAGATCTGTCAATTACTTGTGATATGTTTTTTCATTGTATTTTGCTTTTTTTGCTATGGTGTTTTTAGTTTGTCTTTGACTTATGAGTTTGAATATCTTTTTGTCATAGATGTTCTGTTTCTCTTTAAGAATCCTCTTCTATCCTGGTTACTTTAAGTTTAAGAATGTAGAGTGTGAAATGGGGTTCACTTAGATTAGTAAATGTTGATGGGATTTTTATACTGCTTGTAGTTCAAATTGCAAAAGATGCCTAAAATCATTTTGTAATATGAGAATCTGGTAAATTTATTAATAAGACCTTAGGAATTCATTCCTTGAGTATCTTATATATCAATTTTTTTAAATCAAAAAGTCCTCTTTTTTCAGTGTGTAAAGCCAACTTTAAATTTTTTTTTTAGAAAAAAATTCAAATGAAAAGATGTCTTTTTTTTCTTCAAAAGGTTCAAAAGATAAATATCATTTGACTTCTTTAGCACATTAAAAAACAGTTAATGATCAATTACAGGTAGTCATTTAAGTATTGATTACATTATAATTGCGGGGTTATGATTTCTTTTTTATTTGAAATATTTATTTAAAACTTCAGCGTAACCTGTTATTAGAACAGATCAAAGTGAGATACATGTACATTTACATTTACCTTGTATTTATGATATCCTTATATTGTGTAGCATGAGTTTATTTTACATGTACTTATATAATGACATGAATATTATTTTATCTGATTTGTTTGTGTAAAAGTTTTTAAAAAATAGCCCGCTATGTAAACCGAAAATAATATCTGTGATGTAATTTGAACATTCTAAACATGGATTTGTTTCGGAAATGTATTTTTATAATTTTTAACCTATATTTTGCCTCTGCACAATATGGGATTGTTTTTGAAAGAGGTAATTATGTATTTCTCATTAGTATGAATACTAACTTTATGTTTTATTAGTGTTTTAGTGTATGTTAATTGGTACATTCGACTATCAATTTTAAACTTTTCTTTCTGTTGTTACAATTATATAAATTACACATAAATGCATTATGCAACTGAAGGACATTCAGCCTTAACTGTTTCAAAAATTTAGAACTACATTTTGAATTTAAAAAACTTAACATATTAGGTTAACTACAATGTAATATGAAAATCTTCTGACCAAAATTTGATATTTAATTACAGATGGAAGAACATGTCCAGATTTTGTTGGAAGGGACCCATCAAGATTACCTCGCTCTGGAGACAACCGTGCCAATCTTCTCATAAACAACATCTTTCCATGCCGTGGTTATGTCGTTGCTTGGCAATATTATCGTATTGTTCCTCGTTACACTGGCTATGTTGGTGTCTGGAGACAAATCAACGATTTACAGTTTCGACTTATTGGTAAAACAGAACTTCCAATTGCCAATGAAGGAAACCAGACTGTCTTCGTTGATCCACCAATTGCTGTCGAGAAAGGAGATTTCATTGGTATTTTTTATCCAAAACTGGCAGAAGAAGGCGTGGTTGCCAGTGCCACACCAGCAGAAGATGCTGTTGACTTCAGAGAATTGTATCAAAATTATTACGCAAAAATCTACAATGAAGATGCAAGTCCTGGAAGCATAGTTAATTTAAATGGCACTGACTTTCAGGATACAAAAGCTACTTTTGCCCTTAAAGCTATAATGGATTACACTGGTATAGATGGTAAGCTGTTAAATTGGTCAATATATAAAAGAAGATGTGGTATGATTGCCAATGAGCCCATTCTCCACAAGAGACCATTTGACACAGAAATTATCAACTATACATGTAGGTCACTTTATGGCCTTCAACAATGAGCAAAGCCCATACTGCATAGTTTCAGTCTTTCATAGCTGACTATGCAGTATGGGCTTTGCTCATTGTTGAAGGCCATAAAGTTACAAACGTTTCATGTTTTGTCATTCAGAGGCCTTTAAAAAAGTTTTATAGCTTACTATTACCTATGAGTTTTGCTCATTTTTGAAGGCAGTACATTAAAGACCTTACCATATCCATCCATGTCCTCTGTTCTCTGGTAATCATATATTCAACAGTTTGAAAATATGACCTTACATTTCAAGTGATCTCAAATTGAAGATCCATTTAAGAAAATTTGAATTTACAGTAGTTAAGGTCAAGGGATGTCAACAGATTTTGATAAAATTTGGCACACAACTTTGGTTGGATGAATTATGAATGAGAAACAATGCATTTATACCTTTTTGAGTTAATACTGATTAAATTGTTTTTAATTAGGTAAAAATTTGCATTTAAAGCACATCGAATGAAAACTGTTCTTAAATTTATCAAATCTTCAATTTCAATTTTTGCGTAAACAAAATGTATGTTTTTGAACTTCCATTTTAATGATATTAAATGGTTTAGTGATAGCTGATAAGAAGGATATGGGATCCTATGGACACATTTTCTCGTTTGTTATTTTTATGCCACATTTATGTTCTCTGGTCCGTCCGCCTGTTTGTCCATTTGTTCGTCCATCTGTCCTACTTCCGGTTAAAGTTTTTGATTAAAGTTTTTGGTCAAGGTAGTTTTTGATGAAGTTGAAGTCTTTCATCTTGAAACTTAGTACATATGTTTCTTATGATATGATCTTTCTAATTTTAATGCCAAATTCGGTATTGATCCAAATTTATGGTCCACTGAACATAGAAAATGATATAGTGTACTATGGATGCATTCATGTTTTTCAAGTTCTACCTCTTGATCATATAAACTAACTTTGATATATTTCCAGTTTCTGTTACCCCATCAAGATGTGCAGACAACCAGTTCTACCTCTTGATCATATAAACTAACTATGAATATATTTTCAGGATCTGTTACCCCATCAAGATGTGCAGACAACCAGTTCCGCTGTGATGATGGTGATTGCGTAGATGGAAGGTTTAAATGTGACGGACAAATTGATTGTAATGATGAGTCAGATGAACTTAACTGTCGTAAGTTTCATGGACCTATAGTCAAGTCCAGTAATTTTATTTGCAGATAATTCAGTTCAGTTCATTGGTATAAAATTATTTGAAAAGACTAATTGAAAATATAATTCGAAGATGATGCTTTTATTTTTTTTTATTTTTCAAAACTTTTGGGTTAATTATGTTTTTTTTGGGGTAAAAACTACACTTTTACATTGATAGCAGCAATCACATGTTTAAATTAGATCTTTTAAGAAATTTTTCATAAAGTCCAATATATCTTTTAAGCCATAATCAGTGTTTTTACCAATATGTGTAAAGTTGTCTATTGAGTTTAAGGTCACTAGGTCAAAGACCAAGTCAAATATCAAGGTTACAATGCCTAGGAACTGATTGATACTTACACACAATATTGGTCACCATTCTTTTGTCTTTGGTTTATAATGGACATTTGGATGAAAAAGACTTGTATTTATTTTGAGTCAAGGGACAAGGTTACAGTAGCTTTTTATTGACTTATAAAACTGTTGAACCATACATCTAATCACTTCCAAAGTACGTATTGGAGACAAAATAACATCTAGATAAAAAGTTTTCATCTAAATTTCTTTTTAGTTTTTATTTAAAAGAGACAAAAGATACCAAAAGGATTTGCAAACTAATAATCTAAATCATGTTACTCCTATCAAATTTGATGGCAATTTGTTGCACACATCTACTGATATTTTATGTTATTGATTTTATGCTTACAGCCGCAGTGATATGTAATACTGATGAGTTTCGTTGTAATAACAAGCAGCAGTGTGTACCCAAAGTCTTTGTTTGTAATAGACAGTTTGACTGTGCTGATGACAGCGATGAAGACAATTGTCGTAAGTTATCTCCTCTTGGATTTATTTAAATTTTGAGCTTTAAACCCTACTTCCTATTAAATTTATGAACTCAAATTTGCATTGAAACCTTTATATCTAGCTTTATCACTAAAATGATTGAAAATTGATTCTTCGGATTTTTGGAGATATATATATATGTGCTTTTTTTGTACCTGATTTGTACACCACATAATTATATTCTGTATATTTTGTTCTTCCTATCACATTTTATGGAAGTGAAATTTTGACAGCACAAAGCAGAAGTAATATTTGAAATAATTTAAATTAATTGAGTCAGAATACATGTATAAGGCATCTTGAGTTAAATTTTAGATAAGAACATTTACAAAATATTTTGAATTGCTAATAACTTTCTGCACTTATCAATGGATATCCTTATCAATGGCTTAAAGTTATTTTCATCTTATATACAAAATGAAATAACCCACATGCCTTTAAAAAGCAGATTTAATTTACTGCATTTTAGGAAATTGATTCAGCTTTTTTTTTTGCAAAACTGAAGTTTTCATGTTTATTTAAAGGGACAGTTTGAGAAGTGTAAATTAAATTTTCAGTTTTGGGCAGGATCATGGTTTGGAGACTGGGTTAAGGTTTTTATAATGAAACAGTTTATGAAAATTATGGCCCTATCTATTGAATTGCAAAAGAGGGACAAATGATACCAGAGGGACAGTCAAACTCATAGATTGAAAATAAACTGACAACTCTATGGCTAAAAATAAAAAGAGAAACTGACAAATAATAGTACAAAAGACCAACATAGAAAACTAAAGACTAAGCAACACAAACCCTAGCAAAAACTGGGGGTGATCTCGGGTGCTCCGGAAGGGTGAGCAGATCCTGCTCCACATGTTCTACCCGTCGAGTTGTTTATGTTATAGGTGCAAATCTTGAAAGTAATATTGGATAGAATAACTCTGAAATTATATATCATTTTTCATTTGAGCTGTCATATTTCACATGTAACCTGTTTTGTCCTCATTACAAGTTGTTACCCTCAGTGTATACAAATTGTATTAACTATTTTGTGACATTTCATTGTATTGTGTTCAGTTTTCCACACCCTTAATTAACTCATAAACTACCACCAATTTGCTGTGCTAAACAACTGCTAAGGACATTGACAAGGTTACAAGACTAATTGATTGAAGGTCAAATGGGATTATCCAGATGTTAATATTGAGGTTTTTGGGTAATTTGTAAGTAGAATTTGTTGCCATTAGAAGGAGCTATAACTTTTGTCTCACTGGAAAGGGAATAAAGTTGTCTCTCCCCCATAGGAAAAGGAGTAATTTTGTCTCCTATACAGGAAAGGAATATAATTTTTGTCCCCTATACAGGAAAGGAAGATAATTTTGGTCCATGCTAGAGGGTTGATAACTACATGTATGTGATTAAAGTACAAGAGCAGACAACATTGTTCCCACAGTCAGGGGAAATATCATTGTGTTTCAACTTCAAGGCCCAAAAACTTTGTCCCCCACATGAAAGGGAAAGTATTTTGTTCCTACAAGAAGGTTAGATTACTTTGGGATTAAAGCACAATGGGAGATAATTTTGTCCTTGCTAAAAGGATAGTTTACTTTGTGTTATAACAACTAGGACAGATAACTATGTCATTAAAGAACAAGAGCAGACAACCTTGTCCCCCACAAGAAGGGTAGACAACTTTATACCTTCTAGCATGGTAGATAACTTTGTATTCGAATTACAAGGGCAGATAACTTTGTCCCCCAGCATTTTGACATGTATATGTAAATGTTTTAGCCTATGATCAATGCTCATCAAGCGAGTTTCGTTGTGACGATGGATCATGCATCAGCGTGAATTCTGTCTGTAACGGCAGATCTGACTGCGCTGATCGCTCTGATGAGAGAGGATGTCGTAAGTATGGCTCAGGAGCATTTGTGATGTAACAGTGCATTATGCTCATTTATGCTCATTTATGCTCATAGTATCATCTCCCATGTAGAAATATTCATACTTAATTAAATATGTGTAGATATTCCAAGCCAGTCATTAGATTATTTATCTTATAGTTTATAACATGCTAAACTCTTGATGTACAGAAAGGGTTTGAATGTCCCAAAATGTTAAAAATTTATTCTAAAATATCTTATTTTTATTTTCAACTTTTTTGTTATGTGTCATTTATAGAATACATGTACTCACTTTTATTTGCCAAATTATTAGCTCACCTGGCCTAAAAGGCCATGTGAGCTTTTCTCATCACTTGGCGTCCGTCGTCGTCGTCGTCGACGTCGTCGTCGTCGTTAACATTTTTTCAAACATCTTCTCCTCTGAAACTACTGAATAGATTTGAATGAAACTTAAAATGATTGTTCCTTAGATTATCCTGCACAAAGTGTGTGCTTCGATTTTTGATCCGTCAAAAAACATGGCCGCCGTTACTTAAAATAGAACATAGGGGTCAAATGCAGTTTTTGGCTTATATCTCAAAAACGGAAGCATTTAGAGCAAATCTGACATGGGGTAAAAGTGTTCATTAGGTCAAGATCTATCAGCCCTGAAATTTTCAGACGAATCAAACAAACCATTGTTGGGTTGCTGCCACTTAATTGGTAATTTTAAGGAAATTTTGCAGTTTTTGGTCATTATCTTGAATATTATTATAGATGAAGATAAACTGTAAACAGCAAAAATGATCAGCAAAGTAAGATCTACAAATAAGTTCATATGACCAAAATTGTCAATTGACCCCTTAAGGGGTTATTGTCCTTTAATGACAATTTTTCACAATTTGTTCATCACATTTGCTAACTTTAAAAAATCTTCTCCTCTAAAACTACTAAACCAAATTCAACCAAACTTCAACTGAATGATCAGTAGGGTGTATAAAATAAAGTTTGTGCTTTATTTTTTATTTCGTCAAAAAACATGGCCGTCATGGCTAAAAATAGAACACAGGGTAAAATGCAGTTTTTGGCTTATATCTCAAAAACTCCAGCATTTAGAGCAAATAAGACAAGAAGTTAAAGTATTTATTAGGTCAAGGTCTACCTGTCCTGAAATTTTCAGCCGAATTGGGTAACTGGTTTTTCAGGTATAATGCCCCTGAATTGATGATTTTAAAGAAATTTTGCAGTTTTTGGTTATTATCTTGAATATTATTATAGATACAGATAAACTGTTATAGCAAAAATGTTAAGCAAAGTAAGATCTACAAATAAGTCAATTTGACCAAAATTGTCAATTGACCCCTTAAGGAGTTATTGCCCTTTAAAGACTTTTTTCACAATTTGTTCATCATGTTGACTTACTTTAAAAAATCTTCTCCTTTGAAACTGCTGTATCAATTTCAGCCAAACTTAGGCTAAATGAGTTTCAGAGTATCTAGTATAAATTTTATATTTCATTTCCATGTATGTCAGAAACATAGCTCCTATGGCTAAAATAGAACATAGGAGAAAATGATTTTTTTTTTGCTTTTGAAGAAAATAGGACGATTCAAAGAACATTTAAATAAATTGAAAAGCCAAAATAATCATTGATGAGAGATTTAACCAAAAAAATTAAGGTGAGCGATTCAGGCTCTTGAGAGCCTCTTGTTTTATAAACCCTCAATATACATGTATACATCTATTATCCATAATTATAATCATTTTAATTCCCAAAATAATGTTATTTCCCCTAACTGTACATGTTACATCAGTCATTTATAATAAAATCATTTTTATTCACCAAATTATTTTATAAACCCTAAATATACATGTAACTTATCTATTATATATTCATTGTTATTCCCAAGAATATTTTCAATACATGTATATATATTAATATAATCATTTTTATTTCAAACTTATTTTATAAAGTTCCAATATACATGTATACCAATTTTCCTCCCAGACATAGTATTTACAGTTTACTATGGGTTATTTATTTTAATCACAATGGGTTTTCATTTTATATTTAAACACTGCTATAAATTGTGCATAATTCTTACTTCATACTTAAGTGTCCAAGGACTTCTTTGGCAGAGTAGTTCATTCTATTAGCTCTGAGGTTGTGAGTTCAAATGTTGCTGGATGCGAGGTGCATTTGACTACAATCTTAATTGACAAGGATTGCCAGTTTTCCTGTTTCATGGTTCTCTCTGGGAACTGTAGCCTCCTCATCAAAACTGTCAACCATGATGTATCCAAGGTTGCTGAAAGGATGTAGAGTCCCTGCTGTATATAACCTGAATAATTCAGTCCCTCCTTGTTATCCACACTTCCTCTTGCAAAGGCCTGAACACAATAATGATAAACAGGTTTCATTAATCCAACCCCCCTTAAATCTTCCACTGTTTTTCATCAATATGATTGAATTTTTACTGTTGGTTGTGGATATTTTTTTTTTTTATGGAATGAGGTTAGTGTGGTATGAAGATACCTTGCTAGCATGCTGGCTCACAAGATAAGCATTGCTATGAAGATTCTGACTCCATTTTCTGTAAGTCAGTGCTAGCATTCCTATATATCATGTTCTATGTTATATATGCATAATTATCAATTTTAAACCTTTTGATATATTAACCTAGATGAAAAAAATCATGGGAATGTCTTACTCAAAGGCAACACTCTACTACAGACCATTTGGGGTATTTTTGGTTATTGATAAACGACCTTTCTTCTATTGCAACCTTTAAACAGTGCAACTCTCAATGTGCGAAAGGAGTTATATATGACTTGTCAAATGGTGAATATTTGAAATTGGTTGTACATGATTTCTAAGCTTTAGATTGCAATGCAAAATACTTGGATTGTCATGTATTTTATTTTTAATGTTATTTTTATTAACAGATTTATTTGATTTATGGTGATTTTTGTAATTTTATTTTGACTCTTTAGTTTTTATTGACTTTACATGTTTTATTTGTTTTAGTACTAACTCTATTACTATTAGTAATAATGATTGATATGTTTATTTAGATATATCGTACATGTATTGCTAATAAAAAAATAATGCTGTAAAACTGTTTATGAACACTAAGAGATAAGATAAAATAAGATCAGATAGGGTGTATTGATATAAGATTTAAATTTCTAATCGTTGACTTCAGGAAACACCCTTAGAAAACGTGAATGCACTTTTTATACTGATTTATTTTCTTATAAAAGATTGCCACTTACATTTTATTAAAATTATGATGTGTACTTTGTATACATATGCTAGGGTTTACTTGCATTCTAAATAGGACTTATACCTAATGCCTCAATAAAGTCATTAGGGTATATATTAGCCAATCTGTTGTGAAAAGGAAGGTCCATTTAGACCTATATACCTATATATATATATATATACAAAAAAAGTTTCTTTTCAAGCAGTGTACAGAATTATATATTAAAAATTAAATACACAAAAAGAGTTTTAAAAGCAGCATTGTCCATGTATGTTCCAGAGACAATTATAATTACTTAGAAATCGGTAGTACGAAATATTTCAAAAACGGTAAGAAATTTACAGTAAACGCAAACATGACTTGCAAATCAGAAAATTTACTCTATTGTATAACATGTGTCAACTGTAAAGAAAATTACATAGGTCAAACAGGAAATAGTGTGTGTGAACGGGTCAGGATCCATAAACAGCAAATACGGCAACCCGAGTACAGACAAATTCCGTTGAGCGAACATTTAGACATTTGTGCGGGAGGAAAATTCAAAATTTTCCCGTTCTTCAAATGTACGGAACCAACAGAAGAATACCGTAAAGAACTAGAGAGAAAATTCATAAAAGTGTTTGACGCCAAGCTTAATGCTTAGTAGTTACATGAACAATAACGTTGCGTCATACTACTAATATGTTACGAACAATGACGTTACGTCATAATACTAATGTGTTCCCCATAACGACGTTCATAGTCTTGAAAAGTCCCAAGATGGATGAAAGCGCTAGACAATGCTGCTTTTAAAACTCTTTTTGTGTATTTAATTTTTAATATATATATATATATATATATATAAGAATTAGAAGATTAAGAGATAAGGAAACAACAAAATCCAAGTTTATTTCTCATATATTTAAAAAAAAAAAAATATCAATTTTTTTTTAAGGCTAGTAGGGCTGAAAAGAAATACACTCACTGATGCAATAACAATTATGATATGATGTTTAAAAAAGACTCTTTCAAATCATTATGGGTAAACAAATTTCTTTCATGGCATTATGGGTAATAATTATATTGAAATTATCCCCTACCATCCTTAATTATTGCTTTTCAAACTTGTGTTTATCATGAAAAGTCAGAAAAAGCTACCAAATAAATATGTTAAATAATGGAAAATTTTGACAATTTTGTTAATGTATATTTTCAGCCGAGGGATGCCGTTTGGGCCAGTTTGAATGCCGTAACGGACAATGTATTGAATCCTTACTGAGATGTAATGACCAGTTTGACTGTGATGATCTGTCTGATGAAGAAGAATGTAAGTTTAAAGTCTGAGGGTGGGGATGGGTGTGGCCCTAGGTGACAGATGAAGTTTGGTGGTAGGGATGGGTGTGGCCCTAGGTGTCAGATGATGTTTGGTGGTAGGGATGGGTGTGGCCCTAGGTGAAAGATGACGTTTGGTGGTAGGGATGGGTGTGGCCCTAGGTGACACATGATGTTTGGTGGTTGGGATGGGTGTGGCTCTAGGGAACAGATGATGTTTGGTGGTAGGGATGGGTGTGGCCCTAGGTGACAGATGAAGTTCGGTGGTAGGGATGGGTGTGGCCCTAGGTGACAGATGACGTTTGGTGGTAGGGATGGGTGTGGCCCTAGGTGACAGATGATGTTTGGTGGTAGGGATGGGTGTGGCTCTAGGGTACAGATGATGTTTGGTGGTAGGGATGGGTGTGGCCCTAGGTGACAGATGATGTTTGGTGGTAGGGATGGGTGTGGCACTAGGTGACAGATGAAGTTCGGTGGTAGGGATGGGTGTGGCACTAGGTGACAGATAATGTTTGGTGGTAGGGATCGGTGTGGCCCTAGGTGACAGATGATGTTTGGTGGTAGGGATTAATGTAGCAAAGGGGAGTAAGTCTGAAGGTCAGGATTGATGTAGCTCTAGGGGACAAAAATGAAAGAGTTGAAGTTTCAACTCTGAGAAAAGTGATCGATGTAGCAAAAGGGTTCTGCTAGGTTAGGACGAAGTCATAGAGGAGGAGTTATTTGGTACTTAGGGGATAGACATGATTAAATGAACCTAAACATGGAAGTTTTGTGTTGTTAAACAAGAGAGGGCCTTGGTTGCTGAGAGTATAAGTAGTTCATCTGCAGTTATTACTTATCTGTCATGACTGAGGTTGTGGGTTCATACCTTGCTGGTGGCAAGGTGTGCTTGACTCCTATCTTAAATATCTAAGATTGCCAATAGCTTCCCCTACCTCTAAAGAATAGCCATCATGATATTGCCAATAGCTTCCCCTACCTCTAAAGAATAGCCATCATGATATAACCAATAGCTTCCCCTACCTGTAAAGAATAGCCATCATGATATTGCCAATAGCGTCCCCTACCTCTAAAGAATAGCCATCATGATATAACCAATAGCTTCCCCTACCTGTAAAGAATAGCCATCATGATATAGCCAATAGCTTCCCCTACCTGTAAAGAATAGCCATCATGATATTGCCAATAGCTTCCCCTACCTATAAAGAATAGCCATCATGATATAACCAATAGCTTCCCCTACCTGTAAAGAATAGCCATCATGATATAGCCAATAGCTTCCCCTACCTGTAAAGAATAGCCATCATGATATTGCCAATAGCTTCCCCTACCTGTAAAGAATAGCCATCATGATATTGCCAATAGCTTCCCCTACCTGTAAAGAATAGCCATCATGATATTGCCACTAGCTTCCCCTACCTCTAAAGAATAGCCATCATGATATAGCCAATAGCTTCCCCTACCTCTAAAGAATAGCCATCATGATATAGCCAATAGCTTCCCCTATCTGTAAATAATAGCCATCATGATATAACCAATAGCTTCCCCTACCTCTAAAGAATAGCCATCATGATATAGCCAATAGCTTCCCCTACCTCAAAAGAATAGCCATCATGATATAGCCAATAGCTTCCCCTACCTCTAAAGAATAGCCATCATGATATAGCCAATAGCTTCCCCTACCTGTAAATAATAGCCATCCTGATATAGCCAATAGAGCTGAAAATGTCGTTAAACATCAACAACCAATCTATCTTCATCATTCAACAAGAATTATTGTAAATCAGCTTATTTTAGCAGAAACTTTGTGATATAATTTCACGTTTTTGAAATTACTTCGTGATGTTAAATAAGGAAAGATGCAAATTTTACTGATTTACAATGATTTATAATTGTGTTATTTTCTACTCCTGAAAATGGGGGAATAGATAATGTCTCTGAAAATTTGTTGGTTTACAGTCTTTTATATGGTCTCTATGGTCGGGTTGTTGGCGCTTTGACAAATTCCCCATCTCTTTTCTCAATTTTATTTTATATTTTATTTTAGGTAATGTTGCTCCACCATGTCCAGAAGGACTTTATCGTTGTGATGATGGACAATGTGTTTCACCAGACGCCAGATGTAATGGAATAGTCCAATGTAGGGATCGCTCAGATGAAGCAAATTGTGGTATGATTTAAAACACACAATAGATTCTAGCTTATTGCATAAGGCAACAAACTTTTTTCGAAAAAGAGTATCTGTTTTAATGAACATGAGAAAACCAATACACCTTATTGCTATTTGTCTATCATTACTGGACATCACAAAAGTTCCAGTAAAATTTTGACGCCATGATGGAAAAGTTATTGATGTATGATGTTCAAGCCAGGACAGACTTCCAAATAGCGATAAGGTGTATGGTATACTAAATACCAAACTAGAAAGGTACACCATTTGTATTGTAAAGACACAGTTTTATTGCCTCCAGATACTAGACAAATAATTACAGAAAAGTTCAGTGATGTTTTTTTATTTGCTTAAATTGCGACATGATAGGTTACACTACAATTAATGCTCCCATATGATTTTATATTTTATAACTTTTGATATTTCTAAAATAGCAATTATTATTATTATTAGAATTTTGTTCATTGTTCAATGATAGCAATTAATCAATAAACACAAATATGATTGAATTTTTAGTACCCTTTATATGGGGTTATTTTCTCGTTGGGTTTTGTTTGCAGTTTTGGCCTTCAGAAGGGAAAAGTTAAAAAAAATCTGCATTTATATTCTCATTTCAAAGTAAATAAACACTGAAATTTTCACTTTGAGTATATTTCACATTAAAAATGTCTCTCACACATATTGCAAAAATTAGACACAAACAGATATTTTTGGATATATAGTATGCAAAGAAAAGAGTTCTGAGTGGTCCAGACATCTAATCTTTCTATTTTTAGCCTGCAGACCAGATGAGTTTCGATGTAGAAGTGGACAGTGTATACCAAACTCTAGAAAATGTGATAGTACCCCTGACTGTCAGGATCGTTCAGACGAAGAAGATTGTAAGTTGTCCTTCTGACTTATGACCTTTGACCTCTATGTCATAGGGTACTTTGGATTATTTACTTTTAGTTGGGTATCAATTTTTATGGATTTCTTGTGTAAAATTTAAAAGTGCAATGAATTATGTAATTTCAAATGGTTTTGTTAGCAAACATTTGAAAAACTACAGAATCTTTTAAATATTCATAAAAATACATTTGTTCCTTGATTCTCAAAAAAATATAACCAATGAAAATAAAAGAATCTAAAATATTTGTATTCTTTTTAGTATATGGGAAGTCATTAATAATCAAATTCAGCACAAGTTTCTTTGCTTTTAAAAAAAAGAATTTGAATAAAAGGATTTCCCCACAAATGTCAATCAAACAGCAATCCAACAAGAACATACAACTAACAAGACAAGTAGAGGTGAACATACAATCATCAATTATATACAACCCCCATAAAAACAGGAGACATTTAAAAGGAGTTTTTTGAACGACCTTGACCTTGATGAGGGTCTTGCATTAAAGTTGGTATTTTAGAAATTAAGCTTTCAAGTCATATTTTCACTTCAAAGAAGCATAAACAAATCCTTTTCTAACAATGAAGGAAAGATTAATGTCATGTGCATTCTTGTTTCATTTTACAAATCACAAGGTATTCACTTTCAGGGATTATATTGTATCAAAGATTTACCTTGCACTGATTCACTGTCGTTTGTTATTTATTTGATAGGTCCTGTAAAACCAGTATGTCCAGAGGGAATGTTTACCTGTGCTGATAATCAGTGTATACCACAAGCAAGGAGGTGTGACAATAGACAAGACTGTCGTGATAATACTGATGAATCTGTAGCAACATGTGGTTAGTATATCATTGTTGAGCCTGCGACATAGCGACCTACATTCCGTTGGCTGTATCAACATTTTTAAAAACCTTTTAAATTGAAAAAAATGCATAGCTTGAGTGGGGCATTCATGGGACACATTCTTCTTTTATGTTTGCTCTATTGCCTATACAAATAGGTACTGTAAATTTAATGTTTGCTTTATTGCCTATACATATCTTTTATGTTTGCTCTATTGCCTATACAAATCTTTTATGTTTGCTCTATTGCCTATACAAATCTTTTATGTTTGCTCTATTGCCTATACAGATCTTTTATGTTAGCTCTATTGCCTATACAGATCTTTTATGTTTGCTCTATTGCCTATACAGATCTTTTATGTTTGCTCTATTGCCTATACAAATCTTTTATGTTTGCTCTATTGCCTATACAAATCTTTTATGTTTGCTCTATTGCCTATACAGATCTTTTATGTTTGCTCTATTGCCTATACAGATCTTTTATGTTTGCTCTATTGCCTATACAGATCTTTTATGTTTGCTCTATTGCCTATACAAATCTTTGATGTTTGATCTATTGCCTATACAAATCTTTTATGTTTGCTCTATTGCCTATACATATCTTTTATGTTTGCTCTATTGCCTATACAGATCTTTTATGTTTGCTCTATGGCCTATACAAATAGGTACTGTAAATTTAATGTTTGCTCTATTGCCTATACAAATCTTTTATGTTTGCTCTATTGCCTATACAAATCTTTTATGTTTGCTCTATTGCCTATACAGATCTTTTATGTTTTCTCTATTGCCTATACAAATCTTTTATGTTTGCTCTATTGCCTATACAAATCTTTTATGTTTGCTCTATTGCCTATACATATCTTTTATGTTTGCTCTATTGCCTATACAGATCTTTTATGTTTGCTCTATTGCCTATACAGATCTTTTATGTTTGCTCTATTGCCTATACAGATCTTTTATGTTTGCTCTATTGCCTATACAAATCTTTTATGTTTGCTCTATTGCCTATACAAATAGGTACTGTAAATTTAATGTTTGCTCTATTGCCTATACATATCTTTTATGTTTGCTCTATTGCCTATACAGATATTTTATGTTTGCTCTATTGCCTATACAAATCTTTTATGTTTGCTCTATTGCCTATACAGATCTTTTATGTTTGCTCTATTGCCTATACAAATCTTTTATGTTTGCTCTATTGCCTATACAGATCTTTTATGTTTGCTCTATTGCCTATACAAATCTTTTATGTTTGCTCTATTGCCTATACAAATCTTTTATGTTTGCTCTATTGCCTATACAAATCTTTTATGTTTGCTCTATTGCCTATACATATCTTTTATGTTTGCTCTATTGCCTATACAGATCTTTTATGTTTGCTCTATTGCCTATACAAATAGGTACTGTAAATTTAATGTTTGCTCTATTGCCTATACAAATCTTTTATGTTTGCTCTATTGCCTATACAAATAGGTACTGTTAATTTAGATTTTTTTCTCCAAAATTGCTACAAGGTCAGTCTTGCAAACAGGACAATTTAATTTTTATTTCATAAATTTCTTTAATTGTAGGTATCTTTTAATGAATCATTACTCTCACAATTTTGTCATTTGTTCAACAATTTAAATAAGAAAAATGCACATATTTTTTTTCCAATTTATAATAACTCATATCAGTTTATTGTCCTGTCAGGTTTTGTTAGCATTTTGGGCTTTGAGATGTGGAAGTTAAATCTTTGCAATGTTTTAACATTAAATCACATTTCAAAGCATGTAAATGAACAGTTAAATTTTCTTGTGAGGTTAGTATATCATTGTTGAGCCTGCAAAATAGCAACCTACATTCTGTTGCCTGCATTAACATTATAGTTCAGTCTGTGGTTAAATTTCTTTTAACATCAATAACTTTGTCAAACCTTCATGGAATTTTTATTTGACTGAAAAATTACATAGTTTTGATTTTTTTTAGGTGTAATTGTGACCTCACTGAAAATAACGAACAAAGAGCTAGTTCTGAATGAGGGAGAAACTGCTGTGTTTGATTGTGTTGTCGAGGCTAATACCGCTGTCAAAATCCATTGGACCAGAGGTTCTCAGGTAATTACCATGGTGATAGTGTTGATGTTATTATTGTTTTTTCATTTCAAAAGTTATAACCATGCAACTGGACATAATGCTTTTTTTTGCTTACAGATTTATACAATTATACTTATGTGACAACATATAAATCAACACATAATAATTATTTTAATAAGCTTATTTTATATAACATAATCTTGGTGGAGTCCATGAAATAGTTTAAGATTTGACTCAACTTTAACACTTCAGAACTTTGATGCAATATCTTTCTTATAAGCAGTATTCTTTATAAGAAACACATTAACTCTGGAATATTTTATCTACTTGGAATTCCCTGTTTCAGAATTTGAGGGATTGTAGCTAATGTGACTATACTCAAAAATGAAAATAATGTGAATATCCTCTGTTTTTAACTTTGTCACCCAATCAAAATGTTTTGGTATACTTTCTGATATTGATACCCAGAATGCATTAGAATGACTAGGTTAACTTCGTTAATTTTTGTCAGGTCTTTTTGTTCCTTTCATTATTGCAAACAACCCTATCACTGAGAGTGTGAATTAAGCCACTCTCATTTGAAAAGTAGATTTTAAGAATTTTTTATTCCTATTTTTTGATTAAAAGTTTCAGGATAATATGGTAAGTATAATGTAAGTGGTATATATAACTTACCCTTAACAGGTAAGAGCAGACACAATGTTACATCAGTGATTTATTACATACATACTTCACATATTTCTACATTGACAATCATGTGACATTATCTTTTAAATGTGCAAATAGCAAATAAAATTATCAAATTCAGTGAAATTTGAGAAATTATGTTAGTTTTAATTGTACAAAAAAGGACAAATTTGAAGGCAATTTTTATATAAACCAAAATTTGAAAATATTCTGATTCTGTATCATTCTTTATAAGGCTGTACAAAATATTTATGTGGTTGGTTGTAAACAAATGTGTCTGCTCCACCTCGTATTTCCTGTCGGTGAGATTAATCCCTTTACACCTTTGTCTTGGGTGATCTCCCTTTACAGTACTACACATACACACAATATTTTGTCCTGGATGATTGTCCGTTTTGTACTGAGAAATCTGCCTTTACACTTCATGTTTTGTACTGGATTATTTCTCCTTTTGTACAGGTTAATCTCCCTTTACACTACGTATATACATGTTTTGTCCTGGATTTTTTCCTTTTTGTACTGGGTAATCTCCCTTTACACTTCATATTTTTTCCTGGATGCCTTCAAATCAATCAATTTATGTTTTCATATTTTTCAAAAATTATTTTAATGTAGTATGGATTTTCCTTGTTTATTTAACACTTTTCCTCTGAAATATTACAAAATTTAATGCATATTTTATCTTCAATTTGAACTACATTTTATTTTCATTTTGTTAGATTCCTAACCTCTCTGGCAGAATGTTTGTGATAATAAATTGGATATACTATTTTGAAGATGATTCTTTTTCTTTTTTGTAATAAATATGTAAGGGAGACCTTGGGGAAAAATAAGATTATGATATATTGAAACAAATATGCTTCTAGAATGGACCTGTTTGAATTTAGTACATGCATTGATTAGAAAAAAAATTGCCAGACAATATGCTATAATATAATCATAAATGCCACCATATTCTGAACCATCATTTATGGACTGGCTGTAATAAGTCCAAATATAAAAATATACGGCATGTTTAGGCATAGGATTCTTAAAAAAAAGACTTTTGTCGTACGTTGCAACATACAGGGAAAATGGGATTAAGCAATACATTACTATGAACAGTTAATGCCAGCTAGCACACGTCAATTAAAATAATGCGATCTCTCTTCAAATGTTAATTTTAGTTTGGTTAATATATAATGTGTTTTAATGTCTTAAATCGATTTTGTCTCTTCCTGGAATTCTAGAAAGTGAAACTAAAATTCTCTGTTGGTTAAAAGGTTGTTGGGGTAATACATTTTGTGGACATTGTCTATCCTTACAACCCCCTGTCTTGATAAGCTGATCAATATATATTGTATTGTAGCAGAAATATATACATAGAAGGCTAGTAGTTGTAAAGGCTATTTCATTACAATGGATGGAGGTAGGCAAGGAACTTTGAAACACCCCACAACTAACATACTTTCTTTGCAAAATATTGCACACATAAAATGAACATACAGGTGCAAATGACCCATGTCTATTGTCCAAAATTAGATGTCCCTTTATATCCTCTGACAACTATTGTAATGGAATAGCCCAAACTGGATATTATCATCTTGTGAAAACACTTTCTCCTTAAAACAAAATCTTTTTTCTAGTATATGATATCTCTTAAATAAATTTGGTTATTCTTTTCTTTTCATTAATTGCATGTTTCTCAGCTGATTCTTAAGAGTATCTTTCTGGATGGTGGTTAGATATTTCAAGACTGTAATTTACTATCAAAAACAATGAAACAGCACATTTGTAGCTGTTCTTTATCTTAAAATGTTACAGTGTGGCATTCAATAATACATCATGCCCCTTAGTATGTGGCCTCATCTTGGGAAAAACAAGTCAAAGATAGCCTCATTGCAGTGGATTAGAAAATTATAACACAGAGGAAAGTTAAAGAAAATGGTGATGCTTAGTACATACATATATTTATCTTTTCTTCAGATTCTTTGTTGAATAGCCATACCATTAAGATATCTAAGGTCTTCCTGTTTGGGTCTTATTCTCATAATCAAGTATTTTTGTTTGGTCTTTCGATTTTGACGGAAGCAAATTTGAGGAAAGCAATTCCAAAATTTTGTATAGTGTGCATCAAATTTAGTAATGGTTATATACTTTATAATATATTAATTTCTATGTGAATAATAGGATATACCTTCTAAAGCTGTGATTGATAGAGGAAGACTGACCATTCCTAACCTGGTACTCGCCGATGCTGACACCTACATCTGTTCTGTACCTACCTCACCACGAGCCACTCCAGACAGGGCCAGTCTATTGGTTATCCCAGGTAAGGAGTAATTTATATATGTTTAGCAAAGGAAACTAAACCTTTCTTAAAAATTGATTGTTGTTTACCTGGTCATTTAATCAGCAAAGTGAGCTGTGCAAATGAATAAATAGAAAATCTATTTTTCTTTGTTGTTTTTTTCAATAGATTTAAATTTTTCCTTGAATAAACGTTCATTCATTGATTAGATTGACTTTACAAAAAAAAATGTAACTCCTACTGATAGTTAAGAAAATAAATTTCCATAAATTTGTTCCATGGCTTCATATATTGCAGTTCACTTATTAGAAATATAGTAATCTTTACTTTCGAATCGTTAAAATGTTCATTTTATATCATTTTTGATCATTTGCTATATCATATATTATATATTTACACCATAAAGCAATCAACGATCAATCAATGTTATATATTTCAGCATGTGAACCTAACCAATTCCGTTGTCGAGATGGAACCTGTATTACAGACACGTACAGATGTGATGGTTATGCTGACTGTAATGATCGTTCTGATGAGGAAAACTGTAAGTACATGTGTACCCATTATTGAGGTTTCAAATAGGGTTTACATGATATGAAATAAAGGGACAAAATCTACCGATAAGTGTGCCAATCAAAGAATAGCAAAAATAGGCAACAAAAAAAATAAAGAATAAAATAAGAGAATAATTTGGTGTAAAATATAAAGAATAAAAAATGATTGCATAAAAACCTAAGAATACAAAAAATAAAACCTCCTCTTCTTTGTGTTCTAATACATTTATGTTCAGCAGAAAATAATAGCATAACATGTTTAATGTTTTCTAGGGATTAGACCCAAGTTCTATTTTTATGCAGTTAAGCTGCATTATGCGAGCACCCTAGATTTATGGTCTACCCAATAAATGCTGAAATACTTGCCATTGTTATTATCTAGCTGGCTGCTATGTTATATGTAACTAATTGAACACTTTTTTAATACTTTTAATTCTGGATTACAAAAAATATGACCAGAAAAACCTTAAATGATCGTCGAATCACCCAAAAGTTTTGAAGTTGCACATAGGAAGTAGTGCTCATTAGGAATCCTTATGTAGTTTATTATTGCCTGTGCTTTTGGCTAAGATGTCAAAGAACAATTGTATGAAATATTTAATCGCCGAAAATCTTTAAAGACAAGTAGTTTAGATTTCCCAAATGGCAAAAGTCGTAGGAATATTGTTTGTCGGCAATACGTAGTACTACGTCAGTAGTCTATTATATAATAAGTTCAACTGTTCATGCTGTTGGCGGCAATTTCAAATTAGAAGACGAAATTTTCGTATCTTTCAATTTGGAGGCAGGGGTTCAAATTAGCGGTGGTCCACAAATACATCTTTACCTGCCAACTTTCATGATTTAGGTGTGTATTACACGATTTTGACCCTTTGTCACGATTGGACGATCGTGATCGTAAAAAACCCTCTAAAACACGATTTTGTGAAAATCTACACGAAAAATATGATGGTTCCCGATTTTGAACTGTGTCCAAGGAAGACATTCGTGTTCAGCCAATCAAATTTTATGTTTCTCATGATTAAATTAATCAGCCAATCAAAAACGTTTTCTCTCAAGATAATTCTAACATCCTAGATTTTGAACTTGTGTTGAATTCCTGTTTTTTTAAATCTTGAACATGGCAAGTGGTTTTTCACCTGAAAGGAGGTTGTTACACAGAATAAGAATAAAAGCATGGCTTATTGACAAACTTCAATGATGCAGTACTATCATAAAGATAATAAATAGTAGTTTATTCACTAATTTATTGATATTACACTTGCTGTAACATTATGTTATTTATGTATTTAATTAAAATATCAAATCATTTAATGTACTATTCTTTTTTTACATGGACAAAACAAAAAAAACCACATGAGGAATCCCTTAAATGAGGGACTTCCCTTAATCAAGGGGTCATTTTACTTCTGTGAAAAATAAAAATGAAAAAAAAATGTAGATTTTTATTTAACTTATTTCTACTGATATATAATAACTAGAACCATGCAAATAAACTTAAGTAAAAGGCATGTAAGCTCATCTTACAAATATGACACTTTTTCTAGACCACAAAACAGCACACTCAAAATAGTCGTCGCAAAGAATTGTAACCTTTGAAATTGTTGTCACGCACTAAAACCCCCAAAAGTTGGCAGGTATGTGCATGGTAAATGAATATAAACACTAGAATTGAAAACCAAAAGATATATGTTAAAGAAAGAAAAAGCAGAAAATATTTTATACAGAAACTCAAAATTTAAATACTTTTTGACAAATTTTAATGTCAAAATCCTATACAATTTGACAGCTGGGAACAGTATATTTAACAATATATATGTTCCTGGTCACAGTATAAATTTTCTTTATCAGCAGTGATAAATGTTGATAATGCATGTAAGATGCTTTTAAAGTGTAAACATATTACTGCAATTTTGAAGGGGTATTTTTCTCTCAATTTTGAAGGGTCAGTTATATCAGAAATATAAGGGGAGTCCCTGGAGTTGCCCCATCCCCTCCCGTTTGAGAACTTGGAAATGGTCGAGTTCCCCGCCCCCAAAACCATACATACTCATGTATGGGACAATATAACTAATCAAATGAAATATAGGGGGAGTCCATGGGGTCACCAACCTGTTTGGAAACTTACGAAACGGTCGAGATCCGGCCACCCCTAAACACATTATATATTCAAGTATGGGACAATATAATAAATAAAATGAAATATAGTGGGAGTTCCTGGAGTCACCCCACACCCTCCTGTTTTAGAACTTGGAAACGGTTGAGATCCCAACCCCTAAACCAGATATATTCATGTATGGGACAATATAATAAATCAAATAAAATATATGGGGAGTCCCGGCTGTGGTCACTGTACACTCTCCTGTTTGAGAACTTGGAAACTGTAGAGACCCCCTCCCCTTAACCATATATATTCATGTTTGTGACAATATAAAAAATAAAGTGAAATAATAGGGGAGTCGCTGGGGGTCACCCCACCCCTCCTGTTTTAAAATTTGAAAACGGCTGAGATCACCACCCCTAAACCATTTATATTCATGTATGGGACAATATAACAAATCAGATTACATATAGGGTGTGTCCCTTGGGTTACCCCACGCTCCTGTTTGAGAATTTGAAAATCGTTGAGATCACCACTCCTTAACAATATATATATTCATGTATGTTTAATAATTTCTTGCGTCCGAAGTGTTTTTCTGGACGTGTCATGTATGATTTATTTTATTTTGATAAACTCCTCTTTTATGAAAATATTTTTATTTTGAACCTTTTTTTTTCTCTACAGGCCCAGGAGGTCCATGTCGTACAGGTCAGTACGTCTGTGATGACGGGTCATGTGCCAGACAAGGAAGTGGCTGTAATGGCCGTACAGAGTGCAGAGATGGGTCAGATGAGTTTCCTAAATATTGTGGTTGTCCAAGTCTAAGACAGTTCCAGTGTAGAGATGGTACCAAGTGTATTGATGCCATGCAGGAGTGTGATGGAATTACTGACTGTACTGATCGCTCAGATGAACATAGCAGATGTGGTGAGTATCAAGTATTCATACTTTCTACTTGCTTCTACAAAGAACGATAGAAAAGTAAAGAATCAGGTTTCAAGGAAAATACAAAGATTCTTAACCAAGGAAATTTAATGATTCCAAGGTACTGTGTGGATTCAGAAGAAAAAAATACTTTTTCATTTTCATTGTCTAAATCAGACAAGAAGACAAAAAAAATGCTGTACACATCAGCTTTGGCTTTGAAATTCATAAATGAAAATTAACCAGTTACAACAATTTACAAACAAAAATTTATCATCCAGATTTAATGTTGTTGTTTTTTTTTAAAACTTGGTGGTGATTGGTGAATAACAACCTGTAATGTTTCAGAATAATTGTTTATCAAAGAACTTTTGTTTGACTTTTGTAGTATCCACATGTCGCCCTGATGAATTCCGTTGTAGTGATGGTACATGCATCAACCTGGTTAAAGAGTGTGATGGTGTTAGAGACTGTGTCGACAATTCTGACGAAAATAATTGTCGTAAGTTTAGTTTTTCAAAAGTTTGAGATTGAGTTTTTTTTTCAGCATTTGTAATTTGATAGACATGTAGAAATAAGTTGCTGAAAACATGTATTTAATGTAAATTCAGAAATAATTGTGATGTTCTATTTATGCAAATTATAATGCGACTGGGGGAGTATCGCAGTAATAAGAACACACATTCTGATATCTGATACATTTATTTGTATGCAGATTAATCTGACAATAACTCACATTGTCTACAATAATAGCAATAATAAATGCTCACACTAATTTTTAAATTTACAGTACATAAAATGTATAAGTTTAAACATGCAGTTGCAGATTCAATTGAATGAAATTGGCAATTGCCACAAAAATAAATAAGAAAAGACATTTGCCAGCTTCAAAAGAAAACTTGTTTACTATAGAAGCTGACAAATTTATCATGCTTAATGTCAAAATGCTAGACATTGATTGGTTAAAACAAGGGAGATAATTTATGTTAAATATTCTATTACCCTTCACTGATAAACTAGATCAATTGTTTTTTTGTGAAATATTTGATTTTTTGTGGTAAAGAATGCATGCAATGCAATTAAAATTAAGAATGATCAAAACACTGGATTGCGGACAGATTTGAAATACTGTAAACCAACTTATCTTTGCAAGGTTTTGATTTCACGACTTCCATAATAGTAGTAAAATGATGCGAAATTGTTGTGAAAATGTCAAACTTGGATCTTTACTTATTAAACTACATCAAGTAAATTAGAAAATAGCAAAATTTAAAAGCTGTGATATGGACTAAAATGGGTAAAACGTGAAGTAAAATTGGTTTACAGGAATCCTTTTAATTATGTCTTCTTTTTCTCTTGTAGCTACATTGAATTGTCGTGCTGATCAGTTTACTTGTACACAACAATTCCAGTGTATACCAGCAACTAGAAAATGTGATGGTTTCGCTGACTGTTCTGATAGAACTGACGAGGAAGGCTGTGGTAAGAATAAAGTCAAATAACAAAAATGCCAAACTGTGAGGAAAAATTAAAAGCAGAAAGTCACTAATCAAATGGCATAATCAAAAGCTCAAACAAGTCAAACGAATGGATAACAACTGTCATATTTCTGACGTGGTACAGAGTCTTGTTGATTTGGACACCTAAGACGATTTATTATTGCAATTTGCGATTTGTTTACAGTTCCTTACAATTTTTACTTCTTATATTTGCTAGAAACTTATTCTGCATCATTGACAAAAAGGATTTTTTAAGTATACAAACCTTCATATGTTTAAAATCCTTTTCAGATTAACACCTACTGTTGTTGTTTAGTGTATTTTTGTTTAAATTAGAAGGAAACTGATAATATGAAAGAAGAAAATGTTAAGGCAATGGACAATATTCCAGTGCGTGTGATGATGCAACTTTACATCCCTGGTTAAAGAGAGATGATACCAAACTCATAAGTCAACAACAGACTGACAATTCAATGGCAAAAACAACAACCACAACACAAACAACAGAAAACAAAGCACAAAATAAAAAAACTATACTGAGAAAAAAGAACCCCATAAAAAAACGGGCAGTAATTTCATTAACTTTGGAGGAGTAAGCAGATCCTGCTACCCTTTCGTCACCTGTTGTGTTAAGGTTTGACCATTCCTGAGGAATTTACATTCAGAAAAGTGCTTTCAAAGTATAAAATATATGTTGTGTTATTTTTATCACAGCTTGTAAACCCAACGAGTTCCGCTGCAGTAATGGTCAGTGTATTGATAACAGGAGGCAATGCGATCGTAACAGGGATTGTTTGGACAACTCTGATGAAGAGGGATGTGGTAAGTTATAACGGTCAATTCTACACATTTTAGCTAAAAATCATCAGACATCTGTATATGATTGTTTGCTAAGCAGTTGTTTAGATTCTGAACATGTTAAGAATACATTTTAAATTGACTGTGGATTTAAGGATGTACACCTCTGAGGAGCCAAAAATTTCTAGAATTAAACTTTTTTTCTTAACCTGATTTTTTGGTTTATAAGACTGTAACAAAATAATTGGTGAAGAAAAAAGCATATGGTGGAGCACTTCTTTTTTTGCTACAGCCCTTTGAAAATGCACAATTTTGATGATTTTCCCATTTTGCATCGATTTTTACCTATTTTTGGACTATTATTACCAGTGGCGTAGCTGGGTCATATTTACGTGTACGCCCGAACCTTGGCGAGGGGTCTGAGGGGGTAACAAACCGCTCAATGCCAACCCCCCTGCTGGTAGTGGGTTCAAGGGGACGGAGCCCCCGAAAGCGATTGAGTTATCTAGAATGACATACCATTCATGTCAGTAAAAATTGATTGATAGTAACATACTTTTGAATCTAACATGTCTAAATGGTATATTTTTATGTTTAATTTTGAGAACTTATTGATCGTGTTAATTGGAAGCTAACGGACATTGGTTTTAGAAAAAAACGTTCAAATCAATATTACTTTCAAATTGTTTAAAGTCGTGAGTGAGCATACAATCGACAAAAGCACCTTTTAATGAACACGAAAACAATATTTCTTAGAGATGCGATATAAAAAAATTCATGAACACGATTTCTTTCCACAAGAAGTGAACCAATTTACCAGTTTTTTCCAGGAATTTAAAAATAATCAAAAATTTTCTTTATTATATTTTCTTGATCTGGAATTTAACGTGTGCCAATATATCACATTTTATGAACGAAAACAGATGCTTTCAAAATTTTGCTTTAGACATTAATCATAAAAAAAAAACTTCTTCCAAATTTTCATAAAAGTCGATGAAGGTTCGACAAGTAGTTAAATGTAATTAAGAAATAAAAAAAAAATAAGCCCAAACTGTGACCACTTATTAATTACAGAAAGAAATACCTTTTATCCGTAAAATGTGGGGAAATTTAAAGAAATAATTGCATTATTATATTGCACTGGATACTCTTTTGATCATAGTTTTTTAACAGAGAGTCATTCAAAAAACTTTGTCCACATTCGGAACCTAAATATTGACGGCGCTGACGACGCTATGTCTCGCTTTTGCAACATAAGGCACATACTCGACAACAATGCAAACCGCATATCGAATCTCACCAGATAATTAATTGCTTTAAATATAAAAAAAAAGTACGCTGAATTCACAGTAGGTTCAGACTTTTACAGAAAATTGGAACAAATATATGAAATGAACTATTTGATTAAAGTAAATTTAGTCCGTTTTTATTGAAAATTACAATCCATTGAAGAGAAAAGCACAAGGCTGATGTGCTTTTGACCAGTTTTTGTTATAATATTTAGATAAAAAAAAATATTTTCAAAATTCAAGTGTACGCCCGGGCGTTTTGACGTAAACGTAGCTACGCGCATGATTACAGTTCCACAATTAAACTTTTTTTCATTCTTTCTATAAAGATGAAGTGGACCAATCTGAATAAATTTACTTAAAAAAACTATAGGTAGGTGTTAATAAAAGAAAGTTTTATCATATTTTGAGGCTTTTTTGTGTAAAATTTACTATGCTGTCAATTTTGTATTTTTGTGATTTTTCTCAATTTTAAGAACAAAATGCATATTATTTAAGCTTTTTTGTTATAGATGATTGAAAAAATTACATATCTAAGAAATTTGAAAAGACAAAAATGATATGGGATGTACATGGTTCTTGTAAAATCATTTTTTGTAGCCCTCACCTATTTTCTCAAAATTTTGGCTAAAAATAGACTTGATTGGTGGTAAAATTTGAAAACTGGATTACTCAAAAACCATTCATTGTAAATACACAATTTTTTTCACAGAGTTATGTTTGATTATAATATTTTTAAAATTCATTGATATTTTCCACTTGTATCACATGTTTTGGAAATAATTCAAGAACAAGATTTCAACGAGACTGAACGAGACTGAAAAGTCAGAAGAATACATCCTTAATAATATTCTTGGTAAACTAATTTTCTTGGGTGTTGGTAAAACATGAATTCAGATATTCAAAACAGGAACACATTTAAAATAGATTTGTTCATAGACTTTGGCAAAATCCACAAAATCAGATATCCAGGAATTATTTTTTTTCTTCAATCCAACAAAATTGTGAAACCACGAAAAATAAATGAATCCACAGTACTTTTATAGCTTTGATTTAATGACTAATAGCTTTGTCCTGATTAATCGATGGGACTGTTTAAATAAATTACTAAATTAATGTGTATAACTATATAAATCTTTAAGCTAAAACAGCAAATATAGATGAAAATGCAATAAAAGGATAAAGTGAAACAATTTGAGACTGTATACCTGCTGATTGTAGAAATTACAGGATAACAGGTCAAACTTTAAATAATAAGATACTCAAGATGAGACTTTATTCATGCTGGCTTTGGACATACAACGGTACACTTAAACTTTTTCATTACAGGATGTCAACCAAATGAATTTACATGTAGAAGTGGAGACTGTATCCCTGCTGACCGTAGATGTGACAGGAGATCAGATTGTCGTGATGGATCAGATGAACTGAATTGTCGTATGTAAATTTGCAATATACAAACACAACAGTTTATAAAATGATTGGAACTTTTAAAATACCTGACAAGTATTCATTACAATTTAGAAAGATGTAGTATTACATTAAGAAAATAGCTAAATTAGAGAACAAAAATCTACACAGAAAAAATAATTTGAAATTCTTATATTTGTAAAAAAAAAAGGGAAAAGTTGAGTCAAATGTTTCATTCTGTTGAGGCATGGAGGATTACATATTTCATATTATTGAATTTTGCTTTTATTTACTCTGATTTATCTATTTCAATTTCTAAATAGTTCTTAGTGAGGTGCCCCAGGGACAATCATTTCAATTTTCTATTTCTGTGGGTAAAATGATCTTTGTAGTATGGTATTCTGTAATTAAAAACATTAAAAATGATCTTTGTAGTATGGTATTCTGTAATTAAAAACATTAAAAATTCAGAAAACTTCATCAGCTCATTATACGAGCGCAAAAAAAAATTTGCGTCATATAATGATATCAATTCTTCATCGTCGTCCGAAGACGCATTTAGTTTCCAGACAACTACTTTGATTTAGTTAATGGATCTCTATAAATTTTTACCAGAAGGTTTAATACTACTAAAGAAAAGTTGGGATTGATTTTAGAGGTTATGGTCCCAATAGTTTAGGAATTAGGGGCCCAAAAGGGGCCCAAAATAAGCATTTTGTAGTCTTCAAACAATAACTTGTGTTTAAGTGTATGAATCTCTCTGAAATTATACCAGTTTCCATACCATGATGGGATGGTTAATATTGACTTTAGGGGGTTATGGCTCAAAATGTTTCGGAATTAGGGGCAAAAAATGGGAAAAGCTAGGTATTTCTGGTCAGTGGACTATTAAGAAAATTTAAAAGCAGTGTAAGGGAGATTTCTAAAACATTTAACATACAATGTTTGGTATGTTTGGATTTAGCTCCCTTACACTACTTGTAAATAATGTATAAAGAAATGTCAGGTTTTGGACTTGTTGCAAAAAAAAAGGAGGGTGGTAATAGATTTCCATTTTTTTTTCCAAGTTTCTCAATAACCAAATTTTTGAATTGTTTGAAGAAGAAATCTTTAATTGCACAATATTGCATAATAGATTTGTAAGATCTTGACATTTGTTCGGCGTCAGAAACTCGTATTATGTCAAGAATTTGATCTCAATCCAAATTCAGAGCTGTATCAAGCTTGAATGTTGTGTCCATACTTGCCCCAACTGTTCAGGGTTCACCCTCTGTGGTGATATAAAGCTGCGCCCTGTGGAGCACCTGGTTTTCTCTAGGCATCACAAAACACAAAGACTATGGTATGGGTGTGGGTGAAGCCAGAGAGCTTCCGAGAAGAGGAAATTACACCTATTTTTACTTAACCAAATCTCATTTCTGCTCAACAAAAATTGGAAGAAGATAACTGTGTTCCCAGACCTAATGACTTAAAGTAAAGATGTTGCATGATATTATAGTAAATAATATATATTGTAAAAAATAACAATATTATTTTCTTTTGTAGCTTCTCAACAAGTAACCATCAGCATTACTCCCAGAGAGATGACTTTGAGAGTAGGTTCTCAGGCTTATTTTGAGTGTACTATATCACCAGCAGACACACCATTAGAATGGTACAGAAATGGAAATATTGTAAGTGTCTAAAATTTATAGGTTATCTTTGGTAATCTCAACAAGATTGATTATTCTTGCTTGAGCTGGTACGGCGAAAAGTGAGAAAAGCAATCGAGTAGAAATGACCAATGATAATCTGTTTATTAATTGCTATTTTACCTATGACGACATTGTTGATTTCATTGACAAAGGGCATGTAGGCCTTTACCTTCTGGCAATAAATTATCATATCACTCTACTGTGTTCAGAAAGGAAATTATCTGCCAGTAAGATCGATTCAAAATTTCATAAAATAATGAATCAGCAGAGTACCTAATTTTAATTTTGACATAAAAACTAAATTTTTTAATCACATTTATCTCAAATCTTTCTGTGTGATAATTTTGCATCTAAGACTGCCCAAGTGATTTTAGTTTTTCTCAGTAAAGATTAAAGAGAATGTATGATGTCAGATATTGTCTAGGACAAGTGTATATGTGTAAATAGATAATAGATATTATAAATGGTTTTTCAAACTTGAGGAAGTGTACATGTCTAGGTTACTTCTTAACTCGGTGCTATCCTCCTTTTTCAAGAATGTAGAATGTTGCTTTAAGAATTAAATGCTTCTTTTTGTAAATTAATTAGGGGGGGTATAAGCTTTGCCAGAAGTACATATTGTATTGGCTTCAATAATCTAAAAATGTGTGCTCAATCAATGCTTTTACAGCCCTATATACTAAAAGAATAAAATTGAGAATGGAAATGGGGAATATGTCAAAAAGACAACAATCCGACCAAACAGCAGATAACAGTCAAGGCAATGCTTATAATAACATTATTTTCCTAGGTTCATAAAGATTTCAATCAAGTTTTTCTTTCATTTAACTGAGCTCTTAATTGTGAAAGTGTGTGTCATCATGAATGTTCCTTTTTTATTTTGAAATGAATGTAAATTTAAGAATGATGCCAGATTGCTGTTAGCCAATCAAAATAATGTATTATAATGAAACCTTCATGTAATGTAATTATACACTATTGATTATCACTAAATTATGAATTTTCTGTCTTTTTTGTAGGATATACAACCTAAAGCTACCGTGGAGAGAGGTCGTCTCATCATACCTAACCTTGATATTACTGATGCTGGGGATTATATCTGCTCTGGTATCTACAATGACAGGACATACACAGAATCAGCCAGGCTTGTAGTCAGGCAAAGTAAGTACCTAGCCTTGATAACACTGATGCAGGAGATTATATCTGCTCTGGTATCTACAATGACAGGACGTACACAGAATCAGCCAGGCTTGTAGTCAGGCAAAGTAAGTAACTAACCTTGATATCACTGATACTGGGGATTATATCTGCTCTGGTATCTACAATGAGAGGACATACACAGAATCAGCCAGACTTGTAGTCAGGCAAAGTAAGTACCTAGCCTTGATATCACTGATACTGGGGATTATATCTGCTCTGGTATCTACAATGACAGAACGCACACAGAATCAGCTAGGCTTGTAGTCAGGCAAAGTAAGTACCTAGCCTTGATATCACTGATGCAGGAGATTATATCTGCTCTGGTTTCTACAATGACAGGACGCACACAGAATCGGCCAGGCTTGTAGTCTGGCAAAGTGAGGATCTAATGTTGCAATACATGGAAATATGGCTTAAACAGAGTGGAGGGTATTAATAACTTGTCTCTACATAATAGATTTTATAGGATTAATCTGCCATGTTCCATGTAATGATAAAAACTACATTAAATTCTTCATCAGAATTAAAAATAGCTTTGAAATAAGAATTTAAGAAAGATCTGTTGTGAATATGTGAAAAAAAAGTAGAGGTTTAGGAAAAAGGTTAGAAGTATCTTTCCATAACCCTTGTATTGAAAATAAGGGCATGATAGAATACGGAGGATTAGGAGTTTATCATCATCATCATAAACAATCATGAATTGTGGATGATTATTGAGAATTATAGTACCTGCTCATGTTAAAAGCATTGTCTTGTCACAGAATAGAAATTCCTTCATAATATAAGTTCCAAAAGGAAGAAATATTCTGGAATATTATTTCCACAGGAATAAAAATTACAGTATAAGTTCCTAACGGAATAAATATTACAGTAGATGGTCCTAATGGAATAAATGGTATAGATTATTTGTTCAAACAGATAGGTATTATGACATTGTTTATAACAAAGTTTCCAGTGGAACTTCTGTTAGGCGGAACAAATATACATTGACAGTCTTTCTTGAATAATTTCAATCTACTTTTAGTAACTGTACCAACAACGCCTGCACCGGTTGGTCCATGTGGTGTTGGACAAGCAACATGTAGGAATGGACAATGTATTCCGATTGACTATCGTTGTGATGGCGACAAGGATTGTGAGGACAACAGTGACGAAGACTCATGTACAGGTACAGTGAAACCTGTTTTAATAGACCACTTGAGGGATAGCAAATTAGTGGTCTTACATGTACAGTGAAATCTGTTTTAAGAGTTAAATTCACAAAAATACTGAACTCTGAAAATTCAAAACGGATTCACTAATCAAATGGCAAAATCAAAAGCTCAAACACATCAAACGAATGGATAACAACTGTTATATTCCTGATTTGGTACAAGCATTTTGTTATTTAGAAAAAATAGTGGACTAAACATCTTAGTTTTATAACAGTTGTATTAAGTTCCATTATATTGACAAAGATTTGCGAACAAAACAAACAGACATAAAAGGTAAGAATTTATAAAAAATAGGTGTACAGTGGATCAGCATTGTGTTATACTTTCATCACCATAAAAACAAACAAACATGTAACAAAGAAGCACAAAAAGGCATATAGACAAAGCACATTAGCAAAAATTAAAGACAAAAATTTACCATAGCACAATAGAGGGGGAGGACAGGGGGGTACCCTTCTCCCTTCTCCCACCCCTCTTCTCCTTTCTCCTACCCCCGTTCTCCTTTCTCCCATTAAAATAAAACATCTCCTTTTGAGATAATTTTTCTTGAAATATTAGAAATTTTTTTAAAAGGAGAGATATTTTATTTTTTCTCCTTTCTCCAACTTTTTCTCCTTTCTCCCAGCCTTCCTCTCCTTTCTCCTACCCCCTTTCTCCTTTCTCCTTTCTCCTACCCCCTTTCTCCCTGTCTCCCTTACCCCTGTCCTCCCCCTCACAATAGCACAATGAATATGTGAAGTGCAGAGTCATGTCATATGTATCAAAGAAACACAAAAAGACATATAGACAAAGCACATGCAAAACTGAAAGACAAAAATTTTACTATAACACAATAAAACAATGACAGCAAACTAACAAAATTTTCTCAGAACATATAACAGTGTAATTTATTTAGTTTACAATTGAAAAAGAATGATGTTCATCTTCAACAGTATAGCAATTTACACTCTTTAAATTGAGGAACTTTTTTTCTTTTTTATGAATATCCTTCTATTTTCAAAAGAAGTGTTATCATTTCAGCATCTGCAATATGTGAACCCAATGAATTCCGGTGTAGAAATGACCGTTGTGCAATGAAGATCTGGCGTTGTGATGGAGATGATGATTGTGGGGATAATTCAGATGAAGAAGATTGCCGTATGTATTTCTGACTGTAACCTTTAAGTGAATAGTTGTGTCATTGGCAATAACAGCTCATTTTCATATTTTTATAATGGTATATAAAAGAATTTTATACCAACATTTCATGCTTAACACTTGTATTTGCTAAAAATGCCTGTTAAGTGGTAAACAAATTTCCGTATGCATAATATCAATTGTTTAATTTCACCAAATGCTCATTGTATCCATCATGACCTTAGAATTTTTATTGTTGTGAGTTTTATTATTATTATTTATGTAAGCACCAATTTCATAGATGCAATTGAGGAAAATATTTTCATGGATACCTAATTTCGATATTTTGACAAATTCAGCATACAAGTCTATATATAAAAGTTTTAAATTTTCATTTAAATTCATGGTTTAGCTAGGCCCCTTAAATCAAGATAATAAGCTACCCAATACATGTAATAATCATATTATATTATCATATCATATTAATATAAATTATTATATATTACTGTAAATTCAGAATGCAGAAATTATTGACTTCATTTTTTATTGCAAACTTTGTAGAAAAGACTAAAATGCAAAAAATTGTGGTTTCAGGAAAATCTGTATACAGTTATACATATCAGATACAAGTTCTTATTATTGCGATACTTCATTCAATCGCATTATTTGCATTAATAAAAACCTTACATTGTGTATCATTATAGCAACAAGAAAACCTGGTGATCCATGCGATACAATTGAGTTCCAATGTATGTCAGGTGATCAGTGTGTTCCAGGGTCGTACCAATGTGACGGAGAAATTGATTGTCAAGATCGATCAGACGAAATTGGCTGTTGTAAGTTAAAAAAGGTCACAGTTTATAAATTTTTTTTAACTGTAAACTTTAATATAACACATGGTATGTGATTCATATTTTTGAGAAATGACACTTGGTCATAAAATTTACAAACAATGATTCTTCAAGTATCCCACTGAAAAATGTTATGACATAAATCTACATTAAATCAACTTCAAAATGGTGAATAACACACCTATTTCAGTTGTCAGAGTTATTCGTCACAGGCCTTCTAAGTTAGTCAACCATGATATATTTTGTCATTTCACTAACAAACTGTAAAGTTTTTATCGCCTTGAATGATAAATTATATATATCTTGCAGTCATTTGGTAGAGGGAAAATGAGGGATTACAGAACTATTTTTCTTCAGTCATTATTGATTTATTAAAAAAAAAATAAGGCTTTTATTCTAAATTTTACACAATTTTATGGTCAATTTCTATTACTGTTTTATCAAAAAACTTGACTAAAATTAATTTGGCACATTTGATTTCATATGTACTATCTTAAGAGAAAATTGATAGATGTAAAATATTTTTCTCTAATAGTGTAAGTATTTGTTTGTATAATTTATTTTTAGCTCCTCCCGTCATCAATTTACCACCAGTATCGAAGATAGATGTAGAATTAGGTGGGAGTTTTACCATTATTTGTGAAGCTGTTGGTACACCTACACCACTGATTGTCTGGAGATTGAACTGGGGAAATATCCCTACTGGGCCTCGTGTATTCACAAGCAGCAATGCTGGACGAGGAAATCTGACAATTACAGACGCTCGTGTGGAAGATTCCGGTGCATACACATGTGAAGCGATAAACACACGTGGTTCCATCTTTGCGACACCAGATGCTATTATTATTGTCAGAAGTAAGTAATGTTTATCTTATACATTTGAAAAATGAAAGTTCAAAAAAGAAAGAAATACAACTAGCATGAGGGCAAGGTCCTCAAGAACAGATTTTTTTAAAATCAATATACTAGTAAATCCAAAAAAGATTAAGCACTCATGTGAAACAGAAAAACAAAAATTAAACTGCATGTCAGAATTTTTATCATTGATATATTGAAAATTAGCAAATAATTAAGATTTAGTAAGTTGTCAATAAGAATATGAACTTTCTTTACCATATTAAAGGATCTTGACTTTTGGAACTTTTCTGTCTTTTATTTAATTCTATATCATAGAGAGAAAAATATAAAGAACATTATGTCTGCTTCTTTTTACAGAAAATATAACAGGTACTTTATACAGGATGTAAGAATAAAGTGAGCCAGTTTAGCCCATCCTGTTGATATTATTGATGTATAAATGATTCTACCTCTGCATCAATTCTGATACTATGTTTTTTGACTTTAGACAGTCATACATAAAAGTTGAGGCTGAACAAGTATTTTTGATAAATGAAGTACTTTTAAAAGTTTTAACATTTAAAATGCTTGTGAAGCCTCAGGTTTTAGAAATAATAATACCTGTCTAGTCTGGAGTAATATTGTTTTGGAGAAGATTTGGTGGGGGTTACTGTTTCTCTAATGATATTTTTATGCCCTACCTACGATAGTAGAGGGGCATTATGTTTTCTGGTCTGTGGCTCCGTTTGTTCGTTCGTCCGTCCGTCTGTTCGTTCGTTTGTTCGTCCGACTTCAGGTTAAAGTTTTTGGTCAAGGTAGTTTTTGATGAAGCTGAAGTCCAATCAACTTGAAACTTAGTACACTAGTTGCTTATAATATGATCTTTCTAATTTTAAAGCCCAATTACACTTTTGACACCAATTTCATGGTCCACTGAACATAGAAAATGAAAGTGGGAGTTTCAGGTTAAAGTTTTTGGTCATGGTAGTTTTTGATGAAGTTGAAGTCCAATCAACTTCAAACTTAGTACACACGCTCCCTATGATATGATCTTTCTAATTTAATTGCAAAATTATATTTTTCATCCCAATTTCACGGTCCACTGAACATAGAAAATGATAATGGGAGTGAGGCATCCGTGTACTATGGACACATTCTTGTTTTTACATAATTTATCAAATGATCTGAGGAAAGTTTTCTTTGTATGTGACATCATTGGTTAAATTTATTTCGTGATATCAAAATAGTATTTAAAATGAAAGCTAGAAAATTTGGCGTCATAATTGAATTTTGACCAACGAAGAACTGAGACCAAACAAACCACAAGTTGATCAAATAAAAATATTCAACCAGTCAGGCAATGTATATAAATTGGACAAAACTTTTTGTTTAATCTACAATTTTTTCCAATGCACACTCTCCCATTTCTACCTGAAGCACATACATTTGTATATGTCAGTTCACATGTTTTATTTTGATATTTTATTTGTTTTGTGTTAAAAAAAAAAGATTGAAAATGTAAGAAGAAATAAAATATTGTTCTCAGTATGTACATTTTGTATTATGAAAGTTAAAATATTTTATTTTAATATTTTATTTGTTTTGGGTTAAAAAAGATTTAAATTTTGCTTGAGAAATTGGGATAGAATGGCTTAAAAGGAACAGTTTAAAACAATTATATTCAAGAAGCCATCATTTTCACTGGATTAGCCTAGAAGGAATAAAATTGAAAATAAATATGTTTTTTGTTTTATTATTAGGATATCCAGCAGGACTTTGCCAACAGCCATATTTCAACGTTGAAGCTTCTGTCACTGGTGATTGTGTTCGTTGTTTCTGTTTTGGACACTCTGACGAATGTTACAGCAGCAATTTACAAATTTCACAGGTATTTGGTTTATTTTTAGAAATTTTTAATTCTGCTGGGAATCCACTCTTTATCCACTCCTAATGTGGATATGTGGAAGCCACAAAATCCACCTGAACATAGTGAAGTAACAATGACAAAACTCATGTAGTGTGGTATTGATCACTGACATAACATAAAATTGTAGTGTGGTAAAGATGACATAGTTGTCATCTATAAAAGGTGACACAAGACATGAAATATAGTGTAGTAAAGATGAAATGTCACATGAACTGGTGTAGCGATGACAACACATGAACTACACATGAACTGGTGTAGTGATGACAACACCTGAACTGGTGTAGTGATGACAACACATGAACTGGTGTAGTGATGACAACACATGAACTGGTGTAGTGATGACAACACCTGAACTGGTGTAGTGATGACAACACATGAACTGGTGTAGTGATGACAACACATGAACTGGTGTAGTGATGACAACACATGAACTGGTGTAGTGATGACAACACATGAACTGGTGTAGTGATGACAACACATGAACTGGTGTAGCGATGACAACACATGAACTACACATGAACTGGTGTAGTGATGACAACACATGAACTGGTGTAGTGATGACAACACATGAACTGGTGTAGTGATGACAACACATGAACTACACATGAACTGGTGTAGTGATGACAACACATGAACTGGTGTAGTGATGACAACACATGAACTGGTGTAGTGATGACAACACATGAACTGGTGTAGTGATGACAACACATGAACTGGTGTAGCGATGACAACACATGAACTACACATGAACTGGTGTAGTGATGACAACACATGAACTGGTGTAGTGATGACAACACATGAACTGGTGTAGTGATGACAACACATGAACTACACATGAACTGGTGTAGTGATGACAACACATGAACTGGTGTAGTGATGACAACACATGAACTGGTGTAGTGATGACAGCACATGAACTGGTGGTGTATTGATGAAAATTTATGAACTGTGATGTAGTAGGGATGACACAAAATACTGACTGTAGTGTAGTAATTATGACACACAATCATTTAAATTGTTCAGTGTAGTATAGATGACACATGCAGTGTTCTCCCCAGGCCGTTTTAGCGCCGCGATTTTCAGCGCTATTTCAATTTCCCGCTGTCCTATTGCACTGACCGCGTCGCTATCCCGTTCAACCGCGTCGCTATATTTTTTTTCGTATTTTTAAAATTTCCCGCTTATTTTTCTTTTCGGATCACGTGATTGACTGGTTAACGATTTTTGAAAGAATTATTTCCGTTGTATTAAAGTAAATCCGCGGGACCAGTCTAATAAATTTTACAAAATGGCGTCGTTGAGAGATCAAAATAAACAAAGATTTCAACATTGACATCTATTTAATGAATATATAGAGGCATATATGAATGAAATGAGAAGAAATAAATTGACCGCATTTCCCAACGACATTCACAAACTTGTTTAACGAACTTTGAACAAACACTGATTTTAACAACGATCAAATTGGCTTCAATGAGCTAGTCTTTGAAGTATTAATTATCACCCAATCGAACTAATACCTGTTTAATCAGCAATTCTACAGTAATGAATTTTACCCTTTGAAAACAATTAAGAGGATATGATTAGAAAAACAAACCCCAAGCTGATACTAGACTTGAGAAATTCACTTTCTCGATGTCCAGCTTGGGTGAAGCCAAGTTAAACGTCGTAAGGTTAACAGAACACTGCTACATTTTTTCGCTTTATAAAGATGCCGAAACGTATGAAAGGAATGGACAGTGCTAACAGAGACATATAATACATGTCTCGGGTGCTGAAAAGTTCATTTCTAAATTATATAAGGGAAGTTTTACCCCCTTCTCTGACAACGTTGTCTCGACCATTTTTTGAACCATCTACGATTATATCATTACTTTTTTGCGTTTACAACCGAACTGTCGAACCTGTATTGCTTGAAAGAAGCATCCCTGTTATCAAGGGATTCATTATAAGCCCGTATTTTACGATTACTTGACCATACATGGCTCTTTTTCAAATGGATAAGGCAGCAACCATTTGATTTTCTGGGGGGGGCTATGGTTTTTTTTGGAAAAAAAAGTTTGTTTCCAGGTTTTGGTGAAAAAAATAATTTGTTTTGGACCCTGAGTAAAAAAAATTGTTTGTTTCACCCTCAGCTGCCACTATATGTAATGCTAAAATTGAAAGAAAAAAATTGTCTTCGGTTTGTCGCTAAAAAAATTAATTGTTCTTCGCCGAAGGCGAAAAAAAAAGTTTGCACAGAAAAAAAAACCATAGCCCCCCCCAGAAAATCAAATGGTTGCTGCCTAAGGGAATAAAACAAAACGAAAATTTTGTGTAAATATATATAAAATATCGATATTTGTCAACCAATCATCAATATATCTTAATTAAATATTGCTTTAAATTTAATGTAAACAGAGGATGGCTTGGATAAGGAATAGTATTTAATGCTAAAAAAAGACACAGGTGTAAACAGGAAGTTATGTCAGCCAGTAAGGGAGATAATTTGGGAGGGAAAGACCTAAAAGAAGTATTGTCAAATCTTGACAAACTTATCTGGTGGCATGTATTCAAATGTTTATAAAATTATCAAACAAAACCTTTAAAGGTGGTATTTGTTTCAATTGGCATACATAATGTATTTGATTGGTAATTCACCTTTGAAATAAAAAAATCTCTTTAAAATATTTTTAAAGGATTTCTTTCATATTCATATTAAATTGGAATATTTTAGCCTTTTTTTTAAGCAAGTCTTTGATAAGATTTGAATATTATTAAAAGGGCAATTTCATTTCTTCCTTTGAAATACTATACTCATTTTTATTGAAAAGTTGTACTTTGCTAGAAATGTTAATAAAAGTAAATGTAAAAAATACCAATCTTGTCATTGAAAACTTTCTCACAGAAGCTGACAATGACTTTATTGTTGGTCCTACATGTTCTGCAACATCACCTGTTAGTGATAAGAAATCTTCACATCTAGGCAGTCTGGTATAGACCCACCATGGAAAAGACTTCTCCTTGGGTTTTATAGACAGATGATATGAGGATTATATGTATTTACAATGGAGACAAAAAGACTTTTCTTCTATCATGTCTATATCCAGACAATAACATTAGCAAACAAAGGGGTAACTTCCATGAGCATGATGAAGACATCATTACAAGAGAAAACATCAATAGCATTATATAAGAAAAACACATAACAAATCAATTACAAACCAACCGCGCGCCGCGACAAAGTTACTGAGAATTGTCGAAAATCACGCGCTTACCACAGCGCTATCCAAAAATCCTGGGGAGAACACTGCCATGAAATGTAGTGTAGTATAAATAACTTGAGTCAGACTGACACACCTAAATGGAAGTGTAGTAGAGATGACACGACTCATGAAATAGTGTAGAAGAAATGACATGACTCATGAACTGTAGTGTAGAAGAAATGACATGACTCATGAACTGTAGTGTAGAAGAAATGACATGACTCATGAACTGTAGTGTAGAAGAAATGACATGACTCATGAACTGTAGTGTAGAAGAAATGACACGACTCATGAACTGTAGTGTAGAAGAAATGACATGACTCATGAACTGTAGTGTAGAAGAAATGACACGACTCATGAACAGTAGTGTAGAAGAAATGACATGACTCATGAACATTAGTGTAGACAAGATGATGTGAAATGACCTGTAGTGTAGTTAAATGACAGAACACATAAGAATTTTAGTGAAGTGAAGATGACACAACACAAGACCAGAAGAGTACTCCAATTTCAAAATTAGATAAATACCTGTGTAATAATTTGTGTGAAAGTTATCGAAATTAGAATTTCACTTATTATGACGAAAACATCAGTTAAATTAGAAAATCATTAAAATGTCTGCTAGCTAATGCTTAACAAAAAAGAGGCATAAGTGAATATGAAATGTTAAATAGCTATACTAAAACATTTTGGAAGGCTATTAGTTTCAATTTTGTTCTTATATCTTTCAGATAAATCTAGTTGGTGAGATGAAATTGTTAGACACAAATTCATCAAGGACAGTTGAGACAGCCTATGTCCAGCAGCTGCCATCATTGAGGGGTGCACAGGTGCCAAGATTTGACCGACTTTCACCCAATATGTATTATTACTGGAGCCTTCCCAGCGAGTTTCTGAGTGAAAGGGTAATTATTATAAATTCTTTTATTTTCGAAGATATTAGATTTTGTGCATTTGAAGTTATTTGACTTTTGTTTTTTTCTAAAATCTACATACAATAGATATAGGAAGATTATGTATGAGTGCCAATGAGACAACTCTCCATCCAATAGATATAGGAAGATTATGTATGAGTGCCAATGAGACAACTCTCCATCCAATAGATATAGGAAGATTATGTATGAGTGCCAATGAGACAACTCTCCATCCAATAGATATAGGAAGATTATGTATGAGTGCCAATGAGACAACTCTCCATCCAATAGATATAGGAAGATTATGTATGAGTGCCAATGAGACAACTCTCCATCCAATAGATATAGGAAGATTATGTATGAGTGCCAATGAGACAACTCTCCATCCAATAGATATAGGAAGATTATGTATGAGTGCCAATGAGACAACTCTCCATACAATAGATATAGGAAGATTATGTATGAGTGCCAATGAGACAACTCTCCATCCAAGTCATAATTTATAAAAGTAAACCATTAAGCCTGTATGTGTACTTTGTTGAATATTTATATCTTTAAATTCTTATACAAGTATGCTGTTGTTTATTAGGTCTTTCCACCTTTCCGTGGAAAGACCTATTGATTTTGTTCTGATTATTAGGTCTTTCCACCTTTCCGTGGAAAGAATTATTGAATTTGTTCTGATTATTATTATTTTTTTTTTTTTTTTTTTCTTCCGCCTTAATTTTGTTCTTGCGTAGTATTGATGTTTCAGAAGATGTCGCTTAGATATTTGGAATATGATGTTGTATAGTTTATTCGCTTTAAAAATTTACATATGCGTAACAAAATACTTTACGTTGTAAGAGTTATCTCCCCAAACACTGTTTTTCTTGTGCCGACTTCTCCTTCGCAACCGTAAAAGATTACGACAAATTTATTTTAACAAATTGCTCGTTACTTCTTCAGGATTAGGATATTCATTTGGACCGAAGTTACCCGGAGACTCCATATGAGAGTTATTTCCCCTGATGCATTTGATATAAGTGATATGCGTTTCTTAATGGTAAACCATCAGTGATATAGGCCTAGGGTCTTTGGATTTAAGTTCCTTGGTCCAAAAAAATGAAAATAAGGTCAAGGTCATATTCTAAATTTTTAATTTTGGCTTATTTTCTCATATTTTAAACAACCGTGAAAGATATTGACAAATTATTTTTACTAAATTGTTAGTTGCGACATGTTTTAACTTATAAATTTTGGTTGGAAGGGTGCGTAAACAATAAATGAGAGTTTTCGCCAGTCTTATATTTAAAATCATGCCTAAAGTGATATAACTCATTAACCATACATATTACAGATCTAGGGTCTTTTTATTTGAGGTCCTTGGTTGGTGACCTTGAAATTGAGGTCAAGGTCAAAGGTTAATAGGACATTCTAGATTTTGACCTTTGCTTTAAATTCATATGTATACATTATAAAGTCATAGGAACTGACATTTTAGATTCATTTTTAATATTTTGATAATAAAATAGATCTTTACTTGTGGAAAGGCCTTCAATTGTTCTTTGAACAATTGGTTTTTAATTATTATTAGCTCACCTGGCCCGAAGGGCCGAGTGAGCTTTTCTCATCACTTGGCGTCCGGCGTCCGGCGTCCGTCGTCCGTCGTCCGTCGTCCGTCGTCTGTCGTCGTCCGTCGTCCGGCGTCGTTAACTTTTACAAAAATCTTCTCCTCTGAAACTACTGGGCCAAATCAAACCAAACTTGGCCACAATCATCATTGGGGTATCTAGTTTAAAAAATGTGTGGCGTGACCCGGTCAACCAACCAAGATGGCCGCCACGGCTAAAAATAGAACATAGGGGTAAAATGCAGTTTTTGGCTTATAACTCAAAAACCAAAGCATTTAGAGCAAATCTGACACGGGGTAAAAATGTGTATCAGGTCAAGATCTATCTGCCCTGAAATTTTCAGATGAATCGGTCAATCGGTTGTTGGGTTGCTGCCCCTGAATTGGTAATTTTGAGGAAATTTTGCTGTTTTTGGTTATTATCTTGAATATTATTATAGATAGAGGTAAACTGTAAACAGCAATAATGTTCAGCAAAGTAAGATCTACAAATAAGTCAACATGACCAAAATGGTCAGTTGACCCGTTTAGGAGTTATTGCCCTTTATAGTCAATTTTTAACCATTTTTCGTTAATTAAAGTAATCTTTTACAAAAATCTTCTCCTCTGAAACTACTGGGCCAAATTAATCCAAACTTGGCCACAATCATCTTTGGGTATCTAGTTTAAAAAATGTGTGGCATGACCTGGTCAACCAACCAAGATGGCCGCCACGGCTAAAATTAGAACAAAGGGGTAAAATGCAGTTTTTGGCTTATAACTCAAAAACCAAAGCATTTTGAGGAAATCTGACATGGAATAAAAATGTTTATCAGGTCAAGATCTATCTGCCCTGAAATTTTCAGATGAATCGGTCAATCGGTTGTTGGGTTGCTGCCCCTGAATTGGTAATTTTGAGGAAATTTTGCTGTTTTTGGTTATTATCTTGAATATTATTATAGATAGAGATAAACTGTAAACAGCAATAATGTTCAGCAAAGTAAGATCTACAAATAAGTCAACATGACCAAAATGGTCAGTTGACCCGTTTAGGAGTTATTGCCCTTTATAGTCAATTTTTAACCATTTTTCGTAAATTAAAGTAATCTTTTACAAAAATCTTCTCCTCTGAAACTACTGGGCCAAATTAATCCAAACTTGGCCACAATCATCTTTGGGGTATCTAGTTTAAAAAATGTGTGGCATGACCTGGTCAACCAACCAAGATGGCCGCCACCGCTAAAAATAGAACATAGGGGTAAAATGCAGTTTTTGGCTTATAACTCAAAAACCAAAGCATTTTGAGGAAATCTGACATGGAATAAAAATGTTTATCAGGTCAAGATCTATCTGCCCGGAAATTTTCAGATGAATCGGTCAATCGGTTGTTGTGTTGCTGCCCCTGAGTTGGTAATTTTGAGGAAATTTTGCTGTTTTTGGTTATTATCTTGAATATTATTATAGATAGAGATAAATTGTAAACAGCAATAATGTTCAGCAAAGTAAGATCTACAAATAAGTCAACATGACCAAAATGGTCAGTTGACCCCTTAAGGAGTTATTGCCCTTTATAGTCAATTTTTAACAATTTTCATTAATTTGGTAAATTTATGTAAATTTTTACCAAATATAGTTCTCTGTTACTAATGGGCAAAGTTCATTATAGATATAATTGTAAGAAGCAAAATCGTTCAGTAAAGAAAGAACTTCAAACACATCACCATCACCAAAATACAATTTTGTCATGAATCCATTTGTGTCCTTTGTTTAATATGCACATAGACCAAGGTGAGCGACACAGGCTCTTTAGAGCCTCTAGTTATTATTATTATTTTTATTTTTTTTTCTTGCGCTAATTTTTTTGTTGCGTATTGTTGATGTTTCAAAGATGTCGCTTAGATACTTGGAATATGATATCGTATAGTTTATACGCTTTAAAAATTGACAAAGGCGTAACCAAATACTTTACGTTTACTCCCCAAACACTGTTTTTCTTGTGGCCACTACTCCTTCGCAACCATAAAAGATTACGACAAATTTATTATACCAAATTGCTCGTTACATCTTCAGGATTCGGAGTTTAATTTGGACCGAAGCTATCCGGAGACTCCATATGAGAGTTGTTCCCCTTTATGTATTTGATATAAGTGAAAAAATGCGTTTCTAACTGGTAAACCATAAGTGATAGAGACTTAAGGTATTTTGATTTGAGATCCTTGGTCCAAAAAAATGAAAATTAGGTCAAGGTCAAAGGTCAAGGTCATATTATAAATTATTTTTGCTTATTTTCAAACACTGTATAACATATCGACAAATTAGTTTTACTAAATTATTAGTTGCGACATGTCGTTACTTATATATTTTGGTTGAATGGGTACGTAGACAATTAATGGGAGTTTTTGCCCATCTAATACATTTAGAATTACGCGTAAAGTGATATTACTCTTTAACCAAACATATTAAAGACCTAGGATCTTTTGATTTAAGGTCCTTGGTTTGTGACCTTGAAATTGAGGTCAAGGTCATAGGGCAATAGGACGTTCTAGATTTTGACCTTTGCCTTAAATTCATATTAATACATCATAAAGCTATAGGAACTAACATTTTAAAGTGATTTTTCATATTTCAATATCAAAATAGATCTTTACTAGTGGAAAGACCTTCAATTGTTCTCTGAACAATTGGTTTTTAATTGTTGTATGTCTTTTTTACTATATCTTCTTTGATGAAAAATAGCATGTATTGGAAACTTAAAAAAAATTAAGAAAACTGAAGTTTATTTAATATTTTATAGCCAATAAGTTATTGTGGTAAATAAAAATAAAAGTTTTACCTTCTTTGATTGTTGTTTGCTTAGTGTCCAGTGGCTCATATTTCATGCATGTTTGGGTCAAATATGTATAAGGAAAACAATTTTATTTTTTACAGTTAACCAGTTATGGTGGCAAGCTACAATACAATGTGTACTATGAAATAGCTGGTGGATCCCAGTATCCAACTCAACAATCAGATGTTATGATTACGGTAAGTTGATTGACGTCTTGACTTAAGTATTGACTTATATAAGGGATTGGGTTTGACGTCTTTCGCCAAAGAGTTTGTCTTTTTAGATCACCTGACCTGAAAGGTTAAGTGAGCTTTTCTCATCACTTGGCGTCCGTTGTTAACTTTTACAAAAATCTTCTTTTCTGAAACTAGGTTATCTTGTTTAAAAGATGTGTCCGATGACCCTGCCTGCCAGCCAACATGGCGAACATGGCTAAAAATAGAACATAGGGGTAAAATGCAGTTTTTGGGTTATATCTATGAAACTAAAGCATTAAGAGCAAATCTGACGACAGTTAAAAATGTTTAATAGGTTAAGATCTATCAGCCCTTAAATTTTCAGACAAATCCCACAATCCATTGTTCGGTTACTGCCCCTGAATTGGTAATTTTAAGGAAATTTTGCAGTTTTTGGTTAGCATCTTGAATACTATTATAGATATAGATAAACTGTAACAGCAATAATGTTCAGTAAAGAAAGATCAACCAAAAAATCGGAACCAAAATTGGCAGTCGATCCCTTTTATTGCATGCCCCTTATAGTCAATTTTTAATAATTTTTTGTAAATTTTTATAATCTTTTACAAAAATCTTCTTCTCTGAAACTACTGAGATAAATTTAATCATACTTTGTCATAATCATTATTAGGGTATCTAGTTTAAAAAATGTGTCCGATGACCACGCCTTCAAACCATGGTGGTGGACATGGTTAAAAATAGAACATAGGGGTAAATGCAGTTTTTGGTTTATATATCTGAAACTAAAGTATTTAGAGCAAATCTGACAGGTGGCAACAATGTTCATCAGATTTAGATTTATCTGCCATGAAATTTCAGACATATCCAACAACCCGTTGTTAGGTTGCTGCCCCTGATTTTTTGAAATTCTGAAATTTTGCAATTTTTGTTATTGTATATATCATTGTTCTATTTTATATCTAATATCATATGCATGATTACCAAAGCATCAGTAAAAACAGGTGAGTGACAGTCTCTTGACAGCCTCTACTTTACTTTATTTAATTCCTGTGTGCAGGTTCATTATCTGGACACCAGTCTTTCCTACTTTCAATACATGTTTTGGAGTTTAGTATGCCATTCATTTCTACTGAATAACTCAATTAGTACACATTGTTGTTAATTGGCCAGCTGATAGTCATCTCTGGGTATGGGATTTTATATTTATTTGCAAAAGGGTATTTTTAGGTTCAATGACCTTACAATAATGAAAAAGCTTGCAAAACACGGTGTTCTATGGACACATATTCTTATTCTCATGTCTTTTTTTTCTTTTTTTAGGGAAATGGTATTACCTTGTACCACAGAACTTCTACACAATTTCGACCAAGAGGAGAGAACTCTGTATCAGTTGCATTTTTGCCGGTTAGTTATATACCTATTGAAACCTTGTATATGTGCCAAACCATATAAATATATAATGATAACAACAGGTATTTTTCTGAGAGGGTGAGAGGTTGGTAATTTATTATTCAAATTTTCAAAATGGTAAGAAATAACTGAAATGAAAGTATAATATTATTCCCCATTCAGACCCTCGTGTAGTTTATCACATGATACAGACCAAAGTTTGATTAAATGACTCTTTTGGTATATATTTGTAAAACAAAAGTTTTAACCGCGGTTTGAAGGTAAGGAATGAAAAGGCATATGTTAAATAGTTTTTTTGGGGGTCTCTGTTAGCGTCAAGTTCTTAAAATTGCAGTTAGGTATAAGTGTGTGCTCCATATTGAAGGACAAAATACAGTTATGAGATTTAGAATTGCAAAAAGGTTCTGTAAGTTAGTATCAAACTGATTTTCCCTTTTTTTGAATTTTAATTTTGGGTTTTAACTTCTACTGTTATTAGATATTCAGACACATTTTTGTTGAAATCATTGAAAAATTCTTAACTTGCAGTTAAATATATTCAGAGCACAACATTCTACTGCATTTGATTATGTATTTTGATAATTTCGTTGTTTTGCCAAAATCTATAGACCTATAGGAAATGTGTCATTTATAAAATAAAATAATGAATTCACATTAATATTTATAAAAGAAATATTTTGATAATTTAGAATGAGTGGACCAGGGAGGATCAGCCTAAGAGAGGCGATACCCCAGTAAGGGAATATGCCTCCAGGGAGGACTTGATGATGGTTCTAGAAAATGTTGAGTCCATTAAAATCCGCTCTCAGTATGATGCCAGACAGACTCTAACAAGGTATGATACTATAAATAGAATACAAGGTATGATACTTCAAATAGAATAATTTGAAATAAGGAAATATGGTTTGATTGCCATTGAAACAACTATGAACCAGAAACTAAATGATGTAGATTTATAGATCACTGTAGGGCCCTTGACAATGAGATAACCCAAATCAATGTCAAGGTGACTTAACAACAACTTGATATTATCTTAAATACAAGCCGTAGAAACGGGTAAACTTAAAGACTTTGCCAAGCATTTCTATTCTGTTTCAAGCTAAGGCAGGGGCCAATGTCAACTGGTCATTATTAAGTACAAAGCAAAACAAAATGAAAAAAAAACAAAATATAGAACTGATCAGATTTGATCATTTTAAAGGTCACACTGTTTCTTTTGAATAACAATTCATTTTACAAGGTCATTTATAAGCACAAAAAAAAAACAATACAAAATTAAAAATCAAAATATGAAACTGATCAGATTTGATCATTTTAAAGGTCACACTGTTTCTTTTGAATAACAATCCATTTTACAAGGTCATTTATAAGCACAAAAAAAAACAATACAAAATTAAAAATCAAAATATGAAACTGATCAGATTTGATCATTTTAAAGGTCACACTAGTCCTATTAAATAAGAGGTACCGTACACCAAAGATAAGGTTTGGTTTGTCTAACCATTTTAGAGCTGCCTTCATTACTTAGAATAAATATATTTATGTTTACAGGGTTAATGATGTAATCTTGACCACAGGAGTACAGCAGGATACAGGTTTAGGTAGAGCTGTGTATGTAGAAGACTGTGTTTGTCCTGCTGGACATACTGGCTTGTCTTGTCAGGTGAGTTACTTCCCTTGCTTCAAAACAGGTTAAGAAAGATGTGTGTATGTGAAGGACTGTTTGTCCTGCTGCACATGCTGGATTGTCTTTTCAGGTGAGTTACATCCCTTTTCACACCACATGTTTATTTGATTGCGTACTATTAGGAATAAAGAATAAGGTAAACAGAATTATATTTTTTTTGGCATTAACATTGATGTCCAGTGTTGTTTAATGGAATAATGTTCAATAACTGTTCTTTTCTGGCAAATAATAATGTGGAATTATTGTTCTTTCTGGAATTTACAATAACTTGTTTTTATGTTTTAGGATTGTGCCGTTGGTTACCATCGAGTAAGAAATGGACCATACCTTGGAAACTGTGTACGATGTCGCTGTAACGGTCACTCAAATGATTGTGACCCTGTGACTGGTCAGTGTAGGGTGAGTAAAAAGCTTCTTATGCTTCTATTTCATAAAGAAAAAAATAAATAAAAAGTTGTTGAGTTTTAGTCAAACTATTTCCAGAGACATTTTGATGCAAATTTGGTTTGAAAATTAATGTACATAAACATAACAATTGACAAAATTTACTGAATTCAATAAAAGATATATATAGTTTAGATGCATTCATATCTGCCAACTGTCACTATTTGTGGGGTATTTATCCCATGAAAGCTCCCAAATTGAAATTTTGAAAGAGGCAATTTTGTCCAAAATTTTAAACAAAACAGTTTATTTCACAATGGCTATAGGCTTTAAAAAGCATGAAGAAGCCAAAATAGATGCATACATTAAAATGCAATGTGATGGCTGCCTTGTAGGTTTTTTAGGACTATAAGAGCCCTCTTGCACGTTAAACCCCCATGGGCATTTGGAAAAGTTTGCAGGTTAATCCAATAGTTCACTGTTAACATTTTATTTATAAATGTTTTTTTTTTTTAAATTGTGATTTTAAAGATATAAAAATCTTATATTACTTTTATGCATAACCTTTAGAGAAAAGATTTTTTTAATATTTTTGGAAATTTCTTTACAGTCCTGTCAACATAACACTGAAGGAACCAACTGTGAAAACTGTGCACGAGGTTACTATGGAGATGCCACTCAGGGTACTCCAAACGATTGTAACACATGTCCTTGTCCACTCACAGAATCAACCAATCAGTAAGTTTAAAATCAAAGTCACAGAAAGGTTAACTCGAATAATTCAGCGCCCTCTATCCACTACTTTTCTCGAGTGATCGAAGTGATCGTAATATAACGACTGGATTATTCGGGTTACAGAAAGGTTTGTAAATCTAAGAAAGTGTATCAAGTTTATATTTTGTCCAAAGATGAGATTTTTTTAAAGCTCTCATTAAAGACTTGTCCAATAATTTTCATGTGTCCCTCTTTTTAAAATTTATCGCCTTTTTATACGACTGCAAAAATTTTTAATTTTTTGGTCGTATATTGCTATCACGTTGGCGTCGTCGTCTGCGTCGTCGTCGTCGTCGTCCGAATACTTTAAGTTTTCGCACTCTAACTTTAGTAAAAGTGAATAGAAATCAATGAAATTTTAACACAAGGTTTATGACCACAAAAGGAAGGTTGGGATTGATTTTGGGAGTTTTGGTCCCAACATTTTAGGAATTAGGGGCCAAAAAGGGCCCAAATAAGCATTTTCTTGGTTTTCGCACTATAACTTTAGTTTAAGTGAATAGAAATCTATGAAATTTTGACACAAGGTTTATGACCACAAAAGGAAGGTTGTGATTGATTTTGGGAGTTTTGGTTCTAACAGTTTAGGAATTAAGGGCCAAAAAAGGGCCCAAATAAGCATTATTCTTGGTTTTTCGCACGATAACTTTAGTATAAGTAAATAGAAATCAATGAAATTTTAACACAAGGTTAATGACCACAAAAGGAAGGTTGGGTTTGATTTTGGGAGTTTTGGTCCTAACAGTTTAGGAATAAGGGGCCCAAAGGGTCCAAAATTGAACTTTGTGTGATTTCATCAAAAATTGAATAATTGGGGTTCTTTGATATGCCGAATCTAACTATGTATGGAGATTCTTAATTTTTGGTCCCGTTTTCAAATTGGTCTACATTAAGGTCCAAAGGTTCCAAAATTAAACTTAGTTTGATTTTAACAAAAATTGAATCCTTGGGGTTCTTTGATATGCTGAATTTAAAAATGTACTTAGATTTTTAATTATTGGCCTAGTTTTCAAGTTGGTCCAAATGGGGGTCCAAAATTAAACTTTGTTTGATTTCAGCAAAAATTGAATAAATGGGTTCTTTGATATGCCAAATCTAACTGTGTATGTAGATTCTTAATTTTTGGTCCAGTTTTCAAATTGGTCTACATTAAGGTCCAAAGGGTCCAAAATTAAACTAAGTTTGATTTTAACAAAAATTAAATTCTTGGGCTTATTTGATATGCGTTATCTAAATATGTACTTTGATTTTTGATTATGGGCCCAGTTTTCAAGTTGGTCCAAATCAGGATTCCATATCAATTATTGTGCAATAGCAAGAAATTTTCAATTGCACAGTATTGCACAATAGCAAGAAATATCTAATTGCACAATATTGTGGAATAGCAATTAATTTTCAATTGGAGTTATCTTTCTTTGTATAGAATAGTAGTTGATAATATATGTTGGAAATTTGCCAGACATGACTATGATGTCATTTTTATACGACCGCAAAATTTGAAAAATTTTTCGTCGTATATTGCTATCACTTTGGCGTCGTCGTCCGAATACTTTTAGTTTTCGCACTCTAACTTTAGTAAAAGTGAATGGAAATCTATGAAATTTTAACACAAGGTTTATGACCACAAAAGGAAGGTTGGTATTGATTTTGGGAATTTTTGGTCCTAACATTTTAGGAATTAGGGGCCAAAAAGGGCCCAAATAAGCATTTTCTTGGTTTTCGCACTATAACTTTAGTTTAAGTTAATAGAAATCTATGAAATTTTGACACAAGGTTTATGACCACAAAAGAACGGTTGGGATTGATTTTGGGAGTTTTGGTTTCAACAGTTTAGGAATTAGGGGCCAAAAAAGGGCCCAAATAAGCATTATTCTTGGTTTTCGCACAATAACTTTAGTTTAAGTAAATAGAAATCTATGATATTTAAACACAAGGTTTATGACCATAAAAGGAAGGTTGATATTGATTTTGGGAGTTTTGGTCCTAACAGTTTAGGAATAAGGGGCCCAAAGGGTCCAAAATTGAACTTTGTGTGATTTCATCAAAAATTGAATAATTGGGGTTCTTTGATATGCCGAATCTAACTGTGTATGTAGATTCTTAACTTTTGGTCCCGTTTTCAAATTGGTCTACATTAAGGTCCAAAGGGTCCAAAATTAAACTTAGTTTGATTTTGACAAAAAATGAATCAGTTAGGTTCTTTGATATGCTGAATCTAAAAATGTACTTAGATTCTTGATTATTGGCCCAGTTTCAAGTTGGTCCAAATCGGGGTCCAAAATTAAACTTTGTTTGATTTCATCAAAAATTGAATAAATGGGGTTCTTTGATATACCAAATCTAACTGTGTATGTAGATTCTTCATTTTTGGTCCTGTTTTCAAATTGGTCTACACTAAAGCCCAAAGGGTCCAAAATTAAACTTAGTCTGATTTAAGGTTCTTTGATATGCTGAATCCAAAAATGTACTTAGATTTTTTATTATGGGCCCAGTTTTCAAGTTGGTCCAAATCAGGGTCTAAAATTATTATATTAAGTATTGTGCAATAGCAAGTCTTTTCAATTGCACAGTATTGCGCAATGGCAAGAAATATCTAATTGCACAATATTGTGAAATAGCAATTTTTTTTTAATTAGAGTTATCTTTCTTTGTCCAGAATCAACTTAAATCTTTGTTATATACAATATACAATGTATATTCACTTTTTACTACCAACTGATAAATTAAAATAATCTTTACCATTCAGTGATAACAAGCAGTTTTTTTACATCTTAATATTTTATGATGTATTTAAATGAGTAGTTATTGTTGCAAACTCCATTAGAAATTTTAATTGAGATTAGTTTTGGAATAAGGGAAAGGGGGATGTGATTAAAAAAATTGGGTTCAATTTTTCTCATTTGAAATTTCATAAAGAAAAAAGAAAATTTCTTCAAACATTTTTTTGAGAGGATTAATATTCAACAGCATAGTGAATTGCTCTAAGAGAAAACAAAAAAATTAAGTTCATTAGAACACATTCATTCTGTGTCAGAAACCTATGCTGTGTCAACTATTTAATCACAATCCAAATTTAGAGCTGAATCCAGCTTGAATGTTGTGTCCATACTTGCCCCAACCATTCAGGGTTCAACCTCTGCGGTCGTATAAAGCTACGCCCTGCGGAGCATCTGGTCTATTTTTATTTGCCAATAACTTTATGTAAATAACTTCATTGGAAATTTGCCAATAAAAAATGTTGCTGATGAAGCTTTTTTTCCTTATCTTATCTAAAATGTTTTTAGATAATGTATGTTGGACATTTGCCAGACATGACTATGATATCATTTTCTATTTTTATTTGCCAATAACTTTATGTAAATAACTTCATTGGAAATTTGCCAATATAAAATGTTGCTGATGAAGTCTTTTTTTATTGTTTTATACAATAAACAATGTATATTCACTTTTACTACCAACCAATCTTTACCATTCAGTGATAACAAGCACGACATTTTAATATTTTATGATGTATTTAAAAGAGTAGTTATTGTTGCAAACTCCATTAGAAATTTGAATTGATATCAGTTTTGGAAAAAGGGAAACAGGGATGTGAAAAAAAGGGGGGGGGGGTTTTAATTTTTCTCATTTCAGATTTCATAAATAAAAAGAAAATTTCTTCAAACATTTTTTTGAGAGGATTAATATTCAACAGCATAGTGAATTGCTCAAAGGCAAAAAAAACCTTTTAAGTTCATTAGACCACATTCATTCTATGTCAGAAACCTATGCTGTGTCAACTATTTAATTTTAGATTTAAAAAGTTTGAAGAAGAAATCTTTAATTGATTTGTAAAATCTTGACATTTGTTTTGTGTAAAAAAAAACCATGTAATGTCAAAAATTTGATCACAATCCAAATTCAGAGCTGTATCACGCTTGAATGTTTTGTCCATACTTGCCCCAACTGTTCAGGGTTCGACCTCTGCGGTCGTATAAAGCTGCGCCCTGCGGAGCACCTGGTTGGCTGATTAATATAAGATCTTTCTAAGGTTTAGAAACCATACAATGTAAGACACAGAAATTAAAACTATAGGTCAATGTACTGCTTTCAACAATGAGCAATACCCATACATCAATATGCATGTCAGAATGACACTTAAAATAAAAAAGAAGATGTGGTACAAATGCCAATGAGACAACTTTCCAACAGACCCTAAAATTGGTGGATTTAAGAAACTATAGTAAACTGTAAATAAAAACAACCTCCTAGAGTCAGTTTTTAGCTCACCTGGCCTAAAGGGCCAAGTGAGCTTTTCTCATCACTTGGCGTCCGGCGTCCGTCGTCGTCGTTAACTTTTACAAAAATCTTCTCCTCTGAAACTACTGAGCCAAATTAAACCAAACTTGGCCACAATCATCATTGGGGTATCTAGTTTAAAAAATGTGTCCGGTGACCCGGCCAATCATCCAAGATGGCCGCCATGGCTAAAAATAGAACATAGGGGTAAAATGCAGATTTTGGCTTATAACTCAAAAACCAAAGCATTTAGAGCAAATCTGACATGTGGTAGAATTGTTAAACAGGTGAAGATCTATCTGCCCTGAAATTTTCAGATGAATCTGACAGCCCGTTGTTGGGTTGCTGGCCCTGAATTAGTAATTTTAAGGAAATTTTGCTCTTTTTGGTTATTATCTTGAATATTATTATAGATAGAGATAAACTATAAACAGCAATAATGTTCAGCAAAGTAAGATTTACAAATAAGTCAGCATGACTGAAATGGTCAGTTGACCCCTTTAGGAGTTATTGCCCTTTATAGTCAATTTTTAACCATTTTTCGTATATCTTAGTAATCTTTTACAAAAATCTTCTTCTCTGAAACTACTTGGCCAAATTAATCCAAACTTGGCCACAATCATCTTTTGGGTTAGTAGTTTGAAAAATGTGTCCGGTGACCCGGCCATCCAACCAAGATGGCCGCCATGGCTAAAAATAGAACATGGGGTAAAATGCAGTTTTTGGCTTATAACTCAAAACCCAAAGCATTTAGAGCAAATCTGACATGGGGTAAAATTGTTTATCAGGTCAAGATCAAAAGCCCTGAAATTTTCAGATGAATCTGACAACCCGTTGTTGGGTTGCTGGCCCTGAATTAGTAATTTTAAGGAAATTTTGCTCTTTTTGGTTATTATCTTGAATATTATTATAGATAGAGATAAACTATAACAGCAATAATGTTCAGCAAAGTAAGATTTACAAATAAGTCAGCATGACTGAAATGGTCAGTTGACCCCTTTAGGAGTTATTGCCCTTTATAGTCAATTTTTAACCATTTTTCGTAAATCTTAGTAATCTTTTACAAAAATCTTCTCCTCTGAAACTACTTGGCCAAATTAATCCAAACTTGGCCACAATCATCTTTTGGGTTAGTAGTTTGAAAAATGTGTCCGGTGACCCGGCCATCCAACCAAGATGGCCGCCATGGCTAAAAATAGAACATGGGGTAAAATGCAGTTTTTGGCTTATAACTCAAAACCCAAAGCATTTAGAGCAAATCTGACATGGGGTAAAATTGTTTATCAGGTCAACATTTATCTGCTCTGAAATTTTTAGATGAATCGGACAACCCGTTGTTGGGTTGCTGACCCTGAATTGTTAGTTTTAAGGAAATTTTGCTGTTTTTGGTCATTATCTTGAATATTATTATTGATAGAGATAAACTGTAAACAACAATAATGTTCAGCAAAGTAAGATTTACAAATAAGTCAACATGACCGAAATGGTCAATTGACCCCCTTAGGAGTTATTGTTCTTTATAGTCAATATTTAACAATTTTCATAAAATTTGTAAATTTTTACTAACATTTTCCACTGAAACTAATGGGCCAAGTTCATTATAGATAGAGATAATTTTAAGCAGCAAGAATGTTCAGTAAAGTAAGATGTACAAACACATCACCATCACCAAAACACAATTTTGTCATGAATCCATCTGCTTCCTTTAATATTCACATAGACCAAGGTGAGCGACACAGGCTCTTTAGAGCCTCTAGTTATAATAAGTGTCCTTGACATGACAAAATGTAAAACAATGCAAGCTGAAAAAATTCTTACATATGGTCTGATTTATAACACAACAACAAATGACATGCAGCAACTAAACACAGCTACTAACAAGGGACAGACACATACATATTGTGGCTGGGTGGAACATGCTTTTAAGCACTCTACCCTCCCCTAATCTGAAACAGTAGTGTAATGCACAATATCAAAACAATTTATAAAAATCAGTACAAAATAGCCTGATATATTAGAATGGCACCAAACATTTTTAGTATTTTATGATTTTTTTTTACACACAGATTTTGTGTATTTAATGATTTCTATTTATCCCACAGATTTAGCCCCACCTGTGAGATTGATCGTAGAGATGGACAGGTGACATGTACTGCCTGTGCTCAAGGTTATGAAGGAAGACGATGTGAGAGATGTGCCAGGGGTTACGTAGGAAATCCACAAATTGTAGGAGACTATTGTCGAATCAGTGATGGTTTGTAATATTAAGACTGTTTTTAATATATTGCCTAGTTAATACAATTTTTTTGGATATTGTTGCTAGGGGAAAAATTTAGAAACTTTCAGGACAATAAATTTTAAATTGATTTTTTTTTTGGTAAATTTTTTTTCTCAATCCATAAAAACATATACCAATCGGAAGAAATGAATGTATTCATTATTATTTAATGCCATTTTTTGTAGATTTAGTAACCATAGATTTGAATTTTCTAGGAATTGCAAATTTACTATTAATAGGAATATTTGTCAAAACCATAAAAATCAAATATCCTCAAACATTTGTCAAACAGGCAAGATTTCCTCAATCTGCAGAAAGTGAAAATAAATCATTCCTTTATGAAACATTTATTTTTAAATTTGAATGCCTACCTGTCATTTACAACTTTACATCTGTGTTCCATGGACTCATTCTCCATTTATTACATTTTGTCATAAACATTTGTTTTCCAGAGAGGTGTGACTCCAGAGGAAGTTTAAGTCAACTACCAGATTCTGTTACCAGACAATGTACATGCAAGGTAAATTTGTTTTAACATTTAAGGTTGTAAATTTTGCCACAATGATTTTATCATTAACTAAATATAAAAATAGTAAGATGTGTTTTTACCTAATGAGACAACAATCATTCATAGTCAAAATAAGGTAGAATTTAGCACCTATTGGTCTTTAACAATGAGCAAATGTATACTGCACAGAAAGCATCGAAAGCCCTGACATGTCAAATGTAAATAATATAAGAAAAGCCTGATTCATGCAGTAAAAATATTGAAGGAAAAAAATAAGTTTATTAACCTACAATTTCATGTTTACCTTAATCTTTTTGACAAGTTTGGTTTTTGACCCCAAACCACTTAACCTTGATCTTTGGAGAAGTTTTATTTCACTTTTCACAAAACTATTAACAATACAAATCAATATGAAGACTTAACATGTTTATATTTTTCACGATTTTGTATTTTTTTGTCATTATTTTGTCATTTCCTTCTAACTTTACATTTGTATTATAAGATTCTGGCTGCCATAATTGGCTCAAAATGAGATATCTTGGATCTTACATGTATATCATTTGTCTAAAAAACCTCGAACTGCAAATAAAACTTGAATTCTAATTTTGAAAACACAAGATTAGAATACAGCTATCATTTTATCATCTATCTCTTTTAGACAAATGTGTATGGAAGGAATTGTGACCAATGTAAACAAAATACATTTTATCTGAGTGTAAACAATCCATATGGCTGTGTCTCCTGTTTTTGTATGGGTGTGACTCAACAGTGTACCAGTACCTTCTGGCATAGAGCTCAGGTAAGATAGGTCTGACTCAACAGTGTACCAGTACCTTGTAATAGAGCCCAGGTAAGATTCTACAGTAGCCATTATCAGTAGTATGTCTGATTGGTTAACTACAAGCAAACTGTATTCTGTTTGGTTAATATCCAGCAATCTATATTTAATAGGGGGAAATCTGTTAATTTATATAAACGAGGGAGGACTGTATAGCCAGTCAAGGTTGTTAAAATCTTCCATCATCAACTTATATAAATGAGTATCTAAAATTCATTGATGAGTTAATGAAAGAAACCTAATTTTATTCATTGATGAGATGTACAAAATGTATGAATTTTGCAGGCAAAAATTTTAGAATTTGTAACTTATTGAACGCTTAACTTGTGGTTTACTTTACCCACAAAATCCATGGAATTTTAAATTCTTTGAAAATTTCAAAGAATTCACAGTATATGCAATGAATGCAAAATTGAATTATTGTCAGGTAAATGGTTTTTATGTATGAAATATATTTGATAGATTGGAGCATCTTTCACCAGAGACAGACAAGGATTTTCATTGGTTGATATTGCTCAGCGACAAGAACCAACCACAGATGGTTTTACAGTGAACAGCAATGTCAGAGAGTTGACCTATAGAAGATTTAACACACTACCACAGAGAGTATATTATTGGTCACTGCCTCAGAGGTTCTTGGGTGATAAGGTAAATCTTTGTTTGTCTGTTTATTCATTTTGATAATGAATGGGCTGATAACAAAAATTTATATTTTGTTTCATGGAAAAAATTAAACATGGTTTATACAAAATTCTAACATGACGTCCTTCAAAGGCTTTGAGTGTAAACCTGTGGTGAAATATCATTGGCGGATGCAGGAATTTTCGAAAGGGGGGGTGCTAGCCCAGGGCAAAGGGGGGGTGCCGGGGGGTGCAAAACATATGTCCCGATTCAAATGCATTGATCGGCCAAAATAAAGGGGGGGTGCGGACCCCCGGAACCCCCCCTCTGGATCCGCCACTGAAATATGAATATATTGTTTTGGGCTGTTCCAATCGTACTCCCACATCATTTTTCTTTTTTTTATGAATGAGCTACCCAACGTCATAGAACGATGACGTCAGAAAATAAGCATTTTTCGGGAAAATACATGCTTGTGAAGCCGAAAATCATCACCACTTGGAAACGTAAACAAACGATATTAAAATGTGTTATTTTAGCAATTATTTGTATACATTTAATATATAAATATAATTGTCATTTAGATTCATCCAAACCTATCGAAATGCCCTTGCGAAAATAGTGCAGGATATCACAAGATTTCCCCAGGATATCACAGGATAATCTTGAGAAAAATCACAGGGCAATCTTGAGATATCCTGATCCTGAGATAGGGTCAAACATGGGACGGTATTGGAACAAGGATATTCCAGGGATATCCAGGGACCATCCAGACCATAAATTTCCTAGTAGAAAATCCTGTGATAATCCTGTTCTCAGGATTCTCAGGTGACCTGGTCTCAGGAAATTATCCTCATGTCAGGATTTACAGATTTGCTTGCATTGAGTTGGCCCTGGGATAATCCTGGTATATCCTGTGAATATCCTGAGAATGTCCTTAGTTCAGGACCAATAAATGTCTTACATTAATTCTATAAGAAATTACAAAATTTGAGTAAAGTCCTTTTTTTTAATTTTTCTATTGCAAATATTTTCTTAAATTAGTTTAAATCCATATTCCTCATTCTAAGCAAGGGCGGATTCAGCCATTTCAAAAAGGGTGGTTCCCAACCCAGGATAAATGGGGGTCCAACTATATGTCCCTTTTTAAATGCAATGATTGTCCAAAAAAACAACAAGACCCCTCCCTTTAATACGCCACTGAATGACTGATAAGGTATGTTTGCCCTGGTACACAGGGGCTCGTTAGTGAGTCGCATGAGATCTTACTGTCAATGGCGGTATCTTATGGTTTTTTTATGTAGGTTTGTAACAACCGCCATTGACTGTTTGAATTACATTACATGTAGTTAGGCAGCAACCATTTAATTTTTGCAGGGTGGGGGGCTATGGATTTTTTGGAAAATAAAGTTTGTTTCTAGTTTTTGGAGAAAAAAATAATTTGTTTTTGACCCTGAGAAAAAAAATATGTTTGTTTCACCCTCAGCTGCAACTACATGTAATGCTAAAATTGAAAGAAAAATTGTTTTTTCGACCTGTTCGATACATTGTTTAAATGCAAAAAAAAAAAGGTTTTTCCGAAAAGCAAACTTGTTGGCCAATTTTATTAATGGCTGTTCATATTGTTAAATTACCAATAAAAATGGTACACCAGTGGCGTATCAAAGGGGGTTCCCTTTTTTTAGAACATAAAGTATGAACCCCCCCCCCTTTTCAAAATGGCTGGATTCGCCCCTGTTACCCTACCCAATATTAAAAATTAAATTATGCGTCAGATATATAAAAGGATACATGAAAAGTTCTGCTTCTTTCTGTAATATGTTGCTGTCTGTTCTTCCAAGTAGTATTGCTGAATAAATAACTGAAATCTGCATGGAATCATTCAATCCCCTAAAAGTATAAAAAAAAATCCACAAAGAATCAATTGTTCTAAGACGTTTAAAAGCAGTACAATCAATAAAAATGTTGTTGCCTGTTTATACAGTACATCGGAAGCTGTTACCTTAACCTAAGGAACCGAATTCATTTACAGCCCCCCCCCTTTTTATCCCCTGAACTTTAAAAAGATTAAAAAAAAACTAGCTCAGGGTTGACTTTGGCAATGGTAGCCCACAGATTAATTGTTTTTGGCCCACATACATAGTCCTATACAAAAAAAAGTAGAAATTTAAGTAGCCCACACTAGATTTTAGGGGCCAATGGCCCGTGGGCCACTGCTAATTTCATACCCTGCTAGCTACTTATTATTCACTAAAGAACCATTCACACAATTCAATATTTATAAAGTTTACGTATCTACCAGTTATACCCGTTATCATATGTGAAAACAATTATTCATTTTGTTTAATTTATGTAAAAATTATTTTTCAAAATATGCTTTCAGACTTTCTGATGTTGCTTTGCTCAAATAAAAACCAAAAAAGAATAATAGTTCTTCAATAAATTATACTTTATAATAATATACACATGTCTGTCATGTTAAATTAAATTTGTAATGCACTTATCTGAAATCTTTCTGTCTGGAAATGTCTTTTTCGGGTTTCCATCAGCGTAGTCTCCATTTTGGTGACGTATTAATCAAGAGTGCACTTACGCTCACATTGAGTTGACAATCTCGTCCCAAATTATATCGGCCAAAAGTTGATCCGTCACCGTACCGGTATTGTGAAAATAAATCAAGGATGTCGCAAACAAATATTTTTTAATATGCAGTTTTTTATGAAGTATAATAAAAATAATCTTTAGTTTGAACGGAACATGGTACATGCGAATGAACAAGTGCCGAAGTGGAGTCACCATCTAGGACGGTATATTTAGGGCCGAACTGTTCAGACCTGTTCAGTACAATTACGAAAAACCGCGAGGTCCTACAATTTGTTTACATTTTGCATACGTTGAGAAATCTATCATTGCTGTTCATCTGATATTTTTTCTAAGTTATTTATATGCCGGACGACAATTAATAGAAAGGCACATACATAAACTTGGAGAAAATCAGAATTTACATCTGTAGGGAAAGCTAGGAAGGGTCAAAAGATACCAGTTACAAAAAAATGTACCGCCACCGGCACTGTAAGTTCAAAGTTCAAAGTTCTTTATTTTCCAATTAAGGGCCCCTAACGGGACATAATGACAGTTACAACTCTGATTCTAAACACACATATAATGAAGATAAAATTAAAATTTAGCTGTATGCACAATTACTTCAAAAAGATTTGTCTAGTTTAGTAAAATGGGAAGAGGATTGGCAAATGTTAATCCTGAGAAGTGTTATGTTATTCATATTTCTAAAAAAAGTAAACCTTCCACTTTTGATTATATATTGCATAATCATATTTTAGAAGCAGTAAAAGACAGTAAATATTTAGGTGTAACTATAAGCCATGATCTTGATTGGGGAACACATATAAACAATATTACTTGTAAGGCAAATAAAACCTTAGGTTTTCTTCTTAGGAACTTAAAAAACTGCACACGTAAGGTTAACCTTACGTACACATCACTTGTCCGTCCGGTCGTCGAATACTCTTCTCCTGTCTGGGATCCGTACAAAAAACAACACATCACTCAGGTTGAGCAGGTACAGCGTAAGGCAGCCAGGTTTGTCTTCAATGATTATAAAGACAGATCACCTGGAGCAGTTTCAAATTTAATAAAATCGTTGGAATGGGAAAATTTAGAATTAAGAAGGAAAAAGGCTAGATTAACTATGCTTTATAAAATAAATTGGGGGTTAGTTGAAGTTCCTAAGGACAACTTAACAATATCTGATAGACGCACTAGGGGGAAACATAAATTTAGGCAAATATCAACAAATAAAGATTTCTATAAATTTTCATTTTATCCTCGAACTATTTCGGACTGGAACTCACTACCTGAAGCAATAGGTATGTCAGACACCCTGGAATCCTTCAAAAGTGGCATATCCACTCTAACATTTGAAGGATCCACAGCAACTTATTAAACTTTAAAGCCACTGTACATAATGTATATATGTTATTGATAACGATTTTTCTTGTCATATTATTTTTAAATTAAGTCCATATGTACATAGCACACAAGTTCCGGGAAGTTTTACACTCCTACCTAGGAGTCTACTCCCGTATTCGGAAGAAGAAGAAGATGATAAATAAAACCAAACAACTCTGCATATCCGGCAATGACAAAATTATGTGTGTTTCAACACTTCCAAAATAGCTGGAATGAACAGAACAGAACAGAACATATTTTATATCCAATTAAGGGCCCACAAGGGGCATACAGAGCATACATGAATAAGGAAAAAGACTATTGATTTGCATAGATACATCATGTACATAGATACAAATGTGATTTTTTTATTGATGTCATTTAAATTATGATCTTAACCTGCTTTAAATAGGCTTAGTCCAAGATTACTCTGAAGTACAGACAACAGTGGCGGATCTAGAAATTTTCATAAGTGGGGGCCCACTGACTGCCTAAGAGGGGGCCCGTTTCGGTCATGCCTCAGTGATTCCCTAGATAATCAACCAAATTTTTCCCAGAAAAGGGGGTCCCTTACCCCCTGGGCTCTCCCTAAATCCGCCTCTGGACAAGCTGGGGTGTAGCCCCAACTTGTGGCCCCGTCTTGCAAAACTGCCATTGGACATCAGAGTAATCCTCACTATGCCAGACAAGCTTTCTTGGACACCCTGCTGTTTTTATCACAAAAATCTCTGACTTTGAAATACTGTAAAACTGAAACTCGTTATGCTTCCTGAACAGGGAGATCAGCAGTAACTGTGTAAATAAGTTAACTGTCAAAATATGTTTAATATTTTTAATTAACACCATAATTTGGGTATTTTAAAAATGTTTGACAAAAAAATTTTTGTTTCTTCCCCCTATTCTATCACCCTTCACAAATCCTTGCCAAAAAAACTTATTTAATTTAACAAACAACAGTTAATTTCAGTCCCAAAGATATTTTTTATTTGAATTTGTGATACAGATTATATTATTTCTTAAGTCCCAATACCAGGAATCATTAAGGATTTTATTTCAGTTTATTCATTCAGGAAGAAAGTGTAAAGTTTCTGAAAGTAGGATGAATGTTGAAGGAAAAGTCCTGACATATCCTGGTCTATATTATATTTATTTTTGAAAGTCTTGAGATATCCTGAGAATTCCCCTAGTTTACAGCTTCTTGATTTGAAAGTCCTGACATTTCCTGAAATTCTCCCATCAACTTTTTCCCTAAAAAAAGGGCTAAATGTTTTACAGGATATTTTCAGGATTTCCCAGGATAATCTTGAGATATCCTGGTTAAAAAAATTGTCAGGATTTATTTCTGCAAGGGTATGCTATTATAAATAGTTTAATCATGCCAACCCGTGGTAAAATCACGATATATTCAAGCCCCCATGAATTATTTCTTAAGTTTGACTCAACATATTTAATATCTACATAAGACTTATAAGTAAAAAAAATCCCAAATAAAGTATGAGGTCAAAGAGCATTGAAATTAAGCCAAATACAGCTAAATTAATCTGTTCCTGGCATAGATAAAGTATATCGAGCAATTAAAAGCTTGGTGAACATTTAATTGATATTATCGCTATTTTGTGCATTTTTCGTTTGATCTTTTTTTGTGATATTTTTCATATCATGCTACTCGCTTGAGATGGAAAAATTATTGCTAGAAACTAAGCAGGCACGTGGCGTTGCTAACGAAATTGACATGAAATTGACAACGTCCTCATAGGTAAAATAGCGATAAACAGATTATCATTAGTCATCTCAACTCGATTGCCTTTCTCGCTTTCGCCGTCCCGGCTCAAGCGAGAAAATCAATCTCGTTGAGATGATCAACGATAATCTATAAATAATGACATTATCAAAATGACTGACATTTGATATAAAGCTTCACGTGAGATTGTTACCTGTGATGTTCTCCTTGAATGTGACATTTATTATAAAGCTTCACGTGAGATGGTAACCTGTGAATTTTGTTCTACTCGAATGCAGGAGATCTTGTGTTTTAACTTCTGCCAAGTCTAACCAAAGACTTATTGGATGTTTTTAAGAAGTTTATTTAATTATCTATCTATTACAGGTGACATCTTATGGTGGAAATCTTAATTTTGTGATCAGCTATAGACCTGGACTGGATACTAGCCCACAGGACACTGCTGCTCCACTGGTAGAAATAAGTGTAAGTGGAACCAGTTCAAAATCCAATTTTGTTTTCATGGACATTACAAAAGCTTTTCTCTATTTTCCTGGTACGGTAATATAACACATTGCGTTAAAATAAAATCAACAGCATTTTCAATAGCGATCATTACCATAATATGGTCTTTTCAACTTGTGTTTTATATTAAGATTTCTGTTTTCAGGGAAACGATATAACATTAGTTTACAAGGACAAGACTGCCCCAACATCAAATACACCTGCAGTATACAAAGTGCCATTATATGAGGTAAATTTTCAGGAGGTCTCAGTACTTTGAAAGAGGATATTCATGAATTTTAATCTACTACAATAACTTTTTATTTGGTTAAAATTGCTTTTGATATTTTTTTAGATTTATTGAGAATTAATTTCATAGAATGCATGAATTATGATCATTATAGTAAGTTGTTTCTGACATTATTTTATGATCATTATAGCAAGTTGTTTCTGACATTGTTTTATGATCATTATAGTAAGTTGTTTCTGACATTATTTTATGATCATTATAGCAAGTTGTTTCTGACATTATTTTATGATCATTACAGCAAGTTGTTTCTGACATTATTTTATGATCATTATAGCCTAAGTTGTTTCTGACATTATTTTATGATCATTATAGCAAGTTGTTTCTGACATTATTTTATGATCATTATAGCAAGTTGTTTCTAACATTATTTTATGATCATTATAGCAAGTTGTTTCTGACATTATTTTATGATCATTATAGCAAGTTGTTTCTGACATTATTTTATGATCATTATAGCAAGTTGTTTCTGACATTATTTTATGATCATTATAGCAAGTTGTTTCTGACATTATTTTATGATTATTACAGCAATTTTGGACAAGACCAGATGGAGAACCTGCCACCAGAGAATTCTTATTGATGGCTCTAGCTGATGTTAGTGCCTTACTGATTAGAGCTACCTTTACAAGAGACACAGACTCAGCAAGGTAAAAACTAATGGCATTTCACATTTGTTTTATTTTTTTATTGAGAAAATATGGGGTTTCCCATAGCAAAACCTGGGATAGACGTTGTGTATAAAAAATAAACACCAAGGATTTTGCAATATTGTGGGGAGGGGGATGAAACTTTAAACACTGGTCAAAATTTTGTTACTAGATTATCTAAGAAATGGTAAATAATGCTTTATACAATATTTTTAAACTCTCATTATTTATTTGATGGAATACAAATTTTAGGACAATATGGAAAAATGAAGTTAGCTTGTAGCAACATGGAAAATAGATTTTAAAACATTTTAATATTTTAAAATTTGATTGTAGTATCCGTGATGTAATTATGGACATAGCAGAAGACAGGGATACCAGATTAGACAGGGCTTATGCTGTAGAACAATGTGCTTGTCCAACTGGTTACAAAGGATTGTCCTGTGAAGTTAGTGAAAATATGATAATGATGATATACCAATTATGATGTATTTTTGAACCACAATTTTTAAATATTTTCATGAAAATCTTCAATTTTATATGCAATTCCAAAGTCTGCACATAAGCCTTTATATGCAGACTTTTGCAAAATCATGAACTCATACATCCACGAAAAAACATTTTTTCCTCAATTCTTGAAAATTGATACCCTTGAAAATAAATAAATCCACTGTATATGATTTGAATTATTAAAATTATCTAGCTAAGATTGTATACTCTCAATTTCAATACACACACCAATAGGAGAAATATAAAAATAACTGATTAGAGATATAAAAAATCTATGAAGAAAAGGAAATATGGTGAGTATATCAATTAGACAGCAACCCAATGACAAAACTTGTTTTTTTCAAGATTTATTTACAGGATTATGAATCAATGCAGTTTTATTTTGATAACCAATTTAAATTTTTGTAAGCGACTTATTTTTGAGACTTTCTTGAACAGAAACCTAACACAAATATAAATTGCAGTGAATATGTGAAACTTCTGTCTTCTCTTTAATGTTCACATCAAGAAAATAAATCACTGCATAGTTTGCTGCTAAGGGCTTCAGTTTAAATGTATATTTGAATACCAACAGCACAGCTGTAAATCAACTGTATTTTAATTGGTTGGTAAGATAATCATTTCTTAAACAATAATCAAACAATAGTTGTGTTATGAGTGCCAATGAGACAAATCTCAATCAAAGTCACTATTTGTAAAAGTAAACCATTATAGGTTATAGTAAGGTCTTTATCATGGAGCCTTGGCTCACACCAAACAGCAAGCTATAAAGGGCCCCATTCAAACAGGTATACCAACATTCTAATCTATATATAAAAAAACGAGAAACACTTATGATCCACATCAACAAACAACATTCAATGAACATCACAACATAGAAAGACAATAAGTATATATATTTGTATAATTGTTTAGGATTGTGATAGTGGGTATACTAGGACAGGAGGAGGATTATACCTCGGGTTATGTGAACCATGTCAGTGTAACAGACATTCCAGTGAGTGTGACCCAGAGACAGGAACATGCAAGGTAGGGCCAGGTTACATGTTTTTACTGTGAAACTTTTTTTTATCTTAAAATATGTAGAAGTTACCTTATAAAGATTTATGTAAAAAAAAATCAATTGTTATACTTATGATACCATGATGTTGAAGTAGAAAAAAGTAAAAAGTGATTTAAAAGTCAAGGCTGATATGCATATTACCACTGAAGTTAAGATATCCAATAGCTATAGGAAACAGACATGTAGAGTTGTCTCATTGGCACTCATACCACATCTTCCTATAACTATGTTGTAGAAAAAAATCTGTCTTTTCGGAACAAATCTTAACTTAACAGAGGTTAAAAATAATTCAGAATTTGAAAATTCTGCTATATATTTCATAGAAAAATATATTTTTTACCAAAATTCTCCTGAAGTTTAATTTCTTGATGTAAATGAGTGAAAAGTCTACAGTTTCTTGCAATAATTGAAACATGTTTGTCCTATGACAGTACATTGAATAACTTTTTTTATAGTACAGTAATATAGAATTTATCACACATTTTTGAAAGGTGTAAAATAACTTCACTAGCTGACACAAATTCTTCGGGTGCAGGATTTTTTCACTGTGTTGGTGACCTGCACTGGCTGTAATCTGCACTTTGCTCGGTTTGTTGCTTTTCACATGTTCATTCTTAATTTTATCACAAATGAATCTATTTCTAGAACTGTCAACATAATACAGAAGGTGATATGTGTGAGAAATGTGCCCCTGGTTTCTATGGCGATGCTAGAGGAGGATCTCCAACCTCCTGTCAACCATGTCCATGTCCTCTTACAGAATCTCCAAATCAGTGAGTATATGATCTTTCAACTCTTCTGGTAATCATTTGTATACACCATGTATTAAACCAAAAGATGTCCCATTGCTTATTTTATTATGACATATACAGTCGAATATAGTTCTCACCCCTTTTTATCCCCCAAAAATCTTTATTAATATAATTGATATTTAATATTAATAAAGGAAGTACTGGGACATCTTTTCGTCGTCCTTTTTGGGTTAACTATTTCGATTGTTTGATGGTTGAATTATGGTTAAAAAGAAATACTAAAAGGCAAACATTGTTTGAGAAATGATCAGTATAATGGCAAAAGATGAGAAATGTAGATGTAACAAGAACAATGATTTTTGTATGTGGTTTTGAAAATAGCTGTTCATTCTAAAGAAAATTTAAAAAAGATAAACAGTCAAATAATTGTTTTTGTAGTAAATGCTTGTAATTATATTTGTTGACCAGAAAGTTTTGAAAATTGCTTTTGTTGGAAGTTTGACCAAACACTTTCAAGATAAAAAATTATGTTAAAAGGAATTCACTTCATTTGAAATGCTTATGTGAAATATCTTAAATGTTGTAAAATATATAAAATACTGTAAAATATATAAAATATTGTAAAATATATAAAATATTGTAAAATATATAAAATATTGTAAAATATATAAAATAATGTAAATCAAATAAAATATTGTAAAATGTATCTAATGCTATTCTTAAGTAGATTATTGGCAGTACATTTGATTAATAGAGTTACTTAAATCTATTTAGAATTGTTTAATAGAGAATTATTTCCCTACAATTGATAAACATTTTACTTCAGATTCAGTCCAGTTTGTGAGTTATCTAGTGATGGCCAGGTGACATGTACGGCTTGTCCTGCAGGTCACACAGGCAGGAGATGTGAAAGGTAAATATTTAATATAATCAGGAGGGCGGAAGGACATATTTTTGGATGTTAGTATTGTATCTTTAGTTTTGAGTGAAATTCAAGATTTACACTTATCAGGAATCAGGAATTAAAGATTATTTTCTTTCTGGAAAGAATGCTTTATTTTTGGGAAACGCAGATTCAGCTAAATTTTTCAGTGAATTTGGGACGACACCACCACATCTGAACCCCCTCAAATCAATATGTTTCAATATGTGACAATAGGAGTAAAGTACTCAACTTCAATTACTTTGGAGTCATTGCTATTCATACATATCAATGTTTGTGGATTTCGAAGGAATTGGTTAATTACAAATCTAATCTTAGATTAATAGAAATAATTAGAAGATGTGGTATGAGTGCCAATGAGACTACTCTCCATCCAAGTACACATTTTCAATAGGCTTGTTTGCAGACACAAAACAATAGCAAAAGATATCTTGGAAAGTTTCAAGCATCTTTAGAAAATAAAGCTTAAAACATTGCTAAGTTACTTCTTCATTTTTTAAAACTTGTTGGAAGATGAGTAAAAGCATTTTAACCTGAGATTTTTAAATTAAATTGTAGATATAAAAAAACTTTATAAAAATCAAAGAACAAACTTTGGTTTGTAATTTAGAAATGTCATTATAACTGATAAACATTATCCAAACAACAAAATTTGCATTGCACGTCAAATAAAACAACTATTTAAAAGCTGAAGTTTTTCAGTTATTAATTTACTGGTTGCAAGACTGAATGAATAACCTTTGACCTTTCAGCTGTATACAAGGCTATACTGGTAACCCACTCAGACCTGGAGATTACTGTAAAATTGGACCAGTTGGTAAGTTAAAATGCAATTAAATTTAAAAAAATTACCTGCTATATAGTAATCAGTTGTTTGTACTTTGTGTTGTCTGTCAGAAAATCTTTTTGGAGTACTGCGGATTCATTTATTGTCGTGGATGAGGGAAAACTTGCATGTACTTGGATATTTAATTTAGTAGTTTTGATGAAGTCTATATACAAGCCTTTAGAAAATTTGTCATAATGGAAAACATTTAATTTTGTGGTTCACCTGTAACCACAAATTCCACGAAAATTTGCTTTGAATTTTTACATTGAAAGTTCACTAAAATTAAATATATCTCACATTTTTCTTAGAAAAACAGGAAGGGGGGTTGCTACCTGTAAGATATGAAGTGGACTTGTAAAAAGTCTATTCATTAACTTTATACTTAGGTCAATGAGGGTACCCCTTAATCTGTCTCTTATATCATGGATTTAGTAAGCGAAAAGTTTTTATTTTAATATTTTAAATCAATTATTGAAAATTTTTATGTAAAATTATCTCTAATTAAAGAAAAGATTTAAGACAGAAGCAAATATTGCCTGAATTATTTGCTATTATTATTTTGAAACCAGGACCAGATTGTAATTGTGACAGCAGGGGAACAGTTCCTAACACACAGTGTGATCCTAACAATCTACAATGCACGTGTAAAGTAAGTGACTGTATTCTTAGGACTTGTTGTCAAGTAACATTTTGAACCCCTCATGCTTTTTTCCTAGGCAATGCATTTAAATTTTGCCCACTTAATTTCAAAATTATTGTTTTTTTTGTTGTTGTTAAAATCTGTATATGAAGAGTTATATGATTGCTAATGAGACAAATATGAAGGACAGCAGCTGAATTATTAAGTACCGACTTCAAACTGTCACATGCAGAATGTGAATGGGTTAAACATCTTTGGACAGTGGTGTAACAGCACAACATAAGAAAAAAATCTGAAAAACAGATGGAAAGTTATTAATACTTATCTGATCAGAAAAAAAAGAAAAAAAAAAACCCAAATGACATCAAACAACAACAATAGATTTGTCATTAACAAGGTCAGCCATTCATTGAAATGTGTATGATAGTATGTAAAACATTATGTTCTTGTTTTCAGTCCTATGTAAGAGGTCTGCGTTGTAGTTCATGTAAAGATGGCTATTTTTACTTGGACCAAAGTAACCAACAGGGATGTCTGGCATGTTGGTGTAACGGCCTGACCAATCAGTGCTCTAGTTCATCTTACTATAGAGATGAGGTAAGTACGATACCAGACAAAACAGTGCTTTTGTTGCTATGGAAACATGCCTGTTATTTTTTATGTTGAATGTCATCTTTGTTTTCATCATTGTAAGGTTTGATTAAATGTAAAATTTTGACACATTTGGCACAAAAACACATATATAAATTTAACTGAAATTTTGAAACAATAAATGCAAATTGAAAATATTCCTACAGTGTTTCTCAAAATTTTGTTACAGTGTAGTGTTTCTCTGTTTTAGAAATTTGCTTAACTATTTCAATTTAACCAATTCAGACTTTTTCAAGATTTCCCATCAACATTTGACATCTTCACAAAAATTAATTTTCAAGTTAATTTTCTAATCGGGAAAAAGAAATCCCCCACAAAATTTAGACAGTTTGCAGTATAATTTTGTTTAAAGTATAATATCTTTGAAAAAATATCTTTTTATTTGCATATGTTTTAAACATTTTAGCTAAGACCACAGTTAGGATCAGATGGAAGCCATAACTTCGCCCTTACAAACAGAAGATTAAGTAATACAATTACTGATGGTTTTGAACTAGATGTCACAAGACGGGAAGTCAAATTCGCCAGATTAGATAGTGTCCAGAAGGAACGAGAAAGTCTTTACTTCAGCCTGCCTCCCAAGTTTAGAGGAAACAAGGTAAAGAAATTTTATTGCACAACTTCATTAGGTAAATCACCATTATTGCAAATCATCAGGTAAATCATGGTTACTGCAAATTATTAGGTAAATCCTGGTAAATGCAAATCATTAGGTAAATCATGGTTATAGCACAGCATCATTAGGTAAATCATGGTCATAGCACAACATCATTAGGTTAATCATGGCTATAGCATAACTTCATCAGGTAAATAATGCTTATTGGAAATCATTAGGTAAATCATGGTTATTGCAAATCATTAGGTAAATCATTGTTATAGCACAGCATCATTAGGTAAACCATGGTCATGGTCATAGTACAACATCATTAGGTAAATCATGACTATAGCATTATTATCATCAGGTAAATCATGGTTATTGCAAATCATCAGGTAAATCATGGTTATTGCAAATCATCAGGTAAATCATGGTTATTGCAAATCATCAGGTAAATCATGGTTATTGCAAATCATCAGGTAAATCATGGTTATTGCAAATCATCAGGTAAATCATTGTTATAGCAAATCATTAGGTAAATCATGGTTATTGCAAATCATTAGGTAAATCATTGTTATAGCACAGCATCATTAGGTAAACCATGGTCATGGTCATAGTACAACATCATTAGGTAAATCATGACTATAGCATTATTATCATCAGGTAAATCATGGTTATTGCAAATCATCAGGTAAATCATGGTTATTGCACATCATCATTAGGTAAATCATGGTTAGTACACCACATCATTAGTAACTGTAGGTACTCAAGTATAAAATCAGAAGTTTGGAAGTAAAATTAAGATTTTAGAGAGGGGTGCCAACTTATAAGCAAGACCCATTTACTAGTGGAAAATCAAAGTCCAAGATATGCAGTCAGATTTAAATTCCCTAAGGAAAACTATGTTGGTAATAGCTAAACCTTTAAAACTCTCTTAATAAATAAATAAAATTAAATGACCACAATGAATGATGATGAATGGATTACAAAATGAATATAATTCCTGGATTTTGCATTGATTTTATAAACAGTCAGTTACTGTCTGTGGCAAAATTAAAATGCACAAAAATTTCCCAACTTATATGAGCCAACTTATATGAGGGTCAAGATTTATTCCTTGGATTTTGAAGCTGAAAATTGCATTCGACATTATAGCCAGATCAACTTTTTCTCAAGTACCAACGGTAAATCATCCTCAGGTATTTCATGTAAAAAACATAGAATTTTCCTATTAATCTCTACAACATAGAAACAAAAAGAAAGAAATTTGCAAAAGCACAATTTCTGGTATTTAAATCACCAGAGGTTCAGGGTTCAATTGGAAGTACATTAATTATATTAAATCTTCATAGATCAGGCCTCTAGTTTCCCTTTTGAATTGTTCTCATTTTGTCATTTTATGGCCTTTTCGGGATATCTTTACTGCTTAGATTTTTGCTTATTGTTGAAGTCCTTACCAGGAGTTATAGTTAGAACTCAGTGGGAAAGTTGTCTCGTCTACAATGATACCGCATCTTTTTATAAAGTTTTTATTTTTTAATTTTCAGGTGGAATCTTATGGTGGTTATCTACGATTTACATTGGAGACCCATGTAGCTCAGGATGCAGGAGGCACCTTTAGGGACGTTGATATAGAAATAATTGTGAGTATTTTCAAGCAATTGATACAAATTTCTTAGCACTCATAGAAAACATTTTTGTAAATGTTATCTGAGTAATTAAAAAAAATTATAATATAAACAATTTTTATTGATTGTATTTACAGAGTATTATGTATATATTTGCTAAATCTGTTCCTTCTTTTTTTACAATGAATGAAAATGAAATGAAATAAACCTGCAAAACTGTATGATGTATGGGACAGAAAATTGTTATATAAAGGAAAATTTAACATCTAGAATAGATGAATCTTTTTCTAAGCCTCCTTTGTAATGCACTTTCATATTAAAACTATTAACAAACATTCTATTTATAATATGCTTGAATTTTGTTTACAGACAAGTGGGCAGAGAGAGCGAATGTACCATCTATTCAATCCTGCAGTCAAGATGTATGAAGATAACTTATATGAGATTTTACTTAGAGAGGTAAGATTGCATTTTGAAAGAAGAACAATGAAATATTTGCCTCTGGAGGTTAAGCAATTAACAATCAATATATATGTTGAATAATGCTGTAAATATTGTTGTTCTCTTTTTTGTAAAAAAATGGTTCTGACAAGGTTAAATTCCATGTATAATATAAGAGGTGTCCTCCCATTTCTTGAATTTAAAAATTGATTCCCTTGAAAGAATTTTTATATGTGCACACTTGCAAATATATATCTCTGAAAATAGCTGTAAGCCAAGATGTAAAAAAATCCATATGTTAAGTTTGATATAAAATCAAAAATTATTTTAGTGGATTAATGTTAGTTGGTTATATGTAGTTATTTTAAGTATCTCATTAAAATCTAAAATAAAAAGATAAAAAAAAATAACTGTTACTTAGAAAAATAGAAGTAATTATACCCCCGCTTTAAAAAAGGGGGGGGTATACTGTTTTACCTCTGTCTGTCAGTCCGTCCGTCAGTCCGTCCGTCCATCAGTCCGTCAGTCCGTCAGTCAGTCCGTCCCATGAAACTTTCGTCACATTTTTCTCAGGAACTACACATCCACCCTTTCTGTAATTTGGTATCAACATTTATATATGTCAGCCATACCGTGTGATGCGTTTTCAGATTCATCACTTGACAACTTCCTGTTTACCGAACACTTGTCTGATTTTACACATGATAGCCAAGTTGAAAATTTTCGTCACATTACAATACAAGGATTTCTGAAATTTGGTTTCAGGATTTATATAAGTCAGCTATACTGTGTGATGCGTTTTCAGATTCATCACTCGACAACTTTCTGTTTACCGAACACTTGTATGATTTTACACATGATAGCCAAGTTGAAAATTTTCGTCACATTTTTCTCAGGAACTACAATACAAGGACTTCTGAAATTTGGTTTCAGGATTTATATAAGTCAGCTATACCGTGTGATGCGTTTTCAGATTCATCACTCGACAACTTCCTGTTTACCGAACACTTGTATGATTTTACACATGATAGCCAAGTTGAAAATTTTCGTCACATTTTTCTCAGGAACTACAATACAAGGATTTCTGAAATTTGGTTTCAGGATTTATATAAGTCAGCTATAGTACCGTGTGATGCGTTTTCAGATTCATCACTCGACAACTTCCTGTTTACCGAACACTTCCATATTTTTACACTATTAATATTATCCACTTGCGGCGGGGGTATCATCAGTGAGCAGTAGCTCGCAGTTTCACTTGTTGTCTATCTTGATAGCAGTTATGAAACAAATATGAAATCCAAAATTTCTTTTAACACGCTTTCAGCATAAACATCTAGATTCATAAGTGACCATTACATTTTGAATTTCAGTCAACTTTCCAATTGAGCGATGGATCAACACCAACCAGAGAAGCATTCCTTAGGATATTGTCTGACATCGAAGCCATTCTCATCAGAGCTACATACCACAGCATCACCTCATACACATCATTACGTGACCTTCGTATGGATACAGCTGTACCTGAAGTTACCAACCTTGGTCGCGCTCCAATGGTTGAGAGCTGTCGATGCCCAGAAGGATACAGAGGACTCTCATGTGAAGAGTGTGCTGTTGGTTATCTAAAGGATACCAATAACCGTTGTATCAGGTGTAGCTGTAATGGGCATGCTTCAGCATGTGACCCAGCAACTGGAGTCTGCTTGGTAAGATGTTGTTTGGTTTGAAACTAAATAAAAATTCAGTAAAATATATAAAAAAAAAAAATGAATAGTGGGCCAAGATCTAAAGATTAAAAAAAAAATTATACAAGGGAGAAAATTACATAAAGAAAATAAAAAAATTCAGTAATGAAGTTACTTCGTACAGAGACTCATTGAATTTTTGTTCAACAGAACTGTCAAGACAATACTGAAGGTGAGAGATGTGAAAGATGTGCTACTGGTTACTATGGTGATTCCACAACTGGTACCCCTAATGATTGTAGACCTTGTCCTTGTCCACTTACTGTACCCTCTAACCAGTAAGTATGAAAATTTTATAAAAATAATTGCATTTAGAATGATGGTGGCATTATAAGTACATAGCGGTTCTTGAAATTGCTGTAATTAATCTCATGATTGTGTCCATCATTTAATAAAAACAACAATAATTGTATGCAAAAATTTCTAAAATATGCAGATCATCTAAAAACTTTTAAGATATAGTAAAAAAGGAAGAACATAGTAAAATGGCAAGTTTGTGTGTAACATTCAAACAATTCTGAATTTACAGAACTGATATAGTCTTTAAGAATGAAATTATGAAAATATTGAAATTGAAAAATTTGTGCTTTACAGATTTTCACGAAGTTGTTACCTTGAATCAGATGGTCTAGTCACATGTGATAGATGTCCACCAGGATATATTGGTAGAAAGTGTGAAAGGTAACTCATATAACATTCTATACACCTTATGGCTATTTGTCTGCCATTACTGGACATCACAAAAGTTTTGTAAAATTTGACGTCATAAAACAAATATCTGACACCACAATGGAAAAGCGATTGTTGTATGACATCAATAGTTCAAGCGGGACAGATTCTCTGGTCAGCGGGAGAGACTGTGAAGGGCTTTTCCATTTAAGAGGTTGAGCTGTGGTAATGGGGTTGTAGAAAGTGTCTGTCAAATCTTCTTTCAACCAACATATACTTTCAATGAAAAATATTATACTTTTACCATTGCAGATCATTTTCTGTTTAATTAAATTTTGAAAGAAATTTAGCCATAGTGGAGGTTACTCAAACAATTCGATTGAAAAAAAAAGGAATTCTCTGTAAATTTTCAGATTTTGCTTAAATCCAAGAGAATAGATTTGATAAAACATAAAAATAATACACTGTGGATTTTATATTTGTTTTCAAATATGCTTTAATGATCTTAAAATGAAAATCTTTCTTTTTATTGAGAAATAGTTTTGCAACCCGCTCTTCATCCAAATGGGTAGAAATTCTAGTTTTATATCGAACATGATTTGTTTATCAGGTGTGATACAGACAGAGGCTACACTGGTAACCCTACAGAAGTAGGAGGAAGATGCCAGAGAGATGGTAAGTTACCAGTCATGTGACTTAATTTAGGAAATATTCAGAAAGAGGCTATGCTAAAAATAAAGAGATAATGTCAGGTTATATTTCATTGCGATATAAATGTACTGCTAAAAACTCATAAGACATCTATAGTGCAATAAACAGTTTTGAACAATAGACTGGTTTTTTTTCAACATGTCCCTAGTCAATTAGACAATTTGATTCACATGAGCAACATAATTGATTAGAATATAGACTTCCAATTTAAAATACAATGTCAAGGGCACTTCCAATTAATCTGGAAGAGGAAAGATAGTTGAGATGTCAGGTTGGTCGATAGTACACTATTATTTGAGATATGGAAGAATTAGATAATATAATGCATGAAGATACTGTAAATAGATATAGGAAGATGTGGTATGAGTGCCAATTAGACAACTCTCCATCCAAATAACAATTTATAAAAGTAAACCATTATAGGTCAATGTACGGCCTTCAACATGGAACCTTGGCTCACACTGAACAACAAGCTATAAAGGGCCCCAAAATTACTAGTGTTAAACCATTCAAACAGAAAAACCAGCGGTCTAATCTATATTAAAAAAATGAGAAATGAGATATACGTATAAAAGAGGGACGAAAGATACCAAAGGGACAGTCAAACTCATAAATCTAAAACAAACTGACAACGCCATGGCTAAAAATGAAAAAGACAAACAGAAAAAACAATAGTACACAAGACACAACATAGAAAACTAAAGAATAAACAACACGAACCCCACCAAAAACTAGGGGTGATCTCAGGTGCTCCGGAAGGGTAATCAGATCCTGCTCCACATGTGGCACCCGTCGTGTTGCTTATGTGATTACAAATCCGGTAAATAGTCTAATTATTATGTATAAATTACAAAAACAAACGACAACTACTGTACAACATACTTATATTAGTCACTTTCACAAGTAGAATAATAACACAGATATGAATAGTTATGCTTATGCCAAATTTGGTTCTTCTCTTCAATGAATAAAAGAACAAGAGTAGAAAATCATGAATAGAAATCCTTGGAAAACAGTCTGAATTTAGTCTAGGCCGATTGCCAATGAGATTTTTAAAAAATTGGCATGGGTGTTTTAAATTTATTTGATATTTGCGTAAGAGAAAATCACTTTTCAAATGAATGTTTTGTCTTCAGAGGTCCTAAAACCTGTTGTAACGGTCAACCCAACAGAGCTAGAGGACACAGTCGGTCAGACTATAGTCTTCCAATGTAATGTGCAAGGTCCAGGGCCTTTCAATGTAATCTGGAGTAGAATAGACGGCCAAGGTCTACCAAATAGAGCCCAAGTTGGTCCAAGATACTCACTTACAATCAGAGATGTACAAGAAACAGATGCAGGCAGATATGTTTGTACGGCAACTAATGTTCACGGAAGCAACAGGCAGTATGTCAACTTAATTGTGTTAGGTAGGTATTATGAATTATGTCCTCTTGTTGGCACTCTTTTATTTGGAATAAAATTGATTTGTACAAGAAAAATATGCAGGAAGAGATGTCTGTCTGGCAACTTATGTTCACTCAAGCAGCAGACGTAATTGTGTTATGTAGATATTACAAATTATCTCCCCTTTCTAGCACTTACAGATTTTTTTGATTGCATAAACGCTTTAGGTTTATTTGCTTATAGTAGCTTTTTGAAAAAACTGTCAAGTTTGGAATTTTAAAAATCTTTGGGTGTGAATAAATTGGCAAAAGTCACGATTCAGCAGCTTTTATTGTCAAATTGAAAATTGGTTTGAAATTTATGCTTAAAAATATATAATTTAACAACAGGTAAACAACAGCCTATTAGGGTGTACATTGAGCCACCAAAGGAACGATCAGTTGATCAGGGACAATCGGTTAGATTTGTGTGTGTTGCTCAAGGAGAAATGCAGGTACGTTTTGTCTGAAATCACCATAGTGATTAAAATTCATAATTTTAAATATAAACAGGTTTTTGCCAATTTTGAGGTTTTAAAACTTTCATTTGAATTATTGCAATTTTAACTTTTCCTTTATTTTAACAACCAAAATGGACTAATGAAGATTTTTTATGCCCCACCTATGATAGTAGAGGGGCATTATGTTTTCTGGTCTGACTGTCTGTTCCTTCGTCTGTCTGTTTGTCCCACTTCAGGTTAAAGTTTTTGATCAAGGTAGTTTTTGATGAAGTTGAAGCTCAATCAACTGGAAACTTAGTACACATGTTCCTTATGATGAAGTTGAAGCCCAATCAACTTGAAACTTAGTACACATGTTCTTTATGATATGATCTTTCTTATTTTAATGCCAAATAAGAGTTTTGACCCCAATTTCACGGTCAACTGAACAAAGGAAATGATAGTGCGAGTGGGGCATCCATGTACTGGGGACACATTCTTGTTTGTTTCAGCCTTTAATTACTGATATTTTTTTTTAATCATTTGATATTAAAGTTCCTTTGACATTGAACCTTCATTTTAATATTTTCAACGATTTCGTTTTACTTTTGTTATAAAATTGTGAATGGAAATGGTGAATGTGTCAAAGATACAACAACCCGACCATATAGCAGACAACAGCCGAAGGCCACCAATGGGTCTTCAATGCAGTGAGAAACTGCCGCACCTGGAGGAGCCCTTCAGCTGGCCCCTTAACAAATATGTATACTAGTTCAGTGATAAGGACATCATACTAAACTCTGAATTATACACGAGAAACTAAAATTTAAAATTATACAAGACTAACAAATGCCAGAGGCTCCTGACTTGGAACAGGCACAAAAATGTAACTTATTTACGAATGATGTTCCACTCTTAAAGTCAAGGCTATATTGTATTCAACTTGTCTGTCCATCTGTTCATTCAACAATTATTTTCATCACAATTTTTACAAACTCTACTGTCTAAAATGACTTTCTATTTGGTCAGCAATCTGACAATACAAATATGTAAAGTGTATAAGTGATTTTTTAATCTGTTGGACACTTACTGTTTCTTTACTTTGAATAACTAATTGGGTATATATGTTTAGTAGGACATCATATGTATTCTTTTTAATATTAACTTTAATAGGAAATGTCAAAGAATTCGTTTTACATGATAGTATTTAACAAAAAATGAATTTTCATAATTTTGTTATGGTACCACTTATTGTCATTTAGATTATTGATAAATACTTTTGTTAGCAGTGGATAATGTCTGCAACTGGAAAATATTCCACTTTATATTAAGGGAGATTTTGTAAGCAGTGTCATATTCTAAGTTTGGATTATTTATGTTCTACTTTTATATATGTGATGCTATGTCAAATTATGATTTAGATATGGCGTACTGGTCGTATACAGGTAATTTATATACATGGGTAGAGGTACATGTAATCTATGCATTTGTATTGTATAGGGTCGCCATCTGCAGGTAAACATTGGAGAAAAAATGTACTAACAAACCATTATTGAAAATTGCAGCTTTGTAATTTGTTTGTTTTTTCTTTTGAAATTTGCAGATTGGGGTAAACAACTTAGTCCATAATTATTGTTGTGCAATTTCCCCCCTCTCCCTCTTTCTGGTCTAAATTAGAATTTTCTATAGAAATCTTACTGTAAATTCAGAAATTTTTGCATGCATTTATTAATGAAATTGTGGGATTTGATTACAATGTTTAAATATTTCAGGAATTGCTGCATTCAACTAATCAAGAGAAAAGAGCTTAAAATTTGCAAAATTATCCCATTTGCAATAATGAAAGCAGTGCAAGAATTTCTGAATTTACAGTATCTAAATCATCTTTTGATAAAAAATCTTTTTAATTCTCAAAGCCTGTTGCACAGAATGAATAAAATTAGCTTTTTGCATGCATATCTTTGAATTTATTAAATTTTTTTTTCAACTTTTTGAAGCAGCTAGCCTCATTTTTTTAATTCTTCAATTGAGGTAAAAAATAATCTTGGAATATGGTAAAAAATTTAATGACTTACTGCAACCATGGTATCCACATATGGTTAGTCAAATGATATTGACTATATAAACAGTTGTGATATACTGTCACCAACCCAATAAAGCCGTCTTGGTTACACAAGTATAATATTGCCATAGAACTTTGTGTATAAAGCTTAGAGACACATATGAGTTGAGTAGCCAGCCTACAACAACCAGTTCATGTCCAAAGTCACACCAAACTTTTTAATTTGAGTACATTGTATTTTAGTTGTTACAATAGAGCATGATTTTCAAATCCTATCAATATTCTCTTAATCTTTAAATCTCTTTTAACCACTAACCCAGGTTTTTCAGTTTGTTGCCAAATGTTACCTTTAAACATGATTTCCCTTCCAAAATATCATATGACAGGCAGATTTGAACATGTGACTGACCCTGCTCCACCAACTGAGCTACAGGAGCCCAAATGGTGGGCGTATATATATACGGCTGCAGTGCAGGCGATTTGGTGTCACGATATCACAGTAGCATGGGTTCCAATCCCAGCGAGGGAAGAACCAAAAATTTGCGAAATTGAATTGACTCCAATCTTGATTGACAGTGATTGCTACGTCAATCTTTAAAGACCCAAATGTTGCTAAACACTTATCCGACCTCCATGATAAATATGTTGTTGTCCCCGCAGACAAAGCCCCAAATAACATCGTTTTTGTCTGTAAAAGTCACTACATTAATTGCTTGATAAACGAATTAGGTATAGACAATTCACTTGGAAACTCAACATATACCCTCACGACACTTACCAAAGAGGAAATCCTGGATAATCATAGGTCTGTTCTTTGTTCCTTTGGTATTTCAACCAAAGATGAAGAACTGGATCTTCCATCACTGTATTGGATACCTAAACTACACAAGTGTCCTTACAAACAACGGTATATTGCTGGGTCTTCCAAGTGCTCCACGAAACCTCTTTCTAAATTATTAACATCTATTTTATCAGCAATCAAAGACAGGCTTCAAAGTTATTGTGAAACTGCCTATTCTAGAGGTGGCGTGAATCAGATGTGGATACTTAAAAATTCCAAAGATCTTTTAGAGTACATACAATCTAACTCTCTTTCATCTTGTAACAGTATTAAAACATTTGACTTTTCTACATTCCACATTCCAAACTAAAAGACAAATTGAAAGAGTTGATATTACTTTGCTTCATAAAAAAGAATGGCCAACGTAGATACAAGTATCTTGTCTTAGGGAGGGATAAATCATACTTTGTAAAGAATCACTCTGATTCAAACAAAAAATTCTCTGAAACCGATATTATCAAGATGCTTGATTTCTTGATTGACAACATATTTGTAACGTTCGGAGGACGTGTTTTTCAACAGACTGTCGGCATCCCAATGGGAACAAACTGTGCCCCTCTACTTGCCGACTTGTTTCTTTATTATTATGAGGATGACTTCATGCAGGAACTTCTTAGAAAGAAAGATAAGAAGTTAGCAATATCCTTTAACTCTACTTTCCACTATATAGATGACGTTCTTTCACTAAACAATTAAAAATTTGGTGACTATGTGGAACGCATCTATCCCATCGAATTGGAGATAAAGGATACTACAGATACAGTTAAGTCGGCTTCATATCTTGACTTACATCTAGAAATTGACAATGAGGGTCGGTTGAAAACCAAACTTTACGACAAAAGAGTTGATTTCAGCTTTCCAATTGTGAACTTTCCATTTCTAAGTAGCAACATTCCAGCAGCACCTGCATACGGGGTATATATCTCCCAATTGATACGATATTCCCGTGCTTGCATTTCCTATCATGATTTTCTTGATAGAGGGTTACTGCTCACAAGGAAGCTATTAAACCAAGAGTTCCAAATGGTGAAGTTGAAATCATCCCTTCGTAAATTTTACGGACGCCATCACGAGTTGGTTGACCGTTATGGAATAACCGTTTCACAAATGATATCGGATATGTTCCTTACGTCGTAACTACAACCCCCTTCCCTTTCATGAATGTGACCTACCGAATTAGACTATTTACCGGATTTGTAATCACATAAGCAACACGACAGGTGCCACATGTGGAGCAGGATCTGCTTACCCTTCCAGAGCACCTGAGATCACCCCTAGTTTTTGGTGGGGTTCGTGTTGTTTATTCTTTAGTTTTCTATGTTGTGTCATGTGTACTATTGTTTTTCTGTTTGTCTTTTTCTTTTTTAGCCATGGCGTTGTCAGTTTGTTTTAGATTTATGAGTTTGACTTTCGTCCCTCTTTTACAGATCTAACATTGTTGGGTTGATGTTTAGACGAGTTGTATATATATATATACTTACTGGCTTAAATGAAGAACTGGTACACAGTTAAAAGGGAATGAGGCAAGAAACAGGATAGAAATGCCCATTAATCCTGTTTTTATACGCCCGTCAAAATTTTGACGGGACGTATTATGGTATACAAATGTCCGGTGTCCGTCCGTCCGTCTGTCTGTCTGTCTGTCCGTCTGTCCGGCGTAAACATGTCGCACCGTAACTTGAGAACGACTTATCCAAATTTCATGAAACTTAATATAGTTGTTTCTTATGATGGTCAAATGATCTGTATACTTTTTGGTGAAAATAAGATTTAAACTTTTTGAGTTACAGTACTTTATGACTAAAACAGGGGTGTGTTTTTTTCACATGTCGCACTGTATCTCAAAAACGATTCTTGATTATGACTTAAAACTTTAAACACTTCTTAGTTATATTAATTTCAATATCTGTATACTTTTTGGTGATAATTCAAAATTTCATTTTTGAGTTATTGAGTATTTTGTAAAAAAGGGGGAGGGTTTTTTTACATGTCGCGCCATATCTCAAAAACTATTTATGATTATTGCTTAAAACTTTACACATGTCTTTGTTATATTAATCTCAATATCTGTATACTTTTTGGTGATGATTCAATATTTCATTTTTGAGTTATTAGTATTTTTTAAAAAAGGGGGAGGGTTTTTTTTACATGTTGTGCCATATCTCTAAAATGATTTATGATTATTGCTTAAAACTTTACACACTTCTTTTTTCTATTAATCTAAAGATCTGTGTACTTTTTGGTGATTATTCAAAATTTTATTTTTGAGTTATTGAGTATTTTGTAAAAGAGGGGAGGGTTTTTTACATGTCGTGCCGTATCTCAAAAACAAGTTATGATTATTGCTTAAAACTTTACACACTTCTTTGATATATTAATCTAAAGATCTGTATACTTTTTGGTTTTGATTCAAAATTTTATTTTGGTAATATTTAGTTTTTGTAAAAAAAAACAGGGTGGGGGGTTTCACATGTCCCGCCGTGTCTCTAAAACAATATATGGTTATTGCTTAAAACTTTCTCATAAACTATTTATGATTATTGCATAAGACTTCCACATAAGATGTCGGGCGTATCATGCGCTCATGGCGCAGCTGTTTATTTTCTAAGCCCCACACACATGATTATTTGTTCCTAGACAATGTTTGGGGTATTCCATATTTTAATCTTTTGTTGATAGCTCATTGCATAAATTAAAAGAAGATGTCCTTGGAAGCTGAGTGGTAGAAGTAGTTCATCTACTATATCACAAGCCTGTCATCACTGAAGTTGTGAGTTAGACCCCACACATGACGGGTGGGATTGACTCCAATCTTGATTGACAACATTTATGCCAGTGATTGGTGGTTGTCAAGACACTCTGGCTTATCCTTCACCAATAAAAACTTACCACCATAATATAGCTGATAGTGCTGAAAGTGAGGTTAAACATCAAGAAACAATCACTCATCAGATATAAAGATGTTTACAAAAACAAGTTTTTGAATGAATGGTGATTGAGCATGTTTTCATAATTCTGGACTATGGTATAAATTGGTGAAAGTGTTTATTGTTATTTCTTGCCTAGCTAGGTAAAAGGGATACAGCAACAATAATGTTTATTGAATTTAAGCATGATTTTAACAGTCCAGGGACATTCTTAGGCCATGATAGTATTATTCCTAGATTAATAAAGTCAATTCAAAGTAAACTGGTAAAAAAATGTAATTGATAATCATACATGCATTATAGCTAATTGGTTAAAGAGGTCATCCTTCAAAAATAGATATTATGCAAATTACATAACGTTTTCATTTTGCTTTAGTATCAATGAAATTAGGAAATTCTTTCAAATTTGACAAATTGTAGGCAAAATAGTAATGTTTTGTAAATTTTCACTAGTATAGAAACAGTTATTTTCCATGTTAAATGAAAATCTTAAAACAACTAATATGGTTGAGGTGTTAAACCTCCAACACAACAACTGAATGCTCAAAGTTGGATGTAAAAAATATTTTCGAAACCTTGACAATTGTTAGTGTATGAATTTCCTAATTTCATGTTTACTGACCTTCATTATAATCTAGAATTATTATCATGACCCTATACTAATATTTTTTAAAGTTTCTACTTAATTCATTGGTGCAATGGTTTGTAGCATTTTTAGAGTTCTTTTTGGTGAATTGTTTAAAAAAAAAATTATATAAGATTATTTATTTTAAAATGATTGTAACATTCTATCCCATTTTGCAAACATTATTTAGGAAATAAATGTAAAAAAAATCTGAAATTTCATAATTCTTTTTTGCTGAGACACTATAAGCAAAGAAAAGAAGTCATTTTATGTTAATGCAGATGTATAACTAGAGATTCATTTGGGTTGGATATTTTGCTATTGAGCAGCTGAATATTTATTTATTTTTGATGTAAAAAAGAATAATTAGATATGAACTTTGCTATTTCAACCAACATCCAGTTGGCAGGTCATCAAAGTTTACTAATGAAGCAATTAGTATATATGAAAAGTAACTTGTTATTAAAATAACATTTCATTTTATGTATCATTCTAATATGTAGCTGTTATCATTATATGTGAAATTGTCCACTTGTAAATGTTGCTTTATTAATAATATTGTTAGTTCTGTGTATAGAATATTAGACTCAGTGAATTGAGGCAATTTTTAAATGTGATCTTTTGATCCTAAAGGGGTGTGCCCTATTAGAGTCACCTAAAGCTGTGACAATTAAATTATGTTTGAACAAGATTTTTATATCTTTTTGAACAGAGCAACTACATCCTGTCATGGTCAAAAGTTGGTGGTTTGATGCCAAACAAAGCTATTGATCAGAATGGTGTGCTGGTCATTCCAAATGTCCGACCAGAAGATGGTGGTACTTATGAGTGTACTGGTTCTGACATGTTCAATATGGATACAGATAGGGCTACTCTTGTTGTCAGCGGTAAATATAAAAAAAAAAAACCCATTTTTTTATGGTTTTGGTGGTACGTTTTTAGTTTTTTGATTTACCAAATTATTTTCTTGCCAGTAAACTAGGTATCATTTGCAACACTTTTTTTTACTGAATATGAAACCAATGTCAAATACTTAAGTATTAATAATTGATGCTTTAAACTATATCTTACAGCACAACAAGTACAGCCTACTGTTAGAATTGAGCCAACATTCCAAACTGTGAACGAATTTGAGACAGCAGAGTTCAGATGTGTAACAACTGGTCGACCCGCACCAACAGTAGAATGGCGAAGAGGAACTGGTACTATGAACCCCAGTGCTGTTATATCTGGTGGTGTGTTGAGGATACCAGCTGCTCTAAGAAGTGACGAGGCCCAGTACTTCTGCAAGGCATCAAATGTAGCAGGAACCACAGAAGTTAGAACCATTCTTTATGTTAAATCTAGTAAGTACTATGATTTGCATGAACTTTAATTTGTTTCAGGGTATTCCATTATATTGGATTTGACTTTGTTTTGGACTATTCCATCAAACTTAATGTGACTTTGTTTTAGGCTCTTCCATCAAAATGGATATGACTTTGTTTAGACACTTTAAAATCTAAAAAAAAATTAACTCTGACAGTTTTTAAAGATTGAAACCTTTGACCTACTGGCTCGAAGCAAACCTTTGTGTTTGTACACTGGTAATGTAGACAATAGTATTTTCTGTTTTTTTGTATTCTATTACATGGAGAAAATCTGTATGAAAATTTATTATTTATACATAGAAACATCTGATATTGTTTTCATGCAGCAGACACTATACATATGATTTCACCTTTCAGATCCACGACCACCGACTGATATAACAGTCATTGTAAGACAAGTAGCCATCATAGCAACAATAGGAAGTACAGAACAACTTATATGTTATATTGACGATAATTCAGTCAGACCTACGTTGATCTGGTCAAGGAATGGAGGTCTTCCATCAGGTGAGTCCTTTATTTCTATAGTTATTACAAAAGAAATAGGTCATTTTTCTCTATTCTTTTATTTTTTTGCTCATTATTCTCTGTTCTTTAATTTTTAGCACTCTGTTATGATCAATTATTTTTTTTTCTATTCTGTATTTTTTGGGGGCCATTTTCCTGTAGATATACGTATGGTTCATTATTGTCAATTCTATAAACTGCATTCAGACCATCACAGTAAGCCTGCGCTATACCTTGTTTAGTAAGCCATATTCAAACTAGACCTGCCAACTTTTCATCCATGAGAGATTTTGACCGAACATTGAAATCCTCTACAGTAAATAAACTGCACAACTCAAAATAGGTATGTAAGGAAGTTAGAATGACACTTAATACATATACTCATTCAAAACAATAGTATAAAAATAAGAATCAACACACCCTAAATAAAAAAAAATTTAAATAGCGACTTAAAGGAATCTGAGGGAGAAAAAAAAATTAAAATATTGGAAACCCTCTTCCCACTATTTTAATCCCTCACAGGTAAAATTTAGAATAGCCTTCCAACATGTCATAATCATTAGCTCACCTGGCCCGAAGGGCCAAGTGAGCTTTTCCCATCACTTGGCGTCCGGCGTCCGGCGTCGTTAACTTTTACAAAAATCTTCTCCTCTGAAACTACTGGGCCAAATTAATCCAAACTTGGCCACAATCATCATTGGGGTATCTAGTTTTAAAAATGTGTGGCGTGACCCGGCCAACCAACCAAGATGGCCGCCATGGCTAAAAATAGAACATAGGGGTAAAATGCAGTTTTTGGCTTATAACTCAAAAACCAAAGCATTTAGAGCAAATCTGACATGGGGGTAAAATTGTTTATCAGGTCAAGATCTATCTGCCCTCAAATTTTCAGATGAATCCGACAACCTGTTATTGGGTTGCTGCCCCTGAATTGGTAATTTTAGGTAATTTTTGCTGTTTTTGGCTATTATCTTGAATATTATTATAGATAGAGATAAACTGTAAACAGCAATAATGTTCAGCAAAGTAAGATTTACAAATAAGTCAACATGACGGAAATGGTCAGTTGACCCCTTTAGGAGTTATTGACCTTTATAGTCAATTTTTAACCATTTTTCCTAAATCTTAGTAATCTTTTACAAAAATCTTCTCCTCTGAAACTACTGGGCCAAATTAATCCAAACTTGGCCACAATCATCTTTGGGATATCTAGTTTAAAAAATGTGTGGCGTGTCCCTGCCAACCAACCAAGATGGCCGCCATGGCTAAAAATAGAACATAGGGGTAAAATGCAGTTTTTGGCTTATAACTCAAAAACCAAAGCATTTAGAGCAAATCTGACAGCGGTAAGAGTGTTTATCAGGTCTAGTTCTATCTGTCCTGAAATTTTCAGATGAATCGGACAACCTGTTGTTAGGTTGCTGCCCCTGAATTGGTAATTTTAAGGAAATTTTGCTGTTTTTGGTTATTATCTTGAATATTATTATAGATAGAGATAAACTGTAAACAGCAATAATGTTCAGCAAAGTAAGATTTACAAATAAGTCAGCATGACCAAAATGGTCAGTTGGCCCCTGAAGGAGTTATTGCCCTTTATAGTCAATTTTTAACCATTTTTTCGTAAATCTTAGTAATCTTTTACAAAAATCTTCTTCTCTGAAACTACTGGACCAAATTAAACTAAACTTGGCCACAGTCATCATTGGGGTAACTTGTTTAAAAAATGTGTGGCGTGACCTAGCCAATCAACCAAAATGACTGCCAAGGCTTATAATAGAACATAGGGGTAAAATGCAGTTTTTGGCTTATAACTCTAAAACCGAAGCATTAAGATAAAAATCTGACAGGGTTTAATTGTTTATCAGGTGAAGATCTATCTGCCCTGATGTTTTCACATGGATCAGATAACCCGTTGTTAGGTTACTGTCCTGAATTGGTAATTTTAAGGAAATTTTGCCGTTTTTTGTTATTATCTTGAATATTATTATAGATAGAGATAAACTGTATATAGCAATAATGTTCAGCAAAATAAGATCTACAAATAAGTTTACATGACCAAAATAGTCAATTGACCCCTTAAGGAGTAATTGCCCTTTATAGTTAATTTTTAACATTTTTCATAAATTTTTGTTAATTTTTAGAAAATATTTTCCACTGTAATTACTGGGCCAAGTTCATTATAGATAGAGATAATTGTAGCAACAAGAATGTTCAGTAAAGTAAGATCTACAAACACATCGATCACTATCACCAAAACACAATTATGTCATGAATTTATCCGTGTCCATTGTTTAATATGCACAAGACCAAGGTGAGCTACACAGGCTCTTTAGAGCCTTTAGTTAACATTAGGTATTCTATGCTAAGCTATAGGTTAACTGTAAACTATTTGTGTACTGCATCCATTTATAAAAAAATGTATATTTATATTTTTTATTTTTGTTTTTGTTTTTATTTTTTATCTTTTTCATTTGCAGGCTCTGCACAAGAGAATGGTGTTTTGACCTTGAACAACATTCAGCCATCTTTTGCTGGTTCCTATGTATGTACAGGTATAACACCAAATGGAGACAGGGGAACAGGCACAACTACTCTGACTGTACGACCTGAAATAGAAAGTAAGTAAAATAGATATACCACCATGAACATCTACTGAATTGCATTTTTGTACCTTTTGTAAATTTGATATTGTATAACAATAAAACAAAACAAAAAAGCATGTTGTTTGCATACATATAAAATATACCTGCTTGACCATCTTGGGTACCAAACAAACAACAACAAAGAAACATGTTTGTTATGCCCGACCTAGGGTCATTATGTGTTCGGTCTGTGTGTCTTTTCATTTGTTTGTCTGTTACAATCATCAGAGACAAATAGCAATTTGTTATTCAATCTTAACTCGTAAGAATGCATTATGCAATAATGATGACTTCTGGCATAAAACAGATCTCTCTGATATCCATGTTCTTTGAGTTTAAAGTTCAAGTGCATTTTTCTATTTTGTATAGCCACAGTACCAACTGCTACAGTGACACCAGATAGAACAACTATTGCCCAGGGAACTACTGGTACCATAAGATGTAGTGTAACTGGCACCCCACAACCTAAGATCACATGGTCTAAATCTAGAGGAGAATTGACATCCAGACATCAGGTAAACTGAGTTTTCAAGAAAAGAAAATTGAAAAAATTTGGGTCATTTTGACATTTAAAATTTCCACTTTGAAAAGGGAATGATTATTTCAAGGAATATTTTACCTTGCCTATATTTAGAAAAAAGCCAGCATTAGATATTTGAAATTATTTTAGCCTGAACTATTGTTCAACATTTTTTTAACAAGCGATAAAAACTAGTTTAGCTAGATTCACAAAATTTTCACTGCACTAATAGGCATCACACTACAAAATCTATTTAATGTCATCATAACAAATTGATTAAGTCAAGTGACATTTCAATTTAATGCTTTGAATTATCATAATATTATGTCTGTTTTTCTAGGTCGTAGGAGAAATGTTGAGAATCACTAACGCCCAAGTAGAGGACCGCGGTGTATACATCTGCCGTGCTGAGAATACTGCAGGGTTAGGACAAGGCTGGGCCATTGTAGAAGTTGAAAGTGAGTACAGTTGTACTAGTTAAAATAGTTGGAACTTTGGAAGTGAGTAAATAATATGATACTGTGGAATCAATATTATTCGTTAGATACCAATTTGTGGTGGTTTCGTGGGTACAGGTAAATAATGAATTCAAATATTCAACGAAATGCAATTTTTCTATAGGCTTTGAGAACAGAGATAGTCAAAATCATGAAGTCAAATATCCACAAAAATGCAAAGTTTTAATTAATTCACAAAAATTGATACCCTTGAAAATAAATGAATTCACAGTATGGGGTTTTGAAAATCTCAGAAATAAAGAAAAAAACAAAATGAAATCATAAGTTTGCCAGGATTTTCAACCAAAACAAATACTCATATTATGATGAAAATTGTTGAAATAAATAGAAACATGGCTCATGAATATTCTTTTTATTTCAGTTAGCTTCAGCTTTTAAATATTATGCTGTATGTTATAAATATCCAAACTAAAAATGATGAACAGAATTTATGTATGAAGATTTGATGTTTTTATAATAATTGATTGATATCTAATACAAATGTTTTATCTTGTTTCAGGAAGAGCTAAGCCTAAGTTGGACATCTATCCAGCAATATCTCAGACAATAAAGACTGGAGAAAGTGCATTGTTCCAGTGTCGTGTAATGGGTGGAGATCCTCCTCCCACTGTAACATGGTCAAGGTAAGCTTTAATAATTCTCAATTTTATTTTAAGAAATATTCAAATTTATAATTCCCTCAAAGAGGTTAAACTGTGTGTAATTATGAATGATGTGTATAAACCAGAGAGCATGATTCTGTTGCAAAATCACCTGTATCCTTGGGAACTCTAATCTCTGTGTTACAAGGCAGCAATTTAAGTGACTGAGCTAAAGTATGATTGCCAATAGGACAACTATCAAGCAAATGTCTAAACCAAAGGCCTAATTTATAACAAAACATTTTGTAAACAACAGAAATGAACCAATGACAATCACTGAACTTCAGGATCCTGACTTGGGCTAGGCACATATAGAATGTGAAGAGGTTACTAATATTATTATAACTTTGAGTTTTGGAATTTTATGCTTATAAGCTAGAAAAACAAAAAAGTCATTGCATGCATGAACTAGTTGCAAATTGAATGCCTGCTCTGCACCTGAGGTTTTGCACACCACAATTAGACTAGACAAAAGTCCTTTTTTTTTTTTAAATTTCAGCACTTTTTTGCTTTAAGTTTATAGATATAGATTTGATAATTGGTATACAGTTTTACTATGACACGTTACAGATCAATTTCTAATTTTTTTCCAGCATGATGATTTTTTGCAGAGTTAGGTCCTTGGACTTAAAAAAAGTAATTTTAATATTTTTTCTCCAGAGCTGGAGGAGAACCAATGTTGTCCACCATAGATACAATGGAGAATGGAGTCATCATGTTTAAGGGTGTGACAGGGGAGGAAGCAGGCGGCTACATTTGTACGGCCACAAATGAAATGGGATCTGTGACAGCTACAGCCACACTTATCATTCAGGGTAAGGTGTAAGATGAACTACATTACAGCTCAGGTGGAATTTACTTTGTCCACCCAACCACAGTTGGAGAAGGCACTGAGAGGGCAAAATTTCTAGCTTGTCCACTCTGCCCACCAATAGCAGTTAGCATGCAATTTCTTTTGTTTAATCAAAAGACTTGCAAGTGCAATCAATTGAAAAAAGCAGAAAAGCATTTTTAATTAATATTTTTTACAAATAAGATTATATAGCTAGAGTGGGCATATTTAGGCTGTGCACTGTAGGCAGATGGAAAAAGCAAAATTCACAAGGGCTGGTGTGTACATCTTAAAATAGAATTGGATTTTCAGTTTAAAATCACCTCAGAAATGGTACTGGAATCATTTTCAATGTGGAATAAATTGAGTTGAACTATTCCTATGGCGTTTTCTGGCAACTGATGGTTTTTGTTTTGTTTAAAGATCACATAGGCAGCAATATTGGAAACTTTCTCAATGTGGAACAATTAGAGCTGAACTAAGATGTTTTCTTGCAACTGATGTTTTTTCATCTAAAATGATACTGGATAAATTTGAAAATTCGCAAATGTAAGAATATATTGAAGTTAAGTTTGGACACTTTTGATTGACAATGCCATATTAAAGAATGAAAAGCAACGTTACGAAAGACAAACAATAGTACTCAACACACAAGATTGAACAACACAAGCATCATAAACCAAAGTCAGCTAGAGGGTGATATCAGGTGCTCTGGAAGGTAAACAGATCCTGAAATGGTAATAGGAATTAGGAAAGGTAGCAAATATTATTCTGTAAATAAAAATAAAAATTTATAGTATTTTGTGAGGTATAAAAAAGTTTTGTACTGAAAGCATTTATATTTTCTCCTGAATAACCCTTTCTGAATACCAATCTTAGTGGAATATTTATTTTTTTAATTTTAGGTCCACCTAGAATTGTAATCTCTCCTAGTAAGAAAGTCTTTGCTGTAATCGGCCAGAGAGTATCTTTAGAATGTACAGGTGAAGGTGATCCTATTCCAACAGTACAGTGGAAATATGAAAGAGCCCCAGACAGAGGTGATGTACCAACACCAGTAGAGGGCGCCCTCAGTCAAGGATCGGCAACGCTTACTCTCAATGCTGTTTCTAGGAGTGATTCAGGAAATTACTATTGTACAGCTAATAATGTTGCAGGGTCTGTCACTGAAACTGTTCAACTTGAAGGTAAGAGAAAAATACTTTTCTCTAATTCTTAGCCTGACCCTTTGAATACTTTTATTTAATTCTTAGCCTGACCCTTTGAATACTTTTCTCTAATTCTTAGCCTGACCCTTTGAATACTTTTATTTAATCAAAGTGTGGTGTGGTTGATCTATGACAGAGTTAAAATGACTTTCAGATGTGTTTAGGTTTTTAAAGGGAAACTTCGCAAAAAAATCAAAAATTGATATTATGTCCATTCTGTATAAAAATGCTCAAATTTATAGATATTAAAGTTTTATTCCGCTAAATAAGAGATCACCATCGATTTTAAATTTTGAGTATCAGTTCTCTACTCTCCGCCATCTTGTCACCTTCTCCGATGAAAAATCCCGATATGTCAATAAACCACAAAGGAACAAAACTACAGTAAACGATGTAGTCGTAATTGCGTGTCGATATCTTGTCAATCGTACGGTTGTTTTATCTGACTGACTAACTTGATACGGAAAATGGTCTTATATTTTTAAATAACCATATAGTCTGTTATTTTTAAACTGATAATATTGTAATTAGTTAAAAAGTCAAAGTTCAAATCATAAAATGATAAATAAGTGTTCCGTGGAAATTGTTTTCGAAAATCTAATTCGTTCATAATTCTTTCAAGTAATAAACTTTATTTAAATAAATTCGGATCTTCCCTTATCTGATCACCAGCATGGCTAAATGTATTACTCCCAAAGGTATTGGAAGGGGTGTAAGGTGACACGTCCAGGTATTCAATCGATTTCCTGTCCGGCGGGCTTGCAAGTTCATGCATCGTTTTACTTCTGTAGGTATTGATCAGTGTACACGACCGTTACTTATAACTTTCCATTTTGAACTATCAAGTGCATGTATGATATACATTTTTGTCTTGCGTGTCCGAAAGTGATATAATATACTAGTCATTACTGAACTCATACGCTTGTTTATAAATAACATTTCTGGTGTAAAGAATATTATTTATAAAAAAAAAATAATACAAAAAAAAATAATTGAAGAAATACAAATCTATTTACATATTTTTCCAAGGGTTATTTGGGAAAATGTAATATATACTCGTTGTCAATAGTTTAGGACAGATTGGAACATACCAGAATTATTGATCTAAAAAAATGTGCGCACTTGTCGACGATTCGTGTATACATACGCCTGGTAGAAAGTTACGGAACTATAGTCAGTAGCGCAATTTAAAATATGTATACATGTATACATTGAACATAAGAAAGAAACATACATTTTGTGTAAATTGTGGTAAAAGTTTTGTAAATAGACTAGTCCATGTATGCCAACAGTATGTAATCAACGAATTCGATAGACTATTGTATACCAAAAGAAGAAGAAGAAAAAAAAGAAACAATTTGATTTAAATACAGGTCAATTTATAACTTGCTTTGGTTCATCGAAGTTAAGAACATAGTAAACTCACAGATTTATATATCAATTAAATTGTTCTCGAATAAAGGACGAAATTCGTCATCATCACAATTGTTCCAACATTCATGTAAAATATATGCAACTGGACGTACACTAATAATCCCCAAGGAATGTGAATATTTTCTAGGAAAACTATTGAGTATCAATTTCGGGATTTATTTTCTTTCTTGATATTCAATGACAGCAATTTAAAGAATAAACTGCTTGTCGGATATTTGTCCGCTTTAGGGGTATTCTTGCAAGTTGAACAGACTTATAATAACATTCAAAAATAGGGAAAGATAACATTAAATTCGTTGTCTTTTAATTTTAAACATCGTTGATCAAATAGTTATTTAAGTATATATATACGTTGGGAGACGACGATTATTATAGTTGTCTCAGATTTTAATAAGGACGTTCCCCATTATGAATAAATTTGGTTGACGTTTATCACACTTGAAAAGAATATCTATTCGTAATTTTTCGATTCCATTACAAAAATATTTTTTTCTTTATTCGTACATATTATATTCCGCTTCGGTAGAGTTATCTTCAGATAGTTTCATATATTAATTAATACATGGCTTTCAAAAGTCTAAATGTAAGTGTTCTCGTACATTTTTTCGCCTAATAAAGACAAATAAAAATGATTTAGTAAAGCTATTTCTAATTTCTAAGTCCCCCTTTTTTATGAGACATAAATCAAGGACAAGACTTGTATATCATTTCATTCTGACATATGAATTAAGTTTCCCGTCTTTAACCGAAAATTGTGTATTTCTTAGTAAATTAACTTATTTGAATTCAAATAAATAATAGCACCAAATATAATTAAATAATTCCACGGCGACCAATTTTTATTTGTCACCAACTTGAATATGTATTTTTAATGTGTGTATTAAAATTAATGCTACCATTGATCCGAATAGACAGTCACACCTGGCAAGGTGTGCCCTAGAGGCGTGGTTAAATACCGAAGTGCAAATAACAATTTACCTTTCAACAAGCCATCTACGAGTATTGCCACAGAACCGTGAATACACACATCGTATAAACCTAGCCATAGCAGAGATAGTAAAAGGTCAATAATAGTACACCAACATATTGTCTTTACAGATTATTGTACTTTAATTTGTTCACCTTATCAGTCCGAAAATGCATTTATTAAAAATAAATTTATAACTTTTTGTGTTGTCTACAAAAATAATTCGAATATATACGTTTAACATAGATAATTTATCTCACGAATGAGTACAATTGAACGTCTGTGCGTTTTATCTTCTTATTATCGGATGGTTATTAGATAAAGCATAAGTCATCGGCGCGCTTACGATTACGTTAAAATATGATTAAAAACCAAGACTTTTAATGATTGTATTTTAAATCCCGGCATGCAAAAATCAGGAGAAAACGTCACGACCTACAGGAAGTAGTTGATATTTTTTCATTAATTATTGAATTTCTCCTTTATTACTGCACATATAGCGATAAAACTTTGTGAATATACATGTATATATTATGTCATAATGAACATATTTAAACCATAAGTAAAAAATCGTGAATTTTCCCTTTAATGCTAATGTTTGAGACTCAAAGAATTTATCATAATTATGTATTATATTATATATTCTACTTGGAGAATAAGTAGAATATATATCTAATTGATAATGGACATTTTATAATCAAAGTGACAATAATGCCTCTGGGCTTAATCCTTTATCCTTCTTAAATTAGAGACATTGCTAAAAGAGTTGTATAAATTATTTATCTTTCTTTATCTGGATAATAACTTGTTTATATTTGTCAACACATTAAGTGATAATTGATCTTAGCTTATTGTTTAATTCTCATATATATATATTGTACTATTTTGTGAAAAAGATAAGTTTGGAAGTCACAGTGTTGGTGACAAGTTCCAGTCTTGGAAATAAATTATATACTACGTGGAATTCATCTTCTGTGTATTACTGCTAGTTTATGGTGCTTGGTTATTTAGGTTTAACATTTAGTTGTGACCAAATCCTCATATCAGTCTCCTAGTTTTAGACTGTGGATTTCTTGGTCACACATCTCAGTTTTTCATTGGTCAAATTTAAATTACTGTAAATTCAGAAATTATTGCAAGGCTTTTATTAATGTGAATAATGCAACTGGGTTGAATATCACAATAATAAGAACTGGCATTCAGATAACTGAAACATAGACAATTATGCAGATTTTTTGCAAAATTCCCCAAAATAGCAATAATTACCTCACATTTTTGTCGAGCCTGCAACTTTTGTTGCAGAAAGCTCGACATAGGGATAGTGATCCGGCGGTGGCGGCGGCGGTGTTAGCTAACTTCTTAAAAGCTTTATATTTTAGAAGGTGGAAGACCTGGATGCTTCATACTTTGTATATAGATGCCTCATGTTACGAAGTTTCCGTCAGTCACATGTCCAATGTCCTTGACCTCATTTTCATGGTTCAGTGACCACTTGAAAAAAAAGTTCAGATTTTTTGTAATGTTGAATTCTCTCTTATTATAAGTAATAGGATAACTATATTTGATATGTGCGTACCTTGAAAGGTCCTCATGTCTGTCAGACAGTTTTCACTTGACCTCGACCTCATTTCATGGATCAGTGAACAAGGTTAAGTTTTGGTGGTCAAGTCCATATCTCAGATACTACAAGCAATAGGGCTAGTATATTCGGTGTATGGAAGGACTGTAAGGTGTACATGTCCAACTGGCAGGTGTCATCTGACCTTGACCTCATTTTTATGGTTCAGTGGTTATAGTTAAATTTTTGTGTTTTGGTCTGTTTTTCTCATACTATATGCAATAGGTCTACTATATTTGTTGTATTGAATGATTGTAAGGTGTACCTATCTAGCGGGCAGATGTCATCTGACCTTGACCTCATTTCCATGGTTCAGTGGTCAAAGTTAAGTTTTTGAGTTTTGGTCTTTTTATCTTATACTATATGCCATAGGTCATCTATATTTGGTGTATGGAAATATTTTATGATCTTTAGGTCAGTCGCGCAAGTTTTATTTGACCGTGACCTCATTTTCACGGTTCATTGCACAGTGTTAAGTTTTTGTGTTTTGGTCTATTTTTCTTAAACTATAAGTAATAAGTCAACTATATATGTTGTATAGAAGCATTGTTAGCTGTACATGTCTGCCTGGCATGGTTCATCTGACCTTGACCTCATTTTCAAGGTTCCTTGGTCTTTGTTTAGTTATCTTGGTTAATGTTAAGTTTATGTGACAGTTGTATTAAAGCTTAGCTTTATACTTAGGACTATCAACATAATATCAATGATTAGTATAGAAGGCGAGACATTTCAGCGTGTGCACTCTTGTTGTCTATTCTTGAAAGATTGCAATGATAGATGCATGCAATAATTTCTGAATTAACAGTATGACGTTATGAAATAAGACAACCATCCCTGATGATACAGCATAGAAACTAATCATCTTCTAGTAGATTATTGAAAGCTTGTCTGGATATCATTCGAAAATCATTTGAGAATAAGATTCTAGCACCAATACAATTCAATACAATATTTTTCAACTCTGGACAGTTGAATTTTAAATATTTAAGCCTCTAATTTATCTGTTCTGAGTGGCTACTCATGTATTGAGGGGATAGACTTTTTTTTTATCCCTTCAAGAAAATTTGGCATAACCATATTGGTTTTGATCATTTGACAAACTATTATTATGGATTTTGATAGAGCATAGGTATGGTAGATTTTTTTTTCTTACCTTAAAGTTCTTTTTTAGGTGAACATGTATAATGTTTAAAAAATGTGAGAATTTTAGCAGTCAGCAGCTTGAAAACAGACATGGATACTTAAATCATATTTAGGAAAATAGTTTGATAAAAATGTACAATTTTATAGAGAATAATCAAAGTTAAAATATAAAAAAAATCAGATGTCATTTGAATGCCAGTGAGAAAACAATCCAACAGAAACAAATTACATAAATGAAAGCAGAATAGGTCACCATAAAGGCCTTCAACAATGAGAAAAACCCATACCATATAGTTGGCTAATAAGGCCCTGAAATGACAAAATATGAAGAAATTCAGAAAATAAATATCTGATCATTTTTTGGTTTGTATTACCATATTCTGTATTTTATTGTAGTTCAGGAAAGTGGCCAGCCATCAAGAGAGACTGGTGTGACAATCAGAGGACCAGGACAGCGTACAGTTAGAGAAGGAGAAACTGTAACAATAGAATGTGATACTACAGGTAAAAACTGCTTATTTAGATTATATGTATCTGTTCCAGACCATATGAGTATTTGGACCATACGGGTATATACTCATATGGTCGGGGTAATTAACACTCTGTAACAGTTTACTTATAATACTTCTAAACTCTTCATATGGTATGACCGTTCATTAAAAAGATGCTACCATATAGGTAATTTTATTATTATTATTATAATAAAAATATTAGCTAAATAAAAATTAGAAGTTTCACATATAGTTAATTTACTTACTTGTCAAAACTATAATAAACACATTTTATACCGATGGTCGTTACCGATTTGTTATTACGAGTGAATGGCAATATGTCGACTTAAAAAAATAAATTCCAAAAATTTCTTAATGAACTGTTACACGAGAAGTAACATATAAGTAGACATAAATTAAACCAGTGACAGTCTATTCATAAGTTTTTATATTTCCAGCAGTTCTGTCCGCTTTTTCTCTAGGTTTGAATAAGGTTTTACTCTAACATTTGAATTTTTAACAATAATTGGGAAGTTTATTTCTAATTTATATTTCTAAGAATTGTCTGCCCTTTTGCCCTGTTCTTTTTTTTTCTTCATTTAGTGTAGGTGGTGGGGGTCATTACATAATGAATACGATTTTTCCTCTTCTGTATGATTGTGAATTGAGTAAAAGTTCTCATAATCAATAACTGCAGTCTATAGAAATATCCACAAAAACAACACAATAGTCAAAAATAAATTTTGATAAATAATTTTTTTGTATATTTACCTCAACTTTTTTATCCCTTGATCATAATTTCTAATAATTTTCCATAGGAATACGAAATGCTGTGGTCCGTTGGAGGAAACGGGATGGATTGATGCCACCTAATCATTCAGTCCGTGGAGGAACATTAACCATACCTAATTTCAGATCAGTATACAGTGGGGAATACATCTGTTCTGCATCATCTCCTGTTAAAAATTATGAGACATCAGTTTTTATCATTGTTACAGGTAAGTACTGTGGAATTCAGAGCTGTTTTCGTGGAAAAAAAAATTCTGTTGAAACTTTTTTTCATGGTTTTTTTTTTTTTACAAATTTTACATTTTTATAGAAAACTTGTATTTTCAATGCAAGAAAAAAAAATTCATGATTGATTTGTCATAATATGAGTATATCTTATTAGAAATAGCTAATTCATGTTTACTACTCAAATTGTTTAATATTTCACCATGTCTATTTTCCTCAAACTTGCTCTCCAGCCATGTTAAGTTAGGGTAGGGTTACTATTCAGCAAAATGTTATTCCACTTTTCATTTTTGTTTTCAGTTATGGCAAGTCTGACAATTTCACCTGTCAGAAATGAAGCAAGGGCAGGTTAACAAATAATGTAAATGTAATTTGCTTTCTAATTTGTTTTCAGTTACACCAAGTCTGACCATCTCTCCAGCCAGAGTGGAAGCTAGGGCAGGAGGTACTGTTCAGCTAAGATGTCGGCCCCAGGGATCCGGACCATTTAACATTGAATGGTTGAAGGTTGATGGTGTCCTTAATCCTTCAGCTACACAGACTAGAGATGGTCTTCTAGAAATAAGACAAGTGACTGCAGCAGACACAGGCCGATACCGTTGCTTAGCAACAGGAAGCAGTGGATCTTCTGATGGTTTTGCTATAGTATCTGTAATAGGTAAGAAACATCCAATAGAATTATATTCATTGAAGGATTTAGGGATTCTGAGCTTTGGGCTTGGCAGTTTGTTAAGATAAAATATTCTGGTCCCTTAAAATTTGAAAATGAATATTAGGACAAGACTAATAAGTAAAAAAAAATCTAAATCCTTGCTATCAAATTATCAACATATTAAAATTAAATATTCTTTCTTGTCTTCTGGCAACAACATTTTAAAAGCAATAAAACTGTTAATTCAGTCTTTTTAAAAAGTTTCTGTAACTGTATCAACTTGTATGTTTGCAGATACTTTTTTCACTTTTGGTATTTTTCATCCAAATTCACAGAAATTAATGTTTGTGGTTTTCTAATTTTTCTTCATGTGTTTAAACAAGGGAATACCGGTACTTATATTCAGGATGACTTATATTAACATTATTATACTACTCACGAAAAATAAATTGCTGGTGAAATAATAAGTTGGTTTACAGTAGTTCAGATATGATTTTTTCCCTTAAATAAGTGTAAATAAAAAAACTTTCATTTGATTATATGATACATATATAGATTCTTACATTGGTAGCAGTGGATTATCGGATTTATCCAATCGAGATAGTTTAATTTTTGTTGATCAAATTTTTAATTTTAACTATCGTCTGAGATCATTGTCAGCCACCTGTTGATTAAATTTGTTTATTTAATACATCCAGAAAGGGTTAAAATATCAAAGAACTTGAGAAATATATCTACATGCAGCTTTTCATAAAATTGCAATAATTTATTTCCTATTTTTGTTATTTTTTAAAAATCGCAATCATAAATGCTCGTGACAATTTCTGAATTTAACTTACTCAGTCCAACTGCTTTAAATACTTCAAAAATGTAAATGTGTGTGTTTATAGGACAAAACTTTTTCTTTATATTCAAGTGCCGCCAACAATTACCCTTTCACAACGTGAAGCCAGGCCATACTTGGGTCAGTTGATGGAATTGAGATGTCAGGCTTCAGGAAACCCACCACCTAGTATAACATGGGAGAAAGAAAATGGAGTCCTTCCACGGGATCATACTGTCAATAATGGTGTTCTGCAGTAAGTATTACGTATCTCAAAGAGGTTACAGATCATCAAAGGACCTTAAAATAGTCAAATCCATCTACTGTCAACTTTACCTGAGGGAGTTGAAACCTTAGTATCTTTATAATTTCAAAATCTATAGACTGACAATTTTAGAAATTTTTGTTGTAAATCATGTCAGTAACAAAGTACTGACTAATGAGCTAATGATACCCTCAGTGGCTAATATTCGACCAAAAGAGGTACAATGTATCAATCCAGTACTGTAAATGAGCTAATGATACCCTCAGTGGTTAATAGTCGACCAGCAGAGGTACAATGTATCCATCCAGTACTGTAAAGTTAAAAATTACCACAAAAAAAAAACATGTTTATTGATTCATTACTGATTACTTATATAGTTTGATTGATAAAAAAAGGTAGAATTAAAAAGAGTACTTTTGAGATTTATTGATTATGATTATTTTTTATTAGAATTTTCAATGTGAGACAAGAAGACAGTGGACGATACATTTGTCAAGCTGCCAGTCAGGCAGGAGTAGACAGAGAATATGTTACCCTTACTGTACAAGGACGTAATAGTAAGTGATTTTATTCAATAAATATAAATATATGTATCTGAAGAACTCAAGTCGAACATTAAAATGATTTGACGCATACAGGGGGACGTAGAGAGTTTAAATCCCTTTTTGTTTTGAAAAAATATAATTTTTGACATTGATTTGTCCAAAAGTTTTTCTTTTTCCAATGCTCTGAAATTTTTTACCATTTTGTATGATAACACTCCTCTTTCCTCTGACCCTTAATCGGATTCTTAAATGTTTCTGTCTATTTGTTGACAATGTTAACACCTTAAAAGACTGATAAAGTTTTAAGCCATACTTTCTGTTTAATTGTATTTCAAATGGTTTTGTTCTTTATAATAAAAACCTTGCCTAAAATGTTGGTGCATTTTTCTTTCACTTCCAATCCAAGGTTTCCACTTGTGTGTTCCCCTCATGAATATGTCAGAGTAAAATCTACATAGAATGTACATGGTTTTTGACTAGAAACAATTTCAACTGACCAGTCACATTCAGCTTTTTTTGGATATGCTAATGAAATAATTTATGTATATTTTTTTGCAATGGATTTTCATATTAAGTCATCTGAGGATAATGGTCCAATCACATTCAGCTATGTGTAAAAACATGTATGCTAATGAGATAACTAAGTGGTCCAATCACATTCAGCTATATGTATATACATGTATTCTAATGAGATAACTAAATGGTCCAATCACATTCAGCTATTTGTATATAAATGTATGCTAATGAGATAACTAAATGGTCCAATCACATTCAGCTATTTGTATATACGGTACATGTATGCTAATGAGATAACTAAATGGTCCAATCACATTCAGCTATTTGTATATACATGTATGCTAATGAGATAACTAAATGGTCCAATCACATTCAGCTAGCCTATTTGTATATACATGTATGCTAATGAGATAACTAAATGGTCCAATCACATTCAGCTATTTGTATATACATGTATGCTAATGAGATAACTAAATGGTCCAATCACATTCAGCTAGCCTATTTGTATATACATGTATGCTAATGAGATAACTAAATGGTCCAATCACATTCAGCTATTTGTATAAACATGTATGCTAATGAGATAACTAAATGGTCCAATCACATTCAGCTATTTGTATATACATGTATGCTAATGAGATAACTAAATGGTCCAATCACATTCAGCTATTTGTATATACATGTATGCTAATGAGATATCTAAATGTTCTAATCACATTCAGCTATTTGTATATATACATGTATGCTAATGAGATAACTAAATGGTCCAATAAAATTCAGCTATTTGCAAAAATGCTAATGAGAATATTTATGTATATTCTTTGTAATGTTGTGAAAATTTTCTTTACACAGCTGGAACTGGTACTGGTCCAATCAGGATAGATACACAGACTGTAAACATTGGTGAAAGAGTAGAAATGGAATGTGTTGTCACAGGTAAATATTTTATGTATGAATGGCTTAAAATTTTGGATTATCTCCCCTTATCCATACACTAGGAGTTTGAGCCCACTAGTGCTTTGTGTCTGCTTGTTGGTTTTTCAGGTTTGATTTTGGAAAGTCTGAAATATTTCTCATTTTGTGGTTTATCTTCACTTGTCCATACATTAGCAGTCTTAGCCCACCAGTGCTTTGTGCCTTTCTATAGGTTTTAAGTTTGATTTTGGAATGTCTTAAAAAAATCATGGCAATGTAATTTGACTTTTATCTTGATTAACATAGATATTAACATCATTTGACTCTTGTGTAAATTTACAATGATTGCCAGTTTTCCTGCTGAAGGTTTTGGTTCTCTCTGTGCACTATGACTTCTTACTCCAATATATAAAATGCTGTAATGATATAACAAGGACTACTGAAACAACAACTATCATTCAAAGTACCATGCAAGTGATTTTCACATCGTAAAAACAAGTTTTTATTTTGCTTGTTCTTGTTTTGTTGTATTTTGGATACCCCAACTTTAAATGCTATGTTTTAAAAAACATGTATTGTATAAAGTGGAGAAAAAGTTTACATTATTTTGCATTTGTTGAAAGAAAATAAAAGTGCTTATAACAGGGATGAAAATGGTTACCACAGAGCAAAGGAGCTACATTATAATGTAATAAAGTACCATTATTAGTTGTTCTCTAAGTAATATTTTCCACATTTTAAGCAGTTCCAACTTCAATATCTTTACATATTCGGTATACTTTCTAATGTAAGGAAATTTATTTTAAAGGAGAATTAAGTAAGTATTGTTTGATAAGCTTGTCAGATATAACACTATTTTTTTCTCTGGGGCACTTCAGAGTGTTTTATCTTGAATGTCTTACTCACTCCTACCAACCAAGTGGGTAGTCTCCCTTTTACCAGTTCCACTAAGGAGAGGTAATTGGTGAAAACCCTTTTTCTTGTGAAGATATGAAGTATTTAAATATTTTAGCACAAAAGGATAAAATTGAAGTATCTTTTCAGAGATTTAATAATTTAAAACAATATGTTAATAAGATAAGATATTTTTTAATTTACTAATTGTGATAAGCATTCAATTTGCATTGGTTTTGCAATACATAAAAAATACAATCAAACAACTCAAACTATAAAGATAGGAATGACAATTCCTGGATTTTTAGTCACAAGAAATGAATTTTGACCCCCTTCACACATGGGATGTCCTAAGAGGGATAATTTTTTTTTTAAAGAAAAAGAGAGAGTCTCCCTTCTAGAATTGGTGGGTTGGCAATATGGTCCTACTTGATACACATGTCTTTTTACAGTTTACTCTTTACCTTTTTATAAGATATGGACTACAGAGAGCTAATTTCAATGAAACTGATGATTTTTTTAAAACATATATTTCTTTATCTTTGAAAGTTCCAAATTATTTTCTAGCATGAAATTTTAAATTTTGCATGGGAAGATTGTGGAAGGCATGATCTATGCATTTTTTGTTCTATACTTTTTATACGACCGCAAAATTTGAAAAATTTTTCGTCGTATATTGCTATCACGTTGGCGTCAGCGTCGTCGTCGTCGTCGTCGTCGTCCGGCGTCCGAATACTTTTAGTTTTCGCACTCTAACTTTAGTAAAAGTGAATGGAAATCTATGAAATTTTAACACAAGGTTTATGACCACAAAAGGAAGGTTGGTATTGATTTTGGGAGTTTTGGTCCCAACATTTTAGGAATTAGGGGCCAAAAAGGGCCCAAATAAGCATTTTCTTGGTTTTCGCACTATAACTTTAGTTTAAGTGAATAGAAATCTATGAAATTTTGACACAAGGTTTATGACCACAAAAGGAAGGTTGGGATTGATTTTGGGGGTTTTGGTTCCAACAGTTTAGGAATTAAGGGCCAAAAAAGGGCCCAAATAAGCATTATTTTTGGTTTTCGCACAATAACTTTAGTATAAGTAAATAGAAATCAATGAAATTTTAGCACAAGGTTTATGACCATAAAAGGAAGGTTGGGATTGATTTTTGGAGTTGAGGTCACAACAGTTTATGAATTAGGGGCCAAAAAGGGGTCCTATTAAGCATTATTTTTGGTTTTTGCACCATAACTTTAGTATAAGTAAATAGAAATCTATGAAATTTAAACACAAGGTTTATGACCATAAAAGGAAGGTTGGGTTTGATTTTGGGAGTTTTGGTCCTAACAGTTTAGGAATAAGGGGCCCAAAGGGTCCAAAATTGAACTTTGTGTGATTTCATCAAAAATTGAATAATTGGGGTTCTTTGATATGCCGAATCTAACTATGTATGTAGATTCTTAATTTTTGGTTCCGTTTTCAAATTGGTCTACATTAAGGTCCAAAGGGTCCAAAATTAAACTTAGTTTGATTTTAACAAAAATTGAATCCTTGGGGTTCTTTGATATGCTGAATTTAAAAATGTACTTAGATTTTTAATTATTGGCCTAGTTTTCAAGTTGGTCCAAATGGGGGTCCAAAATTAAACTTGTTTGATTTCTTCAAAAATTGAATAAATGGGTTCTTTGATATGCCAAATCTAACTGTGTATGTAGATTCTTAATTTTTGGTCCAGTTTTCAAATTGGTCTACATTAAGGTCCAAAGGGTCCAAATTAAACTAAGTTTGATTTTAACAAAAATTAAATTCTTGGGCTTATTTGATATGCTTTATCTAAATATGTACTTTGATTTTTGATTATGGGCCCAGTTTTCAAGTTGGTCCAAATCAGGATTCCATATCAAGTATTGTGCAATAGCAAGAAATTTTCAATTGCACAGTATTGCACAATAGCAAGAAATATCTAATTGCACAATATTGTGCAATAGCAATTAATTTTCAATTGGAGTTATCTTTCTTTGTATAGAATAGTAGTTGATAATATATGTTGGAAATTTGCCAGACATGACTATAATGTCATTTTCTATTTTTATTTGCCAATAACTTTATGTAAATAACTTCATTGGAAATTTGCCAATATAAAATGTTGCTGATGAAGCTTTTTTTCCTTATCTTATCTAAAATGTTTTAGATAATGTATGTTGGAAATTTGCCAGACATGACTATGATGTCATTTTCTATTTTTATTTGCCAATAACTTTATGTAAATAACTTCATTGGAAATTTGCCAATATAAAATGTTGCTGATGAAGTTTTTTTTATTGTTTTATACAATAAACAATGTATATTCACTTTTACTACCAACCAATCTTTACCATTCAGTGATAACAAGCACTTTATTTTACATTTTAATATTTTATGATGTATTTAAAAGAGTAGTTATTGTTGCAAACTCCATTAGAAATTTGAATTGATATCAGTTTTGGAAAAAGGGAAACGGGGATGTGAAAAAAAAGGGGGGGGGGGGGGGGTTAAATTTTTCTCATTTCAGATTTCATAAATAAAAAGAAAATTTCTTCAAACATTTTTTTGAGAGGATTAATATTCAACAGCATAGTCAATTGCTCAAAGGCAAAAAAAACTTTTAAGTTCATTAGACCACATTCATTCTGTGTCAGAAACCTATGCTGTGTCAACTATTTAATTTTAGATTTAAATAAGAAGAAATCTTTAATTGATTTGTAAAATCTTGACATTTGTTTTGTGTAAAAAAAACCATGTAATGTCAAAAATTTGATCACAATCCAAATTCAGAGCTGTATCACGCTTGAATGTTTTGTCCATACTTGCCCCAACTGTTCAGGGTTCGACCTCTGCGGTCGTATAAAGCTGCGCCCTGCGGAGCACCTGGTTTTCTTTGCAAAAACTTCACAAAAAAGGCATTTTGCCAGCTGTGGATGTATTTATTTTGTTGGATACCAATTCACTTGGATTTAGAAACATTTTGTATTATCGTTGATATTGATTTGTGCTTTTGCTAAATAGATATAAGAAGATGTGGTATGAATGCCAATGAGAAAACTCTCCATCCAAGTCGCAATTTATAAATGTAAACCATTATAGATCAATTAGTATGGTCTTCGACATGGAACCTTTGCATACAAAAAGCCTTGGCAGTACACAAGCCTATTGAAAATTTGTGCTTTGTTAACCTTTTGAATTCATAATGTTTACCTTTACCCACGAAATTTTCTGAAATTGGTATCCAACCAATAAATATCTATCCACAATTTCCTTTGAAAAGCATAAAAAAAATTCCTTTACAATTCTTTTCTGATTTTTTTTCAGCGTAGTTTTTGATTGCAATTATGGCATGTCCTTAGCTAAATTACTCTATTTGAGGAAATTGAACTGAAATAAAAAGAGACAGAAACTAGAATTTGATTTTTATAACATCCCTTCAGTAAACAGTATTTCTTCCCAGCTTTGTTATTTAATTCAGAGTTTCAAGATTTAGAGCATTAGATACCCATTTACTTTCCCTAATTTTATATCACCCTTATATTGATGTAGTTTATCCTTTGTATTAAATTTTAAAACCCTGCATCTGATCATGGAACTAGCTTTAGACCAAACTGACCTTTAAAATAATGATGTGTGTATAAAAAAATTTAATTGTAATATGAAAATAATTTGTAGGAACACCCATACCGACTGTTACATGGTCAAGAATTGGAGAACCACTGCCTGAGACTTCAACCGTGAACGATGTGTTCCTGGTTATTCCAAATGTCAGAATTGAGGATGCCGGGACTTATGTTTGTACAGCTCAGAATCTGAGAGGAACAATACAACAAAGAGTTAATTTGTTTGTCAAAGGTGAACCATTAACATTATTATACTTCATGTCAAAATACCATATTTTAATTGGCTAATAAAAGGTAGATTAAGTTTGTTTTATCCCATGTTAAATACTCAATATTACTCTTTAAGGGCACCCTTGATCAAGTGTGCACTTTACTCAATATGGATGGTTGTTATATACAAGATGTCATAGTTTATTATTTTAATTTTGAAATTTAATAACAGTAATAACAGAATAATTAGATTACACATAGCTGAGATGGTGCTAGAGCAGCTTGGCTTCGCAACAGTTGACAATGTTTTCTCAGGGAAACAAATACTCTATCCAACTCTCAGCTGTTACGTTTCCAAATCAAAGTTATGCATATATATAACTAAAATAAGTGAATTCCTTTTGATCATAGAGTGATTGTATCAAAAACTAATGCTGAGTAAGAAAAAAAATTCTCTGCATTCATTCTTATAAGAACAAAAATGTAGGTTTTTTCAAAACATCAGTGTCGTCCTGCATATAGATCACTGAACACTTATGTTTTGTTTAAATATGTACACATCTGTCATTTAAGTTATTTTCATTTCATTATGAAAACACACACTTTTATGTACTTTCTTCCTGAAATGTATTTTACCCAAGAATGTGTACATGAAGAGTAATGATATGTCTTTTTCAATATCTTAAACTGCTATTTAAAAAAATGGGGTAGACAAAACCTATGCGGGGAGATGTTAGATCCATGCCAAAAACAGAAATTTGAGAAAAAGACCAACAATTGTAAACAGTCCACAAAACACTAAATAGAAAGCTAATTGCTGAGCATTAGGATAAGAAACCCACCCAAAAATGGAGCTGATCTCAGGTACCCAAGAAGGGTAAGCAGATACTGCTCCATATGTTCACCTATTGTGTTACACATGACAAGTCCAAATTCAGTTAAAAATCTCATTTGGTAATGTCACAATCAATTTAGGTTTTTAGGTAAATAGAATGATATACACAATGAAATAATATACCTATTAAATATGTTGTAGCCCGTCCTATTATATACAGTTGCATTTGGGAATGTCACTTTCAATTTAGGATTTTTTTGTTCACCATAATCATAAATACACAATAAAATAATATACAAATGTCTTGTAGACTTTCCTAATTTATACATTCTCATTTGATGGTGTCACAATAGATTTTGGATTTTTAGGTCACCATAATTATATGAACAACTGAATAATATACCTATGAAATGTGTTGTAGCCCATGCTATTGTATACCATCTCATTTGGTAAAGTGACAGTCATTTAGGATTTAATGTAACCTTAATAATATACACAATGGAATAATATACCCATTAAATCTGTTGTAGCCCATCCTATTATATACAGTGGCATTTGGGAATGTCAATCAATTAAGAATTTGCTATATTTATAATAATATACACAACAGAATGATATACTTATTACATTTGTTGTAGCCTGTCATTTTATATACCTTCTCATTTGGTAATGTCAATCAATTAAGAATTTGATATATCTATAATAATATGTATATACAACAGAATAATATACTTATTAAATATGTTGTAGCCCGTCCTATAATATCAGGAAGTCAGGCTGACTCCATGACAGCAGCTCTGGGATCTAAGGCATCCATGTCATGTGAGGCTGTAGGATATCCACAACCTGATATCACATGGTACCGAAAAGATGGACAAATGCCAAGGTTTGTATTGGTACATGTACTTTTATTACTATGTAAGCAGGTGGTTACCAGCTCTAGGTTTTATTTTTAGCTCACCTGGCCGAAAGGCCAAGTGAGCTTTTCTCATCACTTGGCGTCCGGCGTCCGGCGTCGTCGTCCTGCGTTAACTTTTACAAAAATCTTCTCCTCTGAAACTACTGGGCCAAATTTAACCAAACTTGGCCACAATCATCATTGGGGTATCTAGTTTAAGAAATGTGTCCGGTGGCCCGGCCAACCAACCAAGATGGCTGCCATGGCTAAAAATAGAACATAGGGGTAAAATGCAGTTTTTGGCATATAACTCAAAAACCAAAGCATTTAGAGCAAATCTGACGGGGTAAAATTGTTAATCAGGTCAAAATCTATCTGCCCTGAAATTTTCAGATGAATCGGATAACCCGTTGTTAGGTTGCTGCCCCTGAATTGGTAATTTTAAGGAAATTTTGCTGTTTTTGGTTATTATCTTGAATTTTATTATAGATAGAGATAAACTGTGAACTGCAATAATGTTCAGCAAAGTAAGATCTACAAATAAGTCAACATGACCAAAATGGTCAGTTGACCACTTTAGGAGTTATTGCCCTTTATAGTCAATTTTTAACCATTTTTCGTAAATCTTGGTAATCTTTTAGAAAAATCTTCTCCTCTGAAACTACTTGGCCAAATTTAACCAAACTTGGCCATAATCATCATTGGGGTATCTATTTAAAAAAATGTGTCCGGTGACCCGGCCAACCAACCAAGATGGCCGCCATGGCTAAAAATAGAACATGAGGGTAAAATGCAGTTTTTGGCTTATAACTCAAAATCAAAGCATTTAGACCAAATCTGACTGAGTTAAATTGTTCATCAGGTCAAGATCTATCTGCCCTGAAATTTTCAGATGAATCGGACATTCCGTTGTTGGGTTGCTGCCCCTGAAATGGTAATTTTAAGGAAAATTTGCTGTTTTTGGTTATTATCTTGAATATTATTATAGATAGAGATAAACTGTAAACAGCAATAATGTTCAGCAAAGTAAGATCTACAAATAAGTCAACATGACCAAAATGGTCAGTTTACCACTTTAGGAGTTATTGCCCTTTATAGTCAATTTTTAACCATTTTTCGTAAATCTTAATAATCTTTAAGAAAAATCTTCTCCTCTGAAACTACTGGGCCAAATTTAACCAAACTTGGCCATAATCATCATTGGGGTATGTAGTTAAAAAAATGTGTCCGGTAACTCGGCCAACAAACCAAGATGGCCGCCATGGCTAAAAATAGAACATGGGGGTAAAATGCAGTTTTTGGCTTATAACTCAAAAACCAAAGCATTAAGAGCAAATTTGACGAAGTAAAATTGTTGATCAGGTCACGATCTATCTGCCCTGGAATTTTCAGATGAATCGGATAATCGGTTGTTAGGTTGCTGCCCCTGAATTGGTAATTTTGAGGAAATTTTGCTGTTTTTTTTGTTTTCTTGAATATTATTATAGATAGAGATCATAAACTGTAAACAGCAATAATGTACAGCAAAGTAAGAACTAAAAATAAGTCACTATAACCAAAATAGTCAATTGACCCCCTAAGGAGTTATTGCCCTTCATAGTCAATTTTTAACAATTTTCTTAAAATTTGAAGATTTTCAATAACATTTTCCACAGAAAGTATTGTTATAGATAGAGATAATTGTAAGCAGCAATAATGTTTAGTAAAGTAAGATCTACAAACACATCACCATCACCAAAACACAATTTTGTCATGAATCCATCTGTGTCCATTGTTTAATATTCACATAGACCAAGGTGAGCGACACAGGCTCTTTAGAGCCTCTAGTTGCAATGTCATATGGTGTTCACAACCTGATATCACATCGTACAGAAAGGATGGAAAATGCCAAGTATTTTTTTTTAATTCTATTACTATGTAAGCAAGGGGTTACCAGCTCTATGTTCCATTAAGATAATTCCATGTGGTGCCAAATGACACGCATAACCTGATGTCACATTGTACAGAAAAAATGGAGAAATGTCAAGTTTTCTTTTTGCTTTTTCATAACTATGTCAGCAGAAGTTGATATCTCTGATTTTATTTTGACTATGCCATGTGATGCCATATGATACACACAACCTGATATTACATGGTACAGAAAAGTTGGACAAATGTCAAGGGTTGTTTGTTTACTTCTACAACTATGTTAGCAGATGGTTTCCAGCTCTTCAGTTTTATTTTTACAATGTTATGTGAAACCATATGTTATGCACAATCTGGTTTCACATGGTACAGAAATGATGGACAAATACAGAAGTTTGTTTTTAGTACTTTAAAAACTATGTGAGGGAGTGGTTGCCATGAAAACTATAGGTTCTTTTTCTACACTTACAACCTGATTTCACATGCTGTGGAATTATTTGTTTCTTGGATACTAAATCGTGGTTTGTGGAGAATTCTTTTTTTGTGGATAACAGATTTCATGGTTTAGCCAAAAGATGTATACAATATGAACAAGCCTGTGTACTTCATTAAACATTCAGAATCATGTATTACCTATACCGAAAGATCTTGTACACAAAATCATCTGTGCAAATAAATTAAAGACCCCCTTTCATCACTTCAAGCAGTTCAAGACAACAGAAAAGGTTTTCAGTCAAGGTCGAAGGGGACTTTAGGTTTGGACTCCGTCCAGCTGTCTGTCTGTCTGTTTGTCCATCTGTCTGTCTGGCAAATCAGTTTTCCACACTTTTTTCTTTGTTCTGAAAGATATTTATTTGATATTTGGTATATAGTTTTCTCATGACAAGTAATAGATCAAGTTCGAATGTTGTGCCAGTCTGAGAATTTGAGTTATGGTCCATATCTAATGTTAGAGTACTATATTAAACCATATATCTGTACAAAGAGAGATAACTCATGTATTAAAAGATTTTTAAATGACATTGTATTAGTAATTACGGATAAATTTTTACCTTGTAGGATTCTATGTATTGACATGCAATACTCTCAAAATGTTTGTTTGAATCAATTGCAAGGTATGTGAATAAATAAATAAAAGCGATGAAATACCAAATATTTGAAAAGAAATTGTTTGTTTTCAATTTTAGCGAATATACAGTGGAGAAGGATGGTCGTCTGACAATACCCAAGGTAAACCCCGATGACGCTGGCATGTATGTCTGTAGTGCTGGTAATGAGCTTGGAAAGATTGAACAACCAATGGAACTTGTTGTTGGAGATCTGGTACCCTACTTCCCACAGAACCCAGTTTCCTATATAACTTATCCACCAATGAATGATGTTTATCTGGACTTTGATATCCTGCTTAGACTAAAACCAGAGGCAACTGATGGTAAGTGCAGAATATATTCATTAATGAGGTGCTAAAATAGAGACATATTGAGGTTCAGTCAAGAGTTGTTTAGTTCTTTCAAACGTTTTGGTGTAAGCTTTTGAAAATATTTCCCAGAATGTGCATGATTCTGAAATTCAGGCATTTATCTTCCAAGATATTGAAACAAGAAAAAATCTTTAAAATTTTGATTTAGTAAAGATGAAAAGTATTGTAAGCTTTTGAAAATATTTTCCTGAATTCATTAAAATTTAGATAGGTATTTATCTTCCAATTTTTTTGTAACACAAGAGAATCTAATATTTAGCTTTAGTAAAGATAAATTGTATTTTATTGCATTTGACAGGTTTAGTTTTGTACAATGGTAATGATGACTTCCAGAGAGGAGGTGGAGATTACGTCTGCTTTGGGTTGAGAGAAGGTTACCCAGAATTCACCTTTGATGTAGGATCGGGACCAGCCATCATTCAGGGTAATGAGACCTTGGACCTGAACCAATGGCACACAGTCAGACTAGAGAGAAACAGGAAAGCTGGTCAGTTGTTTTTTATAAACATTTAATTGATAAAATCATTTTATGTTTTCTCTGTTATACAATCCTGAAAAAGCCTCGGAAAACAGTTTTTTTTTGGTCATTTCTTATTAAATACTGTCGATTCATTTATTATTTATGATACCAAATTTTGCAGATTTAGGAAAAAATGCACATTTTAGTAGAAATTTAATTTTTGTGATATGACTGGCAAAAATACTTTATGAAAACAAGTACTGTGGATTCATTTATTTTTGTGGGTACCAATTTTCAGGGATTGAGAAAAACCTGCATTTTCGTGGATATTTTATTTTATTTTTTATGCAGCAAAAATACTACAATCTGACTGGTTAATTACCCCAGGGTAAATAACACCCCACCCTTGTTCACCCCGGGATAAATAAAATTTTGCTAAAAAAAAAAATTTAATAAACGAATCCCCCCCCAAAAAAAGTATTTGACAATATGCAGCGAAAAAACATCTACGCTATGGATAAAAAATAATTGGCTATAATGAATAAAACATAATTGATTCATTTTACAAAAAACAAAAACCAATACATGTATAATCAATTATCAGAAAATTGGGAGGTGTATAAAGGATGATTGTTTTGATATATTTTCCCAATATTTTCCACTGGACATTTAGCAAGGAACAATAAATCAATAATATGTATTTTTATGCAAACAAATAATGACAAATAAAGTTGTGGTAGTATATTTTGTTTATTTGTATTATTTACATGTGTTTTAGGGTCCTTGTTATTGATATTTTTTTATTTATTAACTTGTTCTTAGAGAATAAGATGTGTAATTTCTTATGATTATGAAAAAGATATCATTCTTATTTTTCTTATGCTACTTTTGAATGGAAATTTCCACAGTAAGTATCAAATATGAAATGTATATATTAATTTATGATTCGATGAACACATGCAATCAATCATCAATCAATGGTTTGTTGGTAAAAGAACGACCTTTTGCAGTGATTTGCAAAATACAAATTGGTTTTGGGCATGTTTGAAGTTAATCATGAAAAATAATAAAAGGATTCAATGGAAATAAAAGATATTATTGCATAGCAATATAATATTTCCCACAGAAAGTAACCAAAAGTTAGCGTGCAATAAATTCTAATATTGCACTAGTGCAATAAATCTTCAAAAAATCATGACGTCATCAACGACAAAATCTTACTTTAAACCAATTTTTAAACGACCGCAAAAATTGAAAATTTTTTGGTCGTATATTGGTATCACGTTGGCGTCGTCGTCGTCGTTGTCCGAATACTTTTAGTTTTCGCACTCTAACTTTAGTAAAAGTGAATAGAAATCTATGAAATTTTAACACAAGGTTTATGACCACAAAAGGAAGGTTGGGATTGATTTTGGGAGTTTTGGTCTCAACATTTTAGGAATTAGGGGCCAAAAAGGGCCCAAATAAGCATTTTCTTGGTTTTCACACTATAACTTTAGTTTAAGAAAATAGAAATCAATGATATTTTGACACAAAGTTTATGACCACAAAAGGAAGGTTGGGGGTCCAAAATTAAACTTAGTTTGATTTTAACAAAAAATGAATTCTTGGGGTTCTTTGATATGCTGAATCTAAAAAAGTACTTAGATTTTGATTATTGGCCCAGTTTTCAAGTTGGTTCAAATCGGGGTCCAAAATTAAACTTTGTTTGATTTCATCAAAAATTGAATATTTGGGGTTCTTTGATTTGCTGAATCTAAAAACGTACTTAGATTTTGATTATTGGCGCAGTTTTCAAGTTGGTTCAAATCGGGGTCCAAAATTAAACTTTGTTTGATTTCATCAAAAATTGATATGCCAAATCTAACTGTGTATGTAGATTCTTAATTTTTGGTCCCGTTTTCAAATTGGTCTACATTAAGTCCAAAGGGTCCAAAATTAAACTAAGTTTGATTTTAACAAAAATTGAATTCTTAGGCTTTTTTGATATGCTGAATCTCAACATGTACTTAGATTTTTTATTATGGGCCTAGTTTTCAAGTTGGTCCAAATCAGGATCCAAAATTATTATATTAAGTATTGAATTTTCAATTGCACAGTGTTCAGCAATAGCAAGAAATCTTCAATTGCACAGTATTGTGCAATAGCAAGAAATTTTCAATTGCACAGTATTGTGCAATAGCAAGAAATCTGCAATTGCACAGTATTGTGCAATAGCAAGTATTTTCAATTACACAGTATTGCGCAATAGCAAGAAATATCTAATTGCATAATATTGTGCAATAGCAAGAAATTTTCAATTGAAGTTATCTTTCTTTGTCCAGAATAGTAGTTGAATCAACTTAAATCATTGTTTTATACATTATACAATGTATATTCACTTTTACTACCAACTGATAAATTAAAACAATCTTTACCATAACAAGCACTTTTTTTACATTTTAATATTTTATGATGTATTTAAATGAGTATAGTATTGTAGCAAACTCCATTAGAAATTTGAATTGAGATCAGTTTTGGAATAAGGGAAAGGGGGGGGGGGAGGGGGGTTCAATTTTTCTCATTTCAGATTTCATAAATAAAAAGAAAATTTCTTCAAACATTTTTTTGAGAGGATTAATATTCAACAGCATAGTGAATTGCTCAAAGGCAAAAAAAAATATTTTTAAGATCATTAGACCACATTCATTCTGTGTCAGAAACCTATGCTGTGTCAACTATTTAATTTTAAATTTAAATAAGTTTGAAGAAGAAATCTTTAATTGATTTGTAAGATCTTGACATTTTTTTGTGTGTAAAAAACCTATATAATGTCAAAAATTTGATCACAATCCAAATTCAGAGCTGAATCAAGCTTGAATGCTTTGTCCATACTTGCCCCAACTGTTCAGGGTTCGACCTCTGCGGTCGTATAAAGCTGCACCCTGCAGAGCACCTCGTTACTTTCCGATATCATATTGCTATACAATAAAAGGGTTATTGCATGAATATTGGGGAATATTGTCCCTCGCAGAACATATATTGCACTCACAAGCTTGTGCGATATAAAATTCTACTTGGGACGATATTCCCCAATATTCATGCAATAACCCTATATTACAACATTATCAGAAAGTTACTACTGTCTTGTATTCAAATAGATTTACTATGATAACTTTTAATTTTTGCCAGACTATGCCATGGCTTACACTGCAATAATAAAACGTTGCAAACATTTTTAAGTTAACAGTAAGTACTGGCGACATAGCTGTATTAGTAGCATGACAGATACCGTAAGGAATTCTGCTCAAATTCCGGTATTAGAAGCCATTTTACAATTGAAGTGATGTCTAGTGATGACCTCTCTGTTTATCAGAAAAAAATAGCAGTAAGATCGCTTGGTTTTTTGTCTGTTGTTCATGTAGTATATTTTTATTTTCTATCACATCACAGGTACTTTAACTGTCAATGAGAAACAGAAATACATTGGAGAAACTCCTGGCCGATTCCAGGGTTTGGACCTCACACAAGACATGTACTTAGGTGGTGTTCCAGACTATAGTAAGATACCACAGCCAGCCAGATATACCACAGGATTTGTAGGTAATGTCAAATTTATATTTAGTTTTTTTTCATTGACTTATTGGTATGTTTTGCCCCCACAAAGACAGTAGAGGGGCATTATGTTTTCTGGTCACTGGGTCCATTTATCTGATCGTTCCTTCGTCCGTCTGTCCGGCTTCAGGTTAAAGTTTTTGGTCAAAGTAGTTTTTGATGAAGTTGAAGTCCAATCAATTTTAAACTTAGTACACATGTTCCCTATGATAAGATCTTTCTAATTTTAAAGCCAAATGAGAGTTTTGACCCAAATTTCACTGTCAACTGAACATAGAAAATGATAGTGCGAGTTGTGCATCTGTGTACTGTGATTATGAACACATGTTTGTTTAGTTGAGTTTTAATTTAATTTTTTTTTAAAGGCAAAACTCCATTTACAATGTTTATTTTTCTGTGTTATTTTTTTCCTGGCCATCATCCCTTAATCCCCCAGGGCATCAATATAAGAAACACTTGTATGACAATGTTATGGAGTATTCCAGTTAATTTACAAGGATTGCATGTCCTGGGAAAGTCAAAAGTCCAGTTTTTCTTTTAGGTTCTCCAGCTCCTTTCTCTTATAGGCTTTTTAAACAAATTGGCCAATGTTATATTCCCAAAAGTTGCTGACAGAGGTTTTATTCATAATTTTTTGTAAAAGGTATTTGATTGTTTTGCAGGTGCCATTAGCCAGGTTGAAAGAAATGGTGATAACTTAAACTTGGGAGCTGATGCTGTTACTCTAGAAGGTATAGAGATGTATGATGCCTGTCAGAACAGACCATGTATGAATGGAGCTAGGTGTACTCCTGCTAATTCAGGAGATGGATTCAGATGTGTCTGTCCTCAAGGATTTACAGGGGAGAGATGTGACCAACAGGGACAGAGATGTTATCCAGGTAATGAATTATGTCTATGTTGTGTTGGGGAATCACTGTCTGACTCAATGTGACCAACAGGGACAGAGATGTTATCCAGGTAACGAATTATGTCTATGTTGTGTTAGGGAGTCACTGTCTGACTCAATGTGACCAACAGGGACAGAGATGTTATCCAGGTAATGAATTATGTCTATGTTGTGTTGGGGAATCACTGTCTGACTCAATGTGACCAACAGGGACAGAGATGTTATCCAGGTAATAAATTGTGTCTATGTTGTGTTAGGGAGTCACTGTCTGACTCAATGTGACCAACAGGGACAGAGATGTTATCCAGGTAATAAATTGTGTCTATGTTGTGTTGGGGAATCACTGTCTGACTCAATGTGACCAACAGGGACAGAGATGTTATCCAGGTAACGAATTGTGTCTATGTTGTGTTGGGGAGTCACTGTCTGACTCAATGTGACCAACAGGGACAGAGATGTTATCCAGGTAATAAATTGTGTCTACGTTTGTGAGTTCAAACCTCCCTTTTGGCAAGGTGCGTTTGACAAAAATATTGACTTGGATTACCAGTTAATATTCCTCTTCTGGTACTCCTTTGCCAGTTAATATTCCTCTTCTGGTACTCCTTTGCCAGTTAATATTCCTCTTCTGGTACTCCTTTGCCAGTTAATATTCCTCTTCTGGTACTCCATTGCCAGTTAATATTCCTCTTCTGGTACTACAGATTCCTCCACCAATTGACTTGGATTACCACTTAATATTCCTCTTCTGGTACACCAGATTCCTCCACCAATTGACTTGGATTACCAGTTAATATTCCTCTTCTGGTACTTCAGATTCCTCCACCTTTATGGCTGCCATAATACAGGTTAGTGTGCTCTTAGTGGTGTTAAACACCAGGAATGATTGAATCATGAATGTTTAGGATTTCAAAATATATTTATCCTTTACAGGTGCCTGTGGACCAGCTGGACGTTGCCGTAACCTACCTAATGGGTTCACTTGTATTTGTCCAATGGAAAGTTCTGGACCTGGTTGTCTGACAGGTGAATATTAATATTATTGCCCTGGTAGTATGATATCAATTTACTGGCATTTCATTGGTTTTGGTGAATGACAAATTGAAATTTTCCATAGAATAGAAAATGTTTATAGATGCATGGATAATGTATTTAAAAAAAATGAAATCAATAATTCTAAATTCTAAGGAAATCATAACTTCCAACTATTAATTAATTTGAGTGCCTGCTATTCTCCCACCAATATCAATAATTTTTGAAACAGCCTGTAGGTATTATATGTACATCCAAACACCAAAATATTAATCATTTTTATTCAAGTTATATAATTTTTTATTTTAAGATTCCATGGATGTTGACTCTAAATTCAGACACACATGGACATGTCTTATATTAAGGTGGTACCAATCACCTTGACTAAAATAAATTTGACTTGTTTACTTTTCTTAAGATTTGGACAAAATATTTACTTTGGGCCTTTGACAAAAATATATAAAAAAAAATGATAATAATTGAACCACACACTGCAATGGAAATATTTCATTGGTTATACATAAAGCAGTTTGACAAACACTAATTTTGATCATTGAGAAGCTCAATACTTCCTTAATAATAGAATGGAATTTAAACATTCATCTGATTTTTACAGAGTTATCTCCCTAGAGTGTTATGCACCAACCTATTAAGATTATTTAACTATATTTCAGTTGGAAGAATCAACATTCCAAGATTCAACAAGACTTCTTTTGCTGCCTACGCTGCTGTACAAGGAGCTAAGTTTGAAATGAAGATAGAATTAGAATTTAAACCACACAGTCTGGAGAATGGAATTGTTTTGTATAGTGCTCAAAGTAATGATGGAATCGGAGATTATGTCTCTTTGGCTCTAAGGAATGGATATCTGGAGTTCAGATACAATACTGGCTCAGGTAAGTTAAAATATGAGACATTTATCTCATTGGCTCCAGGAATGGATATCTGAGTTCAGATACAAGACTGGCTCAGGTAAGTCAGAACTAGATATCTTGTTGACTCTGGGAAATGATATCTGGAGTTCAGATACAAAACTGGCTCAGGTAAGTCAAATTATATCTCCTTTAGGTAGAAATTTTTCGGTAACAATAAAATATCACAAACATGTCTAAGATAAAGTATATGTAAAATATTCATGTGTATCGCATGTCAGCAAAGATTATTAGTTTTCAAATTTGTTATTAAACTTCTCATGCATATTTAAAAAGAAAAGCATTCAATTTCATTTCAGGCCCAGCAGTTCTCAGCAGTAGACGCAGGCTAACAGTCAATGAATGGGTCAAGGTTGTTGCTTCTAAGCAAGGACAGGAAGGAACACTTGTTGTTAATGATGAAGAGCCTGTCAAAGGTGAGATATTATACCTAATTTTGAGGTTTAGGGGAGTGTGAATGTTTGAAGTCCAAATTTTGCAATTTTGAGATATGTGTTTGAAGTGAAAATGGTTTCTTTTTCTTAAAATTTTTATCTGTTTGACTCAGATTCAAACTTCTTATCTGCTGATATTTAGACTTTTTTTTTAATTTTAGAAATGATTTTCTCTATAGTATCTTCTAATTAAAAGATATTTATCTCAAATACCACTGAAATGCATCGATATATTCAATTTTAGATAATTTTTCAACTCAATTTTGTAATTAAATTGCCTAGCCAATCGTATCTCGATATATTTTTTTTGGTCATGGTTGCTAAGCAACTTATGGTTGATAATTGTGACTTAATTTTTCCTCAGTTGAGTTGATTGATGATAGTTTTCAATACATTTTTATACGACCGCTTCAAATTTTTCGTCGTATATTGCTATCACGTTGGCGTCTGCGTCGTCGTCGTCGTCGTCGTCCGAATACTTTTAGTTTTCGCACTCTAACTTTAGTAAAACTGAATAGAAATCTATGAAATTTTAACACAAGGTTTATGACCACAAAAAGAAGGTTGGGATTGATTTTGGGAGTTTTGGTCCCAACATTTTAGGAATTAGGGGCCAAAAAGGGCCCAAATAAGCATTTTCTTGGTTTTCGCACTATAACTTTAGTTTAAGTTAATAGAAATCTATGAAATTTTGACACAAAGTTTATGACCACAAAAGAAAGGTTGGGATTGATTTTGGGAGTTTTGGTTCCAACTGTTTAGGAATTAGGGGCCAAAAAAGGGCCCAAATAAGCATTATTCTTGGTTTTCGCACAATAACTTTAGTTTAAGTAAATAGAAATCAATGAAATTTAAACACAATGTTTATGACCACAAAAGGAAGGTTGGTATTGATTTTGGAAGTTGAGGTCCCAACAGTTTAGGAATTAGGGGCCAAAAAGGGACCCAAATAAGCATTTTTCTTGGTTTTCGCACCATAACTTTAGTATAAGTAAATAGAAATGTATGAAATTTAAACACAAGGTTTATGACCATAAAAGGAAGGTTGGTATTGATTTTGGGAGTTTTGGTCCCAACAGTTTAGGAATAAAGGGCCCAAAGGGTCCAAAATTAAACTTTGTTTGATTTCATCAAAAATTGAATAATTGGGGTTCTTTGATATGCCGAATCTAACTGTGTATGTAGATTCTTAATTTTTGATCCCGTTTTCAAATTGGTCTACATTAAGGTCCAAAGGGTCCAAAATTAAACTTAGTTTGATTTTAACAAAAATTGAATCCTTGGGGTTCTTTGATATGCTGAATCTAAAAATGTACTTAGATTTTTAATTATTGGCCCAGTTTTCAAGTTGGTCCAAATCGGGGTCCAAAATTAAACTTTGTTTGATTTCATCAAAAATTGAATAATTGGGGTTCTTTGATATGCCAAATCTAACTGTGTATGTAGATTCTTAATTGTTGGTCCCGTTTTAAAATTGGTCTACATTAAAGTCCAAAGGGTCCAAAATTAAACTAAGTTTGATTTTAACAAAAATTGAATTCTTGGGCCTCTTTGATATGCTGAATCTAAACATGTACTTAGATTTTTGATTATGGGCCCAGTTTTCAAGTTGGTCCAAATCAGGATCCAAAATTATTATATTAAGTATTGTGCAATAGCAAGAAATTTTCAATTGCACAGTATTCAGCAATAGCAAGAAATCTTCAATTGCACAGTATTGTGCAATAGCAAGAAATCTTCAATTGCACAGTATTGTGCAATAGCAAATATTTTCAATTGCACAGTATTGCACAATAGCAAGAAATATCTAATTGCACAATATTGTGCAATAGCAAGAAATTCCAATTGGATTTCAATTGGAGTTATCTTTCTTTGTCCAGAATAGTAGTTGAATCAACTTAAATCATTGTTTTATACAATATACAATGTATATTCACTTTTACTACCAACTGATAGATTAAAACAATCTTTACCATTCAGTAATAACAAGCACTTTTTTTACATTTTAATATGTTATGATGTATTTAAATGAGTAGTTATTGTTGCAAACTTCATTAGAAATTTGAATTGAGATCAGTTTTGAAATTAGGGAAAGGGGGATGTGAAAAAAAAATTGGGGGTCAATTTTTTTCATTTCAGATTTCATTAATAAAAAGAAAATTTCTTCAAACATTTTTTTGAGAGGATTAATATTCAACAGCATAGTGAATTGCTCAAAGGCAAATTTTTTTGTTTAAGTTCATTAGACCACATTCATTCTGTGTCAGAAACCTATGCTGTGTCAACTATTTAATCACAATCCAAATTTAGAGCTGAATCCAGCTTGAATGTTGTGTCCATACTTGCCCCAACCGTTCAGGGTTCAACCTCTGCGGTCGTATAATGCTGCGCCCTGCGAAGCAACTGGTTTTGTTTTGACCTTTGATAAATGAGACCTTAATTGCCCTTAGTTGAGTCAATTGGTGATTTTTTTATACAATATTTTTGTTTTGACCTTGGTTGCTAAGCAACTAATGGTTGATAATTGTGACTTTTATTGCCCTCAGTTTGGCCATGGAGTTACTACAACAATAGATATAGAAATTACTACAACTACCATCTGTTGAGACGTTATCGTTACAGAAGAGGTATAGGCACTGCTTGATATCTGTTTTTTTAAAAGTAGTATAAAAAACCCATTGAAAATTCCTCATTTTACTTTAAAAAAAAAATTAGAGAATGTAGAATAACTTTTATGTTTCTATGGTACAGACCTGAGTTTGACAAAAAAAATCTTGGGACCAAAATTTATCCTACGTTGCCAACAATTCTATATTAACCATCAATTTTAGTCAAAAGATTTTATGGGAAATGAAGGTCTGAATTGCCTTGACAAATAAGCTGTCAACCAGCATTGGCTGTTGTTTTGAATTGAAAACAGTTACCTTCAAATAAAATCTGTCAAAAAATTATGTGCAATAGAAAAAATTGTTTGTTTAATAAAGTAAAATGTTCTCTTGGATTTTTTTAACAGATATCGAATTTTCAATGGTGTTTTCGTACTGCTTGTATGCTTATCTTTGTCTTTGGAGACCAGTATTTTAACTTGGTGTGGGTTTTTTCATTATGATGAGCTTAGTTTTATCATTAGAATCAACATCATAAATCATTATCATTTTATTTTAGATTTTTGCATGTAAAAGGAAGATTCCTTTTAAGTAGGCCGTTCTAACTTGAATATTGAAAATGCATGGGTAGGGTTTAAAATATAGAAACAATATTGACTAGCTGTTAAGTATACATATATTTAGTAACTTAAAGATAAGTTGATATTTTAAGAATGTCCCATAATGTTGTGGGGTTTTTTTTGTCTGGAAGGAGAAAAAAATCATGATATTACTAAGAAAAAGAAATCGAAAAGGAAAAAAGATTACAGAGTAGATTTTGTTTGTTAGAAAAGGTTTCAATAAATAAAAAAAAATAAAGTTTTGCCAACCCACACCAAGAAGTAAATGAAAGGTCTTGTTTTTAGCTACATTTGAGATTTTTAATAATTTAATTAACATTTTGTGTGGTCTTAAACAGGATCATGACACTGTCCTGATAAGAAATATGTTGGCCTTATTTTTGTTCGTCAATGTAAAAACCTTTATTGTTAACAAAAAATAATTTGGAATGTGCATATTAACTATTTAATTTTGATTTTTTTGTGTCTTGTTCTGATTTTTTTCTTTCTGAAATAGATTTGAATGTGCATGTAAATTCAAGTTATGAAATATCAATTACTTTTTCAACATTATTTCTTTATTGAAGCTTGCTTTTACTGCTTGCAGTGCAAATTACTGGCAGCATACTCAATGTTTAAAAATAGCAATGAAAGTTCATCATCAGAAAAGAGTGACAAAAACAGTTCACTGCAGAGATAATTGAAGATTGGGCAACACTTAAAACTAAGGTTGAATTCAAATGATTTCCAAGGGGCAGTAACTCCTGCTCCACTTGTGACACCTGTCATATCTCTATTGCTCCAAGCTAAGAGATGAATATCCTCTTAAATATGCACCAAATCACATGTACATACCAATTACATCAAATAAAATTATCTCTTTCTACAATTAAACATAGTGTCAAATCTAGCTATGTTGACCTGTAATCAGATGATGACTTTCAATGATTTTTTTAAATTTTGTGTAGTTATATATTTGGAACTTGGACAAAAGTGTATATATAAAGCTTTCACATCTATAAGGAATTGCTTAATTTATGAGAATGAATATTTTTCTGTTTAAATCTATGTTTTGAAATTAGGATATCTTATGATTTTTCCTCAAGAATGTTAGTAAAAAAAAAAAAAAATCTGACATGCTGACACATGCATACATAAACATGATTAATGATAGCATTCTATGATTGAAAGTCATTTGTGTAGGTAATTCTTAACCAATCACAATGCATGATGCCTGCTGTTGAAAATTTGATTGGTTGAGTACCATTTGCTTAGAATGTTCTAAACTAATCCCAATGCTTGATGAATGCTCTGAAAAATTTGAAATGGCCAATTGATGAATAGATTGATTGTCATTGCATGGTGTCATGAGAGTTTAGTTTTAACTTAAAATATAGATGTCTGCCTTTTCATTCTGTTCTTCAAAATTTAACATTTTAACCTACAAATCTAATGATGGAAGTTTCAGTCAGTAATCAATTGTTTTAGCTAACTTGGTCCAAAGCAGTGGCGGATCCGGGGGTTGGAACCCCCCCTTTTTTTGGACGATCAATGCATTTGAATAGGGACATGTGGTTGGAACCCCTTTGTCCTTGGTTGGGACCCCCCTTTTTTTAAATGGCTTGATCCGCCCCTGCAAGACTTCAGTCTGACACTTTACATCTGTTATGTTTTAATTTCAATAATATGTTCTGCTACAAACAGTGGAACTCATAAAAATTGGCAGAAATAATTTTTATGCATTTTTATTGCTCCTTTGGTTTCATGAGAGTTAGAAAGAATTTTTGGGGGGAATTTATGATTGATCTGTTTAGTATATGGGAGTTTGGGGAAAGTCCATTTTATCTTTGGGAATTCAGGATTTAATTATATCGATTTTCATGGGAGTTTTGGTTTGGCATTTATTTTCTCCAATCAATCCTTCACTTTTGTCTCCCCCTTAATAGAAAAAAGATGTCAATCAAATGTCATCAGTGAAATTTAAATCTCAAAAGATAAATGTAAAATATGGGAAAAACTTCTATTCACTGGTCTATTTAGTTGAACTGCTATGCCATTAGCTAGTCAATATTGAGGTAGTGAGATCCTGCAAGTAGAAAGGATCACTCTATGCACTCAACACCAACCTTATTTGACTAGGATTGTCAGTTTTCCTAAGATAGGTTGGTTTTTCTCTTTGGGGACTCCGCTCACCCCATCAATTAAAACTGACTGCCACGAAATTGCACAAGAGTGCTGAAAGTGGCATTAAACACCAATAAACATTTAGCTTCATTTGATATTGACCATTCTTGATATTAGGCTGAGCTACCAGGTATGCATTGCTTGCTCTTCAAATTGATCATTTTATCATTTATCTCAAGTCTTTAGCTTAATCTTGGTTGGCTAATATAGTTGGTAGATTTTTTTAAATTCAGGTATTGATTGTTATCTGTTCAATTTATCTTTCACTTTAACTGTTAAAATATAATGGTAACTTTGCATGGTTACAAAACGTATTTTCAGAAGTATATTTCTTAGTTTCTATTAATATTAAAAAACAAGAATTATATATATTTGCAAAGTAAATGAAGTTTAATTTAGAAATTTAGATTTCAGATGTTTCACAGACACTAGGACAGGAATGTTCTAGTTTGACATTTTGTAGATCGTTTAACAATGCCAAGACAAGGGGGGTTCAAATAAAAAGGAATTTTAAAAATATACAATCTCACATGTTAAATCATTCTTTAATATACACAGGTACAAATGATTCATTTTAAAACATATGGTCAATAACTTCCCTTTAAAATGTCAATTAAAGAAGGAGGGTAATCAATTTGTTTTAAAAATGACATTTACACTATTTGACTTCATTTTTAGCTGCATCACCTGGAACTACAATTGGTTTGGATCTAAGAACCATGTTATATATTGGAGGAACTGACTCAGATAATAAACTACCACAAAATCTTGGAATCACTGATGGTCTGGTCGGCTGTGTGGCTGAGGTGAGTTGTCATGTGATCAGAGGTACATACATGTAAAGAGGTTATAATGTGAGTTGTCTTGTGGTCAGGGTTCAAGAGTTCAGATTATGAGTTGTTATGTGATCAGGGTCCTGAAGTTCATGTTGAAATTTTTCTGTTAAATTTAAATTTAGATTTTACCATATATGTATGGGCTGAAAATGTTTGAATCAAAATAATAAAAAAAAAAGTACAAATTTCTGAGAGAAAACACTAGTGTTTATGTGTTTCAAGAAATCTGATTACATATTTTTACTTTGTTATTTTGTCTTCATTTTAACAGGTAACTATTAATTCCAAACAAGTAGATTTGATTGGTTCAGCTGTGGAGACATACAATGTACAAGATTGTGGGGAGAGAAACATCTGTAATCGTCGACCATGTTTGAATGGTGGAACTTGTGAAAGACTTTCATCTTTGGAGTACAGATGTGTTTGTCCTACAAAATTCACAGGTCAGGAATTTCAAGATTTAGTTTTCTGTGAAGTTTCTATTTTTCGATACCATTGGCAAAATTAAATCTTTTATTGGTTAGAGCTTTACCCCAAACTATAACTTCTCAATATAAATGTGTTAGACATTTTGTAACAAAAAAAAATCTCATTTTGAGTAAAACTGCTGCTCATTATACTTTATGGTTATGATAACAAAATGAGGCTATTTTGGCAATTTTGTTTTTTGATTGAATACAAAAATTGAAGCTATCATAAGTCATATAATGTGTCAGAGTTGGTATTAGTGAAGTTATAATGATATCTTAAGTGTTATAATGTATCAGAGTTTGTATCAGATACTTTTGCACATCTTGTCATTTTAAGTGTTTACCATTAATACTGAAGTTAGATTTCAAAGAATTGTAAGAACAATAATGACCCTTTGTGAACCTTCTTCAAGACAAAAGTAGTTAATCAATTTTCAAAACTTATAAATCTATTTTAAAAGAACTTAAAATCAAAATAAACAACTAAAAAATGTAAACAGAGGTCCATGCCCTGTGAGAGGAACAAGACAGGGTAATTAAAGTGTCTCCTGCTCATGCCCTGTGAAAGGAACAAGACAGGGTAATTAAAGTGTCTCCTACTTTGCATGCCCTGTGAAAGGAACAAGTCGAGGTAATTAAAGTGTCTCCTGCTTTGTATGCCCTGTGAAAGAAACAAGTCGAGGTAATTAAAGTGTCTCCTGCTTTGTATGCCCTGTGAAAGGAACAAGACAGGGTAATTAAAGTGTCTCCTGCTTTACATGCCCTGTGAAAGGAACAAGACAGGGTAATTAAAGTGTCTCCTGCTTTACATGCCCTGTGAAAGGAACAAGACAGGGTAATTAAAGTGTCTCCTGCTTTGTATGCCCTGTGAAAGGAACAAGACAGGGTAATTAAAGTGTCTCCTACTTTGCATGGCCTGTGAGAGGAACAAGACAGGATAATTAAAGTGTCTCCTACTTTGCATGCCCTGTGAAAGGAACATGACAGGGTAATTAAAGTGTCTCCTACTTTGCATGCCCTGTGAAAGGAACAAGACAGGGTAATTAAAGTGTCTCCTGCTTTGTATGCCCTGTGAAAGGAACAAGACAGGATAATTAAAGTGTCTCCTACTTTGCATGCCCTGTGAAAGGAACATGACAGGGTAATTAAAGTGTCTCCTACTTTGCATGCCCTGTGAAAGGAAAAAGACAGAGTAATTAAAGTGTCTTCTGCTTTGCATGCCCTGTGAAAGGAACAAGACAGGATAATTAAAGTGTCTCCTACTTTGCATGCCCTGTGAAAGGAACATGACAGGGTAATTAAAGTGTCTCCTACTTTGCATGCCCTGTGAAAGGAAAAAGACAGAGTAATTAAAGTGTCTCCTGCTTTGTATGCCCTGTGAAAGAAACAAGTCGAGGTAATTAAAGTGTCTCCTGCTTTGTATGCCCTGTGAAAGGAACAAGACAGGGTAATTAAAGTGTCTCCTGCTTTACATGCCCTGTGAAAGGAACAAGACAGGGTAATTAAAGTGTCTCCTGCTTTACATGCCCTGTGAAAGGAACAAGACAGGGTAATTAAAGTGTCTCCTGCTTTGTATGCCCTGTGAAAGGAACAAGACAGGGTAATTAAAGTGTCTCCTACTTTGCATGGCCTGTGAGAGGAACAAGACAGGATAATTAAAGTGTCTCCTACTTTGCATGCCCTGTGAAAGGAACATGACAGGGTAATTAAAGTGTCTCCTACTTTGCATGCCCTGTGAAAGGAACAAGACAGGGTAATTAAAGTGTCTCCTGCTTTGTATGCCCTGTGAAAGGAACAAGACAGGATAATTAAAGTGTCTCCTACTTTGCATGCCCTGTGAAAGGAACATGACAGGGTAATTAAAGTGTCTCCTACTTTGCATGCCCTGTGAAAGGAAAAAGACAGAGTAATTAAAGTGTCTTCTGCTTTGCATGCCCTGTGAAAGGAACAAGACATGGTAATTAAAGTGTCTCCTGCTTTGCATGCCCTGTGAGAGGAACAAGACAGGGTAATTAAAGTGTCTCCTGCTTTACATGCCCTGTGAGAGGAACAAGACAGGGTAATTGAAGTGTCTCCTGCTTTGCATCACCTGTCATGTGAACGTTGAATCAAGCTATCAACATATCACAATGTTGCTTTAACATGTCATTTATGCTTTTGACTTTTTTAGTATATTTGGCCTCACATGGAAAAAAAGAAGAATCCATAGTTTGAGTGTTCTTTTGTATAAATAACTTCAATTACAATGTAACTTCTATCACCCTGTATTTGGGTGGAGTTCATATTGCTCAGTCTTTGGTTTTCTATGTTGTGTTTTGTAAACTGTTGTTTGACTTTTGATCTTTGTTCACTTTTTGCCTTTTAAAGTGTTGTATTTTTTTCTTCATTAAATGAGTTTGGATGTCCCTTTAGTATCGTTTATCTCTCAAGAAAGTAACTATATAAAAACTTGATGTTTTTATTTCCAGGAAAGAATTGTGAGACCCAGATAAATGTATGCATCACCAAGCAGCCATGTCAAAATAACGCCCCATGTAGTATAACTGCTGATGGATACAGATGTGACTGTCCACTCGGTTATATTGGTGTTCATTGTGAAGGCAGTAAGTATTTTATACCTACAGTATTAGGTTCAAATGCAATTTGGTATGTTATGTAAATTTTGATTGGATGGTGTAATTAGTAACATCATAGCTCAATAGCAGTCAATGTTTATTACCAAACAACAGTTTTGAGTTGTCTTAAGATAATGTATAAAGGGGATACAGAACACTTAGAGAAGTTTACTCTAAAAAAAATCAACTGAACATTTCAATTACATATACTATTTTTAGAAAAGAGAAATCAAGCATCTTATTGATCAAAATATGTTTTTGTCAAACTTCTCGGTTATGGGGCTCCTTTTTCAAGATATTTGATTTTTTTTTTAAATGGCGGGGAAAAGCTGACTTAGACTTTTACCTTATATGTGTATTCGCACTGGTATAATTTGGGTATTGAATTGAAAGAAAAGGGACATAGAACTGGCTTAAATTTTGGTAAATGACATTTTTTTATGCGTTTGAAGTCTTGTATAAAAAGAGGATGCATGTTATGGGGCAAAATATTTTACCCTGTATTGCAGAGAAAAAACCAAGGAGTCTGCACTTTCAACACAAATTCCTAAACCTCATCTAAGTACATCCTTAAGTCAAAGTGTTGGGTACCCTCTTAAATATTTTAGAATTTGTCTTTTATATCATCTCAACAGCAACCCCACTTGGAGAAAAGATCACTGTTACAGGCGATGGATTTTTGGAGTTCGACAAATCTTTCTTGACCCAGACAGAGAACAAACAGATTGTCAAAGTGACCATCAGGACCACAGAACCTAATGGTCTAATATTTTACCAGGGCCAGGCTTCTCCTGCAGGAGGCATTAGTCGGTCAAAGGACTATGTATCAGTTGGTCTTAAAGATGGATTTATAGAATATAGGTAATGTACCAAAGCTTTGTAGTTTTTCAAGTCCGAATTAATTTTGTATTTGACAAATTAATATTTCAATTCAGGTAGACAGTCATGCTCATCTTATACTGTAAATTCAGAAATTATTGCAAGTTTTTTATTGATGTGAATAACGCGACAGGGTGAGTATCGCAATGATAAGAACTCACATTCTTATAACTGAAACATAGACCTTTATGCATATTTTTTCGAAATCAAGTTCAAAGTTTTATTTCAAGTTGATACTAAATAAATTACATAAACAAAACCTCTAGAGGGCTTTTCATATCGCATTAATTAAACTCTCATTTTTGTCCCTTGAATAATGGCAATAAGAAATGCACTCAATAATTTCTGATTTTACAATAATTAACTTGGATTGTTAATATTGCTCTTTTTAAGGAAAAGACAATTTCACATATGTTTGTTTAGGGGCCGGAAGCCTCCGGGTTTGGAATTTTCTCGCTTCATTGACGACCTATTGGTGACCTTCTGCTGTTGTATGTTCTATGGTCAGGTTGTTGTCTCTTTGACACATTCCCCATTTCCATTTTCCATTTTATTATATTTTCTGGGTACAAAATGTCCTTTAATTTTCTATAATTTTGGATACTGAAAATGCCAGAATAATATGGATTCAACAGGGGAAAAATCCATAATTAAATATAAGTAATTCTCTTGAAATTCCTTCATTACATTTTATATTTTAAAATATACTTCTCGTTTTTGACTATATATTGAAATAGGGAGATGTGGTATGATTACTAATGAGACAAGAGTTCAAATGACATGGATATAAGCAATTAAAGTTTATTTTTATGCCCCATCTAGTGGAATTATGCTTTTCTGTCTGTGTGTTTGTTTCCTGGTTTGTTTGTATATAGTCTGTCCCACTTAAGGTTAAAGTTTCTGTCTGTGTGTTTGTTTACTGGGTTGTTTGTATATAGTCTGTCCCACTTAAGGTTAAAGTTTCTGTCTGTGTGTTTGTTTACTGGGTTGTTTGTATATAGTCTGTCCCACTTAAGGTTAAAGTGTCTGTCTGTGTGTTTGTTTCCTGGTTTGTTTGTATATAGTCTGTCCCACTTAAGGTTAAAGTTTCTGTCTGTGTGTTTGTTTACTGGGTTGTTTGTATATAGTCTGTCCCACTTAAGGTTAAAGTTTCTGTCTGTGTGTTTGTTTACTGGGTTGTTTGTATATAGTCTGTCCCACTTAAGGTTAAAGTGTCTGTCTGTGTGTTTGTTTCCTGGTTTGTTTGTATATAGTCTGTCCCACTTAAGGTTAAAGTTTCTGTCTGTGTGTTTGTTTCCTGGTTTGTTTGTATATAGTCTGTCCCACTTAAGGTTAAAGTTTCTGTCTGTGTGTTTGTTTACTGGGTTGTTTGTATATAGTCTGTCCCACTTAAGGTTAAAGTTTCTGTCTGTGTGTTTGTTTACTGGGTTGTTTGTATATAGTCTGTCCCACTTAAGGTTAAAGTTTCTGTCTGTGTGTTTGTTTACTGGGTTGTTTGTATATAGTCTGTCCCACTTAAGGTTAAAGTTTCTGTCTGTGTGTTTGTTTCCTGGTTTGTTTGTATATAGTCTGTCCCACTTAAGGTTAAAGTTTCTGTCTGTGTGTTTGTTTACTGGGTTGTTTGTATATAGTCTGTCCCACTTAAGGTTAAAGTGTCTGTCTGTGTGTTTGTTTCCTGGTTTGTTTGTATATAGTCTGTCCCACTTAAGGTTAAAGTTTCTGTCTGTGTGTTTGTTTACTGGGTTGTTTGTATATAGTCTGTCCCACTTAAGGTTAAAGTTTATGTCTGTGTGTTTGTTTCCTGGTTTGTTTGTATATAGTCTTTCCCACTTAAGGTTAAAGTTTTTTAATTTTTCGTCGTATATTGCTATCACGTTGGCGTCGTCGCCTTGCGTCGTCGTCGTCATCCGAATACTATTAGTTTTCGCACTCTTACTTAAGTAAAAGTGAATAGAAATCGATGAAATTTTGACACAAGGTTTATGACCACAAAAGGAAGGTTGGGATTGATTTTGGGAGTTTTGGTCCCAACATTTTAGGAATTAGGGGCCAAAAAGGGCCCAAATAAACATTTTCTTGGTTTTCGCACTATAACTTTAGTTTAAGTGAATAGAAATCTATGAAATTTTGACACAAGGTTTATGACCACAAAAGGAAGGTTGGGAATGATTTTGGGAGTTTTGGTTTCAACAGTTTAGGAATAAGGGGCCCAAATAAGCATTATTCTTGGTTTTCGCACAATAACTTTAGTATTAGTAAATAGAAATCAGTGAAATTTAAACACAAGGTTTTTAACCACAAAAGGAAGGTTGGGATTGATTTTGGGAGTTTTGGTCCCAACATTTTAGGAATTAGGGGCCAAAAAGGGCCCAAATAAGCATTTTCTTGGTTTTCGCGCTATAACTTTAGTTTAAGTGAAAAGAAATCTATGACATTTTGACACAAGGTTTATGACCACAAAATGAAGGTTGGGCTTGATTTTGGGAGTTTTGTTTTTAACAGTTTAGGAATAAGGGGCCAAAAAAGGATCCAAATAAGCATTATTCTTGGTTTTCGCACAATAACTTTAGTATAAGTAAATAGAAATCAGTGAAATTTAAACACAAGGTTTATGATCACAAAAGGACGGTTGGGATTGATTTTGGGAGTTGAGGTCCTAACAGTTTAGGAATTAGGGGCCAAAAAGGGGCCCAAATAAGCATTATTCTTGGTTTTTGCACCATAACTTGAGTATAAGTAAATAGAAATCTATGAAATTTAAACACAAGGTTTATGACCATAAAAGGAAGGTTGGGTTTGATTTTGGGAGTTTTGGTCCCAACAGTTTAGGAATAAGGGGCCCAAAGAGTCCAAAATTGAACTTTGTTTGATGTCATCAAAAATTGAATAATTGGGGTTCTTTGATATGCTAAATCTAACTGTGTATGTAGATTCTTAATTTTTGGTCCCGTTTTCAAATTGGTCTACATTAAGGTCCAAAGGGTCCAAAATTAAACATAGTTTGATTTTAACAAAAATTGAATCCTTGGGATTCTTTAATATGTTGAATCTAAAAATGTACTTAGATTTTTGATTATTGGCCCAGTTAAGTTGGTCCAAATCGGGGTCCAAAATTAAACTTTGTTAGATTTCATCAAAAATTGAATAATTGAGGTTCTTTGATATGCCAAATCTAACTGTGTATGTAGATTCTTAATTTTTGGTCCAGTTTTCAAATTGGTCTACATTAAAGTCCAAAGGGTCCAAAATTAAACTAAGTTTGATTTTAACAAAAATTGAATTCTTGGGCTTTTTTGATATGCTGAATCTAAACATGTACTTGGAATTTGATTATGGGCCCAGTTTTCAAGTTGGTTCAAATCAGGATCCAAAATTATTATATTAAGTATTGTGCAATAGCAAGAAATTTTCAATTGCACAGTATTTAGCAATAGCAAGAAATCTTCAATTGCACAGTATTGTGCAGTAGCAAGAAATGTTCAATTGCACAGTATTGCGCAATAGCAAGAAATCTTCAATTGCACAGTATTGTGCAAAAGCAAATATTTTCAATTGCACAGTAGTTTGCAATAGCAAGAAATATCTAATTGCACAATATTGTGCAATAGCAAGATATTTTCAATTGGAGTTATCTTTCTTTGTCCAGAATAGTAATTGAATCAACTTAAATCATTGTTTTATACAATATACAATGTATATTCACTTTTACTACCAACTGATAAATTAAAACAATCTTTACCATTCAGTGATAACAAGCACTTTATTTTACATTTTAATATTTTATGATGTATTTAAATGAGTGGTTATTGTTGCAAACTCCATTAGAAATTGAAATTGAGATCAGTTTTGAAAAAAGGGAAAGGGGGATGTGAAAAAAAAGGGGGGGGGGGGGTTAAATTTTTCTCATTTCAGATTTCATAAATAAAAAGAAAATTTCTTCAAACATTTTTGTGAGAGGATTAATATTCAACAGCAAAGTGAATTGCTCAAAGGCCAAAAAATTTTTTTAAGTTCATTAGACCACATTCATTCTGTGTCAGAAACCTATGCTGTGTCAACTATTTAATCACAATCCAAATTTAGAGCTGAATCCAACTTGAATGTTGTGTCCATACTTGCCCCAACCGTTCAGGGTTCAACCTCTGCTGTTGTATAAAGCTGTGCCCTGGTTGGTCAATATAAAGGTGCTTTGGTCTAATAATTAGGTCTTTCCACTTTTCGTGGAAAGACCTTTTGTTTTTCTTCTGATTATTTTTTTTTTTTTCTTCTGCCGTCTGAGATGCTTTTTTGTTTTACAACATATCGAATGGATGTTTGGCCAACGATGTTGTTCCGTAATGGAGGTTTCAAAACTCACCCTGTGTGACTGAACACTTATTCTTATAGGAGTTATCTCCCCGCGTCCCCTTTTTCTTGTTATCGCTATATCTCTTAAACCGTATAAGATTTTTACGAACTGTTTTCACCAAATTGTTTGTCTACTCTTAAGAATGATTTGTTTTACTTTGACTGAGGTGATCAGAAGACATCTTATGGGAGTCATTTCCCTTTGAAAATTTTAAATAAACGATATGTTGGGTTAATTCATACAGTATAAGTTGTAGAGGCCTACAGTCTTTTGATATGAAGTCCTTGGTCCATATAAAGGAAATTGAGGTCAAGGTCAAAGGTCAAGGTCATGTTATAAATTTTGAATTTTGCTTGTTATCGTTATTCAAAAGAAACTGTAACAGTTAATGATATGATATGTTTGCAAAATAACTGTTTACAATAAGGCGCAACTTCAACTTATTCAGTCGAAGTGTTTTGGTTAACCCTTATAGGAGTTTTCTCCCCTTATGTATTTGAAATCATTATTTCTCCACAACCATACAAGTGATTGACCTCGGACCTTCTAATTTGAGTTCACTGATCCATGACCTTGAAATTGAGGTCAAGGTCAAAGGTCAAGGTCATGTTATAAATTTTGAATTTTTCTTGTTATCGTTATTCAAAAGAAACTGTAACAGTTAATGATACGATGTGTTTGCCAAATTACTGTTTACAACAAGGGGCAACTTCAACCCATTTAAGTCGAAGTGTTTTGGTCAACCCTTTTAGGAGTTTTGTCTCCTTTTGTATTTGAAATCGATATTTCTCTACAACCATACAAGTGATTGACCTGGGTCTTTTGATTTGAGATCACTGACCTATGTCAACTTGACGTTCTAGATTTTGACCTTTGCTTAAGATTTGTTTTTGTTCATTATAAAACAATTAAGTCTTCTGCATATACCTATTAATCTTATTTTTCTATATCAGTTGAGGTACCAAATTACATCAACAAGGAGTGACCCTTTCTAACATCTTTTTCTAAATTTTATTCTAATTATCGAGGTGGAAAGACCTTCAATTGTTCTCTGAAGAATTGGTTTTTAGCTCACCTGGCCGAAAGGCCAAGTGAGCTTTTCTCATCACTTGGCGTCCGTCGTCATCGTCGTCCTGCGTTAACTTTTACAAAAATCTTCTCCTCTGAAACTACTGGGCCAAATTTAACCAAACTTGGCCACAATCATCATTGGGGTATCTAGTTTAAAAAATGTGTCCGGTGACCCGGCCAACCAACCAAGATGGCCGCCATGGCTAAAAATAGAACATAGGGGTAAAATGCAGTTTTTGGCTTATAACTCAAAAACCAAAGCCTTTAGAGCAAATCTGACAGAGGTATTATTGTTCATCAGGTCAAGATCTATCTGCCCTGAAATTTTCAGATGAATCGGATATTTCGTTGTTGGGTTGCTGCCCCTGAAATGGTAATTTTAAGGAAATTTTGCTGTTTTTGGTTATTATCTTGAATATTATTATAGATAGAGATAAACTGTAGACAGCAATAATGTTAAGCAAAGTAAGATCTACAAATAAGTCAACATGACCAAAATGGTCAGTTGACTACTTTAGGAGTTATTGCCCTTAATAGTCAATTTTTAACCATTTTTTCGTAAATCTTAGTAATCTTTTAGAAAAATCTTCTACTCTGAAACTACTGGGCCAAATTTAACCAAACTTGGCCATAATCATCATTGGGGTATCTAGTTAAAAAAATGTGTCCGATGCCCCGCCCAACCAACCAAGATGGCCGCCATGGCTAAAAATAGAACATAGGGGTAAAATGCAGTTTTTGGCTTATAACTCAAAAACCAAAGCATTTAGAGCAAATCTGACATCGGGGTATTATTGTTCATCAGGTCAAGATCTATCTGCCCTGAAATTTTCAGATGAATCGGATATTTCGTTGTTGGGTTGCTGCCCCTGAAATGGTAATTTTAAGGAAATTTTGCTGTTTTTGGTTATTATCTTGAATATTATTATAGATAGAGATAAACTGTAGACAGCAATAATGTTAAGCAAAGTAAGATCTACAAATAAGTCAACATGACCAAAATGGTCAGTTGACTACTTTAGGAGTTATTGCCCTTAATAGTCAATTTTTAACCATTTTTTCGTAAATCTTAGTAATCTTTTAGAAAAATCTTCTACTCTGAAACTACTGGGCCAAATTTAACCAAACTTGGCCATAATCATCATTGGGGTATCTAGTTAAAAAAATGTGTCCGATGCCCCGCCCAACCAACCAAGATGGCCGCCATGGCTAAAAATAGAACATAGGGGTAAAATGCAGTTTTTGGCTTATAACTCAAAAACCAAAGCATTTAGAGCAAATCTGACATCGGGGTAAAATTGTTCATCAGGTCAAGATCTATCTGCCCTGAAATTTTCAGATGAATCGGACATTCCGTTGTTGGGTTGCTGCCCCTGAAATGGTAATTTTAAAGAAATTTTGCTGTTTTTGGTTATTATCTTGAATATTATTATAGATAGAGATAAACTGTAACAGCAATAATGTTCAGCAAAGTAAGATCTACAAATAAGTCAACATGACCAAAATGGTCAGTTGACCACTTTAGGAGTTATTGCCCTTTATAGTCAATTTTTAACCATTTTCCGTAAATCTTAGTAATCTTTTAGAAAAATCTTCTCCTCTGAAACTACTGGGCCAAATTTAACCAAACTTAGCCATAATCATCATTGGGGTATCTAGTTTAAAAAATGTGTCCGGTAACTCGGCCAACAAACCAAGATGGCCGCCATGGCTAAAAATAGAACATGGGGGTAAAATGCAGTTTTTGGCTTATAACTCAAAAACCAAAGCATTTAGAGCAAATCTGAGAGGAAGTAAAATTGTTGATCAGGTCATGATCTATCTGCCCTGGAATTTTCAGATGAATCGGATAATCGGTTGTTAGGTTGCTGCCCCTGAATTGGTAATTTTGAGGACATTTTGCTGTTTTTTTGTTATTATCTTGAATATTATTATAGATAGAGATAAACTGTAAACAGCAATAATGTACAGCAAAGTAAGAACTAAAAATAAGTCAGTATGACCAAAATAGTCAATTGACCCACTAAGGAGTTATTGCCCTTCATAGTCAATTTTTAACAATTTTCTTAAAATTTGAAGATTTTCAATAACATTTTCCACAGAAAGTACTGTTATAGATAGAGATAATTGTAAGCAGCAAGAATTTTTAGTAAAGTAAGATCTACAAACACATCACCATCACCAAAACACAATTTTGTCATGAATCCATCTGTGTCCATTGTTTAATATTCACATAGACCAAGGTGAGCGACACAGGCTCTTTAGAGCCTCTAGTTAATTTTTATTGTAACTTTGTTTGAATCTGTTATAATTAAATTTGATGCGACTGTCGTACAAGTGAGAGGTTTAGCGCTATAAAACCAGGTTCAATCCACCATTTTTTACATTTGAAAATGCCCGTACCAAGTCAGGAATATGACAGTTCTTCTCCATTTGTTTTTTTTGTGTTTTGTCATTTGATTTTGTCATGTGATTATGGACTTTCTGATTGGATTTTCCTCTGAGTTCAGTATTTTTGTGATTTTACTTTTTATTTACATTTCAGTTATGACCTTGGAAGTGGACCAGCAGTAATTAGGTCATTACAGAAAGTAAATGATGGCTATGGCCATACCATTGAAGTTACAAGGTAATGAATATTTTTAATGTGATAAGAATTTAGAACAAATTTCAACTATACTCTCTCTCATGAAGTACCTTTAGGCCAAATAAATAATATGTGTGGTTCCAGTTACATCTTAAAATAAGACATGGGTAGATTGGTAGGTAGGGATTTTTTTTATTTTACATTTTTTTTACATTGAGCCTAATGGGAGCAACATTCTGACTTTATCAGAGCTTAATGAAAAATGACAAAAATATCTTAAGGGTAGGCTATTGTTAAAAGTATGGTAGGTAGGGTAACTGGAACCACACATATATTTTTACTTGGCCTTATCATATCAGTATCAAATGAGAGAACAATTTTGAACACCTATAGAAATGCTACAGTATTTGTTCCATGAGGGAAAGATATTATAGCAGAATTTGTTTCACATTTCCATAGTCTTTCTTTCTTACAGAAGGAACATATTTGCTGACAACACAGTTTTTTCATATGTAACTGAGGATAAACAATTGTTTATAATGCCTAAAAAAGGGCATAACTTATGGATTGAAGGGTTCAATAAACAGCAACTTTTTTATTCCTCCTCCACTAGGCTAAGAGGACATAAAATGTTACCCTTATCGGTCCTGGCTGTCCCTAGAGTATATCCTCAAAATTTGCTTCCGTTGTCTAATTTTAGTTTGCCTCAACCGAATGTTTTAGCATTTATTCACAATGCTTATTACCATAAAACATAGATCAAGTTCAAATTGAGTGGTATTGCTTTACCGTTCATCAGTTGTACCCCTTTATAATAATAATTTTTTTTTTTTTCATTTTTGCTTATTGCTTTAGTTTGCCCCAAACAAATGTTATGAAACTTATACACAATGCTTATTATCACAAAACACAGTTCAAGTTCAAAATGTGGTGACATCACTTTTACGATTCACCAGTTATGCTCCTTTATAAACATGAAAGTTGCTGAATTTTTGGTTTGTTTACAAAGTCATTACTTAAATATGCAAAAGGGATGAGACACAAGTTAATCAAACTTATATAGTCTTCTTCCAGTTGTTTACATCTGTGTCCATTGAACCCATTCCTCTTGCGTTTAATACTGAATGCATATTTTTTGACAGATTGGGACGTCAGGGTACACTAAAGATTGATGACAAACAAGAAACTGTAGTTGAGGGTACCTCACAAGGAATACTTCAGATGCTTAATGCAGGCAGTAATCTTTATATAGGTAAGTTCATTGTGTGAAGAACTCCTCAAAAGAATAATTTAGCAACATATCAAAAACTGTCTATAGCCATACACACCTCTCTACCAACTACTTTTTGGAGTTTAAAATGCGTACTATACTCACCTAGAAACAATATACGTTTAGGGATTTACAAAAGGCAGAACAACAAGAAAAAATAGTTCACCAACTTGTACACTTCTATCTTAAGCTTGTTCAGCAATTAAGAAAACAGAAAAACAAATCATATTGAAAAATCAATGACAGGTTTATGTTGATATAATTATGTAATGACATGAGCATACATTATGAAGTGTACAGGTGAAAAAAGAAAAACTTTATAGAAATCGTAATGTAATTATAAGTATTGAATGTTTCTTTAGGAATATTATAGGGTTGTATAAACTATCTTTAGAATAGTGCACCAAATTTACTTCTATCAAAGCTTGGTAAACCCAGATGAATTTAAAAAAAAATAATATCCAGACATTAGTTTTATTTATTTAGGAAAGTTCATGCCATGCTGTATGAAACACCAACAAATCATTGAACTAATTTTAATTTTTTTTTAAATCCAGATTTCAAATATTTTTAAGATTTAAATACTTTTTTGTTTAAAAATCAGTAATGACATCTATAAAAATAACATCCTACAAACAAAAAAAAATATCCTGTATCCCTGATGTAAATAGCTGGTATTAAGTTATCATCTATACTATTAAACGAGAAGACCTCATTTTGTGTGTCGCTTCTCTTCCTTCCACAACAAATTAATCATCATGCCTCTGTGTTCTATAGGTAACATACATAGTCGCATTTGTCATTCATTCTTATGATTATTCAGATTGAGTTATTTTTGGAGAAAAACAAGGAAAAAAAGGCATCCGGATATTGTCCCGTCATTGGCCGAAATTTTAAGTCAGATTAGACTTCCGGTTTACGTTTTTCTGTATACTTTGAACATACATATTCTACGAATAAAGAAGTGTATTTTCAGAATTCTATCTGCTATCATTTTCAAGTTTACTATCCACGGCGGTCACAGAGTTTATTAAATAGAGAGGGTCTGAATACTATATCAATGACCACCATGGATCGATTATTAAACTTAGAATTGAAAGAAAATACTCTTTATTTATACAGTAATGAATGTTCATAATATACAGATAAGCGCAAAAATTATTCATGTGAACTTTTGATACCTTTTCTGAAATTTTCGAATCATTTAATCTTTTACAAAATTCATTGATTACAAAAAAAAGAAGATCTGGTATGATTGCCATGTTGAGACAACTCCGTCCACAAGAGACCAAAATGACACAGAAATTAACAACTATAGGTCACCGTACGGCCTTCAGCAACGAGCAAAGCCCATACCGCATACTTAGCTTTAAAAGGCACCGAAATGACAATGTAAAACAATTCAAACTTGAAAACTAGCGGCCTTATTTATGTACAAAAAATGAACGAAAAACAAGTATGTAACACAAACAAACGACAACCACTGAATTACAGACTCCTTACTTAAATTGTCATAATATATACTAAATGTATGTTCATATTGAAATTGATAGAAAACCAAAAATTCAGAATTTTGGAAATAAAGGAGGAGGGATAAAAAAAAAAAAACATTTTCCTGTCCCCAATAACCTATGACTTATGATACTTTTGCTGAAATTCTCCATTCATTCAATATTTTACAAAATTCTTCCAACAACACTTTACATACTTTAAACTACGCTCTGAATGCCCGCGATTTCGCGGGTGTGTTCTAGTAAGTTATAAATCTTGCACCAACAGATATTTTCTTGAATAAAACCCTCTTCAATTAAATAAAATGAAAATGGGTTAACATTAGCATGATTTAGGTTATTTAATTAATCTTTCTTTTTTTAGGAGGAGTACCTTCAGTAGAAACAATGACATCCAATAGATATAAAGAAACCTTTAGCGGTTGTATTTATGATATTTATTTCATGGACAAAGGGCCATTACGTGCTCCAGAAGATGCTGTTAGAGGATTCAATGTGCGCCCATGTAGCTAAATTTGTTAAATGACATGATTTTTTTATAAGAGTGTAAAAATCTGTTAATATTTGTTAATGTGCATGTGTGATCTTGTTAATGTGAACAAATTGTCTGCCATATTTTGGAATACTTAGATGGCGTGGATGGTTGATGGTTGATCCAATCAAATGATTTCAAAGATACAAAATAAATTCCTTATGAATAAAATTGCTTCAATTTTTCATAGCTTTGAAGCTTTCATAAATATAAATTTATATCCAGTGGTGGTAGTTAAAAGAGAATAAAAGCTCATTGAATTGTTATTTGTGCCAATAATTTTCAAAAGGATGGCAAATTAGTAAATTTTATGGATGAAGTGAACCAGCTTTTAAAATTACACATTTCGTGTACATTGAATGATATTATATGATTATAACAGTGAATGGTTTTCAGAATGCATGCAAGTTACGTACAGGAAACAAGTTAGCTATCTTGTTCATGCCACTAAGTTTTATTTAATTTCTTATATGGTAGTGATGCAGATCTGTTAATGTATTGAATGTGTGTTTCATTTGTTTTGTTAAATATGCAAAAATCATTTTGTAAAAAATTTTTTTTTTTTAAATATTTGAATGTCAAAGTGTTTGAATTTTGACATTTTAATTGTAATAATGCTGTAATTAATATTGTCAAAAATAGGTGCCGATATACCTTATTGTAGATAGTGTCCTTTTTATTATCAACTCCATTCTATCTGTTTTTGTTTTTAAAAATAATATTTTTATGTATATTTCCTGTATTTTGTTACCATAGATACTGTTTATATTGTTGAACTTTCTATTTTAAATGGTAACAGGAGTTAACTTTGCAGGCACTTAAGTACTTGATTGACTGCAAGCAAAAATGTTAGTACTGAATTTGAAATTAAAAAAATAATATGAAAAGTAACTTAAACAAGTCTTAAAGTTTGAAGTTTCAAAGAGGATGTTAAGATCCATTTACTTATGATGGTAGGCAATTCAATAAAAAAAAATTAAAACTAATTTTATTATAAAACTTTGTATTTCAATGTTTAAGGTGATGAATCCTATTGCAAATCCGAGACATTGTCTTGTTTATAATCCTTATCTTAAAATGTTTGTGTAACCTAAAAGGTTGTCATGGATACTGAGCTTTGTGTAGGTTGTCATGACCACAGATTGAACAAATCTACCACGCTTTTTATTTTTATTTCATTGTGTATTATTGTGATATATATAGACTTAATCCAAACATTTATATTTCATTTTATAAGTTTAGGTGCTGTATTTTTGTATTTTTTGTCTTATTTTATTGTAATAAAACCCATTTTTATATCATATAGTGTATTTTAGCTATTTTGAATGTTTTTGACAATGTATGTTGTCGTTTCTACAAAAATGAGAGCAAGCATTTCCAATTAAAAGACTGTATAAAATTTGTTTTGTTACCTAAACAACTGCCAACTTTTTTCTATGTCAAATATTTTTGTAATTGTTTCTGTTAAATTATCGGTACAGTGTAAAAATACTCAGTTTGAAAAAATAAACAGTGAAGTAGATTTTTGAAATTGTATGATACTGGTTAACTAATACAAATATAAATTCTTTCAGTTTGAAAATTCCTAAAAAGATACTTTAATCATAATGTGAAGGAGTGAAGATAAATACTAGTGTAGGCCTATTTTTTTTCTTCATTTTTACGTCTAAAATAGTTTAAAAGTTTATACTGCATCATAGTGTTTATTTTGCAGGAGATACTTAAATACCGTTGCAAGCTAGTGAAAGCTTAAGCCCTAGCAAACTGTTTAGAATTACTGTCAAATTTCATTATGGTTATAAAGCCGATAGAAAAAAAATTGGATGTGCAATGAATTTGTAGTATCAAATACCTCAGCTTTGATCAAAATATACTGGCCAGTGCTAAAAGTATTACATCTTATATTATAAGCATATATTTTAATCTCATTTTATACGAAATCCATACTTATCTTTATATAGAATGCATATGCACATGCACATTTTGTATTAAAGGTGCAAAATTTTGTTTGCTTGCTATGCAGTTGAAGAACTCAGATTCAGAATATTTAAGTCAAATAAAAAAATCAGTGTTTTTAGCTTTTGATTTTAATTTGTTACAGCTTAGGATCTGAATTCAGAGTTTTACTACAGTCCTAAAAATACCATTGAAATTATCCACTGAAGATGTACTTTTAACTTTAAGTATTAATTGTAAGATGTCTGTTGCAGTATTGATCTACGTGAACTGAACTTTTCATCTATTATCTAGTAGTTTCATTTTTTGCTATCTTTGTGGTTAGACTTGACAAAAATCTGTGGCAAACATAAGAACATGGTGGCAGTAATGCATTCAACCAATTGATTTACTGAAGTAAAATAACCACTGACAGACACTGTGTTACAATATCAAAGGAACAAATAAAGTGTCCCAAGTCATTGCTTTAAATTTATACATGACAAATTGTAAATTCATAAAGAAACAAATGTTCATTAAGCTTGCAAATTGCAAGAGAAAAAAAAACAAAGAAAAATAAGATTGATAGGAATTCACTGAATTGCAAATAATAGAATCTTTACCAATCCTACCATGTGATTGATTGGCAAAAGTACAAAGCATATGCTTTATTTAAATACTTTACTTTCAACAGTATTTTTTAACAGTTTAGAAGTAAAATCATTGTTATCATTAGAAAATCAAAAATAGAAATATCTAGCATGCATCTAATTTTCATGAAATATTTTACAATTTATGAAGAGAAATGTATCATCAAATCAGTAAAGGGAAATTTCAAGGTGCATCAATAACAAAATACTGAATAAACACTACTGAGCTTTTGTGTAGTTTTGATCTTTAATATGCCATAGAATAAGTCGCTAATGCCAGAGAATTATTAATTACATTATACAAGAGAACTGCAACTCTTTTAAACTACTTATTCAAAAACTGAGATATTTTATTCTATTTTTTTTTGTCTGTCCTTCTGTCTGTCCCGCTTCAGGTTAAAGTTTTTGGTCGAGGTAGTTTTTGATGAAGTTGAAGTCTTATCAACTTGAATCTTAGTAAACATGTTCCCTACGATATGATCTTTCTAATTTTAATGCCAAATTAGAGATTTTGTCCCATTTTCACAGTCCACTGACATAGAAAATGATAGTGCGGATCTGTGTACTTGGGACACATTCTTGTTCTAGAGGTTTTCAAATATTTCAATTTGTTTGTTTACCTGATTCTCAAAACAAACCAACAAGCGAATGCAAAAATTACCCCCAAATAACAAAAAAAATTTACCTAAACTACCGGTAAGATATACAGCACACAACACTACAGTATCTAGCATAAAGTCATGGAATCGAACGAGTTTTACTTAGATCCTTCAATCTGTGATACATTGTCTCAAAAGCATCATACAAATTTTTCAAATCAAAACCAACAACGACCAAACTGATGATTCCAACGATTGAAACGCCAGATATCCCAATAACTTGTGCGCTGAATCTGTCGTCTGGTGCGCTTTTGAACTTCCGCTTATACTGTGACGTAGAATTTTTGCTTACTTTGATTTCACGTACAATCTTGTCAACGGATTCCTGTATTTCTTCCGGTGACATATGAACAGTGGTATTTTTGCTAGTTGCAGTTGGTTGTGTTGATTTGTTATTTGTAGATCTACATGAACAAGCACAAGGCGGTTCGGTGAAACTTGTTTCTGAAATTGATAGAAAAGTAATGTATAACATAATTATATTGTGACATATTATATTATACAGTGATGGCATGTACTCTTCATTTAAAATAATTGATACTTTTTGCTTTAATGAGGTTTTTTGAAAATGGGTTTGAATGTGCAATTATAAATAACAACAAAGACATGCACGACACTACTACTATAATGCGGGACATATAAGTACACAATGAAAACGCTATGGGAGCTATCATTTAATTTCTTCTTAAGAGTGGGGTTGGGGTAAAAAGGTGCGGGATAACTTTTTATTTTTCACTCTATTCAGTCCTTCATTTTTTTAATTAGTTTATATCGTGACACTTTTTTTTTATGAATAATTTTATTGTTAATCCTGCATTTTTTTTTTAAGTATCTAGTCCTGTCCTTTTCAAATTTTATCCTATTCCTAATCCTCCTCCCCATAAAAAACAAATTGTAGCTCCCTGATTTCCCTATTATTACATTCCAGCTCCTCACTATTAATCTTATAATTAAATATACATTATATACGGAAAAGACTAATTATATACAATTATACGGAAAAGACTATCTATCAAAATTCGAACTGAAGACCTTTAGCATATCAAGCCACGACACAACCACTACACCAGGACGACTGGATACGAACTATCAGTAATTTAACATACTTAAAGGAAGCAAGATATTTTTATAAGTGGGGCGAGTTAGCAGACCTTTATTCAGTGGGGTTTAAACCCTTTTCGTCAATAAGTGAGTTGTCAGTGATTATTCAGTTTGATTTTACACTTTTTCAAAAGTCGGGCGATTTTTTTCATAAAGTGGCGATATAGGTTGGGCCGATTGGACAGTGGGGCGAGTTGACATTGTTTGATATCTACTCATCGTGTTCGGGGGTCAAAAAGGGTATAAATCATATAGTAATGTATAAAGTATATTATAATGGTTGTGTGGCGTTCTAAACTAGATTTTATGAATTGTAAATGGTTTTTCGTCTAATCATTATCTAAAACAGCTGGGATGTAAAATAGTTATCCCACTCGGACTTGGTGTGTCCGTGTTAGATCACCCTCTGGCCTCCGGCCATCGGGGTGATCTTACACTGACACACCGCGTCATCGTGGGATAACTATTAAAGATCAAATTGCGAAATTATTCATCAGCACAAGTTCATCATGGTGAATTTCAGGTTAATGAATAAAAGATTCTTAAGAACAAGTTTGACCCAGAAGATTATATTCCACGAAAATAAATTATTGTGCAGTATGTCCAACTCTAGTCTAAATAATTACGACGTCTGGCAAGGCTATTTTAATTTTTTTCTGGGACGCCTTCCTAGAAAAAAATTATTATTTGGACTAGGAAGGCGTCCCAGAAAAAAATAAAATAGCCTTGCCAGACGTCATAATTATTTGGACTAGTCCAACTCCAGTCAACGTCAAAAAAGTCAATGCAGAATCAAAATATTTATAATACCTGCTTTTATAGTTTCATATACTTCTGTGATTACATCCTCTAAAATATAAAAACAATGTGTGAAAATTATCCAAGACACTCAAGTGAACATGAATGAACACAACAACAAACAACAACAAAAAAGTTAAAATAAAAAAAAAATATGAAAAAAGACAATAAGTAATTTTAAAACTGTAAAAAAGTCACATGGTTTATGCCCTCTCAACAAACCGACTTAAATCATTATGTCACATGGTTTATGCCTTCTCAACAAACCGACTCTAATCATTATGTTTGTCAATTTTGTTCATGGTACATGTACTCATTTTAAAAGTGTTTTTTAATATGATATTAGAGAGTATATAATAGATTGGAACTAATTGAGCTAAGATGTGTTAAAAAAAAAACAACTCTAAAAAAAAACTGCTTAAGTTTGTAAGGGTTTAAAACATGTATTGAAATCGGGGGCTTCTGTACATTTTCTTTTTCCTAGCATAGAACTTCATATATCTGTAAAAAAAAAAAAAGTGTTCATATAAATATTTTCTTTGAATTTTGGAAAATAAGTTACAGGGAACTTTTAATAAAAACATGTCACAACCTATTACAACTGTATATTAACACACAAAAAACTGGATAAAATTAATTAACTTTCATATTTATATTTCAAACCATGTATATTTAAGAACAAATACAGTCCAGTGCGGACCCGAAATTTTCAGAAAGGTGGTGGTATATATAGCTGTTTCTTATGGACATAGACATAACATTTTTAAAAATGCAGAAAGTAAGAGCAAAAAGGCGAATAAAAATTATAAATTTATAATACTTATTGGTTCGTCTGCTTTTGTAGTAATTTCCTCTGTAATATAAAAAATACAAAAAATCTAAATCATATGAACATTTCCTGAAAACAAAGAAAACTTCCTGCATACATGTGAACATAGTAGAGAACATAATTGATGTCTTCAATAATAATAATAATATAATAATAATAATAAATTCTTTATTTAAAGAGGGTAAACACAGTTAGTTACAATTACTAATCTTCCCTGAGGCCCTCATATACATGTAAACAATCCAAGTAAAAAAAAATTGAAATAATGATACGAGAAAAAAGCAAACATACAACATATAAACACAATTGTATAGACATTGATTAAAAGATATAAAACAGTTACAGATTGCATACACTTGTAGTAAATAGATATAACATACAAATCATTAAAATCATACATTCTAAGAGTAATAGTTGCAATAATTTCAGACAGACTGTTTAGATTTAACCCATATGATCCAATAACATGTATAATCAGCTCGTACTGGACCACACACGTATACTCATGGTCCGACCGTACGCGTATGGTCGGACCATACGAGTATACGTATACGGTTCGGACCGTATGCGTACGGTCCAAATACTCATATGGTCTGGAACATACACATTCTTGTTTATTCTGTGCTTTATCGGTCTGAAGAATTAAGCCCTTTCATTTATAATAGCCTGTTCTTATGTTGTACTGCAACACCACTGACCAATGTTAGGGCCGGGAGTGCCTGGCGCCAGCAAATTTGTTAAAACCCACAACATTCTATTTGCGCCTGTCATATAATATATAGTGGTATGGCCATAAAGATTTGAATTAAAACGAATTGAATAAAATGACTGTTAAATTATGAAAATATAAGGAAATAAAATAAATTAATCTACATCATACCCTCTGTTTGGGCTTCTGCTTGTGTTGCACTGATATTTCCTGAAAATCCAAAATAAAACAATAAGGAAAAGAGAAGAGCTGAACGTGTTATCAAAGTGGTTAGAGTGACTATAATCTATGTCAAAAAGTTACGAAATTGAAATTAAATTATTTTTTTGATACACAAATAAAAAAAAACAATGTATACATAACAAATAAATTCCGATTTTTTTAAAATACGTCAGACGGAAATAGTTTCATGAATTTAAGATTTGAGGATCATAATTTGTCAAAACCATACCGATAAATCAGTCACATTTAAACCATACCGATAAATCAGTCACATTTAAACCATACCGATAAATCAGTCACGTTTAAACCATACCGATAAATCAGTCACATTTGAACCATACCGATAAATCAGTCACTTTTAAACCATACCGATAAATCAGTCACTTTTAAACCATGCCGATAAATCAGTCACATTTAAACCATACCGATAAATCAGTCACTTTTAAACCATACCGATAAATCAGTCACATTTAAACCATACCGATAAATCAGTCACATTTTATCTACAAATATTCATTGAGATATAAATATTACTGGCTTTTATCATTAACGTTAATCACCGATTTTTTTTTTTATTTCCATGAGTAAGCTACACGTGGAACCCGTTACCGGACGTGCTTACAGTACCTCCTCTAGGTCACATGCTATCCTCCTAGTTCCTGTTGGAGTTCGTACTGTTACCTATTATGAATAAAAAAACTCGTGTGTACAATTCATACCATAGCACCGTACAATACCATATTCGTTTATTTGCAAATAAATAACAAAAACTTGCCTTGAAAACATGTCTTGATGAACAAAGAAACGCCAGCATAGTTAGCCTCATTCTGTACACAATAATCCGTAGCTTTGGTGAAAAACAACCAGCAATCGTCTCCCTCATGTTCTGGCATATGAGCAGCCGCCCAGCATTCAATGTCGTTTACATTGTCTTCATTGAGACACACCATCAGACATTCTGTTTGGCTAATTTCACGTGTGTGTACATCCTCTAATAACATTAGTCGGTCACTGCTACAACCTCTACCTTGAGGTCTGTGTTCAAAAGTGCATTGCCCTGTCGACAACAAATTAGTTATTGAAAATAGCAACACAATCAGACGTGAACTGGTGTGTGTTCTTTTTAAATCGTATTATAGAATTTCTGATTCTCGGTGAGTGTTTTAAAGTTTTTAAATCTCAGTGTGGTTACTTTTACATGCAGATCTCAATGTCTTGTTCCAAATTATTTTGACATAGTTTTGACGAGATTAGTATATGTTTATTCAGGAACATATATGTTAAATTCCGTGACTGTTTAAATCCGATGGGATACAACGTAAAACTGTTCATACAATCTTTATTTATAATAAACATTTTCTCCATTCTTTTATTTTTAGTGGTACCAAATTATCGATTCTTTGGTATTCTTTTTATTGTAGGTTAATTTGTCAATCGACTATATCATTTTGGCCAATATCTTGTACATGTAATTAATTGAAGGCCCGTTAATCTCTATTATGTTAACCCAACCAGACCCTGTATCTACGTTTCGCTAACATTTAAGTAAAGCGTGGACTCAAGATCTGTAATTTAAGGGGGTAAACCTTTGTTCAGGGAGATCACTCTTTAAATCAGTTATGGAGTTGTAAAAGTCCAGCTGCTTCAATGATTTTAAGCATTTAACTGAAACAGATCGGAAATTATCTATGTAACTTTATTTTAGAGATTGTAATTATGTTTACCTATGTCCATTTCACACACAAACCCCAATCGATCAGTACACGTATTTTTGTCCCAGTTCCCATGCTGAGCGTCTAATGCATAGCAATTCAGGTCAACTTCCTCTCTCCAAACGTTGTCGCTTGAGTATTTAGTCCAAGTCGGTGTTGAATCATCTGTCCATTTTACCGTTCCATATTCATCTTTACGTAGACCAATCCAAACATGAAAATCTCTGAAATCAAAAAATGATTATCATATATAAAGTTTAAAAAAAATAGCGGGAGGGATGCCTTCAATTTCGTATTTGTATTAAATATATTTAACAAGGCCACTTCCTCTTCTTTTTTCTTCCTCACATTCTTCTTTATTCGTTATACGTCAACAGCTAATTATCATCTTTGCTTTATTTGATCTATCCTTTATTTTAATTTGTTCACCACATGCGATCCTCAATGCTCTTCAACTTTGAACTTTTTTGGCTGTATAATATTTTTTAATATGAGACGGTCACTGATGAGTCTTATGTAGACGAAATGCGCGTCTGGCGTACTAAATTATAATAATGGTACCTTTGATAACTATAAACAGCCTCTCATGTTTTCATGGTTTTGTTTGGGGCCTTGATGACCGAATGGTCTAAGTAGTTTTACTTCTATATCACTATCCTGTCAACACTGATGTTGTGAGTTCCAATCCCACACGGGGCAGGTGCAATTGTAACGTGTTTGGCTTATGAACTATATATGCGACTCGTATGTTTGTATCCGTTTTCACAGAATCTAACATGCTCCAATATTAATCTTTTAATTAACTCAAAAAACTAACTACAACTTTGAGGCTTTTCTTAAAAACTACAAGACCAACTTTTAAACTTTGAAACTTAATAAAGAAATATTATAACACTGTTTACACGAATAACTTTGTATCAAAAAGTAGTCTGAAAACTATAACCTCAATTTATCCTTGATCCTTTTAATGTCTCCGATGTCTCAACTGATTTGACAAACAATTATATAACAAGCTTCAAAAATCCTAGATTCATGAAACACCTAGTTCTGAGGCACCCAGTCTCTGAGACACCTAGTCCTGAAATGACTAGTCTCTGAAGTACCCAGTCGGAAACCCGGTTAAAATAGTGACAAAAATTTTAAAAGTTAATAGAAACAAACCAAATTACAATTGTCTTGTCAATTAAGAAGTGTTTTATTTTAAAAACACCATTTGCATAAGTTTTCAATTTATTTAGTACATAGTTAAGCAGAACAATTAGATATCAAGTCGACGACATGGGTATCTTTCAAGTTGGATGTAGAAAATGCATAACCTCCGATTTCTTTTAAAAATTTACCACGGACGGAAAACATATCAATCTATTAGTTCAGTAATTTTCGTGTCTGCCCTTCCATGATGTGACTCAAGAAAAAATTCCAAAAAATGGGTAACAATTGTATATCGAAAACAGAAAATCGAGTGCACCTTTTTATGTTAGGGCGTGTTTGAGTTGAATATTTTGTCTTGCTATCATATAAAGCAAGAATATTTCATACATCGTCTCGCTTCAGATTCTATCCTTTTTATATATCAAAGCTACAGGTTGACTTTATAACATAAAAAAAAATCACAGTACTAAAAAATGAAATATATGGGTCAAGTGAAATACCTATCTAATGAATCACAAAAACAGAGTAGGTGTGTTCGAATAGCTATTTTTTTACTGAAAGTACATGGCGACAGTCTTTCAAGTTGGATGATGAAAATGCGGATCATGAAATAAGATAAACATCGACATATATTTACTACGATATTATCATAACAGGCCTCATTGATATGCATAATTATGTCACTTTTAAGTAAAACTAGTAATAATAATAAAATAAGTTCATAAACTATACATATATGCCAGATTGAAAGTTTAATATTTCACAATTACTAAATTATTAGTCAAAAATTCACAAGATCATCATCCTGCGTAAACATTCATATTTTTTAATGAATTTCTTTGTAAATTTGCCTATTAGAAGGATAGAAAATCGGACAAACAACTATCTTCTTTGTTAGATCAGAATTTGAACACCTGGCTGTGTACACTGTGTCTGAACACACATGTTAATATTTTTAACACGAACGTTAAAACTTTGAACACGTCTCTAAGCATTAACATATGATGTTAAAATATTGAACATTCGGTGTACAAAGGAGTAGGTCCGGTAAGGACCAATTTTGGCCTCAAATTTCAGGTTCATCTATCGGAAGATTTTGGACACTTTTTAATCACTTACGTGTCTATTTCAATTGATTCAATTAGTTTATGTGAAAAAATTTAACTGATTTAGTCATTACAAACGCTCCGATATAAGTTTAAATATGAAAAATCTATCAAATATGCCAAAAAACGTCACTTTTCTGTTGGTTTTTGTCAAAAATGAAAGGGGCCGCATCCGTGTTCATCCTCAACCTTTATATATGTTATGTATTATCACCAACTACAACTTACATCTCAATATTATGAATGAACACGAATGCGGCCACTTTCATTTAAGACGGAAACCGTTTAAAATTTAACTAAAATGCTGATATTGTGAAGATTTCAGTAATTTAGCATGACTTTATGATGCTAGTACCCGATATATATGCATTATATTGTCGATAACAGCCCATATTTATATAGCAGAAGCATTCTTCTTTCCACTAAATAGCTAAAAGATTACATTTTCACAATTTTGTAAAACTGCTCTATTTTGGGGCCAAAAAGGGGTCTTACTGAACCTTATCCTTTTGAACGCGTCCGGACGCGTCAGGCGTCAGGTATATTTACAGTGCACGACATAGCATATTAGTGTTGAAAGTGGCGTTAAACACCAATCAATCAGTTTAGTGTTGCCAGTTAAACAGATATTTTTTCTAAAACCAGTTGTTGGCATGATACGGGGTACGTTGACGGTTCTTGTCAAATACGTAATGATTATACGAAACTTCTTGTTTCCCTCTTTGGTTAGAACACATACAATTTTCCCCCAATACTCACCCGTTTCCAATTTCACGTCCAGCATTGGTTAAATTGATGACGTAATCATTTTCTTGTAGGGTTTCTATTTTTAACATTCGCATTCCTGAATTTTCGCATATTTGCTTGGCGTCTGTAAAGTTTTTTTCCACATTGTAAAAGGTGAAATGTTGTTTGTCATAAGTTCCAATAACTACCAAATATAAATTATATAGAAATAAGAAGATGTGGTAAAAATTGCAATGAGACACACCATCTATGTCACAATTTAAAAAAATAAACCATTATACTTTTAAAATATGTTCTATTAAATTTATTAAATTGTATTGTATTTCATTGTATTGCATTGTATTTAAAATGTATATTTGTTTGTTTGTATTGCTTGACCCTTATGGGTGTAATTGTGCAATAACGATTATTATTATAGGTCAAAACACGGAGCCTTGGCTCAAACCGAACAGCAAGATATAAGGGCCCCACAAATGACTAGTGTAAAACCATTCAAACAGGAAAACCAACGGTCTTATCTATTTAAAAATCGAGAAGCGAGAAATACCTATATGAACCACATAAACAACCTCCGAGCAATAGGTTCCTAAGCGTACGATGAGGTCAATGTACACTAACCAAAATTATTATAAGGGGGTGCCTATTTAATTTCACTGGGGAGAGATGGAAAGGAATGTTTATTCCTGGATGTAAGTTTTAAACCACCTTGACTGGCTATACAGCCCTCGCACGGTGGGTGGCAGAATGTTCATTCACAGTTTGACTTATAAAGAGAGCTACCATTTGATTTCTGAAAGGGGGCTAGGATGAAAAAATGTTATCCTGCATCTTTTTTAGGTGCAATCTCTAAATTGTCATCCTGTTTTTTGGGGGGGTAAACTGTCCAATCCTGCTTTTTGTAATACTTGAAACTCCTGTCTGTTTTTTTCAAATTTTATCCTAGCCCCACCACCATCTCCCCATTAAATTCAAATGGCAGCTCCCTTATTCTTGTTTAGTCACTCAAAACATTATTTTCCCTTCTATGCACAGTGATTTACTAAAATTTATTGAACAAATATATGTTAATAATATATGACAAGGGACGACCATTTGATATTCCTGGAGAGAGTTGAGAAAGCACGATTAATTATATTTTTTTGTCCTCGGTGTAAAACGTATTTCGAACTAAGTTACCAGTTTAACAATCTTCAAACAATGCAGGAGTTGCTTTCAAAGTCAACCATAGGGGTATGGATGGGAATTTACATAATAGAGAATAAAGGGCAATCTACACTATAGATAATAAAGGATAAACACATGATTATAAAAAAAAATTAGTAAAACGAACCAAGAAAGTAAAGAATTGAGAAAAATAATGGGCAAAAGAACAAACAAAAGAGAAAATTGTCTAAAAAATAAAGAACCGAAGACCCCTTCCACTTTAATGCATACATTTAACTATTCCCAACAAATGTCAGCAACGGCATCAAAACGAGTAAAACACGATTCTTTTGAAAAGATCATTAAACCAAATGTGACTCATAAAGTAAAGTTCTTGAATTGGTCATTGTTGAAGACCGATGACCTATTATAGTTGTTAATTTCATTGTCATTTGGTATCTTATCATTGACATTCATACCACGTCTTCTTTTTTTTTTTATATTCTTAACATGCAATTGGTAACTTAAGTACTTACCAAATGATGGTACTGATAAAGTCAACACGACAGATAAGAAATTCCACATCTACAATTCGAATTGCAATTTTTGTTGACAATAAAATTGAGGCTATCGTGCCACAGTGTTCAATGTAATTCTTTATAAGACTTTATAGCCATGTATAACGTGACAGCATACAAGGGATTAAATGGGTAAGCCAAAAAAAAATCAAAATAAAAAAATAACGTTAACGCAAACAAATCCTTTTGACGCCAGCGCTTACTCAGAATATGATGAGGTGAGTGACGATAAAAATGAAAATAGGATCATTTGACGCTGATGAAAACGGAAAAGGGGTGATAAATCCCTTTTTACCCTCAAATATAAGAATAAATCAATCTGAAATAATTCTCTACTAATCAATTATTTTGAAATTTGATGCGAATTCCAATAAGACTGTAACATATCTTAGTATATATAAAGCAATCATAAAATATCAGGTAACCTTCAGATTCATAATTTATTCACAACTTCGAAATAACTTTTTTTAATTGACAAATTGGTATGTAATAGATATAGGAAGATGTGGTATGGGTGCCCAATGAGACAACTCTCTATCCGAGTCACAATTTATAAAAGTAACCCATTAAAAGCTAAGGTACAGTACGGTCTTAAACACGGAGCCTAGGCTCACACAGAACAGCAAGCTATAAACGGCATCGATTTTTTTTTCTACTGTTTTAATCCAAATCTGTGAAACTTCACAGAAAGTTTTGCACACATATCGACAAAGTAGTGCACCCTCCTTGTTTAGTTCTTTTTTAAAGGTTTTTTTCTCTCACAATTTTATTATTGCGATTAATTTGGTATAAAAAAAAGCCGACTGTGAAATGATTGCCAAAGAGACCAAAATGATACAGAAGTTAACCGCTATACAATACAATTTTTATTTTTATTTTCCAAATTAAAGGGCCCATTAAGAGCATAACATTAATTAAAACATGATATAAACATTACAGAGTGATTAAAGAAACATAAAATAATAATTCAAATGCATGAGGAAAGGATCAGTGGTCAAGGGGAGATAATTTTTATGTCTATTAGAGTATTTAAGTTAACTAATTTTCTGATTTTCTAAGTTGCAGGCCTTTATCGAGGTATGCACATGAAATAGATAAAAATCTGCTATCTTCATTAATCATGATCCATGAAAAAAGATCTTTTCTGTTTAAATTATCTAAACTGGGGTATTTTTTTTTATATAATCAGTCATATCTCTTCTGAGGTTATTGTAAAAAGGGCATTCCAGAAGCCGGAAAATGCATTTCATTTTCAATAACAATTTGAATTACAATGACGTTACTCACGGTGCTCGGTTTAGTAATGGTAACGTTAGTCGACGTCGTTTTCTATTATTTCAACCTACTTCTGTACCAAACGTCAAAGGTTTGCAGGTTTAAAAAAAAAACGGCTTGCATTTTGATGTTTAACTATTTATTTAAAAAAAAAAACAGCATGTTAACATGACTGATTACTAGTATATATATTTGACATCATATTCTTAACATAATGAAAGTGTATATTTCAAATATTTGTCACCGCCCAAGCATGTCAATTGTTGCAAAATGCACATCCTCTATGATTCTCAGAATTCCGTCATCACAAGTATCTAGGACTAGGCATTTATTTCGATTGGAAACAGTCAGTACCAAAGCTTTTTGTGCTTCAAGAATATAAATGTTATTTAGCCACCTTCAACTAGTTTTTTAACTACTGTACCAGTTCGTGAATAATTTCAGGTCTTTTTATTCGTATTATCTACATCTCAAATATGTATCTTTCAAGAAGATTATAATGAAAAATAATCCTTGTTCAGGTCAATCGCAGCAACAGCTACTATTTATCCTCTGTTTGCTTGATCTATAATTTTAGTTTCATCCTCAGATTTTTGAAATGAAAACGGCAGTTTAGAATTGTTGATTTTATTTAAAATTAAAAAGTGATCTACAGTCCTTAAAATATAACTCAGTAATTTCAAATGCGTCTGTTTGTCGGATGCGTGGAAATGACTTTTAGTGTATACAACATATACAATCGTACTAGCAGACGCATCTATGTTACTAGAATTCAAAAACGAAAGCTTCGGCATGTTTAAAGCTTGTGCTACATATATATTCATCCGAAAATTTAGAGTAATATTTTGATAAATTTACATGTAAATTAACACATGAAAATCGCTGGATCATATAAAAAAAATCATGTTTGAATCATGCTTTTAGAGCTGTCTATGCGGTATGGGCTTTGCTCATTGTTGAAGGCCGTACAGTGACCTACAGTTGTTAATTTCTGTGTCACTTGGTTTAAAATGCAATTCTTTTGCATTAAAAATACCTAATCTTTTGCATGATACTTTTATTTATCCGACGCTTTTACGATCAGAAAATGGCCTAAAAATTTTGATGGAAGTCAAAGTTTCTTGTTGATTTAAATAATTATTCAAAAAATATCTCCCAAAATAATATCATCACACAGAACGTGTCAAATGCTTAAGAGACAACATGCTACACTTTTAGTAAATGGGAAATACAATTATATATTATAACGTTATATTCACGTTCCGTGCAAAAATCGTTCAATTTGGACGTGGTAACATTTACGGGAGACACGGAAAATACTGGAAAAAAAATAGGAGAAGCTATGTTAAAAATGAAAATATTTTTGTAAAATTCAATAAAATCACATTTTTATGTAGAGGTGGCGAACCTTTTCTATTATTTATATGAAAATATTATAATATTGAAGTGTTAACACATGGCAAGAGTAAAATCTCTTTGTTCTTACTCTGCTATAATCTTGATAATGCACAGCAAAGGTACCTAAAGAAAATGTTAAAGATTTTAAGCTTAAACACCGTACTTTGTCCAATCAAAGGGTAAACGACCCGTTTGCCCCAACTCCCGAATCCGCCATCTGCCTTGAAATTACGACAAAGTTGAACTTCGTACAATTATCGTAGTTTCAAAATAGGTAAAAAGATAGGTTTCTCATTCCTTTATTTTTTTTTATCTAAGCTGGGACATAAACGGGTTGCGGGGAGTAAAAGGTTTTGAAAGAGAAACGTATTTTCTGTTTATTTAACATTTTAAATTTAGGTAATACAACATCTTCCTCGGTTCTTTTAAGCATATCATTGAGGAAAGGAAATTCAAAAGCAATTAATCTTATTTAAACTCAACAACCCTTGCAGGTATGGTTTTTTTTCATACACCGATTTGAAAGTACACAATTTTTATCAAAGTCTTAATCGTCACCAATTAAATAAAAATTGGGAATAAATTAACGGAAACGATTAAAAAGCATATACCATTAAAGCGCTATTTTAGTATGAGTCTAAATATAAAAAAAAGATTAATTTGAAACTTACCTAAGTCGTATTTCCCCCTTTCTTTACCATACAAGAAACTTTCCTAGGACCCGTTGATTGCAGAATAACGTCCACATTTCTAAAACGTTCACGTATTACTAAATTGATTGCGTCATGTGTTAAAACAGTTATTGGCCAATCAAATCGGTATATGTAATTTAATCTGCACAGCACGAGATGACCCAATAACCCGAACTCCTACGTCGTTCGGGTTATTGGGTCATCTTGTGCTGTGCAGATTAAATGACATATACCGACTTGTTTGGTCAATAACTATAACTTAGCTTTCATTTTTGTGTACTCGAATTTTCATAACTTACAGCTATATGGAATTTCGAAAATGGCTGCTAGATTGCGAACTGACAGGATATTTATCGTGACCGTTTAACATAATAAATATGATCATAATAATTTTATCATATCCCATCTGTACAAATTTTATCGAAATCCATTCAGTAGTTAGTATTTTTTTCTTCGTTTATTTGTTTAATGGTTGGCGCTTGTTGTTACGTCTTACACGGAAAATACGGCAAACACTGGCAAAATCATTGTTTAATCATATAATGGGACATAACATTAAATTTATTAAAATCAGGTTTTATTTAATTTCGATTCAAATGAAAAATCAAGACAAGTTACTATTCAATAATGCGTAGATTTGATTTGTTTTTGTCATACTTATGCATCAAGAAATGGTCAAATGAAACATAGACCGAATACCGTGCGAAACGTCACTAGAAACATATCCTCTCATGTCGAGGTAATATTTCATATTTACCACATACATTTGTAATTCGTTCATGTCTGCCAGTTTCTATTCTTAAACAGTGATTGCTGAGTCTGTATTTTGTTAACAAGTGTTTTTGTGGTTGCTTTTTAAGTCAAAATAATTTTCATAGTCAAATGACCTTTTGAATGAAAAATAAGCGTCCAAGGTCACAGTACGACCTTCAACACTGCATAAAATTTCAGGAAAACTTATTAACGGATATTTATTTATCTCTTAGGGAATTCTACGAGGGGTTATGTTTTTTTCCTTAAGTCGATAAAATTCTGAATGCTGATTTCTACCTTTTAATTTTTTTAAAAGAAACAAGAATGTGTCTATAGTACACGGATGCCCCACTCGCATTATCATTTTCTGTGTTCAGTAGACCGTGAAATTGGGGTCAAAACTCTAATTTGGCAATAACTAAGTACACATGTCGCTATGATATGATCTTTCTAATTTAATTGTCAAATTAGACTTTTGACCCCAATTTCATGGTCCACTGAACATAGAAAATAATAGTGCAAGTTTCAGGTTAAATTTTTGGTCAAGGTAGTTTTTGATTCACTGGTGGTAAGCGGATGGTCGTAACTAACTAAAAGTTACGACCATCTGAATATGGGAGACAACTCTAGGGATAAGTTTTTCTTTTCCGATTTTCGTGCAGTAAAAGGTTCATTTGAGTCAAACGGCTTGTCTCATATACACATATCGTGAGTGCATTCTTATTGAAACCAAATTTGACACATAAAATCATTCTAATTTTCGTAAAATAGTCATTCAAAAATTCGAGAATGATGGTCGTAACTTTAACTTGTGATGGTCGTAATGTCAACTGTAGTAATTTGGATGATGGTCGTAACCGACACAAGATGGTCGTAACTTTGAAAGATGACCGTAACTCAAGTATTTAGACGAACTTTTATCAAGCTATTTTAAAAGTACTGTGCTCATGCATAACCATGTTAATAAACTCAGTTGTTATATAAAGTTTACTACAAAAAAATATTATTTCATTTGTTACTCTGATAATGGTATGCAGAAATTAAGTTAAAGAAATATCAATCATACATTTTTGATATGTTCCAAACGACCATGATCATTTAGGAGAAACAGTGAAAACTAATCAACTCGCATTAAGCCAAATAATATGTTAGGGTTGAGTATTAATATATTTTTACTGTACGTTAAGGCATAAAATTGTTGAATATTTGCTTTCAGATTTTTTTTTATTTACGACTCTTTACTTCCTGCAATCATGTCGGCAGATGAAATTATTGACCGTACAATTTTGAACAATCTTCTTTAATTTTTAATCAGCTATTGCAGCTTTTATAAACCATTGGCTTTCAAATATTCGGCTTTTGGTGAATCATGATTAATGAAAATCCACAAATGCCTGGTGTTTTTATCGTGTTGTCTTTATTTTTTATCGATTGCATGACGATATTGCGGTATATTATTGATAATTGTTCTAAGTATTGGTTCAGAATAAAAACTTAATCCATGGTGTCGCAATGAACAGTGTTTTAACCTAAAAAGTATGAATAAGGTTGAGATATTTTACAATGCTACACGCGTTGAATTTAAGAGTAAGATCAAATATCAGTAGTTTGTAGACAGGATAATATTACAAGGTAGAACTAAATGTACTGCGGCAAATATTACATACATATATGCAGGTATATATTTTACAATGATACACGCTTTGAATTTAAGAGTAAGATCAAATATTAGTAGTTAATAGCCAGCCTTGTAGCTAAGATAATATTACAAGGTAGAACTAAATGTACTGCGGCAACTATCACATACATATGCAGGTTGAAAATAATATTTATGTTATATGTTTATATTGTATGAATGTACTCAGATTTAAAAGACCAGCACGCTGAGTTGAAGAATAAAGATCTATATTTTAAATATTACCCTGGCTACAAGCTATGTATGAATACTGTTTGCTGAAGTCCTTTTGCTGAAATTTAAAAAAATACATTATCATCAGCACATAGTAAACAATGTGAATTGCTGACCCCCATATTCCTTAGAAAGAAGTTTAAGGATCCATACTGTGAAGGAATTTTTTTTTAACTCGTGTAGAAATTTTGACTCTAAATATGCCTCCTCTAGTAGTGGAAAGATGATCCCAAATTGTCAAGCCTGTGCCAGTATCTGATCATAGACTTTGCAATGACAAAATACAGAGTGAATCTACCGAGCTAAGAAAGATTGGCAAAATGTGTTTCTCTTTTGGTAACACCAAGTAAATGTTTACAAAATTCAATGCGTAGTCTTTCTGAAGGAATCTTAGGATAAGCCTGATCTACATTTTTTTGCTGAAGTTGAAAAAATGGCAAGATCATCAGCATATGTATAGTAAAGAATAGGCTGGTCGTGAATAAACAACAGCTGGATCAGGGGAACTTTTAACACAATCAGGAAGTTCATTTATAAAAAATTTAAACAAATTCGGACTAAAATTGTCTCCCTATTTTACTCCAACTTTAGTTCTAAAGAGATCTCTTACCATACTCTAACTATATTCAATAGCTTAAGTTTTACTTCCCTGGGAGAATGCCAGTATCAAAAGCCTTCTGGAAATCAACAAAGCAGGCAAACATTCTACCTTCTTTTGTATTACAATACTTATTTATAATAGTTTTTAGAATGAACATATGGTCAGATGGTCGTGTTATTTTTTTTTTTTTTTTTTTTTTTTTTTTTTTTTTGGTAAACCAAATTTGGCTCTCATCAATTCCTCGATAGTTATTAAGATCGGATGCATCATTCCCTTTATGAATTGGGGGAAAAACGTGTGGTCCAGGGTTCATGGTATTTTCCATAAGAAAGACAAAGATGTATAACGGATAGCATGGTACCAATAGGCGTTTTCAGAATTTTCTAAAACCACGGGTAATAATTATACCTGAACTTCGAATTTGCACCTTATAATCAGCTTGACTATATGCCAAATGACAATACGACTTCTCAAAATCCAGGCTAAGAATAAGATGTATGTTGTTAAATTCGATTACGCACCTGCGAATTCGCGGATATGGTCTTGTCTCGATAACGATCCACATAACATTATTTTGACTCCTTACTTATGCTCTTTCGTCTTAAAGTATCAATTTTGAATTGTAGATTTTTCTTTTAAATTCCACCTAGTAGGTACATACTAGTTTTTAAAAAGTTTATCTTTTCAAAACATGCAAAATATGAAGAAAATAAATCAGGATACTGTTATTTCATGTGATGTCAAATTTGTTAAAATCGCCTTTTCTTAATTCGTAACTAAACCAGAGCTGTGTGTTAAAATGAATTCTCCACTTTTGAGAATTTATATTGTTATTAAACTTAACAGCTTATAATTAGTTGCCTCTTGGTTGATTTTATACATTATATTTTAAGCAACAGTGACTGGTCATTTCATTTTGTGTTGGTTTTTTTTTTCGATTCGTTCCAATTTTCTTTCCTTTCGCACTTTACAGGTATCCCTCTCTTCACCTCTTTTAGTTTTTATCATTTAGTGAAATCAACTTCACAAATATATCATATAATATATTCATATAACAAAAGACACGTTTAAAACTATTGACTTGTCTTATTAGGTCCTATTTAATAAAGAGTTACGACCATCACAATTTTAAGTTACGACCATCCTGAACATTTTTGTTTTTTTAGTTACGACCATCATGCTCGAATTATTGAATGATCATTTTACGAAAATTGGAATGTTTTTATGTATCCTATTTTGTTTCAATATCAACGCACTGACGATTAGTATGTATGAGACAAGCGGTTTTACTGAAACATTGTTTTACTGCACGAAAAACGGAAAAGAAAAATGTATCCCTAGAGTTGTCTCCCATCTTCGGATGGTCGTAACTTTAAGTTACGACCATCCGCTTACCACCAGTGTTGATTGGACTTCAACTTCATCAAAAACTACCTTGACCAAAAACTTTAACCTGAAACTTGCACTATTATTTTCTATGTTCAGTGGACCGTGAAATTGGGGTAAAAAGTCTAATTCGGCAATTAAATTAGAAAGATCATATCATAGGGAACATGTGTACTAAGTTTGAAGTTGATTAGACTTCAACTTCATCACAAGAGTGCACACGCTGAAATGTCTCGCCTTCTATACTAATCATTGATATTATGTTGATAGTCCTAAGTATAAAGCTAAGCTTTATTACAACTGTCACATAAACTTAACATTAACCAAGATAACTCAACAAAGACCAATGAACCTTGAAAATGAGGTCAAGGTCAGATGAACCATACCAGGCAGACATGTACAGCTAACAATGCTTCTATACAACATATATAGTTGACCCATAATTACTTATAGTTTAAGAAAAATAGACCAGAACACAAAAACTGAACACTGTGCAATGAACTGTGAAAATGAGGTCACGGTCAAATAAAACCTTCGCGACTGACATAAAGATCATAAAATATTTCCATACACCAAATATAGTTGACCTATGGCATATAGTATTAGGTAAAAAGACCAAAACTCACAAACTTAACTTTGACCACTGAACCATGAAAATGAGGTCAAGGTCACATGACATCTGCCCGCTAGACATGTACACCTTACAATCATTCCATACAACAAATATAGTAGACCTATTGCATATAGTATGAGAAAAACACACCAAAACACAAAAATTTAACTATAACCACTGAACCATGAAAATGAGGTCAAGGTCAGATGACACCTGCCAGTTGGACATGTACACCTTACAGTCCTTCCATACACTGAATATACTAGCCCTATTTCTTATAGTATCTGAGATATGGACTTGACCACCAAAACTTAACCTTGTTCACTGATCCATGAAATGAGGTTGAGGTCAAGTGAAAACTGTCTGACAGACATGAGGACCTTGCAAGGTACGCACATATCAAATATAGTTATCCTATTACTTATAATAAGAGAGAATTCAACATTACAAAAAATTTGAACTTTTTTTTTAAGTAGTCACTGAACCATGAAAATGAGGTCAAGGTTATTGGACATGTGACTGACAGAAACTTCGTAACATGAAGCATCTATATACAAAGTATGAAGCATCCAGGTCTTCCACCTTCTAAAATATAAAGCTTTTAAGAAGTGAGCTAACACCGCCGCCGCCGCCGTAGCCGCCGCCGCCGGATCACTATCCCTATGTCGAGCTTTCTGCAACAAAAGTTGCAGGCTCGACAAAAAACTACCTTGACCAAAAACTTTAACCTGAAACTTGCACTATTATTTTCTATGTTCAGTGGACCATGAAATTGGGGTAAAAAGTCTAATTTGGCAATTAAATTAGAAAGATCATATCATAGGGAACATGTGTACTAAGTTTGAAGTTGATTAGACTTCAACTTCATCAAAAACTACCTTGACCAAAAACTTTAACCTGAACGAACGGACGGACGGAAGCACAGACCAGAAAACATAATGCCCCTCTTCTATCGTAGGTGGGGCATAAAAATTGATTGATAGCATCGAAAAACTTAATATTTTTGTTCGGGCCTGAAAATTATTACTGACTCAAAAACCCCTCCCCGTGAAATTAAATGGCTGTTACCTTACATTGAGCATACTGTATACATTTATCTACTTTCAAATTAACTCGATTATTAATGATCTAATTTTACTTCAATACGTCCTGTAGCTTGACAAACAAATAAGGAGATGTGTTATAATTTGTCAACATAAATGGGAAATGTGGCTAATAGACAACAACCCGACCAAATAGCAGAAAACAATACAAGACCACAAATGGGTCTTCAACTCAGTAAGAAAATCCCGCAACTGCAGTCGGGCTTTAGCTGGCCCCTAAACAAACATGTAAAAATGGACCTTGGTCACACAAAACTTCAATGACAACCAATGAGACAATTATCCATCGGAGCACGTCACTTGTGAATGCAAGCAGCTATATGTCTTAATTTGTGTACGACCAATGACAACTTACTGAATTTCAGGCGCCTACAAGTACTGTGGACAGGCACATACAGAATAAGACAGGGTCACACATGTTTGTGAACGCTGAACGCTCCCCTAACTTGTGATAGTAGTGTAACAACATAACAAAAGGACATAAAGACTATGATACAGCTGTATCTAACTTTAAATACATGATTAACGTTATGGAAATGGAAATAACAGAAAGGTCTAACCAAAGCCCTGAGAACTTTTTACCTGAATTTTCGATGACTTTTAGCCACCTGTATGCTGTACATATCGAAGATAATTGATTCAGTGAATTCTTAGACAAAAACTACATTTTTGTAGGTTTATAAACTTGCGAGGTTTAATTTATCTCATATTACAACAGTTTCGTGCATAAAAAGTTCGATTTTTTTTTCATTTACATTGTACCTAAAACTGTTGTACAATGCAGTTAATATGGCTCCATATAAAAATATATTCACACAAGGAAAACTTATTAATTTAATTCCGAAAGCGGACCCACGATTGTGAAGATATTTGAAGTGACACGTATTCGACATCACACGAAATACCCCTGTGTTAGATATAGACAAAAGAAAGTGGTCATGCAAGCTGCTGTATAAGTTTGCTTATATTTCAATGACTTTGTTTTATCTTTATTTTTTATTTCCATATTCTTTAGTTCTGTTTTTCTTGCATGATTAGTTTGACAAATACATCTCGTCCTGACCCACGTTGATTTTCAAATTGTTTCTCGTTATGTCGATTATGGAGTGCTTTAAAACGCAGTTACGCATAAAAAATGCCATGAATAATGAATTAACTGTCCTTTTAAAAAAGACAATTCCGTACATAATTCAGTAAAATTGATTAACCGCCTACTTATCCTCAATATATGACCGATATTTCCATCAATTTATCAAATACAAAGCCTTATTTTTTAATATTTAAAAAGCAGCGTCAACCAATATTAGTCTTTAAAAACCAAAGTGTCATTTCAATTTTTAATTTTTATTTTATTAGCTTTGCCAAAGTTCTATTTGAAGACAATTGCATTTGTAAAGCATTGAAGTTTTTTGCAGTTGTATGTAAGTGATACGCAGTAGGCTTTATAATGAGGTCGTTCATTACTGTATCTAAACAAGAGTACACACACTGAAATGTCTCGCTTTCTTGATATTATGTTGATAGTCCTAACTTAAAGTATAAAGCTTTATTACAACTGTCACATAAACTTAACATTAACCAAGATAGCTAAACAAAGACCAATGAACCATGAAAATGAGGCCAAGGTCAAATGAACCATGCCAGCTAACAAAGCTTCCATACAACAAATATAGTTGACCTATTACTTATAGTTTAAGAAAATAGACCAAAACACAAAAACTTAACACTGTGCAATGAACCGTGCAATTGAGGTCATGGTCAAATAAAACCTGCGGGACTGATGTATAGATCATAATATTTCCATACACCAAATATAGTTGACCTTTGGCATATAATATTAGATAAAAAGACCAAAACTTAAAAACTTAACTTTGACCACTGAACCATGAAAATGAGGCCAAGGTCAGATGACATCTGCCCGCTAGACATGAACACCTTACAACCATTTCATACAACAAATATAGTAGACCTATTGCATAAAGTATGAGAAAAACAGACCAAAACACAAAAACTTAACTATAACCACTGAACCATGAAAATGAGGTCAAGGTCAGATGACACCTGCCAGTTGGACATGTACACCTTCCATACACCAAATATACTAGCCCTATTACTTATAGTATCTGAGATATGGACTTGACCACCAAAACTTAACCTTGTTCACTGATCCATGAAATGAGGTTGAGGTCAAGTGAAAACTGTCTGACGGGCATGAGGACCTTGCAAGGTACGCACATACCAAATATAGTTATCCTATTACTTATAATAAGAGAGAATTCAACATTACAAAAATTATGAACTTTTTTTTCAAGTGGTCACTGAACCATGAAAATGAGGTCAAGGATATTGGACATGTGACTGACGGAAACTTCGTAACATGAGGCATCTATATACAAAGTATGAAGCATCCAGGTCTTTCACCTTCTAAAATATAAACCTTTTAAGAAGTTAGCTAACGCCGCCGTCGTAGCCGCCGCGTCCGCCAGATCACTATCCCTATGTCGAGCTTTCTGCAACAAAAGTTGCAGGCTCGACAAAAAATGTGGCTGTTTTTCTGTATTCTTCCTTTTTTTTTAAATTTCGGTAACCTATATTTACATCTGTTTCTTTCAATTTTCCATTATTTTCTATATTTTTGCACTTTTACCCCATTATTTTTTATTCTGTAAACCTCATCCAACCCCTCGTGAAAATGACACCCAGCCCTTCGTGAAAATGACAACCAGCCCCTCGTGAAAATGATATGCAGTCCCTCGTGAAAATGACATGCAGCCCCTCGTGAAAATGACATCCAGCTCCTAGTGAAAATGACATGCAGCCCCTCGTGAAAATGACATGTAGCCCCTCGTGAAAATGACATCCAGTCCCTCGTGAAAATGACATGCAGCCCCTCGTGAAAATGACATGCAGCCCCTCGTGAAAATGACCAATGTAACCATTATGTCAATGGGGGTTACAAAACAAGGTAACTGAATTATGGTGCACATTTTGTGCCGTATATGATTTTCCATCAATCATGACAAAAAAAATCATTAACATTTGAGAAAATGGAAATATGTATTCATATTCTTCCGTTTTGATCGTGTAACTAACTACGTTTACTTTTCTCATGCTTACAGAATTTTTCCTTTGGAAATTTTCATACGATTGATACTGGAGTATAAAGTGCAATTTGCTGGTAAAATTTAAAATATTCTTTGATTATTCCATTCCAAAAATCATTTTCTGCCTGATTTTCAACGACTGCTTGTACTATGTATTTTCGATAAATTATATCCCATATCATTTTCCAAAATAATTTTATTTTTCTATTTTGAATTGTAAGCAGTGTTTTTCGGCAACCATTTTAAAACGAATTGGTTTCTTTATGAAATTGCACTAATAGTATCACAAAAATTCCCCGTATTTTCACACATGATACTGCGTTTATACTTAAAGAAAATCATCGGGAAACGGCGTGCATCAGAGTTAAAAATACAATGCAAACAGACAGCTTAACAGTCAGTGAAAAAGTAAAAGAGGTACTTGAAGCGGAAGAAACAACGCTTCTATCTTGTGAAAGGACTAGACGGGGACGAGCCATAAAAAAACAAGACATTTAATCAATTTCTTTTAAAATAAGCTCCATATACCGACTAGTTTTTCATCTTTTCAGGGCGGGAGAAAGGACATATTAAAATTTTAACCATAGAATCAGAATCTTTAATGAAATGCTACTACTTTTATAGATTTCAGTTTTGACAAATCTCGTTTAAAAGCTTTGGTTGACCAGTTCGTTAGTAAATACACTGACAATATTTGGCTGCCACCCTCCTACCCACCGTGCATCCCCAAATCAATAACCGACATATTTGTCACAAAAATCTGGTTATAACAATCTAAAGGGAGTTTACGCCATTAGATATAAAAAACTGCTATAAGTATTTTTGAGTTATTGTTTAAAACAGAGACATATAATATAATTGTATTATATGTCTCTGTTTAAAAACTGACTCAGAAACGTAATATCTAAAATTTATAACAAGAGTGCACATGCTGAAATGTCTCACCTTCTTTACTAATAATTATTACAACTGTCACATAAATTTAAATTACCGAAGGTGAGACATTTCAGCATGTGCACTCTTGTTATAAATTTTAGATATTACGTTTCTGAGTCAGTTTTTCAGATATGTCCTATTTTCGGTGCAAAATATAGTTAGCATGCATTTTGTGTCCTGGGATACATGGACACGTATGTATGGCTACATTCAAGAGTACAAAAGTGTTCTAACTATATAAACAGATAAACAATCAATGTCTATTATACGCTTGCGCAAAATCGTAATCTAGGACAGCATAACTTTAGGATTATCAAAACCGATATATAATTTTAAAAAAGTCGAAATATTTCCTATGATGCGAACTATTGAATATTTCTGATGCTATTGGAAATCTCCACTTTTAATACATAATAATAGTTTTTTGTTTGTGTGTCCAGACACAAAATGCATGTCAACTATATTTTGCACCGAAACCTTGCCAGCTAGACATGTACACCTTACAATCATTCCATAGTGATAAATCAATACACCAAATATAGTAGACCTGTTGCTTATAGTATTTGGGACCACCAAAACTAAACCTTGTTCACTGATCCATGAAATGAGGTCAAGTGAAAACTGTCTGACTGGCATGAAGACCTTGCAATGTACGCACTTACTAAATATAGTTCAAGATAACAAAAAATCTGAACTATTTTTCAAGTAGTCACTGAACCCTGAAAATGAGATCAAGGACTATGGACATGTAAACCAAATATAGTAGACCTGCGATATAAAAAAAAATTTGAATCGTAATTGCCTGTCGATATGCACATCTACATAGTATGTCCTTATTATCTAAAAACGTTTCATGAAATTCTGTTGTGTGTTTTCAGAGGAGTTGCGATGACAAGGACAGGCAGACTGACATTGCGTAGGGTATAATAAACCAGATACAAAAACTGGGAAATCCCCCCCTTCTCTAGGAATAAAATCACTCAACTCAGAAAAGGTGCTTTCATCAATAGAAATAAACAATTCACTAAAGTTTTATACAACTTGGTGAACAAGTTTTTGTTGACAATGGACAGAAGGACAACAGTGTACCATAATACCTCCCTGAGAGAAAGGCCCATATCAAAAGGTTACCTGTACTATTAAGTTTGTATAATGAAACAATCATGCAATCATGATAATAATAAATATAAAAAGTTACAAAATTATTTCTTTAATACAAAATATAACATATCTATTAATATATTATATATTTTATATATTGTATAAATGTAATGTATTTCTTTCATATTGCTATTTTCATTGAATTTTGTTAATCATTTTTCGTCACAAGCTACTTGACTGAGAATTGTTTTCTCTCCATGAAATAGATTTGAGAATGAGACCATATAATGTGTCATTAACGTTGCTTTGGAAAAAGCTATAAACACATTAATTATGATATTTTTGAAAAGTTCTGTCTGTTCAATTTTTCATTCCTAACAATTATAGATTATCTACAGTTTTGGAAATGAGAGGAGGTTTCTAGGCTACAATTCATCACAGGGGTTGGCGCCTAACGCCCTTTGATGAGATTGCATCCAAGATTTTCCCTCTTGTTTCCAAAACCATAGATAATCAATAATCATTAGGATAAAATATTCAATAGAAAGGAAAAAAAATAATTTTGATTTGATATATTTAATCATTACATTTCATTTAAAAATGAAAATTTTCAGAGATATTTTAATTACAAACAGTGAAAAGAATAGACAAAACTATTTACAGAAATGAGCAACAATTTGTTATCAAAACCTAAAATTCACAAAAGATGTGGAATATTTCCACCAAGTATTACTTAATTGATAAACAAAATTAATTTTGTTCACACATATACAGTACGGGTAGGGACTTATTTTAATGGAAGTCTTAATCCGTCTAGATGTCAGACTGGTCGGACAGTTGTCCCAGTGTAATAAACACTTGCTGTGCAATATCCAAGTGGAAGGTCGTAAATCAATCTGGTACGGCTAGATTGGAATTAAATTTTACCTGTACGGATATATTAGTATTTATGGAGGATAGATAAATGTAAAATATTGTTTTGTATTCAAAGAGAAAGAATTAAAATTAAAATTAAATATAAGAAATAAAATTAAAATTAAATATAAGAATAAAAATTAAAATTAAATATAATTTTATTTTTTTTATAATTTGAAAATGAAACAAAGACGATTTTTAACAATATATTGTATTGCCAATTATTTCAATAGTTTTGTGCCAATAAACTATTTTGTATTTGTATTTGTAAACCGTAAATATTTCATCTAATTCAAAATAATAAGCCTAATCACAACCAAGACTGTTTTCAATAGAAGTTTAAACCAAATTGTTGAGACTTCAATCCCGTAAATTATACGTTTTCGTTGATGTTTATATTATTTCCCGCTTTTAACGTCCTGTTCCTTTATATATTATTATAAGAAACTCAATTTTAAGTATAAGGCCAACATATCGTATTTATGAAATATGTATAGGCATTGTGAATTAAGTTATTTTCCTTTTGATACAACTTTCCCCGTCGGAGCCTCTGCATCTATTCACACCTGTCAATCATTTCTCGCAAGTGAAACATTTTGGTCAGACAGATCACTCGTGCTTTCTATTTTGACATATTTCCCGTTAATCTCTTTGAAAGTCAAACAATTGGTTTCTAAATTTTCCGGCATTTAATGTCTTATCCTGAGACGAGAAAAGTCCGCCCCGTGATGCAATATTTATAACGCCGAGATCATATTTCGATTCCTATTTTATGTATATGGGTAAAAATTAAGTTTTAATTTGACAGAAATATAATAATTAAGTTGGCAAATTAAAAATTCATTAAAGCCATTTTTAGAAATACCTATTTATTTTACATTCTATAATGAATGGTTCATTGATTTATTTTTGGTTTTAATGCACTTTCAACACTTTTCTTGGCAAGGACTTTAAAAATGTTAAATTAACTATAGAGATTGGATAAATGATAAAGATTATGACCCTCACACTCAAAATCATCTTCAACCACACATTGATTAAATCTTTTTATACATTGGGTCAAAAAAGTGTTAATTGCTAAAGAATTAGAGAAATAAATATTCATGTGGCAAACCTTCAAGAAATTTTAATGTTTTAGAATTTACTGAGAATGTACAAAAAAATTTTTTTAGCATGCATTTTCACTTTGATCCTTTCACATTCTTTTTAAAATTTCAACTACTAGTCTTATTTTTGTTATAAATTCAAAAGGAATAAAAGGGGACTAACAAGGTAACTAGTGAACTTGCAATATTTGTAAAACATAGAAGAGTATAAAACAGGACATTATTGATACGGTACAATTTAAGTAAACATGTAATTGAATACCTGCTATCTGTACAACAGTTGCAGGTAAAAAGAAAAATATAAATAGTTTTAAAAATAAACAATACAATACTAACCCGAATAATTCAGTTGTTATATTCCGCTGATCTACGATCACTACATTAACGCCTGAATGCATAGACAATGAAAAATCTTCAATAAACCATTCGATTGGAATTAGCTTTGGATTTACCTATCTCGATAAAATTGAGCTGATTGCTTATTGGTCACCTTTTCTATAGGGCACCAATCAAAATCCAGGATTCGTGAAGAGTTTTTATCGTGTTAGGAATTCAGGCCCTCACAAGTAGGAGAGATTGATTACGGGGAGGGACTGAATTATTCGGGTTAATATAATACAAAATATATATATATATATACCAGTTTAATAAATAAACAATATAATACACAAAAAAACAATATAATATGAGAAAACTATACAATATAATACAAACAAATTTAATAAATAAAAAGTTTAGTACCATGCTTATCAAGATCAAGTTGAAATTTTGGTTAGAATAATAATTAACCCTTTTTTTACCCAAAATTTGCAGAAATCGGTTCTGTTCTCTAACTTAGGTCTGCCTCAACCAAATGTTTTTAAACTTGTACACAATGCTAAGTACCATAGAACAAGAATCAAATTTGATTTGCGCCCTGATCCAATATATGGTTTTCCAGTTAGGCCAGGAGTGGCTTTCATGTCCTTCAGACTTATTTGTTGTCTTACTTTAGTTTCATGCATCATAAAAAAAAGTATGATTCACATCAATTGTGAGGGTCACTCAATTGGGAACAAAAAATTGCTGGTGTATAACACCTTGCGATCAGATGCCAACTTGGCTGTGTGAGACACTCAATGCGATAAGCCCAGTGCTGTATCCTTCTATAGATACTATTTTGTCAATAGTAAAAAGCGGTACCACGGATAGATTGTTCAGTGTGGTATGTCGGTTGAAAACATATGTACGATTAACCATGAATAACAATAGGTCATCATTGCTAACATTAATGCATATTCATCAGGATTTCAGTATGAATATGGACAAAGTAATGGAGAAATTTGTTTCTACTAAGACCTAAAGAGCAAATATTGGACAATTTTGAGTAAAATTTATGTATTTAATGTACCATAATTTTCCCTATTCAAAAGAATTCTAAATAGATTTGCATTAATGGATGTCTAATAAGTCCTATGAGCACAACCTTTCTATGACCGAAAAACCTACGGGAAAAAAAAAGTCTGCATAAATTGGTCTCGAAAATTTTCATTTTATCATAGCTATGCCCTGTAAGTGATTTGTTATTCTATTATTTTTTTTAACTAGTTTTAGGAGATCACAATTTTACCTGATGTTGATGTGAATGATGCACAAATGGCTGTCATACACTTCTTATTTATCATAATTTAAAGATGTCTAATATATTTTTTTAAGATTGATGAAACATTTTGAAGAGCCAAATAGTTTTTGTAACAAGTTAAAATCTCCAAATACTGATTATATGATAATATAAGATAAGAAACATTGCATAATTATATAAGATGTCACAATATATCACAAACCCAAGATGGAGTGTTAATCTAAGCTGACAATATAATGTTTCTCATTTAATGAGCTCTTTACATTGTTATAATTATCAAAGTAAGCATTCTTTTTTTTTATATTACTAGAACACACCCGTGATATCACGGGTCCGTGACTGAATTAAAGTATATAACTATGCACAAGCCTTATTTTAGTATTAGTATTGTCATCTGATAAAGTCATGCCGTTTATAAGATACACAGTTTTTCTCTGCTTTCAAGTCTTTCTGTTTGAACCCGTCGAACTGAAACAATAATATTAATTATTTGGAAAACAAAAGGTCCTGGAATGGAGTATTTTTTAATCAACAGCATTGTCCTATATATATATAAGTTATAAATAAAGTTGAATTCTTTGCTTCGCTGTTTTACGTCATGCCCACTAACAAATTGAAAACTGTACCTATACGCCTTATTTTTAGTCCAGATTTTTAGTATTCGTATTGTTATCTTAGAAAGTCTTATTGATTAAAATACTACAATAGGTAACAATTTGACAATTTAGTAGTGTCAACCCTGTGGTTTAATATGACCCGTGTATATAGCATATTAATCCTGAATACAACGTTTGGTGGTGCGCCTGTCAGATGCGGAACGTACAGATAAGGTAATAGGTAACAGGTGAATATACTATTGGTATCGGTAGCGGACTCGACCCGGAACTTCTTAATTATTGGCAATATGAATTACGTGGAAAACAAAAGGGCCTGGAGTGGTGTAATTTTTAATCTACACGTTTGTACTATATTAGTTATATATAAAGTTGAATTCTGTGATTCGTCGTTTTTACGTGATGACGGCTGACAAATTGGACCTCGTAATTTTAGTATTATAGATAATTATGACAATTTAAATTTAGATATAATAAAAGCTTTGGGTGATCTATTTTGAATATTTTAAAAATGAAATTTGAAAGGTTGAGGCCAATTTTCCCACAAAATGAATAGAATTTTTTCTGAAGTACATTACTTGTGGTGCATTCAGCCGAATTAATGTACTACGGTAACTTAATACTTTGAGATATGGAGGACTATGAAAAACTAAATCAAAGGATTTTCCCACCTTTTTCTCTTAGATCTGCAAATAAAAGTTGTTTTACTTCTTTATCAAAAAATTAATTACCTTGCAATTTTTGTCTGAACTAATAATATTTGAAAATTTAATCAGAGTGAAGCTGTACAAAATGTTAGAATCTCATAAAGTTGCCATAATATGATATTAACACCGGTCTACTGTAAACCAACTTCTTTTCGCAGATACTCTATTTCGCGTTAAGCCCTTTCTAGTCTATTTCCCAGCAAAGTAATTTTGCGACTCTCAAATTTACTTGATGTAGTTAAGTAAGAAATAATCAAAGTTTTTCATTTTCGCTAAGATTTATATTCGTGAATATGCAGGTCCTTCGAAGACACATTTTCAACCCAAGTTTAATGAATAAGGGTTTTGTTCTTTCCTAAAGACATTTAACAACCTATATTTGGTGAATAAGGGTTTTGTTCTTTCCTGAAGACATTTAACAACCTACATTTGGTGAATAAGGTCTTGGTCTTTCCTAAAGACATTTAACAACCGATATTTGGTGAATAAGGGTTTTGTTCTTTCCTGAAGACATTTAACAACCTATATTTGGTGAATATAAGGGTCTTGTTCTTTCCTAAAGACATTTAACAACCTATATTTGGTGAATAAGGGTTTTGTTCTTTCCTAAAGACATTTAACAACCTACAGTTGGTGAATAAGGGTCTTGGTCTTTCCTAAAGACATTTAACTACCTATATTTGGTGAATAAGGGTTTTGTTCTTTCCTAAAGACATTTAACTACCTATATTTGGTGAATAAGGGTTTTGTTCTTTCCTAAAGACATTTAACAACCTTCATTTGGTGAATAAGGGTCTTGGTCTTTCCTAAAGACATTTAACAACCTATATTTGGTGAATAAGGGTTTTGTTCTTTCCTAAAGACATTTAACAACCTATATTTGGTGAATAAGGGTCTTGTTCTTTCCTAAAGACATTTAACAACCTATATTTGGTGAATAAGGGTCTTGTTCTTTCCTAAAGACATTTAACAACCTACATTTTGTGAATAAGGGTTGTGTTCTTTCATTTAGTAATTTTCAACATAAATTTGGTGAACAAGATACTTTTTCTTTCATGTAGACGTTTTCAATCCAGCTTTGGTGTACAAGAAAGAGTCTTTTTGAAACTATTGAACATTATCGATTATAACAATCTTCTGCACTCTTACATAATTTTCAGCCTTTGATGCATAAGATCATTCTTTCAAGTAAATGTTTTCAATTGTTCTCTCCATATATAAAGCCTCAGATTCAAAGTGCCCCTCTGACTGGACACCTCAATGATGAGAGGGTTTTCATTTGCAGAAAGCATGGTATTGTTTTCTCCATATACAAGGCCTCAGATTTCGAACTTAAATAAAAACGTAGAGAGGTTTTCATGTGCACCGACTGTCATGAAAATAGCCAAAAGAGATGATATTGACATTAAACACCAATCAGTTAATCAATCTCTCAAACCTTTAGTATTCATAGAGTTATATTCACTATGGAATCATTATTTTTCATTGAATACCAATTTTCATAGGAATATAAATTTTGTGCTGGTGGGGATTGAACAATAAAAAAAAAAAAAAAATCATTGAGAGACGAGTCATCTTATGATCAAGTCATTTTATCAGCCAAAAAAAGTCTTCCTAATCATGGGTTTTACATTCATATACCAAATGTCATGGTAACAATCTTTGTGGATTTTCCAAAAAGTAAAGATTAATTAGAACACTAATTCTGTTGAATGATATCATGGTGTTATGTTTAACATGTACCCAATTTTCTAACATGTACCCAATTTTCTTTAAGTCCATGCATGCATGCGCAGGCAGTGAAGGAAGTACAATTACTCAGCCAAGAAATACCAGAATAGGTACCTTAAATCTGAAGCCTCCTGCAATCATATTTGAAAATCAGGACATTTAAAGAGGTATTGCCATATCTAGTTTACAAATTGAAAATCGGTACCATGAAATTTTGGGTTCTGAACTTTGTTTTGCTCGAATGCATATGGTGACTTAATGAAGTTGAAATTTGTTAATCCTTGAGAACCAGATAATCACTTTGGTGTTTCAGAAACCTAGGCAGAATTGTTCTGATTGTGTTGGCGGTCAAACAGAAAAATCCTGTCTGGTCCCTGAATCCCCTGAAGGAATTATCCAATTCTCTAGGATTGACAAAATTTACCTTTTATAAACATTCATATGCACTCAACCAAAACAAAGCTAAGAAACCAACATTTCATGTTGCTGATATTCTACTTGCAAACTAAATAAGTCAATATTTCTTGAATGTTCTGATTTTCAAATATATTTACTTCAGATTAAAGCATCAAATTTAAGGTCCCCATTCTGATCAGATTTGGCTGCGTTAACATGTACATCCTGCACAGACTGGCCTGGACAGGGTTTTACTGCCGGTCAGACAACCAGGTGACCATATTTCTATTCCCCAGTCACCCTTGGGGTAAAATTGATATAAATTTAAAGTAAATGTAGGCTGGTCTTTAGTTTAAATAAATGAGTCACCCTATTTTACCAGAGTGAACTACTTGAAAGTAACCAATGAAAACATAAATTAAGTATTTGGTCAAAGCTTTTAAATTCATGACCACTGAATACAGTTCAATAGCATGGTCGCCTACAGTATTTGTTTAAACTCAATGTGGCCTGATGGCCAATGAAATAATTTCATGAATATTCAAGACAAAACCAAATTATCAATACAACAAGCATTAATTCCCCATTTCCATTCTCAATTTTATGTTCTGTATAAAGCAGGTCTAAAGTGATGAAGAGCAAAACATTTGGACTACTGCCACTTGAAAAACTAGATGTGTCAAAACGACACGAATGGCCCCCATCTGAAAATGTTTGAAAATCTGTAATTTCAACAACAAATGTGGACACAAACATCCCCCTGATGATGGTTGTCTCACATATAAAAAATCAGCTCAAAATCATAGGGCTTTAAAATACTTCATACAACTAACTTTTAACAATTTATCAAAGTCCAAAGCCCATAATTTCTGCAAAAACTAACAGAGTAGAACAAAACCTTAACTTAATTGACCTGCAACTCATCATGGATATATCACATATACAAAAAAATCAGCCCAATATCTGAAGGTGTTTAGGAAAAAGTCTGTATAACTGTGATTTTCAACAATTTATCAAAGTCCAAAGCCTGTAATTTCATCAAAAATTAGTGGAGCGGCACAAAACTCAAACTTGATCTGTAACTCACATACCAAAAATCAGCCCAATATCTGAAGGTGTTTAGAAAAAAAGTCTATATAACTGATTTTCAACAATTTATCGAAGTCCTAATCCTGTTATTTCGATAAAAATTAGTGGAGCAGAACGAAACTCAAACATGATCTGTAACTCATCATGGTTAACTCACATACCAAAAATCAGTCCAATATCTAAAGGCGTTTAGAAAAATAAAACATATAATGGTTTGTTGCAGAATGATGGAATGACAGAATGGCGGAATGATAGTTTGTCGGAAAAGGGTAAAACTATATGGCCCAGAAAACTTTGTTGCAGGGCCATAAAAAACACTTGGATAAAGCTTATGATGAAGTTTATATCAACAAAATCCATACACCAGGCCTCATATTCAAAGTCCCTTCACTGACTTAACATCTCAATTTAGCAATGGTTTTCATATGCAGAAAATTTGGGATTGGCCACGCCATACATAAAACTTGGTATTGTTCTCTCCATATACACAGTGGCAGATCCAGAAGGGGGGGGGGGGGGGTTCCGGGGGTTTTGAACTCCCCTTTTTTTTGCCGATCAATGCATTTGAATGGGAGCATATAGTTGGAACCCCCCCTTTACTCTGGGTTGGGAACCCCCCCTTTTTAAAATGGCTGGATCCGCGCCTGTATACAAGACCTCAGATTCAAAATACCCCCCTGACTGTACACCTCAATTAAGCAAGGGTTTTCATATGCAGTAAACAATTTGTCAGTTCATGGTTTTACTTTGTACAAAAAAAAACAAAACTTTCTATTAATTGTACAAAAAAAAAAGACTATTACTTAAAAGGTCTATTAAAAATGTAGAGACTAACAAATAAACCAAAGAAACAAATCAGAAGACTAGAGCAATTGGCAGATAACAGCTTCTGTACATAATTTTGACTAATTTGGCAGAAAAAATCCTGGGAACTTGAATGTGTCATTGTCCAGAAAAGTGATTAAAACACCAAATATCCCTGTCTAACACACAACAGATCAAGATCACGGATATCACTACCACGTCAGTAATCACGACAAGAGACAGAGCTTTGAGAAGACAACAAGGTTTGATATTAAATTTATTAAAGTCAAACCCTGCAAAGTTGATCTCAGATCGCACCCTGTCTGTATGATACGTTGGTATTATATATTTTTGTTGAAATTACTTTTTAATAAGCAACTGTTACCACCAAGATGTCATTTTTGTCTATCACAGTTAGCAATTGTAGCAACTTCTGTACCAAAACGAGACAGAGCTCAAACTTAAAAAATTAGCGGTCAAACAGAAAAATCCTTTCTGTTTTTCAACAATTTATCAAAGTCTAAAGCCCGTAATTTCTGCAAAAACTAACAGAGCAGAACAAAACTCAAACTTGACCTGCAACTCATCATGGTTAATTCACATATACAAAAAATCAGCCCAATATCTTAAGGTGTTTAGGAAAAAGTCGGTATAACTGTGATTTTCAACAATTTATCAAAGTCAAAAGCCTATAATTCCATCAAAAATTAGTGGAGCGGCACAAAACTCAAACTTGATCTGTAACTCACATACCAAAAATCAGCCCAATATCTGAAGGCGTTTAGAAAAAAAGTCTATATAACTGTGATTTTCAACAATTTATCGAAGTCCTAATCCTGTTATTTCGATAAAAATTAGTGGAGCAGAACGAAACTCAAACATGATCTGTAACTCATCATGGTTAACTCACATACCAAAAATCAGTCCAATATCTAAAGGCGTTTAGAAAAATAAAACATATAATGGTTTGTTGCAGAATGATGGAATGACAGAATGGCGGAATGATAGTTTGTCGGAAACGGGTAAAACTATATGGCCCAGAAAACTTTGTTGCAGGGCCATAAAAAACACTTGGATAAAGCTTATGATGAAGTTTATATCAACAAAATCCATACACCAGGCCTCATATTCAAAGTCCCTTCACTGACTTGACATCTCAATTTAGCAATGGTTTTCATATGCAGAAAATTTGGGATTCGTCACGCCATACATAAAACTTGGTATTGTTCTCTCCATATACAAGACCTCAGATTCAAAGTACCCCCCCTGACTGTACACCTCAATTAAGCAAGGGTTTTCATATGCAGTAAACAATTTGTCAGTTCATGGTTTTACTTTGTACAAATAAAAAAGACTTTCTATTAATTGTACACAAAAAAAAGATTTCTATTACTTAAAAGGTCTATTAAAAATACAGAGACTAACAAAAAAACACAGAAACAAATCAGAAGTCTAGAGCAATTGGCAGATAACAGCTTCTGTACATAATTTTGACTAATTTGGCAGATTAAATCCTGGGAATTTGAATGTGTCATTGTCCAGAAAAGTTATTAAAACACCAAATATCCCTGTCTAACACACAGCAGATCAAGTTTACGGATATCACTACCACGCCAGTGAATCACGACAAGAGACAGAGCTTTGAGAAGACAACAAGGTTTGATATTAAATTTATTAAAGTCAAACCCTGCAAAGTTGATCTCAGATCGCGCCCTGTCTGTATGCTACGTTGGGATTATATATTTTTGTTGAAATTACTTTTTAATAAACAACTGTTACCACCAAGATGTCATTTTTGTCTATTACAGTTAGCAAGTAACAACTTCTGTACCAAAACGAGACAGAGATCAAACTTAAGAAATTAGCGGTCAAACAGAAAAATCTTTTCTGGTCCCCGAATTCCCTGAAGGAATTATCCATCAATTCTCTAGGATTGACAAAATTTACCTTCTATAAACATTCATATGCACTCAACTGAAAAAAAAGCTAAGAAACCAACATTTCATGTTGCTGATATTCTACTTGCAAACTAAATAAGTCAATATTTCTAGAATGTTCTGATTTTCAAATATATTTACTACAGATTAAAGCATCAAATTTAAGGTCCCCATTCTGATCAGATTTGGCTGCCTTAACTTGTACATCCTGCACAGACTGGCCTGGACAGGGTTTTACTGCCGGTCAGACGACCAGGTGACCATATTTCTATTCCCCAGTCACCCTTGGGGTAAAATTGATATAAATTTAAGTAAATGTAGGCTGGTCTTTAGTTTAAATAAATGAGTCACCCTTTTTTACCAGAGTGAACTACTTGAAAGTAACCAATGAAAACATAAATAAAGTATTTCGTCAAAGAAGCTTTTAAATTCATGACCACTGAATACACACGAATGGCCCCGTCTCAAAATGCTGGAAAATCTATAATTTCAACAACAAATGTGGACACAAACTTCCCCCGATGATGGTAGTCTCACATATAAAAAATCAGCTCAAAATCTAAGGGCTTTAAAATACTCCATACAACTAATTTTCAACGATTTATCAAAGTCCAAAGCCCATAATTTCTGCAAAAACTAACAGAGCAGAACAAAACTCAAACTTGACCTGCAACTCATCATGGTTAATTCACATATACAAAAAAATCAGCCCATTATCTTAAGGTGTTTAGAAAAAAGTCGGTATAACTGTGATTTTCAACAATATATCAAAGTCAAAAGCCTGTAATTTCATCAAAAATTAGTGGGGCGGCACAAAACTCAAACTTGATCTGTAACTCACATACCAAAAATCAGCCCAATATCTGAAGGCGTTTAGAAAAAAAGTCTATATAACTGTGATTTTCAACAATTTATTGAAGTTCTAAGCCTGTTATTTCGATAAAAATTAGTGGAGCAGAACGAAACTCAAACATGATCTGTAACTCATCATGGTTAACTCACATACCAAAAATCAGTCCAATATCTAAAGGCGTTTAGAAAAATAAAACATATAATGGTTTGTTGCAGAATGACGGAATGACAGAATGACAGAATGGCGGAATGATAGAATGACAGAAAAGGGTAAAACTATATGGCCAAGAAAACTTTGTTGCAGGGCCATAAAAAACATTTGGATAAAGCTTATAATGTAGTTTATATCAACAAAATCCATACACCAGGCCTCATATTCAAAGTCCCTTCACTGACTTGACATCTCAAATTAGCAATTATTTTCATATGCAGAAAATTTGGGATTGGTGTCGCCATACATAAAACTTGGTATTGTTCTCTCCATATACAAGACCTCAGATTCAAAGTACCCCCCTGACTGTACACCTCAATTAAGCAAGGGTTTTCATATGCAGTAAACAATTTGTCAGTTCATGGTTTTACTTTGTACAAAAAAAAAAGACTTTCTATTAACATGATTAAATGTACAAAAAAAAGACTTCTATTACTTAAAAGGTCTATTCAAAATACAGAGACTAACAAAAAAAAACACAGAAACAAATCAGAAGTCTAGAGCAATTGGCAGATAACAGCTTCTGTACATAATTTTGACTAATTTGGCAGATTAAATCCTGGGAATTTGAATGTGTCATTGTCCAGAAAAGTTATTAAAACACCAAATATCCCTGTCTAACACACAGCAGATCAAGTTTACGGATATCACTACCACGCCAGTGAATCACGACAAGAGACAGAGCTTTGAGAAGACAACAAGGTTTGATATTAAATTTATTAAAGTCAAACCCTGCAAAGTTGATCTCAGATCGCGCCCTGTCTGTATGCTACGTTGGGATTATATATTTTTGTTGAAATTACTTTTTAATAAACAACTGTTACCACCAAGATGTCATTTTTGTCTATTACAGTTAGCAAGTAACAACTTCTGTACCAAAACGAGACAGAGATCAAACTTAAGAAATTAGCGGTCAAACAGAAAAATCTTTTCTGGTCCCCGAATTCCCTGAAGGAATTATCCATCAATTCTCTAGGATTGACAAAATTTACCTTCTATAAACATTCATATGCACTCAACTGAAAAAAAAGCTAAGAAACCAACATTTCATGTTGCTGATATTCTACTTGCAAACTAAATAAGTCAATATTTCTAGAATGTTCTGATTTTCAAATATATTTACTACAGATTAAAGCATCAAATTTAAGGTCCCCATTCTGATCAGATTTGGCTGCCTTAACTTGTACATCCTGCACAGACTGGCCTGGACAGGGTTTTACTGCCGGTCAGACGACCAGGTGACCATATTTCTATTCCCCAGTCACCCTTGGGGTAAAATTGATATAAATTTAAGTAAATGTAGGCTGGTCTTTAGTTTAAATAAATGAGTCACCCTTTTTTACCAGAGTGAACTACTTGAAAGTAACCAATGAAAACATAAATAAAGTATTTCGTCAAAGAAGCTTTTAAATTCATGACCACTGAATACACACGAATGGCCCCGTCTCAAAATGCTGGAAAATCTATAATTTCAACAACAAATGTGGACACAAACTTCCCCCGATGATGGTAGTCTCACATATAAAAAATCAGCTCAAAATCTAAGGGCTTTAAAATACTCCATACAACTAATTTTCAACGATTTATCAAAGTCCAAAGCCCATAATTTCTGCAAAAACTAACAGAGCAGAACAAAACTCAAACTTGACCTGCAACTCATCATGGTTAATTCACATATACAAAAAAATCAGCCCATTATCTTAAGGTGTTTAGAAAAAAGTCGGTATAACTGTGATTTTCAACAATATATCAAAGTCAAAAGCCTGTAATTTCATCAAAAATTAGTGGGGCGGCACAAAACTCAAACTTGATCTGTAACTCACATACCAAAAATCAGCCCAATATCTGAAGGCGTTTAGAAACAAGAGGCTCTCAAGAGCCTGAATCGCTCACCTGAATTTTTTTGGTTTAATCTCTCATCAATGATTATTTTGGCTTTTCAATCTATTTAAATGTTCTTTGAATCGTCCTATTTTCTTCAAAAGCAAAAAAAAATCATTTTCTCCTATGTTCTATTTTAGCCATAGGAGCTATGTTTCTTGACATACAAGGAAATGAAATATAAAATTTATACTAGATACTCTGAAACTCATTTAGCCTAAGTTTGGCTGAAATTGATACAGCAGTTTCATAAGAGAAGATTTTTTAAAGTAAGTCAACATGATGAACAAATTGTGAAAAAAGTCTTTAAAGGGCAATAACTCCTAAAGAGGTCAATTGACAATTTTGGTCAAATTGACTTATTTGTAGATCTTACTTTGCTGATCATATTTGCTGTTTACAGTTTATCTTTATCTATAATAATATTCAAGATAATGACCAAAAACTGCAAAATTTCCTTAAAATTACCAATTAAGTGGCAGCAACCCAACAATTGGATGTTTGATTCATCTGAAAATTTCAGGGCTGATAGATATTGACCTAATGAACATTTTTACTCCATGTCAGATTTGCTCTTAATGCTTTCGTTTTTGAGATATAAGCCAAAAACTGCATTTGACCCCTATGTTCTATTTTAAGTAACGGCGGCCATGTTTTTTGACGGATCAAAAATCAAAGCACACACTTTGTGCAGGATAATCTAAGGAACAACCATGCTAAGTTTTAACCAAATCCATTCAGTAGTTTCAGAGGAGAAGATTTTTTAAAGTTAGCAAATATGATGAACAAATTGTGAAAAATTGTCATTAAAGGACAATAACCCCTTAAGGGGTCAATTGACAATTTTGGTCATATTAACTTATTTGTAGATCTTACTTTGCTGATCTTTTTTGCTGTTTACAGTTTATCTTTATCTATAATAATATTCAAGATAATGACCAAAAACTGCAAAATTTCCTTAAAATTACCAATTAAGTGGCAGCAACCCAACAATGGTTTGTTTGATTCATCTGAAAATTTCAGGGCTGATAGATCTTGACCTAATGAACATTTTTACCCCATGTCAGATTTGCTCTAAATGCTTTCGTTTTTGAGATATAAGCCAAAAACTGCATTTGACCCCTATGTTCTATTTTAAGTAACGGCGGCCATGTTTTTTGACGGATCAAAAATCGAAGCGCACATTTTGTGCAGGATATACTAAGGAACAATCATGTTAAGTTTCATTCAAATCCATTCAGTAGTTTCAGAGGAGAAGATGTTTGAAAAATTGTTAACGACGACGACGACGACGTCGACGACGACGACGACGACGACGACGGACGCCAAGTGATGAGAAAAGCTCACATGGCCTTTTAGGCCAGGTGAGCTAAAAAAGTCTATATAACTGTGATTTTCAACAATTTATTGAAGTTCTAAGCCTGTTATTTCGATAAAAATTAGTGGAGCAGAACGAAACTCAAACATGATCTGTAACTCATCATGGTTAACTCACATACCAAAAATCAGTCCAATATCTAAAGGCGTTTAGAAAAATAAAACATATAATGGTTTGTTGCAGAATGACGGAATGACAGAATGACAGAATGGCGGAATGATAGAATGACAGAAAAGGGTAAAACTATATGGCCAAGAAAACTTTGTTGCAGGGCCATAAAAAACATTTGGATAAAGCTTATAATGTAGTTTATATCAACAAAATCCATACACCAGGCCTCATATTCAAAGTCCCTTCACTGACTTGACATCTCAAATTAGCAATTATTTTCATATGCAGAAAATTTGGGATTGGTGTCGCCATACATAAAACTTGGTATTGTTCTCTCCATATACAAGACCTCAGATTCAAAGTACCCCCCTGACTGTACACCTCAATTAAGCAAGGGTTTTCATATGCAGTAAACAATTTGTCAGTTCATGGTTTTACTTTGTACAAAAAAAAAAGACTTTCTATTAACATGATTAAATGTACAAAAAAAAGACTTCTATTACTTAAAAGGTCTATTCAAAATACAGAGACTAACAAAAAAAAACACAGAAACAAATCAGAAGTCTAGAGCAATTGGCAGATAACAGCTTCTGTACATAATTTTGACTAATTTGGCAGATTAAATCCTGGGAATTTGAATGTGTCATTGTCCAGAAAAGTTATTAAAACACCAAATATCCCTGTCTAACACACAGCAGATCAAGTTTACGGATATCACTACCACGCCAGTGACTCACGACAAGAGACAGAGCTTTGAGAAGACAACAAGGTTTGATATTAAATTTATTAAAGTCAAACCCTGCAAAGTTGATCTCAGATCGCGCCCTGTCTGTATGCTACGTTGGGATTATATATTTTTGTTGAAATTACTTTTTAATAAACAACTGTTACCACCAAGATGTCATTTTTGTCTATTACAGTTAGCAAGTAACAACTTCTGTACCAAAACGAGACAGAGATCAAACTTAAGAAATTAGCGGTCAAACAGAAAAATCTTTTCTGGTCCCCGAATTCCCTGAAGGAATTATCCATCAATTCTCTAGGATTGACAAAATTTACCTTCTATAAACATTTATATGCACTCAACTGAAAAAAAAGCTAAGAAACCAACATTTCATGTTGCTGATATTCTACTTGCAAACTAAATAAGTCAATATTTCTAGAATGTTCTGATTTTCAAATATATTTACTACAGATTAAAGCATCAAATTTAAGGTCCCCATTCTGATCAGATTTGGCTGCCTTAACTTGTACATCCTGCACAGACTGGCCTGGACAGGGTTTTACTGCCGGTCAGACGACCAGGTGACCATATTTCTATTCCCCAGTCACCCTTGGGGTAAAATTGATATAAATTTAAGTAAATGTAGGCTGGTCTTTAGTTTAAATAAATGAGTCACCCTTTTTTACCAGAGTGAACTACTTGAAAGTAACCAATGAAAACATAAATAAAGTATTTCGTCAAAGAAGCTTTTAAATTCATGACCACTGAATACACACGAATGGCCCCGTCTCAAAATGCTGGAAAATCTATAATTTCAACAACAAATGTGGACACAAACTTCCCCCGATGATGGTAGTCTCACATATAAAAAATCAGCTCAAAATCTAAGGGCTTTAAAATACTCCATACAACTAATTTTCAACGATTTATCAAAGTCCAAAGCCCATAATTTCTGCAAAAACTAACAGAGCAGAACAAAACTCAAACTTGACCTGCAACTCATCATGGTTAATTCACATATACAAAAAAATCAGCCCATTATCTTAAGGTGTTTAGAAAAAAGTCGGTATAACTGTGATTTTCAACAATATATCAAAGTCAAAAGCCTGTAATTTCATCAAAAATTAGTGGGGCGGCACAAAACTCAAACTTGATCTGTAACTCACATACCAAAAATCAGCCCAATATCTGAAGGCGTTTAGAAAAAAAGTCTATATAACTGTGATTTTCAACAATTTATTGAAGTTCTAAGCCTGTTATTTCGATAAAAATTAGTGGAGCAGAACGAAACTCAAACATGATCTGTAACTCATCATGGTTAACTCACATACCAAAAATCAGTCCAATATCTAAAGGCGTTTAGAAAAATAAAACATATAATGGTTTGTTGCAGAATGACGGAATGACAGAATGACAGAATGGCGGAATGATAGAATGACAGAAAAGGGTAAAACTATATGGCCAAGAAAACTTTGTTGCAGGGCCATAAAAAACATTTGGATAAAGCTTATAATGTAGTTTATATCAACAAAATCCATACACCAGGCCTCATATTCAAAGTCCCTTCACTGACTTGACATCTCAAATTAGCAATTATTTTCATATGCAGAAAATTTGGGATTGGTGTCGCCATACATAAAACTTGGTATTGTTCTCTCCATATACAAGACCTCAGATTCAAAGTACCCCCCTGACTGTACACCTCAATTAAGCAAGGGTTTTCATATGCAGTAAACAATTTGTCAGTTCATGGTTTTACTTTGTACAAAAAAAAAAGACTTTCTATTAACATGATTAAATGTACAAAAAAAAGACTTCTATTACTTAAAAGGTCTATTCAAAATACAGAGACTAACAAAAAAAAACACAGAAACAAATCAGAAGTCTAGAGCAATTGGCAGATAACAGCTTCTGTACATAATTTTGACTAATTTGGCAGATTAAATCCTGGGAATTTGAATGTGTCATTGTCCAGAAAAGTTATTAAAACACCAAATATCCCTGTCTAACACACAGCAGATCAAGTTTACGGATATCACTACCACGCCAGTGACTCACGACAAGAGACAGAGCTTTGAGAAGACAACAAGGTTTGATATTAAATTTATTAAAGTCAAACCCTGCAAAGTTGATCTCAGATCGCGCCCTGTCTGTATGCTACGTTGGGATTATATATTTTTGTTGAAATTACTTTTTAATAAACAACTGTTACCACCAAGATGTCATTTTTGTCTATTACAGTTAGCAAGTAACAACTTCTGTACCAAAACGAGACAGAGATCAAACTTAAGAAATTAGCGGTCAAACAGAAAAATCTTTTCTGGTCCCCGAATTCCCTGAAGGAATTATCCATCAATTCTCTAGGATTGACAAAATTTACCTTCTATAAACATTCATATGCACTCAACTGAAAAAAAAGCTAAGAAACCAACATTTCATGTTGCTGATATTCTACTTGCAAACTAAATAAGTCAATATTTCTAGAATGTTCTGATTTTCAAATATATTTACTACAGATTAAAGCATCAAATTTAAGGTCCCCATTCTGATCAGATTTGGCTGCCTTAACTTGTACATCCTGCACAGACTGGCCTGGACAGGGTTTTACTGCCGGTCAGACGACCAGGTGACCATATTTCTATTCCCCAGTCACCCTTGGGGTAAAATTGATATAAATTTAAGTAAATGTAGGCTGGTCTTTAGTTTAAATAAATGAGTCACCCTTTTTTACCAGAGTGAACTACTTGAAAGTAACCAATGAAAACATAAATAAAGTATTTCGTCAAAGAAGCTTTTAAATTCATGACCACTGAATACACACGAATGGCCCCGTCTCAAAATGCTGGAAAATCTATAATTTCAACAACAAATGTGGACACAAACTTCCCCCGATGATGGTAGTCTCACATATAAAAAATCAGCTCAAAATCTAAGGGCTTTAAAATACTCCATACAACTAATTTTCAACGATTTATCAAAGTCCAAAGCCCATAATTTCTGCAAAAACTAACAGAGCAGAACAAAACTCAAACTTGACCTGCAACTCATCATGGTTAATTCACATATACAAAAAAATCAGCCCATTATCTTAAGGTGTTTAGAAAAAAGTCGGTATAACTGTGATTTTCAACAATATATCAAAGTCAAAAGCCTGTAATTTCATCAAAAATTAGTGGGGCGGCACAAAACTCAAACTTGATCTGTAACTCACATACCAAAAATCAGCCCAATATCTGAAGGCGTTTAGAAAAAAAGTCTATATAACTGTGATTTTCAACAATTTATTGAAGTTCTAAGCCTGTTATTTCGATAAAAATTAGTGGAGCAGAACGAAACTCAAACATGATCTGTAACTCATCATGGTTAACTCACATACCAAAAATCAGTCCAATATCTAAAGGCGTTTAGAAAAATAAAACATATAATGGTTTGTTGCAGAATGACGGAATGACAGAATGACAGAATGGCGGAATGATAGAATGACAGAAAAGGGTAAAACTATATGGCCAAGAAAACTTTGTTGCAGGGCCATAAAAAACATTTGGATAAAGCTTATAATGTAGTTTATATCAACAAAATCCATACACCAGGCCTCATATTCAAAGTCCCTTCACTGACTTGACATCTCAAATTAGCAATTATTTTCATATGCAGAAAATTTGGGATTGGTGTCGCCATACATAAAACTTGGTATTGTTCTCTCCATATACAAGACCTCAGATTCAAAGTACCCCCCTGACTGTACACCTCAATTAAGCAAGGGTTTTCATATGCAGTAAACAATTTGTCAGTTCATGGTTTTACTTTGTACAAAAAAAAAAGACTTTCTATTAACATGATTAAATGTACAAAAAAAAGACTTCTATTACTTAAAAGGTCTATTCAAAATACAGAGACTAACAAAAAAAAACACAGAAACAAATCAGAAGTCTAGAGCAATTGGCAGATAACAGCTTCTGTACATAATTTTGACTAATTTGGCAGATTAAATCCTGGGAATTTGAATGTGTCATTGTCCAGAAAAGTTATTAAAACACCAAATATCCCTGTCTAACACACAGCAGATCAAGTTTACGGATATCACTACCACGCCAGTGACTCACGACAAGAGACAGAGCTTTGAGAAGACAACAAGGTTTGATATTAAATTTATTAAAGTCAAACCCTGCAAAGTTGATCTCAGATCGCGCCCTGTCTGTATGCTACGTTGGGATTATATATTTTTGTTGAAATTACTTTTTAATAAACAACTGTTACCACCAAGATGTCATTTTTGTCTATTACAGTTAGCAAGTAACAACTTCTGTACCAAAACGAGACAGAGATCAAACTTAAGAAATTAGCGGTCAAACAGAAAAATCTTTTCTGGTCCCCGAATTCCCTGAAGGAATTATCCATCAATTCTCTAGGATTGACAAAATTTACCTTCTATAAACATTCATATGCACTCAACCGAAAAAAAAAGCTAAGAAACCAACATTTCATGTTGCTGATATTCTACTTGCAAACTAAATAGGGAAGTCAATATTTCTAGAATGTTCTGATTTTCAAATATATTTACTACAGATTAAAGCATCAAATTTAAGGTCCCCATTCTGATCAGATTTGGCTGCGTTAACTTGTACATCCTGCACAGACTGGCCTGGACAGGGTTTTACTGCCGGTCAGACGACCAGGTGACCATATTTCTATTCCCCAGTCACCCTTGGGGTAAAATTGATATAAATTTAAGTAAATGTAGGCTGGTCTTTAGTTTAAATAAATGAGTCACCCTTTTTTACCAGCGTGTACTACTTGAAAGTAACCAATGAAAACATTTATTAAGTACTTGGTCAAAGAAGCTTTCAAATTCATAGCCACTGAATACAGTCCAATATCATGGTCAACTAAAGTATCCTGGCATTAGTCAATCAATATCACAAGAAAATAGAAAATCATCAATATCAAATTTGACCTCCATTTTCTTCATTAGTTACAACATTTATAAATTTGAAAAGCTTTGGTTGAACTGTTCACGTACACAACTGAAAACACCATTTTTCAATATTTCAAGAACCATAACTCCTCAACGGTAAAATCAAAACTGTCATTATTAAACTTGACCTCCATTTACGCATCAGTAATAACATATTAAAATTTTAAAAGCTTTGGTTCAACAGTTCTTGTGAGAAAATGCATGGACAGGACTGGAAACACCATTTTTCAATCTTTCAAGACCATAGTTCCTGCACGGTATAAGTCGAAATGGTCATTATTGAACTAAACCTCTATTTTGTTGTCAGTAACAACATATTAAAATTTAGAAAAACTTTGGGTGAACGGTTCATGAGTAAATGCACGGACAACATTTGGCTACTGCCCGCCCAGCCGCCCGCCATACATCCCTCAATCAATAACCAACATTTTTATCACAAAAAAATGGTTAAAATTGGACAAAGATACATATTTTTTCTTTTATATGCATCTTTTTTCAAACTAAAATAAAAACTCGCTATCACAAAATAGCAAATAAAAAATGAAACAGGCATTAAACACCAATCAGTTAATCAAACTTTCAAACCTTTAGTAGTCATAGAGTTATAATAACTATGGGAACATTATTTTCCATTGAATACCAATTTTCTTGGGAATGTAAATTTTGTTCTGGTGGTGTAACCTCAGTTTTTGTCTAAGCTTCTACTGTGATAGGGAATCACTCTTCCACTGTCTCTAGCTAGCTTATTTGTAGGCGAGTTCAAGTTTTTTCTTGCCAGTACATATCCCTGTGAGACTATGAAGACTTCTACAATGCCTCATTGTGAAAGCATATGGTTACTACGATCTTGTATACTAAGCATAACTGTAAACCCAGATCTGATTAGCAGGGACCCTAGGTGTAGTGTCTCAGGCACCTTGTCTGTGAACATGACCTAGCATTCACTAACCTTGCTCCAGTTATAGGTTAGTAGCTAAAAAGATGAAAATGATCAGCCTTGGGAGGTAACCCATCTAGGAAAAGACAGACCATGCGAGGGCTGTATAGCCAGTCAAGGTCGTTAAACACTTCCAGTTGTCTAGGAAAGACAACTCTTTATTAAATGGGATAAGATTTGATCAAGTCTGATTTGGTTGGCAATTGATCTAAAGAAAATTCTCTGGCTCTCTAATTTGAGGATTGAACAATAAAAAAAAAATCATTGAGAGATGAGTTATCTTATGACCAAGTCATTTTATCAGCCAAAAAAGTCTTCCTAATCATGGGTTTTACATTCATATACCAAAGGTCATGGTAACAATCTTTGTGGATTTCCCAAAAATAAAAGATTAATTAGAACACTAATTCTGTTGAATGATATCATGTTGTTATGTTTAACATGTACCCAATTTTCTTTTAAGTCCATGCATGCCATCTTCGCTAGCCAAGGGTTACGATCCACTCCCACTCTCTTCACCCTTGGCGGATTGAGATAAGATTTCGGAGACACAAGGTAAGGATTTTTATTGGTTGCAGTCAAAACTCGCTGCATCCAATCAAAATGCGCATATAACATGATCACGTGTAAATGTAGAAAGTGTTTGTAAACAATTGCCACGTGTTTTTTGTGCAACAAGTCTTTACATTCCTAAACATACGACTATATTTAGTGAAAACTTGAATGTTTTTAATCAACAAATAGAAGTTCCTGTGTATGTTTCATGCACAAATGAATGAATGTTGACGTATGTTTTCATTTCCGGCTTTACCTAACCCGAATAATTCAGTCGTTATATTCCGCTTACTACCTCGCAAGTAGGAGAGATCGATTACGGGGAGGGACTGAATTATTCGGGTTAGGCTTTACCAAGTGTGTAGAATCTAGACGCTACCGTGTTTTTACCTTCAAATTGAAGAGTTCAAGTGCTACCATTGGTCAAGAATAATGTATTCGGAATTGGCGTGATTTTTATCTTCCGATAGATGGCACACCATTGTTATCACAAATGTTGGCTCAATCCGCCAAGGGTGAAGAGAGCGGGAGTAGATCGTAACCCTTGGCCAGCGAAGATGATGCATGCATGCGCAGGCAGTGAAGGAAGTACAATTACTCAGCCAAGTAATACCAGAATAGGTACCTTAAATCTGAAGCCTCCTGCAATCATATTTGAAAATCAGGACATTTAAAGAGGTATTGCCATATCTAGTTTACAAATTGAAAATCGATACCATGAAATTTTGGGTTCTGAACTTTGTTTTGCTCGAATGCATATGGAGACTTAATGAAGTTGAAATTTGTTAATCCTTGAGAACCAGATAATCACTTTGGCGTTTCAGAAACCTAGGCAGAATTGTTCTGATTGTGTTGGCGGTCAAACAGAAAAATCCTTTCTGGTCCCCGAATTCCCTGAAGAAATAATTTAATTCTCTAGGATTGACAAAATTTACCTTCTATAAACATTCATATGCACTCAACCAAAACAAAGCTAAGAAACCAACATTTCATGTTGCTGATATTCTACTTGCAAACTGAATAAGTCAATATTTCTTGAATGTTCTGATTTTCAAATATATTTACTACAGATTAAAGCATCAAATTTAAGGTCCCCATTCTGATCAGATTTGGCTGCGTTAACTTGTACATCCTGCACAGACTGGCCTGGACAGGGTTTTACTGCCGGTCAGACGACCAGGTGACCATATTTCTATTCCCCAGTCACCCTTGGGGTAAAATTGATATAAATTTAAAGTTAATGTAGGCTGGTCTTTAGTTTAAATAAATGAGTCACCCTATTTTACCAGAGTGAACTACTTGAAAGTAACCAATGAAAACTTAAATTAAGTATTTGGTCAAAGAAGCTTTTAAATTCATGACTACTGAATACAGTTCAATAGCATGGTCGCCTACCGTATTTGTTTGGAATCAATGTGGCCTGATGGCCAGTGAAATAATTTCATGAATATTCAAGACAAATCCAAATTATCAATACAACAACCATGTTCTTAAGTAGGTCTTAAATGATGAAGGGCAAAACATTTGGACTGTCTGACACTTGAAAAATAAGCATTTGGATAAGGCTTACGATGTAGACTAAATAAAAAAAAAATCCATACACAAGGCCTCTTATTCAAAGTTCCCTCTGTGACTGGACCCCTCAATGTAGAGAGGGTAGCATCTGCAGAAAACTTGGGATTGTACTTTCCATACACAAGGCCTCATATTCAAAGTACCCCCTGACTGTACACAAATTTAGCGAGGGTTTTCATATGAAGAAAACAATTGGTCAATTCCTATTTTTAATTTGTACAAAAAAGACTTTCTATTACTTAAAAGGTCTATTCAAAATACAGAGACTAACAAAAAACATAGAAACAAATCAGAAGTATATTGGCAGATAACTTTTGTACATAATTTTGAAAATAATTTGGCAGATTAAATCCTGGGAATCAGAATGTGTCATTGTCCAGAAAAGCTATTAAAACACCAAATATCCCTGTCTATTACACGGCAGATCAAGTTTACAGATATCACTACCATACCAGTGACTCATGACAAGAGTCAAGAGCTTTAAGAAGACAACAAGGTTTGATATTAAATTTATTAAAGTCGAACCTTGCAAAAATGATCTCAGATTGCTCCCTGCATGTCTGTATGATACGTTGGGATCACATATTTTTGTTGAAATTACTTTTTAATAAACAACTGTTACCACCAAAATGTCATTCCTGTCTATCACAGTTTGAAATTTACAACTTCTGTACCATATTAACCAGACAGAGCTTTGCCAGCGACATTCAGGGTTCAACATCTTGTGCCCTGCCAAGTGGGATCAGTTTGGATTGGAATGCTGTTCAAACTAAATTTTCGCAAAGTGCCCTGATATTTCTTTGAAAAATATACCGAAACTTAACAATATTCAAAATAGGTCTGAAGTTGTCTCAACAAAATATTAAACCAAAAAAATTAAATAAAACAAGACATCTTTTACCTTTCTGGAGTTTAATATCACAAACATTTTAAAGGTATTCAATTTTGCTCTGAAATACTTATTGTTGTAAAAATTAAAGCTTTTTTAAGATTTCATAAAATTCTGTGAAGGTTTGACAAAGCTTGGGATGTCTAAAACAAGAGTGCACACCCTGAAATGCCTCGCCTTCTTTAATAACCATTGATATTATGTTGAAAGTCCTAAATATCAAGCTTTATTACAACTGTCACATAAACTTTACATTAACCAAGAAAACTGAACATTGATCAATGAGCCATGAAAATGAGGTCAAGGTCAAATGAACCATGCCAGACAGACATGTACAGCTAACAATTCTTCCATACAACAAATATAGTTGACCTATTGCTTATAAATTAAAGGGGCACTAGCTGTCGAATTCATATTCACCAATTTTAATCAAATTCTCATATTTGATTTATAACAATGTAAAACATTTATTCAAACTATTAGGTAGCACAATACAAAGATTGTATAACTCCAACTCCCAAGTTTTAAAATGCTGTAAATTTCTTAATAATGCTTGAAAATTTATAAAAGTGGAAGTTTTGGAAAGCTAACAGATTACTTTTTCAAATTAATGCAGTGTTAGTATTATGCAACAATTATGTAACTAATTATAATGTTAACTGTGTCTAAAATATTTTTCATCAAATTTCCACTTTCAAATGAAATTAGCTTCTGCATATGTATACCTAAAGGGTTGATTTTATTATATGTTGTTCCTATGGTCATTATCTACAAAAGTGTGTCTCAGATTGCAGATAGAATGTATAGAACAAATTTTACACCTAATTAAACTATATCTTCTTTTATGTGGTTAGGATGTTTACACTAATTAGAGATTTATGAGAGAATGGAATACCATAGAGACAATCTGAGACACCCGATAGAGCTAAATTCATTCAAGTGAACTTACCCAGATTTTGCCACTAATTACATAATGATTGCATAATAAAAATATTGCATTCATTTAAAAGATTAATCTTTTATCTATCTATATATACCTCTTTTATTATTTTCTATGCATTCATAAGAAAGTTACAGCATTTCAAAGGTTAGTGATTGGAAGTAAAAAAATCTTTGTATTGTGCTACCTTAAAAGTCTCAAATAAACAATGAACAGCTAGGCATTGGCCTGAAAATACGGAGCTTCATTTCGTGTGTATTTTAGTCTAAACGCCATCTAATTTATTATCGAGTTGAGCATTGTTCTTACCTGAATAAGAATGATTTTTTGTGGATCGGATCAATCAATCAAATGATTTACCTTTGTTTCACTTTCAATGTTGACATTCTTTTCCTTTAATTAACTATACACATACAATTCATGTGTTATCCATCTCAAGTTGAAAGGGTTAAATTGAAGTTCAGATGAATACGGATTCAATGACGTAGAATTATTCAATTGCAAGTGAATAATTCATAGTCAGTTATTTTGCTTATTTTAACAAAATTGAACCATACTGGCTGCTAAAAGCGAATAAATATTTCACAATTTGCATTTTACTAATGATTGAGTTAAAAACAAGAATGTGTCCATAGTACACAGATGCCCCACTCGCACTATCATTTTCTATGTTCAGTGGACCGTGAAAATTGGGGTTAAACCTTTAATTTGGAATTAAAATTAGAAAAATCATATCATAGGGAACATGTGTACTAAGTTTCAAGTTGATGTAACTTTAACTTCATCAAAAACTACCTTGACCAAAAACTTTAACCTGAACTTCGTACTATCATTTTCTATGTTCAGTGGACCACGAAATTGGGGTCAAAACTATAATTTGGCATTAAAATTAGAAAGATCATATCATGGGGAACATGTGTACTAAGTTTCAAGTTGATTGGACTTCAACTTCTTCAAAAACTACCTTGAACAAAAACTTTAACCTGAAGCGAACGGACGCACAGACGGACGAATGAACGGACGAATGGAGGCACAGACCAGAAAACATAATGCCCCTCTACTATCCTAGGTGGGGCATAAAAATAATATATTAGATTTTTCTCGTAGCTAGTGCCCCTTTAAGAAAAACAGACCAAAACACAAATACTTTACACTAAGCAATGAACAGTGAAAATGAGGTCAAGGTCAATAAATCCTGTGCAACTGCTCAACTGAAATAGATCACATAATATTTCCATACACCAAATATAGTTGACCTATTGCATAGAGTATTAAAAAAATAGACCATGAAAATGAAGTCAAGGTCAGATGACACCTGTCAGCTAGACATGAACACCTTACAATCATTGCATACACCAAATATAGACCTATTGCATTTAGTATAAAACAAGAGACCAAAACACAAAAACTTAACTATAACCACTGAACCATGAAAATGAGGTCAAGGTCAGATGACACCTGCCAGTTGGACATGTACACCTTACATTCCTTCTAAACACCAAATATACTAAACATATTGCTTATAGATATGGACTTGACCACCAAAACTTAACCTTGTTCACTTATCCATGAAATGAGGTCAAGGTCAAGTGAAAACTGTCTGAAGGGCATGAGGACCTTGCAGGGTACCTACATACCAAATATAGTTATCCTATTACTTATAGAGAATTTTTCAAGTAGTCACTGAACCATGAATTTTTGGTAAACGTGCATGCCTCGTGGTTTTTGGACTCGTACATTAATAAAAATTCATAAGGGTTCCACGGAACCCATTGTCTCGCCTACTTTTGCTGTTAATCGCAGACTCAGCAAAAATGAGGAAAAACATCACTGAAAATTTCCCTCTCGATACTGTCTTTTGATTGAAAGAAGCTTCTAAGTTTGGTAAAAAAAATCCAGGATAGTTTATGAATCTAATAAATGTTTTATAAACTTTAACTGCAGACTGTATGTAATGTTAACTGGAAGAAAAATTAAGTCCATTTATAAGTAAAATACGGAAAAAGTGAATTTTTTTTTTACAAAATTTACTTCTGAATAATATCTTATGATCAGAAACAAGCTTTTGTCTAAGTTTGGTAGAAATCCAGGATAGTTTAAGAACATTATAAAAATTTTAAAAACTTAAACCACAGAGTGAATGTTTTGTTTCTGGCCAAAAAATTAAGTCCATTTATAAGTAAAATACGGAAAAGTGGAAATTTATTTTTACAAAATTTTCTTCTTGATACTATCTTATGATCATAAACAAACTTCTGTCCAAGTTTGGTACAAATCAAGGATAGTTTATGAAAGTTATTAAAATTTTTAAAACTTTAACCACAGAGTGAATGTAATGTTTCCTCGCAGAAAAACTAAGTCCATTTATAAGTAAAATACGGAAAAAATGGAATTTTATTTTTACAAAATTTACTTCTGTCCAAGTTTGGTAGAAATTCAGTATAGTTTAAAAAAGTTATTAAAATTTCAAAAACTTTAACCACAGAGTGAATATTTGTGGACGCCTCCGACGACGAAAACAGAATGTAGGATCGCTTAGTGTCGCTTTTTCGACTAAAGTCGAAGGCTCGACAAAAACCAAAGTGTTCAATTCTAAATTGAATTAGCTTCCTTATTTGATATAACTATCATTAAAAAGTTAAACAATAAAACATTGCAAAAACGAGTCATCTTATTTTATCAGTCAAATAAAGTCTTCCTAATCATGGGTTTAACATCCATATACCAAATGTCATGGAAACAATCTTTGTGGTTTTAAAAAAAAATAATTAGTAAGAACACTAATTCTGTCGAATGATATCATGATGTTATGATTAAACATGTACCCATTTTTTTTATAAGGCTTAAGGCAGTGATGGATTTACAATTACTCTGCCAAGTCTTATCAGAATGGGTACCTTAAATCAAAAGCCTCCTGCGATACATTTGAAAATCAGAACATTTAAAAAAAATCGCCATATCTAGTTTACAAGTAGAAATCTGCACCATAAAATTTTAGGTTCTGAACTTTGTTTTAGTCTAATGCATATAGACGCTTATAGAAGCTGAATTTGTTAATCCTTGAAAACCAGATAATCACTTTGGGGTTAAAGAAACCTAGGCAGAATTTTTCTGATTGTGTTGGCGGTCAAACAGAAAAAAAACCCAGGGCTTTCCCCTTGAAACGGATGTAGTAGGCTAAATTAAAATTAAAGGGGGCTTAAAATTCATTTGCATATAACTATGTACATTTGTAAACAAATTACCCCCCTTTTTTCTCGAAAGACTGTTACATGTATTCAGTGGCGGATCCAGATTACTTTTCATAAGGGGGAGCCCGCTGACTGACCTAAGGGGGGGGGGGGAGAGGGCTCCAGTCATGCTTCAGTGATTCCCTATATAATCAACCAAATTTTTCCCACAAAGGGGCCTGGATCCGCCTATGGTATTTAAATCATGCAATTATTTCTAAAGCATTTACAGAACATTGAAATATCCTCTGTTTTTCTCTTTTTTTTGTAAACTGTTCAATAAGAAGGATACAAAACTAAATCAATTGGAAATGTTATTTATTTGTGGCCGAGTCAACAATGTTTTACTTTTGTTTTTGAAATTAATTCTCTGAACACCATGTGGGCTTTGAAAAATGAACTTCAAAAGGTACTGTTTTCCAGATTCTGAACAACATGATATGATTTGACTGATATATTATTCCATAACATACTATTGTCATCTTATCTGATTGTTTGTCTTCACTTTCTTAAAAGCCAAAACGGACGAGTTAATGACCATCAAAACGTCTCTTTTGTTATCCTTCAATGACAATCGGAATGTCTCTCTTGTTATTCTTGAAAAGAAACTATGCATTCTGACTTTAAATAGCACAATACCGTAAAGTATAGTCAACAATACAACTACAATACTGGTATATCAGTAATGTACCAGTATTGCTGGTTTTTTTTTTTTTTTTTAAAGTTACAATACTGGTACAAATTTTTTATACCAGTATTGTCGACAATACTGGTATACCAGTATTGCGATCACCAACTACAGGAGATCCTAGATGACCAATCAGTGGCCTGAATTCACATTAACTATATCTAGCCCAAGGTAAACTCTGAATTTTCATCCTTTTTTTCGTGACAGGGACTTTGCGACAAAATGTCTCTCGACTGCCTGTAATCATTTAAAAAATAATATTTTTTTCTTTATGAATTTATATTTTTGTCAGTGAAGTATCAAACGGCGGAACACTTTCACTACTGATTTTTTTTTCCATAGAATTCCCTGGCCCAAATTCATATATTGCTAAGAGTGGAATAATCAACATGGAGATACAAAATCCATATATTTAAGTATATCTGGATTATTGCTACATAATAATAGTAGGTTCACAATCAGAAAAAAAGAAGTCTCCTTTGTTGTAATTTTTTATAGTTCCCAACTGACCTCACCAACAACCCCCAGGCTAAGGTCAAGATATTGGCCAGTCTTCCTATATCGGATGCTCCTTACAACTAGCTATATATGAATTACAGAAGGAATCAATAATGTCAACAAACTCTGAATTATCTTTATATAAATAAAAACCAATAATAAAAAAAAAGCAATTTTGAATTTTGAAATAAGAAATGCCTAAATTGGGGAATGCGAGGTAAAAGTACAATGCAAGATCCTCTGTTTTCCGTAAGAAGCACCTATATCAAGTCTACTTCATATATAAAGATGGACAATAGGATGGATATCTAACACCAGCAACATACTTGTCCCAATGGCAATCATACCACATCTGATGTTTATATGTAAATGTGATTTGAATATGAAATGTTAGGTCATTGCTCCATTGTTAAAGAACCTGCATCAATCTCTGACATTTAGATTTGATAAGAGTTTGTCTTATTGGCAATCATATCAGATCTCAATATTTGTATTGTTGAAGACAGTATGTTAACTTAGTTACTATGTGTCTTGGTCAAATTTGGTAAGTTGCTGTCTCATTGACGTTAATTACCCCACATATATCATTTAAAACATATGCTGAGTCATTTTTGGAACAGTTACCAGATAGGATGAAGATTCATCTAGTTTTTTTCCAAAGCCAACTTGTCTTTGCTCTTTCTCTTAAGGTTTCTTTGGGTAGTAAACGAATAGCAATACCAATTTTGAAGTCTCTTAACTTTAACTCAGCAGGGGGCGGGGAATAAAGGATTATTGAGACTGCTACAGGGGGATGACCAAGACTAGAAGAGGAGCATACTGTGAACCAACTCATTTTTTGGACAATTTATTAAGAAGACTTCAAAGAAAAAAAGTAAGCCAAATATAAATCACGAGTATTTCAAAATAGAATTGCGATATAATCCGAAAAATTAGATAATTACGATATTTATCCAAAAATGCTAAAAATGGCTATATGGTCCTTAAGTGTGTTCGTTTGAATTGTTTTACAGTTGCGATTTCTGGGCCTATCAAAGCTGATTATGCGCTTTGGTTTTTGCTCATCATTGAGGGCCGTACAGTTACATATAGCTGTTAATTTCTGTGTCATTGAGTTTCTTGTGGAGAGTTGTCTCATTGGCAATCATACCGCATCTTCTTTTTTTTTTAATATAAAAGCAGAAAAAGTCTTGTGAAATATGATAGAAATGGCAATATGTGAAAAAAATATCAGCTGAGAAATATGATAGAAATGTCTGTATGGTCATAAGTTTTGTGGTTTGAATTGTTTTACATATGTGATTTCTGTGCCTAAATAGCTATGCAGTTCGGGCTTTGCTCATCATTGAGGGCCATACAGTTACCTATAGTTATTAATTTCTGTGTTATTTAGTCACTTGTGGAGAGTTGTCTCATTGGAAATCATACCACATCTTCTATATATATATGGCAAAAAAATTCCTAAATGACATATGATACAAAAGGAGATACACAAAAAAATATCAGTTGTGATTTTGAGGCCTTTTATGGATGATGACAATGCGGTTTGGGCTTTGCTCATCGTTGACGGTCGTACAGTTACCTTAAGCTGTTAATTTTTTGAGTCATTAAGTCTCTTTAGGAGAGTAATGTCTTATTGGCAATCATACCACATTGTCTTTCTTATATTTACATAGAAAAATAATCCTTATGTGAAATATGATAGAATTGGCGATACACAAAAAAAAAAATCAGCTGCGAAATATGATAGAAATGACAACACAATTCAAAGGTCCACAAAATAAGTTGGTTAACAGAGTAGTTGGTTCCTATAGAAATGTCAACTGCATGTGTTACAAAAATAGGAAATTAAATTGGTGATACATTGATTTTAAAAGGAAGATGGCCATTTATCTGTTCCCCATTAAATTAAAATTGGAATATAAAAATAATGGTCATTCGAAATGAAAAGAACAAATGTAAACAAAATTCTAAATGTGAATAGGTCTGAAGAGAGAACATTTTTCCAATTTTACATTTCATCACGGCCCAAAGAGATTCCTTATTATAAGTTAATATGAAGGATTTGGTTATTCTGTTTTTTTTTATAATTTGTCCTTGAATTAATTGAAAATGACTTTAGGGATTATGTTATTGAGACAGGAACTAAACAACACAAAAAACCGGGACCCCAGAGGTCAATATAGTCTCCAACAAACACAAGTTTCTATACTTTAGGTCAAGTACTTAATTGTATGTTTTTGTGGGTTTCTTTACAACACAAAATTGTTTTAATAGAGTGATTTTTTTTTACTCAATTTTAATGAAAGGAATTCCGAAACTCGCATACATGTTTAAACCAAAGGTTTCTTATTAAATGTTCAATTGATATTTAAAGTTTTAAAGGTACACTTTGGTTCTTGTTTGACAACTTTAAGAAAGACCACTTTAATGGTTAATTTGGACACTGGAATATATTTATTAAAAACTGAAAGTTTAAACCGGAATATTTTTTCATAATAATTTTTATCCAAAAGTACTGAGGTATTTGTGCTCCACAAACTTCAAAGCAACATTAAAATCATCACAACAATGTGAATACAACATTAACACATAACTTACTTCATTCAATGGACAGCAACTCTTTCCCCATTCATTCTTTTATCTCCCCCTGTTCACCAGCCCCTGGATGTAACCTTCTCCCTCTTTTATCTCCGCAAATACACCAGGCCCTGGATTTCCCCATTCCTTTTATCTCCCCACTTCACAAGTGTCACTGGGTTTCCCCTCCCCTTTCTTTAAGCCATAAAATCCCAGGCCAAGGTACTTCCCTTATTCCTCCCTACCTGCCCAAAATCCCAGTCCCAGGTCAATTTTAAATGGATGTTGCTATATTGGGCTAGGGGTTAATTGAATAGACAATGAAAGAAAACATCAGCAAGCCAGCATAAGCTTTACATGTTAATTTATATATGCAATGCTAATTTTCCTATGCAGGTATGAAGGTTTATGCAGATTGTGCAGTGTTAGATACATTGTTATACTCGACTTGCCAGTGTTAACTTTGGATATACTTTATATTTTTGTAAAAAAAAAGAAATTTGAACCCAGCAAGTTATGTAATAATGTTGTACTCAGACACTATAATAATGCAATATCATTCACATCAAGTTGGTGAAAGCCCAAATCTTTTGTTGAATTAAAGATTTTAAACTTATTTAATTGCAAGAATTTTTAATTATTTTTTAGATATTTAGTAAATTTTGTAGACTCTTTTCTTTATAGGTTAGTCATTTTTGTAGACTTTTTTCTTTACATACATTTAGTAAATTTTGTAGACTTTAATTTTTCTTTATAGATATTAAGTAAATTGTCAACTTTTTTCTTTATAGATATCTAATAAAATTTAGTCGACTTTTCTCTTTAAAGATATTTTGTAAATTTTGTCAACTTTTTTCTTTTAATAGATATTTTTATATTTAGTAAATTTTGTAACTTTTTTCTTTATAGATATTAAGTAAATTTTGTCGACTAATTTTAAACTATAAACACTAAACATATTGTATAGATGCCTATCTTTGTTGACGACTATGTTGACCTAAAGACGCCTTGTTTTTGTTGTTTGTTAAGTACCCCTCATTGATGTATACCAAATATATTCTTTAATTTATCAGAAGCTGCCAAATTAAGATACAGAAACCTTATTTAATATTTTTTTGAAACTTTAATCATTGACGTTAATTACCCCACATATATCATTTAAAACATATGCTGAGTCATTTTTGGAACAGTTACCAGATAGGATGAAGATTCATCTAGTCTTTTCCAAAGCCAACTTGTCTTTGCTCTTTCTCTTAAGGTTTCTTTGGGTAGTAAACGAATAGCAATACCAATTTAGAAGTCTCTTAACTTTGACTCAGCAGGGGCGGGGAATAAAGGATTATTGAGACTGCTACAGGGGAATGACCAAGACTAGAAGAGGAGCATACTGTGAACCAACTCATTTTTTGGACAATTTATTAAGAAGACTTCAAAGAAAAAAAGTAAGCCAAATATAAATCACGAGTATTTCAAAATAGAATTGCGATATAATCCGAAAAATTAGATAATTACGATATTTATCCAAAAATGCTAAAAATGGCTATATGGTCCTTAAGTGTGTTCGTTTGAATTGTTTTACAGTTGCGATTTCTGGGCCTATCAAAGCTGATTATGCGCTTTGGTTTTTGCTCATCATTGAGGGCCGTACAGTTACATATAGCTGTTAATTTCTGTGTCATTGAGTTTCTTGTGGAGAGTTGTCTCATTGGCAATCATACCGCATCTTCTTTTTTTTTAATATAAAAGCAGAAAAAGTCTTGTGAAATATGATAGAAATGGCAATATGTGAAAAAAATATCAGCTGAGAAATATGATAGAAATGTCTGTATGGTCATAAGTTTTGTGGTTTCAATTGTTTTACATATGTGATTTCTGTGCCTAAATAGCTATGCAGTTCGGGCTTTGCTCATCATTGAGGGCCATACAGTTACCTATAGTTATTAATTTCTGTGTTATTTAGTCACTTGTGGAGAGTTGTCTCATTGGCAATCATACCACATCTTCTATATATATATATGGCGAAAAAATTCCTAAGTGACATATGATACAAAAGGAGATACACAAAAAAATATCAGTTTTTTTGTTTGAATTGTTTTGCACATGTGATTTTGAGGCCTTTTATGGATGACAATGCGGTTTGGGCTTTGCTCATCGTTGACGGTCGTACAGTTACCTTAAGCTGTTAATTTTTTGAGTCATTAAGTCTCTTTAGGAGAGTAATGTCTTATTGGCAATCATACCACATTGTCTTTCTTATATTTACATAGAAAAATAATCCTTATGTGAAATATGATAGAATTGGCGATACACAAAAAAAAAAAATCAACTGCGAAATATGATAGAAATGACAACACAATTCAAAGGTCCACAAAATAAGTTGGTTAACAGTAGTTGGTTCCTATAGAAATGTCAACTGCATGTGTTACAAAAATAGGATATCAAATTGGTGATAAATTGATTTTAAAAGGAAGATGGCCATTTATCTGTTCCCCATTAAATTAAAATTGGAATATAAAAATAATGGTCATTCGAAATGAAAAGAACAAATGTAAACAAAATTCTAAACGTGAATAGGTCTGAAGAGAGAACATTTTTTCCAACTTTACATTTCATCACCCCAAAGAGATTCCTTATTTAAAAGAGGGAAGAAAGATACCAAAGGGACAGTCAAACTCATAAATCTAAAATAAACTGACAACTCCATGGCTAAAAATGAAAAAGACAAACAGACAAACAATAGTTCACATGACACAACATAGAAAACTAAAGAATAAACAACACGAGCCCTGCCAAAAACTAGGGGTGATCTCAGGTGCTCCGGAAGTGTTCCATTCTGATTTTTAGGTATTAGGTATTTATCTGAAGTTAAAATCATGTATGACTAAATTGATGGCACGTTCTGTCTTATGAAAGTTATTTACTAATGACAGTCAGTCTCAACCCAATACATGCTATTCTGCACACATACTTAATGAATAAAAAGCAACCATATCCCTCCATCTGGTTAGTACTCCAAACCCTTACTAGAATGTCATACATCAATCTTTCTCTCCCTTGTGCCATCTATCACGCCACTTGAATACCTAACAACCTATTTAGGAAGTATCATGTTAGTAAACCCCCCCCCAGGTTATGTTGATACTTCATAGAATGAAAAGATTTTTAAATGAAGTACTAGATATGGAGGGACATAAGTACAATTTTTTTAAAGAAATTAAAATATTTCATAAACTTAAATGAATTGATGTTACAACTTTCAGTGTAGCTAACTGATTAGTGGAATAACCTTCATTAAGATTGCCAGAGACCAAAACTTTGTGGAGCCAAAATCAAAAGTTTTTCATGATCATTAAAAAGTCAAAAGAGATATAATATTTCCAAATTAATAAACTGGAAATTTAGAGGAATAAAAATAATAATTAAAATTTTTAAAAGCATTACTGCAGACCTGAATACTAATTCAGAATGGAAACTAGATGTGTCAAAGCGACACAAATGGCTCCGTCCCAAAAAGTTGAAAAATCTGCAATTTCAATATAAACACATGTGGACACAAACATGATGGTTAAGCCTCACATATCAAAAATCAGCTCAAAAATGGAGGGGAATAGAGAGAAAATCCGTATAACTGTGATTTTGAATAATTTCTCAAAGTCCAAAGCCCGTAATTTCAGCGAAAATTAGCGGAGCAGAACGAAACTTAAGCTTGACCTATAACTCATAATGGTTAATTAACTTACAAACCAAAAATCAGCCCAAAATCTGAGGGTGTTTAGAAAAAAAGTCTGTACAACTGTGGTTTTCAACAATTTCTCAAATCTGAAGGTGTTTAGAAAAAAAGTCTGTATAACTGTGGTTTTCAACAATTTCTCAAAGTCCAAAGCCTGTAATTTTTGGCAAAAACTAGTGGAGCAGAACGAAACTTAAACTTGATCTGTAACTCATCATGGTTAACTCACATACCAAAAATCAGTCCAATATCTGAGAGCGTTTAAAAAAAAGTCTGTATAACTGTGATTTTCAACAATTTCTCAAAGAGCAGAACGAAACCTAAGCTTGACCTATAACTCATCATGATTAACTCACATACCAAAAATCAGCCCAATATCTGAAGGTGTTTAGAAAAAGAGTCTGTATAACTGTGATTTTCAACAATTTCTCAAAGTCCAAAGCCTATAATTTCGGCAAAAATATAGTGGAGGGGAACAAAACTTAAACTTGATCTGTAACTCATCATGGATAACTCACATACCAAAAATCAGCACAATGTCTGAAGGCATTCAATAGAAAAAAACTCTGTATTATGGTTTGTTGTGGAACGACGAAATTACGAACAAGGGTAAAAATTTAATGGCACTGACAACTTTGTTGAGGGGCAAAAAAAAGGGTTATAACTAATTAAATATTGAAATAATGTTGAAGAGGGAGATTTTTGTTAAATCTGAAAAATGGAAAAAATGGCATAGAAGAACTATTAAAAAATTTAAAAGAGAACTAAAATAAAAAATGTTGACATTGCTATGGGAACCCTGCCCCTTTTAAGACAGACTTCATACAGGCACTTATCAAGGATAAAAAGAATCAAGCATTATCCCTTAATTTCACATTCCACAATGTAGGCAATCTCTTTAAATAGATAACTCAAAAGTTGACCACACCTAACAAACTGAACCAGAAGAAGGATACAACACTGATACGGCGCTGTGCTTCAATACTTGCCATCACCTAGAAACCGTCAGCAAGGACCAGCTGAGAGCTATAATTTGACAAAAGAGACTTCAATTTTCCCATTGTGAACTTTTCTTGTGTAGCAGCAATCCAATTATACCTGTTAATGAATTTCATGTCTCCTTGCTAATTATTCCACTCTATGCATCTCATGCATGCATGTAGATATTTTCTTTAAAAAAACAGTTGCTGCTTAAAAAGAAACTTCTGAAACAAGGATTGTTAATGATCGTGTTGATTAAAAGTCATTCTTTACATGTTTTATTGTTAACAAAAATTCAAGATGTGAAAAAAAATAATCATATACAGTCAAACCTGCCTCAAGGATGTACACCTCTGAGGAGCCAAAATTTCTAGAATTAAACTTTTTTTCTTAACCAGATTTTTGGGTTTATAAGACTGTAACAAAATAATTGGTGAAGAAAAAAATCATCTGGTGGTGCACTTCTTTTTTTGCTACGGCCCTTTGAAAATGCCTAATTTTTATGTTTTTCCCATTTTTCATCGAATTTTACCTATTTTTGGGCTATTATTGTGAATAAAATCACAGTTCCACAATTAAACTTTTTTTCATACTTTCTATAAAGATGAAGTGGACCAATCTGAATAAATTTTAAACAAAAAACTATAGGTAGGTGTTAATATAAGAAAGTTTTATCATATTTTGATGCTTTTTTGTGTAAAATTTACCATGCTGTCAATTTTGTATTTTTGTAATTTTTCTCAGTTTTAAGAACAAAATGCATATTATTTCAACTTTCTTGATTGAAATGATACATATCTAAGAAATTTGAAAAGACCAAAATGATATGGGATGTACATGATTCTTGTAAAATCATTTTTTGTATCCCTCACCCATTTTCTAAAAATTTTGGCTAAAAATACTGACTTGATTAGTCGTAAAATTTGAAAACTGGATTACTCAAAAACTGTTCATTGTAAATACACAATTTTTTCACAGAGTTATGTTTGATTATAATATTTTTAAAATTCATTGATATTTTTCACTTGTATCACATGTTTTGGAAATAATTCAAGAACGAGATTTCAACGAGACTGAACAAGACTGAAAAGTCAAAAGAATACACCCTTAAGGTCATCACTTGTTTAAGAAGTCAACTATCTCTAATGGTCTCTTGGATACCATATCAAGAATTTTCTCTATATATTTCAGTGGTCACCTTATTTATGGATCTAGAAATATGAAGTAAATTTTGTGACTCCTTGTATTCCTCTCCCTTCAATTAATACCACTGAAAAGCATTTCACCAACTTATTTAGCCAATTGTATCAACACCTTTAAATATCTTCTTCAAATTTACAGAGCAAGAGTCCACCATTTAATATTTGTCTGCTCACATGTCAGAACAATAAATCTTCCAACTGTAACACTTAACCAAGTTACAATCCCAGCCACATGTTTTTTTTGGACTGGGAATATTTCAGAACCTCTTTTAAAAGGTCACTTTTGACACTTCCCATGAGTGACATGCTTAAAACAGACTTCTGTGTCATTTTGGTCTCTTGTGGACAGTTGTCTCATTGGCAATCATACCACATCTTCTTTTTTATATTGACTGTTAATAATCCTTGATACTTAGATCTTTAAATTCAAATTTTATATGGGGCCTTGGTGGCCGAGTGGTCCAAGTAGTTACTACTGTAATCACTAGCCAGTCAACACTGAGGTTGTGAGTTCGAACCGGCTCGTGCGGGTGCATTTGACTCCAATCCAATATTTCATATTTTTCAAAATTTTTACCTTAATTTCAATGGCTGCTTAAAAAGATTCTACTGAACAATTAGGGTTTAAAAAGATAAAGTTTAAAGTCAATTCTTTCCATGATTCATAAACTAAAATTCAGGGTGTAGTTTAACTGCAAAAAATCATCTGCAGACTTCATTTCTGAGAAAATGTGTGTTAATAAAATAAAGGAAATGGATCTTCGGCCTTATAAAACACTTTAAACAAGAATGTGTCCAAAGTACACGGATGCCCTACTCGCATTATCATTTTCCATGTTCAATGGACTGTAAAATTGGGTAAAAAATCTAATTTGGCCTTAAAAGTAAAAAGATCAACCAATAGGGAACATGTGTTCTAAGTTTCAAGTTGATTCGACTTTAACTTCATCAAAAACTACCTAGACCAAAAACTTTAACCTGAAACTCACTTTTAATTTCTATGTTCAGTGGACCATGAAAATGGGGTCAAAAGTATAATTTTGTTTTAAAATAAGAAAGATCATATCATAAGGAACATGTGTACTAAGTTTCAAGTTGATTGGACTTCAGCTTCATCAAAAACTACCTTGACCAAAAACTTTAACCTGAAACTCACACTTTTAATTTCCATGTTCAGTGGACCTTGAAAATGGGGTCAAAAGTCTAATTTTGTTTTAAAATAAGAAAGATAATATCATAAGGAACATGTGTACTAAGTTTCAAGTTGATTGGACTTCAGCTTCATCAAAAACTACCTTGACCAAACAATTTAACCTGAAGTAGGACGAACGGACGGACAGACAAACGGACAGACAGACAAACGTACAGAGGGAAGGACACAGACCAGAAAACATAATGCCCCTCTACTATCGGACAGACAGACAGACGAACGTACAGACGGAAGGACACACAGACCAGAAAACATAATGCCCTTCTACTATCGTAGGTGGGGCATAAAAAAAATGTCTTGTATAACAAATCAATTTCTTTTAACTCAAATTTAGAGAAACTCAAAACCTCTACATCCCTTATAAAAAGAGAAACATTACTGCAACCTTGTGGTAAGGTTGCAGCAATCTTTTTAGTTCGCCAGAAGACCTGAAAGTTGTTCACCAGTGTTTGCCGCTAGCAGCAAACTGTCCGCAAACATATGTTAAAAGTTGCCGCAAGGTTGTCACAAACTCTTAAAGTTCTTAAATTTAAAGGAACTTTGTAAACAAACTTTAAAGCAGTCCTAAAAAATAAATGGATGTTATATATGATAGATGTCTGAGTTATATATGATTCAATTAGTTCTTGGAACAGGCCATGCATCATTGATCATCTCTTTGTAAGTTAATTTAGGCAGTTTTTGCATGTAAATTTTCTATTATTGGTACAAAAATTATCAGTCACTTGATTTGCCAGTAGTTCACTGCAAACTATATAAGGTTTTGGAAGATTGTCAGAAGTTCAACGCAAAAATGCCAGAAGTTCACCACAAACTATATAAGGCTATCAAAGTTTGCCAGAGGTTCACGACAAATAGTTGGCAGAAGTTCACCACAAACTATTTAAGGCTATAAAACTTCTGTCCCAACCTTCATTTGCATGGTAAAAAGTCGCAGTGTAGTTGCGGCAAACTATTTGCAGCAACCTTACCGCAGTATTTGCGGCAGATCTGCCGTAACAGTTTGCAGAAGGCTGATTTTTCAGTAAAGGATAACATAAGTTTTCAGCGGTATCATATTTTAACAGTTCTCCACAATTTTTTTTCATTTTCCTGAAATATACTGCCGCACCACCAAAAGATGTGTAATATAAAGGCTATTTTTCAATTAGAGTTACGACAACTGAAATGCATTATCAAGCTTATAAGAAAATTAATTCTCTCCCCCCCTTTTTCCCCTTTCTTCTCTCTCTCTGCTTTTGTTACATTTTTAGCCTGGAAACTAAACCATAACAGATTTTCATTAAATATATTCACTTAAAATTCTTTCTTTAAGGTTCGATCATTCTGTAAGCAGTAGTGAATACCACATCTTTTACATAAACTTGGGCCATTTATTTGACTTTGACAAAAATTCCATTATTTTTCTGTGTTTCAAGCAAAGATATTTCTACCCATCTGGCAGGTTTTACATCTTTCTGTATTTCTGTATAAAGTTTTCACCTAGTACGTTTCCCAAAGTCTTCATGCATTACTTTTACACTAAAACTATGTTCTATTTTTCTAACTAAATGTCTATGCAGCATCTTTTCCGCTTGAACTGTACATTGTTTTTCACTTTAATTCAGCATGTCACATGACTTTTTGAGAGATACCATGTGACTTACGAAAGAGTTATTGTCCTTTAATCAAGTTTTCTGGAAATTGGCCTCAACTAAATGTACAATTTATTGAAATTAGACGGCCTTTAATCAGGTAGAAAAGGTAAAAATCCTTGTAGGTTAAAGGGTTAACTAAAGTTATTATCCGGAAACCATCTGTCTTCGGAAGACGCTGACGTCGATACAACGTGATACATGCAATATACAATATACGACCAAATATTAAAAAAATTTTGCAGTTGTATAAAAATAAAACTAGTTACATAATATTGACTAAAAAAATCCATACATCAGTGAAATAAGTTTAAAAATTGTTGGGGATACTGGTTTTTTTTTATTATTATGAAATGAAAAATCTTTAGCTGTTTAACAATATTCCAAGAAAAAATAAAGTGGTGCCTAAATAATAAAAGATTAAGAGGAAGGTGTTTGAGGACACTCAAGCTTCGCAATAAAAATTTACCAAGTAAAAAAGCGACATAACTCTAGAACAATAAATGACTCACTGCATGCCCGAATTCGATCTCTGTGCATTGTGGTTCTGTTCATTGTGTACAAGTTTTATAAAATTTAAGGCAGCTTAAGTAAGAGTGGGGAGTGGAAAATGAAAGACAAACCTCAAGAGTAACACTTAATGCCCCCATTAGCTATATTGGTGCATAAATATTAACTATATATAGTAATCTAAATTTTGCATCCTACTGTAGGATGCTGCAGGCAAAACCAAAATAGTAGGCACTTTTTTCATAAATGCATTTTTAAATTGCACTGAAATTGAGGACAAGACTTTACATGTTTGATTAATATTAAATTGACATTGGTGGTCTAGATGGCCGAGGTGTCCAAATAGTCAACTACTGTATACCTAGCATGTCAATACTCACAGAGGTTGTGAGTTTGAATCCAACTTGTGGCAGATACACTCCAAAAATATTGGATCAACAGGATAGTAAATTTTTCAACTTCGTGTTGTAGATTCTCTCTAGGCACTCTAGCTGGCATTAAATCAATAAATTGACATTTAAGGAATAGACTTTTTGTAACTTTATCTCCTGATTAAAATGAGGTTGAGAGACAACAAGGGAATAAATTACAAAAGATGCTTACCATCTTTTCTAGTGTTGCCTGCCGCAATGTTTACAATTTTGTTTTGATATTATTTCTTGTCATTTTATCTTTTTATTAGGTTTTTTTTTTTACAAAGCTATAGATAATTAAAATATCAAATGTTTTAATTTGAAAAACATATAGAAAAATTAAAAGTTCATGTGTCAATGGGACACATTGATACCTTTGCTTTCATATTAAGGGGCACAATTCCAAAAAAGTGTTGCCAACAAAATTTAAACTTGATCGGTGTTATGTAATATTCAGTATTGTGTACTTTGTTTTATAACAATGTCAAGTCAAGCTAAAGTTATGAGAATGGAGATCAATTTTGGAATGAACGTACAGCAGGGCATGAATAATATTCAAAATAATCCCACTTTTTACACCAACCTCCATGTTTATTATCTAGAACTCTATTCACAATTTTGTTTTCATATTATTTTTGGGTATTTAATTTTTTAATTTTTTCAATTCATTTTTTTAGTATTTTGTTTTCATATTATTTTTCCATGTTTTTTCACAAATTTGTTTTTTTTTCATTTTATTTTTGTTATTTTATTTTTTCATATTTTTTTATTATTTTTTTACAATTTTGTTTTCATATTATTTTTTGCTATTTTATTTTTTCACATTTTTTTAAATTTTTTTCATATTATTTGGGGTATTTTATTTTCTCTTATTTTTTTTATTAATTCTTTTACAATTTTTTGGGGTATTTTATTTTTATACATTTTTTTTATTTTATTTTTTTATAATTTTGTTTTTGTAATATTTTTTTATTATTTTATCACTTTTGTTTAACAGAGCTCTAGGTAAAAAAATTAATATCAGATGTGAAAGGTAAAGGGAGCATTGGCACCGTCAAACTAGTTTAAACCCCATTTGAATTGTTTGGTATTTCAAATTTGTCATTTTTTTGGCCTTTTTTTTTTTAGCAGACTCTACAATATGGCCATACAGTAACTTATAGTTGGAATGCAAATGTCATTTTCGTTGTTTCTATGTATGTTCCCTTACTGTTTATTTTTGTTGCACCTTGTAGGTCATTGAAAATGCAGAAACCGTAGCGAGTTGTGCAGACAAATTTTGATAAAATGTAGATAAATATTATAGGTTGAGTGTCCATAAACTTTTCATAGAGAAAGAAGCAGTTAACTTTAAAAACGTGTATCGATAACGTAGATTGATTGACTCAGAAGATATTTCTTGTTATTTCTTTGAGCCACTGAATTAATTTCCTCCAAAAATCGTTTCCGTTTTCTTGGCAAAAACACTTCTAAATCGAGACAGTCATTCACATATTTTTTGGCCGCCATTTGTTCACAGTTACGAAAGAAGGAAGACAACTCAGGCTCAATAACGGACAATTAACTCTTCCAGACAAGTTGTATAATATCCCCCACGTTGATGTGCGATCATGAAAAAATTAATTTTAACTGCAATAATAATCGATGGGACTTCTTTACTTTATCAGATATCACTCCAGTAATGCCTCAATTCTTTCACATGGAAATGAAATGAAGCTTTCTAACAAATAAAAGCAAATGTAGACAAAAAGTGATTAAATCCATGAAATTTTCAATGAATGTGATCTACAGTCATGGGGGTCATATAATATAAAAAAATTACATCAGGAAGCTGATAGTGTGTAATAACATTTTGAAGCTGTACAATTGGACAGAATTTGTGTTATTTTCAGTTTACTTATGCTGCATTAAGTAGGATTCATATCATAAATTAATTTTCAAATTGAGTGAGGACAATGGAAACTATTATTTTTTTCTGTTTATATTGTTGGGCTATTTAATGGAATGGTTTGTCAAAAAGAAAATAACAAGAATGTGTCCTCAGTACACAGATGCCCCATCCCCACTATCATTTTCTATGTTCAGTGAACTGTGAAAATGGGAGAAAATCTAATTTGGCATTAAAATTAGAAAGATCATATCATAGGGAACATGTGTACTAAATTTCAAGTTGATTGGACTTGAACTCCATCAACTACCTCGACCAACAGACGAACGGACAGTATGAAAAAACAGACCAGAAAACATAATGCCCATAAATGGGACATATAAATTACTTGAGTGAGGTTGTTATACTATTAACCACTGTTACCAGTCTATTGATCAATCTTTTACATCCAGCAGAAGGTGTTACTAACATATAAGCCTATATATTAATGTGGTAAGGAGATACCTGCTTACATGTACTAGTCCAATAAACAGTGTAAATTTAAGAAGCTGACTTACAAGGAAACAGTCACAAGTCCTAATCTGGTCCCATTATTGCAACTCCAATTTTATCAGTATTTTCTCTTACTCCTTACTCCTATATGCTTTGCTTCTGAGAGAAGCAGCAATTTAAATACCATTTGAAGTCTCTTCTTGTACACAAAAGAGATGTTTCCTAGTGTCAAAAATGGTTGTTTATATTAGCATTGCAAATTGTGATATAAATTTAGGCACTGCTGCATTGACCATTCATCTTTTGTGTTTGTGCGCAACATGAGGGGGAATAATTAATTATGTTCCTTATAATTTTCAAAACCAAAAAAATAAACCCCTATTGTTTTCAAAAACAAACAGGAAAAGTATTATTTAACAATAATAAATGATGCCACCTTCAGTAGCAGAAGAAACAAACAGGAAAAGTATTATTTAACAATAACAAATGATGCCACCTTCAGTAGAAACAAACAACACCTTATAATGTTTTACTTTGGTAAAAAAATCCCTTCCCTTCGGCAAAAAAAAATCCCTTCCCTTCGGCAAAAAAAATACCTTCCCTTCGGCAAAAAAAAAACCTTCCCTTCTAAATCACATTTTTTTCCCACTTCCCTTCTTTGACAATGTTTTCTTTAAAAAAAAAAAATGAGAAAAACAATTTGTTAAATAAAAATAATCATCTTGGCATCTCATTTTTTTTTCTCTGTCAACAGACATGACAGAATTTGTTTTTCATAAGAACTTTAAAATTTTTTGTATGCTGAACCAGACCTTTAAAATCCTCTGTTACAAGACGAGATACATGATACTTCGTTGCGTGGGGTATAAATATAACCTGTAGCACCACAAACCCCCAAGAGTGTATAAAACAATAGTTGTAGACTCTTGATTGAATCAGTAATGAAAGGTTGACTGTCAGCAAGAAATAATAAATTTCAGTCGTGCACCTAATGATGACAATCAAAGTCTCCATTTCAGGTTGTTTTACAAATATCCATCTCACAATTCCAAAATATACGTACATTCATTACTTTTGTACAAGTTAAATGATTTTCAATTTTCATGATAAAACAATGGTAAAACACTCTGATGTAATTGGTAATGAAAGGTTTTTGTTTTTCAGGAGTTTTTTTTCTCAACAATCTTTGAAAAAACATATTTTGACACCTTTTTAGACCCAATAATAAAATATCGAATGCATTTGAGGTTTGTAATAACATCTATGAAGCAACTGGGCTAAGAAACAGTTCTAAACGTTATTTTTACTGTTTGCACTGTGACCATCTAAAAATAGAAATCTATGTATCCTTAAGGATACATTTGACATGCGCCCGAGGATACATTCCGAATGATCAAGGGCCATAACTCGATAATTATTAAAGTGACCCCACCAAATTCATCATGATCTGTATTTTGTGGTACGTAAAAAACATTGTGTATAGGTTACTTAACATTTGGTTGAGGCATCTTAAGTTAGAGAACATGTACATCAGCTTTATAATTCTGAAGTTTCCTTTCTATATCCTTCATGGAGGCTTGCATTTCATCATGAGACTATCAAGTTCTGTTTGATTGTCATTCATCTGAGCCTGTACACGTTTAAGCTGTTTGACAGCATCTTCCTTTACACAAACAGCTAACTCTGCTTGTTGTCGAAGATCCTTAATGTTATTTTCTAATTTCTTTCTGCTGTTGAGAGCATTAGCTCCCTGATAACGTTCATCTTCTAATTCAGCCTCCAACTCTCTCAACTGAAAAATAATAGAATGTTTAACCGTTTAAAGTTAAAGTCAACTTACATAAGTAAAACGTCCCTAGAACTATTAAGAATAATTGAAGGTCATGAGCCTGTAATCATGATTGACATTTTAATGTAAACCTAATATTTTGGAAAACTATCTGAATATAAAAACTTATAGTGTAGTGAATAATATTGAAATCCGACAAAATGTTACTGTCCTTCGGGCCAGGTGAGCTAACACCTGAAGTGGGACGAACGAACAGACGGAAGGAGGCACAGACCAGAAAACATAATGCCCCTCTACTATCGTAGGTGGGGCATAAAAATTTGTAAGGGTTCCTCTCACCTACTTTTGCTGTTAATTGAAAGCTCAACAAAAATGAGGATAAAAAATAATAAAAATATTCATTTCATTACTATCTTTTGATTTTTAGAAGCTTCTGTCCAAGTTTGGTAAAAATCCAGGATAGTTTATGAATCTAATAAATGTTTTAAAAACTTAACTGCAGACTGCATGTAATGTTAACTGAAAGAAAAACTAAGTCTATTTATAAGTAAAATACAGAAAAACAGGTAGAAGATTTGAACAAAATTAACTTTTTGATACTATCTTATAATCATAAACATTTGGTACAAGTTCAGGATAGTTTAAGAAAGTTATAAAAATTTCAAAAACTTTTAAAGTCATAAGAAACCTCAAATAAAAAAAAAATAATGCATATGATTTTTATAACTCAATGGATAGTTTTCATTATAAAACTTATGTACATATACTTTTTTCTGAAGAAAATTCTTTAATTTATTCATATTTAGAAGAAGTTTACTTTATTTGAATAGCTTCCTTCCAGCAAGCAATTCCCCCGACATATTTTCCGTATGCAAGGTGACCTCAGTGTGACCCATCTCGTAAAAATCCGGTGACCACAATACGCATGGATGTCCTTAAAATAAACTGTTATCTGAATTTACATTTTAAACACGTGCTCAATTTCCATGCTTTTTTGTTTATTTTTCGTCAATTGTTGACAAACAGGTGACAATCGTTAAACTTCGGCTTCAATACACGAACTTTAATTACCTGCCATATTTTCACAACAACACTGACCGATTGAAAATAAAATTGACAATTATACGAAATTTGCACGAAAAAATTGATAAATTCGAGCACAGAAGAAGTTTATGATGTCTGTATGCATTGGTTCAAGAATTGGAAGAACATTATTTTTCACCGGTCACTCGTTTCTTATGACTTTAACCACAATGAATATTTGTGGACAAAGACGCTGCTGCTGACGGAATGTAGGATCGCTATGTCATGCTTTTTTCAACAAAAGTCGAAGGCTAGACAAAAAACATTTATTTATTTTTTCAAACAGAACAATTAATTAATCAATTTAAAATGGAATAAATTATTAATTTTCATAGTAAAACATATGTTACCTTCTTTTCAGTTTCAAATTTCTTTACATCTTGGTTTTCCTTTTTACCAGTATCTACTTTCTTAATAGTGGCATCCAGATCTGAAATATACATAAAAGTGTGGTTTAAAATAAAACTTGTAAAATCCAAAAATATTATTGTTATCGCAATTCTCTGTTTCGTTAGTCTATTATTATGAGTAAACACTTATATTTGAGCATTTTTGAAATAAAATTTGAGTGTATTTTCAAACATTATTTGTTGCTTTAAGATCAATAAAATAATCACCTCTTTCCAAAGCCAGATTTTGACTTTTCAGGATTTCCTTCTGTTGTTCGACTTCAGCTTTTAGATCTTCTATTTGTCTTAGTCTTCTCTGGATTGTCTCCCTTACTTTATTTAACCTTGTTGTTTCTTTCTTCAGTTGATTGATCTCATCATCTTTTTGCTGTAATACATGTTATATATAAAATCTTAATTTCTATTTTACACCAGTTTAAAACCATATTCAGCAACATAAGCTATATAAAAAAGGCTTGTTTTAATTGGTGGAAGCATCAAGAATCACAAGCTATCAAACCATATGTCAATTTAAATTGGGAGTCCAACCAATTTTACCATAAACATGGTTAGAACTCTTAACTTCAGAGTTAACAGGCTAGTGATCAATGTAGATTAAGGTGCATTGTTTTAAATTAAATTCATGTAAAACTTGGCAGAACTAAATTGAACTATGCCAGGCAGACATGTGCAGCTAACAATGCTTCCATACAACAAATATAGTTGACCTATAGCTTATGTTTTAAGAAAAAATAGACCAAAAACACAAAAACTTAACACTGAGCAATGAACCGTGAAAACGAGGTCAAGGTAAAAAAAAACCTGTACAACTGACATATAGATCATAAAATATTTCCATACACCAAATAGTTGACTTAATGGCATATAGTATAAGATAAAAAGACCAAAACTCAAAAACTTAACTTTGACCACTGAACCATGAAAATGAGGTCAAGGTCAGATGACATCTGACCGCTAGATATGTACACCTTACAATTATTCGATACAACAAATATAGTAGAACAATTGCATAAAGTATGAGAATAACAGACCAAAGCACAAAAACTAAGCTTTAACCACTGAACCATGAAAATGAGGTCAAGGTCAGATGACACCTGCCAGTTGGATATGTACACCTTACAGTCCTTCCATACACCGAATATACTAGACCTATTGCTTATAGTATCCGAGATATGGACTTGACCACCAAAACTTAACCTTGTTCACTGATACATGAAATGAGGTTGAGGTCAAGTAAACTAGAGGCTCTTAAGAGCCTGTGTCGCTCACCTTGGTCTATGTGCATACATGTATTAAACAAAGGACACCGATAGATTCATGACAAAATTGTGTTTTGATGTTGGTGATGTGTTTGTAGATCTTACTTTACTGAACATTCTTGCTACTTACAATTTTCTCTATCTATAATTAACTTGGCCCTTTAGTTACACAGAGGAAAATATTTTGTAAAAATTTACAAAAATTTATAAAATTAATGAAAATTGTTTAAAATTGACTATAAAGGGCAATAACTCTTCGAGTTCCCCTGAAAATTTCAGAGCAGATAAATATTGACTAGATAAACAATTTAACTCCTTTTCAGATTTGCTCTAAATGCTTTGGTTTCAGAGTTCTAAGCCAAAATCTACATTTTACCCCTATGTTCTATTTTTAGCCATGATGGCCATCTTGGTGGGTTTGCCAGGTCACCGGACACATTTATTAAACTACATACTCCAATGATAATTGTGGCTGAGTAAAATTTGGTCTAGTAGTTTCAGAGGAGAAGATTTTTGTAAAAGACTACAAAATTTACGAAAAATTGGTAAAAAATGACTATCAAGGGCAATAACTCCTAAAGGGGTCAACTGACCATTTTAATCAAGTTGACTTATTTGTAGATCTTATTTTGCTGAACATTATTGATGTTTACAGTTTATCTCTATCTATAATAGTATTCAAGATAATAACCAAAAACGGCAAAATTTCCTTAAAATTACCAATTCATGGGCAGCAACCCTACAACAGGATGTCTGATTCATCTGAAAATTTCAGGGCAGATAGATCTTGACCTGATAAACAATTTTACCCCATGTCAGATTTGCTCTAAATACTTTGGTTTTTGAGTTATAAGCCAAAAACTGCATTTTACCCCTATGTTCTATTTTTAGCCATGGCAGCCATCTTGGTTGGATGGCCGGGTCACCGGACACATTTTTTAAACAAGATACCCGAAAGATGATTGTGGCCAAGTTTGGATTAATTTGGCTCAGTAGTTTCAGGAGAAGATTTTTGTAAAAGATTACTAAGATTTATGAAAAAAGGTAAAAAAATTACTATAAAGGGCAATAACTCCTAAAGGGGTCAACTGACCATTTCTGTCGTGTTGACTTATTTGTAAATCTTACTTTGCTGAACATTATTGCTGTTTACAGTTTATCTCTATCTATAATAATATTCAAGATTATAACCAAAAACAGTAAAATTTCCTTAAAATTACCAATTCAGGGGCAGCAACCCAACAACGGGTTGTCCAATTCATCTGAAAATTTCAGGGCAGGTAGATCTTGACCTGATAAACAATTTCATCCCATGTCAGATTTGCTCTAAATGCTTTGGGTTTCGAGTTATAAGCCAAAAACTGCATTTTACCCCCTATGTTCTATTTTTAGCCACGGTGGCCATCTTGGATGGTTGGCCGGGTCACCGGACACATTTTTTAAACTAGATACCCCAAAGATGATTGTGGCCAAGTTTGGATTAATTTGGCTGAGTAGTTTCAGAGGAGAAGATTTTTGTAAAAGATAACTAAGATTTACGAAAAATGGTTAAAAATTGACTATAAAGGGCAATAACTCCTAAAGGGGAGTTATTTCGGTCATGTTGACTTATTTGTACAAGATTACTAGACAAAACAATTGGTATTTTTATGATTTGATACTATGCACATCTTTCAACATAGGTAAACATATTTAGATATCCACAAAACGTTCACAGTATTCATCAACAGATGCAGTGTTTACTGGAAAAGCAAAATGTACGGAAAACATCGCCATGCAATGTCATCAAAACGTCATCTTTTTAAAATTAGCAAGTACAATATGTTACAAACATCCATTTCTTAAATCAATGAGCTGAATAGCTCTGAGGGGAAAGACAGCCCTTGTCTCTTTTTTTTTGGGGGGGGGGGGGGGGGGGGGGGATGTATCTTTTGATAAGTCTTCATATAAGGAATGAAAAAAAGAACAGCTAGAACATGTAGAAAGGTTGACAATATTGAAGTCAATTGTTGTTGTTTAATCTAATTTTGTTACCTTAGTTTATGATTCAATTTGGACCAAGAGATCTGCATCTTCTAAATCTAAACATTCGATTAAAGTTGATAGTTAATTATGTAAAATTCAACTGATTTCTGTCATTTAACAACAACTACAATGTTTTCTGAAATCTTAATTGTGTACCACTGAACTGCAGGCTAGGCCATTTTCCATTTTTTGTGACAGTACTCTAATATTTTTAATTTTTTACTTAAGAAAGTTTATAGGACTGAAAAATCCATTTAATTTTTAATTTCTATTGATAAAGTTCCCAGTTACAACTCTCATCACAGGGATACAGGTACTAATAGAAAATAATATGATTGATGTAAACTGTGTGAAGCTTGTTTCCAGATCCTACATTTTGAAATATTTGTAAATTTCATGAATAAATAGGTTTAAACTATAAAATGCAACTTTTCTTTAATTTTTTTTTTACCATTACAATGATTCATTTGTTGGTACACACAATTTAGTTTTAATGGAAGACTACTAATCATATACTAAATGTCACATTTTCAAGTTTTATTTTAGTGGATAATTACTCATCAATTGAGGTGCTCCTGATTTGGAGGAAGATTCACAAAACAGAATTTTACAGATAAATTAAAAAAAATCGTTTCTCTCCCCAATCTCATGTATCTCCACCAACTTTGTTTACTTTGAAAGATGTTGATCTACAAATTAAAGTATTGCATGTTCTGGGGTGTAGCTCCATATACGCTGTCACGCCATGGCGTTCACATATCGGGGTCTAAAAAAATAATTTTAATACGCCGAAAAATTTTTAAAAAATACAAACGAGTAAAAAATATTAAATCTAACTTAATCAAGCAAAGTAGAAAACGATACAGTATAACTATTTTAATAACGTCACAATAATATTTCCGTCTGTAAAATCAACCCTGACCGAAATCGTTTTTAATTTTTTTGCGAGAATTTTCTTCTGGTACTGGACGTAAAAAGCAGCGTATAAAACCGTGAATACATAAACAGTTCAAAGCGTGACAAGGACTGACAAGCCTAAGTAAAGGGCAAACGCTAGACATTTTTATTCTCTCACAAAAACGCCTACCAACAGTGATAGTCATGCAGAAACACACCCAGCAACAAATCAGGACAATTTAGACACCCCTGAAACGTCAAAAATTGACGATGATTGAACTTAACTTAATGCCACATCAGTGTCATGTCAAAGCCAGTACAAAAAACCATCTTATCGAGATATTTCTTTGTTGATAGATTCGAATTCTTAGGAAAAGATGTAAAGTTACAACTTTTGCCCGACAAATGGAAAGATGTCCACACCTTCAAATTTCCGACAAGGTATATTGATCTATATTAACTCCATTTCAATTAAAAAAATATATAATGCACGTCGTTGAACTAACAGGGCTGCAGGGGTTGTTACTCACATGTTTGTTTAGATAAGGGTTGTAAATTTCGTACATTATTTTGGCAAAAAAATGACCAATTGACTTTTGTTCCATTTTTATCTCTCAACTTTGGTTCCGACCCTGAACAATTTAATGAATTACAGTAAACTTTATATGAGTTTGACTGTCCCTTTGGTATCTTTCACCCCTCTTTTATATGTAAATTACGATAACGGTAAATACAAATCTGAATTCCCTCTTTAAATTATTGTTTTGAAGGGCTACTTCATAATGTTCTGTTTTGACACCTTCCTGTCGACGAAATATTGAGGCGTCAACGCATTTAAAATAAAATAAAATCGCCTTTCAAGACTTCATCAAGCCAAGTTCCGCAGTACTAGTCCGTTACTGAAATGGTGCGTTCTGAGCAAAATGATGATAATGTTTGGAACGAGCTATACCAAACCACTCTTGATATTGCAGACCTTTTTGGTATAAATGAGAAATGACAGATTATCGGCTCTGGGTTCCACCGTGATTTTGAGGTCAATTTAGACAAGGCCATGGACGTTTTTGTTGCAGCCAAAAAAACGAAGGGCAGACTTTTGAAAAATATTCAGGATGTTTCTCAATAAAAAATGATCAAATACAGTCTTAATAATTTGCTAATCAAACCAATTTTAGGCCGTCAGAACGCACCATTTTGCGTCTAGCCAAAAAAAAAATCTTGGAGGGACAATCCCCCCCAAACCCCCCCTGGTTGGCGTGCACTTCAAAGGGACCCAGCTACGCCCCAGATGTTGATGTTTGAATTATCTACAGCAAACATAATTATGTTTAAATTTAACAAATAACAATTTATAATTAGTGCACGAACTCTGAGAATGATTTAAATAACCAGTGAAGGATATCCCTGCTTCTGCATAGTGTGGCATTATTTTATTCCAACAATGACGTCATTATAAAATATAATGTAGGTTGGATATATTTAGAATATCTCGTCATACTGATTTTTCCGGATTGTAAAAGAAACGTAAATAGTGTAAAAGAGAGCTCAAAATACGATAATTTCGCTAGAAACAGAAGGGAAATGTGTAGAAAAGTGTTTTATTTAGTCAATCTATTCATTTGTGTGTTTCCTTCTCATCAATCTCAGTAAGATTTGTTGGTGGGTTTTCCACACTATAAAAACAAAATGAATGATGTGAGGGAATGTCACTCTGGTCAACCCCATAGGGGATTGACGGCTTCAAGGCGTCTTTCCCCAAAAATGAAGAGTTAGCATGGACAAATATCTAATTGTTCAAAATATTTGAGGAAATTAAACAAAATCTCTGTTATTCCACTTTGGACTATGCGAATTTAGCATGGATGCAATTTGGGTACTCCTCATAACATAATTATTGATCGTTTGGAGTTCAGTTCAGACCAATTTTTCTATGATTTTTTATGGATTCAAAATTGAATTGGTGAATTAAACCATATAGCAAATAATGATACATCTACAAAATAAACACATAATGAAAACTTTTGTCTGAAGCATAACTAAATGTAGGTTAAAATTTAAAACTGTGAAAATATGTGCAATGTGGGTACCCTCACATTATCTCCCTGTAGTAAGGTATCACCTTTAATAATACTAAAAAATTTTAGGTTAATAAACAAAAGGTTGTATGTGGGACCAGGTAGCTAGATAATGCAACAATAACAATGCACCTGCTGAACAAAATGATTCTTTTTAATGGGTTGGTGGATCTCTCTTTTTTATACAGCCTGCCCATAAATTATCATCTATACCAATATGTACTTTAACAAAATAGACTGTCATAAAATTATGGATAATTTAAAGATATAAAAGTGTAACCTACATTTTTTTGTACTTTAACTACACCTTAGTATTCCAACATCCTACTTTAACTAACACATTTTCATGGTCCCAAAATATGCATATCCTTGCAGAAAAAAACCCTGAATATTACAACACCCTGCTTAATCCAACATTTTTTTCTGATCCCCCCAGTGTGTGTTGGATAACACAGGTTACACTGTATATCCAAACATTGAATGCCTTAATGTGACCTCTAGATAATAATTCTAGAAACAAGAATGTGTCCCCAGTACACGGATGCCCCATCCGCAATATCATTTTCCATGTTCAGTGGACCCTGAAAATGGAGTTAAAAATCTAATTTGGCATTTAAATTAGAAAGATCATATCATAGGGAACATGTGTAGTAAGTTTCAAGTTCAACTTCATCAAAAACTACCTCGACCAAAAACTTAAACCTGAAGCTGGACAGACGGACAAACGAAAGGACGCACAGACCAGAAAACATAATGCCTATAAATGGGGAATAAAAATGTGTTGTTGGATTGCTGTACATTTATATCAATTGTTAAATTTTATTACCTTAATTGTGTGTGTACTGGAATGAGTAGGGTCCTGTACTTCTAGATCTGTTACACCATCTACTCCCAAACAGGATCTGCTAGTTATCTCCCATTGTTGATTTCCTGTTCAAAATATGTAAATGAACATTTTTAAGTGTTTTAAAATATGATAATAAGGAATTGATGTATCATATTAAGTAGCTAATAGTTCATGCATACATAAAATGACAGCAGAATCAACATAATTTATTTTTGACTAGCACAGAAGACCGGTCTCCAGAGGAACATATCTATATATACTTAGTGAACAAATTTTCCTTACAAGAGTGTTGACCTTATTTTCTTCTCAACTGCACCTGTACATTACATTTAATATTGAGGATCTTTTTCATAATGTGAATAACATGCCCTTACATCCATAAAATTCACAAAATTCAGTGATTCTTCACAGGTTATAAAGTATAAATTCAGCTACTACAATGAACCCCTTAATTGCTACTGAAATATAAACTGCATACTTGGATTCCAATGTGTGATGATAAGTTTCATTCCACTGTTTTTACCATCTTCTGTGTCATCATATGTCATAGTTATCGGTCCTGAGTAAGGTACATGTCCAACTGATGCAAGACAAAAAGTGAATTCACTTTTATTCCATCTGTAAAATGTAAAGAAAGGGAATTTTTAACTCCCAATTTTGATATACACCAGTCAACATTAGAAAAGATGTTATTACTATTTTTAGTGTAGATTTTTTTTTTAATGAAATCCCTTTTATAAGATATTACAATGCTTCCACCAACAGTTTAAGAAACTTTAATTAGCATATTATTTGTCTCCAAGTTTGACTCAATGTTTTATAATTAAATACTTCTGAAGCATGATTCAAATATGTAGATTTATTTATTGTTGCTTGTGGAAAATTGATTTTGTGGTGTTAATAAATTTTTGCATAAAAATGTCAGTGTTCAAAAAAAAGTTCTATACAAAGAGGTTTTATTCGTTGAACACCATAAGTCTGATTGAACAATTCTAATAATATCCAAAGACTCTACTTTGATAGTTTTGGTGCATACTTTGAAAATTTTACCATGATAACTTTAGATCACTGACCTTCCATGTAATAGTCTTTTTAGTTTATCTGTGGTGTTGTATGGGTTGACGATATAAGGAAGGAAATTGTCAGAGGCAGATGACAAATAGTTTGCTGTCAGTGTTGCATTGTCCATTGGTTGTAATAACAAACTTTGTCCAGTAAGTATTCCAGCTGAAAATACAGGCTTAAAGCATACATATATTATTTATGGTTTTCTGGATCAAACCAGATTAATAAAAATTACATTTGTGTTTAAAATAACCATGTTGAAAAGTATGAAAAAGACACTTAATAAATTTCATTCGTCAAATAGCTTTTCTGGATTTACCTTTAACAGGAACACTCAAAGTCGCATATTTGACAGCCAAGGATGTATAAAGACTGAAACAGCAGTGAATTGACGATTGAATTCATGTTTGATTAAATTGCAGATCTTAATTTTCTTTCAGATCATTTTTATTTTTTATAATTTTCTAATACCAACTAAACATCATCTCTGTGGGCCCCGCTGTAAATAGTGTGTGATAAAAAGATTGACTGGATAAGCTGATATGCAGCACTTTTTTTTTTAAAGTTATAACATAGTCTTGTTGCGTGCTGAGATTGATTTAATTCTATGTTTTATATTTGAAGTGATATATTTGAAATCTAATTAAACTGATATTAAGCTGATCAATCTTCTCTTCCTTTGCTTTTTCTATTTTGGTTTTCAAGATATTAGCCTATTTATTGCATTTTACCCTACTTTATCCACAATGGCCATTAAAAAAAATCACTTGTTTTTTTTCACAAACTGGATGAGGTAAGTAAATCAAACTTACAATTAGAAGTTACAATGTCAATTTCATCAGGATGTGATGCATGTCTCTTTCTTTTATAACTTTGACATGTACCAGTATCAGGTTTCATTTCTAACCTAATCCCATGATCTCCATTCATCAAAGGACATACAACAGATTTGTCATTTATTACAAGGACTGACGCTATCTGCAATGGTGTACACAACACTGCCTCATTACACACTTGTAGCATCATAAAGATTGTTCTTCCTGGCTCCATCTTAAAAACATTGTTATCATCACTAAGTCTTTCTGTTTCTGACAGGGAACTATCTTGTGCAGGATTAAACTCTGACAGTCTTCTGATGTCTGCTGTGTTTATTGTCAACCAGCCATTTTGTATTTTGATGGTTCCTGAAGCATTATGGCCAATCCATGTGCATGGGAAAATATCATCTCTGAGTTCATCTGACCCCAAACACCAGTCTATATAACGATAGAAAAAACAATTGTTTAACAATCATGACAGAAATTAATTTGTATCTCACTTTTTTTGTCATGCATTTTATTCATTAAACTTTTCTAGCTATGAACTGATGATTATAGATAAAACTTTTTATTATTGATCTCTTTTCAAATTTGTGTAAATAAAGAACTTAATTAATGAAATATTTCCATTTAATTTCTATTGTTTTGGAAACTAAAGGTTTGATGAACATAGAAATAAATCACCTGGATATCCCTCCCAGTTCTTTGAAAACTACTTAAATAACACCAAGTTCTACCAAGAATAATTAACTTAAATTCAAAGTATTTGAAAACAAGAATGTGTCCATAAGCACACGGATGCCCCACTCGCACTATCATTTTCTATGTTCAGGGGACCGTGAACATGAGGGAAAATCTCTAATTTGGCATTAAAATTAGAAAGATCATATCATAGGTAACATCAAGTCTTCCAAAAAGGTCATATATTCCGGACATTTGTGTTATGTCTGGTAATAGTCCGGCTGGGCAAAGCATGAAACGGTCATTTACTTTTTAGTTTTCAAGGCTTTTCTTAAAAGTTGGTCATTTTAACATTATTCGCAATCTTCTTGACCCAACCTTTTGTCTTTAACAGCCACACATTTCCGGTCATAAAAGTGACATGATGATTAATTACTATCAAAACAACCCCTACTTCAATACTTTCTAATTTTAATAAAGGCTAATTAGTTGTTGGACAGCTGAAATCTACCTGTTCAGGTGACAGGTAAACTATTTTCAGTACCGGACATTGTATAAATTAATCGGTTTATTCAAAGTTATTTTCTACATTTCAGGGGTTTGTATGGCCAATTGAAAGTGATTTCCATGATTGCCTTTTGTGACTTGGTATTTCGGGACTAAAATCAGGATCAGATATAAAATGCATACATGTCAACCTCTGACAATGGGAAATCATGTCATGACATGACATGATATGTCAAAAAGCGTGTGAAAACGTGTGACGTAGATGCGGACTTGTTAATATGAATGTGGTAATGTTCATAATTTCATACAAAATTTTGAATATAAAAAAAACAATGTATATTCTACTATGAACTTTTATTGTATTAAACAATAAACAGTGGTCTGTTATGTTGCTTTTAAAGCACCACCACTAGGCACATATTCAAAACAACTGCCAGTTTCAAGTTTAGTTACATTTATTTGATAACAGCACACAAACAAATGTACCATAGTCAAGTTCTGATCAGAATTCCGTGTCAATTTCTTTATAATTGAAAAGGCTTTCCCACAGTAGGAATTGATATTTGACTGAATTAGCTTCATCAAGATTTGAAAGAATGTCATAATGTTTGTTTTTTTATAGCAATGTAAATTGTCCTCTATTATCTCTGCCATTACTCCCATTGCTATTGCCTGGTTAAAACTGGGTAGTTCATCAGAAGAAAGCTGGTACTATGAGAGCTGATCCAACAGTTCTGTGATATTTTTATCCCCATGGCCTGTAGAAATCTGTTCCTGTATAGGCTAGATTTGAAACTGAAATTGAAATTGAAAATGTTTTATAAATTTGATTTCCATTAGATAAACATGTTAAATGCTTATTCAAATAGCTACATTGTATTTCTCCTCTCACATATATTGGGGTTTTTATCATTGTAACAAAGAATGCACAAATTATGCGTTACTTGTCACTCGATCATTGAAACTTGAACGCCAAAAATATAATTTATAAATCTTGAATCTTGCCGTACACATCGTTTTGGCTTAACAATCGGCACTTTAGACGACGGTACAGGCCCTGAAAATGACCTCTTTCTGTGCACATTTCCCCTATAAAGTGAATTTGAAAGAAAGTCACAAAATCATTAAAACTAATCACAAACTACTTACCTTTTACTGTTTGTCCATAAAGAAAAATAAACAATAAGGCAGCCAAACAATTACTTCGAATTTTTCGGTATTTATCACCGAATAAGGAAAAAACCCGAGAATAGCGATATCACTAACGACCAAAAAATGAAAAGAACGAAAAAGCGTGTAATTGCGTGTAAAGTGGTGAAAAGCGTGTACACGCCATGTGACAAAATCCTCGCATGTAAACCGTTGAAAAAGCGTGTATTACACGCGAATATCATGTCACTTGACATGTATGATAAAATGTCCGGCTGGCTCAAATATTTCTTGGAAGCCCTGGGTAACATGTGTACTAAGTTTCAAAATGATTGGACTTAACTTCGTCAAAAACTACCTTAACCAAAAACTTTAACCTGAAGCTGGACAGACGGACGGACAGACAGACAGACGCACAGACCAGAAAACATTATGCCCATAAATGGGGCATAAAAAATAATCAGCTCAAAATAAAATAAAGATGGTCAGCCTATTTGAAGGATACAAAGTCCTGTATTGAAACTTACCATATCTATAAATAGATTGGTCTGTTCCCACAGTGAAGGTCATTCCCATTGAAGAATCAAAAGTTGTCGTCCTGGAACCATTTGGATAAATGTCAATACCAGTAAAGTCAGAAGAATCAGGAATAGTTACAATTACTCCATTAGCTGACGGGGGTTCTAGTAAAACTCTCACTCCTGTAACAAAATGTATTTATCAAAGTTGTACAGAAATCGAACATGTAAAAATGTTGTTGGTTTTTAGTTGACTAGTGTTTGGTTAATTATAGTAAGGTCGGTTTGATTGGGATATCGAGTTCATGCACAGGTGAACTCAGGTGGTTTAAAGTCATTCAAGCTATTGCAGTCAAAGTGTACAGTAGCATTTTGCCAAATGAATAGTATTATTAATTATATTATTTATTTTCAGATTTGTAGACCATTAGTATGGGGAAACCAGTAAATGTACAAGCTGATTAATACCTGTGTATTTATATGAACTTTCCAAAATATTATACTCATATTTATATTAAAATGTGCACTTATTTCAGTAAGTGGCGTCTCCCATGTAAGAGTTTGTGGTTATTTGATAAATATTTTATGTTTGTTTAAGGTTATGAATTAGAATTTAACAAGTATTATAAAACACAACACCTAAAATCTTACTTTAACATTGTTGAAGGATGTATGGAGACCTATAGCTGTTAATTTCTGTGTCATTTGGTCTCTTGTTGAGAGTTGTCTCATTGGTAAGCATTCCACATCTTCCTTTTTATAGGTAACATAAAACACAACAACTAAAATCCGACTTAACAATACCTATTTCAGTTCCATTAATTTTACTGTTGTACCTTTTATAACTATTTTGAGTTGGATAGCAAACAAAACTTTATGTTTTTAACCAAAAGGAAAATATCATATCAGAAAAAAAAACCAATGTCACTGTAGAAAAAGCAGATACCAACTGTGTGCACCTTTACGCAACATCATTGCAATATACAAAATAAACAAGAATGTGTCCACAGTACACGGATGCCCCACTCGCACTATCATTTTCTATGTTTAAAGGACTGTGAAATTGGAATAAATTCTCTAATTTGGCATTAAAATTAGAATGATCTTATCAAAGGGAACATGTATACTAAGTTTCAAGTTGATTGGACTTCTACTTTATCAAAAACTACCTTGACCAAAAACTTTAACCTGAAATTTGCACGATCATTTTCTATGTTCAGTGAACCGTAAAATTGGGGTCAAAACTCTAATTTGGCATTTAAATTAGAAAGATCATATCATAGGGCACATGTATACTAAGTTTCAAGTTGATTGGACTTCAACTTCATCAAAAACTACCTTGACCAAAAACTTTAACCTGAAGCCAAAAACTTTAACCTGAAATTTGCACTATCATTTTCTATGTTCAGTGAACCGTAAAATTGGGGTCAAAACTCTAATTTGGCATTTAAATTAGAAAGATCATATCATAGGGCACATGTATACTAAGTTTCAAGTTGATTGGACTTCAACTTCATCAAAAACTACCTTGACCAAAAACTTTAACCTGAAGCCAAAAACTTTAACCTGAAATTTGCACTATCATTTTCTATGTTCAGTGAACCGTAAAATTGGGGTCAAAACTCTAATTTGGCATTTAAATTAGAAAGATCATATCATAGGGCACATGTATACTAAGTTTCAAGTTGATTGGACTTCAACTTCATCAAAAACTACCTTGACCAAAAACTTTAACCTGAAGCCAAAAACTTTAACCTGAAATTTGCACTATCATTTTCTATGTTCAGTGAACCGTAAAATTGGGGTCAAAACTCTAATTTGGCATTTAAATTAGAAAGATCATATCATAGGGCACATGTATACTAAGTTTCAAGTTGATTGGACTTAAACTTCATCAAAAACTACCTTGACCAAAAACTTTAACCTGAACCGGGACAGACGGACGGACGAACGAACAGACGGACGGACGAACAGACAGACGGACGCACAGACCAGAAAACATAATGCCCCTCTACTATCGTAGGTGGGGCATAAAAACACCAACTATCTGCAATTTTTATACAAAAATATAACAAAACAAAATAATTATATTACTATCTTCTACAATAAACCAACCCAATAACAATTGTTTAAAGCTCTTTTGTAATGGTCAAGCAAATTAAAAGACACAACTAACACCCTCCTTTGAGTTCATACAGAAACTAAAAAAAAGTGTAACAAAAGACAACCATGATGGACTACTATGAGTATATTGTTTAAAAGAAAGAAAATTAGGTAACAGATAAAAGTAAATCTATTCATGTTGAGACTTCCAAGATAATATCAAGTCATTAGCCTTCTTCCCCCATAAGGTTTTCAAAAATATCATCCTATAACTTCCTCCTTTAAGAGTCAACTTTTACCTATCTTATCAGTGTGTGTAGCTTCAAGTCCTGCCCCATTCCGACACCGTACGGACACATAATAGGTCTTATTGTTCTGTAGAATTCCTCCAAAGCTGTTGTTACTGGCTATCTGATCCTCTCCCACTGATGTCCAGGGCTGTAGATCATCACCACCTACTAAGGTACCTATAGACCACCAATTTTCCTGTCAAGTATTAAAATGAGATGAAAAATTAAGTCCATAATTTAAAATGTAAATATCAAAATATAACTTTATTTGACATTAGAATCTGTCCTCTCTATGATGTTCCCATTCCAGCAGTTCACAAAACACCACAATAGAATTGTTTTGTTAAAATAAAACAATTTCCAGTACTTAATGAAGTTATGTATTTTTCTCACAACTTTTAATTCCATTCCAAACAATTAATTGATTGATTGCTCAATTGTGTATTCTGTTCAAAAATTGTGTACAAATTCCAGCTCATGTGTTCTTATTCTGATTAAACTTATGAACGAACCTACAGACAGGTTTTGACGATTTTTTGGAAAAATAATCCACACAATATTAAGCAAACTTGAGAATAGAATTGGGGAATACGTGAAAGAGACAACAACTCAACCAATGAGCGAAAAACAGCCTAAGGACTCTAATTGGTCTTCAATGCCGTGAGAAAAGGTTGGCCATAGGTGGCACCTAAATCGGAATATATATTGTGAAGTGCTAAACAAAGAGTCACCTAATCATAAAACTTGACACAAATGATATGGAAAATGTGTGTTAGAGCCCCTAAATGACAAAACAACAAGAGCGGTCAAAATGACAGTAAACCAGATTCTTTAACATTTATTTGTGTTCTGGCAAATATCAATATTACAAGGACTAAAACTCCTAATAGGTAAAATTTATGATTATCAATATCAAACTTGACTTCCATGTTGTCAACAATAACAACATATAAACTAGATAGAAAATGACCTTCTAGCAGGACAAACTGTGTGCCCTTAATGAATAAAGTAAGAAAAAATTACGAAGTCCTCCTACCTAGGATTTTGAAAATAGTCAAAATCGTCATTATTGAACTTGACCTCCATTTTGTTGTCAGTAACAACATATTAAAATTTTAAAAGGTTTGGTTGACTGGTTCATGAGTAAATGCACGGATACGACATTTTTTAAACTTTCAAGAACCGTTACTCCTGAACGGTAAAAGTAAAAATCGTCATTATTGAAATTGACCTCCGTTATGTTGTCAGTAACAACATATTAAAATTTTAAAAGGTTTGGTTGAACGGTTCATGAGTAAATGCACAGACACAACATTTTTTAAACTTTCAAGAACCGTAACTCCTGAGCGGTAAAAGTCAAAATCGTCATTATTGAACTTGACCTCCATTTTGTTGTCAGTAACAACATAATAAAATTTTAAAAGGTTTGGTTGAACACTTCATGAGTAAATGCACGGACAACATTTGGCTGCCGCCCGCGCACCCGACCTCTCGCCGCACCAAACCCCCCCCGGCCCGCCGTACATCCCCAAATCAATAACCAACATTTTTGACACAAAAATCCGGTTAAAAATTGCACTCACCACAATCTGACTTTCTTCATCAATACATCTCCAAAATGCTTTGATTGTACTGTTTGATGACTGGAAGCTGACAGGAGTTAGTTCCCCTTGTTTTATGTCAATATACATTGGGGTCATCTGATCAAGGTCAAACCATGGTAATGTGTCATCAATATAAAACACAGATGATGATGCTTCAGCAGATTTTCCTGAACTTAAGACGGACTTTACTAGAAACACAAGATATTAAATATGAAATTGTGCCATCTCCCATAGCAGTGCATTCTTTAATTGTGTACGAATGGAGATATTGAAATGAATGTGACAAATAGTTATCTTCTGGAAATAGCTAAAGCATTATTATATTGTGAGAGCATCAAATCATGTATTTTAAATGCATGCAAATCTTCAAATACAACACTTATATCTTCTTATTATAACAAATTTCATTCTCATTCCTGTCTGATCACTTCATTTTTGCTGTTTATAACATATAGCAAGAGGATAGTGTATATATACTTTCAAAACAAAAATGCTCTGTTTTCCTGTTACAGATTATACTTATCTAGTACCTTCAAAGAAAAGGATTGAAAATGTGTTTTACTGTAAAGTAAAAGTGTGAAATAAAACCATGCATAGTCCAAGTTATTCATACTTTGATATATAAATGTCTCATTGCCAATCATATCTCCTTATTTTTCAGTTTTGTTATGTGATGCAATGTCTAGATATATAAAGACATGTACCTGTTAAAAAGTAAGAAATAGACGTGTTGACCAACTGTCCTGTTGTATTCTCCTCTCTTTTAGCAGGCAAGCTGAGATCTGTTAACGTAAAGTTTAACAGTTTCTGTTCTGTTGGGTTGCATGTGGTTTGACAAGTGTATGGAGCACAGGGACTATAGCATGGTATACAGGGATCCAGTACTTCCTGATAAGATACCACATCTGTCATTAACTGGTCAGTTCTGAAATAAAATTTCTGGTTAGTTTTTTTCATTTGCATTGTTTTACATTTGTCATTTCAGGGCATTTTAAAGCTGAGTATGCATTAAGGGCTTTGCTCATTGTTGAAGGCTGTTCGGTGACCTATAGTTGTTAATGTCTGGGTCATTTGGAGTTGTCTCATTGACAATCTTACCACATCTTCTAAGACACAATAAGACTAGACAATTTTGAGCTTGATTAAACGTGCATGTGCACCTTTTGCCTTTTTTAAAGTAAATTTGTTGATCTCTTGATATATTTGGTGTGTTGTTGAGTTGCTGTAAACTCACCCAATACCAGCTTCATATCTGTCAATGGGTATAACTCCCCCATATCTACACATAGCATCAGAAGATGGAGGCATTATCACATTCCTGAAGCTGGCTCTAGTCGAGAACACGTCAAACAAATCTGTGATTGGTGGTACATAATTGTTCTTATTGAAGACATGGAGCAATAGTTTGGTGTCACTACTGAATTCTGGGATACCAAATATCTTACTGAACATATACCTATCTACATACACCTTCAAGCACCAAGTTTTCTGAAAAATAAAACAAAGGAATTCTTGGATCCCACATATCTTACTGAACATAGAACCATTTACATTCACCTTCAAACACCACGTTTTCTGAAAAATAAAACAAAGGAATTCTGGGATACCACATATCTTACTGAACATAGACCCATCTACATACACCTTCAAGCACCAAGTTTTCTGAAAAATGAAACAAAGGAATTCTTGGATCCAACATATCTTACTGAACATAGACCCATCTACATACACCTTCAAACACCAAGAACAAAAAAAGAAGGTACATTTCTTTAAGTTCCTATGTTTTATACATAACAGTCTTTCCATATCTAGAAACAAGATAGAGTATACCCATTGAATTCCTTTCTGCTGGGACAATTACGGCAACCAGTATATAAGAAGATTTAAGGTGTGTTTGACCAATGCAAAGCTGGTTACAAGATAGACAAGGTTGGTTTGGTATACTATTCCCCATCTTCCCACCCCATTTACCCATATTATATGTAACTTATTATTTCTTATCAATTTGTGTATAGTAAAAAAATTGATTCATTTATGAATTGCTGATTGTATATATATTTATGGTGAACATGTAAAATTATAGGCGATCTTGTAGCAAAGACACAACAATATACTGTGTTTGTTTTTTTCTACGATATCTAGTCAAGAAAAAAACTTTTTCAGAGGAGTGAAACTAGGGAGTAAATAAAATTATTTATCATATGTTTAGTAGTAAATACAGTAGTTTTGCATATGTGATAAATAGCCTGCTGTTTAATCCATATCGCGCACCCTTTATCGCATACCCTTTATCACACCCCTACTTTTTTTTTTTTTTTTTTTTTTTTTACATAGTCAGTTTTGGTTTTTTTTTTTGCTTAAGAAAAATTTTCCTCAAAATAGGTAAATTTTTTGAATGACGTCATTGTTTGGTATGTGACGTCACAAACGTCGAGTTTTCATATTGTATGTGACGTCACGAACGTCAAGTTTTCATATTTTTCGGCAAACTAAATACAACAATGAAAAATACAAAACACACAAATTAATACAATAATAAACAAAATATTTTTAAAACAACAGCACGCAAATTGTAAGGTAACACAGGTGCTTCGGATAAGTAATTGAGCAGTTCTTTTAAGGCCTTTGAAACAAGACAAAAGTAGAACTGAAGGTAACCCAGTGCTATGGATCAAAAAACAGTTCATATAATATAATACTCTTCTGTTGAAATATATGATAAAGTGTATAATACATGGCAAAATCCGTATCACATGCCGTATCACCCTCGACCAATATCATCCCTCGGGCCTAAAGGCCCTTGGGCTGATATTGATGTCTCGGGATGATACGACATATGATACGGATTTTGCCATGTATTATTCTCTATATAAACTATTTTTCAAGGTTTTTCTTGTTCACATGTTGACGAACAACGTATTTTGTTTGTTTCAACCGCTTTTTGAGGTTGTTTAAAGAAATCATTCTGTGTTTGCAGGATGATCACCATTTATTATGAAACTTCAACTAAGGTCCATATGTTTCGATAAAGCAAACTTAAGTCAGAGTGAGAGGAAAAAAATTGTGATTCTCAAAATTGTAAAGGGGCATAACTCTAGAACGGTAAGTGATACACTGTTCAAAATCTAACTTTATCTGCAGTATTGGTTCATCTTACTCTTAGCACTGTGTAAGAGTTAAAAAAAAATGGAACAAGAAAACTTATATTAAGAGTATGGAAAAGAAATGGGACAAGGGTAACAGTTAAAAATACAAGGCACATTGCCTACAGCAGGAGCACAACTATCGTCTTACCTCAATCTGATCATATTTCTCATAATCAACTACCATCTTATAGTCATGGAAACCAGCTGATGGGTCAAAATCTAGGTCATCATCAGTGTAAAGAGGAGTCAAGGAATCATTATACAATCTACACCAGGACACTAAATATGGACTTGTATCTGAAACAAATATAAATTTAAACTAAAAATAAGGATCATAAGTGTTTCTTGTTTTATATTAGACCGTTGTTTTTCCTGTTTGAACTGTTTGACACTAGTAATTTTGGGGGCCTATTATAGCTTGCTGTTTAGTGCGAGCCAAGTCTATGTGTTAAAGACCGTACATTGACTTATAATGGATTACTTTTCACAAATTGTGACTTGGATGGAGAGTTGTCTCATTAGCACTCATAAGTCATCTGTTTTTTTCTAATCACTCTAACATATATAACTGTGTAGTGTTTTAAAATTATATAGATTTCCTCATAAATTTTTATCTCTGAATTTATCAAACAATTTCATAACACAATGTAACAATATAGGTTGGTACTGACCTGCCACAACTTGTATACCACATGAAGGCTGGGCAGGTGATGTACTGGTATCTACTGGTTCCTGGTCAGTAACAGTTGTGTTGCCAGGGTTTGTGATATTGTATACAATGTCTTTTTCATTTGTTTTTACAGTCTGAACTATTTCATACGGTTGAGTTGTTGTCTGTACCATGGTAGTGGTAGACATTGTAGGTGGTGCTGTCACATTATCATTACCAAATTTATCAGATAAATATTTGGTACAATTACACGCAGTGCAGTTCTAAAACAAAAAAGAGGATCATGTTGTTATTTATAAGTTATAATTATATGCACAAATTTGATTACTGCATTATTTAAACTGACAAACCCATTGTGGATGCATGAAACTTGTATTCATCTCAGTACATTTATTCTTATGAACTTTCATCCTTCCGGCCGAAATACATTCATTCATTGTAGTCAAGATCAATTAGAATATTAAATAATTAATAATAGAAATCAAGATTAATAAATATTAACTTGAATCTTAGAAAGCATTGAATAACAAGCACATTTTTTAGAGTTCTAACATGAGCAACATGATGTTTGCCACATGTGGAGTAAGATCTGCTTACCCTTTCAGAGCATCTTCAATCACCCCCAGTATTTTATTGAGTTCCTATTGCTTAAGTTTTCTATGTTGTGTTTGTGTACTGTTGGTCTTTTTCTCTTTTAGCCATGGAGTTGTCAGTTTATTTTTGACTAGTGAGTTTGAATGTCCCTTTGATATCTTTCGCCTCTCTTTTGTATCTTTTCGTTTCATTTTTATACCACTCAAGAGTCGTAAAATAATTTTGTGATTAGAAAAAAATAAAGTTAAAATCAAATTTCTTTTCTTGATTTATCTGCACTAATCAAGAGCTTTAGGATGTACTTAGGTGAGGTTTTGGAATTTGTGTCAAATGTTTCGAACTCCTTGGTGTTTTTCCATACAATACAATGTAAAATATTTTGCCCCATAACACCCATTTATTTTTTCATATAAGACTTAATAGCTCATGAAAGGTCCTTTACCAAAATTTTAAAAGATTCTTAATTTTCTTTCTTTTGTTTTGAGACCTGATAATACCAATGCAAATATATAAGGTAAAAGTCTGAGTCAGCCTTTTCCCGCCACATTTCAAATCTCAAATATCTGGAAAAGGAGGTCCATGACCTATCAATATTTTTAGCTTATTTTTATCCTCAATTAATGCTCTACCAGCTTATAGTCTCAATTTTAACTTCTTAATTTATTAATTTTCACCTAACCTCACCTAAGTTCATCCTTAACATAAAACACAGTTGACATATTGTTGATTCATAAGTATTCATAGAATACCAATTTTTCATGGTTTTCATGGGTTCAAGGGAACAACGAAATTAAATTTTCAACAAATTACAAATTTTCTAAAGAAAGGTATGCAGAATTTGCCAAAACCACAAAAATAAATGTCCATGATTAAGCAAGGTTTCCTCAAACTACAAAAATTGGTATCCATGAAAATAAATGAATCCACAGTAAGACATTCTGTCCTACCTCTGGTATAGGTGTAATAAAACAACAGCTGCAGAATTCCTGTGTCCAGTCTGATTCCCTGTAATGATTGAAGGTAGCTATACCATCTACTGGTCCCTCCCATAACATCACTTCTGTAACAGCATGGCCTTTACCACTGACTGCTTGGATGTATACCTAGAAAAAATAAGGAAACAATCAAGTACAAAAGTGGAAAATAAACTTTTGCACAGCAAAAATAAGCATGTGTAGCAACAGATGAAAATGAGTGGTTAATCTATAACTAGAGGCTCTAAAGAGCCTGTGTCATTCACCTTGAGCCTTACGGCTCGCGAAATTTAACATTCTCTCGACTGGTATTTTTCGCAAATACCCCTCAAGAACATGCTATATCTGTTTAATTACACCAAATGTCTAAAATGCATTGATGATCGTGACGTTACAAGCGTCCAGTCGGAGAGAGTATTTTTTGGCAAATACCACGGCAGAGAGGGTAAAAAAGGCATATCCTTTTTGCATATACCCCGGCAACGTTAAAAATGAACGATATGCATTTGATAGCAGTAAATTTGTGAAAAATACACTGGCTATCAACCAATCAAAACCCAGGATTCTTACATAAGGTGTAATTAAGATAGATATTGACCTGATAAACAATTTAAATCCGTCCTATTTGCTCTAAATGCTTTGGTTTTTGAGTTATAAGCCAAAAACTGCATTTTACCCCTATGTTCTATTTTTAGCCGTGGCGGCCATCTTGGTTGGATGGCCAGGTCACAAGACACATTTTTTAAACTACATACCCCAAAGATGATTGTGGCCAAGTAGTTTCAGAGGAGAATATTTTTGTAAAAGATAACTAAGATTTACGAAAAATGGTTAAAAATTGACTCAAAAATTGAAAAAATACTTTGGTTTTTGAATTATAAGCCAAAAACTGCATTTTACCCCTATGTTCTATTTTTAGCCATGGCAGCCATCTTGGTTGGTTGGCCGGGTCACCGGACACATTTTTAAAACTAGATACCCTTATAATGATTTTGCCATGTTTGGTAAAATTTGGCCAAGTAGTTTCAGAGGAGAAGATTTTTGTAAAAGTAAACTAAGATTTACGAAAAATGGTTAAAAATTGACTATAAAGGGCAATAAATCCTTAATGGGTCAATTGACCATTTTGCTCATGTAAACTTATATGTAGATCTCTCTTTGCTGTACATCATTGCTGTTTACAGTTTATCTCTATCTATAATAATATTGAAGACAATAACTAAAAAGCTGCAAATTTTTTGAAAAATTACCAATTCAGAGGCAGCAATTTGTCCGATTCATCTGAAAATTTCAGGGCAGAGAGATCGTGACCTAGTGAACATCTTTTTGTATTAAATGCTTTGGTTTCAGAGATATGAGCCAAAAACTGCATTTTACCCTATGTACCATTTTTAGCCTCTTGGTTTGCTAGCGGGGTCATCAAACACCAATTTTAAACTAAATACCCTATTTAAATGATGATTGTGGACAAGTTTGAATAAATTGGCTCAGTAGTTTCACAGGATTTTCTACTAAGATATTTATGGTCTGGATGGTCTCTGGATATCCCTGGAATATCCTTGTTCCAATACCATCCCATGTTTAACCCTATCCCAGGATCAGGATATCTCAAGATTGCCCTGTGATTTTTCTCAAGATTATCCTGAGATATCCTGCACCATTTTATCAAGGGTAAAGTCCATTTCAACTTTGTCCTTTGGTGAAAACTTGTTTCTCATAATTTAATGTTGGGCTTATAAAGTTGACTACATGGTATATGCTTATCTCATTAACAAAGGCCATACTTAATGTTGATAGTTGTCTCATTAGCACAACTATTTATTTTTATATCTTTACCTCACTTATACCCCTTTTTATATCTTTACCTCACTTATATCCCTTTTTTGTTTTTCTGCAGTGTTCCGACTCTCCCGCTCGGCCTCCAAGTCTTCCTGTAATTCCTTGATTTGATTCTGTACCTCTCTCATTTGTTTCATTGAGGAAGCTTTACTGACACTTTCTTCTTCAGCACTAAAAATTGAAAATTAATACTTTTAGTATAAATGTAAAGTATCATTTGTACCTATAATGATTAATCCTTTTTTAAGCTGTCAGACAAAAGTAATACATGTTATCTGTTATAATATAGATTGCCTTCTCATTGATATAGGCACTTCTTCTGAAGTTAACCTTTTGAATTTGGAAGTTAATTACTTATCTGTCTATCATTAACCACCGCCCTTTACAAAATTATGCTTCAGATAATTTTTGTACCAGAATTTAAACATAGTCCATAAATAAAATCAAGCTGAGTCTAAATTCTACCTTGAATTAATGTTATGCCAAGTGATGGGAAAAGCTTACACTGAGCCTGCTGAACTTAAAAAAAGTAATTGTCCATGCGGCAGAAGAAATTATTTGGTTGCCATACACATGTCTCCTATAGAAATACTTGCAAGCTAGCCATCACAATTTTTACCTCTGAAGAGCATGTTGAACCTCTTCCTCTCTCTTGGATATTTGATACTGTAGATCTTCAACTTGATGTATCTTTTCATCTAATACTTTTTCTAATTCTTGTCTTGCCTGTAAAAATTGAAATTGTATTGTCAGAAAAGTAATCATTACGATAATCTTTGTACACAGAATTATGACAAAAAGAGTGGAGTCAGAGGCATTTGAATAAAAATTTTCCTGTTAAAATATACATTTATTTTTAATAAGGATGTATAACTCTGTGAATATTTAGTAATCGATTACTCGTTGGATTTACGGAGTGATACTCAAGTACTTGCTTGGTGAAAAATTTAAAAAATGGAAACACAAATTATACCATTTGTAGGTGGTTCTATGATCGTAAAACCCTCAACATTAACCCTAGTACTGCCACCTAGAAATAGTTTATCAGTTCACTGCAGTGCCATGATGCTTATTAGCCTCTGCATCTCACTGTGCCGAGTTGTTTTACAGAAATTTATCAGTTTTACACCATGTTATTTTTTTGTTAATTTTCTTTAATTTCTGAACATTTTAGAAAATAACATTGAATGTATTTGTTTTGCAGAATTGAATGCAGAATTTCATAGTGTAAAATAAGTTACAGTGGATTATGAAATTATTTAGTTAAATCAAATAAAAGTAGAAAAATTATGTTTTTATTTATTTGATCATTAAACATATTTGTTTATCTTATTTAATTATAAATTAATTATAGCACTTAACCCTTTCATGCCGAATGTATCCTTTTGGCACACCCGCGCGCATGCCGAATGTATCCTTTTGGCACCCCCGTGTAGATGCCGAATGTATCCTTAAGGATACATAGATTTCTATTTTTAGACGGTCACAGTGCAAACAGTAAAAATAACGTTTAAACATGTTTCTTGGCACCGTTGCTCCATGGATGTTATGATAAACACCAAATGCATTCGATATTTTAGTATTGGGCGTAAAAACACTGTTAAAATATGTTTTTTCAAAGATTGTTGAGAAAAAAAAAACCTCGTGAAAAACAAAATGGCGGAATCATAAACAATCGTGGTCAGGAGTTTCATTTCGAGTTGAAACATTGAGAAAACTTAACCTGTGGTCATGAAAGTCGTTTAACTTGAACAAAAGTAGTGATTGTACGTATATTTTGGAGTTGTGAGAAGATCGATATTTGTAAAACAACCTGAAATCGAGACTTTGATTGTCGCCATAAGGTGCACGACTGTAAATAATTATTTCTTGTTGCCGTTTGACAGTCAACCTTTCATTACCGATTGAGTCAGAGTCTTTTATCATCGTTTTAGACACTCTCAGGAGTCTGTACAAAAAATGTAGTATAACAACCTCACTCAAGTAATTTTTATTCCCTTTTTGACAAACTGTGATTCCATTAAATAACCCAACAATATAACAGAAAATTAAAAAAAATAGTTTCCATTGTCCTCACTAAATTTTAAAATCAAAATTTATGATATGAATCCTCCTATTCAATGAGTATGCAGAATTATAAACTAAAACAAATTTCATAGCTTCCAAATGTTATTACAAACTATATATATATCATGCAGCTCCCTGGTGTAAGCTTTCCATCAATGAATTTTAAAACTGCATTTTGCAGTAAAACATGTACATGATGTATTTTAATCCCTTTTTGGCAATAGTTTTCAACGACTTGCATCTGTGTGTACATATCATGAGTTTAAATAAAACAGTACCCAGTAGTTGTCTGCATATATTATCTTCTTTACCTCTACTGCATGTGATTAATAAATTTAACTATGATGAAAATAAATTTATAAAATATTAATTGCCAGCTTTTGGTATTTATTTGTGCTGCTTTAACAAACATCAGTTGATGTATTTGTCAATTTTATGCATCCTAAATTTGGACTACATAGTTCAAATTTAATTTCAACAATTTTCAAAAAAAAATCAAATCACTAGGCTCTTTATCTTGAGATACAGCTGAATATTTGCTTATTTGTAGTACATTTATTAATGCTTAAATATTTTTTTATATTATACAACCTCCATGACCCAAATCGAATTTATCGGAAATTTCATGGATTTAGAACTTTTAAAAAAAATCACTTTTAGGGTTCATTTACTTTTATTTATTGGAAAGCTTTATCTCATTCACATGTGGAAGAATTAAGGCATAATACTGGGGTTAAGTCATAAAGTAATGAAGTCCCATGTCGATTATTATTGCAGTTAACAATTATTTTTAATTAGTTCAGTAATCGCACATCAACGCTGGGGGTATTATACACCTCGTCTGGAAGAGTTATTGTCCGTTATCGAGCCCGAGTTATCTTTCTTCTTTCGAAACCGTAAACAAATGGCAGCCAAAATCTACGTAAACGACAGTCTCGATTTAGAAGTATTATTGCCAAGAAAACAGGTTTTGAAAGAAAATAATTCAGTACCTCATAGAAATAGAATTTTAAAACACACGTGTGCTTAAGAAATGTTGCCGAATGGAAGTGAAAGTGATATACGGTAGGCAATGACAAAAATTATCTTCTGACTCAATCAATCTACGTTTTCGACACACGTTTTTAAGGTAAACTGCTTCTCACTCTATGAAAAGGTTACGGACGCTCAACCTATGATATTTATCTACATTTTATCAAAATTTGACCGCACAACTCGCTACGGTTCCTGAGTTTTCAATGACCAAAACTATGAGGTCGTTTTTGCTGAAGCACATGTCAAATAAATCCCAGTCAGGCATATGGCACGTGCAAATAAATTTTCGGCCAGGGAATCCCGCGAAAAAAATAAATTCAGTAGTGAAAGTGTTAAGGAGGCTCGAGGGTATAAAAATTTCAGAAAAAAGTAAACATTTATTTTTCATTACAAATTTTATTCATTACCTTTAGTAGTTGTTACTTTATTATATGGTACAAAAATAATTCCAAAAAAATAATTCGTGTTTGCCCCAGATGAATTTTAAAATGTAGATATCATTGAAAACGCTCAAAATTATCTCCCTTTGGTACAATAATGCCATTTTTTGGCATTAAAATGGAAATATTTTTAACTCATCGGTGAATTATTTTTTATTATTATTTTCAATTAAGCTGTACTTAAAAAACTAAACTATTGTAAAATTTGAGCGATTTCTGTAATTAAGTTCTTTTTTTATTTCTCCTATTAGTTCAACAGAAAAAAGGTACCTTTACAAAAATGTATGCTTCTTTCGAAGGCAGATTGTGAGCGTAAATGAACAGTGACCCCATTTTTTTATTTTATTTTTGTAATAAGTATAAGATAAAGTTCATTTATAGAAAAATATAGTGATATCCTATATAAAATAAAAAAATCAATTTAGAGCCGCGTGCCACCTTAAAAGTGAAATAGCTGTCTTAATATTATATTTTCCTTATTTCGTGAAACACCACTTCATGTCAACCCTGGTAATTTAAATTTAAACCAAGAGTGTGGTTTCAATGTTATTGTCCTATCCGAGGAAAAAAATGTTTATAGTGTATTGGTTTGTTTCTTCAACTAATTTATTTATGAAATTTTAATCAATAATTAAACTAAAGAAATCTATCATCACTGGATTTTGTCCAACAGCAGAGTTTTTACTTTAGCATCAAAAGCGATACCACGTGTATCCAGGTTTCCAGGTGTCCTCAAACGTTGTTATATTTTCATCATTTTCAAGATCATCCTCATCAAAACATAAAAATCCTTTATTACAATCATCGTTTAGAATTATTTCTTCAACAAAATCATGATTTTCAGGGTCTACTTTGACGACTTCCATTGTTTCAAACTTGAAAGTAAACAAACTACGGGGTCAAATTTGTCATCAAAATAATTTTAAAATGGAATGCTGGAAGCAACCAATAAAAACATCTCTCTACGGGGAAATCCTTCTTCTGACGTAATATTGACAAAAAATAAGAATATCTGCGTGATTTGATTGGCTAGAACTCGAAACCTTTACCTTATTTAGAAAGTCAATATAGCGACGACCGGCACTGAATGAAACTACCCAAAGTTATCAATATATCGACGACCATCAGTAGAGTAAAGTTATACAGGTCGTCACTATACCAATGTCCTGCAGTACTAGGTTAATACCTAGGACTAGATAAAAGTCAAATTATTTTTTTACCATTATTGATTAATTTTAGCTCATTTACTATGCGTACTAATTATGTTAACTGGCCAAGTAATTTATTAACTTAATAAAAAATTATTACTCAAACAACAGTATTTGGAAACTATAAAACAACAGTATCAATTTTTGGAAACCTTAGAAAAACACATTTAATGATCAGCAAAGGGATGATAATTAGAACTTACAGATGACATTAATCATTTTTTTAGGGTCGATACATTGTGCAATGAATTTGGTCTTATTTAAAAATGTAATCTTGTCAACTTCCAAGGTACTGATTTCTCAAATTTGTTAGGTAACCATCAGTCCTGATGATAAAAAGACAAGATCTGACGGTACAGAGGTGTGTGTGGGGGTGGGGTGACTTAGATTAGCTAAAAGTGTCAGCCTTTGGAAAGTGCTCTTGTTCATTTATCCTACATATACCTTTTAAGGAATTCAAAATGACAGTTAATCGGAAACATTAGAATAGTAATCTTTTTATTTTTAATTTTTAATAATATATAATGTCCCGGGTCAGGTGCTCTCAATAGAAATATAGTTTGTCTAAACTTAAGAACATTCTAACAGGAAATGGGTTAGTCAAGTATCATTTTGGTAATCGATACTTCATGCTCCCGAGCAATTTACGCCAGTACTCAAGTACTCGTTGACAGCCTTAATTTTTAAACACTATACCTTTGTAAGATGGAAACTTCCAAATAGCCTAATTATGGACTCTCCGTGCTAAAAACAAGCACATGCAGCAAAACACAAAACACCATTATAGATTTTATAATTTCAACAGTTACATAGGTGTTGTAGGTTATTTATTTATTTGTACAACATGAGTACCACATACAATGATCTTTCACTAGTAAGGATATAGAATAAGAAGTATACCTGTTGTTCTTTCCCAAGTTTTTCTTCTAATTCTTTAATAGCTTGTTCATAATCATTTTTCAATTTCATCATTTGTTTTGATCTTTCCATTTCCTTCACAAGTTTTGTTTGTATTTCATGGACCCTCCCCTCCAAAAATCGTCTTTCCTTAGACATCTCTTGTTCCTCTTCTTCTAACCTGAATAAGAAAACAATATACATTGTAAGTCATAATGACATTAAAACATATTTCTGGGAAAAAAAGATTGACCGACTATCCTAAACATTTCCGAAAACATGTTCTGCAGTAACATTTTGGCTCAGACAATTATATAAAAAAAAAATAATATAATAATTACTCTTGAAGACATATTTAATTTTTTTGGTTAAAATGTAGCTCTAGACTTGTGTCAAATGCACAACTGAATTAAAAATTTTGAAATAAAAGTTCAGGACACTTTGGACTCGCATTGGATGCAGGTTTAAAGATTTTATTTTTTTACAACTTTTTTCAACAAGCAGGGACTCCCAAACAAGAATTGGATTTGACATGGTCTTATTAAAGTATTTATTTTCTTCTGGAACCAAATTATTATTTAGTTTTTATAATACCACTTTTCCAGTGTGTTAATTCATGAAGACAATTTTTAAATTTAAAGTTGCTTGTTTATCGATTACCTTTAAACAGTTTCCCTATTTTCCTATTTATTTTCAATATTATACAGTAATATCAAACAAAACATTATTTGTTAACTCATAATAAACCTACAGTTCTTCTAATTCATTGATACTGCGCATGAATGCTCCAAAATCAGTTGATTGCATTTTTTCTTCTCTCTCCTCCTCCAAATATTCCTCTACCTAGTTTCAGAGAAGAAGATTTTTTAAAGTTAGAAAACATGATAAACAAATTGTGTAAAATTGTCCTTAGAGGGCACTAACTCCTTAAGGGGTCAATTTTGGTCATATGAACTTTTTTGAAGATCTCACCTTGCTGAACATTTTTGTTGTTCACACTATGCAGTTCATTGTTTATCATTAATAACTTTCAAGATAATAACTAACAAGAGGCTGTCACAACGACAGCAAACCGGATTTATTAACATTTATTTGTCTCCTGGCAATATCACAAGAACCATAACTGATGAAGTGAAAGTGAAAATCGTCAATATCAAATTTGACCTGCATTTTATCATCAGTATCAACATATTAAAATTTGAAAGAGCTTAGGTTGAATGATTCATGAGTAAATGCAACAACATGAATGGAAACGTCATTTTTTTATCTTTCAAGAACCATAACTCCTGAACGGTAAAAGTTTTAAATCGACATTATTGAACTTGACCTCCATTTTGTCATCTGAGTAACAACATATTAAAATTTGAAAAGCTTTGGTTGAACAGTTCATGAGTAAATGCACGGACACGACTGGAAACACCATTTTTCAATCTTTCAAGAACCATAACTCCTGAACAGTAAAAGTCAAAATCGTCATTCTTGAACTTGATCTCCATTTTGTCATCAGTAACAACATATTAAAATTTGGGAAGCTTTGGTTGAACAGTTCATGCGTAAATGCACTCACGTCTGACACGACTGGAAACACCATTTTTCAATCTTTCAAGAACCATAACTCCTGAACGGTAAAAGTCAAAATCGTCATTCTTGAACTTGACCTCCATTTTTTCATCAGTAACAACATATTAAAATTTGGGAAGCTTTGGTTGAACAGTTCATGCGTAAATGCACTGACACGACTGGAAACGCCATTTTCAATCTTTCAAGAACCACAACTCCTTAACGGTAAAAGTCAAAATTGTCATTCTTGAACTTGACCTTCATTTTGTTGTCAGTAACAACATATTAAAATTTTAAAAGCTTTAAATGCACGGTTCATGAGAAAATGCACGGACAACATTTGGTGCCGCCCGGTCGCCCGACCGCCGTACATCCCCAAATCAATAACCGACATTTTTGTCACAAAAATCCTGTTAAAAACTGCAAAATTTCATTACCAACTTAGTGGCAGCAACCCAACAATGGGTTATCAGATTGAACTGAAAATTACAGGGCTGATAGAACTTCATCTAATGAAAACTTTCACCCCAAGTCAGATTTGCTCTAAATGCTTTGGTTTTGGAGATATAAGCCAAAAACTGCATTTTACCCCTGTGTTATATTTTTAGCAATGGTAGCCATGTTTTTTGACAAAACAGTTAATAAAACAAAAACTTTATTCTAGATAACTTTAAGGATTATTCAGCTCAAGTTTTGTTGGAATTGGTTCAGGGCGATGGACGCCAAGTCATGCCACATGCAGTTCCTTCAGAAAAGTGAGCTAAAATGCAACTTGTAAAAAAAGAGACATATTTTGCTACTATGGTCATATAGCAAGAAAAACTTAGTTCTGGCAATGTCATGAAGACAGAAGTATGAAGTCAACACATTAGTCAGACTGAATTCTACTGTCAGAAGCTGACAATGTATAATAGGTTTAAACCTCTTGATATACTGATAATAACAACTTACTTCTTGTGGTAACTGATTTTTTAAATCGTTCATCTTTGATTCTGTATCATGTACAATACTCTCTGTTAAATTCAATGCCTTCACAATTTTCTGAAAAAATAGTTTTATATCAATATCTTTTCTATTTATTTTTTAGCATTAAAAAATTTCTGTCACTGTTGTTTCAGGATCTAATGCATTATGGGTAATATTTTCCAACGCCTACACCAAAACATTATTTTTTACTAAAATTCATCCTTAATAATAGAAACTCAACCAAATCACGTTGTTTATTTTTCATTTGGTATTCCATTGAATTCAGAAACAGCCAATACAGAGGACTTTGAAAGCGAATGCATCTTTAATCTTATGGTTAAGATTAAACAGATTATGCCTGTATGCAGATGTTTGGAGTATTTAAATTTCATTAACAAACAAGAATGTGTCCATAGTACACAGATGCTCCTGGCTTGCACTATCATTTTCTATGTTTAGTGGACTGTGAAGTTGGGGTAAAAACTCTAATTTGGCAAAAAATTTAGAAACATCATATCATAGGAAACATGTATACCAAGTTTCAAGTTGATTGGACTCCTAACTTCTTCAAACACTACCTTGGCCAAAAACATTAACCCGAGGCGAGGACAGATGAATGGATGCATGGACGAACAAACACACACAGACCAGAAAATATAATGCCCATAAATGGGATGGGCAAAAACAGTTAATACATGTAGTTTTTTCACTGACCCTCCTTAGCCCCCCCCCCCCCCCAAAAAAAATAAAATTTTATAACATCTATATTTAATTCGGTGGTTTTTTTTGGAAAAAAAAGTTTGTTTCCAGTTTTTGGAGAAAAAAATAATTTGTTTTTGATTCTGAGAAAAAAAAATTGTTTGTTTCACCCTCAGCTGCCACTATATGTAATGCTAAAATTGAAAGAAAAAAATTGTTTTCTACTTGTCGCGAAAAAAAAAAACCATAGCCCCCCCAGAAAATCAAAAGGTTGCTGCCTTAATCTATGTTATATATGTAAATGTATGAAAAAATTTAGAGAGAATTATATCCTGCCAAACAATTTTCAATGGTTAATATCTCGAAAACAAGCATGCAAGACCACAGTTTTTGTCTGCTTATTTATATAGCTCTTTTATTTATATTCTATTGATTTATAACAGTCTTTTAAAAACTTTTTATTTTGAGAAGCAAACTTCCCGAAAGTTAGCATTGATGGTTTATTGTATTACTTTAACAGGGTTTAAGCTAGGATTTTGAAGGCCATTAGTCACTTTGGCACTATGAAAATCAACCTTTTTTGTGTAACAGCAAGGGACTTTATATATAATGGCATGATTGGCAGTCAGTATTGTATGATTTGACTGTATCTTAGCCCTTATTATGAAAGATTCTGTCATGGGATGTGGAAACTATCATACCTGCCAACTATCCCAATTTTCGCGGTATCATCCCAATTTTCATCCCTCAACCCGAATCCCAATATCAGGATTGTAAAACAAGTCAAAATCATGATTTTCACAAAATATACCCGAAAAATTATTGGTTACCAATTTTGAAGTTTTTCTGATCAATTTTTAAAAATCTATAATTTTACCTGGGGACAGATTGTGTAAAATTCAAAAATTTTACGGACACCATCAAGAGTTGGTTGACGGTTATGGAATGACCATTTCACAAATGATTTTGGATATGTTCCTTACGTCGTAACTACAATTCCCTTCCCTTTCATGAATGTGACCTACCCAATTAAGACTATTTACCTGATTTTTTATTACATAAGCAACACAATGGGTGGAACATGTGGAGCACGATCTGTTTACCCTTCAGGAGCACATGAGATCCCCCCTAGTTTTTGGTGGGGTTCGTGTTGCTTATTCTATAGTTTTCTATGTTGTGTCGTGTGTACTATTGTTTGTCTCTACCTTTTTTTTCATTTTTAGCCTTGGTGTTGTCAGTTTATTTTCGATTTATGAGTTTGACTGTCCATCTGGTATCTTTCTTCCCTCTTTTATGACAAGTTTACAACCCTGCGCTAATCAACGGTCACAACAGGTGTTAAATTTGTTGTTGCAAGTAATCGGATTACCTGATGGGTCATAACAATCCTCATAATTAATTAGTATTTGTAAATAGAAATTCAGTCAGATGGCCTTTGATTTTTAATCAATTTATCATACAAGCACCGCGGGGGGGCGGATGAATTTGCAACGTTTACCGTAGTTCCATGACAACATCGTAATTAACAAAAAGATGAAAACTGTAATGAACTCTTACAAAAAACATCGTTTATCTTGAAATCCATAAATCAGACATGTGAAATTGATGCCATTTTGTATACACTTCTACTGTACTTAATGAGGTGAAAATACGGCCATGTGTTCCCAGATGTGTGTAAAAATAAAATCTTTGAGTGACCTCCGATTACTGCCTTCTATTAACTTGTTAAGTCTCAGAAGGTTCTGATTGCTTTTGATAGATATTATATGAATATTCATGATTCTGTATATTATAATTTTTGGGAATATGATGAAATATTTGAGGTACAAACAAGGGTTTGAAAGTTTAATAACATATACATTTCAAAAAAAATACAAGGGAACGTTAATAGCCATAAAATGTACTTTTTTATTAAGTTTAATAATATATTAATTAAATAATAAGGTCCAATAAATAAATCTAGATAGCTGTGTTCATATCAAAATCAATTTTTATAAATCACCCCCCTTTTTGTGTATACAGAGTTATTTTCCTTGCATGGACAATTTTTGGTTTAGTTTTGATTGGAAATCAGCGGTGATAGTTTTTTTTTTTTTTTGCATTACACAGCCAGTTTATTGCGATTTAAAGATAGTTCAACCACTTGCCATTGCACACGAGATAGTAAGGATACTGAATAATGTGGTTTAACAACAATCAATATATGTATTTTCAACATGTTCAACTAAAAGAATTATAGGAATCCATGCAGTAGCAGCAGCTAGTTCACTTCGAATGCTATTCAATGCATTTTTAATTTCAGTCCTGAATGAGATTGGTTTACAGATTTCACTGTATAAATATTGTAACTGATATACAGATATGAATTTACTTTACTTTTATACATACAAGTATTTACAGTGATCTGACATAATTATTTTGTTTGAAATTTCTCAAATAAAAATAATGTTATATTATTTTCATTGTTTTTCAGTGCAACGGGTATTTTAGTCCGGTAGAATAATTGTTAGAAGGTTGTTGTTTATTTTTATTTATAAGCATTCACAACAGGGCCGTAGCGTAATGGAGGCAAATGAGGCAAATGCCTCACTTTTGAAACGACGACCAAACTTTAGAAGTGTCATTTTTTTTAATTATGTATTTTACATTATCAATATGCGAGTTTCGAGTTTCCAATTATCTACCGGCACACTACATACAGTGTGTCCACTCTGCAGCAGCGATTGCAGCTTTTACCATAGCGGTGACGGTAAAAAAAGAAGTGTTCCGAATACAAATACAAATAAAAATATTGAAACAAATCTTAATGTCGTTACAAAACTGATTGAAGACGGGTTCTTCAAAGAGAAAAAAAGATGAAAAAGGTAACTCATGAGTCTTATCACCCCCTATAAGTATGCTGGCTTATTACTTTCCTTGGTTTATTTTTGAATCGATAACGCTATAGCTACCAATGTTTACAATATCAACTCACTGAACAACAAATGCTAATCGGTAAAATAATTCATTGACCAAAAATAAAAAAAAAATATTCATAATTAATTTAAACAAATCATGAAGCGCCTTTTCTATGGAAGTCTTTGGTGTATAAGGCAATTCATGATTTTTATTTATCTTTAATAAAAAAGTATGAAATATATTTTTGGTATTGTTTGAAAATATTTATAAAATGTTCTCGTCTTCTAGAAGCTTATAACTTGCTACTGGACATAAATATATATTCATGTATATACATAAGAACGCAGGGTTTCCGCTGGCGGTCGCCATTTTCGCAATTTGCGAAAAAATAATAATTGTGGCGATAAAAATTTGTCATTTGCAAAAGAATTTGGCGAAAGAAATATATAGAACGATTTATTTTCCTCCATCTTGTTTATTTACTTTTTTCGAGTTTCTCGGACTTTACCCGATCAGACAATACTCAGAATTCACCTTGACCTCATTAAGATTTGGACAGAAAATAAATAATCAGCTGATTGCATTTTATAGCTATCGACAACAAAGGACTAATTAATAAAGGTGTTGATTGAATTGTTTGACAAAATGATATGGTTAAATGGCTTCTGCTAAATGTCACATTTACCACTTTGCGACGCACGTGTTTGAAGCAAACTTTTGACGTCTCCTCTCCTTTTAAAGATAGTTTAGAAAAGAAAGCTGTTGTTGTGACGAAAAATTTTCAAAAGCAAAAAAAATCTCCGATTTAAAACTCTAACTATCCTTTGACTTTAATATAGGTAATTGATTAGGGAGACTACTTTAAAGTCGTTTGAGTGACACGCGTGTTTCAAGCATAGTTTTACGTCTCAACTTTTTCATTTACGATGGTCAAGAAAAGAAAACTGTCGTTATGAAGAAATATATCCAAAAGGTTGGGAACAACCCCTCGAATGAGAGTAGCCCTTAAATGTTATGGCTACACATGAAATGAGGGATCAAAATATCATGTGATAAAAGCTTTTATTTTGTTGTAAAAAACACTTCTTAGTACAAAAGGGCACATCAATATTTTTCTTTAAAAGAAACTTTCCCTACGAACTATACTGGTATGATATAATCTAAACATGTCCATTAATTTTTAAGAAAAAAAGGTAAATTTTAAACGAAAAATAGTTATGTTACTTGGCGAAAAAAATAATAAAGTGGCGAAAAATATATTGTTTTGGCGATAGAGGTGGCGAAAAAAATAATTGACCCAGGGGAAACCCTGTAAGAACGTATGTTGAAGCTTTTCGATAGTACAGGTCACACACAGGAAAATTGGAAAGTTGTTTGACCAACAGAGATTATTTTAATATTTACTTATAGGCTAGCTAATAAAAATAACGCATTTCTGTTATATTTTTTTGTTTTTTATTACATATAGTAATGCTGAAATAAGCTAGCTTCTCCTGTTTCAGGCACCCGAACCCCCCATAAAAAAGGCTACAAAAATTTCGACTCGCTCCGCTCGGCGATTTGCCTCACTTTAAATGAACATGCGCTACGGCCTTGCACAATACATGCTATATAAGAATAAGAATATTTCATTAAATAGAATGTTAATGAAAAGGGAACATTCTAAAACTATCATGACTATACAAAGACAGATGACATATTTCAAAACTTTTCTTGTCTCTCGTGGTACAACTGATTTTTATAGTTCATTCTTATGTTGTACTGTCACAGGTCAGGGGAATTGGGCACCCACTAACATGTTTAACCCCGCCACATTCTGTATGTATGTGCCTGTCCAAAGTCAGGAGCCTGTAATTCATTGGTTGTCGTTTGTTGATGTGTTATTTGTTTTTCGTTTTATTTTGTACATAAATTAGGCGGTTAGTTTTCTCGTTTGAGTTGTTTTACATTTGTCATTTCTGGGCCTTTTATAGCTATGCAGTATGGGCTTTGCTCATTGTTGAAGGCCGTAAGGTGACCTATAGTTGTTAATTTCAGTGTCATATTTGGTCTCTTGTGGAGAGTTGTCTCATTGGCAATCATACCACATCTTTTTTATACACGCATACAAACATATACATTTGTATATAAAGAGTAATATTCATATTTATTTTTTGTTTCTTTAGATTCAAATGTTTATAAAGTTTTACTTTACATTTTTAATATACCAACTGATGCTCTGAAAAAAAGGAATATATAAAGGTATCGTCATGTTATGTGACTTTAGACTATAGAATTTCATGAGAGTGGTTGACATTTTCATGCTTTATGCTTCTATTTTGACCAAAAAAATTAATATGGAGGATGGAAATTAACTGACAAGATGTAAAAGAAGCAATATAAACGAAACTATAACCCAAATGATTAAAAAAATATATTTTATTATCTTTTGAAGAGAGGAAACAGTTTTTCCAGAATAGTATAAAAATTACCATTTTGAATATTTGCTATTTCTTCGTTGTTTTTATGTGTATTGATAAAAGTGAAACTGTTTTGAAAATGTCTTCACAATGCCTTTAAAATGAGGTTAAGTTGCCCAAGATCAGTTGATTTAAAAAAATCCCTTTCCGTACCTACAAAAACATTCAACATGATTTTTTTTGTTTGGAAATCAATTGATCAAGCTGGTGTAACTGACCATAACTAAATTATGTTCACTTCTATTGAAAATCTCTGTTCATTGAATTCAAATGCCCACGTTGACAATTTTTTTAAATCGAAGTTGACCTTTTCGGCTGGTTTTCAGGGCAAATTCACTTCAAACAGGCTCAAATATGCATTTTCTTGAGTTAATTCCATTCCTTACTGGCATTCACTTATTAAGACAACATTATAAAGAGAGTAGTATTTGGCACATGTATTACCTTTCACGCTCAAAATGAAAAGAAGGTGAACTCTAATCATTACCTGATTACTACGCCCTCTATCGGGGGTTAAACCAAAGACCTGAAAGTGACCCTGGAAAGACCTGAATAGACATGCATGAGGATATACGACTCAAATTATTCAAATTGCAATAACCTTTTTTATTATTCAATGGAATTTCATCAAGTTAGAATATAATTAAATGTAAATATCCATTTTCATAAAAATTTAAATGTTTTAAATAAAATAAAATATTTTGTGCCAAAAGTTGGACCCGAACAGTCGGAGAAATGAAAAGACCTGAACGGACTTATTCTAACTTCAATAACTTTTTTTAATATTCAATGGACATCTTTCAACTTTACTTTTTGTGAAACTAAAAGTTTATTTGTGTGATATTATTAAAAAATATATGAAAAGTACTGTTGGGTTGTCGAATAACTTAATCCAACTTTTGGTATACAAAAAAATGTATTAACAACAAATAAAATTCTAACTTGATGAATTAAATTCCATTGAATAATTAAAAAAAATATTGCAATTTGAAAACTTTGAGTCGTATATCTTCAATGTCAAATCGAGTCTGAAGCTGAATGTGGGTCAAGTCTACATGCCAATCTCCTATACAGAGAGAGTTCTTGAAAATATTGAAAAGCACAGAACCCAATATTTAGCCCTGCAGTACACCTTTATAAATGTTTTGCCAGGTGCTAAAATATGCACCCACTTTAACACATTGTTTTCTGTTCGACAAATAATTGCCGATAAGATCAAGTGCCTCATTTGACAGGCCATATGCCTTCAACTTCAACAGTAAGTTATGGGGTACGCAGTCAAAGGCCTTCGGAAGGTCCATAAGCACAGCTGCAACATATACTTTTTTGTCGACTGCTTTTTTCCAGTCCACAATGACTTTTAGAAGTGCTGTATTACAGCCATAGCAAGGTCTGAAAGCTGACAAAGAAGGATGGAAAATATTACTAAAATATTCTATAAGTTGCTGGTTTATATATGGTCCTTTCGAAGAACTTTGACACCACCGGTAGTATGCTAACAGGTTTGAGGTTTCCTGCCTCTAGCTGACTATATTTTTTTTTATGTCAAAGCTTAGTCCAAATAGTTATGACGTCTGGCAAGGCTATTTTTTTTCTTTCTGGGAGGCCGTAGGAACTAGTCAAAGCTCTACTTCCTTTAGATCTTCAGGAAACTCTGAATTTCTTATTGACATATTAATAAGTTTAGTTATAGATTTCACAATTACTGGTTTGGCTACTTTTAAAATTTTGACCGATGCACCATCAAAGCCGGTAGCTTTGTTTACATTTATCTTATTAATCTGTTTATCTACATCTTGTCAATCTCCCATATACAGATAGCGTCGTCCATTCCTCCTCATTCTGATTGAGCAAAAAAAAAAAAACCACCTAGAAAAGTTTCCCTATACAACAAAGCAAATACTGAACAAATGACATATAATATATATATATATATAAAAAATACATTGCCTTGTATCGTTTCCTTTTTAAATCGCGATGACCGTGAGGGCATTCCAATGTATTGCTATCGCCTAGATTTCCGTTCCATAACTCTCGTTTTGGGTTTGTAACCGATCTATAAACATGGTAAACTACGCGGATATTAACGAGTGCGAAATAACATTCCTTATCGTTATGATTGATTTGATTTTTTGTGTTTTAACGCCACCAAATGGCCACTTTTAAGCACCGTATTTAGACTTTTTCTTGGCGGCCAGTTTTTATTGGTGGAGGAAGCCGGAGTGCCGGGAGAAAACCACCGACTTTCGATCGGAAAATTGACATTCCTAGTCAATTAAGATTGGAGTCGAATGCACTCACACGAGCGGGTTCGAACTCACAACCTCAGTGTTGACTGGATGATGATTACAGTAGTAACTACAGACCATTGAGCCACTGAGCCCCTCGTTATAAATACATCTCTTCAATAAATACTGATAAAAATATTTTTGTTTAGAACATAAATTAATGATATGAAAATGTATTGTCATTAGATATATATAAATATGAGTAAAAAATCATTGATAATATCTATGCATACCGCGTACTGAAAAATTGTGATAAGCATACGGAAGAACATCTAAAAACCGTTTTGCAACCATTCCGCAAGGACCGGTAACTCTGCATGGAAGATTGTTTTTTGTGGGAAAATATGAATGCCTAGTCATATCCAATCTTTTAGAAAAATCGAATTTTTACAGAAGAGTGTCCACCATGCACTTGCATTGCACTATTATTAGAATAGTAGAATATAATGATATACAAATAGATGAAAATCATATATACATGTAACTTTTATATTCTTATAATATATAACAACAAACTAGTGTATACTGATATGTATCACTATAATATAAAAGCTATTACGGTGAGGTTGAATTTCCTGTCATTTATCCACGCGCGTAATTGTCAACCGATGTTCAGTACTTCAGTACTTTGATATTCCTAGTACATATTAGAAATTTGTGATTCATAAAAATATAAGGGGAGGGACTGTGGGCCTCAAGTTAGGGTTCTGTATGTCCTCAAGCACCTATACTTTTTGTGGTATATTTTTTTCAACTTGTTCAGTTATTATGCATCATTTGCTTTTAAATATTCGGCCATGGACGTTCCTGATGAAGGTAAATAAAAAAAGGCGCTCGGAGGCAAATACATTTATAACGTGTTGTTTCAATTTTTATATAAAAAAAAACAAGTTCACAATACTGTCCTGCATTAAATACATTTATTTCATATCGGTTAAGAATAAGCTTCTCTTATTGGACCACATGATATTCATTATTCTTCAGTAATAAATTCCAGCGGTCATTAACAGAACACGGACCAGAAAACCGGTCGTTAACGGATTTTTACATGATAATGACAGGTGGGGCGTGGTATACGTCTGTTAATGACCGTTTGGGCGTGATTTCTCTGTTAGAGAGATGTCCCTTTAATAAAACATTTACCTGTTTTCAATATAATATTTAAGTTGTTGAATTGTTAACCATATGTTTTCGTAAATTATAAAATCATAGAGAACTTGATTTAGTAGTCATATACTGAAGAATTGAACTAAAATGAATGGCAGTATTACTACGACTATTCTTCAATCTTTGCCATAGAAATCACATGTAACTGCTCTAGTTTGCTTTGGACATTTTGAATTTATGAGAATTTTTAAAAACATGGTTCCTCAATGAAATAAACATAATAGTTTTTGAAGAACTGGTCATTATCGTGATACATGGACTGCCCGTAGGACAGTGGTATTGACTGTGACAGCGATAATGACCTACCCTTCGGCTCAGTCATTATCACTATCTTAGGCAATACCACTGTCATGTGTGCAGTCCATATATCACGATAATGACCAGTTTTTCAAGAACTATTATGTAAATGTATTACAGCATAGAATTCAATAATAAAAATAGGAACATATATCATATATGGCATTGTTGATAACAAAATGTCCAAGGAAACTTCTTTAGGTGGAATAAGTATACGTTGACAGTGGAAACGCATAAATCATAACCTTTCAGTGAACTTTCCATTGCAATATTGAAAACAAGAGTGCTTAAAAGGAATTTGAGATCCAAAATAAGCACCATCAAATGTATCTTACAGTAAGGACTATTTAAAGGAGACCACCTAATTCCTATGATATATTCCAGGCATAGGCGGATCCAAGGGGCCCTGTGGCCCCGCCTTCTCCTTTTCGTTGGAAACATTTGGTTCATCATATAGGGAATCACTGAAGCATGACTGGAACCCCCTTTTAATGAAAAATTATGGACCCGCCACTGCTAGGTTGCGACACGTTTGATATAACCACATAAATGTGTTCTAAGATGGCATTCGCGCATATCATAGTCATAAGACTGCTTCGATAAACAGGCATAAGCGATATTACTTGATACTATAATTTATGATTAAATCAGTGTATAAAATTAACACAGAACATACTTAAATTTTATAGCTGCTAAATCAGTTAATCACATCTATTGAAAATGTGAACAATCCTTAATTTGCAGTTTTTATCAATGTTTACATTCAGTAAAAGTGTTCTATTTCTATTGACCAGTTGTTTAATGTAATTAATATCATATCGCACATTTTGCATTCTTTTTTTATGAGAATATTATTGTGTTAAAATTATTTCAGCGGTTCAATAAGTTTGTTTTTTTTTTACACCAAAACGTTAACACAAATCGAAAGTTTTCGTAGAAATATCAAAACTGAATCCTTTATATTTACCATGTTTACGAGGGTTTTGTAACTTGTAACATCTCGATTCGTTAAATTGTCAATGTGTGAAATGTCATCGTTGTATTATGCCAACGATCATTATGACGACAGATGGCGCTCGGTTTCTTCTTCGGTGTATAAACCTCCTGTAAATAAGAGAACATCTATATGGAATATATATTCCATATATAACAAGTCTAAAAGGGTACAACATCACCAAAAACACAATAAAACGACCAATTATATGTTAGATATTTCGGATAACAGATATCCTTCCTCGGTAATAGCACGATGACAAATGAATCGATCATGTCAATTCAAATTAAGACTCTATCAAAATCTTGAAATTAATACAATTTAAGCGAACGCTTGAACAATTTTAAAATTTCCAAACACGGCGCAAAGACTACAGAGATATGCCAAAATAAAAATAGTTATTTACGATGTGAACTGGCACAACTCTAAAATTTCAAAAGGTGGTGATAGTTGAGATGTTAAACAACTGCGTGGGAATACAGTCCCAATAAACAGTCCTGACCGATCTACGCTGGTATAATATTTAAAATATGACAGCGGTAGAAAAATTGATCAAGGAATTATTTTAAAAGGGTTAGTTTTAAAGTCTTCGCCACTTACAACAGGCATAAAGTCAAACAGATTTTTACATAGATGGACCAATATTCTATATAACAGTTCCTTTAGCCTGATGAATCTTTTACGTCAAGAAGCAATTCATCAAGTTAATAATATATACAAACTTAGTGATAACTTGCACTGCCGATCTCTATGGAAAGCCAACGAGGTCAAAATTCTTAACTCGTAACTTGTCAATTCGTAACTTGTAACTGTGCAATTTCTAAATTGTTAATTCGTAAATTGTTATTTTGTAACTTGTTATTGTGAAATTCATAATGCTTAATTCGTAAATTGTCAATTTGTAACTTGCACCTTTGTAGTTTCAACATTCTTAATCGGTAAATTGTCAGTTTGTTACTTGTAACTGTGCAATTTCATCATAATGCTTCATTCGTAAATTGTCGATTTGTAACATGTATCTTTGTATCAAAATTCAACATTCTTCATTTGTTAATTGTCAATTTGTAACTTGTAGATTTCAAAATTCTTTATTGGTAAATTGTCTTTTTGTATATTGATGTTTTGTAACTTGTAACATGTGACTTGTCGATTCGTGAATTGTCGATGTGTGAAATGTCGAAGTGTTAAATGTCATCGTTGTATTATGCTAACGATCATTATGACGACAAATGGCTATGAAAGGCCGATCATGTCAAAAACCCGATAAAGTAACGCGTTAACATTTAACGCGATAAAATCACATTTAACGCGATAAATACAGTTTTAACGCGTTAAAACGAGATTTTAACGCGTAAAGAAATAATTATATTTAACGCGTTAAACTTTGCAATTATCAAGTTTGGGATTTAACCCGTAGGTGAAAAAAGACGTTTATCGCGATAAAATACCCGTCGCACTGGCCACATGTGTCATAATCAATCACATTAACGCGTTAAATTCAACACAATTACGTTGCTACAATACATTTAATTTACTTTAACGCGTTAAATTCAACACAATTACGTAGCTACGGAAGCGTATATTACCCTCGTTTTAATACTTATAATCCATGAAGGCGATATAACTTTTAGCGGGAAACTGCTTTATTTCTCATTACTGCGATTTATTTTTTTCGACAAAATGCCTAACAAGGCATTAAGCCGATTTGTTTTTTATCGCCATAAAAATAAATCGTTTTAAATAACGCGACAAATTATCAAAACGAGAAAACATTTTAAGATTAATTTATAAGTCAATAAAAATATCATGCAATAATAATAAATTGCCTTTTTTTCTTCGATATATTGTTTTATAAAGCAACACATTGTTTTAAATTAAGGCGAGCAACGGGAAAGTTTACAGCTAAATCGAGATAAATGTGGCACGATTTTAACCTGTTCATTTTCATTTTGACTTTGGAAGGATCAGGTCGCCATCACATTTGAGCATTTTATTTCAAGCAAATGGAGGTAAGATAAGAAACAATTTATTAAATGATATCTCGCCGCGATATAGCCTTGTTGTGCTCATGTGGCGTTAAACAAACAACAATCAATCAATCAATCATTAAGTTATTGTTGTAAAAAAACTTCTATAAAAAGGCTTTTCCACGTGTCTGCCGTAGTATACACACGTTAGGGGAATTTTGTTTTTGATGCAAAAAAAAACACAACCCCTTTTCTCCAGCTGTGAAAGTAAAATGGTCGCCTCATAAAATAATCAGGTTTAACTATAAATTAACATAGGGTGTCACGAAATTTACGTTGGAGAGAGCCAGTCGAGTTCTGATTTTTTTAATTCACAGTTGCGGCAAAATAAGATCCTTTGATGTTTTAATACTGAGTCACTACGAGTTCATTTGAACTATATAGACCCCCTCCCCCTATATAAAGTTCCAATGACTGTTCTTGTGACTCTTGTTACTTCGAAGTGTTCAGCGAGAAAAAAAATCTCGTGCAGTACTGAAAAAATGACGGGGCAGATTAATTATAATTGTTCGGTTAATATAAAAAAGAAGATGTGGTGTAATTGCCAATGAGACAACTCTTCACAAGAGACCAAATGACACAGAAATTAACAACTATTATAGGTCACCGTACGGCCTTTAACAATGGGCAAAGCCCCTACCGCAATGTTTTTGTGTGTGCAATAAACAGTACAAAGACGACAAATTTTGTCAACTGTTTTCTGTTCTTTAGTCAGGTTGTTGTCTCTTTAGCACATTCCCAATTTCCATTCTCAAATTTAGTAAACAAAAATTTCCCTCTATGATCTATCCTTATTTTCCATATTTTTTTTACAATAAATACTGACATGACGTATTGTTAACTTCGTATTAAAAATAAGCTGTTTTAGTCCGCCATACCAGGAATAAATAAATGACTGTCTAATCATGTTGAACATTACAGCCATCGGATTTGACTATGTACGTTCAATCAAAAACTTTGATTACCTTTCTTGCTAGCTGAAGCGTAACATCGTTCTTAGGTTTACCTTTACTACCCTAATTTGAGAGTGGACTAATCAATTTATCGTCTTTTGGACTAAACTACTTCAAAATAAGGGTAATAAAGGTAAACCTTATAAGCTAATAACGACTTTACGCTTCAGCTAGCAAGGTTGCTAACAAAAGATTTTGTTTGAACCTGTACATACTCAAGTCCGATTGCTGTAATGTCTGTATTATAAGCTAGTTTAAAAAATGAGGGAAATTTGATGTCACACGCCAAGCTGACAAACTATGGCACTTTATAATGTGATTAAATCTTTTGATCTGTTCTTGTATTTTACAGGTCAGCTTAGAGATCCCTTGCAATTACTGTAAGTATAATATGTGTATGAACAGAGATGTGGTAACGTTATATCATCGTATATGGCAAGCAGTTCTCGTCAAAACTATGTTTAAAACATTTTTCGAAAAATTAACACACTGAGAATTAAAAAAAACCACAGATTAAAAAACCTGAAAACACACACTAAGAATAAAAACATACACATTGAGATATCAAAAAGACGCACTGAGATTACAAAAATATAAATAACACACAGTGAGCTTTGAAAATTACACACTGAGACTTCAAAAATTACACAATGAGATTTATGTTCATGTTGTGTGCAAGTTGTAAAAAGTAAAATAACAAAAAATCCGAATTCCAAGGACAATTCTAAAGAGAAAGTCCTTATTATCACATGGCAAAAACAAGGGGATGGCTCAAACACATCGAACGAATGGAGAGCAACTGTCATATTCCTGACTTGGTACAGGCATTTTATAATGTAAAAAATTGTGGATTAAACCTGTTTTTAAAGTTTTAAATACATACAGATGCATTAGAACTCTCGAGTTTCCTAATAATGTCAATTAAAGATACAGGAGATTTAGGGAAATTCTTCACATCTTTACTAATCGTAACTTAAACAGACCTTGGACTGCTGATGACATAAACTTAATCGAAATAACAATTTGAGCCATGAACTTAGGCTACAAATTAAAAGCGAGTTCTGTCTCCTAGTTGTTTAAGATTGTAATAGATACAGATTAGATATGCAAATTCGATCTGTGCGCAGAAAAAGTGCGCACAAATCTCATTGTGTAATTTTCAATTCTCAGGATGTGTTTTTCAGTTTATTTCATCTCAGTGTTTTTCTTTCTAATTCTCAGTGTGTAAATTTTTCGAAAAATGGTTTAAACATACTGAGTTTTGACGTGAACGGCTTGCAATAAACGTGGCAATTATGGGTATCCCATACCTTGTTTCCATATCAAACGTGGAATATTAGTAAAATTAATTAACATGAAAAATATACATAATTAATTTATCAATATCTAAAATTGGTGAATGTTGCATACTCATTTCTGAGTAATTTACCTTTGAACCATGGTCTCCAATCATTGGAGTTTTTTTAACATAAAGTGTCTTGAAACTTAATGTGAGTCACTGAGTGGCTTGATATATATTTCAGTGCAGATATCTAGCTTCTACTTCTTTTAAAAACAGCGACAAAAAGACTCAAGTCAACATCATTGAAGGTTTTATTATGTTATATTTTCCATTTGTAAACTCAGTTAAAATGTCAAAATATATCTATAACTTTTGAAGCTATTGATACATTTTAATTTTGTTTTAATTTATAAAATGGCAAATATAACAAAACAACGCTCTTCGGTCTTCACCTGAGCACTCGTACATATAGAATAAAAGTATATTAGATTCTTGAAAAAATAAGTATGACATTTATAAAATATAGGTGTTTGCAATAATTCACTTGTTTAATATTTTCAGCTAGTCTATTAGACCTTCCTGAAGAATTAGTGATAATGGTACTTAGTTATATTCCTGTGTCGGAGTTACTTTATACAGTCTGTAAAATATGCAGAGGTCTAAAGGATGTTGTGCGAAAAATGCAAAGCTTGTGGACTATTGTAGAATTTGACGATTCCTATACTATAGACATTGCAATGATGGAAATGATCGTGAAAAATAATCAGCTTGTATGTCTCAATCTAAGTAACCAAAATATTACTTTTGGGTCACACAGATTTACCAAATTGATGCTAAAGCTTACTCCTACTATTCAAGAATTGTATGTAGCAGAAACACCGCTAAACAATCTTGCATTTGTAATGTCCTTGCGAAATTTAACCACCCTTGATATAAGTGGGACATCAATAAATGATAACCAAGTAGTAATATTGTCACATGCTTCACAACTGAGACACCTTTATATTTCATTCACTAAGGTTACTGCTGCAACCATTGCAGATTTGTCTCGAAATTTCAAATTTCTTGTCATTTTTGATGCATGCCAAATTTATTTTATGTTTACTGATATTTGTTTGATTGTATCATCATGTGAGCAACTTAGATTTTTACATGTTTCATTCTTTTCACAGTTTGACATAGATCAAGCTGTTCAGTATGTAAATCAACAGCTTTCAATTGAAAGACAATTGAAGCTGACTGTATTTTAAGTTATATATTGTCGCATATATAGGGTATGAACTTTAAGTTTATATATGTACAGTGTATAGACATATTTTGACAACAAATAAGTAAAACTACGCCACTACTCGGTTCAAGTAGAAAAATATGTTTTTTATGACGTTTTTAGACACATATCTTCTTGCACCAGTTGATACAAGTTTATCTTTTAAAACGTATCAACCCTATGTTCTTACTTCAAATCCTAGCATTTAGTGCTGGTCGTTTTGTCCTAAAACTGCAAATACAGATACTTGAATGGTTCAAACAATATTTTTATGTTTACCAAAATACTAAAATCATATGATATGAATCAAATATCATTTTTTGCATTTATATTTTTTTTTAATTGTCGAAGTTCAAATTATTTGAAAATATTTTTATATGGGTATTTATCTGTGGTCACTACGATAAAGATATATATGTGTATAGTGCATATATCTTAAATGTGTTGCATCAAATTTGGAGAGAGGAAATCTCTTATTTTTTAATTTTATTAACAAAAATGCATTGTTTGAAAGAATTCACGGCAATTTTTGAAAGCGTGAAATAAATTATGAAAGTGCTGCTCAGAGTAGGATTGGGAATGATAATCTAAAATTCAGATTTTCAAGATATTGTTTCTCCTTTATTAGTTACAACTGCATTTACTGGTAGTATTAAACTTCAGGGATTTTTTCTATATGTTTGTAAGATGTATGTAGATATGTTTGCTGAATTTGTAAATAAACCAAAAAGGTAACTTCCATGTTCGTTGGCTCATATTTTGTTTTCTGCAAAAAAAGTTGTGAATTTGCGAGATCTGCAACATATTCAGAAAATAGTAATGTAGAAGGAACTGATAAATTAACAAGGTCATAACGAAAGTATTTAAGTACGTGCAGTTGCGTCAACAAAAAGTCATCATGAAATGTACAATACAATATGAACCCCTAATTTAAATAGAATGAAAAGTTGAACTTAAAACTGGCTTTATTCTCAATCTGTGACCTCCAACATGCTTGCCTCATTATAAGCATGTTTTAGTTACGATTTTGCTTTTGAAGTATATAACCGTTTACTTTTTTTTTCAGAACATATTATAAAATGGCTGACACTGTAAATCCTTTGCGTTACCCAGGTGACACTGCTTCAACGGATGAGTTAGTTGCTTATTATTTTACTTCTTCATATACGGCTAAAGAAATAGCTGGATTTTTACTTTTCGTTCATAATAAATTTGTTAGTGTTAAGACAGTCTACAGAATGATGAAAAGACTTCGACTGAGAAGATATGGTGCAGAGAGTCCATTGATTAATATCGTTCAAAAGATAATTCAACTGCACAAACAAGGATACTCTAATATTGGATATAGAGCAATGTGGAAAATACTTAATTCTTGCTGTGGCATCAATGCTACTCAGGAAACGGTGAGAATTGCACTGAAAGCTATACATTATGATGGTGTAGTTGCAAGATCTCGACGTCGACTTGTGCGAAGAAGATATTGTAATCTAGGACCAAATTTTTGTATTCACATAGATGGATATGATAAACTCAAACCCTTTGGAATATCAGTGCATGGAGCAATCGATGGCTTTTCTCGAAAAATCATTTGGCTAACTGCAAGTCATACGAATAAAAACCCACGTAATGTTGCGCTTAATTTTGTAGAATTCCTTAGACAATCCAAGCGTGTTCCACGATTGGTTCGGTCAGATGCTGGTACGGAGAACGTTATTATAAGGTCGATACAAATAGCGTTACGTGCAGTTCACAATGATAACATGTCAGGGTACAGAAGTTTTTCTGAGGGGCGATCAACTGGGAATCAAAGGATTGAGATGCTGTGGACTTTTCTGTGTCCTTACTTCACCACATTCTGGAGAAATATGTTTAAAGACATGATAGATAACGGAGAGCTCAATAACACAAATCCAGTTCATCTAGAGTGTGTACGTTTTTGTTTCCTGCCAGTTATACAACAACATTTAGATATTTTCAAAAATATGTGGAATAGTCATAGAATTCGGTCACAACGTCAAGTTGATCAAAACTATGGCGTCCCGGATGTTATGTACAACCAGCCACTACTTTATGACGCTGTCGACTATTCCTATGACATACCATGTGACGAAAGTATCTTTGATGACATTACTAGGCTCTACACCAAACCAATGCTGCCCAGAGGCTGTTCAGAAGAGTTCTGTCAATTCATCCAGCAAATTACAAATGTGAATCTGGATGATTTCAACGTCGTGGACACACCACAGGAAGCAAAAACACTATTTTGTATGCTTACTTCTGTTCTCCCTTGAGATACGAATCATAAACCTTTACTATTTTGAAAAAAAAGTGTTTATGAAAGCTGTGTTTTGCTAGGTTTTTGATTATTGATTTTAGTTTATTTCTCATCAACGTGTGAAAATGTTCGAGATATATATGAATTCATGGGTATCGACTTTTATTATTCTATCAGAAATCAGTTTATTTTGGAAAATTGTTAACCAACCCACATTTCTGTTTTCAATAGTGAAGAATTAAGTAAACTTATATTATCGTTATGAAAATTATTTGTTATTTGCCGCTGTAAGTAAAACAGCAATCAATTTAATAAAGACATATAAATATATAACAAAACAGTTATCGTTATGCCACAGACCGTGATGACGACAGCCTAATACATTCCATAATGTACAAATTGTTATATAATTAAACAATATACTAGGTGTCTAAATCGCTCATTCGATGAATCTCTGTTATTGGGCTGTGAAATTGAGGCCAAGATAAGGTCACACTTTAACGATTTCCGGTAATCTAACTTTACTCATAGGAGCCTGAATCGCTAACCTGGTTTTAATAGCTATATATATATATATATATATATATATCAATTTGCAGGAATTGACCGAAAAGCAACAAGAGTGGACACACTTATATTTCTCGCCTGTTCTAATATTCTCATTTTAATTTATGTTGATAATACAAAAAAGATTTTTTTCTTCAAGCATTACTTTAAATTAACATGTAAGTGATAAATGTAATGCATTAAAGTCGAACTAAACCCTTTCACACAGACATGTAGGCTTTACAATCATTCCTAACATCGAATTCCGTTAGCATATTGCTAAAATTTTCTCAGAAACAAACCTCATAGAAAAAAATGAACCATGAAATGATGTCAAGGTAAAATGACACATGCCGGACAGATTGGTACACCCTACAATTATTAAATACGCCATACATAGTTTGACTATCCTTAAGTATCTGAAAAACAGACCAATTCAAAGAAATCCAACATTGGCATATGAACCATGAACGTAAGGTAAAAGTTCGACGAAACAAAAATATTAATTTTAAATTACCCATTTAGGTTGCAAAATCCCGGCAATTTTCCCAGGAGTAACGAGAGTTATTGCCTGTTTTATATATACTAACAGCATTACATTTTTATCCTATTAAGTATGCAAAAACAGCGTTAAAAATACACAATTCCAATACTTGAAATTCAGCTGATTGGTTGATCTGTCGTGATCCCAAAGATTCACAAAGATACATATAAATACATTTCCTCTGCTGAAATGTAACTCCCCAGTGAAGCTATTGTAAAGGTAATATATTAATGTTGACGTAATCTTCAATATCAAATGACGCTGAAACTGTATACCAAGAGAAGAGAAGACAATGAAATGGTTAAAAAAACATGAATGAGACTTCGTAGACTTGAACCATTGTGCACCTCTTATTGGATCTGCTTATCCTTCCGGAGCACCTGAGATCACCCCCAGTTTTTGGTGGGGTTCGTGTGTCTCAATCTTTATTTTTCTATGTTGTGTTAAGGGTTGTTTGTCTGTTTGTCTTTGTCTGCTTCTTTTTTAACCATGGCTTTGTCAGTTTTTTTTTTTTTTTAATTAATTATGAGATTCAACGTCCCTTTGGTATCTTTTGCCACTCTTTTTTTTATTTCGTTTTAGTTCAATATAATTTTTGGGATTTCTATTTAAAAAACATGGACTTTGCCATTGCCTAAAAATGAGGGTACCAATGTTGTATCCGCAACTTCTCCTGAACCACTTAATATTATTTGATAAAACTTTCTCAGATTCTTCATGATGTAATGCTATTGAGCACCTCCTATTTTGTTTTTGCTCAAAATAATTTTTGGGTTTTCCCCTGCAAAACCATAGACTTTTCAATTGTCCAAAAAACAATCAATACCCAGGGATTCTTACATAAGGTGTAATTAAGAGTAAAATTCAAATCGGAAAGTCCCTAATCAAATAGCAAAATAATAAGCTAAAACACATTAAATGAATGGATACCACCTGTCATATTCCTGAATTGGTACAGGCATTTTCTTATGTAGAAAATGGTGTGAACTAAACCTGGTTTTATAGCTTGCTTAACCTCCCACTTGTATGACAGTCGCATGAAATTACATTATATTGATAACGATGTGTGATCAAAACAAACAGAGATAAAAGAAAAAAATGTCCAAAATAGGGGTACAGCAGTCATTATTGTGTTATAATCTTAATCACTATAAAAACAAACAACTATGTCATCAAAGAAGCGGGAAAAGACATACAGACACAGCACACCAGCAAAAAAGACAAGCATACAAATTTCACCAAAGCACAACAACACTATATGACGGGATGTATAAGTACCGAGCCACGTCAAATGGCCATTATCAAAAATTAACTAAACAGTGAAGGTAACAAAACACAGTTAGAAGATTAGTTTCGCATTTTGGCCATGTGTAAGCATAAAAGATTTTGTACAATAAAATTGAATTAAGATAGTTGAAGAATAATATAGCCTTCCAATATAAAAAAGAATATATGGTGTAATTGCCAATGAGACAACTCTTCACAAGAGACCAAATGACACAGAAATTAACAACTATTTGTCACCGTACGGCCTTCAACAATGAGCAAATCCCATACATCATAGTCAGCTATAAACGGTCCTGGAATGACAAATGTAAAAAATTCAAACGAGAAAACTAACGACCTACAAATAAATGTACAAGAAACATATATGTAACACAGCAACCAACGACAACCACTGAATTACAGGCTCCTGACTTAAGACAGGAACATACATACATAATGTGGCGGCGTTAAATATGTTAGCGGGATCCAAACCCTCTCCCGAACCTGGGACAGTGGTGTAACAGTACAAATAAAAATCAGTTGACAAAGGCTTAACTCGTCAGATGGATACACATAGAAAAAACAAAAAAAGAGTGATAGTGGCTGGGCACTTATACATCCCAAAAACAAAAAGGCCATTAGTAAAGATCTGAGAGTACTCACAGTAACTGACAGTAGGTTTATATGTCTAGAATGTTTTAGCATGTTTTATATGCTATTTTGATTTTCACATCCGTACCGCCCATAGGTCCGGAAATTACTGTAGTATTTTTCAACAAAAATTTGACCCTCGATCTTTTCAATTCAATTTTATGTAAAAACGGGGAAAAAGGTATAGTTTTTTTTTACACGTCTATAAATAAATGTCTATAGTTTCAGGAAAGGTATCACTAAATAATGGATTGAAATTCAACTTTGAACCACACTTTGGAGACTTTTTCATCCCCTTTTTGCAATATTTTGTATTAAATAGATGTAGATTGTTGCCATAGTATCACCAAAAAGAGATTACATTTCACCATTATAACTATGCATAAGAATAATAGTTACGCTAGGTCATCCAACAGAAACGGTTGAAAATGTATATCTAAGCGAAAAAAGTACATTATTTCACGAACGTTACATATAGTTGATACAGGGTAAACAGAATAAAAGTGATCTTTTTGCAATATTCGTGCATAAAACATTTTAAAAAACATTGTTATCATTGTTTCAAACTGCAAAGAAAAAAATGTAAAAATTAGAAAACTTTGAAATCTGCTATCCGCTTACAATTGCATTGGGTTACATCTGGTCACCTTATACACACATATATATATATATATATATAAACAAGTCTAAATTGAAAACAACGTTCAAACCTATGATTGCGTTGGATAAAAACCGCAATTTTTATACGTGTGCATGTAAAACAATTTCTTGGTAGAGGGGTCTAAATACAGCACAAACAACATTTTCCAAAAGACCAAAAAAGTGAGAAAGAATATTTTAACAAAACGCATTTGACTAGCAGGTCGAACAACTGATGTTCTTAAACTCTGCTGACTGCCATTGGCGATTTCCAAATAAACGGATCACCAGGTGTTACAAAATGGATCTTATTATTAATTTATTATCAAACAGAAAACAACAAACTTGCGGAAAAGATGGTATACCGCAAACATAAGGTGCAAAAATTTGTACACCATATCCGGATTTCGACAATTGATGTCTCTGCAGTGATGTTAGGAATCGAAACGGTATTTGGAAGGCCATAAAACTTACCTCAATTTAGGATAGACTCTTGAATTTTGAAAGAGTCAAAATAGGATGAACGGATCATATAAACCCGAAGGCAAATATAATACAAGCCCAAACGAAAAAATATAAACAAGTCTAAATTGAAAACAACGTTCAAACCTATTTATATATATATATATATATATACTTTGGTAATCTGTGGTCACCTTACACATATATAGACTTTAGTTAAATCTGGTCATCTAACACAGCTATAGTTTGGGGATACCTCTCGTCAAATTATACAGATATATACCTGGGTTATCTCTAATCACCGTACACAGATATACTCATGGTAACATCTGGTCACCTTACACTGATAAAAGACATGGGTTACGTTTGGTCACCTTACACAGATAAACACATGATAACACCTCACAGAGATATAGTCTTGGGTTACCTCTGTTTACTGCACACAGATATAGACATGGGTAACATCTGGTCACCTTACAGTAATATAGACTTGGGTTATCTCTGTAACCTTACACATAGATAGTCCTGGGTTATCTCTGGTCACAAAACACATATATAGTCTTGCTTTACCTCTGGTCACCTTACAAATATATATAGTCTTGGGTTACCTCTTGTCACCGTACACATATATAGACTTGGGTTATCTCTTGTCACCATACACATATATCAGTCTTAGATGACCTGTGGTCATCTTACACATATATAGACTTGGGTTACCTCTGGTTACAGATATAAGTCTTGAGTGACCTTTGCTCACCGTACACATATATCAGTCTTTGGTGACCTGTGGTCACCTAACACAAATATAGTTTTGGGTTACCTCTGGTCAGCGTACCAAGATGACCAGAGGTCACTCAGTTTATATATGTGTAAGGTACATATGAACGGTGACTAGACGTTACCTAGTATTTATCTGTGTCTGTATCGAGATCTATGTAAGGTGACCATAGGCAACCCCATTCTATATCAGTGTAAGGTGACCAGATGTAACCAGTCTATATACATGTAAGGTTGCGATAGGTAACTTATGTCAATATCTCTGTAATGTGACCGGATACACCTCAAGTCTATATCTAGAAATGTGTAAGGTGGCCAGTGGTAACCAAGGGTGTGTTTGGATATACACCTGAGGCGGCCTATGGCCTTTATGGGTGTGTTTGGATATACACCTGAGGCGGCCTATGGTTACCAATAAGTACCTTTAGTTTGATATTTTATACACAAAATATCAAACCATAGGTACCTATGGGTAACCATAGGCCGCCTCAGGTGTATATCCAAACACACCCTGTGTATAAAATATCCAACCATAGGTACCTATGGGTAACCATAGGCCGCCTCAGGCGTATATCCAAACACACCCCAAGTCTATATATATGTAAGGTGACCAGAGGTAACCACAGTCTATATCTATGAACGATATTTAAATCTGTGGGTGTGTTTGGATATACGCCTGAGGCGGCCTATGGTTACCCATTGGTAGCTATGGTTTGATATTTTATACACAAAATATCAAACCATAGGTATATATGGGTAACCATAGGCCGCCTCAGGTTTATATCCAAACCCACCCTGTGTAAGGTGACCAGAGGTCACCCAAGTCTAAATAAGTGTAAGGTGACCAGAAGTAATCCTTCTATATATATGTTAGATGACCATTGGTCACCCAAATCTATATACAAATAAGGAGACCACAAGTAATCAAGGTCTATATCGGTGTAATGTGACCAGATTGAATCCAAGTCTATACTTGTGTCTTTATCTAGATACGTGTTAGGTGACAAGAGGTAACCAGGTCTTTATATGTGTATGTTGACCAGAGGTAACCAAGTCTATATATGTGTAAGGTGACCAGAGGTTACCACAGTCTATTTCTATGAACCGTGACCAGAGGTTAACCTAGTATATATCTGATTCTTTAACTAGATCTGTGTAAGGTGACCAGAGGTGACCAAAGTCTATACTTGTGTTAGGTGACCAGAGGTAACCCAAGTCTATACTTGTGTAAGGTTACCTGATGTAACCATAGTCGATATAAATGTAAGGTGACCAGGGCTAACTAAGTATATATATGTTAAAGGTGATCAGAGGTAACCCTTGTATATATCTGATTATATATCTAGATCTGTGTAAGGTGACCAGAGTTAATCCAAGTCTATACTTGTGTTAGGTGTAAATATAGTCTAATCTGTGTAAGGTGACCAGAGGTACCCAGTCTATATATATATATGTTAGGTGACCAGAGGTAACCCCAGTTTATATCCATAAACGGTGACCAGAGGTAACCCTAGTGTATATATGTGTCTATATCTAGATCTGTGTAAGGTGATCATAGGCAACCCCATTCTATATCAGTGGGTGTGTTTGGATATACGCCTGAGGCGGCCTATGGTTACCCATAGGTACCTATGGTTTGATATTTTATACACAAAATATCAAACCATAGGTACCTATGGGTAACCATAGGCCGCCTCAGGTTTATATCCAAACACACCCAGTGTAAGGTTACCAGATGTAACCCGTCTATATATGTGTTAGGTGACCAGAGGTCAACCAAGTCGATATACATGAAAGGTTACCACATGGAAACTAATGTCTATATCTGGGTAATGTGGCCGGATACACCACAAGTCTATATCTAAAACTGTGTAAGGTGACCAAAGACAACCCCCAGTCTATTTCTGTTTCAGTGAGAGACCAATAGATTTTTAGGTGGCGGTAGGTTCGGATGAAATTTTAAAAAAGTCGGAACATGATTTTTGAGTTAAAAAAAGGCAGGATGAGCAACTAAGTAAAAAAGGTTTAACTTATTAAAAAGGCAGGACCATTATAGTTTAAATAAAAAAGGCAGGACAAGAAGAAAAGAAGATAGCAACTAAACAAATGCAGGACAAAATGTTTCATCCTAGCACACCCAAACCCACCCCACGGCCCCACCGCCCTGAAAATCAAATGGTAGCTTCCCAAGGTGACAAAAGGAAACCCAAGTTTATATCTGTGTAAGGTGACCACAGGTAACCTAAGTATATATCTGTATTGAGTAACCAGGGTTTATCTTATTTTATATATGTATCACCAGATTTTGATAAGATGTTTTGATATAAGACCAGACATAACAATATATCGTCTGTTTCTGTGTCAGATGCCCAGATGTTGCCAGTCCCCCCTTTATTGTTAAGTTAAATGGTTGTTTTAAAATAATTTGCTGTTTATATGATGAAATTAAAGAAAATAAATATATAGCTGTGTAAGGTGGCCAGAGGTAACCATAGTCTGTATGTGTTAGTTGACGCTTTGTAATCAATACTTTGAAACATCATTTGGTTATACCTTTCTCGTATGATAAAATGGTTATCGTTTAAAGGGATATACAAACATTGACTGGTTATCTGTTATCTCCAAACACCGATTATTTTTTACATTGCCCTTGCTAATACACCGATATTGACATCGGTTACCTCTGGTCACCTTACGGCAGAATTCTATTTTTAGAAAGTTAATATTACTACGCAAATAGCACTTTTTCAGAGGTGACCTGTGGGCACCTTTCAGCGTAACTATTATACACGTGTATAACTATTGGAAATCTATGGACGATGCTCTTTCCATAAATATACTTAACGATTGAATGCTTCTATTTGTAAATGCATTGGATTGTAAAATGCGTATATTTTGTATGAAGCACGCTTCCTTCTATAAAAATGTGCGCACGGTCAACGCTTTTACAACTCTATAGAACTACTAAAAAAAGCATTCAATACTTCTTATTACATTTTTTTTGCTCGGATCATGAAAGTACAATTTCTATCAGGTTCTTTCTTTTATTTATCTGTGCACTTTATTGTGGAAGCCAATAGCCTACATATACATTCATGTGGAAGGTCATGACATCATGAATGTTACATTTCATTTTGAAATGAAGGTTAATTTCAGAATAATTATAAAAAAAGAAGATTTTGGTGTAATTTCCAATGAGACAACTCTTCACAAGAGACCAAATGACACAGAAATTAACAACTATAGGTCACCGTACGGCCTTCAACCATGAGCAAGCCCATACCGCATAGCCTGTCAGCTATAAAAACACGAGATTGCTGTTTGCTGATCAAATTAACGTATTATAATGAAATACTAGAACACACCCGCGACTTCGCGGGCATTCTATCACATGAATAATTTTAGCGCATATCTGTGTATTATGAACATTCATATTACTATAAATATAAAGTGTATTTGCTTTTTACTTTCAATTCTCAGTTTACTAATCGATCTACGGCAGTCATTGATACATTTCACAGACCCTGTCTATTTAATTAACTCTGTGACCGCCGTGGAAATGATATCAGATAGAAAATACACTTTATTCGTAGTATATACATGTATGTTCAAAGTATACTCCCTGGAGGTAACCGTAGCCAGTGCCTATTCCATAACGGTCAACCATCTCGTGATGGCGTCCGTAAAACTTACGAAGAGATGACCTCAACTTCACCACTTGGAACCCTTGATTTAATAGTTTCCTTGTTAGCAGCAACCCTCTATCAAGAAAATCATGATAGGAAACACCAGCCCTGGACTAGCGTATCAACTGGGAGATATATACTCCGTACGCAGGTGCTGCTGCAATGTTGCTACATAGAAATGGAAAGTTCACAATTGGAAAGCTGAAATCATCTCTTTTATCGTAAAGTTTTGTTTTCAACCGACCCTCATTGTTAATTTCTAGATGTAAGTCAAGATATGAGGCAGACTTTACTGTATCTGTTGTATCCTTTATCTCAAGTTCAATGGGATAGATGCGTCCAACATAGTCACCAAATTTTGAATTATTTAGTGAGAGAACATCATCTATATAGCGGAAAGTAAAGTTGAAGGATACAGCTAACTTCTTTTCTTTCTTCTTAATGTGCGGCTGCATGACTATAAGGCGATGTGTGACATCTTTAAATGACCTTTGTGTAACCTTAACCTTCTACATCATGGTCAAATAATAACCTCTTAATAAAGTAATATATAGAGACGTTATGTTTTAGTCATCTAAATAAGTGTTCTCTAGTTGTAGTAAATATTTATCACTTCCTGAAAGTTGACGTTTACGGATTAATAACTCCTACAAGGGTTATCATAGAACCGGGCCGAAATAAAGATTGTAAAGCTTAAAAAGAAAGGTCTCCTCAATTTTCCTTTATATGCAATTGTTTGAGATTTTTGCAAATAACTCGAGTTTCCCACCTATTTTGGGGAAAATAAGGATCTCAGAATTTACTGTTTGTCACTTGCTTAACCACAATATTTTCAATATTTTCTCAGAATCTTTTATAAAGAAAATACCATACCCCTGTCCCCCCCTTAAAGTAAGATGGTCGGTCTTTTAATACATTGTTACTTGGATGGTGAATTGTCTCAATGGCACTCATACCACATCTTATTTTTATGAAAAAAGGTCAAGGATTAATGACACATGTCAGACTGATGTGAACTAGTGGAGCATCTGTATAACAAATATTAAAGACCATGCCTCATACTTCACGAGATATGGACCTTAGCAATAAAATTAGATGCAACAGTTATACCACCATCGTCAGTAAAACAGTCCTATGTATTGTAGGCGAGACATAAACCATTGTACTATCAACTGAATGGGGACTTTAGTTTAATTCAGTATTAATACCCTGTCAAGTGAAAGAAATACATACATATTAAATAAAATTACACAAATAATATCTTTATTATCGTGGTCTCAAAACAATAAAATAAATGACAATTTCTCCTTGCACTAAGGGGAGTTTTTCTTTTAAAAACTCAAAAAAGTCAAAGCATTAACAGAGAACAATATAAAATATTGCAAAAATGTCTTTCAATACATGAATAAACTTCTAATTTAAAAAAGAAACCAGAAATGATCCCCTAAACATTTTAAAACATTTTTTCATTCAGAGACTGCTTGAGGAGCAATAACATTAACTTACAAATAGAAACTTGACATGAATATTGGTAGATATCAAAACCTAGTGTACAATTGTTTTAGATTTTAATTTTATATATACCAACTGTCAATCTAATTGTCTTATGCTCATCAGGAACAAAACATTCATTAAACCAAAATGTGTGTTTGTTATGATACACAGCTTTAAATAAATTTAAATAAAACTGTTCAGACATTTTATTGGGTCTTACAAGTTCAAACTAATATTTGAAACATAACCATGTGTGAAATATAGATAAGGATGGTTTAATATTGGTAAATAGCATTATGCTATCTAATAATTATGCAAAATATAATGTATTAGTTTAAAAAGTTATGTGAAAAAAGTCCAAAATCGAAGAGGTACATATATAATGAATCTGATGAAAAATGAAATTTAGATGAAAGTGACATGTCAAAATAAACGGTCAGTGAATATGTTGTGCAAATGAATTAGTTAAATATCATTAATATTCTTCAACCAACTAATAACAAGAGGCTCTCAAGAGCCTGTATCGCTCACCTGTAAATTTTGGCTTAAATCTTTCATCAATGATTATTTTTGAATTTCAATATATATCAATGAGTGCTTAAAATTGCCACATAACAGTTTGTATCTTTCATATTTTCTTCAATTTTAAGCAAAAAACTGCATTTGACCCCTATGTTTTATTTTTAGCCATAGCGGCCATGTTTGTAGAAAGATCAAAATTTCGGATATAATTTATAAACTAGATACTCTAAGGAACATTCATTTAAAGTTTGGAAGCATTTGGCCCAGTAGTTTCAGAGAAGATGATTTTAAAATGTTCACAAATAAGATGAACAAATTGTGTAAAATTGTCTTTAAAGGGCAACAACTCCTTAAGGGGTCAATTGACAATTTTGGTCAAATTACTTTTTTGTAGATTTTACTTTGCTGAACATTTTTGCTGTTACAGTTTATCTTTATCTTCAATAATATTCAAGATAATGACCAAAAACTGCAAAATTTCATTAAAATGACCAATTATTAAAAGTGGCAGCAACCCAACAATGGGTTGTTTGATTATTCTGAAAATTTCAGGGCTGATAGATCTGGACCTATTGAACATTTATACCCTTTGACAAATTTGCTCTAAATGCTTAAGTTTTTGAGATATAAGCCAAAAACTGCATTTGACCCCTATGTTCTATTTTTAGCCATGGCGGCCATGTTTGTTCATGGATCAAAACTTCGGATACAATTAATTAACTAGATACTCCAAGGAACATTCAATTAAAGTTGGAAGTATTTGGCCCAGTAGTTTCAGAGGAGAAGATCTTTGAAATAGTTTACAACTGACGACCACAGACAACGATGGACCACGACGGACGACGACTGACGCCAAGTGATGGCATAAGCTCACATGGCCCTTTGGGCCAGGAGAGCTAAAATACCTGACAGACAAGGACGATCTGAGTAACCAGTATTAAGGTCATCCATTGATGTTTATGAATAAAAAAGTACCCAATAGGGTGATGTAAGAAAATTGCTATCATGACATTGGCTTAATATTGATATTGCATTTAATTTGAAGATAAACCAAAAATATGAAAAAGTGGATGGAACAAAAATGGTACTTTTATATGCCAAATCAATATGTGTGTGTGTGAGCAAGCACACAATGCAAAATACTTTTACTTTGAGATGAGATTCCATATATTTTCTTCTGTAAAAAAGTGTCAATACATAATGGCATTATCTTTTAAAAATAAATTACAATCAATAGAGTTTTTTTTTACCAAAATACTTAATAAAATTTGCTTGGATGGCATAATATTTGCAGCATACAGCACTTTCTGTAATTTCAGATATTCAATCTTACTGAAAAGGGCAACAATCTCTGACACTTACTTAATTTCAATCTTTGAAATATATTTGCTAAAGAAAAGAAAAGAAAAATATCTGAAAGCATTCAATATAATATAGCTAATATATAGCTTTAATATAGTATCAAAGTAACTATTGTAATACAACAAAACAATTTAAAAACAAAAATGTGTGTTCATATTTCAGCTGTGGAAGACATTTATTGCCTTTCTGTACTAGGAAGGATGAGTTAGCCAATGTTTTCTTACTAAAAATCACCAAAAAAAAAATTAAGGAATGACTGCAATATTTTTTCTGTCTATGAAGATATAATATCAAAAAAGTTGTGCACACTGAATAATCCATGTAGCGGGTTATTTAAAAGTGTGCACCACATTTTTTAGGTTATAATCTAAATTCCTTTTAAAAGGAGTAAATCATTATAAATGTTGATGACATCCAGATCACTATGATGACAAAATTATGTCTATGAGCTGATATACAAAAATATTTCCATGCGTTTTAGGAGAATTTAAGGTTAATATATAATATAGTGTGACAACAACAAATAGCAATCCCTTAATATGTGTTGACCCTGATTTTGCAGCAAAGGACACAATAACACTATCAAAAATACATAATTGTAACAGGATGCTGTTACAAGTCTCCCAAACAAAGACCCTGTAATTATAAACCCTGTGGTACTACCCCTGTAATTTTTGCCATTGCAGCTGTCCGCACTCACTTGCTAATAAAGGATTTGATGACAATGAAAATTTGAAATGATTGTGTTTTCTATAAAAAGTTTTGTGGAGATCTTAACTTTTTAAAAAAAGGGGGGTGACCCTGGAGACTCCCCCTATATATCATTTGATTTGATTTATTGTCCCATACAAGAATATATATGGTTTAGGGGTGGGGATCTCTACCGTTTACAAGTTCTCAAACAGGAAGGGGTGGGGATGATCCCAGGGGACTCCCACTATATTTCATTTGATTTGTTTTATTCACCCATTCAAGAATATATATGGTTTAGGGGTGGGGATCTCGACCGTTTGCCAGTTCTCAAACAGGAGGGGGCAGGGGTGACCCATGTGGACTCCCCCTATATTTCATTTTATTTGTTTTATTGACCCATTCAAGAATATATATGGTTTAGGGGTGGGGATCTCGACTGTTTGCCAGATCAAACAGGAGGGTTGACCCCTGGGGACTCCCCTATATTTCATTTGATTTGTTTTATTCTCCCATACAAGAATATATATGGTTTAGGGATGGGGATCTCAACCGTTTACAAGATATTAGAACATTCTGAAATTGAAGGGGGTAGAGGTTGACCCCTATTGAATCTCCCTATATATCATTTGCTTGGTTTTATTAACCTGTGATCATTACTGAAGACTGTGTGTCTCTATCACTTACTGTTTTAAAATTATAGTCATTTGAAAATTAAAAAGAAATAAAATCCCATATGGTTCTATAGTAAACCACTCCCATCTTTTGGCCCCTCGAAATACCCCTAAATAGACCCCAATACACAAACGAAGCTCCCCTAGACATATTAGTCTAACATTTTATGGGCAAAAACAATAAGTCATCAAACTTTGTTTGGGAGACTAAGATATTAATAAAGAATATCTCCTGATATGTTATACTAGATAAATTACCTAGAAATTAATCATATACAAATAAGAAGCCTTTTAAAATCAACAAAATAAGTTTAAAGGTGTTTTGTTTAAAATGAATACAAAGGCCTTTGTATTTGGTATGAGGAAAAATATGACAATCAAATTTGAAGTTATGGACTGGTAAAAATTTCTCAAGGCATGGGACTGGTGCAAAATTAAAATGAGCTTTAATAAAAGTTGAAGTCCCATGGTTATACAGATGAAAAAATGTTGATGTCCCATTCTTTTTTGCAACAAAAAAACTTGGTGTCCCATGTTAATTCATAAAGTATATCAAAGATGTCTTTTGCTCCAGACAGCATACATCATTCAAATAAAACTGACATGTGATGTGATGACAGTGCTGTTAAAATGTGTTGCAAAATTGTTTAAGACAGCCATGTTTAACAGGTTAAGTAACTTCATATTTTGTAAGGATTAATGAAACTCCAAGTTAATTTTAAAAAGTTATAGAAATTTTTAAAGGTAACAATCTGAATTATAAAGTCTGAACTGAAAACTGTAGCTTTTTTTTAATCTATCAATTAAAACATTGATGTCAAGTTTTATTTGAAAAAGTTATAGAAATTCTTTAAGGTGACCATCTGTATTTAGTCTGTATTGAAAATTGTTGCTTTTCTTAACCATTTATTAAAACCTTATAGGTTTGACAGTATTTGACAAAATACTAAATAACTTTGTTATTTGTAAGAACAGTATATAATTAAGATAATAATCAAGTTTATGAAAATCAAAGTTGATTTGACAAAGTTATGGATTTTTTTACAGGTGACCATCTGTATTTAGTCCATACTAATTTTGTTTTAGATTTTTAACTAACAGCTGGGGAAAAAGGGTTGGGTTTTTTATGCACCAAAAACTTAATTCCCCTAACGTGCGTATACTACGGCAGACACGTGTAAAAGCCTTTTTATAGAAGTTTTTTTACAACAATAACTTAAAGATTGATTGATTGATTGATTGTTGTTTGTTTAACGCCACATGAGCACAACAAGGCTATATCGCGGCGAGATTTCATTTAATAAATTGTTTCTTATCTTACCTCCATTTGCTTGAAATAAAATGCCCAAATGTGATGGCGACCTGGTCCTTCCAAAATCAAAATGAAAATGAACAGGTTAAAATCGTGCCATATTTATCTCGATTTAGCTGAAAACTTTCCCGTTGCTCGCCTTAATTTAAAACAATTTGTTGCTTTATAAAACAATATATCGAAGAAAAAAAGGCAATTTATTATTATTGCATGATATTTTTATTGACTTATGAATTAATCTTAAAATGTTTTCTCGTTTTGATAATTTGTCGCGTTATTTAAAACGATTTATTTTTATGGCGATAAAAAACAAATCGGCTAAATGCCTTGTTAGGCATTTTATCGAAAAAAATAAATCGCAGTAATAAGAAAAAAAAGGCAATTTATTATTATTGCATGATATTTTTATTGACTTATAAATTAATCGTAATTTTTTTTCTCGTTTTGAAAATATGTCGCGTTATTTAAGACGATTTATTTTTAAGGCGATAAAAAACAAATCGGCTTAATGCCTTGTTAGGCATTTTGTCGAAAAAAATAAATCGCAGTAATGAGAAATAACGCAGTTTCCCGCTAAACGTTATATCGCCTTCATGGATTATAAGTATTAAAACGAGGGTAATATACGCTTCCGTACGTTGCTACGATACATTACTTTAACGCATTAAAACATCATTTAACGCGTTAAAATATTATTTAACGCGTTAAAACATCGTTTAACGCGATAAAAACATCGTTTAGCGCGATAAAACATCGTTTAACGCGATAAAACATACTATAACGCGTTAAAACATCATTTAACGCGTTAAAATATCATTTAACGCGTTAAAATATCATTTAACGCGTTAAAATATCATTTAACGCGTTAAAACATCTTTTAATGCGTTAGAACATCGTTTAACATTTAACGCGTTAAAACATCGTTTAACGCATTAGAACATCGTTTAACGCGATAAAACATCGTTTAGCGCGATAAAACATCGTTTAACGCGTTAAAACATCATTTAACGCGTTAAAAAATAATTTAACGCGTTAAAACATCATTTAACGCGTTAATACATCATTGAACACGATAACACATCGTTTAACGCGATAAAACATCGTTTAACGCGTTCAAACATCATTTAACGCGTTAAAACATCATTTAACGCGTTAAAACATCATTTAACACGTTAAAATATCATTTAACGCGTTAAAACATCATTTAACGCGTTATAACATCGTTTAACGCGATAAAACATCGTTTAGCGCGATAAAACATCGTTTAACGCGATAAAACATCGTTTAATGCGTTAAAACATCATTTAACGCGTTAAAATGTCATTTAACGCGTTTAAACATCGTTTAACGCGATAAAACATCGTTTAACGCGATAAAACATCGTTTAACGCGATAAAACATCGTTTAACGCGTTAAAACATCATGTAACGCGTTAAAATATCGTTTAACGCGTTAAAACATCATTGGATGTAGTTATGAAATAATGTTGTTAACGAATACTATGATCTTTTCGCATCTTTTGGATTATCGTGGTGTCCTGGACATTACAGAAGAGGAGGATATTCATGGTGTATATTCGGAACGCTTCCTTTCCGATTCAGTCGACGGTTACGCTTGCTTTCTGATACACATAACGCTTGCTTTCAGATTTATATTGACGAAGTAGCAGGTGACACCACTTTGTGATGGACAATACTTAAATCAGATGGTAAATGGCGTTCCCTCTTGTATTTCACGGAACACTAGAAATATTTTTCTTGATAAAGATGTAACGCATGTCATCATAAAAATTACAAATCACGTCATAAACGGTCCCACAAATGCAACACTTTGTAGGATGGAACAAAAGAATATATTTCTTTCGTCTTAAACTGTTTAATACATTGAAAATAAACCCGGGTTTCAAATCCTATATTTATTTTTCTTTCATTGATATTCTTCAGTTTTTCGAAATTTATTAAATCTAACCATTAATGCTCTTTTTAAAAAATCACAGAAAACACTTTCTTTCAGATTGTTTACTTTTAGCGTCATTCTAGCAAAGCATTACTTTCCGATTTTCAGGAAACGATTTCTTTCAGATTGAACGATTCGCAAATAATTGGTTCCCATGCAGACTATATTTTTTGTTTTTGAAATTAATGTATTAACACCTAATGACATAGCGGCGGTAACAAGTCAAACTATGGTCAGGCTTGATCAGCAACGGGATATTTCACTTCAATTAAATATTATAAAATAAAGATCGAAATTCCACACCCATTACATTGAGCTTATTCGTTTTCGTCACACTTGATGGAATAAAATAAAATAAACAATAAAACGAAATCCTGAAAATAACCACATACAAAAAGAAGTTATAATCAAAGTACTGAAGTACTGAACATCGGATGACCGCAAGTTACAAGCACTTGTTTAAAAAGAAAATCGCATTTCTGTACCTGAAAGTGAGGTGAATGTACATAAATATATTATTTTTTTCTGAGACAAGTTTGTGCGTGGATTGTGAATAAATGACACCAAAATAACAACCAAGTATTTGTAGTGCTACAAATCAGTTCACTATATTTGTTATGAATAAAATGACTGAATAAATAGTCAACGATTATTCTTACAGGGCGATGGATCATGTAATATTATTGTGTACACTACAAAATATAATATATAACAAGTCATAAAGGGTACAACATCACCATAAAATAACTATAAAATGAACAAATATTAGATATTTCGGTAATACAGTTTCATGTATATATATATAATAATAATAATTTGCATCCATTTGTATATCATTATATTCTACTATTCTAATATTAGTGCAGTGCAAGTGCATGGTGGAAACTCTGCTGTACTTTTAATAATTCGAGTAGACATTCATATTTTTACGCAAAACTTTCTTGAGATATTCTGAAGAATGCGTTTATACAATTTTTCTGTACGTGGAATGCTTTTTATCCTTACATATACAGTCCGCTGAGAGTAAAGCACCTCCTAAATATACCTGGTAGTGTTTTTTTTTAACTATTTGAAAATATTTATAAATGTTCGGTGTTAATTATTGCCTTTAACATGCATGTTCATTACTTTAGGAATATTTATCAAAAAGTAATATTCATACGATGAATACATAATCTTTCAATCAGTTTAATTCAGGTCTGGAGCTGGCATATTAGTTAACTGCTAGTAGTCTGTTTTTATTTATGTATTATTGTCATTTTATTTATTTTCTTTTATCTTCTGACATCGGACTCGGACTTCTCTTGAACTGAATTTCAATGTGCGTATTGTTATGCGTTTACTTTTCTACATTGGCTAGCGGTATAGGAGGAGGGTTGAGATCTCATAAACATGTTTAACCCCGCCGAGATTTTGCGCCTGTCCAAAGTCAGGAGCCTCTGGCCTTTGTTAGACTTGTATGATTTTGAATTTTAGTTTCTTGTGTATATTTCCGGAATCTTAAAGTAAGCATTACTCTCGATATCATTGGAAAGCAAGCGTTCTGAATATATACGGTGATAATGAAGATATTACATTTCATCTTCCTCACACGATTAAACCATTCTCCAAAATAGCAAACACGGTTTGTTACCTGAAAACCATACAAGTTCCAATGTCCTATTTGTAACAGGTATCTTGAACAACATACTACCAAAATCAAGTGCTTCAAATGAAACATACCACCACAAACACAAGAAGACCAATGAAGACGATTACATTTTATCACACTCGGGAATGAATTACAGCATTCAACATGTTGGCTTGGCTCACACCGAACAGCAAGGTAAAAAGGGTCTTAAAAAAGACCAGTGTATAACCATTCATACAGGAAAATCAACGATCTAATCTATAACGAAAAAATGAAAAACACTTATGAAGCACATCGAAAAACGACAATCACGGTACCAGATACCTGACTTAGGACAGGTGCAAACAAATGCAGTGTGTTTACACGTTTTAATAGGCACCAACCTTTACCTTTATCAACTTGAAACAATAGTTTAATATCACAACGTAGGAAGACACACTTTAAAATATCAACTGAAATGGCTTTACTCAATCAAATGACATTTAACCAAACTAGTGAAGATACACTGAACGAATAAATTTGTTCTATGACTCAATGTAAATACAAAATAAAACAATGGGTTTAGAGTCGAACAATATCAGAAAGACACTCATGACCTTGAACAAAATTCAGGACTGATAACGGACAGAAAAACGGACCGAGAGAGAGACAGTCTTTTTCAGCTTTACAGGAAGGGTATTAATAATAGCGCGACAGTCTTTTTTAGCTTTACAGGAAGGGTATTAATAATAGCGCGACAGTCTTTTTTAGCTTTACAGGAAGGGTATTAATAATAGCGCGACAGTCTTTTTTAGCTTTACAGGAAGGGTATTAATAATAGCGCCCAATTTAGGGAGGGGGGATAAATAGTCTGTTTTCCGAACATGCCATATTACAGAACAACACAGTATTTAGAGGTAAAAATGTCGAAAATGAATGATGATTGCGTGGCGGAAAAAAAAGACTTAGTAAGTAGTAAAAATAAAGAATAACATCCTCCTTCCCCAATGGGTATCAAATGGTCATCCTCTTACTTTTGGCACATATTCATTACCTTATTGGACCTGGTTTACTAGATGCTCGATGCATGCTCTTAAGAGCCTCTTGTTTTAAACATGTTCACAATTCACACACGATTGCTAGCTGATAAATTCATATACATACCAGGATTGAAATTTTGTATTTGAGCCAGACGAACGTTTCGTCTACATAAGACTCATCAATGACGCTCATCAATGACGCCAGAATAAAAAAAAAGCCTCGGTTATCTGACAGGCATCCGTGTAACAATATCCGATTGTAATGTTTAACTGAGGTATGGTTGATAGATATAGTAAAGATATGTCATGTTTTCACCATCTGCAGAAAAGGAATTCACTTGTAGAGACTTATGCAAGCATACGCCAAACTACCATTTATGGTAAACCCTAATGTCAGATATATACATCAAAAGATGCAAAAAAGACCAAGTAAAGTATCTGAAAAACCTGACATATAAACAAAATTTATTCAAGACGAAGTGTAAAGACAGGTTGACAAATGTTAAATCTAGATGGCCTTTTATAAACATGATCAGTCCATATATATACATATGAAAAGTAAGCTTAAATTAAATTAAACGTTGCTTTAAACACGTTACACTAGCTTTTAACGCTGTAAAATAGCAGGTAACGAGTTAAAGATTCATTTGACGCGTTTAAGTTGCATTTAACGCGTTAATGTTGCATTTAACGCGTTAAAGTTGCATTTAACGCGTTAAAGTTGCATTTAACGCGTTAAAGTTGCATTAAACGCGTTAAAGATGCATTTAACGCGTTAAAGTTGCTTTTAACGCGTTAAAGTTGCATTTAACGCGTAAAAGTTGCATTTAACGCGTTAAAGTTGCATTTAACGCGTTAAAGTTGCATTAAACGCGTTAAAGATGCATTTAACGCGTTAAAGTTGCTTTTAACGCGTTAAAGTTGCATTTAACGCGTTAAAGTTGCATTTAACGCGTAAAAGTTGCATTTAACGCGTTAAAGTTGCATTTAACGCGTTAAAGTTGCTTTTAACGCGTTAAAGTTGCATTTAACGCGTTAAAGTTGCTTTTAACGCGTAAAAGTTGTATTTAACGCGTTAAAGTTGCATTTAACGCGTTAAAGTTGCATTTAACGCATTAAAGTTGCATTTAACGAGTAAAAGTTGCATTAACCTTCTTTTAACGCGTTAAACCCTCTTTTAACACGTTAACCCTTCATTTAACGCGTTAATTCTTATTTTTACGCGATAAGTAATTTATGACGATTATATTAAAAATGTGCTGAAAATCAATAAACTTTATCGCGTTAATTGACAAAGTTATGACACATGTGGCCATTTCATTTAGTAAGTTTCGAGTAAAATCTGACGTCTTAAATCGTTGTTATGGCGAAAGATGAAAGTATTTTCGGTAATTTTTTGTAGTTTTGTGGTTAACGCGTTAAATAATTAAATAACGCGTTAAAAAATATTTAAACGCGTTAAAACTGTATTTATCGTGTTAAATGTGATTTTATCGCGTTAAATGTTAACGCGTTACTTTATCGGGTTTTTGACATAAACGGCCTTTCATAGATGGCGCTCGGGTTCTTCTTCGGTGTATAATCCTCATGTAAGTCGGAGTACCTCCATGTGGAATATAATTATATACCTAAGTAATTTTAATCCATTAATTACAGCAAATGCGTCTAAAAAAAGCCAAACAAAAATTGCATGTTTACAGGATCCCAGTTTTATTTTTATTACTGACGTGGACTTTCGTTCGGAAACTATATAAAAAAACATCCCGACTAGTTCAGTCCCTCAAAATAATTGGCCCACGATAGAACAGATGGCGCTATGTCTGCGCTTTTATGATCCGAGCGAATTACGAATTCGAGAAGAGTTTATTGGTTTTGCAGAATGTAAAGCAACCACAGGAGAGTCTCTGACAGAGTCTTTTCTAGAGAACCTAAGAGCTAAAGGTGTTATTGTAAATCAAATGCGTGGTCAGGGCTATGACGGTGCTGCCAATATGGCCGGAAAATATAGAGGCGTACAGGCAAGAATTAAAGAAGTGGTACCTGGAGCAGTCTATACTCATTGTAAAGCACACAATCTTAATCTTTCAATCATCCACGCTTGTAAGGAGCCGTTAATCAGGAACGTGATGAATACCCTTCAGGAAATAGCATTCATGTTTGACTACTCCGCTAAGAAGCTTGGCATTTTCAAGGAGCATCTTGCTAATGACAACACAGCAAAAGACAATATGGAAGGACGCCAGAAGCTGAAAACGCTATGTGAAACACGCTGGGCTGCAAGATCAGAAGCCCTTTTCACGTTCAAATCCGCCTTTTCAACAGCACATGCAGCTTTGGGAGAATTATCTTTACAACATGGTGATTCGAAGGCAGGTCCATATCAAGCTGCTATCGAAAAGTTTGACTTTATAATTACCCTTGTTGCTTCAGAACACGTTCTATCAGCACTTGTTGCATTGTCATGTCTCTTACAGAAAAAAGAATGTGACCTCTTTGTTGCTGCTGACGAATCCAAGGTTGTTGTCAGGCAGCTAAATGACGAGAGAAACGACCCAGAAGTTTGGAACTCCTTGTACGATTCTGCAGTTGAACTTGCCGCAACTGTCAATACTGATCCGTCAATGCCCAGAAACCGTGGTGCCCAACGTAATAGGCCCAATGCACCAGCGCAAACCCATTCTGAATACTGGAAACTGAACATGTATCTACCTTTCGTCGATCATTTGATAGCAGAGCTGAATACAAGACTTCTGACAGCAGAGCCGCGTTATGTCGCACAAAAGTTAATCCAAAAAAACATTGACCAACTTACTTTAGCTGTTGGGGACATAATCTTTAATGAATATGCAGATGATGCCCATGTTACAAAAGATCTGAAATTCGGAGGTGGTTAGCAAAATGGACTGGAGATTTTGATAACATCCCTAACAACTTACAGGAAACATTAAATGTTATAAACAAGGATTTATACCCGGGAATCTTTCAGATACTTAATGTATTTGCATGTATGCCGGTCTCGACGGCAACGGCAGAACGGTCTTTTAGTACCATGAGAAGAGTGAAGACCTACTTGAGAAATACAATGAAAACGAATCGTTTATCTGGACTCGGTCTTTTGAACATATACCGAGAAAAACAAATTAAAGCAGACACGGTTTTGGACATCTTTAGTAGAAAAAAAGAAAGGAAATGGGCATTGATTTTTCAGAATTAACTTTGAGAGAAAAAAAAGTTGAAAAACACTGCTTGTTCACTCATAAAATAAAACATAAAGATATGTGATTCGAATTTTTATTTATGTATTTTCTCAATAAAAAAATACCATTTAAGTTGCACAGTGTTGGCTTAGAAATTAGTTTGTTTTCTAATGTAAAGTGGGTTCAGCATGATAAGGTAACAAATAAAATATACCTAATTAAGCCATTTTAACCCACTACACATAAGAAAAAAAAATTGTTAAGCCAACAGTACGTTTTTTTTTTGTTTTTCTCTGGTTATTTATTTCCAAAGTTGACTTGTTTCTCATGAAAGTAAGATTTCTGTGAGGTCATTTTAAGTCCTCGGAAATTGCGAGAATGCAGGATTTTGCACCATTTACCCCAGAGCTTCTGGGGGCCCCCAGACCCCCGGCCGTATGACTTCCTTCTCCGGCATTGCGTACACATAAAAATTGCCTAGCTACGCCCCTGTTAACATATCAACTATGGAAAAGTTTTAAAGTACTAGTAATATTAAGACCATGACTGGGGTATAGAAAGTCCCTGCTTGGGTTGCGGGGCAAAATAACGTCTAACGGAATCATATCTGCAAAAGCTTATACAGATGCATACCAAATTTCTTTTGACTTACCATTAGTGGTCCCCCTTAACCTGACAGAATAACAAACTTGACCAACTATTGAAGCCAATAGAAATAGCCAACCTGTCTCACCTCCACTACATCATGGTGGTCAAATAAGCCATCATAGTTACAACCCATCAGTGTCAAGGTGACCAAATATGAAACCATTTTGCTCAGTAGTATTTGAGAAAAAATTGATGAAAATGTTCAATATAGAATAAGGAGATGTGATATGATGGCAACCATTGAAACGTGAAAACCAATGGTCTATTCTGTATAATAAATGAGAAACGAGAAGCACTTACAAACCACATCAATAAACGACAACTATTGAACATCAGGTTATTACTTATGTGACCAATCTTTTAACCATATGCATAAAGAGATCGTGATTAGTTCATTCATTATATTGAAACTTGTAAATATCAGCAAACAGGAAGCAGGTGTCTGAAATATCTCATACTTTAATTATTCACTTACAATTTGATAACTAAAAGGGAAGAGATTTTATTCAGCAGTTTCTTACAAAAGTCTGAATTGACGAACTAAGGGATAAGGTAATTGCAATATATAGCCCCACTATTAAGGTCAGATGAACCATGTCCAGACAGACACTTACACCTTACAATCAATCTATGCATTAAATATAGTTGAATTATTGCTTATAGTATCAAATAAATACACTAAGCCATGAAAATTTAACATTGACCAATGAACCATGATAAGGTCAAGGTCAGATGATACCGACCAGACAGACATATACACCTTACAATCATGCAGTACCCCAAATATAGATGACCTATTGCTCATAGTTTAAGAAATAAAGACCAAAACACAAAATTTAACACTCGGCAATGAATCGTGAAAATGAGGTCAAGGTCAAATAGAACCAAATAGACTGAAATATACATTGTAAAATATTTTCATACACCTAATATTGTTGAACTGTTGCATATAGTATTTCAATTTTTTTTGCTTTCTTACAAATTAAGCCTACTGTTTGTGTCATGTATGCGCATATGTATGTAATTAGTATTTCCCATAGATCTGATACACATTAGTTGAATGGTTCAATATATTTCTATTTGGTGTATCCATGGCAATAACCTGCTTGTTTTTACTAATAATATGTCACAAAGATGTCACATATTTTCCTAATATTTGTCCAAACATCGAATTTCAATCCCCTGGAGGTTACCTTTCCTGAAAATGTTTACGTATATCTATCACGAATTTAAATGAAATGCGTCAAAAACCGTATGAAAAAGTGTTTGTAAGCATTCTACCGTACGGTGACATATAGTTGTTAATTTCTGTGTCATTTGGTCTCCTATGGAGAATCTCTTTGGCAATTATACCACATCTTCTTATTTTCATACTACAATAATTTCTGGATATACGGAAAATACTCTCTGTCAAACAATAATAGCCTATTAAACAGGTCAAATATAATATGGTTGGATGTTCTTTTAAAAACTAACTTTGAAGGCCAAATTAGTCATCAGCTGTCAAATAATGAATTTTAATGCAGAATTACTTTCATATTTGAAAAATCCTGAGATCATCCCGGGTTTTTATTGGGTTTTTCGTTGCTAACTTTTTAGTGCTCTATGTTGTGTTTTGTAGACTGCTGTTCGTGTCTTCTCGTCGGCTTTCGTTTTTTTCCGCTATGGCTGTGTCGGTTTGTTTTCGACCTTTGAGTTGGATTGTTCCTTTGGTATCTGTTGTATCTCTTTTAAAATTTTACACCTCCTTGCAAAATGACGGACGCTTACTGTACATGTAGGAATGTGTGTATTATTAAAAAAAATAGTTAGATAGATAGTTTATTCTCATAAAATCATGCAAGTACAAAGGTTACAGAGAAGTTAAAAAATAATATACATAAAGATAAGAAATGCATTAGAAATGCATAGAATTCAAAATTTCGGATGAGATAACAAATAAAAGAGACTTATATAGTCAAATGTAAAAGTTAAAATTGTATAAAGAAATACCTTCTATAAGTATAAATATGCCAATCCTAGTGACAATATAGTTTTGCAGATGCTATGTTATAAGAGTTAATCAGAGCTGCACACATTTTTAGAGAATCGTGTATGGCCGAGTAGAGATCGAAGGGTGGTCGATTGTGGTCGCGTAGAGATCGGGTATTGGTCGATTTAGTCTGCGATGGAAAAAATATAGAAGTCGCAGTAATTATGAAGCGATCGGGCATTGGTCGAGTTAATCTGTGCCACATATCGAACAGGTTGGCGTTGATCGGTAAATGATCGGATAAAAGTGAGCAAAGATCTCAAGGATCGAGTACTGATCGGTAAACTATTTGTATTCCGACCAAACTCGGTCTCTACACAACCCTTTACCGATCAATTCGACCGCTATTCGACAAAATCTCGATCTTTTCTCGAGTGACTGGCTTCTCGACCCTTACGCGAATGTTTTTTTACGTGTCAAAAAATCTCGGGTATAAAGTCAGACCGAAGACGACCAAGGTTGACCACCCGAACATTCTTGTCGATTGAGTAAGACCAGTCTCCCGATCGCTTAATTTGTCTTGATCGGGATTGATCGAGTTGGTCTGATCAGCAGTGTGAACTTAGATTCCCGATTCACCCGAATTCGCTATTCCGTTTGAATTTCGAGCTATGTCATACTATATGGCCTGTAGTTGTTTACCTCCTTGTCATGTTCTTTGAAGGACAATTTTCTTTTTAAGAAAATATTTTTATAATATATAACGTTAAAAAACAGTTTGACACAGAATTATTAAGTTGAGGAAAGTGTGGAGTTTAACAGTTTATTGACAACCATACCACATTTTTTTTATATTTGAAAAGGAGATTTTCCGTAATGCTATTTTTTTAACATTTCAAATAATGTGCCAAATTTATGGTAATTGAAAATGCGTATAGCTGTTTACATGAACACAACAAAAACGACCGAGAGTTTCTGTTTCTTGATCGAATTATTGTCTAATGACCAGTTATCTCATACTTTTGATTTTTTGTTTTTACGGTTTAAATCTTCATTGTGACCATTACATATATTTCAAGCTTATGCTTAAAATAGAATAAATGTCAACAAATTTATACTAAAGACTAAAGTACTATATTAAATTAGTTATGTTAATTATTGTAGTTGTTATCAAACGAGAGAACAATTTACTTATTCCGAATAAACAAAGTTAAAAGATAATATCAAAGTAAAAGTTAGTTATTCGCCGGTTGTCATGTTCATCGTGAATGAAAAAAAAAAGTTAAATGTTATTCAATATATAATTTCAAGACCTTCGAAGGAATACACTACTAAAACAAGTGCCGTGCTACACTTTAGATGTAGCATATGTTTTTCTCCTAATTTGTCCTGAAATTCGTTTGTTCAATCCAGCTCTCATTTTGTGGTGATTATCTATATATCGTTGATTCGTGACCTACGACTAACTAAATGATCATCACAAAACTTATTTCAAATAAACCCCTCTTTATTTGCGTTTTTTTTTCTTTCTGTATTGAACATTTTGTACAGGTTTCTTTTAGATCCACCGAGCACGGTCATGATTTCTTGTGATATGAGGTTAACTCATGTCACAGTTAGGTACAGCCAACTATATTAGAGTATACTACAGCTTGGAAATATATTGGGAGGCATTAGGCATTTGAGTTGGCTTTCTGCTGGGAACAGTATGTCAATATATATGTTCCTGCTTTCTGTAACTGCTAGCAAGTCAGGAAACCGACATTTCATTGGTTGTCTAATGTGATACCTTCCCGTATTTTGTTATTTTTATAGCTTGAGATAGTAAGGCATATAATTAACATTATTATGATGAAATAACATTAAACAGCAACTATTTTTTTTTTCTTGTTCAAATTGTAAAAACCTCGACAGCTTCAAAGGGGGGGGGGGGGGCTGCGCCCCCTGACCCATTGCCTCGTATAATCAGAAGGCAAGCTACGCCACTGGATATACATGATTTTATTTAAAATGAACAATTATAACGCATTTTGCATAATTCATCAAAGTGTAACCATAACCGCTCATATGTTTCGAAGGTGAAGTTACAATGGAAATATATTTTAATGAACAATGTCTTCATTTGAATGATACAATGGGTATATATAAAAAAATCTTTGACGAAATCTATTCAAATAGGCGACATTATTCCATCATAGGTACGATACACTGATTGCAGATACTTTTTTTTACTATTAATAATGATGATACTTATAATGGATTCTTTTCAGTCACAATGCTAATGCAATTTAAGTAATGAGAATATGGCATAAAAAGGAATTTTGGTCCTCTGGCTCTTCAACTTCGTACTTTATTTGGCCTTTTTAACTTTTTTGGATTCGAGCGTCACTGATGAGTCTTTTGTAGACGAAACGCGCGTCTGGCGTATATACTTAATTTAGTCCTGGTATCTATGATAAGTTTATTGTATACATGCATTAATAAATTCGGACAAAATAAAGTAAATAAATCATTGGTAATTGATGATAGGTCAAAGATTATTCATTAGAATGAAGCAACATGGATGAAATGTGCATCTTAGTTTTAAGATATATATATATATATATATATATGGCTACTTTTGCGTTTTATGCTGACCATGAATGCTTATTCATTGTTAAGCTGGTACAAAATACCTTGACAAAAAAAAAATTGACTCGATTAATTTTCATAAAAGTTGGACATAATATTAACTTTGAAACTTTGACAAAAATATAAAAATTAAAAAAAAAAACTTGAACCTCACACTTTATTGGGAAAACTTCATTGTATATATATATAGCAGTTGATCATTGGTATTTCCTCAACAACAATAGAACAGTGTTAAAACGTTCGGTTGCTTTTTACAGAGTTATCTCCCTGTAGTGTTATGTACCATCTGAATAGTCGATATTTGAATGCTTGTAAGATCTAAATTAATCCCAGTTTGTTAGCTGTTATGCACTTTCAGCACATTAAAGTTCCATTCCTGAAACAACATAAAAACGTCAAGTATTTCATTCATACCGTTTTTAATTCAGTCCTTTCAGTCGCCTATACATGGCCCTCAAGGCATTGAATAAATTTCCAATATCCGTACCAAGTATAAATACCAAACTGAAAATTAGAATAACAGTACCGGATATACCAATCACACGCGAACTTAATCGTTTGTCTTCCGCACTGGTGAGCGTCCGTTTGTAATGTGAAGTTGATTTTTTGTCTACTTTAATATCACTGACAATTTTATCAATGGATTGTTGCATTTCTTCAGTTGATATGTTGGAACTGATTGTTTTATTTCGAGAATTACACAAGGAACAATCACACGATTTTGCAAAATCTGTAAAACAGTTAGAAAATAGAATATACAATCATGACAGGATTATAATGATGGGTACCGTATAACATAAACTCAAGGAATTAAATAAAATAAAAAAAAAATAAAAAAAAATTTCAACTTCTTTCACAGGAATGAAAAATGACATCCACTCTTACCTTTTCAAACGAATTTAAGATGTTTGCCTCTCAATTCATGGTCAAATATTCGGAATGTTCTCGTTTTATCCAGACAAGTAGTTCCAATAAATATTTCGCCTAATCCCTTTTTTTCTTTTTATAATTTTATAACATATAGTTTCAAGGCCATTTTTTTAAATATTAAAACATCTTTTTTTTTAATTTTTTTTAACAGTTTTTAAGAGAGAAAAAGGAGCTCGTGTTGAATACATGAAAAGTATAGAAAGAATCATTTCCAGCCAAATTTCAAAACGATTCTATCTTAAAACCAAGGACCCGGACCTATAATTTGTTTCCGCTTTTCAAGTATCGTTATTTATAAACTCTAAATTTATAATCGTCTTTTAAAAAGTTTTTATTTTAAAATAGAGGAGCAAACATCATTAAAATAGCCTCGTAGTATTACAAACTTGTCAATACAATAGTTGGTGTACAAATTATGTTAGAGTAAGTACCGGGCGTTGATACTTCACCTTTTGTTGAAGGTAAAAGTGATGTTTTTTCTGTGTTGACAAGAAATTAATCTGTTCCAGTCATGTTAAAATATATATGACTGTGTTTGTAAATAAGTGTTTTTGTATTACTAAATTTTTCATTGTTATAATTATAGATTATCATTGATCATCTCAGCGAGATTAATTTTCTCGCATGAGCTTGTACGGCGAAATTGAGAAAAGCAATCGAGTTGAGATGACCCATGATAATCTATTTATCTCTATTTAAGATCATGTAATCTATAAAGAGTGTCGTCAAATCCATGTTAATTTCATTGACAACGCCACGTGTCCCCTTAGTTTCTAGCGATAATTTTTCATGTTACTCGACTCCGATAAGAAAGGAAATTATCATTCAGCAAGATCAAGGAAATTTGGTAAATTAGCGATAATATGCAATAACGATATAAAACTAGAAATAAAAAATCACTCACGTTAAATAAAAAAAAATATATGATTGTTTACAAACCTGTTGATACATCTGTCGTTAATACGTCAATATTTGTAGAAGGGAAACCTGATGTTGCGTCTGTAAATTGCAATGTTGTTGTTTCTTCGACTAAAATTATTAATCAAATGTATTAGTACCATATAACATGTTCGAAACAATAAAATTCCTTTCATACATTATAATTTGATTTGAAAAATAAAAAAAATGATTCACGGAAATGGTGTTATGATGTTTATCACCAAAGAAAAGAGGTAAAAAGATCAATGAATTTCATTCCGATGATTTTCCATTTTCTGAATTTAAAAAAGAAACAAAAAGCATTTTGGGATTTACCTTCATCAAGAAACGCCAACCAAAATATATAAAAGCCAAAGATTTATAAGACTGAACCCATAAACAGTTTAATGAGCAAAAATTGAAAAACAACAAAATATATCTAATGACTTTTTTGTCTGAGGGTAATGGAACATAATTTTAATCACAATTTCTGAATTTACCAACGAAGGACTTCAGAAAAGTTTGTGATTAATCTTGACAGTACCAAAACAATGACTAATGGGCTGATGATACACTCGGGGACTAATAAATCATGACAGTACCAAAACAATGACTGATGATACACTCGGGGACTAATAAATCATGACAGTACCAAAACAATGACTGATGATACACTCGGGGACTAATAAATCATGACAGTACCAAAACAATGACTGATGATACACTCGGGGACTAATAAATCTTGACAGTACCAAAACAATGACTGATGATACACTCGGGGACTAATAAATCATGACAGGACCAAAACAATGACTGATGATACACTCGGGGACTAATAAATCATGACAGTACCAAAACAATGACTGATGATACACTGGGGTACTAATAAATCATGACAGTACCAAAACAATGACTGATGATACACACGGGGACTAATAAATCATGACAGTACCAAAACAATGACTGATGATACACTCGGGGACTAATAAATCATGACAGTACCAAAACAATGACTGATGATACACTCGGGGACTAGTAAATCTTGACAGCACCAAAACAATGACTGATGATACACTCGGGGACTAATAAATCATGACAGTACCAAAACAATGACTGATGATACATTCGGGGACTAATAAATCATGACAGTACCAAAACAATGACTGATGATACACACGGGGACTAATAAATCATGACAGTACCAAAACAATGACTGATGATACACTCGGGGACTAATAAATCATGACAGTACCAAAACAATGACTGATGATACACTCAGTGACTAATAAATCATGACAGTACCAAAACAATGACTAATGGGCTGATGATACACTCGGGGACTAATAAATCTTGACAGTACCAAAACAATGACTGATGATACACTCGGGGACTAATAAATCATGACAGTACCAAAACAATGACTGATGATACACTCTGGGACTAATAAATCATGACAGTACCAAAACAATGACTGATGATACACTCAGTGACTAATAAATCATGACAGTACCAAAACAATGACTAATGGGCTGATGATACACTCGGGGACTAATAAATCTTGACAGTACCAAAACAATGACTGATGATACACACGGGGACTAATAAATCATGACAGTGCCAAAACAATGACTGATGATACACACGGGGACTAATAAATCATGACAGTACCAAAACAATGACTGATGATACACTCGGGGACTAATAAATCATGACAGTACCAAAACAATGACTGATGATACACTCGGGGACTAATAAATCATGACAGTACCAAAACAATGACTGATGATACACACGGGGACTAATAAATCATGACAGTGCCAAAACAATGACTGATGATACACACGGGGACTAATAAATCATGACAGTACCAAAACAATGACTGATGATACACTCGGGGACTAATAAATCATGACAGTGCCAAAACAATGACTGATGATACACACGGGGACTAATAAATCATGACAGTACCAAAACAATGACTGATGATACACACGGGGACTAATAAATCATGACAGTACCAAAACAATGACTGATGATACACTCGGGGACTAATAAATCATGACAGTACCAAAACAATGACTGATGATACACTCGGGGACTAATAAATCATGACAGTACCAAAACAATGACTGATGATACATTCGGGGACCAATAAATCATGACAGTACCAAAACAATGACTGATGATACACTCGGGGACTAATAAATCATGACAGTACCAAAACAATGACTGATGATACACTCAGTGACTAATAAATCATGACAGTACCAAAACAATTACTAATGGGCTGATGATACACTCGGGGACTAATAAATCTTGACAGTACCAAAACAATGACTGATGATACACTCGGGGACTAATAATTCTTGACAGTACCAAAACAATGACTGATGATACACACGGGGACTAATAAATCATGACAGTACCAAAACAATGACTGATGATACACTCGGGGACTAATAAATCATGACAGTACCAAAACAATGACTGATGATACACTCGGGGACTAATAAATCTTGACAGTACCAAAACAATGACTGATGATACACTCAGTGACTAATAAATCATGACAGTACCAAAACAATGACTGATGATACACTCAGTGACTAATAAATCATGACAGTACCAAAACAATGACTAATGAGCTGATGATACACCCGGCGACTAATAAATCATGACAGTACCAAAACAATGACTGATGATACACCCGGGGACTAATAAATCATGACAGTACCAAAACAATGACCGATGATACACTCGGGGACTAATAAATCTTGACAGTACCAAAAAAATTACTGATGATACACTCGGGGACTAATAAATCATGACAGTACCAAAACAATGACTGATGATACATTCGGGGACTAATAAATCATGACAGTACCAAAACAATGACTGATGATACACACGGGGACTAATAAATAATGACAGTACCAAAACAATGACTAATGGGCTGATGATACACTCGGGGACTAATAAATCATGACAGTACCAAAACAATGACTGATGATACATTCGGGGACTAATAAATCATGACAGTACCAAAACAATGACTGATGATACACACGGGGACTTATGAATCATGACAGTACCAAAACAATGACTGATGATACACTCGGGGACTTATAAATCTTGACAGTACCAAAACAATGACTGATGATACACTCGGGGACTAATAAATCTTGACAGTACCAAAACAATGACTGATGATACACACAGGGACTCATAAATCTTGACAGTACCAAATCAATGACTGATGATACACTCGGGGACTAATAAATCATGATAGTACCAAAACAATGACTGATGATACATTCGGGGACTAATAAATCATGACAGTACCAAAACAATGACTGATGATACACTCGGGGGACTAATAAATCAATACAGTACCAAAACAATGACTGATGATACACTCGGGGACTAATAAATCATGACAGTACCAAAACAATGACTGATGATACACTCTGGGACTAATAAATCATGACAGTACCAAAACAATGACTGATGATACACTCAGTGACTAATAAATCATGACAGTACCAAAACAATGACTAATGGGCTGATGATACACTCGCGGACTAATAAATCTTGACAGTACCAAAACAATGACTGATGATACACTCGGGGACTAATAAATCATGACAGTACCAAAACAATGACTGATGATACACTCGGGGACTAATAAATCATGACAGTACCAAAACAATGACTGATGATACACTCAGTGACTAATAAATCATGACAGTACCAAAAACAATGACTAATGGGCTGATGATACACTCGGGGACTAATAAATCTTGACAGTACCAAAACAATGACTGATGATACACTCAGTGACTAATAAATCATGACAGTACTAAAACAATGACTAATGGGCTGATGATACACTCGGGGACTACTAAATCTTGACAGTACCAAAACAATGACTGATGATACACTCTGGGACTAATAAATCATGACAGCACCAAAACAATGACTGATGATACACTCGGGGACTAATAAATCATGACAGTACCAAAACAATGACTGATGATACACACGGGGACTAATAAATCATGACAGTACCAAAACAATGACTGATGATACACTCGGGGACTAATAAATCAACATTGATGGTATCTTTCATTTATAATATTCAAATCGAGTTTACTCAATATATGTTAATTTAATTTCTCTAAGCATAAAAATGTTCCAGAAGGAATTTGAAAAAAAAATTATATTGATAAATGAAATGCAAGGTTATGTTATTCTGCCAATGTACTTTTTGTCTTTGTATTGCTAAGCCTGTTATAACTTATTATATGCAAAAATGTAAGAAAAATTTATCAACAAATACACATCATCAGTTAGGTTCTATACAAAGTTAGATTTTGTCGTGACCTTAAACAAAACATTTCCTTTCTCAATTTTATTATTTGTGTCTACAGTTTATGTTTTTTTATTTTTTTTTTATAAAAATGCACTAGAGGATAAGAAGATATATTCGAGCTTTCAATTAATAGCGAAAAAAGATATATAGAGTTATCGCCAAAATGAAGTAAATGTTTTAAACGTTTTTTTCTAATTAATTAATTTATACTTTTAAAAGTCGTTTAAACTTTTCTTCAAAAAGCATTATAAAATTTGTATACCTGTTGTTATGATTTTTGTTGTCAATGTCTGCATTTCCCCTATAAGGAAAAGATCATTGTGTAATATAATCATATATCTACAGAAAAAAAACAACAACAAAAAACATCCGGAAAATAAACCACAAAAGGAAACCGAGAAAAAAATATTTGTGTAAAAATAACTTGACTTGTCCATATCACTGTGTATGGAAATAATCAAATTGTGTGCTTCCAAATAAAAGCCTATTTTCTAGATTCACAATCTCAAGTGACGGTTTGGATATTCATAATCACGTATCATTTACATTTCTTTTAGATGTGTTATATCTTCAAAGACATTTGATTTGTTTAGCAATTTGTATAGAATATTAGATTCATATCCGAAGTATTGAAATAAAAAATACGTTGATTAAAACCCGAAAGATTAAATTTTCCCCTCTTTCTGCGAGTATTATTTAACATATTTCACATTTGTTGACAACAAAGTTATATTAAGGCATGTAAGCTTCATTAAATGCTCATTCGTGAACAAAGTCCTGACACTTTCGTTTATTGCCTTACGGTGACTTTTAGTTGTTTAATCCTCGTTCTCTTTTCTCTGACAGATTCTTTTTTAAGGAGCTCACACAGCATCGCCTGATTAGTATGAGTAAACCCCGCCTCTTTCTGTTTTACCTGTATCTTGTCAGGAGACATATAAGATAGTGGTTGTTCTTCGTTGCTTTTCTTATCAATTGTAGCTCCCGTCTGTCTGTTTTTTTAATCACCTGAACATTGGGTTGGGTTGTTTTATTTGCTTTTTTTCACGGTTGTCTAGTTGACGGAGCCTATTAAATCTTTTCTTGCGACTGGTTTTGTTCATTGTTAAAGGCATTAGGATAATATATTCAAGCTATCATCCAGGTCTGGTTAATAATCGTATCATTGATAATCGTCTCTAATCGTCTCATTGATAATCGTCTCTAATCGTCTCGTTGATAATCGTCTCTAATCGTCTCATTGATTATCGTCTCATTGATAATAGACTCATTGGCAATCGTTCCATTGATAATCGTCTCATTGATAATCGTCTCATTGATAATAGACTCATTGGCAATCGTTCCATTGATAATTGTCTCATTTAGAATCGTCTCATTGAGAATCGTCTATTTGATAATCGTTTCATTGAGAATCGTCCCATTGATGATTGTCTCAGTGATAATCGTCTCATTGAGAATCGTCCCATTGATAATTGTCTCATTGATAATCGTCTCATTGATAATAGTTTCCTTGAGAATCGTCTTATTGATTATCTTCTCATTGAGAATCGTCTATTTGATAATCGTCTCATTGGAAATTGTATAGCAGCTTCTTATTTTATCTGCTTTAATATTTCCAGTGTTAGTGCTGCAAGTTTATTTATATTGAAACTGTTTGGTAGTTTTTATAATGCAAATATAACATAATATATAAAAGTTAAGTTTGATAAATTCGGCGGTTCTCGCAATACACTTGTTACATGCTTATTGCAAATGATGCAATGCAAACGCACCCAAGTAATGGAAACTTACCTTCAAAACATATTTTGATGAACAATGTCACACCAACATAATTATCCTCATTTTTTAAACAATAATCTGTATCTTTGCTGTTAAACAACCAACAATCGTCACAGGAACATCCGGGGAGATAAGCAGCCGCCCAGCATTCCACATCATTTGTGTTGACTGAATCGAGACATTTTGTCTTACATGTTGATTGGCTTATTTCAAAACTGGCAAGATAGTCAGGTGACGCTATGGGTGCAGAATTACATCCCTTACCAGCAGGTCTCTGGTCAAACGTACATTGACCTGTGAATGACAAAGTGTATTATATAAGACACAATTTATCTGAGATAAGAGGGGGAACGAAAGGAAATTAAAAATAAACATTTTGTCCTGGTTACATCCGAAAATATATAACCTTGCTCATGAATAGATCAGAAATGAATATTCTGCGACATAAAATGTAGGAAGTAACTATGTACTTAGATTGAAATAAGTGCACGTGGTAGAGGGTTAAGATATAAAGTTGATTGACAATAATCCTCCTGTCCCTTCACTTGAGGAATATCAAATGGTCGTCACCTGGTTAATATTTTGAAATGAGGTTTCCACCCGAGAGAGTCAGAACTTCTGTATTGAAATAATTTATTATTGACATGGTCACACTTATAAATCAGCTGTTTGCCAAACTTCGAAATTTTGGAAAATATTAATGATTTTCTATCACAGAAATAGAGTACCGTTGCTGTATTCAGACATAAACCATCTGGAATTTTTGGTCACCAATGCTCCCTTACTATGTAGTTTATTTGGCTTTCTTATCTTTTTTGATTTAAGGCGTCACTGATTAGTGTTTTCAAGGCGTAGCACGCATCATAATTTAAAGCATGGTATTTGTGATGAGTTCAACACATATTTTATCAGTTATTATCCCTGAGGTCGACTTATGGTGTCGACGTATTGAAGCCACTTGTCTTAATTATTTATTGTATAACAATGAAGTAAGTGCAAGAAAGAAAACATCTCAACAGACACGCTTCATTTACTTGACAAATATTAGCACTTTTAATTGTTCAGAAAACACGCCCAGTTTACACTATTTATAGATACCATGCAATGCATCAATTGTTTAATGAAAGTGAAACATTATGTTTTATTGTTAGACAAATTTATATAGATAGCATTAAGTATTATTGAATACTTCATTAATCCGACATTTGAAGTCAATACTTGATTGTTTTTATTACTGCTCTTTATTTCAAAAATAGTTTGAGAACACTTTTAGTTATACGGTCTTTAATTTTCTACGCTGTGTTTTGTTCATTGTGACATGTTTCTTGTGCTATAAGTTTGTCATCTACATTTACGTATACGTTCCTTTTATATCTTCCCCCTTTCGCTTTCAGAACAATATATATAAAAGCGTCGTTCACCTGTAATACTCTACATTCCTTGACGATTCGACGAATTTATAAGGGTTTTAGTATCATTATATATACCGCTTATAGCGTTGTTCACATGTTATATTATTCATTTCTTGTAAGTGTTCCCTTTGTTAACCATATGGAGTAATTAATACAATTATTATGAATATCATACAAATACCTTCTTGTTTGTCTTTTGGTCTTTTGTTTGCCATGACGGTGATTTTGTCATCGACTTATTATTTGGAAAATTTTATTTGTGTCTTTCACAATTTGACATACCTACGTCCATTTCACATACAAACATGTGTTTTTGAGAACAACTATGCTCCAACCAGTCACCATTTGGTGGATTTAGTGCGAAACAAAATGACCCAGATGTTGTTGTAGGGTTTCCTATAGCATAGTTTGTCCATGCCGGTGCTGCATTATCCGTCCACTTTTCATTTCCGGTTGAATCTCGGCGTAAACCTGTCCATATAAAATCGTCTCTGAAAATATTTTCAAAAAATGTTATGTTTTAATAGAGTTTAAAGTTGGAAACAATAAGATATAAACGATTTGGGAGTATTGCAAATGAGAAACAATCAACAAGAAACATAATGATTTAGGTGTAAGCAAATATAGATATAAAGAGAAATTAAACAACCTGAATAATGTATAAAAAATAATTCATCAACACATATGAAAGGCAACAACCTATAAATATCTTTGTTGATATGCCATTGCGTTTTCGATCATTAGATAAATTGCGTTTTGCGTTTCAAACAGTAGCATTCCAATATATGGAATCATATTACTTATTTTACTACATACTTGCATTGCTTAATAGTCTCGCTCTTTATATCAGTTCTATTTTATCGTGTTTTACCTCTTTTTTAAATATTGGATTAAGACAGAAGAAGAAAACAACTTTAATAGTTTATCGACAACATTCACTTATGTGATTACTAAAAGGACCAGAATGTTATCATGAAAGTTTAAAAAGACAAACAATATTTGGATTAACTCCAGAACCTTTTGAAATCGTTTCATAGCGTTTATATTTTATATATGACAAACTGTAGTGTCTAAATTTGTACTATAGCTTGTGTTTCGAATCATGATTTATTTGTGATTACTTTTTTATGTAATCAATTGTTGTATGTTGCCACAGGTATGAAAAATGCATATCCTTATCCAGTCTTGTATAGAAGTGTATTATTATTCCCTTGATGGTTTAAACACTGTTGTGTTGTGTTGCATATTGGTAGTCTCATGTGACTTTTTAGCTCACCTGGCCTAAAAGGCCATGTGAGCTTTTCTCATCACTTGGCGTCCGTCGTCGTCGACGTCGTCGTCGTCGTCGTCGTCGTCGTCGTCTGTCGTCGTTAACAAATTTTCAAACATCTTCTCCTCTGAAACTACTGAATGGATTTGAATGAAACTTAACATGATTGTTCCTTAGTATATCCTGCACAAAATGTGCGCTTCGATTTTTGATCCGTCAAAAAACATGGCCGCCGTTACTTAAAATAGAACATAGGGGTCAAATGCAGTTTTTGGCTTATATCTCAAAAACGAAAGCATTTAGAGCAAATCTGACATGGGGTAAAAATGTTCATTAGGTCAAGATCTATCAGCCCTGAAATTTTCAGATGAATCAAACAAACCATTGTTGGGTTGCTGCCACTTAATTGGTAATTTTAAGGAAATTTTGCAGTTTTTGGTCATTATCTTGAATATTATTATAGATAAAGATAAACTGTAAACAGCAAAAAAGATCAGCAAAGTAAGATCTACAAATAAGTTAATATGACCAAAATTGTCAATTGACCCCTTAAGGGGTTATTGTCCTTTAATGACAATTTTTCACAATTTGTTCATCATATTTGCTAACTTTAAAAAATCTTCTCCTCTGAAACTACTGAATGGATTTGGTTAAAACTTAGCATGGTTGTTCCTTAGATTATCCTGCACAAAGTGTGTGCTTTGATTTTTGATCCGTCAAAAAACATGGCCGCCGTTACTTAAAATAGAACATAGGGGTCAAATGCAGTTTTTGGCTTATATCTCAAAAACGAAAGCATTAAGAGCAAATCTGACATGGAGTAAAAATGTTCATTAGGTCAATACCTATCAGCCCTGAAATTTTCAGATGAATCAAACATCCAATTGTTGGGTTGCTGCCACTTAATTGGTAATTTTAAGGAAATTTTGCAGTTTTTGGTCATTATCTTGAATATTATTATAGATAAAGATAAACTGTAAACAGCAAAAAAGATCAGCAAAGTAAGATCTACAAATAAGTTAATATGACCAAAATTGTCAATTGACCCCTTAAGGGGTTATTGTCCTTTAATGACAATTTTTCACAATTTGTTCATCATATTTGCTAACTTTAAAAAATCTTCTCCTCTGAAACTACTGAATGGATTTGGTTAAAACTTAGCATGGTTGTTCCTTAGATTATCCTGCACAAAGTGTGTGCTTTGATTTTTGATCCGTCAAAAAACATGGCCGCCGTTACTTAAAATAGAACATAGGGGTCAAATGCAGTTTTTGGCTTATATCTCAAAAACGAAAGCATTTAGAGCAAATCTGACATGGGGTAAAAATGTTCATTAGGTCAAGATCTATCAGCCCTGAAATTTTCAGATGAATCAAACAAACCATTGTTGGGTTGCTGCCACTTAATTGGTAATTTTAAGGAAATTTTGCAGTTTTTGGTCATTATCTTGAATATTATTATAGATAAAGAGAAACTGTAAACAGCAAAAAAGATCAGCAAAGTAAGATCTACAAATAAGTCAATTTGACCAAAATTGTCAATTGACCTCTTTAGGAGTTATTGCCCTTTAAAGACTTTTTTCACAATTTGTTCATCATGTTGACTTACTTTAAAAAATCTTCTCTTATGAAACTGCTGTATCAATTTCAGCCAAACTTAGGCTAAATGAGTTTCAGAGTTTCAGAGTATCTAGTATAAATTTTATATTTCATTTCCTTGTATGTCAAGAAACATAGCTCCTATGGCTAAAATAGAACATAGGAGAAAATGATTTTTTTTTGCTTTTGAAGAAAATAGGACGATTCAAAGAACATTTAAATAAATTGAAAAGCCAAAATAATCATTGATGAGAGATTAAACCAAAAAAATTCAGGTGAGCGATTCAGGCTCTTGAGAGCCTCTTGTTTAATATCATATAGTAAACGAGTTTACTAGTGGAACAGAAAATGATTAGTTATTGTTAGATAACCTAATCAACAATAAGTAAAACCCATACCGCAAAGGATATAAAACATTGAAAATACCTACAGTGATCCAAGTCCAAGTTCAGCCTTGATCAAATTAACGACAAAATCATTTTCTTGTAAAGTATCTATTTTCAACATTCTCATTTTCGAATCTTCACATATAACTTTCGCTTCTGTCCATGCTCTTTCTACATTGTTAAATATAAAATGTTGTTTTATGCTAGTCCCATGAACTACAAAACATAAATTAACAATAATATATATATATATATAGTCTATAAGAATCTACCAACAAGTAAACTTACTAGATATTTGCTCATCAAATATAGGGAAGAACAAAAAATTTGCGAAAGCAAATTAACAGATCTAACATTGTCGGGTTGATGTTTAAGACAAGTTGTATATACATAATGTACACAGCCATGTATCACCATCATTGCTGGTGATCCGATGGATAAATCTGTTGTAGAGTTGTCACTGACTCAGATGTACTTATTAATATAATTATTTTCTGTGACTGTATCTTGCATTAATTTGTAGGATCCTTTACTATAGATAATTGAGCTGATCTGTAACAATAACATCTCCATGGCGCTAGATTTTAAACTGACGAGGAAAGGTAACACACGGCCACCGAAAGCTTTATTATTGTGAAGCCCAGGTGGTCGTGTGGTCTAGCGGGACGGCTACAGTGCAGGCGATTTGGTGTCACGATACCTCAGTAGCATGAGTTCCAATCCCGGCGTGGGAAGAACAAAAAATTTGCGTAAGCAAATTTATAGATCTAACATTGTTGGGTTGATGTTTAAGACGAGTTGTATATACATAATGTACACAGCCATGTATCACCATCATCGCTGGTGGTCCGATGGATAAATCTGTTGTAGAGTTGTCACTGACTCAGACGTACATATATATATACCACTCAGACGTACTTATTTATATAATTATTTTCTGTGACTGTATCTTGCATCAATTTGTAGGATCCTTTACTATAGATAATTGAGCTGATCTGTAACAATAACATCTCCATGCCTTATATATATAAGGCATGGAGATATTATTGTTACATATCAGCTCAAAACACACGGCCACTGAAAGCTTTATTTTTTAGAAGCCCAGGTGGTCGTGTGGTCTAGTGGGACGGTGTGATTTGGTGTCACGATATCTCAGTAGCATGGGTTCGAATCCCGGCGAGGGAAGAACAAAAAATTTGCGAAAGCAAATTTACAGATCTAACATTGTTGATGTTTAAGACGAGTTATATATATATATATATATCATTATAAGGGGAGACATTACAATAGCAGCAATCAAATCATAGGTCAAAGAAAAGTAGACATCACCATGACAAATGTATATCAATAAAAATCAACACTAAAACTAGGGTAGAATAAGAATTATGCGTCTTTGTTTGTTCTTCTGAATTATATAAGGATGAAATCAATTTCTGCATGTAAAGACACCGTATAAGACACCATATGTTTAATAACATATTGGCATTTTTACGGGACAAATTTACGAGCGATCGGTATGGACACTATTTTGATCCTTTTAAACTTTACATTACCTTTTCTTATTTCAAAAGACATATATTTTCTTAGTGTAAGGTTGTCATTTCTAATTTCAAACTTGATAACTCTGACTTTCAATTTGACATTTAATATTGCAAGATTCACGTTGCTGACCTCACAATTGGAACTGAGAGATGTGAAGTAAGATATGAAAAAAATAAGGTCTTAGATCTTCTAGATACTATAATATTAGTCAGCTGATCTGTAGTTTTAGCGATTGTTTACTATTCCAGATTGTGACGTTGTGGAAAAAAGTAAAATATCATAAATACATAACTCCGTGGAAAGTCTCTTATCATAAGGTAAAATCAAAAGCTCAAACACACCAAACGAATGGATAACAACTGTCATATTCCTGACTGGGTACAGGCATTTTCTTATGTATAAAATGGTGGATTAAACAAGGTTGAAAGCTAGCTAAACCCCTACTTGTATGACAGTCGCATCAAATTCCATTATATTAACAATGTGTGAACAAAACCAACAGACATAATAGGTAAAAATGGCACATATAGGGGTACATCAGTCAACATTGTGTTATGATCGTAATCACTATAGGTTGCATTTCTGTAAATATTGACAATGCAATTTCCCATAGAAACTCCTTTTACGGCTAAAACTGTACCACTTTTACTAGGAAGTTTTGAAAAAAATCTTATCCTAGATTTGAAAGTTCATATACACTACAATTTTTTTCAAAGGTCAAAATATAGGGTTGTGCGGCATATTATCAACGTTTATATGCCCTTAACTTTTCAGAGTTTAAACTAACACTAATTTTCTTAACTACTCCTACCTCGAATGAAGGGTTACTCCAGATTTCAATGTAAATAATATGCACATGTATATTTACTGGTAACATTCCCATGCAAGTTATGACTCTATGATATGAGAGCATAACTGGGAACCAGTATGTAAACAAAATTAATTTTTTCTATGAATATTCTAAATCTCCTAAAAAGAGGCGTGGTTTGAGAAACAGCTGTATTTACAAAGTGCAACCTATAAATACAAACAAATATGTAACAAAGAAGCACAAAAAGGCATATAGACAGCACAAATAACTTAAAGAAAAAAAAGACAAATTTACAATAGCACAATAACACAATGACGGGATGTAAAAGTACAGAACAACCCCACGTCATATTTATCAAAGAAACACAACAAGGCATATAGACACATCACATTAGCAAAAATGAAAGACAAGAATACAAAAAATATAGAACAATAACACAATGACGGGATGTGTAAGTACATAACTCAAATGAATATCATCTGAAACAGACTTAACAGTGAAAGTAATATTCATAAAGACAAATAAAAGCATAACACGTTCTTAAGATGATAAACAGCGTCAGTACCTAGAATCTATTCATTAAGACCATCGTGTATTGTTAGTGAAGTTGATACAGAATATTTATCAACAAGGTCTTGGTACCTTCCGTTGGACTTTTTGTTTTAGATAAAAACGACGAGACGTTCTTTGACATACTCCTGGTTAATCTACTTTCTACTCAGACACTGGTGACGTTTTACAAAGTCTGAGTATGAGCTGCAAGCTCTTGAATACCGAATAATAAAAGTGTTACGTTACCAAGTAATTTATCCCAAGCTGAATCAATTAAGAACACATTCTTTCTGGTAAATTTAACAAATGTTACTGTTTATTTTGTTCTTTAATAAAAAAAAAGGGAGCAATAGTTTACCAATGATTTATACATCCGAACCACATCCCTAAAATTAAACAGAAACAATTGTATTTTCAACAATAGATTAAACACAACTTATAGCTGTTTACATACTAGATAATAAATACAGATATTGAAATTGTTCGTCAATAAGTGAACATCACTTGTTATCTGTAATTGCGGTATGCTATCACGTAATATATCTAAAGCTTAATACATACAAAACACACCCTTTAAGATATATCAAACCTATGTAACTATTCATACTTTTTATATGAGTTCAGGGAACAAATAAATTCATCATAGATACCAGGATTGAAATTTTATATTTACGCCAGACGCGCATTTTGTCTACAAAACACTCATCAGTGACTCTCGAATAAAAAAATGTTAAAAAGGCCATATAAAGTACGAAGTTAAAGGGCATTGAGGACCATAAATTCCTAAAAGTGTTGCTAAATACTGATAAGGTAATCTATTTCTAAGCCTTAGTATTTCAAAAACTTCAAATCAAAGTTTTGTTAACAGTGTATAATTATGAACATATCAATGATAACTCAAGTCAACACAGAAGTGCTATCTAGTGGGCTGGTGATACCCTAGATTTTACAATATATTTGTTCATCAGTACCGCTTTCCTTCAAACTTATGTTACTATTTATTTGGTAAAAAAACCACCTAGAGAACAATAGTTTAGGGATAATAATTATACATCATTATCCAAAACTCCTCAAATTAAACGGAAATAAATATATTTTCAGAAATGAGACTTAACACAACGAAAACATGGAATAGTTGTGTACGTACTGCCTAAGAAATTAAATGCAGTACAATGTATTGAAATTTTTTTTCGTTTAGTCTAAACATATTTATTAATAATGGATTGGGAAACAAGTTAATGCAACTTATATTAATCCTTTTCCACTTTGATTGATATTATTTATTTTAAATGGAGAAATTTAAAGTTATATTTTATTGTTTTATATTACTGTGTAGCTTATACCATTTTAATCAAGAAATAGCATATCCAACTAGATCAATATGAAAATATTAGTAAAATAATTTTTTCAATAATAAAATTTTGAGAACATGTTACAGCGAACATACTTAAATCAAACCCTGTGAGTCAGATATCCTTTCTCCTAGGGCTATATAAGAGAGGTAGAACGTCATTATTAGAAAATTATAAACATGATAAATTTCGAGATTCAATGAAATACGTATTTGTGAAGAAGAGAAGAACACTTTCCTTGGTTTCTTTTTTGCGGACGCCGAACTATACATCATATATAAGTTTTGAAGAAGTTTTACTTTATCGTTTGAAGTGAAATTGAATCTACATTTTAAATTGATACAAATTTTTTTTTTCCTTTCATAAATGAATTCTGAAATATATCCATAATAAATGCACTGTATCAAATGCATATAAGAGAACACCTACTTATAAACTGTTACGCGTCGCATACTATGTATAGAGACATGCGTAATAAATCTAAATTAAAAAAAAAGACATTCTTAAAGCTTACTTAGACAAATTTTTAACTAACTTCATTTCAACATGTTTAAATTACATGTTCTTAAAAAGAGCTACAGACAAACAAAAATGCTCTGCTTCAAAGATTTTCTTTCATAAATGAAGTCTGAAATATATCCATAATAAATGCACCTTATCAAGTGTATATATGAGAACACCTACTTATAAACTGTTACGCGTCGCATACTGACATGAATAATACATCTAAATTAAAAAAAGGAATTCTTGAAGCTTACGTTGACAAATTTTGAACAAACTTCATTTCAACAAGTTTAAATTACATGTTCTAAAATAGAGCTAAGAATTGTTTGTATTGTAGTAAATTTAAGTCTTTGAAATTTTATTCAAATACGCTATTGACCATCACTAAGAGCCAATAGATACAATAAATTGGTATTTTATAAACTAGTGCCTTCAATAAATAAAAGTCGTCATAGAACAGTCTCATTTTCATACTGGTATTCGAAATGACTCGTTTCATTGCTGTCATAATACCATAACAGAGAGTTTTGTTTCGGAATATTCTAGGTAAATATACAAAAAGCAAATTTTAGACAATATACCCTCCTAAGCCTGGAAGTTGGTTGTCACATATAGTTAACGGCGTTTTTCTCACAATGACGTTCTACCTCCATAAGCCTGGATATGTCGTGGCTGGTCATTCACATTCGTAAGTCGACGGATTTCTAAAATCTGAGCGACGTGAATCCCACAAAATGCTGGCTGTGATATCATGTGCTAGTGATGGTATACATGATCCTGCTCAACATGTGGCACCCGTCATGTTGCTAATATTGGTGCAAACCCGATGATAAGTAATGCGTTACGACAGTTGGACATATCGGCTGTCATCTGTGTAACGCATATTTTAAACGGTTAACTAACTCGTGATTGCGTGCATACAATTTACGAAAGGATAATTTCAACTCTACAACTTTTAGTCAGCTGTTTTCAAAATTTTCAATGTTATTTATTTAAAACTTTTACCTTGAGCTCTAAACTGTATAATTAAAACAAATATTGAAATTGTTGCTAACAATTTAAAATGTCGGTCAGAGAAAAGTGGTAGCTATAAATTATTGGTTTATGTTCACACATTAACACAAATAATAATCAATATTGATCGTAATAATGCATATAATTGCCAAAAAATAAAAAATGAATAACAACACATTGTTTCATACAATAATTTTAACCCTTTCACAAAAGTGAATACCAGAATCTCAAAATAAATCTTAGGTCATCTTTCATTATACCGTTCCGATCTAGAATCTTTATTTTGAAATCTAACATTGTTACATTTAATTTAACTGGCACTGTCAATGGATTAACCGTACATGGATTGCGACACATTATTGGATTCAAACATGTAAATAACCATCACATTTTAAGAACATGGAACTGAATTTAATTTAAATGGAAAAAATTCTCAAAAATGAACGGATTTTAATTCGATTCAAATGATTTTCTTCTGCATACAATCTAAAACATAGAAATTGAAAACCTGATAATCATGTAGCTATTGAAATAATTTATAAGTTTACAACATTGGTAAAGTCCTGTTGACTCGGGTTATACAATACAATAAACTATAAGTATCTCAGAAATTGTTGTACCTTGGTGGTTTTTTCTATTGTATAAACAATTTGTATGTAAAGATCACGTTTGGCTCCTCGGGAACGCAAAAGTTCTTCAAACAAAATATGTGCACACGATCAACGCTTTTAAAACAAAATACCTTTAAAGCAATAAAAAAAATCAGACACTTATGTATATTCAGGCCTTCTACTTTTTCGTGGAAAGACCTATTGCTTTTCTTCTAATTTTGTTTTTCTTCCGCCTAATTTATTTCCTTCGCTGTTTTGATGTTTGGCAAGATGTCACTTAGATGTTTAGAATATGATATTGTACAGTGTTTACGCCTTTGAAACTAACATTGCGTAACCGACTATGTTAGAGTAATCCTCCGAACACTCTTTTTTTGTAATTTGTGCAACCGTATAAAAAACTGACAACATTTTTCAAAATTGCTCGTTATATCTTCAGGATGTTTCGTTTAATTTTGACCGAAGTCATATAAAGATTCCATATGTGAGTCATTTCCCCTTATTATTTTGTATTAGTGAAATGTATTTGTAACTGGAAATCCATGAGTGATAGAGGCTTAGGGTCTTTTAATTTGAGGTCCTTGGTCCAAAAAATTGAAAAGTAGGTCAAGGTCATGTTCAAAATCTTGATTTTAGCTTGTTATCACTCATTTTCAGAAATCGGATAAGGTATCGACAAAATATTTCACAGAACTGTCAGTATCGACATTTCGTAACACACACATTTTAGTATTATAATTCATTAAAAAATATATAGTAGAGGCCAGGGCTTTCAATAAGTTTAGAAGTAGGAGGATAAAACCAAAAAATAGGAGTCCCATCAATGCGGTCGGCGAAGCTACGGCATGGGGTCTGGGGCCCGCTCAAGGGCCCCAGAATTTTTTTTTAAAATGGTGCAAAATCCTGCATTCTGGGAGTCTCCTGGACCCTGTTTCAGTCCTATCAAAACATCATTTTTTTAATGAAGATAATGTAAATGTTTGATTAAAATTTGTAGCATGGTTGGATTTTCTGTAAATATTGATTACATTTATATATGCATTTGATCCAGACTTCAACTTAAAGCTTGTATTTGAAGTTGTTTGAGAATAGCAATGACATGGTGATAATATAGGGAAAGATCCACATCCAATCATATTTATTCATTAATAAAATTTTATTATACTTGAACTCAAGAAGTTCTGAAATAGAAGAGGGGACCACTATATTTTGGTACAATTATAGCACTATTAAAATCCCTTTTTATAATATAGGAAATTAGTCAATGTGCTTTATGAATTAATACTATCAGGAGGCTGGCCTAAATTACAAATATATGTGTTTGCTGTTCGCTTACTGACCCGTCTGATGATTCACACCCCTCTAAAAATATTGATTTTCTGAAAAAAACATTTAAAAATTTTATTTAAAAAAAAATATTATTATTTGCCCCTTAATAATTTTGTGATTATTGTGCTCTTTGAATAACAATTGAAAAAATAGTCATTAGATTAAAATTCTATGAGTTCAGGGAAAATAGAATATAAATTAAATGGGACATTAACATTCAGATCAGTAGATACAGCAGAGACAGACAAATCCTTTATAGGATAATAAATTATATGATCCTTGACATGGGCATTGAGTGTGGGTACATCGTTGTATTGTGCATTGAAGTCAGAAGACCCTAAAGTGGCCCCAAATTTGACAGTGATGCTTTACAGATACAAAGAAAAGAAGATTGCGACACCAATTTATTTAATTTTTAATACAAAGCCAACATAGTTATAAAGGAACATGTCCATGTAGTTCACTCTATGTAATAGGATTTGAATCAAAAAACAAACGTGGGATCGGTGTCCTTGCGAACACGTGGGTCAGTGGCTGTACGTTGTTTATATTGGCGTTTGTTTGTTTTTAATTTTATTTTAACATTGTGAAAATATACAGTGTTCTCCTTTGAATAAGTTATATTTCCATTCAATATTTATAAAGCACCTTGTTTTTGTATTTTTCTAATCCATTGACTGATGTCACTTTGTTTTCGTTTACTCATTTTCGTACACGCCTATTAATTACACCAATCGTAGGTCGTTTAAGAAAACCAGTTGTAAATCGACCAATCAGGAGTCTGTTTACAGACGGTGTTCGGGTGCCTTCTGCTGGTTTCTACTTTCAGTAGTTTTCGCCTTACTCTCCTTGTTGATAGCGATCCCAGCCTAGGCGTTCGTGACTACTCGGGTCACTTCACGTAGATAGGGAAAGGTTATAAATATCAACCACACTTTTATCGGAAATCCCCTGGTTGTGTCAACAGCGTAAATTTCCCCTTCAGTCATTTTTATTGATTTTTTAATTTTACAATTTTGAGCAAAGTAGGCGGCGGATTTCGTTCAAGTAGACGACGAAAATCGCCGCCTACCGCCTTCTATTGAAAGCCCTGCTGTCTGAGGCCTAGACTCTTTTGCTTTGAGACCCTTGTTCCATGACCTCGAAGTTGTGGGCAAGATCAAAGCTTGAATTGACGTTCTAGATTTTGGCCTTCGCTTTAACTTTTAATGTATGCATAATAAACCTATGGGACTTTGTGCATTAGTTTGCAAGTCATAATATGACCTTGAAGAAATCAACTGGAAATGACCTTTTGGAAACCGGAAGTATCCTTTTTGTACTTATTTATTGTAAAAGAACATAGAACCATATACGTGTATTTTAAAATCAGTGTCAGGTAAACTATCAAATGAGACCGAAATTGACATTTTGCAAACCGGAAGTAACAATTTATCTCCCTTATGTCAAACAAAATATGTGTAGACCATATATTTTTAAATTCAACGTTCAATAAGTTATCATTTGGCACTAAAAATTACATTTCTAACCAAGTTTACATTTCTAACCGAGTTTTATTATTTTTAACATCAAAATATATCGTATCAGGTGGAAACCCTCCAAATATTTTCTGAACAATTGGTTTTTAATTGTCATTTATAATTTTTAGAACTATAAAAAATGAAAGACTTAAATGATCTTGTCGTGTTTTCATAAGCATCAAATGAAAAACAAAGGCACACCAGACACGCATTATTTTGTAAATACTAGTTATACAGAACCTCTCATATCAAAGCACTAGGTCAAAACAAAATAAATTACGAATAGTTAGTATACATGGTATATATAAAAGTGCTTCCTGTTAGAGGTTTAAATGCATCGGTGTTTGAATGGCTACAATAGTTCACAAAAAAATGTTCAAAGAAAAATATTTCGTCTTTGGGCGTGTAAAACCTATCTTACAGTTCGTGAGGCATAGGCCCAGAAGTTGTAAACACGAATAAATATATTCCAGGCTTATAATTAGTAATATCAGAATCGAGTTTAGTATATAGTCGACTCGTCAGCAATTTAGACAGTTGGAAAAGCAATGCAAATGTCAATGTGATGACCAAAGTTCAAAAACTAATTACTTAGTCAAAAATGGTTTATACCAGCTCAACTTGCTTACAGCTTTTTATAGACAACAACATAAAAGATCTATTTGTTATAGAAAAAAAGAGGTAAAAATTGATTCTTTTATAATGCATTGTTTAGAATCACTGTATATTCATTATATTTTTTCTAAAAATGTTGACACTGAAATCGCTAAAATTATATGCTTAATATCATAAAAGATTTTATAAACTAAAAGGTCTTTTAAAGTTTAAAAGAGTTCCACCTTTAAATGACTGGAGTGTTAAAAATTTGGTGAAATCAATCTTCAAAGCATTTATTTGCAAAAGAAAAGATCCATTAGATTCAGTAAATAATTACACTTGTTAATGACATGATGCTTTGACAAACAGATTTCAAAAGTTTTTTTACATATATACTTAATTGTAACTGTTCTTATTGAACTTGTCAATAAAAGGAAGTTCGGATTTTGAGACATTGTTTGACTATCCAATACAATTAACTTGACTCATTTAGTGGTAAAAGTACACACGATATTTCAAGGTCGAGTAAAACATAATCGGGAAAGGAAAGGGTTATTTTGTGTCACGGAATAGAATTAGTTGCACGTATATTGATGGTGTGATAAGTAAGTAATTTATTAATATATGTAAAATTGATGTAAATAAAAATTAAAAAAAAGTTTCCAACTCAAATCTCCTACAGCGGAATAGAAATAGACAAATCAAGGTTAATAAGTAAACGTTTTTGTTTTTGTTTTGAATGGATGCCTGTTACACTATTCATACTGAATCCATCAAACGTATGATATTCATAGTCAATATTTATCATAGTTTACCAGCATAAAAATTTAATACGCCAGACTCGCGTTTCGTCTACATATGACTCATCAGTGACGCTCAGATCAAAATAGTTATAAAACCAAACAAGAACAAAGTTGAAGAGCAAGTTCGTATATATCAGACATAAGCATACATAAAGAAAAAAATATATTTATTTGTCAAAAAGAATATTTAAGAAATATTTTCTGAAGATTTATAGAAGTCAAACAGACTATGTCACAACTGAAGCTGTCTTTTTTCCCACGTAAAAACTCATTAACAGAATATTGTCTTATTAAATGTCAAACAAATCAGATTTCGTTGATTAACGATGCGGGAAAATATTTCTCAACATATTAGTTACCAGTTTCTTATACAGACATATTTGTCTAGCAGCTAAATATATCAAAGAAGCTCGTTAGGTAAGAACATTATCCTTTCATTCCTATTCCTGATTAGACTACCCTTTTTCTGTTGCTCTTAATTACATATTTTCAAAGAGTAACTCTTTGATGCAGATTTAATTTTAAAAAAGATTTTGTTATTCCGTTTAACTACTTTAAAAAAAATTTAACTTAATATAACAGCAAAACAATGACTAATGAATTACATGCTCTTGACTTAGGACAAGTGACTTAGGAATGTTTGTTAAATAATAAAGGCAACAGTAGGATACCGCTGTTTGAAAGTCAGAAATCGATTGAAACAAAAACAAATCCGGGTTACAAACTAAAACCGACGGAAACATATCAAGTATAAGAGGGAAACAACGAAACAACAGTAACACTGAAGTGAAGAAAAAAAACAAAACCCAAACGACAATGCAACACACAGAGAAACGAACTATAAGATAACAACTTTCATTTTGAGAAAAAAATGGTGGGTTGAACCTAGTAATGCTAGCCAATCTTCGCACTTTAACGACAATGTTAAATATAACACTAAAATTGTACCATTACATGACAGGAATACTATAAAAATAAATGCACGAACAAGTACACAAATAAACAATATAATAGTACATGCTAAACTCAGAATAAAAACAAACACGTAAATAAACAAGACAACAACAGTGTACCGCTTTATAAAAGTCGATCAGAAAGAGGCCAATATATGACTAAAAAACAAAATCCTAGGGAATCGTGTGTACTGCAAAATGAGCGAGGTTGGATGTTTCAATTATGTAAATAGTAAAATAGTATAACAAACTTAACGAACTCCGGCGAATTTCAAAACGGAAAGTGCCTAATCAAATGACAAAATCAAAAGTTGAAATGGATAACAACTGTCATATTCCTGACTTGATGTAAATTGTGATTAAATCATTATAATAACAACAATGTGTGAACAAAAACACAGACATAAAAGGTAAAAATGTCAATAATAGGGGTATAGCAGTCAACATGGTGTTATAATCTAAATCCCTATACAAAACAAACAAATATGTTAAAAAAAACCCGAAAGACAAGAATACAAAAAAATACTATAGCACAATAACACAATGACAGTATGTAAAAGTACATTGTACCGAGTAACATCAAATGAATATTACCAAACATAGATTAAACAGTAAATGTAATTAGACAAATACCAAAACACTATTTACAAAACACGTAATTAAGAATACAAACAACATCAGTACCTATAATCTATACTTTAAGACCGTCGTGAATTATTTGTGATTTTGATACAGAATATTTTTCAACAAGGTCCTTGTATCTTCCGATTAACTAAATTTTTGTTTTGACATAACCCTGGTTCATTAAACTTCTGTTTAGATAGTAGTGACATTTAACAAAGTCTGAGTAGCATCTGCAATGAGTTGAGATATATATATCCCATATGCAGGTGAAATTGGAATATTGCTACTAAGTTAGGGGGAAATTGATAATTTCAAAATTTAAATCGTCTTATTTGTGTAAAAGATTCTACAACGGAGACGACATTTTATTTCAAATTTGAGATTATAAGTCTAAAATGAGGCAGAGGAAGCTGTGACTGTTGTTTCTCCAATTTCTAATTGTGAATTAATAAAGGCTACAGTACTGACGTTGCGCATGATGTTGGAACTATCTAGCGTTTCACGACGTTCCTCAAAATAAGGCGGGTTCGACGTTGAAGCGTAACATTGATGAGGTAAATTTACTGTTGTGAATTTCGTAACCGATTTCGATTTGTTTGAGAAAATGCATAGTTTTATAAGTAAACCTCAAAGTGGTCGTATAGATATTGTTTTAAATGAATATTCATTGGAGTTGTCAGTCTATCCAGGCCATAATTGATAAGTTTCCTCTCGGCAGCAGTTCGTATAACTGAATCCGATACATTAATTTCCAAATTTACACAGATTTATTTTGATATAAATTAGATATTGAATTCCTATTCTACTATCTGATGCATATTTATACATTTGTCTTTTGTTGCATTTCTTCCCGTTTCCGTTTCCTTTCTATATTTTATCATTTCCCGATGCTTTCTTCGTCGCAAAATATTTAGGAAGTCAAATAGTTATCAAAGGTACCAGTATTATAATTTAGTACGCCAGACGCGCGTTTCGTCTACATAAGACTCAACAGTGACGCTCATATCAAAATATTTATAGAGCCAAACAATTACAAAGTTGAAGAGCATTGAGGATCCGAAATTCCAAAAAGTTGTGCCAAATACGGCTAAGGAAATCTATGCCTGGAATAAGAAAATCCTTAGTTTTTCGAAAAATTTAAACTTTTGTTAACAGGAAATTTATAAAAAAAAAATGACCAAATTATTGATATTCATGTCAACACCGAAGTGTTGACTACTGGGCTGGTGATACCCTCGGGGACCGTCCACCAGCAGTGGCATTGACCCAGTGGTGTAAATAGTTATCAAAGGTACCAGGATTATAATTTAATACATAAAGGCAACAGTAGTATACCGCTGTTCAAAACTCATAAATCCATGGACAAAAAACAAAATCGGGATAACAAACTAAAACCGAGGGAAACGCATTAAATATAAGAGGAGAACAACGACATAACACTAAAATGTAACACATATAGACAAAATCCCACGAGAATAACAAATATAACATATATATATAACATCAAAACCAAATACATGAATTAGGGATAGACAAGTACCGTGACACGTCTTATCGCAATGTGAATTTACACTCAAGAATAAGAGAAAACAAACGACACAACGTTATAATGTAATACACACAGAAACGAACTATAATATAACAATGACCATATTCCTGACTTGGTACAGGGCATTTTTAAAGGAAAAAATGGTGGGTTGAACCTGGTTTTGTGGCATGCCAAACCTCGCACTTTTATGGCCATGTGAAATATAACATCAAAATGACAACACAGGACTACAATATAAATAAATTGGAGAACACAACTGACAAAGGATCACACGAACAACAGCCAACAAAAGGCAACAAGTTCAAAATTTTAATACGCCAGAAGTGTATTTTGTCCACACAAGACCTATGTGTGACGCACAGATACAAAAGTTTGAAAGCCGAAACGAGTACAAAGTTGAACAGCATCGAGGACCAAAAGATCAAAAAGGTTGTGCCAAAAACGGCAAGGGTTTTCTATTAAGTTACCAGAAAATCCCTATAATTTAGAGTAATTTATACTTTTGCAAACAGTAAATTTAATAAAATGAATATTCAAAAGATGTACATGATAAAGCTGAAGTATTAACTAATTACAGGAAACAACTGAAATACATTTACATAACCAGACATTTGAAACACAAAAGTAGACACATCCGAATACGTTTAAACCTCTACGCCAAGTGACGTCCTATTTGAAACTGAAAAATGACGAAAAAATGACGTCATTTGAATTAGTAAAACAGAGCGTTTCGTCTACATAAGACTCATCAGTGACGCTCATATCAAAATATTTATAAAGCCAAACAATTACAAAGTTGAAGAGCATTGAGGATCCAAAATTCCAAAAAGTTGTGCCATTCGGGATCCATTTTTTTATTTTCTCATTTCTGTATTTTTGTGGCATATCCTGTGTTTGTTATAATTGACAGAAATGGGTTTTCTCTATTTTATTGTTTTAACCAAATAAATATATACATGTATGAAAAGTAAAATCACAAAAATACTGATTTTTGAGGAAAATCAAATTAGAAAGTCCATAATCACATGGCAATTTCACATAATAAAACGCATAAAAAACGAATGGACAAGAACTGTCATATTCCTGACTTGGTACAGGCATTTTCAAATGTAGAAAATGGTGGATTCAATGTTACTTTTTACGATTTAAAACTTGCAAAAAGACAATGTTCCTTATATAAAACAAATATGCTATTAAAACGTAAGATCCCGATATTTTTGTTACATCAATCTCATTTGGTCAACATTTGAATTTAAACTTAAAATATTCCTTTCTCATCATACATTAATTAAAACTTAGAAAGGTGAATGTGTCAAAGCGACAACAACCCGACCATAGAGCAGACAACAGCCGAAGGCCTCCAATGGGTCGTCAATGTAGCGAGAAGCTCCCTCACCCGAAGGCGTCCTTCAGCTGGCCCTTAAAAAATATGTATACTAGTTCAGTGATAATGGCCGTCATACTAAACTCCGATTTAAACACAATTGTATTGTTATTGACATGTATTTTTATTTTCATTCAAACTAAACTAAAAACAAACAATTACGATATAAAATAAAAAAAACCAGAGCATGACATCAATTACGTTTTTCGAACGTTGGGACAAAACGGCTATACTTTTTTAAACGATCTAAAAACATTGTTTCCTACGAAAAAAATATTAAAACCTTTTTTGTTTAAAAAGAAAAACAGAATAACCTTTATCGCCTAGTGTTATTTTATATGATCGAACTATGCATATTTGACAGACAGCTGGTTAAAACCTCAATTTTAAAGAAAATACAGTGTTTTCGGTTGGGACAAGATGTCTTTACTTTCTGAAATCATTGCAATAGAAACTATACGCATGGTTTCCAGCAAAAAAAATATTATGAACCAGGATAAAAGTACAAAATCTTCAAAATATAATAAATATTTTCCTCTCAGCTTTTTCAATTTCACGGTATAAATGCGCAAACCCGAAAATACTTACCTTGCATATGCTTTGATATTTTTCAGACCATTTACAAAAATAACATTTTCCATATTACGATATATATCAGTGATATAGATTTTGCTTTAAAGGGCACTAGCTACGAGATATATAAAAAAATCTAAAGTTTTATTTTTTTTTGTTCAATCAATAATGAAAGTGAAATAGTGATATAACAATTCGCTTTTTGCAGCAAAACAAGGTCAATTTTGTCTTAAAGAAAAAGAATGTCAACAATGAAAGTGAAACTACGGTAAATCATTTGATTACTAATTCGATGCACATAAACACATTCTTATACACTTAAAAGCAATGAGAAACATCTTTTTTAAATCTATAAAATAAAATCAAACAGACCTATAAAAAACCAATTGGACGTGTTGGTTTAATCTATTCATATAAATAAAGGCAACAGTAGTATATCGCTGTTCAAAACTCATAAATCTATGGACAAAAACAAAAGCGGGGTAACAAACTAAAGCTGAGGGAAACGCATTAAATATTAGAGGAGAACAACGACACAACATTAAAATGTAACACACAGCAACGGACTAAGCATTAGACAACATCCGATGAGAATAACCAATATAACATCAAAACCAAATACATGAATTAGGGATAAAAAAGTACCGTGACACGTCTTATAGTATGTGAATTCACACTCAAAAATAGGAGAAAACAAACGACACAACGGAAACACAGCGTAAAAATGTTACACACACAGAAACGAACTATGACATAACAATGGCCATTTTCCTGACTTGGTACAGAACATTTTTAAAGAAAAAAATGGTGGGTTGAACCTGGTTTTGTGGCATGCCAAACCTCGCACTTTGAAGGCATTGTTAAATATAACATTAAAATGACAACATAATAATACAGGACTACAATACAAATAAATAGCAGAACGTATTAGGCATAGAAACACATGAATAATAGATAACAAAAGGCATCAGGTTTAAAATTCATTACGTCAAAAACGCGCCTCGTCCAAACAAGACTTACCAGTGACGCCCAGATATAAAAGTTCGAAAGTAAAAAAAAGGGGGACAAAGTTGTACAGCTCTGAGGATCAAAGTTGAAAAAGGTTGTGCCAAATACGGCTAAGGTTTTTTGCTTGTGATAAGAACATCCTTATCATATAGAACAATTTATGCTATTGCAAACAGTAAATTTTATCAAATGAATATAAAAGATTTACATGATCAAACTGACGTTAACTAATTACAGAAAACAAAACAGTAATACATAATGCATTGAAGACCAACACAGAAAATAGACACACCCGACTCAGTGACAAACCAGGCCTGAACGCAAAATGTCATAACCATGACGTCACATACGAAGTGTTGAAAAGGTACAATATTACGTCATGCAGACATTTGAATTTCTGAAACAGCACAAATATGACGTCATATTTGAAAAATTATTTCTAAAAAACTAACATAGAAATAGGATTGAATTAAGATTATAATAGTACTAAATACTGATATTACATTTAAACACAATGCACATTGCAATACTAATCAATAGCAATTAACTATGTTATATATATGTCCGGTTTGTTTTGAATCTAACTTCAAACATAAAAATCGTACAGATTACGTTGAACAAAATCAAAACTAATAAATGAAGGCGGTGATTAATTTTCTTTACCATAACACATGAATTTAATAGAAAAGACGTCAACCAATTTGACAAAATCTGATGAAAATTACAAATATAACATCAAACTAAATACATGAATTTGGGATAGATAAGTACCGTAACACGTCTTATAGTAATGCGAATTCACACTCAGCAAAACAGTCACAATCTGGAATAAGAAGTCACGTTCCGTAATTAAAAGATTAGACGACGTAATGACAAACCATAATCTACCATGTGGTAAAAATGTCCTTAGCTAGTTTGGTCAAAGACACATCATATGGATCAACTAATTCGTGATGGTGTCCATAAAATTTACGAAGTGTCAATTTTAATCTGTCCTCCTCATAACTTTGTTGAAGCAGTTTCTGTGTAAGGAGCACACTTCTGTATATGAAGTCCGTATAGTGTGAACATATCTTTATTTATGTTTACATCGCTTATATGGTCATCTGAGTTCAAATCGATAGTTAATTAGTCTGGACTAAAATACACACGAAACGAACATATATATTATCTACCCCATGCTCTGTAAACTGTTTATTTTAGACTTTTGATAGTTTGGATAAATGTTTTACATTGTTATAAATCAAATATAAGAATTTGAGTTAAATCGGTGACCATGAATTTGACAGCTAGTGCCCCTTTAACACGCGAATAACTATAACAATAGCAATATCCTTGAGAAGTTTACGATGATCGGAGAAAAAATACCGTGGGAAAGAAACAGAACTCTGATCTTTTGCACACAAACTGATACGTTGGACATTACGTTTTTGTGTAAAAATGGGATAATTGAGTGTTATAATTTCATGTATTTTATATTTCGGTCCCTTTTTTTCTTTTATTTCAAGTCTGATGTAATGAATTTAATCAGAAATCACTATATCTTTATCGAACTGACCAGTCTACGTATTTATTCTTATGCTAATCTATAGCAAAACGGAATTGGTATCAACATCGCAACATCAGTATACCGCTGTTCAAAATTCATAAATCGATAGAGAAAAAAAATCAAATCCGGGTTACAAAGTAAAATTAGGGAAACACATCAAATATAAGAGGAGAACTACGACATAACAGAAACAAAACACTAAAATGTAACACACACATAAACGAACTATAATATAACAATTACAATTTTCCTGACTTGGTACAGGACATTTTAAGAAAAAATGGTGGGTTGAACCTGGCTTTGTGGCTAGCCAAACCTTAATGATATGTTGAATAAATCGTCTTTTGCTACACATGCACCACCCCTCTTACTAGTTTAAATTAAACATGGGACAGTAGTAGTTTAATCGCACAACATAATAATAAAAAAATATATGTTGTCCTAACTTTATTCCATTTTTTTTTAAGTTACATTAACATTAACATACTAAATCTTCTTTCACGACTTAAGGGAAGGTTATTAAAAATTTAAACCTATCAAATTTGCACTGTATCATACGCAAACAATAAGAACATCAAGAGAACCGTGCTAAGCATTACAGTTACTATTGTGGGTATTAAATAGCAAATGTTTGAAATATAAATTTAAATGTCACTTCACAGTGTAAATCCGGCTTTAATATGATTTAACTGTTGTGACTAGAAAATGCACATAAAACTACAATAAGTATAATAATGATGAAACTAATACTCATAAAAATTATATTATCTATTATAACTGAACTACTACTTTTTGTACAACTATGTATTATATTACTTAACGAAACTTAAAATAAAGACAAAATTCAACTCAATTAGTATATAAACTCACCAAATATAGCTTTCAACATTATAACGAAACAGTTGTAATTCCACATAATTTTACAAAAGCTTTTACATCAGTATATTTTACTGCTTATAGGTAAAAATCAACGGTATATCTTAATGGCAGAGTTTCCTCGACAGATAAATGCTTTATTGTTTAAATTATCATATCGATTCTATGATATCATATAGATTTCAAAACATACAAATGAAATTGCTTTTATTAAATATATGTTTCTCATCCTATTGCAGTGTAGTTTTCATTTGCATACTAATTTTCTTGTTTCGTAAGACGAATGTAAGGAAACGGTAAAAGAAACAATTAGTCCATTTGAATCTCAAGCATACACAAGTTTATTTGCCTGTCAATGAAAAAACTATATGAATTAAGTTTTTTATTCTACATTGAACTCTTGAAGTTGTCCCTTACCCTGCATAGAATGTAAAGAAAATACACATCCTTTTAAATGTATAAGCATGCATAGAAGGCTAAGATTCATGGTTTGTTATTGAACTGAAATTGGGAATTAAACAGGCTTTCAGTAACTTCGAGCGTACCTGAATCGGTTTGCTCTCTCTTTCTCTCTCTGTCGACAACGCATTCGTATGTTCACGTCCCAAGTCAAGAGTTTGTAATTGTGACTGGTTTCGTTGGTAAAGCCCTGTCATAATAGTTTTTGATTGAAGATTTAAGCACAAATCAAGGCGTTATTAACATTTTCGTCTTCTGGTCTTTTATTGAAAGTTTTCTCATTGACAATCCTACCAAATCATTTTGTTAATTTTAAACGTTTTTGACACATATTTAGTCATCGTTTATATCAGGATTCAAATAAAGTACCCAGACGCACGTGACTCTTCAGTGTATTTGGCTATCCATAGTCAGTAGTCCGTTATTCACTAGGTATTTGTCGATCGCTCTCTTTCACTATTGTTGTTATCGTAAAATAGCAGATTTTAAATTTCTTTTAATGAAAAGTTCGACAGGACCTTTTATGGCTTTCTATGAAGAATTGGGTTTGTTTAGTGTTGAAAGCCGTCGGTGAACTTCCTAAATCTAAACGGATCATTATCATCTTGTTTTGGAAATTGTATATTCAATTGTGTTCAAGGTAGTTTCAATTGGCTCCGAAGTAACATTTGTCAAATATTCAAGATTCACGATAAGCGCTATAATAAACAAAATTGAACATCAAATCAATAAAGAATTTTTGAAAGTTGTTCCCCCCTGCCAAATTGACTTTACGTTAGTTAGCTTACCGGAAATACCGCTTTTAAGATATCGCATGCCACGAGGAATAAAATTTTACCCAGCAGTGGTATCAACCAAGACGTTGCAAAGTTTGTCGAAATGTTACAGAATCCCAAGGACAATTATCAAATGTATGGAGCACCATATCAACCCGAGCTCTAACAAGTATTGACAACATAAATCAACGGATACATATCTTCTGACAGTAATACGTTGTTTCTGTCCTGTTACAACCTATACATAATTAGAAACAAAGAAGGAAGAACAAAACCATGAAATAAGTTGAATGGACAGCCACAAATAAAAAAAAAACCCACACTACAACAGATAGAAAAGAAAACCGAGCATTTCAAACCGTACCAAAACTCAAGTCTTTCGAAATGGTATAAGCAGTTCCTGCTCCACTATTACTTAAAGTTTTTAACTTAGTGTGGTTGAAAAAAATACTATATAAGTTATATAATTCCAAGTTGTCTTTTAGATATTGATTATTATTTTTTTCAAATAATACAACATCATCAACTTCATCTTGTCAGAAACAGCAAATGTTTCAGGTTATGTCTAACCAGAGTTTTGGAAAAAAAAAATTCCATTAAAATAGAGCCTTTTTTCTTGTTTCTTGGTCCTAATTAGTTTTCTCGAACCTGTTAATCATGAGAGGTTATATTTTGAGAAATTGAGCAGTATTTTTATCCCTTAAAAAACGAGTACTTACAATGCATTGCTTAGTGATCACTACAACTAATTCATGTGATTGCAGGAGTTATTTCATTTATTTTTGATTTGTACACTCTTTTAACACTTTTTTGTATGGTATTGTCGATTTTTTTTACTATGGTCTAAATACTCCCTAATCATCTTAACTGTCTTTTTAAAAATGTTAATATTTCATAAGTTTGATGAATTTTAATTATCTTTTTTTTAAAAATCATTTTGTTTGAATTTAAAAAAAACCCCAACAACATATGAACATATGTTTTTTTTTAAATCATTTTTGTTTTCCAGTTTCCAATGTTGAATACGCACATACAAATTATTTGGTTTCCAACTAAAAATTGAAAGCCGATCGATTGCCTATTACTGTTTACTTCCACGTCTTATAAATCCGATGGATAGATGTCTCAATGACAACCCTACCACATCTCCTCAGTTTTATTTCAGAAAATCAGACGATTTCAATGATTCCTGCTATAGTTTTTAGACATGGAATACTCATTGTATATAGTACGAATGGAATACATTATATATTTTTAAGTACAAGAGGAATCCGTTTGATTATTACTAAAACATAATCCTTCTTGTTTTTTTTTATATAAAAATGGTACATTTGCTTACATTAGTTATTCATCAGCTGTTCTTTTACTTCATATGCATTAAACATGGTGCTCAGTAAGTTTTTTTTTAAATAACATAAATATCAAACACTTCGTTGGGTCCAGATACCCCTTTGCAGTTTAAAATATTGTCATATTAATGACGTGGGTGTAGTTATTGAATTTTAGAAGGCGAATATCACTTTTGATTCCTGAAAGTTTCAAAGACTTTAAACATATTCATTAAACATGTTAAAAGCTTCCCATTACGTGGAATTCAAATTCTAACATTTTGATTAATCTGTTATGTCTTCATCATTAGGAAAATGGAAACTGAAAAAAAACATGCTAGCTTTAGTTTTGCTGGCAAAACTTGACTTTGAATAATTTAGAATTCGGTCCACTAAATGTTCACAAGAAATAAGAACAAACATAAGGTAATGCTTACTTCTTTTTTGAATACTTTTTAATTTGACAAACGCACATGCACAATTGTGCTTTAAATAAATTAGAGTCTAATCTACTAAGTGTTCAAGAGAAATAATATCGACTTTTATTTGTATCCTTTTTTAATGTTCCAACGATGATACTGTTAGATATTAATTTCGTGTTTTTGAATCATATAACCGAATAACTTCTATACCGTCATCGATAAACACTAACATTGATACAAAAAGGGATAATAAAAGACATTTGTTCACCAGAATAAAAATACTTAAGTCCAAAAATGATAAAAAAAGTCCAAAAACAAACGCTCTAGGCTTTTCTACCTCAGGCTTAGATTACCTTAGCTGTATTTGGCAACACTTTTAGGAATTTTGGTCCTCAATGCTCTTTAACTTCGTACTTTATTTTGCCTTTTTACCTTTTTAGGATTCGAGCGTCACTGATGAGTCTTTTGTAGACGAAACGCGCGTCTGGCGTATATACTAAATTTAGTCCTGGTATCTATGATGAGTTTATTCGACTGTGTACAAAACACATGTTTTATATTTCGATACACATTTCGTCTACACAAGGCGCACTATTGAAGTTATAATGAACCAGCTCGAAAGCAAAATCAATTTCGAAGTTCAGGAGCATTCAATACCAAAAAAATAAAAAATAAATAAAAAAGTAATGCCAAACCATCCTAACACTAGCTACACGTGCATGTTACAAAACATTTTGGTTACGATGTGTAGACTTTGCATAAATTTCAAGTAAGTATGTTTGTCATTATAACTTTAATTGGATGCTTTTATATCTTATGATTGTCTAAGTTTATAGCAGTTTTAAGAATGTTATTTTGATAGATCTGTTTGAATCAAATTTGGAGTAATGTCAATTTTGATGTTAATCATCCCCAATAGCGTCCTTTTAGGTGTCATACCACCAATTACTCCCTCAAATTTAGAACGTATGTGAAAGTAGGCCTACTCGGACAAAAAATAGTGCATTTGATGTCATTGTTCACCTAAACTAACCAACAAATTTGCAGAAATGAAAGTTTCGTTGAAAGAGAAATATATTAAGACCATTTTAAGCCAAAATTTACCTGTTTATGAGTTTGCATTAAAAATTGAGGATTAATGCGCTCCATAGTTTACTAATTTACGATTTCCAGAAAACCAGGGGTTAATTTTAGTGGTACCTCCTTTCGGAAGCTCTCTTCTTTCTTATATGATTTTGAAAGTATGTTGAAAATTGGCATGCAGAAAGGTGACCCCTGAACGATTCAGGATATACCTTGTTTCTATGAAGTTAAAGTTAAGGTAAAATATTTAGAAAGCTGTGAAAATTGCAAAATTTGGTTGAACAGATAGGGACTTTTAATTGGTGGTATGACACCTTTAAGCAAAATGCGGTGAAACATCAAAATCAGAAAACAATTGTTTTTTTTTGTCTTAACTGATCATTTGACATAATAGTAGCCACATTTCAATCTTTTTGGGGGGCAAAATGTCGCATATTGCAAATTTAGAGCCTAAAACTTGAGTTTGTGCTATTTTTAGCTTTTCCCATCCTGACAATATGCTTTTATAAAAAAATAATGTTATAAATGCATAGAAAGTTATTCTGTGGTGTTAAACATTGAAACATAAGTTGTTTACTACCGCCAAACAAATTTTGTCATGCAGATTTAATGAAATTATTTGATTTTTACCCCTTATATCATTGCGTCATACTATGTACTTGGCAGATAGCATAGCCTAATGTAAGCACTGCAGAGACTCACAAAAGAACCATTTATTATTCCAAATGAAGTTTTTATATCTTAAATTTTATTAACTGATGTAAATAAACACAGTTAAATGACCATGATTGCTCTTTTGATCAATTTGTAGTACTTTACTGACACCAGATGAAAAAAAGGGGGGGGGGGGGGGGGGTCAATATTCCTTGACACTTCAATACCTTGGATTTTTTACTAAATTCATTGCAAAAATTGTTGAAAGTCTTTAAAGAAGTAGAACAAACAAGAAAAAATCAGCAAACAATGATCTTGATATTGAAAGTTTATGTTCCTGTAGGCCAAAATGAAATTTTCAAGAATTTTCTATCAAAGTCATACATTACAGTCAGTTTAAATTGAGCTCTGAAATTTTTAATATAAGTCGCATAATGCTCAGATAGGCTGTTTTTAACTTCAAATTGACTAAGGATTAAGAATAAAGCAAAATAAAAGATTTCTAATCAACTTTTTTGTCTCTTTTGGTGTCATACCACCAATTACTCCCTCAAATTTAGAACGTATGTGAAAGTAGGCCTACTCGGACAAAAAATAGTGCATTTGATGTCATTATTCACCTAAACTAACCAACAAATTTGCAGAAATGAAAGTTTTGTTGAAAGAGAAATATATTAAGACCATTTTAAGCCAAACTTTACCTGTTTATGAGTTTGCGCTCCATAGTGTACTAATTTAAGATTTCCAGAAAACCAGGGGTTATTTTTAGTGGTACCTCCTTTCGGAAGCTCTCTTCTTTCTTATATGATTTTGAATGTATGTTGAAAATTAGCATGCAGAAAGGTGACACCTGAACGATTCAGGATATACCTTTTTTCTATGAAGTTAAAGTTAAGGTAAAATATTTAGAAAGCTGTGAAAATTGCAAAATTTGGTTGAACAGATAGGGACTTTTAATTGGTGGTATGACACCTATAGTAAAATAAGGACTTCCGTTTTGTAGCAATTGCATTGAATGTGCATGTTTATTTTGTAACAAGTTTTACTTTTTCATCAATTGACCATTTTTTTGCGATTTCATATCCCAGATAGTGGGTGTGTGCCTTGTTTACATTTGACAATATAAAGAGAAGGTACTTATAATAATGGATTTCATTATTATTTTTAACTTACTTGTCAGAGGATTGTGATCTCACTTTCTAGCAGCAATGAATAAAACAGGTAACACGACAGTCCTCTTTAATGTAGAAATTATCTTTTTATTGACTTGAAAGTTCTTTTTTAATGTGATTTAATATGCAAATAGATTTGTCACTCAAAGGTATTCGCCAAAGATTGAGTCATTTTAAGGATGTTCGCTACTCAGTTTAAAAATAATAAGCGTTTTAAAAGACTGTTATAAATTGAAAGTATATAGATAAAGAAACAAAAAAAGCAGAAAAAAATGGAGGGTCCGTGTGCTTGTTTTTCGAGATAAAAGCCGTTGAAAATTTGGCGGGAAATAATTCTCTCTAGAATTTCTTTCACTTAACATTGGCACCTTTTTTGTTTTAAAAAACTTTGAAAAAATAACAAGGATTTCATAAGATTTTGAAATATGGCTTTTTAAATAATATGTAATAAAAATATGAAAAGAAAATTAGGTGTTAGTGGGCAATTTTTTTTAATGTTAATACATGGATAAAACCAGAGGATTCCGAAAATCTGGCAAGAAATCAAAATGTTGAGGAGCAAACATCCTTAAGCAAAAAGTGAACTAATAAATTATTGGTGTCGATGTTTTCGCAGGAACGTCACACCTTTCCGGAGCTTTTGTGTGCGATTTGTTTATAGGTAAATGATATATTGCTTAATGTTTTCAATATTGTTTTTTTTTCTGTACGTCATTTTATAAGAATAATGAAATATGGAACGATTACTAATTAGACTACGTTCCAAAAAAAAGGAGATAAAATATGCTGATGAGAACGGATATATGTCATTATACAGCTTTGAACAATTGGTAGAACCGAATCTTGAAGAAGGTATTTTTTTACAAAAAAGCATCGCTTTGCCAAACAGTGAAACAATGCAAATAGAAAACTAATGGCATAAATTTTATAATGAAACTATAAACGAAAGACCAAAAAATGGCCAACAAAATATGCCACAAATACACAGTTCCATAATTAATGGTAACCTTATCACAAATTCCCTGTCATCCCTTAATAACACAAAGGTTCCCATAACAAGTTGACGTCACAGTAGAAAATGTCTGTCACCACAAAATAAACGTGATTGATAATGTCTGTAGTACAAGTATCAACTGTCGCTGATAAATGAATAGCGATAAAGTACATCCTGGTCAAATGTAAAAATGGATAAAACAAATGCATATAAAAGCGAAGAATTATCATGCAGTCTGTCTAATATACAAAATATTGAATAAATACAGGAAATTTGCTTGCTATAAAAATGATGTCAATTCAGCTTAAAAATTTAATTTCTTATCACTTTCTTGTATACTCTTTAAAAGTATGTTGATGGAAAATATCAAAGGAATTTAATAAATTTTAACGATTTCTTTTTCAATTTCAGAAATTTTTTATTTGAAAGTCCTTGAAAATGTATTGTATTACAAATATTCTGAATGAATACTTGCATGAAGTTTCAATTTTGTTGGATTATTTCATGCCTCATTTAATGTTTGCTAATGATATCAATTATAGGGAAAATAATAATATACTATACTATACTAAAGGAGATTAAGTGTAAAATTAGTAAACAAGTCGAAACAACAATAGTCATAACTTGTTGATATATTTCATGATTCACAAGAACGGATTTAGACCGCTTTATTTCCTACTATGCATGCATCAACCACGATGAAAACTCAAAATTAGAGTCAACAGCATGATAGGGATAATGGCACAATAGGTAAATATACAGATACGATTTATTTTTTATACTTTCAGATCCAAGATAATGCAAAAAGTAAATTATAAAAATACTGAACTCCGAGTCGCTTCTTCTTGACACGATAAATACAGAAACGTTGTATCTGTTGACTAATTATTGTGTAAGGAGCACACCCTATTACTGTGTTAGTTGGTTAGATGAAATCATACTTTTGTCGTTACGTTTTGTTCTATTCTCAATCTCCTAGTCATTGTCTAGATATAAGATAAGTACCGATTATCAGATTGTCTGTAAATTGATATATTATTTGAGTAAATAATCAAGATAAGGTTTTATGTACAAAAAATGAACGAAAAACAAAAATGTAATTCAGCAACAAACAATAACAACTGAACTACATCTGATTGTTAGCCTTGTTTCAACTTTTTTTAGTTGCTTTTACTTGACCGACCACATGATTATCCTTCTGCAGCGTATATAAACTTTCATAAAATAATATACTCCGGAGTCAAAACTCGATAGCATGAAAAAGGTAATTTCTAGAGGAAGTTATTTTCAACACTACAAATATTGTGGGTTATTAAATAAATAGTAATTAGTCATTAATATATGATAGAATTAAAAACAAAACCCTAAAATAGTTCCCAAAGTACTTACCAAAAATAACCCTGATCAGAAGCATAAAGATTTTAAACTCCAACATTACGAAATACGTCCTCATTCTTCGCAAGTAAAATTAGGAATCAATAGGTAAGCTTGTTAAAAAGCTGACAGCTCAATTGATGATGCTTCAATCGGTCGTATGTTTTTATCTTAACAGATATATTATTTTATTAACGTTAATGCTAAAATGGGATCCATACGTTTCAAGGCTTATACAACAATTTATTATATCAGTGATAATAAGCTAATTGATAAACTAATCGAAATTATGGCTTCTTTTAATCTGGACTTTATCATTGTTCAATCAGCATAGAAAATGGAATGTTCTATCAATATATCAAGGGATTCTTTAGTAAATTAGGTTTTAGGCCAACGTCTAAAAATTTAAAGGAAATAAGTTTAAGATTTTTTTTTCACCTTTGCTACATAACAAACTTGGTTGATAAAATTTATGAAATATGCGAAAAGCTATGTTAAAAATCGCAAGAACTCCAAACAAAAAATACTGAACTCAGAGGGATATCAAAACGTAAAGTCCCTAATTAAATGACAAAATCAAAAGCAGAAACGCATGAAAAGAATGAACAACAACTGTCATATTATTGACTTGGTACTGGCATTACTATGTAGAAAATGGTGGATGAAACCTTGTTGTAAAGCTAGCTAAACCTCTATCTTGTATGACAGTAGCATCAAATTTCTGACAACGAAGTGTGAATGTCTGTTTTATCAAAGTAATGTCAAGCTAAATATAGAAACATTAAAATTATCAGGTTTATCAGAGTTTCAGTATCATGAAAAAAGCAATCACGATCAAATAAGACGTTGTTTTAAGTGATTCATTAAATTACACATGTGTTTACAAATATAAAAAGTTGAAATAACAATTAAATGGAAATGCGGAATGTATCAAATATTCAACAACCCAAACAAAGAGCACAAACAGCCAAATACCACCAATAGGTCTTCAACACATATATATCTGTTTGATAACAAGATCACAATAAATCTGTATATATCAATAGATTAATCACAGGGTCATATCTTGAAAAGGACATACAATAAATATAACAGTATTGAGCGCTTCGGACTCACGAAATTCATCAAGCGTTATTGTTTTATTATACATGTATTGTATAAACTCTTTAATGATAAAAATTATAGGGATCTGAGGATATAGAATACTTGGTAGTCAGGCAGCACTTTTTGGAATTTTGGATCCTCAATGCTCATCAACTTTGTACTTGTTTGGCTTTATAAATATTTGGATATGAGCGTCACTGATGAGTCTTATGTAGACGAAACGCGCGTCTGGCGTACAAAATTATAATCCTGGTACCTTTGATAACTATATTCAGTAATTTAAAGATTTATAGCACATTTTCGTCAATTCATCGTTGACTAATTTCGAAACCTTTTAAGAAACTATGATACTTTCATCGCATAGTTTCCCATATATGTATAGTACCTTTTGGCCATATAGGTATTTACATATTTTTACATATTTGATTTTCAAATTTGGTTTTTATGAGCGCATCTTATAAAGGTAAACAAAAAACTGTTTAGATGCGCATATCATATCAATTTTGTTTTCATTGACCATGTTTTAGGTCTTTATATCAAAACCGTTTCAAACCAAGGATGATAAATTTGACTGTGCGCATTAGCCTTCAAACCTAAATAAGAAGAATACATAATGTAGAACTTATAAAAAAAAAAATATAGGCGAAATATTGCAAGGGGACAATTTAAAATTATAATTTACACCTGAAAAGAAAATACAAATATTTGGGAAGAAATTAGCATCATGAGAATAGTTGGCCATGAGTTAACGGACGTTTCTTCAGGGTTATTTCTTTCTAAATTTAGCTGCATGATCTCATTACATTTATTTTCAATCTAATACAATAGATTAGATTCATTTCTGGAATGCAACAGTTAAAAGCTGCAATGATTCTAAAGACTTGAAATCCAAGTCTAACTTGGTCCGAGTACACAGTTATCGTCCCTTGATTTCGTTGTTCACGAATATAGTCCCTAGTGTGGACAGTGTGTTACTTGTCATTTTTTTTATACTCCTTCCAAATTTATTCATTTATGTTTTATGCCTCAAGTAGCAAGAAGGGGGATAAAACTACACTGTAAAAAAACTTGATTCATGAATAATAATGTTAAGTAGTGATTTGGTCCAGTTGAAAAAGGACAAAAATTAGCATTTCAGAAGCTGTCAAAAGATTTCAAGACCCCCTTCACATAAAATTGTCCATATGTTGAGTTAGAGCTGATGAAGTTTTCTATAATTTTGATATAATTTGTCCCAAAAGTAGTACAGCACACTGTAAAAATATTATGGAGAAAGCGCAGGTGGGATTTTTTTTATTTCTATTTATTGTCTAAAAGAAATGCACTACGAAATAACTGTGTACTCGACCGAATATTATTATGCGTTTAATGTTTTGATGGAAAGAAATATAACAGGAAATTTCCGGTTGAATATAATTATGATTTGAAGACGGATTACAATACAGAATGGTCTTCTCATTATGAGATGACATCGAATGAACTTAAAAAAAAAAAATCATAATTGTAGATGTGTTATGATATATTAAAAAGAATGAAAATTACAACATGGGGTAAAAGAGGGGCGAAAGATACCAGAGGGACATTCGTTCCTTCAGACGTTTATTTCAAAGTATCGGTCAAGTTTAACATTCCAAATGTGAAAATATAACCGATTCCGGGATCTCGAGTTAAGGAGATTATCTTGATTTTACTATTTACCAAATTTCTATTTGCAATAGCTTGTACTAGTATCTTTTTTATATTAATGTATGTGTCTAGCAAATTGCTGAAGTATCTCAAGGGATTGTAATTTTTTTTTAATTATAAATGTCTTAGGTCAAGTGATAGCTTAGACTTCAATGAGCGTAATATAAGTATAACTGGTAAATTATTGATTTAGAAAAGTCGATTAAGCATCTCCCTTAGGTTGCCCTTAACTGAGTTTTGCATGACGTCTTAGCCTTGAACAATTATTTTATTAATCTAGAAAATTTTGTAGATTGTTTATTATTCAAAACACAAATGATCGTACTTATTGTAAGGGTACCTATGGATCTGTATGTTGTTATATCAACCAATAGATTTATAATTATGTATATGATGGTTTTTCTTCATTTTATTATGACCATGATTTACTGCGGATATTGTGAAAAATTCCTTAGCAAATTAAAAATGCTTAAGCTAATAAAAATTGATTATATATAACTATATGAAGTTTCAACACACAAGGGGCATTCGAATAGAAAAAAACTTTGATCCTCGACAAACCATTTGATACTTTTTTGTTATAAACAGACAACATATAGGAGTTACTCAACAAGAATGAAAAAGAATAAAAAGAAGCAAACACTATCCCTTGATATCATGGTTTGTAAAATAGTATAGGATGATGTTTTTAAACAGTATATTTAAAAATGCCCATACCAAGTCAGGAATATGACAGTTGTGATCCATTTGTTTGACCTTTTGATGTTGCCATTTGAACATTTTTGAAAAGGGACTTTCTGTTTTGAAGTTTCCTCGGACTTTTGCTATTGTTGTTATTTTACTTTATTCAAATTAATATGCAGATACATGTATCGGTCCATTTCAAGAAGCTTGGAATAACAGATATCATAGACGCTGGCTTATCTTGTTGGACCGGGTAGATATTCATACAATACCTGTCAGTTTAAAAAAAATCTTTCTGAAAGGAGTTGAAAAAAAACGTCTGAATTTAGTGTCTCCTAAACATGTTTTGTTTCCGTGTTTTAATGATTTTAAACGTGAAAATAAAACAGATTCCGCTACCTCGAACTAAGGAAATTTTCTTTATAACAAAAAAGTCATTATTTGTGAAAACTTATATCTGAATATTTAAACATAGACGGCTTGAAATGTCAAACTCTCTGAGGTGATTGAATTAAAAGAGGGTCGAGAGACACCAGAGGGACAGTCAAACTCACAGATTGAAAATAAAGTTCTTATCTATTAAGTTTTCACTGATATTTGTCGTGTGGTCTCATTTACTTTCTTTGAACGATTAGTATCAGTAGAAAATAGTTCGCTATGCTAATTTTTGAAGTGACATTTTAGATTTCAATGAGAGCTTTCTACTTATAAATGGTAAATTACTAGGTCAGGGAAGTCAATTACAAATATTTCTTTAAATTCTTACTAAAAAAAAAATCACAAAAATACTAAACTCCGAGGAAAATTCAAATCGGAAGGTCCCTAATCAAATGGCAAAATCAAATAATAAAACACATCAAACAAATTGATAACAACTTTCATATTCCTGACTTTTTTAACAGGCATTTTCAAATGTAAAAATGGTGAATTGAACCTGGTTTTATAGCGCAAAACCTCTCATTTGTACAATCAAATTCCATTATATTAACAATGATGTGTGAACAAAATTTCACAAATAGGGATACCACAACAACACGAATCCCATAAAAAAATAGGGGTGATTTCAGGTGGTCCTGAAGGGTAAGCAGATCTTGATCCACATGTAACACCTATCATATTTAATGTTATTACTAAAGTAAGTTATAGATACTTATACATAGATAGAAAGTCTGGCTGAACATGTATTCAATTTTATATGTGCCTGTCACAAGTCATGTGCGTGTTATTAGTTAAATTTCGATGGTTTCTGTCTGCCATCAATTTATTTTCGTTTATTTTTTTTAACTATTTATTAAATTGTTGGTTTTCTATTTAAATAAGTTTTTTTTCATGCCAGTCTCTGACCTACCTATACGATATTCGTATTGCACATTGTTGATGGTCATTTGGTGACCCGTAGTTTTATATATTGTAGTTAAATATTGACCTTAAATTCCAAATTCTTCCAAATTTCCAAATTCAAACAAGTTTCGTATCACATATCAAACATCAAATGATCGCGTTTAATCTTCATTTTACGACAAAGTAATTGCTTTTCCTACCCTGGGACATAACCTTACTTTCTTCAATTGTGCAACATGTATATCATTATTAATCATAGAGAAGGAGATAGAGAAAGCCGTATTCTAAATATGATATAATAAAACGTCTTTGAATCACAAAGGTAGTTTGGCATTTAATACATTCTCTACTATTCTATATAATTCAAAAGTTTCTTTAGCTACAGAAAATTGTTCTGTCGTTGTATCTCAACGAAATGTGTTTATACAACTAATTATACTGTTATCACCTTGATTATATAGTGAAACGCATTGACAAGTGTTATATACCATACTTTGTCAGATATGCAATTACAACTGGGATTCATAATATATTATTAATTTTTGTATTAAAAATGTATGATTAAAACTTGAATGGCCATTTACCAAACTGTGCATGACGCATTGTTATGAATTTTTTTTTTTTAAACAGAGCCTATAGAAAGTCGTCTTAGTATACTTTGTAAATCGTTTAATTCAAAACACTAATTACCATTCTTATTGTCATGGTTTTTATGGGTTTTTATTTCATTATATGTTACAAATTCCCTGGCAAGTTTGAAATGCTACAGTAAAAGCAATTATTTGTATAGCTTTGTCCGTTTTCAATAACATGTTTTTGAAGTTTGTATCAAACAATATATAAAAAAGAAGATGTAGTATGGTTGTCAATGAGACAACTCTGCACAAGCGACAAAAGGAAACAGAAATTAACAACTATAAGTCACCGTACGGCGTTCAACAATGAGTAAAGCCTATGCCGCATAGTCAGCTATAAAAGGCCCCGAAACAACAAATGTGTAACAAATCAAACGAGAAAAATAACGGCCTAATTTATGTACAAAAAATTAATGAAAACACAAAAATGTAACACATCAACAAACGACAACCACTTATTTACAGACTCCTGATTTGGGACAGGCAAATGTTTACAGAATGTAGCACGGTAAAACATGTTAGCGGCATCCCAACCCTCCCCCAACACGAGACAGTGGTGTATCAGTACAACAAGAGAACGAACTATTAAAATCAAGGCTCAACTCATCAGATGGATACAAATACAAATACTACAAAGAATGGACTGGTTTTACAACAGAAAGTTGGCAAGCGAATAGAAACACACTGTACTCTACGTACTGATTTGGCACTTTTTTGTATATTGTAAGACTACATACAGGACTATGATAAGAAAATCCTTAAAAAGAAGGAAAAGAAGCTAGAATTATCCTTTGATATCGAGGTTCGCAATAAGGTATATGTTAATGTCCTTAAACAGTATAATTCTAAGTTATACGATTACATTTATTGGCTCTTGCTCATGAATATTTGAATAAAAGATGTGACAGATGCTGGGTTTTTCTTCTTAATAGATCAGAACACGTTGTGTTTTGTATACTGTTGTTTGTCCAATAACTTTAACTGTGACTGTTAATCGATCAATAAATAGATTTCAATAAGGCGTAAATTGGGTTGCAGTTAAGATTGGTAGTTGGTTAATTTGCTTATTTGTCTATCTAATTGTTATAAACAAAAACCTTATAACGGTTAAAAGAGGAGCAAAAGATAACAGAGGGACATTCAAACTCATAGATTGAAATTTAACTGACAACGCCATGGCAAATAAAGACAAGAAAAACAAAGAGAAATAATAGTACACAAAACACAACAACGAAAAACTAAAAAAAATTTGCAAATAAACTCATCATAGGTACCAGGATTAAAATTTTATTTCTGCCAGACACGCGTTTCATAAAACCCATAAAAACCCATAAAAACCATGACAATTCTGTAAAAGGCAAAACAAGTTCGAAGTTGAAGAGCATTTGGGACCAAAACAAACCCAACAAAAAACTTGGGTTAACTCAGGTGCTCCGGAAGGGTAAGCAGATCTGGTTCACATGTGGCACCAGTTGTGTTGCTATAATGTTATTACAAACCTGATAAATATTCTAATTTACACGATAAACTGTGTATGGCAGACTCGTTTTTCGTTTACAAAAGACTTCGCATCAGTGCTGGAATAATAAAAAATAAAGCTATAAGGACCCAAAATTCTAAAAGATTGTATCAAATACAGCTAAGATAATCTTGTTACTAATTTAATTTTGTTTATGATAATCTTTTAAGTTTTGTCAACAGTTGATTTCTAAATTATGTCCAATTCAAAGATTATTCAGGTCAAAACAAGAAAATCTGAGAGAAAAAAATCTTTTACTTCACAAGTATGGATTTAATATATCTATTATTTCCTTTGTCATACATGACATACATGTAAGAATTCATATTTGTAATTGTACAAAAACAAGCATAAAACATATCCTTTGTTGAAATCAAACATTACTTTTTTTATACAGCGTTGGAGTAAACGTCATTACCCGAGATGATGGTTGATCATATTGTTAAAAAAAGCACAAGATCGTATAGTTAAACAAAACATTTCAACATTTCAACTTACAATAAAGATTAAAACATCAAACGACATTACATCTTTTATCAAGGAGGTTCATTAACGTAATGGACTAAACGGTTAATCAAGCATTCCTATACCAACTGTTATGACACTAAATTCGAAAAAAAAGAGATAATCAAACGACTAATTTGATCATATATGTCAAACTCCGAAACAACGCTACGTTATCCTTGCTACGCTTCGGTGACGTGTAGTAAAACAACGTTACCACTGTTTCGGAGTTTACATGTTAGACGGCGAGGACGATGAACAAACCAGAAATTAAATTTAAGATGATAAATGTTTCAAAAAATGGCCAGAATATGCTTGCAAGGGTAAAAAAGGAATATCCAAAATGGCAAATAGCATGGTATTTGAAGCAAATTCACCGACAGTGGTGAAAAACAAACAAAGTCGTTTGAAATGAGGAAATTTTTTCGAATATACGAAAAATACACTCAATCAACTTATCAAAATCTGGCATTCTTATATAAGGTGTTATTAATCTTTACATAACCTTAAATTTGGTAATGCATTTATTAATAACGTATTGAATGTTGAATAAACGCATCAAAATAGCAAACATGATAGACAAAAATCGGAGGCATTAGAATAAACAAAGTTCTTCATAGCTTCATGTTAATGTACCTGTCCCAGTTAAGAAAAAATATCAGTGATTTTTATTATATACACGCAGTATCACAGTGTGAGTTGGAGAATATTACCGGACGACAGGTTATGATAGTTTCTAATTTATTCACACAGCTTCTTTGCGCCAGAACCAAGCCAGGAAACTTTAGCATTTATAAGTCTTGTTTTTTGTTGTTGTTCATTTTGCATGTATCGGAGTTCAGAGTGGTTTCAATTTCGCTGAACTTGTTTACATTATTGCCAGCCGGACCTTCCCTCCAGGTGTGAGATTTTTTTACTCCCTTTAAGGTGTAATACCACCATTGATTTTCCCCTATTTGTCTTTGTTAAATTTGCACTTTAAAAAAAAATGTGCAGAATTTATTTTTGTTTCAAATAAAGAAATACTTGGCATGAGTAAAGTTTTATCCTGTCCAGTTCTCTAGAAAAAAATTCACATAACATTTCATTGCATAGAAGAAAATAACCATCATTGGAAGTTAACCAATGTCTCCCCTAATTTTATCTGTGTACAAGGTTTAGTCCCCATGCGACCTCAAGATTACAAAATTTTTATAGAAATCCCAAATAAAAAATAATGGTGTTTTGAAATACACAAGACATATGTTTATGACACAGAAATGTTTTTACTGCAATAAAATGTAGAATTAATTACCTACAACTGTCAAATTGAAGGGAATATTTTTTTAGACCTACTTTCGTATACAACCGGATGTGACGTACCATGATTTGGTGGTATTACACATTAAAATCATTTTGGGCCTACAACTGTGTTCTGCTCTTTGAGCTGATTATTGTCTCTTTCGCATATTCCCTGTTTCCATTTTCGGTGATAAAAATACTAATACAATTACCGTTAAACATGACAACGCTATATATCAGGAATATAGTTAACTCGAACCCATGAACACTCAGCACACAGAGACATACATCAATATATCAATGTAAACCGCATAATAACGGGTTAAATAGAAAGACCAAATTCGTCAGTCTAATATTTTCAGGTCTTCATTTGTTCATTACTACTTTGCTTCTTTTTTGCAATCAACATGTGAAGCTTAATATATTTTCCTGGGTAAATTAACTTCTCTTCGCTGGAAAAAAGAGAAGCAACACATTGCATATAGCTACAGAAGAATGGGATTTAGTATAATGTATTTATCAATATTCTTTGGTAGAATAATCTAATAAGAGACAGCCGAAGTTTGCTGTCAATCATCGTATTAAAGGTAAAAATAAAAGAAGTTAAAACACATCAAAGTCACCATGCATGTCGATTCTCATTAACGATTGATTTCAAATCATTTATTTGTTTGAAAAAGCAATCAAGTTACATTTGGCATTAATCAAAGGCAACATTTTATTGAATTTGTCACATGTGTTTTATTTATAAAATTGTGTACCGTAGCTATATTTGGCAAACCCTTTTGGAATATTGGGTCCTAAATGCTCTTCAACTTCGTACTCTATTTGGCCATTTTGTTTCTTTTGTTTCGAGCGTAACTTATGAGTTTTGCAGACGAAACCCGCGTGTAGCGTACAGAATTATATTCCTGGTATCTATGGTGAATTTATTTAACCGAAGCCGTTATGGGAGAGAATTGTAAAACCCGTAAAGTGGGATTGGGATGTATAAATTGCCGCCATATGACATTGGCGTTTTAAATAGGGTCAAAGATATGAAGACATCTGAATTTAACAATCAAACGAAAATTTCTTTGGAATATATTTTACAGTTTTGTTAATCCTATATAAAACAAAAGACACAATAATGAAAATACACTTCTTCCTCTCGTATAATGGGTCCTTTTTTTTGTAAATATGTCCAGGCGGAGACATCACTGTGTAGACTATTAATACTACTACTAAGTAGCTTGTTTGCTTTTAAAATCGTTTTCTCGATAGTGTCATAAATAGAAGTCTACAAACTAGTATCTGTGACAAACATGATAATTTCAACTTTACAAAAAATCAAATAACTAAAATAGCGAAGTCCAAGAAATTCTGAACGGAAAGTTCCAAAGTAAATGGCAAAACAAAAGCTCAAACACATCAAAAGAATGGATAACAACTGTCATTTATTGACTTTCAACAGGCACTTTCAATAGTCAACTGCACATAATTCAGGAGTTCCATAGCATTAGTTTAGTCTAAGATGCATGATTTTTTTATTGGTTGTTAGTGGCTTTGAACTCGCTGTCAGATAACTGCAAGTACTCTCAGATCTGTTCATTGTGTCTTTTTGTGTCGGGATGTATAAGTACCCGGCCACGTCCACTTGTATTTTTGTGTATCTGATGAGTTAAGCCTTTTTCAACTGATTTTAATAGTTCGTTCTTATGTTGTTCTGTTATACCACTGTCCCAAATTAGGGGGAGGGTTCGGACCCCGCTAACACGTTTAACCCCGACACATTATTTATGTATGTGTCTATCCCAAGTCAGGAGCCTGTAAATGTCGTTTTTTATGTGTTACATATTTGTTTTTCGCTCATTTGTTTTACATAAATAAGTAGTACTGCAACCAGAGTTCATTTTTTAACACGTTAATGGTCCGGAAGAACACACACCTAAATTATATATCGATGGAAAAAGGAAAACGTGTACAATAAGAAAATGTGGGTCGTAAAAATCCTGAGTAGTCACAATTTTGTGAAATTGAGGTCAAAGTTCAGACCTAAATATATCAATATTTTAACCACAAGGACAAAAAGGAGAAATATTCTGATATACTTCAATAGAATGCTACACAAACGATTCAACCATAAGCATATGCTATAAACGATGTTAAAACGACAAATTTGACTACTTATATGAAGAGCTGCCATTACAAAATGGCGTTGATTTGGATCCTTCTGATTTTTTTCCATTTAAGACATAGCAAAAGAAGAAGTGGCCTTGACCTTTTCACATCCATAAACTATCATATTGTGTATAGTATTTCACTATAGTATATTACAGAATTATTTTCTAAAGTATAAAACACCAGTTAGTATTTCAATATTTTTTCTATCTTTGAAAAAAACAAAATTCAAGCGCTGAAACAGTGTTTTTTATTTCGCATCTTAAAGGTTGTGTATTTTGTGAAAGTTAGTATCTAGTTAAATACATATTGTGTATTTGCAAAGTCTTGACAGAGCAGTTATAACACAAAATATACTATAGTCAACCGAGGCGAATGCGAGGTTTAAAAAATTGAGTGTAAAACAAAGTCAGTTTGGTGCATGAACATTTTTTTAGTGTGATAATCCTCATTAATTTTTTAGGGAAGGATGACAAATTATACAATGCAATGCCAATTTTCTAATGTTGTAATTTAAAATCAGTCATGATCCTTATATAACTTTTAAAAGCGACACACAATAGCTCAAGTATTCATAAAATAGGGACATGAATCAATCTCGTAGTCATCATATGCGGATTCAGTACGCGTATTAGCATTACAAGACACTTCCCTTTTTTTATAAGAACAAGTTCGGCGCAGGACAGAGTTTGTGCAAAGCAAACACAGTTCTTGAGTACAAATGCTATCTGGAGCGTAAATACCGTCATGATTCGGTCAAACTCGTCAGATATAGTCTAACCTTTGCATATGAAACACAAAAGAAATGTGAGTACAAAGCTTCGATCAATGTTCGTGACCCATATTCCCATATTCATATGTATAATGTATCTGCACTGCCAAGCCCAAATGTAATGGGGCGAATGTTGCAATAGAAACGATTGATTTTGTAATAGCCATACATTTACGAATTTTTGTTATCTTTAGGGACAAAATACAGTTCAGAAGCGCCTTTGTGTTATTTGTCATCAATTAACTAACAAATGGACTTTTGAGCCTAGACTCCGTGTTGAAGACCGGACCGCGACCTATAATGGTTTACTTCTATGAATTGTGACTTGGATGGTGTGTAGAATCATTGGCACTCATACCACATCTTCCTATATCTATCGACAAGCTATGTGGGCATCATTTCCATAGAAATACCAACACGAGGACATAGCTCATAAGAGCACTGGTGGCAGGGTGAAGTAATTGTTCTTCTTTAAATGTATCCTTGATATTTTCAGACACGACTTGGTGTAATTCTGAAAGTCTTAACATAGACTTCAATTTTCATGCAGCAGATATGGCATCCTCTAAATTGAGTTCAGAGCTAAACTCTATATTTCATATCCCTTGGCCCCACTGTGTCTGAATTATAAGGTGTCACAATATCTAGTTAGTTCTGGAGATTGGCAGTTTGGTAAGCATCAGAAACAATCATGGGTAAAATTGATCGGTATATATAGAGGATGTGCTACATGAGAAAGGCTTTTCTTATGGAAGAACAAATCACATCACTAACAATCGTTATTAATGAACTGACAGCAGGTTCAAATTCTAATTTTTCATTAACTGTTTTACTTAATTGCACAGGTGTGGACTTCAATAAGTACTTGGTTATGCATGGATAAATGATTACTCACATTAATAAGCACAACTTAAAAGACTGTCAACACGTTTAGAAGACTCAGTTTTGCGTAGTTTTCTGGGTTTTTTTTAAAGGTTTTTCTTTTACACAAAAACCCTGTTTTCATATCAAACTACAAGGAAGAAACTGAGCGCGAGATCGTTAAAAAGTGTCAGGTTGTGAGGATACATGTCGATCAGTTTGATCACATATATGGATTTCTGTTGTTTCTAATTTAAAGTTTCCCAAGGGTGACTGGGGAATATGGTCACTTGGTCTTCCCCCGGCAGGCAGTAAAACGAAGTGGGGCGTCCGTTTGGCTGTGCAATGTTGCAATGGAACATTTCTGTCCCAATCCAATATACCATCATTTTCCAGTGGCAGTCTAAATTTGTCCGATCATCATCCCGAATGGCCTCTATTATGAAAAAACCTACCTATTGGTTTAACTGTTAACTTGTTCTCGTCCTGAACATGCATGAAATATTTGCAACTGGACGTTAAGCAACCATCAATCAATCAATCAATCTAATTTAAAGACGCACCAATTTTGTCTTCTGGTGCAAGTCTCATAACATCACTGATGATTCGCCAACTGAAAGCAGAATATCAAGAGAAGTTGGTTTTAGCATCACCTTGTCACACACCAAATCTCTGCGAAACTTCAAAAGTATTTTCCCCCCGACCCCTTGCATGCATTTTAATTGATCTGAGGTTAAACATTGACATACAAATTATTTTCACACAATGTCAACTATAGTCATTATCCGGGAAAACCTCTTATCCAATGGATTTGGTTAACTTTTATATAAAGTCAAAATTTTATTAACAAAAATATAATTTATTTACACAAAATACACGAAAGAACTACTATATATATTCAAATCACTCAAAAATAAATTAACTTCTCCTACAAAATATACATAATCACATCGAAACTATTAAATTCATTGTAAAGGAAAAAATAAATGCTGGAGCTGATTGACGGATAAGAAATTTCCGCAATTAAAAAAGGTACAAATGATGTTTTTTTTTTGAGTTTTTGACAAAATTGTTTGGAATTTGCCCAACAAAATTTGCATGCAGTATCGCAATAATATGTTTTGTCCTCTCAAATGTCAAATACTGTTTTTGAATCATATGTTTTCTCGTTTTCAAAGAAAAACGCGTTAAATTTCTATCTAAAAAACAGCCAACTTTAAGTTTGAAAGTTTTACTTGGAGATGGTATTATATTGATGTCTTCATCATTCCGATGATCCTTGATGATATGTGCATAGTAAATATTTACGAAAATAGCGGGAAATTCAACCAAAAAGAAATTTTTGGGATTTCAAGGTAACTACCCAAATCCGTAAATTGAGGGGTACCCCCATTAAAGGGATAAAATACAAAAATGTGACCATAGAAACTTTTTACGACCCGACGGAAATTAAAATATAGATAGTATCATTTAAAACAATTTGCAGCCGTGTGTTATTCCGGACCATTAAACTCGTTAACTAAGCGTCTTTTTCGATGTCAGTTGCAGTACTAAAGGCCGTTAGTTTTCTCGTTTGAATTGTTTTACATTGTCTTATCGGGGCTTTGTATAGCTGACTATGCGGTATGGGCTTTGGACAGTTGTCTCATTGGCAATCATACCACATCTTCTTTTTTTATATTAGGTAACACCTTATACTCGGTCATGTTTACACTATACGAACCTCGTTTACGGATGTGTGTTTCTAACATTTCGTTAAAAAAGTTTTATGGTCATCATTATTAATGTGTAAGTGTCTGGTTGATCTTACCAGCGATATGTTTATCGCTGTCAAACATATCGCTGTCGAGTTAAGCAAGCTTATCTGAAACTTTATTGATTGTCGTCTATTCCCGATTATGATACTTTGACAAAGTGTGGATTCGCAGGGCGGACGCTGCTGTATAACAGGAGACGCGTCTCACATTTTGATTGTTACGTTGATTTGTCTTTCCTGAATCAAACAGACCTTCTTCAATGTAGACCTGTTATTCTAACAAGTTGCAAATATAAACCCGAAATTACTAATTCTTCAAAAAGATGAAAAATATTAAAATCTTTAAATGATTAAATACTTATGTACATTTATTTTTTTGTTAATTATTAAGTTCTCTTAACAATGAACAAACCTTCAGGCTTATAGAATTCATTTGCAAAAAAGACAATATTTCGGAGCAACGTTACTGCGTTGGAATACTCTATAATCTTCAAGTAATAATGTTTCAGAAGTATTTCATGGTCTGAAGGTAAAAGATTTTATTTTTTTAAAGCAATTCTCAGCAATCTTCTTATGTCTAATTATTTGTGTTACAACCTTCTACTTGAATAAACCGTTTTATGATGAAGGCACCAGGCATTTGTATGTATTGCTTTAAAGACATTTTCCACAGATAATCTTTCAAAAATGTAGGACCATGGTGACTAAGAACGAAAACTGACTTCAAAATCAAACGATTGTGTTATCTTTTATTATTATAGTTACATGTCTGTTATTTCCGCTACGTGAGTTATATCTGTATATTTAAATATCTTAGACATGATCACATTCTTATCCCAAGCATAGATTACCTTAGCCGTATTTGGCACAACTTTTTGGAATTTTGGATCCTCAATGCTCTTCAACTTTGTACTTGTTTGGCTTTATAAATATTTTGATATGAGCGTCACTGATGAGTCTTATGTAGACGAAACGCGCGTCTGGCGTACTAAATTATAATCCTGGTACCTTTGATAACTATATATAACCTGGAGCATCTTTAAAATTTTGTTTTACCCTTTTATCTTAACATCTAGTTAAATGATAATGCTTATAGCATTTTTTTTAAAAACCTTTCAAACTCGATTTCAAATAGATAATGCTTGCATGCTGTTATTAGTTACACATGACACTCGAAATTTAATTATAGGTACACGAATTTTTCTCTTTTTTTCAAATCAATATTCAGCCATTATATTTTTACTTCTTTGTGTTACAATTTTCTTATTGAATTTTATGATAAAGGCAAAATTCATTTGCATGCATTACTTAAATGTCATTTTCCACAGATAATCTGTCAAAGATGTGGGACTGTGGTTTCTACGAATGGAATCAACATATTGTGTTATCTTTTGTAATTATAGTTAAAATTCTGTTGTTTCCGATACATAAGTTTAAATCTATATATTTTTAACAAAATCAGATAAAACCTGAAACGTCCATTTAATTTTGTTCCATTGTTTGAATTTTAATATCTAGCTAAATGATAACGCATATACATCTTTAAAACCTGTCAAATTTAAGTGAAAATTGTTAGAATGTTGTTGTTAGTTACACATGGCCCTCGAAATTAAATTACATGTACGCTCTTTTGCACAGATATTAAACCTACAATAGGTTTTGAAAAGCCCTTACTATCAATAAAAATGAATTCCAAATTGATGCTTATGAAATGTAATTATCTTTGAAAGTTTAAAGAAATTGTTTTTCGATAATCTATTAAATTACGCAGAGTTTTCGTAGTTAACCCTCAAATAATAAGTTATGACGAATTGAATTCCAAATGAATATTTCTTTTTATAAATGGATGAAATACACATGACACTTGAAATTAAATGAACTTTTGTCAAAATATTTAACCTAGCATACTTCGTGTTGAGCCTTTTATATGAATAAAGCATAATTTAAATTGGAAGTTTTATGGATTATAATTATTTGTAATTATATTGGAAATTGTTTTATAATTTTTTTAATTCCTTTCAATGTGAAATTCATTTTCAGCATATTCTATTACCATTATAAGATATAATAAACAAGATGATATAAAATCAATATTCATTTATGTTTTGACGTGTTATCTGATTCTAAACAACCTCCGCTTCCTGTATAAATTGATAAACATTTCCAGGCAAAACTAAGAGACCCGGTTTTTCTAAACTAATATGGATATTGACATAAAAATGTTCCATTAGCGTATTTTTCATTTAATTCTTTAAAATATGTTTTAATGCAGGAGTTTTGTCCATAGCAAACCAGGCTTAACTAGAATGTCAACTCTGGTTGATAGTTGTCTCATTCAAAATCATACCACATTATTGTTATATTTCCAATAAGAATCTCTCGAAACATAATGAAAATCAAGGGATTCAGAATTAACCGTGGATTTCAAATAATAAAAAATTGCACAGATCATTATTTTCTAATGTATGATTGTGGATTCTAAATAATTCAAAAATAATATTAAAACTGTTTAAGCAACATTGAAGTTTGTTATCGTTGGTAAGAAGAGTATGATACCTGTAAATCTAAAACAGGTGCACATAAACCTGAATCATCAATATACGTTTTGCAATACTTTTTGAATTTTTGTATCATGTTAAATGATAATACAAATATCATCTTTCTAAACCATCAAGTAAATGTGACGAAATTGACTCAGTGTAGTTCTATTTTCTTGCCATTATCATATCAACCAAAGGTACATATAATGCTCTATATTAATATCAATACAACCATTTTAAATCAAAAACCCTTTTAAACATTGTCTCTTTTAAATCGAGAATATTATAAGAAGTAAATACAAGGGTTTAATGAGTTTATTATGTAGCTTCAGTAGCATATTTGATTGTAATGCATAAGCACAGAATGCACACCTGGTGCAAGAAAATTGGTACCGTTAATTTTATTACTATCACTGGGTCGATGCCTTTGCTGATGTACTATTAGTCCCCGAGGTTATCACCAGCCCAGTAGCCAGTACTTCGGTACTGACATGAAAATACGGATTTTTTGTGTTATTAAAATTTGCTGTTACAAAATGATACATATTATTATAAATTAAGGAATGTATCTCCCTCATGCAAAGCTCTGATTCCTTTCACGGATTTGGCTATACTTTTTGGACCTTTTGAATTATAGCTCTTCATCTTTTATGTAAGCTTTGGATTTCAAATATTTTGGCCACGAGCATCACTGATGAGACATGTATTGTCGAAATGCGCATCTGGTGCAAGAAAATTGGTACCGTTAATTTTATTACTATTGAACATCTCATTTTATCCTGATTGTCGATTTATTACAGAAAATAAGAGACGAATGATAACAAAGGAACATTCAAAATCATAAGTCGAAAATAAAGTGATAATCAAATGTCTAAAAAGAACAGAAAAAGACAACATACACAAAATAGTTCACAAAAAACAATATAGAAAATAGAGACTGCACAAGTAATAAAACACAAATACATGTGCTTTTTTATACTACAAACTGAAAAGACCAAATTGTTTGCTTGACCAATAAGGTGGCACACAGGTTTTATATGATAAGTTCAGTTAAGTACTGTATATATTATGTCTAGTATTGTCTAGTATTGTCAACAAAAGCTATGCTGTTCGAGCACAAAATATGATCTTTCCAGACTCTGAACTGTTTGTAGTGTAGACCAGTACGCCTATCGACGTCTGTCGGTACGATAAATTACAGTAGTTCTACTTTCCTTGATATTTATTGTTTTGCATTTAGTTATGCGCAATTTTCTTCTCTCGGTTATAAGTTCAATAAGATATATTTTTTTAATGTTCTTATTAATTACACATTAAGCTTGAAATCTAAAAAACTTTCTTCTGAGATATCTAACCTAGTAAATGTTTAGGTCAGCCTTTTCTATCAATTCATATTAATTTTGAAATTGATAATTTATTTATTATAACTATCTTTCAAGGCTTTTAAACTAGGAATTCGATAGTTTTTTTTTAAAAATATTTTCCTGTCAATATGCAATTTATTTTTCAGCCTATACTATTATCAGATGTTATCAAATCATTAGTTTTAGATATGTTGTATTGTAATTTAAAGCTTTATAATGTTTGCTTCCTGTCAAAATTGACATCCCTTTCCTGCAAATACTTTAATACTTGAAAAAATATTAACAAACATAATTTTTGATATTAAAAATAAAACTAGACTATAAACGTATTTATATAGCATATTCTATTCATAAGTAGGACGTTTGTCAACACCATAAAAATTTAAAATAACAATTTTAAATTACATAATACTTTAGATGTTAATGTTTCTATAGATAATTAAAAATCACATAGTAAAGTCTTCTTCTCTGACACGATAACATATCATCATTTCCATTACAACAACAACTCTTTCACTCTATTTTACAGACGATATACTTTTACTATATAATTATAATAATTCTATAATTTATCACATTTTTAGAAGACAGAAATTATCCGAACAAAGAAATTAACCTATTTCCTCAGCGTATTGATGTAGATTTTCGCCTCACATACTCTGAAATGACGTAATAAAGCGTCGTACTTGACGGAACGATAAAAGTTAGAATCGAGCGTTCTGCTTTTTCTGTTCCATTTATTCAAAACCAGATATCGAAAACGAAAAAGAAACAAAGTAGGATTTCAATTAGCTCAATTTGTCTTTTTTCGTATTTATTTTGTGATTATCATGTCGAGATGTGCTGTTGTATTGTTTTTTTTGTGTACTTTTCTGTCCGGGGTATCTTGCGTTTATTTGTACTGTATTCCTGTCATGTAATGGTGTCATTTTAGTTTAATGTTGAACATTACCATAAAGAACGATAAAGTACGAAGTTTGGCTAGTCATAAAACTAGGTTCAAACCACCATTTTTTTTCTTAAAATGTCCAGTACCAAGTCAGAAAAATGGCAGTAGTTATTTTAAGGTCGTTTCTGCATTGTAGTTTCCCACATGATAGTGCGTTGTCAGTAAAATGTTAATTGTTAACGGGGGTCTTCTCAATGCTTTCAAATTTCGTACGTTGTTGGACCTTTTCAAATTTGTGATTCGAGAGTAATTTGTGAGTCGTTTATGTATGAAACCCTTTGTGTCTGCGCACAAAGTTATAATCCTGGTATCTATGATGATTTTTTAGTGCCTCTTCAAACATTGTTTAAATTGGTATTCAGGTAATGGACATACAAATTTACTTTTAAACTTTTTTGTTGATATAATCTATATCTTTTTAAAATCAAATATCTATTTGATATGGATAGTTAATATGAAACATTTTCTTTGAGTCGTATTCATACCTTTGAGTTACTTTGCCTGGATAATACTTATAAAGTATCTATTTATGGTAGTTCTCTTCCGGTAGCCGTTGTCAAAAAACTTTTTGAATTAAACTATTTTAAGGCAATAGTACTTGAGATATTTGAAACAGATATTTGTCCGATAAATCTTCAATTTAAACACATTTTAATATATGTCGTTGATAAGATTATCAAAGCAATCACACCGTCAAAAATTCTATATCTAGTTTCTTCTCATCTATTTCAGATATAGTACAACTTTAAAGGAACTACACAAAAGCAGGGATACACTTGAAGATATATACTTGAATGTACCAGTCTTGTTTTTAAAAATTTCTTGAGGTAAATCGAAATTTCGTTTTTTTTGTGCATTTCTTTTGCTATCTTTCCATGTGAGAACTATTAAACGAGTGTCTAAGACTTTCAATGTAGTGGCAGATAATAGCTTTAGAGCTCTCATAATGCTATTTTGCAAACTCTTTGCTCTAATTATGGTATTTGACGAACAAAATATCAAAACCAAAAGACAATATTTGAAATATATAGAAAAAGTAGAATAACAAAAATTACGAACTGAAAGGAAAATTCAAATCGAAACTTGGGCAAAGTTAAAAGGTCATTCTGTCAAATTCCTGACTTGGTACAGGCTTTTTCTTATTATAAAAGTGCGGTAGAAAAAATTTGGTTGTATAGCTAGCTTAACCTTTCACCTGTATGACAGTTGCATATATTATATTATATTGCCAACAATGTGTGAATACGACAAACAGACATGACAAGTAAAAAATCAAAAATGGGGTACAGCAGTCGTCATTGTTTTATAATCTTAATTACAATAAAAGTATAAATATAAACAAAGAAAAACAAAATGGCATATATGCATTCTGGAGACGACCATTTTTTATTATAGAAGCCGGGAGTTTTTTCCCAGGAGAATATTATTTTATAGTCTTCTCTTGATCAATTATTTTTGGAGCGGCCTTTGTCTGCAAAAAATAATTCTTTTATACACAGCAACCGAAATTGTGTTACAATATTTATAATTATAACAACATAAAATATGATAACCCGGTTTTATAAAAGAGGTATATAGACATTGTGTAGAAAATTATTTTTTATTCTAGGGGTCGGGATTTTTCTCTTGCAGAATATTCTTTATTAGGCAAAGTTATATTTTAGCAGCTCTAAACCTGAAAAGCATATTTTTCTTTTATGTACTTTTATTTCTGATTTAATTAGGGAAAATATTCATTTTATTTTGCATTTGAAAGATGTTTGTTGCAGGTTTTAGCAGAAAAGAACTATCAATTTCAAATTAAACTGCACCGTACACTCTCCTTGTAGAATATCAAATGATAGTTCCCTATGTGACATGGAATACTATGTCAGTTATCGTTCTGCACTGATTCACAAAACAACATGTTTGATAGTACTTTTTACTGAGAAACACACGCTTTAAAAGGATTAACAATTTAAGTCACATATTTGATTATCCTTTAACAAGTAAAGATTTCAACAAACAGGAAACGGAATAGAAAAAATGTTGTCTATAGAAAGAAAAATTCGAGCGAGAAGAAACAATCATCCGGATTGAATATATAAGCCGATTTAACATGTCTTGTAAATGAACGTTGCATTGTCATAAAACTGAAACATGGTAGTTGACATTTCATAGCATTTTTTTATTGAGCAAATTGGATAACGATTAAAAAAAATTAGATTATTATTGAAAGGAAACAAAGTCTTATACTCATAAGCTTGTTTGATAAATGATTAATATCTTTACCGTTCAAAGATTCGATGATTTTTCATAATTGAATTAGTTTAGTTTTTACAAATTTAGAGATTGAATTGTTTGTAAATTTCAAAAAACAAATATTATAAAAGTGTCTTTCTATTTGTTTTCAATTCCTCTTTCATGACAAAAATTGTACAAAGCATCCTACGCTATATATTGTCTTTGCTGTGCTCAGAATTGGTCTATGAAAACCATACTCATTCGCGTTCTCAATAAAACGATAGTGATTTTATTCGTTTCTAAACAATAAATTACAATTTGCCGTACTCGTTGAAGCATGCACCAGAGAGTAGCTTAATTATGAATAAACAAAAGCAGAAATGACAGATATCAACCTACGCAAATCATGGACCACAAGCTCCGAATGGTTGCTACTTTTATCAATCGGACGTGGATTTGTTAATTGGTGAAGTTGTCAACACAGGGTATACTGTCAAAAGCTGGAATTTGATTGTTGCTTTGAATGTTAACTATCTCAAGAGTAGAATTATGAAGTAAAACCTAATCGCTTAACTATTGGAATAGTTATATCATGTGTTTGTTTCAGATCTTGATAATTAGAGTATGTTTTATCCTTAAACTCATATTACAAATAATTTCGAATGAAATTAAGAATAGAAATGGAGAGTTTGTCGAAGGGACAAGCAACTTGACACTAAAAGAGTATAAAAAACAACAGCCGAAAACAACCAATAGTTATTTGACACAGCAAGGAAATCCTGCAATCAGAGGCGAACTTCAGTTAGCCCCGAAACAAAAATGTGTTCTATTGCATGTTTACTGAATTTATAGCTGTTAAGAAACTATATCGATGTAAAGTAAAATAACACCTTAATGATGTTAATCTGTTTGGAAGCAGGACTAGAGTCAATGTTAATAATCGATGTTTTCCGTTAAAATTTAATAAGATTTTGTTTCTGGAAATCTCATTAATGCATTATACCTATGATGTTTCGGTATGCCAAAGTAAAGCCTGCATAATTCCGCTAGCATTATCTATAACAATTTTTCCTTACTTCAAAGAAAACGCAATTTGTAAACAATAAGGCTGATAAAACGTCTTGCGCTAGCAGAATTTCTATTTTTCAATTCATTTGTTTTTTGTTTTCTTAACTTGTTTTTTCTGTTGTTGTCACTTTCGCAGTCATTATTTTTGTCACGAGTAAATACATGTACATTGACATATAGCTGCCAAGATACTGTAATACCGTAAATTAAAAAAACCCACTAATATTATGGTTATCTATTTGATACCAAGATGACGATCGATGTCAATAATCGAGTTCAACTTCTTTAAAATTCAATCTAGCTTTGTCTGTGCTGTTGGTATATCATTAATGAATTATTTCTTTTTAGTTTTCATTACTCCAGTATTAAGCCTATTTAATTTCCTCCTACATTATCAAAGGATTTTCTTGGAGTTTTGTTTCAGAAAACGTGATTCTAGAAAATTTACAAATACCATATGACAGTATATTTAAGATTTATAAATTGAACTTCAAAATCCATATTGGAACAAATAGGACCAAACGAAATCACAAACAGAACAATTTGATAAAGAATTGGTGGTATTCAAAGGCATGATACCTTCAGGACAAGTGCTGATAAAATTTGTTCCAATAGCATGGGGTATTTTTTGCGTTTCTGATTATTTGTTTATTTATTTTCAATTTTTTTTTATGTTTTCGTCACTGCGGTTGTCGTTATTTTTGAAACTGCGATTGTCGATATTTTTGTCACTGGTAAATACACGTATATTGAAAATACACTCTTTTCATATTGCCGACTTCGGATTCCAGATTTAATATTTTATGACATGTAAACCGAAAGAGGGACGAAAGATACCAAAGGGACAGTCAAACTCATAAATCTTAAACAAACTGACAACGCCATGGCTAAAAATGAAAAAAAAAAACAAACAAACAACAGCACACATTACACAACATAGAAAACTAAAGAATAAACAACACGAACCCCACCAAAAAACTGGGGGTGATCTCAGGTGCTCCGGAAGGGTAAGCAAATCCTGCTCCACATGCGGCACCCGTCCTGTTGCTTATGTGATAACAAATCCGGTAAATGGTCTAATTCGGTATGTCACATCCATGAAAGGGAAGGGGATTGTAGTTACGACGTAAGGAACATATCCGATATCATTTGTGAAACGGTTATTCCATAACGGTCAACCAACTCGTGATGGCGTCCGTAAAATTTACGAAGGGATGATTTCAACTTCACCATTTAGAACTCTTGGTTTAATAGCTTCCTTGTGAGCAGCAACCCTCTATCAAGAAAATCATGATAGGAAATGCAAGCACGGGAATATCTATCAATTGGGAGATATATATCCCGTATGCAGGTGCTGCTGGAATGTTGCTACTTAGAAATGGAAAGTTCACAATTTCAACATAAAAATGGTAGCATACGCTATAAATTTATTACTTTGGGATTTCATAAGGCATATTTCGTAAATAGTGACAAACAAAAAGGTAAAATATGCTACACAGAAGAACAAGTGGTCAGTATGCTGGAGTTTCTTATCGACAACATATTTGTTGAGTTTGGAGGTAGACTTTTCCAACAAATTGTCGGCATTCCTATGGGAACAAACTGTGCGCTTCTTCTTGCCGACCTCTTCTTATTTTCATATGAATCGGAGTTCCTCCAGACACTTGTAAAAAACAAGAGAATCAAAGAAGCCAGATTATTTAATTTCACTTTCAGATATATTGATGATGTTCTTTCCATAAACAATCCGAACTTTTCTGATTGGGTTCCATTAATATATCCCCCAGAACTAGAGATTAAAGAAACAACAGACACGGCTTCCTCCGCCTCATTTTTTGACTTATATCTCGAATTTGACTTACACAGTCATCTCAGTACCAGAATCTATGACAAACGAGACGATTTTAATTTTGAAATCATAAATTTCCCCCACCTTAGTAGCAATATACCAACTTCACCTACATATGGGATATATATTTCCCAACTTATTCGATATTCAAGAGCTTGCAGCTCCTACTCAGACTTTGTAATACGTCATCAGTGTCTGAGTAGAAAGTTGATGAAACAGGGGTATGTCAAAGAACGTCTCGTTCTTTTTCTAAAAAAGTTCATCGGAAGGTACCAAGACCTTGTTGATAAATATTCCGTATCAACTTCTCAAATAATACACGATGGTCTTGATGTATATATTCTTCGTACTGATGTTGTTTATCATCTTAACAACGTGTTTTTTAGTTCTTTCATTTGTCTTTGTTCTATTATTAATATTACTTTTACTGTTGAATGGTTTCATGTGATATCCGTTTCACGTGGCTCGGTACTTATACATCTCGTCAATGTGTTTGTATTGGCTTTCATTTTTTTGTGGTTTGTTTTGTATTTGCGACTTTTTGTATTTCTTTTGTTCTTATAACGTGACTCTGTACTTTAAAAATCCCGTCAGTATGATATTGTTCTATTATATGTCATTATGATATATTTCTATTATGAATTACAATATACGTTGAACCACAAACGTCAAAATCATTCAATCGCGTAGTGGAATTAACTATTTTTGGATTCTTATAAATTTTATATATAACTTTTGGACTAGTTTAAATCTCGGTCTATTTCTTAAATTTATTCTTACATACTTTTGATTTTTTAACCCTGTATGCTAACATTCCCATGAAAATTTTAAAATTGTTTGTACGCACATTGAACGACAAATTTATGTGACGTATAAAATTTTGTGACGTCAGACACTTAATAAATGTTTTCGTAGATAGTAGATATTTTTGTGTTCTGTTAAATTGTTCCTTTTAAAATTGTTAAACGATGATGACTGATGTACCCATATTTTGACTATTATATTTATTGTGTCTGTTTATTTAACGCATCAATGTAAAAATATCGGAAATTAATGAGACTGTCATTAAAGTGAGAGGGTTAGCGCTATAGAACCAGGTTTAATCCACCATTTTCTACATTTGAAAATGCCTGTACCAAGTCAGGAATATGACAGTTTTTGTCCATTCGTTTTTGATGCGTTTTGTTATTTGATTTTGCCATGTGATTATGGACTTTCCCAATTGATCTTCCTCTAAGTTCAGTATTTTTGTGATTTTACTTTTTGGAAAGCTGAAATCATCTCTTTTGTCGTAAAGTTTTGTTTTCAACCGACCCTCATTGTTAATTTCTAGATGTTAGTCAAGATATGAGGCCGTCTTAACTGTATCTGTAGTATCCTTTATATCTAGCTCGATTGGATAGATGCGTTCCACATAGTCACCAAATTTTGAATTATTTAGTGAAAGAACATCATCTATATAGCGAATAGTAGAGTTAAAGGATATTGCTAACTTCTTATCTTTCTTCCTAAGAAGTTCCTGCATGAATCAGCCTCATAATAATAAAGAAACAAGTCGGCAAATAGAGGGGCACAGTTTGTTCCCATTGGAATGCCGACAGTCTGTTGAAAAAACACGTCCCCCGAACGTAACAAATATGTTGTCAATCAAGAAATCAAGCATCTTGATAATATCAGTTTCAGAGAATTTTTTGTTCGAATCAGAGTGATCCTTTACAAAGTAGGATTTATCCCTCCCCAAGACAAGATACTTGTATCTACGTTGGCCATTCTTTTTTACGAATCAAAGCAATACCAACTCTTTCAATTTGTCTTTTAGTTTGGAATGTGGAATACTAATGTTTTAATACTGTTACAAGATGAAAGAGAGTTAGATTGTATGTACTCTAAAAGATCTTTGGAATTTTTAAGTATCCACATCTGATTCACGCCCCCTCTAGAATAGACAGTTTCACAATAACTCTGAAGCCCGTCTTTGATAGCTGATAAAATAGATGTTAATAATTTAGAAAGAGGTTTCGTGGAGCACTTGGAAGACCCAGCAATATACCGTTGTTTGTAAGGACACTTATGTAGTTTAGGTATCCAATACAGTGATGGCAGATCCAGTTTTTCATCTTTGGTTGAAATTCCAAAGGAACACAGAACAGACCTATGATTATCTAGGATTTCCTCTTTGGTAAGTGTCGTGAGGGTATATGTTGAGTTTAGAAAGTGAATTGTCAATACCTAATTCGTTGATCAAGCAGTTAATGTAATGAGTTTTAAATACAAACACGATGTTGTTTGGGGCTTTATCTGCGGGGACAACAACATATTTGTCATGGAGGTAGGATAGGTGTTTTGCAACATTTGGGTCTTTAAAGATTGACGTAGCATGGGCATTGATAGACCCATTCAGTTTCTTAATTCTGATTTGTATCAACGACCTCACTGCCTAATCCATTCGGAAAGAGTGTCTACGTCTTCCTTCTCGCGCTTAGCCCATTGCCTGGCATAATCCTCAACTGAATCCATTAAAATTTTAAAGTTGTATTTCCAATTGATGGATTTAGGCTCACGATATTTCGGACCTTTCGATAACACATTTCGTAGAGAAGTGTTATTAACAATGTTGAGGTTATCGGTAATAACGTGGCCAGCAGGATTATATGTGAATTGGGAACTAGCACAAGTGTAATCAGGAGGTTTAGACTTGAAGTCGTCAATATCGAGATCCTGCAAAACGTGTTTGTAATTGAAAATTTTAGTTGCAATAGGTTTGGTATAGGTATAAGAAATGATTGGTACAGACTGGTCTTTGAAATAAGGAGGTATTTTCGATTGAACTAATTTATGATGAAGGATATTGCCTTAGTTGACGCCATCGATACCTTTGTTGGCAAAGGAAAGATTAATGAAAGATCTTTTCTCTTTTTCATCTTTGCCAATGCGGACTGGCTTGAAAAGTCCGTGACTTGCAATATCCGAAATTATAGCTGTAATTTTGTATTGGTTTGAATGAGGATTTGTAACAGTGGATTCCAAACATAAATTGAACAGAGAATGATGTTTTGAAAGGGGTAATGAATAAAGTTTCGTGCGAATGTGATGAATACCTAACGGCTTTTGTATAAATGGCAGCAAGTCATTAATAGATACATCATGCAGAGAAGGTGATGTATAATGACGATGACCATGACTGCGTCTACGTCGAGGAGTCGATTTGAAAATATTCATCACATTCACCGAGTTACACGAAGGACTAGATAGAATACCTATACCATCAATTTTGTCATTGCAACCATAAGGTGTCGCAGTTCCCAATTGTCTAATCCAGTAGTCCTCTTTTTGTCTACGGAGAGTTGTTGAAAGATTAGGATTGTTAGAGCTATGGTATATCTTTTCGATAATGCGAACTGTCATGGAAACGATGGAATGATCGGGCTGATTGAAATGCTGGTATAGAATGTCGTTAGCATTGAGGTTAATGTCTGATCTATGACCGCACATACGTTTGTTTAGCCTTCCTTACGTTTCACCGACGTATACCAATCCGCAAAGGTTGCACTCTAATCCGTAGACGACATTTATCGATTTACAATTCAGATCATCGTAACTTCTGGTAAAATATGACTTCTTTGTCAAATTGCTAGTGAATTCAGCATCTGTAATTAAAATTGCACAAGTTTTGCAGCCTTTGGTCTCACATTTCGAAATGCGACAGTGTTGTACTGTGTCATCAAAAACCAAAATGTCTTTAAGGAGAACTGAACATGGCTGTATATGTGTAATATTGCTGTTGTCACTAGGACGATGATCTGAATGAGTCATGTTTGTGATATTTGTCATGTCTGGTGATGAGGGGACACCTGCCGTATCAGACGACACCGTGTCCATGGTGACGTCTGTTTCGGACCTTTTTATATTGGGCGACGTCCGAGCCAGTTTCCTGTTAGATTTTCGTAAATTCATGCAATTGTAGTTTTGCTACTGGGCGGATGATGTCCTCGGGGACAAAATGTCCACCAGAAGAGACATCGACCCAGTGGTTATAAAAGAGGGACGAAAGATACCAAAGGGACAGTCAAATTCATAAATCTAAAACAAACTGACAACGTCATGGCTAAAAATGAAAAAGACAAACAAACAACAGCACACATGACACAACATAGAAAACTAAAGAATAAACAACACGAACCCGACCAAAAAACTGGGGGTGATCTCAGGTGCTCCGGAAGGGTAAGGGAAACTGAACATACTTTGCGGTTGGAAATCCAGGAAGTCGGTAAGGTAAGAGCAACCAAAAAGATATAAAAAGAAACATATAGATTAGTGATTTTCTTTTGTTGGAAAAGGGGGCTGAAGTTGACTGTTAATCGATTCTATTATTGTGAATAGAAACATATATAAAAGTTTATCCCCCAAAATGATTTTACTTCTTTCATAATAATAAAATTCGGAGTCAAAATTTTGTAATATGAAAAAAGTATAGTTATAGTTATCAAGATACTGTGTCGAGGTAATCTAAGACACTATTAGTTTCTTTGAGAGCAAGATGATGGTCAATGTAAATAATCGAGCAATTTTTTCTTTAGAATTTGTTCAGTCTTTGTCTGTTTATATCTCACTTATGCATTATTTCATTAAATTTTAGTACGCCAGGGTAAAGACTGTTGATGTTCCTCATGCACTTATAGCACACTACAATATGTTTCTAATTTATAATGGCTAATTTATGATCCCCAATGGAATTAATAGAATCAAACACTAAAACGTATTGTTAGGGAATTGAAGGTCATTTATAAGAAACAAAATGTAAAACAATAACGCCATTAAAGTAGAAAGGGGCATTTTATGCTTTTCTGTTTATTTGTGTGTTTCTCTTTGTTTTTTTGTTGTTATTCTTGTCGTTGTCGCTATTTTTGTCATGAGGAAAAAGAAGATTATTGAGTTATTATCTATTCGGATACTGTGTCGAGGTTAATTAACAAACACTATTATCATGGTAATCTTTTGCAGAGAGAGATGAGGGTCAATGTCAATTATCGAATTCATTTTCTTAAAAATTAAATCAGTCTTTGTCTCTCTTAGTCTCATTAATGAATTATTTTATTTCAATTTCAATACACCAGTCTTAAGCCTATCTAATTTCCTCTAACTTTATCAAAAGACTTTTTTCTCTTCTTTTTTAAGAAAATGGGATTTCAAAAGAAAATTTACGAAAAAATATATATTAGATGCATAAAAACGATTCCAAATATTATACACCTTGTGTGTCATGATGTGTAACTTTATCAAATTTAAAAGCAAATAGTTATTGCGATGAGACTTCAGCAGAATTTTGCATTCTTATCTAATTTAGGTTTCTTACTGATGTTACTGTTAAAAAAGAAATTGTTTGATTTTGTTAAATGACAAATAATAGATGATTTTGTTTTAGTAGTTTGATATAAAATTTATTTGATTTCATCATTTTCTGATGTTTACTGTCAAAAAAGGTCCGATTTGAGTATCAAAGATTTGACACATTTCAGATATTCATTTTGCTTCTAGTAGTATGAAAACAAGTTAAGAGAATACCAGACTTTAAAAAATAAGATTTTTCATTTGATACGGACATTTTTGTATACAACTTGTAATTGTTGTATGATTTTTGATATTCTTCAAAGAATTTATGTCTAAAAGGTAATTGTTATATTCATTTACCTTCGAGAGACTTCCGATCACTTGTAAATATCATTGATAATGGTATGTACAAGACAGTTATGGTGCAGTAAGGTCAGTTCATATGACTTTGTTAACGGAAATCAACGGGGGTCATGTGCTTTATACTGTCGAGTGAATTATCTATTTAAACTACTTAAAACAATATATAAACGCTAAATAAAAATGGTACATTAGAACAATGAATTTGTTTTATATAATTTCTAACAGTGAATGTCTGGGAATATACATTAATCAATGTTAAAATCGCACCCGTGAAACGGAAATTTCCTAACATTCAAACGTTTTGCAAACATGTATGAACAGAAAGTCTTTGTGTATAAATTTAAGTAAATAATTATCAAAGGTACCAGGTAAGTGTTTAATTGATAGCTGTACATATAGATGATGCATATGTGTAAATATGTACATGGCATTTGTTTTCATAAACTGCAAGCAATCATTTCATGTTCAACTTGGTAAATTGACAAATATTTCTTGATAATATTCGATTTTGTCAGACTTTGTCATTAAAGTAATAGAACATAAAAAAGGACACTTCCCAATAGATATACATTTCATCTTTCTAAACAATGTTAAAGCATAGACAATTGCATTACATTATTACGTATACGGTAACAACGTTAGAGGGAGCACATTGATTTGTGTAACTTTTTAATATACTTTAATACAAAATGAAAAGGGCGTTATGTAATACTTGATGCCTTGATATCATCCGGTCGAGGACTTACCGGCGAATTTTATTATAAAGTCATGATTTATACAACGAATTAATAGAAACTTATGATAAATTTGAAACTCAAATTTTGCACGCCAGGCACACATTTCGTCTGCAAAAACCTCGTTACTTATGCTCGATTGAAAACAAAAAAGTTAAAATGTCAAACAAAGTACGAATTTGAAGTGCATTGGGACCAAAAATTCCAAAAGATTTGAAAAATATGTACAGACAAGAAAATATATATTTATGCGTAGAACATTCTAAGCATTTCGAAAGAATCAAGGTTTTGAAAACCGTTAATTCATAACTGTAAACAGGCTCGTGCACGGAAAAAGTTAATTGCTCTAGTTTTAAGATGTTTTTTTTTACAAACAAAAGAAAAAAAGGGAATAATCCTGAAAGTATACCAAAAAAAAAAACCCCAAAAAAAACATAAATTCAAAGGCAATTTGGTGTACTAAGGGATATAACTCTACTTCATTTACCGGAAAGTGCATGTTCAAAATACGAACTGTTACTTTAACTGCTAGATCTGGTGTTGGGAAGGCAGCCACCCTCCGACATGTGGTTTTACAAATGGCAGATGAAGGATATGATGTAATACTGGTAACCGATCCACAGGATATTGTCTAGTTTTTATAATCAAAATAAAAGAACATTATTTGTTATGGATGATATCTGTGGGACATATTCTATAAACCCGTCTGACCTAATCATCTGGGAACCAGTCAAGAAAGATATTGAAAATTTGATATAGAATAACGTCATTAAAACCAGTGTGGCCTGTCGATTACAAGTATACATGATGAAAAGTTTAAATTTTATCAAAATCAAACGCAACGTTTGTAACTTGTTATCAAAAGGCTTGCGTTTGTCACACACGGAAAACACTGTGTATCATCGCCACCGGAAATTGGGTACTAACGAAGCGGAGAGAAATAGAAAAAAAAGTAAACAAGTTAAGAATTCATTCAATTTAAAGCATTTCCACTCATGTGATGAGGGTGCCGCTTAAGAAATGACTTTCTGATATATAATTCTTTAAATTATTAGGCCGATAAGTACAAAATTAATACAAGATTTTGTGTAATACTCCAAAACTTGCCACTTAGTACCAAAAAATTTCGAGGTCGATCGTCCTCTGTCGCCCCATTCTCAAGATATTGAACTGTTTTTCATTATTTTTCCAGACACGTTTTTATATTATTATAATGTGGCATCATATTTACTGTAATTTGTTGTCAAAAAGATGTATTTTAAAGAATATGGACCATAAAAAATAAAGTCTAGGGTACGGCAACTTGCTCGTGTTGACAAATTTACTGTATGGCAACTTGTTTTCAACTGTACGGCAACTTGCTAATTTTAGAATAGTTATTTACCGTCATTTCAAAGAAAATAAAGTATAAAGTTCAAATATCTAAAGTAGAAGGGCGGAAAGGCGGGGGGGGGGGGGGGGGGTTACCCTTTTATGTTAAACTGTTTTTATTCTTTTCAAGGTTTAATTTGTTTAAAACTGTTAACTGTTAACTGTTTTCTACCCACTGTCTGTAATCTGTTTTGTTAAAATTTGCAATGTTGTTAACTGTTTATTTGAAATTGAGTTTCCTGTTATCTGTTACTTAATACTTAAAGTGTTCACTGTTTTTGACATTATTTTCTCTGTTAACTGATCTTAACTGTTATTTACAAGAATCACATTAAAATCTGCTGTCCATCTCTTTCTTTACGTTGCTTCCGCAATGGAGTGACATAAACAGCATATATGTAACTGTACATGTCTTTAAAAAAATCTTTGAGTATAGTAAATCCTTGATAAAATTGAAAATGGAAATGAGGAAAATGTCAAAGAAACAGAAGCCCGACCAAATAGAAGAAACAACCCAACGCAACGAGAAAATTATGCACTAGGGTGGGGTGTCAATTCACAGATAGGGGGAAAAAACTTAGAATTGACACACATAATTTTTAAACACCCTCTTTCCCTTTCTTCCTAATAAATAAGGCTTACTATTTGAGTCATGCATGTGTATATTTATGGAAAGAGAATCGTCCATAGATTTGATTTCCAATAGTAATAATGGTGAAATATAATCTTTTTTTTAACCATGGCAACATGCAAAATGGGGGTTGAACATGTCACAAAGATCTCAAAAATTTGGTCCAAAGGAAAATTTCAATCAATAAGAGTGATACCTTTCCTGAAACCATAGACATATATCTATCAAAAGGTAAAAAAAAAATATTATGCATTTCTGCTGTTTTTTCCATAAAATTGAAAAGATCAAGCGTCAAATCTTTGTTGAAAAACAATACAAAATTTCTAAATCTATGGCGGTACGGATAGGAACGTATGGACGTTTAAACTGAACAATGGCTTATAAAACATGCTAAAAACAATTTAAGTGTTTATATAAACCCACTAGGAAGGCTATATTGTTATTCAACTATCTAAAAATCAATTCAATTGTACAAAAACTTTCATATTTAGAAAATTCACCATGGCTATAATGCGAAACTAAACTTGTAACTGTGTATTGATATACCTGAAGCTGTCTCCTAAGTGAGCAATCATTTAATTACAAAAAGGGGGTAAAAGTTCAATGTTTGTTTCTTGAAACATATAAATGAACCAAAATTTAAAAAATGAAATAAATACAATATAAAAAAGAAGATGTGGTATGATTGCCAATGAGACAACTATCCACAAAAGACCAAAATGACACAGACATTAACAACTATAGGTCACCGTACGGCCTTCAACAATGAGCAAAGCCCATACCGCATAGTCAGCTATAATAGTAGCAAAGGTTACGGACTCAATTTGGGTCATGCAGGTGCAACAAATGCGGCAGTGTTAAACATGTTTAGGGATATCTCATGTCCCTCTTTATACGTCTAACCAATGTAGTTATATCTGCCTTCTATTTGTAATGTATCCAAAACGTTAAAAGGAAAGGCCACTTCTTATCCAGCTAAAACTTTGGTCAGTCCTATGATGAAAATAATTCAGATGTATATGGAATGTTTGATAAGTTATATTGACCCAGAGTACCTGGACGGAATTGTGAAATATAAATTACCTTTTCAATTTGCAATTCGTAAAATAACTGAACAGTGTGGCCTGGTAGAAGAAGCCGAAAATGAGGACTTGGTTCTCAAATTGATGTCAAATTTGCTAGTCTAAGACTTCAGAAATGTAAAGATGGACCAAGGCTTTCTTTTTTTTTTTATATCAGATCAGAGTTCTTAATTGGGACTTGGAGATGAAAGAGCGCTTCAACTTGTGACACCTTACATGTTTTTTTTTCTGATTTATACACTGGTTTTGATGATTTAAAATAAAAATCAGTAAACCTTCGTAATTCCTTTCAATAAAATCATGTAAGCAATGAGTCGTATGAATACCCTGACTGAGATGTAACCATAATTTATAAGAACCCCCGCCATAAAAAAATAATGTTCGCGCCCTATAGTATTCATTCATTCTATCTGTTTGTTACACTTCTTACGTCATGACGATAACCCAAGTTTGCTACGACTGATGACATAAAACATTTACTAAACATATACATAACCAGAAGAAGCCTCCCTTTTGCTGTTTGAAGCATTTTCGATTATTCATGACATAGTCCTTTTTCTTGGAGTCAATCACTCCGTCTGCTTTTCCATCCGTTCAACCGTTCAACTTACACAATTTCAACCTTACAACAAATAAGACAACAGTCGTTAGTAGTATAACGATATTTAAATGTATTTAGGATAATATGGTTGACAAAAACCTTTTTGTACAAAATCGATAAGCGGTACGCAACGAAGCCTTCTGAACTGAATTAACGGCATATATTTAATAATATTTGATTAGTAAGACATTTTGTATATTTGTAAGCCTGTAAAGCTTTGATATCAACAAAATATCGTCACTTAATATTATCTAAACAGCAATAAATTTCCTCTTAAAATTATAATATATTGCAAGACGCCGTACAGACAAAAGTTGTTATTTTGCAATTCGCCGTACACTGAACGTCCTACAATTCGCCGTACAACAAACAAACAATGTTTTTGTCCATATTCTTTAAAAAGCATGTTTTGACAACAAATTTCAGTAAATATGATGCCACACTATAATAATCTAAAAACATGTCTGGAAAAATAATGAAAAACAGTTCAATATCTTGAGAATGGGGCGACCTCGAAATTTTCCGGTACTAAGTGGCAAGTTTTGGAGTATTACTCAAAATCTTGTATTAATTTTGTACTTATCGGCCTAATAATTTAAAGAATTATATATCAGAAAATCATTTCTTAAGTGGCACCCTCATCACATGAGTGGAAATGCTTTAAATTGAATGAATTCTTAACTTGTTTACTTTTTTAGCTCACCTGGCCCAAAGGGCCAAGTGAGCTTTTCTCATCACTTTGCGTCCGGCGTCCGGCGTCCGTCGTCCGTCGTCCGGCGTCCGTCGTCGTCCGGCGTTAGCTTTTACAAAAATCTTCTCCTCTGAAACTACTGGGCCAAATCAAACCAAACTTGGCCACAATCATCATTGGGGTATCTAGTTTAAAAAATGTGTGGCGTGACCCGGTCAACCAACCAAGATGGCCGCCACGGCTAAAAATAGAACATAGGGGTAAAATGCAGTTTTTGGCTTATAACTCAAAAACCAAAGCATTTAGAGCAAATCTGACAGGGGTAAAAATGTTTATCAGGTCAAGATCTATCTGCCCTGAAATTTTCAGATGAATCGGTCAATCGGTTGTTGGGTTGCTGCCCCTGAATTGGTAATTTTGAGGAAATTTTGCTGTTTTTGGTTATTATCTTGAATATTATTATAGATAGAGATAAATTGTAAACAGCAATAATGTTCAGCAAAGTAAGATCTACAAATAAGTCAACATGACCAAAATGGTCAGTTGACCCCTTTAGGAGTTATTGCCCTTTATAGTCAATCTTTAACCATTTTCATAAATCTAAGTAATCTTTTACTAAATCTCCACTGAAACTACTAGGCCACAATCATCTTTGGGGTATCTAGTTTGAAAAATGTGTCCGATGACCTGGCTATTCAACCAAGATGGCCGCCACGGCTAAAAATAGAACATAGGGGTAAAATGCAGTTTTTGGCGTATAACTATGAAACCAAAGCATCTAGAGCAAATCTGACAAGAAGTTAAATTGTTAATCAAGTCAATATCTATCTGCCCTGAATTTTTCAGATAAATTGGACAACTGGTTGTTGGGTTGCTGCCCTCCAATTGGTAATTTTTAAAGAAATTTTGCCGTTTTTGGTTATCTTGAATACTATTATAGATAGCGATAAACTGTAAACAGCAATAATGTTCAGCAAAGTAAGATCTACAAATAAGTCAACATGACCTAAATGGTCAATTGACCCCTTAAGGAGTTATTGCCCTTTATAGTCAATTTTTAACAATTTTCATTAATTTGGTAAATTTATGTAAATTTTTACCAAATATAGTTCTCTGTTACTAATGGGCAAAGTTCATTATAGATATAATTGTAAGAAGCAAAATCGTTCAGTAAAGAAAGAACTTCAAACACATCACCATCACCAAAATACAATTTTGTCATGAATTCATTTGTGTCCTTTGTTTAATATGCACATAGACCAAGGTGAGCGACACAGGCTCTTTAGAGCCTCTAGTTTTCTATTTCTCTCCGCTTCGTTAGTACCCAATTTCCGGTGGCGATGATACACAGTGAAAAGGAGTTGCAAGAGATGTTTCTAGAAACAGAAAGTTCCGATATTATCCAATATAGTGATCTATTTGATTGTTTTCCACTGTTGTGTAAATTATATCATGATAATCCTGAAGTAAATATTTCAAATTTCTTTCAAAATCCGTTTTCAGTGTATGAAGAAGAGATTAAACCAGGGATCTCCATGGCCTGTTTAACGATGGCGCCCCACCATCGTTCAAATGTCCTGCGCCATCGTCAAATGACTTGCGCCATCGTTCAAAACTGTGATCGTTTTTATAGCCCGACACCATTTTTTTAGCAATTATAATCAAATGCATGTAATTGCATAACCTTTAGGCTTTCTTTATAGTATAATCCAGTTCTAACGCCTGAAGGATATCCGGATTAAGATCGCTAATCACTTGTACCTGAGTTTGTACGGGCGCATTACGTTTGCGCGCATTTGGGGATTAAAATGTTTTACGTTTGCGCGCAGCTTTTGATTACATTTGCGCGCATTCATTTTACAGGTAAATTCAGGTAAAAATTTAAATTAAATTACAATTGACTATATATATTTTTCATTTTCATAATAAACATGACTATCAATTATTAATTTTGAAAATATTTCTTAATTCAAATTGTAATTTGTTCATATAAAATTGTAAAACAAGGTTTAAAAGTGAGCATTATAAACTCCGTAGTATAGCTTAAGACATACATGTAACTTCATTGCGAATGTTTCAGAATAAAAAGTGTTTCAATGAATAGTTATCGTTTTTAAAATTAGTAAATAATTTAAGTTATTTTTTTAAAGTTACACCAAGGCACAAACATGGAGTTTCGGCACGTAACAACATGTGAAGTAATGAATTTATCAATTATACCTTTACTTTTTTTAAGATTAGCTATGTTTAAACATTTTAACAATTTTATCTGTATAGATTTCTAGGATTTAGTGCTTGTGCAAAATAAAACGGAATTATCCTGCTCGAAATACCACTTTCACCTCATCGTTGGTGAGCAGGGTAAATAATTGAACAAATTATAAATACATAAGTATTATTACCTGTATTTAACCTGGGATTACCTGTCAAAAAAATGCGCGCAATTGTAATCAAAAGCTGCGCGCAAACGTAATGATTTTTGCGCGCAAATATAGTGGTAATGCGCGCAAACGTAATGCAAAAAATGTAATGTAAAAAACGGTTTGTACAGGTAGATCAACAAAGCAGACAGGAGAATATTATCTGAAGATAGACGATTCATTTGTCGAATTATTTAATTAAGTTTCCGCAAATGCTTATGATAATTCAGATTAAATAAATAAACTAATAGTCCAGTTACAAAGTTTAACAAGTAGAACACGTGCTTTTATTTTGACTTAGGGACTTATCATTATTTACCTTGGAGGGGGGCTGGTCATTTGGAAATCAAACATATAACATTTTCTTGATCCCCCCTAATAAACTTTTTTTATTTGATCCCCCCTTAAAAACATTTGAAAAAAAATGTGATTCCCCCCTCTATTAAACCAGGAACAAACATATTAGATATCATATACTGTTCTGTGATTAACTAAACATTTCAAAATAGAAAACATTTGTCATGTTATTTCACGGAAATATTGCAAACATGAAAAAGTTTCATTGGAATGAGTCTCAAAAATATATTCGAGGGAAAATTGCCTTGAAATAGGGCTCTTCCAAGAAATATGTGTAGGTAGCGTAAGCCATAGCCTGTGCTTTGTGGTGCTTTTTCTTACGTTTTTTCACTAATTTCCGATATTGGGCTAAAAAAGAACACTTGTTCATCAGTTTTGGAGAAAATAAATACAGTAAAAAGTATATGTTTTTAAAAACAGTAACAACACTTTATTTAGTAAAAGGGATCTATTATATATATATACCCCTTTCTTAAACGCTTCGTAAACTTAAGTTTACTTACGGCCTTATATTGAAAGCTCAATGGAATTGGTAGACTTATATATGGATAGTTCATTCAGCTTGAACGAATCATTTACTCATTTATTGTCACATATCTCACATTTCGTCTAGCATGTCTAGTGTAAGTAACCTCAAAATTTTAATTTTTGGCCTAAAAAGTACAACTTTTGAGGGAATGGGATTTATAATATTGGACCCACCCAAAAGGATCTTGTAATGGACACAAAAAGGGACATAAGTAGTGTTAATCAACTTTGTATCAAATTCAACTGTTTGTATATGCAGCTTAGATAAATATATGATCATTTATAAAAATAATTGGTGAATTTATTAGTCAAAACTATATTCTTTCATGATGCAGTGTAATTTGGATTTCTTTGGAAGAAATTATACACAAATCGTAGATTTTGTTTTAATTCATACTTATTTTCTCTTCAACTAATAAGCTTAGTTAGTGAGTATGATACAACATGGCAGTTTTACTTGAAATAACGAGTCAAATATATAATCAAATGGGCTTGAATCAATTCGACCAAGAAAGAATTGGAAGCTTTAAAAACAACCTCGCTACTTTAGATTTTCGTTTACAACGGAAGCAGTTTAGGTGAGGAAGAATGTTTACAATAAAAAATCGAATATGCATTAGCATCTTAAGTTGCTATAGAGATATTTTACGTATGATCTGAAATTTATTATGATATAATATTTTCTTGCACACGATTACAAGCTGCTAATATTAACCTACATGCGTAGTATTTTAATTAGTCAAACGATGTAACCAGCTGTGTTTAGATATGAGATAAGATTTCATGTAAACAATGCGCTTTATATTCTGAACGAGAATAATTAAAAATAAAATCTTTAGAAAGAGTTTTAGTAGCATTTTATTTTAGATTTTACGTTTAGTGAAGATGTAAATGTTGTAAAAAGCAAGCTATTTATTTTTTTATACTGAAATTAAAGGGAAGTCTTTCTTGCATATGATTAAATTACAGTAATTTTTTTTGGTTAAATATTGCAACTTTAATAAAAAAAAAATGGTTATTAAAAATAAAATTAAATAGATATTGAATATGAAAAAATAAAATATTTTTAACGAGAACAATTAAAAATAATATCTTTAAAAAAAGTATTAGCACTTTTTGAAATTTTACGTCTAGGATAGACCAAGGACATGGAAATATAATCATAAATACGTGCCTCAAATAGGTGTAAAAACAAGGATTTTAAAAAAATCGTTTATTGAAAATAACGTTAAAATTAATTATGAAAGTTATGTCCGTATTTATTTTCATTAATATTGCAAATTTAAAGTTATTTTCTTTGTTTAAATATTGCAACATTATTTACTTTTTTTAATAACCTCTGAATCCTTTTCGTCATTAAAATGCGACTGATAAGTATAGATATTCAATATGAAGGGGGAAAAAATTACCGTGACTGAAATCTAAATCTAAAATTTATTTAAAAAAAATACACATTTGACATGCAGATGTAAGAAATGATACTTCAAGCAATGAAACTACGAATTAAATGTGCCACTTTAATTACGACTGATAACCTAAAAATGAATCATGCATGCATTTTTAGCAGACTTAACCAGGTCGGCAATAAGATATCGAATATAAAAAAAAGAAGATATCGGGTTTGGTGTCAATGAGACAACTATCTGCAAGAAACCAAAATAACACAGAAATACAAACTATGGGTCACCATACGGCCTTCAACAACAGGCAAAGCAAGTACCGCATAGTCGGCTATAAAAGGCCCCGAAATGACAATGTAAAACAATCAGTCAAAAAAGAAAATTAACAAAGTCCGTATCATCGTATGCGTAACTTAGTTGCTCACTAGAGGAACTTTACGCAAGCGTTTAAACACGCGTTCCATAAGTTTGAAGTACGTCGAAATGCAAAGGTATACGCTTGGTGAACGCTTTTACTTCAGGAAAATTTTAATGGAACATAAAAAAAATCATTCAGCTCAAGCGTTTGTCAAACGTATATACATGTACCTGTAAACTGCACGCACATAATATACACGCTACACGAGCGTTGAAAACGCTACAGATAAGTTTTAGACACGTTAAGGGCACATTGCATACAAAAATACTCGTCGCCTTAAAGCTTTCATTTAGGAAAAGAAGTCCGATACGGGTGAAACTTCATCAAACCTACAGAAGATATTACACCCTCTCTAACCACATGCAACATGGGACTAGACATAGAAGTACAGGAACTACTCACATTAGTTTGAGCTGTACAAGATCTACAAAAATATCCCGCCTGCCTCAAAGGTGCATATAGGATCGACCATGGTCCAGCACTAATGATACAAATACCAACCAGAGTTACAATGACGTGGTATAAGTCTTTAAAGGCCACCGAGCGGCCTCCAAAAATGAAAAAAAACTACTATTTAGTCGGCTATTAAATGCCCCGACCATTAAGATTTAAAAACAAAAATCAAACAAAACTAAACAGCCTTATTGATAACAAAATAATTTACGAAAACAACTTGACCGACATGAATTATGAACAACAACCACTGTACTACATGTTTCTGGATTTAGAATGGACATTGGCACATAAACAATGTGGTGGCCATAAACCCAACCCTCCCAAATGAACCAAACCTTAAGGACAACACATCGCAAGAAAAAACTGTAAAATATCAGTTGCAATTCGCGTCCCTAAAATTATGGGTACGGTGAACAATAATCACTTACATAAAAACAATAGACACAAATCACTGAAATAATCGCACTTACCGAAAGCTATTTCAAAGCTAGTGAACATGTAGACGAACCAGTGGACATAGACGGACTGATAAACATGTAAACAGACGGGCGAATGTGACAGACTTATTGACAAACATTCACATATAGACAGACCTGCAGTTGGGAATGTAGGAAGACCAGGAGAAACGCTAAGGTACACTTTACGCACACCCAATACACGCTTTAAGCTCGTTGTGCACACCGGCGATACAGATATGATTGACAGGTTGAATGCATCAAAATTACTAGCGTTTTGGTAGCGTGCATGATTTTTTTTACCTCGGGCGACGTACGTCGGATCTATACGTTGATGTGTGAAGCCGGTATTACATTATTTAAACCAATAAACAGGCAATCTCAGTTTCTAATTCTTATGCACAACAAAAGTAATATAAGACAATACATCTTTATTAAACAATTATCTAATATATATATAATGCCAAACAAGCATTTGGGTTTACGATTGCATTTCTTTTTTTAAAGAAAGCAACTTGTTGTTCATTGTTGATCGTACATTTGTTTTCAATTACATACGTAGTACCGTGACTGATAGATCTCAGGGCCATCATGGCATGGTAGCACTCGCGATATGTTATAAACCAGCGTACGTGTTCGGCATCGAGCGACCTCCCAATTGAATTCGTCAAAATTACATGCTAGATCAGTTTCGTATGTTTCAGACAATATTGAGATTTGTTCGTTTGTGATATTTCCTACAACACGATGAAGCCATGAGATACAGCACAAAGAAGCGATTTTCTGATAACTTGACGCGACTCCACTCTCCAGTTGCCTTATCATATGGTCTGTGAACACAAAAAATAATGAGGCTTTCCAATACTGTTTTGGCGTTGTTGCAGGGTGATTGGCTCCGGTAGTCTGTCAAACACATCGCCTCGGCATATTTTCAACGATATTTAAGGGATCTGATAATTCTAATGCCGATTGGTACATCTCATTCCAAACTGATGAACTGTACACTGTAAAATGTGCTCCAAAACTACATATCTTAGAATAGACTGAGTATTACAAATTCAAAAGTAAAAATCTTGTAAAAGATACAAGTAACCTTCCGATTTTGTCATAATTTTGAAACCAAATGTCGTTATCTAATGATATTTCATCAATTAAAAAAAGTGACAACATAGGTGTTTCCTTTAACATTCAATTTATAAATTTTTATTTTGCCATTACTTTTTTTTGCATGCCGAATCAATGTGCACACAACTTCGGAGCTACGATATTTTTCTGAATGAACAGCTTCATCAACACTTGTAACTAGGTTGTCAAACTAAGATCCGGGATAGACGGAAAAGACACCAACAGTCTCCGATTCCGATTGACCAACTCATCTCTCTCTCTTCTGTTTTTTTTTTTTTTTTTTTTTGTGAAAACGACGTGGACGCACGTGCTGTCGTGCCTCCGGGTAGCTACGCCCCTGGATACCGATATCAATAGTATATTCACCTGTTACCTATTACCTTATCTGTACGTTCCGCATCTGACAGGCGCACCACCAGACGGTGTAGTTAGGATTAATATGATATATACACGGGTCATTATCACAGGGTTGACACTACTAAATTGTCAAATTGTTACCTATTGTAGTTTTTTAATCAGTAAGACTTTCTAAGATAACAATACGAATACTAAAAATCTGTGACTAAAAATAAGGCGTATAGGAACAGTTTTCAATTTGTTAGCGGGCATGACGTAAAACAGCGAATCAAAGAATTCAACTTTATTTATAACTAATAAAGGACTATGCTGTTGATTAAAAAATACTCCATTCCAGGACCTTTTGTTTTCTAAATAATTAATATTACCAATAATTGATAAGTTCCAGTTCGACGGATTCAAACAGAAAGATTTGATAGCCAGAAAAAACTTTGTATCTTATAAAAGAGGGACGAAAGATACCAAAGGGACAGTCAAACTCATAAATCTAAAACAAACTGACAACGCCATGGCTAAAAATGAAAAAGACAAACAGAAAAACAATAGTACACATGACACAACATAGAAAACTAAAGAATAAACAACACGAACCCCACCAAAAACTAGGGGTTTAATCGGCATGACTTTATCAGATGACCGTACTAATACTAAAATAAGGCTTGCGCATAGTTATATACTTTAATTCAGTCACGGACCCGCGATATCACGGGTGTGTTCTAGTAACTAATAATAACATAAGATGTATGTTTCATTATAATTCGTTATTCTGATTGGCTAACTGCACATCTCATGTTACATTACACAACGACTAAAAATCACTATTCATGATGACACGAGGTCCCACAATAAAGTGCAAAGGTGAATTTAATAAAAACTTGATAAAAATCGTGTTTTCATGATCCTAGCTAAAACATGTAATTATAAATATTGAATGCTTCTTCTTGTAACTGCATAGGGTTGTAAAAGCGTTGACCGTGCGCACATTTTCAGAATGAAGCGCCTCCGCGTTTCATACAAAATGAATTTCGGTCAACGCTTTACACCTCAATGAAGTTACAAAAAAACCCATTCAATTCTTAAATGAACCAGAAATGAAATTTTAAAATTCATTGAATAGTGTCTTTGACTGCTTAATTATAATATTTTAAAAACTGATGATATAGTGGTTATATATTAATAAAAACATTTGAAGTACGTTTGAGTCGTATGCAATATTTGTTTTTATATACGTGAAAACTGACTGCTACCGACTGGCTGCTTGAGCCTGGTTTCACAAACTCCGCATTTTCATTACAGCCGATTACATTGAGTGTGTAGACAAAGGTATTACTAATATCTTTGGATCGGTTGTTTGTTAGCTGAACTATGAAGTAACTAGGTAAGGTATACCAACCTCCTTTAGAAGGAGCCTAGTCCTACAGACAGATTAATTGGTTATCTGTCGAACTAGTCTACTCTTATAGGAGGGTAGTTTACCTACATTTGTAACCTAATAATACAAGCTAATCAAGGATATGCTACCTTTGCCTACACACTCAATGCAATCGGCTGTAACTTCGTTACATTACAGGTTGCAACACCTTGCCAAATCATTTGGTTCCAATAAACGTTTGGAAAATTAAGTCAATGTGCTTGCAAAAACAATATCAAAATCGAAATCTAAGTGAACAATGAAGTTACTCACATCAAAAAAGGTTGAGACATTTAAAGCCAAATATTTTTTTTATTCTTGCGTGTCTTATTATAATCAGACGGTAATTTTAGAGTTAACAAAGAAATTTAATATTAAGACAAAAATTAATGTCGAGTTTCATTGGTGAAATTAACACTACAATACAAATAAAGGATTCTCAAATGATCATGACTTTTGCTTGTAGTAAAATGATCAATCAATCAATCAATCAATCAATCAATCAATCTATCAATCAATCAATCAATCAATCAATCAATCAATCAATCAATCAATCAATCAATCAATCAATCAATTAATCAATCAATTGATCAATCAATAAAATTGAGAATGAAAATAATAAATGTGTCAAAGAAACAACAGTCAGCATAACCAAAGAGCACAGCCGAAGGCCACCAATGAGTCTTCATCACAACGAGAGAATTCCGCAACCAGAGGCGGGCTTCAGCTGGTCTCTAAATAAAAATATATACTAGTAATGTAAAAATGGACGTCACACTTAACTTAGATTAAAAAAACATAAAAAAAACTTAACAAAGATCAGAGTCTACTGTCTTGGGACAGGCGCAAAAATACGGCGGGGCTAAACATGCTTTGTTAGATCTCAACCCTCTCGCTATATAACTATATCTAGCTCGTGTAGAATAAACAAACACACAACACTATGCACAGAGAAACTCAGTTTAAAAGAAATCCGAGTCCGATGACAAAATAGTAAACAAAAGAAACTACACAAAATGAATATGATTCATATTAAATTAACACAAAACTACTAGCAGTAACTGACATGCCAGCTCCAGACCTCAATCAAATATATCGAAAGAATATATAGATATATAGATATAAGAAGATGTGGTATAAGTGCCTATGAGACAACTCTCCATCCAAGTCATGGTGTGTAGAAGGAAACTATTATAGGTTAAAGTACCCTCTTCAACACGAATCCTTGGCTCACACCAATAAGCAAGTTATAAGGATCCCCTAAAATGACTAGTGTAAAACCTAGTTTCAAACGGGAAAACCAAAGGTCTATATAACTAGAGGCTCTAAACAGCCTGTGGCGCTCACCTTGGTCTATGTGTTTTGGTGATGGTGATGTGTTCGTAGATCTTACTTTACTAAACAGTTTTGATGCTTACAATTATCTTTATCTATAATGAACCTAGCCTAGTAATTTCAGTGGAAAATATTTTGTAAAAATGTACAAAGGAGTAGGTCCGGTAAGACCCCTTTTTGGCCCCAAAATATAGCAGTTTTACAAAATTGTTAAAATGTAAACTTTTATTTATTAATTGAACAGTAGAATGCTTCTGTTACATACATATGGGCTGTTTTTGACAATACAACGCACATATATCGGGTACAAGCACCATTAAGTCATGCTAAATCACTGAAATCTTCACAATTCTATCATTTTCGTTAAATTTTAGACGGTTTTAGTAGCCGCATTCGTGTTCATCCTTTAATAATAATAAAATGTAAGTTGTATTTTAGGATAATACATAACATATATAAAGGTTGAGGATGAACACGGATGCGGCCACTTTCATTTTTGACAAAAACCATCTGAAAAGTAGCATTTTTTGGCATATTTGGTAGATTTTTCATATTTGAGCTTGAATCGGATCGTTTTTAATGACAAAATCAGTTAAAATCTTTCACATAAACTAGTTGAATCAAATAAAATAGACACTTAAGTGTTTAAAAAGTGGTCAAAATCTGTCGTCAGATGAACCTGAAATTCGAGGCCAAAATCGGTCCTTACCGGACCTACTCCTTTATGAAAATTGTTAAAAATTTACTATAAAGAGCAATAAGTCATTGAGGGGTCAATTGACCATTTTGGTCATGTTGACTTATTTGTAGGTCTTACTTTGCTGTACATTATTGTTGTTTACAGTTTATCTCTATCTATAATAATATTCAAGAAAATAACCAAAAGCTGCAAAATTTTCTTAAAATTACCAATTCAGGGGCAGCAACATAACAACAGGTTGTCTGATTCATATCAGAGCAGATAGATAATGACATAATAAACAATTTAACCCCATGTCAGATTTGCTCTTAATGCTTTGGTTTCTGAGATATAAGCCAAAATCTTAATTTTACTCCTATGTTCTATTTTTATCCATGGCAACCATCTTGGTTAGTTGGTCAGGTCACCGGACAAATTTGTTATACTAGATACCCCAATGATGATGGTGGCTAAGTTTGGTTGAATTTGGCTCAGTAGTTTCAGAGGAGAAGATTTTTGTAAAAGTTACGACGATGGATGACGACGGACGACGGACGCCAAGATATGAGAAAAGCTCACTTGACACTTCGGGACAGGTGAGCTAAAAAAACTAGAAGCGAGAACGACATCACCAAACGACAATTACTGTTTTTTGTGGGATTTTTTTATTACTAGACCAAATATTTCATGATTTCAGTTTTTATCTAGGACTGTATTTTTGATTAATAATTGATTACCAAGTTTAATAAAATCATATGTGTGTATAGCAAACATATTAACTTTGGCTTGAAAGACGTCTATTTAATTGTTTTCGAAAAGCTCTGCTCGGACAAATTGACAAGAATAGAATCCTAAGATTGAACGCGTACGTTCAACAATCTTATTAAAATCAATATATATTTAATTGATATTAATTTTCTAATACACATAAGTATAACGAAATAAGAGATATACCTTTTAATTAGATAAGTTCGTCTAATTTACAAATGTAGTATTATCTGTCAATAAATTTACTGACTTCTTGAATAAAGGATTTGAATAAGAATGTGTCCATACCACATAAATGCCCCACTCGCACTATCATTTTCCATGTCTAGTGGACCATGGAATTGAGGGTCAGAACTCTATATTTGCCATTAAAATTAAAAAGATCATATGATATAGAATATGTGTACATGCACTGAGTTTCAAAAAAATATATATATCTGTACATTAACTTCACTTTCAAGTATAGAGATGTGATTTTTTGTCTGAGACAAGTGCTTGTGACAATCCAAAAGAAATTGCAGTCATTCGATGTTCAGTACTTCAGTACTTTGACTGTTTGAAAACGAGGTAAAAATACCCTGCCACATTCGGTATGTGTTTTTGTTAGACCTTTTTTTTCTTCTGTTTGTATCGATCTCATACGTTAAGCCCTTTTCCACTGATTTGTATAGTTTGTTCTTATGCTGTGCTGTAACAAAACTGTCCCGGCTGTTTACAAGCATGTTAAACGCCACAATATATTGCATGTGCCTGCTCCAACTCAGGAGCATGTAGTTCAGTGGTTTTCGTTTGTTGATGTCTTTTATATGTGTTTTTCGTAATTCATGTTGTTTTAAAATTTGCCGTTATTTTTCTCAATTGAACTGTTTCATATATTTCAATTCATGTACTATTGTAACCGACAATACCGTATGTTTTTCTCATTGTTGAAGATTATATGGTTGCCTATATATAATTGCTTACATCCACTACATTTAAACTTTGTGGGATAGTTGACTCATTTGCATTAATACCAAATCTCCTTATTAAAAGTTGAGGGGTGTGTGTATTTCTTTGGAAAATTTCAATGTTTTTCTCCCAGGTCACCCAGTTTGAATAGAATATTTTGACATTTTGCTGTGCTCTTGGATTTGAGTTAAGAGCCAACCAAAGCTCACGGCCTGTTGGTGGGTAGTTGATGACTATATGGTAAGCTCTGAATGTCTTTTTGAGTATTGCATACGGTGATTTGGTGATGTCTTCATGCCATGCATTGTTCCATTACATTATATAGACATCTTATCAGTCAACCTGATCGATCAAAGTAGCTCTCCTCGCCTTTTGTATAGTCAGACGAAAAACAAGATATAAACTGACTTAGCTTGGTATATACATGTTTATTTAATGTACTCATATAAATATAAAAAAGAAGATGTGGTATGATTGTCAATGAGACAACTCTCCACAAGAGAACAAAATAACACAGAAATTATCAACTATAGGTCATCGTACGGCCTTCAACAATGAGCAAAACCCTTATCGCATAGTCAGATATAAAAGGCCCCGAAATGACAATGTAAAACAATTCAAACAAGAAAACTAACGGCCTAATTTATGCACAAAAATTGAACGAAAAACAAAAATGTAACACATAAACAAACGACAACCACTGAATTACAGGCTCCTGACTTGGGACAGGCACATTCATTTTGAATATGGCGGGGTTAAACATGTTAGCGGGATCCCAAATTCAAGTCAAATTGATATTTTAAAACAACATAAAAGTACAAAATTGTAAAAAACAAATACTTTAATAAATGTTGAAAATATTATTGTGTTTTAATATAAGTGGAAAACTACTTAAAATTGTAGAAATATTCAAAAGTAGCTCTCGCGTTTTTGTTCTGCGGCTACGTTAACGGAACACCAATCAAGTAATCAATCTTCATGACTATGGCTTCAATATTTAATGGTATAAAATATCATTTTCTGATTGTCGTAAACTCAAAAAGACTTCCAAGTTGGAATAGATCTACGAAGAACGTTTACGTGTGGTTTAGCAATTGTACATGCCACGACACCGATGTCCAGATATTGTTCGGAAGATGTTTTTAGAAGTTGCGATGCGACCGGACATATAAAATTAAACTGTTACAGTACATTGTATATTACAGAACACAAAACTGGCTATCTTTGCTGTAAATACAAGTTAAAAACCGGACATGGTTTACATTAAAGCTAAAAATCCCAATCCCACGGCATCAAATAATTTAAAAAAAAAACATATGACGTTTAACATTGGAGGGCTAAACTAGCATTGAGCCGTGTCCAGGTCCTAAATAGAAAATAAAGAGATGTGGAGTAAATGTAAACGGGACAAAATCACACACAATATATAGAAAAAAATACAAATTATTAATGAACAGGGCTTTTATTCCCGTTCTTCATTTTGAAAGGAGCTGGAGGGTCTTCAACGAGGAACTAGACCATTGATCCTCATTATACAAAAGTAACATAGGTTAGTGCATCGGACTATACACAAACATAAGTTCCTGGTTCGATCCCCGTTCCGGGGAGAACATTTCCAATCCACTTTTAATAAATATGTTTAAACTAACAGTAGCCACACACTTGACTTTGTGGTTTACATTATTTTTTTCATCATCCTACATATGTCTTTTGATATTGTTCATACATGTAAATACTAAAAGTCTTACACCAGTACTATATCTATATATTTTGCTCCGAGACAAGAACATAATAATATAGATAAATTAAAACTTGCGCTTTAGATTAAGAAAGGGTCTGAAAGATTTTGTATCATTTTTTCCAGTTCTTCTGGTGTCCTTGAGCCCTTCCCTCGCCAACAATATATAGTTTGCTTTATTTGTAAAAGAGGCTAGTTACGCTTCTATATTATCATCTTAGATTAACCTCTCCAAACTTAAAAGTAAAGATCACGCACCCTTATTGTTTAGATTGATAAAGACTTTTGCATCCGTCGACATTATCTTCGAATAAAGAAGTATTGATGTGACAACCACTGTGCATGTATACTTTAACGACCTTTAAATGAATGACAAATGACAACATTGTCATTTTTTGAATGACAATTAAACAGTGTTGGAAAGATAAAATAAATACACTTTCGTTTTTCGTTTTTTGTTTTCGTGAAATCAAAAATGAAAAATGAAAACACTTTCATTTTTCGATTTTAGTATTAGAGAAATCAAAATTGAAAAATGAAATTATTTAGTTTTTCGTTTTTTGTTTTGTGAAATCAAAAACGAAAAACGAAAACACTTTTTATGGATTTTTTTTCTGGACAAACTTTCTATTTTTTTGGCGATAAGTCGAAAACAATTTTTTTCTTTCCATTTTAGCAATACATATAGAGGCAGCTGAGGGTGAAACAAACAAATTTTTTTTTCTCAGGGTCAAAAACAATCTTTTTTTCTTCAAAAACTGGAAACAAACTTTTTTTTCCAAAAAAATCCCGCCCCCCCCCCCCCGAAAATCAAATGGTTGCTGCCTTAGTAGTTTCCATGTGCGAAACTATCAGACCAATCTTTTTGATGTCTGAGGATTTTAGATGTTCCCCTAATGGATCGGTAGTTTCTTTCCGAGATCCTTTATTATAGGATTTTCGGCTTTCCTCTACCAGGTATACTGCTGGGCATTTAGCGATATCAGTTTGGATTCCAAGTATGTCCTCTCCGGTTTCCCGTTCGTTGTCTAGACATTTGTGCGGCATCCAGGGTGACCTTATCCTTTATTTTGTATATAATGTTTTTTTCATGTTATGCATTTTTTTTATATTTTTGAGGATGAGCGAGTCAGGTGAGTGGGTGTGTTCGTATGCTTTATTACATTGTACTTATTGTTTTGGGGAAGGTTAACTTTCTGGTAGTAAGACCCGTCACGGCCAGGCTTGGAAACTGGATAGGCAAATGCTCACATTAAATCTGTATCGATACAGTGTGTTAAATATCTTCCTTTTTACACCATAACCCATGGTGGTGCTCCTACTAAAGGAGGAAGATACAGAACATACATACGTCGACAAGTTTTTGATCTTGAATTTGATAGGTTTGCGGTAATATCCAAGGATATTAATACACCGCGCGTGCGTCAAGTAATTTACTTAAGTAGGGCCCCCCTTACAATTTCGCTAACGGTTTTAGCTGGTACTTCTGCAGTCTGAACTTTGGTGAAAATATCCGGTGGTAGTAGGTTCCAGTCTGTAATCGTATTTGGTATGAAGCTGTATTTTAGTGTGTCGATTTTCGTTTGAAGTCGGAGGAAATGTTGACTATGCATGTTGTTTGTTGTCCTTGATGTTTTTTTCATTTGCTCAGATGGTAGGTTTGCTTGGCCATGTGAACTTTATCAGAAAAGGATCAGTCTGTTTTGAGTTCGGCGGTCTTTCAATGGTGGTACTTGTAGTTGGTCTAAAATTGAAGTCATATTTCCTGGTTCGTAGTTGTAATTAGATGTTATGAATCTAGCCGCTCTTTTCTGTACATTTTCCAGTTGATCTTGAAGAGATATTTGATGTGGGTCCCAGGCAGTACTAGCATATTCTAGGACAGGTCGTATCAGTCCTTTATATACCTGGAGTTTAACTTCAAGTGGACATGCTGATAAGTTTCTTTCTAATAAACCTAATGTCCTATAAGATTTGTTGCATATTTCAATTATGTGCTTTGCCCAATGTAGGTCATTTGTGATGTTAACTCCTAGGTATTTAATAGATGTTAAAAATTGGAGTTCTTTATCTTTTAACGTGTATTTAAATAGTTTTTTTCTTTCGACTCAATGTCATCATATTGCATTTAGGCAGCAACCATTTGATTTTCGGGGGGGGGGGTGGAGGGGGGGGGGGTGGAGGGGGGGGCGGGGGCTATGTTTTTTTATTCTGGAAAAAGCAATGTATTTTTTTCGCGCGACAAGTTGAAAGCAATTTTTTTCTTTCAATTTTAGCATTACATATAGTGGCAGCTGAGGGTGAAACAAACAATTTTTTTTTTCAGAATCAAAAACAAATTATTTTTTTTCTCCAAAAATGGAAACAAACTTTGTTTCCCCAAAAAACCATAGCCCCCCCCCCCCCCCCAGAAAATCAAATGGTTGCTGCCTTAACGGGTTGAAATCTCATAACCCAATGTGTCGCCCAGTTACCAAGGGTATTTATATCTTTCTGAAGTTCTTTACAGTCGTCTTCACTTTTTATTTCTCTATAGCATACACAGTCATCTGCGAACAGCCTTATTTCTGATGTTACATCTTCTGCTATGTCATTGATATGGACAATAAATAGGATGGGACCAAGAACTGTCCCTTGTGGTACCCCTGATAGGACTGTCGATGTTCTGGACTTCACCCCATTAACTACCACACACATTGAGATCTTGTAGATAGGAAAGCATCAATCCAATTTAAGATGTTTTTCGGCACGCCATATTTGTGTAGTTTACTTTTTAATAGCTCGTGCGGTACGGTGTCGAATGCTTTTTTAAAATCCAAAATACATATATCGGTTTGTTTCCTGTTGTCAATGGCAGTTGCCCAGTCGTGTATTACGTTAATAATTTGTGTTTCACAGCTGCGTCTTCTTCTAAATGCATGTTGTCGGCTATTTAGGATATTATGATCTTCAAAATGCTGCATAAGGTTCGAGCAAATGACATGTTCTAATAGTTTGCAAGTGATACATGTTAAAGAAACTGGTCTGTAATTACTTGGGATTTTTCTGTCGTTCTTCTTAAATAATGGGCATATGTTAGCATTTTTCCATTCATCTGGTATGGTTCCTCTGTTGATGGATTGTTGGAAAAAGTGAGCCATTACCTCTGATATTTCAGGTGCCAATTCTTTCAGTACTCTGGGATGTATGCTATCAGGACCCATCGCTTTTGACGCATTAACGCTTTTAAGTATCTTCTCCACTCCTTCGCTTGTTACTGTGATGTTTCTCATTTTGTCTACAAGGGGAGTTTTGTATGAAATAGATTCATATTTTGTTTCGGTATAAACGCTTGTAAACTGTGTGTTCAATGCCTCCGCCTTCGGTTGGTCTGTATCGGCGGTCTTATTATCTTGAGTTTTCAGTGGTGGTATTCCCTGTTTGTCTGCCTTCTGGTTGCTAATATATTTCCAGAATGGTTTTGTATCATGTTTTATATCGCCTATCAAGTTGTTGAAGTAGTTGTTATGGGCTGTTTCGATTTCATTATTAATTGTGCGTCTTAAGTCTTGCCATTTTCGTTTTATTCTTATACTGTTGTGTTTTTGTAATTTGCGTGTGTTCTGTTCTTCCGTTTTATCATGGTCTTGATATTATGATTTATCCATGGTATTGACTGTTTTCCTTTTGATGTTTTAGTTGGTACATTAATTTTGGAGGTTCCTAGTATAAATTGTTTTATCATCATGTCCCAGTTTTCTTCTACATTCCTATTGTTTTGATGGCCATTGAAGTATCGGTCTCTTGTAAATTCTCTTGAGTCTCCTTTCATCTGATTGTAGTTTCCCTTTGAGTATTGGAAGAATGTCCTTTCTGGTCTTTTTTTCCTTGGAATTGTGCATCGCACAGTACCCATGACAATGTCGAGATCGCTAAACCGATCAGGTGAGTGGATATCTGTGAACTGCCCTGGTAGGGTTGTAATTAAAAGGTCTAGTGTATTACTTTCCCTGGTTGGAAACATGACTAGTTGTTCTGCACTGGCCTCATTTATTATATCTAGTAGTGCATGGCCGTCACTACTGTTTAGACAAGTGTTGGTATCTTTATTTAACTTTGACTGCCAATTAATTTTACGATAATGAAAATCGCCCAAGACGTGGATGCATGGTTGTATATTTGCTTTCCCTGATTTCTTGATCTTATCCATTTGGTCCTTTAGTATTTGCATTTGATCCAAAGATGCATCAGGTGGTCTGTACCAACTTCCTATGTAATGGTGTTTTCCTTGCAAGATGATTTTGCTCCAAATAGATTCTGATCCATTTTCAAGGATTTTCACAGGTGCTGAGTCTAGGTGTGTTCTGGCGAGTAACATTGTGCCTCCCCCTTTGCCTGTTCTGTCATTGCGGTATATGTCATAACCCAATGTGTCTGGAATTAATTCATTGGTTGTAATGCTTTTGTCTATTTTGGTCTCTTGCAGCGCTACTATGTCGGGGTTTTCTGTTTGTAAATATGTCTGCAGTTCGAGTTTTTCCCCTCTTAAATCATTGATGTTGATGGAAACCATTCTGATCTTACTAGTATAAATGTTTTTGCTTTTATTTGAAGTACATTTTGAGCTACTAAACGTCTCTTTGATGTTAGTAAGAGTATCAAAGGTATTGTTGGTTTCTATGCCTGATGAAGTACTCGAGAAAGATGTTGACAAGTTTGTTTCATCACATAATGGACAAATCCATGTACAATTGGTTGCTTGTATGTTTTTATATTCCTCATTTGATACTATTGCGCAGGAGTTATGGATCCATCAACACTTACAAAACATCAATATACAAATTGACAAATCACACAGTTACAAGTAAAAATTGACAAGTAACGAATTAAGAATTTTGACCCCGTTTGCTTTCCATATTAAAAATAGGTATTATTTGAAAATGTCTTTTACCACAAGTGATAATTTAGTTCACGTTTTCAATTTAATTACATCTGAGTTTTTTTGGGGCGTTCGTGTTGCTTGGTCTTTAGTTTTCTATGTTGTGCCTTGTGTACTATTATTTGTCTGTTTTCCTTGTCTTTTTAAGCCACGGCGTTGTCAGTTAATTTTCGATCTATGAGTTTAACTGTCCATCTGGTATCTTTTGCCCTTCTTCTATAATTAAAGAATTATGCAATAGATTCTAAAATTTCAATCTATCTAATTATATAAGTCAGACAAAAGAAGCAATCAAAAAGTTGGCTTAATGAAACACACATACTATATTTAGATTTAAAATACAGTAAAAAGATATCATTTAAATGTATAATTTAGTTAAAATTTAATTAATTCTCAGTTAATAACATTCTGATAAAAAAGACATGAAAATACCTTTTTACTGTATAATTTTGAAATAAATAATAATTATGCAGTAAATTTAACTCGGATAGGGCGCAATCAAAAAGGTCGCTTAGTTAGACAAAATATATTTAGATTTTCAATGACATGAATAGAATAGTTTAAAAGAAAGTATTAAAAAGCATTAATCAACAGAGTTGATCTTACGTCAGCTTTTCTTAGCACGTTGTTGGTGATCATGACATTGTTCAGTTCATTATAATTTAATAATGTTGATATTAAATGCTGACATGCTGTTTCTTACAGAAGTAATATCCTTTAAATTCATTTATCATTTAAAAAATATGAATATAAATCATTTATTAATACATTCGGAATTGTATTTATATTAAAATCTCAAAGCCATACATAGACCATTCTATATTGGGGCGCAGGACATTTGAGCGAAAAAAATAAAACCACTAGGGGACATTTGAGCGCCGACATTAGAGCCCATTTAGGCGCCTGATTAATCCGCTCACCTGAATCTTCGATAGCCCATTTTAGCGAAAATTTACCCGGTTGAATGATATTCACCTTACTATATATACCATGAAATAAATTTCTTTACGTTATAAGGCTTAACGAATACCGTTATGCGTAGTAATTTGCACGGTTGAATGACCTAAGCGGGAATTAAATCATTCGACGGTTTGCATTCAATCAGTCTACACGTTTAATTCAATTGTTGTTAAGGTCTGTTTGACTTTTATTTCTTTTTTTGTTTAAAAAGCAATTTTTGTTCTATAGGTACTGTCTTTCACACGTATAAGACTCTTCTTATAGAATTGTTCAATTCAATAGATGCACATGTATACTGTCCAAAGTTACAGTATTTATTCAATTTTCTTTTTTCATTCATTTACATGTAGTTGTGAATTGTTTCTAATTTTTGTAGATTGTTCAGGCTGTTGATCATACTTCTAGTGAAGAGAATGTGATAAGGACTGTTTTTTTGCGTAATGCCTGCCATTCTTAATTTTTGTTCACATGTTGTTATTATGTTCCGAATGTATTATTAAAAGACTGGATGCTGCAAACCTACATCCCATAGTATATTTGTGTTTTGTGTTATTAATAGTTATCAAAGGTACCAGGATTATAATTTAGTACGCCAGACGCGCGTTTCTAATCCTTGTAAAGAAAAGAAATGCTTTATGTTCGGTTGAACCCGTGAAAAAGAACATAACAGTAATTTATATTGGTTTAATGTATAAGTTATTTATATATTCATCATGGAAATACAAGTTGTTGAAACATACAAAGGATTTTTTTTTAATTTTTTTAATTTGTGATGGATTCCGATATAGGATAGACAAAGTAGATAAGAGATGTGTCGAATTCGCTGATTATCGTACCGAATATTATGTTTCTGAAGATTCGATGTTCCCACCTAAGCTTTGGGCAGAAGTTCCGTGCAATTCAAAGTGAATAAATAATAGTCCAGAGTCGTTCCATACCCATTATAATGAGCAATTTTATAGTTGTCACCCAGCAATTTATGTTTTCCTCGATACTATTATAAAATTACAAACAACAACATATATAAAGATACGAAGTATAGAGGAATGTGTACCACTATCGAGACAAGATAAAGAGAAAGAACAGTTCTTAATGAAATTATATGAACAGTATTGTATATCTAGAGCCCATACGTACGTTCTCCAGGTTATAAATTCAAGGCTAGAACAGACTTTTAACATTTGATTTAATCTTTTAGACTTTATGTGATGTATTTTAATTGAAAAGTTTTATGTTGTGCTGTCTTGAGTCTATTAGTGCTGTATTTTAAAGTTTTATATTGCTTTATATTGTGCTGTCTGGAGTCTATTGAACATTTTTTTATTTATTATATATTATTTATTTACTAAAAAAGGTTAAAAATATTTCGCTAAAATTGGCTTTGACAATTTTAATTTTCACTAAAATTGGTTAAATTCTGGCGCTAAAATGCGTTCTACTTTGGTGCTCAAACGTACTATTTTTTTTTCGCTAAAATGTCCCATCATTAATGTGTTCAAATGTACTCCGCCGCTATATTGATGGTTGTTAACATTGTTAGACTTTTGGAGGAAAATTAACATTTTGCAAGTAGAGATACATGTACTATATGACTGTTTATTCATTGATATGTACTTATATCGATAAGTTAAGCAATACTTGTTTTTAGTGTTTTATTTTCGAGTTTTTTCCATTTATATTCTGGACGCCTCATTCAAAGTTGTTAATTCTTTGAACTTATTATCGTATGTGTCTGCGATTTCATTATTAAACTAACGTTCCCTAAGGTTCTCTCATAAAATAGTCTAACCCATTCAGGTTTGTCGTCCAAAACTATTTTCTGCATTTTTATGTCAAATTTCAATTATTTTGAGCATACCCGATAACTTTAACTACCCAATTGATAATTATAGATGAATTTGGCATTTTTAAGGTCATTTGCCTCTTCAAATGTTTTCTTAATGCACATCTTTAGCTCTCAAATATTAGACTAAGCGTTCCTGATGAAGGTACAGTTCGCTGTGACTGTGTCAGTTTGTTTTCGGCCTTTGAGTTTGATTGTTCCTTTGGTATCTGTTGTCTCTCTTTAAAATTTTTACACCTCCTTGCAAAAATACAGACGCGTACTGTACATGTAGGAATGTGAGTATAGTTAAAAAAAATAGTGACACTATAGTTTTGCAGATGCAATGTTATGAGAGTTAATCAGAGCTGCACACAAATTTAGAGAATCATGTATGGCCGAGTAGAGATCGAAGGGTGGTTGAATGTGGTCGCGTAGAGATCGGGTTTTGGTCGTTTTGGTCTGGGATGAAAAAATTATAGAAGTCGCAGTGATTATGAAGCGATCGGACATTGGTCGAGTGAATCTGTACCACATATCTAACAGGTTGGCGTTGATCGGGAAATGATCGGATAAAAGTCGAGCAAAGATCGGAATGACCGAGTAATGATCGGTAAACTATTTGTATTCCGACCAAACTCGGTCTCTACACGACCCTTTCCCGATCAATTCGACCGCTACTTGACAAAATCTCGATCACTCTCGAGTGACTGGCTCCTCGACCCTTACTCGAATGTTTTTGACATGTCAAAAACTCTCGGGTAGAAAGTCAGACCGATGACGACCAAGTTAGACCACACGAACATTTTTGTCGATTAAGTCAGACTAGTCTCCCGATCGCTTAATTGGTCTTGATCGGGATTTATCGAATTGAGCTATACGTGGACATCTGAAACATAGAATTTCATAACAGTCAACCAAGTCGTGATGACTTCCGTAAATGTTATACACACTGAAATATGTATCATAAATCTATTAATTTATAAGTGTTTTACGGCCAACATCACAAATTCCTTAGCTGATATGCTGTGTCGTAGTTTAATCGCCTAATCTGCGATTTCACAGATTATGTAATTTCCCTCATTTACCTTTGATAACTATTTACACCCGATTTTGCCATTCCGTTTGAATTTTGAGCTATATCATACTATATGGTATAGGGTCTTTCATTGTTGATGACCGTTCAGTGGCCAGTAGTTGTTTACCTCCTTGTCATGTTCTTTGAAGGACAATTGTCTTTTTGAGTATATATTTTTATAAATAATTTAAATAATAATTTGACTCAGAATTATTAAGTCGAAAACAATTTATTGGCAATCATATTACATCTTCTTTTTTATATTTGAAAAGGATTTTTTTCGTAATGGTATTTTTTTTACATTTCAAATAACACATTTTTAACCAAGAAAAACAGAGTAATAATGTACCAAATTTATGTTAATTAAAAATACGTATATCTGTTTACAAGAACACAACAAAAACGACCTAGAGTTTCAGTTTCTTTATCGAATTATTGTCTAATGACAAGTTATCTCAAACTTTTGATTTTAGATTTTTACGCTTTAAATCTTCATTTTCACCATTACATATATTTCAAGCTTATGTTTACAATAGAATAAATGTCAAAAAACTAAACTACTATATTAAATTTAAATTTGTGATGTTAATTATGGTAATTGTTATCAAACTTATTATGAATAAACGAAGTTAAAAGATATATATGACTTTATTTGATATGAACAATTATAACGCATTTTGCATTCTTCATCAAAGTCTCTCTCTCTCTCTCTCTCTCTCTCTCTCTCTCTCTCTCTCTCTCTCTCTCTCTCTCTCTCTCTCACTCACACACACACACACACACACACACACACACACACAGTCACAGTCACAACGCAAGTGCAATTTGAGTAATGAGAATATGGCATAAAATTGTATGCATGCATTAATAAATTTGGAAAAAATAAAGTAAATAAATCATTGGTAATGAAGGATAGGTCAAAGGTTATTCATTAGAATGAAGCACCATGGATGAATTGTGCATCTTAGTTTTAAGATATAAACAAGTCTAAATTGCTACGTTCAAACCTATGATTGCGTTGGATAAAAACCGCAATTTTTATACGTGTGCATGTAAAACAAATTTCGTTGTAGAAGGGTCTAAATACAGCACAAACAACATTTTCCAAAAGACCAAAAAAGGGAAAAAGTATATTTAAACAAAACGCATTTGACTAACAGGTCGAACAACTGACGTTCTTTAACCCTGCTGACTATCATTGGCGATTGCCAAATAAAATTGATCACGAGATGTAACAAAATGGATCTAAAAATAAATTTTATACTAAACAGAAAACAATAAACTTGTGGCCAAGATGTTATGCCACAAACACAAGGTGTCAATATTTTTTTTGTACACCAGATCTAGATTTCGACAATATATGTCTCTTCAGTGATGTTAGGGATCAAAACGGTATTTGGAAGGCCATGTAATTTACCCTCAATTTAAGATAGACTCTTGAATTTTAAGAGTCAATATAGGATGAACGGATCATATAAACTGGAGGGAAAATATGAATCAAGCCCAAACGAAAAAATATAAACAAGTCTAAATTGAAAACTACGATCAAACCTATGATTGCGTTGGATCAAAACCGTAATTTTTTTACGTGTGCATGTAAAAAAAATTTCGTTGTAGAAGGGTCTAAATACAGCACAAACAACATTTTCCAAAAGACCAAAAAAGTTTAAAAAAAAAAGTATATTTAAACAAAACGCATTTGACTAACAGGTCGAACAACTGATGTTCTTTAACCCTGCTGATGACTGCCATTGGCGATTGCCAAATAAAATTGATCACGAGATCACGAGATGTAACAAAATGGATCTTCTATATATTGCTACTTTTGCGTTTTATGTTGACCATGAATGCTTATTCATTGTTAAGGTGGTACAAAATACCTTGACAAAAATATATTTAGCTCGTTTAATTTTCATAAAAGTTGGACATAATATTAACTTTGAAACTTTGACAAAAATATAAAAATTCAAAAAAAATGAACCTCACACTCACTGTATTGGGAAAATTTCATTGGATATATAGCAGTTGATCATTGATATTTCCTCTACAACAATAGAACGGTATTAAAACGTTCAGTTGCTTTTTATAGCGTCATGTATCATCTGAACAGTCGATATTTGAATGCTTGTAAAATCTAAATTAACTAGAAAACACCCGCGAAATCGCGGGCATCTACAGCTTGTAAACTGTTGTAGGATGAATTTTTGTAAAAGATATTATGACTGGAGAATTTCATATAAGGTATCAAAAGCCCTCTCTCTTTTTTCCAAAGTCCGTTATGCGTTTCCTTTCTGTTAAATTCAATTGTTTTTCTTGTTTCTGGCCTTATACCACAATTATTCTTCCCCTTTGCTACAATGTATTTTTTGGTAAAAGTCAAATTTATTTAAATTAAAAATTTGCACCGCTTCAAACATGAAATACATTAAACTGCTTATAGACCATTATTATTCTAATAAAATGTGCTTCTAGGACAATCCATCAGTGCTTTTCCTTTTGAGAGCCATATTAACATGCCAATGGTAGGATTTGAATCTCGTATAAATGACTAAGGGTCATTTGAGGGGTGGTCTGAGGTGCCCTGATCCCTAAATCCCGGGCTTAAAAACATGAAATCCCGAGGTGCGTATTTTAACGAAATTCATATCCCGACATCCCGAAATAAAAAAAAACCAATATTCCCGCATCCCGTAAAGATCAATCCCGAAATCCCGAGCTTAAAAACACCCGATCCCGACGTCCCGAATAAGTCCTGCCTCCCTCTAATCTCTACTCTACTTTCATTTTGGCCAAATCACTACTTTCACTTTCAACAATAAATTTGTATGCCCCATTTATGGGAATAATGTTTTCTAGTCTGTTCGTCCGTTCGCGTCCATCCTTCTGTCCGGCTTCAGGTTAAAGATTTCACTTTCAACAATACATATTTATGCCCCATTTATGGGAATTATGTTTTCTAGTCTATTCTCGTCCGTTCGTTCGTTCGTCCGTCCGTCTGTCCCGCTTCAGGTTAAAGTTTGTTGATGTAGTTTTTGATGAAGTTGAATTCCAATCAACTCGAACTTTAGTAAATATATATGTTCCCTATGATATGTATGGCACGCCTGAACCACTTTTATTAATTAATATTAGATTATCTCAGATAAACTAGGATTATCTCAGATTAACCCGGTTTATCTCAGATAAACTAAGATTATCTCAGCTTAATTCAAATCCGAGAAAATCCTAGTTAATCTCAGAAAATACAGAAAATTCATTATCTGGAGAAAATCCCGCTTTATTTTAAAATATTAAGAAAATCTAGGTTTATCTGAACGATTTTCAGATAATCCTAATTTATCTCCAGATAATTAATTATTTGAATTTCAGATAATTCATTATCTCATTTTCCAGATAATTTAGGTTTATTTCGGATTCTAAATACACTAAAGAACAATGTAACGAGTGTTATAATTGGACGACAATCATTTGCCAGATTTTACATAAAAAATACCGTCCTTTTTTAGAGGAGGGGGCGACATTCTGCACACGCGCGCGGCACGCAATTATCAAACTACAGTAACTCATGGTGTGGACATCAACTTTATTGACACCTGGACAAGCGAAATTTGTTGAATCAATTAATCAATCAATCTTCGACGTTTACTGACTGTTTATTACTGACGGCTAATTTCGACATAGCCGATGATAATTGAACTCTTATATTTTAATTTATTCAGTCGGTTTCAATCTTTTAATCATGACAACGGTTTTGTAAAATATTTAATTTAGGCGTGCCATAGATATGATCTTTCTAATTTTAATGATAAATTAACACATTCTTGTTTCCACATGTTTTACTTTTTCAATATATATGCAACTGGTATGACTCCTTAGATAGTAAATATTTCAGAAAAAAAGTAGACAGGATACAGTATATTATAGTAGTATAATTGCATTTTACAAGTGGATAAACGCGAAAACATAATTGTTTCTAGGGAGGTTTAATAGTTGTGGTTCTTGCGATCTAAAAACCATGATATGGAGAACGCTCTGATTGGCTTATTTATTTTTCATTTTTGTAATCTATAATACGATTGGTTGTTCTTAAAACCGGAAATGTAATCTATGACTAAAAGTCAGTCTGATATCAGAAACAATATCCGGACACTTATTTTGTCGTTTTTCTCCCAAAATAACGCAATCTGAATAATCATAAAAATGGATGACAAATGCGACTATGCATGTTATCTAAAGAACACAGAGTCATGATGGTTAATTTATTGTGGAAGAAAGAGAAGCGACACACAAAATGAGGTCTTCTCGTTTAATATTATAGATCCCCGTTTGTTAGTTGTTATGCACTTTCAATACTTAACACAATCACCTTAATGTTCCATTCCTGAAGCAATTAACACAAAAAACGTCATTCATACCGTTTTTAATTCAGTTCTTTCAGTCGCCTATACATGGCCCTCAAGGCATTGAATAAATTTCCAATATCCATACCAAGTAAAAATACCAAACTGAAAATTAGAATAACAGTACCGGATATACCAATCACACGCGAGCTTATTCGTTTGTCTTCCGCACTGGTGAGCGTTCGTTTGTAGTGTGAGGTTGATTTTTTGTCTACTTTAATATCACTGACAATTTTATCAATGGATTCTTGCATTGCTTCAGATGATATGTTGGGACTGATTGTTTTATTTCGAGAATTACACAAGGAACAATCACACGATGTTGCCGAATCTGTAAAAAATAGAATATGCAATCATGACAGAATTAATATTGATGGGTACCGTATAACATAAACTCCAGGAATTAAAATGAAATGAAAAAAAAAGAAAAAAAAACATTCCAAAGATTTTTTAATTCTGTTTTAACTAAATGCTTTTTTCATCAAGCGACATCGAGTTATATCCTGTTTCAGAGCTTTCAATATCCACAATATATCAGCAGAAAAATTTACGGTTTTAACTGCTAGTTTACTGATGTGAATTAACACGTATGTAAAGAAAACATTATTTCCCCCAAAAAAATAAAAAAATAAATAAATTGCCCGAGAGCTTTTCAACTGCTTCCATAGGCATGAAAAATGACACCTACCCCTAATTTTCAAACAATATTAAGGATGGTTTATTCTCATCTCATGGTTTTACTTTCGTCAGATATTCAGAATTGTCTAGTTTTATTTATTTAGTACCAATAGAAATTTCGGCCGCTAATCCCTTTTTCTTTTTATAATTTTATAACATATAGTTTGACCCCCAGTTTTTGGTGGGGTTCGTATGGCTCAGTCTTTAGTTTTCTATGTTGTTTCTTCTTTACTATTATTTGTCTGTTTTCTTTTTCTGTTTTAGCTATAGCGTTGTCAGTTTATTTTCGATTTATGAGTTTGACAGTTCCTCTGGTATCTTTCGCCCCTCTTCAAGGCCATTTAAACAAAAATAAAAAACTCCTTTTTATTTTTTCATGTTTTATTCATAAATATTATATATGTATTTGTAAATAAGTGTTGTTTTTGTCGTACTAAAACTTTTATTGTTATAATATGCAATAACGATAGAAAACTAGAAATGAAAATCACTCACGTTAAATAAAAAAAGCATTGTTTACAAACCTGTTGATACATCTGTCGTTAATACGTCAATATTTGTAGAAGGGAAACCTGATGTTCCATCTGTAGATTGCAATGTTGTTGTTTCGTCGACTACAATTAGTAATGAAATATATTAGTACAATATAACATGTTCGAACAAATTTGTTTCTACTATTGATATTTTTATAAAAATGCACTAGGTGACTTTAAGATATATTCAACTTTTCAATTTATAGCGAGAAATAGATCTCTATAGAGTAAAGGAAAACTAATTTTGAGTTTTCACAAACTTGTAATAATTGTTTTAAACTTGTTTTTCTCATTAATAATTGAATAACTGCTTTTAGGTTTAATAAACGTTTCTAAAATTTTTTTTATAACAAAGTCATACCTGTTGTTATGATTTTTGTTGTTAATGTCTTCATTTCCCCTATAATAAAAAGATCATTATGTAATATCACCATAAATCGAAAGCTAAAATAAAACGAAAACAATAGTCTTTTTGTGAAATAAGAAATATGGAAATTTTGAATATCACTTTGAAATTGTTTACGTCCAAAGTATATTTTCTAGATTTACAAAAACATTTGACGCTTAAGCATGTATCTAATTGAATGTGATATTCATATTCTCGGATAGTTTTCATTTCTTCAAAATGTTTTATTTTCTCTGCAAAAACAATTGTTGCAGTATGTATAAAAATATAAGATTAATAACCATTGACATAAAACATATTTAACGCATGTTCATGTACGAAGTCCGGCCGCTTTATGTTTGTTGCCGAGCGGTGACTTATAGTTGTTTAATCCTCGTTCTCTAGTCTCTGCTGGATATATATTTTTTTAAAGAAATCATACAGCATCGTATATAGTATGAATAAACCCCGCCTCTTTCTGTTTTACCAGTATCTTGTCAGGAGACATATCATAAAGGTGTTTGTCTTATTAATTGTAGTTCTCGTCTGTCTGTTTTTCAATACACCTGAACGTTTTGTTGGGTTGGGTTGTTTTGTTTGAACTGTTCACGGTTGTCGTGTTGTCGGAGCCTATTAAATATTTTCCTGCGACTGGTTTTGTTCATTGTTAAAGGCATTACGATGATATATTAAAGCTATCATCCAGGTCTGGTTAATAATCGTCTCCTAGATAATCGTCTCATTGATAGTCGTCTCATTGATAATCGTCTCATTGGCAATCGTCTCATTGATAATCGTCTCATTGATAATCGTCTCCTTGGCAATCGTCTCATTGATAATCGTCTCATTGGCAATCGTCTCATTGGCAATCGTCTCATTGATAATCGTCTCATTGATAATCGTCTCATTGGCAATCGTCTCATTGATAATCATCTCATTGATAATCTTCTCATTGGCAATCGTCTTATTGATAATCGTCTCATTGATAATATTCTCATTGATAATCGTCTCATTGGCAATCGTCTCATTGATAATCGTCTCATTGATAATCGTCTCATTGATAATCGTCTCATTGATAATCGTCTCATTGGCAATCGTCTCATTGATAATCGTCTCATTGGTAATCGTCTCCTTGGCAATCGTCTCATCGATAATCGTCTCATTGATAATCCTCTCATTGATAATCGTCTCATTGGCAATTGTATAGCAGTTTCTCAATTTATCTGCTCTAGTTTTTCCAGTGCTAGTCCAGTAAGTTTATTTATATTGAAACTGTTTGGTAGTAAACATATTATGCAAATATTACATAAAAAGTAAAAAAAAAACTTTAGTTTGATAAATTCGGAGACTCTCACATTACACATGATGCAATGCAAACACACCTAAGTAATGGAAACTTACCTTCAAAACATATTTTGATGAACAATGTCACACCATCATAATTATCCTCATTTTTTAAACAATAATCTGTATCTTTGCTGTTAAACAACCAACAATCGGCACAGGAACATCCGGGGAGATAAGCAGCCGCCCAGCATTCCACATCATTTGTATTGACTGAATCGAGACATTTCGTCTTACATGGTGATTGGCTAATTTCAAAACTGGCAAGATAGTCAGGTGACGCTATGGGTGCAGTATTACAACCCTTACCAGCAGGTCTTTGGTCAAACGTACATTGACCTGTGAATGACAAAATGTATTAAATAACACACAATTTATCTTAGATAAGAGGGGAAACAGGAGGAATTTAAAATTAATATTTTGTCCTTCTTTCCCCTCACCTGAGGAATATCAAATTGTCGTCACCTAGTTATGATTTTGAAATGAGGTTAACACCCGAGAGAGCCAGAACTTCTGTGTTGAAATAATTTATTATTGACATGGTCACAATTATAAATCAGCTGTTTGCCAAACTTTGAAATTTTGGAAAACATTAATGATTTTCTATCACAGAAATAGAGCACTGTTGCTGTATTCAGACAAAAACCTTCTGGAATTTTTGGTCATCAATGCTCTCTAACTATGTAATTTATTTGGCTTTCTTATCTTTTATGATTTAAGGCGTCACTGATTAGTGTTTTCAAGACGTAGCACGCGTCATAATTTAAAGCATGGTTTCTGTGATGAGTTTATCTTCAACACATATTTTTTCAGTTATTCCTGTGGTCGACCTATGGCTCCTGATTTCACTCCCGGTTTTTAGTGGAGTTCGTGTTGTTTCTTATTTCTTATTTTTATCTGTTGATGAGGGTCTCAAGATAGATTAGCGAAAGCTAATTGAGTCACCCTCTTTAAATAAAGTCATTACTTACTTATTTACTTACTTACTTACTTATGTAAATGTCCTTTGGTTTTGTGAGTCTTTGTTTACTCCTTGGTTTTGTTTGTTATTGTTTTATGGTGTCGACGTATTGACGTCACTTGTCTTATTTATTTATTGTATAAAAATGTAGTATGTGCAAGAAAGAAAACATCTCAACAGACACGCTTCATTTACTTGACAAATATTAGCACTTTTAATTGTAATGAAAACACGTTCAGTTTACACTATTTAAAATACCATACAATGCATCAATCGTTTAAGGAAAATAAAACAGTATGTTTTATTGTTAGACAACTTTATATAGATAGCATTAAGTATTAATGATTATAAAAGCTGCACGCATACAAACAAGAGACTTGAATACTTCATTAATCCGACATTTGAAGTCAATACTTGATTGTTTTTATTACTGCTCTTTATTTCACAAATAGTTTGAGAACACTTTTAGTTATACGGTCTCTAATCTTATATGCTGTGTTTTGTTCTTTTTGGCATGTTTCTTGTGCTGTAAGTTTGTCATCTACTTATACGTTCCTTTTATATCTTCCGCCTTTCGCTTTCAGGACAATATATATAAAAGCGTTGTTCACCTGTCATACTCTACATTTCTTGACGATTCGACGAATTTATAAGGGTTTTAGTATCATTATATATACCGGTAATAGCGTTGTTCACATATTATATTATTCATTTCTTGTATATATTCCCTTTGTTAACTATGAAGTAAAAAATAAAATTATTATGAATATCATACAAATACGTTCTTGTTTGTCTTTTAGTGTTTTGTTTGCCATGACGGTGTCATTTGGTCATCGAATAATGATTTGGAAAATTTTATTTGTGTCTTTCACAATTTGACATACCTACGTCCATTTCACATACAAACATGTGTTTTTGAGAACAACTATGCTCCAACCAGTCACCATTTGGTGGATTTAGTGCGAAACAAAATGACCCAGATGTTGTTGTAGGGTTTCCTATAGCATAGTTTGTCCATGCCGGTGCTGCATTATCCGTCCACTTTTCATTTCCGGTTGAATCTCGGCGTAAACCTGTCCATATAAAATCGTCTCTGTAAATATTTTCGAAAAAATGTTATGTTCATTGGAGTTTAAAGTTGGAAACAATAATATATAAAAGATTTGGGAGTATTGCAAATGAGAAACCAAAGGATTTAGGTGTAAGCAAATACAGATATAAAGAGAAATTCAACAACCTGAATAAAGTACAAACCAATAATTGATCAACACATATGAAAGGCAACAACCTATAATATATTGCGTTTTCGAACATAAGATAAACTGCGTTTTGCGTTTCAAACAGTAACATTCCAATATATGGAATCATATTACTTATTTTACTACATACTTGCATTGCTTAATAGTCTCGCTCTTCATATCAATTCTACCTTATCGTGTTTTACCTCTTTTTTACCGAGATAAATATTGGATTAAGACAGAAGAAGAAAACAATTTTAATACTTTATCGACAACATTGACTTATGTGATTACTAAGAAGACCAGAATGTCATCATGAAAGATTAAAAAGACAAAATGTATTAGGATTAACTCCAGAAACTTTATATATGACAAACTGAAGTGTATAAATTTGTACTACAGCTTGTGTTGTGATTCATGATTTACTTGTCATTACTTTTTTATGTAATCAATTGTTGTATATTGCCACAGGTAATATGCATATCCTTATCCAGTCTTGTATGAAAGTGTATTATTATTCCCTTGATGCTTTAAAAAATGTTGTGTTGTGTTGCTAACTGTTAGTCTCATGTGACTTTTTTAATATCATATAGATAAGATTACCGAATCAACAATAAGTAAAACCCATAGCGCACCGTTGGTCTTGAGGGAAAAAAATGGTATCTTTGAATTTTGCTTTGAAGGATTATTTCTGTTTATTAAAGAATTCAAAGGATATAAAACATTGAAAATACCTACAGTGATTCAAGTCCAAGTTCAGCCTTTATCAAATTAACGACAAAATCATTTTCTTGTAAAGTTTCTATATTCAACATTCTCATTTTCGAATCTTCACATATAACTTTCGCTTCTGTCCAATCTCTTTCTACGTTGTAAAATGTAAAATGTTGTTTGATGCTAGTCCCATGAACTACAAAATATAGATAGATAACAATATATATATATATGGCATTACAAAGGGGAGAAATTACAATAGAAACAATCAAATCATAGGTCAAACAAAAGTAGACATCCCCATGACAAATGCATATCAATAAAAATCAACACTAAAACTAGGGAAGAATAAGAATTATGCGTCTTGCTTTGTTCTTCTGAATTATATATGGATGAAATCAATTTCTGCATGTAAAGACACCGTATAAGATACCATATATTTAATAACATATTGACATTTTTACGGGACAAATTTACGAGCGATCGGTATGGACACTATTTTGATTGAGAATTATCGTTTCAAACTTTACATTTCCTTTTCTTATTTCAAAGGACATATATTTTCTTAGTATAAAATGCCATTTCTAATTTCAAACTTAATAACTCTGACTTTCAACTTGACATTTGATAGTGCAATATTCACGTTGCTAACCTCACAATTGGAACTGAGAAATGTGAAGTCAGATATGAAAAAAATAAAGTCTTAGATCTTATAGATACTATAATATTCGTCGGCTGATCTGTAGATTTAGCGATTGTTTACTATTCCAGATTGTGACGTTTCTGGAAAAAAGTAAAATCTCATAAGTACTTAACTCCGAGGAAAGTCTCTAATCAAATGGCAGAATCAAAAGCTCAAACACACCAAACGAATGGATAACAAATGTCATAATCCTGACTTGGTACAGATATTTTCTTATGTAGAAAATGGCGGATTAAACATCGTTTGAAAGCTAGCTAAACCCCTACTTGTATGACAGTCGCATCAAATTTCATTATATTCACAAAGATGTGTGAACAAAACAAACAGAAATAATAGGTAAAAATGTCACATATAGGGGTACATCAGTCAACATTGTGTTATAATCGTAATCACTATAAAAACAAACAAATATGTAACAAAGCAGCACAAAAAGGCATGTAGTCAGCACATTGGGGGGGGGGGGGAATGAAAGAAAAAATACCAAATTTACAATAGCACAATACCACAATGACGGGATATAAAAGTACAGAACAGGCACACATCATATGCATCAAAGAAACACAACAAGGCGTATATACACAACACATTAGCAAAAATGAAAGACAAGAATACAGTAAAAGTAATGTTCATAAAGACAAATAAAAGCATAACACGTTTTTAAGATGATAAAAAGCGTCAGTACCCAGAACCTATTCATTAAGACCATCGTGTACTGTTTGTGAAGTTGATACAGAATATTTATCAACACGGTCTTGGTACCTTCCGTTAGACTTTTTGTTTTTGAAAAACGACGAGACGTTCTTTGACATACTCCTGGTTAATCTACTTTCTACTCAGACAATGGTGACGTTTTACAAAGTCTGAGTATGACCTGCAAGCTCTTGAATACCGAATAAGTTGGGAAATGCATATTCCATTTGTTACTAGTTATAATTAAAAGTCTTACGTTACCAAGTAATTTATCCCAAACTGAATTAATTGCGAAAACACCCTTTCTGTTAAATTCAACAAATGTTACTATTTATTTTTTTCTTTAATAATAAAAAAAGGCAGCAATAGTTTACCAATGATTTATACATCCGAACCACTATCCCTGAAATTAAACAGAAACAAATATATTTTCAACAAAAGATTAAACACAACTAATAGCTGTTTACATACTAGATAATAAATACAGATATTGAAATTGTTCGTCAATAAGTGAACATAACTTGTTATCTGTAATTGCGTTATGTCATCAAGTAATATATCTAAAGCTTAATAAATACAAAACACACCCTTCAAGATATATCAAACCTATATGACTATTCATACTTTTTATATAAGTTCAGGGAACAAATAAACTCATCATAGATACCAGGATTGAAATTTTATATTTACGCCAGACGCGCGTTTTGTGTACAAAACACTTATCAGTGACGCTCGAATAAAAAAATGTTAAAAAAGCCAAATTAAGTACGAAGTTAAAGAGCATTGAGGACCATAATTTCCTAAAAGTGTTACTAAATACAGGTAAGGTAATCTATTCCTAAGGTAGAAAAGCCTTAGTCTTTCAAAAATTTCAAATACAGTTAATGTATAATTATGAACATATCAATGATAACTCAAGTCAACACAGAAGAGCTATCTACTGGGCTGGTGATACCCTAGATTTTACAATAGATGTGTTCATCAGTACCGCTTTCCTTCAAACTAAAGAGAAACAAACGCATTTTTAACAATAGTCTGTTTAAATACTGCGCGCATAATATAAACAACTATTGAAAAACTTGTAAAAAATATTTAAGGATATGAGAAAATTACTAGTTATCTTTAATTTATTGGGTGATTTCATAGATAGCATGCTTGTCCAGATAAGTTTAACCTATGTTACTATTTTTTTGGTAACAAACATCTAGCGAACAATAGTTTAGGGATAATAATTAGATTAATACATCATTACCAAAACTCCTCAACTTAAACGGAAATAAATATATTTTCATCAATGAAACTTAACACAACGAATGCATGGAATAGGTGCTTAAGAAACTAAATACAGTACAATGTATTGAAAAATTTGTTTGTTTAGTCTAAACATATTTATTGGTCATGGGTTGGGAAACAAGATATTGCAACTTATATTAATCCTTTTCCACTTGGTTAAACATTATTTCATTTATATGGAGAAATTACAAGTTATATTTTATTGATTAATATCACTGTGTAGCTTATACCATTTGAATCAAGAAATAATACATCCAACTAGATCGATATGAAAATATTAGTAAAATATTTTTTCAATAATAATATTTTGAAAAAAATGTTTCAGCGAACATACTTAAATCAAACCCTGTAAGTCAGCTATCCTTTCTCTTGGGCTATATAAGAGCGGAGAAAGATATATATGTACATTCACATTCGTTAGTCGACGGATTTTCTAAAATCCGAACGACGTGAACCCCACCAAACACTGGGTGTGATTTCATGTGCTCCTGATGATATGCATGATCCTGCTCAACACGTGGCACCTTTCATCTTGCTCATATTGGTGCAAACTCGATGATAAGTATAATTCTGGTAAAAGGGGACGGGATTTTTTCGTGACGACAGTTGGACATATCGGCTGTCATTTGTGTAACAGATATTTTCAAACGGTCAACTAACTCGTGATTGCTTGCATAAAAGTTACGAAAGGATGATTTCAACTCTACAACTTTTAGTCAGTTGTTTTCAAAATTTTCCATTTGTTATTTATCTCAAAATTTTACCTTGAGCTCTCAACTGTATGATTAAAACAAATATTGAAATTGCTGCTAACAATTTAAAATGTCGGTCAGAGATAAGTGCTAGCTATACATTATTGTTTTATGTTCACATGTTAGCACAAATAATAATCAATATTGATCGTAAAAATTCATATAATTGCAAAAAAAAAATGAATGACAAAACATTGTTCCATACAATAATTATAACCCTTTGACAAAAGTGAATGCAAGAATCTCAAAATAAATCTAAGATCACCTTTCATAATACCGTTTCGATCTCTATTTTGAAATCTAACATTGTTATATTTAATTTAACCGACACTGTCAATAGATTAATAGCAATTCTCTGTAACCACCAACCAAGTTGCGGCACGCATAGTCTCAGATTTTCTTGAAACTTGGTCTGTTGGTAGCTATCGATAAACTAACAAGAAAAATGTTGACAAAAAATTTGTTTATGCCCCCGTTGCCATGGTTACGGGTCCCCTTGGATTTTGCCTCAAAAATGCATATTTTGAGGATCAAAAATGACCCATTTTAAGCAATTATCATGCAGACATTTCAAGTTTTATGAATATTTTGACTATAATTAATTAAAATATATCACTTTATGAGTAAGATGAAAGATAAAAATTATTTCTGAAAAAAGGAGAAGAAGGGGGCAGCACTGGTTCAAAAAGTGGAATTTTCAATGTATTCAAAAAGGCAAATAATAGGCATTTTGCATGACATAATTTCACACTTTTGCATCCACAACCAATTATACTACAGTGATAAATGTAAATTATGGCTGTTGCCTAGGAATAATTCATCATTAAAGGTTTGGGAAATAGGTAGCTAGGGTGGTTGCTATGGGAACATAAAAGTGTCATTTTTGGTATTTTGAAGAAAAATTTTGACATTGTTATTTAAATAGTTCAAAAACAGTGACAAATACAAAATAAAAATTACTTGGGACATGTTGTGCATTCAATGACCTGAAAGTTGAACTCAAGGTCAAAGGTTATTTATGACCTTGACTTTGACCTTCGGTCTTTTTTTATTTAATTTTGTTAGAAATTTTATCAAATAAACCCAAAAAGTATTTAGAAAAAGTGTTTAGATAAAATTTTGCTTACATTTTGTTTGAAAGCAAAATACCAGAGGTCAAGGTCATGTTGAAAGTTCATAGCAACGACTCTTACTTGATTTAAAAGGACCTAGCAACCATGCATAGTTAGGTTCAGATTGATATTAACTATGATATACATCCTAGTAAAAAGTTGAGGGGTCAATATTTTCAACATAAACTATACCAACCATTCTCATATAATCAGAAAATGCATAGCAACCATCCTTGTATTGGTGCTTTACTAAAGACTTAATTCATTCTTCCATTTAGACTCTCAAATTTCTTTAAAGAACATGTATTTTGTTTCTTTAATAATTCACATACATGAGTGTACTCAAGTAAATTTCAGCAAATTTGTATCCTGTTCTTACTTAAATTTCAAATGCTGTTTTTTTCAAAAGTATTTCATCAATATTACGAAAAAATACCAGTTGAATCATTATATCATTTACTAGGGGGCTCGTGTTTAACTTTTATGTTCTTAATCTTGAATCTTCAACGCATGTAAAAAAGTTACATGTATGTAACAAAACATTATTTTTATTGAAACTTATATGGATAAATGAACAATTTAATAGTAAAAAATACCAACAAGACTCAATTATTTATTCAAAATATTCGAAAATTTCATTTTACTCCATATAGGCGTTTTGCCTTTTAATGAATACTAGTACTTAAGGAGAAAAATTCAAATAACAGCATTTTTTTCTTGTTTCCTTATCCCAATTATGTACTCTTTTTTAGTTACTCTTGTAGCTATACATGTATAGCTTATTGTATATTAATATAATTATGTAAATACTTACATAAGCGATAGTTACCCCAAATTGACTTTAAAGGGTATTTACTCTTATTAGGGGTTGTCAAATGAATCTAAGGTAGATTCATGGTATACCGCCATCTTGGATTGCACAATCACAGTACAAATTGGTCTTGTTATTTGCCTAAATCGACAACGGAGAATGTACTTATAAAAAGGGGCGTTTACGCCCCCTCTCAAAAGAAGTCTTCATTCAAACCATTGCTAGCTTTAGTATAGAAACTTTTAAAAAAATGATTTTTTTTGTTCCGGTAAAAAGAAGGTTGCCTAGCAACCATTTTTACTTCTTAATATAATTAGCACATACGAATTAATGTATCTGTACAAATAACCATATTTTCCAGATAAGATGGTTGGTTTGAGGATAACTTGAAGTTACAAATGAGTAGTCACTTCAATTTGAGTTCATAAATTGCTTAGCAACTACTTAGCAACAGAAAAATTCCTGAGCAACGGTTAATAAATTGTGATTGTGACCTCTGAAGTATGAATCTAGCAACATAAATTTCATAAAAAAAAACAATTGTCTTTATTTTTTTTAATAAAAATTTTCTTTTCAAATGAGCCATTTAAGGAGAGATAACTCTTTCAGTAAAACAAAATATACTGGACCTCTAGGGATTTTTTTTAATTATTACTTATAGCGAGAAAACGAGTTCAGTGACACCATTGTTTCTTTCTATTTCTTAAAACATATGATGAAACCTATCTTTCCACAATTATTAAAAATTCTATCTCAAAGTGTTTTTTTCAAGAACAATCTAACCAAATTTAGGCAATTTTCAATGGTTTGTAGCTTGTGAAATAGCATGGTTTAAGACCCAACCCTTTTATTATATTTAAAAAAAAAGCATAGTAAAATCTTTATTTTAGCAAATAATAAGAAAATTCTGTCTCAAAAAGTATATTTTCATGATCTACCTGAACCATTAAATTATTTGTAATCGTATCTTGTTGATAATTTTTGAATTTCTAGTTTCCTCCTGCTATAATATGGTATTTTTTATATAAGGCAAAAAAGCACACACAGTCTTTATAGGGCAATAACTGCAATAAAAATCAGCTGACGATTTCGACGAAGAAGAACTAGTGCTGCTGATAATCTATTAAATGTAATGTTTCTCTTTCTAAAGGGAAGTTATATTAGTTATTGTTTTCAAGATAATAGGCAAAAAAAAAAACATAAGTATCTTCTATTTAAGCCACGTAAGCCATCATTGGATACATTTTTAAAGTACATTATAACTCTAATGATGATTGTGTCCAAATCTTGTTTGTGGAGATGTCCGGTTAAAAGATAATTTTTCCAAAAATGTTACATTTTAGACACTTTAAAAGTGTGTACTTCACTTGAATCAATCAGTTTGTGTTAAAGATATGAACTGATTTGGTCATTACAAATACATGTACTGAAATTCATGTTCAAATATGGATATAAATCAAATTGGCTATTACATTTCATTTTGTTTTAGTCTAAAATGGAAGTTATCGAATTCATGTCTTGTCTCAACATTTGTATAAGTAAGTGCTCAATTTCCTAACGCTTGTTTCAATGTGTTGTCAAAGATGACTCATATTTATCTAACACACGCTTTCTACTTTCTTATAAATAGTGTTATAGTTTATTTTTTAAGCTAATTCTATATTTTGGGACCAAAAGGGGTCCTGATTGGCCTAGTCTGTTTGATTACTAAATCTCAATTGGCACTGAGACTCTGTTAAAATAACTTTTGCTAAACACACAAAGTATTTTTTAATATTTTTTTTTTAATCTTCCACTGTTGATATACAAAAATAGCAATGGATAGATCCAGGGTATTTATATAAGTTAGGAAAGAGCATTTTATCTTTTGTGATGGGGATGATGGAAGTTTAACGAAATGAATGTGATAGTGTCTTGATCTGAAGATAAATAATATTGCCCAAAACATGCTAAAAACAATTTTTTGAACATTTAGATGCACATTTAAAACTATTTAAAATACAAAAACAGTGTGTATGATATGAAAAAAATTTCGACGAAAAATATGAAATAGTCGAGCCTTATAAGTTATATCGAGTGAAAATGAATATATTGTCTATGCATAACTTCTTTGCTTGAAAGGCCAACTTCAACCAAAATAAACTGATCAATCTCTTAGCAGTTATATTCCTTTTCTCTTCTTCTTGTAGATATAAATAATTTGCCTTTAATTAACATTTGGTTGTCTTCTGGAGAGTTGTCTCATCAGACGACATCTTTTAAACTTTTGTATATATGTGTTATCAGTCTCATGAAATTAAATTTGCTGTATTATTTACTTTTTCGGGTTAGAAATGTGTTTTTTATAAAAAAAAATCTAATTTTTGTCCAAATGAAATCTAAAATAAACTGTTGCTGTTCAGTTTTTCTAAATAATTTATTGGTTGCTATGTACTTTTTCAATATAAATCGATGGTTGCTAGGCATTTTCCTAATATAAATAAATGGTTGCTAGTCAGTTTTACACTTTAAATGAATGATTGTTTACAACTTATGTGATGAGACCCTCTAGACCTTTGAAGTTAGGTCTATGTAATAGTTTATATAGTCCTGAATGAAATCATGTATGGTTGCTAGGTACATTTTTTATCAAATAAGGGTGGTTGCTAAGCACTTTTGACATGACCTTGACTCTTTATTTTTCATATGTTGATAAAAAGTGGCTTCAAACATCCTGATAATTTTCTCCATGTATAGTAGTAGCCGCTTTCTATTATATTTCCTTTCAAAATTCAATAAATATTCACAAGGTCAAAGGTCAAGGTCATCCATGACCTTTTTTTGGTCAAATTATTGGTAATTAAATTGACAATAGTTTGCACATCATAGTCATTCAATAATATTTACTTTTGTGGATTATTTTAATCAAATGGCTAAATTTTAGAGGTAAAAAGGCAAAAATGACACATTTCTGTTTCCATAGCAACCATCCTAGAACCTAATTTCCCAAACATTTTGTTATCATTTTTTGATGAGAAACATCGATACTTTTCATTCATAACCACAGGTTAAATGGAGGTGGATGCAAAAATGTCTATTTTCTTCATACAAAATGTGTAAAATTTGTATTCTGAACTATATAGAAAAATGACCTCTGCTTCTGCAGTTGTGACAATATTCAGCCCTAATATTTTTGTATATATGACATTGCTATTTTGTTTGTTAAGTTTCATGTTTCTAAAAAATATTTACAAATATCATTAATTAAAACCTAGTTTTGATTACGAATGACTGCAAAGTAGTTGTTTTTTCGATGCTAAATTCCTCAAAATTTGCGGGAAATCTCATTCACTTGGTTGCCATGGCAACCATGACCTAGCAACATTTGGGTGGGCATTTTTCTTACTTTTTTACATGATTACATGTTTTGGCTAAGTTTCATGGAAATCGGTGACTATGCGTGCCGGACCCCCTATACAAAAAGGTTGGTGGTTACAGAGAATTGCTCTTAACCGTTCATGGATTGCGATCCATTATTGTTTTCAAACATGTATATAACCATCACATTTTAAGAACATGGAACGTAATTTAATTTGAATTGAAAAAATCTCTTAAAATTGAACGGATTTTAAGTCGATTTAAATGTTTTTCTTCTGCATACAATCTAAAACATAGAAATTGAAAACCTGATAATCATGTAGCTATTGAAATAATTTATAAGTTTACAACATTGGTAAAGTCCGGTTGACTCGTGTATGCAATACAATAAACTATATGTATCTCAGAAATTGTTGCACCTCGGTGGTCTTTTCTATTTTATAAACAATTTTTATGTAAAAATCACGTTTGGCTCCTCGGGAACACAAATTTCTTCAAACAAAATATGTGCACACGGTCAACACTTTTAAAACAAAATATCTTTAAAGAAATAATAAAAATCAGACAATTATGTTAATTCAGGTCTTTCTACTTTTCCGTGGAAAGACCTATTGCTTTTCTTCTGATTTTTTCCTCTTCCGCCTGATTTATTTCCTTCACTGTTTTTTTTCGCAAGATGTCACTTAGATATTTGGAATATGATATTGTACAGTGTTTACGCTTTTGAAACTAACATTGCGTAACCGAATATGTTAGAGCAATCCCCCGAACACTCCTTTTTTGTAATTTTTGCAACCGTATAAAAACTGACAAAATTTTTCTAAATTGCTCGTTATATACTTAGGAGATTTCGTTTAATTTTGACCGAAGCCATATAAAGATTCCATAGCCGAGTTATTTCAAATTTTGTATTTGATATAAGTGAAATGTATTCGTAATTAGAAAACCATGAGTGATAGAGGCTTAGGGTCTTTTAATTTGAGGTCCTAGGTCCAAAAAATTGAAAATTAGGTAAAGGTCAAAAGTCAAGGGCATGTTCAAAATTTTGATTTTAGCTTGTTATCACTCATTTTCAGAAATCGTATAAGGCATCGACAAAATATTTCACAGAATTGTCAGTTGTGACATGTCGTAACACAAACATGTTAGTATTATAATTCATTAAAAATATATAGTAGAGGCCTAGACTCTTTTGATTTGAGACACATGTTTCATGACCTTGAAGTTGTTGGCACGGTCAAAGCTTGAATTGACGTTCTAGATTTTGACCTTTGCTTTAACTTTTAATGTATGCATAATAAACCTATGGGACTTTATGCATTAGGTTGCAAGTCATATGACCTTGAAGGAATCAACTGGAAATGACCTTTTGTAAACCGGAAGTATCCATTTTTTTTGTACTTATTTATTGTAAAAGTACATAGAACCATATATTTTGAAATCAGTGTTAAGTAAACTATCAAATGAGACCGAAATTGACATTTTTCAAACCGGAAGTAACAATTTATCTCCCTTATTTAAAAAAAAATGTGTTGAAACCATATACTTTTAAATTCAACGTACAATAAGTTATCATTTGGCACTGAAAATTACATTTTTAACCGAGTTTTATTATTTTTAACATAAAGATATATCGTTTCGGGTGGAAAGACCTTTAATTATTCTCTGAACAATTGGTTTTTAATTGTCATTTATAATTTTTTGAACTATATAAAATAAAAGACTTAAATGATCTTGTTGTGTTTTTACAAGCATCAAATGAAAAACAAAGGCACACCAGACGCGCATTATTTTGCAAAATACTAGTTATATAGAACCTCTGAAATCAAGCAGTAGGTCAAAATAAAATAAATTGCGAATACTTAGTATACATGGTATATATAAAAGTGCTTCCTGTAAGGGCTTTAAATGCATCGGTATTTGAATAGCTTCAATAGTTAACAAAAAAATGTTCAAAGAAAACTATCCCGTCTCTTGGCGTGTAAAACCCTTTTGAACGAAACTTTCAGTAGGTGAGGCATATGCCCAGAAGTTGTAAACACGAAAAAATATATTCCAGGCTTATAATTAGGAATATCAGACTTGAGTTAGTCTATAGTTGACTCGTCAGCAATTTTGACAGTTGGAAAAGCAATTCAGTTGTTAATGTGATGACCAAAGTTCAAAAACTAATTACTAAGTCAAATCTGGTTTATACCAGCTCAACTTTCTCACTGGTTTTTATAGACGATAATATAAGAGATCTATTTGTTATAGAAAACAAAGGTAAAAATTGATTCTTTACAATGCATTCTTTAGAAATCACTGTATATTCATGACATATTTTTTCTCAAAATGTTGACATTGAAATCGCTAAAATTATATGTTAAATATCATAAAAGATTTAATAAACTAATAGGTCTTTTAAAGTTTGAAAAGAGTTACACTTTTAAATGACTGAAGTGTTAAAAATTTGGTGAAATCAATCTTCAAAGCATTTATTTGCAAAAGAAAAGACCCATTAGACTCAGTAAATAATTACGCCTGTTAATGCATGATTCTTTGACAAACAGATTTCAATTTTTTGTTTACAAAGATACTAAGAACTGTTCTTCAAGACTTGTCAATAAAAGGAAGTTCCGATTTGAGACATTGTTTGACTATCCGATACAATGAACTTGACTCCATTAGTGGTAAAAGTACATACGATATTTCAAGGTCGTGAAAAGCATAACCGGGAAATGAAAGGGTTATTTTGTGTCACGGAATAGTATTAGTTGCACGTATATTGATGGTGTAATAAGTAATTTATCAAAACATGTAAATTTGATGCAAGTAAACATTTTGAAAAGTTTCCAATTCAAATCTCCTACCACGGAGTAGAAACAGATAAAGCAAACTTGTTTTTGTTTTGACTGGAAAGCTGATACACTATTCATACTAAATCCATTAAGTATTCTATATAAAACATGAAAAGAAGTAACATCATGAACATAGAGACCTAATAGGTTATTTTTTTTAATTACAGACCTAAACGTATGATATTCATTGTCAATAGATATCATATGTACCAGGATTGTAACTTAATACGCCAGACTCGCGTTTCGTCTACATAAGACTCATCAGTGACGCTCAGATCAAAATAGTATTAAGCAAGACACGTACAAAGTTGAAGAGCAAGTTCGTATATTTCAGATATAAGCATACATCAAGAAAAAAAAACCATATTTATTTATAAAAATGAATTTTTAAGAATCATTTTCTGAAGATTTATAGAAGTCAAACAGACTATAACATCCCCCCCCCCCCCGTAGAAACTCATTAACAGTATATTGTCTTAATAATTCTTATATGATTTGCATATCAATAAATACTTGAATTGGATTGGTCAATTAGAATTTTCCTCTTGGTTTACACTTCCAAAAACTATGTTTCCGAAACTACTTTCGTAATATATTCATGCGCGATACACATCCTTGCAGGGATACTTGGATTTTCAGCCAATTGAGATTAAAAATTAAATGCATTACAGTTGTTTCTATTCTAATGCATATATCACAAAAAAAGAAGTAAAATAAATGCAATAAAGCTTCGAAAATGTATAAAAAATGAAATTTAGATAAATTTCGCGAAATTTCATGAAGAATTTGGCGAATTTACGTCATGGCAAAACACGACGTCATACTAATACATAATGAAAACTTCAAAGGGAAAGATTATTTCGTTACGTGTACGCTTCAAATTCGGATAATATCATATTAAAATGAAGTTGTGGAGGTAGGTGATATTTTATTTTAGATTCCGTTGCGATTATTGCGATTATTCCGGGGCTCTTACTCACAAACTTTACATAAAAGTCCTTCGGACTTTAATTCAGTTTGCGAGTTAATCGCTTCGGTTTACACATCAATAACCTCTAGAAACAAATGTGTTTAATCCTATATTAAATGTCATACAAAGCAGGTTTCGTTGATTAACGACACAGACATATATTGCTCAACATATTAGTTACCAGTTTCTAATACAAATATATGCGTTTAGCAGCTTGAAATATAAAAGAAGCTCGTTAGGGAAGAACATTATCATTTTATTCCTATTCCTCATTAGACTACATTTTACTTTTGCTCTTACTTACATCTTTTTAAAGAGAAACTCTTTGATGCAGATTTAATTTAAAAAAACAACAAAATATAACAAAAAACAATGGTTTACTGAATTGCAGGCTCTTGACTTAGGAATGTTTGTTAAATAATAAAGGCAACAGTAGGATACCGCTCTTGAAAAGTCTTAAATTGATTGAAACAAAAACAAATCCGGTTAACAAACTAAACCGAGGGAAACACATGAAATATAAGAGGAAAACAAAGAAACAACAGAAACACTGAAGTGAACAAAAAAACAACAACAATGCAACACACACAGAAACGAACTATAAGAAAACAACTGCCATTTTCCTGACTTGGTACAAGACACTTTAAGAAAAAAATGGTAGGTTGAACCTAGTGTGCTAGCCAAACCTCGCACTTTAACGACAATGTTAAATATAACACTAAAATTACACCATTTCATGACAGGAGTATTGTAAAAATAAATGCAAAAACATTCAGGAGAGAGAAATACACAAATAAACAATACAATAGAACTTTTCGACATGCTAACCACAGAATAAAAACAAACATGTAAAACAACAAGACGACAGTAGTGTACTGGTTTATAAAAATCGATCAGGAAGAGACATATATAGGACAAAAAAAAAAAACCCCGAGGGAATCGTGTGTACTACAAAGTGAGCGAGGCTGGATGTTTCAATTGTGTAAAAAGTAAAAATATAGTATAACAAAATTAACAAACTCCGAGGAAAAAGTTCAAATGGATAACAACTGTCATATTCCTGACTTGATGTTAATTGTGATAAAATAATTATAATGACAACAATTTGAGAACAAAACAAACAGACATAAGAGGTAAAAATGTTAAAAATAGGGGTATAGCAGTCAACATTGTGTCATAATCTACATCACTATAAAAACAAACAAATATGTTAAAAAAAAAACGAAAGACAATATCAAAAAAATACTATAGCACAATAACACAATGACAGGATGTATAAGTACCGAGTAACGTTAAATTAATATTACCAAACATAGACTAAACAGTAAATGTAATAAGACAAATACCAAAACACTATTTACAAAACACGTAATTAAGAATACAAATAACGTCAGTACCTATAATCAATACTTTAAGACCATCGTGTATTATTTGTGATTTAGATACAGAGTGTTGTTCAACAAGGTCTTTGAATCTTCCGATTAACTAAATCTTTTTTGACATAACCCTGGTTCATTAAATTTCTTCTGAGATACTAGTGACATTTAACAAAGTCTGAGTAGATAATTATGCAATGAGTTGAGATATATATTTATATATATCCCATATTCAGGTGGAATTGGTATATTGCTACTAAGTAAGGAGGAAATTGATTATTTTAAAATTTAAATCGTCTTGTTTGTGTAATAGATTCTGCAACATTTTATGTCAAATTCGAGATATAAGTTTTAAAGTGAGGCAGAGCAAGCTGTGTCTTTTTTTTTCTTCAATTTCTAATTGCGAATAAATAAAGGCAACATAAGTATTATTTAAGAATTGAATGCTGCTTTTTGTAAATTTATTGGGGTGTAAAAGCGTTGACCGAAGTTCATACTAAAAATGTGCGCACGGTCAACGCTTTTACAACCCTATAAAGTTACAAAAAGAAGCATTCAATACTTATAATTACATTTTTTTTTAGCTAGAATCATGAAAACACGAATTTTATCAAGTTTTCATTTAATTTACCTGTGCACTTTATTGTGGGACCTCGTGTCATCATGAATGATAAACATTATTGTCTAATACAATTGTTTCAGGAATAGCACGTGATGTGCTGTTAGCCAATCAGAATAACGTATTATAATGAAACATACATGTAATGTAATTATATACTGTTGTTCGAAATTAATTAATCGATTGAGAAAAAAAACCAAACCAAGGTTACAAACTAAAACTTAGGGAAACACATCAAATATAAGAGGCGAACTACGACACAAAAGAAACACTAAAATGTAACACACATATAAACGAACTATGATATAACAATTGCAATTTTCCTGACTTGGTACAAGACATCTTAAGAAAAAATGGTGGGTTGAACTGGTTTTGTGGCTAGTCAAACCTTAATGATATATTGATGAAATCGTCTTCTGCTACGCATGCATCATCCATCATACGAGTTTAAATTAAACCTGGGACAGTAATAGCTTAACCACACAACATAAAAATACAAAAATGTATGTTTTCCAAACTTTATACCATTTCAACTTACATTAACACACTTTATCTACTTTCACGACTAAAGGAAAGGTTATTCAAAAATTAAACCAATTAAATTTGCACTATATCCTATGCAAACAAGAACAACACTAAGAGAACCGTGCTAAGCATTACAGTTTCTATTGTTGGTATTTAATAGCAAATGTTTGAAATATAAGTCAAGTTTCACTCCACGGTGTAAATCCGGATTTACTATGATTTAACTCTTGTGACTAGAAAATGCACAAAAAAAACTGTAATTAAAACATGTATAGTAATAATGAAACTAATATTCATAAAAATAATATTATTTATAATAACTGAAATACTACTACTTTTTGTACAACTATGTATGATATTACTTAACGAAATTAAAAAAGTAAATAAGTAGAATAAAGACAAAATTCATTTACAAATAATCAGTTCAATTAGTATATAAACTCACCAAATATAGCTTTCAACATTATAACGAAACAGTTGTAATTCCACATAATTTTACAGAAGCTTTTACATCAGTATACTTTACTGCTTATAGGTAAAAATCAACGGTATATCTTAATGGCAGAGTTTCCTCGACAGATAAATGCTTTATTGTTTAAATTATCATATCGATTCTATGATATCATATAGATTTCAAAACATACAAATGAAATTGCTTTTATTAAATATATGTTTCTCATCCTATTGCAGTGTAGTTTTCATTTGCATACTAATTTTCTTGTTTCGTAAGACGAATGTAAGGAAACGGTAAAAGAAACAATTAGTTCATTTGAATCTCAACCGTACACAAGTTTATTTACCTGTCAAAGCATTGTCTTAATAAAACATGTTTTGGGGATTCTATTTTACCTAAAATATTTGAAAAATTATCCATTCACAAGAAGTTTACCTTGCATAGAATGAAAAGAAAATACACATCCTTTTAAATGTCCCATTAATTTTCAAATTTATTGTTCTTTTTAAGAAGGCTTCGTTCTTATGTTGTACTGTTATACCACTGTCTAATGTTAGGTGGATGGTTGGTATCCCGCTTACATGTTTAACCCCGCCACATTATTTATGTATGTGCCTGTCCCAAGTCAGGAGCCTGTAATTCAGTGGCTGTCGTTTGTTTATGTGTTACATATTTGTTTTTCGTTCATTCATTCATATAAATAAGGCCGTTAGTTTTCTCGTTTGAATTGTTTTACATTGTCATATCGGGGCCTTTTATAGCTGACTATGCGATATGGGCTTTGCTCATTGTTGAAGGCCGTTCGGTGACCTATAGTTGTTAATGTCTGTGTCATTTTGGTCTCTTGTGGACAGTTGTCTCATTGGCAATCATACCACATCTTCTTTTTTATATGTAAATCATCCTCAATAGCGTCCTTATAGTGAAATAAGGACTTTTGTTTTGGAGCAATTGCATTGAATGTGCATGTTTATTCTGTAACAAGTTTTACTTTTTCATCAATTGACCCTTTTATGCGATTTCACCTCAAAGAAAGTGGGGGTGCCTTGTTTACATTTGACAATATCAAGAGAAGGTACTTATAATAATGGATTTCATTAATTTTTTACCTTACTTGTCAGCGGATTGTGATCTCACTTTCTAGTAGCAATGAATAAAACAGGTAACACGACAGTCCTCTTTCATGTAGAAACCATCTTTTTATTCATTTGAAAGTTCTTTTATAATGCGATTGTAGTGTGCAAATAGATTTGTCACTGAAAGGTATCCGCCAAAGATTGAGTCATTTTAAGCAATGACTAGTGCCAAACATGCAGAAGAAAGATAAGTGAACTGATAAATTATTGGTGTCGAAGTTTTCGGAGGAACGGCACACCTTTCCGGAGCTTTTATGTGCGATTTGTTTATTGGCAAATGATGTATTGCTTAATATTTTCAATATTGGTTTTTGCTGTAAATCATTTTATAAGAATAATGAAATATGGAATGATTACTAATTAGTCTACTTTCCGGGGAAAAAAGGAGATAAAAATATGTTGATGTGAACGGATATATGTCATTATACAGCTTTGAACAATTGGTAGAACCGAATCTTAAAGAAGGTATTTTTAAAAAAAGCATCGCTTTGCCAAACAGTGAAACAATGCAAATAGAAAACTAATGGCATACATTTTATATTGATACTATAAACGAAAGACAAAAAATGGCCAACACAATATACCATAAATACACAGTTCCATAATTAATGCCAACCTTATCAGAAATTCCCTGTCATCACTTAATAACACAAAGGTTCCCATAAAATGTTGACGTCACTGTAGAAAATGTCTGTCGCAACAAAGGAATCGTGATGCATAATATCAATAGTACAAGTATCAACTGTCGCTGATAAATGAATAGCGATAAAGTACATCCTGGTCAAATGTTATCATAGTTAAAACTAGTGCATATAAAACCAATCGATTTGTCATACACTTTGTCTAATATACTTATACTAAATATTTAATAAACACAACAAAATTTTTTCAGAAAATTTGCTTGCTATAAAAATGATGTCAATTCAGCTTTACAAATTAATTTGTGATCACATTCTTGTATACTCTTTAAGAGTATGATAATGAAAAATATCGAAGGAATTTAATAAGTCTTAACGATTTCTTCTTCAATTTTAGACATTTTTTATTTGAAAGTCCTTGAAAATGTATTGTATTACAAATATTCTGAATGAATACTTGCATGAAGTTTCAATTTTGTTGGATTATTTCATGCTTCATTTAATGTTTGCTAATGATATCAATTATAGGGAAAATAATAATATACTATAATAAACCAAAGCAAATTAAGTGTAAAATTAGGAAAACAAGTCATACGACAATAACTATCAAAACCAATGAACAAACAAAGTCTTACAAAACCAAAGGACATTTACATCAACAGTTATAGATAATAAATAAGAAACAACACGAACTCGACTAAAACCCGGGCGTGAAATCATGTGCTCCGGAAAGGTAAGCATTTCCTGCACCGTATACGGCACCCATCGTGTTGGTCAGTTCGGTAATGATGGAAGGTTATTATGACTGAGGAAGAATATCAGATATTTTTTCTGACACACTTTTGTCATAATGGCCATAATTTGTTGATATATTTTCAATATACAAATCATGATTCAAAAGAACGGATTAATACCGTTTTATTTCCTACTATGTATGCATCAACCACGATGCAAACTCAAATGAAAGTCAACAACATGATAGGGATTATGGCACAATAGGGAAATATGCAGATACGATTTTTTTTATACTTTCAGATCCAAGATAATGCAAAACAAATTTAAAAAATACTGAACTCCGAGTCGCACCTTCTTGACACGAGAAACACAGAAACGTTGTATTTGTTGACTAATTATTGTGTAAGGAGTACACCCTATTGATGTGTTAGTTGGGCTTTAAAGATGAAATCATACTTTTGTCGTTACGTTTTGTTCTATACTGAATCTCCTTGTCATTGTCTAGATATAAGATAAGTACCGATATCAGATAGTCCGTATATTGATATATTATTTGAGTATATAATTAAGATAAAGATTTATGTACAAAAACTGAACGAAAAACAAATATGTAATTCAGCAACAAACAATAACCACTGAACTACAGCTGATTGTTGGCTTTGTTTCAACTTTTTGTAGTTGTTTTTACTTGACCTACCACAAGAATATCCTACTACAGCGTATATAAACTTTCATAAAATAATATACTCCGGAGTCAAAACTCGATAGCACGAAAGAAGTAATTTTGAACAGTACAAATCTGGTGGGTTACTAAATAAATAGTTATTAATAATCAATATATGATAGAATTAAAACAAATCCCTAACATAGTTCCAAAAGTACTTACCAAAGATAACCCGGATTAGAAGCATGATGATTTTAAACTCCAACATTACAAAATACGTCCTCATTCTTCGAAAGTAAAATTTGAAATCAAAAGGTAAGCTTGTTAAAAGGCTGACAGCTCAAGTGATGATGCTTCAACCTGTCTTATGTATTTATCCAAACAGATAAATTATTTTATTAACGTTAATGCTAAAACGAGATCCATGCGTTTCAATAATTTATTATATCAGTGATAATAGCTAATTGACAAACTTATCGGAATTGTGGCTTCTTTCAATCTGGACTTTAGCATTGTTTAACCAGCATAGAAAATTGAATGTTCTTTCAATATATCAAGGGATTTCTTTAGTTAATTATGTTTTGTGCCAACATCTAAAAATTCATAGGAAATTAGTTTAAGATTTTTTCACTTTTGCTACATAACAAACTTAATTGATACAACTTATGAAATATGCGAAACTAATGAAGCTATGTTAAAAATACGTTAAGCAATTTTGAATCAACATATAAAATAAAAATGATGGAGTCGCAGGAACTCCAAACAAAAAATACTGAACTCCGAGAGATATCAAAACGGAAAGTCCCTCATCAAATGACGAAATGAAAAGCTGAAACACATGAAAAGAATAGATATCAACTGTCATATTCTTGACTTGGTACAGGCATTATTATGTAGAAAATGGTTGTAAAGCTAGCTAAACCTCTCTCTTGTATGACAGTAGCATTAAATTTCATTAAACTGACAACGAAGTGTGAATGTCTGTTTTATTAAAGTAATGTCAAGCTAAATATAGAAACATTGAAATTATCAGGTTAATCAGAGTTTCAGTATCATAAAAAAAGCAATCACGATCAATTAAGACGTTGTTTTAAGTGATTCATTAAATTACACATGTGTTTACAGATATAAAAAGTTGAAATTTGTTATTTCAACATCAATTAAATGGAAATGCGGAATGTGTCAAATATTATACAACCCGAACAAAGAGCACAAACAGACAAATACCACCAACACATATATCTATTGGATGATAAGATCACAAAAAATATGTTCATATCAATAGATTAATAACAGGTCCATATCTTGAAAAGGACATACAATGAATATAAAAGTAATTCATCAAGTTTTTACAAAACATGTATTGTACAAACTCTTTATCGATAAAAATTGTAGGGAGCTGAGGATATAAAATACTTGGTAGTCAGGGATTTAGTAATTTAAAGAATTATAGCACATTTTCTGCAATTCACCCTTGACTAATTTCGAAACTTATTTAGAAACTATGATTTCGTCACCCGCATAGTATCCCTTATATTTATAGTACCTTTTGGCCACAGGGGTATTTACATATTTGATTTTCAAATTTGGTTTTATATGAGCGCATCTTATAAAGGTAAACAGAAAAACTGTTTAGATGCGCATATCATATCAATTTTGTTTTCATAAATTCCGGTTGAATATAATTATGATTGGAAGACAGATTACAATACAGAGTTGTCTTCTCATTATGAGATGACATCGAATGAACTTTCTTTAAAAAAATCATAATTGTAGATGTGTTATGATATATATCATACTTGATAAAAAAGAATGAAAATTACAACATGGTTTAAAAGAGGGGCGAAGATACCAGAGGGACATTTGTTCCTTCACACATTTACCTCAAAGTATCGATCAAGCTTAAACATTCCAAATGTGAAAATATAACCGATTCCGGGATCTCGACTTAAGGAGATTATCTGGATTTTACTATTTACCAAATTTCTATTTGCAAAAACTTGTACAAAGGATTGTAAAAAGTTTTTATTTATAAATGTCTGGAGTCAAGTGACATCTAAGACTTCAATGAGCGCAAGATAAGTATAACTGTAAATAATTAATTTAGAAAAGTCGATTAAACATCTTCCTTAGGTTGCCCTTAACTGAGTTTTGCATGACGTCTTAGCCTTGACCAATTATTGTATTAATCTAGAACACTTTGTAGATCGTTTATTATTCAAAACACAAATGATCGTTCTTATTGTAAGGGTACCTATGGAATTGTATGTTGGTATATCAACCAATAGATTAAAAATTATGTATATGATGGTTTTTCTTCATTTTATTATGACCATGATTCACTGCGGATATTGTGAAAAATTCTTTAGCAAGTTAAAAATGCTTCAGCTATAGAAATTGATTATATATAACTATATGAGTTTTCAACAAAAAAGTTAGCATCATTAATTTTTTTTTACAACAAACAGGGGGCATTCGAATAGAAAAAAAAATGATCCTCGACAAACCAATTTGATACTTTTCTGTTATAAACAGACAACATATAGGAGTTACTAAAAAGAATGAAAATAATTAAAAAGAAGCAACCACTATCTCTTGATATCATGGTTTGCAAAATAGTATAGGATGATGTTTTTAAACAGTATATTTTAAAATGCCTATACCAAGTCAGGAATCAGACAGTTGTGATCCATTCGTTTGACATTTTGATTTTGCCATTTGAATAGGGACTTTCTGTTTTGAATTTTCCTCGGACTTTTGGTATTGTTGTGATTTAACTTTATTCAAAGTTATATGCAACTACATGCATCGGTCCATTTCAAGAAGCTTGGAATAACATATATCACAGACGCTGGCTAATCTTATTGGACCTTGTAGATATTCATACTATACCTGTCAGTTTAAAAATAAAATTGCAATCTTTCTGAAAATAGTTTTAAAAAACGTCTGACTCTAGTGTCTCCTAAACATGTTTTGTTTCAGTGTTTTAATGATTTTAAAGTGAAAATAAAACGGATTCCGCTACTTTGAACTAAGGAAATTATCGTTATTTACAAAAAAAGTCATTATTTGTAAAAACTTATATCTCAATATTGTGTAAGGAGTACACCCTATTGATGTGTTAGTTGGGCTTTAAAGATGAAATCATACTTTTGTCGTTACGTTTTGTTCTATACTGAATCTCCTTGTCATTGTCTAGATATAAGATAAGTACCGATATCAGATAGTCCGTATATTGATATATTATTTGAGTATATAATTAAGATAAAGATTTATGTACAAAAACTGAACGAAAAACAAATATGTAATTCAGCAACAAACAATAACCACTGAACTACAGCTGATTGTTGGCTTTGTTTCAACTTTTTGTAGTTGCTTTTACTTGACCTACCACAAGAATATCCTACTACAGCGTATATAAACTTTCATAAAATAATATACTCCGGAGTCAAAACTCGATAGCACGAAAGAAGTAATTTTGAACAGTACAAATCTGGTGGGTTACTAAATAAATAGTTATTAATAATCAATATATGATAGAATTAAAACAAATCCCTAACATAGTTCCAAAAGTACTTACCAAAGATAACCCGGATTAGAAGCATGATGATTTTAAACTCCAACATTACAAAATACGTCCTCATTCTTCGAAAGTAAAATTTGAAATCAAAAGGTAAGCTTGTTAAAAGGCTGACAGCTCAAGTGATGATGCTTCAACCTGTCTTATGTATTTATCCAAACAGATAAATTATTTTATTAACGTTAATGCTAAAACGAGATCCATGCGTTTCAATAATTTATTATATCAGTGATAATAGCTAATTGACAAACTTATCGGAATTGTGGCTTCTTTCAATCTGGACTTTAGCATTGTTTAACCAGCATAGAAAATTGAATGTTCTTTCAATATATCAAGGGATTTCTTTAGTTAATTATGTTTTGTGCCAACATCTAAAAATTCATAGGAAATTAGTTTAAGATTTTTTCACTTTTGCTACATAACAAACTTAATTGATACAACTTATGAAATATGCGAAACTAATGAAGCTATGTTAAAAATACGTTAAGCAATTTTGAATCAACATATAAAATAAAAATGATGGAGTCGCAGGAACTCCAAACAAAAAATACTGAACTCCGAGAGATATCAAAACGGAAAGTCCCTCATCAAATGACGAAATGAAAAGCTGAAACACATGAAAAGAATAGATATCAACTGTCATATTCTTGACTTGGTACAGGCATTATTATGTAGAAAATGGTTGTAAAGCTAGCTAAACCTCTCTCTTGTATGACAGTAGCATTAAATTTCATTAAACTGACAACGAAGTGTGAATGTCTGTTTTATTAAAGTAATGTCAAGCTAAATATAGAAACATTAAAATTATCAGGTTAATCAGAGTTTCAGTATCATAAAAAAAAGCAATAACGATCAAATAAGACGTTGTTTTAAGTGATTCATTAAATTACACATGTGTTTACAGATATAAAAAGTTGAAATTTGTTATTTCAACATCAATTAAATGGAAATGCGGAATGTGTCAAATATTATACAACCCGAACAAAGAGCACAAACAGACAAATACCACCAACACATATATCTATTGGATGATAAGATCACAAAAAATATGTTCATATCAATAGATTAATAACAGGTCCATATCTTGAAAAGGACATACAATGAATATAAAAGTAATTCATCAAGTTTTTACAAAACATGTATTGTACAAACTCTTTATCGATAAAAATTGTAGGGAGCTGAGGATATAAAATACTTGGTAGTCAGGGATTTAGTAATTTAAAGAATTATAGCACATTTTCTGCAATTCACCCTTGACTAATTTCGAAACTTATTTAGAAACTATGATTTCGTCACCCGCATAGTATCCCTTATATTTATAGTACCTTTTGGCCACAGGGGTATTTACATATTTGATTTTCAAATTTGGTTTTATATGAGCGCATCTTATAAAGGTAAACAGAAAAACTGTTTAGATGCGCATATCATATCAATTTTGTTTTCATAAATTCCGGTTGAATATAATTATGATTGGAAGACAGATTACAATACAGAGTTGTCTTCTCATTATGAGATGACATCGAATGAACTTTCTTTAAAAAAATCATAATTGTAGATGTGTTATGATCTATATTATACTTGATAAAAAAGAATGAAAATTACAACATGGTTTAAAAGAGGGGCGAAAGATACCAGAGGGACATTTGTTCCTTCACACATTTACCTCAAAGTATCGATCAAGCTTAAACATTCCAAATGTGAAAATATAACCGATTCCGGGATCTCGACTTAAGGAGATTATCTGGATTTTACTATTTACCAAATTTCTATTTGCAAAAACTTGTACAAAGGATTGTAAAAAGTTTTTATTTATAAATGTCTGGAGTCAAGTGACATCTAAGACTTCAATGAGCGCAAGATAAGTATAACTGTAAATAATTAATTTAGAAAAGTCGATTAAACATCTTCCTTAGGTTGCCCTTAACTGAGTTTTGCATGACGTCTTAGCCTTGACCAATTATTGTATTAATCTAGAACACTTTGTAGATCGTTTATTATTCAAAACACAAATGATCGTTCTTATTGTAAGGGTACCTATGGAATTGTATGTTGGTATATCAACCAATAGATTAAAAATTATGTATATGATGGTTTTTCTTCATTTTATTATGACCATGATTCACTGCGGATATTGTGAAAAATTCTTTAGCAAGTTAAAAATGCTTCAGCTATAGAAATTGATTATATATAACTATATGAGTTTTCAACAAAAAAGTTAGCATCATTAATTTTTTTTTACAACAAACAGGGGGCATTCGAATAGAAAAAAAAATGATCCTCGACAAACCAATTTGATACTTTTCTGTTATAAACAGACAACATATAGGAGTTACTAAAAAGAATGAAAATAATTAAAAAGAAGCAACCACTATCTCTTGATATCATGGTTTGCAAAATAGTATAGGATGATGTTTTTAAACAGTATATTTTAAAATGCCTATACCAAGTCAGGAATCAGACAGTTGTGATCCATTCGTTTGACATTTTGATTTTGCCATTTGAATAGGGACTTTCTGTTTTGAATTTTCCTCGGACTTTTGGTATTGTTGTGATTTAACTTTATTCAAAGTTATATGCAACTACATGCATCGGTCCATTTCAAGAAGCTTGGAATAACATATATCACAGACGCTGGCTAATCTTATTGGACCTTGTAGATATTCATACTATACCTGTCAGTTTAAAAATAAAATTGCAATCTTTCTGAAAATAGTTTTAAAAAACGTCTGACTCTAGTGTCTCCTAAACATGTTTTGTTTCAGTGTTTTAATGATTTTAAAGTGAAAATAAAACGGATTCCGCTACTTTGAACTAAGGAAATTATCGTTATTTACAAAAAAAGTCATTATTTGTAAAAACTTATATCTCAATATTTAAACATAGACGGCTTGAAATGTCAAACTTTCTGAGGTGAAGAGGGTAAAAAGACACCAGAGTCAAACTCGCAGATTGAAAATAAAGTTCGTATCTAGGTTTACCCTGATAATGGTCATCTGGTCTCATTTACCTTCTTTGAACGATTAGTATCAATAGAAAAATAGTTCGCTATGCTAATGTTTGAAGTGACGTTTTAGATTTCAATGAGAGCTATCTACTTATAAATGGTAAATTACTAGGTCAGGGAAGTCAATTCCAAATAATTCTTAAATCCTTACTAATACAAAATCACAAAAATACTAAACTCCGAGGAAAATTCAAATTGAAAAGCCCCTAATCAAATGGCGAAATCAAATAATAAAACACATCAAACAAATGGACAACAACTTTCATATTCCTGACTTGGTACAGGCATTTACAAATGTAAAGAATGGTGGATTGAACCTGGTTTTATAGCGCTAAACCTCTCATTTGTACAATCAAATTCCATTATATTGACAATGATGCGTGAAAAAAATCACAAATAGGGGTACAACAACAACACGAATCCCATCAAAAAATGGGGTGATTTCAGGGGGTACGGAAGGGTGAGCAGATCTTGATCCACATGTAACACCTGTCGTATTGTTTATGTTATTACTAAAGTATGTTATATATGGCTGAACCTGTATTCAATTCTATATGTGCCTATCATAAGTCAGGTGCGTGTTATTAGTTGAGTTTTTATGGTTTCTGTCTGCCATCAATTTGTTTTAGTTTATTGTTTTAACCATTTATTAAATTGTTGATTTTATATTTAAATAAGTTGTCTTTTTCATGCAAGGCTCTGACCATCCTATACGATCATCGTATTGCACATTCTTGATCGTCATTTGGTGACCCGTAGTTTTATATATTTTTGTTCTTTTCAAAATTGTAATTGCATACCTTAAATTCCAAATTCTTCCAAATTCCCAAATTCAAACAAGTTCCGCATAACATATTAAACATCAAATGATCTCGTTTAATCTTCATTCTACGACAAGTAATTGTTTTTCCTAGCATGGGACATTGGCTTACTTTCTTCGGTACGACATCAATGGTGATACATGAATATCATTATTAATCATAGAGAAGGGGAAAGACAAAGCCGTATTCTAAATATGATATAATAAAACGTCTTTGACTCACAAAGATAGGTTGGCATTTAATATAGTCTCTACTATTCTATATAATTTAAAAGACTTCTTAAGCTACATAAATTTGTTCTGTCGTTGTATCTCAATGAAATGTTTTCATAAAACTAATTATACTTTCATCACCTTGATTATAAAGTGAAATGCATTGAAAAGTGTTATATTCTATACATTGTCGAATATGCAATTACCACTTGGAATTCATAATATATTATTAATTTTTATATTAAAAAAGTATGATTAAAACTTGAATTGCCATTTTCTAAATTATGCATGACGCTTATCATGTAAAATTATTATATTTAACAGAGCTTATAGAAAGACGTCTTAGTACACTTTGTAAATCGTTTATTTTTAAAACACTAATTATCGTTCTTATGATCATGGTCGCTATGGGTTTGTATTTTATTTTATGTGACAAATTCCCTGACCAGTTTGAAATGCTACTGCAAAAGCAATTATTTATATAGCTTTGTCCGTTTTAATAATATGTTTTTGAAGTTTGCTTCAAACAATTTAAAAAAGAAGATGTGGTATGATTTCGAATGAGACAACTATCCACAAGAGACTAGTACGACCTTCAACAATTGGCAAAGACTACACCGCATAGTTAGCTATAAAAGGCCCCGAAATGACAAAATGTAAAACAAATCAACGAGAAAACTAACGGCCTAACTCATGTACAAAAGAATAATGAGAAACAAATATGTAACACATCAACAAACGACAACCTCTGAATTACAGACACCTGATTTGGGACAGGCACATACATATAGAATGTGGCGAGGTGAAACATGTTAGCGGGATTCCAACCCTCCCTTAACCTGGGACAGTAGTGTATCAGAACAACAAAAGAACGAACTATAAAAATCAGTTTAACAAGGCTTAACTCATCAGATGGACTACATAGAGTGGACTTATTTTACAACAGACAGTTTGCAATCGAATGGAAACACACTGTACTCTACGTACTGATTGTTGAAATTATAATCCTGGTACCTTTGGCACTTTTTTTTATATTATAAGACTACATACAGGACTATGATAAGAAAAACCTTAAATAGAAAGAAAAGAACCTAGAATTATCCTTTGATATCCCAGTTCAAAATATAGTATATGTCAATCTCCTTAAATAGTATGATTCAAAGTTGTGCGACTACATTTATCTTGATCATGAATATTAGAATGAAAATTGTCACAGATGCAGGGTAATCTTCTCAACAGATCAGAACACGTTGTGCTTTGTATACTGTTGTGTTTAGGTTAACTTAGGTGCTCCGAAAGGGTAAGCAGATCCCGCTCCACATGTGGCACCAGTCGTGTTGCCCATATTATTACAAACCCGGTAAATAGTCTTATTTGCACGATACAAACTTGTTTGCCAGACTCGCCTTTCGTCTACAAATCAGTACTGTTGCAATAAAAAAAAAGGCAAAAAAAAAGTATAATGTTGAAGATCAATAAGGACACAAATTCTAAAAGATTTTATCAAATACAGCTAAGATAATCTTGTACTTAATATATTTTTATTTATGATAATCTTGTTATTATCGAAAAAATTTAAGTTTTGTCAACAGTCGATTTCTATATTATGTCCAATTCAAACATTATTCAGGCCAAAACAAGCAAATCTGAGGAAACAAGATTCTTTTACTTCGCACATATTGATTCAAAGTATCTAGTATTTCCTTTGTCAAACATGCCATATATGTAAGAATTCATATTTTTAGTTGTACAAAACAAGCATAAAACATATCATTAGTTGAAATCAAATATTACTTTTTTTCTTTTTATGCAGCGTTGGAGTAAAAGTCATTACCTGAGATGATGATTGATCATGCTGCCTTTTAAACTTTTTGTTACGCAAAAAAACACAAGATCGTATTGTATTACAAAACATTTCAACGTTTCAACTTACAATAAAGATTAAAACATCAAACGACATTACATCTTTTATCAAGGAGGTTCATTAACGTAATGGACTAATTGATTAATCAAGCATTCATATACCAACTGTTATGACACTAAATACGAAAAAAGAGATAATCAAACAACTAATTTTATCATATATGTAAAACACCGAAACAGCGGTTGCGTTATCCTAGCTACGCTACGATGACATTAATTAACGCAATATTTCCATTGTTTCGGAGTTTACAAGTCAGACGGTGAAGACGATGAAGAAACCAGAAATTAAATTGAATATGATAAATGTTTCACGGATATTGAACAGGTAAAATGTATATCATGTTATGGAGGGGTATTTGCGAAAAATACCAGTCAAGGGAGTGTAAAAATTCCCGAGCCGCAAGTCGAGGGAAATTTGCTCCCAAGACTAGTATTTTTCGGAAATACCCATCCCTAACATGAGGTATCTGTGTAATTACACCGAAAAGATATGGATCAAAACTCTCTATACAAGTGAAGTTAAATTATTTTTTTTACTTGTAAGCTGTAATTCATAAACATGTTTATGCATAATTTTGAGGATAAATAAGTGGATATTATCATCGAACCGCGGAAATTATACATGAACTAAACGCGTTAGCTCGCTTTCCTTATGTCATATCCGAAAACAAAATGGTGGGATTATCCTAGCGAGGGTAAAAATGGAATATCCAAAATGGCAAATACCATGGAATGCCAGGAAATCATTTATAAGTCTTGTTTTTTTTAATATTGGTTAATTTTGCATGTTTAGGAGTTCAGGGTTGTTTCCATTTCGCTGAACTAGTTTTACATTATTGCTATAAGGCCAGCCGGAGCTCGCCTCAAGTGTGAGATTTTTCTTGTTCCGTTTAAAACCCATTAGGGGCCTTCAACATTATTCTGCTCTTTGGGTTAGTTATTGTCTCTTTCAGACATTCCCCAGTTTCCGTTTTTATTCTATTATTTTTTAGATACGTCTTCACTTGTCCAATTGGTGTATGTTATATGATAATTATAAGCAAATGTATTTTTTTCCGAGGTTCGATAATCCTTATTAACCACTCGCAGGGTATTTGCAAGCAAACTTCAACCAAGGGAAACACATCAATTTTAAGAGAAAAAACAACGAAACACTGAACTGTAACAAAACAAACGCCAATAAGCGGAAACATTCTTTTAGATAACAACTGCAATATTTCTGACATGTTAAATGACATTTTAAAGAAAAAAAATGGTTGGTAGAACTGAATTTTATGGCTAGTCAAATCTCCCGCTTATATGACAATGACAAATATACCGCTAAAATGGCAACGCTATATGTCAGGAATACAGTACAAACAAACCCAAGAACATTCAGCACACAGAGAAATACATCAATGATATAATAGTACATTACAACATGTAAACCGCATAATAACGGGTTAAATAGAAAGAATGGTAGACAAAACTCGTCAGTCTCTGCATAGCATATATTTTCAGATCTTCATTTGATCTCTACTACTTTGCTTCTTTTTTGCAATGAAGATGAGAAGCTTATTAGGTTTTCCTTGGCAAATTAACTTCTCTTCGGTGGAAAAAAAAAGAAGCAACACATTACATATATGCTGTATAGCTACAGAAGAATGCAAACTAATTTAATGTATTCATGAATATTTTTTGGTAGGATAATCTAATTAGAGACAGCCAAAGTTTGCTGTCAATCATCGGATAAAAGGTCAAAATATAAGATGTTAAAACATACCAAAGGTACAATGCATGTCGATTCTCATTAACGATTGATTTTCCAATCATTTATTTGTTTGAAAAAGCAATCAAGTTATATTTGAAATTAATCAAGGGCAGCATTTTAATGGATTTTTTACATTTGTTCTATCTATACAAATATTTACCGCAGCTATATTTGTCAAAACCTTTTGGAATACTGGGTCCTCAATGCTCGTCAACTTCGTACTTTATTTGGCCTTTTCTATTTTTATATTTCAAGCGTAACTTATGAGTATTTTGCAGACGAAACTCGTGTCTAGCGAACAAAATTATATTCTTGGTATCTATGATGAGTTTATTTAGCAGAAGGCGTTATGCAGGAGAATTATAATAAAAGTAAAGTGGGATTGGGGTGTATAAAGTTCCGACATATGAGTTTGGCGTTTTAACGAGGGGGCAAAGAAATGAAGACGTATGCATTCAAGAATCAAACGAAAATTTCTTTTGAATATATTTTACAATTTTGTTAATCATGTATTAAACGAATAAACAATATACACATCTTCCTCTCCTTTTATTTTTTAACTTATTTTCGTAATTATGTCCAGGCGGAGACATCACTGTGTAGACTATTAATACTACTAAAAAGTAGTTTGTCTGCTTTTAAAATCTTTTTCTCGATATTGTCACAAAAAGAAGTCTACAAACTAGTATATGTGACAAACATGATAATCTCAACTTTACAAAAAAATCAAATAACTAAAATAGCGAATTCCAAAGGAAAATTATGAACGGAAAGTTCCTAAGTAAATGGCAAAACTAAAGCTCAAACTCATCAAAAGAATGGATAACAAATGTCATATATTGACTTGCAACAGGCACTTTCAATAGTCAACTGCACATAACGCAGGAGTTCCATAGCATTAGGTAATACCTCATACGCGCTCATGTTTACACAAAACGAACCTCGTTTTAATGATGTGTGCTCCTTACATTTACGCTGAAAAAGTTTCATGGTCATCATTACTAATATGTTAGTGTCTGGTCGATTTCACCAGGATATGTTTATCGCTGTCGAGTAAAGTAAGCTTATCTGTAACTTTATTGATTGTCGTCTAATCACGATTATGATATTTTTACAAAGTGTGGATTCGCAGGGCGGACGCTGCTGTATAACATGAGACGTCTCACATTTTGATTGTAACGTTGATTTGTCTTTCCTTAATCAAACGGACCTTCTGCAATGTAGACTTGTTTTGTTAACAAGTTGCAAATGTAAACCCAAAATTACTTATTCTTCAAAAAGATGAAACATATTAAAATCTTTAAATGATTAAATACTTATGTACATTTAATTTTTGTTAATTATTAAGTTTATAGCATTCATTTGCCAAAAAAAAATAATATTTCGGAGCAACGTTACTGCGTTGGAATACTTTATAATCTCCAAGTAATAATGTTTCGGAAGAATTTCATGGTCTGCAGGTACAAGATTTTACTTTGTTAAACCAATACTCAGTAATCTTCTTATGTCTAATTATTTGTGTTAAAACCTTCTACTTGAATAAACCGTTTCATGATGAAGGCATCAGGCATTTGCATGTATTGCTTTAAAGACATTTTCCACAGATAATCTTTCAAAAATGTAGGACTATGGTGACTAAGAATGAAAACTGACGTCAATATCAAACGATAGTGTTATCTTTTATTATAATAGTTACGTGTCTGTTATTTCCGCTACGTGAGTTATATCTATATATATATATTTATATATTAGACATGATCACATATAACCTAGAGCATCTTTAAAATTTTGTTTTACCCTTTTATCTTAATATCTAGTTAAATGATAAGGCTTATAGCATTTTTTTAAAAACCTTTCAAACTCGATTTCAAATAGATAATGCTTGCATGCTATTATTAGTTACACATGACACTCGAAATTAAATTATAGGTACACGAATTTTTCTTTCTTTTTTAAAATCAATATTCAGCCATCTTCTTTTATTTTTACTTCTGAGTGTTGCAATTTTCTTATTGAATTTTATGATAAAGACATTATTCATTTGCATGCATTACTTAAATGTCATTTTCCACAGATAATCTTTCAAAAATGTGTGGACTTTCCGAATTGATTTTCCTCTAAGTTCAGTATTTTTGTGATTTTTCTTTTTTCTATGAATGGAATCATTATATTTTGTAATCTTTTGTAATTAAAGTTACAATTCTGTTCATTCCGCTACATAAGTTTAAATCTACACATTTTTAACAAAATCAGATAAAACCTGAAACATTTTTTTAATTTTGTTTCACTGTTTGAATTTTAATATCTAGTTAAATGATAACGCATATACATCTTTAAAATCTGTCAAATTTAATTGCAAGTGGAAATTGTTTGAATTTTGTTGTTAGTTACACATGGCCCTCGAAATTAGATTACATATACGCTCTCCACAGATATTAAACCTACAATAGGTTTTGATAAGCCCTCACTATCAATAAAAATGAATTCTAAATTGATGCTTATGAAATATAATTATCTTTAAAAGTGTTAAGAAATTGTTTTTTCGATAATCTTTAAAATTACGCAGAGTTTTCGTAGTTAAGCCTCAAATAATTAGATATGACGAATTAAATTCCAAATGGATATTTCTTTTTATTAATGGATTAAATACACATGACACTTGAAATTAAATGAACTTTTGTCAAAATATTTAACCTACCATACTTCGTGTTTAGTCTTTTATAAATAAGACATAATTGGAATTGGAAGTTTTATGAATTATAATTATTTTTAAATATATTGGAAATTGTTTTATAATTTTTTTAATTCCTTTCAATGTGAAATTCATTTTCAGCATATTCTATTACTCTTATTAAGATATAATAAACAAGATGATATGAAATCAATATCTATTTATGTGTTGACGTGTTATCTGATGCTAAAAAACCTCCGCTTCCTGTGTAAATTGATATACATTTTCAGCCAAAACTAAGAGACTCGGTTTGTCAAAACGAATATAAATGGATATTAAAATAAAAATGTTTCATCAGCGTATTTTTCATTTAATTCCTTATTATATGTTTTAACGCAGGAGTTTTGCTAGAATGTCAACTCTGGTTGATAGTTGTCTCATTCAAAATCATACCACATTATTGTTATATTTCCAATAAGAATCTCTCGAAACATAATGAAAAGCAAGGGATTCAGAATTAAACGTGGATTTCAAATAAAAAAAACCCAGCACAGACCATGTTTTTCTAATGTATGATTGTGGATTCTAAAGAATTTTGAAATAATATTAAAACTGTTTTAAGCAACATATAAGTTTGTTATCGTTGGTAAGAAGAGTATGATACCTGTTTATCTAAAACAAGTACACATAAACCTGAAACTTCAATAAAATTTTAAATACTCTTTGAATTTTAGTATCATGTTGAATGATAATACATATGTCATCTTTCTAAACCATCAAGTAAATGTGACGATATTGACTTGTGTAGTTCTACTTTCTTGCCATTATCATATCAATCAAAGGTACACATTATGCTCTATATTAATATCAATACAAACATTTAAAAGCATGAACCCTTTTAAACATTGTCCCTTTTAAATCGGGAATAGTATAAGAAGTATGTCGTGAATATAGGCCAAGAGACATTAGAACGCTTTGTAATGTAATTGTTTCCCGTACTTTCGCGCACACAATTGTTAATGTAACGTAACGTTATTGTTACGTATATATATATCTTATCTTACGATCATAAAGCATCTGAACTAGCAAGACGTTATTTTTCTTCCACTACAAAAGTGAATAACCCTCAAGATATTGGTGCCGTGACGAAAACCTCAACTAGAGATGAGTTCGAAACTCAAAACAGTACGAGCCGCACATCGACGAGCAGTAATAAAGCTACTGAAAAAAAAGCAGACCCGACAGAAGAACCGCAACAAGATGTTGTCAACCTCAAATCCATGATGGAGCTTATCAAAACCAAGAAACAGACATTGTCCGACCTCAATGAGAAGATTTTAGAATCTATTGAAGAAGAAGAAGACCTCGACGAAGAAATTGAAGAAGTTGACAGATACGAGTTAGAGATTCAAATTGGAATAACGAAAATTGAAAAGTTCATAAAAGAAGTAAGTGTTAGTCAGTCTAAAAATCAATCAGCTCTTAACCCTAATGCATCAGATTTTATATGCAATAACCCCAGCGTTCAAGAACATTCTAACCAGATAATTTTCAACTCAGAGCAGACAAGCCTAAGCCAGTCAAGCATGCCCACCTCCACAGTGTCAAGTCATTATAACAAATTGCCTAAACTCAACTTGCCAACTTTCGGCGGAAATCTATTGGAATGGTCAGCCTTTTGGGATTCCTATAATAATTCCGTACATGAAAATCCTTCATTGAGTGACGTGCAACGATTTAATTATTTAAAATCGCAACTTTATGGAGAAGCTAGCCAGTGTATTTCGGGAATGCAAATGACTAATACAAACTATAATCAAGCAATACAAATTCTACACGAGAGATTTGGCCAACAACACAAAATAGTAAACGCATACATGCAAAATTTGCTAAATTTGCCTGCACCAACGCCCGGAATTAGGGGACTGAAATCGTTCAGTGACACAATAGAAAGTAATATACGTGAATTAGAAGGAATGGGTCGATATCAGGAATCGTACGGAAGCCTTTTAATACCACTAATACTCAACAAGCTTCCATGTTTTGTCAGACAAAACATTACTCGAGACCACGGTAATGATGATTGGGATATTTCAAGTTTAAGCAAAGCAATAAAGAAAGAAATTTGTATCCAAGAGGCCGCTAACGCCAATCCTATTGAAACCGATATTATCCCCACCGCATCGTTCGTGACAGAAACTACAAATAAAAGATGGAAGTCAACAGGGTCTAAAGATAGTAACAACAATAGTTCCGTTAAGACTAAAAGGCCGTGTTTGTTTTGTCAAAGCCCGCATCACCCAAATGAATGTACAAAGATCACCGATATAAACGCCCGCACCCAAATCGTAAAGGAAAAAAGAGTTTGCTTTAACTGTTTCGGTAATCACAAGGTTTCGGAATGCAAGTCAAAATACAGTTGCCGAAATTGCAGTAAGAAACATCACAGTAGCATCTGCCGTAATAATTTACTAAATGAAAACTCCACTTCAAATGAAAATAAAGCCGTAACAAAACCTGTCAACGAAGAGCTTCAAAGTACCACAGAAACAAAGAGCGCCGCTATGCATTCTGCAGTTACAGCACATACCGAAATTCTATTGAAAACCGCCGTAGCGCCCGTATGGTACCATGATGAAAGTGTTATGACTAACATTCTACTCGATGAAGGCGCCCAGAATTCATTTATTTCTCAAGAACTAGTAGAGAAACTCCATATCAAACCAACTGGTATAGTAAGCATGCAAATTTCTGCATTTGGCGGGAAAGAAGGTGATGTACGCAACCTGGAGAAAGCAACATTATCCATTGAGACCGAAAGAAAAGAAAGAATTCCAATGGAAGTAATTATTGTTCCAAAAATTGCCGCACCGATACATATGAAGAAACGGGTAAACATTAACAGCTTGCCCTATTTACGAGGATTACAACTTGCCCACCCAGTCACGCAGGATGAAAAGTTTTCCATTTCACTTCTCGTTGGAGCAGACTATTACTGGTCTTTAGTACAAGATGAAATTATTCGAGGTGACGGACCAACAGCTGTTAAATCTAAAATAGGCTATTTGCTATCAGGACCACTGAACACAGATATCAACACTCAACAATGGAACTCTACGATGATGAATGTCTTAGTTGCGCACAAACCCGAGGAGTGCGATTTACAGAAATTTTGGGAAATTGAGTCGAGCGGATTAGAGGCGGATTCTGATGAAAACACAAAAAATGTACAAAACCTAATGCTTGAGTACCAAAACTCTAGCATAACATTTAAGGAAAATAAATATGTCGCAAAACTACCATGGAAACAAGATCATCCCGAGTTACCCACTAATGAATATATAGCAAGAAGGAGGACCCAGAATGTTATAGATAGGTTGGCTAAAGATCCGGATATGTTAAATCTATACGACAAGATTATCAAAGAACAGGAGATGAAAGACTTCATAGAAAAGGTACCCATTACAGAAATAGATCGCGAGCATGGAAGAATCCACTACATACCACACCATCCCGTTAAGAAAGATTCAAACACGACCCCTATTAGTATTGTATATGACTGCAGTTGCCATGGAAATCCAGATTTACCCAGCCTTAATGACTGCCTATCTTCAGCACCACCTATTTTAAATAAATTGACAAGCATACTTACAAGATTTAGATTAGAAAAATATGGCATCACAACGGACATAGAAAAAGCATTTTTACAATTAAGACTTGACAATGATGACCGAGACGCCACACGTTTCTTTTGGTTATCCGATTCAACTGACCCAACAAGTGAATTGATTATGTACAGATTCAAAGTTGTTCTTTTTGGAGCAACGTGTTCGCCGTTTATTTTAAACGCAACATTACTGAAACATTTATCCACGAGTCAGAGCAAAGTAGTAACAATTCTACAAGAAGATCTATATGTTGACAATGTACTATCTAGCATTAACTCGGAAGAAGCCACAATTAAATACTTCAATGAATCCAGAGAATTGCTAAAACAGGGAGGCTTCAACTTACGTTCATGGATGTCGAACAGCGACAAACTCAGAGATTTAGCCTTATCGGAAAAAGTACTGGATGCAGACAAGGTGACAAAAATATTGGGAATGCGCTGGGATGCAAACTCAGATACACTCAGCTTTGCCGAAACAAAACAATTAAAGATGGACACACAGTTGACAAAACGTGAACTTTTGAGACAGTCTTCTGCTATATATGACCCGTTAGGACTACTCGGACCGATAACCATTAGAGCAAAAACACTCATTCAAGACCTTTGGAAAAAAGGTTATGCATGGGACGAGAAACTACCAAAAGAAATTGAAAACGAATGGACCGATGTGAAGAATGACATCTTACAGATAACTACGAAACTTCAAATACAGAGATACTATTTTGCAAACGAGGACGAAGAAACTACCGAGTCTACTCTACACATTTTTGTTGATGCAAGTCAGAAAGCATACGGAGCTTCCGTTTACTTGAGTAAAGGCACAGGGTCGACACTTGTTATCGCGAAGAACCGTGTTGCACCGTTGACATTAATAACTCTACCAAAATTAGAATTAATGGCTGCAGTGATTGGAGCACGACTCTCAAAAGATGTAATCAAAAACTTAGGAATCAAAAGAGCAGTATTTTGGAGCGATAGCCAAATAGTTCTACATTGGCTCACCTCATCGAAATCGTCAAACAAGTTTGTAAAAAATCGTGTTAGTGAAATTAAAGAACTAACTGAAACTCATGAATGGAAATATGTACCCACAGAAATGAACCCAGCTGACCTACAAACACGTGGATTGACTGCATCGCAATTTGAAGATTCGACATTATGGATGAATGGACCCCAATGGTTAACGGACGAGCGTAAATGGCCTACGTGGACAGGACATGTGGAAATAAGCACTCAGCTATCTAATATCACCGGACCAAAGACACACAGAAGTGACGATAAAATACCAAGTGATCCGCCGCAAATATCACAAATCATAGACATGAACAGGTATTCTGATCTAAATAAACTTTTAACTGTAACTGGATACGCCTTGAAATTCGTTAAGAACTGCCAGATAAAACGTCCATATCGACTACGGAGTTCACAAGGTGACAGGAACCTAAGAACAAGTCTAACAAAAGAGGAAATTTCATTAGCTATGAATTTATGGATCAAAGATACACAGCAAGACAGGTTCGTGAAAGAGCTAGAACATATTTCGTTAAACTCGAAAGTTAAATCACTACCGCTTGTACAACAGTTACGTTTATATTTGGATGAAAATGGAATCATACGATGTAAAGGCAGAATACAAAATTCATCTATAGAAGAAAACGCGAAGTTTCCTATTTTACTACCAAAGAACCACAAACTTACAGATTATGTCATTATGGACGCACATCTAAGAAATCTACATACAGGAGTCGGTCAGACAATAACACATATAAGGCAATCTTACTGGATACCAGCAATTCGACAATGTGTGAACAGTGTCTTACGTAAATGCATACAGTGCCAAAAAATAATTGGTAAACCGTATAACAGCCCGGAACCACCACCACTACCAAAGGATCGAGTAAAAGACACCATACCATTTTGCACAACTGGGATAGATTTTGCCGGACCTCTACACATCAAGGATACATCAACACAACCGAGAAAGGTATATATATGTTTATTCACATGTGCATGTATACGAGCTATACATTTGGAACTTGTACCTGATTTGTCATTGAACACTTTTATCCTAGCATTTAGACGTTTTATCAGTCGAAAAGGAATACCGCAAACTATTTATTCTGATAACGCACCTACATTTGTAGCCGCATCAAATGCACTTCAAAGTCAGCTGAATTTACATATCAACTGGAAATTCATTCCGAAAGGAGCGCCGTGGTATGGCGGATGGTGGGAACGTCTAATTGGCTTAACGAAAATGACATTAAAGAAAGTATTTGGTAAAGCACTCGTCAGCGAACAATCTTTGACAACAATACTCACTGAGATTGAAACTATTATAAACAATCGCCCACTTACATATATATCTTCAGATATAAGAGATCCCGAACCCTTGACGCCATCTCATCTTTTACACGGGAGGATTATTACGACCACAGAGATGCACAACGACAAACACAACGCGAATATTCAAGAACTTGATACGATCACAGCAAACAAACTATTTGAGAGAAAAGGACTCTTATAGGATTTTGTGAAGGACAGTTAATAAGATTTAATCATTAAGCATTAAATCAATTTAATAAATTAAGATTATCGTCTGCTAAACTAGAGTTATCTTTTCTGAATTTTGAAGGACTTGAGCGTCTTTCATTTACCTACATAATTTCGTAAGCGGTTTTCCCGCTTTTATTTGGTATAAAATTGCATGCTTTTCGTGATTTGTTCATTGCGTGATTTGAATTGAAGGAACACAAAACCCACCCTATCCCACCCTTGAGAATATTTTCTGCTCTCTGTTGTATATTTTCAGATATCGTTAAAGAAGCGTCATGGATTGGACAGAATATGAACTGAACATATTGATTTACTGAATGGCTGAATTTATTACAGTTGGCGTCTGGTAGCCCAGTTGCCATTTGGAGAAAACATATGATGGTTGCCCTTCTATGTTTTTATCTTGGACATTAATGAGACATTGTCGATGAATGCAAATTCATAGGCCGGTTGATATATAGTTGAACTGTCCTAATAAATCCATGACAAAAAATTGCCAAAATTCAAACTTACTATTTGTTGTTTTTTATTATGATAATTATTTAGTTTGTCTTACAACTTATCTTCATTTGTATAACGAAGGTAATCTGGAGTCATTGGAAATATTGCGAGTGATTTCAATGGATTTGGGTTATCTTTTATCTGGTATATCGAAATCCTAAATTTATATCTGTTGGTTTCTTTCGAATATTTAATAACGTAAAGTGGAATTACAAAAACTTTCAATGTGATCAATTTAAAGAACTTTAATAGTTTTGATTATTTATCATTTTAAAATAATTTTATTTCTTATGCATTTTGAGGCCCCCAGAATGTCGTGAATATAGGCCAAGAGACATTAGAACGCTTTGTAATGTAATTGTTTCCCGTACTTTCGCGCACACTATTGTTAATGTAACGTAACGTTATTGTTACGTATATATATATATCTTATCTTACGATCATAAAGCATCTGAACTAGCAAGACGTTATTTTTCTTCCACTACAAAAGTGAATAACCCTCAAGATAAAGTATATACAAGGTGTTAATGAGTTTATTATGTGGCTTCAGTATCATATTTGATTGTATTGCATAAGCACAGTCATTGAACATCTCGTGTTATCTTGATCGACGATTTATCACAGAAAATGAGAGACGAATTATACCAAAGGAACATTCAAAATCATAAGTCGGAAATAAACTGACAACCCCATGTCTAAAAACAGAAAAGGACAACCCCATGTCTAAAAACAGAAAAGGACAACCCCTATGTTTAAAAACAGAAAAGGACAACCCCATGTATAAAAACATACAAGGACAACACCATGTCTAAAAACATACAAGGACAACATACACAAAATAGTTCACAAAAAACAATATAGAAAATAGAGACTGCACGAGTAATAAAACACAAATACATGTGCTTTTTTTCATACTACAAACTGCCCAGAGTCTGAGAAGACCAAATTGTGTGCTTGACCAATAAGGTTGCACACACATTTTACTTGATAAGTTCAGTTAAGTACTGTATAGATTATGTCGAGTATTGTCAAATAAAAGCTATGCTGTTCGAGCACAAAATATGTTTTTTCCAGACACTGAATGGTTTTTAGTGTAGACCAGTACGCTTATCGATCTCCTGTCGGTACGATAAATTACAGAAGTTCTATTTCCCTTGATATTTATTGTTTTGCATTTAATTATGCGCAATTTTCTTAGTTTATCTCTCAGTTATTGGGAGAGGAGTTATTCAAGTTCAATAAGATATATCTTTTTAAAGTTCTTATTATTTACACATGAAACTTGAAATCTAAAAAACGTTCTTCTTAGATATCTAACCTAATAAACGTTTAGGTCAGCCTTCTCTATTAATATTAATTTTGAAATGGATTGTTTATTTATCTTTCAAGGCTTTTAAACTTGGTATTCGATAGTTTGTTTTTTTAAATATTTTCCTGTCAATATGCAACTTATTTTTCAGCCTATATTATTATAAGATGTTATTAAATCAATAGTTTTAGATGTGTTGTATTGTAATTTAAAGCTTTATGATATTTACTTCCTGTCCAAATTGACATCCCTTACCTGCAGATACTTTAATACTTGAAAAAATATTAACAAACATAATTTTTTTTCTTTAAAAATAAAACTGGACCATAAACGTATTTATATTGCATATTCTGTTCATAAGCAGGACGTTTGTCAACACCATAAACATTTAAAATTAAAAAAAAATTAAATTACATAATACTTTAGATGTTAATAGTTCTATCGATAATTATAAATCACATATTACAGTCTTCTTCTCTTTTTTTAGTCAAACTGTCTCCAAGATCCATTGAAATTTAAAGGTTATTATTTCCTTTTGACATATTTCAAAACTCATGAATAACATAAGATATTAGTTGTTCATAAATCTATCAATAATTATAAATTTCATACTAAAACTTCTTCATTAAGACGTTTAAATATGATCATTTTCATCACTAGAACAACTATTTGACTCTTTTTTACACACGGCTATTTTTCTTATGTTTTTCTAGCAAACTGGTTTTCAGTTCCCTTGAAATTAAAGTTTAAAAGTTAATAACGTACATTTACATAACATTTTTCGAGATATCGATTCTATTTATATTGAAATTGTTTCACTTCACCTACATGTATATAATTATAATAATTCTATAATTTATCACATTTTTAGAAGACAGAATTATCCGAAAAAAGAAATTAACCTATTTCCTCAGCGTTTTGATGTAGATTTTAGCCTAACATACTCCAAAATGACGTAATAAAGCGTCGTACTTGACGGAAAGATAAAAGTTAGAATCCAGCGTTCTGCTTTTCTGTTTTATTTATACAAAACCAGATATCACTTAGCTCAATTTGTCTTTTGTTCGTTTTTATTTTGTGATTACCACATCGAATATGTGTTGTGTACTTTTCTATCCTGTGTATCTTGCATTTATTTGTACTGTATTCCTGTCATGTAATGGTGTCATTTTAGTGTTATGTTGAACATTGCCATAAAGAGCGATAAAGTGCGAGGTTTCGGATAGCCACACAACTATGTTCAACCCACCATTTTTTTCTTAAAATGTCCAGTACCACATCAGGGAATTTGCAGTTATTTTAAATAATTGTTTCTGCATTGTAGTTTCCCACATAATATTGCGTTGTCAGTCAAATGTTAGTTGTTAACGGGGGTCTTCTCAATGTTTTCAAATTTCGTACGTTGTTGGACCGTTTTAACATTTGTGATTCGAGAGTCATTTGTGAGTCGTTTGTGTATGAAACCATTTTCGTCTGCGTACAAAGTTATAATCCTGGTATATATGATGAGTTTTTGTTAAGGGCTCCTTCAAACATTGTTTGAATTGGTATTCAGTTAATGGATATAACAATCTTTTTTGTTGATATAATCTTTATCTTTTTAAGATCAAATATCTATTTGATATGGATAGTTAATATGAATCATTTTCTTTTAGTCGTATTCATTCCTTTGAGTTACTTTAATTATGTGGTATCTATTTATGGTAGATCTCTTCCGGTAGGCGTTGTCAAAACTTTTTGAATTAAACTATTTTAAGGCAATAGTACTTGAGATATTTGAAACAGATATTTCACCGATAAATCTTCAATTTAACCTGTTAACGAACACATTGGTAATATATGCCGTTGAAAAAATTATGAAAGCAATCACATTGTCAATAATTCTATATCTAGTTTCTTCTTATCTCTTTTAGATAAAGTGCAACTTCAAAGGAACTACGCAAAAAAACGGATAAACTTGAAGATGTATGCTTGAATGTACCAGTCTTGTATGTAAAAATTTGTTGAGGTAAATCGAAATTTCGTTTTTTGTGCATTTCTTTTGCTATCTTTCCATGTGAGAACTATTAAACGAGTGTCTAAGATTTTTAATGTAGTGGCAGATAATAGCTTAGAGCTCATGTAATGCTATTTTGAAAACTCCTTACTCTAATAATGGTATTTGACGAACAAAATATCAAAACCAAAAGACAATATTTGAAATATATAGAAAATGTAAAAAAACAAAAATAACATACTGAAAGGAAAATTCAAATCGGAACTTGGGCAAAATTAAAAGCTCATATTGTCATATTTCGTGACTTGGTACAGGCTTTTCCTTATTTGGAAGGTGTGGAGGATAACATTTGGTTTTATAGCGAGCTAAACCTTTCACCTGTATGATAGTTGCATATATTTCTGTTATATTGACAACAATGTGTGAGTACGACAAACAGACATGATACGTAAAAAAAGTCAAACATGGGGTACAGCAGTCGGCATTGTAGTCCAGTCAAAGTAAGTTTTAACCTTAAACTAATAACAACAGAATATGTTAAGTTCTAATCAATAGCATTAAGCCCTACATATAAACAGAAAAAAGTCCCATAAAATCTAAGATGCGAAAAACTCAAAATCAGCATTTTGAATTTCCTGTGGAAATTAACATGGGAAGGGGAGATAACTTCCAGAAAATAAGTCTTTCATTTGTCAGTTTTTTTGGTTGATTTTTTAAAATTTATGTAAAGTATGATACGTTGATGGGGTTATAAGTTCGTATTTGACTATATTATATAATCTTCTGCTCATGAAATGTTCAAAACCGAAGTGTTATGGGTATTTTAAGACATTAAGAAATTGCAAATTTGTGGCTTTGTGACCATTTCGAAAAAATAATGTGAACATTTGGTATTGTTTATTTTTGTATATTATATTTGTTCAGCCTCTGCTTTGTTTGAAGAAACTTTAAACCACAAGAAAAAAGAATATATGCTTAATGATTTTTATTAAATTTGAGATTCTTTACCTTGACATGTTGAAAAAATCAATAAATGGTCAACTAATGAGTTACCAAATCGAGATTGTAGCTTGATAAAAGATATGTAAACACCTTTAGAGTTGTTTGTTATACTCTAAAGATAACTACAATATCAAGAATCAATACATTCTGTTGAATAGATGCGGTAAAGTTATAATTTTGTATGAATTTTTATTGATATTTCTGCATTTTTGGCAGAGTTATCTCTCTTTTTCAATGCAAATCTCTATGGGGATTTAATTTTTTGTTTTTTTAATCTTCCTCAAGTAAGAATTTATGGGACTTTTTTCTGTGTTTATTTGGGGTATAATGCTAAAGATTAAAAATTAAGAATCTTCTGTTGCAATTAGTGAAAGGTTAGGGTTAAATTTATGCTAGATTGACTGGACTATTGTTTTATAATCTTAATGACAATAAAAGTATAAATAAAAACAAAGTGAACAAAGAAAAACAAAATTACATATGGGCATTCTGAACACGACCATTTTGTGTTTTTCCCAGGAGAATATTATTTTATAGTCTTCTCTTGATCACTTATTTTTGGAGCGGCCTTTGTCTGCAAAAAATATTTCTTTTATACACAACAATCGAAATTGTGTTACAAAATTTATCAATATAACAACATACAAATGTGATAAAACGGTTTCATAAAAGGATATATGTTTTTCTCTTGCAGCATATTCTTTAAGCAAAGTTATATTTTTAGCGGCACTAAACCTGCAGAGTATATTTTTCTTTTATGCACTTTTCTTTCGGATTTACTAGGGAAAATATTCATTTTATTTAACTTTTGAAAGTTTTTTTTGGTAGGTTTTAGCAAAAACGAATTATCAATTTCAAAATCAAACTGCACCATACACTCTCCTCGTAGAATATCAAATGATTGTTCCCTATGTGACATGGAATACTATGTCAGTTATCGTTCGGCACTGATTCACAAAACAACATGTTTGATAGTACTTTTTATTAAAAAACACACGCTTTAGCAGGATTAACAATTTAAGTCACATATTTGATTATTCTTTCACTAGTAAACATTTAAACAAACTGGAAACGGAATAGAATAAATATTGTCTATAGAAAGAAAAATTCGAGCGAGAAGAAAAAATCATCCGGATTGAATATATAAGCCGATTTAACATGTCATGCAAAATTAATTAACATTGCATTGTCATAGAACTGAAACAAAGTAGTTGACATTTTATAGCATTTTTTATTGAGCAACTTGGATAACGATTAAAAAAAGCTTGTTTGAAAAGTGATTAATATCTTTACCGTTCATAGATTCGATGACTTTTCATAATTGAATTAGTTGAGTTTTTACAAATTGAGAGATTGAATTGTTTGTATATTTCAAAAACAAATACTATACAAGTGTCTTTCAATTTGTTTTCAATTCCTTTTTCATAAAAAAAATCGTGCAAAGCTTCCTACGCTATATATAGTCCGGCGGCTACAAGCATATTTCAGACGAATTGTGCACATCCTGCTACAAGCATGAAATTTGGCATAGACCTTCCTCAACTATTACTCTTTTATTTCAGATAGGGAGGCATTTGAAAAAAATGTCTCACTTCTGGTAAAATTCAAAATGGCGGACATCATACTTAAATTAGTCCTATATCGAAGGCTGGTATGTGAAAAGGAGTTATTATCATGGTACTAACATAATATTTGGTACCAACCTTTGTTATATACTACTTTTGGATATATGATATAGATAAAATCTAACATGGCGGATATAGTACTAGAATAAGCTTATTTTTAGGGAGGGTAATTGAAATGTGTTTTAATGTATTGGTACTATCATTACATTGGCCAGGAACTTTTATTTGGTGCTTTTTTTTCAAAATATAAAGAAAACATTTTTTGTTTGTTCTTTTTTCTTTTGCTTGTCATTAAAATATTGGCATCTAGTTATCCTCAAAACCACTAATTTTATTCTGTTGTTAATTTTGAAATCAAACGTCTGGTAAAAAAAACCACCCCAATATGTTGTAAATTTCAAAAATGAGTCCGCAATCAATATCTTGGATTTAAAGTTTTAGATAGATTGATTAAAACAAAATAAAATTACTGAAGTATTAAAACATTTTTCAAATTACTACTATTTGGCTTAAAATACATGTTTATTCACAGTCACCACCATATGCAAGCAAAACAGTGAACGGAGACCCGATTTTCCACATTAGCAACGACCGCGACATCCTATGTATCTGTATCTGTATCTCTATGAATACCTTGTGGAAACCATTTCTGGCTTTAATATAACGGCTTGGGAGAGCGCCGCCGATTTATTGACGAGGCGTAAGAGTATATTTGACAGTGTCGTCTAGCTGATTCGACGCGATCGCTGTCTTTACAAAGAATGAGTTTGAGTATTGTGGTGTTTTGCTTAGTGGAATGTCAAAACACTTAGAGTGATTCTTTTCTTGCTTTTCCACAATATTTGTTGCGTGGTATTCTTCGAACTTCTTGGCAGTTATGTTTCTCTTAGGACGTGCTTTTTTGAGACATTTTTCTGGCTCAATAGCGGGAATCCGCCCCTAAACCACTTTGTACATAAATATCAACTTCTAGCTTGTTCGTCTTGCAATTGTCTGGAGGTCTTGTAGTTCAATTTGGGCAAGCATATTGGAGACACATCCGTCCTCTCTTAACTTGTAATCTATGGCGATAAATCTTGTCGCTTGACGTTGAATCATTCAGGAATATGACAGTTCTTGTCCATTCATTTTTGATGCGTTTTGTTATTTGATTTTGCCATGTGATTATGGACTTTCCGAATTGGTTTTCTTCTGAGTTCAGTATTTTTGTGATTTTACTTTTTTCTAGCTTATTTATGTTTGTTACCGTGTACGTAGAGGTCCCATACTTTGGCTCCATATTCCATCGTTGATCAACGAGCGAGATGTAAGCTGTTTTTTTTTTTGCAATCTTGTGGGCAGTATTTCATGTTTCTTCTTTGAAAGCCTAGTGTTGAATTTGCTTTCTTGCCACGTTTAATATGTGGGTGGTCCATTTGAGGTCTTCCGAAATTTGTAGGCCTAGGTACGGGTTATGCTTAAATTATTGTAGAATGTGTCCATTTAAACTGTAGATTTTATGGCTTTTGTTTCTGATGCTTAGGATGTAGCTTTTTTAGCATTGAACCGCATTCCCTAGTACATTCACAATGTACAAGCTTCTGAAAAAAATAATGAGGCCTTAGAAAGAGTTATTTAAAAGTTATCCTTTTTGTCCCTTCGCCATCCATTAGCGCCTGAACTGAGTAGTATAAGATTCAGTTCCAAGCTCGTCCCTCTAAACACCTGCCTTTATTATATTGCACGTTTTACATGCTGGAAAAAACTAGACCAAGTTGAGAGAATATCCTCAATTAGTCTTCCCTTTTGCGCAAAAAGTTATTTTCTTGCTTCGTTAACCGTGTTTACCCCATCTGATAAGTTTGTATGAGATTACAGTTAAACCTCGGTGATTTAGGCTGATCAATCATCATTCATTATGCCAAAGTCACATCTTCAACTGCCATCAATGTCTCCAACGCAGTCTTTTTTCCTTTTCAAGCAATCAGAGAACCATATATCAACTGGTAAAGACATGGATCACAATAAGTGTGTGTAATCACTCATTGCCAGGTGCATTTGAAAGGTCATTGATATATATTTATCCAAAGCTTTTTGCCGTCCCAAACACAATCCATAGGTCTACCCCTGTCACGGAATAGCAAAACAGTAACGACTATTCGAATCATGACTCGTGCAAGTTCTTGTTTCGTTGCATTAGACACATGCACCATGATTCTATTGTCGTCTCATAATGTGAATATTGTGATAAACTTGAAATACATCTCCAGGTAAGTAAGATAGAATATCATGAGCATTTGTTATAAGAAACAAGAGCTACATTTAGAGGAAAGGGAATACACAGACGAATCCAGAGTCAAAACAAGATTACGACAATAAGAAAGAACTTTTAAGTTTTCATTCGCAACAGCTTGCTCAATAGATTTTGAGGAAAAGGTAGTTGTGGCAACAATTGCTCAGGATGTTCTGTGTTATCCACCACATGGTGATGTTTCAAGCTTAGCATCATGTTCACATGAAGAGGCTGACACTTGAATCAAGATGCATGTGTCTGATGCAGTGAAACACAGATTTAACTGAGTCATGACTCGAACAGTCGATACTTATGTTGCTCTCATTGCTGTTTCACAAAGGGGCAGACAAACTTTGGCTTGCATTTGGAAGTGGGAAAAGCTTCAGATATATATGTATCCACGACCTTTCAAATACACTAGGCATTGAGATATTACACGTTTACTGGAAAAGGAACTGCGTTGGTGATATGAATGGTGTTTAAAGATGTGACTCTATCATTTAGAATGATGATTGATCAGCCAACATCACCAGACATGGATTTGACAATGTCATTGATAGAGCGATACGTGGTTTTGTTGTAAGATCGAACAAACTTATTAGATGGGGTTAACGAAGCAAGAAAACTGTGTTTTTGGAAGAGGAAATACTTACTGAGGCTATTCCCACGACTCGGTCTAGTCTTTTTCAGCAAGTAAAACGTGCAATATACCATGGCGGGTGCGAATGAGTAACAAGCTTGGTATTGGTTCCTATGCTTACTAGTCCATCTCTTATGAATGCCGAAGGGGGAAATATGATCCATGGGAACCCTTTTGGACAACTCTTTGTGAGGCCTCTTCATCTTATTAGGAGCTTGTACATTATAGATACAAAAAACAATACCACGGACTCTGTAAATTTGGAAAATAAAATTTCCGATTATGAATAAACATGTATTTGAGGCCATAAATAAGTCATTCTAAAGATGTTTAAGAACTTTAGTGATTTTATTTTGTTTTAATCAATCTATCCAAAACTCTACATCGAAGATATGAACTCATCTTTGTAATTTACGCCATATTGTTTTTTTTTTACCGGGATGTTTATTTTGTACTTAAACATATAAAGCAGAATAGAATTAGTGGTTTTTAGGATGACTTGAAGCCAAAAGTTTAATGACCAGCTAAAAAAACGTTTTATTTATATTTTGAAAAAAGTTGAATATCAAAATGAAAAATTGTCAATATGTTTGTGTCCACCATATTGGATATCACCGGAAGTAAGGGTTTTAAAGACATATGTCTTATACATTGTATTCATGAGAAGCTACAAAGAAAGGTTCCTGCACAATATAATGATAGTAGCAATACTTTAAAACACATTTCAATTACCCTCCCTAAAATAAGCTTATTCTAGTACTATATCCGCCATGTTGGATTTTACCGAAAGTAGGGGTTTTGAAGACATATTATTTATATCAAATATCCAAAAGTAGTACAAAACAAAGGTTTGTATCAAATATTATGATAGTGGCATGATAATAACACCTTTTCACATACTAGCCTTCGATATAAGACTAATTTAAGTATGATGTCCGCCATTTTAATTTTACCGGAAGTGAGACATTTTTTTCAAATGCCTCCCTATCTGAAATGAAAGAGAAATAGTTGAGGAAGGTCTATGCCAAATTCCATGCTTGTAGCAGGATGTGCACAATATTCCACAAAGCCGCCGTACTAATATTGTCTTTGCTGTGTTCAAAATCGGTCTTTGAAAACAATATTCATTCGTGTTCTCAATAAAACGATCATAGTGATTTTATTCTTTTGTATACAATAAATCACAAATTGTCGTACTCGTTAAAGCATGTACCAGAGAGTAGCTAAATTATGAACAATCGAAAACAGATATGACAGATATCAACCTACGCAAATCATGGACCACAAGCTCCGAATGGTTGCTACTTTTATCAATCGGACGTGGATTTGTTAATTGGTTTAGTTGTCAACACGGGGTATACTGTCAAAAGCTGGATTTTGAGTTTTGCTTTGAATGTTAACTATCTCGGGAGTAGAATTATTAAGTAAAAATTAATCGCTTAACTTTGGGAATAGTTCTATCATGTGTTCGTTTCAAAAAGGACAAACAATCTGACACCAAAGAGTAAAAAACAAACAGCCAAAGACAACCAATAGTGTTTTGACACAGCAAGGAAATCCCGCAAACGGAGGCGGACTTCCGTTAGCCCCGAACCAAAAATCTGTACTTGTGCATGTTTATTGAATTTATAGCTGTCAAGATACTATAGTCAGGATTCTACTTTGTCAAAATCATCTCCCCATTACGCCAGTTCATTTTCACAATCGTAGAAATGGAAGCCATTGTAGGCATGACACGCTGCCAATTTTTCTTTTGGAAACCGATAAATTTATCCACATTGCACCATTACGATACTTATATGTCAGTTGTATTTTAAAAGACAAATGTATCAACTAGCTAATGAGCATCAGTTAATGATCGTGTCTTCATTGATTCAACTTTAAACTATTGTCTGATCGGTTGTCATGTGGAATTTTCGAAAAATCATAAATATTTAAAAAAAAAATCTTATTAAATATTTCGTGGAAGGGCAGACTAGATTTTTTTTTGTGGTTGAAGATTTTAAACCCTAGTTATCACTCACACAAAATTATAATTTTTCGAAGATATACATTTTCATCATCCAACTTGAAAGACTGTCGTCAAGTACTTTTAGTAAAAAAAAAGCTATTCGAACACACTTACTCTGTTTTTGTGATTCATTAGATAGGTATTTCACTTGACCCATATATTTCATCTTTGAGTACTGTGATTTTTGTATGTTATAAAGTCAACCTGTAGCTTTGATATATAAAAATGACAGAGTCTGAAGCGAGACGATGTATGACATATTCTTATTTGTACGATATCAAGACAAAATATACAACTCAAACCGACCCAAACATAAAAAGGTGCACTCGATTTTCTCTTTTCGATACAATTGTTACCCATTTTTTGGATTTTTTTCTTGCGTCACATTATGGAAAGGCAGACACGAAAATTACTGAACTAATAGATTGATATGTTTCAGTCCGTTGTAATTTTTCTTTTTAAATCGGAGGTTATGCATTTTCTACATCCAGCTTGAAAGATACCCATGTCGTCGACTTGATATCTATATGTTCTGCTTAACTATGTACTAGATCAATTGAAAACTTATGAAAATGGTGTTTTTAAAATAAAACACTTCGTAATGAGAAGAAAATTGTCATTTTATTTGTTTCTATTAACTTTTAAAATTTTTGTCACTATAGCAAAGATTACAGTGAGCATTTATCGCCTTCTCTAACAAAGAGCTTCGATTCTTTTGTTCTATTTCAACCTGGTTCCCGACTGTTTATCGATGTAAATTAAGATAACACCTTAATAATGTTAAACTCTTTGGAAGCAGGACTAGAGTCATTTTTAAGAATCGATTTTCTTTCGTTAAAATTTAATTAGTTTTTGTTTCTGAAATCTCATTAATGCATTATTCCTATGATGTTTCGGTACGCCAGTGTTAAGCCTGTATAATTAGGCCAGCGTTATCTTTAACAATTTTTTTTCCTTATTTCAAAGAAAACGTAATTTGTAATTGTTTTTTACAAATTTAACAATATATATCAAATATATAATACTACTTTATATTACTAAATTGAATGATGAGTACCAAACGACACCACTAATAAAACTAACTAGTAAGGAATTTCTTTTTTTCAATTGATTTGTTTTTTGTGTTCGTAATGAGTTTTTTCTGTTGTTGTCACTTTCGCAGTCTTTATTTTTGTCACGAGTAAATACATGTACATTGGCATATAGCTGCCAAGATACTGTAATACCGTAAATTAACAAAACACTAATATTATGATTATCTCTTTGTTACCTAGATGACGATCGATGTAAATAATCGAGTTCAATTTCTTTAAAATTCAATCTAGCTTTGTCTGTTTGTATATCATTAATGAATTATTTCTTTTTAGTTTTCATTACTCCAGTGTTAAGCCTATTTAATTTCCTCCTACATTATCAAAGGACTTTCTTGACGTTTCGTTTCAAAAAACGTGATTCTAGAAAATTTACAAATACCATATGACAGTAAATTTAAGATTTTTAATTTGAACTACATAATCCATATTGAAACAAATAGGACCAAACGAAATCACAAACAAAAAACTCTTTTGTTGTGAATAGAAAAATATATAAAAGTTTATCCCCATAATGATTTTACCTTTGATAACTATTAACACCACTGGGTCGATGCCACTGCTGGTGGGCATTTCGTCCCCGAGGGAAATGACCAGTCCAGTAGTCAGTACTTCGGTGTTGACATGAATATCAATTATATTGTCATTTTTATAAATTTCCTGTTACAAATCTTTGAATTATTTTTAGCAAAACTAAGGATTATATTATCCCAGGGATAGATTACCTTAGCCGTATTTGGCACAACTTTTTGGAATTGTGGGTCCTCAATGCTCTTCAACTTTATACTTGTTTGGCTTTATAACTATTTTGATCTGAGCGTCACTGATGAGTCTTATGCAGACGAAACTCGCGTCTGGTGTACTGAATTATAATCCTAGTACCTTTCATCACTATTTACTTCTTTCAAAATAATAAAATCCGTAGTAAAAATTTTGTAATATGAAAAAGTATAGTTATAGTTATCAAGATACTGTATCGAGGTAATCTAAGACAATATTAGTATGGTAAATTTCTTTGAGAGAAAGATGATGATCAATGTCAATAATCAAGCTATTTGTTCTTTAAAATGTATTCAGTCTTTGTCTGTTAAGATATCACTAATGCATTATTTTATTAAATTTTAGTACTCCAGGGTTAAGGCTATTGATGTCCCTCCTGCGCTTATAGCACACTACAATATGTTTCTAATTTATAATGGCTAATTTATGATCCCTAATGGAGTTAACAGAATCAAACACTAAAACTTATTGTTAGGAAATTGAAGGTCATTTCTAAGTAAAAAAATATGCAAAATAATAAACACAAAAATAAGTAGATGGGTGCGTTTTTTTGCTTTTCTGTTTACCTGTGTGTTTCTTCTTGTCTTTTTGTAGTTGTCCTTGTCGTGAGAAAAAACAAGTATGTTGCATGTATATCTATTAGGATACTGTATCGATGTGAATTAACAAACCACTATTATCATGGTAATCTCTTTGAGGGAAAGATGATGTCACTGTCAATTATCGAATTCATTTTCTGAAGAATTAAATCATTAATTTCCTCTAACATTATCAAAAGACTTTTTTCTCTCCCTTTTTTTTTTTAGGAAAACGTGATTTCAAAGAAAAATTTACAAATATCACGAAAAAAATGTATTTTACATGTAAATTGTCTTCTTGTAATTCATAATAGAGCAAAGAGTACCAAACAACACCACAAGCAGAACTAATTGGTACGGAATTGAAAGTATTTTCTGAAGAAGAAAAAAAGACTTGTAAACATGGAATCTGATGTTCAGTAGTTGTCGTTTGTTGATGTGGTTCATAAGTGTTTCCTGTTTGATATGTTTTACACGAGTCATATTTTAGATATAAAAAAGAAGATGTGGTATGATTGCCAATGAGACAACTATCCACAAAAGACCAAAATGACACAGACATTAACAACTATAGGTCACCGTACGGCCTTCAACAATGAGCAAAGCCCATACCATAGCCAGCTATAATAGGCCCCGATAAGAAAATGTAAAACAATTCAAACGAGAAAACTAACCGCCTAATTTATGTAAAAAAATGAACGAAAAACAAATATGTAACACATAAACAAACGATAACCACTGAATTACAGGCTCATGACTTGGGACAGGCACATACTTAAATAATGTGGCGGGGTTAAACATGTTAGCGGGATACCAACCCTCCCCTAACCTGGGACAGTGGTATAAGAGTACAACATAAGAACGAACTATAAAAATCAGTTGAAAAAGGCTTAACTCATCAAATGGACAAAAATACAACTGGACGTGGCCGGGTACTTATACATCCCGACACAAAAAGACGCAATGAACAGATCTGAGAGTACTCGCAGTTATCTGACAGCTAGTTCAAAGCCACTAACAACTAATTGAAAAATCATTCATTTAAGACTAAACTATCAATCCGTACTCATCCAACATCCAATGGATTTAGTATAAAGACGTCAAAAACAGCCAGAGAAAAATATGACCTTGTGCAATGCCAAGTTACAGGTATCGACAGATTGTAGATCCATGAATATGTATATGTATATAACATACTAGTAATATTCAGTTAGCTTTAAATTTACTGATAACAAAATCAATATTTATACCAATAAAAACAATATTCAATGAGCTTATTACAGTGTTGAATATGTAACCTTTTAGAATAAGTTTATTTGAAGGAGCGACAATTTTACATGGATTATTTCTAAATTTCCGGGCACGGTTAACAACATTTCCGTAAAAATGAGGATGTACTATCCCGTTTGAAGTAAGTTTTCTACAGGTAAAACCAAACTTCAAAACCAAATCTTTATACCTATGGAAAAACAGAGCCTTTTATAGCTTGCTGTTCGGTGTGTGCCTAGGTTCCATGTCGAATACTATACTTAGACATATACCTGATTTCTTATATAAATTTGTGACTTGGATGGAGAGTTGTCTCATTGGAACTCATACCTCATCTTCTTATATCTGAAATGAGTGGCAAGCAACTTAAAAAAAAACTATTTTGCTATAACGTCATCTACAAAGCATAAAACTAAAAACGTGTGTTTAAGAATTTAAGTTATTTCCCCATGTTTGCATGATGTCAATAAAAGCTTAGAACTTTTGAAATACTGTGGCTTTTCTACTTCAGGTAAATATTACCTTAGCTGTAATGTATTTGTCTACTTCGTACTTTATTTGGACATTTCAACCTTTTTTATTTGAGCGTCATTGATGAGTCTTAAGTAGGCAAAACGTGCGTTCCTGTTATCTATAATGAGTTTATTTTGGGTTTCACTTTTCCTTCAGTCATTCCAGTACAGTTCAATAAAATTAAGAAAGTTGTACCGTACAGGCTGAACAGATGTCAGGGAACAAATTGTCTTAAACGGACTGAAATGATCTCAGTTGATGAGTGACTTTTAACTGAGCGTCTGAACACAACTGAATACTTAATTGTTAAAAGTTGTTCAGATCAAGATAATCATTTCATATCACAACCTGCGTTTTTTCATACATTATATAGTAAAAAGTAATTCAATATCGAATTCATCCATCAATGGAGAGTGCTTGTTCTTTTTAAGATTTTCTGCTGGTTTGAGTTTCAAAATTTGTAATTAAAATTATTGACAAACGAGTAGTTATTTACTTCAAAAATTGTTAACATTTTTAAAACACATATGAAAGAACATAAACCCTTGCCCGTAATATTTGTGTTAATGCTACAGACAATGATATATTTCTCGTTTTACTCTTAAGTTTTATCAATCTGTATGTACAAAATTAGGATTAGATTTTTTTTTTTTTGTATCTATGATCAAATAATCAGTTTAGAAGCAGGGTATGCAAATACAGACACTTTTCAAACAGGTGAAACATGTTATTTATAGAAGGCTAGAATGAATACGTTCAACTAGATTTCATTGTAACAACTTCAGTGTAGCGTAGCTACTTATTGTGCCAGGGGTGTAGGAATCGAATCCCTGTTGGTAACAATTTATGTTCTCGGGTTGAAAATCTGTCGCCCAACAAATCAGAAAAAACATGGCTAGATAAATGGTCCATAGGGAGAGGAAGTAAATATATCGTCATTATGGTAAAATTACTCTTGAATAAGTGACATGACCTGAAACAAAAACAAAAACAGAACACACACAACAGTATGTAAAAACATAGAAAACTAAAATCTCAGAAACACGAAATCCAATAAAATCCAGGAAATATCTTAGACGTTCCTGGAGGGTAAGATTAAAACAGGAAATAACCACTTCGACATAATTGCACCTTCAATTACGTTGTGAAGATACAGATACCTTACATGAATATCAATAATGTGGTCATTTTTATAAATTTCCTGTTTACAAAACTTTGTATTTTTCGAAACACCAAGGATTTTCTTATCCCAGGTATAGATTACCTTAGCCGTATTTGGCACAACTTTTTGGAATTTTGAATCCTCAATGCTCTTCAACTTTTTACTTGTTTGGCTTTATAAATATTTTGATATGAGCGTCACTGATGAGCCTTATGTAGACGAAACGCGCGTCTGGCGTACTAAATTATAATCCTGGTACCTTTGATAACTTTTACACCACTGGGTCGATGCCTCTGCTGGTGGACGTTTCGTCTCCGAGGGTATCACCAGCCCAGTAGTCAACACTCCGGTATTGACATGAATATCAATAATGTCGTCATTTTTCTAAATTTCCTGTTTACAAAACTTTGAATTTTTCGAAACACCAAGAATTTTCTTATCCCAGGTATTGATTACCTTAGCCGTATTTGGCACAACTTTTTGGAATTTTGGATCCTCAATGCTCTTCAACTTTTTACTTGTTTGGCTTTATAAATATTTTGATATGAGCGTCACTGATGAGTCTTATGTAGACGAAACGCGCGTCTAGCGTACTAAATTATAATCCTGGTACCTTTGATAACTTTTACACCACTGGGTCGATGCCTCTGCTGGTGGACGTTTCGTCCCCGAGGGTATCACCAGCCCAGTAGTCAACACTCCGGTGTTGACATGAATATCAATAATGTGGTCATTTTTCTAAATTTCCTGTTTACAAAACTTTGTATTTTTCGAAACACCAAGGATTTTCTTATCACAGGTATAGATTACCTTAGCCGTTTTTGGCACAACTTTTTGAAATTTTGAATCCTCAATGCTCTTCAACTTTTTACTTGTTTGGCTTTATAAATATTTTGATATGAGCGTCACTGATGAGTCTTATGTAGACGAAACGCGCGTCTAGCGTACTAAATTATAATCCTGGTACCTTTGATAACTTTTACACCACTGGGTCGATGCCTCTGCTGGGGGACGTTTCGTCCCCGAGGGTATCACCAGCCCAGTAGTCAACACTCCGGTGTTGACATGAATATCAATAATGTGGTCATTTTTCTAAATTTCCTGTTTACAAAACTTTGAATTTTTCGAAACAGCAAGGATTTTCTTATCCCAGGTATAGATTACCTTAGCCGTATTTGGCACAACTTTTTTGAATTTTGGATCCTCAATGCTCTTCAACTTTTTACTTGTTTGGCTTTATAAATATTTTGAGCGTCACTGGTGAGTCTTATGTAGACGAAACGCGCGTCTGGCGTACTAAATTATAGTTTTTACAAATACATACGGACAGTTCTACATATAAAGGCTAGGTTGATAATTCAAAAATACTGCAAGACCCTTTAAGGAAGAGATGGAAACCTTAATTTCAAAACCTTAAGTTATTGGTTGAAATTCTATAAATTTTTTCGAAAAGTAAATAATTATGTTTTTTACAATCTACGCAACCAAATGGAATACAAATAAACATGTCAAAATATACATGGGGATCAATATTAAATTAAAATCATAGATAATACTGTAATCTCCAATTATTATTATCTGATACCTGTACCGCCATTGTTGTCTAATAACTGTACCGTCATTGTTATCTAATACCTGTACCGTCATTATTATCTAATACCTGTACCGTCATTATTATCTAATACATGTACCGTCATTGTTATCTAATACCTGTACCGTCATTATTATCTAATACCTGTACCGTCATTATTTTCTAATACCTGTACCGCCATTTTTATCTAATACCTGTACCGTCATTGTTATCTAATACCTATACCGTCATATCTAATATATGTACTGTCATTGTTATCTAATACCTGTACCGTCATTATTATCTAATATCTGTACCGTCATTATTATCTTATACCTATACCGTCATTGTTATCTAATACCTGTACCGTCATTGTTATCTAATACCTGTACCGTCATTGTTATATAATACCTGTACCGTCATTATTATATAATACCTCCAATGTCATTGTTATCTAATAACTGTACCGCCATTGTTATCTAATATCTGTACCGTCATTATAATCTAATACCTGTACCGTCATTATTATCCAATACCTGCACCGTCATTGTTATCTAATACCTGTACCGCCATTGTTATTTAATAGCTATACCGTCATTGTTATCTAATACCTGTACTGTCATTGTTATCTAATACCTGTACTGTCATTGTTATCTAATACCTGTACCGTCATTATTATCTAATACCTCCAATGTCATTGTTATCTAATAACTGTACCGTCATTGTTATCTAATAACTGTACCGTCATTGTTATGTAATATCTGTACCGTCATTGTTATCTTATACCTGCACCGTCATTGTTATCTAATACCTGTACCGTCATTGTTATCTTATACCTTTACCGTCATTGTGATCTAATATCTGTACCGTCATTATTATCTAATACCTGCACCGTCATTGTGTTATTCTCTAATACAAATACAAATACAAATCTTACCTATAATTACTAATCATCATGCTAGGATACACTAATTAGTAAAAATCGTAGTGGATCTGGCAGTAACAAATAAATTATTTCTTAAAAGGATGAAAGAAACGAAAATTCTATTTAATAAGTTTGACATTTTGATGAAAAGGTTTACTCAAATGAAAGCCATGAAAAGCATTAAATGTTTTAATATAGTCGTATATAATATTTTTTCAACGATTGTGCTTGTACCAAACAAGTATAATTAGCATCAGGAAAATTAGAATTGTATTGTCTTTAAAAAAAATACATGATTGTGGATAAAGAAATTTGATATGATTCTAATTCAGACAAATATCAATCAAAAACAAGCAGACAATATGTTAACCAAGGTTCTTAGAACTCCAATCAACAACGAATTATTCCATCACTGTTTTTTTACAACTGTTACGTTATCAAAACATGTGACATAATTGTATGCTTCTTACCTATTATGTCTGTTTGTTTTGTTCACACATTGTTGTCAATATAATGGAATTATATGCGACTGGAATACAATTGATACGTTTAGCTAACAAAACACTTAAATATTTAATTCACCATTACAAAAAATAGTTGTACCAAGTAAGGAATATGGCTTTTTTTTTAGTTTGGTTTATTTAAGCATTTGATTAGAAACGTTAAGCCCGGATTTTGGCCCCCCTATTTTCTCATTTGTTTTAAATTGTTTTTGAAAGCTACTTTTTATGTTAAAATATTCCCCAATGCTTGAAGTTTGCAAGTATGAACTTTAAAACCACTAATTTTAGACACTGGGTGAGGTGAGGGGGAAAACTTTTCTGTTATCATCTAAATATTATAATTATTATTCAATTTTCAGTTGTTTTTTAGAGCAACTTTTTAGTTTTTAAGTGCCTGCGCCAACGTGACCCAGGATTTTTTTAATTCGAATGTTATTACCATTTTTTTTGCTGTCTAAATCGATGTAATTTTCTCCGGGTCACGCAGGCAAGAAACAATGACCAAAAATCGTCATTTTCCCTTGTTTTTGAGTTTTTTTTTGTGCCCTTTAACACCCCTAACCTCACAGATTTTCTGAAATCAATGGGTTTTGAAGTTCAGCCAAACAAACTTCAAGCCTAAGGGAATATTTTAACGTGATAAGTAGCTTTCCAAATCAGAATTTGAAAAATGAGAAAATAGGGGGGCCAAAAACGGGCCTTATCGTACCTTGTCCTTTTGTTTGAGTCGGTACTTCACCATTTTATGCTACACCAAAACGTGTTAAATAACCTACCACTGGTTTTAAATGTTGAGACCAACGTCTCGCTTGTATCGTTTAAAGTTTGCGTCTAGTGAGTTGCGGTCGTGCACTTGGTCGCTTGCATGGTCAAACAAAAAAACTCATAAATTAGTTTTTTTCATCGTCTCCTGTAACGTGTTTGGCTGATAAACTATCTGTCCGTACCCGTTTTCACAGGATCTGAGATACTCCAATATCAATCTTTTAAGTAACCCAAAACAAAACTACAACTTAGAGGCTTTACTAAAAACTACGAGACCAACATTTAAACTTTGAAACTTAACAAAAAAACAATACTATAACACAATTAACTTTGTATTAGATCAAAAAGTAGTCTAAAAACTATAACCACAAATTATCCTTAATCGTTTCACTGAATCCGAGGTCTCAATTGATTAGCAAAAGCTTATAACCTTTAAAAAACTTTAAAAGAGATCAAACTTCAAATCAAAGGTTTCTGAGACACCTAGTTTCTGAGACACCTAGTTCATGAGAATTTTGAAATCCTAGTCTCTGTATCACCGAAGTCACCAGAGTATTACTAGGTAACTGTTCGAGTGACTGCGACCTTTCCCGAGGGAAAATACAATTTCAGAACAACCCGGTAGCTTTCAACAATTGTACGGACTCGAACTTGGTTTACAAACTTCTCAGTTAGACTTTCTTTATTTCCCGGTATCTCTTTCCGATGCTTAACAATCAACAGCCAAAAAGCATATGAAATGGCTCGCACAATGTATTGGTGTCTTTATATATCAATAGCACGGACTTCAATGAGAATACCCTAGCAACAACGAGTCTCATGGCAACCAAGGATTAAACGATGATTTTCCATGTAGTTTTTCGTTAACGTATTGTTGAAACGGGTAATTTATATTGATTAAAATTCAACAATGAACTACAAGTATTATCTTATGCTTTAAATGCATTTTTGTCACAATATCATTTGTATAAGGAGAAAGAGGAAAGACTTATTGTCATTCAAAATGTAGAACATGTCATTCGGTGATCATGTTGATCGAGAACAAAGTAGCATTCACACTTATATGGGCGTTTTTCAATAAAAGCGTTCCTTTCAGACCTAAAAAAAATGGAAAATCAACTAGTCTAAAATTTATTTTCAAGAGTTATTTTGAATACCTCTAGTATAGACCAGTTTGTAAACAAAAAGTGCAATCTTAAATACTCTTTAAAATGATATTATTTTCATAATTTGTGTACTGGTTCGTAGGGGACTTTTGTCCCCTACGAAACTGCTTCTAAACACACATATTTTTGCAATTTTAAATGTTTCTTATAGACATTGCAGTTTGTTTACGTTATATACTAGAAAAATCTCAGTCTTTGTATATAAATTTGAGTAAGTGTTTGATTGATAGCTGTAAATATAGATGATGCATATGTATAAATATGTACATGCCATTTGTTTCATAAACTGCAAGCAATCATTTTATGTCGGTAAATTGACAAATATTTGTTGATAATATTCGCTTTTGTCAGACTTTGTCATTTAAGTAATCTATTCTGGTAAAATACTAATAACAAAAATACCGAACACTTAAATTGTCAAGTAAAATCAACTTCAGAAACTTTGCACTGATATATATGATGATGAACATTATCTAAATCATGCTAAATAAATGTTTTATCCTCGATTACACAGTTAACTGAAAGTGATAATGTAACACGGTGAAATGTTTTAGTTTTACCTTGGAGGTTTGGTCACATCAACTTGCAGTTAAGTACTCATGTTTATTTTCAAACTAAATAATATATTTCACAGCTCGTTGAGAACTTGGATAAATAATAGCTCGAGAGGGACACGTTGCCTTTCGGAACCATATTTTTTGCTAACTTCTTGATGATGATTTTCATTTTCGGCATTTTTAGTTAATTCTACAAAGGAAGACAATCTTTATAATAATGGAACGTACATACTTCATGGGAGAATAATCCTGATCAATTGGGCAAATAAAGAACTTTCAAGCAGCATTAGAAACATACCTAACTTTTATTTCTCAGGAACAGGTTCGAAAACTAACAAAATGGCAACTGCCGACCAATATCATGTTTCAGAAGAAGAGAACTATGTGAGATTAGACTTGTTACTCACTGGCATTTCTCCAAAAGCTGTTCGAGTATTATTTGATAAAGAATTTCATCCTAATTGTTTAGAAGCCTCTATTAAAAAGGCATGTAATACACTGTTTGACTTGAAAAAGAAGAAGTCCATTAACACAGAGCAATGGAAATAACTGTTTCCAAGAGGTGGTAAGTCTAATATATTGAAAATCATTTAAGCCGCTCTGTCTGCATTGTTTTATTACACAACCAATCATGACAGTGGTTGTAAAGCAAATTGTTGAAATCAATTTGATTTTGAACCAGCAGTCCACAGCTTCCACGGTTAAGTGCATTACCTTTTAATGTTGATCTAACTGTGTCCTAAAATTATTACAATTTCATTATTTAAATTACTTTTTTCGACTACGAACTCACGCCAATCTTTATCATAAGGACAGTTGATTGGGTAAAGGTGATGGATTGCCACGCCACTTTAAAATTCAGGCCCAATGAACTTAGACGGGCGTCCTGACACAATCGAATATTTCGTCTGCTGTCGAGAAGTGGGCCAGGATACCAGGTTACTATGAACTGACTTCAGATAGCTGTCAATATGAGGAGAAATATTCCAGATATATTTAGACATTTAGTTGAGAACCAGTATTCGATATTAAGATAAAAAGATACATATTGATATATCTAAATGTTTCGAACATGAATTGTAGATTAAGTTTGGGAAGTTGTATACACCCCCTTTTTGAAATCATTCAACACAATGAAATACAAAACATATGCAGGTTTTGTGATTCTATAAGAACTGCAATTATTTAACAAATTATAACTCTCATAGAGGATGCTGTTTCTCTCCCTCGATATTGTGTGCTGAAGAAAGTGAGAGAGGGTAGGAGGGGTGTCGTCCCGAATTTCCAAGAAAAATAACTAAATCAAAGCTGAATACCGAATGTCAAGGAAAACAAATTTCATACCAAATCCCGAAAATTCATTGATTCCCGAATCCCATTAAGTGTAAATCCCGAATACACTCAAAAATATAGGCTCAACCTGACGTCCCGAAAAGATTTGTTAAAAAGTTCAGTTTATCTAAATTAACAGAGATTAAATTCAAGCAAAAATATTTTCTCAAATTCGTCTTCAGATAATTGATATAGATATAGTCTGGACTTTGCTGTAGAAATTACAAATGAAATGAATAAAATATCTTATCTCATAGGTCACGCATGGACTATCTACTTAATCGGTATGCTAATGCGGCTCATTAAAAATAAGATATATTTAAATCAGACATTTACCCAACTTAAATTAACATGAATACATTGATCTCTTATCCTGTCGACTTCTAAACCCATCAGACAGTTCCACAGAAGAGATCTTGATGAAATCACGGGAACGAGGATTTTGCAAGTACTTTTTTTTGTGCGTTGTAAATTACACCACATACCTTGTTTATGAAACGAATAATTTCGACAATACATAAATATTATCAATTAACCATGATAAAGGAGGTTCATAATGTAGTGATATCTTTCGAATTCAAACGTATTAGATTTGGTAAGTGATGCAAAGTTTTAGATATTAAGCTTGCAAGTTATTAAAAATACACAGGAAATTGTCTGCATGTTTTTGCACAAAAGAAAACTTTTTTTTTTTATCTATTACATTTTTGTTCATAAAAGACATCGTGAGTTGTGAGAATAGTTTAACATTTAAGATTAGTGTGTGCAATGCATTGCATCTTCTACAAAAGTATATTCACGCACGTAGCTAAAATGTATATATTTCAATTGAAAATAAGAGGCACGTTTCTATTGACATTTATTGCAAAATGACTTCTTCATACGCAATATTTTCAAGCAAGTACAATGTAATCTTACATTTATACCACTTCTGATCACTACACTGTTTATATATTTAAATGAAGTCAATAGATCGTAAAATGTACGACTCCAGAATATCTTTCACAGTTGATTACATTTTTGAAATACCTCAGAAATAGATATTACGTTAGCTGTTTTTTGCAAAACTGTTAGGACTTTTCGGTCCTCGATACTCTTTAACGTCGTACTTTATTTTTTTTTTAATTTATTCAAGCGTCACTGATGAGTCTTATAGACGAAACACGCGTCTGAATGCATTTAAAAAAATAAATGATTGACCTAAATGTCTTGAAAAATGCATTACTTGTTTAGAAATGAAATGGAAAAAAGTTGTTTTTTTTTGGATTTTATACTGAAAGTTAACTTTTCTTTAATAGATTTTTTGTATCCATCTAAAGTGTCCCGATATGATGTTCATAATACGGTTGTCAATCAATTAAATAAGGCGGGAAAAACGGTCATTTTTATGTATCCAATGTACAAAGTGTTGTAGAGTGGTTATGCTCAAATATATCGAATGACATTGTTTTAAACAAATGACACGGCTGTATATACAACAAAGGGTGCTACTACATAATGAGATTGTTTAATCCTATTCAAATGATATATAAGGCATGAAGATGTTATTGTTACAGATCAGCTAAATTATCTATAGTAAAGGATCCTACAAATTAATGTAATATACAGTCACAGAAAATAATTATATATATAAGTACGTCTGAGTCAGTGACAACTCTACAACAGATGTATCCATCGGATCGCCATCAATGATGGTTATACATGGCTGTGTACATAATGTATATACAACTCGTCTAAACATCAACCCAACAATGTCAGATCTGTAAATTTGCTTTCGCAAATTTTTGGTTCTTCCCTTGCCGGGATTCGAATCCATGCTACTGTGATATCGTGACACCAAATCGCCTGCACTGCAATCGTCCCGCTAGACCACACGGCCACCTGGGCTCTCCAAAAAAAGAGCTTTCGCTGGCCGTGTGTTACCTTTCCTCGTCAGTGTTAATCTAGCGGCGTACTACAGTACATGATATATAAGGCATGAAGATGTTATTGTTACAGATCAGCTAAATTATCTATAGTAAAGGATCCTACAAATTAATGTAATACATGTATACAGTCACAGAAAATAATTATATTTATAAGTACGTCTGAGTCAGTGACAACTCTACAACAGATGTATCCATCGGATCGCCATCAATGATGGTGATACATGGCTGTGTACATGATGTATATACAACTCGTCTTAACATCAACCCAACAATGTTATATCTCTATATATATATATATATATATACAACTCGTCTAAACATCAACCCAACAATGTTAGATCTGTAAATTTGCTTTCGCAAATTTTTGGTTCTTCCCTCGCCGGGATTCTTTATAATTTTGCCTTTAAATCAGGAGACAATTTGCCACTTCTGGTTCATTGAAACGGCATTTCTAGTCTTGAGTGATAAGTTAATGTATCTAATTTACAAAATATATGAATTCCGAGTACTTTTTCATATAAAAGTGCAAAATGGCTACTTCCGGTTTATTCAAGGTCACTTCTGGTTGTCATTTATCAAGGTCATATGTCATTCAACTTTTTGTAAAAAGTCATACGGCTTTATAATGAAGTTGAAGTAATAATTATTTAACCTTATAATTAAACATTTCAGGAACAGTAACTCCTAAAAGATGCCATTGGATTGTTTCAGACCAAATGTAACATATTTTTTTATTACAATAAAGCAAACATTTTGCACTTGTTTTTTTATATATACCTTTCAAAGTGTTTGAGAATGAAAAAAATAAGCAAAAGTCAAAATTTATAACTTGACCTTGACCTTTGACCTTAACCTCATTTTCTAAGTTAGGATCTAAGGATACAATAGATCTTTCCACAGAAAAGTGAAAAGACCAAATAATAATCAGAAGAAATACAATAGGTCTTTCCACAGAAAAGTGGAAAGACCTAATAACATTTATCAATCATGATGACACGGTGTCCCACAATACAGTGCAAAGGTATATCAAATAAAAACTTGATAACAATCTTGTTTTCATGATCCTAGCTAAAAATGTAATGATAAGTATTGAATGCTTCTTTTTGTAAATTCATGGGGTTGTAAAAGCTTTTACTGTGCGCGCTTCATACAAAATGTACTTCGGTCAACGCTTTTATACCCCAATGAAGATACAAAAAGAAGCATTCAATTCTTAATCGAAAATTAAAATGACCTGAATCTTGTAGTAGTTTGACGTGAAACGGAACTTACTGGAGCTAGGAAATCCCACTCATCGGGAGCGCCATATTGCAATACCCAAGACATATGTTTATGGCACAGAAATGGTTTTACTGCAATAAAATGTAGGATTAATTACCTACAACTGTCAAACTCAAGGGAATATTTTATTCGACCTACTTTCGTAGGATGTGACGTACCATGATTTGGTGGTATTACACATATACCCTTTCAAAACCTATGTGTAGTCCCTTTTATAAAAATGGCAGATTATCTTTCTATTTAGAGTATCTATGACAACTAACTGCTGCTTCTAGTGAAGTTAGTCTTTGGTTTTTGATTGGATCAATTGTCACAATTCTTTTCTGAGTTACCGGTCTGATAAATAGGAAGTAGCCAGATTAGCTACTAAATATATTCGTACCGAAATATAGTCCCTTAAAATTCCCATGGCTGTGTAACTATGAAAATTTTGTTTATATCTTTAGAGAAGTAAAATCAAGTATGTATGTCTTTAGTTTTGTCAAATTGCTGGCTTGTTTTGTCCTTTTATTAGGTAACAGTACTGATACAATACTGTAAACATAAGGAGATGTAATATGATTGCCAATGAGACACCTATCCACTCAAGTTCAAATAAAGTGGATGTAAGCAGTTATATGCAACCATACAGCTTTCAACAATGAGAAAAAACATACCAAATAGACCCTTGTAAATAGGTGTTGATCAAATGATATTGTAAATAAGAGGGTTGTATATTTCATGATGGTATATTACTAAACCCCTAACAGGAGGGATTGTGACTGATATTCATATGATGAAGACATAATCTTTCAATCAATTTAATTGAAGTCTGGAGCTGGCATGTCAATAGCTGCTAGTAGTCTGTTGTTATTTATGTATTATTGTCATTTTGCTTATTTTCTTTTGTTTCATATGCTGACATCGGACTTGGACTTATCTTAAACTTAGTTTTACTGTGCGTATTGTTGCGCTTTTCTTTTTTTCTTCATTGGCTAGAGGTAATGGGGCAGGTTGAGATCTCAAAAAACATATTTAACCCCGCCGCAATTTTGCGCCTGTCCCAAGTCAGGAGCCTCTGGCCTTTGTTAGTCTTGTGTGATTTTTAATTTTAGTTTCTTGTGTATAATTCGGAGTTTAGTATGACGTCCATTATCACTGAACTAGTATACATGTTTGTTTAGGGGCCAGCTGAAGGACACCTCCGGGTGCTAGAGTTTCTCGCTACATTGAAGACCTATTGGTGGCCTTCGGCTGTTGTCTGCTCTATGGTCGGGTTGTCTCCTTGACACATTCCCCATTTCCATTCTCAATTTTATAATATGATTTACATGTGCAATAATCACGAAACAATCAGAGACAAGTTTGGGTCTAAATCTGTCCCACATAATTAAATTGACCGAAGAGAGAGGCGAAAGATACTAAAGGTTCATTCAAACACATAAGTCAACAATAAACGGACAAAACGACGGCAAAAAAGAGACAGATTAAAAGACAAACAACAGTATGCAAAACACAACAAAGAACATATTAGACTGAACAAAACGAACCTCGCCAAAAACCGGTGTGAACAAATGACTAATTTATCTCAACCTAACATTGTTTAGCAGACCCTTTATTATACCAAACTAAACAAAGTTCTTTATGGTAAATGTTTTTGATCCATCGGCCTGTCAGTACTGTTCTCGTTATTGCAACTCCTCTGAAACCACGTAGCAGAGACAAAATGTCTGCCAATGTAAAATATCTCCCGAAAAAGAAGGCAAGCCTAACTTTGGTAGTCTGTGATAGAAATTCGGAGAAGGAATATAAGTAGCATTTGCTCCGTGATTTACAAAAGTGCTTTGAATAGCATCCTGTGTCTGATTTGTGTTGTGATTAATATTACTATATGTGTTGCAAGTGTTGAAATATGTGCTGCTGGACCTTGATTTAAAAATTCATTAACCGTTACTCCCGAGTTTGATGTTATATCCTTGAATTTATGAATAGACACTTCTAAATGTAAATTGAATTCATCACTGTCCAAAATTTCCGATTCCATGTCTCCGACTGTTCCATCCAAAATCTGTGTATCCAAGTTTTCAAGTAAGGTCATCTTCTTCAGCAGTGTTTCTATGGCTGCCGATAGTTCTTGATTTTCGATGTTATTTTCTGCAATTTTTTCTTTTGTCCTGTTGATTAGTCTTGAGACGGCGCTTCTGCGTCCACAACGAAGCTCTCAACTTCTCAATAGGTCACGGCACCAATGTTTGGGATTAATGTCCGGTCCAACCTCCGGCGGAAAAACTTATTTTATGAAAGATTTGCTTCAACACATAGAAAGGCTTGTAGTCCTAGTCCAGACAGGATCGTTTGGTTGTATAAAAGATGGCAACCTCTTTACGAGGAAATACAAGGAACAGTGCCTCCACGCGTTGAATTCATTCGTGGAATTCTTTTTGATTTCGAAAGGGACGATTTCTTCGATTCCAACATTCGAAACATGATTCTATTAAATTATCTCATGTCGACATCGGCCAAAGACTCTAGAATAAATGATTTGTTTACGGAAGGGAGTCACCATAGGAATTCATCGGTCGTCGTTTTAAATCAGAATCTATACTTTGGCAAAGACTCCCCCATAGACGAAAGTGTCATTATCTCGTTCTCTTTAATAACCCCATTGATCGACAGCCCATCATGACTCTTGGCCGATAATGTATCCTTCTCGAGGGGACTTCTTTCTCCGGAAATTTGAAGAGGAAACGAGACACCTTTCGGGTACCTTCTTGTTGACCTAAAAGCTAGAGCCCCAGAAGCCTCCAGATTGCACACAGACGTCTTGCAGGTCGGTCAAGGAGAGAAATCAGACGCACAGAGGGAGGACGACCGTCTCTCTGATACTTTTGAAGACGATAGTTCGGTCTCATCAGACGAATAAATTGCCGACGAGACATAACATAGTTCGTCAGAGGATGCTGAAACACGAGAACTTCTCATCACCTGTCGGGATTGCGAAGCAGTGTTTGCTCACCTTCATGGATTAGAAGCCCGTAGTCAGCAAGGATGTGAGAAGAAAAACTGCATTGCTCTCGCAATGACCGGGAAAGATGTAGAGTATGCTTTGAGCGGATTGCCCATGACCGTTTGCTGTACAGAAGACTTGCATAGCTATGTGAGCGACAGGCCGTTTGTGGTCAATAAAGACAACTGTGGGAGTCATTGGGTTGCATTGCATTTCCCCTCATCGACTCCACCCGAATTTCCCGACTCCTTAGGAAGATTACCGGAAAAGTACCAACGCTATTTACTCATCGTCAATGGACCGAAATACTGTGTGGTTTGCAATCAAATCTAACCCGATGATTCAGATACTTGTGGCCTGTATTGCATTTATTACGTCAAATTGAGATGTCGGGGACCCGAGATGAAGAACATTATCAACAACGTTTCATCCACTGACTTGATTCAGAATGACAGTAAACTCGTAGCCCTATTTGGTTAAACAAAAAATATTGATACCAAAAAAAAAAAAAAATGAAAAAAGAACGAAAAAAAAAGAAGAAAAGGAAAAAAAATCTTAAAACACCTACATGGGTCTGTAGCAGGTCTCAAGTCTTGAAAACCTCTTTCTAGGGTCACTTATAGTATCCACATTAGACGGTAGTCTGGTACAACATTAAGATATAGCGTCCAGGATTTAAGCCCAAATATGGCGTCGGCGTCTCGATGTCCGAGTCACATGGCACAACCCCAAGTTCGCGTCCCGATTTCAGGGTCGACTATGGCGTCCGCGTTAAGACCCAATATGGCCAGCGTCCGACGTCCACCTATATTCTTTTTCTATGCACTGTCGATCAACAGCATTTGTCTTTACCTACCGTCGGTGGTTAACATACGAGACAGTACTCCTAAGCACAGTCCATTAATAACATTTATTCATACCTACCGTCGGTGGTTAACATGCAATATAGTGCTCCTATATACCGTCTATTAACAGCATTTGTCTATACCTACCGTCGGTGGTTAACATACAATACAGTTCTCCATTACACAGTCTATCGACAGTACCTGTCTATACCTACCGTCAGTGGTTAATAAGCAATATAGTCCTCCTATATACCGTCTATCAACAGTATTTGTCTATACCTACCGTCGGTGGTTAACATACAATACAGTGCTCCATTACACAGTCTATCGACAGTACCTGTCTATACCTACCGTCAGTGGTTAATAAGCAATATAGTCCTCCTATATACCGTATATCAACAGTATTGTTCTATACCTACCGTCAGTGGTTAACATGTAATATAGTGCTCCTATATACCGTCTATCAACAGTTTTTTTGTATGCCTACCATCGGTGGTTAACATACAATTCAATACTCCTATATACCATCTATCAACAGTATTTTTCTATACCTACCGTCGGTGGTTTACATACAATACAGTACTCCTATATGCCGTTTATTGACAGTATTTTTCTATACATACCGTCGGTGTTCAACATGCAATATAGTGCTCCTATAAACCGTCTATCAACAGTATTTTTCTATACCTACCGTCGGTGGTTAACATGCAATATAGACTGAGTGCTCCTATATACCGTCTATCAACACTATTTTTCTATACCTATCGTCGGTGGTTAACGTGCCATATAGTACTCCTATATACCGTCTATCAACACTATTTTTTATATACCTACCGTTGGTGCATGCAATATAGAGCTCCTATATACAGTCTTACGACAGTACCTGTCTATACCTACCGTCGATGGTATACATGCAATACAATACTCCTATACATCGTATATCAACAGTATTTGTCTATACCTACCGTCGGTGGTTTACAAGCAATACAGTGCACCTATATATCGTCTACCAACAGTATTTTTCTATACCTACCGTCGGCGGTTAACATGCAATATAGTGCACTTATATACCGTCTATCAACAGTATTTTTCTATAACTACAGTCGGTGGGTAACATGCAATATAGTGCTCCTTCATACCGTCTATCAACACTATTTTTAAAAACCTACTGTCGGTGGTTTACTTGTAATACAGTGGACCTATATACCGTCTATCAACAGTATTTTTCTATACCTACCGTCGGTGGTTAACATGCATTAGTGCTCCTATCTACCGTCTATAAACACTATATTTCTATACTTACCGTCGGTGGTTAACATACAATACAGTTATCATATAGACCGTATATCAACAGTATTTGTCTATACCTACAGTCGGTGGTTAACATGCAATATAGTGCTCCTTTATACCGCCTATCAACACTATTTGGCTTTTCCTACCGTTTGTAGTTAAAATACATTATGGTGGTCCTGAATACCGTCTATCAACAGTATTTCTTTATATCTACCATCGATGGTTAACGTATAATATAGTGCACCTATATACCGTCTATCAAAAGTATTTGTCTATACCTATTGTCGGTGGTTAAAATACAATATAGTGCTCCTATATACCGCCTATCAATAGTACTTCTTTATACCTACCGTCGGTGGTTAACGTATAATATAGTGCTCCTACAAAATGGTATATACTGTCTATTAAAATTATGTGTCTATACATACTGTCGGTGGTTAACATACAATATAGTGCTCCTATATACCGTCTATCGACGGAATATTTCTTTATTAATACCGTCGGTGGTTTACGTATAATATAGTGCTCATATATACCGTCTATCAACAGTTTTCATTTATACCTACCGTCGATGGTTAACGTATAATATAGTGCTCATATATACAGTCTGTCAAAAGTATCTGAATTTACCTACCGTCGGTGGTTTACATACAATATAGTGCTCCTATATAGCGTCTATTAACAGCACTTCTTTATACCTACCGTCGGTGGTTAACATAGAATTTAGTGCTCCTATATACCGTCTTTCAACAGTTTTTCTGTCTATACCTACCGTCGGTGGTTAACCAACACTGTAGTTCTATAAACCGTCTATCAACAGTATTCATTTATACCTACCGTCGATAGTTAACGTATAATATAGTGCTCCTATATAATGTCTGTCAAAAGTATCTGAATTTACCTACCGTTGGTGGTTAACATACAATATAGTGCTCCTATATACTGTCTATTAACAGTATTTCTTTATACCTACCGTCGGTGGTTAACGTAAAATATAGTTCACCTTTATATACCGTCTTTCAATAGTATTTCTCTATACCTACCGTAGGTGGTTAACATAGAATTTAGTGCTCGTACAGAATGTATATACCGCCCACCAATAGAATTTCTTTATACCTATCGTCGGTGGTTAAAGTATAATAAAGTGCTCCTACAAAATGTATATTCTGTCTCTTAAAATTATGTGTCTATACATACCATCAGTGGTTAACATACAATATATTGCTCCTTTATATACCGTCTTTCAATAGTATTTCTTTATACCTACCATCAGTGGTTAACGTAGAATTTAGTGCTCGTATATATCGCCCATCAATAGTATTTCTTTATGCCTATCGTCGGTGGTTAAAGTATAATAAAGTGCTCCTACAAAATTATGTGTCTATACATACTGTCGGTGGTAAACATACAATATATTGCTCCTTTATATACCGTCTTTCAATAGTAATTCTTTATACCTACCGTCAGTGGTTAACATAGAATTTAGTGATCGTACAGAATGTATATACCGCCCATCAATAGTATTTCTTTATACCTATCGTCGGTGGTTAACGTATAATATAGTGATCCTACAAAATGTTTATACTGTCTATTCTATACATACTGTCGATGGTTAACATACAATATAATGCTCCTTTATATACCGTCTTTCAATAGTATTTCTTTATACCTACCGTCGGTGGTTAGCGTAAAATATAGTGATCCCTTATATACCGTCTTTCAATAGTATTTCTTTATACCTACCGTTGGTGATTAACATATAATTTAGTCCTCCTATATACAGTCTATCAACAGTTTTTTGTCTATACCTACCGTCGGTGGTTAACCTACACTATTGTTCTCCTATATACCGTCTATCAACAGTTTTCATTTATACCTACCGTTGATGGTTAACGTATAATATAGTGCTCATACATGTATATACAGTCTGTCAAAAGTATCTGAATTGACCTACCGTCGGTGGTTTACATACACTATAGTGTTCCTATATACCGTCTATTAACAGCATTTCTTTATACCTACCGTCGGTGGTTAACGTAAAATATAGTGCTCATTTATATATATATATAATGCATGGAGTCTTTCAATAGTATATCTTTATACATACCGTCGGTGGTTAACATATAATTTAGTGCTCCTATATACCGTCTATCAACAGTTTGTTGTCTATACCTACCGTCGGTGGTTAACCTACACTATAGTGCTCTTATATACCGTCTATCAACAGTATTTGTCTATACCTTCAATCGGTGGTTTACATACAATATAGTGCTCCTATGTACCGTATGTCAAGATTATCTGAATTTACCTACCGTTGGTGGTTAACATAGAATTTAGTGCTCCTATATACCGTCTATTAACAGCATTTCTTTATACCTACCGTCGGTGGTTAACGGAAAATATAGTGCTCCCTTTTATACCGTCCTCTAATAGTATTTCTTTATACCTACCGTCGATGGTTAACATAGAATTTAGTGCTCCTATATACCGTCTATCAACAGTTTTTTTGTCTATACCTACCGTCGGTGGTTAACCTACACTATAGTGCTCCTATATATATACCGTATACCAACAGTATTTGTCTATACCTACCGGCGGTTGTTATCAAAACAAATTATGTTCAATCGGCAGTCCAAAGTTTCGTATCTATACTTCACTCTGAACGACCGATGACATTAATGACAATAAGTCCGTATTGTATTCATTATTTAGTTTTCTCCCCGAACTTTTCTGAAATATTTGCGGCTGTACTGATGACAAACAACAATCAATCAATTTCTTAAAGTGCTTCTAAATCTAAATATCATATTATTTTTTAATCTTACCAGTAATATGTGATCGGTGAATGTACATATGACAATTACGACAATTTTGAAAAAGCATATTTTTTTTCATTTGCGCACATTGACATTTTTTTATTTGCGCCAAGTTAATTCGAAAGGTTAGGTCTGATCAATTTAGATGATAAAATTTAACTTTTTTTAACCAAACACAGCTGTTCAATGAACACAAGCTACAACATAGATAAATGTGTATATAGACACATGTTGAATACATGGGTATCTTCATGTAAACATACTTCTGGTACTCGAACATTTACTTTCATATATGGAACCGATGCCATAAAGAAAATACAGGCATTAACTTGTAAAAATGATAATCAGATCTCTCAACGTGGCAGCAAGTATACCATAACATGAAAAGGTTTTTTTTTAATAACACTAGAGGCTCTCAAAAACCTGTATCGCTCACCTGATTCTACTTGGGTTTTTGAAATCATATAAAAAAATATAAAATTTGGCTACAAGTAACAACACTTGGTCACACCTCACAAGGAACATTCATGCCATGTTTGGTTTCATTCCATTCAATGGTTCTCTAAAAGAAGTCATTTGTATGCATTTCCCATAGGGTCCTATGTTAAACTAAGTCCCCCGCTGGCGGCCATCTTGGATGATGAATCGGCTATAAAGTAACAAAACTTGGTCAGCACCTCATAAGGAACGTTCATGCCTATGTTTGGTTTCATTCAATTCAGTGGTTCTCTAAAAGAAGACATTTGGATATTCCCTATAGGGTCCTATGTTAAACTAAGTCCCCCGCTAGCGGCCATCTTGGATGATGGATCGGCTACAAAGTAACAACACTTGGTCAGCACCTCATAAGGAACATTCAATGCCATGTTTGGTTTACTTCCATTCAGTTGTTCTCTAAAAGAAGTCATTTGTATGCATTTCCCATAGGGTCATATGTTAAACTAAGTCCCTCGCTGGCGGCCATATTGGATGATGGATAGGCTACAAAGTAACAACACTTTGTCAGCACCTCATAAGGAACATTCATGCCATGTTTAGTTTCATTCCATTCAGTGGTTCTCTAAAAGAAGTCATTTGTATGCATTTCCCATAGGGTCCTATATTAAACTAAGTCCCCCGCTGGCGGCCATCTTGGATGATGGATCGGCTACAAAGTAACAACACTTGGTCAGCACCTCATAAGAAACATTCACGCCATGTTTGGTTTCATTCCATTCAGTGGTTCTCTAGAAGAAATTCAAAATGTAAAAAGTTAACGACGACGACGGACGACGACGGACGACGGACGACGACGGACGACGGACGACGACGGACGACGGACGCCAAGTGATGAGAAAAAAGGGGATGCTTTATTGTATGGAAGATATCACAAGGTTGCAGTTCAACAGAAGTGTTGCATAACAATACTCAGTTAAGAAAGATTTGTGCATATGCAAATGTGCTTTTTATGTCAAATTCTTACAATCTTATTTTATAAAGTGCTACTTCAAGTGTGATGTACACAGTTTTAAAACTTTTGCAATAAACTTATCCTTCTTTCAATTCTCCCTCCTCCTCCCCGTCACGTGTTAGCAAGTGGCAGGTGACAAAAGGCCAGAAGGAATATTTTTGTTATTATATAAATAAATGCTATACATATTATATGCCTCATGACTTGTGTTTACCTGTTAATTTGTGCAAATGAAGAAAAATAAATTTGGCGCAGAGAAATAAATAAAAAATAGGCGCAAATTAAGTGCAGATTGGCGCAAATGGAAAAAGCCGCAGCAAATAAAATCTTTTCTCGTATCAGATCCAATTAAATTGGTGTTTTCTTTCTTTTATTCATTCAGTTTCATCTAGTCCATATGTTCATTTGACTCTGTCTCATTCACGACAAAAATAAGGATGAATTTTAATTCATGATCAATAGTCGTTTAGGTTTTCGTTTTATTATATAAAAATAAGAAGATATGGAATGATTGCCAATGAGACAACTCTCCAAAATAGACCAAGTGACACAGTAATTAACTATAAAAAAAAACCTTTGACAGATCACGGTACAGATGTCTGTAGAAATTAATGCGAGTTTTTTTTTTATAGCATTTTGCAATATTGCGTTTGAGTGAATCGTTAAAATTAAAATCTCATTTCAGTTTACAATGACACTTGTGGCATTAACAATTTAAAACTCGCACGCAACAATATGTCCATTCATAAACTATGAGTTTGATGTATGTTTTTTTTTATCTTTACTTTGATGTATGTTTTTTTTTTTTATCTTTATCTTTGATGTATATTTGACTTGGTCAGTTCGTTAATGTTGCTTAAAATTGTATAATTACATGTAATTTATTATTCTCCCAAGTTCATTTTAGAAGGTACAATTCCTCTATACAAATGGTAAAATCTTCCATAAAAATTCAGTAAGTTGGATTAAACGTTTACCAAATCATCCCAATACAGTTTGATTTATATATTCACTTTGCTATTCCGTTCTTGCACAGTGATATAGTTCATTTTGCGTCACCCGATATTCTAGCAAAGGGAGATTATCTCAGCATCACCGTGACATTAGTAATAGCTTTCGTACATAAAATAGTTAGCTCGAACTGTATGAGCCTGTATGAATCTGATCTTTATATTAAAAGTGCAAAAATGGTTCACATATAGGTCGTATTTAAACATTAAACAGTATCAAAACAATAAGTGCATTATAGTATAACAAAATATACATGCAAAAAGAATCAATAGGCAAAATATGCTTGTCTACTGTCTCATTCTAATTGCTAATATTTACTGTATTGTACATAGCTCAATTCTATTCAATTCAATTCAATTTTATTTATTTTTTAATTTTCAGCAGAAAACAGTATTTCTAACAATTAAATTGAATTAATTTGATCTGACGTTGACACACAGTAATCACTTTAATGTTTTTATTTACATCGATGTCAATCATCCGGTAAAGATGAATATTCATTACTACCCTCGGTGGTTAACGTCCCTCGCTGGTTAACTTTAAGTGCCGACCGAAAAAGACTCGCATATATCTGGCTTCCATTCAAACCAAACACATATCTTTTGGTATTTATGTTGCTAGATTGCTGTTTCCTTGACGTTTACCACATATTGCATATTGATGCACATGACACACGTATATATAATATATATATATATATTTAAACATGAAATTAACGTGTCATGTCATGCGTAAATAAGCCAGAGAAAAAAGCAAACGAGAAACTCAAAGAACTCAATAGAAAAAGACGAAATGATCTGATGTTTAAGATTGACCCGTTTGGTCGCTCGTAATCGGTTGTCTATGAATATAGTTCCTGTAATTTTTTATGAAGGTAAGCTATTTATGCTGTGTTTTTTTTTTACATATAAAAATCTATAATGGCTAAAAGTTTTATTCATGTTATTTCTTTATTAGTGAACTTTGTGATATTTTTATTATGCTGTAGATCATTGAGCCATTGTTGGACTACGTGTTTAAGTTGTACGAAGGGCAACTCTGCCTTTTCAAGCAGCGACTTTAATTTTCGCATGTGTCTTGTGACTTCATTTCATATCTAACCAGTTCTGATTAAATAAATTTTTGAGTTTACGCCAAGACTAGCATCATCTTTAACTTTTGTTTCATTCTACAGACTGTGTACCTCGAAAGTTTTAACTAAAAAAAATATATCTTCACTGGGAACCACAGAGCTGAAACATGCACACTTCAGTTTAGCAGGGACAATACTCTGTAACCCATTTTTGACATTTTTTCACATTGGATCAGTCAGTTGTTCACAGTATTGCTTGTCAAAGACATGTCTATTAAGATAGTGAATGCTGCATTCGAAGGGGGACTGCTCGATTCTTTCTCGGAAATTTTGCAATCGTCAAATATCTAAAACACCCTTTTCTATTGAAAAAAGATATTCTACATTATAAGGTGTCGACTTTAAGTTAGCAATAGAACTTAAATAATAACTAATGTTTAACTTAGTACAAGACTTTTACAAAAGGTTGTCACATATGTAATATGATGGACACATCAACCTTCAAAAATAGGTCCCTTCTATGTTGCTTGGTCCTTGCAATTCTAAGGTATTACTAAATACCTAGGTTTTCTCTAGAATGGTAGATAAAAGTTGAAAGCTAAGTTGCTTTAATTTTCTCCCATTCTTCTACGTATTACAAGGTCACAAAGATTAAGATTCATGTCCAGTGGCACATATTACAGTCATATCTGGATTCATCATTACACGATGCTGGAAAATTCCTATTGTCAAATTCAATTTCAAATGCATAGATTCTTGCTCAATAAAGGATGAGATCTGTGTGTGAAACGTCTGATATATACAATGATTGATTTATTCATTATTGGTCTTTAATGCCACTTTTATTATTATTTGCTATTTCATGGCGTTCAGCTATATAATGGTGAAGAAAGATGGTGCACCAGGAGAAAACTACTGACATTCGGCTGGAAAATGTCAAACAGAGTTTTGAAGTCGGACCAAGCTTCGAACTCTGAAATAAGCAATGAAGCAATAATTTGTACTACTGAAAGAAGCTTTTTTCTCACTTGATCCAGTTTTCGTTTGATAGATAGTTGTGTTTTTTTATCTTTCAAATTGAATATAGCAAGAGGTTTTAAAAAGAGTGTAAAAAAAGAACAGTAGCCGAATGCATAGTTCGTTTTAATACATTTTTGTCGTTGGGATGCTATCTTGTTGAGTGAAAAAAAACTCGCATATATCTGGCTTCCATTCAAACCAAACACATATCGTTTGGTATTTATGTTGCTAGATTGCTGTTTCCTTGACGTTTACCCCATATTGCATATTGATGCACAAGACACACGTATATATAATATATATATTAAAACATGAAATTAAGGTGTTATGTCATGCGTAAATAAGCCAGAGAAAAAAGCAAACGAGAAACTCAAAGAACTCAATAGAAAAAGACGAAATGATCTGATGTTTAAGATTGACCTGTTTGGTCGCTCGTAATCGGTTGTCTATGAATATAGTTCCTGTAATATTTTATGAAGGTAAGCTATTTATGCTGTGTTTTTTTTTACATATAAAAATCTATAATGGCTAAAAGTTTTATTCATGTTATTTCTTTAATAGTGAACTTTGTGATATTTTTATTATGCTGTAGATCATTGAGCCATTGTTAGCTACTTCAAAATAAAAAATCAAAATCACTGAAACTGAACTTCCTACACAAAATTGACACCAGGGGTCCTTCACTTTTAATGCTAGAATAGTGCTTTCTGATTGGAGAGTATTTTTAGCTTCATATTAATGGTTTGAAATATAGTAACATTAGGTATTTCCCAAAAAAAATAACTTACCAAAGAGAGGTAACTCTTGCTTATTTTTTACTAAATACTGTCAATCATTAATCAAAATACACTATAGTCTGTTTTAAAAATTAATTTCTGAAAATAAAAAAAAAGAAAACAGTTTGTAACTTCATAACAACAGAAAAGAGGATAAACAAATGACCAAAACAAATTATTGATTTTTTGTTAAGATTGATTGTTGAAATTATTTAACTTGATTCTTAAAATAATTCAATATGATTCTTAAAATAATTCAATTTGATTCTTAAAATTATTTAATTTTGTTATACTTACATTATCTTAAGGGTGCCTTCATTAATATCCTGTTTTAGTTCTTTGTATGTCAAATCGTATCTTTCTAATTTTGTAGTCTCTTTCTGACCCTCAGATTCATTCCAATATATAACCTGTAAATAATGTATATACATTTTATTTAAGCTGTCTTTAAAAGTTTGATTTATTTTCAGTCTAAAGATACTGTTATTAGTATGCAAACATTTTTTTATTCATGCTGTAAAAACAATATATAAAGCAAAAAAATTATATTGTCGCACAAGAAGAAAAGTAACACTAATAAGCAAAGCAACATATGGTATCATAGAGCAACACAAAGCAACATAAAGTAACACTAATAAGCAAAGCAGCATATAGTATCTAAAAGCAACACAAAGCAACATAAAGTAACACTAATAAGCAAAGCAGCATATAGTATCTAAAAGCAACACAAAGCAACATAAAGTAACACTAATAAGCAGCCTCCGGGTGCGGGAATTTCTCGCTACATTGAAGACCTGTTGGTGACCTTCTGCTGTTGTTTTTTTCTATGGTCGGGTTGTTGTCTCTTTGACACATTCCCCATTTCCATTCTCAATTTTAAAGCAACATATAGTATCATAAAGCAACACAAAGCAACATAAAGTAACACTAATAAGCAAAGCAACATATAGTATCATAAAGCAACAAAAAGCAACATAAAGTTAATTAGTCAAAGTATAAGCTATGAAAGCATTATTAAACAAGGGAAATAGAAGTTTGTTTTATTTAACTGAAGTAGCCAATGCCTGCACCACACACTAAAATAGTCTGTATTTGTGGCAGCTATGTATTCATCTGACATTAATTGTTGAGGGATGCAGGTTATGATGTTGTGTGATCTATAACACCTTGCATGTGAAACAAAGGTTATTGTATGTTATCAAAAAGCATGCATGAAGTAAAATTTGAGTTACTAGTATTTAATTCAATTTTAAAACATCAGGGGGAAACCATTTTGTTGATGTAAAAAGGATAACAGGAATGAGATATTAACCACTCACCAAAACTTAATAATATCAATTTCCCAGTTTTTATTTTAAAGAGATGTGACAGTGAACCTTCATGCACACCCAAAATATCATGAAATCTTGTTTACCCTAAAAGTTTTTCGCCTTGCCAGATAATGAACTATTTTCCCATTGTAAGTTGTTAATTTGTTTGACCCCTCATCCCATGTATGAAGAAGGTATTTGTTCTTAAACCAGCATGGTGGGTTTTCCAATAATTCATGTGGAGACACTGTCTTTGCTGGTGATGGTGATAAAGATGGTGAGGAATGACATTTAGCTTTGACATTTGATGGTGAATGAGTCATGAGTGAGCTTGCTGTTGCGGAAGGTAAGACTGACGGTGACTGATGAATAGTTGAAGTTAAGACTGACGTTGACTGATGAATAGTTGAAACTGAAGGTAAGACTGTCTGTGACTTAGGAAAGGTTGAACGTGTACATGTACTTGATGATGTTTCAGTTGATAGTGACTCATGAATGTGTGGATCTATGGTTGATGAAAACGCTATTGATGGTGAATGAAGAGGTGCTGATGTTGAAGCTGGTAAAAATAGTGGAATGTCCTGCTCATGTGAATGCTTATTGTCATTTTCATTGATTTCCATTGGAACTGGTACATTTTGGGTGTTTTCAAGTTGAATTAAATTTATCAAATTTTGCTTTAAAGAATTAATGTCCAAATTACGCCTAAATAGAGATTTGTCAGTTACTGATTGCATACATACATCTTTCCTATACATGATTTGATTTTTAATTGCACTGATTTTATCTTTCTTAAATTTCAAATTATCAATATATGATGTCATTTCTGGTTCACTTTTCCATTTACCTCCCATTTTATCTATTTCATTTAATAATTCTTTGCGCTCTTGATTAATTTTTGTACATTTAGCTTCTTTCTCATCAATTCTTTGCTGAAGTGTTGCTCTTCTCTCGTTATTTAGTTTAATTTCATCTGATATTTCTTTTTCTTTTAGTATTTGGGACTCTTGTCTTGCTTTTGCCATAACTTGAATTTTAAAATTGAGAAAGGAAATGGTGAATATGTCAAAGCGACAACCACCCGACCATAGAGCAAACAACAGCCGAAGGCAACCAATGGGTCTTCAATGTAGCGAGAATTCCCGCACCCGTAGGTGTCCTTCAGCTGGCCCCTAAAATATGCATAATAGTACAGTGATAATGGACGTCATACTAAACTCCGAATTATACACAAGAAACTAAAATTTAAAATCATACAAGACTAACAAAGGCCAGAGGCTCCTGACTTGGGACAGGCGCAAAATTGCGGCGGGGTTAAACATGTTTATGAGATCTCAACCCTCCCCCTATACCTCTAGCCAATGTAGAAAAGTAAAAGAATAACAATACGCACATTAAAATTCAGTTCAAGAGAAGTCCGAGTCTGATGTCAAAAGATGTAACAAAAGAAAATAAATAAAATGACAATAATACATAAATAACAACAGACTACTAGCAGTTAACTGACATGCCAGCTCCAGACCTCAATTAAACTGATTGAAAGATTATGTCTTCATCATATGAATATCAGGTACAATCCCTCCCGTTAGGGGTTTAGTGTCATACTATCATAAAATATATGAGAAGAACATAACCCGTGTCATGCCAACAACTGTTTTTTTAGAAATAAATGTGTTTAGTTCCGATGCAAAGACCCTATCAGTGAATCAATGTTAAAGCCAAAATATGCAATCTTTAATGACCTGACAACAGTATCGTAACTATATCCCCTTTTAATAAGTCTATTTAAAGGTTTTGTTAGTTTCTGAGGAGAATACTGACATTTTTGTGCTTTATAAAGAATATTTCCATAAAATTTTGGATGTGAAATACCAGAACGTATAAGATGTCTGCATGTTGAGTTATATTTACGAATTATTTCCTTATACCGGTGATAAAATTTAGTAAATGTTTTGACCAGTTTGTGATATCGAAAACCCTGGTGTAATAATTTTTCAGTAATACATAAATTTCTCTCGCTAAAATCTAATATATTGTTACATACACGAATGAATCGTACAAGTTGAGATATATAAACACCATAAGATGGTGACAAGGGAACGTCACCATCTAAAAATGGATAATTAACAATAGGAAATGAAAAATCATCTCTTTTATCATAAATTTTTGTATTAAGCTTCCCGTTTATGATATAGATATCAAGATCGAGGAAAGGGCAGTGGTCATTGTTTTCATTAGCTTTATTTAAAGTAAGTTCTACAGGATAAATTTCTTTAGTATACATACTGAAGTCGTCATTATTTAGAGCCAATATATCATCCAAATATCTAAAAGTATTGTTAAATTGTTGTATCAAATGTTGTTTTGATGGGTCTTTGCTAATTTTAGTCATAAATTGTAACTCATAACAATACAAAAACAGGTCCGCAATAAGTGGTGCACAGTTAGTCCCCATTGGAATTCCAATAACTTGACGATATACGGAATCTCCAAAGCGAACAAAAATGTTATCAAGTAAAAATTCAAGTGCATAAATAGTATCAAAGCATGTCCAATTGACATAGTTCTTTTGTTTATTGCTACTAAAAAATGATCTAAAAGAGTTTGAACATATGTACTCGCATTCCGACTTATTAAATGCCCAGTTAATTAGGGATGTGAATTTTTTCTTAATAAGAATATTGTCTTCTTCATTTTTCCCACCCAGCCATTCCATTGTAGTGTTATTTTTCATCATAAGTTTTGTATTTATTGTTGATGTGTTGATATTTGGTGATATTGTCTTTTGCCTGTCTAGTTGGCCCATCATTCGCTCTAGGGCAATGTTGTTTGATGGACAAGTCAAGGTCTCTTTTTTTGTATTTTCGGATGGACAATGGTATTTACCTTCAGGTAGGTAATCCTTAAAAAAATTTTGGCATTTCCCTAAGATACAAGATGCCATTTTCGAAATGCATTGCAAGACTATGCTATTTTCATCCAACGGTTTTAATACGCCTTGGCAGAAATCAGATATTTTAAGGTTATCAACTGTAAATATTTGATAATCATTGTCCAAAAGTATAGCTGGTTTGTTTACAATTTTTTCCAATTCCTCGACTAACGTGTTATAAACAGGCTTCATTTGTAGAGCTGGTTTATTTTGAGACGCCAAAGAAAAATAAGGAGCTGTAATTTTGATGTAAATAATTCCAATAGACTGACAGATTGATGTGACGATATCATTTTCAAATAGTTGAAGTATAGAAGTTTGAAGAAAATTTGGTTTATTTTTCGATGACTTTATATAGACGGAGAGAAGATCTTTTAGACATAATGTACCACAAGCATTATAAAAAAAGAGTGTTAAATCTATTTCCAACAAAGTCTTGGATTGGTATATTGTCAATATTATTCGATTTTAAAAATGTTCGACAGTATGCAGGATCTCCAACTTTTTCATTATAAAATAATTTTGAGATACATCGGATTAAATTATGAGTATACGATTCTCCTTTGTTTCGGAATAATGTATTAAAACGTACAGAATTTGTTTTTTCTATATCTTTCGCTACTTTTTCAACTTCATCAGCAAATTGCAGAAGTGGGTGTACAGAACACTGAAATTCATTAATGGTCATCTCATTGTTTTCCTCTTTACTGTTTTTTAATTGATTGAGAATCTTATTTGACTTGAGCTCGGTCGCACTTCTGTCAGTCATACAGTTGGTAAGTTTTGTCAAAAAAGCATTTTCCTCTGTAATTTCATGAACTATATCTAATGTTGCTTTAACATATTGCTCTGCAGATCCACTTGATATCTCTTTTATTCCTGCAATGCATAGGTTGCTTGATTCTCATATAATAAATAACCTTTTCCTGTCTAGAATATGCATAAACAAGGGTCAACACACCATTTTTAACAAAAAGGTTCTGTTCCAAGTCAGGAATATGGTTTATTTTAGAAATTGTCCAAGATATTGCTGATATTAACCAATAGTATGAGAAATATAAGGATGGCCAGACGGACAGTCAAAGGTAACAGTTAATGCCCTCTTCCCCTTGAGGCGGGGACTTAGAAATGTAAACTACTTAAGTATTAAAAGTCTGCATCCATTTTAGAGATATTGCTGATATTAACCAATAGTATAAGTTAAATAAAATTCTTTCAAAAAATCTATAATTTGATCTGTAACTTATCATGGTTATACTATATACCAAATTTCAAACCAATATCTTCAAGCATGACAACGAAAAGTGTGTAAAGCTGATTTGGCAGATAGACAGACAGACTTACGGACGGACAGACGGACAAACAAGAGTGCAAACCTAAAGTCCCCTTAAACTTCGTTGGTAGGGGCCTATTACCTATTTTTAAACTTATAAATTACAAATGGACAGACATTCAAAGGTAACAGTTAATGCCCTCTTCACCTGGAGGCGGGGCATAGAACTGTAAACTAAGTATTATCATATACCTAAAGTAAATTCTCCTTCACTTCCACTTATTTTGGTTCCATAAAAATGCCGTCCTTGTTTAGATGTGGCATCTTTCATCAAAGTAATGTTTTCTGAGTTTCCAATGGCCTCTTCTACTTGTCTGTTGCAAATAGCTTTTGCCTCTCTTGACATGTTGTGGATAGATGCTACAGAGGGCAAATTGTCTATTTCATGTCCATTTACAATTTTCACAATGCTCCCAATAACATCGGAAATGTTCTGCATTGGAACATTCTTTGATATACAATATAACACGCATTCCCGGATGTTATTGGTGTACGGATTTCCTCTAGTCCTTTCCCTGAATTTTGGTATGGTTTGGTCTGATCTTTCTTGATTTGTAATACTGATTATCTCATTTTGTAAATAACTTATCTCCTGATGTAATACTTGACCATCCAATCTTGTGAGATTGCACTGGTTACCTTTGCTGCTAATCATAGGTTTTGCATTTTCTGTTTGCATAATTGTTGTCTTCATTTTTGGTGTCTTTACTGATTCTTTATGAAATTCCATTTCTTTCTTTAAATTGATAATCTTAATATTTTTTCTTCGAACCTTTTTCTTTTCATTTCCCAATTTTACATATAAATCTGATACTTTTTTTTTAAGAGCAATAATTTTAGGTTGTACATTGTCTATTTTTGGTATTACGTTGAATCTTTCAGGAATTCGGAATATCTGCTTTTCAAATGGGTCTATCTGTTCATAGTTTCTAGAGGTCTTTAATTTTCTAAGTTTTGCAACTACTGACTTTATTCTTTTGAGGAGACTAGCTGAATGTATATCTTCTGGATTTTTTTTCAAAATGCTACATACCCATCTGTGTATTATTCGCTGACTTCCAGCTCTAAAATGGCTCTTACTTTCATTATACAATTTTATTACATTTTCATTTGTTAAACAGTCCAAGTAAAATGGAAGAGGTGGAAATTTGGGATCCATTACATGCAATTTACCTGAGTAGTAATGTTTGCTGTAAACATGACACATTTTGTTTAATCCAAAATTTTTACTAAAATATTATAAGTATATGTATATCTTACCCACACCTTATTTATTTTACAGTCCGTGGAATGTCTTGCGCACATTTTTTTTTATAGATTAAGAGATACTGTGGGTGAAATGGAAGATACTGTGCAAAAACAAGTTTTAAAATGCATGCTAATTTAGTAAAATTAAGCGTTTCAAATCATTTCTCACCTTTCAAATTATAATTAAACTGAATATGCTCATTTTGCCATAATGTGTAATATTCATCATCATTGGTATTAAAAACTAAGTGTGTATCATATCCAGGGACTAGGTTATATGATGGTAGTTAGCAAATAAAACATGAAAATGCACAACTCTAGTTTATAAATTTATTTAAACATATGTCGGCAAAAAGCTCTACAGAGCTTATGTTTGTATTTAATGTAACCCGACTTGAAATAAAATTTCTTATCTTATCTTATCTTATCTTATGGTTTTGTCCAAGATCTCAAATATTTAACCATTACAGTTATTGTTGTACCTATTTACGATGAGTAGTGAATATAAGTTAATTTTATCATCATGTTTCCAAAAAATACATTTGACGTCATTTGGCAAGATTTTTACAAAGTAAAATCAGAAAAATATAAACATAGATATACCTAACACATACAACCACAAAAAATTACTTCCTTTTCAAGCATTTGATAAGGCTTACAGAATGAGAAAAACTCTCTTCGTTCTGTTCACCAACCAAACCCTGAAAAGGAAGTAGTGCACCTTCATAATCAGTTGGCCATTGAGTCTCAGCATCGCTTAAACTTAGTTCTTCTGATGCTAGAGGCAATTCATGAACTAAAAAAGCTGGGTCCTGAGTTTCAGCATTACTAAAAGTTGTTTCAAATGCTTTTAAGGATGGTAAATCATCAGTAGCAGCTGGTAACTGAGTTTCAGCATCACTTAAACTTAGAACAACTGCTGATGAAGGTAATTCATCCTTTAAAAGTGTTAGAGGCTCAGTTTCAGTATCACTAAATTCAAGTTCAACTAATTTTGGCCATGGTACAACTGTATAATCAGTTGATAACTGAGTTTCACAGCTACTAAAACTATAACCGACTGATTCTGAAAGGGGCTGATTGAAAATGTGTTCACCATCAGAAAAGCATTGACTATCAAAATCATCATAAATCTTTGACATATTTGATGACTCTAATAAGCAATGTTTCTCCAATACTTGTTCCTCATCAACTAATAATGACTTGCTGTCAACAGAGGCAAATGATTCATTTAGTTGATGAGGAACATCAGTCTCCATAGGATCAGAGGTTATCCAACTGTCACTATTGATTAAAACTATTGGTGAAGAAGGAAGTACCTCTGCTTCCCTACAAAGTTCAATGTCATCAATTGAGTCTGAGAACCTGTTGCTTAAAGCAAATAGGGAATCAGAAGAATCAATTGTACTAGGTACAGCTATAGTACTCTGCCTTCGTCTACAACTACAACAGTGACAATCTCCTGGATATGTGCACACATCAGATAAATCCTCTGAAATATTATCATCTGGAAGAACATCACAGTATTCTCCAAAAAGAAACCTAAACACTATGGCGTCACGAGCATTAGTAAAATATGGTATTACTTCTGTCCAAATTTGACATCTAGCCATTTTCTGTAAAATCAGAATAAAGTAACTTCTTACACAAAATATACCATTATTTAAACCAGAATTATGGCTTTAGACTGTTAAGTTATGTAGTTTGACTGTTTAATATAGTCAATTATCTCCCTTGAAATATTTTTTAGCAGTATCTATTAATGTCAATTTTCATGTTTGGTATCGCCACTGTGTAAAATTAAATCATTATCAATCAAGCCATTTATGAGGATTTGTGTTTACAAGACCTGTTGCCACATATTTCAATTTTAAAACAAGTAAGTTCAATTATCTCCCTTGAAATATTTTATACCATGATAATGTTTATGTGTGTACTTTCTCTGGTTGTGTACTGCAACTGTGTTAAGCTGATTCAGTGTCAGTGCATATTTGAGGAATTCTGGTTAAAAGACAATCATTGACACACAGAGGGATTTTTATATATACCCCCCCCCCCCAAAAAAAAAAATGACTATATATATTATATGACATGTGAATACATTAAGACTGACTTACCTTAATATTCTTTGACCTTGTTTTTTCAATGTAACATATACTTCTATGTTTACAGGTTATATATAAAAAATCTTCTCTCTATATAAATCAAAGGATATAAAATAAATGGATATTTAGTAAATGCACATGTGACAAAATCGCACCAAAATAAATGCATACAAAAAACAAGTTCAAAAAAAAAAATCAATGAACTGGGCTTTTATTCATGTTGTTCATGTTGGCAGTCCATGAAGAGTCTTCAACAATGAACAAATAATTCATATTCCAATGTTTATGTAAGTAAGTTCAGTTATCTCCCTTGAAATATTTTATACCATGATAATGTTAGTCCATTTAGTCTTCAACAATGAACAAATCATTGGGTATAAAAACTGACTTTATATATGACTATATATTATATCATATATGTGAATACATTAAGACTGACTTACCTTAATATTCTGTGAGCTTGGTGTTTCAATTTAACATACTTCTATGTTTACAGGTTATATATATGAATAATTATTCTTCTCTCTATATGAATTAAAGGATATAAAAAAAAAAATGGATATTTAGTAAATGTACATGTGACAAAATTGCACCAAAATACATACATACGAAAAACAATTTATCAATTAAAATAGGGCTTTTATTCGTGTTGTTCATGTTTACAGTCCAGGTAGAGTGTTCACCAATGAACAAATCATTTATATTTCAATGTGTAAGTAAGTTAGTTAAATTATCTGCCTAGAAATATTTTAGACAATGATAATGTTGGTGCATGTAGTCTTCAACAATGAACAGATCATTCATATTTTAATGTTTAACTAATAAAGTTAATTCAATTATCGCCCTTGAAATATGTTAGACCATGATAATTTTCATTCATGTACTTATTCAACATATTCAATGATTGGGTTGATTTGGATCTGCTTACCCTTCCAGAGCACCTGAGATCACCCCCAGTTTTTGGTGGGGTATGTGTGTCTCAGTCTTTATTTTTCTATGTTGTATTTAGTGTGTGTTGTTTGTCTGTTTATCTGTTTCTTTTTTAGCCTTGGCTTTTTCTTTGTTTTTTTACTTATGAGATTGAAGGTGCCTTTGGTATCTTTGGCCACTCTTTTACACATTTTTTAATGAACACAACACCATTTACATGTATTCTACAGTTGTGATGTGAAAAGAAAACAGCAGTTATACATTAAAGCATGCATGCTTGCTTTAAATTATAAAAAAAAACAATAACTGTTCTTAATCCTACAGAGAACAGCCTATAAAGTCATTGTCTATATAATATGTTAAATCCACCAAAATAGATGAATGTTTTCCACATATTAGTTATTAAAAGTTTATGTCTCTTCCTATATTAAAAAATATCAACATGCATTTTTTTCAAGGGAAATAATTCGATGAATTTATATGATGTATGAAAGCAGTCTCTTTAGAAGTATAAACATGACATATTTCATCTTCTTCTGTATTGTTATTTGTGATTGTTTTTGTTATGTTGATGGTTAACTAAAAAGTGACAAGCACAACATCTCAATATTCATTATATAAATTCAATACATGTTCAAGAGCTTACAACCTGTACATGATGTACAAGCTACAGTGTGTAATATTGTTACTTACCTTTACAATGAGGTCAAATATATAAACAATATTGAATCAGTATTATTATTAAAAGTATGGTATTAATAACTAGTATATGATGCAGTATGTCTATGTGGCCAAACTGTGACAAATGGTGTCCTAAAAAAAATTACTTTAAAATGTGTTTGTATGTTACATGTATTTGTACATTTAAAAAATGACTGTAATATTTTTTCTGTCTATTCGAAATAACATAAAAAATGTGGTGCACACTGTCAAATAACCAGCTATGCGCGTTATTCAGTGTGCACCAAATTTTCTATGTTATTTCGAATAGACAGAAAAAATATTAAAGTCATATTACACTTGCAATAACATGTGTTATCTCTATGTGATTTATTGGACTAAAAATTCAAACGAAAAGTGCATAATCATGATAATGGCAATACATCAATAATAATTAGAGAAATGCATTCATTTAGTTTAAGCAAATGTGAGTGTGTTGTTAAATGTGATGTGTAGAGAAAGAATTCCATTTTGTATCATTTGCTGCAGTATACAGATGTACATTACATGAAGTTGTAAGTGGCAGATCAACTAATTTTATGTGTTGCGCCCACTGACTGCCTCAGAGGGGTCCTGCTCTGGTCATGCGTCAGTGATTCTGTATATAATTAATAAATATTTTACTCTGGTTGTCATCTGTTGCATTATATATTTACAGTACATAAGGTTGTAATTTGTTGCAGTACATGTATATCAACAATTTACAGTATGTCATGACTTATGAGGTTGTCAATTGTTGCAATATACATGTACATCCCTACATGTATCTAGTTAGTAATATTATGCCTAAGCCTATGGAAGATTGAACATTTAGTTTTACATAAATCATTAAACAATTAGGACAATTGATCATGGCTTTGAATTGTACTCATGATACTCATTGATATTGATCCTTGATTGCTGCATAGATATATCTATGTGACCCTTAGGCAAAGCTTACAATTAGGTTAATCATATTTGATAATATGTAAGGTAAAAGAAAGGATTGTAATCAGAGACCTCATTATGAGTTAAGGGTGACAGCTAGGTTTTGAATGACTACCCCCCACCCCCACCCCCCCTTTTTCCCTCCTTTTGTCAATATCAAAGTTTTTATATACAATTTTGAAAACAGGATTTCATCATTGAATGATATTCTCCATAAAAGCCTTATGGGCAAGCTTTATCATTTCTTTGGAAAAAATCAATTCTTTATTACATTTTTTGAACTTTAAAAAAAAATCCTACCTTCTTCCGCAAAAGCTCTCCATGAGAAATTGCTTTTTCTCAAATAACATGCTTCAAAAATAATGTTTACCTGTATTTATTTTAATATTGTTTTATATTATAGTCATGCAATATCCTTTCAAGTCAAAATAAGTTGTTCATAAATGATAATAGGTATAACCAACCGTCGTGATTCCCGTGCGTAATAAGAGTGATGACCTAAGCAATTTTAAAGTCATTTTTTTCCTGGAGTTATCTACCCTACCTTATGCTCTATACGAAAGGAGGTCGTTTTCTGAAGTAGCTACCATTGTTGGACTACGTGTTTAAGTTGTACGAAGGGCAACTCTGCCTTTTCAAGCAGCGACTTTTCGCATGTGTCTTGTGACTTCATGTCATATCTAACCAGTTCTTATTAAATAAATTTTTGAGTTTACGCCAAGACTAGCATCATCTTTAACTTTTGTTTCATTCTACAGACTGTGTACCTCGAATGTTTTAACTAAAAAAAATATGTCTTCACTGGGAACCACAGAGCTGAAACATGCACACTTCAGTTTAGCAGGGACAATACTCTGTAACCCATTTTTGACATTTTTTCACATTGGATCAGTCAGTTGTTCACAGTATTGCTTGTCAAAGACAAGTCTATAAAGATAGTGAATGCTGCATTCGAAGAGGGACTGCTCGATTCTTTCTCGGAAATTTTGCAATCGTCAAAAATCTAAAACACCCTTTTCTATTGAAAAAAGATATTCTACATTATAAGGTGTCGACTTTAAGTTAGCAATAGAACTTAAATAATAACTAATGTTTATCTTAGTACAAGACTTTTACAAAAGGTTGTCACATATGTAATATGATGGACACATCAACCTTCAAAAATAGGTCCCTTCTATGTTGCTTGGTCCTTGCAATTCTAAGGTATTACTAAATACCTAGGTTTTCTCTAGAATGGTAGATAAAAGTTGAAAGCTAAGTTGCTTTAATTTTCTCCCATTCTTCTACGTATTACAAGGTCACAAAGATTAAGATTCATGTCCAGTGGCACATATTACAGTCATATCTGGATTCATCATTACACGATGCTGGAAAATTCCTATTGTCAAATTCAATTTCAAATGCATAGATTCTTGCTCAATAAAGGATGAGATCTGTGTGTGAAACGTCTGATATATACAATGATTGATTTATTCATTATTGGTCTTTAACGCCCCTTTTATTATTATTTGCTATTTCATGGCGACCAGCTATATAATGGTGAAGAAAGCTGGTGCACCAGGAGAAAACTACTGACATTCGGCTGGAAAATGTCAAACATAGTTTTGGAGTCTGGCCAAGCTTCGAACTCTGAAATAAGCAATGAAGCAATAATTTGTACTAATGAAAGAAGCTTTTTTCTCGTTTGATAGATAGTGTTGTTTTTTATCTTTCAAATTGAATATAGCAAGAGGTTTTAAAAAGAGTGTAAAAAAAGAACAATAGCCGAGTGCATAGTTCGTTTTAATACATTTTTGTCGTTGGGATGCTATCTCGTTGAGTGAAAAAAACTCGCATATATCTGGCTTCCATTCAAACCAAACACATATCTTTTGGTATTTATGTTGCTAGATTGCTGTTTCCTTGACGTTTACCCCATATTGCATATTGATGCACAAGACACACGTATATATAATATATATATTAAAACATGAAATTAAGGTGTTATGTCATGCGTAAATAAGCCAGAGAAAAAGCAAACGAGAAACTCAAAGAACTCAATAGAAAAAGACGAAATGATCTGATGTTTGAGATTGACCTGTTTGGTCGCTCGTAATTGGTTGTCTATGAAAATAGTTCCTGTAATTTTTTATGAAGGTAAGCTATTTATGCTGTGTTTTTTTTTTTACAGATAAAAATCTATAATGGCTAAAAGTTTTATTCATGTTATTTCTTTAATAGTGAACTTTGTGATATTTTTATTATGCTGTAGATCATTGAGCCATTGTTGGACTACTTGTTTAAGTTGTACGAAGGGCAACTCTGCCTTTTCAAGCAGCGACTTTTCGCATGTGTCTTGTGACTTCATTTCATATCTAACCAGTTCTGATTAAATAAATTTTTGAGTTTACGCCAAGACTAGCATCATCTTTAACTTTTGTTTCATTCTACAGACTGTGTACCTCAAATGTTTTAACTAAAAAAAAATATGTCTTCACTGGGAATCACAGAGCTGAAACATGCACACTTCAGTTTAGCAGGGACATTACTCTGTAACCCATTTTTGACATTTTTTCACATTTGATCTTTAAAGACACTGTCAGTGGTTCACAGTATTGCTTGTCAAAGACATGTCTATTAAGATAGTGAATGCTGCATTCGAAGAGGGACTCCTCGATTCTTTCTCGGAAATTTTGCAATCGTCAAAAATCTAAAACACCCTTTTCTATTCAAAAAAGATATTCTACATTATAAGGTGTCGACTTTAAGTTAGCAATGGAACTTAAATAATAACTAATGTTTAACTTAGTACAAGACTTTTACAAAAGGTTGCCACATATGTAATATGATGGACACATCAACCTTCAAAAATAGGTCCCTTCTATGTTGCTTGGTCCTTGCAATTCTAAGGTATTACTAAATACCTATGTTTTCTCTAGAATGGTAGATAAAAGTTGAAAGCTAAGTTGCTTTAATTTTCTCCTATTCTTCTACGTATTACAAGATCAAAAAGATTAAGATTCATGTCCAGTGGCACATATTACAGTCATATCGGGATTCATCATTACACGATGCTGGAAAATTCCTATTGTCAAATTCAATTTCAAATGCATAGATTCTTGCTCAATGAAGGATAAGATCTGTGTGTGAAACGTCTGATATATACAATGATTGATTTATTCATTAGTGGTCTTTAACGCCACTTTTATTATTATTTGCTATTTCATGGCGACCAGCTATATAATGGTGAAGAAAGCTGGTGCACCAGGAGAAAACTACTGACATTCGGCTGGAAAATGTCAAACATAGTTTTGGAGTCTGGCCAAGCTTCGAACTCTGAAATAAGCAATGAAGCAATAATTTGTACTAATGAAAGAAGCTTTTTTCTCGTTTGATAGATAGTGTTGTTTTTTATCTTTCAAATTGAATATAGCAAGAGGTTTTAAAAAAAGTGTAAAAAAAAGAACAATAGCCGAGTGCATAGTTCGTTTTAATACATTTTTGTCGTTGGGATGCTATCTCGTTGAGTGAAAAAAAACTCGCATATATCTGGCTTCCATTCAAACCAAACACATATCTTTTGGTATTTATGTTGCTAGATTGCTGTTTCCTTGACGTTTTCCCCATATTGCATATTGATGCACAAGACACACGTATATATAATATATATATTAAAACATGAAATTAAGGTGTTATGTCATGCGTAAATAAGCCAGAGAAAAAAGCAAACGAGAAACTCAAAGAACTCAATAGAAAAAGACGAAATGATCTGATGTTTAAGATTGACCTGTTTGGTCGCTCGTAATCGGTTGTCTATGAATATAGTTCCTGTAATTTTTTATGAAGGGAAGCTATTTATGTTGTGGTTTTTTTTTCATATAAAAATCTATAATGGCTAAAAGTTTTATTCATGTTATTTCTTTAATAGTGAACTTTGTGATATTTTTATTATGCTGTAGATCATTGAGCCATTGTTGGACTACGTGTTTAAGTTGTACGAAGGGCAACTCTGCCTTTTCAAGCAGCGACTTTTCACATGGGACAACATCCCTAATGCGCCTTGAAATGAGGAACTCAAAAGTCACGTGTAAAGAAAAAATCTCTGTGTAGTGATATTGGACATATTTCTATTTTTAGCAAATGACTGAACTTAATTATTTGTGGTGATTAGGAAAGTAGAGGAACATAGAATAAATGTGTAAAAACTATGGAGCTATTGAATGTGTTCAAAGTATTAAATTTTCAAAGAACTTATTGTGTTAAAAAGGGGATATTTTACCACAAGGAGCCGCATCACAACAGGATGTTCGGGGTTTGCTAATTTACGGAAAAAGTAATCTCACTTCGTACCCCGAAAATTTAACCACATATGTGAAAATGTCACAGCTTCGAAACAAGCTATCATACATATCCAAGTTAACGATATGGACTGAGCTACAGGAAAAAACGTTACCATTACCGCCTATGTAAAAACAATTAAAGATTTTGACCCACATGTGTCTTGTGACTTCATTTCATATCTAACTAGTTCCGATTAAAAAATTCTTGAGTTAACGCCAAGACTAGCATCATCTTTAACTTTTGTTTCATTCTACAGACTGTGTACCTCGAATGTTTTAACTAAAAAAAATATGTCTTCACTGGGAATCACAGAGCTGAAACATGCACACTTCAGTTTAGCAGGGACATTACTCTGTAACCCATTTTTGACATTTTTTCACATTGGATCTTTAAAGACACTGTCAGTGGTTCACAGTATTGCTTGTCAAAGACATGTCTATTAAGATAGTGAATGCTGCATTCGAAGAGGGACTCCTCGATTCTTTCTCGGAAATTTTGCAATCGTCAAAAATCTAAAACACCCTTTTCTATTCAAAAAAGATATTCTACATTATAAGGTGTCGACTTTAAGTTAGCAATGGAACTTAAATAATAACTAATGTTTAATTTAGTACAAGACTTTTACAAAAGGTTGCCACATATGTAATATGATGTACACATCAACCTTCAAAAATAGGTCCCTTCTATGTTGCTTGGTCCTTGCAATTCTAAGGTATTACTAAATACCTAGGTTTTCTCTAGAATGGTAGATAAAAGTTGAAAGCTAAGTTGCTTTAATTTTCTCCTATTCTTCTACGTATTACAAGATCAAAAAGATTAAGATTCATGTCCAGTGGCACATATTACAGTCATATCGGGATTCATCATTACACGATGCTGGAAAATTCCTATTGTCAAATTCAATTTCAAATGCATAGATTCTTGCTCAATGAAGGATAAGATCTGTGTGTGAAACGTCTGATATATACAATGATTGATTTATTCATTATTGGTCTTTAACGCCACTTTTATTATTATTTGCTATTTCATGGCGACCAGCTATATAATGGTGAAGAAAGCTGGTGCACCAGGAGAAAACTACTGACATTCGGCTGGAAAATGTCAAACATAGTTTTGGAGTCTGGCCAAGCTTCGAACTCTGAAATAAGCAATGAAGCAATAATTTGTACTAATGAAAGAAGCTTTTTTCTCGTTTGATAGATAGTGTTGTTTTTTATCTTTCAAATTGAATATAGCAAGAGGTTTTAAAAAAAGTGTAAAAAAAAGAACAATAGCCGAGTGCATAGTTCGTTTTAATACATTTTTGTCGTTGGGATGCTATCTCGTTGAGTGAAAAAAAACTCGCATATATCTGGCTTCCATTCAAACCAAACACATATCTTTTGGTATTTATGTTGCTAGATTGCTGTTTCCTTGACGTTTTCCCCATATTGCATATTGATGCACAAGACACACGTATATATAATATATATATTAAAACATGAAATTAAGGTGTTATGTCATGCGTAAATAAGCCAGAGAAAAAAGCAAACGAGAAACTCAAAGAACTCAATAGAAAAAGACGAAATGATCTGATGTTTAAGATTGACCTGTTTGGTCGCTCGTAATCGGTTGTCTATGAATATAGTTCCTGTAATTTTTTATGAAGGGAAGCTATTTATGTTGTGGTTTTTTTTTCATATAAAAATCTATAATGGCTAAAAGTTTTATTCATGTTATTTCTTTAATAGTGAACTTTGTGATATTTTTATTATGCTGTAGATCATTGAGCCATTGTTGGACTACGTGTTTAAGTTGTACGAAGGGCAACTCTGCCTTTTCAAGCAGCGACTTTTCACATGGGACAACATCCCTAATGCGCCTTGAAATGAGGAACTCAAAAGTCACGTGTAAAGAAAAAATCTCTGTGTAGTGATATTGGACATATTTCTATTTTTAGCAAATGACTGAACTTAATTATTTGTGGTGATTAGGAAAGTAGAGGAACATAGAATAAATGTGTAAAAACTATGGAGCTATTGAATGTGTTCAAAGTATTAAATTTTCAAAGAACTTATTGTGTTAAAAAGGGGATATTTTACCACAAGGAGCTGCATCACAACAGGATGTTCGGGGTTTGCTAATTTACGGAAAAAGTAATCTCACTTCGTACCCCGAAAATTTAACCACATATGTGAAAATGTCACAGCTTCGAAACAAGCTATCATACATATCCAAGTTAACGATATGGACTGAGCTACAGGAAAAAACGTTACCATTACCGCCTATGTAAAAACAATTAAAGATTTTGACCCACATGTGTCTTGTGACTTCATTTCATATCTAACTAGTTCCGATTAAATAAATTTTTGAGTTAACGCCAAGACTAGCATCATCTTTAACTTTTGTTTCATTCTACAGACTGTGTACCTCGAATGTTTTAACTAAAAAAAATATGTCTTCACTGGGAATCACAGAGCTGAAACATGCACACTTCAGTTTAGCAGGGACATTACTCTGTAACCCATTTTTGACATTTTTTCACATTGGATCTTTAAAGACACTGTCAGTGGTTCACAGTATTGCTTGTCAAAGACATGTCTATTAAGATAGTGAATGCTGCATTCGAAGAGGGACTCCTCGATTCTTTCTCGGAAATTTTGCAATCGTCAAAAATCTAAAACACCCTTTTCTATTCAAAAAAGATATTCTACATTATAAGGTGTCGACTTTAAGTTAGCAATGGAACTTAAATAATAACTAATGTTTAATTTAGTACAAGACTTTTACAAAAGGTTGCCACATATGTAATATGATGTACACATCAACCTTCAAAAATAGGTCCCTTCTATGTTGCTTGGTCCTTGCAATTCTAAGGTATTACTAAATACCTAGGTTTTCTCTAGAATGGTAGATAAAAGTTGAAAGCTAAGTTGCTTTAATTTTCTCCTATTCTTCTACGTATTACAAGATCAAAAAGATTAAGATTCATGTCCAGTGGCACATATTACAGTCATATCGGGATTCATCATTACACGATGCTGGAAAATTCCTATTGTCAAATTCAATTTCAAATGCATAGATTCTTGCTCAATGAAGGATAAGATCTGTGTGTGAAACGTCTGATATATACAATGATTGATTTATTCATTATTGGTCTTTAACGCCACTTTTATTATTATTTGCCATTTCATGGCGACCAGCTATATAATGGTGAAGAAAGCTGGTGCACCAGGAGAAAACTACTGACATTCGGCTGGAAAATGTCAAACATAGTTTTGGAGTCTGGCCAAGCTTCGAACTCTGAAATAAGCAATGAAGCAATAATTTGTACTAATGAAAGAAGCTTTTTTCTCGTTTGATAGATAGTGTTGTTTTTTATCTTTCAAATTGAATATAGCAAGAGGTTTTAAAAAGAGTGTAAAAAAAAGAACAATAGCCGAGTGCATAGTTCGTTTTAATACATTTTTGTCGTTGGGATGCTATCTCGTTGAGTGAAAAAAACTCGCATATATCTGGCTTCCATTCAAACCAAACACATATCTTTTGGTATTTATGTTGCTAGATTGCTGTTTCCTTGACGTTTTCCCCATATTGCATATTGATGCACAAGACACACGTATATATAATATATATATTAAAACATGAAATTAAGGTGTTATGTCATGCGTAAATAAGCCAGAGAAAAAAGCAAACGAGAAACTCAAAGAACTCAATAGAAAAAGACGAAATGATCTGATGTTTAAGATTGACCTGTTTGGTCGCTCGTAATCGGTTGTCTATGAATATAGTTCCTGTAATTTTTTATGAAGGGAAGCTGTTTATGTTGTGGTTTTTTTTTCATATAAAAATCTATAATGGCTAAAAGTTTTATTCATGTTATTTCTTTAATAGTGAACTTTGTGATATTTTTATTATGCTGTAGATCATTGAGCCATTGTTGGACTACGTGTTTCAGTTGTACGAAGGGCAACTCCGCCTTTTCAAGCAGCGACTTTTCACATGGGACAACATCCCTAATGCGCCTTGAAATGAGGAACTCAAAAGTCACGTGTAAAGAAAAAATCTCTGTGTAGTGATATTGGACATATTTCTATTTTTAGCAAATGACTGAACTTAATTATTTGTGGTGATTAGGAAAGTAGAGGAACATAGAATAAATGTGTAAAAACTATGGAGCTATTGAATGTGTTCAAAGTATTAAATTTTCAAAGAACTTATTGTGTTAAAAAGGGGATATTTTACCACAAGGAGCTGCATCACAACAGGATGTTCGGGGTTTGCTAATTTACGGAAAAAGTAATCTCACTTCGTACCCCGAAAATTTAACCACATATGTGAAAATGTCACAGCTTCGAAACAAGCTATCATACATATCCAAGTTAACGATATGGACTGAGCTACAGGAAAAAACGTTACCATTACCGCCTATGTAAAAACAATTAAAGATTTTGACCCACATGTGTCTTGTGACTTCATTTCATATCTAACTAGTTCCGATTAAATAAATTTTTGAGTTAACGCCAAGACTAGCATCATCTTTAACTTTTGTTTCATTCTACAGACTGTGTACCTCGAATGTTTTAACTAAAAAAAATATGTCTTCACTGGGAATCACAGAGCTGAAACATGCACACTTCAGTTTAGCAGGGACATTACTCTGTAACCCATTTTTGACATTTTTTCACATTGGATCTTTAAAGACACTGTCAGTGGTTCACAGTATTGCTTGTCAAAGACATGTCTATTAAGATAGTGAATGCTGCATTCGAAGAGGGACTGCTCGATTCTTTCTCGGAAATTTTGCAATCGTCAAAAATCTAAAACACCCTTTTCTATTCAAAAAAGATATTCTACATTATAAGGTGTCGACTTTAAGTTAGCAATGGAACTTAAATAATAACTAATGTTTAATTTAGTACAAGACTTTTACAAAAGGTTGCCACATATGTAATATGATGTACACATCAACCTTCAAAAATAGGTCCCTTCTATGTTGCTTGGTCCTTGCAATTCTAAGGTATTACTAAATACCTAGGTTTTCTCTAGAATGGTAGATAAAAGTTGAAAGCTAAGTTGCTTTAATTTTCTCCTATTCTTCTACGTATTACAAGATCAAAAAGATTAAGATTCATGTCCAGTGGCACATATTACAGTCATATCGGGATTCATCATTACACGATGCTGGAAAATTCCTATTGTCAAATTCAATTTCAAATGCATAGATTCTTGCTCAATGAAGGATAAGATCTGTGTGTGAAACGTCTGATATATACAATGATTGATTTATTCATTATTGGTCTTTAACGCCACTTTTATTATTATTTGCTATTTCATGGCGACCAGCTATATAATGGTGAAGAAAGCTGGTGCACCAGGAGAAAACTACTGACATTCGGCTGGAAAATGTCAAACATAGTTTTGGAGTCTGGCCAAGCTTCGAACTCTGAAATAAGCAATGAAGCAATAATTTGTACTAATGAAAGAAGCTTTTTTCTCGTTTGATAGATAGTGTTGTTTTTTATCTTTCAAATTGAATATAGCAAGAGGTTTTAAAAAGAGTGTAAAAAAAAGAACAATAGCCGAGTGCATAGTTCGTTTTAATACATTTTTGTCGTTGGGATGCTATCTCGTTGAGTGAAAAAAACTCGCATATATCTGGCTTCCATTCAAACCAAACACATATCTTTTGGTATTTATGTTGCTAGATTGCTGTTTCCTTGACGTTTTCCCCATATTGCATATTGATGCACAAGACACACGTATATATAATATATATATTAAAACATGAAATTAAGGTGTTATGTCATGCGTAAATAAGCCAGAGAAAAAAGCAAACGAGAAACTCAAAGAACTCAATAGAAAAAGACGAAATGATCTGATGTTTAAGATTGACCTGTTTGGTCGCTCGTAATCGGTTGTCTATGAATATAGTTCCTGTAATTTTTTATGAAGGGAAGCTGTTTATGTTGTGGTTTTTTTTTCATATAAAAATCTATAATGGCTAAAAGTTTTATTCATGTTATTTCTTTAATAGTGAACTTTGTGATATTTTTATTATGCTGTAGATCATTGAGCCATTGTTGGACTACGTGTTTAAGTTGTACGAAGGGCAACTCCGCCTTTTCAAGCAGCGACTTTTCACATGGGACAACATCCCTAATGCGCCTTGAAATGAGGAACTCAAAAGTCACGTGTAAAGAAAAAATCTCTGTGTAGTGATATTGGACATATTTCTATTTTTAGCAAATGACTGAACTTAATTATTTGTGGTGATTAGGAAAGTAGAGGAACATAGAATAAATGTGTAAAAACTATGGAGCTATTGAATGTGTTCAAAGTATTAAATTTTCAAAGAACTTATTGTGTTAAAAAGGGGATATTTTACCACAAGGAGCTGCATCACAACAGGATGTTCGGGGTTTGCTAATTTACGGAAAAAGTAATCTCACTTCGTACCCCGAAAATTTAACCACATATGTGAAAATGTCACAGCTTCGAAACAAGCTATCATACATATCCAAGTTAACGATATGGACTGAGCTACAGGAAAAAACGTTACCATTACCGCCTATGTAAAAACAATTAAAGATTTTGACCCACATGTGTCTTGTGACTTCATTTCATATCTAACTAGTTCCGATTAAATAAATTTTTGAGTTAACGCCAAGACTAGCATCATCTTTAACTTTTGTTTCATTCTACAGACTGTGTACCTCGAATGTTTTAACTAAAAAAAATATGTCTTCACTGGGAATCACAGAGCTGAAACATGCACACTTCAGTTTAGCAGGGACATTACTCTGTAACCCATTTTTGACATTTTTTCACATTGGATCTTTAAAGACACTGTCAATGGTTCACAGTATTGCTTGTCAAAGACATGTCTATTAAGATAGTGAATGCTGCATTCGAAGAGGGACTCCTCGATTCTTTCTCGGAAATTTTGCAATCGTCAAAAATCTAAAACACCCTTTTCTATTCAAAAAAGATATTCTACATTATAAGGTGTCGACTTTAAGTTAGCAATGGAACTTAAATAATAACTAATGTTTAACTTAGTACAAGACTTTTACAAAAGGTTGCCACATATGTAATATGATGTACACATCAACCTTCAAAAATAGGTCCCTTCTATGTTGCTTGGTCCTTGCAATTCTAAGGTATTACTAAATACCTAGGTTTTCTCTAGAATGGTAGATAAAAGTTGAAAGCTAAGTTGCTTTAATTTTCTCCTATTCTTCTACGTATTACAAGATCAAAAAGATTAAGATTCATGTCCAGTGGCACATATTACAGTCATATCGGGATTCATCATTACACGATGCTGGAAAATTCCTATTGTCAAATTCAATTTCAAATGCATAGATTCTTGCTCAATGAAGGATAAGATCTGTGTGTGAAACGTCTGATATATACAATGATTGATTTATTCATTATTGGTCTTTAACGCCACTTTTATTATTATTTGCTATTTCATGGCGACCAGCTATATAATGGTGAAGAAAGCTGGTGCACCAGGAGAAAACTACTGACATTCGGCTGGAAAATGTCAAACATAGTTTTGGAGTCTGGCCAAGCTTCGAACTCTGAAATAAGCAATGAAGCAATAATTTGTACTAATGAAAGAAGCTTTTTTCTCGTTTGATAGATAGTGTTGTTTTTTATCTTTCAAATTGAATATAGCAAGAGGTTTTAAAAAGAGTGTAAAAAAAAGAACAATAGCCGAGTGCATAGTTCGTTTTAATACATTTTTGTCGTTGGGATGCTATCTCGTTGAGTGAAAAAAACTCGCATATATCTGGCTTCCATTCAAACCAAACACATATCTTTTGGTATTTATGTTGCTAGATTGCTGTTTCCTTGACGTTTTCCCCATATTGCATATTGATGCACAAGACACACGTATATATAATATATATATTAAAACATGAAATTAAGGTGTTATGTCATGCGTAAATAAGCCAGAGAAAAAAGCAAACGAGAAACTCAAAGAACTCAATAGAAAAAGACGAAATGATCTGATGTTTAAGATTGACCTGTTTGGTCGCTCGTAATCGGTTGTCTATGAATATAGTTCCTGTAATTTTTTATGAAGGGAAGCTGTTTATGTTGTGGTTTTTTTTTCATATAAAAATCTATAATGGCTAAAAGTTTTATTCATGTTATTTCTTTAATAGTGAACTTTGTGATATTTTTATTATGCTGTAGATCATTGAGCCATTGTTGGACTACGTGTTTAAGTTGTACGAAGGGCAACTCTGCCTTTTCAAGCAGCGACTTTTCACATGGGACAACATCCCTAATGCGCCTTGAAATGAGGAACTCAAAAGTCACGTGTAAAGAAAAAATCTCTGTGTAGTGATATTGGACATATTTCTATTTTTAGCAAATGACTGAACTTAATTATTTGTGGTGATAAGGAAAGTAGAGGAACATAGAATAAATGTGTAAAAACTATGGAGCTATTGAATGTGTTCAAAGTATTAAATTTTCAAAGAACTTATTGTGTTAAAAAGGGGATATTTTACCACAAGGAGCCGCATCACAACAGGATGTTCGGGGTTTGCTAATTTACGGAAAAAGTAATCTCACTTCGTACCCCGAAAATTTAACCACATATGTGAAAATGTCACAGCTTCGAAATAAGCTATCATACATATCCAAGTTAACGATATGGACTGAGCTACAGGAAAAAACGTTACCATTACCGCCTATGTAAAAACAATTAAAGATTTTGACCCACATGTGTCTTGTGACTTCATTTCATATCTAACCAGTTCCGATTAAATAAATTTTTGAGTTAACGCCAAGACTAGCATCATCTTTAACTTTTGTTTCATTCTACAGACTGTGTACCTTGAATGTTTTAACTAAAAAAAATATGTCTTCACTGGGAATCACAGAGCTGAAACATGCAGACTTCAGTTTAGCAGGGACATTACTCTGTAACCCATTTTTGACATTTTTTCACATTGGATCTTTAAAGACACTGTCAATGGTTCACAGTATTGCTTGTCAAAGACATGTCTATTAAGATAGTGAATGCTGCATTCGAAGAGGGACTCCTCGATTCTTTCTCGGAAATTTTGCAATCGTCAAAAATCTAAAACACCCTTTTCTATTCAAAAAAGATATTCTACATTATAAGGTGTCGACTTTAAGTTAGCAATGGAACTTAAATAATAACTAATGTTTAACTTAGTACAAGATTTTTACAAAAGGTTGCCACATATGTAATATGATGGACACATCAACCTTCAAAAATAGGTCCCTTCTATGTTGCTTGGTCCTTGCAATTCTAAGGTATTACTAAATACCTAGGTTTTCTCTAGAATGGTAGATAAAAGTTGAAAGCTAAGTTGCTTTAATTTTCTCCTATTCTTCTACGTATTACAAGATCAAAAAGATTAAGATTCATGTCCAGTGGCACATATTACAGTCATATCGGGATTCATCATTACACGATGCTGGAAAATTCCTATTGTCAAATTCAATTTCAAATGCATAGATTCTTGCTCAATGAAGGATAAGATCTGTGTGTGAAACGTCTGATATATACAATGATTGATTTATTCATTATTGGTCTTTAACGCCACTTTTATTATTATTTGCTATTTCATGGCGACCAGCTATATAATGGTGAAGAAAGCTGGTGCACCAGGAGAAAACTACTGACATTCGGCTGGAAAATGTCAAACATAGTTTTGGAGTCTGGCCAAGCTTCGAACTCTGAAATAAGCAATGAAGCAATAATTTGTACTAATGAAAGAAGCTTTTTTCTCGTTTGATAGATAGTGTTGTTTTTTATCTTTCAAATTGAATATAGCAAGAGGTTTTAAAAAGAGTGTAAAAAAAAGAACAATAGCCGAGTGCATAGTTCGTTTTAATACATTTTTGTCGTTGGGATGCTATCTCGTTGAGTGAAAAAAACTCGCATATATCTGGCTTCCATTCAAACCAAACACATATCTTTTGGTATTTATGTTGCTAGATTGCTGTTTCCTTGACGTTTTCCCATATTGCATATTGATGCACAAGACACACGTATATATAATATATATATTAAAACATGAAATTAAGGTGTTATGTCATGCGTAAATAAGCCAGAGAAAAAAGCAAACGAGAAACTCAAAGAACTCAATAGAAAAAGACGAAATGATCTGATGTTTAAGATTGACCTGTTTGGTCGCTCGTAATCGGTTGTCTATGAATATAGTTCCTGTAATTTTTTATGAAGGGAAGCTATTTATGTTGTGGGTTTTTTTTTTCATATAAAAATCTATAATGGCTAAAAGTTTTATTCATGTTATTTCTTTAATAGTGAACTTTGTGATATTTTTATTATGCTGTAGATCATTGAGCCATTGTTGGACTACGTGTTTAAGTTGTACGAAGGGCAACTCTGCCTTTTCAAGCAGCGACTTTTCACATGGGACAACATCCCTAATGCGCCTTGAAATGAGGAACTCAAAAGTCACGTGTAAAGAAAAAATCTCTGTGTAGTGATATTGGACATATTTCTATTTTTAGCAAATGACTGAACTTAATTATTTGTGGTGATTAGGAAAGTAGAGGAACATAGAATAAATGTGTAAAAACTATGGAGCTATTGAATGTGTTCAAAGTATTAAATTTTCAAAGAACTTATTGTGTTAAAAAGGGGATATTTTACCACAAGGAGCTGCATCACAACAGGATGTTCGGGGTTTGCTAATTTACGGAAAAAGTAATCTCACTTCGTACCCCGAAAATTTAACCACATATGTGAAAATGTCACAGCTTCGAAATAAGCTATCATACATATCCAAGTTAACGATATGGACTGAGCTACAGGAAAAAACGTTACCATTACCGCCTATGTAAAAACAATTAAAGATTTTGACCCACATGTGTCTTGTGACTTCATTTCATATCTAACCAGTTCCGATTAAATAAATTTTTGAGTTAACGCCAAGACTAGCATCATCTTTAACTTTTGTTTCATTCTACAGACTGTGTACCTTGAATGTTTTAACTAAAAAAAATATGTCTTCACTGGGAATCACAGAGCTGAAACATGCAGACTTCAGTTTAGCAGGGACATTACTCTGTAACCCATTTTTGACATTTTTTCACATTGGATCTTTAAAGACACTGTCAATGGTTCACAGTATTGCTTGTCAAAGACATGTCTATTAAGATAGTGAATGCTGCATTCGAAGAGGGACTCCTCGATTCTTTCTCGGAAATTTTGCAATCGTCAAAAATCTAAAACACCCTTTTCTATTCAAAAAAGATATTCTACATTATAAGGTGTCGACTTTAAGTTAGCAATGGAACTTAAATAATAACTAATGTTTAACTTAGTACAAGATTTTTACAAAAGGTTGCCACATATGTAATATGATGGACACATCAACCTTCAAAAATAGGTCCCTTCTATGTTGCTTGGTCCTTGCAATTCTAAGGTATTACTAAATACCTAGGTTTTCTCTAGAATGGTAGATAAAAGTTGAAAGCTAAGTTGCTTTAATTTTCTCCTATTCTTCTACGTATTACAAGATCAAAAAGATTAAGATTCATGTCCAGTGGCACATATTACAGTCATATCGGGATTCATCATTACACGATGCTGGAAAATTCCTATTGTCAAATTCAATTTCAAATGCATAGATTCTTGCTCAATGAAGGATAAGATCTGTGTGTGAAACGTCTGATATATACAATGATTGATTTATTCATTATTGGTCTTTAACGCCACTTTTATTATTATTTGCTATTTCATGGCGACCAGCTATATAATGGTGAAGAAAGCTGGTGCACCAGGAGAAAACTACTGACATTCGGCTGGAAAATGTCAAACATAGTTTTGGAGTCTGGCCAAGCTTCGAACTCTGAAATAAGCAATGAAGCAATAATTTGTACTAATGAAAGAAGCTTTTTTCTCGTTTGATAGATAGTGTTGTTTTTTATCTTTCAAATTGAATATAGCAAGAGGTTTTAAAAAGAGTGTAAAAAAAAGAACAATAGCCGAGTGCATAGTTCGTTTTAATACATTTTTGTCGTTGGGATGCTATCTCGTTGAGTGAAAAAAACTCGCATATATCTGGCTTCCATTCAAACCAAACACATATCTTTTGGTATTTATGTTGCTAGATTGCTGTTTCCTTGACGTTTTCCCATATTGCATATTGATGCACAAGACACACGTATATATAATATATATATTAAAACATGAAATTAAGGTGTTATGTCATGCGTAAATAAGCCAGAGAAAAAAGCAAACGAGAAACTCAAAGAACTCAATAGAAAAAGACGAAATGATCTGATGTTTAAGATTGACCTGTTTGGTCGCTCGTAATCGGTTGTCTATGAATATAGTTCCTGTAATTTTTTATGAAGGGAAGCTATTTATGTTGTGGGTTTTTTTTTTCATATAAAAATCTATAATGGCTAAAAGTTTTATTCATGTTATTTCTTTAATAGTGAACTTTGTGATATTTTTATTATGCTGTAGATCATTGAGCCATTGTTGGACTACGTGTTTAAGTTGTACGAAGGGCAACTCTGCCTTTTCAAGCAGCGACTTTTCACATGGGACAACATCCCTAATGCGCCTTGAAATGAGGAACTCAAAAGTCACGTGTAAAGAAAAAATCTCTGTGTAGTGATATTGGACATATTTCTATTTTTAGCAAATGACTGAACTTAATTATTTGTGGTGATTAGGAAAGTAGAGGAACATAGAATAAATGTGTAAAAACTATGGAGCTATTGAATGTGTTCAAAGTATTAAATTTTCAAAGAACTTATTGTGTTAAAAAGGGGATATTTTACCACAAGGAGCTGCATCACAACAGGATGTTCGGGGTTTGCTAATTTACGGAAAAAGTAATCTCACTTCGTACCCCGAAAATTTAACCACATATGTGAAAATGTCACAGCTTCGAAACAAGCTATCATACATATCCAAGTTAACGATATGGACTGAGCTACAGGAAAAAACGTTACCATTACCGCCTATGTAAAAACAATTAAAGATTTTGACCCACATGTGTCTTGTGACTTCATTTCATATCTAACTAGTTCCGATTAAATAAATTTTTGAGTTAACGCCAAGACTAGCATCATCTTTAACTTTTGTTTCATTCTACAGACTGTGTACCTCGAATGTTTTAACTAAAAAAAATATGTCTTCACTGGGAATCACAGAGCTGAAACATGCACACTTCAGTTTAGCAGGGACATTACTCTGTAACCCATTTTTGACATTTTTTCACATTGGATCTTTAAAGACACTGTCAGTGGTTCACAGTATTGCTTGTCAAAGACATGTCTATTAAGATAGTGAATGCTGCATTCGAAGAGGGACTCCTCGATTCTTTCTCGGAAATTTTGCAATCGTCAAAAATCTAAAACACCCTTTTCTATTCAAAAAAGATATTCTACATTATAAGGTGTCGACTTTAAGTTAGCAATGGAACTTAAATAATAACTAATGTTTAATTTAGTACAAGACTTTTACAAAAGGTTGCCACATATGTAATATGATGTACACATCAACCTTCAAAAATAGGTCCCTTCTATGTTGCTTGGTCCTTGCAATTCTAAGGTATTACTAAATACCTAGGTTTTCTCTAGAATGGTAGATAAAAGTTGAAAGCTAAGTTGCTTTAATTTTCTCCTATTCTTCTACGTATTACAAGATCAAAAAGATTAAGATTCATGTCCAGTGGCACATATTACAGTCATATCGGGATTCATCATTACACGATGCTGGAAAATTCCTATTGTCAAATTCAATTTCAAATGCATAGATTCTTGCTCAATGAAGGATAAGATCTGTGTGTGAAACGTCTGATATATACAATGATTGATTTATTCATTATTGGTCTTTAACGCCACTTTTATTATTATTTGCTATTTCATGGCGACCAGCTATATAATGGTGAAGAAAGCTGGTGCACCAGGAGAAAACTACTGACATTCGGCTGGAAAATGTCAAACATAGTTTTGGAGTCTGGCCAAGCTTCGAACTCTGAAATAAGCAATGAAGCAATAATTTGTACTAATGAAAGAAGCTTTTTTCTCGTTTGATAGATAGTGTTGTTTTTTATCTTTCAAATTGAATATAGCAAGAGGTTTTAAAAAGAGTGTAAAAAAAAGAACAATAGCCGAGTGCATAGTTCGTTTTAATACATTTTTGTCGTTGGGATGCTATCTCGTTGAGTGAAAAAAACTCGCATATATCTGGCTTCCATTCAAACCAAACACATATCTTTTGGTATTTATGTTGCTAGATTGCTGTTTCCTTGACGTTTTCCCCATATTGCATATTGATGCACAAGACACACGTATATATAATATATATATTAAAACATGAAATTAAGGTGTTATGTCATGCGTAAATAAGCCAGAGAAAAAAGCAAACGAGAAACTCAAAGAACTCAATAGAAAAAGACGAAATGATCTGATGTTTAAGATTGACCTGTTTGGTCGCTCGTAATCGGTTGTCTATGAATATAGTTCCTGTAATTTTTTATGAAGGGAAGCTGTTTATGTTGTGGTTTTTTTTTCATATAAAAATCTATAATGGCTAAAAGTTTTATTCATGTTATTTCTTTAATAGTGAACTTTGTGATATTTTTATTATGCTGTAGATCATTGAGCCATTGTTGGACTACGTGTTTAAGTTGTACGAAGGGCAACTCCGCCTTTTCAAGCAGCGACTTTTCACATGGGACAACATCCCTAATGCGCCTTGAAATGAGGAACTCAAAAGTCACGTGTAAAGAAAAAATCTCTGTGTAGTGATATTGGACATATTTCTATTTTTAGCAAATGACTGAACTTAATTATTTGTGGTGATTAGGAAAGTAGAGGAACATAGAATAAATGTGTAAAAACTATGGAGCTATTGAATGTGTTCAAAGTATTAAATTTTCAAAGAACTTATTGTGTTAAAAAGGGGATATTTTACCACAAGGAGCTGCATCACAACAGGATGTTCGGGGTTTGCTAATTTACGGAAAAAGTAATCTCACTTCGTACCCCGAAAATTTAACCACATATGTGAAAATGTCACAGCTTCGAAACAAGCTATCATACATATCCAAGTTAACGATATGGACTGAGCTACAGGAAAAAACGTTACCATTACCGCCTATGTAAAAACAATTAAAGATTTTGACCCACATGTGTCTTGTGACTTCATTTCATATCTAACTAGTTCCGATTAAATAAATTTTTGAGTTAACGCCAAGACTAGCATCATCTTTAACTTTTGTTTCATTCTACAGACTGTGTACCTCGAATGTTTTAACTAAAAAAAATATGTCTTCACTGGGAATCACAGAGCTGAAACATGCACACTTCAGTTTAGCAGGGACATTACTCTGTAACCCATTTTTGACATTTTTTCACATTGGATCTTTAAAGACACTGTCAATGGTTCACAGTATTGCTTGTCAAAGACATGTCTATTAAGATAGTGAATGCTGCATTCGAAGAGGGACTCCTCGATTCTTTCTCGGAAATTTTGCAATCGTCAAAAATCTAAAACACCCTTTTCTATTCAAAAAAGATATTCTACATTATAAGGTGTCGACTTTAAGTTAGCAATGGAACTTAAATAATAACTAATGTTTAACTTAGTACAAGACTTTTACAAAAGGTTGCCACATATGTAATATGATGTACACATCAACCTTCAAAAATAGGTCCCTTCTATGTTGCTTGGTCCTTGCAATTCTAAGGTATTACTAAATACCTAGGTTTTCTCTAGAATGGTAGATAAAAGTTGAAAGCTAAGTTGCTTTAATTTTCTCCTATTCTTCTACGTATTACAAGATCAAAAAGATTAAGATTCATGTCCAGTGGCACATATTACAGTCATATCGGGATTCATCATTACACGATGCTGGAAAATTCCTATTGTCAAATTCAATTTCAAATGCATAGATTCTTGCTCAATGAAGGATAAGATCTGTGTGTGAAACGTCTGATATATACAATGATTGATTTATTCATTATTGGTCTTTAACGCCACTTTTATTATTATTTGCTATTTCATGGCGACCAGCTATATAATGGTGAAGAAAGCTGGTGCACCAGGAGAAAACTACTGACATTCGGCTGGAAAATGTCAAACATAGTTTTGGAGTCTGGCCAAGCTTCGAACTCTGAAATAAGCAATGAAGCAATAATTTGTACTAATGAAAGAAGCTTTTTTCTCGTTTGATAGATAGTGTTGTTTTTTATCTTTCAAATTGAATATAGCAAGAGGTTTTAAAAAGAGTGTAAAAAAAAGAACAATAGCCGAGTGCATAGTTCGTTTTAATACATTTTTGTCGTTGGGATGCTATCTCGTTGAGTGAAAAAAACTCGCATATATCTGGCTTCCATTCAAACCAAACACATATCTTTTGGTATTTATGTTGCTAGATTGCTGTTTCCTTGACGTTTTCCCCATATTGCATATTGATGCACAAGACACACGTATATATAATATATATATTAAAACATGAAATTAAGGTGTTATGTCATGCGTAAATAAGCCAGAGAAAAGAGCAAACGAGAAACTCAAAGAACTCAATAGAAAAAGACGAAATGATCTGATGTTTAAGATTGACCTGTTTGGTCGCTCGTAATCGGTTGTCTATGAATATAGTTCCTGTAATTTTTTATGAAGGGAAGCTATTTATGTTGTGGTTTTTTTTTCATATAAAAATCTATAATGGCTAAAAGTTTTATTCATGTTATTTCTCTAATAGTGAACTTTGTGATATTTTTATTATGCTGTAGATCATTGAGCCATTGTTGGACTACGTGTTTAAGTTGTACGAAGGGCAACTCTGCCTTTTCAAGCAGCGACTTTTCACAAGGGACAACATCCCTAATGCGCCTTGAAATGTGGAACTCAAAAGTCACGTGTAAAGAAAAAATCTCTGTGTAGTGATATTGGACATATTTCTATTTTTAGCAAATGACTGAACTTAATTATTTGTGGTGATTAGGAAAGTAGAGGAACATAGAATAAATGTGTAAAAACTATGGAGCTATTGAATGTGTTCAAAGTATTAAATTTTCAAAGAACTGATTGTGTTAAAAAGGGGATATTTTACCACAAGGAGCCGCATCATAACAGGATGTTCGGGGTTTGCTAATTTACGGAAAAAGTAATCTCACTTCGTACCCCGAAAATTTAACCACATATGTGAAAATGTCACAGCTTCGAAACAAGCTATCATACATATCCAAGTTAACGATATGGACTGAGCTACAGGAAAAAACGTTACCATTACCGCCTATGTAAAAACAATTAAAGATTTTGACCCACATGTGTCTTGTGACTTCATTTCATATCTAACCAGTTCCGATTAAATAAATTTTTGAGTTAACGCCAAGACTAGCATCATCTTTAACTTTTGTTTCATTCTACAGACTGTGTACCTCGAATGTTTTAACTAAAAAAAATATGTCTTCACTGGGAATCACAGAGCTGAAACATGCACACTTCAGTTTAGCAGGGACATTACTCTGTAACCCATTTTTGACATTTTTTCACATTGGATCTTTAAAGACACTGTCAGTGGTTCACAGTATTGCTTGTCAAAGACATGTCTATTAAGATAGTGAATGCTGCATTCGAAGAGGGACTCCTCGATTCTTTCTCGGAAATTTTGCAATCGTCAAAAATCTAAAACACCCTTTTCTATTCAAAAAAGATATTCTACATTATAAGGTGTCGACTTTAAGTTAGCAATGGAACTTAAATAATAACTAATGTTTAACTTAGTACAAGACTTTTACAAAAGGTTGCCACATATGTAATATGATGGACACATCAACCTTCAAAAATAGGTCCCTTCTATGTTGCTTGGTCCTTGCAATTCTAAGGTATTACTAAATACCTAGGTTTTCTCTAGAATGGTAGATAAAAGTTGAAAGCTAAGTTGCTTTAATTTTCTCCTATTCTTCTACGTATTACAAGATCAAAAAGATTAAGATTCATGTCCAGTGGCACATATTACAGTCATATCGGGATTCATCATTACACGATGCTGGAAAATTCCTATTGTCAAATTCAATTTCAAATGCATAGATTCTTGCTCAATGAAGGATAAGATCTGTGTGTGAAACGTCTGATATATACAATGATTGATTTATTCATTATTGGTCTTTAACGCCACTTTTATTATTATTTGCTATTTCATGGCGACCAGCTATATAATGGTGAAGAAAGCTGGTGCACCAGGAGAAAACTACTGACATTCGGCTGGAAAATGTCAAACATAGTTTTGGAGTCTGGCCAAGCTTCGAACTCTGAAATAAGCAATGAAGCAATAATTTGTACTAATGAAAGAAGCTTTTTTCTCGTTTGATAGATAGTGTTGTTTTTTATCTTTCAAATTGAATATAGCAAGAGGTTTTAAAAAGAGTGTAAAAAAAAGAACAATAGCCGAGTGCATAGTTCGTTTTAATACATTTTTGTCGTTGGGATGCTATCTCGTTGAGTGAAAAAAACTCGCATATATCTGGCTTCCATTCAAACCAAACACATATCTTTTGGTATTTATGTTGCTAGATTGCTGTTTCCTTGACGTTTTCCCCATATTGCATATTGATGCACAAGACACACGTATATATAATATATATATTAAAACATGAAATTAAGGTGTTATGTCATGCGTAAATAAGCCAGAGAAAAAAGCAAACGAGAAACTCAAAGAACTCAATAGAAAAAGACGAAATGATCTGATGTTTAAGATTGACCTGTTTGGTCGCTCGTAATCGGTTGTCTATGAATATAGTTCCTGTAATTTTTTATGAAGGGAAGCTATTTATGTTGTGGTTTTTTTTTCATATAAAAATCTATAATGGCTAAAAGTTTTATTCATGTTATTTCTTTAATAGTGAACTTTGTGATATTTTTATTATGCTGTAGATCATTGAGCCATTGTTGGACTACGTGTTTAAGTTGTACGAAGGGCAACTCTGCCTTTTCAAGCAGCGACTTTTCACATGGGACAACATCCCTAATGCGCCTTGAAATGAGGAACTCAAAAGTCACGTGTAAAGAAAAAATCTCTGTGTAGTGATATTGGACATATTTCTATTTTTAGCAAATGACTGAACTTAATTATTTGTGGTGATTAGGAAAGTAGAGGAACATAGAATAAATGTGTAAAAACTATGGAGCTATTGAATGTGTTCAAAGTATTAAATTTTCAAAGAACTTATTGTGTTAAAAAGGGGATATTTTACCACAAGGAGCTGCATCACAACAGGATGTTCGGGGTTTGCTAATTTACGGAAAAAGTAATCTCACTTCGTACCCCGAAAATTTAACCACATATGTGAAAATGTCACAGCTTCGAAACAAGCTATCATACATATCCAAGTTAACGATATGGACTGAGCTACAGGAAAAAACGTTACCATTACCGCCTATGTAAAAACAATTAAAGATTTTGACCCACATGTGTCTTGTGACTTCATTTCATATCTAACTAGTTCCGATTAAATAAATTTTTGAGTTAACGCCAAGACTAGCATCATCTTTAACTTTTGTTTCATTCTACAGACTGTGTACCTCGAATGTTTTAACTAAAAAAAATATGTCTTCACTGGGAATCACAGAGCTGAAACATGCACACTTCAGTTTAGCAGGGACATTACTCTGTAACCCATTTTTGACATTTTTTCACATTGGATCTTTAAAGACACTGTCAGTGGTTCACAGTATTGCTTGTCAAAGACATGTCTATTAAGATAGTGAATGCTGCATTCGAAGAGGGACTCCTCGATTCTTTCTCGGAAATTTTGCAATCGACAAAAATCTAAAACACCCTTTTCTATTCAAAAAAGATATTCTACATTATAAGGTGTCGACTTTAAGTTAGCAATGGAACTTAAATAATAACTAATGTTTAACTTAGTACAAGACTTTTACAAAAGGTTGCCACATATGTAATATGATGTACACATCAACCTTCAAAAATAGGTCCCTTCTATGTTGCTTGGTCCTTGCAATTCTAAGGTATTACTAAATACCTAGGTTTTCTCTAGAATGGTAGATAAAAGTTGAAAGCTAAGTTGCTTTAATTTTCTCCTATTCTTCTACGTATTACAAGATCAAAAAGATTAAGATTCATGTCCAGTGGCACATATTACAGTCATATCGGGATTCATCATTACACGATGCTGGAAAATTCCTATTGTCAAATTCAATTTCAAATGCATAGATTCTTGCTCAATGAAGGATAAGATCTGTGTGTGAAACGTCTGATATATACAATGATTGATTTATTCATTATTGGTCTTTAACGCCACTTTTATTATTATTTGCTATTTCATGGCGACCAGCTATATAATGGTGAAGAAAGCTGGTGCACCAGGAGAAAACTACTGACATTCGGCTTGAAAATGTCAAACATAGTTTTGGAGTCTGGCCAAGCTTCGAACTCTGAAATAAGCAATGAAGCAATAATTTGTACTAATGAAAGAAGCTTTTTTCTCGTTTGATAGATAGTGTTGTTTTTTATCTTTCAAATTGAATATAGCAAGAGGTTTTAAAAAGAGTGTAAAAAAAAGAACAATAGCCGAGTGCATAGTTCGTTTTAATACATTTTTGTCGTTGGGATGCTATCTCGTTGAGTGAAAAAAACTCGCATATATCTGGCTTCCATTCAAACCAAACACATATCTTTTGGTATTTATGTTGCTAGATTGCTGTTTCCTTGACGTTTTCCCCATATTGCATATTGATGCACAAGACACACGTATATATAATATATATATTAAAACATGAAATTAAGGTGTTATGTCATGCGTAAATAAGCCAGAGAAAAAAGCAAACGAGAAACTCAAAGAACTCAATAGAAAAAGACGAAATGATCTGATGTTTAAGATTGACCTGTTTGGTCGCTCGTAATCGGTTGTCTATGAATATAGTTCCTGTAATTTTTTATGAAGGGAAGCTGTTTATGTTGTGGTTTTTTTTTTCATATAAAAATCTATAATGGCTAAAAGTTTTATTCATGTTATTTCTTTAATAGTGAACTTTGTGATATTTTTATTATGCTGTAGATCATTGAGCCATTGTTGGACTACGTGTTTAAGTTGTACGAAGGGCAACTCTGCCTTTTCAAGCAGCGACTTTTCACATGGGACAACATCCCTAATGCGCCTTGAAATGAGGAACTCAAAAGTCACGTGTAAAGAAAAAATCTCTGTGTAGTGATATTGGACATATTTCTATTTTTAGCAAATGACTGAACTTAATTATTTGTGGTGATTAGGAAAGTAGAGGAACATAGAATAAATGTGTAAAAACTATGGAGCTATTGAATGTGTTCAAAGTATTAAATTTTCAAAGAACTTATTGTGTTAAAAAGGGGATATTTTACCACAAGGAGCTGCATCACAACAGGATGTTCGGGGTTTGCTAATTTACGGAAAAAGTAATCTCACTTCGTACCCCGAAAATTTAACCACATATGTGAAAATGTCACAGCTTCGAAACAAGCTATCATACATATCCAAGTTAACGATATGGACTGAGCTACAGGAAAAAACGTTACCATTACCGCCTATGTAAAAACAATTAAAGATTTTGACCCACATGTGTCTTGTGACTTCATTTCATATCTAACTAGTTCCGATTAAATAAATTTTTGAGTTAACGCCAAGACTAGCATCATCTTTAACTTTTGTTTCATTCTACAGACTGTGTACCTCGAATGTTTTAACTAAAAAAAATATGTCTTCACTGGGAATCACAGAGCTGAAACATGCACACTTCAGTTTAGCAGGGACATTACTCTGTAACCCATTTTTGACATTTTTTCACATTGGATCTTTAAAGACACTATCAGTGGTTCACAGTATTGCTTGTCAAAGACATGTCTATTAAGATAGTGAATGCTGCATTCGAAGAGGGACTCCTCGATTCTTTCTCGGAAATTTTGCAATCGTCAAAAATCTAAAACACCCTTTTCTATTCAAAAAAGATATTCTACATTATAAGGTGTCGACTTTAAGTTAGCAATGGAACTTAAATAATAACTAATGTTTAACTTAGTACAAGACTTTTACAAAAGGTTGCCACATATGTAATATGATGTACACATCAACCTTCAAAAATAGGTCCCTTCTATGTTGCTTGGTCCTTGCAATTCTAAGGTATTACTAAATACCTAGGTTTTCTCTAGAATGGTAGATAAAAGTTGAAAGCTAAGTTGCTTTAATTTTCTCCTATTCTTCTACGTATTACAAGATCAAAAAGATTAAGATTCATGTCCAGTGGCACATATTACAGTCATATCGGGATTCATCATTACACGATGCTGGAAAATTCCTATTGTCAAATTCAATTTCAAATGCATAGATTCTTGCTCAATGAAGGATAAGATCTGTGTGTGAAACGTCTGATATATACAATGATTGATTTATTCATTATTGGTCTTTAACGCCACTTTTATTATTATTTGCTATTTCATGGCGACCAGCTATATAATGGTGAAGAAAGCTGGTGCACCAGGAGAAAACTACTGACATTCGGCTGGAAAATGTCAAACATAGTTTTGGAGTCTGGCCAAGCTTCGAACTCTGAAATAAGCAATGAAGCAATAATTTGTACTAATGAAAGAAGCTTTTTTCTCGTTTGATAGATAGTGTTGTTTTTTATCTTTCAAATTGAATATAGCAAGAGGTTTTAAAAAGAGTGTAAAAAAAAGAACAATAGCCGAGTGCATAGTTCGTTTTAATACATTTTTGTCGTTGGGATGCTATCTCGTTGAGTGAAAAAAACTCGCATATATCTGGCTTCCATTCAAACCAAACACATATCTTTTGGTATTTATGTTGCTAGATTGCTGTTTCCTTGACGTTTTCCCATATTGCATATTGATGCACAAGACACACGTATATATAATATATATATTAAAACATGAAATTAAGGTGTTATGTCATGCGTAAATAAGCCAGAGAAAAAAGCAAACGAGAAACTCAAAGAACTCAATAGAAAAAGACGAAATGATCTGATGTTTAAGATTGACCTGTTTGGTCGCTCGTAATCGGTTGTCTATGAATATAGTTCCTGTAATTTTTTATGAAGGGAAGCTATTTATGTTGTGGTTTTTTTTTCATATAAAAATCTATAATGGCTAAAAGTTTTATTCATGTTATTTCTTTAATAGTGAACTTTGTGATATTTTTATTATGCTGTAGATCATTGAGCCATTGTTGGACTACGTGTTTAAGTTGTACGAAGGGCAACTCTGCCTTTTCAAGCAGCGACTTTTCACATGGGACAACATCCCTAATGCGCCTTGAAATGAGGAACTCAAAAGTCACGTGTAAAGAAAAAATCTCTGTGTAGTGATATTGGACATATTTCTATTTTTAGCAAATGACTGAACTTAATTATTTGTGGTGATTAGGAAAGTAGAGGAACATAGAATAAATGTGTAAAAACTATGGAGCTATTGAATGTGTTCAAAGTATTAAATTTTCAAAGAACTTATTGTGTTAAAAAGGGGATATTTTACCACAAGGAGCTGCATCACAACAGGATGTTCGGGGTTTGCTAATTTACGGAAAAAGTAATCTCACTTCGTATCCCGAAAATTTAACCACATATGTGAAAATGTCACAGCTTCGAAACAAGCTATCATACATATCCAAGTTAACGATATGGACTGAGCTACAGGAAAAAACGTTACCATTACCGCCTATGTAAAAACAATTAAAGATTTTGACCCCATGTGTCTTGTGACTTCATTTCATATCTAACCAGTTCCGATTAAATAAATTTTTGAGTTAACGCCAAGACTAGCATCATCTTTAACTTTTGTTTCATTCTACAGACTGTGTACCTCGAATGTTTTAACTAAAAAAAATATGTCTTCACTGGGAATCACAGAGCTGAAACATGCACACTTCAGTTTAGCAGGGACATTACTCTGTAACCCATTTTTGACATTTTTTCACATTGGATCTTTAAAGACACTGTCAGTATTTCACAGTATTGCTTGTCAAAGACATGTCTATTAAGATAGTGAATGCTGCATTCGAAGAGGGACTCCTCGATTCTTTCTCGGAAATTTTGCAATCGTCAAAAATCTAAAACACCCTTTTCTATTCAAAAAAGATATTCTACATTATAAGGTGTCGACTTTAAGTTAGCAATGGAACTTAAATAATAACTCATGTTTAACTTAGTACAAGACTTTTACAAAAGGTTGCCACATATGTAATATGATGGACACATCAACCTTCAAAAATAGGTCCCTTCTATGTTGCTTGGTCCTTGCAATTCTAAGGTATTACTAAATACCTAGGTTTTCTCTAGAATGGTAGATAAAAGTTGAAAGCTAAGTTGCTTTAATTTTCTCCTATTCTTCTACATATTACAAGATCAAAAAGATTAAGATTCATGTCCAGTGGCACATATTACAGTCATATCGGGATTCATCATTACACGATGCTGGAAAATTCCTATTGTCAAATTCAATTTCAAATGCATAGATTCTTGCTCAATGAAGGATAAGATCTGTGTGTGAAACGTCTGATATATACAATGATTGATTTATTCATTATTGGTCTTTAACGCCACTTTTATTATTATTTGCTATTTCATGGCGACCAGCTATATAATGGTGAAGAAAGCTGGTGCACCAGGAGAAAACTACTGACATTCGGCTGGAAAATGTCAAACATAGTTTTGGAGTCTGGCCAAGCTTCGAACTCTGAAATAAGCAATGAAGCAATAATTTGTACTAATGAAAGAAGCTTTTTTCTCGTTTGATAGATAGTGTTGTTTTTTATCTTTCAAATTGAATATAGCAAGAGGTTTTAAAAAGAGTGTAAAAAAAAGAACAATAGCCGAGTGCATAGTTCGTTTTAATACATTTTTGTCGTTGGGATGCTATCTCGTTGAGTGAAAAAAACTCGCATATATCTGGCTTCCATTCAAACCAAACACATATCTTTTGGTATTTATGTTGCTAGATTGCTGTTTCCTTGACGTTTTCCCCATATTGCATATTGATGCACAAGACACACGTATATATAATATATATATTAAAACATGAAATTAAGGTGTTATGTCATGCGTAAATAAGCCAGAGAAAAAAGCAAACGAGAAACTCAAAGAACTCAATAGAAAAAGACGAAATGATCTGATGTTTAAGATTGACCTGTTTGGTCGCTCGTAATCGGTTGTCTATGAATATAGTTCCTGTAATTTTTTATGAAGGGAAGCTGTTTATGTTGTGGTTTTTTTTTCATATAAAAATCTATAATGGCTAAAAGTTTTATTCATGTTATTTCTTTAATAGTGAACTTTGTGATATTTTTATTATGCTGTAGATCATTGAGCCATTGTTGGACTACGTGTTTAAGTTGTACGAAGGGCAACTCCGCCTTTTCAAGCAGCGACTTTTCACATGGGACAACATCCCTAATGCGCCTTGAAATGAGGAACTCAAAAGTCACGTGTAAAGAAAAAATCTCTGTGTAGTGATATTGGACATATTTCTATTTTTAGCAAATGACTGAACTTAATTATTTGTGGTGATTAGGAAAGTAGAGGAACATAGAATAAATGTGTAAAAACTATGGAGCTATTGAATGTGTTCAAAGTATTAAATTTTCAAAGAACTTATTGTGTTAAAAAGGGGATATTTTACCACAAGGAGCTGCATCACAACAGGATGTTCGGGGTTTGCTAATTTACGGAAAAAGTAATCTCACTTCGTATCCCGAAAATTTAACCACATATGTGAAAATGTCACAGCTTCGAAACAAGCTATCATACATATCCAAGTTAACGATATGGACTGAGCTACAGGAAAAAACGTTACCATTACCGCCTATGTAAAAACAATTAAAGATTTTGACCCCATGTGTCTTATGACTTCATTTCATATCTAACCAGTTCCGATTAAATAAATTTTTGAGTTAACGCCAAGACTAGCATCATCTTTAACTTTTGTTTCATTCTACAGACTGTGTACCTCGAATGTTTTAACTAAAAAAAATATGTCTTCACTGGGAATCACAGAGCTGAAACATGCACACTTCAGTTTAGCAGGGACATTACTCTGTAACCCATTTTTGACATTTTTTCACATTGGATCTTTAAAGACACTGTCAGTATTTCACAGTATTGCTTGTCAAAGACATGTCTATTAAGATAGTGAATGCTGCATTCGAAGAGGGACTCCTCGATTCTTTCTCGGAAATTTTGCAATCGTCAAAAATCTAAAACACCCTTTTCTATTCAAAAAAGATATTCTACATTATAAGGTGTCGACTTTAAGTTAGCAATGGAACTTAAATAATAACTAATGTTTAACTTAGTACAAGACTTTTACAAAAGGTTGCCACATATGTAATATGATGGACACATCAACCTTCAAAAATAGGTCCCTTCTATGTTGCTTGGTCCTTGCAATTCTAAGGTATTACTAAATACCTAGGTTTTCTCTAGAATGGTAGATAAAAGTTGAAAGCTAAGTTGCTTTAATTTTCTCCTATTCTTCTACATATTACAAGATCAAAAAGATTAAGATTCATGTCCAGTGGCACATATTACAGTCATATCGGGATTCATCATTACACGATGCTGGAAAATTCCTATTGTCAAATTCAATTTCAAATGCATAGATTCTTGCTCAATGAAGGATAAGATCTGTGTGTGAAACGTCTGATATATACAATGATTGATTTATTCATTATTGGTCTTTAACGCCACTTTTATTATTATTTGCTATTTCATGGCGACCAGCTATATAATGGTGAAGAAAGCTGGTGCACCAGGAGAAAACTACTGACATTCGGCTGGAAAATGTCAAACATAGTTTTGGAGTCTGGCCAAGCTTCGAACTCTGAAATAAGCAATGAAGCAATAATTTGTACTAATGAAAGAAGCTTTTTTCTCGTTTGATAGATAGTGTTGTTTTTTATCTTTCAAATTGAATATAGCAAGAGGTTTTAAAAAGAGTGTAAAAAAAAGAACAATAGCCGAGTGCATAGTTCGTTTTAATACATTTTTGTCGTTGGGATGCTATCTCGTTGAGTGAAAAAAACTCGCATATATCTGGCTTCCATTCAAACCAAACACATATCTTTTGGTATTTATGTTGCTAGATTGCTGTTTCCTTGACGTTTTCCCCATATTGCATATTGATGCACAAGACACACGTATATATAATATATATATTAAAACATGAAATTAAGGTGTTATGTCATGCGTAAATAAGCCAGAGAAAAAAGCAAACGAGAAACTCAAAGAACTCAATAGAAAAAGACGAAATGATCTGATGTTTAAGATTGACCTGTTTGGTCGCTCGTAATCGGTTGTCTATGAATATAGTTCCTGTAATTTTTTATGAAGGGAAGCTGTTTATGTTGTGGTTTTTTTTTCATATAAAAATCTATAATGGCTAAAAGTTTTATTCATGTTATTTCTTTAATAGTGAACTTTGTGATATTTTTATTATGCTGTAGATCATTGAGCCATTGTTGGACTACGTGTTTAAGTTGTACGAAGGGCAACTCCGCCTTTTCAAGCAGCGACTTTTCACATGGGACAACATCCCTAATGCGCCTTGAAATGAGGAACTCAAAAGTCACGTGTAAAGAAAAAATCTCTGTGTAGTGATATTGGACATATTTCTATTTTTAGCAAATGACTGAACTTAATTATTTGTGGTGATTAGGAAAGTAGAGGAACATAGAATAAATGTGTAAAAACTATGGAGCTATTGAATGTGTTCAAAGTATTAAATTTTCAAAGAACTTATTGTGTTAAAAAGGGGATATTTTACCACAAGGAGCTGCATCACAACAGGATGTTCGGGGTTTGCTAATTTACGGAAAAAGTAATCTCACTTCGTATCCCGAAAATTTAACCACATATGTGAAAATGTCACAGCTTCGAAACAAGCTATCATACATATCCAAGTTAACGATATGGACTGAGCTACAGGAAAAAACGTTACCATTACCGCCTATGTAAAAACAATTAAAGATTTTGACCCCATGTGTCTTGTGACTTCATTTCATATCTAACCAGTTCCGATTAAATAAATTTTTGAGTTAACGCCAAGACTAGCATCATCTTTAACTTTTGTTTCATTCTACAGACTGTGTACCTCGAATGTTTTAACTAAAAAAAATATTTGTCTTCACTGGGAATCACAGAGCTGAAACATGCACACTTCAGTTTAGCAGGGACATTACTCTGTAACCCATTTTTGACATTTTTTCACATTGGATCTTTAAAGACACTGTCAGTATTTCACAGTATTGCTTGTCAAAGACATGTCTATTAAGATAGTGAATGCTGCATTCGAAGAGGGACTCCTCGATTCTTTCTCGGAAATTTTGCAATCGTCAAAAATCTAAAACACCCTTTTCTATTCAAAAAAGATATTCTACATTATAAGGTGTCGACTTTAAGTTAGCAATGGAACTTAAATAATAACTAATGTTTAACTTAGTACAAGACTTTTACAAAAGGTTGCCACATATGTAATATGATGGACACATCAACCTTCAAAAATAGGTCCCTTCTATGTTGCTTGGTCCTTGCAATTCTAAGGTATTACTAAATACCTAGGTTTTCTCTAGAATGGTAGATAAAAGTTGAAAGCTAAGTTGCTTTAATTTTCTCCTATTCTTCTACATATTACAAGATCAAAAAGATTAAGATTCATGTCCAGTGGCACATATTACAGTCATATCGGGATTCATCATTACACGATGCTGGAAAATTCCTATTGTCAAATTCAATTTCAAATGCATAGATTCTTGCTCAATGAAGGATAAGATCTGTGTGTGAAACGTCTGATATATACAATGATTGATTTATTCATTATTGGTCTTTAACGCCACTTTTATTATTATTTGCTATTTCATGGCGACCAGCTATATAATGGTGAAGAAAGCTGGTGCACCAGGAGAAAACTACTGACATTCGGCTGGAAAATGTCAAACATAGTTTTGGAGTCTGGCCAAGCTTCGAACTCTGAAATAAGCAATGAAGCAATAATTTGTACTAATGAAAGAAGCTTTTTTCTCGTTTGATAGATAGTGTTGTTTTTTATCTTTCAAATTGAATATAGCAAGAGGTTTTAAAAAGAGTGTAAAAAAAAGAACAATAGCCGAGTGCATAGTTCGTTTTAATACATTTTTGTCGTTGGGATGCTATCTCGTTGAGTGAAAAAAACTCGCATATATCTGGCTTCCATTCAAACCAAACACATATCTTTTGGTATTTATGTTGCTAGATTGCTGTTTCCTTGACGTTTTCCCCATATTGCATATTGATGCACAAGACACACGTATATATAATATATATATTAAAACATGAAATTAAGGTGTTATGTCATGCGTAAATAAGCCAGAGAAAAAAGCAAACGAGAAACTCAAAGAACTCAATAGAAAAAGACGAAATGATCTGATGTTTAAGATTGACCTGTTTGGTCGCTCGTAATCGGTTGTCTATGAATATAGTTCCTGTAATTTTTTATGAAGGGAAGCTGTTTATGTTGTGGTTTTTTTTTCATATAAAAATCTATAATGGCTAAAAGTTTTATTCATGTTATTTCTTTAATAGTGAACTTTGTGATATTTTTATTATGCTGTAGATCATTGAGCCATTGTTGGACTACGTGTTTAAGTTGTACGAAGGGCAACTCCGCCTTTTCAAGCAGCGACTTTTCACATGGGACAACATCCCTAATGCGCCTTGAAATGAGGAACTCAAAAGTCACGTGTAAAGAAAAAATCTCTGTGTAGTGATATTGGACATATTTCTATTTTTAGCAAATGACTGAACTTAATTATTTGTGGTGATTAGGAAAGTAGAGGAACATAGAATAAATGTGTAAAAACTATGGAGCTATTGAATGTGTTCAAAGTATTAAATTTTCAAAGAACTTATTGTGTTAAAAAGGGGATATTTTACCACAAGGAGCTGCATCACAACAGGATGTTCGGGGTTTGCTAATTTACGGAAAAAGTAATCTCACTTCGTATCCCGAAAATTTAACCACATATGTGAAAATGTCACAGCTTCGAAACAAGCTATCATACATATCCAAGTTAACGATATGGACTGAGCTACAGGAAAAAACGTTACCATTACCGCCTATGTAAAAACAATTAAAGATTTTGACCCCATGTGTCTTGTGACTTCATTTCATATCTAACCAGTTCCGATTAAATAAATTTTTGAGTTAACGCCAAGACTAGCATCATCTTTAACTTTTGTTTCATTCTACAGACTGTGTACCTCGAATGTTTTAACTAAAAAAAATATGTCTTCACTGGGAATCACAGAGCTGAAACATGCACACTTCAGTTTAGCAGGGACATTACTCTGTAACCCATTTTTGACATTTTTTCACATTGGATCTTTAAAGACACTGTCAGTATTTCACAGTATTGCTTGTCAAAGACATGTCTATTAAGATAGTGAATGCTGCATTCGAAGAGGGACTCCTCGATTCTTTCTCGGAAATTTTGCAATCGTCAAAAATCTAAAACACCCTTTTCTATTCAAAAAAGATATTCTACATTATAAGGTGTCGACTTTAAGTTAGCAATGGAACTTAAATAATAACTAATGTTTAACTTAGTACAAGACTTTTACAAAAGGTTGCCACATATGTAATATGATGGACACATCAACCTTCAAAAATAGGTCCCTTCTATGTTGCTTGGTCCTTGCAATTCTAAGGTATTACTAAATACCTAGGTTTTCTCTAGAATGGTAGATAAAAGTTGAAAGCTAAGTTGCTTTAATTTTCTCCTATTCTTCTACATATTACAAGATCAAAAAGATTAAGATTCATGTCCAGTGGCACATATTACAGTCATATCGGGATTCATCATTACACGATGCTGGAAAATTCCTATTGTCAAATTCAATTTCAAATGCATAGATTCTTGCTCAATGAAGGATAAGATCTGTGTGTGAAACGTCTGATATATACAATGATTGATTTATTCATTATTGGTCTTTAACGCCACTTTTATTATTATTTGCTATTTCATGGCGACCAGCTATATAATGGTGAAGAAAGCTGGTGCACCAGGAGAAAACTACTGACATTCGGCTGGAAAATGTCAAACATAGTTTTGGAGTCTGGCCAAGCTTCGAACTCTGAAATAAGCAATGAAGCAATAATTTGTACTAATGAAAGAAGCTTTTTTCTCGTTTGATAGATAGTGTTGTTTTTTATCTTTCAAATTGAATATAGCAAGAGGTTTTAAAAAGAGTGTAAAAAAAAGAACAATAGCCGAGTGCATAGTTCGTTTTAATACATTTTTGTCGTTGGGATGCTATCTCGTTGAGTGAAAAAAACTCGCATATATCTGGCTTCCATTCAAACCAAACACATATCTTTTGGTATTTATGTTGCTAGATTGCTGTTTCCTTGACGTTTTCCCCATATTGCATATTGATGCACAAGACACACGTATATATAATATATATATTAAAACATGAAATTAAGGTGTTATGTCATGCGTAAATAAGCCAGAGAAAAAAGCAAACGAGAAACTCAAAGAACTCAATAGAAAAAGACGAAATGATCTGATGTTTAAGATTGACCTGTTTGGTCGCTCGTAATCGGTTGTCTATGAATATAGTTCCTGTAATTTTTTATGAAGGGAAGCTGTTTATGTTGTGGTTTTTTTTTTCATATTAAAATCTATAATGGCTAAAAGTTTTATTCATGTTATTTCTTTAATAGTGAACTTTGTGATATTTTTATTATGCTGTAGATCATTGAGCCATTGTTGGACTACGTGTTTAAGTTGTACGAAGGGCAACTCCGCCTTTTCAAGCAGCGACTTTTCACATGGGACAACATCCCTAATGCGCCTTGAAATGAGGAACTCAAAAGTCACGTGTAAAGAAAAAATCTCTGTGTAGTGATATTGGACATATTTCTATTTTTAGCAAATGACTGAACTTAATTATTTGTGGTGATTAGGAAAGTAGAGGAACATAGAATAAATGTGTAAAAACTATGGAGCTATTGAATGTGTTCAAAGTATTAAATTTTCAAAGAACTTATTGTGTTAAAAAGGGGATATTTTACCACAAGGAGCTGCATCACAACAGGATGTTCGGGGTTTGCTAATTTACGGAAAAAGTAATCTCACTTCGTATCCCGAAAATTTAACCACATATGTGAAAATGTCACAGCTTCGAAACAAGCTATCATACATATCCAAGTTAACGATATGGACTGAGCTACAGGAAAAAACGTTACCATTACCGCCTATGTAAAAACAATTAAAGATTTTGACCCCATGTGTCTTGTGACTTCATTTCATATCTAACCAGTTCCGATTAAATAAATTTTTGAGTTAACGCCAAGACTAGCATCATCTTTAACTTTTGTTTCATTCTACAGACTGTGTACCTCGAATGTTTTAACTAAAAAAAATATGTCTTCACTGGGAATCACAGAGCTGAAACATGCACACTTCAGTTTAGCAGGGACATTACTCTGTAACCCATTTTTGACATTTTTTCACATTGGATCTTTAAAGACACTGTCAGTATTTCACAGTATTGCTTGTCAAAGACATGTCTATTAAGATAGTGAATGCTGCATTCGAAGAGGGACTCCTCGATTCTTTCTCGGAAATTTTGCAATCGTCAAAAATCTAAAACACCCTTTTCTATTCAAAAAAGATATTCTACATTATAAGGTGTCGACTATAAGTTAGCAATGGAACTTAAATAATAACTAATGTTTAACTTAGTACAAGACTTTTACAAAAGGTTGCCACATATGTAATATGATGGACACATCAACCTTCAAAAATAGGTCCCTTCTATGTTGCTTGGTCCTTGCAATTCTAAGGTATTACTAAATACCTAGGTTTTCTCTAGAATGGTAGATAAAAGTTGAAAGCTAAGTTGCTTTAATTTTCTCCTATTCTTCTACATATTACAAGATCAAAAAGATTAAGATTCATGTCCAGTGGCACATATTACAGTCATATCGGGATTCATCATTACACGATGCTGGAAAATTCCTATTGTCAAATTCAATTTCAAATGCATAGATTCTTGCTCAATGAAGGATAAGATCTGTGTGTGAAACGTCTGATATATACAATGATTGATTTATTCATTATTGGTCTTTAACGCCACTTTTATTATTATTTGCTATTTCATGGCGACCAGCTATATAATGGTGAAGAAAGCTGGTGCACCAGGAGAAAACTACTGACATTCGGCTGGAAAATGTCAAACATAGTTTTGGAGTCTGGCCAAGCTTCGAACTCTGAAATAAGCAATGAAGCAATAATTTGTACTAATGAAAGAAGCTTTTTTCTCGTTTGATAGATAGTGTTGTTTTTTATCTTTCAAATTGAATATAGCAAGAGGTTTTAAAAAGAGTGTAAAAAAAAGAACAATAGCCGAGTGCATAGTTCGTTTTAATACATTTTTGTCGTTGGGATGCTATCTCGTTGAGTGAAAAAAACTCGCATATATCTGGCTTCCATTCAAACCAAACACATATCTTTTGGTATTTATGTTGCTAGATTGCTGTTTCCTTGACGTTTTCCCCATATTGCATATTGATGCACAAGACACACGTATATATAATATATATATTAAAACATGAAATTAAGGTGTTATGTCATGCGTAAATAAGCCAGAGAAAAAAGCAAACGAGAAACTCAAAGAACTCAATAGAAAAAGACGAAATGATCTGATGTTTAAGATTGACCTGTTTGGTCGCTCGTAATCGGTTGTCTATGAATATAGTTCCTGTAATTTTTTATGAAGGGAAGCTGTTTATGTTGTGGTTTTTTTTTTCATATAAAAATCTATAATGGCTAAAAGTTTTATTCATGTTATTTCTTTAATAGTGAACTTTGTGATATTTTTATTATGCTGTAGATCATTGAGCCATTGTTGGACTACGTGTTTAAGTTGTACGAAGGGCAACTCCGCCTTTTCAAGCAGCGACTTTTCACATGGGACAACATCCCTAATGCGCCTTGAAATGAGGAACTCAAAAGTCACGTGTAAAGAAAAAATCTCTGTGTAGTGATATTGGACATATTTCTATTTTTAGCAAATGACTGAACTTAATTATTTGTGGTGATTAGGAAAGTAGAGGAACATAGAATAAATGTGTAAAAACTATGGAGCTATTGAATGTGTTCAAAGTATTAAATTTTCAAAGAACTTATTGTGTTAAAAAGGGGATATTTTACCACAAGGAGCTGCATCACAACAGGATGTTCGGGGTTTGCTAATTTACGGAAAAAGTAATCTCACTTCGTATCCCGAAAATTTAACCACATATGTGAAAATGTCACAGCTTCGAAACAAGCTATCATACATATCCAAGTTAACGATATGGACTGAGCTACAGGAAAAAACGTTACCATTACCGCCTATGTAAAAACAATTAAAGATTTTGACCCCATGTGTCTTGTGACTTCATTTCATATCTAACCAGTTCCGATTAAATAAATTTTTGAGTTAACGCCAAGACTAGCATCATCTTTAACTTTTGTTTCATTCTACAGACTGTGTACCTCGAATGTTTTAACTAAAAAAAATATGTCTTCACTGGGAATCACAGAGCTGAAACATGCACACTTCAGTTTAGCAGGGACATTACTCTGTAACCCATTTTTGACATTTTTTCACATTGGATCTTTAAAGACACTGTCAGTATTTCACAGTATTGCTTGTCAAAGACATGTCTATTAAGATAGTGAATGCTGCATTCGAAGAGGGACTCCTCGATTCTTTCTCGGAAATTTTGCAATCGTCAAAAATCTAAAACACCCTTTTCTATTCAAAAAAGATATTCTACATTATAAGGTGTCGACTTTAAGTTAGCAATGGAACTTAAATAATAACTAATGTTTAACTTAGTACAAGACTTTTACAAAAGGTTGCCACATATGTAATATGATGGACACATCAACCTTCAAAAATAGGTCCCTTCTATGTTGCTTGGTCCTTGCAATTCTAAGGTATTACTAAATACCTAGGTTTTCTCTAGAATGGTAGATAAAAGTTGAAAGCTAAGTTGCTTTAATTTTCTCCTATTCTTCTACATATTACAAGATCAAAAAGATTAAGATTCATGTCCAGTGGCACATATTACAGTCATATCGGGATTCATCATTACACGATGCTGGAAAATTCCTATTGTCAAATTCAATTTCAAATGCATAGATTCTTGCTCAATGAAGGATAAGATCTGTGTGTGAAACGTCTGATATATACAATGATTGATTTATTCATTATTGGTCTTTAACGCCACTTTTATTATTATTTGCTATTTCATGGCGACCAGCTATATAATGGTGAAGAAAGCTGGTGCACCAGGAGAAAACTACTGACATTCGGCTGGAAAATGTCAAACATAGTTTTGGAGTCTGGCCAAGCTTCGAACTCTGAAATAAGCAATGAAGCAATAATTTGTACTAATGAAAGAAGCTTTTTTCTCGTTTGATAGATAGTGTTGTTTTTTATCTTTCAAATTGAATATAGCAAGAGGTTTTAAAAAGAGTGTAAAAAAAAGAACAATAGCCGAGTGCATAGTTCGTTTTAATACATTTTTGTCGTTGGGATGCTATCTCGTTGAGTGAAAAAAACTCGCATATATCTGGCTTCCATTCAAACCAAACACATATCTTTTGGTATTTATGTTGCTAGATTGCTGTTTCCTTGACGTTTTCCCCATATTGCATATTGATGCACAAGACACACGTATATATAATATATATATTAAAACATGAAATTAAGGTGTTATGTCATGCGTAAATAAGCCAGAGAAAAAAGCAAACGAGAAACTCAAAGAACTCAATAGAAAAAGACGAAATGATCTGATGTTTAAGATTGACCTGTTTGGTCGCTCGTAATCGGTTGTCTATGAATATAGTTCCTGTAATTTTTTATGAAGGGAAGCTATTTATGTTGTGATTTTTTTTTCATATAAAAATCTATAATGGCTAAAAGTTTTATTCATGTTATTTCTTTAATAGTGAACTTTGTGATATTTTTATTATGCTGTAGATCATTGAGCCATTGTTGGACTACGTGTTTAAGTTGTACGAAGGGCAACTCTGCCTTTTCAAGCAGCGACTTTTCACATGGGACAACATCCCTAATGCGCCTTGAAATGAGGAACTCAAAAGTCACGTGTAAAGAAAAAATCTCTGTGTAGTGATATTGGACATATTTCTATTTTTAGCAAATGACTGAACTTAATTATTTGTGGTGATTAGGAAAGTAGAGGAACATAGAATAAATGTGTAAAAACTATGGAGCTATTGAATGTGTTCAAAGTATTAAATTTTCAAAGAACTTATTGTGTTAAAAAGGGGATATTTTACCACTAGGAGCCGCATCACAACAGGATGTTCGGGGTTTGCTAATTTACGGAAAAAGTAATCTCACTTCGTACCCCGAAAATTTAACCACATATGTGAAAATGTCACAGCTTCGAAACAAGCTATCATACATATCCAAGTTAACGATATGGACTGAGCTACAGGAAAAAACGTTACCATTACCGCCTATGTAAAAACAATTAAAGATTTTGACCCACATGTGTCTTGTGACTTCATTTCATATCTAACCAGTTCCGATTAAATAAATTTTTGAGTAAACGCCAAGACTAGCATCATCTTTAACTTTTGTTTCATTCTACAGACTGTGTACCTCGAATGTTTTAACTAAAAAAAATATGTCTTCACTGGGAATCACAGAGCTGAAACATGCACACTTCAGTTTAGCAGGGACATTACTCTGTAACCCATTTTTGACATTTTTTGACATTGGATCTTTAAAGACACTGTCAGTGGTTCACAGTATTGCTTGTCAAAGACATGTCTATTAAGATAGTGAATGCTGCATTCGAAGAGGGACTCCTCGATTCTTTCTCGGAAATTTTGCAATCGTCAAAAATCTAAAACACCCTTTTCTATTCAAAAAAGATATTCTACATTATAAGGTGTCGACTTTAAGTTAGCAATGGAACTTAAATAATAACTAATGTTTAACTTAGTACAAGACTTTTACAAAAGGTTGCCACATATGTAATATGATGGACACATCAACCTTCAAAAATAGGTCCCTTCTATGTTGCTTGGTCCTTGCAATTCTAAGGTATTACTAAATACCTAGGTTTTCTCTAGAATGGTAGATAAAAGTTGAAAGCTAAGTTACTTTAATTTTCTCCTATTCTTCTACGTATTACAAGATCAAAAAGATTAAGATTCATGTCCAGTGGCACATATTACAGTCATATCGGGATTCATCATTACACGATGCTGGAAAATTCCTATTGTCAAATTCAATTTCAAATGCATAGATTCTTGCTCAATGAAGGATAAGATCTGTGTGTGAAACGGCTGATATACACATTGATTGATTTATTCATTATTGGTCTTTAACGCCACTTTTATTATTATTTGCTATTTCATGGCGACCAGCTATATAATGGTGAAGAAAGCTGGTGCACCAGGAGAAAACTACTGACATTCGGCTGGAAAATGTCAAACATAGTTTTGGAGTCTGGCCAAGCTTCGAACTCTGAAATAAGCAATGAAGCAATAATTTGTACTAATGAAAGAAGCTTTTTTCTCGTTTGATAGATAGTGTTGTTTTTTATCTTTCAAATTGAATATAGCAAGAGGTTTTAAAAAGAGTGTAAAAAACGAACAATAGCCGAGTGCATAGTTCGTTTTAATACATTTTTGTCGTTGGGATGCTATCTCGTTGAGTGAAAAAAACTCGCATATATCTGGCTTCCATTCAAACCAAACACATATCTTTTGGTATTTATGTTGCTAGATTGCTGTTTCCTTGACGTTTTCCCCATATTGCATATTGATGCACAAGACACACGTATATATAATATATATATTAAAACATGAAATTAAGGTGTCATGTCATGCGTAAATAAGCCAGAGAAAAAAGCAAACGAGAAACTCAAAGAACTCAATAGAAAAAGACGAAATGATCTGATGTTTAAGATTGACCTGTTTGGTCGCTCGTAATCGGTTGTCTATGAATATAGTTCCTGTAATTTTTTATGAAGGGAAGCTATTTATGTTGTGATTTTTTTTTTCATATAAAAATCTATAATGGCTAAAAGTTTTATTCATGTTATTTCTTTAATAGTGAACTTTGTGATATTTTTATTATACTGTAGATCATTGAGCCATTGTTGGACTACGTGTTTAAGTTGTACGAAGGGCAACTCTGCCTTTTCAAGCAGCGACTTTTCACATGGGACAACATCCCTAATGCGCCTAGAAATGAGGAACTCAAAAGTCACGTGTAAAGAAAAAATCTCTGTGTAGTGATATTGGACATATTTCTATTTTTAGCAAATGACTGAACTTAATTATTTGTGGTGATTAGGAAAGTAGAGGAACATAGAATAAATGTGTAAAAACTATGGAGCTATTGAATGTGTTCAAAGTATTAAATTTTCAAAGAACTTATTGTGTTAAAAAGGGGATATTTTACCACTAGGAGCCGCATCACAACAGGATGTTCGGGGTTTGCTAATTTACGGAAAAAGTAATCTCACTTCGTACCCCGAAAATTTAACCACATATGTGAAAATGTCACAGCTTCGAAACAAGCTATCATGCATATCCAAGTTAACGATATGGACTGAGCTACAGGAAAAAACGTTACCATTACCGCCTATGTAAAAACAATTAAAGATTTTGACCCACATGTGTCTTGTGACTTCATTTCATATCTAACCAGTTCCGATTAAATAAATTTTTGAGTAAACGCCAAGACTAGCATCATCTTTAACTTTTGTTTCATTCTACAGACTGTGTACCTCGAATGTTTTAACTAAAAAAAATATGTCTTCACTGGGAATCACAGAGCTGAAACATGCACACTTCAGTTTAGCAGGGACATTACTCTGTAACCCATTTTTGACATTTTTTGACATTGGATCTTTAAAGACACTGTCAGTGGTTCACAGTATTGCTTGTCAAAGACATGTCTATTAAGATAGTGAATGCTGCATTCGAAGAGGGACTCCTCGATTCTTTCTCGGAAATTTTGCAATCGTCAAAAATCTAAAACACCCTTTTCTATTCAAAAAAGATATTCTACATTATAAGGTGTCGACTTTAAGTTAGCAATGGAACTTAAATAATAACTAATGTTTAACTTAGTACAAGACTTTTACAAAAGGTTGCCACATATGTAATATGATGGACACATCAACCTTCAAAAATAGGTCCCTTCTATGTTGCTTGGTCCTTGCAATTCTAAGGTATTACTAAATACCTAGGTTTTCTCTAGAATGGTAGATAAAAGTTGAAAGCTAAGTTGCTTTAATTTTCTCCTATTCTTCTACGTATTACAAGATCAAAAAGATTAAGATTCATGTCCAGTGGCACATATTACAGTCATATCGGGATTCATCATTACACGATGCTGGAAAATTCCTATTGTCAAATTCAATTTCAAATGCATAGATTCTTGCTCAATGAAGGATAAGATCTGTGTGTAAAACGTCTGATATACACAATGATTGATTTATTCATTATTGGTCTTTAACGCCACTTTTATTATTATTTGCTATTTCATGGCGACCAGCTATATAATGGTGAAGAAAGCTGGTGCACCAGGAGAAAACTACTGACATTCGGCTGGAAAATGTCAAACATAGTTTTGGAGTCTGGCCAAGCTTCGAACTCTGAAATAAGCAATGAAGCAATAATTTGTACTAATGAAAGAAGCTTTTTTCTCGTTTGATAGATAGTGTTGTTTTTTATCTTTCAAATTGAATATAGCAAGAGGTTTTAAAAAGAGTGTAAAAAAACGAACAATAGCCGAGTGCATAGTTCGTTTTAATACATTTTTGTCGTTGGGATGCTATCTCGTTGAGTGAAAAAAACTCGCATATATCTGGCTTCCATTCAAACCAAACACATATCTTTTGGTATTTATGTTGCTAGATTGCTGTTTCCTTGACGTTTTCCCCATATTGCATATTGATGCACAAGACACACGTATATATGATATATATATTAAAACATGAAATTAAGGTGTTATGTCATGCGTAAATAAGCCAGAGAAAAAAGCAAACGAGAAACTCAAAGAACTCAATAGAAAAAGACGAAATGATCTGATGTTTAAGATTGACCTGTTTGGTCGCTCGTAATCGGTTGTCTATGAATATAGTTCCTGTAATTTTTTATGAAGGGAAGCTATTTATGTTGTGGTTTTTTTTTTCATATAAAAATCTATAATGGCTAAAAGTTTTATTCATGTTATTTCTTTAATAGTGAACTTTGTGATATTTTTATTATGCTGTAGATCATTGAGCCATTGTTGGACTACGTGTTTAAGTTGTACGAAGGGCAACTCTGCCTTTTCAAGCAGCGACTTTTCACATGAGACAACATCCCTAATGCGCCTTGAAATGAGGAACTCAAAAGTCACGTGTAAAGAAAAAATCTCTGTGTAGTGATATTGGACATATTTCTATTTTTAGCAAATGACTGAACTTAATTATTTGTGGTGATTAGGAAAGTAGAGGAACATAGAATAAATGTGTAAAAACTATGGAGCTATTGAATGTGTTCAAAGTATTAAATTTTCAAAGAACTTATTGTGTTAAAAAGGGGATATTTTACCACAAGGAGCCGCATCACAACAGGATGTTCGGGGTTTGCTAATTTACGGAAAAAGTAATCTCACTTCGTACCCCGAAAATTTAACCACATATGTGAAAATGTCACAGCTTCGAAACAAGCTATCATACATATCCAAGTTAACGATATGGACTGAGCTACAGGAAAAAACGTTACCATTACCGCCTATGTAAAAACAATTAAAGATTTTGACCCACATGTGTCTTGTGACTTCATTTCATATCTAACCAGTTCCGATTAAATAAATTTTTGAGTTAACGCCAAGACTAGCATCATCTTTAACTGTTGTTTCATTCTACAGACTGTGTACCTCGAATGTTTTAACTAAAAAAAATATGTCTTCACTGGGAATCACAGAGCTGAAACATGCACACTTCAGTTTAGCGGGGACATTACTCTGTAACCCATTTTTGACATTTTTTCACATTGGATCTTTAAAGACACTGTCAGTGGTTCACAGTATTGCTTGTCAAAGACATGTCTATTAAGATAGTGAATGCTGCATTCGAAGAGGGACTCCTCGATTCTTTCTCGGAAATTTTGCAATCGTCAAAAATCTAAAACACCCTTTTCTATTCAAAAAAGATATTCTACATTATAAGGTGTCGACTTTAAGTTAGCAATGGAACTTAAATAATAACTAATGTTTAACTTAGTACAAGACTTTTACAAAAGGTTGCCACATATGTAATATGATGGACACATCAACCTTCAAAAATAGGTCCCTTCTATGTTGCTTGGTCCTTGCAATTCTAAGGTATTACTAAATACCTAGGTTTTCTCTAGAATGGTAGATAAAAGTTGAAAGCTAAGTTGCTTTAATTTTCTCCTATTCTTCTACGTATTACAAGATCAAAAAGATTAAGATTCATGTCCAGTGGCACATATTACAGTCATATCGGGATTCATCATTACACGATGCTGGAAAATTCCTATTGTCAAATTCAATTTCAAATGCATAGATTCTTGCTCAATGAAGGATAAGATCTGTGTGTGAAACGTCTGATATATACAATGATTGATTTATTCATTATTGGTCTTTAACGCCACTTTTATTATTATTTGCTATTTGTACTAATGAAAGAAGCTTTTTTCTCGTTTGATAGATAGTGTTGTTTTTTATCTTTCAAATTGAATATAGCAAGAGGTTTTAAAAAGAGTGTAAAAAAAAGAACAATAGCCGAGTGCATAGTTCGTTTTAATACATTTTTGTCGTTGGGATGCTATCTCGTTGAGTGAAAAAAACTCGCATATATCTGGCTTCCATTCAAACCAAACACATATCTTTTGGTATTTATGTTGCTAGATTGCTGTTTCCTTGACGTTTTCCCCATATTGCATATTGATGCACAAGACACACGTATATATGATATATATATTAAAACATGAAATTAAGGTGTTATGTCATGCGTAAATAAGCCAGAGAAAAAAGCAAACGAGAAACTCAAAGAACTCAATAGAAAAAGACGAAATGATCTGATGTTTAAGATTGACCTGTTTGGTCGCTCGTAATCGGTTGTCTATGAATATAGTTCCTGTATTTTTTTATGAAGGGAAGCTATTTATGTTGTGGTTGTTTTTTTCATATAAAAATCTATAATGGCTAAAAGTTTTATTCATGTTATTTCTTTAATAGTGAACTTTGTGATATTTTTATTATGCTGTAGATCATTGAGCCATTGTTGGACTACGTGTTTAAGTTGTACGAAGGGCAACTCTGCCTTTTCAAGCAGCGACTTTTCACATGAGACAACATCCCTAATGCGCCTTGAAATGAGGAACTCAAAAGTCACGTGTAAAGAAAAAATCTCTGTGTAGTGATATTGGACATATTTCTATTTTTAGCAAATGACTGAACTTAATTATTTGTGGTGATTAGGAAAGTAGGGGAACATAGAATAAATGTGTAAAAACTATGGAGCTATTGAATGTGTTCAAAGTATTAAATTTTCAAAGAACTTATTGTGTTAAAAAGGGGATATTTTACCACAAGGAGCCGCATCACAACAGGATGTTCGGGGTTTGCTAATTTACGGAAAAAGTAATCTCACTTCGTACCCCGAAAATTTAACCACATATGTGAAAATGTCACAGCTTCGAAACAAGCTATCATACATATCCAAGTTAACGATATGGACTGAGCTACAGGAAAAAACGTTACCATTACCGCCTATGTAAAATCAATTAAAGATTTTGACCCACATGTGTCTTGTGACTTCATTTCATATCTAACCAGTTCCGATTAAATAAATTTTTGAGTTAACGCCAAGACTAGCATCATCTTTAACTTTTGTTTCATTCTACAGACTGTGTACCTCGAATGTTTTAACTAAAAAAAATATGTCTTCACTGGGAATCACAGAGCTGAAACATGCACACTTCAGTTTAGCAGGGACATTACTCTGTTACCCATTTTTGACATTTTTTCACATTGGATCTTTAAAGACACTGTCAGTGGTTCACAGTATTGCTTGTCAAAGACATGTCTATTAAGATAGTGAATGCTGCATTCGAAGAGGGACTCCTCGATTCTTTCTCGGAAATTTTGCAATCGTCAAAAATCTAAAACACCCTTTTCTATTCAAAAATGATATTCTACATTATACATTGTAAGGTGTCGACTTTAAGTTAGCAATGGAACTTAAATAATAACTAATGTTTAACTTAGTACAAGACTTTTACAAAAGGTTGCCACATATGTAATATGATAGACACATCAACCTTCAAAAATAGGTCCCTTCTATGTTGCTTGGTCCTTGCAATTCTAAGGTATTACTAAATACCTAGGTTTTCTCTAGAATGGTAGATAAAAGTTGAAAGCTAAGTTGCTTTAATTTTCTCCTATTCTTCTACGTATTACAAGATCAAAAAGATTAAGATTCATGTCCAGTGGCACATATTACAGTCATATCGGGATTCATCATTACACGATGCTGGAAAATTCCTATTGTCAAATTCAATTTCAAATGCATAGATTCTTGCTCAATGAAGGATAAGATCTGTGTGTGAAACGTCTGATATATACAATGATTGATTTATTCATTATTGGTCTTTAACGCCACTTTTATTATTATTTGCTATTTCATGGCGACCAGCTATATAATGGTGAAGAAAGCTGGTGCACCAGGAGAAAACTACTGACATTCGGCTGGAAAATGTCAAACATAGTTTTGGAGTCTGGCCAAGCTTCGAACTCTGAAATAAGCAATGAAGCAATAATTTGTACTAATGAAAGAAGCTTTTTTCTCGTTTGATAGATAGTGTTGTTTTTTATCTTTCAAATTGAATATAGCAAGAGGTTTTAAAAAGAGTGTAAAAATAAAGAACAATAGCCGAGTGCATAGTTCGTTTTAATACATTTTTGTCGTTGGGATGCTATCTCGTTGAGTGAAAAAAAAACTCGCATATATCTGGCTTCCATTCAAACCAAACACATATCCTTTGGTATTTATGTTGCTAGATTGCTGTTTCCTTGACGTTTTCCCCATATTGCATATTGATGCACAAGACACACGTATATATAATATATATATTAAAACATGAAATTAAGGTTTTATGTCATGCGTAAATGAGCCAGAGAAAAAAGCAAACGAGAAACTCAAAGAACTCAATAGAAAAAGACGAAATGATCTGATGTTTAAGATTGACCTGTTTGGTCGCTCGTAATCGGTTGTCTATGAATATAGTTCCTGTAATTTTTTATGAAGGGAAGCTATTTATGTTGTGGGTTTTTTTTTCATATAAAAATCTATAATGGCTAAAAGTTTTATTCATGTTATTTCTTTAATAGTGAACTTTGTGATATTTTTATTATGCTGTAGATCATTGAGCCATTGTTGGACTACGTGTTTAAGTTGTACGAAGGGCAACTCTGCCTTTTCAAGCAGCGACTTTTCACATGGGACAACATCCCTAATGCGCCTTGAAATGAGGAACTCAAAAGTCACGTGTAAAGAAAAAATCTCTGTGTAGTGATATTGGACATATTTCTATTTTTAGCAAATGACTGAACTTAATTATTTGTGGTGATTAGGAAAGTAGAGGAACATAGAATAAATGTGTAAAAACTATGGAGCTATTGAATGTGTTCAAAGTATTAAATTTTCAAAGAACTTATTGTGTTAAAAAGGGGATATTTTACCACAAGGAGCCGCATCACAACAGGATGTTCGGGGTTTGCTAATTTACGGAAAAAGTAATCTCACTTCGTACCCCGAAAATTTAACCACATATTTGAAAATGTCACAGCTTCGAAACAAGCTATCATACATATCCAAGTTAACAATATGGACTGAGCTACAGGAAAAAACGTTACCATTACCGCCTATGTAAAAACAATTAAAGATTTTGACCCACATGTGTCTTGTGACTTCATTTCATATCTAACCAGTTCCGATTAAATAAATTTTTGAGTTAACGCCAAGACTAGCATCATCTTTAACTTTTGTTTCATTCTACAGACTGTGTACCTCGAATGTTTTAACTAAAAAAAATATGTCTTCACTGGGAATCACAGAGCTGAAACATGCACACTTCAGTTTAGCAGGGACATTACTCTGTAACCCATTTTTGACATTTTTTCACATTGGATCTTTAAAGACACTGTCAGTGGTTCACAGTATTGCTTGTCAAAGACATGTCTATTAAGATAGTGAATGCTGCATTCGAAGAGGGACTCCTCGATTCTTTCTCGGAAATTTTGCAATCGTCAAAAATCTAAAACACCCTTTTCTATTCAAAAAAGATATTCTACATTATAAGGTGTCGACTTTAAGTTAGCAATGGAACTTAAATAATAACTAATGTTTAACTTAGTACAAGACTTTTACAAAAGGTTGCCACATATGTAATATGATGGACACATCAACCTTCAAAAATAGGTCCCTTCTATGTTGCTTGGTCCTTGCAATTCTAAGGTATTACTAAATACCTAGGTTTTCTCTAGAATGGTAGATAAAAGTTGAAAGCTAAGTTGCTTTAATTTTCTCCTATTCTTCTACGTATTACAAGATCAAAAAGATTAAGATTCATGTCCAGTGGCACATATTACAGTCATATCGGGATTCATCATTACACGATGCTGGAAAATTCCTATTGTCAAATTCAATTTCAAATGCATAGATTCTTGCTCAATGAAGGATAAGATCTGTGTGTGAAACGTCTGATATATACAATGATTGATTTATTCATTATTGGTCTTTAACGCCACTTTTATTATTATTTGCTATTTCATGGCGACCAGCTATATAATGGTGAAGAAAGCTGGTGCACCAGGAGAAAACTACTGACATTCGGCTGGAAAATGTCAAACATAGTTTTGGAGTCTGGCCAAGCTTCGAACTCTGAAATAAGCAATGAAGCAATAATTTGTACTAATGAAAGAAGCTTTTTTCTCGTTTGATAGATAGTGTTGTTTTTTATCTTTCAAATTGAATATAGCAAGAGGTTTTAAAAAGAGTGTAAAAAAAAGAACAATAGCCGAGTGCATAGTTCGTTTTAATACATTTTTGTCGTTGGGATGCTATCTCGTTGAGTGAAAAAAACTCGCATATATCTGGCTTCCATTCAAACCAAACACATATCTTTTGGTATTTATGTTGCTAGATTGCTGTTTCCTTGACGTTTTCCCCATATTGCATATTGATGCACAAGACACACGTATATATAATATATATATTAAAACATGAAATTAAGGTGTTATGTCATGCGTAAATAAGCCAGAGAAAAAAGCAAACGAGAAACTCAAAGAACTCAATAGAAAAAGACGAAATGATCTGATGTTTAAGATTGACCTGTTTGGTCGCTCGTAATCGGTTGTCTATGAATATAGTTCCTGTAATTTTTTATGAAGGGAAGCTATTTATGTTGTGGTTTTTTTTTTCATATAAAAATCTATAATGGCTAAAAGTTTTATTCATGTTATTTCTTTAATAGTGAACTTTGTGATAGTTTTATTATGCTGTAGATCATTGATGAGCCATTGTTGGACTACGTGTTTAAGTTGTACGAAGGGCAACTCTGCCTTTTCAAGCAGCGACTTTTCACATGGGACAACATCCCTAATGCGCCTTGAAATGAGGAACTCAAAAGTCACGTGTAAAGAAAAAATCTCTGTGTAGTGATATTGGACATATTTCTATTTTTAGCAAATGACTGAACTTAATTATTTGTGGTGATTAGGAAAGTAGAGGAACATAGAATAAATGTGTAAAAACTATGGAGCTATTGAATGTGTTCAAAGTATTAAATTTTCAAAGAACTTATTGTGTTAAAAAGGGGATATTTTACCACAAGGAGCCGCATCACAACAGGATGTTCGGGGTTTGCTAATTTACGGAAAAAGTAATCTCACTTCGTACCCCGAAAATTTAACCACATATTTGAAAATGTCACAGCTTCGAAACAAGCTATCATACATATCCAAGTTAACAATATGGACTGAGCTACAGGAAAAAACGTTACCATTACCGCCTATGTAAAAACAATTAAAGATTTTGACCCACATGTGTCTTGTGACTTCATTTCATATCTAACCAGTTCCGATTAAATAAATTTTTGAGTTAACGCCAAGACTAGCATCATCTTTAACTTTTGTTTCATTCTACAGACTGTGTACCTCGAATGTTTTAACTAAAAAAAATATGTCTTCACTGGGAATCACAGAGCTGAAACATGCACACTTCAGTTTAGCAGGGACATTACTCTGTAACCCATTTTTGACATTTTTTCACATTGGATCTTTAAAGACACTGTCAGTGGTTCACAGTATTGCTTGTCAAAGACATGTCTATTAAGATAGTGAATGCTGCATTCGAAGAGGGACTCCTCGATTCTTTCTCGGAAATTTTGCAATCGTCAAAAATCTAAAACACCCTTTTCTATTCAAAAAAGATATTCTACATTATAAGGTGTCGACTTTAAGTTAGCAATGGAACTTAAATAATAACTAATGTTTAACTTAGTACAAGACTTTTACAAAAGGTTGCCACATATGTAATATGATGGACACATCAACCTTCAAAAATAGGTCCCTTCTATGTTGCTTGGTCCTTGCAATTCTAAGGTATTACTAAATACCTAGGTTTTCTCTAGAATGGTAGATAAAAGTTGAAAGCTAAGTTGCTTTAATTTTCTCCTATTCTTCTACGTATTACAAGATCAAAAAGATTAAGATTCATGTCCAGTGGCACATATTACAGTCATATCGGGATTCATCATTACACGATGCTGGAAAATTCCTATTGTCAAATTCAATTTCAAATGCATAGATTCTTGCTCAATGAAGGATAAGATCTGTGTGTGAAACGTCTGATATATACAATGATTGATTTATTCATTATTGGTCTTTAACGCCACTTTTATTATTATTTGCTATTTCATGGCGACCAGCTATATAATGGTGAAGAAAGCTGGTGCACCAGGAGAAAACTACTGACATTCGGCTGGAAAATGTCAAACATAGTTTTGGAGTCTGGCCAAGCTTCGAACTCTGAAATAAGCAATGAAGCAATAATTTGTACTAATGAAAGAAGCTTTTTTCTCGTTTGATAGATAGTGTTGTTTTTTATCTTTCAAATTGAATATAGCAAGAGGTTTTAAAAAGAGTGTAAAAAAAAGAACAATAGCCGAGTGCATAGTTCGTTTTAATACATTTTTGTCGTTGGGATGCTATCTCGTTGAGTGAAAAAAACTCGCATATATCTGGCTTCCATTCAAACCAAACACATATCTTTTGGTATTTATGTTGCTAGATTGCTGTTTCCTTGACGTTTTCCCCATATTGCATATTGATGCACAAGACACACGTATATATAATATATATATTAAAACATGAAATTAAGGTGTTATGTCATGCGTAAATAAGCCAGAGAAAAAAGCAAACGAGAAACTCAAAGAACTCAATAGAAAAAGACGAAATGATCTGATGTTTAAGATTGACCTGTTTGGTCGCTCGTAATCGGTTGTCTATGAATATAGTTCCTGTAATTTTTTATGAAGGGAAGCTATTTATGTTGTGGTTTTTTTTTTCATATAAAAATCTATAATGGCTAAAAGTTTTATTCATGTTATTTCTTTAATAGTGAACTTTGTGATAGTTTTATTATGCTGTAGATCATTGATGAGCCATTGTTGGACTACGTGTTTAAGTTGTACGAAGGGCAACTCTGCCTTTTCAAGCAGCGACTTTTCACATGGGACAACATCCCTAATGCGCCTTGAAATGAGGAACTCAAAAGTCACGTGTAAAGAAAAAATCTCTGTGTAGTGATATTGGACATATTTCTATTTTTAGCAAATGACTGAACTTAATTATTTGTGGTGATTAGGAAAGTAGAGGAACATAGAATAAATGTGTAAAAACTATGGAGCTATTGAATGTGTTCAAAGTATTAAATTTTCAAAGAACTTATTGTGTTAAAAAGGGGATATTTTACCACAAGGAGCCGCATCACAACAGGATGTTCGGGGTTTGCTAATTTACGGAAAAAGTAATCTCACTTCGTACCCCGAAAATTTAACCACATATTTGAAAATGTCACAGCTTCGAAACAAGCTATCATACATATCCAAGTTAACAATATGGACTGAGCTACAGGAAAAAAACGTTACCATTACCGCCTATGTAAAAACAATTAAAGATTTTGACCCACATGTGTCTTGTGACTTAATTTCATATCTAACCAGTTCCGATTAAATAAATTTTTGAGTTAACGCCAAGACTAGCATCATCTTTAACTTTTGTTTCATTCTACAGACTGTGTACCTCGAATGTTTTAACTAAAAAAAATATGTCTTCACTGGGAATCACAGAGCTGAAACATGCACACTTCAGTTTAGCAGGGACATTACTCTGTAACCCATTTTTGACATTTTTTCACATTGGATCTTTAAAGACACTGTCAGTGGTTCACAGTATTGCTTGTCAAAGACATGTCTATTAAGATAGTGAATGCTGCATTCGAAGAGGGACTCCTCGATTCTTTCTCGGAAATTTTGCAATCGTCAAAAATCTCAAACACCCTTTTCTATTCAAAAAAGATATTCTACATTATAAGGTGTCGACTTTAAGTTAGCAATGGAACTTAAATAATAACTAATGTTTAACTTAGTACAAGACTTTTACAAAAGGTTGCCACATATGTAATATGATGGACACATCAACCTTCAAAAATAGGTCCCTTCTATGTTGCTTGGTCCTTGCAATTCTAAGGTATTACTAAATACCTAGGTTTTCTCTAGAATGGTAGATAAAAGTTGAAAGCTAAGTTGCTTTAATTTTCTCCTATTCTTCTACGTATTACAAGATCAAAAAGATTAAGATTCATTTCCAGTGGCACATATTACAGTCATATCGGGATTCATCATTACACGATGCTGGAAAATTCCTATTGTCAAATTCAATTTCAAATGCATAGATTCTTGCTCAATGAAGGATAAGATCTGTGTGTGAAACGTCTGATATATACAATGATTGATTTATTCATTATTGGTCTTTAACGCCACTTTTATTATTATTTGCTATTTCATGGCGACCAGCTATATAATGGTGAAGAAAGCTGGTGCACCAGGAGAAAACTACTGACATTCGGCTGGAAAATGTCAAACATAGTTTTGGAGTCTGGCCAAGCTTCGAACTCTGAAATAAGCAATGAAGCAATAATTTGTACTAATGAAAGAAGCTTTTTTCTCGTTTGATAGATAGTGTTGTTTTTTATCTTTCAAATTGAATATAGCAAGAGGTTTTAAAAAGAGTGTAAAAATAAAGAACAATAGCCGAGTGCATAGTTCGTTTTAATACATTTTTGTCGTTGGGATGCTATCTCGTTGAGTGAAAAAAAAACTCGCATATATCTGGCTTCCATTCAAACCAAACACATATCTTTTGGTATTTATGTTGCTAGATTGCTGTTTCCTTGACGTTTTCCCCATATTGCATATTGATGCACAAGACACACGTATATATAATATATATATTAAAACATGAAATTAAGGTTTTATGTCATGCGTAAATGAGCCAGAGAAAAAAGCAAACGAGAAACTCAAAGAACTCAATAGAAAAAGACGAAATGATCTGATGTTTAAGATTGACCTGTTTGGTCGCTCGTAATCGGTTGTCTATGAATATAGTTCCTGTAATTTTTTATGAAGGGAAGCTATTTATGTTGTGGGTTTTTTTTTCATATAAAAATCTATAATGGCTAAAAGTTTTATTCATGTTATTTCTTTAATAGTGAACTTTGTGATATTTTTATTATGCTGTAGATCATTGAGCCATTGTTGGACTACGTGTTTAAGTTGTACGAAGGGCAACTCTGCCTTTTCAAGCAGCGACTTTTCACATGGGACAACATCCCTAATGCGCCTTGAAATGAGGAACTCAAAAGTCACGTGTAAAGAAAAAATCTCTGTGTAGTGATATTGGACATATTTCTATTTTTAGCAAATGACTGAACTTAATTATTTGTGGTGATTAGGAAAGTAGAGGAACATAGAATAAATGTGTAAAAACTATGGAGCTATTGAATGTGTTCAAAGTATTAAATTTTCAAAGAACTTATTGTGTTAAAAAGGGGATATTTTACCACAAGGAGCCGCATCACAACAGGATGTTCGGGGTTTGCTAATTTACGGAAAAAGTAATCTCACTTCGTACCCCGAAAATTTAACCACATATTTGAAAATGTCACAGCTTCGAAACAAGCTATCATACATATCCAAGTTAACAATATGGACTGAGCTACAGGAAAAAACGTTACCATTACCGCCTATGTAAAAACAATTAAAGATTTTGACCCACATGTGTCTTGTGACTTCATTTCATATCTAACCAGTTCCGATTAAATAAATTTTTGAGTTAACGCCAAGACTAGCATCATCTTTAACTTTTGTTTCATTCTACAGACTGTGTACCTCGAATGTTTTAACTAAAAAAAATATGTCTTCACTGGGAATCACAGAGCTGAAACATGCACACTTCAGTTTAGCAGGGACATTACTCTGTAACCCATTTTTGACATTTTTTCACATTGGATCTTTAAAGACACTGTCAGTGGTTCACAGTATTGCTTGTCAAAGACATGTCTATTAAGATAGTGAATGCTGCATTCGAAGAGGGACTCCTCGATTCTTTCTCGGAAATTTTGCAATCGTCAAAAATCTAAAACACCCTTTTCTATTCAAAAAAGATATTCTACATTATAAGGTGTCGACTTTAAGTTAGCAATGGAACTTAAATAATAACTAATGTTTAACTTAGTACAAGACTTTTACAAAAGGTTGCCACATATGTAATATGATGGACACATCAACCTTCAAAAATAGGTCCCTTCTATGTTGCTTGGTCCTTGCAATTCTAAGGTATTACTAAATACCTAGGTTTTCTCTAGAATGGTAGATAAAAGTTGAAAGCTAAGTTGCTTTAATTTTCTCCTATTCTTCTACGTATTACAAGATCAAAAAGATTAAGATTCATGTCCAGTGGCACATATTACAGTCATATCGGGATTCATCATTACACGATGCTGGAAAATTCCTATTGTCAAATTCAATTTCAAATGCATAGATTCTTGCTCAATGAAGGATAAGATCTGTGTGTGAAACGTCTGATATATACAATGATTGATTTATTCATTATTGGTCTTTAACGCCACTTTTATTATTATTTGCTATTTCATGGCGACCAGCTATATAATGGTGAAGAAAGCTGGTGCACCAGGAGAAAACTACTGACATTCGGCTGGAAAATGTCAAACATAGTTTTGGAGTCTGGCCAAGCTTCGAACTCTGAAATAAGCAATGAAGCAATAATTTGTACTAATGAAAGAAGCTTTTTTCTCGTTTGATAGATAGTGTTGTTTTTTATCTTTCAAATTGAATATAGCAAGAGGTTTTAAAAAGAGTGTAAAAAAAAGAACAATAGCCGAGTGCATAGTTCGTTTTAATACATTTTTGTCGTTGGGATGCTATCTCGTTGAGTGAAAAAAACTCGCATATATCTGGCTTCCATTCAAACCAAACACATATCTTTTGGTATTTATGTTGCTAGATTGCTGTTTCCTTGACGTTTTCCCCATATTGCATATTGATGCACAAGACACACGTATATATAATATATATATTAAAACATGAAATTAAGGTGTTATGTCATGCGTAAATAAGCCAGAGAAAAAAGCAAACGAGAAACTCAAAGAACTCAATAGAAAAAGACGAAATGATCTGATGTTTAAGATTGACCTGTTTGGTCGCTCGTAATCGGTTGTCTATGAATATAGTTCCTGTAATTTTTTATGAAGGGAAGCTATTTATGTTGTGGTTTTTTTTTCATATAAAAATCTATAATGGCTAAAAGTTTTATTCATGTTATTTCTTTAATAGTGAACTTTGTGATAGTTTTATTATGCTGTAGATCATTGAGCCATTGTTGGACTACGTGTTTAAGTTGTACGAAGGGCAACTCTGCCTTTTCAAGCAGCGACTTTTCACATGGGACAACATCCCTAATGCGCCTTGAAATGAGGAACTCAAAAGTCACGTGTAAAGAAAAAATCTCTGTGTAGTGATATTGGACATATTTCTATTTTTAGCAAATGACTGAACTTAATTATTTGTGGTGATTAGGAAAGTAGAGGAACATAGAATAAATGTGTAAAAACTATGGAGCTATTGAATGTGTTCAAAGTATTATATTTTCAAAGAACTTATTGTGTTAAAAAGGGGATATTTTACCACAAGGAGCCGCATCACAACAGGATGTTCGGGGTTTGCTAATTTACGGAAAAAGTAATCTCACTTCGTACCCCGAAAATTTAACCACATATTTGAAAATGTCACAGCTTCGAAACAAGCTATCATACATATCCAAGTTAACAATATGGACTGAGCTACAGGAAAAAAACGTTACCATTACCGCCTATGTAAAAACAATTAAAGATTTTGACCCACATGTGTCTTGTGACTTAATTTCATATCTAACCAGTTCCGATTAAATAAATTTTTGAGTTAACGCCAAGACTAGCATCATCTTTAACTTTTGTTTCATTCTACAGACTGTGTACCTCGAATGTTTTAACTAAAAAAAATATGTCTTCACTGGGAATCACAGAGCTGAAACATGCACACTTCAGTTTAGCAGGGACATTACTCTGTAACCCATTTTTGACATTTTTTCACATTGGATCTTTAAAGACACTGTCAGTGGTTCACAGTATTGCTTGTCAAAGACATGTCTATTAAGATAGTGAATGCTGCATTCGAAGAGGGACTCCTCGATTCTTTCTCGGAAATTTTGCAATCGTCAAAAATCTCAAACACCCTTTTCTATTCAAAAAAGATATTCTACATTATAAGGTGTCGACTTTAAGTTAGCAATGGAACTTAAATAATAACTAATGTTTAACTTAGTACAAGACTTTTACAAAAGGTTGCCACATATGTAATATGATGGACACATCAACCTTCAAAAATAGGTCCCTTCTATGTTGCTTGGTCCTTGCAATTCTAAGGTATTACTAAATACCTAGGTTTTCTCTAGAATGGTAGATAAAAGTTGAAAGCTAAGTTGCTTTAATTTTCTCCTATTCTTCTACGTATTACAAGATCAAAAAGATTAAGATTCATTTCCAGTGGCACATATTACAGTCATATCGGGATTCATCATTACACGATGCTGGAAAATTCCTATTGTCAAATTCAATTTCAAATGCATAGATTCTTGCTCAATGAAGGATAAGATCTGTGTGTGAAACGTCTGATATATACAATGATTGATTTATTCATTATTGGTCTTTAACGCCACTTTTATTATTATTTGCTATTTCATGGCGACCAGCTATATAATGGTGAAGAAAGCTGGTGCACCAGGAGAAAACTACTGACATTCGGCTGGAAAATGTCAAACATAGTTTTGGAGTCTGGCCAAGCTTCGAACTCTGAAATAAGCAATGAAGCAATAATTTGTACTAATGAAAGAAGCTTTTTTCTCGTTTGATAGATAGTGTTGTTTTTTATCTTTCAAATTGAATATAGCAAGAGGTTTTAAAAAGAGTGTAAAAAAAAGAACAATAGCCGAGTGCATAGTTCGTTTTAATACATTTTTGTCGTTGGGATGCTATCTCGTTGAGTGAAAAAAACTCGCATATATCTGGCTTCCATTCAAACCAAACACATATCTTTTGGTATTTATGTTGCTAGATTGCTGTTTCCTTGACGTTTTCCCCATATTGCATATTGATGCACAAGACACACGTATATATAATATATATATTAAAACATGAAATTAAGGTGTTATGTCATGCGTAAATAAGCCAGAGAAAAAAGCAAACGAGAAACTCAAAGAACTCAATAGAAAAAGACGAAATGATCTGATGTTTAAGATTGACCTGTTTGGTCGCTCGTAATCGGTTGTCTATGAATATAGTTCCTGTAATTTTTTATGAAGGGAAGCTATTTATGTTGTGGTTTTTTTTTTCATATAAAAATCTATAATGGCTAAAAGTTTTATTCATGTTATTTCTTTAATAGTGAACTTTGTGATAGTTTTATTATGCTGTAGATCATTGAGCCATTGTTGGACTACGTGTTTAAGTTGTACGAAGGGCAACTCTGCCTTTTCAAGCAGCGACTTTTCACATGGGACAACATCCCTAATGCGCCTTGAAATGAGGAACTCAAAAGTCACGTGTAAAGAAAAAATCTCTGTGTAGTGATATTGGACATATTTCTATTTTTAGCAAATGACTGAACTTAATTATTTGTGGTGATTAGGAAAGTAGAGGAACATAGAATAAATGTGTAAAAACTATGGAGCTATTGAATGTGTTCAAAGTATTAAATTTTCAAAGAACTTATTGTGTTAAAAAGGGGATATTTTACCACAAGGAGCCGCATCACAACAGGATGTTCGGGGTTTGCTAATTTACGGAAAAAGTAATCTCACTTCGTACCCCGAAAATTTAACCACATATTTGAAAATGTCACAGCTTCGAAACAAGCTATCATACATATCCAAGTTAACAATATGGACTGAGCTACAGGAAAAAAACGTTACCATTACCGCCTATGTAAAAACAATTAAAGATTTTGACCCACATGTGTCTTGTGACTTAATTTCATATCTAACCAGTTCCGATTAAATAAATTTTTGAGTTAACGCCAAGACTAGCATCATCTTTAACTTTTGTTTCATTCTACAGACTGTGTACCTCGAATGTTTTAACTAAAAAAAATATGTCTTCACTGGGAATCACAGAGCTGAAACATGCACACTTCAGTTTAGCAGGGACATTACTCTGTAACCCATTTTTGACATTTTTTCACATTGGATCTTTAAAGACACTGTCAGTGGTTCACAGTATTGCTTGTCAAAGACATGTCTATTAAGATAGTGAATGCTGCATTCGAAGAGGGACTCCTCGATTCTTTCTCGGAAATTTTGCAATCGTCAAAAATCTCAAACACCCTTTTCTATTCAAAAAAGATATTCTACATTATAAGGTGTCGACTTTAAGTTAGCAATGGAACTTAAATAATAACTAATGTTTAACTTAGTACAAGACTTTTACAAAAGGTTGCCACATATGTAATATGATGGACACATCAACCTTCAAAAATAGGTCCCTTCTATGTTGCTTGGTCCTTGCAATTCTAAGGTATTACTAAATACCTAGGTTTTCTCTAGAATGGTAGATAAAAGTTGAAAGCTAAGTTGCTTTAATTTTCTCCTATTCTTCTACGTATTACAAGATCAAAAAGATTAAGATTCATTTCCAGTGGCACATATTACAGTCATATCGGGATTCATCATTACACGATGCTGGAAAATTCCTATTGTCAAATTCAATTTCAAATGCATAGATTCTTGCTCAATGAAGGATAAGATCTGTGTGTGAAACGTCTGATATATACAATGATTGATTTATTCATTATTGGTCTTTAACGCCACTTTTATTATTATTTGCTATTTCATGGCGACCAGCTATATAATGGTGAAGAAAGCTGGTGCACCAGGAGAAAACTACTGACATTCGGCTGGAAAATGTCAAACATAGTTTTGGAGTCTGGCCAAGCTTCGAACTCTGAAATAAGCAATGAAGCAATAATTTGTACTAATGAAAGAAGCTTTTTTCTCGTTTGATAGATAGTGTTGTTTTTTATCTTTCAAATTGAATATAGCAAGAGGTTTTAAAAAGAGTGTAAAAAAAAGAACAATAGCCGAGTGCATAGTTCGTTTTAATACATTTTTGTCGTTGGGATGCTATCTCGTTGAGTGAAAAAAACTCGCATATATCTGGCTTCCATTCAAACCAAACACATATCTTTTGGTATTTATGTTGCTAGATTGCTGTTTCCTTGACGTTTTCCCCATATTGCATATTGATGCACAAGACACACGTATATATAATATATATATTAAAACATGAAATTAAGGTGTTATGTCATGCGTAAATAAGCCAGAGAAAAAAGCAAACGAGAAACTCAAAGAACTCAATAGAAAAAGACGAAATGATCTGATGTTTAAGATTGACCTGTTTGGTCGCTCGTAATCGGTTGTCTATGAATATAGTTCCTGTAATTTTTTATGAAGGGAAGCTATTTATGTTGTGGTTTTTTTTTTCATATAAAAATCTATAATGGCTAAAAGTTTTATTCATGTTATTTCTTTAATAGTGAACTTTGTGATAGTTTTATTATGCTGTAGATCATTGAGCCATTGTTGGACTACGTGTTTAAGTTGTACGAAGGGCAACTCTGCCTTTTCAAGCAGCGACTTTTCACATGGGACAACATCCCTAATGCGCCTTGAAATGAGGAACTCAAAAGTCACGTGTAAAGAAAAAATCTCTGTGTAGTGATATTGGACATATTTCTATTTTTAGCAAATGACTGAACTTAATTATTTGTGGTGATTAGGAAAGTAGAGGAACATAGAATAAATGTGTAAAAACTATGGAGCTATTGAATGTGTTCAAAGTATTAAATTTTCAAAGAACTTATTGTGTTAAAAAGGGGATATTTTACCACAAGGAGCCGCATCACAACAGGATGTTCGGGGTTTGCTAATTTACGGAAAAAGTAATCTCACTTCGTACCCCGAAAATTTAACCACATATTTGAAAATGTCACAGCTTCGAAACAAGCTATCATACATATCCAAGTTAACAATATGGACTGAGCTACAGGAAAAAACGTTACCATTACCGCCTATGTAAAAACAATTAAAGATTTTGACCCACATGTGTCTTGTGACTTAATTTCATATCTAACCAGTTCCGATTAAATAAATTTTTGAGTTAACGCCAAGACTAGCATCATCTTTAACTTTTGTTTCATTCTACAGACTGTGTACCTCGAATGTTTTAACTAAAAAAAATATGTCTTCACTGGGAATCACAGAGCTGAAACATGCACACTTCAGTTTAGCAGGGACATTACTCTGTAACCCATTTTTGACATTTTTTCACATTGGATCTTTAAAGACACTGTCAGTGGTTCACAGTATTGCTTGTCAAAGACATGTCTATTAAGATAGTGAATGCTGCATTCGAAGAGGGACTCCTCGATTCTTTCTCGGAAATTTTGCAATCGTCAAAAATCTCAAACACCCTTTTCTATTCAAAAAAGATATTCTACATTATAAGGTGTCGACTTTAAGTTAGCAATGGAACTTAAATAATAACTAATGTTTAACTTAGTACAAGACTTTTACAAAAGGTTGCCACATATGAATGGTAGATAAAAGTTGAAAGCTAAGTTGCTTTAATTTTCTCCTATTCTTCTACGTATTACAAGATCAAAAAGATTAAGATTCATTTCCAGTGGCACATATTACAGTCATATCGGGATTCATCATTACACGATGCTGGAAAATTCCTATTGTCAAATTCAATTTCAAATGCATAGATTCTTGCTCAATGAAGGATAAGATCTGTGTGTGAAACGTCTGATATATACAATGATTGATTTATTCATTATTGGTCTTTAACGCCACTTTTATTATTATTTGCTATTTCATGGCGACCAGCTATATAATGGTGAAGAAAGCTGGTGCACCAGGAGAAAACTACTGACATTCGGCTGGAAAATGTCAAACATAGTTTTGGAGTCTGGCCAAGCTTCGAACTCTGAAATAAGCAATGAAGCAATAATTTGTACTAATGAAAGAAGCTTTTTTCTCGTTTGATAGATAGTGTTGTTTTTTATCTTTCAAATTGAATATAGCAAGAGGTTTTAAAAAGAGTGTAAAAAAAAGAACAATAGCCGAGTGCATAGTTCGTTTTAATACATTTTTGTCGTTGGGATGCTATCTCGTTGAGTGAAAAAAACTCGCATATATCTGGCTTCCATTCAAACCAAACACATATCTTTTGGTATTTATGTTGCTAGATTGCTGTTTCCTTGACGTTTTCCCCATATTGCATATTGATGCACAAGACACACGTATATATAATATATATATTAAAACATGAAATTAAGGTGTTATGTCATGCGTAAATAAGCCAGAGAAAAAAGCAAACGAGAAACTCAAAGAACTCAATAGAAAAAGACGAAATGATCTGATGTTTAAGATTGACCTGTTTGGTCGCTCGTAATCGGTTGTCTATGAATATAGTTCCTGTAATTTTTTATGAAGGGAAGCTATTTATGTTGTGGTTTTTTTTTTCATATAAAAATCTATAATGGCTAAAAGTTTTATTCATGTTATTTCTTTAATAGTGAACTTTGTGATAGTTTTATTATGCTGTAGATCATTGAGCCATTGTTGGACTACGTGTTTAAGTTGTACGAAGGGCAACTCTGCCTTTTCAAGCAGCGACTTTTCACATGGGACAACATCCCTAATGCGCCTTGAAATGAGGAACTCAAAAGTCACGTGTAAAGAAAAAATCTCTGTGTAGTGATATTGGACATATTTCTATTTTTAGCAAATGACTGAACTTAATTATTTGTGGTGATTAGGAAAGTAGAGGAACATAGAATAAATGTGTAAAAACTATGGAGCTATTGAATGTGTTCAAAGTATTAAATTTTCAAAGAACTTATTGTGTTAAAAAGGGGATATTTTACCACAAGGAGCCGCATCACAACAGGATGTTCGGGGTTTGCTAATTTACGGAAAAAGTAATCTCACTTCGTACCCCGAAAATTTAACCACATATTTGAAAATGTCACAGCTTCGAAACAAGCTATCATACATATCCAAGTTAACAATATGGACTGAGCTACAGGAAAAAACGTTACCATTACCGCCTATGTAAAAACAATTAAAGATTTTGACCCACATGTGTCTTGTGACTTAATTTCATATCTAACCAGTTCCGATTAAATAAATTTTTGAGTTAACGCCAAGACTAGCATCATCTTTAACTTTTGTTTCATTCTACAGACTGTGTACCTCGAATGTTTTAACTAAAAAAAATATGTCTTCACTGGGAATCACAGAGCTGAAACATGCACACTTCAGTTTAGCAGGGACATTACTCTGTAACCCATTTTTGACATTTTTTCACATTGGATCTTTAAAGACACTGTCAGTGGTTCACAGTATTGCTTGTCAAAGACATGTCTATTAAGATAGTGAATGCTGCATTCGAAGAGGGACTCCTCGATTCTTTCTCGGAAATTTTGCAATCGTCAAAAATCTCAAACACCCTTTTCTATTCAAAAAAGATATTCTACATTATAAGGTGTCGACTTTAAGTTAGCAATGGAACTTAAATAATAACTAATGTTTAACTTAGTACAAGACTTTTACAAAAGGTTGCCACATATGTAATATGATGGACACATCAACCTTCAAAAATAGGTCCCTTCTATGTTGCTTGGTCCTTGCAATTCTAAGGTATTACTAAATACCTAGGTTTTCTCTAGAATGGTAGATAAAAGTTGAAAGCTAAGTTGCTTTAATTTTCTCCTATTCTTCTACGTATTACAAGATCAAAAAGATTAAGATTCATTTCCAGTGGCACATATTACAGTCATATCGGGATTCATCATTACACGATGCTGGAAAATTCCTATTGTCAAATTCAATTTCAAATGCATAGATTCTTGCTCAATGAAGGATAAGATCTGTGTGTGAAACGTCTGATATATACAATGATTGATTTATTCATTATTGGTCTTTAACGCCACTTTTATTATTATTTGCTATTTCATGGCGACCAGCTATATAATGGTGAAGAAAGCTGGTGCACCAGGAGAAAACTACTGACATTCGGCTGGAAAATGTCAAACATAGTTTTGGAGTCTGGCCAAGCTTCGAACTCTGAAATAAGCAATGAAGCAATAATTTGTACTAATGAAAGAAGCTTTTTTCTCGTTTGATAGATAGTGTTGTTTTTTATCTTTCAAATTGAATATAGCAAGAGGTTTTAAAAAGAGTGTAAAAAAAAGAACAATAGCCGAGTGCATAGTTCGTTTTAATACATTTTTGTCGTTGGGATGCTATCTCGTTGAGTGAAAAAAACTCGCATATATCTGGCTTCCATTCAAACCAAACACATATCTTTTGGTATTTATGTTGCTAGATTGCTGTTTCCTTGACGTTTTCCCCATATTGCATATTGATGCACAAGACACACGTATATATAATATATATATTAAAACATGAAATTAAGGTGTTATGTCATGCGTAAATAAGCCAGAGAAAAAAGCAAACGAGAAACTCAAAGAACTCAATAGAAAAAGACGAAATGATCTGATGTTTAAGATTGACCTGTTTGGTCGCTCGTAATCGGTTGTCTATGAATATAGTTCCTGTAATTTTTTATGAAGGGAAGCTATTTATGTTGTGGTTTTTTTTTTTCATATAAAAATCTATAATGGCTAAAAGTTTTATTCATGTTATTTCTTTAATAGTGAACTTTGTGATAGTTTTATTATGCTGTAGATCATTGAGCCATTGTTGGACTACGTGTTTAAGTTGTACGAAGGGCAACTCTGCCTTTTCAAGCAGCGACTTTTCACATGGGACAACATCCCTAATGCGCCTTGAAATGAGGAACTCAAAAGTCACGTGTAAAGAAAAAATCTCTGTGTAGTGATATTGGACATATTTCTATTTTTAGCAAATGACTGAACTTAATTATTTGTGGTGATTAGGAAAGTAGAGGAACATAGAATAAATGTGTAAAAACTATGGAGCTATTGAATGTGTTCAAAGTATTAAATTTTCAAAGAACTTATTGTGTTAAAAAGGGGATATTTTACCACAAGGAGCCGCATCACAACAGGATGTTCGGGGTTTGCTAATTTACGGAAAAAGTAATCTCACTTCGTACCCCGAAAATTTAACCACATATGTGAAAATGTTACAGCTTCGAAACAAGCTATCATACATATCCAAGTTAACGATATGGACTGAGCTACAGGAAAAAACGTTACCATTACCGCCTATGTAAAAACAATTAAAGATTTTGACCCACATGTGTCTTGTGACTTCATTTCATATCTAACCAGTTCCGATTAAATAAATTTTTGAGTTAACGCCAAGACTAGCATCATCTTTAACTTTTGTTTCATTCTACAGACTGTGTACCTCGAATGTTTTAACTAAAAAATATATGTCTTCACTGGGAATCACAGAGCTGAAACATGCACACTTCAGTTTAGCAGGGACATTACTCTGTAACCCATTTTTGACATTTTTTCACATTGGATCTTTAAAGACACTGTCAGTGGTTCACAGTATTGCTTGTCAAAGACATGTCTATTAAGATAGTGAATGCTGCATTCGAAGAGGGACTGCTCGATTCTTTCTCGGAAATTTTGCAATCGTCAAAAATCTAAAACACCCTTTTCTATTCAAAAAAGATATTCTACATTATAAGGTGTCGACTTTAAGTTAGCAATGGAACTTAAATAATAACTAATGTTTAACTTAGTACAAGACTTTTACAAAAGGTTGTCACATATGTAATATGATGGACACATCAACCTTCAAAAATAGGTCCCTTCTATGTTGCTTGGTCCTTGCAATTCTAAGGTATTACTAAATACCTAGGTTTTCTCTAGAATGGTAGATAAAAGTTGAAAGCTAAGTTGCTTTAATTTTCTCCTATTCTTCTACGTATTACAAGATCAAAAAGATTAAGATTCATGTCCAGTGGCACATATTACAGTCATATCGGGATTCATCATTACACGATGCTGGAAAATTCCTATTGTCAAATTCAATTTCAAATGCATAGATTCTTGCTCAATGAAGGATAAGATCTGTGTGTGAAACGTCTGATATATACAATGATTGATTTATTCATTATTGGTCTTTAACGCCACTTTTATTATTATTTGCTATTTCATGGCGACCAGCTATATAATGGTGAAGAAAGCTGGTGCACCAGGAGAAAACTACTGACATTCGGCTGGAAAATGTCAAACATAGTTTTGGAGTCTGGCCAAGCTTCGAACTCTGAAATAAGCAATGAAGCAATAATTTGTACTAATGAAAGAAGCTTTTTTCTCGTTTGATAGATAGTGTTGTTTTTTATCTTTCAAATTGAATATAGCAAGAGGTTTTAAAAAGAGTGTAAAAAAAAGAACAATAGCCGAGTGCATAGTTCGTTTTAATACATTTTTGTCGTTGGGATGCTATCTCGTTGAGTGAAAAAAAACTCGCATATATCTGGCTTCCATTCAAACCAAACACATATCTTTTGGTATTTATGTTGCTAGATTGCTGTTTCCTTGACGTTTTCCCCATATTGCATATTGATGCACAAGACACACGTATATATAATATATATATTAAAACATGAAATTAAGGTGTTATGTCATGCGTAAATAAGCCAGAGAAAAAAGCAAACGAGAAACTCAAAGAACTCAATAGAAAAAGACGAAATGATCTGATGTTTAAGATTGACCTGTTTGGTCGCTCGTAATCGGTTGTCTATGAATATAGTTCCTGTAATTTTTTATGAAGGGAAGCTATTTATGTTGTGGTTTTTTTTTTCATATAAAAATCTATAATGGCTAAAAGTTTTATTCATGTTATTTCTTTAATAGTGAACTTTGTGATAGTTTTATTATGCTGTAGATCATTGAGCCATTGTTGGACTACGTGTTTAAGTTGTACGAAGGGCAACTCTGCCTTTTCAAGCAGCGACTTTTCACATGGGACAACATCCCTAATGCGCCTTGAAATGAGGAACTCAAAAGTCACGTGTAAAGAAAAAATCTCTGTGTAGTGATATTGGACATATTTCTATTTTTAGCAAATGACTGAACTTAATTATTTGTGGTGATTAGGAAAGTAGAGGAACATAGAATAAATGTGTAAAAACTATGGAGCTATTGAATGTGTTCAAAGTATTAAATTTTCAAAGAACTTATTGTGTTAAAAAGGGGATATTTTACCACAAGGAGCCGCATCACAACAGGATGTTCGGGGTTTGCTAATTTACGGAAAAAGTAATCTCACTTCGTACCCCGAAAATTTAACCACATATGTGAAAATGTTACAGCTTCGAAACAAGCTATCATACATATCCAAGTTAACGATATGGACTGAGCTACAGGAAAAAACGTTACCATTACCGCCTATGTAAAAACAATTAAAGATTTTGACCCACATGTGTCTTGTGACTTCATTTCATATCTAACCAGTTCCGATTAAATAAATTTTTGAGTTAACGCCAAGACTAGCATCATCTTTAACTTTTGTTTCATTCTACAGACTGTGTACCTCGAATGTTTTAACTAAAAAATATATGTCTTCACTGGGAATCACAGAGCTGAAACATGCACACTTCAGTTTAGCAGGGACATTACTCTGTAACCCATTTTTGACATTTTTTCACATTGGATCTTTAAAGACACTGTCAGTGGTTCACAGTATTGCTTGTCAAAGACATGTCTATTAAGATAGTGAATGCTGCATTCGAAGAGGGACTGCTCGATTCTTTCTCGGAAATTTTGCAATCGTCAAAAATCTAAAACACCCTTTTCTATTCAAAAAAGATATTCTACATTATAAGGTGTCGACTTTAAGTTAGCAATGGAACTTAAATAATAACTAATGTTTAACTTAGTACAAGACTTTTACAAAAGGTTGTCACATATGTAATATGATGGACACATCAACCTTCAAAAATAGGTCCCTTCTATGTTGCTTGGTCCTTGCAATTCTAAGGTATTACTAAATACCTAGGTTTTCTCTAGAATGGTAGATAAAAGTTGAAAGCTAAGTTGCTTTAATTTTCTCCTATTCTTCTACGTATTACAAGATCAAAAAGATTAAGATTCATGTCCAGTGGCACATATTACAGTCATATCGGGATTCATCATTACACGATGCTGGAAAATTCCTATTGTCAAATTCAATTTCAAATGCATAGATTCTTGCTCAATGAAGGATAAGATCTGTGTGTGAAACGTCTGATATATACAATGATTGATTTATTCATTATTGGTCTTTAACGCCACTTTTATTATTATTTGCTATTTCATGGCGACCAGCTATATAATGGTGAAGAAAGCTGGTGCACCAGGAGAAAACTACTGACATTCGGCTGGAAAATGTCAAACATAGTTTTGGAGTCTGGCCAAGCTTCGAACTCTGAAATAAGCAATGAAGCAATAATTTGTACTAATGAAAGAAGCTTTTTTCTCGTTTGATAGATAGTGTTGTTTTTTATCTTTCAAATTGAATATAGCAAGAGGTTTTAAAAAGAGTGTAAAAAAAAGAACAATAGCCGAGTGCATAGTTCGTTTTAATACATTTTTGTCGTTGGGATGCTATCTCGTTGAGTGAAAAAAACTCGCATATATCTGGCTTCCATTCAAACCAAACACATATCTTTTGGTATTTATGTTGCTAGATTGCTGTTTCCTTGACGTTTTCCCCATATTGCATATTGATGCACAAGACACACGTATATATAATATATATATTAAAACATGAAATTAAGGTGTTATGTCATGCGTAAATAAGCCAGAGAAAAAAGCAAACGAGAAACTCAAAGAACTCAATAGAAAAAGACGAAATGATCTGATGTTTAAGATTGACCTGTTTGGTCGCTCGTAATCGGTTGTCTATGAATATAGTTCCTGTAATTTTTTATGAAGGGAAGCTATTTATGTTGTGGGTTTTTTTTTCATATAAAAATCTATAATGGCTAAAAGTTTTATTCATGTTATTTCTTTAATAGTGAACTTTGTGATATTTTTATTATGCTGTAAATCATTGAGCCATTGTTGGACTACGTGTTAAAGTTGTACGAAGGGCAACTCTGCCTTTTCAAGCAGCGACTTTTCACATGGGACAACATCCCTAATGCGCCTTGAAATGAGGAACTCAAAAGTCACGTGTAAAGAAAAAATCTCTGTGTAGTGATATTGGACATATTTCTATTTTTAGCAAATGACTGAACTTAATTATTTGTGGTGATTAGGAAAGTAGAGGAACATAGAATAAATGTGTAAAAACTATGGAGCTATTGAATGTGTTCAAAGTATTAAATTTTCAAAGAACTTATTGTGTTAAAAAGGGGATATTTTACCACAAGGAGCCGCATCACAACAGGATGTTCGGGGTTTGCTAATTTACGGAAAAAGTAATCTCACTTCGTACCCCGAAAATTTAACCACATATGTGAAAATGTTACAGCTTCGAAACAAGCTATCATACATATCCAAGTTAACGATATGGACTGAGCTACAGGAAAAAACGTTACCATTACCGCCTATGTAAAAACAATTAAAGATTTTGACCCACATGTGTCTTGTGACTTCATTTCATATCTAACCAGTTCCGATTAAATAAATTTTTGAGTTAACGCCAAGACTAGCATCATCTTTAACTTTTGTTTCATTCTACAGACTGTGTACCTCGAATGTTTTAACTAAAAAATATATGTCTTCACTGGGAATCACAGAGCTGAAACATGCACACTTCAGTTTAGCAGGGACATTACTCTGTAACCCATTTTTGACATTTTTTCACATTGGATCTTTAAAGACACTGTCAGTGGTTCACAGTATTGCTTGTCAAAGACATGTCTATTAAGATAGTGAATGCTGCATTCGAAGAGGGACTGCTCGATTCTTTCTCGGAAATTTTGCAATCGTCAAAAATCTAAAACACCCTTTTCTATTCAAAAAAGATATTCTACATTATAAGGTGTCGACTTTAAGTTAGCAATGGAACTTAAATAATAACTAATGTTTAACTTAGTACAAGACTTTTACAAAAGGTTGTCACATATGTGATATGATGGACACATCAACCTTCAAAAATAGGTCCCTTCTATGTTGCTTGGTCCTTGCAATTCTAAGGTATTACTAAATACCTAGGTTTTCTCTAGAATGGTAGATAAAAGTTGAAAGCTAAGTTGCTTTAATTTTCTCCTATTCTTCTACGTATTACAAGATCAAAAAGATTAAGATTCATGTCCAGTGGCACATATTACAGTCATATCGGGATTCATCATTACACGATGCTGGAAAATTCCTATTGTCAAATTCAATTTCAAATGCATAGATTCTTGCTCAATGAAGGATAAGATCTGTGTGTGAAACGTCTGATATATACAATGATTGATTTATTCATTATTGGTCTTTGACGCCACTTTTATTATTATTTGCTATTTCATGGCGACCAGCTATATAATGGTGAAGAAAGCTGGTGCACCAGGAGAAAACTACTGACATTCGGCTGGAAAATGTCAAACATAGTTTTGGAGTCTGGCCAAGCTTCGAACTCTGAAATAAGCAATGAAGCAATAATTTGTACTAATGAAAGAAGCTTTTTTCTCGTTTGATAGATAGTGTTGTTTTTTATCTTTCAAATTGAATATAGCAAGAGGTTTTAAAAAGAGTGTAAAAAAAAGAACAATAGCCGAGTGCATAGTTCGTTTTAATACATTTTTGTCGTTGGGATGCTATCTCGTTGAGTGAAAAAAAACTCGCATATATCTGGCTTCCATTCAAACCAAACACATATCTTTTGGTATTTATGTTGCTAGATTGCTGTTTCCTTGACGTTTTCCCCATATTGCATATTGATGCACAAGACACACGTATATATAATATATATATTAAAACATGAAATTAAGGTGTTATGTCATGCGTAAATAAGCCAGAGAAAAAAGCAAACGACAAACTCAAAGAACTCAATAGAAAAAGACGAAATGATCTGATGTTTAAGATTGACCTGTTTGGTCGCTCGTAATCGGTTGTCTATGAATATAGTTCCTGTAATTTTTTATGAAGGGAAGCTATTTATGTTGTGTTTTTTTTTTTTTCATATAAAAATCTATAATGGCTAAAAGTTTTATTCATGTTATTTCTTTAATAGTGAACTTTGTGATATTTTTATTATGCTGTAAATCATTGAGCCATTGTTGGACTACGTGTTAAAGTTGTACGAAGGGCAACTCTGCCTTTTCAAGCAGCGACTTTTCACATGGGACAACATCCCTAATGCGCCTTGAAATGAGGAACTCAAAAGTCACGTGTAAAGAAAAAATCTCTGTGTAGTGATATTGGACATATTTCTATTTTTAGCAAATGACTGAACTTAATTATTTGTGGTGATTAGGAAAGTAGAGGAACATAGAATAAATGTGTAAAAACTATGGAGCTATTGAATGTGTTCAAAGTATTAAATATTTTCAAAGAACTTATTGTGTTAAAAAGGAGATATTTTACCACAAGGAGCCGCATCACAACAGGATGTTCGGGGTTTGCTAATTTACGGAAAAAGTAATCTCACTTCGTACCCCGAAAATTTAACCACATATGTGAAAATGTTACAGCTTCGAAACAAGCTATCATACATATCCAAGTTAACGATATGGACTGAGCTACAGGAAAAAACGTTACCATTACCGCCTATGTAAAAACAATTAAAGATTTTGACCCACATGTGTCTTGTGACTTCATTTCATATCTAACCAGTTCCGATTAAATAAATTTTTGAGTTAACGCCAAGACTAGCATCATCTTTAACTTTTGTTTCATTCTACAGACTGTGTACCTCGAATGTTTTAACTAAAAAATATATGTCTTCACTGGGAATCACAGAGCTGAAACATGCACACTTCAGTTTAGCAGGGACATTACTCTGTAACCCATTTTTGACATTTTTTCACATTGGATCTTTAAAGACACTGTCAGTGGTTCACAGTATTGCTTGTCAAAGACATGTCTATTAAGATAGTGAATGCTGCATTCGAAGAGGGACTGCTCGATTCTTTCTCGGAAATTTTGCAATCGTCAAAAATCTAAAACACCCTTTTCTATTCAAAAAAGATATTCTACATTATAAGGTGTCGACTTTAAGTTAGCAATGGAACTTAAATAATAACTAATGTTTAACTTAGTACAAGACTTTTACAAAAGGTTGTCACATATGTGATATGATGGACACATCAACCTTCAAAAATAGGTCCCTTCTATGTTGCTTGGTCCTTGCAATTCTAAGGTATTACTAAATACCTAGGTTTTCTCTAGAATGGTAGATAAAAGTTGAAAGCTAAGTTGCTTTAATTTTCTCCTATTCTTCTACGTATTACAAGATCAAAAAGATTAAGATTCATGTCCAGTGGCACATATTACAGTCATATCGGGATTCATCATTACACGATGCTGGAAAATTCCTATTGTCAAATTCAATTTCAAATGCATAGATTCTTGCTCAATGAAGGATAAGATCTGTGTGTGAAACGTCTGATATATACAATGATTGATTTATTCATTATTGGTCTTTGACGCCACTTTTATTATTATTTGCTATTTCATGGCGACCAGCTATATAATGGTGAAGAAAGCTGGTGCACCAGGAGAAAACTACTGACATTCGGCTGGAAAATGTCAAACATAGTTTTGGAGTCTGGCCAAGCTTCGAACTCTGAAATAAGCAATGAAGCAATAATTTGTACTAATGAAAGAAGCTTTTTTCTCGTTTGATAGATAGTGTTGTTTTTTATCTTTCAAATTGAATATAGCAAGAGGTTTTAAAAAGAGTGTAAAAAAAAGAACAATAGCCGAGTGCATAGTTCGTTTTAATACATTTTTGTCGTTGGGATGCTATCTCGTTGAGTGAAAAAAAACTCGCATATATCTGGCTTCCATTCAAACCAAACACATATCTTTTGGTATTTATGTTGCTAGATTGCTGTTTCCTTGACGTTTTCCCCATATTGCATATTGATGCACAAGACACACGTATATATAATATATATATTAAAACATGAAATTAAGGTGTTATGTCATGCGTAAATAAGCCAGAGAAAAAAGCAAACGACAAACTCAAAGAACTCAATAGAAAAAGACGAAATGATCTGATGTTTAAGATTGACCTGTTTGGTCGCTCGTAATCGGTTGTCTATGAATATAGTTCCTGTAATTTTTTATGAAGGGAAGCTATTTATGTTGTGTTTTTTTTTTTTTCATATAAAAATCTATAATGGCTAAAAGTTTTATTCATGTTATTTCTTTAATAGTGAACTTTGTGATATTTTTATTATGCTGTAAATCATTGAGCCATTGTTGGACTACGTGTTAAAGTTGTACGAAGGGCAACTCTGCCTTTTCAAGCAGCGACTTTTCACATGGGACAACATCCCTAATGCGCCTTGAAATGAGGAACTCAAAAGTCACGTGTAAAGAAAAAATCTCTGTGTAGTGATATTGGACATATTTCTATTTTTAGCAAATGACTGAACTTAATTATTTGTGGTGATTAGGAAAGTAGAGGAACATAGAATAAATGTGTAAAAACTATGGAGCTATTGAATGTGTTCAAAGTATTAAATATTTTCAAAGAACTTATTGTGTTAAAAAGGAGATATTTTACCACAAGGAGCCGCATCACAACAGGATGTTCGGGGTTTGCTAATTTACGGAAAAAGTAATCTCACTTCGTACCCCGAAAATTTAACCACATATGTGAAAATGTTACAGCTTCGAAACAAGCTATCATACATATCCAAGTTAACGATATGGACTGAGCTACAGGAAAAAACGTTACCATTACCGCCTATGTAAAAACAATTAAAGATTTTGACCCACATGTGTCTTGTGACTTCATTTCATATCTAACCAGTTCCGATTAAATAAATTTTTGAGTTAACGCCAAGACTAGCATCATCTTTAACTTTTGTTTCATTCTACAGACTGTGTACCTCGAATGTTTTAACTAAAAAATATATGTCTTCACTGGGAATCACAGAGCTGAAACATGCACACTTCAGTTTAGCAGGGACATTACTCTGTAACCCATTTTTGACATTTTTTCACATTGGATCTTTAAAGACACTGTCAGTGGTTCACAGTATTGCTTGTCAAAGACATGTCTATTAAGATAGTGAATGCTGCATTCGAAGAGGGACTGCTCGATTCTTTCTCGGAAATTTTGCAATCGTCAAAAATCTAAAACACCCTTTTCTATTCAAAAAAGATATTCTACATTATAAGGTGTCGACTTTAAGTTAGCAATGGAACTTAAATAATAACTAATGTTTAACTTAGTACAAGACTTTTACAAAAGGTTGTCACATATGTAATATGATGGACACATCAACCTTCAAAAATAGGTCCCTTCTATGTTGCTTGGTCCTTGCAATTCTAAGGTATTACTAAATACCTAGGTTTTCTCTAGAATGGTAGATAAAAGTTGAAAGCTAAGTTGCTTTAATTTTCTCCTATTCTTCTACGTATTACAAGATCAAAAAGATTAAGATTCATGTCCAGTGGCACATATTACAGTCATATCGGGATTCATCATTACACGATGCTGGAAAATTCCTATTGTCAAATTCAATTTCAAATGCATAGATTCTTGCTCAATGAAGGATAAGATCTGTGTGTGAAACGTCTGATATATACAATGATTGATTTATTCATTATTGGTCTTTGACGCCACTTTTATTATTATTTGCTATTTCATGGCGACCAGCTATATAATGGTGAAGAAAGCTGGTGCACCAGGAGAAAACTACTGACATTCGGCTGGAAAATGTCAAACATAGTTTTGGAGTCTGGCCAAGCTTCGAACTCTGAAATAAGCAATGAAGCAATAATTTGTACTAATGAAAGAAGCTTTTTTCTCGTTTGATAGATAGTGTTGTTTTTTATCTTTCAAATTGAATATAGCAAGAGGTTTTAAAAAGAGTGTAAAAAAAAGAACAATAGCCGAGTGCATAGTTCGTTTTAATACATTTTTGTCGTTGGGATGCTATCTCGTTGAGTGAAAAAAAAATCGCATATATCTGGCTTCCATTCAAACCAAACACATATCTTTTGGTATTTATGTTGCTAGATTGCTGTTTCCTTGACGTTTTCCCCATATTGCATATTGATGCACAAGACACACGTATATATAATATATATATTAAAACATGAAATTAAGGTGTTATGTCATGCGTAAATAAGCCAGAGAAAAAAGCAAACGAGAAACTCAAAGAACTCAATAGAAAAAGACGAAATGATCTGATGTTTAAGATTGACCTGTTTGGTCGCTCGTAATCGGTTGTCTATGAATATAGTTCCTGTAATTTTTTATGAAGGGAAGCTATTTATGTTGTGTTTTTTTTTTTTTCATATAAAAATCTATAATGGCTAAAAGTTTTATTCATGTTATTTCTTTAATAGTGATCTTTGTGATATTTTTATTATGCTGTAAATCATTGAGCCATTGTTTGACTACGTGTTAAAGTTGTACGAAGGGCAACTCTGCCTTTTCAAGCAGCGACTTTTCACATGGGACAACATCCCTAATGCGCCTTGAAATGAGGAACTCAAAAGTCACGTGTAAAGAAAAAATCTCTGTGTAGTGATATTGGACATATTTCTATTTTTAGCAAATGACTGAACTTAATTATTTGTGGTGATTAGGAAAGTAGAGGAACATAGAATAAATGTGTAAAAACTATGGAGCTATTGAATGTGTTCAAAGTATTAAATTTTCAAAGAACTTATTGTGTTAAAAAGGGGATATTTTACCACAAGGAGCCGCATCACAACAGGATGTTCGGGGTTTGCTAATTTACGGAAAAAGTAATCTCACTTCGTACCCCGAAAATTTAACCACATATGTGAAAATGTCACAGCTTCGAAACAAGCTATCATACATATCCAAGTTAACGATATGGACTGAGCTACAGGAAAAAACGTTACCATTACCGCCTATGTAAAAACAATTAAAGATTTTGACCCACATGTGTCTTGTGACTTCATTTCATATCTAACCAGTTCCGATTAAATAAATTTTTGAGTTAACGCCAAGACTAGCATCATCTTTAACTTTTGTTTCATTCTACAGACTGTGTACCTCGAATGTTTTAACTAAAAAAAATATGTCTTCACTGGGAATCACAGAGCTGAAACATGCACACTTCAGTTTAGCAGGGACATTACTCTGTAACCCATTTTTGACATTTTTTCACATTGGATCTTTAAAGACACTGTCAGTGGTTCACAGTATTGCTTGTCAAAGACATGTCTATTAAGATAGTGAATGCTGCATTCGAAGAGGGACTCCTCGATTCTTTCTCGGAAATTTTGCAATCGTCAAAAATCTAAAACACCTTTTTCTATTCAAAAAAGATATTCTACATTATAAGGTGTCGACTTTAAGTTAGCAATGGAACTTAAATAATAACTAATGTTTAACTTAGTACAAGACTTTTACAAAAGGTTGCCACATATGTAATATGATGGACACATCAACCTTCAAAAATAGGTCCCTTCTATGTTGCTTGGTCCTTGCAATTCAAAGGTATTACTAAATACCTATGTTTTCTCTAGAATGGTAGATAAAAGTTGAAAGCTAAGTTGCTTTAATTTTCTCCTATTCTTCTACGTATTACAAGATCAAAAAGATTAAGATTCATGTCCAGTGGCACATATTACAGTCATATCGGGATTCATCATTACACGATGCTGGAAAATTCCTATTGTCAAATTCAATTTCAAATGCATAGATTCTTGCTCAATGAAGGATAAGATCTGTGTGTGAAACGTCTGATATATACAATGATTGATTTATTCATTAGTGGTCTTTAACGCCACTTTTATTATTATTTGCTATTTCATGGCGACCAGCTATATAATGGTGAAGAAAGCTGGTGCACCAGGAGAAAACTACTGACATTCGGCTGGAAAATGTCAAACATAGTTTTGGAGTCTGGCCAAGCTTCGAACTCTGAAATAAGCAATGAAGCAATAATTTGTACTAATGAAAGAAGCTTTTTTCTCGTTTGATAGATAGTGTTGTTTTTTATCTTTCAAATTGAATATAGCAAGAGGTTTTAAAAAAAGTGTAAAAAAAAGAACAATAGCCGAGTGCATAGTTCGTTTTAATACATTTTTGTCGTTGGGATGCTATCTCGTTGAGTGAAAAAAAACTCGCATATATCTGGCTTCCATTCAAACCAAACACATATCTTTTGGTATTTATGTTGCTAGATTGCTGTTTCCTTGACGTTTTCCCCATATTGCATATTGATGCACAAGACACACGTATATATAATATATATATTAAAACATGAAATTAAGGTGTTATGTCATGCGTAAATAAGCCAGAGAAAAAAGCAAACGAGAAACTCAAAGAACTCAATAGAAAAAGACGAAATGATCTGATGTTTAAGATTGACCTGTTTGGTCGCTCGTAATCGGTTGTCTATGAATATAGTTCCTGTAATTTTTTATGAAGGGAAGCTATTTATGTTGTGGTTTTTTTTTCATATAAAAATCTATAATGGCTAAAAGTTTTATTCATGTTATTTCTTTAATAGTGAACTTTGTGATATTTTTATTATGCTGTAGATCATTGAGCCATTGTTGGACTACGTGTTTAAGTTGTACGAAGGGCAACTCTGCCTTTTCAAGCAGCGACTTTTCACATGGGACAACATCCCTAATGCGCCTTGAAATGAGGAACTCAAAAGTCACGTGTAAAGAAAAAATCTCTGTGTAGTGATATTGGACATATTTCTATTTTTAGCAAATGACTGAACTTAATTATTTGTGGTGATTAGGAAAGTAGAGGAACATAGAATAAATGTGTAAAAACTATGGAGCTATTGAATGTGTTCAAAGTATTAAATTTTCAAAGAACTTATTGTGTTAAAAAGGGGATATTTTACCACAAGGAGCCGCATCACAACAGGATGTTCGGGGTTTGCTAATTTACGGAAAAAGTAATCTCACGTCGTACCCCGAAAATCTAACCACATATGTGAAAATGTCACAGCTTCGAAACAGGCTATCATACATATCCAAGTTAACGATATGGACTGAGCTACAGGAAAAAACGTTACCATTACCGCCTATGTAAAAACAATTAAAGATTTTGACCCACATGTGTCTTGTGACTTCATTTCATATCTAACCAGTTCCGATTAAATAAATTTTTGAGTTAACGCCAAGACTAGCATCATCTTTAACTTTTGTTTCATTCTACAGACTGTGTACCTCGAATGTTTTAACTAAAAAAAATATGTCTTCACTGGGAATCACAGAGCTGAAACATGCACACTTCAGTTTAGCAGGGACATTACTCTGTAACCCATTTTTGACATTTTTTCACATTGGATCTTTAAAGACACTGTCAGTGGTTCACAGTATTGCTTGTCAAAGACATGTCTATTAAGATAGTGAATGCTGCATTCGAAGAGGGACTCCTCGATTCTTTCTCGGAAATTTTGCAATCGTCAAAAATCTAAAGCACCCTTTTCTATTCAAAAAAGATATTCTACATTATAAGGTGTCGACTTTAAGTTAGCAATGGAACTTAAATAATAACTAATGTTTAACTTAGTACAAGACTTTTACAAAAGGTTGCCACATATGTAATATGATGGACACATCAACCTTCGAAAATAGGTCCCTTCTATGTTGCTTGGTCCTTGCAATTCTAAGGTATTACTAAATACCTAGGTTTTCTCTAGAATGGTAGATAAAAGTTGAAAGCTAAGTTGCTTTAATTTTCTCCTATTCTTCTACGTATTACAAGATCAAAAAGATTAAGATTCATGTCCAGTGGCACATATTACAGTCATATCGGGATTCATCATTACACGATGCTGGAAAATTCCTATTGTCAAATTCAATTTCAAATGCATAGATTCTTGCTCAATGAAGGATAAGATCTGTGTGTGAAACGTCTGATATATACAATGATTGATTTATTCATTATTGGTCTTTAACGCCACTTTTATTATTATTTGCTTTTTCATGGCGACCAGCTATATAATGGTGAAGAAAGCTGGTGCACCAGGAGAAAACTACTGACATTCGGCTGGAAAATGTCAAACATAGTTTTGGAGTCTGGCCAAGCTTCGAACTCTGAAATAAGCAATGAAGCAATAATTTGTACTAATGAAAGAAGCTTTTTTCTCGTTTGATAGATAGTGTTGTTTTTTATCTTTCAAATTGAATATAGCAAGAGGTTTTAAAAAGAGTGTAAAAAAAGAACAATAGCCGAGTGCATAGTTCGTTTTAATACATTTTTGTCGTTGGGATGCTATCTCGTTGAGTGAAAAAAACTCGCATATATCTGGCTTCCATTCAAACCAAACACATATCTTTTGGTATTTATGTTGCTAGATTGCTGTTTCCTTGACGTTTTCCCCATATTGCATATTGATGCACAAGACACACGTATATATAATATATATATTAAAACATGAAATTAAGGTGTTATGTCATGCGTAAATAAGCCAGAGAAAAAAGCAAACGAGAAACTCAAAGAACTCAATAGAAAAAGACGAAATGATCTGATGTTTAAGATTGACCTGTTTGGTCGCTCGTAATCGGTTGTCTATGAATATAGTTCCTGTAATTTTTTATGAAGGGAAGCTATTTATGTTGTGGTTTTTTTTTTCATATAAAAATCTATAATGGCTAAAAGTTTTATTCATGTTATTTCTTTAATAGTGAACTTTGTGATATTTTTATTATGCTGTAGATCATTGAGCCATTGTTGGACTACGTGTTTAAGTTGTACGAAGGGCAACTCTGCCTTTTCAAGCAGCGACTTTTCACATGGGACAACATCCCTAATGCGCCTTGAAATGAGGAACTCAAAAGTCACGTGTAAAGAAAAAATCTCTGTGTAGTGATATTGGACATATTTCTATTTTTAGCAAATGACTGAACTTAATTATTTGTGGTGATTAGGAAAGTAGAGGAACATAGAATAAATGTGTAAAAACTATGGAGCTATTGAATGTGTTCAAAGTATTAAATTTTCAAAGAACTTATTGTGTTAAAAAGGGGATATTTTACCACAAGGAGCCGCATCACAACAGGATGTTCGGGGTTTGCTAATTTACGGAAAAAGTAATCTCACTTCGTACCCCGAAAATCTAACCACATATGTGAAAATGTCACAGCTTCGAAACAGGCTATCATACATATCCAAGTTAACGATATGGACTGAGCTACAGGAAAAAACGTTACCATTACCGCCTATGTAAAAACAATTAAAGATTTTGACCCACATGTGTCTTGTGACTTCATTTCATATCTAACCAGTTCCGATTAAATAAATTTTTGAGTTAACGCCAAGACTAGCATCATCTTTAACTTTTGTTTCATTCTACAGACTGTGTACCTCGAATGTTTTAACTAAAAAAAATATGTCTTCACTGGGAATCACAGAGCTGAAACATGCACACTTCAGTTTAGCAGGGACATTACTCTGTAACCCATTTTTGACATTTTTTCACATTGGATCTTTAAAGACACTGTCAGTGGTTCACAGTATTGCTTGTCAAAGACATGTCTATTAAGATAGTGAATGCTGCATTCGAAGAGGGACTCCTCGATTCTTTCTCGGAAATTTTGCAATCGTCAAAAATCTAAAGCACCCTTTTCTATTCAAAAAAGATATTCTACATTATAAGGTGTCGACTTTAAGTTAGCAATGGAACTTAAATAATAACTAATGTTTAACTTAGTACAAGACTTTTACAAAAGGTTGCCACATATGTAATATGATGGACACATCAACCTTCGAAAATAGGTCCCTTCTATGTTGCTTGGTCCTTGCAATTCTAAGGTATTACTAAATACCTAGGTTTTCTCTAGAATGGTAGATAAAAGTTGAAAGCTAAGTTGCTTTAATTTTCTCCTATTCTTCTACGTATTACAAGATCAAAAAGATTAAGATTCATGTCCAGTGGCACATATTACAGTCATATCGGGATTCATCATTACACGATGCTGGAAAATTCCTATTGTCAAATTCAATTTCAAATGCATAGATTCTTGCTCAATGAAGGATAAGATCTGTGTGTGAAACGTCTGATATATACAATGATTGATTTATTCATTATTGGTCTTTAACGCCACTTTTATTATTATTTGCTTTTTCATGGCGACCAGCTATATAATGGTGAAGAAAGCTGGTGCACCAGGAGAAAACTACTGACATTCGGCTGGAAAATGTCAAACATAGTTTTGGAGTCTGGCCAAGCTTCGAACTCTGAAATAAGCAATGAAGCAATAATTTGTACTAATGAAAGAAGCTTTTTTCTCGTTTGATAGATAGTGTTGTTTTTTATCTTTCAAATTGAATATAGCAAGAGGTTTTAAAAAGAGTGTAAAAAAAGAACAATAGCCGAGTGCATAGTTCGTTTTAATACATTTTTGTCGTTGGGATGCTATCTCGTTGAGTGAAAAAAACTCGCATATATCTGGCTTCCATTCAAACCAAACACATATCTTTTGGTATTTATGTTGCTAGATTGCTGTTTCCTTGACGTTTTCCCCATATTGCATATTGATGCACAAGACACACGTATATATAATATATATATTAAAACATGAAATTAAGGTGTTATGTCATGCGTAAATAAGCCAGAGAAAAAAGCAAACGAGAAACTCAAAGAACTCAATAGAAAAAGACGAAATGATCTGATGTTTAAGATTGACCTGTTTGGTCGCTCGTAATCGGTTGTCTATGAATATAGTTCCTGTAATTTTTTATGAAGGGAAGCTATTTATGTTGTTGTTTTTTTTTTTCATATAAAAATCTATAATGGCTAAAAGTTTTATTCATGTTATTTCTTTAATAGTGAACTTTGTGATATTTTTATTATGCTGTAGATCATTGAGCCATTGTTGGACTACGTGTTTAAGTTGTACGAAGGGCAACTCTGCCTTTTCAAGCAGCGACTTTTCACATGGGACAACATCCCTAATGCGCCTTGAAATGAGGAACTCAAAAGTCACGTGTAAAGAAAAAATCTCTGTGTAGTGATATTGGACATATTTCTATTTTTAGCAAATGACTGAACTTAATTATTTGTGGTGATTAGGAAAGTAGAGGAACATAGAATAAATGTGTAAAAACTATGGAGCTATTGAATGTGTTCAAAGTATTAAATTTTCAAAGAACTTATTGTGTTAAAAAGGGGATATTTTACCACAAGGAGCCGCATCACAACAGGATGTTCGGGGTTTGCTAATTTACGGAAAAAGTAATCTCACTTCGTACCCCGAAAATCTAACCACATATGTGAAAATGTCACAGCTTCGAAACAGGCTATCATACATATCCAAGTTAACGATATGGACTGAGCTACAGGAAAAAACGTTACCATTACCGCCTATGTAAAAACAATTAAAGATTTTGACCCACATGTGTCTTGTGACTTCATTTCATATCTAACCAGTTCCGATTAAATAAATTTTTGAGTTAACGCCAAGACTAGCATCATCTTTAACTTTTGTTTCATTCTACAGACTGTGTACCTCGAATGTTTTAACTAAAAAAAATATGTCTTCACTGGGAATCACAGAGCTGAAACATGCACACTTCAGTTTAGCAGGGACATTACTCTGTAACCCATTTTTGACATTTTTTCACATTGGATCTTTAAAGACACTGTCAGTGGTTCACAGTATTGCTTGTCAAAGACATGTCTATTAAGATAGTGAATGCTGCATTCGAAGAGGGACTCCTCGATTCTTTCTCGGAAATTTTGCAATCGTCAAAAATCTAAAACACCCTTTTCTATTCAAAAAAGATATTCTACATTATAAGGTGTCGACTTTAAGTTAGCAATGGAACTTAAATAATAACTAATGTTTAACTTAGTACAAGACTTTTACAAAAGGTTGCCACATATGTAATATGATGGACACATCAACCTTCGAAAATAGGTCCCTTCTATGTTGCTTGGTCCTTGCAATTCTAAGGTATTACTAAATACCTAGGTTTTCTCTAGAATGGTAGATAAAAGTTGAAAGCTAAGTTGCTTTAATTTTCTCCTATTCTTCTACGTATTACAAGATCAAAAAGATTAAGATTCATGTCCAGTGGCACATATTACAGTCATATCGGGATTCATCATTACACGATGCTGGAAAATTCCTATTGTCAAATTCAATTTCAAATGCATAGATTCTTGCTCAATGAAGGATAAGATCTGTGTGTGAAACGTCTGATATATACAATGATTGATTTATTCGTTATTGGTCTTTAACGCCACTTTTATTATTATTTGCTATTTCATGGCGACCAGCTATATAATGGTGAAGAAAGCTGGTGCACCAGGAGAAAACTACTGACATTCGGCTGGAAAATGTCAAACATAGTTTTGGAGTCTGGCCAAGCTTCGAACTCTGAAATAAGCAATGAAGCAATAATTTGTACTAATGAAAGAAGCTTTTTTCTCGTTTGATAGATAGTGTTGTTTTTTATCTTTCAAATTGAATATAGCAAGAGGTTTTAAAAAGAGTGTAAAAAAAAGAACAATAGCCGAGTGCATAGTTCGTTTTAATACATTTTTGTCGTTGGGATGCTATCTCGTTGAGTGAAAAAAACTCGCATATATCTGGCTTCCATTCAAACCAAACACATATCTTTTGGTATTTATGTTGCTAGATTGCTGTTTCCTTGACGTTTTCCCCATATTGCATATTGATGCACAAGACACACGTATATATAATATATATATTAAAACATGAAATTAAGGTGTTATGTCATGCGTAAATAAGCCAGAGAAAAAAGCAAACGAGAAACTCAAAGAACTCAATAGAAAAAGACGAAATGATCTGATGTTTAAGATTGACCTGTTTGGTCGCTCGTAATCGGTTGTCTATGAATATAGTTCCTGTAATTTTTTATGAAGGGAAGCTATTTATGTTGTGGTTTTTTTTTTTCATATAAAAATCTATAATGGCTAAAAGTTTTATTCATGTTATTTCTTTAATAGTGAACTTTGTGATATTTTTATTATGCTGTAGATCATTGAGCCATTGTTGGACTACGTGTTTAAGTTGTACGAAGGGCAACTCTGCCTTTTCAAGCAGCGACTTTTCACATGGGACAACATCCCTAATGCGCCTTGAAATGAGGAACTCAAAAGTCACGTGTAAAGAAAAAATCTCTGTGTAGTGATATTGGACATATTTCTATTTTTAGCAAATGACTGAACTTAATTATTTGTGGTGATTAGGAAAGTAGAGGAACATAGAATAAATGTGTAAAAACTATGGAGCTATTGAATGTGTTCAAAGTATTAAATTTTCAAAGAACTTATTGCGTTAAAAAGGGGATATTTTACCACAAGGAGCCGCATCACAACAGGATGTTCGGGGTTTGCTAATTTACGGAAAAAGTAATCTCACTTCGTACCCCGAAAATCTAACCACATATGTGAAAATGTCACAGCTTCGAAACAAGCTATCATACATATCCAAGTTAACGATATGGACTGAGCTACAGGAAAAAACGTTACCATTACCGCCTATGTAAAAACAATTAAAGATTTTGACCCACATGTGTCTTGTGACTTCATTTCATATCTAACCAGTTCCGATTAAATAAATTTTTGAGTTAACGCCAAGACTAGCATCATCTTTAACTTTTGTTTCATTCTACAGACTGTGTACCTCGAATGTTTTAACTAAAAAAAATATGTCTTCACTGGGAATCACAGAGCTGAAACATGCACACTTCAGTTTAGCAGGGACATTACTCTGTAACCCATTTTTGACATTTTTTCACATTGGATCTTTAAAGACACTGTCAGTGGTTCACAGTATTGCTTGTCAAAGACATGTCTATTAAGATGGTGAATGCTGCATTCGAAGAGGGACTCCTCGATTCTTTCTCGGAAATTTTGCAATCGTCAAAAATCTAAAACACCCTTTTCTATTCAAAAAAGATATTCTACATTATAAGGTGTCGACTTTAAGTTAGCAATGGAACTTAAATAATAACTAATGTTTAACTTAGTACAAGACTTTTACAAAAGATTGCCACATATGTAATATGATGGACACATCAACCTTCAAAAATAGGTCCCTTCTATGTTGCTTGGTCCTTGCAATTCTAAGGTATTACTAAATACCTAGGTTTTCTCTAGAATGGTAGATAAAAGTTGAAAGCTAAGTTGCTTTAATTTTCTCCTATTCTTCTACGTATTACAAGATCAAAAAGATTAAGATTCATGTCCAGTGGCACATATTACAGTCATATCGGGATTCATCATTACACGATGCTGGAAAATTCCTATTGTCAAATTCAATTTCAAATGCATAGATTCTTGCTCAATGAAGGATAAGATCTGTGTGTGAAACGTCTGATATATACAATGATTGATTTATTCGTTATTGGTCTTTAACGCCACTTTTATTATTATTTGCTATTTCATGGCGACCAGCTATATAATGGTGAAGAAAGCTGGTGCACCAGGAGAAAACTACTGACATTCGGCTGGAAAATGTCAAACATAGTTTTGGAGTCTGGCCAAGCTTCGAACTCTGAAATAAGCAATGAAGCAATAATTTGTACTAATGAAAGAAGCTTTTTTCTCGTTTGATAGATAGTGTTGTTTTTTATCTTTCAAATTGAATATAGCAAGAGGTTTTAAAAAGAGTGTAAAAAAAAGAACAATAGCCGAGTGCATAGTTCGTTTTAATACATTTTTGTCGTTGGGATGCTATCTCGTTGAGTGAAAAAAACTCGCATATATCTGGCTTCCATTCAAACCAAACACATATCTTTTGGTATTTATGTTGCTAGATTGCTGTTTCCTTGACGTTTTCCCCATATTGCATATTGATGCACAAGACACACGTATATATAATATATATATTAAAACATGAAATTAAGGTGTTATGTCATGCGTAAATAAGCCAGAGAAAAAAGCAAACGAGAAACTCAAAGAACTCAATAGAAAAAGACGAAATGATCTGATGTTTAAGATTGACCTGTTTGGTCGCTCGTAATCGGTTGTCTATGAATATAGTTCCTGTAATTTTTTATGAAGGGAAGCTATTTATGTTGTGGTTTTTTTTTTTCATATAAAAATCTATAATGGCTAAAAGTTTTATTCATGTTATTTCTTTAATAGTGAACTTTGTGATATTTTTATTATGCTGTAGATCATTGAGCCATTGTTGGACTACGTGTTTAAGTTGTACGAAGGGCAACTCTGCCTTTTCAAGCAGCGACTTTTCACATGGGACAACATCCCTAATGCGCCTTGAAATGAGGAACTCAAAAGTCACGTGTAAAGAAAAAATCTCTGTGTAGTGATATTGGACATATTTCTATTTTTAGCAAATGACTGAACTTAATTATTTGTGGTGATTAGGAAAGTAGAGGAACATAGAATAAATGTGTAAAAACTATGGAGCTATTGAATGTGTTCAAAGTATTAAATTTTCAAAGAACTTATTGCGTTAAAAAGGGGATATTTTACCACAAGGAGCCGCATCACAACAGGATGTTCGGGGTTTGCTAATTTACGGAAAAAGTAATCTCACTTCGTACCCCGAAAATCTAACCACATATGTGAAAATGTCACAGCTTCGAAACAAGCTATCATACATATCCAAGTTAACGATATGGACTGAGCTACAGGAAAAAACGTTACCATTACCGCCTATGTAAAAACAATTAAAGATTTTGACCCACATGTGTCTTGTGACTTCATTTCATATCTAACCAGTTCCGATTAAATAAATTTTTGAGTTAACGCCAAGACTAGCATCATCTTTAACTTTTGTTTCATTCTACAGACTGTGTACCTCGAATGTTTTAACTAAAAAAAATATGTCTTCACTGGGAATCACAGAGCTGAAACATGCACACTTCAGTTTAGCAGGGACATTACTCTGTAACCCATTTTTGACATTTTTTCACATTGGATCTTTAAAGACACTGTCAGTGGTTCACAGTATTGCTTGTCAAAGACATGTCTATTAAGATGGTGAATGCTGCATTCGAAGAGGGACTCCTCGATTCTTTCTCGGAAATTTTGCAATCGTCAAAAATCTAAAACACCCTTTTCTATTCAAAAAAGATATTCTACATTATAAGGTGTCGACTTTAAGTTAGCAATGGAACTTAAATAATAACTAATGTTTAACTTAGTACAAGACTTTTACAAAAGATTGCCACATATGTAATATGATGGACACATCAACCTTCGAAAATAGGTCCCTTCTATGTTGCTTGGTCCTTGCAATTCTAAGGTATTACTAAATACCTAGGTTTTCTCTAGAATGGTAGATAAAAGTTGAAAGCTAAGTTGCTTTAATTTTCTCCTATTCTTCTACGTATTACAAGATCAAAAAGATTAAGATTCATGTCCAGTGGCACATATTACAGTCATATCGGGATTCATCATTACACGATGCTGGAAAATTCCTATTGTCAAATTCAATTTCAAATGCATAGATTCTTGCTCAATGAAGGATAAGATCTGTGTGTGAAACGTCTGATATATACAATGATTGATTTATTCGTTATTGGTCTTTAACGCCACTTTTATTATTATTTGCTATTTCATGGCGACCAGCTATATAATGGTGAAGAAAGCTGGTGCACCAGGAGAAAACTACTGACATTCGGCTGGAAAATGTCAAACATAGTTTTGGAGTCTGGCCAAGCTTCGAACTCTGAAATAAGCAATGAAGCAATAATTTGTACTAATGAAAGAAGCTTTTTTCTCGTTTGATAGATAGTGTTGTTTTTTATCTTTCAAATTGAATATAGCAAGAGGTTTTAAAAAGAGTGTAAAAAAAAGAACAATAGCCGAGTGCATAGTTCGTTTTAATACATTTTTGTCGTTGGGATGCTATCTCGTTGAGTGAAAAAAACTCGCATATATCTGGCTTCCATTCAAACCAAACACATATCTTTTGGTATTTATGTTGCTAGATTGCTGTTTCCTTGACGTTTTCCCCATATTGCATATTGATGCACAAGACACACGTATATATAATATATATATTAAAACATGAAATTAAGGTGTTATGTCATGCGTAAATAAGCCAGAGAAAAAAGCAAACGAGAAACTCAAAGAACTCAATAGAAAAAGACGAAATGATCTGATGTTTAAGATTGACCTGTTTGGTCGCTCGTAATCGGTTGTCTATGAATATAGTTCCTGTAATTTTTTATGAAGGGAAGCTATTTATGTTGTGGTTTTTTTTTTTCATATAAAAATCTATAATGGCTAAAAGTTTTATTCATGTTATTTCTTTAATAGTGAACTTTGTGATATTTTTATTATGCTGTAGATCATTGAGCCATTGTTGGACTACGTGTTTAAGTTGTACGAAGGGCAACTCTGCCTTTTCAAGCAGCGACTTTTCACATGGGACAACATCCCTAATGCGCCTTGAAATGAGGAACTCAAAAGTCACGTGTAAAGAAAAAATCTCTGTGTAGTGATATTGGACATATTTCTATTTTTAGCAAATGACTGAACTTAATTATTTGTGGTGATTAGGAAAGTAGAGGAACATAGAATAAATGTGTAAAAACTATGGAGCTATTGAATGTGTTCAAAGTATTAAATTTTCAAAGAACTTATTGCGTTAAAAAGGGGATATTTTACCACAAGGAGCCGCATCACAACAGGATGTTCGGGGTTTGCTAATTTACGGAAAAAGTAATCTCACTTCGTACCCCGAAAATCTAACCACATATGTGAAAATGTCACAGCTTCGAAACAAGCTATCATACATATCCAAGTTAACGATATGGACTGAGCTACAGGAAAAAACGTTACCATTACCGCCTATGTAAAAACAATTAAAGATTTTGACCCACATATGTCTTGTGACTTCATTTCATATCTAACCAGTTCCGATTAAATAAATTTTTGAGTTAACGCCAAGACTAGCATCATCTTTAACTTTTGTTTCATTCTACAGACTGTGTACCTCGAATGTTTTAACTAAAAAAAATATGTCTTCACTGGGAATCACAGAGCTGAAACATGCACACTTCAGTTTAGCAGGGACATTACTCTGTAACCCATTTTTGACATTTTTTCACATTGGATCTTTAAAGACACTGTCAGTGGTTCACAGTATTGCTTGTCAAAGACATGTCTATTAAGATAGTGAATGCTGCATTCGAAGAGGGACTCCTCGATTCTTTCTCGGAAATTTTGCAATCGTCAAAAATCTAAAACACCCTTTTCTATTCAAAAAAGATATTCTACATTATAAGGTGTCGACTTTAAGTTAGCAATGGAACTTAAATAATAACTAATGTTTAACTTAGTACAAGACTTTTACAAAAGGTTGCCACATATGTAATATGATGGACACATCAACCTTCGAAAATAGGTCCCTTCTATGTTGCTTGGTCCTTGCAATTCTAAGGTATTACTAAATACCTAGGTTTTCTCTAGAATGGTAGATAAAAGTTGAAAGCTAAGTTGCTTTAATTTTCTCCTATTCTTCTACGTATTACAAGATCAAAAAGATTAAGATTCATGTCCAGTGGCACATATTACAGTCATATCGGGATTCATCATTACACGATGCTGGAAAATTCCTATTGTCAAATTCAATTTCAAATGCATAGATTCTTGCTCAATGAAGGATAAGATCTGTGTGTGAAACGTCTGATATATACAATGATTGATTTATTCATTATTGGTCTTTAACGCCACTTTTATTATTATTTGCTATTTCATGGCGACCAGCTATATAATGGTGAAGAAAGCTGGTGCACCAGGAGAAAACTACTGACATTCGGCTGGAAAATGTCAAACATAGTTTTGGAGTCTGGCCAAGCTTCGAACTCTGAAATAAGCAATGAAGCAATAATTTGTACTAATGAAAGAAGCTTTTTTCTCACTTGATCCAGTTTTCGTTTGATAGATAGTTGTGTTCTTTTATCTTTCAAATTGAATATAGCAAGAGGTTTTATAAAGAGTGTAAAAAAATAGAACAGTAGCCGAGTGCATAGTTCGTTTTAATACATTTTTGTCGTTGGGATGCTATCTTGTTGAGTGAAAGAAAAAACTCGCATATATCTGGCTTTCATTCAAACCAAACACATATCTTTTGGTATTTATGTTGCTAGATTGCTGTTTCCTTGACGTTTACCCCATATTGCATATTGATGCACAAGACACACGTATATATAATATATATATTAAAACATGAAATTAAGGTGTTATGTCATGCGTAAATAAGCCAGAGAAAAAAGCAAACGAGAAACTCAAAGCACTCAATAGAAAACGACGAAATGATCTGATGTTTAATATTGACCTGTTTGGTCGCTCGTAATTGGTTGTCTATGAATATAGTTCCTGTAATTTTTTTATGAAGGTAAGCTATTTATGTTGTGGGTTTTTTTTTACATATAAAAATCTATAATGGCTAAAAGTTTTATTCATGTTATTTCTTTAATAGTGAACTTTGTGATATTTTTATTATGCTGTAGATCATTGAGCCATTGTTGGACTACGTGTTTAAGTTGTACGAAGGGCAACTCTGCCTTTTCAAGCAGCGACTTTTCACATGGGACAACATCCCTAATGCGCCTTGAAATGAGGAACTCAAAAGTCACGTGTAAAGAAAAAATCTCTGTGTAGTGATATTGGACATATTTCTATTTTTAGCAAATGACTGAACTTAATTATTTGTGGTGATTAGGAAAGTAGAGGAACATAGAATAAATGTGTAAAAACTATGGAGCTATTGAATGTGTTCAAAGTATTAAATTTTCAAAGAACTTATTGTGTTAAAAAGGGGATATTTTACCACAAGGAGCCGCATCACAACAGGATGTTCGGGGTTTGCTAATTTACGGAAAAAGTAATCTCACTTCGTACCCCGAAAATTTAACCACATATGTGAAAATGTCACAGCTTCGAAACAAGCTATCATACATATCCAAGTTAACGATATGGACTGAGCTACAGGAAAAAACGTTACCATTACCGCCTATGTAAAAACAATTAAAGATTTTGACCCACATGTGTCTTGTGACTTCATTTCATATCTAACCAGTTCCGATTAAATAAATTTTTGAGTTAACGCCAAGACTAGCATCATCTTTAACTTTTGTTTCATTCTACAGACTGTGTACCTCGAATGTTTTAACTAAAAAAAATATGTCTTCACTGGGAATCACAGAGCTGAAACATGCACACTTCAGTTTAGCAGGGACATTACTCTGTAACCCATTTTTGACATTTTTTCACATTGGATCTTTAAAGACACTGTCAGTGGTTCACAGTATTGCTTGTCAAAGACATGTCTATTAAGATAGTGAATGCTGCATTCGAAGAGGGACTCCTCGATTCTTTCTCGGAAATTTTGCAATCGTCAAAAATCTAAAACACCCTTTTCTATTCAAAAAAGATATTCTACATTATAAGGTGTCGACTTTAAGTTAGCAATGGAACTTAAATAATAACTAATGTTTAACTTAGTACAAGACTTTTACAAAAGGTTGCCACATATGTAATATGATGGACACATCAACCTTCAAAAATAGGTCCCTTCTATGTTGCTTGGTCCTTGCAATTCTAAGGTATTACTAAATACCTAGGTTTTCTCTAGAATGGTAGATAAAAGTTGAAAGCTAAGTTGCTTTAATTTTCTCCTATTCTTCTACGTATTACAAGATCAAAAAGATTAAGATTCATGTCCAGTGGCACATATTACAGTCATATCGGGATTCATCATTACACGATGCTGGAAAATTCCTATTGTCAAATTCAATTTCAAATGCATAGATTCTTGCTCAATGAAGGATAAGATCTGTGTGTGAAACGTCTGATATATACAATGATTGATTTATTCATTATTGGTCTTTAACGCCACTTTTATTATTATTTGCTATTTCATGGCGACCAGCTATATAATGGTGAAGAAAGCTGGTGCACCAGGAGAAAACTACTGACATTCGGCTGGAAAATGTCAAACATAGTTTTGGAGTCTGGCCAAGCTTCGAACTCTGAAATAAGCAATGAAGCAATAATTTGTACTAATGAAAGAAGCTTTTTTCTCACTTGATCCAGTTTTCGTTTGATAGATAGTTGTGTTCTTTTATCTTTCAAATTGAATATAGCAAGAGGTTTTATAAAGAGTGTAAAAAAATAGAACAGTAGCCGAGTGCATAGTTCGTTTTAATACATTTTTGTCGTTGGGATGCTATCTTGTTGAGTGAAAGAAAAAACTCGCATATATCTGGCTTTCATTCAAACCAAACACATATCTTTTGGTATTTATGTTGCTAGATTGCTGTTTCCTTGACGTTTACCCCATATTGCATATTGATGCACAAGACACACGTATATATAATATATATATTAAAACATGAAATTAAGGTGTTATGTCATGCGTAAATAAGCCAGAGAAAAAAGCAAACGAGAAACTCAAAGCACTCAATAGAAAACGACGAAATGATCTGATGTTTAATATTGACCTGTTTGGTCGCTCGTAATTGGTTGTCTATGAATATAGTTCCTGTAATTTTTTTATGAAGGTAAGCTATTTATGTTGTGGGTTTTTTTTTACATATAAAAATCTATAATGGCTAAAAGTTTTATTCATGTTATTTCTTTAATAGTGAACTTTGTGATATTTTTATTATGCTGTAGATCATTGAGCCATTGTTGGACTACGTGTTTAAGTTGTACGAAGGGCAACTCTGCCTTTTCAAGCAGCGACTTTTCACATGGGACAACATCCCTAATGCGCCTTGAAATGAGGAACTCAAAAGTCACGTGTAAAGAAAAAATCTCTGTGTAGTGATATTGGACATATTTCTATTTTTAGCAAATGACTGAACTTAATTATTTGTGGTGATTAGGAAAGTAGAGGAACATAGAATAAATGTGTAAAAACTATGGAGCTATTGAATGTGTTCAAAGTATTAAATTTTCAAAGAACTTATTGTGTTAAAAAGGGGATATTTTACCACAAGGAGCCGCATCACAACAGGATGTTCGGGGTTTGCTAATTTACGGAAAAAGTAATCTCACTTCGTACCCCGAAAATTTAACCACATATGTGAAAATGTCACAGCTTCGAAACAAGCTATCATACATATCCAAGTTAACGATATGGACTGAGCTACAGGAAAAAACGTTACCATTACCGCCTATGTAAAAACAATTAAAGATTTTGACCCACATGTGTCTTGTGACTTCATTTCATATCTAACCAGTTCCGATTAAATAAATTTTTGAGTTAACGCCAAGACTAGCATCATCTTTAACTTTTGTTTCATTCTACAGACTGTGTACCTCGAATGTTTTAACTAAAAAAAATATGTCTTCACTGGGAATCACAGAGCTGAAACATGCACACTTCAGTTTAGCAGGGACATTACTCTGTAACCCATTTTTGACATTTTTTCACATTGGATCTTTAAAGACACTGTCAGTGGTTCACAGTATTGCTTGTCAAAGACATGTCTATTAAGATAGTGAATGCTGCATTCGAAGAGGGACTCCTCGATTCTTTCTCGGAAATTTTGCAATCGTCAAAAATCTAAAACACCCTTTTCTATTCAAAAAAGATATTCTACATTATAAGGTGTCGACTTTAAGTTAGCAATGGAACTTAAATAATAACTAATGTTTAACTTAGTACAAGACTTTTACAAAAGGTTGCCACATATGTAATATGATGGACACATCAACCTTCAAAAATAGGTCCCTTCTATGTTGCTTGGTCCTTGCAATTCTAAGGTATTACTAAATACCTAGGTTTTCTCTAGAATGGTAGATAAAAGTTGAAAGCTAAGTTGCTTTAATTTTCTCCTATTCTTCTACGTATTACAAGATCAAAAAGATTAAGATTCATGTCCAGTGGCACATATTACAGTCATATCGGGATTCATCATTACACGATGCTGGAAAATTCCTATTGTCAAATTCAATTTCAAATGCATAGATTCTTGCTCAATGAAGGATAAGATCTGTGTGTGAAACGTCTGATATATACAATGATTGATTTATTCATTATTGGTCTTTAACGCCACTTTTATTATTATTTGCTATTTCATGGCGACCAGCTATATAATGGTGAAGAAAGCTGGTGCACCAGGAGAAAACTACTGACATTCGGCTGGAAAATGTCAAACATAGTTTTGGAGTCTAGCCAAGCTTCGAACTCTGAAATAAGCAATGAAGCAATAATTTGTACTAATGAAAGAAGCTTTTTTCTCACTTGATCCAGTTTTCGTTTGATAGATAGTTGTGTTCTTTTATCTTTCAAATTGAATATAGCAAGAGGTTTTATAAAGAGTGTAAAAAAATAGAACAGTAGCCGAGTGCATAGTTCGTTTTAATACATTTTTGTCGTTGGGATGCTATCTTGTTGAGTGAAAGAAAAAACTCGCATATATCTGGCTTTCATTCAAACCAAACACATATCTTTTGGTATTTATGTTGCTAGATTGCTGTTTCCTTGACGTTTACCCCATATTGCATATTGATGCACAAGACACACGTATATATAATATATATATTAAAACATGAAATTAAGGTGTTATGTCATGCGTAAATAAGCCAGAGAAAAAAGCAAACGAGAAACTCAAAGCACTCAATAGAAAACGACGAAATGATCTGATGTTTAATATTGACCTGTTTGGTCGCTCGTAATCGGTTGTCTATGAATATAGTTCCTGTAATTTTTTTATGAAGGTAAGCTATTTATGTTGTGGGGTTTTTTTTACATATAAAAATCTATAATGGCTAAAAGTTTTATTCATGTTATTTCTTTAATAGTGAACTTTGTGATATTTTTATTATGCTGTAGATCATTGAGCCATTGTTGGACTACGTGTTTAAGTTGTACGAAGGGCAACTCTGCCTTTTCAAGCAGCGACTTTTCACATGGGACAACATCCCTAATGCGCCTTGAAATGTCTGAAAAGTCACGTGTAAAGAAAAAATCTCTGTGTAGTGATATTGGACATATTTCTATTTTTAGCAAATGACTGAACTTAATTATTTGTGGTGATTAGGAAAGTAGAGGAACATAGAATAAATGTGTAAAAACTATGGAGCTATTGAATGTGTTCAAAGTATTAAATTTTCAAAGAACTTATTGTGTTAAAAAGGGGATATTTTACCACAAGGAGCCGCATCACAACAGGATGTTCGGGGTTTGCTAATTTACGGAAAAAGTAATCTCACTTCGTACCCCGAAAATTTAACCACATATGTGAAAATGTCACAGCTTCGAAACAAGCTATCATACATATCCAAGTTAACGATATGGACTGAGCTACAGGAAAAAACGTTACCATTACCGCCTATGTAAAAACAATTAAAGATTTTGACCCACATGTGTCTTGTGACTTCATTTCATATCTAACCAGTTCCGATTAAATAAATTTTTGAGTTAACGCCAAGACTAGCATCATCTTTAACTTTTGTTTCATTCTACAGACTGTGTACCTCGAATGTTTTAACTAAAAAAAATATGTCTTCACTGGGAATCACAGAGCTGAAACATGCACACTTCAGTTTAGCAGGGACATTACTCTGTAACCCATTTTTGACATTTTTTCACATTGGATCTTTAAAGACACTGTCAGTGGTTCACAGTATTGCTTGTCAAAGACATGTCTATTAAGATAGTGAATGCTGCATTCGAAGAGGGACTGCTCGATTCTTTCTCGGAAATTTTGCAATCGTCAAAAATCTAAAACACCCTTTTCTATTCAAAAAAGATATTCTACATTATAAGGTGTCGACTTTAAGTTAGCAATGGAACTTAAATAATAACTAATGTTTAACTTAGTACAAGACTTTTACAAAAGGTTGCCACATATGTAATATGATGGACACATCAACCTTCAAAAATAGGTCCCTTCTATGTTGCTTGGTCCTTGCAATTCTAAGGTATTACTAAATACCTAGGTTTTCACTAGAATGGTAGATAAAAGTTGAAAGCTAAGTTGCTTTAATTTTCTCCTATTCTTCTACGTATTACAAGATCAAAAAGATTAAGATTCATGTCCAGTGGCACATATTACAGTCGTATCGGGATTCATCATTACACGATGCTGGAAAATTCCTATTGTCAAATTCAATTTCAAATGCATAGATTCTTGCTCAATGAAGGATAAGATCTGTGTGTGAAACGTCTGATATATACAATGATTGATTTATTCATTATTGGTCTTTAACGCCACTTTTATTATTATTTGCTATTTCATGGCGACCAGCTATATAATGGTGAAGAAAGCTGGTGCACCAGGAGAAAACTACTGACATTCGGCTGGAAAATGTCAAACATAGTTTTGGAGTCTGGCCAAGCTTCGAACTCTGAAATAAGCAATGAAGCAATAATTTGTACTAATGAAAGAAGCTTTTTTCTCACTTGATCCAGTTTTCGTTTGATAGATAGTTGTGTTCTTTTATCTTTCAAATTGAATATAGCAAGAGGTTTTATAAAGAGTGTAAAAAAATAGAACAGTAGCCGAGTGCATAGTTCGTTTTAATACATTTTTGTCGTTGGGATGCTATCTTGTTGAGTGAAAGAAAAAACTCGCATATATCTGGCTTTCATTCAAACCAAACACATATCTTTTGGTATTTATGTTGCTAGATTGCTGTTTCCTTGACGTTTACCCCATATTGCATATTGATGCACAAGACACACGTATATATAATATATATATTAAAACATGAAATTAAGGTGTTATGTCATGCGTAAATAAGCCAGAGAAAAAAGCAAACGAGAAACTCAAAGAACTCAATAGAAAACGACGAAATGATCTGATGTTTAATATTGACCTGTTTGGTCGCTCGTAATCGGTTGTCTATGAATATAGTTCCTGTAATTTTTTATGAAGGTAAGCTATTTATGTTGTGGGTTTTTTTTTACATATAAAAATCTATAATGGCTAAAAGTTTTATTCATGTTATTTCTTTAATAGTGAACTTTGTGATATTTTTATTATGCTGTAGATCATTGAGCCATTGTTGGACTACGTGTTTAAGTTGTACGAAGGGCAACTCTGCCTTTTCAAGCAGCGACTTTTCACATGGGACAACATCCCTAATGCGCCTTGAAATGTCTGAAAAGTCACGTGTAAAGAAAAAATCTCTGTGTAGTGATATTGGACATATTTCTATTTTTAGCAAATGACTGAACTTAATTATTTGTGGTGATTAGGAAAGTAGAGGAACATAGAATAAATGTGTAAAAACTATGGAGCTATTGAATGTGTTCAAAGTATTAAATTTTCAAAGAACTTATTGTGTTAAAAAGGGGATATTTTACCACAAGGAGCCGCATCACAACAGGATGTTCGGGGTTTGCTAATTTACGGAAAAAGTAATCTCACTTCGTACCCCGAAAATTTAACCACATATGTGAAAATGTCACAGCTTCGAAACAAGCTATCATACATATCCAAGTTAACGATATGGACTGAGCTACAGGAAAAAACGTTACCATTACCGCCTATGTAAAAACAATTAAAGATTTTGACCCACATGTGTCTTGTGACTTCATTTCATATCTAACCAGTTCCGATTAAATAAATTTTTGAGTTAACGCCAAGACTAGCATCATCTTTAACTTTTGTTTCATTCTACAGACTGTGTACCTCGAATGTTTTAACTAAAAAAAATATGTCTTCACTGGGAATCACAGAGCTGAAACATGCACACTTCAGTTTAGCAGGGACATTACTCTGTAACCCATTTTTGACATTTTTTCACATTGGATCTTTAAAGACACTGTCAGTGGTTCACAGTATTGCTTGTCAAAGACATGTCTATTAAGATAGTGAATGCTGCATTCGAAGAGGGACTGCTCGATTCTTTCTCGGAAATTTTGCAATCGTCAAAAATCTAAAACACCTTTTTCTATTCAAAAAAGATATTCTACATTATAAGGTGTCGACTTTAAGTTAGCAATGAAACTTAAATAATAACTAATGTTTAACTTAGTACAAGACTTTTACAAAAGGTTGCCACATATGTAATATGATGGACACATCAACCTTCAAAAATAGGTCCCTTCTATGTTGCTTGGTCCTTGCAATTCTAAGGTATTACTAAATACCTAGGTTTTCACTAGAATGGTAGATAAAAGTTGAAAGCTAAGTTGCTTTAATTTTCTCCTATTCTTCTACGTATTACAAGATCAAAAAGATTAAGATTCATGTCCAGTGGCACATATTACAGTCGTATCGGGATTCATCATTACACGATGCTGGAAAATTCCTATTGTCAAATTCAATTTCAAATGCATAGATTCTTGCTCAATGAAGGATAAGATCTGTGTGTGAAACGTCTGATATATACAATGATTGATTTATTCATTATTGGTCTTTAACGCCACTTTTATTATTATTTGCTATTTCATGGCGACCAGCTATATAATGGTGAAGAAAGCTGGTGCACCAGGAGAAAACTACTGACATTCGGCTGGAAAATGTCAAACATTGTTTTGGAGTCTGGCCAAGCTTCGAACTCTGAAATAAGCAATGAAGCAATAATTTGTACTAATGAAAGAAGCTTTTTTCTCACTTGATCCAGTTTTCGTTTGATAGATAGTTGTGTTCTTTTATCTTTCAAATTGAATATAGCAAGAGGTTTTATAAAGAGTGTAAAAAAATAGAACAGTAGCCGAGTGCATAGTTCGTTTTAATACATTTTTGTCGTTGGGATGCTATCTTGTTGAGTGAAAGAAAAAACTCGCATATATCTGGCTTTCATTCAAACCAAACACATATCTTTTGGTATTTATGTTGCTAGATTGCTGTTTCCTTGACGTTTACCCCATATTGCATATTGATGCACAAGACACACGTATATATAATATATATATTAAAACATGAAATTAAGGTGTTATGTCATGCGTAAATAAGCCAGAGAAAAAAGCAAACGAGAAACTCAAAGAACTCAATAGAAAACGACGAAATGATCTGATGTTTAATATTGACCTGTTTGGTCGCTCGTAATCGGTTGTCTATGAATATAGTTCCTGTAATTTTTTATGAAGGTAAGCTATTTATGTTGTGGGTTTTTTTTTACATATAAAAATCTATAATGGCTAAAAGTTTTATTCATGTTATTTCTTTAATAGTGAACTTTGTGATATTTTTATTATGCTGTAGATCATTGAGCCATTGTTGGACTACGTGTTTAAGTTGTACGAAGGGCAACTCTGCCTTTTCAAGCAGCGACTTTTCACATGGGACAACATCCCTAATGCGCCTTGAAATGTCTGAAAAGTCACGTGTAAAGAAAAAATCTCTGTGTAGTGATATTGGACATATTTCTATTTTTAGCAAATGACTGAACTTAATTATTTGTGGTGATTAGGAAAGTAGAGGAACATAGAATAAATGTGTAAAAACTATGGAGCTATTGAATGTGTTCAAAGTATTAAATTTTCAAAGAACTTATTGTGTTAAAAAGGGGATATTTTACCACAAGGAGCCGCATCACAACAGGATGTTCGGGGTTTGCTAATTTACGGAAAAAGTAATCTCACTTCGTACCCCGAAAATTTAACCACATATGTGAAAATGTCACAGCTTCGAAACAAGCTATCATACATATCCAAGTTAACGATATGGACTGAGCTACAGGAAAAAACGTTACCATTACCGCCTATGTAAAAACAATTAAAGATTTTGACCCACATGTGTCTTGTGACTTCATTTCATATCTAACCAGTTCCGATTAAATAAATTTTTGAGTTAACGCCAAGACTAGCATCATCTTTAACTTTTGTTTCATTCTACAGACTGTGTACCTCGAATGTTTTAACTAAAAAAAATATGTCTTCACTGGGAATCACAGAGCTGAAACATGCACACTTCAGTTTAGCAGGGACATTACTCTGTAACCCATTTTTGACATTTTTTCACATTGGATCTTTAAAGACACTGTCAGTGGTTCACAGTATTGCTTGTCAAAGACATGTCTATTAAGATAGTGAATGCTGCATTCGAAGAGGGACTGCTCGATTCTTTCTCGGAAATTTTGCAATCGTCAAAAATCTAAAACACCCTTTTCTATTCAAAAAAGATATTCTACATTATAAGGTGTCGACTTTAAGTTAGCAATGGAACTTAAATAATAACTAATGTTTAACTTAGTACAAGACTTTTACAAAAGGTTGCCACATATGTAATATGATGGACACATCAACCTTCAAAAATAGGTCCCTTCTATGTTGCTTGGTCCTTGCAATTCTAAGGTATTACTAAATACCTAGGTTTTCACTAGAATGGTAGATAAAAGTTGAAAGCTAAGTTGCTTTAATTTTCTCCTATTCTTCTACGTATTACAAGATCAAAAAGATTAAGATTCATGTCCAGTGGCACATATTACAGTCATATCGGGATTCATCATTACACGATGCTGGAAAATTCCTATTGTCAAATTCAATTTCAAATGCATAGATTCTTGCTCAATGAAGGATAAGATCTGTGTGTGAAACGTCTGATATATACAATGATTGATTTATTCATTATTGGTCTTTAACGCCACTTTTATTATTATTTGCTATTTCATGGCGACCAGCTATATAATGGTGAAGAAAGCTGGTGCACCAGGAGAAAACTACTGACATTCGGCTGGAAAATGTCAAACATAGTTTTGGAGTCTGGCCAAGCTTCGAACTCTGAAATAAGCAATGAAGCAATAATTTGTACTAATGAAAGAAGCTTTTTTCTCACTTGATCCAGTTTTCGTTTGATAGATAGTTGTGTTCTTTTATCTTTCAAATTGAATATAGCAAGAGGTTTTATAAAGAGTGTAAAAAAATAGAACAGTAGCCGAGTGCATAGTTCGTTTTAATACATTTTTGTCGTTGGGATGCTATCTTGTTGAGTGAAAGAAAAAACTCGCATATATCTGGCTTTCATTCAAACCAAACACATATCTTTTGGTATTTATGTTGCTAGATTGCTGTTTCCTTGACGTTTACCCCATATTGCATATTGATGCACAAGACACACGTATATATAATATATATATTAAAACATGAAATTAAGGTGTTATGTCATGCGTAAATAAGCCAGAGAAAAAAGCAAACGAGAAACTCAAAGAACTCAATAGAAAACGACGAAATGATCTGATGTTTAATATTGACCTGTTTGGTCGCTCGTAATCGGTTGTCTATGAATATAGTTCCTGTAATTTTTTATGAAGGTAAGCTATTTATGTTGTGGGGGTTTTTTTACATATAAAAATCTATAATGGCTAAAAGTTTTATTCATGTTATTTCTTTAATAGTGAACTTTGTGATATTTTTATTATGCTGTAGATCATTGAGCCATTGTTGGACTACGTGTTTAAGTTGTACGAAGGGCAACTCTGCCTTTTCAAGCAGCGACTTTTCACATGGGACAACATCCCTAATGCGCCTTGAAATGAGGAACTCAAAAGTCACGTGTAAAGAAAAAATCTCTGTGTAGTGATATTGGACATATTTCTATTTTTAGCAAATGACTGAACTTAATTATTTGTGGTGATTAGGAAAGTAGAGGAACATAGAATAAATGTGTAAAAACTATGGAGCTATTGAATGTGTTCAAAGTATTAAATTTTCTAAGAACTTATTGTGTTAAAAAGGGGATATTTTACCACAAGGAGCCGCATCACAACAGGATGTTCGGGGTTTGCTAATTTACGGAAAAAGTAATCTCACTTCGTACCCCGAAAATTTAACCACATATGTGAAAATGTCACAGCTTCGAAACAAGCTATCATACATATCCAAGTTAACGATATGGACTGAGCTACAGGAAAAAACGTTACCATTACCGCCTATGTAAAAACAATTAAAGATTTTGACCCACATGTGTCTTGTGACTTCATTTCATATCTAACCAGTTCCGATTAAATAAATTTTTGAGTTAACGCCAAGACTAGCATCTTCTTTAACTTTTGTTTCATTCTACAGACTGTGTACCTCGAATGTTTTAACTAAAAAAAATATGTCTTCACTGGGAATCACAGAGCTGAAACATGCACACTTCAGTTTAGCAGGGACATTACTCTGTAACCCATTTTTGACATTTTTTCACATTGGATCTTTAAAGACACTGTCAGTGGTTCACAGTATTGCTTGTCAAAGACATGTCTATTAAGATAGTGAATGCTGCATTCGAAGAGGGACTGCTCGATTCTTTCTCGGAAATTTTGCAATCGTCAAAAATCTAAAACACCCTTTTCTATTCAAAAAAGATATTCTACATTATAAGGTGTCGACTTTAAGTTAGCAATGGAACTTAAATAATAACTAATGTTTAACTTAGTACAAGACTTTTACAAAAGGTTGCCACATATGTAATATGATGGACACATCAACCTTCAAAAATAGGTCCCTTCTATGTTGCTTGGTCCTTGCAATTCTAAGGTATTACTAAATACCTAGGTTTTCTCTAGAATGGTAGATAAAAGTTGAAAGCTAAGTTGCTTTAATTTTCTCCTATTCTTCTACGTATTACAAGATCAAAAAGATTAAGATTCATGTCCAGTGGCACATATTACAGTCATATCGGGATTCATCATTACACGATGCTGGAAAATTCCTATTGTCAAATTCAATTTCAAATGCATAGATTCTTGCTCAATGAAGGATAAGATCTGTGTGTGAAACGTCTGATATATACAATGATTGATTTATTCATTATTGGTCTTTAATGCCACTTTTATTATTATTTGCTATTTCATGGCGACCAGCTATATAATGGTGAAGAAAGCTGGTGCACCAGGAGAAAACTACTGACATTCGGCTGGAAAATGTCAAACATAGTTTTGGAGTCTGGCCAAGCTTCGAACTCTGAAATAAGCAATGAAGCAATAATTTGTACTAATGAAAGAAGCTTTTTTCTCACTTGATCCAGTTTTCGTTTGATAGATAGTTGTGTTCTTTTATCTTTCAAATTGAATATAGCAAGAGGTTTTATAAAGAGTGTAAAAAAATAGAACAGTAGCCGAGTGCATAGTTCGTTTTAATACATTTTTGTCGTTGGGATGCTATCTTGTTGAGTGAAAGAAAAAACTCGCATATATCTGGCTTTCATTCAAACCAAACACATATCTTTTGGTATTTATGTTGCTAGATTGCTGTTTCCTTGACGTTTACCCCATATTGCATATTGATGCACAAGACACACGTATATATAATATATATATTAAAACATGAAATTAAGGTGTTATGTCATGCGTAAATAAGCCAGAGAAAAAAGCAAACGAGAAACTCAAAGAACTCAATAGAAAACGACGAAATGATCTGATGTTTAATATTGACCTGTTTGGTCGCTCGTAATCGGTTGTCTATGAATATAGTTCCTGTAATTTTTTATGAAGGTAAGCTATTTATGTTGTGGGGTTTTTTTTACATATAAAAATCTATAATGGCTAAAAGTGTTATTCATGTTATTTCTTTAATAGTGAACTTTGTGATATTTTTATTATGCTGTAGATCATTGAGCCATTGTTGGACTACGTGTTTAAGTTGTACGAAGGGCAACTCTGCCTTTTCAAGCAGCGACTTTTCACATGGGACAACATCCCTAATGCGCCTTGAAATGAGGAACTCAAAAGTCACGTGTAAAGAAAAAATCTCTGTGTAGTGATATTGGACATATTTCTATTTTTAGCAAATGACTGAACTTAATTATTTGTGGTGATTAGGAAAGTAGAGGAACATAGAATAAATGTGTAAAAACTATGGAGCTATTGAATGTGTTCAAAGTATTAAATTTTCTAAGAACTTATTGTGTTAAAAAGGGGATATTTTACCACAAGGAGCCGCATCACAACAGGATGTTCGGGGTTTGCTAATTTACGGAAAAAGTAATCTCACTTCGTACCCCGAAAATTTAACCACATATGTGAAAATGTCACAGCTTCGAAACAAGCTATCATACATATCCAAGTTAACGATATGGACTGAGCTACAGGAAAAAACGTTACCATTACCGCCTATGTAAAAACAATTAAAGATTTTGACCCACATGTGTCTTGTGACTTCATTTCATATCTAACCAGTTCCGATTAAATAAATTTTTGAGTTAACGCCAAGACTAGCATCTTCTTTAACTTTTGTTTCATTCTACAGACTGTGTACCTCGAATGTTTTAACTAAAAAAAATATGTCTTCACTGGGAATCACAGAGCTGAAACATGCACACTTCAGTTTAGCAGGGACATTACTCTGTAACCCATTTTTGACATTTTTTCACATTGGATCTTTAAAGACACTGTCAGTGGTTCACAGTATTGCTTGTCAAAGACATGTCTATTAAGATAGTGAATGCTGCATTCGAAGAGGGACTGCTCGATTCTTTCTCGGAAATTTTGCAATCGTCAAAAATCTAAAACACCCTTTTCTATTCAAAAAAGATATTCTACATTATAAGGTGTCGACTTTAAGTTAGCAATGGAACTTAAATAATAACTAATGTTTAACTTAGTACAAGACTTTTACAAAAGGTTGCCACATATGTAATATGATGGACACATCAACCTTCAAAAATAGGTCCCTTCTATGTTGCTTGGTCCTTGCAATTCTAAGGTATTACTAAATACCTAGGTTTTCTCTAGAATGGTAGATAAAAGTTGAAAGCTAAGTTGCTTTAATTTTCTCCTATTCTTCTACGTATTACAAGATCAAAAAGATTAAGATTCATGTCCAGTGGCACATATTACAGTCATATCGGGATTCATCATTACACGATGCTGGAAAATTCCTATTGTCAAATTCAATTTCAAATGCATAGATTCTTGCTCAATGAAGGATAAGATCTGTGTGTGAAACGTCTGATATATACAATGATTGATTTATTCATTATTGGTCTTTAACGCCACTTTTATTATTATTTGCTATTTCATGGCGACCAGCTATATAATGGTGAAGAAAGCTGGTGCACCAGGAGAAAACTACTGACATTCGGCTGGAAAATGTCAAACATAGTTTTGGAGTCTGGCCAAGCTTCGAACTCTGAAATAAGCAATGAAGCAATAATTTGTACTAATGAAAGAAGCTTTTTTCTCACTTGATCCAGTTTTCGTTTGATAGATAGTTGTGTTCTTTTATCTTTCAAATTGAATATAGCAAGAGGTTTTATAAAGAGTGTAAAAAAATAGAACAGTAGCCGAGTGCATAGTTCGTTTTAATACATTTTTGTCGTTGGGATGCTATCTTGTTGAGTGAAAGAAAAAACTCGCATATATCTGGCTTTCATTCAAACCAAACACATATCTTTTGGTATTTATGTTGCTAGATTGCTGTTTCCTTGACGTTTACCCCATATTGCATATTGATGCACAAGACACACGTATATATAATATATATATTAAAACATGAAATTAAGGTGTTATGTCATGCGTAAATAAGCCAGAGAAAAAAGCAAACGAGAAACTCAAAGAACTCAATAGAAAACGACGAAATGATCTGATGTTTAATATTGACCTGTTTGGTCGCTCGTAATCGGTTGTCTATGAATATAGTTCCTGTAATTTTTTATGAAGGTAAGCTATTTATGTTGTGGGTTTTTTTTTTACATATAAAAATCTATAATGGCTAAAAGTTTTATTCATGTTATTTCTTTAATAGTGAACTTTGTGATATTTTTATTATGCTGTAGATCATTGAGCCATTGTTGGACTACGTGTTTAAGTTGTACGAAGGGCAACTCTGCCTTTTCAAGCAGCGACTTTTCACATGGGACAACATCCCTAATGCGCCTTGAAATGAGGAACTCAAAAGTCACGTGTAAAGAAAAAATCTCTGTGTAGTGATATTGGACATATTTCTATTTTTAGCAAATGACTGAACTTAATTATTTGTGGTGATTAGGAAAGTAGAGGAACATAGAATAAATGTGTAAAAACTATGGAGCTATTGAATGTGTTCAAAGTATTAAATTTTCAAAGAACTTATTGTGTTAAAAAGGGGATATTTTACCACAAGGAGCCGCATCACAACAGGATGTTCGGGGTTTGCTAATTTACGGAAAAAGTAATCTCACTTCGTACCCCGAAAATTTAACCACATATGTGAAAATGTCACAGCTTCGAAACAAGCTATCATACATATCCAAGTTAACGATATGGACTGAGCTACAGGAAAAAACGTTACCATTACAGCCTATGTAAAAACAATTAAAGATTTTGACCCACATGTGTCTTGTGACTTCATTTCATATCTAACCAGTTCCGATTAAATAAATTTTTGAGTTAACGCCAAGACTAGCATCTTCTTTAACTTTTGTTTCATTCTACAGACTGTGTACCTCGAATGTTTTAACTAAAAAAAATATGTCTTCACTGGGAATCACAGAGCTGAAACATGCACACTTCAGTTTAGCAGGGACATTACTCTGTAACCCATTTTTGACATTTTTTCACATTGGATCTTTAAAGACACTGTCAGTTGTTCACAGTATTGCTTGTCAAAGACATGTCTATTAAGATAGTGAATGCTGCATTCGAAGAGGGACTGCTCGATTCTTTCTCGGAAATTTTGCAATCGTCAAAAATCTAAAACACCCTTTTCTATTCAAAAAAGATATTCTACATTATAAGGTGTCGACTTTAAGTTAGCAATGGAACTTAAATAATAACTAATGTTTAACTTAGTACAAGACTTTTACAAAAGGTTGCCACATATGTAATATGATGGACACATCAACCTTCAAAAATAGGTCCCTTCTATGTTGCTTGGTCCTTGCAATTCTAAGGTATTACTAAATACCTAGGTTTTCTCTAGAATGGTAGATAAAAGTTGAAAGCTAAGTTGCTTTAATTTTCTCCTATTCTTCTACGTATTACAAGATCAAAAAGATTAAGATTCATGTCCAGTGGCACATATTACAGTCATATCGGGATTCATCATTACACGATGCTGGAAAATTCCTATTGTCAAATTCAATTTCAAATGCATAGATTCTTGCTCAATGAAGGATAAGATCTGTGTGTGAAACGTCTGATATATACAATGATTGATTTATTCATTATTGGTCTTTAACGCCACTTTTATTATTATTTGCTATTTCATGGCGACCAGCTATATAATGGTGAAGAAAGCTGGTGCACCAGGAGAAAACTACTGACATTCGGCTGGAAAATGTCAAACATAGTTTTGGAGTCTGGCCAAGCTTCGAACTCTGAAATAAGCAATGAAGCAATAATTTGTACTAATGAAAGAAGCTTTTTTCTCACTTGATCCAGTTTTCGTTTGATAGATAGTTGTGTTCTTTTATCTTTCAAATTGAATATAGCAAGAGGTTTTATAAAGAGTGTAAAAAAATAGAACAGTAGCCGAGTGCATAGTTCGTTTTAATACATTTTTGTCGTTGGGATGCTATCTTGTTGAGTGAAAGAAAAAACTCGCATATATCTGGCTTTCATTCAAACCAAACACATATCTTTTGGTATTTATGTTGCTAGATTGCTGTTTCCTTGACGTTTACCCCATATTGCATATTGATGCACAAGACACACGTATATATAATATATATATTAAAACATGAAATTAAGGTGTTATGTCATGCGTAAATAAGCCAGAGAAAAAAGCAAACGAGAAACTCAAAGAACTCAATAGAAAACGACGAAATGATCTGATGTTTAATATTGACCTGTTTGGTCGCTCGTAATCGGTTGTCTATGAATATAGTTCCTGTAATTTTTTATGAAGGTAAGCTATTTATGTTGTGGGTTTTTTTTTTACATATAAAAATCTATAATGGCTAAAAGTTTTATTCATGTTATTTCTTTAATAGTGAACTTTGTGATATTTTTATTATGCTGTAGATCATTGAGCCATTGTTGGACTACGTGTTTAAGTTGTACGAAGGGCAACTCTGCCTTTTCAAGCAGCGACTTTTCACATGGGACAACATCCCTAATGCGCCTTGAAATGAGGAACTCAAAAGTCACGTGTAAAGAAAAAATCTCTGTGTAGTGATATTGGACATATTTCTATTTTTAGCAAATGACTGAACTTAATTATTTGTGGTGATTAGGAAAGTAGAGGAACATAGAATAAATGTGTAAAAACTATGGAGCTATTGAATGTGTTCAAAGTATTAAATTTTCAAAGAACTTATTGTGTTAAAAAGGGGATATTTTACCACAAGGAGCCGCATCACAACAGGATGTTCGGGGTTTGCTAATTTACGGAAAAAGTAATCTCACTTCGTACCCCGAAAATTTAACCACATATGTGAAAATGTCACAGCTTCGAAACAAGCTATCATACATATCCAAGTTAACGATATGGACTGAGCTACAGGAAAAAACGTTACCATTACCGCCTATGTAAAAACAATTAAAGATTTTGACCCACATGTGTCTTGTGACTTCATTTCATATCTAACCAGTTCCGATTAAATAAATTTTTGAGTTAACGCCAAGACTAGCATCTTCTTTAACTTTTGTTTCATTCTACAGACTGTGTACCTCGAATGTTTTAACTAAAAAAAATATGTCTTCACTGGGAATCACAGAGCTGAAACATGCACACTTCAGTTTAGCAGGGACATTACTCTGTAACCCATTTTTGACATTTTTTCACATTGGATCTTTAAAGACACTGTCAGTGGTTCACAGTATTGCTTGTCAAAGACATGTCTATTAAGATAGTGAATGCTGCATTCGAAGAGGGACTGCTCGATTCTTTCTCGGAAATTTTGCAATCGTCAAAAATCTAAAACACCCTTTTCTATTCAAAAAAGATATTCTACATTATAAGGTGTCGACTTTAAGTTAGCAATGGAACTTAAATAATAACTAATGTTTAACTTAGTACAAGACTTTTACAAAAGGTTGCCACATATGTAATATGATGGACACATCAACCTTCAAAAATAGGTCCCTTCTATGTTGCTTGGTCCTTGCAATTCTAAGGTATTACTAAATACCTAGGTTTTCTCTAGAATGGTAGATAAAAGTTGAAAGCTAAGTTGCTTTAATTTTCTCCTATTCTTCTACGTATTACAAGATCAAAAAGATTAAGATTCATGTCCAGTGGCACATATTACAGTCATATCGGGATTCATCATTACACGATGCTGGAAAATTCCTATTGTCAAATTCAATTTCAAATGCATAGATTCTTGCTCAATGAAGGATAAGATCTGTGTGTGAAACGTCTGATATATACAATGATTGATTTATTCATTATTGGTCTTTAACGCCACTTTTATTATTATTTGCTATTTCATGGCGACCAGCTATATAATGGTGAAGAAAGCTGGTGCACCAGGAGAAAACTACTGACATTCGGCTGGAAAATGTCAAACATAGTTTTGGAGTCTGGCCAAGCTTCGAACTCTGAAATAAGCAATGAAGCAATAATTTGTACTAATGAAAGAAGCTTTTTTCTCACTTGATCCAGTTTTCGTTTGATAGATAGTTGTGTTCTTTTATCTTTCAAATTGAATATAGCAAGAGGTTTTATAAAGAGTGTAAAAAAATAGAACAGTAGCCGAGTGCATAGTTCGTTTTAATACATTTTTGTCGTTGGGATGCTATCTTGTTGAGTGAAAGAAAAAACTCGCATATATCTGGCTTTCATTCAAACCAAACACATATCTTTTGGTATTTATGTTGCTAGATTGCTGTTTCCTTGACGTTTACCCCATATTGCATATTGATGCACAAGACACACGTATATATAATATATATATTAAAACATGAAATTAAGGTGTTATGTCATGCGTAAATAAGCCAGAGAAAAAAGCAAACGAGAAACTCAAAGAACTCAATAGAAAACGACGAAATGATCTGATGTTTAATATTGACCTGTTTGGTCGCTCGTAATCGGTTGTCTATGAATATAGTTCCTGTAATTTTTTATGAAGGTAAGCTATTTATGTTGTGGGTTTTTTTTTTACATATAAAAATCTATAATGGCTAAAAGTTTTATTCATGTTATTTCTTTAATAGTGAACTTTGTGATATTTTTATTATGCTGTAGATCATTGAGCCATTGTTGGACTACGTGTTTAAGTTGTACGAAGGGCAACTCTGCCTTTTCAAGCAGCGACTTTTCACATGGGACAACATCCCTAATGCGCCTTGAAATGAGGAACTCAAAAGTCACGTGTAAAGAAAAAATCTCTGTGTAGTGATATTGGACATATTTCTATTTTTAGCAAATGACTGAACTTAATTATTTGTGGTGATTAGGAAAGTAGAGGAACATAGAATAAATGTGTAAAAACTATGGAGCTATTGAATGTGTTCAAAGTATTAAATTTTCAAAGAACTTATTGTGTTAAAAAGGGGATATTTTACCACAAGGAGCCGCATCACAACAGGATGTTCGGGGTTTGCTAATTTACGGAAAAAGTAATCTCACTTCGTACCCCGAAAATTTAACCACATATGTGAAAATGTCACAGCTTCGAAACAAGCTATCATACATATCCAAGTTAACGATATGGACTGAGCTACAGGAAAAAACGTTACCATTACCGCCTATGTAAAAACAATTAAAGATTTTGACCCACATGTGTCTTGTGACTTCATTTCATATCTAACCAGTTCCGATTAAATAAATTTTTGAGTTAACGCCAAGACTAGCATCTTCTTTAACTTTTGTTTCATTCTACAGACTGTGTACCTCGAATGTTTTAACTAAAAAAAATATGTCTTCACTGGGAATCACAGAGCTGAAACATGCACACTTCAGTTTAGCAGGGACATTACTCTGTAACCCATTTTTGACATTTTTTCACATTGGATCTTTAAAGACACTGTCAGTGGTTCACAGTATTGCTTGTCAAAGACATGTCTATTAAGATAGTGAATGCTGCATTCGAAGAGGGACTGCTCGATTCTTTCTCGGAAATTTTGCAATCGTCAAAAATCTAAAACACCCTTTTCTATTCAAAAAAGATATTCTACATTATAAGGTGTCGACTTTAAGTTAGCAATGGAACTTAAATAATAACTAATGTTTAACTTAGTACAAGACTTTTACAAAAGGTTGCCACATATGTAATATGATGGACACATCAACCTTCAAAAATAGGTCCCTTCTATGTTGCTTGGTCCTTGCAATTCTAAGGTATTACTAAATACCTAGGTTTTCTCTAGAATGGTAGATAAAAGTTGAAAGCTAAGTTGCTTTAATTTTCTCCTATTCTTCTACGTATTACAAGATCAAAAAGATTAAGATTCATGTCCAGTGGCACATATTACAGTCATATCGGGATTCATCATTACACGATGCTGGAAAATTCCTATTGTCAAATGCATAGATTCTTGCTCAATGAAGGATAAGATCTGTGTGTGAAACGTCTGATATATACAATGATTGATTTATTCATTATTGGTCTTTAACGCCACTTTTATTATTATTTGCTATTTCATGGCGACCAGCTATATAATGGTGAAGAAAGCTGGTGCACCAGGAGAAAACTACTGACATTCGGCTGGAAAATGTCAAACATAGTTTTGGAGTCTGGCCAAGCTTCGAACTCTGAAATAAGCAATGAAGCAATAATTTGTACTAATGAAAGAAGCTTTTTTCTCACTTGATCCAGTTTTCGTTTGATAGATAGTTGTGTTCTTTTATCTTTCAAATTGAATATAGCAAGAGGTTTTATAAAGAGTGTAAAAAAATAGAACAGTAGCCGAGTGCATAGTTCGTTTTAATACATTTTTGTCGTTGGGATGCTATCTTGTTGAGTGAAAGAAAAAACTCGCATATATCTGGCTTTCATTCAAACCAAACACATATCTTTTGGTATTTATGTTGCTAGATTGCTGTTTCCTTGACGTTTACCCCATATTGCATATTGATGCACAAGACACACGTATATATAATATATATATTAAAACATGAAATTAAGGTGTTATGTCATGCGTAAATAAGCCAGAGAAAAAAGCAAACGAGAAACTCAAAGAACTCAATAGAAAACGACGAAATGATCTGATGTTTAATATTGACCTGTTTGGTCGCTCGTAATCGTTTGTCTATGAATATAGTTCCTGTAATTTTTTATGAAGGTAAGCTATTTATGTTGTGGGGTTTTTTTTTACATATAAAAATCTATAATGGCTAAAAGTTTTATTCATGTTATTTCTTTAATAGTGAACTTTGTGATATTTTTATTATGCTGTAGATCATTGAGCCATTGTTGGACTACGTGTTTAAGTTGTACGAAGGGCAACTCTGCCTTTTCAAGCAGCGACTTTTCACATGGGACAACATCCCTAATGCGCCTTGAAATGAGGAACTCAAAAGTCACGTGTAAAGAAAAAATCTCTGTGTAGTGATATTGGACATATTTCTATTTTTAGCAAATGACTGAACTTAATTATTTGTGGTGATTAGGAAAGTAGAGGAACATAGAATAAATGTGTAAAAACTATGGAGCTATTGAATGTGTTCAAAGTATTAAATTTTCAAAGAACTTATTGTGTTAAAAAGGGGATATTTTACCACAAGGAGCCGCATCACAACAGGATGTTCGGGGTTTGCTAATTTACGGAAAAAGTAATCTCACTTCGTACCCCGAAAATTTAACCACATATGTGAAAATGTCACAGCTTCGAAACAAGCTATCATACATATCCAAGTTAACGATATGGACTGAGCTACAGGAAAAAACGTTACCATTACCGCCTATGTAAAAACAATTAAAGATTTTGACCCACATGTGTCTTGTGACTTCATTTCATATCTAACCAGTTCCGATTAAATAAATTTTTGAGTTAACGCCAAGACTAGCATCTTCTTTAACTTTTGTTTCATTCTACAGACTGTGTACCTCGAATGTTTTAACTAAAAAAAATATGTCTTCACTGGGAATCACAGAGCTGAAACATGCACACTTCAGTTTAGCAGGGACATTACTCTGTAACCCATTTTTGACATTTTTTCACATTGGATCTTTAAAGACACTGTCAGTGGTTCACAGTATTGCTTGTCAAAGACATGTCTATTAAGATAGTGAATGCTGCATTCGAAGAGGGACTGCTCGATTCTTTCTCGGAAATTTTGCAATCGTCAAAAATCTAAAACACCCTTTTCTATTCAAAAAAGATATTCTACATTATAAGGTGTCGACTTTAAGTTAGCAATGGAACTTAAATAATAACTAATGTTTAACTTAGTACAAGACTTTTACAAAAGGTTGCCACATATGTAATATGATGGACACATCAACCTTCAAAAATAGGTCCCTTCTATGTTGCTTGGTCCTTGCAATTCTAAGGTATTACTAAATACCTAGGTTTTCTCTAGAATGGTAGATAAAAGTTGAAAGCTAAGTTGCTTTAATTTTCTCCTATTCTTCTACGTATTACAAGATCAAAAAGATTAAGATTCATGTCCAGTGGCACATATTACAGTCATATCGGGATTCATCATTACACGATGCTGGAAAATTCCTATTGTCAAATTCAATTTCAAATGCATAGATTCTTGCTCAATGAAGGATAAGATCTGTGTGTGAAACGTCTGATATATACAATGATTGATTTATTCATTATTGGTCTTTAACGCCACTTTTATTATTATTTGCTATTTCATGGCGACCAGCTATATAATGGTGAAGAAAGCTGGTGCACCAGGAGAAAACTACTGACATTCGGCTGGAAAATGTCAAACATAGTTTTGGAGTCTGGCCAAGCTTCGAACTCTGAAATAAGCAATGAAGCAATAATTTGTACTAATGAAAGAAGCTTTTTTCTCACTTGATCCAGTTTTCGTTTGATAGATAGTTGTGTTCTTTTATCTTTCAAATTGAATATAGCAAGAGGTTTTATAAAGAGTGTAAAAAAATAGAACAGTAGCCGAGTGCATAGTTCGTTTTAATACATTTTTGTCGTTGGGATGCTATCTTGTTGAGTGAAAGAAAAAACTCGCATATATCTGGCTTTCATTCAAACCAAACACATATCTTTTGGTATTTATGTTGCTAGATTGCTGTTTCCTTGACGTTTACCCCATATTGCATATTGATGCACAAGACACACGTATATATAATATATATATTAAAACATGAAATTAAGGTGTTATGTCATGCGTAAATAAGCCAGAGAAAAAAGCAAACGAGAAACTCAAAGAACTCAATAGAAAACGACGAAATGATCTGATGTTTAATATTGACCTGTTTGGTCGCTCGTAATCGGTTGTCTATGAATATAGTTCCTGTAATTTTTTATGAAGGTAAGCTATTTATGTTGTGGGTTTTTTTTTTACATATAAAAATCTATAATGGCTAAAAGTTTTATTCATGTTATTTCTTTAATAGTGAACTTTGTGATATTTTTATTATGCTGTAGATCATTGAGCCATTGTTGGACTACGTGTTTAAGTTGTACGAAGGGCAACTCTGCCTTTTCAAGCAGCGACTTTTCACATGGGACAACATCCCTAATGCGCCTTGAAATGAGGAACTCAAAAGTCACGTGTAAAGAAAAAATCTCTGTGTAGTGATATTGGACATATTTCTATTTTTAGCAAATGACTGAACTTAATTATTTGTGGTGATTAGGAAAGTAGAGGAACATAGAATAAATGTGTAAAAACTATGGAGCTATTGAATGTGTTCAAAGTATTAAATTTTCAAAGAACTTATTGTGTTAAAAAGGGGATATTTTACCACAAGGAGCCGCATCACAACAGGATGTTCGGGGTTTGCTAATTTACGGAAAAAGTAATCTCACTTCGTACCCCGAAAATTTAACCACATATGTGAAAATGTCACAGCTTCGAAACAAGCTATCATACATATCCAAGTTAACGATATGGACTGAGCTACAGGAAAAAACGTTACCATTACCGCCTATGTAAAAACAATTAAAGATTTTGACCCACATGTGTCTTGTGACTTCATTTCATATCTAACCAGTTCCGATTAAATAAATTTTTGAGTTAACGCCAAGACTAGCATCTTCTTTAACTTTTGTTTCATTCTACAGACTGTGTACCTCGAATGTTTTAACTAAAAAAAATATGTCTTCACTGGGAATCACAGAGCTGAAACATGCACACTTCAGTTTAGCAGGGACATTACTCTGTAAGCCATTTTTGACATTTTTTCACATTGGATCTTTAAAGACACTGTCAGTGGTTCACAGTATTGCTTGTCAAAGACATGTCTATTAAGATAGTGAATGCTGCATTCGAAGAGGGACTGCTCGATTCTTTCTCGGAAATTTTGCAATCGTCAAAAATCTAAAACACCCTTTTCTATTCAAAAAAGATATTCTACATTATAAGGTGTCGACTTTAAGTTAGCAATGGAACTTAAATAATAACTAATGTTTAACTTAGTACAAGACTTTTACAAAAGGTTGCCACATATGTAATATGATGGACACATCAACCTTCAAAAATAGGTCCCTTCTATGTTGCTTGGTCCTTGCAATTCTAAGGTATTACTAAATACCTAGGTTTTCTCTAGAATGGTAGATAAAAGTTGAAAGCTAAGTTGCTTTAATTTTCTCCTATTCTTCTACGTATTACAAGATCAAAAAGATTAAGATTCATGTCCAGTGGCACATATTACAGTCATATCGGGATTCATCATTACACGATGCTGGAAAATTCCTATTGTCAAATTCAATTTCAAATGCATAGATTCTTGCTCAATGAAGGATAAGATCTGTGTGTGAAACGTCTGATATATACAATGATTGATTTATTCATTATTGGTCTTTAACGCCACTTTTATTATTATTTGCTATTTCATGGCGACCAGCTATATAATGGTGAAGAAAGCTGGTGCACCAGGAGAAAACTACTGACATTCGGCTGGAAAATGTCAAACATAGTTTTGGAGTCTGGCCAAGCTTCGAACTCTGAAATAAGCAATGAAGCAATAATTTGTACTAATGAAAGAAGCTTTTTTCTCACTTGATCCAGTTTTCGTTTGATAGATAGTTGTGTTCTTTTATCTTTCAAATTGAATATAGCAAGAGGTTTTATAAAGAGTGTAAAAAAATAGAACAGTAGCCGAGTGCATAGTTCGTTTTAATACATTTTTGTCGTTGGGATGCTATCTTGTTGAGTGAAAGAAAAAACTCGCATATATCTGGCTTTCATTCAAACCAAACACATATCTTTTGGTATTTATGTTGCTAGATTGCTGTTTCCTTGACGTTTACCCCATATTGCATATTGATGCACAAGACACACGTATATATAATATATATATTAAAACATGAAATTAAGGTGTTATGTCATGCGTAAATAAGCCAGAGAAAAAAGCAAACGAGAAACTCAAAGAACTCAATAGAAAACGACGAAATGATCTGATGTTTAATATTGACCTGTTTGGTCGCTCGTAATCGGTTGTCTATGAATATAGTTCCTGTAATTTTTTATGAAGGTAAGCTATTTATGTTGTGGGGTTTTTTTTTACATATAAAAATCTATAATGGCTAAAAGTTTTATTCATGTTATTTCTTTAATAGTGAACTTTGTGATATTTTTATTATGCTGTAGATCATTGAGCCATTGTTGGACTACGTGTTTAAGTTGTACGAAGGGCAACTCTGCCTTTTCAAGCAGCGACTTTTCACATGGGACAACATCCCTAATGCGCCTTGAAATGAGGAACTCAAAAGTCACGTGTAAAGAAAAAATCTCTGTGTAGTGATATTGGACATATTTCTATTTTTAGCAAATGACTGAACTTAATTATTTGTGGTGATTAGGAAAGTAGAGGAACATAGAATAAATGTGTAAAAACTATGGAGCTATTGAATGTGTTCAAAGTATTAAATTTTCAAAGAACTTATTGTGTTAAAAAGGGGATATTTTACCACAAGGAGCCGCATCACAACAGGATGTTCGGGGTTTGCTAATTTACGGAAAAAGTAATCTCACTTCGTACCCCGAAAATTTAACCACATATGTGAAAATGTCACAGCTTCGAAACAAGCTATCATACATATCCAAGTTAACGATATGGACTGAGCTACAGGAAAAAACGTTACCATTACCGCCTATGTAAAAACAATTAAAGATTTTGACCCACATGTGTCTTGTGACTTCATTTCATATCTAACCAGTTCCGATTAAATAAATTTTTGAGTTAACGCCAAGACTAGCATCTTCTTTAACTTTTGTTTCATTCTACAGACTGTGTACCTCGAATGTTTTAACTAAAAAAAATATGTCTTCACTGGGAATCACAGAGCTGAAACATGCACACTTCAGTTTAGCAGGGACATTACTCTGTAACCCATTTTTGACATTTTTTCACATTGGATCTTTAAAGACACTGTCAGTGGTTCACAGTATTGCTTGTCAAAGACATGTCTATTAAGATAGTGAATGCTGCATTCGAAGAGGGACTGCTCGATTCTTTCTCGGAAATTTTGCAATCGTCAAAAATCTAAAACACCCTTTTCTATTCAAAAAAGATATTCTACATTATAAGGTGTCGACTTTAAGTTAGCAATGGAACTTAAATAATAACTAATGTTTAACTTAGTACAAGACTTTTACAAAAGGTTGCCACATATGTAATATGATGGACACATCAACCTTCAAAAATAGGTCCCTTCTATGTTGCTTGGTCCTTGCAATTCTAAGGTATTACTAAATACCTAGGTTTTCTCTAGAATGGTAGATAAAAGTTGAAAGCTAAGTTGCTTTAATTTTCTCCTATTCTTCTACGTATTACAAGATCAAAAAGATTAAGATTCATGTCCAGTGGCACATATTACAGTCATATCGGGATTCATCATTACACGATGCTGGAAAATTCCTATTGTCAAATTCAATTTCAAATGCATAGATTCTTGCTCAATGAAGGATAAGATCTGTGTGTGAAACGTCTGATATATACAATGATTGATTTATTCATTATTGGTCTTTAACGCCACTTTTATTATTATTTGCTATTTCATGGCGACCAGCTATATAATGGTGAAGAAAGCTGGTGCACCAGGAGAAAACTACTGACATTCGGCTGGAAAATGTCAAACATAGTTTTGGAGTCTGGCCAAGCTTCGAACTCTGAAATAAGCAATGAAGCAATAATTTGTACTAATGAAAGAAGCTTTTTTCTCACTTGATCCAGTTTTCGTTTGATAGATAGTTGTGTTCTTTTATCTTTCAAATTGAATATAGCAAGAGGTTTTATAAAGAGTGTAAAAAAATAGAACAGTAGCCGAGTGCATAGTTCGTTTTAATACATTTTTGTCGTTGGGATGCTATCTTGTTGAGTGAAAGAAAAAACTCGCATATATCTGGCTTTCATTCAAACCAAACACATATCTTTTGGTATTTATGTTGCTAGATTGCTGTTTCCTTGACGTTTACCCCATATTGCATATTGATGCACAAGACACACGTATATATAATATATATATTAAAACATGAAATTAAGGTGTTATGTCATGCGTAAATAAGCCAGAGAAAAAAGCAAACGAGAAACTCAAAGAACTCAATAGAAAACGACGAAATGATCTGATGTTTAATATTGACCTGTTTGGTCGCTCGTAATCGGTTGTCTATGAATATAGTTCCTGTAATTTTTTATGAAGGTAAGCTATTTATGTTGTGGGTTTTTTTTTACATATAAAAATCTATAATGGCTAAAAGTTTTATTCATGTTATTTCTTTAATAGTGAACTTTGTGATATTTTTATTATGCTGTAGATCATTGAGCCATTGTTGGACTACGTGTTTAAGTTGTACGAAGGGCAACTCTGCCTTTTCAAGCAGCGACTTTTCACATGGGACAACATCCCTAATGCGCCTTGAAATGAGGAACTCAAAAGTCACGTGTAAAGAAAAAATCTCTGTGTAGTGATATTGGACATATTTCTATTTTTAGCAAATGACTGAACTTAATTATTTGTGGTGATTAGGAAAGTAGAGGAACATAGAATAAATGTGTAAAAACTATGGAGCTATTGAATGTGTTCAAAGTATTAAATTTTCAAAGAACTTATTGTGTTAAAAAGGGGATATTTTACCACAAGGAGCCGCATCACAACAGGATGTTCGGGGTTTGCTAATTTACGGAAAAAGTAATCTCACTTCGTACCCCGAAAATTTAACCACATATGTGAAAATGTCACAGCTTCGAAACAAGCTATCATACATATCCAAGTTAACGATATGGACTGAGCTACAGGAAAAAACGTTACCATTACCGCCTATGTAAAAACAATTAAAGATTTTGACCCACATGTGTCTTGTGACTTCATTTCATATCTAACCAGTTCCGATTAAATAAATTTTTGAGTTAACGCCAAGACTAGCATCTTCTTTAACTTTTGTTTCATTCTACAGACTGTGTACCTCGAATGTTTTAACTAAAAAAAATATGTCTTCACTGGGAATCACAGAGCTGAAACATGCACACTTCAGTTTAGCAGGGACATTACTCTGTAACCCATTTTTGACATTTTTTCACATTGGATCTTTAAAGACACTGTCAGTGGTTCACAGTATTGCTTGTCAAAGACATGTCTATTAAGATAGTGAATGCTGCATTCGAAGAGGGACTGCTCGATTCTTTCTCGGAAATTTTGCAATCGTCAAAAATCTAAAACACCCTTTTCTATTCAAAAAAGATATTCTACATTATAAGGTGTCGACTTTAAGTTAGCAATGGAACTTAAATAATAACTAATGTTTAACTTAGTACAAGACTTTTACAAAAGGTTGCCACATATGTAATATGATGGACACATCAACCTTCAAAAATAGGTCCCTTCTATGTTGCTTGGTCCTTGCAATTCTAAGGTATTACTAAATACCTAGGTTTTCTCTAGAATGGTAGATAAAAGTTGAAAGCTAAGTTGCTTTAATTTTCTCCTATTCTTCTACGTATTACAAGATCAAAAAGATTAAGATTCATGTCCAGTGGCACATATTACAGTCATATCGGGATTCATCATTACACGATGCTGGAAAATTCCTATTGTCAAATTCAATTTCAAATGCATAGATTCTTGCTCAATGAAGGATAAGATCTGTGTGTGAAACGTCTGATATATACAATGATTGATTTATTCATTATTGGTCTTTAACGCCACTTTTATTATTATTTGCTATTTCATGGCGACCAGCTATATAATGGTGAAGAAAGCTGGTGCACCAGGAGAAAACTACTGACATTCGGCTGGAAAATGTCAAACATAGTTTTGGAGTCTGGCCAAGCTTCGAACTCTGAAATAAGCAATGAAGCAATAATTTGTACTAATGAAAGAAGCTTTTTTCTCACTTGATCCAGTTTTCGTTTGATAGATAGTTGTGTTCTTTTATCTTTCAAATTGAATATAGCAAGAGGTTTTATAAAGAGTGTAAAAAAATAGAACAGTAGCCGAGTGCATAGTTCGTTTTAATACATTTTTGTCGTTGGGATGCTATCTTGTTGAGTGAAAGAAAAAACTCGCATATATCTGGCTTTCATTCAAACCAAACACATATCTTTTGGTATTTATGTTGCTAGATTGCTGTTTCCTTGACGTTTACCCCATATTGCATATTGATGCACAAGACACACGTATATATAATATATATATTAAAACATGAAATTAAGGTGTTATGTCATGCGTAAATAAGCCAGAGAAAAAAGCAAACGAGAAACTCAAAGAACTCAATAGAAAACGACGAAATGATCTGATGTTTAATATTGACCTGTTTGGTCGCTCGTAATCGGTTGTCTATGAATATAGTTCCTGTAATTTTTTTATGAAGGTAAGCTATTTATGTTGTGGGTTTTTTTTTTACATATAAAAATCTATAATGGCTAAAAGTTTTATTCATGTTATTTCTTTAATAGTGAACTTTGTGATATTTTTATTATGCTGTAGATCATTGAGCCATTGTTGGACTACGTGTTTAAGTTGTACGAAGGGCAACTCTGCCTTTTCAAGCAGCGACTTTTCACATGGGACAACATCCCTAATGCGCCTTGAAATGAGGAACTCAAAAGTCACGTGTAAAGAAAAAATCTCTGTGTAGTGATATTGGACATATTTCTATTTTTAGCAAATGACTGAACTTAATTATTTGTGGTGATTAGGAAAGTAGAGGAACATAGAATAAATGTGTAAAAACTATGGAGCTATTGAATGTGTTCAAAGTATTAAATTTTCAAAGAACTTATTGTGTTAAAAAGGGGATATTTTACCACAAGGAGCCGCATCACAACAGGATGTTCGGGGTTTGCTAATTTACGGAAAAAGTAATCTCACTTCGTACCCCGAAAATTTAACCACATATGTGAAAATGTCACAGCTTCGAAACAAGCTATCATACATATCCAAGTTAACGATATGGACTGAGCTACAGGAAAAAACGTTACCATTACCGCCTATGTAAAAACAATTAAAGATTTTGACCCACATGTGTCTTGTGACTTCATTTCATATCTAACCAGTTCCGATTAAATAAATTTTTGAGTTAACGCCAAGACTAGCATCTTCTTTAACTTTTGTTTCATTCTACAGACTGTGTACCTCGAATGTTTTAACTAAAAAAAATATGTCTTCACTGGGAATCACAGAGCTGAAACATGCACACTTCAGTTTAGCAGGGACATTACTCTGTAAGCCATTTTTGACATTTTTTCACATTGCATCTTTAAAGACACTGTCAGTGGTTCACAGTATTGCTTGTCAAAGACATGTCTATTAAGATAGTGAATGCTGCATTCGAAGAGGGACTGCTCGATTCTTTCTCGGAAATTTTGCAATCGTCAAAAATCTAAAACACCCTTTTCTATTTAAAAAAGATATTCTACATTATAAGGTGTCGACTTTAAGTTAGCAATGGAACTTAAATAATAACTAATGTTTAACTTAGTACAAGACTTTTACAAAAGGTTGCCACATATGTAATATGATGGACACATCAACCTTCAAAAATAGGTCCCTTCTATGTTGCTTGGTCCTTGCAATTCTAAGGTATTACTAAATACCTAGGTTTTCTCTAGAATGGTAGATAAAAGTTGAAAGCTAAGTTGCTTTAATTTTCTCCTATTCTTCTACGTATTACAAGATCAAAAAGATTAAGATTCATGTCCAGTGGCACATATTACAGTCATATCGGGATTCATCATTACACGATGCTGGAAAATTCCTATTGTCAAATTCAATTTCAAATGCATAGATTCTTGCTCAATGAAGGATAAGATCTGTGTGTGAAACGTCTGATATATACAATGATTGATTTATTCATTATTGGTCTTTAACGCCACTTTTATTATTATTTGCTATTTCATGGCGACCAGCTATATAATGGTGAAGAAAGCTGGTGCACCAGGAGAAAACTACTGACATTCGGCTGGAAAATGTCAAACATAGTTTTGGAGTCTGGCCAAGCTTCGAACTCTGAAATAAGCAATGAAGCAATAATTTGTACTAATGAAAGAAGCTTTTTTCTCACTTGATCCAGTTTTCGTTTGATAGATAGTTGTGTTCTTTTATCTTTCAAATTGAATATAGCAAGAGGTTTTATAAAGAGTGTAAAAAAATAGAACAGTAGCCGAGTGCATAGTTCGTTTTAATACATTTTTGTCGTTGGGATGCTATCTTGTTGAGTGAAAGAAAAAACTCGCATATATCTGGCTTTCATTCAAACCAAACACATATCTTTTGGTATTTATGTTGCTAGATTGCTGTTTCCTTGACGTTTACCCCATATTGCATATTGATGCACAAGACACACGTATATATAATATATATATTAAAACATGAAATTAAGGTGTTATGTCATGCGTAAATAAGCCAGAGAAAAAAGCAAACGAGAAACTCAAAGAACTCAATAGAAAACGACGAAATGATCTGATGTTTAATATTGACCTGTTTGGTCGCTCGTAATCGGTTGTCTATGAATATAGTTCCTGTAATTTTTTATGAAGGTAAGCTATTTATGTTGTGGGTTTTTTTTTTACATATAAAAATCTATAATGGCTAAAAGTTTTATTCATGTTATTTCTTTAATAGTGAACTTTGTGATATTTTTATTATGCTGTAGATCATTGAGCCATTGTTGGACTACGTGTTTAAGTTGTACGAAGGGCAACTCTGCCTTTTCAAGCAGCGACTTTTCACATGGGACAACATCCCTAATGCGCCTTGAAATGAGGAACTCAAAAGTCACGTGTAAAGAAAAAATCTCTGTGTAGTGATATTGGACATATTTCTATTTTTAGCAAATGACTGAACTTAATTATTTGTGGTGATTAGGAAAGTAGAGGAACATAGAATAAATGTGTAAAAACTATGGAGCTATTGAATGTGTTCAAAGTATTAAATTTTCAAAGAACTTATTGTGTTAAAAAGGGGATATTTTACCACAAGGAGCCGCATCACAACAGGATGTTCGGGGTTTGCTAATTTACGGAAAAAGTAATCTCACTTCGTACCCCGAAAATTTAACCACATATGTGAAAATGTCACAGCTTCGAAACAAGCTATCATACATATCCAAGTTAACGATATGGACTGAGCTACAGGAAAAAACGTTACCATTACCGCCTATGTAAAAACAATTAAAGATTTTGACCCACATGTGTCTTGTGACTTCATTTCATATCTAACCAGTTCCGATTAAATAAATTTTTGAGTTAACGCCAAGACTAGCATCTTCTTTAACTTTTGTTTCATTCTACAGACTGTGTACCTCGAATGTTTTAACTAAAAAAAATATGTCTTCACTGGGAATCACAGAGCTGAAACATGCACACTTCAGTTTAGCAGGGACATTACTCTGTAAGCCATTTTTGACATTTTTTCACATTGCATCTTTAAAGACACTGTCAGTGGTTCACAGTATTGCTTGTCAAAGACATGTCTATTAAGATAGTGAATGCTGCATTCGAAGAGGGACTGCTCGATTCTTTCTCGGAAATTTTGCAATCGTCAAAAATCTAAAACACCCTTTTCTATTTAAAAAAGATATTCTACATTATAAGGTGTCGACTTTAAGTTAGCAATGGAACTTAAATAATAACTAATGTTTAACTTAGTACAAGACTTTTACAAAAGGTTGCCACATATGTAATATGATGGACACATCAACCTTCAAAAATAGGTCCCTTCTATGTTGCTTGGTCCTTGCAATTCTAAGGTATTACTAAATACCTAGGTTTTCTCTAGAATGGTAGATAAAAGTTGAAAGCTAAGTTGCTTTAATTTTCTCCTATTCTTCTACGTATTACAAGATCAAAAAGATTAAGATTCATGTCCAGTGGCACATATTACAGTCATATCGGGATTCATCATTACACGATGCTGGAAAATTCCTATTGTCAAATTCAATTTCAAATGCATAGATTCTTGCTCAATGAAGGATAAGATCTGTGTGTGAAACGTCTGATATATACAATGATTGATTTATTCATTATTGGTCTTTAACGCCACTTTTATTATTATTTGCTATTTCATGGCGACCAGCTATATAATGGTGAAGAAAGCTGGTGCACCAGGAGAAAACTACTGACATTCGGCTGGAAAATGTCAAACATAGTTTTGGAGTCTGGCCAAGCTTCGAACTCTGAAATAAGCAATGAAGCAATAATTTGTACTAATGAAAGAAGCTTTTTTCTCACTTGATCCAGTTTTCGTTTGATAGATAGTTGTGTTCTTTTATCTTTCAAATTGAATATAGCAAGAGGTTTTATAAAGAGTGTAAAAAAATAGAACAGTAGCCGAGTGCATAGTTCGTTTTAATACATTTTTGTCGTTGGGATGCTATCTTGTTGAGTGAAAGAAAAAACTCGCATATATCTGGCTTTCATTCAAACCAAACACATATCTTTTGGTATTTATGTTGCTAGATTGCTGTTTCCTTGACGTTTACCCCATATTGCATATTGATGCACAAGACACACGTATATATAATATATATATTAAAACATGAAATTAAGGTGTTATGTCATGCGTAAATAAGCCAGAGAAAAAAGCAAACGAGAAACTCAAAGAACTCAATAGAAAACGACGAAATGATCTGATGTTTAATATTGACCTGTTTGGTCGCTCGTAATCGGTTGTCTATGAATATAGTTCCTGTAATTTTTTATGAAGGTAAGCTATTTATGTTGTGGGTTTTTTTTTTACATATAAAAATCTATAATGGCTAAAAGTTTTATTCATGTTATTTCTTTAATAGTGAACTTTGTGATATTTTTATTATGCTGTAGATCATTGAGCCATTGTTGGACTACGTGTTTAAGTTGTACGAAGGGCAACTCTGCCTTTTCAAGCAGCGACTTTTCACATGGGACAACATCCCTAATGCGCCTTGAAATGAGGAACTCAAAAGTCACGTGTAAAGAAAAAATCTCTGTGTAGTGATATTGGACATATTTCTATTTTTAGCAAATGACTGAACTTAATTATTTGTGGTGATTAGGAAAGTAGAGGAACATAGAATAAATGTGTAAAAACTATGGAGCTATTGAATGTGTTCAAAGTATTAAATTTTCAAAGAACTTATTGTGTTAAAAAGGGGATATTTTACCACAAGGAGCCGCATCACAACAGGATGTTCGGGGTTTGCTAATTTACGGAAAAAGTAATCTCACTTCGTACCCCGAAAATTTAACCACATATGTGAAAATGTCACAGCTTCGAAACAAGCTATCATACATATCCAAGTTAACGATATGGACTGAGCTACAGGAAAAAACGTTACCATTACCGCCTATGTAAAAACAATTAAAGATTTTGACCCACATGTGTCTTGTGACTTCATTTCATATCTAACCAGTTCCGATTAAATAAATTTTTGAGTTAACGCCAAGACTAGCATCTTCTTTAACTTTTGTTTCATTCTACAGACTGTGTACCTCGAATGTTTTAACTAAAAAAAATATGTCTTCACTGGGAATCACAGAGCTGAAACATGCACACTTCAGTTTAGCAGGGACATTACTCTGTAAGCCATTTTTGACATTTTTTCACATTGGATCTTTAAAGACACTGTCAGTGGTTCACAGTATTGCTTGTCAAAGACATGTCTATTAAGATAGTGAATGCTGCATTCGAAGAGGGACTGCTCGATTCTTTCTCGGAAATTTTGCAATCGTCAAAAATCTAAAACACCCTTTTCTATTTAAAAAAGATATTCTACATTATAAGGTGTCGACTTTAAGTTAGCAATGGAACTTAAATAATAACTAATGTTTAACTTAGTACAAGACTTTTACAAAAGGTTGCCACATATGTAATATGATGGACACATCAACCTTCAAAAATAGGTCCCTTCTATGTTGCTTGGTCCTTGCAATTCTAAGGTATTACTAAATACCTAGGTTTTCTCTAGAATGGTAGATAAAAGTTGAAAGCTAAGTTGCTTTAATTTTCTCCTATTCTTCTACGTATTACAAGATCAAAAAGATTAAGATTCATGTCCAGTGGCACATATTACAGTCATATCGGGATTCATCATTACACGATGCTGGAAAATTCCTATTGTCAAATTCAATTTCAAATGCATAGATTCTTGCTCAATGAAGGATAAGATCTGTGTGTGAAACGTCTGATATATACAATGATTGATTTATTCATTATTGGTCTTTAACGCCACTTTTATTATTATTTGCTATTTCATGGCGACCAGCTATATAATGGTGAAGAAAGCTGGTGCACCAGGAGAAAACTACTGACATTCGGCTGGAAAATGTCAAACATAGTTTTGGAGTCTGGCCAAGCTTCGAACTCTGAAATAAGCAATGAAGCAATAATTTGTACTAATGAAAGAAGCTTTTTTCTCACTTGATCCAGTTTTCGTTTGATAGATAGTTGTGTTCTTTTATCTTTCAAATTGAATATAGCAAGAGGTTTTATAAAGAGTGTAAAAAAATAGAACAGTAGCCGAGTGCATAGTTCGTTTTAATACATTTTTGTCGTTGGGATGCTATCTTGTTGAGTGAAAGAAAAAACTCGCATATATCTGGCTTTCATTCAAACCAAACACATATCTTTTGGTATTTATGTTGCTAGATTGCTGTTTCCTTGACGTTTACCCCATATTGCATATTGATGCACAAGACACACGTATATATAATATATATATTAAAACATGAAATTAAGGTGTTATGTCATGCGTAAATAAGCCAGAGAAAAAAGCAAACGAGAAACTCAAAGAACTCAATAGAAAACGACGAAATGATCTGATGTTTAATATTGACCTGTTTGGTCGCTCGTAATCGGTTGTCTATGAATATAGTTCCTGTAATTTTTTATGAAGGTAAGCTATTTATGTTGTGGGTTTTTTTTTTACATATAAAAATCTATAATGGCTAAAAGTTTTATTCATGTTATTTCTTTAATAGTGAACTTTGTGATATTTTTATTATGCTGTAGATCATTGAGCCATTGTTGGACTACGTGTTTAAGTTGTACGAAGGGCAACTCTGCCTTTTCAAGCAGCGACTTTTCACATGGGACAACATCCCTAATGCGCCTTGAAATGAGGAACTCAAAAGTCACGTGTAAAGAAAAAATCTCTGTGTAGTGATATTGGACATATTTCTATTTTTAGCAAATGACTGAACTTAATTATTTGTGGTGATTAGGAAAGTAGAGGAACATAGAATAAATGTGTAAAAACTATGGAGCTATTGAATGTGTTCAAAGTATTAAATTTTCAAAGAACTTATTGTGTTAAAAAGGGGATATTTTACCACAAGGAGCCGCATCACAACAGGATGTTCGGGGTTTGCTAATTTACGGAAAAAGTAATCTCACTTCGTACCCCGAAAATTTAACCACATATGTGAAAATGTCACAGCTTCGAAACAAGCTATCATACATATCCAAGTTAACGATATGGACTGAGCTACAGGAAAAAACGTTACCATTACCGCCTATGTAAAAACAATTAAAGATTTTGACCCACATGTGTCTTGTGACTTCATTTCATATCTAACCAGTTCCGATTAAATAAATTTTTGAGTTAACGCCAAGACTAGCATCTTCTTTAACTTTTGTTTCATTCTACAGACTGTGTACCTCGAATGTTTTAACTAAAAAAAATATGTCTTCACTGGGAATCACAGAGCTGAAACATGCACACTTCAGTTTAGCAGGGACATTACTCTGTAACCCATTTTTGACATTTTTTCACATTGGATCTTTAAAGACACTGTCAGTGGTTCACAGTATTGCTTGTCAAAGACATGTCTATTAAGATAGTGAATGCTGCATTCGAAGAGGGACTGCTCGATTCTTTCTCGGAAATTTTGCAATCGTCAAAAATCTAAAACACCCTTTTCTATTCAAAAAAGATATTCTACATTATAAGGTGTCGACTTTAAGTTAGCAATGGAACTTAAATAATAACTAATGTTTAACTTAGTACAAGACTTTTACAAAAGGTTGCCACATATGTAATATGATGGACACATCAACCTTCAAAAATAGGTCCCTTCTATGTTGCTTGGTCCTTGCAATTCTAAGGTATTACTAAATACCTAGGTTTTCTCTAGAATGGTAGATAAAAGTTGAAAGCTAAGTTGCTTTAATTTTCTCCTATTCTTCTACGTATTACAAGATCAAAAAGATTAAGATTCATGTCCAGTGGCACATATTACAGTCATATCGGGATTCATCATTACACGATGCTGGAAAATTCCTATTGTCAAATTCAATTTCAAATGCATAGATTCTTGCTCAATGAAGGATAAGATCTGTGTGTGAAACGTCTGATATATACAATGATTGATTTATTCATTATTGGTCTTTAACGCCACTTTTATTATTATTTGCTATTTCATGGCGACCAGCTATATAATGGTGAAGAAAGCTGGTGCACCAGGAGAAAACTACTGACATTCGGCTGGAAAATGTCAAACATAGTTTTGGAGTCTGGCCAAGCTTCGAACTCTGAAATAAGCAATGAAGCAATAATTTGTACTAATGAAAGAAGCTTTTTTCTCACTTGATCCAGTTTTCGTTTGATAGATAGTTGTGTTCTTTTATCTTTCAAATTGAATATAGCAAGAGGTTTTATAAAGAGTGTAAAAAAATAGAACAGTAGCCGAGTGCATAGTTCGTTTTAATACATTTTTGTCGTTGGGATGCTATCTTGTTGAGTGAAAGAAAAAACTCGCATATATCTGGCTTTCATTCAAACCAAACACATATCTTTTGGTATTTATGTTGCTAGATTGCTGTTTCCTTGACGTTTACCCCATATTGCATATTGATGCACAAGACACACGTATATATAATATATATATTAAAACATGAAATTAAGGTGTTATGTCATGCGTAAATAAGCCAGAGAAAAAAGCAAACGAGAAACTCAAAGAACTCAATAGAAAACGACGAAATGATCTGATGTTTAATATTGACCTGTTTGGTCGCTCGTAATCGGTTGTCTATGAATATAGTTCCTGTAATTTTTTATGAAGGTAAGCTATTTATGTTGTGGGTTTTTTTTTTACATATAAAAATCTATAATGGCTAAAAGTTTTATTCATGTTATTTCTTTAATAGTGAACTTTGTGATATTTTTATTATGCTGTAGATCATTGAGCCATTGTTGGACTACGTGTTTAAGTTGTACGAAGGGCAACTCTGCCTTTTCAAGCAGCGACTTTTCACATGGGACAACATCCCTAATGCGCCTTGAAATGAGGAACTCAAAAGTCACGTGTAAAGAAAAAATCTCTGTGTAGTGATATTGGACATATTTCTATTTTTAGCAAATGACTGAACTTAATTATTTGTGGTGATTAGGAAAGTAGAGGAACATAGAATAAATGTGTAAAAACTATGGAGCTATTGAATGTGTTCAAAGTATTAAATTTTCAAAGAACTTATTGTGTTAAAAAGGGGATATTTTACCACAAGGAGCCGCATCACAACAGGATGTTCGGGGTTTGCTAATTTACGGAAAAAGTAATCTCACTTCGTACCCCGAAAATTTAACCACATATGTGAAAATGTCACAGCTTCGAAACAAGCTATCATACATATCCAAGTTAACGATATGGACTGAGCTACAGGAAAAAACGTTACCATTACCGCCTATGTAAAAACAATTAAAGATTTTGACCCACATGTGTCTTGTGACTTCATTTCATATCTAACCAGTTCCGATTAAATAAATTTTTGAGTTAACGCCAAGACTAGCATCTTCTTTAACTTTTGTTTCATTCTACAGACTGTGTACCTCGAATGTTTTAACTAAAAAAAATATGTCTTCACTGGGAATCACAGAGCTGAAACATGCACACTTCAGTTTAGCAGGGACATTACTCTGTAACCCATTTTTGACATTTTTTCACATTGGATCTTTAAAGACACTGTCAGTGGTTCACAGTATTGCTTGTCAAAGACATGTCTATTAAGATAGTGAATGCTGCATTCGAAGAGGGACTGCTCGATTCTTTCTCGGAAATTTTGCAATCGTCAAAAATCTAAAACACCCTTTTCTATTCAAAAAAGATATTCTACATTATAAGGTGTCGACTTTAAGTTAGCAATGGAACTTAAATAATAACTAATGTTTAACTTAGTACAAGACTTTTACAAAAGGTTGCCACATATGTAATATGATGGACACATCAACCTTCAAAAATAGGTCCCTTCTATGTTGCTTGGTCCTTGCAATTCTAAGGTATTACTAAATACCTAGGTTTTCTCTAGAATGGTAGATAAAAGTTGAAAGCTAAGTTGCTTTAATTTTCTCCTATTCTTCTACGTATTACAAGATCAAAAAGATTAAGATTCATGTCCAGTGGCACATATTACAGTCATATCGGGATTCATCATTACACGATGCTGGAAAATTCCTATTGTCAAATTCAATTTCAAATGCATAGATTCTTGCTCAATGAAGGATAAGATCTGTGTGTGAAACGTCTGATATATACAATGATTGATTTATTCATTATTGGTCTTTAACGCCACTTTTATTATTATTTGCTATTTCATGGCGACCAGCTATATAATGGTGAAGAAAGCTGGTGCACCAGGAGAAAACTACTGACATTCGGCTGGAAAATGTCAAACATAGTTTTGGAGTCTGGCCAAGCTTCGAACTCTGAAATAAGCAATGAAGCAATAATTTGTACTAATGAAAGAAGCTTTTTTCTCACTTGATCCAGTTTTCGTTTGATAGATAGTTGTGTTCTTTTATCTTTCAAATTGAATATAGCAAGAGGTTTTATAAAGAGTGTAAAAAAATAGAACAGTAGCCGAGTGCATAGTTCGTTTTAATACATTTTTGTCGTTGGGATGCTATCTTGTTGAGTGAAAGAAAAAACTCGCATATATCTGGCTTTCATTCAAACCAAACACATATCTTTTGGTATTTATGTTGCTAGATTGCTGTTTCCTTGACGTTTACCCCATATTGCATATTGATGCACAAGACACACGTATATATAATATATATATTAAAACATGAAATTAAGGTGTTATGTCATGCGTAAATAAGCCAGAGAAAAAAGCAAACGAGAAACTCAAAGAACTCAATAGAAAACGACGAAATGATCTGATGTTTAATATTGACCTGTTTGGTCGCTCGTAATCGGTTGTCTATGAATATAGTTCCTGTAATTTTTTATGAAGGTAAGCTATTTATGTTGTGGGTTTTTTTTTTACATATAAAAATCTATAATGGCTAAAAGTTTTATTCATGTTATTTCTTTAATAGTGAACTTTGTGATATTTTTATTATGCTGTAGATCATTGAGCCATTGTTGGACTACGTGTTTAAGTTGTACGAAGGGCAACTCTGCCTTTTCAAGCAGCGACTTTTCACATGGGACAACATCCCTAATGCGCCTTGAAATGAGGAACTCAAAAGTCACGTGTAAAGAAAAAATCTCTGTGTAGTGATATTGGACATATTTCTATTTTTAGCAAATGACTGAACTTAATTATTTGTGGTGATTAGGAAAGTAGAGGAACATAGAATAAATGTGTAAAAACTATGGAGCTATTGAATGTGTTCAAAGTATTAAATTTTCAAAGAACTTATTGTGTTAAAAAGGGGATATTTTACCACAAGGAGCCGCATCACAACAGGATGTTCGGGGTTTGCTAATTTACGGAAAAAGTAATCTCACTTCGTACCCCGAAAATTTAACCACATATGTGAAAATGTCACAGCTTCGAAACAAGCTATCATACATATCCAAGTTAACGATATGGACTGAGCTACAGGAAAAAACGTTACCATTACCGCCTATGTAAAAACAATTAAAGATTTTGACCCACATGTGTCTTGTGACTTCATTTCATATCTAACCAGTTCCGATTAAATAAATTTTTGAGTTAACGCCAAGACTAGCATCTTCTTTAACTTTTGTTTCATTCTACAGACTGTGTACCTCGAATGTTTTAACTAAAAAAAATATGTCTTCACTGGGAATCACAGAGCTGAAACATGCACACTTCAGTTTAGCAGGGACATTACTCTGTAAGCCATTTTTGACATTTTTTCACATTGGATCTTTAAAGACACTGTCAGTGGTTCACAGTATTGCTTGTCAAAGACATGTCTATTAAGATAGTGAATGCTGCATTCGAAGAGGGACTGCTCGATTCTTTCTCGGAAATTTTGCAATCGTCAAAAATCTAAAACACCCTTTTCTATTCAAAAAAGATATTCTACATTATAAGGTGTCGACTTTAAGTTAGCAATGGAACTTAAATAATAACTAATGTTTAACTTAGTACAAGACTTTTACAAAAGGTTGCCACATATGTAATATGATGGACACATCAACCTTCAAAAATAGGTCCCTTCTATGTTGCTTGGTCCTTGCAATTCTAAGGTATTACTAAATACCTAGGTTTTCTCTAGAATGGTAGATAAAAGTTGAAAGCTAAGTTGCTTTAATTTTCTCCTATTCTTCTACGTATTACAAGATCAAAAAGATTAAGATTCATGTCCAGTGGCACATATTACAGTCATATCGGGATTCATCATTACACGATGCTGGAAAATTCCTATTGTCAAATTCAATTTCAAATGCATAGATTCTTGCTCAATGAAGGATAAGATCTGTGTGTGAAACGTCTGATATATACAATGATTGATTTATTCATTATTGGTCTTTAACGCCACTTTTATTATTATTTGCTATTTCATGGCGACCAGCTATATAATGGTGAAGAAAGCTGGTGCACCAGGAGAAAACTACTGACATTCGGCTGGAAAATGTCAAACATAGTTTTGGAGTCTGGCCAAGCTTCGAACTCTGAAATAAGCAATGAAGCAATAATTTGTACTAATGAAAGAAGCTTTTTTCTCACTTGATCCAGTTTTCGTTTGATAGATAGTTGTGTTCTTTTATCTTTCAAATTGAATATAGCAAGAGGTTTTATAAAGAGTGTAAAAAAATAGAACAGTAGCCGAGTGCATAGTTCGTTTTAATACATTTTTGTCGTTGGGATGCTATCTTGTTGAGTGAAAGAAAAAACTCGCATATATCTGGCTTTCATTCAAACCAAACACATATCTTTTGGTATTTATGTTGCTAGATTGCTGTTTCCTTGACGTTTACCCCATATTGCATATTGATGCACAAGACACACGTATATATAATATATATATTAAAACATGAAATTAAGGTGTTATGTCATGCGTAAATAAGCCAGAGAAAAAAGCAAACGAGAAACTCAAAGAACTCAATAGAAAACGACGAAATGATCTGATGTTTAATATTGACCTGTTTGGTCGCTCGTAATCGGTTGTCTATGAATATAGTTCCTGTAATTTTTTATGAAGGTAAGCTATTTATGTTGTGGGTTTTTTTTTTACATATAAAAATCTATAATGGCTAAAAGTTTTATTCATGTTATTTCTTTAATAGTGAACTTTGTGATATTTTTATTATGCTGTAGATCATTGAGCCATTGTTGGACTACGTGTTTAAGTTGTACGAAGGGCAACTCTGCCTTTTCAAGCAGCGACTTTTCACATGGGACAACATCCCTAATGCGCCTTGAAATGAGGAACTCAAAAGTCACGTGTAAAGAAAAAATCTCTGTGTAGTGATATTGGACATATTTCTATTTTTAGCAAATGACTGAACTTAATTATTTGTGGTGATTAGGAAAGTAGAGGAACATAGAATAAATGTGTAAAAACTATGGAGCTATTGAATGTGTTCAAAGTATTAAATTTTCAAAGAACTTATTGTGTTAAAAAGGGGATATTTTACCACAAGGAGCCGCATCACAACAGGATGTTCGGGGTTTGCTAATTTACGGAAAAAGTAATCTCACTTCGTACCCCGAAAATTTAACCACATATTTGAAAATGTCACAGCTTCGAAACAAGCTATCATACATATCCAAGTTAACGATATGGACTGAGCTACAGGAAAAAACGTTACCATTACCGCCTATGTAAAAACAATTAAAGATTTTGACCCACATGTGTCTTGTGACTTCATTTCATATCTAACCAGTTCCGATTAAATAAATTTTTGAGTTAACGCCAAGACTAGCATCTTCTTTAACTTTTGTTTCATTCTACAGACTGTGTACCTCGAATGTTTTAACTAAAAAAAATATGTCTTCACTGGGAATCACAGAGCTGAAACATGCACACTTCAGTTTAGCAGGGACATTACTCTGTAAGCCATTTTTGACATTTTTTCACATTGGATCTTTAAAGACACTGTCAGTGGTTCACAGTATTGCTTGTCAAAGACATGTCTATTAAGATAGTGAATGCTGCATTCGAAGAGGGACTGCTCGATTCTTTCTCGGAAATTTTGCAATCGTCAAAAATCTAAAACACCCTTTTCTATTCAAAAAAGATATTCTACATTATAAGGTGTCGACTTTAAGTTAGCAATGGAACTTAAATAATAACTAATGTTTAACTTAGTACAAGACTTTTACAAAAGGTTGCCACATATGTAATATGATGGACACATCAACCTTCAAAAATAGGTCCCTTCTATGTTGCTTGGTCCTTGCAATTCTAAGGTATTACTAAATACCTAGGTTTTCTCTAGAATGGTAGATAAAAGTTGAAAGCTAAGTTGCTTTAATTTTCTCCTATTCTTCTACGTATTACAAGATCAAAAAGATTAAGATTCATGTCCAGTGGCACATATTACAGTCATATCGGGATTCATCATTACACGATGCTGGAAAATTCCTATTGTCAAATTCAATTTCAAATGCATAGATTCTTGCTCAATGAAGGATAAGATCTGTGTGTGAAACGTCTGATATATACAATGATTGATTTATTCATTATTGGTCTTTAACGCCACTTTTATTATTATTTGCTATTTCATGGCGACCAGCTATATAATGGTGAAGAAAGCTGGTGCACCAGGAGAAAACTACTGACATTCGGCTGGAAAATGTCAAACATAGTTTTGGAGTCTGGCCAAGCTTCGAACTCTGAAATAAGCAATGAAGCAATAATTTGTACTAATGAAAGAAGCTTTTTTCTCACTTGATCCAGTTTTCGTTTGATAGATAGTTGTGTTCTTTTATCTTTCAAATTGAATATAGCAAGAGGTTTTATAAAGAGTGTAAAAAAATAGAACAGTAGCCGAGTGCATAGTTCGTTTTAATACATTTTTGTCGTTGGGATGCTATCTTGTTGAGTGAAAGAAAAAACTCGCATATATCTGGCTTTCATTCAAACCAAACACATATCTTTTGGTATTTATGTTGCTAGATTGCTGTTTCCTTGACGTTTACCCCATATTGCATATTGATGCACAAGACACACGTATATATAATATATATATTAAAACATGAAATTAAGGTGTTATGTCATGCGTAAATAAGCCAGAGAAAAAAGCAAACGAGAAACTCAAAGAACTCAATAGAAAACGACGAAATGATCTGATGTTTAATATTGACCTGTTTGGTCGCTCGTAATCGGTTGTCTATGAATATAGTTCCTGTAATTTTTTATGAAGGTAAGCTATTTATGTTGTGGGTTTTTTTTTTACATATAAAAATCTATAATGGCTAAAAGTTTTATTCATGTTATTTCTTTAATAGTGAACTTTGTGATATTTTTATTATGCTGTAGATCATTGAGCCATTGTTGGACTACGTGTTTAAGTTGTACGAAGGGCAACTCTGCCTTTTCAAGCAGCGACTTTTCACATGGGACAACATCCCTAATGCGCCTTGAAATGAGGAACTCAAAAGTCACGTGTAAAGAAAAAATCTCTGTGTAGTGATATTGGACATATTTCTATTTTTAGCAAATGACTGAACTTAATTATTTGTGGTGATTAGGAAAGTAGAGGAACATAGAATAAATGTGTAAAAACTATGGAGCTATTGAATGTGTTCAAAGTATTAAATTTTCAAAGAACTTATTGTGTTAAAAAGGGGATATTTTACCACAAGGAGCCGCATCACAACAGGATGTTCGGGGTTTGCTAATTTACGGAAAAAGTAATCTCACTTCGTACCCCGAAAATTTAACAACATATTTGAAAATGTCACAGCTTCGAAACAAGCTATCATACATATCCAAGTTAACGATATGGACTGAGCTACAGGAAAAAACGTTACCATTACCGCCTATGTAAAAACAATTAAAGATTTTGACCCACATGTGTCTTGTGACTTCATTTCATATCTAACCAGTTCCGATTAAATAAATTTTTGAGTTAACGCCAAGACTAGCATCTTCTTTAACTTTTGTTTCATTCTACAGACTGTGTACCTCGAATGTTTTAACTAAAAAAAATATGTCTTCACTGGGAATCACAGAGCTGAAACATGCACACTTCAGTTTAGCAGGGACATTACTCTGTAAGCCATTTTTGACATTTTTTCACATTGGATCTTTAAAGACACTGTCAGTGGTTCACAGTATTGCTTGTCAAAGACATGTCTATTAAGATAGTGAATGCTGCATTCGAAGAGGGACTGCTCGATTCTTTCTCGGAAATTTTGCAATCGTCAAAAATCTAAAACACCCTTTTCTATTCAAAAAAGATATTCTACATTATAAGGTGTCGACTTTAAGTTAGCAATGGAACTTAAATAATAACTAATGTTTAACTTAGTACAAGACTTTTACAAAAGGTTGCCACATATGTAATATGATGGACACATCAACCTTCAAAAATAGGTCCCTTCTATGTTGCTTGGTCCTTGCAATTCTAAGGTATTACTAAATACCTAGGTTTTCTCTAGAATGGTAGATAAAAGTTGAAAGCTAAGTTGCTTTAATTTTCTCCTATTCTTCTACGTATTACAAGATCAAAAAGATTAAGATTCATGTCCAGTGGCACATATTACAGTCATATCGGGATTCATCATTACACGATGCTGGAAAATTCCTATTGTCAAATTCAATTTCAAATGCATAGATTCTTGCTCAATGAAGGATAAGATCTGTGTGTGAAACGTCTGATATATACAATGATTGATTTATTCATTATTGGTCTTTAACGCCACTTTTATTATTATTTGCTATTTCATGGCGACCAGCTATATAATGGTGAAGAAAGCTGGTGCACCAGGAGAAAACTACTGACATTCGGCTGGAAAATGTCAAACATAGTTTTGGAGTCTGGCCAAGCTTCGAACTCTGAAATAAGCAATGAAGCAATAATTTGTACTAATGAAAGAAGCTTTTTTCTCACTTGATCCAGTTTTCGTTTGATAGATAGTTGTGTTCTTTTATCTTTCAAATTGAATATAGCAAGAGGTTTTATAAAGAGTGTAAAAAAATAGAACAGTAGCCGAGTGCATAGTTCGTTTTAATACATTTTTGTCGTTGGGATGCTATCTTGTTGAGTGAAAGAAAAAACTCGCATATATCTGGCTTTCATTCAAACCAAACACATATCTTTTGGTATTTATGTTGCTAGATTGCTGTTTCCTTGACGTTTACCCCATATTGCATATTGATGCACAAGACACACGTATATATAATATATATATTAAAACATGAAATTAAGGTGTTATGTCATGCGTAAATAAGCCAGAGAAAAAAGCAAACGAGAAACTCAAAGAACTCAATAGAAAACGACGAAATGATCTGATGTTTAATATTGACCTGTTTGGTCGCTCGTAATCGGTTGTCTATGAATATAGTTCCTGTAATTTTTTATGAAGGTAAGCTATTTATGTTGTGGGTTTTTTTTTTACATATAAAAATCTATAATGGCTAAAAGTTTTATTCATGTTATTTCTTTAATAGTGAACTTTGTGATATTTTTATTATGCTGTAGATCATTGAGCCATTGTTGGACTACGTGTTTAAGTTGTACGAAGGGCAACTCTGCCTTTTCAAGCAGCGACTTTTCACATGGGACAACATCCCTAATGCGCCTTGAAATGAGGAACTCAAAAGTCACGTGTAAAGAAAAAATCTCTGTGTAGTGATATTGGACATATTTCTATTTTTAGCAAATGACTGAACTTAATTATTTGTGGTGATTAGGAAAGTAGAGGAACATAGAATAAATGTGTAAAAACTATGGAGCTATTGAATGTGTTCAAAGTATTAAATTTTCAAAGAACTTATTGTGTTAAAAAGGGGATATTTTACCACAAGGAGCCGCATCACAACAGGATGTTCGGGGTTTGCTAATTTACGGAAAAAGTAATCTCACTTCGTACCCCGAAAATTTAACCACATATGTGAAAATGTCACAGCTTCGAAACAAGCTATCATACATATCCAAGTTAACGATATGGACTGAGCTACAGGAAAAAACGTTACCATTACCGCCTATGTAAAAACAATTAAAGATTTTGACCCACATGTGTCTTGTGACTTCATTTCATATCTAACCAGTTCCGATTAAATAAATTTTTGAGTTAACGCCAAGACTAGCATCTTCTTTAACTTTTGTTTCATTCTACAGACTGTGTACCTCGAATGTTTTAACTAAAAAAAATATGTCTTCACTGGGAATCACAGAGCTGAAACATGCACACTTCAGTTTAGCAGGGACATTACTCTGTAAGCCATTTTTGACATTTTTTCACATTGCATCTTTAAAGACACTGTCAGTGGTTCACAGTATTGCTTGTCAAAGACATGTCTATTAAGATAGTGAATGCTGCATTCGAAGAGGGACTGCTCGATTCTTTCTCGGAAATTTTGCAATCGTCAAAAATCTAAAACACCCTTTTCTATTCAAAAAAGATATTCTACATTATAAGGTGTCGACTTTAAGTTAGCAATGGAACTTAAATAATAACTAATGTTTAACTTAGTACAAGACTTTTACAAAAGGTTGCCACATATGTAATATGATGGACACATCAACCTTCAAAAATAGGTCCCTTCTATGTTGCTTGGTCCTTGCAATTCTAAGGTATTACTAAATACCTAGGTTTTCTCTAGAATGGTAGATAAAAGTTGAAAGCTAAGTTGCTTTAATTTTCTCCTATTCTTCTACGTATTACAAGATCAAAAAGATTAAGATTCATGTCCAGTGGCACATATTACAGTCATATCGGGATTCATCATTACACGATGCTGGAAAATTCCTATTGTCAAATTCAATTTCAAATGCATAGATTCTTGCTCAATGAAGGATAAGATCTGTGTGTGAAACGTCTGATATATACAATGATTGATTTATTCATTATTGGTCTTTAACGCCACTTTTATTATTATTTGCTATTTCATGGCGACCAGCTATATAATGGTGAAGAAAGCTGGTGCACCAGGAGAAAACTACTGACATTCGGCTGGAAAATGTCAAACATAGTTTTGGAGTCTGGCCAAGCTTCGAACTCTGAAATAAGCAATGAAGCAATAATTTGTACTAATGAAAGAAGCTTTTTTCTCACTTGATCCAGTTTTCGTTTGATAGATAGTTGTGTTCTTTTATCTTTCAAATTGAATATAGCAAGAGGTTTTATAAAGAGTGTAAAAAAATAGAACAGTAGCCGAGTGCATAGTTCGTTTTAATACATTTTTGTCGTTGGGATGCTATCTTGTTGAGTGAAAGAAAAAACTCGCATATATCTGGCTTTCATTCAAACCAAACACATATCTTTTGGTATTTATGTTGCTAGATTGCTGTTTCCTTGACGTTTACCCCATATTGCATATTGATGCACAAGACACACGTATATATAATATATATATTAAAACATGAAATTAAGGTGTTATGTCATGCGTAAATAAGCCAGAGAAAAAAGCAAACGAGAAACTCAAAGAACTCAATAGAAAACGACGAAATGATCTGATGTTTAATATTGACCTGTTTGGTCGCTCGTAATCGGTTGTCTATGAATATAGTTCCTGTAATTTTTTATGAAGGTAAGCTATTTATGTTGTGGGTTTTTTTTTTACATATAAAAATCTATAATGGCTAAAAGTTTTATTCATGTTATTTCTTTAATAGTGAACTTTGTGATATTTTTATTATGCTGTAGATCATTGAGCCATTGTTGGACTACGTGTTTAAGTTGTACGAAGGGCAACTCTGCCTTTTCAAGCAGCGACTTTTCACATGGGACAACATCCCTAATGCGCCTTGAAATGAGGAACTCAAAAGTCACGTGTAAAGAAAAAATCTCTGTGTAGTGATATTGGACATATTTCTATTTTTAGCAAATGACTGAACTTAATTATTTGTGGTGATTAGGAAAGTAGAGGAACATAGAATAAATGTGTAAAAACTATGGAGCTATTGAATGTGTTCAAAGTATTAAATTTTCAAAGAACTTATTGTGTTAAAAAGGGGATATTTTACCACAAGGAGCCGCATCACAACAGGATGTTCGGGGTTTGCTAATTTACGGGAAAAGTAATCTCACTTCGTACCCCGAAAATTTAACCACATATGTGAAAATGTCACAGCTTCGAAACAAGCTATCATACATATCCAAGTTAACGATATGGACTGAGCTACAGGAAAAAACGTTACCATTACCGCCTATGTAAAAACAATTAAAGATTTTGACCCACATGTGTCTTGTGACTTCATTTCATATCTAACCAGTTCCGATTAAATAAATTTTTGAGTTAACGCCAAGACTAGCATCATCTTTAACTTTTGTTTCATTCTACAGACTGTGTACCTCGAATGTTTTAACTAAAAACAATATGTCTTCACTGGGAATCACAGAGCTGAAACATGCACACTTCAGTTTAGCAGGGACATTACTCTGTAACCCATTTTTGACATTTTTTCACATTGGATCTTTAAAGACACTGTCAGTGGTTCACAGTATTGCTTGTCAAAGACATGTCTATTAAGATAGTGAATGCTGCATTCGAAGAGGGACTGCTCGATTCTTTCTCGGAAATTTTGCAATCGTCAAAAATCTAAAACACCCTTTTCTATTCAAAAAAGATATTCTACATTATAAGGTGTCGACTTTAAGTTAGCAATGGAACTTAAATAATAACTAATGTTTAACTTAGTACAAGACTTTTACAAAAGGTTGCCACATATGTAATATGATGGACACATCAACCTTCAAAAATAGGTCCCTTCTATGTTGCTTGGTCCTTGCAATTCTAAGGTATTACTAAATACCTAGGTTTTCTCTAGAATGGTAGATAAAAGTTGAAAGCTAAGTTGCTTTAATTTTCTCCTATTCTTCTACGTATTACAAGATCAAAAAGATTAAGATTCATGTCCAGTGGCACATATTACAGTCATATCGGGATTCATCATTACACAATGCTGGAAAATTCCTATTGTCAAATTCAATTTCAAATGCATAGATTCTTGCTCAATGAAGGATAAGATCTGTGTGTGAAACGTCTGATATATACAATGATTGATTTATTCATTATTGGTCTTTAACGCCACTTTTATTATTATTTGCTATTTCATGGCGACCAGCTATATAATGGTGAAGAAAGCTGGTGCACCAGGAGAAAACTACTGACATTCGGCTGGAAAATGTCAAACATAGTTTTGGAGTCTGGCCAAGCTTCGAACTCTGAAATAAGCAATGAAGCAATAATTTGTACTAATGAAAGAAGCTTTTTTCTCACTTGATCCAGTTTTCGTTTGATAGATAGTTGTGTTCTTTTATCTTTCAAATTGAATATAGCAAGAGGTTTTATAAAGAGTGTAAAAAAATAGAACAGTAGCCGAGTGCATAGTTCGTTTTAATACATTTGTCGTTGGGATGCTATCTTGTTGAGTGAAAGAAAAAACTCGCATATATCTGGCTTTCATTCAAACCAAACACATATCTTTTGGTATTTATGTTGCTAGATTGCTGTTTCCTTGACGTTTACCCCATATTGCATATTGATGCACAAGACACACGTATATATAATATATATATTAAAACATGAAATTAAGGTGTTATGTCATGCGTAAATAAGCCAGAGAAAAAAGCAAACGAGAAACTCAAAGAACTCAATAGAAAACGACGAAATGATCTGATGTTTAATATTGACCTGTTTGGTCGCTCGTAATCGGTTGTCTATGAATATAGTTCCTGTAATTTTTTATGAAGGTAAGCTATTTATGTTGTGGGTTTTTTTTTACATATAAAAATCTATAATGGCTAAAAGTTTTATTCATGTTATTTCTTTAATAGTGAACTTTGTGATATTTTTATTATGCTGTAGATCATTGAGCCATTGTTGGACTACGTGTTTAAGTTGTACGAAGGGCAACTCTGCCTTTTCAAGCAGCGACTTTTCACATGGGACAACATCCCTAATGCGCCTTGAAATGAGGAACTCAAAAGTCACGTGTAAAGAAAAAATCTCTGTGTAGTGATATTGGACATATTTCTATTTTTAGCAAATGACTGAACTTAATTATTTGTGGTGATTAGGAAAGAAGAGGAACATAGAATAAATGTGTAAAAACTATGGAGCTATTGAATGTGTTCAAAGTATTAAATTTTCAAAGAACTTATTGTGTTAAAAAGGGGATATTTTACCACAAGGAGCCGCATCACAACAGGATGTTCGGGGTTTGCTAATTTACGGGAAAAGTAATCTCACTTCGTACCCCGAAAATTTAACCACATATGTGAAAATGTCACAGCTTCGAAACAAGCTATCATACATATCCAAGTTAACGATATGGACTGAGCTACAGGAAAAAACGTTACCATTACCGCCTATGTAAAAACAATTAAAGATTTTGACCCACATGTGTCTTGTGACTTCATTTCATATCTAACCAGTTCCGATTAAATAAATTTTTGAGTTAACGCCAAGACTAGCATCATCTTTAACTTTTGTTTCATTCTACAGACTGTGTACCTCGAATGTTTTAACTAAAAACAATATGTCTTCACTGGGAATCACAGAGCTGAAACATGCACACTTCAGTTTAGCAGGGACATTACTCTGTAACCCATTTTTGACATTTTTTCACATTGGATCTTTAAAGACACTGTCAGTGGTTCACAGTATTGCTTGTCAAAGACATGTCTATTAAGATAGTGAATGCTGCATTCGAAGAGGGACTGCTCGATTCTTTCTCGGAAATTTTGCAATCGTCAAAAATCTAAAACACCCTTTTCTATTCAAAAAAGATATTCTACATTATAAGGTGTCGACTTTAAGTTAGCAATGGAACTTAAATAATAACTAATGTTTAACTTAGTACAAGACTTTTACAAAAGGTTGCCACATATGTAATATGATGGACACATCAACCTTCAAAAATAGGTCCCTTCTATGTTGCTTGGTCCTTGCAATTCTAAGGTATTACTAAATACCTAGGTTTTCTCTAGAATGGTAGATAAAAGTTGAAAGCTAAGTTGCTTTAATTTTCTCCTATTCTTCTACGTATTACAAGATCAAAAAGATTAAGATTCATGTCCAGTGGCACATATTACAGTCATATCGGGATTCATCATTACACAATGCTGGAAAATTCCTATTGTCAAATTCAATTTCAAATGCATAGAATCTTGCTCAATGAAGGATAAGATCTGTGTGTGAAACGTCTGATATATACAATGATTGATTTATTCATTATTGGTCTTTAACGCCACTTTTATTATTATTTGCTATTTCATGGCGACCAGCTATATAATGGTGAAGAAAGCTGGTGCACCAGGAGAAAACTACTGACATTCGGCTGGAAAATGTCAAACATAGTTTTGGAGTCTGGCCAAGCTTCGAACTCTGAAATAAGCAATGAAGCAATAATTTGTACTAATGAAAGAAGCTTTTTTCTCACTTGATCCAGTTTTCGTTTGATAGATAGTTGTGTTCTTTTATCTTTCAAATTGAATATAGCAAGAGGTTTTATAAAGAGTGTAAAAAAATAGAACAGTAGCCGAGTGCATAGTTCGTTTTAATACATTTGTCGTTGGGATGCTATCTTGTTGAGTGAAAGAAAAAACTCGCATATATCTGGCTTTCATTCAAACCAAACACATATCTTTTGGTATTTATGTTGCTAGATTGCTGTTTCCTTGACGTTTACCCCATATTGCATATTGATGCACAAGACACACGTATATATAATATATATATTAAAACATGAAATTAAGGTGTTATGTCATGCGTAAATAAGCCAGAGAAAAAAGCAAACGAGAAACTCAAAGAACTCAATAGAAAACGACGAAATGATCTGATGTTTAATATTGACCTGTTTGGTCGCTCGTAATCGGTTGTCTATGAATATAGTTCCTGTAATTTTTTATGAAGGTAAGCTATTTATGTTGTGGGTTTTTTTTTACATATAAAAATCTATAATGGCTAAAAGTTTTATTCATGTTATTTCTTTAATAGTGAACTTTGTGATATTTTTATTATGCTGTAGATCATTGAGCCATTGTTGGACTACGTGTTTAAGTTGTACGAAGGGCAACTCTGCCTTTTCAAGCAGCGACTTTTCACATGGGACAACATCCCTAATGCGCCTTGAAATGAGGAACTCAAAAGTCACGTGTAAAGAAAAAATCTCTGTGTAGTGATATTGGACATATTTCTATTTTTAGCAAATGACTGAACTTAATTATTTGTGGTGATTAGGAAAGAAGAGGAACATAGAATAAATGTGTAAAAACTATGGAGCTATTGAATGTGTTCAAAGTATTAAATTTTCAAAGAACTTATTGTGTTAAAAAGGGGATATTTTACCACAAGGAGCCGCATCACAACAGGATGTTCGGGGTTTGCTAATTTACGGGAAAAGTAATCTCACTTCGTACCCCGAAAATTTAACCACATATGTGAAAATGTCACAGCTTCGAAACAAGCTATCATACATATCCAAGTTAACGATATGGACTGAGCTACAGGAAAAAACGTTACCATTACCGCCTATGTAAAAACAATTAAAGATTTTGACCCACATGTGTCTTGTGACTTCATTTCATATCTAACCAGTTCCGATTAAATAAATTTTTGAGTTAACGCCAAGACTAGCATCATCTTTAACTTTTGTTTCATTCTACAGACTGTGTACCTCGAATGTTTTAACTAAAAACAATATGTCTTCACTGGGAATCACAGAGCTGAAACATGCACACTTCAGTTTAGCAGGGACATTACTCTGTAACCCATTTTTGACATTTTTTCACATTGGATCTTTAAAGACACTGTCAGTGGTTCACAGTATTGCTTGTCAAAGACATGTCTATTAAGATAGTGAATGCTGCATTCGAAGAGGGACTGCTCGATTCTTTCTCGGAAATTTTGCAATCGTCAAAAATCTAAAACACCCTTTTCTATTCAAAAAAGATATTCTACATTATAAGGTGTCGACTTTAAGTTAGCAATGGAACTTAAATAATAACTAATGTTTAACTTAGTACAAGACTTTTACAAAAGGTTGCCACATATGTAATATGATGGACACATCAACCTTCAAAAATAGGTCCCTTCTATGTTGCTTGGTCCTTGCAATTCTAAGGTATTACTAAATACCTAGGTTTTCTCTAGAATGGTAGATAAAAGTTGAAAGCTAAGTTGCTTTAATTTTCTCCTATTCTTCTACGTATTACAAGATCAAAAAGATTAAGATTCATGTCCAGTGGCACACATTACAGTCATATCGGGATTCATCATTACACGCTGCTGGAAAATTCCTATTGTCAAATTCAATTTCAAATGCATAGATTCTTGCTCAATAAAGGATAAGATCTGTGTGTGAAACGTCTGATATATACAATGATTGATTTATTCATTATTGGTCTTTAACGCCACTTTTATTATTATTTGCTATTTCATGGCGTTCAGCTATATAATGGTGAAGAAAGATGGTGCACCAGGAGAAAACTACTGACATTCGGCTGGAAAATGTCAAACATAGTTTTGAAGTCGGACCAAGCTTCGAACTCTGAAATAAGCAATGAAGCAATAATTTGTACTAATGAAAGAAGCTTTTTTCTTACTTGATCCAGTTTCCGTTTGATAGATAGTTGTGTTTTTTTATCTTTCAAATTGAATATAACAAGAGGTTTTAAAAAGAGTGTAAAAAAAAGAACAGTAGCCGAGTGCATAGTTCGTTTTAATACATTTTTGTCGTTGGGATGCTATCTTGTTGAGTGAAAAAAAAACTCGCATATATCTGGCTTCCATTCAAACCAAACACATATCTTTTGGTATTTATGTTGCTAGATTGCTGTTTCCTTGACGTTTACCCCATATTGCATATTGATGCACAAGACACACGTATATATAATATATATATTAAAACATGAAATTAAGGTGTTATGTCATGCTTAAATAAGCCAGATAAAAAAGCAAACGAGAAACTCAAAGAACTCAATAGAAAAAGACGAAATGATCTGATGTTTAAGATTGACCTGTTTGGTCGCCCGTAATCGGTTGTCTATGAATATAGTTCCTGTAATTCTTTATGAAGGTAAGCTATTTATGTTGTGGCTTTTTTTTTTTACGTATAAAAATCTATAATGGCTAAAAGTTTTATTCATGTTATTTCTTTAATAGTGAACTTTGTAATATTTTTATTATGCTGTAGATCATTGAGCCATTGTTGGACTACGTGTTTAAGTTGTACGAAGGGCAACTCTGCCTTTTCAAGCAGCGACTTTTCACATGTGTCTTGTGACTTCATTTCATATCTAACCAGTTCCGATTAAATAAATTTTTGAGTTTACGCCAAGACTAGCATCATCTTTAACTTTTGTTTCATTCTAAAGACTGTGTACCTCGAATGTTTTAACTAAAAAAAATATGTCTTCACTGGGAATCACAGAGCTGAAACATGCACACTTCAGTTTAGCAGGGACATTACTCTGTAACCCATTTTTGACATTTTTTCACATTGGATCTTTAAAGACACTGTCAGTGGTTCACAGTATTGCTTGTCAAAGACATGTCTATAAAGATAGTGAATGCTGCATTCGAAGAGGGACTCCTCGATTCTTTCTCGGAAATTTTGCAATCGTCAAAAATCTAAAACACCCTTTTCTATTCAAAAAAGATATTCTACATTATAAGGTGTCGACTTTAAGTTAGCAATGGAACTTAAATAATAACTAATGTTTAACTTAGTACAAGACTTTTACCAAAGGTTGCCACATATGTAATATGATGGACACATCAACCTTCAAAAATAGGTCCCTTCTATGTTGCTTGGTCCTTGCAATTCTAAGGTATTACTAAATACCTAGGTTTTCTCTAGAATGGTAGATAAAAGTTGAAAGCTAAATTGCTTTAATTTTCTCCCATTCTTCTACGTATTAGAAGATCAAAAAGATTAAGATTCATGTCCAGTGGCACATATTACAGTCATATCGGGATTCATCATTACACGATGCTGGAAAATTCCTATTGTCAAATTCAATTTCAAATGCATAGATTCTTGCTCAATAAAAGATAAGATCTGTGTGTGAAACGTCTGATATATACAATGAATGATTTATTCATTATTGGTCTTTAACGCCACTTTTATTATTATTTGCTATTTCATGGCGACCAGCTATATTTTCTTTTTAATTCTTTTTATATTTTCATAGCAATCCACTGTGACTTGGTCATGAATTATATCTCATTTAAATATTTGAGCGTATTGTAGATTGTAAGTTATACATGTCTGTTTGACAAAGCTTTTAATGTTTACCCTACATGTGATGTGTTTGCTCTTTAAATCTTTCTAAAATTTAAAGTATTGTAAATCTGAAGTATAAGCAGTTTTGTACAATGATAATTTGATATCTATTTAAATTCTAGTTGAGAAAGATGATTTGCACTTGGTTTAAATTGTATCATTATTATCATTCTGAATACAATAACATGTTTTTGATCAAGTCGTTTTCCTTCATGCAATAATTACAATGACATTATTAAAAACCAGTTACACCATTTGTTAAACATACATTAAAAGTGTTTGAAGGGATACTTTGTCTCCTTCATTTCTTAAATAATATAAATAAGAAGATGTGGTATGATTGCCAATGAGACAACTCTCACAAGAGACGAAATGACACAGAAATTAACAACTTTAGGTCACCATACGGCTTTCAACAATGACCAAAGCCCATAACGCATAGTCAGGCATAAAATGCTCCGAAATGACAATTAAAACGAGAAATCTAATGGCCTCATTTATATACAAAATATGAACGAAAATCAAATATGTAACACATCAACAAACGACAACTACTGAATAACAGGCACTGGACTTTGGACAGGCACATACATACAGAATGTGGCAGGTTAAGTTGTTTATATTCTTTCTTAGTGATTACATCAATTTTTAAATTGTATCTTTATCGTAACCATCTATCTGACCATTAGTGAATACGCTTATTCAAAAGATAACCGAAAATAACAAGCATATTAGAAAAAACAACAGACTACACAAACAAAGACCTATATCAACAATTATAATAAGGTCAAGATACGTTGACGTTTCTAATAATAATCCCCTTTTGTTCTTACTTTACAATATTGCGTGAAACTTTTAAAAAATTGAAATGTCCGCAAAGCAAGAATATATCATCCCGCTTATGTTTTTTAATTGCTGCTGTGAAATTCTGTGTTTAGACAATGCCGTTTCTAGATTTATGGCTTTATGCCATATCATTTGACAATGATCTTGATTGTTTTATAATCTTAATTACTGTAAAAACAAACAAATATGTGAACAAAGAAAACAAAAAATGTATATAGACAAAGCACTTTATAAGAAAGTAAGACAATGAACACACATATGTACCATATCACAGTAACATAATGATGGGACGTAAAAGCTATTTATTGTGTGTCTTTCTATGTTGTAATGTTACACTATTGTTTCAGATAAGAGTGAAGGTTGGTACCTATTAAAACGTTTAAATCAGCTGCATTTGTCTGAAACTGTTCTTAGTTTGGAATTTGGTGGTCAGTGGTTGTCGATTGCGGATGTGGTTCATGCTGTTTTTTATGTACTGTCCTCAATAAGTTTTAAGTATTCGTCGTTATTCTGTCGTTAACATGTCGAAATGTACTTTTATATTATTTACTTATATATGTCTCTATCCTCAGTGTTCTTCCATTTATGTGTACTGTATTCCTGTCATTTAATGTTGTCTTTTGAGTGGTATATTTAACATTTCCATAAAAGCGCAAGGTTTGGATAGCCACATAATCAAGTTCACAACCCATCATTTTTTTTTTCTTAAAATGTCCTGTACTTAGTCAGGAAAATGGCATTTGTTATCTTTTAATTTTTTTCTATGTATTTTGAATTGTCGTTATTTTTTTTTATTTTTTTTGTTGCACTTGAGTGAATCTGTTGTTTTGTTGTTTTCCTCTTATAATTTGATGTGTTTTAGTTTGCAACCCTGTTATATTTTCTCTCAATCGATTTATAACTTTTGAACAGCAGTATACTACTGAGGGCCCTCATGGGGTTTTTGATTATGTGATTACTTGGCCGTTTTTTTAATGATTATTTGATTATTAAGCCAAATATTTCATGATTATTTGATTACCTAGGACTGTATTTTTAGTTTATGATTATTTGATTACTAAAGATAAGCAAATATTTAATGATTATGTGATTATATTGGCAAAAAAATGGTGATTATGTGATTACTAGGACCCCCCCCCCCCATGAGGGGCCTCACTACTGTTGACCTTATTTATAGCTTCTTTAAACTGTGCAACACTATCAATGTCAATTGTAACCATATCTATACTTTCAAAATGTGCACGTCTGAATCAAAGAATCTTGAACAACATCACAATTAAAAAGCTTATAACATATTTCAGCACATATTTGTAGTCCCTTAGAAAATTGTCAAGGAAATTTTATACGTATGGTCGCAATGGATTCTGTGTTTATTTTATTTCCAATGTTGTCTTATTTTTGTTTTGCAATATCGTTTTCATATTCCTCTATACAATCACTGTTTTTTTTTTATCTAATAAACTTTTCAAAGAAATTTCGTAATAGAAATAAAGTTATGAGAAAACACGTCAGTTGCAATAATCCGCTGATCTACAATCACTAACGTAAGGGTACCCAAATTGCACCGAGTACCCAAATTGCACCTATTTAGAAAAAATTGCAACGGAATTCTTACAAGATTTCCTAGAGACTAAACAATTTGTATTTTTATGATTTGATACTATGCACGTCTTTCAACATAGGTAAACATATTTAGATATACACAAAACGTTCACAGTCTTTATCAACAGATGGACTGTTTACTGAAAAAGCAAAATGTACGAAAACGTCACCATGCGACGTCATCAAAACGTCATCTTTTTAAAATTAGCAAATACAATATATTATAAGTATCCATTTCGTAAAATATGAGGAGTAAGCATGGACTAATATCCAATTGTTCAAAATATTTGAAGAAATTAAACAAAAGCTCGGTTATTAGACTTTTGACGATGTGAATTTAAGCATGGATGCAATTTGGGTACTCCTCATTACAGAATCATGGATAGTTTGGAGGTTGATTCAAACCCATTTTTTTATGACTCAATATGGATTAAAAATCAAATTGGTGTACCTATACAATAAAGAAGGATAGGGCTACAAAATAAACCCAGTACGGACATTTTTTTCTTGATCATAAAACAACGTAGGTGAAAAAACTGTCAAAATAGGTGCAATTTGGATACCGTCACGTTATATTCAGTGTATATTAAGTGCGAATCCAGTCAGTTCATTTTCACTGTTGTATGCGAGTATGTTCATTGTAGAATAAAGGATCCTGGGAAAACTTTATTTGTTTACGTTTTGAAAATACCAAAATAATTGATTTGAAACTAAATCTTAACATATTTTCATTATGATGTGTCTTTTTAATGTAAAATAACAGTATCAAAGTTCAAATATGTGTTATAAAAGCAACATAACATAGAATATCAGTTATTAAAAGCGATCCATTTTTACTATAGATGCGATGAATTATCACTGTATGGCATTCATTTCTGATGTAGAATTTTCGAAAATGCGATAAATTTTTATTGAAGATTAATGTAATAATTAGACTTGCAACAAATGAAAAACTTATTTGATTAATTTAATATTTATATCTATTTATAAGTTGTATATGTCTATAGAAACTGACTGGCCATTTATACGTTTTCCAACAGTATTGACATGTTTGAACTGTAAACTGAAATGTTTCCCCGCAATGGTTTTTTTCCGGTTCGTATATTGCTATCGTCTGCGTCGTCCGAAGACCCATTCGGTGTCCGAACAACTTTAATTTAAGTTAATTGATCTATATAAATTTTAAAGAAGGTTAAATACCACAAAAGGAAGGTTGGGATAATGTTGGAGATGATGGTTCCAACCGTTTACGAAAAACGGGCATAAAAGAAGCATGTTTTTAGTTTCAGTATAATTACTTGTGTATAAGAATTTTGATTGTTCTGAAATTGTACCGCAGTGTTCAATACCACAAGTAGAATGTTAGGTTTCATTTTGGGGTACTAACAGTTTAGAAATGAAGGAACAAAAAGGGACAAAAAACAAATCATGTTTGTAGTTTCCGGATAATTACTTGTATGTACGTTTTTGAATCTTTTTCGCATTATCACAAAGGGAAGACTGGGATTTTGTTCGGGGATAATTTCCCTAAACATGCAGAAATTAGGGGCAAAAGAAATGGCAAAACAAACATTTTTCTAGTTTCCAGACAATATCTTGTGTTCAAGTGTATGGACCTCTCTAAAATTGTACTACAAGGTTCGTTACCAGAAAGGAAAGACTGGGATTTGGTTTGATGGTTATTTATCCTAGAAGGAAAACAAAATGGTATGGGCGGGAAGAAACCTTCAGTTGTACAGTATTGCGCATACGATTTAAGATCTTCGACCACATTTACCTTGTGTCAGAAACCTATATAACGTCATAAATTTGATCACAATTCAAATTCAGATAGTATCAAGCTTTACTATTATGTCCAAATTTGCCCCAACTGTTCAGGGTTCGATCTCTGTGGTCAGCGAAGCATTTTTAATGTTTTACTATAAAACGAGCAGATGTGATTAAAATTTCCTGTTGCTTTCTTCATATGGTAAGCTATGCCAGCATAGGCGTATCCAGGGGGCCTTGGAAAATGTTGGTTGATTATATAGGGAATCACTGAAGCATGACTTGAGCCCCCCCCCCCCTCCCCCCATTTTAGGTCAGCCATCCGGCGCGCCTTACAAAAAGTTCTGGATCCGCCACTTCCCAATTCTCCTTTTGAAGTGTTTGGAACAATGAGTACAAATCAGGCTTTCTCCATGCTATCAGTTGTTATGCTTATTGAGAAGTCTTAAAATTGTAATTCACACTGGTCACATTTGTTTAACCCATTAGTGTGGATCTTCTTATGCCTTGGAAAACTAGCTACCCATTTTGTCTTGAAAGGACAATATGTGCATTGGTATGAAGACCCCTCCTTAACTTTAGTTATTTTTTTTGTGATTCATCTTCACTTGCCTCCCCTATTGTTGAGCCCCTAAATGCTTCAACATCGTGATATAGCCAAAAATTAAAAAAATAATAATAAACACAATCATGTATGGATTCAGCCTACTAAAGAACAGCAAATTTTATTTTGGACCCTGTGGGCCAATTTAAAACCGGACCCAAAATCAAAAATCTTACTTCAAAACCTCATTGAAATTGGTCAAGAATTGATTTATAAAAAAATATTTGAAAGTATTGTTGTTTTTATCCCTTTTTATCCCATTCTATTTCGATAGACATGCGAGATGTACGTATTCAGTGATGAAGTTTCAATGCATTGGATAAATATAACTACACTTTAAATAAAGATTCTGATGAATTATAAAAACTTCTATGACATGCTTCTTCTGATTGGTAAATAGACCCATACTCGAAATCCAATGATAAAATTTGTTTGCACATGCGTATAATGACTACTGCAGAAACATGAATTTTATCAAATTGGCATGCATTTGAAAATATTTCGCATTAATCTAAAAGCACTTTCAACTCTGAAATGATCCACATATTGTTATATTATGACAACGATGTGTTTTATTTGAAATAAATCAAGTCGGCTGAATTTGGAATTTAATACATAAAAATTAATAAAAATCATACAGTGAAAATGCACAGCATATACAATACTAATGAATCGCTCCACAGTGAAAATGAAAGTAAAGTATCATTATTCAACAGTAAACATGACTCGCATAAAGATAGCATCATAATGGAATTCAATACAATATGGGCAAACTGAATAACAAAAGCTATTCTACGTTATACAACATTAATAATTGTGTTGTAATGAATATTTTTTTGCAACTACATCTTTCCTGTCAGTTTTTAATCACCTGCACGATTTGTTCGTAAAACGTCCTAAATATTCACCTATTACGGTATATATTTCACGTATGGATGGCTCTCGGCGCGATAAAAACCCGTTCCCATCTCTTACTTTGTATAATTTGTATTATTTATTACTAAATATAATACATGTGAACAATTTTCTTCATTTTCTTCCAAAATCATAATTTTTTCGTCAGTTTATTTACCATTCTACATCAGAAATGCATGGCGTATACAGTGAAAATGGTATTTTAGGATCCGCACTTTACATACACTGATATTTACGCCTGAAAACATAGACAATCAAAGATCATCAATTGATCAATCAGAATAAGCTCGGAATTTCTCTATGGCGATAACATTTAGCTGATCGAAGATTAGTCATCTCTTTAACGGGGACCAATCAAAATCCAGGATTCGTTCGGAAATTAAAAAGTGTAATGAATTCAGGTCCTCGCAAGTAGGAAAGATTGATTACATGGATTGCTTGAATTAATCGAATTAGGTACAGTTATGAGATTGATAATAATCTTATTTTTCACATTCTACACTGTGTTAAAAAAAGATCACATGTATAATTTAATTTCATTACGTGTCTACTTTTCAAACATAACAGAAAAATAGAAAACAGGGTCCTTTTATAACGTTTGTTGACATTTTGCATATAAAATTTCATATTTAAGATATCTTTTCCAAATTGATCTCTGAATATGTCTTTTTCGTTGATCTTCCTGCTTAAGAGACTTGATTTGTTACTGTTTCAATTAAAAGCAGGTATGTTTATTTATGATAGCCTGCACTTTTGTTTAATTTGTTATTTTTGTTCAGGTAGCTCCTACTGGTTTTACGTATTTGTTGAACTCCTGCTTTAAAATGTTTGGGTAAAGGCGTTACTGATGAAAGTTTATCAAAAAGGAGCTTTGAACGTACAATATTCATAAAGTTTTATTTTCAAGAGTATGTGTTTGTGCTAGTAGGCCATTTACAGAAATAGCTATACACATATGTGCTTTTAATGTTTCAAATTTTAGAAATGCCTCTAGGTAAGTGGAATGGGGAGGATGACATGCTTTGTTGCTTGCAATATGAATTCTAAGAATTATCATTATTGCTTTTCCATCTCCTTCTTCTTCCACCGCTTGTTGACTTGTACTTGCCACAGCAGATCTATAAAAGCGTTTGCCAAAGTTTCTCTAGGATCACCAATATATTCGACTATCTTGTATCGTGGAGATAAATAGATTTTGTCTATGAATTGGTGTCTATTAGAAGAAGTTTGAGGGGGCAAGGAAGGATCAGCCCTTTGGGATAGATTTTTTTTAATTTTCAAATAATTATTACTTGAGTACAATTAGTGAAACACACATAGTTTCTTCATTAGTGATCACAGAATCATATTACCTACCTCAAGGTTGAAAGGTAGATGGTCCTTTATGGTATACAGGGTAAGTCTACAAAAAATACTCCAATCCACTGTTTTTTGATTATGTTCAAATACATTGTAAGTTTGTAAGATCCCAACCAAAACCATATATATTATGTTTTGTCATTCCAGGATGATGTAAATTATATACAGGTTATATACTAAGGGGTCATTCTCACACCTGGCATATGCATATGTTCAAATATAATATAAAAAGTAAAATCACAAAAATACTGAACTTCGAGAAAAATCCAAAACGGAAAGTCCCTTACCAAATGGAGAAATCAAAAGCTCAAATACATCAAACGAAAGGACAACAACTGCCATATTCCTGATTAGGCACAGGCATATTGTTTGAGATCCCAATCCCTACACCTGTATATTCTTGTTTAAATTAAAAGATACATTAGATAGAATATTAAAGAAGTGCTCATTGGTCACCATAGTCCCCTGTCATATGAGAGATGATAAGGGGTGTCATTAGGGGTTTATGCTTATGGAAGATTTTGTTTGGGAGCAGTATCCTGTTTCAATCATTTCTTATCAATCATAATTATTTCATTTCTTTACTTTCAAAATTAAAAAAGATATATTTAACGTTGTTCGTGTCCTTATATCATAATTTTCAACAATCAACAGTTGAAAATATAGACAACATGATGTAACAGTAGTACATACATATTAACCAAACAGATCATTAACATTTTATTACATACTATATCTAAGTTTATTTGCAAAATACTTAGTCCAAAATAGATAAATCACTTGTACAATATTTCATTGATACTGAAGAACTTTATTTGCCCAAATAAATATTTGATAACGTAGTAAAATAAAAACACAGAGAGTGCGTAACTCGTCAATAGACGTTAAAGTTATATTTGTAACACATCATTTGTTCAAGTATAATGCTTAAACAACACCAAAAAATGTTTGCTGCGCAAAATACGTAAGGCATTTCATCATAATCCGATTAAACGAACTATATTTTTTGATTGAGTTAAGCCTTCCAATTGATATTTTACAGTGTGTCTTTCTATGTTGTGATGTTATACTATTGTTTCAGAAAAGGGAGAAGGTTTGGTACCATTAAAACGTTTAATCCCGCTGCAAATGTTTGCACCTGTCCTAATTCAGAACAGTGGTTGTCCTCTGTTTATGTAGTTCATATGTGTTTCTCGTTTCTCGTTTTTATATAGATTAGACCGTTGGTTTCCCTGTTTGAATGGTTTTACACGTCTAGTAATTTTTGGGGCCCTTTAAGGCTTGCTGTTCGGTGTGAGCAAAGACTCCATGTTGAAGGCCGTACCTTGACCTATAATGGTTTACTTTTTATCAATTATTGCTTGGATGGAGAGTTGTCTTATTGGCACTCATACTGAAACGAAACTGGGGTACTGTCTGTGCGACCTTAACCTATACTTTCTATAAACTAGACAGCAACCCAACTTTTCATTTAATCTATCTCGAGGGTAGGTTCGGCCTATGCTTTCGCTCTAGGACTTCTATAATAGTGATGCCCGACTAGAATATTTTAAAGAGTTTTATTAGGTATAATTTTTACCGGTCTATGCCACCAGTTTATAATTCATTTAAAATATGTGTTCTGGAACAAGATGTCTCTGATGTTCTGTACTCTCCAAGTCTCAGTAAGGTGTGACTTCTGGATTCTATTACCAAAGGTAAACAAAGAAGATCTTAAGTCTACTCAGAGGGCCAACTAGATCCTAACCTTTGACCTTGACCGCAGTCATGCTATCCTAGTGTAGAACTTGGTGAACAACTGAAATGACAGTCTGGACTGTTACCAAATATAGGATCTGGCAATATCAGTTTACCAGAGAAATCAGTCCTAACACTACAGTTAGGGTAGTAGCCGAGTAGTATACTGCACCTCTAAAAATATGTCTAGGTATTCTTATTGCTCAAGTATGAAGTACCGTCCTACACTAATTCTATATTATAGATCTGTATGGGTTGGAGTAAAACTAAAACATTTCCCATAAACCTAAAGGTAAACAATAAATAAAGGGGCAGACAGACAGACGGACCAAATGTAAATAGCCCGACCCAAAAAGTGTGGGTGTTTCAAGTACGACACCACAAAAATAACAGACTTTTAAAACAAATCTATTTCAGTATTTCCAAACCTGTAGTAGGATTTATATACCAAATACACCGACAAATACCAGAAAATAAATATCCAAAGGGAAGCTAAGGCAACATAAGACTCGTTCTGTCCTGAATATGCTCTCACTTAAATAATCTGTAATCAGCAAACCATGAAACGCAGATGTGAGCCAAAATTTGTTCCTGTGAAAAAAGTTCCAGTGGAACTAATTTCACAGGAAATATGTTCTGGGAGAACTTTTTTCACAGACAATTTTAATATAATTTGTTCCATCTCTATGAAATAAGTTCTACACTTTACTTAGTGAAATAAGTTCTGGGTTGGTGAAATTTGTTCCTTACCTAGTGAAATAAGTTCCATGTTTGTGAGATTTGTTCCTTACCTGGTGAAATAAGTTCTGGATTTGTGAAATTTGTTCCTCACCTGGTGAAATAAGTTCCTTGTCTGTGAAATATGTTCCACTGGTTAAACAAGTTATCTTATATACTGAGCACTTGTCATCAGTGAGTTTAAAGTGATTATAAAAAAACATGTATTATATTGATAATGTAATAAATAAAAAGTGTAAACATCCAATTGGATCATGTGGAGTAAAGCAAAAGTTTAATTACATGCTCAATTAATAATACTAAAAATGGCACTTATGAGCCAGGAAAGAGTAGAATAAGAAATAATAATAAAAGTCATTCCGAAAAAAAAGTATTATAGTTAAAGATGAACATTTGTACTTTTTTGAAAAGGACAAAGTGACTGGTCAATTATATTAAAAGACATAAAGAAACAAAAGACACACTCTTTTAAAACTGTGCAATGACCATAGCTAAGTACATGTATGATTAGAACACCCATGACAGATCATCAGGAAACAAGGAGGTCGAATATCATATAAACGATAAAACATAGATACATTATCATCGCTTTTATTTCTTATCTTCATCCTACAGTCATGCCTTCAATTGCAAATGTACCCCATGCAAGCACAGAACTTATTTTCTGTGAAATAGGTAAAGCAGAAAATTTTCATTGATTTCTATAAAATACCTTCGTTTAAAACTAGTATCACAAGAACTTATTTCACTATTTTTTAAATTTTAATATTGGAACAAAACTCATGGTGCTGTGATTTTTGTTCTGGAACTTTATTCACACTTGATTAAAAAATTAGTTCCGGAACAAATTTTATAGTGCTGGAACATATTTTCTGTGACATAAGTTCCGATGGAACATATTTCCTATGAAATTTGTTCCGGTGGAACAAATGTCACGCCGGAACAAATTTTTTGTTACACAGACTCGTGGGAGGTTCAAAATCTAGGTTGTTACCAATACCAAGGGAAGTAATCAGGACGAGTTTTAATCGAAGGATCAATTCAGGCAAGGGACAAGGCGTTTCTCTGCAATAAAATAATTCAGTAAGATACAAATTTTATTAGACAACACGCATATGAATCAGCTGCACATTTAATGAGTTACAGTTTTGCGAGTCAATGGTCCATTTCTGCAGTCTATAACAAGATTTCTTAGACCAAGAAAATAAATTCTTTCAGTATCTAACTTTCTTTAACGACTCACTCTGCCGTTCTGATCAGGGCTTGCATGTGGATTTCGCTTGTTAACACTTTAATACTTAAATTTACCGTCCTTAAGTTCAAGTCATAGATTTGAGTCACTCACGTGAATGCCAACAAATAATGACTCCGAACTTCTACTTGCTTTAACCCGCAAGTTATAAATAACTTTAACCTTAACAACTGAACAGATGAACAGTTAACCGAATCTCGTTATTCGCCAACTGACAACTTTTATTCAGTTCAAAGAACTTTTCAAAAACTCAACTCATAATTTAACCAGCGAACCGCTTTCTAAATAATTCACGCCTCAACACGTAAATATTCAAAGTTTCCCGCTAAATCTCCAATGCAAACCGTGATCAAAAACCAGCCAGTTTTAGTCACTCAAAATATGTACATGAAAATCATAGGAGGGGGAATTTCTTACCTAAAAATATTGTAGAACACCTTTTCTTCAATACACTAATTATAGTATAAAAAAATAGCGCGTGATTCCTACCGAGACCACTTCCAAAAATATCGCGCACATGGTTGAAAATTCCCCTTTTTACCTTACATCTACACACCTGGAAGTCTGGGCTGAGAATGATTTCTAGCAGACAATATCTGCAAGAGCTAAATTTTCCCCGGGAATTCAATCGAGCTCTCTGATTGGTTGAGAAGGGAAAACATTTTTAATGCTAATGCGAGGTTCGTTACGTCACTAAAATTTAATGAATGAAATAAAAATCGGAAAGTAATAAAATAATAAAAAGCAATCTTTCTGGAAAAATAATTAAAAATAGTAATAATGAAATAAATAAATGAACCAAATAAAGTGACCCACAAACGTTACATTACCCCCTTTCCCACAGAACAGATATGTCCGCATATCTGGCAAAATCCATGTACTAGTTAACGCGCGCTGCTATGCAAAGCTGGTGGTCTCGGGTGCAAGAAATCAAAATTTTCAATTAAGATTAAAACATCTCCCCTCCTGAAATATACAAATAATTATACAAGCTGAAAAATATATTTACTCCACATTATTACGAAAAAATATATCTCAGCCACCACCAACCACTCCACATTAAAATGTATATATCTATAATAAGTGACAACAAATGGCATTATTGATTTATATTTTCTAAGAGAAAGCTTAACAGCCCTCTTTAAGGAATAATAATAAGTCCTCATTTTGGTTTTATTCAAATGGACACCATCTGTTGTCAATAGAAACTTTGATGTCAACCTCTTTGGTGTCCAATACACTAGAAAATCTTTAAACTCCCTTTTTGTCAAATTTACAAGTTCCAGATTAATCTGGGTTCTTCTGCCTGCATATACAGACCTTGAAACTCTAGTTTTCAATCTATGAAACAATTGAACTATAACCACCTTTTTTACATTTTTAGACTTCAAATGTCTCAAAAACTCTTTAAAAGTCTCTATAAAAGTATTAACCTTAAAATTATGGCTATCTATGTCATTACCTCCAATTTGTAATACTAATACCATTAATATAAGTAATACCAAAGTTGGTTGACATCCTATTCATTTTACAATAATTAGATAATCTTCGAATATAACTATGTCCCAAAGTAAGTACAGTGGGATTCATTTTTAATCTTTAAATCTATTTTCCCAATATAATTTTAATATATCTTTACTTTTGGTTTCTGAAATTTAACCCTGAAAAATAAATTGTAAGGCGATATTAATATTGAATTAGTCATGATTAACCGAAATAACATCTATTTATAATTGGCTAAGTATTCAGTATAGTGTTGCCAGTGTGTGACAAAATGTATGATTTTAAAAGTAGCTGTTTCAATCATAATAAAATGATTTTCTGAAAGGAAAATGATTCTAGTTTAGGTTTTTACATGTAAAAAGATAGTTATTTAGTCAGAAAACATACAATTAGACCTGAATAGCATGTTGGTCGAAGGTTATGTTGGACGTAACAGGACATTCAAAAATGAAATTTTCCCCCATTATACAAAGGCTTAGTTAATAAATATATCAATTTTCCTCTGACAGTTCATAAGATCTTCAAATAAAGTATATAATTTTGTTAAATTTTTTAAAAACTAACTAATAATTTTGAAAAATCTTAAAATATGTCGGACAAACATGGACATTTTTGGAAGAGAATTTGTTCCAATTGCATCATTCAAAGTCAAAAACAAAATCAAAACTATGCTGTTTAAACTAATATCTACACCTGGTGTTCCTCACCAAGAGGTAAAATGGTTCATTGTTGAATAAATGGATAAATTAAAACCATAAAAATCTGTTGGACGAACAGAGGACAGATTCATTTGTTGTAGGACAAACATAGGACAGAATATATTCCCTGTTGGACAAAGGAAGGACAGAATTCATCATTTTACTGATCCAAATGGCAATTTAAAAATGGGCACCTCTTACGAAGAGACCAGGAAGGGTCTGATAACTGTTTTTAAATTTATGTGGACTAGTTCGTTGTAAATAAGTTTGTTTTTACTTATAATCATGTTTGTTAAAGTTTTTTGTTTCCTTTTTTGCATGTGCTTTTTTTAGTTGAATTTGAACATCTAACTGACTTTGATTCACAGTCAATGTGGACTTATTCATGTCATTTGTTGTAAAGCATGTTTCTTTTTAACCAAAATCATTTTTGTTTTCTGTCTGTCCTGTTTCTTTTTTTCCATGTGCTTTTTTAGTTATATTTTATCTTCTTACTAACTTCAATTCACTGTTGCGTTGTCTGTTTTAGTTGACTCAAGTTTATGGTGTATTTCTAACTGATGAGTCCTGAATGCACTGTATGGGTCATTAACCTCAATTAGGACGAAACACATCCAATAGTTTTTTTTCAAATTTTCAGATATATTTAACCCCATTCAAGATTAAACATTTCATATTAAAATCAAGAAACACATACATTTATGTGATATTACTTTTGGATGTGTCTTAGAGCACCTAGCCTGCTTTTTTTTTTAAACTTCTATGTACCTCTATTGAAAGATCTTGGTTCTAAGATCATGAATTCCAGAATATTTTATATATTTTAAAATTCATTTTTGCTCACACGAAAACGAAACATTCTAGAGGGCAGTACTCAGTCTCTTATGAATTAAGATGATGCCTGTGAGAGACTGATCAATGAGAATACACCTGTTATTCCACTAAAAGCACATCTGTAAAAAATAAACTAAGTCCGTAAATTATAAGTAGGTGCTGCATAAGTATGAAATTGGTAAGAACAGTACAGGATCCTTAACTGAGGTTTGTATACCAAATATCAAATAGCTATGATCAGTAGTTCATGAGAAATATGTTTAATACGACAATACTTGTTTCTGACAAATGGACATTTCTACAACATCAGACCCCCTTCTTCAAAGCTGAAGTATAACAAAATCTTGATTGTTCCTTGATATTTTTCTTTTTTTTTTATTAAAAGAAATACTGAAAAGTGTATAGGAAAATTTTGTGACGCTAACGCAGGACGACAGATAGTGCCATAGTGATCCCTAAATGTGGCTTCTGTGTGAACACAGGCAACATAAAAAACACTGTACAATAACTTCCTAAAATTTTATTTATTAAAAGTCTCCTTTGTCTTCCTTGGTCCATTTGGAAAATCTGCAAGAACAAGAAAATTTAAATTAAAAGAATCAAAATGACAAAAATTCATTGCACACAATTTCCTTAATGAAAAACAACTATTATTATATAAATAAATTCTCTAAAACCTCATTTATAAACCTTATACTTTTAAGTATCAAAATCAGAATACACATGTGGAGATAATTTCTTTCAAAGTTTTAGTTTCTGGTCATTTTATAAGTTTAGTTCACATTTTTTTTTTAAAGTACAAAAACTATGTACACCAGAAGACAAATGGGATGTGTTTCTAATTTATTAATGATAAGAATTGCATATGAAAAGAAATTTCCAACTGCCCGCTCTGTTTAGTTTTTGGCTAAGTGTACTGTTATGAAAGCCTAAACACATTTTGGCTTATATAAATTTTGGACTAAGGTGTGAGAATAAAAAAAGCACAAAGGTTCAACTTTTCAAGCATTTGTCAAAAGTCAATCCTTATTTCCTCTGTAACTGTATCGTATGCCTTTTAGCAAATAAATCACTATATAAATTTTAATCTATTTATTTTACTTAACTTACCACGAAAGATGTAACCCATACTTCGACCAAGCATCTGAATGTCAGGAGCAGACAAGTCCTGCACAATGTCCTGAGTAGAACAGGTAAAGGGAGTTTCATTAGCCAACCAAATATTGCCTTTCTTTTTCTTAAAGTATAGTATCCATGGCCAATGAGTAACCTGTAAATACATATATATCAGTGTGAGAGCAAGTTATCATCTGGTGACTGTTTCACAAAGCACTTGTATGTCTTGCATACATAAATCCATAAGAAAAGTATGCAAGTCTCATGATAGCTATGCGAAACAGTTACCAGGTAATCTGCATAGTAAGAAATTACCCAAACAAAAAAAAAAAAAAAAAACACAGCCTAACAACTAACTAAACAGATATTCATTGGTAAATAAGTTGTTGGTTTTCTGTTCAGATTTTTTTTTAGAAATTTGCTAATATGGATAACTGTCCAAATTAAGAAACAAATAACTATTGGATAACTAACGAACAACTAGTGGATAACTAATGAATAACTGCAAATAAATATAACTGCTAAATTAACTAATGAACAGCAAAAACATGTGTTGACATTTCAAACTTTGAACTTTACTTACAACAACCGGGAATAAATCATTGCCATGAGACAGACAGAGGTACGTCCCCGTAGGATAGCTGTTGGAGAATACAAGTTATTTTACAGTTTAATAACTTTTAACTAAACCTAATAACTTTAAAATATTTGACCAAATGCACCAAAATTTGAAAATGTACATCTTCATTACTAGTATCATGATTATATGACAATAAACAATTATGTAAAATTTCTTTGTTCAATGTTGTGTGTTGTATACTTTCTGAGTAATAAAGACAAAGATAAAGTGAAATGTTAATGTGGATTTGAAAACTTAGTCTAATTTGTTTTCATCTGTTCATAATATAAAAAAAAAATGTGGTATGATTGCCAATGAGACAACTGTCAGCAAGAGACCAAAATGACACAGACATTAACAACTATAGGTCACTATACGGCTTTCAACAATAAGCAAAGCCCATACTGCATAGTCAGCTATAAAAGTCCCAGATAAAACAATGTAAAACAATTCAAACGAGAAAACTAACGGCCTTATTTTTATAAAAAAGTGAAGAATATTAAAGGACACTAAAAACAAAAGCATGATAAAAATACATCATTACAATTTATTACCTGGCAATCTGTCTATCAATGCCTCCATCAGATACTGACTTGACCTCCTGATGGACTTCTGTCAATAGATCAGGCTGTATCAAATCGACCTCTGGGTGGACTTCTGTCAATAGATCAGGCTGTATCAAATCGACCTCTGGGTGGACTTCTGTCAATGGATCAGGCTGTATCAAATCGACCTCTGGGTGGACTTCTGTCAGTGGATCAGGCTGTATCAAATCGACCTCTGGGTGGATTTCTGTCAATGGATCAGGCTGCATCAAATCGACCTCTGGGTGGACTTCTGTCATTGGATCAGGCTGCATCAAATCGACCTCTGGGTGGACTTCTGTCATTGGATCAGGCTGCATCAAATCGACCTCTGGGTGGACTTCTGTCAATGGACCATGCTGTATCAAATCGACCTCTGGGTGGACTTTTGTCAATGGATCAGGCTGCATCAAATCGACCTCTGGGTGGACTTCTGTCAATGGATCAGGCTGCATCAAATCGACCTCTGGGTGGACTTCTGTCATTGGATAAGGCAGCACCAAATCGACCTCTGGGTGGACTTCTGTCATTGGATCAGGCTGCATCAAATCGACCTCTGGGTGGACTTCTGTCAATGGATCAGGCTGTATCAAATCGACCTCTGGGTGGACTTCTGTCAATGGATCAGGCTGTATCAAATCGACCTCAGGATGGACTTCTGTCAATAGATCAGGCTGCATCAAATCGACCTCTGGGTGGACTTCTGTCAATGGATCAGGCTGCATCAAATCAATATCAATTGGGTTTACTAGCATCTCTAATGAACACAATGAAAAGGAATCAAAGTCGAAGTCAATGCTAGTACTTGAGTCATGACTATTTTCCACTAATGAATTGTCTCCTTTTTCCTGATCATTACTTTGTAAAGGCAAAACAGGCACAAAATGATTGGGGATCCAGTGCTCATCTCTCATTTCCTTTGTTCTTGTACTTGTCCACATTAGATAAACAACATCACTAGATTTGGTCATCCTTGGGCAAACCTCTCTGTTAAGATGACTTCTGACAACTGGGTTTCCTTTTTGTGGATAAATTGCAAATAAGCTGCACTTCAATATGCTTGACAAAGCAAATATCAGCCATGCATTACCATATGCTCCAAGTTTCGCAAAATTAAATGTATCTTCTCGTAGTATTCTTCTTGCTACAGCTGGTGTTATTCTATCACCTGCAATATAACTGTCAGAGTACATCACCAAATTGTTAACAATGTGCTTGTCTTCCCCAGTAGTTCCCCTATTCAAATAATATTCATCTAGATAGACATCTTCATGGGTAACAATTTCTATAACCATCCGAGTACGAACCTCTAAATGACTCTCCTCATTTCCATTTGCTAGAACACTACCTGCACGGGGAAGGCAGTTTCCATCTCCTTTCACACAGACTGGATACTTTAATATATGTTTTTGGGGTTCATCTTGTGGCCAAATGTCTAGAGAAAGTTTGTCAACAGTTTTGGCTGTGCTAATGACACTATGACAGGAGGATCCAAGAAATGGAATTTCGTCAATTAAATCAGTATGTCTCGTACATATCAACTGAAGCTCCTCAAAGCTTGATGCATTTTGGAAGTCATCATAGATATATTGAAAAACAGTTTTACGCATGTCATTGTCAACAGAAATTTCAATGATGGGCTCTATGGTCCTGCCAGGTTCCTGATGTGTATCTATTATCTGCCATTCCTCATGTGTTTCTTCAGTATGAGGCTCCTTGTGTGTTTCTACGATCTGACTTTCGTCAAGTGATTTTACGATCTGAGGTTCCTCGTGTGTTTCTATGATCTCGGTGTCATGTGTTTCTTTATTCTGACATTCCTCATGCGTTTCTACAGTCTCATGGTTCAAAGCAGATTCCATGTTTGTTAATGTTTCTTTTCTTTTACCCACCTTTCGTTTCTTCGATTTTGATTTCTGGTTCAATTTTCTAAGGTCATTTGTTAAGGTCTGTTCTACCCATTCATCTACATAGTTATTGTTTATGCATGTTCCTTGCTCAATGTCTAGACATACAACACATGTACATGAAACTCTTCTTGTCTTGATCAATCCTTGGGCAACTGCCTTTACACAGTGAAACTGTCTTGTTCCAGGAACAGTTACAGCTTCGTTCCTTAGTGGCCTTGATCGTGGTACATCTTTCTTGTCAATCAACAAAAATGTTCTCTTAAATGTGTCTGCATCTTTCGTCAAATCTGAGGTTACAAAGGAGAAAATGTCTTCTGCACTAGAAAGAACATTTCCTGCTATTATCCCTCTTGTTATGGCAGATTTCACAACTCCACTACAGCCATCAGCAGGTCCTTTACCATGGCCACTCCCAAAAAAATGTCTCTCAACTTTAATCCCATCTAATTCTTCAGCGTATGAACTTATATCAAAGAAAGGCACTTTCGATTTATATTGGCTAGAGCAGCCATCGGTGAATTGAAGACATTGATTAAGCCTGTTAAGTGACAAATTTGTATGCAAGAAATTAATACAGTTTTTGAAGCAATAATCAACAAAGTTTGCATCATGTGTTAGGTCATCTGATATATAAACGACTTCATGTGTGACTGTTCTCCCTAAATTATCACTATAATAGCAGACGATTGGATGAATTGTGATCTGCTCATAGCACCAATGAGCGCTTTGGCACTCATCTTGGTATCTGGTGCAAAAGTTTTCGGCGAAGTTCATTATGCATACCATTATATTTGCGGGTATATTTTCTTTTAAGTTCGAAAATTGTCTGTATTGCCAGTTGGCAAGGAATAAGTGGATAGAAAATTCTGTCATGTCTTCTGTCAAATTTTGAAGTAGATCTTTAACATATGTGGACTTTGAAGCCAACACTTTTCTTGTTGAAACTTTAGGCTCTGTTATCTTTTTCGTCTCCCATTGATACCAATTGACTGTTTCATCTGTGTTTGCTATTACACCAAGCTCATGAAAATGATTTTCTAGTTGCTTAACCCCACAAGTTTGGCACTTTCTCTGTATACACTGTAATTTCGGATCTTCACCTTTAGAAACCTCGCACATTGTTAACTTATTAGCTTCATATTTGTTAGCAACTGTTTTGATTGACTGTTTGCTGGGATTCTTGTTTGCAATAACTTTGTTGTTTAAGGCTTTTAACTTTAGCTCCACGTTTATACATTTTTCGCAAAGACAACTTCTGAATTTACCTTTCTTCAGGGGAACAACATGTTTGGGTTTTAAGGCCCAAAATTTGCTTTCAGAAACCTTGACATTTTTATTTTCATTTTTAAAGGTTTGATATGCGGTTTTTTTACACACATTTAAGAAATGTTTTGGTTTCAAATCTTTTCCAACTTTTCTCTTTTCGGGATTATTGACTGATATGTATGGTTTAACAAAGAAATCCCTGACCTTTTGTGTTGACTCTATTGACAATGCATCTTTTCTTTTCTTTCTTTCAGAGTCTGAATTACTCTCACGTGACCATTTCAGCATGGTACAATATCTTATACCTAATTCTTTTGACATTGTTTTTATTTTCTTATATTTTCGGAGAGATCTAGACAGTCCAGATACTATCAATTTTCTTTTCCTTTTATACTTTCTGGCATTTGATGATTTTTGGATATCTAGATTTTGTTTCAAAGACACCATGCTTTCTTCCAAAAAATCCAGTCTAGCTTTCTTTGAAGGTGTTAAATGTGTTTCTGAAAACAATTTCCTCTTTCTAGGTGTTGCTTTTAAGATACATGTTTGAATTAAGGATACAAATTTTTTTGGTTCTGAAGGCATTTTTTTCTTTAGTCTACTGAAGGCCTTTCGCTTTGCTGCATGTGTATAATCATCATCAACAAAAGCATCATTAGTTTCACTTCCTTCCTTTGGTTCCATTTTCTTCTGTTTTTCAACTTTTGAAATTCTGTCTCTTTCTCTGATTCTTCTTTTCTTTTGAGGCCCTAATTTTGCCCTGAAGTAAGAAAGGTTTTAATGATTAACTATGATTGAAATGATAATATAAAAAAGAAGATGTGGTATGATTGCCAATGAGACAACTATCCACAAAAGACCAAAATGACAGAAACATTAAACAAATATAGGTCATCGTACGGCGTTCAACAATGAGCAAAGCCCATACCGCATAGTCAGCTATAAAAGGCCCCGATAAGACAATGTAAAACCATTTAAACGAGAAAAGTAACGGCCTTATATACGTAAAAAAATGAACGAAAAACAAATGTGTAACACATAAACAAACGACAATCTCTGAATTACAGGCTCCTGACTTGGTACAGGCAAATACATAAATAATGTGGCTGGGTTAAACATGTTAATGGGATCCCAACCCTCCCCTAACCTGGGACAGTGGTAGAACAGTACAACATTAGAACGAAAGTTCTATAAAAAATCAGTTGAAAAAGGCTTAACTCATCAGATAGACACAAAATATGGGATAAATGTCAGCGAGACTAATTTGAAGCCAATATTGCCCACCTATTGCTTTTCTTTTTTTACTCCATTAAATCCCCGTTGCGGATCCAGAATTTTTCATAAGTGGGACCCAGTGATTGTCTAAGAGGGGCCGGCTCCGGTCATGCTTCAGGGAATCCATATATAATCAACCAAATCTTTCCCAAAAAGGGCCCCTGCCTCCCCCCATAATCTGCCTCTGAATCCTTTGTACCTGTAATTCCTCTTAGCATCTCTCCACTTTCCACGTTGTTTTTCCTTCTGGCTTCTAGTCAAAATGCATGTTAACTGTAGGTTTTCTTTCTCTGTCTCTTTACTTTTTTGTTTCTCTCTATATCTCCTCATTCTTTCTCGAGCAGTACTCCTATCTCTACAACACAAATTATGCGTCTAGAGTTAACTGGTTGTAAATTATCAGATCTCCTTTGTATATAATATATATATATAGAGAGAGAGAGAGTTTAAGTTACATTTAAAGTAAGAATATGGATTACATGCATGTGCTGTACAGACAACATGGATTAAACATTAAAGTCCTTTCTGGATTAACCTTCATCAGACAGGCTAGATTTAAGCCAAGTAAGTGGAAAACAAGTAAATTTTAATCAAAATTGCAAACTTAAATAAAATCTACATTAGCGTTTGAAGACCATAACCCAATGATTATTTCCTATGTGTATGAATTTTGTAGGGTCTTGGGTTGTGACGTCACTTAAACATGCTTGATATTTTCCATGTTTCATTATATAACTCGCTTTCTACACATTCTAACTTTTACGTATGCGTATGGATCTAAAAGTATGCCAATATGATTTCTTTTTTTATTTTATACACTTATAGATCTATCTATGTATTTTACTCACTTGCATTGTAAGCCAATATATAATAAATTTTTAAATCTTATATTTATTTTATTACTTTTTTTTTACCTTTCAACCTGTGCAGGTGTTCTGCTTTTCCGTTCCTCCTTTTTCCTCTCGGCCTGAATTTGTCGGAAGGTTGGATCATTTTTCCTTTGGTCCCGCCATCTTTTGCAGTTTTCAGCATTTTTCTACAATTGGTTATGTTTATTTTAATATTGATTACATTAATTACATACACCTTAAGATTAATATTGTGTTTAACTAGGGAGGTCAGTTTTATTTCCCTACATATAAAAAAGGATTATCATGCGTATTGAACTGTCTAAATTTATTTATAAAATTGTGATTAATTCCCCCCCCCTCTCTCTCTGGTAATCGTTGCGGAACATATTCCTCTCCTGGTCATGTAGCATTAACAAATGTTGTTACCATTGATTAGGCCATAATAAGAAATTCTTAGAATATTATCCGTCTTTTCTGAAAATTTTGGGCGGGCAGGGTATTTTATTTTATTATTCTCTGATTAGGGACTGACCATTTAACTTCAAGGGGTTAGCCTTGGTGTTCTTTTCTGTTAAGTATATTTTTTTGAGACAGCAGGCGAAAATTTTGGGTTCTTTTTAACGCCTCTAACCAAAGTATTTTTTTCTTGGGGGCTTGGGTTGGTTTTTTTTTTTTTTTTAATTATTTGGACTAATAAAAAAAAATCCTGGCCAGCACTTAGGCTTAAAAATAATCTGGCTCTCATCAAAAAAAGATTTCTCAACAAAAATCTGGCGAAAAAAATCCTAAACATGATAAACAACATAAACAAGGAAATCTCAAGAATTAAATTGAAGCTGGAAAGGACAAACTGAATCACAAGATAATTCTTGCTACTGGTACACAATTTTGAAAATCAATTAAAAAATGTATACGGGTGGGAAATAAAAGTTGGGGGAGGGGGTATGAGAATCTCCGAAATCTAGGATTTTTTTTTAATTTAATATGGCCTTGCATAAATCATGTAAATATACGCAAGGGTTGTCTGTACCAAAAAATCAATACTTGTATTATAATCTCTGAAACAAAAAGATTTTTTTCGCATAATTTATGTCCACTATGGTCAAACAGTACCTTTTTGTCTCTTTGTTTGTCCAACATCTGAACTTTGAGTCCATTTTAAAAGCTGTTATGTCCAACATTACAATATTTAGTCCTTATGTTCGTCCGACAGAACATTATCTGTCCTTTGTTACGTTTAAAATGTGTGGTTTGTTTGTCCAACATTTGCTGATTGTCCATTTAAAAAGCTGTTACGTCCGACATTACAAGATTTTGTCCTAAGGTTCGTCCGACAGAACATTATCGGTCCCTTGTTACGTCCGACATTACAAGATTTTGTCCTAAGGTTCGTCCGACAGAACATTATCGGTCCCTTGTTACGTCTTTATTTTCAAAATAATGTCCGATTTACACTGTCAACAGTTTAAAACCTCTTTATTTTTCATTTATACGGTAGTATTTAAGGTAAAGTTATTGTCGAAGTTGAAGCAAATTGATTCCGTGACTTATGGTAGCCATTGTAGAGAATATCGGATCATATAATAAAAGAAATTGATCAATCTATGCAAATCTTGAATGTTGGACGTAAAATTAATTCGGACGTAACTTACATCGTTTGTTTGGACAGAAAGAGCGTTCACCCCGTTCATGTCGTTGACCTCCAGTAAAAAAGAACGGTTGACGGCAATACCGCAAGCGAATCGCGATTGTCGTAAAATGTGTTGTCGTAAACGTTAAAAAACAAAAACCGAGCTGGCAATTTACGAATGAAAATTGAAATGTTCGCCCGTAACGGGTGGACCGAATTTTCAAGAGTAAACTTTAATGACAATTCCTGAAAAAACTAAAACTTTCAGCTGTATTTTCATGATGAATTATTATATTTTAGATAATTAGCTCAAGCCTCAAGATATTCCGTACAGCTAATTGACCTATATTGTAACATAACTTATACTTCATTTTCACTTAGGAAGAAGACAGAAAATGTTAGTCCGACAACGTGACCATTAAAACAGTTTTTTTTCCTTATTTTTAAAGATTTTTCATGTTTTTAGTGTCCTAAACCTTGCCAAGCATACTTTATTACCTGTAAATCCTTCTTACCTAGTTGCCATTCTTAAAAAAAGGTTTATAAAACAACTTTGATTTTGGGTCATCAGACCATGTCACAAAATGAGCATGCAAAAAACAGGGAATTCAACACTTCATTTATAAAATACTTTATTCAACAATAAACTTTTCATATGAGACTGTTTATATTATCTCTTTATTATACAGTGGATTGATTAGCTACCTTCATTACAACTCAAAATCATTTAAAATATGAGAAAAATGCATTTTTCTGTGACATCCATTGAAACAGCACTTTACTGAATACTTAGCCAATTACATTATGTTTTTCTTAAAATAAAAGAAACGAAAGTCCTTGTTCAACACCTGATTCCTAGCGAAAAAAGTTCATCTCCACCAACACGAAATCAGTGTAAGCGTTGAATAATGATAAAGATCTGACGCACTTCCAAGATTTGTAGGTATTTTTTTTTTCAAACCAATGACACAAGTTTACGGATAAAACAATGAATATATTTCCCTTTGATGAGTTTACGGATAAATTTCCCTTTGATGAGTTTACGGATAAATTTCCCTTTGATGATAATTACCATGGTTTTAGAAGGTAATAAAGTTATCAGCCGGACTCCGAATGTTCTGAATCCATTTCTCCAGATACTTCTAGTCGTCTTGGTATTGTAAGTTTAGATACTTCTAGACGTCTTGGTATGGTAAGTTTAGATACTTCTAGACGTCTTGGTATTGTAAGTTTAGATACTTTGTATAAATGTCTTTTATACAATCGCCTCAGTTTGAGACTAAAACGATTGATAATACGTATTTTGTTGTACAAAGCAATTAATTTTCAAAAACTTGGATACAGTTCAATTCTAAATAGGACATCCTGCATGGAGTAGGCCGGGGAACACCTCATAAAATCTATCTGTGGTAATTACCTCCTCCAACACCTAACTGTTGGTTAGTTTTCTTGCGATACATAAATATCAGTCATACCAATTGAGTGAATTTCCACCATAGAATTTTACCGTGATTTTAATCCTGGTTACACATAGATTCACAGACATTTTCAAACACAATTTCCTTTTTAATAGCTTATAGCAACAATATTGTATGAATATCGGTTGAATTATAGGCACTAACTGGTATATTTCGCACAAAAATTAACTTGTATCTTTCATTGATTTGATATTACACGATGGAAGTGTTAAGATAGGACGCACAGACGTTTTTATGGAGACACCACGATCCACCATTTATCCAGCGTTGTAAACCACGAACAGATGTTGAACCCTTATCCCTCATTACTTATAATTAAATATATATAATAAATGAAAGTTCCAACTATTTGAATTTATATTATTAACAAGAACTATAACATTTGACAAATTAAACTGTAGTGAATCTGAATTATAAAATTAGCTTTTAATAGGATTCAGTCATAGAATCCGAGCAAGAAAAAGAACATCAAATTTCAGTTGAAACCTTCATTCAGTACTATCGTAATAACAAAAATAAAAAAATAAAATACATCATCATTACACTAATACCTGTATTACTCGTCTGGCTTGGAATGGATTTTATTTCTCAATTTTAGAAGAAAAAAAAACAAATACAAAAAAAAAAAAAAACAATTGGGTGTTCGCATGGACATCAGGCAATTTTTGACCATACGACATCAATACAAACAACCAATTTTTAGTTGAAGCAAGTTAATACATCATCTCAAAATAATTCCTTCTACTATGTTCCAATTCAAGATCACAGGAGGAATTTAATTTTTCTTTCATTCCAAGCAGACATAAACCTTATCTTATGTTAATATCTATAATTATGTGGAGTTTACAAAACTTAGTGGTGTGGCAGCGGTGGCTAAGAAAATAAAAACAAATATATACACATAAAAACAGCTGACAAGACAACTACAAAACAGGATTCTCAGTCTAGCTCAGTATATTTAGTTTAATAAAAGACATAATCTCTAAATCGCCTAGGAGGAAGTCGCCTACGTCTGCCGGGTATAGATGGTGGGGTTTGGGGTTGCTGATCGAACACACCCTCTTCATTCCCACTCTCATCATTACTCATATCTTCAGTTTCTGAACCCTCGTCTGAAGAAAGGGTTCTTTGAGGAGGGCTAATAATAGGCTTTTTAACCAAAGTCCTATCAGGGTGAGGAGTAACATAGATCTTTAACCTATTATAATGGACTATTCGCTTAGCAAGAGAACCTTCAAGTTGGATCATATAATTTGCATCAGACAATTTCTTGACTATGCGATATGGTCCTACCCAAAATTTTTGCAACTTTGGGGACAGTCCCTTCTTTTTACGAGGTGTAAATAACCAAACCAGATCATTTTCCTTGTAGGGTTTCCCAGACTGCTTCAGGTCATAATTGACTTTCTGCCTTTTCTGTTGTGTTTTCATATGACCTCTGACAATATCATACGCTTTATTGATGTTGTCCTGTAATTTCCCTATATATTCTATATGGGAGGGTGGACTTGAGGGTAAAGGTTCATGTAAAAGGGTCAGGGGAATATTAATTTCCCTACCAAACATAAGTTTCTTGAACACTGGAGCGTATTGCCATTAGGGCAAATGGTAACCACTCATCCCAATCGGTTTGACCTTCATCAATATATGAAGCAATAACATTTTTTAATGTATGGTTCATTTTCTCCACTAGACCATCTGTCATTGGATGATATGAACTGGTACGAGTCTTATGGATACCAAACAGGTCACATAATTGTTGAAAAAGCCTCGCCTCAAAACAAGGTCCTTGATCACTCAGAAAAATTCTGGGCACACCAAAGCGGGAAATAAATTCTTTACAAAAATATCGAGCAACTGTGCAACTCCCCATATCTGGAATTGGGCGCCAGTGAAACGAAACTGGGGTACTGTCTGTGCGACCTTAACCTATACTTTCTATAAACTAGACAGCAACCCAACTTTTCATTTAATCTATCTCGAGGGTAGGTTCGGCCTATGCTTTCGCTCTAGGACTTCTATAATAGTGATGCCCGACTAGAATATTTTAAAGAGTTTTATTAGGTATAATTTTTACCGGTCTATGCCACCAGTTTATAATTCATTTAAAATATGTGTTCTGGAACAAGATGTCTCTGATGTTCTGTACTCTCCAAGTCTCAGTAAGGTGTGACTTCTGGATTCTATTACCAAAGGTAAACAAAGAAGATCTTAAGTCTACTCAGAGGGCCAACTAGATCCTAACCTTTGACCTTGACCGCAGTCATGCTATCCTAGTGTAGAACTTGGTGAACAACTGAAATGACAGTCTGGACTGTTACCAAATATAGGATCTGGCAATATCAGTTTACCAGAGAAATCAGTCCTAACACTACAGTTAGGGTAGTAGCCGAGTAGTATACTGCACCTCTAAAAATATGTCTAGGTATTCTTATTGCTCAAGTATGAAGTACCGTCCTACACTAATTCTATATTATAGATCTGTATGGGTTGGAGTAAAACTAAAACATTTCCCATAAACCTAAAGGTAAACAATAAATAAAGGGGCAGACAGACAGACGGACCAAATGTAAATAGCCCGACCCAAAAAGTGTGGGCGTTTCAAGTACGACACCACAAAAATAACAGACTTTTAAAACAAATCTATTTCAGTATTTCCAAACCTGTAGTAGGATTTATATACCAAATACACCGACAAATACCAGAAAATAAATATCCAAAGGGAAGCTAAGGCAACATAAGACTCGTTCTGTCCTGAATATGCTCTCACTTAAATAATCTGTAATCAGCAAACCATGAAACGCAGACTCGTGGGAGGTTCAAAATCTAGGTTGTTACCAATACCAAGGGAAGTAATCAGGACGAGTTTTAATCGAAGGATCAATTCAGGCAAGGGACAAGGCGTTTCTCTGCAATAAAATAATTCAGTAAGATACAAATTTTATTAGACAACACGAATATGAATCAGCTGCACATTTAATGAGTTACAGTTTTGCGAGTCAATGGTCCATTTCTGCAGTCTATAACAAGATTTCTTAGACCAAGAAAATAAATTCTTTCAGTATCTAACTTTCTTTAACGACTCACTCTGCCGTTCTGATCAGGGCTTGCATGTGGATTTCGCTTGTTAACACTTTAATACTTAAATTTACCGTCCTTAAGTTCAAGTCATAGATTTGAGTCACTCACGTGAATGCCAACAAATAATGACTCCGAACTTCTACTTGCTTTAACCCGCAAGTTATAAATAACTTTAACCTTAACAACTGAACAGATGAACAGTTAACCGAATCTCGTTATTCGCCAACTGACAACTTTTATTCAGTTCAAAGAACTTTTCAAAAACTCAACTCATAATTTAACCAGCGAACCGCTTTCTAAATAATTCACGCCTCAACACGTAAATATTCAAAGTTTTCCGCTAAATCTCCAATGCAAACCGTGATCAAAAACCAGCCAGTTTTAGTCACTCAAAATATGTACATGAAAATCATAGGAGGGGGAATTTCTTACCTAAAAATATTGTAGAACACCTTTTCTTCAATACACTAATTATAGTATAAAAAAATAGCGCGTGATTCCTACCGAGACCACTTCCAAAAATATCGCGCACATGGTTGAAAATTCCCCTTTTTACCTTACATCTACACACCTGGAAGTCTGGGCTGAGAATGATTTCTAGCAGACAATATCTGCAAGAGCTAAATTTTCCCCGGGAATTCAATCGAGCTCTCTGATTGGTTGAGAAGGGAAAACATTTTTAATGCTAATGCGAGGTTCGTTACGTCACTAAAATTACATTACTACATCTTCCTATATCTATATATGTCCTTAAACGGATTTGTGTATATGGAATTAACATCCTTATTTGGTTATATAATTTACAGCTTTTTCAATGGTCGCAATATGTGACAAACGTCCTACATTCTAAATCGGATTATATCATCTATATTAATGTGAGGGGAATCCCCCGGTGGTCGCCATGGTAGAACCTTAGAACCTTACGTTTTTACGGTATCATAAAAACCCTCAGATCTTACTACTTTAATCCTTTAGCTCATGTCTAGTTCAAAGCCGATACCGAAAAAGAAGAACATGACTACAGATAAGCAGTACGTCAGTCTTATATGTTTTTATATTCTTATTAATGAAATGCTTAAGTCATTTTGTCATAAGAAGTTACAGATCGTATTTACGCTTAGTTCCGGTTGACTGAATTTCGGAAGAGTTGTTGTCAACGGACATACAAGTAGAAAATGGTTTTAACATTCTTGTTTGTAACAATTGATTTCTGTAATTTCTGTCCACTTAGTCAAAAATACTGGTAGAAAATGGCTTTAACATTTCTGTTTGTAACAATTGATTTCTGTAATCTCTGAATAAGTTTTCTACAAATTTGAATTCAAGCATAAGAAGTTACATGTCGAATGTAGGTTTTATTCAGATTGGCGGTTTTTACGGAAGTTGTGGATCTAGACTATGAAATGTCAAGTATAATACTCATTCGTGACAACTCGGCTGATTCCGTGCGTTCATCTAAGGAGAGTAGCGGATTCATCCGATGATTGTCGATTGGTAAATACTGTTCCTAGAACTTTTTTCTGCAACGTCTGAATAGATTGATAATTTATAGTTTGAAAAGTCCAATCATAAAAATTACTGATAGATTTTGAGTCGTTCTAGTTGAGCAATTATGGGTAAAGTTCTTGGAATAATATTTAGATATAAACTTTTAAAGAACTACAATCCATGATCTTACAGTTGTTGACTGTATCCGCATCTTTAAAAAAAAAAACTCTGACCTAATTATGACAACAAAATTTTTTTTTTTAAATCCCAATATCATAAAAAGAGAAATTTAGAATAGCTTTTTCTATATAAGTGCCAGCTCATCAAATAGAAACACAACAATGGATAGCAAAATTATATTGCTTATTCAATATCATCAGAGTAAAGTAATTTGCGTCCAATCTTTTTTTGACATACGCTTAATTCAATATTTTGACATTGATTCCGCGTTTATCGTTTCTATAGTTCTGTATACGCTGTATAATTCAGCACATGTTTCATTCAATTTAGCATATGCTGAAGTTAATTTGGTTAAAAAATGCTAATATCAATAATTATTACATTGATCCGCGCGATAACAATAATCTACTTAACCAAGTTTTAAAGTACTTTTAACATCAAAATACATCTTGTTCAATAGGTCGACGAATGAGATAGTATTGCCATCAGACATCTATCTATGACTATGAAGACCAGAGGACAAAGCTGTGAATAATTCCCGGTCACTGTTCTGTTTTCAGCCGTTCAAAAAAGCTATGCTTTATAAGAGTATAATGGATGCAAAAATTTAAAACAATTCAAAAGAGAAGCTTTGGGCTTTGCTCATTATTGAAGACCGTTCGGTGACCTATAGTTGTTAATTTCTGTGTCATTTGGTCTCTTGTGGAGAGTTGCCTCATTGGCAATCAAACCATATCTTATTTTATATATATACTAACAATTTGATTTATACTTCAACAGTAGTTATGACAGACAGCAATGAACAACAATCGTCGGATTGCAGCCTCAATTAAAATTATGACAAGATTAAACATGTATGTTGCGAACTTCTACGTCATTTGGTCTCAGCTGGGTGAGAGTCGTTTTAATGACAATCATATCACATCTTCTTAACATTTATCACATCTTCTGACATATGACAGTGGTGTAACACAAAGTTAAAATGTGCTTTTCAAAAATATTTGTTTTTGTATTTTCATTTTCAACACGAAATTCTGAGTATATTTATTGGTTGTATTCCTTGTCTCATCCCAGGTAAAAGCTACTGGCAAAAGAGTGGACACACATCAAAGAAAACACTTAGTTTGACCTTAACACATTTATGTTTTGCAAGTTTGTATCCGTGTATCCGTGTGTCCGTCATGCAATGTTATGTGAAAATACTTAAATAAGGCAATTAACAAAGAGATATACATGTATGTTTTAAATTTATTATCTCTCCTGACAATGTATATATTTGTCTATATCATGATTGTCCGGATTATACTTGTTGTTATTAAGACAGTCCACAAAAACTTTGTCACACATACATATTCTCCCCTTACAGGAACTGGGACTATCTGTAAAAATAATGAAATATGATAATATTTAGCTAAAAAAAAAATTCATTTTTTATAATGTCACCCTGATGGAGGTTAGGTGACATATTGTTATTGTACGATATTTTTTTTTATTATTATTATTTCACACTTTTTTGTCAAAACTATTTTTCTGAATTGGATTGACCAATTGTTACGGAACTATACTAAAATGTTAATGACCATGTGCAGAAGTGCAGTCGAGGGTTGGCATTTCAAAGATGGCTGCCGTTGTCATGGAAACAATAAGAATGTAAAAAATCGGAAAGTCTCTCAAATTGAATGAAACTTTGTCGAAATGATCGAATGTGCGGATCTGCCATCCATCTTTGGAATTTTCAAAATGGCCGCTGTTGCCATGGAAACAGTACAAATGTTAAAATTTTCAAAACTGCCTGAAAATTCACAGAGTGATGTATTTAGAAGTAAAGATGCTAATGCAATGTTAAAAAAATCGAAATGGCTGCCACTTGGTGGCAATTGACGGACCAGGGTGACATCCGCTATTGCTTGCAATGGCAATTCTAGATATCATTATTATTATCATTATTATTATTATCATTATCATTATCATTATCATTATCATTATCATTATCATTATCATAGTAGTAGTAGTAGTGGTAGTAGTAGTAGTAGTAGTAGTAGTAGTAGTAGTAGTAGTAGTAGTAGTAGTAGTAGTAGTAGTAGTAGTAGTAGTAGTAGTAGTAGTAGTTATCCTTTATTTTAAATTATTATCATTAATATCATTATTATTATTGTCAGCGAAATTGTTTAATTTACCTTGACATTTGACTGTTCCGTTTTGAAGTTCATATGAGTATGGCCAAATTTTAGGCCAACATTCAGCCACATGACCATAGCAATCATCGTGGTCTTTGCAACACCTGCAAAAATTAAGTGTTTATTTTTTCATATTTTTTTTAAGCAGGTTCATACAAATTAATGGAAAACTATACAATACTATAAATCACAATACGAACTTTAACTGAACTCAAATTTAAAATAGACGTGTCAAATTGAAAACGTTTACTTAATAATTAATGTTGCTCTTTGATTAATTTGATACCAGCAATAAACCGAAGCAGTTTGAAAGAACAAAAAGTGTTATCCTCTAAAGGGCAATATGCCTTTCCCAAGTTAGGAACCATGCACTCACCAAGTGGTTGTCCTAGGTATCAGAAGTGTTTTACTTTCACAAAAATTTATCTTGCCTAAACTCGTAGCGATTCAGAAACTACACTATTTTTGGCTCCTAGAGATTCATTCTTGGTGTTCTGTTTTGATGGGTTGTTGTCTCAGTGACATATATCTAGCATTTTTTTTATTTTTGTAATTATATGCTATCTTCTTAAATTTAAAATGCTGCTACCTTTTATGGTCGTTATTAGCTTGTATGTATTCCTGCCTTTCAATTAGTGCGAACATATGCATTTTTTATTCGTATATATTCAACTTGTGTTTGAATTGTGCTGTCTCTTTCAAGTTGTTTCAACCTGTTGTCAAATACTGAGCACCATGAATTTATTGATTGATTAATTGGTGTTTAACTGCACTTTCAGCTCTATTGTGTTAATTCGTGGTGATCATTTTTTATTTATGTAGGAAGCCGGAGTGGCAGGAGAAAACTTTTAGTAGGTAAACTAACAATCCAAGAAAATTAGAATTTGGAGTGGAGAGCACCTGCCACTTGTTGAGAGGCTATAGTAGCACTATGGATAGTCTTCTGTGCAATTGGAATATCAAATTGTTTTCTAAAATGAGAACCGTTCATATCTTGACATATTGATATATTGTAAGTGTACGTTTATGATGTATCCATTACATAAACCTCACCACTCCTTTTATTTATACAGGTATTATTCATGCATACTTACTGATCAACGCCATCTACTAGTGTGCAACTACCATACCATCCCCAAACTCTACCTTAGTCATGCATACTTACTAATCAACGCCATCAACTGGTGTACCACTACAATATCATCCACAAAATCAACCTTAGTTATGCATACTTACTGATCAACGCCATCAACTGGTGTACCACTACCGTATCATCCATAAAATCAACCTTAGTCATGCATGCTCACTGATCAACGCCATCAACTGGTGTACCACTACCTTACCATCCAAAAAATCAACCTTAGTCATGCACGCTCCCTGATCAACGTCATCAACTAGTGTACCACTACCATACCATTCACAAAATCAACCTTAGTCATGCATACTTATTGATCAACGCCATCAACTGGTGTACCACTACCGTATCATCCATAAAATCAACCTTAGTCATGCATACTTACTGATCAACGCCATCAACTGGTGTACCACTACCTTACCATCCAAAAAATCAACATTAGTCATGCATGCTCACTGATCAACGTCATCAACTAGTGTACCACTACCATACCATTCACAAAATCAACCTTAGTCATGCATACTTACTGATCAACGCCATCAACTGGTGTACCACTACCTTACCATCCAAAAAATCAACCTTAGTCATGCATACTTACTGATCAACGCCATCTGCTGGTGTACCACTACCATACCATCCACAAAAACATCCATAGTTTAGAAGTGCTTTGGCTCGGCCGTATCCGAAATAATATGTTAACTGCCATGTAATATTCGTCACTGCTCTTTTATTTCTCAGGCTTCTTGACTCTGTAAAAAGTAAAATCACAAAAATACTGAACTTCAAGGAAAATTCAGAAAGGAAAGTCCCCAATCAAATGGCAAAATCAAAAGTTCAGACACATCAAACGAATGGATAACAACTGTCATATTCCTGACTTAACATATACCTGACTTAACACACATATAAATACAAGGTCAACGGCCATAAAACTTCACTCAATACTAGGAGTACAAAATGTGTGATAGAAACACCAAACCCAGTATTTTGATTGGTTGGTTTCTAAGTCAACTCTAGTCGTACTTCATTCTTTATGACTGCAAGGCCAGGCTTTTGCGTACAATCACAAGTATATAATAGAAATTAAAATTATACAGTATTCTTTCCAAGTTTTCGGTGTGTTTTATTTTCACTTTTATTTTATATCAGGTATTTAGTTAACTTCATTGGCCAATTAACTTAGGCGGAAGTCCATGTGATTCTGTCTCATTTGTTTAATATCCACTGAAGAGAGCGGACCGTGTCCTGACTGCTCAGGCCAAGTTGGCAACATACTTCATAGGAAAGGTATATATTTTTTTATTTTAAATGGCAAGAGGCCATATGATATAAGAATGACAAGAGGTCATGTAATTTGAGAATAGCAATAGACATAATACATTTTTAAATGGGCAAGAGGCCATGAGATATGATACTGGAAAAATGGCGAGGGCCAAGGAGATGGTTTGATTTATTTGGAGATGGTAATATTTATTTTTTGATAAAGCAAGAGGTTTTGAGATATAATTGAAGAATAATGACAAGGGTTATAAGGTATAATTTGAAAAAATAACCAGGGCCAAGGAGATATAATAAATTTTAGATTGGCCGGAAAGTCCGACACCACGAGGTCGAGTGCGAAATAAATTATATCTATAGGACGATGTTTTTTTTTTAACATTTGTATTGTATTTATATTCTAAACTGGTTGATAAGATATGTTCATTTCATAGTTTCTCACGAAATTTAATGAGGTATAAAGATTTTCAACAATCCCGTCGTGGCGAAAGGTGCGCTCGACACGTGTTATCATAGATTTTATAAGATTTGATTTATATAATCAAATGATAGACACTTTTAAAAATGTTGTTTGTTTCTTTAAGATTATAATGATAAATAACATTTGCCTATGTTCGTTTATTATGTGTGGTACTTCAGATAGTTTTTAAAAAATGCCAAAAGGGGATTTCCCTCAACAGGTGCGCAAGGTCATTTGATGTCTAGACTAGTGTGTAGAGTTGTGTATTTATTTTCAGATGGTTTTACCCACGTGTTTGAAACGGAGGCACTCATTAAAAGGGGTACGGTTAGTGGCAGCTATTAAGAGAATAAGAGGAGGACAACCACAGGGCTTAAAGGAGTTTGCCCGTTTTCAAAAGGACAACAAATTGGATAATTTATCCATGGATGATCTGAGGCAACAGGTTTGTAGTACTATTAATCATTTCATTGTTTGACTTGATTTATCTTGCTACTATTTTAAAACCATTTATAGACAATCATATGCAAGTCAAGTGTTTTGTAATACATTATAAATAAACCAGTTTTATTTAAATTTAGCAAGGTTACTAACTAGTACAAGAAGTAAAACAAAAGCTCTGTTGAGTTTTATTTGTCATTTTTTTTGTTTTAAATTATTGATCAGGTTCTGGATTTAACTGGTGCAGAACTACAAGATTTACTTCAATTTGCCAATAGAGATAATACAGTTGAAGAAGCCAGGTGGGCCACACATTGTTTGATACTGTATGCAAATGAATATGGGCAACCTAGTGGACAAGATTTAACCCAGTCACAAGATCAAGTAAGTAATTTCTAGTCCTGCACTTTGAATGTAATGTCTTGGCTGGCAGATAAAATTAAATCTATTGAATTTTACATATACAATTCTGCACATTGACTAGGATGATAAGCTTAGAAGACAAATCAATGATCGCACTAGAGAATTTCTAAAATTGTATGCCAATGAGATAATAACCTAAGAAGTAATTGGACAATGCCATCATTTATGGTCTTTGTGTGGCCTTCACTTATGAGCAACAAATTGTACCACATAACGAGCATATAAAAATATAAAATTGTCTTGTTGGTTAATACATAATTACTTGTCTTACTGTGACGTAATCCATACTGGTTGAATCCAAGTATATGTTTATTCATATTTATAAATGAAAATATTGACAACACTGTGGTAATTTACATAGAATTTTGATATTAATAGTGATTCACTGGCATTGACTGGTGTTATGTAATGTGTGTTAATAATGATACCGGTTTTGTTTCTGTTTTTAAGACCGATTTTGTTTTCTGTTTTTAAGACTCCCACTACTAGTGCTAATCCTGTCAATGTGCAGATGAGTGGTGACATTGTGCAGAGTAGTGGTGACAACAACAACAATGGGACAAATAAAAGGAAGAGGGACGATTTGGAAGACAGGATTGCTAACTTAGAGAATACTACAAAAGAAGAAGTTGTTAAGAACTTAAAGGAGAAGGTGAGGACACTTTGTCTGCAAGATAATCCTAGTGATTCACTCATATTACTTACTCTGGAGGAACTTGCTAAAGCTGCAAGACGGGTTAATCATGATGATGCCGATACCTTTGAAAAGTTAACACGTCAGGCAAACCGACATCAATTAAAATTAGATATCTCTTCTTTGTGTTTGTCCGTACTGGGTGGTAAGGTTGCGGATGCAATCACAAAAGCTGTGTCGAAGTGTTTAAAGGAAAAGCAACCTGAAAAGGATACTACTCCAAAACCTGAAGATTCGCCATTGCATAATTTATACCCGCCATACCAGGCTCCTTGTATGTATCCATACAATGCTATGCCTTACTTGCAACCGCCATATCCAGGTGGCTTTAATAATAATTATAGGGGTAGACCCCGAAATTCTGGAAATTTTGGAAATTCTGGAATACGTCAGAGAGGTGCTTGTCTGTTTTGCGAGAGTACAAGTCATCAGATAAGAGACTGTGACAAAATGAAGGCTGCAAAGGGAAAATAATGTTTTTCGTATATTTGTATGTTCAATTAATTGGGGAATTTTAATTTATTGTGAAATATTTTGTTTTTTATTTTATTTTATTTTTTCTCTATTTGAAATGTCTTCATTTACAATTCAAGGGTCACTGATACCCTAGTGGTTCTACATGTTCCACGTGGATTGTAGGTGAAGGGGTTTCTCCTTAAAGTGCTCTTATGTTGGTTCTTGGATATAGAGAGAGTTTTATTTTCTCTTCAGAATAGTAATACATTGGGAAGTTTAAATTCATTCAACATTCATGTTCCAGAATGGGAAATGGAAAGTGGTTTTAATCCCGAAAAGGTACAAGTACGCCAAGAACCAGCATGGGTAACACTTGGAGGTGAAACTCCTTCACTTACAACACACGTTCCTTCGGCTGAAGAAGTTCTGAATGGTGCATGTGGTGTTCATTTTGATAGTGGGACTTTTCCTTTGCGTGATCCTGATCTTTTTCTAAGCGGTCAGATTCATCACCATTTGTCTAACTGGAAAGATATTCTAGTAGGGACAGATGATAAAGATATACTAAAATGGCTTATAAATGGGGTTGATGCTACAGATTTTTTCAGATACTTTAAAGGAAATTTTAAGGGTCGTTTCTATGATTCGGATATCCCTCCAAATCAATATTTTCAAAATTCAAAAATTTGTAAGCAACATGTTGATTTTATTTCAAAAGAATTATGCGAGAAAATTGCTATGGGTTCAGTTAAGCTGTTGGGAGCAGTTGGTGAATGTGAACCCCCTAGAATAGTAATGCCACTTACAGTCGAACCCAGCAAGCCACGTTTATGCCATGATGAACGTTTTTTAAATTTGTGGGTGAAAGATTTACCATTTCATCTTGAAACTTTGAAAGATATTCCTAGATTAGTACAGAAAGATGCATTAATGGTAACATATGATGAAAAGTCAGGTTATGACCATGTTAAACTTAGTCAACATTCATTTACATATTTTGGTATTCAGTTTGGGGGATTTTACATGACTTACACAACATTGCCCTTTGGTTGGAAAGCAAGCCCATTCATATACCAGTCAATAGGGATGTGTGTAACATCATATTTAAGAAAATTAAATGTACTGAATACATTATATATTGATGATAGGTTTTCAGTAACTCGAGGGGGCCCATTGCAGTCTAGTGAGGAGAAAGAGTTCGAAGGTAGGAGGTTGGTTTATGTTATGCTGGAGGTTTTGACAAGGTTAGGGTATACTCTTTCGCTTAAGAAGTGTTCATTGGTTCCAGAATTTTGTAAGAAATTTCTTGGTTTTTTCGTTGATTCGGAAAAGCAAGCATTTATTTTACCAGAGGATAAGCGGAAAAAATTTATTGAGTTGCGTGAATTTATTTTGTCTTCTAAGGAGGTAGACTTGAGAACTTTACAAAGGTTTTCTGGAAAGTGTATTAGTATGCAATTAGCTGTACCTGGCTGTAAGCTTTTTTGCAGGGAGGTGAATGCTGCTATTTCTGTTTTTACTAAATGTAGTAGGCCTGTTAGGGTATTTGGACCTCTTAAAGAGGAGATTGAATATTGGAAATTTTTGGACAAATGGGAAGGCTTCTCAAAATGGAGACCAGAATTTCATAATAAGATTGACATGGTTACAGACTCTTCAGGTTATAGATATGGGGCACTTGTGAATTTAGGTGACAACCATTTGACTATGGGTGATTATTGGTTGGCTGATGATACTAGACCTATTCATGAAAAGGAGGCTGAAGCCATTTTGAAGGCATTGCAATCTTTGGGAAAATCTTTATTAGACTCTCGGGTTGATGTATTAACTGATAGCATGGCGGTAATAGGAGCCTGGAATAGTCAAGGGAGCAAATGTCCGGCCTTGAATTGTATTATGAAGGATATATTTCAGTTGGTCGCTGGGCAAAATGTTGATTTGCATCTAAGTTTTGTTCCATCTGAACTGAATAAGGCTGATGGTCCTTCTAGAATTTTGAACACGGCTGATACTATGTTGAGTAATGCTTCATGGGTTTTAGTTGATTCTCGATTTGGTCCACATACTGTTGATCTTATGTCTTTAGACTCGAATGTAATGCAATCAGTAGACAGTAGGCCACTTAGACATTTTACCCCATGGTTAACACCAGAAACCTCTGGTGTTAATGTGTTTTCCCAAGATTTAAAGGCAGAATCTAATATGTATGTATATCCACCCTATGTATTGATTTTTCCTTTGCTATGTTTTTTGAAGGAACAGTCAGTTTCTTGCACAGTTGTGGTACCTGAACTTTATCCAGTTCCTATGTGGTGGCCAATGTTGACTAGTTGTTCATCAACCTCCATTCTTCTAGGAGCTAGGGGTCAAAAAGGGGTTGTCAAAGCACCTTCAAGGAAAGGCTTTGTTGTTGATGAATTTGGTTTAAGATGGCCATTGTGGGCATTCAGAGTTTCTTTTTCTTGATCTTATTTTTGTTTATATTTCATGTGAAGTAATACATCTGTAATACGGATATTTCAAGTGAACTTAAAATGAATTGAATGTTTTTGTATAATTTTAATGTACCAGTGTTGCTAATCTTTTCATTTATGAAAAATATGTATATTGTTATTGGGTAATGCATGTGCATTGTATTTCTTTTGAGGTTATAAGTCCTATTAAGATATTTTCAATTTTTAATTGTTAAATTTTTTGTCATTGACCTAAAATGGACCTTATATTTGTCATTGCAGATAAATAGTGACATTGATTTGGAAAAAATTGAGGGAAGAATGGACGAGTTAGATAAACGAATAACTTGTTCATCAGGTCACAAGAGGAAGAAAAGTTTTCAAGGTTCTTTTCTCCAATTTCTCCAAGATTTAGATTGCAAACATTTGTCAGTTTGTACACCTGATGATATTCGAAGATTTTTAATTTGGAAGGATTTTTCTGGAAAAACTACTATTCACGGTGTTCATTGCAAACATTTAGGCCAAAAGGGGGAGTTTGACTGTTTTTGTCCAAAACGACTGGCTTCCGGTACAGTTGAAGGGGTGATTAATCAATTGGTTAATATATTTGATGATAATGGCTTTGGGAGATATTGGGACATTTTTTCTAAGTCTGGTAACCCTGCTTGTGCCCCCATAGTAAAAGAATATCTTAAACTAATCAGGGAAGAACAAGCCAGTGCACATGTATTGCCAAAACAAGCTAAGCCTATATTTTTATCAAAAATTAAGGCAATGTGTTCATACATTGATAGGGAAATTAAAAGTCCTGGTCTGTCATTACGGGAGAGGTATATTCTGTATAGAGATAGAGCTTGGATGAAACTACAATTTTTTGCAGGTGATAGGGCTAGTGACCTTTCTTTAGTTGTTGCTCAGGAGGTAAAAGTATTAAATGATAATAGTGGCTTGGTTTTTCAACATACGTTTGGAAAGACACTCCGAGGTGATAAGGGAAAGAGTAATACATTTGTTATTAAAAAGTGTGATGACTTGTCTATTTGTCCTGTACAAGGTCTGCTTGATTATGTTAATTTTTGCCAAGTCAGTACAGTTGATATGTCAGTAGGTTATTTGTTCAGAATAGTTTCTGAAAAAGGCAGAGTGTTGGATAAGGCTGTCAATTACTCTGTCATGTATGAGAGATTGCGTTATTACTTATCACTGTTGGGAATTTATGAAGGAGAAACCCCCCATAGCTTTCGATCAGGTTGTGCAGTTACCATGGCTTTATCAGGGGCAGCTGAAAATGTAGACCAGGCAATGAAACATATTGGTTGGTTTGGCAGAACAAGTGCCGAGTACTATAGTAGAATTCATACATTAGTTGATGCAGGCAGTATTGCATTGAGATTATCTCAAGTTGCAAATGGGTCTGAAAATATTGAAACTGTATTTAAAGAACAAGCTGACTATTCTAGTTTAGTTCATGTTTTTAACAAAGAGTAAAAGTAATCTTAATTGTGATCTAGCCCTAAGATTGAGGAAGTTTAATGAAGTATTTGCACCATATTCATTGTACTTGCATTGGTAATTAAAAATGTTTTCATCGTAACTATCATTTTGATAAGTTTTATTTGAATAATTGAAATTGCACAAGTTATTATTGTTAAATTTATAAAATACCCATGCATACATATTGTGAATCTAAGAGCAATATATAATTATGTTATCTGTACAACACTTGTTATGTAATAAATAATATTAAGAAAGAAGATATGTTTTATTTTGAGTTTTGGGAAGAGGCATTATACTGTATTTGAGATTTTGGGTTTCATCTTCAGGAAGTCTGTAGAGTTTCTGCTACCCATAACTTAATGGAACTGTAGCAAGAAGATATTGGACACTGAGGATATGGTCATAACCTCATTGGCCAATTAACTTAGGCGGAAGTCCATGTGATTCTGTCTCATTTGTTTGATATCCACTCAATGAGGAGGCAAACGTTTGACAGAATAGGCAACGTTTGTACTGTAATGTATGTTTATAGCCTGCAAGTGAAGTTATTTTAATCCCACCTCATCCCACCCATTGTCTGTTTATAGTCGTGTGGTACCAAAATGTGATATACAGGATTGTATGTGAAATGTTGAGTTATTTTTGTTTTTAATTTATTCAATGCAGAGGCACCACAAGTCCTTCTAGTCTTTGATGTTTATTGTCCATCATAATAGGAGTTGAACAATAGACATGATAGAAATCATGACACCTAATTGCTAATTTCATGACATAGACTTGATTGGTTTTGTTATACTGAGTCATTTGGATTGTTGTTTGCTTAAAAGTTAAGCATTGTCTTGTTTAGAATCTATAGGAAAGGTATATCCCCATTTTGGTACTCCAGGAGTGTTCGATATCATCTCACACCAGTTCCCTGCAGAGTTTCTGCTACCCATAACTTAATGGAACTGTAGCAAGAAGATATTGGACACTGAGGATATGGTCATCTCGCAACAGCTCTTAATGAGGACTAATGAAGACTAAAGACGGATAAACAAATTTGACCAGTGTAATTAAGTAAGGGTGAACACAGTAAAAATACTAGTATCAGTAGAATCAATTCATGATAATAAACAACTGGACACATTTGATTGTCTATCAAGAATTTATCAACATGTCGAATTTTAAATCGGCTAAAGATATATGTAAGAATCTACTTGTTGCTTACGTACCCACTTTATGAGAATCAAAGAACACGATGATACACAATACCGATGCAGCAAGGTTCTGAAATATAAAAAAAAAACAAATATATAAATAAAATTAAAATATTCTTTAAAACAGCTTTTTAATTTACAGGAAATCCGTATTTTTGACAAGATGGTATGCATATCTTATGCACTATGTCTGACGCGCTATACGATTTGGTGCCACGATATCTCAGTAGCATGAGTTCAAATCCCAGCGAGAGAAGAACAAAAAATTTGCGTAATTCTTACGCAAATTAACAGATCTGACATTGTTGAGCTGATGTTTAGACGAATAATGTGTACAGAATATATTGTCAGCCTTTTATCACCATCACTGCTGATGATCCGATAGATAAAATCCGTTGAAGTGTGGTCACTGGTTCGGACGTACTTATAATATAATTATGCCTGTGACTGCATTTACAATAATTTGTAGGATCCTTTACAATAGATAGTTCAGCTGATCTGTAACAATTCCAACTTCATGCCTTATATATCATGTACTGTGTTACGACGCGAGATTAAAAACTGACTAGAGCCACCGAAAGCTGTAATTTTAGTAGCCCAGGTGGTCGAGTGGTCTAGTGCGTCGGAGATAGTGCGATGCGATTTGGTGCCTCGATATCTCAGTAGCATGAGTGCGAATCCCGGCAAGGAAAGAACAAACAATTTGCTAACGGAAATTAAAAATCTTACATTATTGGGCTGATGTTTAGACGAATTATATGTATATATGTTCCAGACCTACGAGTATTTGGACCGTACACGTACGGTCTGACTGAAATTAAGTCGTTGGTCAATTTTATTAGATACAAATGCGTATAACAGATCAACATAACTTAACTCTCAAATTAATATAAAAAGTTCAATTGTAATTGAAATAAAAACTTTACATTTTAACTATTCAAAAAAGTCACGCTAATTAAATATGTTAATCTCTTGTATTTAGCATTACGATCAGTAATACATTAATTGAATTATGATCACTGAACTTGAAGATATCGGATGTAAACATAATGTGGGAGGACAATTGTTTTAGAATATTTAGCAACTTTACAAAAAATAATGCAAAGGCAAAGGAATATGCATGATCTGCAAACATGTAAATGTTAAAAAAAATATTACGTTACTTGTGGTAGCAAGTGTCACTTTGGGCGAGAGTACCAAAATAGGATTCGGATATACAATAAAACAAATGTTGAATTTTAATTGTTCGTTTGTTTTTTAATTTTATCCATCTAATTGTAATAATAACAATTCGTAAAACTAAACATAAAGATTGTGATAAATGTTTGTTTAAATTTAACCCATATGATCCAACAAGAAGTATGGTCATCTCGTACTGGACCGTACGCGTATACTTATACGGTCTGACAAACAGCATATTTCAATATATGGATACTTACACGTAAAATGAGCATAGTTGAACTGTTCTCGTCTACTTCAAAGTGACAAAAAGTAGAAATATATTGACAAGATGAAAGACAATTGATTTAAAAAAACAACAACACTGTAATGGTCAGCTAACGTCGAGACAATAAGAAAAAAAATGCATATAGATTGTCCAAATCAATTAATTTTGATACCCTCTTACTGAGCCTCATCTTCGGGATTTTAATTATGTGACTATACTTGGCCGTTTTTATAGTAATTATTTGATCATAGAAAGCTGAAATGTCCCTACAGGAAAAAAAATAATGAAGCTGACTTAATATTGGAACAGAATATATGCAATGATGATTTAATATGCAAGACTACAACTTGATTGTGGGAACAAAATAGTAAATTTACAAAACTAAATCATCGTTTTTATCGCATCCTCAAAGCATGGAAAAATTAGAGAAAAAAACATTAAACATACCATTGGACGGAACGAATGTATAACCGCTTCAATTACCTATAGTTTATAAGTTGTTTTTAAAATGCAGGTATAAACATAAATACTTAATATATTTGAATATTGATTTTTTTTTATTCCTATCTAATATGTACAAGCAGTGATCAAATGGCATTGAAAATTCCCAGTCATCTAAAGGAGTAGGCCCAGTAAGACCCCTTTTTGGCCCAAAAATATAGCAGTTTTACATAAATGTTAAAATGAAAACTTGTAGCTATTTATTGGAAAGTAGAATACTTCTGTTACATAATTATTTGCCGTTTTTGACAATACAATGCACATGTATCGGGTACAAGCACCATTAAGTCATGCTAAATTACTGAAATCTTCACAATTTTAACATTTTAGTTATGCCTCGTTCACACGTACATTTAATTCGAATTGAATTCAAATCGAATGCGAATCGAATTCGCTAATAGCGTTCACACACTCTTCTTTTTTAATTCGAATTGATTCGAATTGGCTAATTCGAATTATCTAATTCGCAATAGAAATACGCTTTTGCTAATAAGAATTAAAGTTAACGTCGTTTGGACAGTATTTAAAGCGAATTTGACGCTCATTGAAATTCGAATTAGAATTGACGTTAGGACGTAAAACGTTTCTAATGAGAATTAAACTAATTCGAATTAGTTAATGCGAATCGAATTCGAATTACGTGTGAACTCAGCATAGATTTCAGACGGTTTCCGTCTAGAATGAAAGTGGCCGCATTTGTGTTCATTCTTCATATTGAAATGTAAGTTGTATTTGATGATAATAAATAACATATATAAAGGTTGAGGATGAACACGGATGCGGCCACTTCCGTTTTCGACAAAAACCATCTGAAAAATGACATTTTTTGGCATATTTGATAGATTTTTCATATTTGAGCTTGAATCGGAGCGTTTTTAATGACTAAATTAGTCAAAATCTTTCACATCAACTAATTGAATCAAATGAAATAGACAATTAAGTGTTTAAAAAGTGTCAAAAATCTTTCGTCAGATGTACCTGACATTTTAGGCCAAATTCGGCCCTTACCGAAACTACTCCTTTGATAAAATCAAATGGATCACAGGTAATGTTAAAACATTAGGGATGTGTCATGGTTATGAAATAGATGACGATAATATTTGGAAAAAAATAATTGATAAAGTTAAAAATTGTATACACGTATGAAAAAGTAGTAAACTTACATTTAAAGGTAAAACACTTATAGTAAAAAATATGATACTTTCTCTCTGTTCTTACGAGATCGAAATATGAGGAATTCCGGATAAATATACTAAAGAGCTAAATAGTATAATTTGGAACTTTATATGGGACGGAAAAGTGTATCAGGTAGATAGAAATGTCTGCTGTTTAAATGAAACAAAAGGGGGATGGGAATGGTAAGTATAGATACGTTTATAAAAAGTAAACAAACAAAACTTGTATATCGATTAATTCAGGAGCCATTGGAAAGCTGAATTGCGATCGGTAAGTATTGGCTCCGGAAATTTGATGAAAAATATAATGATGCCTTTTTTGTATATAAATGATCAAGCTTAAATGGTTTAGATATGAACCAACTACCACAAGTTTATTAGAAAATTAAAAATAAGTGGTCAGGATGCGTTCCAAATGTTGATACACCTTCAAATAAAAGTGATATTTTAAATACGAGGACATTTGGAAACTCTTCTATTCGTTTAAAAAATAAACCATTGTTCTACTCTTCTTTTTTAAAAAGCGATATCACAAATATTCAGGACATTTGGAATTCAGAAACTACAGATTTTATTAGCTGTAATGAAATTTATAGGAGGCTGATTGATAGGAGAAATTGTATTTCCGAATTTTCAAAAATTAAACAGGCAATTCCTAAAGATTTCGTGCTAATTTTGAAGTCTTGCGGAAACCAGAATTTGCATCATGGAAATAAATTAAAGATATCAAATGACCTTGAGAACCGTCACTTAAACAACCAAACAATCAAACAATGAAAGTTAAAACTCAAATATATTCGTACGGTTTTAAATAAAGATGTCTCTCCAACGTGTCAAATTAAGTGGGAGGAAATATTTGGAACAGATATACATTGGGAAAATATATGGTCGGGATTAGAACATTTGAAAATTGAAAATAAAGTAAAAAGAATTTCAATGGAGATCCATGCACAATATTTTAGATACTGAAGAAAGATATAAAAAAAAAGATGACATCAAATGGAAAATGCCACATTTGCCATTTGAATTGACAGTGGTATAGAAACCCTGGCTGCAACACTTGTTTTTCTGTTGTAGTACATCACAGTTAATTAAAACAAATCTCCAAGAAATACATGTACTTAATATCAATTCAAACATAGGAATAAATAATCCTTTTGTTAAAAAAGGACATTCACTAAGGTAAAAACACGAGAGAATTAAAATATGATAATTTTTTAAACATAATTATCATATATTTCAAATGGACACCTATATGGGAAATTAGGAATTCAATAAAATTTGACAACCGCAAGATATTTATTTAACTTTATCAGATCTGGAAACAAAACTTGAAAAATAATCTAAAATTTGTTCTTCTTTTGAAAGGCGTTGACATCATTGATAAGACAAAATTGGAGTCGGTTATAATGAAAATTTAGACAGTAAATATAGTATGTATAAGCTTGAGTCAAAGAACATTTTTATGGTTTATCGTATAAGAAAGAATATCGATTTTATCAATTTATACAAACATAAAAAAAAAAAAAAAAAAAAAACGATAAAAAAAAAGTATTAGCCTTTCATGTTTATTGTAGTAATTGCACATCTTTTGTGTGAGTATCTTATTATTTACTTAATATTTTGAAATTACAGTATAGAACTGTGAGATGCTTCTAACATTATATGGATATATTTTTTACACTAATTGTAAATACAAGGTATAAAGTGGACTAAATTTTCATTGCTTTCTATTTCCCCTGGATAGATGGTTCATTTTGTAAACAGGGACCCTTAGCCTGTTCCTGGACGACTAAGGTAATTGTATACAAGAAATATTTAGAAATAAAACGTTGATATGTCTTTAAAAAACCTACTACTAATTCTAAATAAATGAGAGGTCAAACATATAGAAAATGTGGCTTTCGAAGAGCTTTTATAATTAACCCTGCACGTATATAAGCAACACAATTATCACATGGTTGACAAGACGGATCATGTGCTCTCTGAATGCATTCGTCACAACTCTGCCGATTCTGGAGTGCAGCGGATTAACCCGAGGATTGCCGATTGCTCTGGATATGTCAACCAATTATTTAGAATTAGAAGTAGTTTGTTTTTTAAGACATATAAACGTTTTATTCCTAAATATTTCCTGTATACAATTACCTTAGTCGAATTTATTGATTCTTTTAATGTCCGTGTTGATTATAACTGAATATGAAAATACAAAGATGTGGTATATGATTGCCAATGAGACAACTCTCTTCCAGAGAACAAATGACATAGCAGTAAGCCACTGTATAGATTACCGGAGGTCTTCAACAATGAGCAGAGCCTGAAGCCTTTCTCTGTCTTCAAAGCATGTACCCGTTGATGGTAGTAGAGAGTGTTTCAGCTAATGATAAAAGCTATTAAAAAGTTTACCTCAGTGTCAAATCAATGTTACAATCTGCAGGTCAAGATCATTGAATATCATAAAGCGAGATTTGGCTGAAATATATAGCATTGCTGAGGAACCTGTGGAATTCCCATTTGGAGTTTTAAGATAGGAAGTACTTTAGATTATAAAATGTAATTGTATACATTTGTTAGCAATAAGTCGTTTCGAATTAAAATATGAGAACTGTTTTAGTAGAAGATATTGGAGCAATAATGTGCTACTGTTGGGAACAATGTAAATAAAACACTTGTAAAACATTAAACAATGACGCATTTAAAAAGAATTCCGGTTTTTAAGAGCAAACTTACGGCTTATAACCTTTTTGATCATGAACTTCCTTAGTGGATGGACAAGTACTTATTTATGTAATTATTTCATACTATTTCTTTTTATTCAACGGTAAGTTATTGATACACGTATCAAAACTCTATAACATAATTATACCGACAGCTATATTCCTCAACATCATCAAATCGTCCAAATAAAACGACAAAAAAAGTATCTATAATACTAAAATAACGAGGTCCAATTTGTCAGCCGTCATGGGGTAAAAACGACAAATAAAAAAATTCAACTTTATATATAGCTAATATAGAACAATGGTGTAGATTAAAAATTACACCCCTCCAGACGCTTTTGTTTTCCACATAATTAATTAATATTGCCAATAATTGACACTACTAAATTCAATCATTGTTACATTGTTCCATATTGTAGTATTTTAATCAGTATGACTTTCTAAGATGACAATACGAATACTAAATATCTGGACTTAGAATAAGGCGTATAGGTACAGTTTTCAATTTGTTAGCCGGCATGACCTAAAACAGCGAATAAAAGAATTTAACTTTATTTATAACTAATATAGGACAATGCTGTTGATTAAAAAATACTCCATTCCAGGCCCTTTTGTTTTCCAAATAATTAATAGTACCAATAATTGATAACTTCCAGGTCAACGGGTTCAAACAGAAAGATTTTTAAAGCAGAAAAGACTGTGCATCTTATAATCGGCATGACTTTATCAAATGACAATACCAATACTAAAATAAGACTTACGAATAGTTATATACTTTAAGGATGTACTTAGGTGAGGCTTTGGAATTTGTTTCAAATGTTCGGACTCCTTGGTGTTTTTCCATACAATACAATGTAAAATATTTTGCCCCATAACACCCATTTATTTTTTTCATATAAGACTATATCTCATGAAAGGTCATTTACCAAAATTTTAGAAGATTCATGATTTTCTTTCTTTTGTTTTGAGACCCAAATAATACCAATGCAAATGTAAGGTAAAAGTCCGAGTCAGCCTTTTCCCGCAATATTTTAAAATTCAAATATCTCGAAAAGGAGGTCCATGACCTATCAATATTTTTAGCTTATCTTTATCCTTAATTGATGTTCTACCAGCTTATAGTATCAATTTTAATTTCTTAATTTCTTAATTTTTACTTAACCTCACCTAAGTACATCCTTAATTCAGTGACTTTTATATGTTTAGACATATTCATTCTGCAATCAAACCGCATAAAGCATGGACAATTGCGAAACAGTTTCCCGAACTTCGTGTCTCCGCCAAGTATGTGATTGACTTATGTTCTATAGTACGATACGAAGATGAACATTTACTTTGCGACAAATGTGGAAAGTTCTTCTTGAATATCGTTGAACACTTACTGGTATCCTGTGATTTTATACAAGACAAAAGAGATGATCTATGGCAAGACATTATTAACATTAATCCCATTCAGTTCAGTGTTTTTATGGACAGTCTTTCGGCACATGAATTCACAACAACAATTCTCTCTTGCAATACGTCATATGAATTAGAAAATGATGAATTAACTTTTTTCTCTAAGACTTGTGTTCGTCACGTTGAAACAATCTGCAGAGATTTCTACAATCGATAGAAGATGTGTCCGTTACCTATATTATAGACAGTGCTAAAAAAAAATTCTTATATTAACTTTAAACGGTGACTTTAATTCTTTGTTTTTTGTAATTTTCTGATTTATATATTTCATGTACACCAAATCTCTATAATAGAGGAAATAAAGTTATATATGTTTAAAAATGAGCTGATTAGTATTCTAAGTTTTGTTGAAATTTGGTATAATCAAGGTAATTTCATAGAAAGTTTTGCCTAAGTAAGAACATTTGTCTGAGGCTTTCAAAATTTTGTTTAAGCTACTCTTACACATTTATATTGTATATACATGTTTGTATATGTCTTTACTTTAGATTTTATTACCTCTACAACTTTTTCTGTTTTAATTTTTTTTTTTACCTCCATTATTATACAAATTTTGATTGCAACATTATGAGATATTAAGACCACGCATTTTTTTCTTGTGATCAGAGATTAACAGCTGGATACTTGGTTTCAACAGATGATTGAATGATTAGCTCCGCCCATATGTTCTTATACATATAGTATTTACCATGCGCTTTTATGAATCTTAGTTTTTTGGCTGCATTATTTCGACTAGATCTAGATCATAAGCATTAGGAGAGTGAAGATATTATAAATAATGTCAGTAACTGTGAGTACTCTCAGATCTGTACTTAGTGTCTTTTTGTTGTTGGGATGTACAAGTGCCCGGCCTCGTCCACTTGTATTTGTAGTACTATAGTTTGTTCTTATATTGTACTGTTACACCAATGTCCCAGGTTAAGGGGGGATCCCGCTAACATGTTTAACCCCGCCATAATCTGTATGTATGTTCCTGTCCTAAGTCAGGAGTGGTTGTCGTTTGTTAATGTGTTACATATTTGTTTTTCGTTCATTTTATGTACAAAAATATATTCTTTGGTCAATTATCGCCGTAAATGAAACAACCCTACGCTGATCTTTGGTATGAGGTTTTTATTTTCCGTGGTGGACAAAATATAGTAATACGGAAAGATATTTTGCTTATTAAACCAAAAACTATAAAACTGGTATTCGTGGCTTCTCTGGTACGCACTCGCCCTTTCGGATTAGGCCGTTAGTTTTCTCGGTTAAATTGTTTTACATTGTCATTTCTTGGCCTTTAATAGCTGACTATACGGTATGGGCTTTGCTCGTTGTTCAGTGAAGGCCGTACGGTGACCTATAGTTGTTAATTTCTGTGTCATTTGGTCTCTGGTGGAGAGTTGTCTCATTGGCAATTATACCACATCTTCTTTTTCATATTGTGTAACATGGTAAATGAACAAAAAAGACATTTTCTTCAAGTTTACACATTTTTCACATCTTATTACATTGTGTAACCAGAGACGCATAATAATACATTATATGTCTCTGGTGTAACATAACCATGACTTTGTATAAAAACTTATCTAAAGTTAATTACAATGTTGTCATTACTATGATGAAAAGATAAACGAGGACTTGAAAAAAATCTAAACAAGTTTGAGCTTTCTAAAAAGCTGAGGACTGCTTCGCTCTATCCTAATTCAAGGTAATAAATGTGCTCGTGGTTGTTGATTAAGTATTGGAAATGTAGTATTTTTAAATAGTGATTGATATACATTGGATTTACTGTGCATCATACACCCATGTTTTTAGATTAATTGTTTACTTTAATTGTTGAAAAGTAAAACATTTACAAATAGGCACGACTCTGGAGTTGTGCTTCTCTGGAGGTGTGCCTAGAAGTTATAAAATACATTGTTTAGCAAAACAAATGGTGCATATTGCTGATTAAAAAAGCAAACAAACACGTATTAATACTTGATATTTCAATATTGAATTTCAGTGTTCTATATACAGATATATGTAAAGTGAAACGAACATGAATTAATGACAGTTGATCGGAACTGTAATACACATAGTTAATTTTCCGGCATTTCCAGAGTGCACAATTCTTATTCTACGTATTTTACCTTTATCAAAATTAGGAAATCTGTTTAGTCGTCCCACTTTGATGTAGGGGTGTTTAGATTAGGTGTCGAGTTAATGTATATTATTTTGCGTTGTCTGCGAGAAACAAATCATTTTTCTGATCTAGTAACTAAATTCAAAACCAATATTTATAATGTTAACATATATATTTTATTGAACTTACCGCTGTCAATAAATCTGAAAATTGACTTGAAGACGAACATGACTTACTATTTTATTTTTAACACTTTTCAAAAGATCAAAATGACCGTTCAAGACAAAATTGACTAACTAGTTATAGATTGACATGAAGATCGTTTCGTTTCTATTGTCGATGATTTATATTTACGTCCGACATAATTCTCAGATACAACATGAAACTTTAATAAGTGTGTCAAAAATATGTTTTCTGGAGTAAAAAAGTTTCCTTAAATTTTTTTACTCCTCCCTTGGTTATGCATTGTACCATTACAAATACAATAAAGACAAAGTATATTAAGCAACATTCTTTTTCCTATGTTTAATCATTTTAGAGGCATTGTTGAGAACTACTTACATAGTTTCTTGGAGAAGAAGTGTTCATAGGAATGCAAACATCGCAAAACTTGGTTCCTTTAAATAAAGGCAACAGTAGTAAACCGCTGTTCCAAATTCATAAATCGATTGAGTAAAAAACAAATCCTTAAGCTCTAATTTAATTTTTCTTCTTTTTTTTTTGTTGATAAGTTTGGTTTTTTCATTGACAACCATAGTTTTAAAATATATTTTCATCTAAACCATCTCACTGATCAAGAAGAAATTCATCAAAAGTATTCAAGCAGTACAAAAAGACACACTAACAAGAATGGACAACGTAGATTCAGTATCTTGTCTTAGGGAGGGATAAATCCTACTTTGTAAAAAATCACTCCGATTCAAAAAGAAAATTCTCTGAAACTGATATTAGCAAGATGCTTGATTTTTTGATACACAACATATTTGTTACGTTTGGAGGATATGTTTTTCATCCAGCAATCGGCATTTCAATCGGAATCCTCTTCCTGGCGAATTGTTCCTTTATTCATATATGGCTGACTTCATAGGAACTTCTTAGGAAGAAAGAAAAGAAGTTAGCAGTATCCTTTAACCTTACTTTCCACTATGTAGATGATGTTCTTTCACACAAAAAATCTAAATTTGGTGAATAGGTTGGACGCATCTATTGACTTACATCTAGAAATTGACAATGAGGGACGGTTGAAAACCAAACTTTACGACAACAGAGATGATTTCAGCTTCACAATTGTGAACTTTCCATTTCTATGTAACAATATTCAAACAGCGCCTACATACGTAGTATATATCTCCCAGTTGATGCATAATTTAAGGGCTTGTATATCCTATCATGATTTCCTTGAAAGAGAGTTGGTGCTCACAAGGAAGCCAAGAGTTCAAGTGGAAAAGTTGACATCAATCCTTCGTAAATTTTACGAACACCATCAACTTTTTATGTATATAAAACGAGTTCGTTGACCGTTATGGAATATCCGTTTCACAATGATAGCGGATATGTCCCGAATGTAGTAACTACAATCCCGCCTTTTTCCCAAAATGTGACCGATTTAGACTTATTACTGGGTTGGTGCTAACATGAGCAACAGGATGGATCCACATGTGGAGCAGGATCTGCTTGCCAATCCGAAGCACCTGAGAACACCCTAGGTTTTTGGTGGGGTTTGTGTTGCTTAGTCTTTATTTTTCTAAGTTGTGTATTGTTAACTATTGTATTTCTGTTTGTCTCTGTCTTTGTCTTTTTCTTTTTTAGCCATACGTTGTCAGTTTATTTTCGATTTATGAGTTTGAATGTCCCTCTGGTATCGTTCGCACCTCTGTATATCTGACTATGCAGTATAAGCATTGCTCATTGTTGAATACCGTACGGTGACCTAATGTTGATCATTTCTGTGTAATTTTATCTCTTGTGAAGAGTTGTTATATCACATCTTCTTTTTTATATAGTAAACAGTCGAGTTTTGTGCTAAATAGAGAAAACACAAAAGCGACAGATAATCCCCATCATACAGGTTACACTTGAGAAGTAAATGAGGATGAAACGTATAAGAAAGAAAATAACAGCAATGTCTCTGCATGCAGAAGATCGGACAGTAAGAATGTTTATGTATATAAAACGTACATACACTACTTATAATTCTTTTCAAGGGACATGATTATCACAAAACAGAAATATACTGTACAATTTATAGCTGATTTGATTTTAAAGGAAAACAATTATCTTGAGTAAATATAAGTTCGTACATCATGGACATGCAATTTTAACGATCTTTCATGATGGATTTTCCTTACAAAGGATAAAATGCGTATCATAAGAGGTTTAAATCTCAATAGATCGCTTTCCAAAGAACTAAGAATGAATTCATGCAGTACAAGTAATTTCAATTATAATTTTGAACTATAAAATCCGCTTTGTAAATCTATATGTAAGTAGGACAAATAATTTCTATATACAACGCAAAATTTCTTTATGAGTAAATTGGTATTTTTACGTCACTTATAATTAAGACATCAAATTTAAACAGCAATCAAATCCAGAAAAAAAAAGAAGTATTTATCATCTGAAAGAGATATATATTGTCAGTGTTATTAATCTATTACTACCGGCAACCTTCTAGGAATGAAGAAAAGTATATGTTTACATGTTTGAATCTACCATACAAGCATATATCACTGACCAGAACACAGAAAACCACATTTTTATTAAAATAACCAGTATATTCCCTGAAAGATAAGATCATTGTAATTGAAACAAAATAATTTACAGATTCGTTTTGTTATTGTATAGATAAAAAAGAAACTGTAATGAACCATGTATACTGTAAATAAATTTTCTATTGAAAGTTGTGTCTGAAGGTAATGAATCAGACTTCATATGTATGTGTATATATGTTATATAATACATATACTATTATCAGATTATTGCATGGAATTTTTTATATCAGATGTATTATCACGACTAGGTTAAATATCAGTCCCAGAGCCGAAGTCTCGATGAATGATGAATGATTTTGACCGAGGGCTGGTAATACATCTTTCTAGCATATGCATCAACAGATGAGAGAAACAACAGTATACTATATTTTTATATTGACGATAAACAAAGTCAACATACCTAAAAGAACACTATTTGGAAAATTAAGTCCACATTTGTAAAGTAACTTTCTAAATTATACTGGAAACTTTCAAAATGCATTTATTGTATTATTTGATTTTTTTTGCATTTTTCATCACATATTTTCCTGTTTTCTAATAATTGATTTGTACCCTTCTTTGTTATTTTTTTCACTGAAAACGTATCATTAGAGTGTATTGGCCGGAAATTGCCGAGTAACGCATGACTGTCATGTGATAACGGGACGTTACGGAAAGGCATTTGATAATTTTTCATATCAGCTCCCGCTGAACACCATGTCAGAAAATATGGAATTCACGTAAATCTAATGCTATTATCATACTGTAAAATTTATAAGTTACTTACTCTAAGTATATGATAAATTTAATGTATCAATACTTCTTTTATAACCCGTGTTGTTTACAGAAATGAAATATACAATTATTTTAGATTTGATCTTCAAGGTTAACAAATGTCTTGAGTAAATATGAATACATACATAAAAGGAGGGCATCGTAGTGATGCATTTTCTTAAGACGGATAATATGCGAAGCATAACTTGTTCAATTACTGAACAAACTGACATTTCAGATATTATAAATGTGATACGGTCGATTAATCTTAACGATGTAAGAACTTTAAAACTTAATAGATCTCTCTCAATAGACCCAAGAAGAAATTCACCCAGTACAAAAGATTCAATGAGTTTAAATCTACATATCAATTTATGCAGACTAAAACATTTGTAGAGCAAATACAAAATTTCTTTAGAAAAGTACATAGATATTCCTTTGTCATCAATATCTAGATACGAAATTCATACTGCCATTTAATGTGAAGGAAATATAAGGATTTATCATCTGAAAGAGATCTATATTCGTAAGTATTTAATTTATCTATTTATTACAGTAGCTTTCATCATCTCCCATACGGACATATCTCATGTCTTCTGTGTGTCGTTATGATTTAAAAACTCGAGTTCCTAGAACAGAGAAACTTACATTTTTATCTAAATATATAGTCTCTTCCACTCATATACAATGTATTGTCATCGAAAAAAAATAGTTTACAGTAATATCAACTATTATACTATATAAGAGGAAACTTCTGTCGTAAAACTTATTTAGTTTTGTAACCATAGCAATCAAACGATATTTCATTGTGTATAGTAAGTGTAAAAATATTACATGATGACGGTTTTAATTTTGAAATGATAGAATATTCTAGTATTCTTTCTGTTATTGTGCAGATATCTCAAAATAGTAAAGAACCATGTATACAGTAAATAATGAACTATTTTGGTTATTATCATCACAAGTCTAATACCCATTTTAATTCATATATTTAATTACATTATATTTTCCTCCCACGGCACATCTTCAAGAGGTCAATATATAAAGCGTATACATAAACAACAGTAGAAGGCAATATATGATAGAGAATATAGAAAAATGAATATCTTTACATATACAAGGGATACGGATCTTATTATATCTTACATGATGCTTTTTGACTAACACGAATAATATACGAAGCATAACCGATTTTTAAAGTTAGTATGGATTAATTATAACTATGTAAAAACTCAATAGTTCTCTTTCAATAGATTTAAAAAGGAATTCATGCAGTACAAAAAAAATCAATATGAGTTTAATTTTGAATTTAAAACCTTTCAGTATATTACATGTTTATTTATCAATAAGAATAATAATTTGTAGATCAAACGCAAAATTTCTTTAACAAAGTAAAGATGTATACCTTCGTCATAAATATTAGGATACGAAATTTATACATGTACAACCACTTTATCTAGTGGAAATATCTCATGACAACTTCTCTCTTATATAAGAGTGCTTGACATAAAACAGCGCACACAGCTTTTTTTGTCGAGAAATGATTAAAAAATACCAACCGAAAACAACTGTCAAATTCCTAACTTGTTACAAGTATTTTCTAAATAAAAGGTTATGAAAACCATGATGGAAATAAACTCATCATAGATACCAGGATTGAAATTTTATATTTACGCCAGACGCGCGTTTCGTCTACAAAAGACTCATCAGTGACGCTCGAATAAAAAAATGTTAAAAAAGCCAACAGGTTTCTCACATGATGTGACACGTATTCGGAATAAGTGTCATACTTGGTGTTAGACAGTAAGATTATTTTATTTTTCGACTACCTTCTAATCGCAAATTAATTTTGGATTGTTTATAAAATGTATAATGAGCTTCGATCAGTTATTTATAGCTAGGTCAATTGGGTAGCAATGGAATGGAAGAGTAACAAAAACAAACATTATAAAGATGTCATAAAAGATGGTTTCATATCATAAGAAATAAAACAATACTCCATAGAATTTTGGACTAAATGCAAATTAAGGACGAAGTTGGTAATTTTTTAATGAAACTGATTATCTTTAGATAATTATCAAATGTGTATGCCCGATCTTCAATAGTAGAAGATTAATAATGTTCGTATCTGAACATCTCTCCATTCGTTAGAAATTATAGTTTTTCATAACCGTATCAGTTTTATGGTGTTTTTTCAAGGTAGTTTATCGTCAAGTTGATATCACATCAAATTGATAGTTATTGCCTATGTTACTTATGATGTGCACTTTTTTTTTTTTATCATGTATTGAAATACGGTGTTGCCTAAAATTTCAAGGGTTACGTTACAAGGACAATGCGTGTGATAGAAAGATATATTGAGTCATATGGATACATATTCCTTTTTGAAAGCGTCCGATCAGATCACTCTCAATCTATCAGTCATATTGATATTTGTTTTGTCTTTTCTTCATTTAAAATCATCAACCATAAAACACAATGTTTTAATATGGGAAAACGTGTCGTTCATTAAGTTGAATCCTCTTACAACAACTCATGTTGATTTAGGATTTTAAATGAAAATAGGTTATTTCTGCGATAGTCTATTCCTTAACTTATATCCTAACCAATTCATTCAGGTTTCAACACATTAAACAAACGAAAATCAACTGTCATATTTCTGACTTGGTTTAAATCTTGTAACTTTAAGTTTTTTTTTCAATAAATGAGAACATTGGATTGTGTCATATATAAGTCTGCACACTGTAACGACATATGCTGTTGTTGAAAGGATCAATATGATGTATTATAAAATTAAACAACGCTTTTGAAAGCAAAAATGTCAGACTTGGGGACTGATTCTGAGAAAAAAGTATATTTAGCTTAGCAACTGAAAAAGAGTAGTACATGTATAGTGTCATATGGATACAGAGATTTAATGAGACACTTTAAAACCTTAAGTTAATAAAACCGTGAACCTATGTTGTTACATAGATTGAAACAAATGAATTGCAAATGTTTAGATGTGATATCAAGAAGCTTCATTTAACTTTATTTTGTAAATACTATACTTCTAATCTATTCAACTGATGTCATATTTTCTTTTGTTCATTTATTCTGCAGCATAATATCATTAAATAGAAAGTTCTATATCATTGACCAATATATTAGCTTGGATTTGCAAACACTGTATTTATATTCATTTTCCTCTCTTGCTTCATAATATATACCGTAGTTTGATGCATTAATATTGAATGAATACACGAAACAAATCAGAGGTACACTACAAAAAGTAACTAACTTTACGATAAACATAGTAAAGGTCACAGTTAATATAGCTAGACGTAAGATACTGGATGAAAACCAAACTAGCTGAGGGAATATGGTAACATGTAATGAGCAACAGATCCGGTTTGGTTTCAGACTGAAATATTTGCAAAAGAAATGTTTCTTGATAATAACTAAAGAGTCGTAGTATTGTTTTGTTTTTTTTTCAGTTAAAGCTGGAATCACAGTGGAAAACTATATCTTTGTATTTCTAGAAAAACACGAACTACAAAGAATGAAATCATATTTCAAAATCTGTTAAAACTTGATTAGCAAAGTGACAAGGAAGACTTAAGATAGTTATGGAATTCTCAGACAAAAATTTACAAGGTGGAAAATCCTAAGAATTTTAAACAACAAAGGATATAATAATTGAACATGTTTGTTTGAATATCTGGAATACAGTCTTGAGTATCGAAAAATAGTAGAATTCCCTAAAAGTACTATACATCAATATATGCTGGTATTTACAACAGCATTGGAGAAAACTCTGAGCAATAATTAATGCCAAACCTTTCAAGCAGCAGACACTCCTAACTATTCGGATTAAAGGAAATATCAAGATAAACAAGGAAAGAAAGATGGCAAGTACCGACATATCACATGTTTCAGAAGAAGAAGAAGAGAACTATCTAAGAATGCATTTGTTGCTGACTGGAATTTCTCCAAGGGCTGTGCGTGTATTATTCGATAATGAATTTCATCCTTCTTGTTTAGAAGCCTCTATTAAAAAGGAATATGGAAAATTGTATGACTTGAAAAAGAAGCATGTTATCAATGCAGCTCAATGGAATTTACTGTTTCCAAGTAGCGGTAGGTATTTGAATTTTTTTAATCCTAATAAGGCTCTTGTTTGCAAATTTTTAATTTGATTTGATATCAGGAAAAGGATCGAGTTGTAAGGTATATATGTCAATGAGACAGCTGGCTAACAAGGTAAATATATTCGGAGTGTTATCAACTTAAAACTAAAGAACAAATTCTCTTCTCAATTGTTGTGCTCTTCAACTTCGTACTTTATTTTGCTTGTTTAACTTCTTTTGATTCGAGCGTCACTGATGAGTCTTTTGTAGACGAAATGCGCGTCTGGCGCAAATACAAAATTCAACTTGTATCTATGATGAGTTTATTTATGGCACATGTGTTTACATGTACTTGGGTCATGGAATAGATACATAGTTTTGTGAATCGACACGCAATAGTTTGACCTGTCTGCTCAATAGTGGCATCATATGCTGCATCATTGTCATTACTTCGATAATCAACATTATAATATGAAAGACTCTGATTTTAACCAAGTGTATCAAATTCTAGAAAAAAATCAGTTATGTTCATATTGATTACAAAATTGAAATTAATATTTGATTTGCTATTTAGTGTCTTTACATATCAGATGTACATGTACTTGGCTAAGAAACAGGTGTAACGAGAGCTTCAGGAAGCTATTACTTCTGTTTCGAGCCTAGTACAAATATAGCTGATATGTAAAAACAATAAACAGTTATTGTTTTTATCCTGGAATTAGTTTGGTACATTTTTTCCATATCAATCGTTCAATTTGTTTTTGAAAGAAATCGACAGGTCTTAAGCGCAGACCGCAATGAGCATCACAAATTGAACAAATTGAACAAATTGAACAAATTGAACTGTGACATAAACAGAAATTTGATATAACCGTTCGCTCGCAACAGAAGCAGGATACCAGGAGACTATATACGTCTAGTATATGTATATCGCTTTGGATTATCTGTACACCTGCATTAGTATAAAAGAAAGGTCGATAGCATGATAATGTTCATAAAACATGGGTTGAATTTTACTGAAATCTGTACTTACAGGAGCCCCAAACTCCAATACTTTTGATGTCACATTAATGGTTGCATTACTAAGGAACTTAACGAATTTTCCTCCACCTGTTGGTGGATATGATCAATTACCAATGTGTTTAAATACCACACCCACAGCTGACCTGGCAAGAATAAAGCACTACAGAAACCAGTTGGCTCATCATGATGATGGAAAGATCAAGTCTACTTTATTTACCACCGCATGGGAGGATATTAGTGGGGTAAGTATATCTGTTATAACCTCAGATAATTATTAGCCGCTGCTTGGAAGGATATATGTGGGGTACGAATGCCTCTTTTAATATAGATATAATTATAAGCTACTGTTTGTCAAGGGGAGTGAGAAAGTTTAGTGAGGTAAGCATGTCATTTAACACTTTGAGTAATGGTAGACATTGCTTTAGAAGATTCATGTATCGTAGAGGTATGAATGCAATATTTTCATCTACGACAATGACCAGCCACTGCTTGGGTGTATAACCAGCGGGTTAAGGATGTACCTTATGACCTAGGAATAATTATAAATGAGGTAAGAACATCATTTTAAATAGCTAGGGTGATGATAAGCACTGCTTAAGAGAATACAAGGATATATTTATCAGTGGGATAGAAATATAATTGATTATATAAGGTAATTATAACTGCATTTCAGGATATCTGTAGGATAAGAGTATAAATCATCACTTAAGTAATGATCAGTCACTAAATCGGAGGATATCATTAGGTTAAGAATATCATTTTCCACCCTGTGTATTGATCAACCACTAGATGGTAGGATATCAGTGGGAAAGAATATCAGTTATCATTCAGTCACTGCATATGTGGATACCAATTTATCTTACCTCCTATACATTTCCAGGAATATGATTGGTTAAAAGCGTCCGCGTGCAAACCGTGTATATTTGATATTAGGTTAGTAGGGAGACGGGCCTTATCTCATACACGGTTAGTAGTGGAGTTACGTCCCTTTATATTCCATATTAGGTAAGAAGGGGGCGGGGCTTATTTCATACAAGGTTAGTAAAGGTGTTATGTCCCTTGTAAAAACAAAACGGTACTTAGAAAAAACTTAAAAGTTCCAACAGACGAAGAAATTGATGATTAAGATTGAAATGAATTCATAAAACACATTTAAACCTTACAAGTCGTTATTGTTGGCATCTGTTTTTGTAGGATCAATGGAAGTATTTTCTTAATGCTAACAGTATTGCCGAAGACTTGCTCATTTTGGGAATCACACGTTAAGATAGTCGGTAAGATAAATTCGTTACATAGTGTGCTAGTGACGTAATACGGTATATATGGGGTCAGTAAATTCCATATGGGGATTCGAGCTTCGCTCTCACCCCATATGGAATTTACTGACCCCATATATACCGTATTAGGTCACTAGCACACTATGTAACTAATAGTGTCAAGAATATCTTGCATTACTTAAATTATTGATCAGCCATTGAATTGGAGAAAATCAGAAGGGTAAAAATATGATTTATTCCCCAAGGTAAGGACCAGATTCAAATTCATATCTAAAATAAGAAGGTTTTATACCTCCGTCATATATTATACATTCTAGTAAGACGTCCTTATTACGCTTTGTAAACAAAGCTGTTCTAATTAGCACAAACTGACACATACATGTACGCTTTCATATTCTCGTTTTTTCCATTATTATTCAAAATAAAATACATACATTTTAGCAGCTTATATAAACTTTAATTATATATTGTTTATCAAACAACATATATTTACTATGCTTTTAGTTTTTAAAGTTATTAAATATAAAAATGTAATGTACAGACTTCACAGGGAGGAAACGAGAACAGCCAAATATTTTTCAGGTATTTTCGTACGCTTCCACCTATAAAAATACTAGATTTGTCCTGTTAGAATCCAAATAATTCCTTCATGTCATGCTCCATGCTCATTCTAACGCTCAGTGTAAAATATCGACAAATATAACGCCTACCCATGTTTCTTAACTAAACTTGTATAATGATATAACGTTATTCTATTTTACATGCTTCGTTCTGTACGAAATAAGAAAAATTCTTTCATATCATAAAATTTGTAAGAAATACAAGCCACTTTTGTATTGATTTTTGTTGAAGCTAGTCTTTCAAGAGATACAGGATTTCACTATGTTTGTGGCCAATTGTTCACAATCCACATTTCGTACTTTTTCAGTCCAAGATGATTATAGAACTTAAACTGACATATTTTAGACAACCTTACGCATTTAGAAAGTAACTCTATGTGTATGTGATTCAAATAACATCATGACTGATAGGTTTTTTTATTACAAATGTTTACTAGTTTTACTAGAGGTAAAGGGGGAGGGTTGAGATCTCACAAAACATGTTTAACTCCGTCGCATTTTTGCGCCTGTTTTATTTAAGTCAGAAGCCTCTAGCCTTTGTTAATCTTGTATGGTTTTTTTAGTTCGTTTATATGTTTTAGAGTTAAGTATGACGTCCCTTTTCACTGACCAAGTACACAATTTTATTAAGGGGCCAGATGAGGACCATCTCCAGGTGCAGGATTTTCTCGCTGCGTTGAAGACCCATTGATGACCTTCAGCTGTTATCTGCTCTTTCGTCGGGTTGTTATCTCTTTGACATATTCTCAATTTCCATTATCAATTTTATTGAATGTTAAAATCGAATGTTGAATGTTGAATGTTGAAAATCGAATGCTGAATGTTGATATTGATGATTATTGAAATCGAATGTTGAAAGAAGAAAAATGGGGAAAAATTGAATGTTCAATGTTTGAAATCGAATGCTGAATGTTGAAAACGAATGTTGAAAAAATGAATGTTGCATGTTGAAATTGTGTTTTAAATGTTGAAAACGAATGTTGAAAAAAATGAATGTTGCATGTTAAAATTGTGTTTTAAATGTTGAAAACGAATGTTGAATGTTGACAAACAAATGTTAAATGTCGAGATCGAATTTTAAAAGAAAGAAACATCGTTGATGAATTATTCGACCTCATTGTATCCACATGTAAACTTCAATTTAACTCATAAGCTATAGATTGGTAACGCATGTTTTAGTCGTGTTCAGCTATTTAAAAATAAAGAATGTCAACATTGAAAGTGAAACAAAGGTGAACCATTTCGTTGACTGATTCGATCCACAAAAAGAAGAATTCATTTTTGTAACCTATATATAACCCATGTATAACATGAAATCAAACAGACATAGAAAAATCTTATTGCACGATTTTGCTATCTATTTATATTTATTTTTATGTTTATATCGGGTTGTATGACCATATGCAGTCTTCGGGGGGTCATCTCGATAGTTAATTAGATGGCGTCTAGACTAAAACACACACGAAATTCTGATAAATATTATCAAGTACATGCATTGTTTACTGTTTATTTCAGACTTATTGTATTTTTGATATACGTATTAGTATGTTATAATCAAATATGAGAATTTGAGTCAAATTGGTGTATAGATTTTGACAGATAATCTCCTTTAACAAACACAATATTGAATGTTCAATGTTCAATATTGAACCAACTTGACATCCCTGTTTTTCTTGAGTTATGATTTTATTAAAAATAAAAGAGAAAAAAAAATAAAAGACGAAATACAGCTGAGTAGTACAAACTACATAGAACACCAACACATGACTCCAACCTAAAAACAAACAAAGACAATCAAAGACAAACAATCAAGCTCCAGTAAACTTCACTTCGCATAGGCACAAAATATGGTGGGGATAAACAATTAAAATCAATGCTTTCTACATGCATGTATGCTCCTGTAAATCATAGTTTTACCATATATACAGACACTTATCATTTCTGATTTAAATATCAACTTTTGAATTTTCAATTTATATAGGCTGTAAGAAGAATAGGTGGTCAACATATGGAAGAGGAATGTAAAGAACTAAGATCAAAACATTTAGACCAATCAACAGTGCCTTGGAATATTAGAGGTAAGGATACCAAGGGTAAGAGTTCAATTTCCATTATGTGTGATTTGTGCCGGTTGAATTCGTTGAGATGGTGAAAACAGGTTCCATATATTAGCTTTTTAAAGTCTCGTTGGGCTAAGATTATTGCAGCATTACACTACCTACTACGAAATGTAGATACGATTCTTGGGAAAGTAAATATGTTTTTTCTTTATATTTAAAACCCCATATTAACATAGGATAATGACTTATTACTTTTGAGACAATACTTTGCCTTATGAAATTAAGAAGATGTTTTTTTAAACCATTCATAACAATATTATGATCTTACCACAACAAAATGTAAAAATGCAATGTGGGGGTAAAGTTAGTTTGATGGAGAATGGTATTTTTACCTATACTTTTTCTATTTTTAAATGAAAATTCAATGTAGTTTGAGTTTGATTTTCACAGTTGCTGCAAAAACTGTTTCAATGTTATCCATTTTACATTTTTCAAAATATTTATATTAGGTATCTGAGTTATGACTCATACTCCCAATTTTTGTAATGTTTAAGACTCTTTGAAAATGGTCCAAATGAGTTATATATTCAGAGAAATTTGTTCCTATCTCTTTTCAATTGACGTTTACTTAATTCATTCTTTATCAAATTCATCGAACTCTAGTACTGCATAACCTCATTAAACCAAATTCGTTTATAAATTATATAATGAAATTGGTTGTATTTTAAGTGCATATTTTGAACTGAATGTATGAAAGAGTGCCTGCACAAATATGAATTCTAAACATGTCTTTCTTATATTCATTTTCTGTACATACAAGACATGTGCAATTGCATGTCCTCATCCTTGCTTCCCCAAGTGTGATTGTGGTATATGCATATGGTCACTGCTGGTCTTCTTCCAACCAGCAATAAAATCTATGCAAAAGTGGGGTGTCCGTTTTGCCTTGTGGACTACATTATTACCGTCACGTCCGGTCAGAATGGGACGTTAAATAAAATTCAAAATGACCACAGAAGAAATTTTCATTTTTATATTTTAGTACAAATCAGTAAGATATTGGATCAATGGCAGAAGAATGATGGTGACTTTGTAGAAACTTCAGCTGCAAAACAAGTGTTGGAATGTGCCCAGGAAAATAGTTGTGTAACTATTACAGCTAGTTCTGGTGTTGGAAAGACAGCAAACCTACAACATGTTGTTTTGAAAATGGCAGAAGAAGGATATGATGTACTACTTGTAACCAATCCACAGGACATTGTTAAATTTTATAATCCAAATCAGAAGACCTTGTTTGTTATTGATGACTTCTGTGGGACATATTCTATAAACCAGTCGGATCTACTGAACTGGGAACCATGCGTGAAGCGTATCGAAAAACTGATTCAGAATAAACTCACTAAAATTATTGTGGCTTGTCGATTACAAGTGTACAAAGATGAAAAGTTTGACTCTTTATCAATTTTCAAAGCCAATGTTTGCAACTTGTTATCCGAAGACTTGTGCTTGTCAAAAACCGAAAAGCGGTTAATAGCAGAGATGTATTTGGGCATAAAAGCCTCAGATATTATTGAATACAGTGATTTATTTGATTGTTTCCCGCTTCTGTGTAAATTGCATCATGACAATCATCAACTCAATATTTCCAATTTCTTCCAGAATCCATTTTTAGTTTATGAAGCCGAGATTGATCAGCTGAAAAGGAATGGGTGTTTTAGTAAATATTGTGCCTTGGCATTGTGTGTTATGTTCAACAATGAGTTAGAGGAAAAAGTGTTGACAGACGAGATGGATACAAACACAAGAGCAATCATAGAGAACACATTTGAGGCATGCCGACTAGATAAAGGAACATCAAGGTTAATTTTATTGGATGAACTTGACTCACTTGAACATACATTTATTAAGAAAGAATATGGTATATACAAAACTGTACATGATAAACTTTTTGACTTTTTATCTTATTATTTTGGAAAAACTATGATCCAGTGTTTAATAAAAAACGCACACAGTCAATGTATCATGGAACGATTTTTATTAGAAAAAGAAAAAAATATGGATCAGTTCGTAACTATTGTTCCACCTAAATACATTGAAATGTACATGCAGAGAATGGTTAAAGACTGGTCCAATGGTAAAGTAGTAAATGTTTTCTGTAATAACAATATGACCAACCGAAAGTTCAGAAATAGATACCTGTGTTATTTGAACACACTTGACATATTATATCAAAGACAATTAGCACACACATGTGATATTGATAGCCAAGATACTGTAATACTACAGTGTTGTTTTATATGTGATATTCCATTGATTCAGTGGTGTTTGTATCATGGTGTTGATGTAAACAGGTGTAGGTATGATGGTGGAAGTCCACTATTTGCATCATCACAGCTAGGTCATACTGAAGTAGTACAGCTTTTGTTGGACAATAAGGCGGACATCGATAAGTGCAAAGATGATGAAATATCTTCCCTGGTTATTGCTTGTCAACTATGATATACAGATATAGTACAGTTATTACTTGATCATACGGCAGACATAAATAAGTGTAGAGCTGATAAAACATTTCCACTTTATATGGCCTGTCAACAGAATCGTATAGATATAGTAAAACTGTTAATTTACAACCAGGCAGACATAAATAAGTGTACAGACAAAGGATCATCTCCTCTGTTTATTTCTTGTTATAAAGGATGTATAGATATAGTAAAACTGTTACTCGACAACAAGTCAGACATAAATAAGTGTACAGATAACAGAATATCTCCTCTGTTAATGGCCTGCCAGGAGAATCATGTAGATATAGTAAAGTTGTTACTTGACAACAAGGCAGACATGAATAAGTGTAAAGAACCTGGTTTATCCCCTCTGTATATTGCTTGTCAGGACGGTTATACAGATATAGTAAAGCTATTACTTGACAATAAGGCAGACATTAATAAATGTAGAGATGATGGCACATCTCCCCTGTATATTGCTTGTGCGAATAACCATTCAAACATAGTACAGCTGTTACTTGACAACAAGGCAGACATAAATAAGTGTTTAGATGATGAAACATCTCCCCTGTATATTGCTTGTGAGAATAACCATTCAGACATAGTACAGCTGTTACTTGACAACAAGGCAGACTTAAATAAGTGTTTAGTTGATGAAACATCACCCCTTTTAAGGGCTTGTCAGGAAGGTTATGCAAATATAGTACAGTTGTTACTTAGCAGCAAGATAGACATTAATAAGTGTAGAAATGATGAAACATCGGCCCTTTTTATTGCTTGTCAGAATAATCATGCAGGTATAGTCAAGATGTTACTTGACAACAAGGCAGACGTTAATAAGTGTACAGATGAAGGAACATCTCCCCTCTTAAAGGCTTGTCATGAAGGTAATAAAAATATAGTACAGTTGTTACTTGACAGCAAGGCAGATATTAATAAGTGCAGTAATAATGGAATATCTCCTCTGAATATTGCTTGTTTCGAGAACCGTGTAGACATAGTACATTTGTTACTGGACAATAAGGCGCACATTAATAAGTGTATAAGTAAAGATTCATTTCCACTGTTTATTGCCTGTCAGAAGAATCAGGTAGATATAGTAAGGTTGTTACTTGACAAAAAGGCAGGCATAGATGAGTGTTTAGATAACGGATCATCTACCCTATATATTGCTTGTGAAAATAACCATGAAAACATAGTACAGCTCTTGCTTGAAAACAAGGCAGACATTAATAAAAGTAAGAATGATGGCACATCTCCTTTATTTATTGCATGTGCGTTTAATCATGTAAAAATAGTAAAGTTGTTACTTGACAACAAGGCAGACATTACCAATTGTAGAAACGATGAGGTATCTCCCTTGTTTATTGCATGTGGGAATAATCATAAAGATACAGTAAAGCTCTTACTTGAAAACATGGCAGATATAGATAAGTGTAATATTAATGGATTATCCCCTATTTTTATAGCATCTGGTCATGGTTATATAGATATAGTCCAAATATTAATTGAGAAAGGGGCAAATTACAATAAATGTGCAAGCCTTGATGGTGTTTTCTACTCGCCAAAACAAATTGCAAGAGAACAAGGGTATAATGATATTGTTGCTTTAATTAGTGAACATTCTAGAAAGTATCAATTCAAGATGTAGAATGGTTTAAGAATTAAACAATGGTATTACTTGCTTTTGGTATAAATAGTCACTTTATTTATGGAACAGACAGTACCTAATGCATGGACTTTTACTTTCTCAGTAAATTCAAAATGAAACTTTCAAGTTATATGACAGAACAAAACAGTTATGCTAACAACTGGGCTTCCGAACCTTCCGTTAGTCTGTCAGTCTTTCTTCAGATCTTTTACCCAATACTTTTGATTAGATTGTAACCATTCTTGGATATATGGTCAAGAATTAGTTTTTAACAACAAATGTTCATATTGGTTCATGTACATATTGTTATATTTTCATTATATAGTACCATTTAACCATTCTTGGTGAATAAATAGTTAACCTGTGTCTCGCTATTTGAACACAAAAATAAATTGTTTATGTATTGTGTTAAAATTTTACCTAATTAAATGTATATATTGTATTTTGTATCGTAATTGTTTTGATCATTTCTTTTGTATATCGAATGTGTTATTGTATTTTTGAATGATACTTTTACCTCCATAGAATGTATGGCACAATGTTTTCCTGCTGTCCGCCATAACAGAGCTATGCTATGCTCCTCTTAATTCCTAACTATCATCATTGTCAGTGCTTTCGAAATACAAGAGTGCACACGCTGAAATGTATCGTCTTCTTTACTACTCATTGATATTAATTATGTTCATAGTCCTTAATATAAGGCTTCATTACAACTGTCACATAAACTTAACATTAACCAAGAAAACTAAACATTGACCAATGAACCATGAAAATGAGGTCAAGGTCAGATGAATTATGCCAGGCAGAGATGTAGAGCTAACAATTCTTCCATACAACAAATATAATTGAATAATATATAATATAAAATATATATATATATATATTGACCTGTTGCTTATAGTTAAAGAAAAACGGACCAAAACACAAAACCTAAACACTGAGCAATGTACCGTGAAAATGAGGTCAAAGTCAAAGTCAAATAATACCTCCGCGACTGAAATATAGATAATAAAATATTTCCATACACCAAATATAGTTGATCTATTGCATATAGTAATAGAAAAAAGACCAAAAACTAAAAAACTTAACTTTGACCACTGAACCATGAAAATGAGGTCAAGGTTATATGACACCTGCCAGCTAGACATGTACACCTTACAAACATTCCATACACCAAATATAGTAGACCTATTGCATACAGTATAAGAAAAAAATACCAAAACACAAAAACTTAATTATAACCATTGAAACATGAAAATGAGGTCAAGGTCAGATGACACCTGCCAGTTGGACATGTACATATATGCAATGTAATGTGTTTTTCTGTATACCGTTGTCCAACTTAGGTGATACCAGAATAAAATGATATAGACATATATATCTTACAGTCCTTCCATACACCAAATATACTAGACCAATTTGTTGTTTCAAGTAGTAACTGAACCATGAAAATGAGGTCAAGGATATTTGTCATGTGACGGACGGAAACTTTGTAACATGAAGCATCTATATACAAAGTATGAAGCATCCAGGTCTTCCACCTTCTAAATTATAAAGCTTTTAAGAAGTTAGCTAACGCCGCCGCCGCCGCTGCCGCCGCCGCCGGATCACTATCCCTATGTCGAGCTTTCTGCTACAAAAGTCGCAGGCTCGACAAAAACTGTGCTTCCCTATTAAATTTGAAATATGGTTAACCTTACTTTTATAGAACATTCTTAAATCTTCTAATGTATGTACTTTAAACAATTTTGATATGACACGGTCATTATGATTGTTAAGTCTTTTTCAGTGTTCCAATTAATTTGAAGACTGTGATAAATTCAGTACTGTTCACACAAATCTGAATCATGTAGAAATAGTAAAGTTGTTTTTTAACAAAAAGGCAGACATTAACAAGTGAATAAACAATGAGGAATATACAACATACTGAATTTTCTGTTAAGCTACTGAACAGTGCTGAGTTGGCTGCAAGTAAAGTGTCTTAAAACAGTGCTGAATTTACCGCAGTTATTAAGGCTGAGAGTTGACTGAAAGATTTTACATGACTTTATATTTCATTGATTACATTTAAGACTTAAATAAATTCACTAGTTGAAGCTTCACATGTTTCCAAATGTTTTACGGTGTATAAAGGTGTCACAAAAAAGCTTCACTCATTCCTTTATTTGTACTTAATTGACTTATACTTTATACTTTAGTTTAATATTTGAGTGTATTTTGTAAGTAATATACATGTCTGTCTGACGTATTTCTTAATGTTTCTTCTACCTTTGATGTTTTTCGTCTGAAAGTTGTTCTGCAAATATATAAAATATTCAGTTAAGAAAGCAAAGTATTTTATCTAGTGACATCTTTTATCATATTGTATTGTAAATCGAAAAGAATAAGCATTTTGTGCATTTGTTTCAACTCTGATTTTCATTTTAAATATTAAAATTATTATTATTGTTTTATTGGCAAATTAAACATTTGACTTTGTGCATGCTGTGTTCCTATTCTGGCTGAGAAAGATGATTTGCACTTGGTTAATAAAATAATCTTATGTTATATATAATTATTAGAGTGGCATTTTTGAAAATCAGTTACGTACAAGTTCTGTTTAAAAAGTAATCGCACTAAAATACCGAACTCTGAGGAAATTTTAAAATGGAAAGTCCCTTATCAATGGCAAAATCAAAAGCACAAACACATCAAACGAACTGATACCAACTGTCATATTCCTGACTTGGTACATGCATTTTGTATGTAGAATCTGGTTGTATATCTAGCTAATCATCTCACTTGTATTACATTCGCATGAAATTGACCGATATGACAAAGCATTCGAAGTATTCTTAACATCGTGAATTCTGTGCCTAAAGTCTCTTATTTAAATCTCCATTTTCTCAAATTAATGTCTTCTAATTGACACACTTCATTTCTATAGTAAATATGTATGTTAACCATCTTAAGTATCAAGAATCAATTCACTTAACATAATTTCCAAAACATATTGAAACATACAAGCCACACAAAAAATCCAACTGAACAAACAAAAACAAACAAAGAGAAAATCAACGAAAATTACATGGTTAAGAGACCCCGCCTTGGTACACCAGATACAGTTAAGTGACACGTTAGCAACCAAACACGCCATTGTTGCTCATCTTTATCATATGCTGAAATATTAGCATGACGGGACTCATACACCTTGTACATGCGTCTTAATTACTGCTGTGAAATTCGAATTCATTGTTGAGAAAATGACATTTTAGATCGTTGGCTTTCCGCCATTTTGTTACGGCCAGGAATTACCTTTAAAGTGTAGCCAACAAAAGACACAAATCAATACTAAAATTTAACAATATTTATTATACAAAAGTTTACAAGAAGTATTATACAAATATTACTGTCAACTTTACTGTCAAAATATGAGTCCAATCTTTTATCTTTATCTGTATCCGGATATCTTTCGGAATCCAATCTGAATATTACGGTCACAATCCAGTATGATGTTGTTTGTAGAATAAAAGTGTCAATCCAAATGCTATGAATATTAATGTCTATCGATGTCTAAGTCTAAGTGTGTGTTTAACTTTAGTGTCTATATATATAGTTGTCACGGAAAATTCTAGAAGACTCTATAATGGAACGTCCTAGAAAGTTACAACGGAAGTTTCTAGTAAAATGTAGAAGTTTATATAACGCATCTTTTATTAGGATCATTCTGGAATCATTATGTAAGTCAAATGGAAAGTTACAATCATTCTGTGATTGTTCCAGTGATTTCTAAACTGCACAGTTCTAAGATTATTCTGTAAACAACTAGCAGGCCACACAACACAAATCAGGCCAACATAAATAAATACAATAATTACAATATCATAACAATATCAATGTTAAAGGTCAATCAACTTCTTGGGCTCAAAGGTCAAAGAAAGAATGATCATTTTTCACTTTCTAAGTAAGGAGCCTAGCATGAATCGGACAAGAATTTACCTTATCAAGAGTCAAATGTCAAAATGCAGGTCAGACTGACCTATGCTGTGAATGGAATGATTGCATGATGTGCATGTTAAGTAAACTTAAAATTGGTCAACAACCCATGATAATGATATCAAGATCAATTGAGCCTGGCCAGTCATCATTTTCACCATGCATTAAATTTCATACACCAAAAATAGTTTGGCCTTTTGCTTAAAATATCTGAGAAACAGACATTGCCATGTGAATATTTTACATTGACAAATTTACTATGAAATAAGATCAAGGTCAGATGAACCTTACCGGACAGGTAAGTAAACCTAACAATCATTCCACATACCATATACCCGTATAGTTGACCTAATGCTTAACGTATATGATAAACAGACAAAACTATTTAATCTTCAAAAATAATAAATGAACCATAAAAAGGAGGTCACAGTCAGGTAAAACTAGCAATCTTTCAATACAACAAATGGTCCGATTGCATATAGTATCTGACATACAGACCAAATAAGAAGAAAAAATAAGATTGACCCTATGAACAACAAAAATGATGTTCATATAATACTCTAATCAATGGGTCAACTATACTTGATGTTTGGATTTACATGTCTGTCTGTTTTCAATGAAATGAGATTTTCCAATGCTACTGCATCTGCATACTACATATGATTGGCCTACCATTTAAACCTACTCACTGACTTTTACATGTAAACTAAGCAAATGATTCAAAATCAATAGACCATAGAATTTTTGGCATACGTGTACTTTGAATCGAGTTACATCGGAATATGTAATAAAAAATGGGGGTCACCATTTTTGTTTTTTTGTAATTTTCATAGGAAAACGTCAATTTTGGCGACAAATTTACTTAAGTATATAGGGGAAATGCCTTTTTTTCGGCTTACCTTTTTAGATTTTCGAATGGATGGCTAATTTCTTATATACGGAGAAAAACAAAAAACTAACATAATATCCAGGATTGCATAGTGAATCCATACACGTATAGAAACTCATATGTCACCATCCTTGTTTTTTAAATAAATGGCTTCAAAGTTGATCGATAGGCCTAGAATTTGACCAAAAACGTGTGACGTTATAGTGTACGGAATATAACGTTATTCCTTCTCAGAGAAATGGAGAAAAAAATATGTGTCGGGATCTGAATGAGTATATTTTATTTTCATTTCCCCTGTCGACTGTCGTAAAGTTCCTAGTAATGCAATATAAAATTCTACTGAATCAGATATAATTTTATTTCGTCCAGCACATGGAATTTCACTCATGAATTAATCGCAATATCGTCCGATTTTCACTTCAAACGAGCATATATATACTTGAAACATGCGTGAACAGGTTCCATGTGAATCTTATAATAATAGTTCATGCATAAATCACCGGAATTTTGTACACGTTAAATTCACGTAAATATTTGAAATAAAATTATTTAAATAATATCTTTGTTCTAAAATTTGATTAAAACCATAAAAAATACCTTCAGATTTTTGTTAAGTTTAGGTGAAAATTAAAGGAAACATCCGAATTACTGATTTATAACTCCATCATATTAGACAATGGTGGTATCATCACTGCATCCCGTGATGCAGAAATATAGTATTTTAAAAAATTTGATTCATTTAACAGTTTTTTAATTACTCGGTTTGATGGTTGTTTAACGTTCAGTGGCAAATAGTTCATGCATGTTCGGGACGATACAATACAATTGTGAAAACAGTTGTTTATAAAAGACACATTTGATGCACCAGTCAAAAAAGATTAAACATTCTGTTATTTGTGAAAATTATGAGGAAAAATAATGATCACGATAAAATACACATTCCAAAAAATAAAATAACAAAACTCCAAGAAAAAATCAAAACGAAAAAATCCCTTATCAAATGACGAAATCAAAAGCTGAAAAACATCAAAAGAATGATAAAAGCTGTCATATTCTTGACTTGGTACATACAATACATGTAGTATAGTGTACTCTGCGTGGTGTAAATGTGTTACTTGTTTGCTCAGCAAGTCGGACAAACCTTGCAAACTGTTAACCCGAATAATTCAGTCGTTATATTCCGCTTACTCACATTAAGTAAGTAGGAGAGATCGATTACGGGGAGGGACTGAATTATTCGGGTTAGCAAACTGTATGCAAAATTTCACAAATTTCAACATTCTGTCATTTGTGAAAAATTATTTACATAACAAATCTTGAGATCATATATGCATTCTTTATATAAGTAAAACAACTGCGAAATTTAAAAGTTCCAGCTTGAAATTCAACCTGTATCAGATGTAAGCCGGAGTCTGTACTCTGTGTGCCTTTGTATTTTATCAAAATGCCTAATCCAGCAACCTGTCATGAAACAAAAAAGAAACTCCAGACGATATGCGCACCTATAATATGAGTAGTAACACCAGGTACATAGTTTTAAAGCTGAAGCAAAACTACTGTAGTCCTAAATAATTAACCGAATTAACCCTATATATACTTAGTGCGGGATTAACGGTCGAACGAACAAATGTAAAACAATATGATGATACCATGGATACGTGCTCTATAAGTAATTTGGTGACAACGCATATTTTTGAATATGCAGTTCATATAATGGAATTGTAATTTGGAGATCTGAATGTAGTAGCAATGTAAGAAGGATAGCATTTCCGTCATTTCGTCTTTGGTGGAAAGTTGATTAATTGGAAATTTTACCGCATCTCCTTTAAGGATATAATATATATCATAATGGTTTGAATTTTCTAGAGAAGAACAAAAGTTTTAAGACTTAAACTAATATTTACCAAGAGACTGAAATGTTACTGTGACAATTATACTACACATACTCAAAATTTTCCAACGTTTACTAAAACTACAAATAAGAAGTGTAAAGATACTATTCCAATTAGCTTTAGTCACGATTTTCTTGATGTCTTCAAGGTGTTGATGTCAGTTATTTAATGCCCAGCTGTTGCTATCTTATAAATTGCATATCACATATCTCAATTTATCATTCTATCAGCCAACTTTTGTACAAATAACATGTACAATTTTATTTTTTTTATTTGTACTTGTACTTTTACAAATAAAGTCTCATGTTACCCCATTTCCAAAATGAGCAAGCGGTAACGTAGATAGATCTATTTAGTTTTGCGTAACTGTTCAGTTTTGATCTTCCTCGCGGTCTGCGTTTAAACTTTAATTGTCGAATTTTTTGAAAAAATTAGAGGCAATGATTTAGATTTTAACAACTAAAGTTTCAAGTGACGGGTGTAAATTGTAGGATTGATTGCTTTGATTATTGGTTGGTTAACGTCCAGTGGAAAATATTACATGCATGTTCAGGACGAGAACAAGTTAACAATAAAAAAACAATAGGTAGGTTTTGCAATAGAGGCAGGGCATCCGCGATGATGGTCGGGAAAATTTTAACTGACGCTATACATGTATATATATACTTGTATACTTGTTCTAAAAACTAATTTTAAGAAAGAAATTTCCGGGCCTTTTTCGACGCCTAGTATGCGAGCAATATGGACCTCAGAGCCCTAAAAGGTAACTTTGTTAATTTTCTTTCAGTCGTTTTGTCTCCCAACTTGTACATGTACATTATTTCCAACTCAAAACTAGAAAAACACCGAATACCCATGCAAGCGTAAATTAACACGAATATAAAATCTAAATGATTTCAAGATCAAGCTTTTTTACAGTCTCTTGCCGTTTGAATAATAAAAAGTCAGCCGCTTGCATGTAAATTTCGAGAAAAAAATTATAACGGAATCAGGGAACACGCAACCGGTCTGACTACAGCAAGCCCCAACTATCCGTGAACTTGCGTTTGTAGACGCAAGTGGATACTCGGGGCTGGCTTTATTCAGACTGTAACGGAACCTGAATTTTGTTATTTTATTTTAACTTTCTAATGCTTCATTCCGATGTTGTTGTCCGTCCTAAGTAGACGTGGTTTATACGATTACAAAGCTAGCACTGTATTTTAAAATATTTCCAAAACTATATCGAATTTACTCTGTACAGACCAATGAATTTCAAAGACTGTTTTGTTTACACATGGAACACAGGAAAAGTTATTCGGCTAAATAACCACTTTTTTACATTCCATATAAACAAACTATTTTCTGTATGATTTTCAACGCCTGCTTGTATTGTGCTTTTCCCCCTAATTATATCCGTATTCTCATCCAAATAAATTTCAATTTGCCCGCGCGGTGTTTTCGATGACCATTTTAAAACGAATTAATAGTTGTAAAATTCCCCGTTTTTTCCACACATCATCCTAAGCTTCTATAAATTAGATTTCTACTTTCAAAACAAAATTTCATGGGGATACGGCGTGAATCATGAATAAGTACTTATTGCAAAAATAAACCAAGGTTTACTTTTATAAATTGTCATTTGGATGTGTCTGTTATGCATAAGAACATATATAGATAAAGCGTGCAGATGCTTAAATATCAAAGAAACAGAATATTTAAAACGTAAAGTAATACTTTTTAAAGATTAACAATGAGCAGAATGATTGCAGGAAAACGATAAAACAATCTATGTCAAATAACCGCTACGTATTGCATCAAAACTCTCTGCACTCTGCATCTAGGGAAAGATACCGTTAAAAATGCCACACAAAACCCGCTGCATTGGCTTACATGTGTGAACGTTATTCGATAACGTCAGGAACGATAACTCATGGCGTAACGTCATTCGGTATCGTGTTACCTTATATAAACATATATAATACAGAGCTGCCTCATGGCGCATGATAAGCCTTTAGGGTTTTTTTTAATAACAAAGTCCAGAACTCCTCATGTCACCAGAAACCTATAAAAACAAGAGTGCAGATTCTGAAATGTGTCGCCTAATTTAATTAGTATTGATTTTGTTTTTATAGTCCTATATATAAAGCTAACTACAAGTACCAAATAAACTGAATATGATCCAATAAAATGAGATCAAGGTCAGATATACTTAACTGGAAATACATTGACACCTTAACATCATTCCTTACACTAAATATGGTTGACCTAATATATACATTTTCTTAGAAACGAACTTAACTAGGAATCTGAACACTGACCAATGACCCATGCAAATGAAGTCAAGGACAGATTATATCTGCCAGACAGACATATACACCTTACAATCATTCGATACAACAAAGATAGTTAACCTATTTCTTATAGTTGAAGAAAGATAGATCAAAACATAAAAAAACTTAAAACTGAGCAATGAACCGTGCAAATGAGATCAAGGTCAATTAAAACCTTCCAGACTTACATGTACATCATAAAATATTTCCATTCACCAAATATAGTTGACCTATTCCATATAGTTTTAGAAAAAAACCAACAATAAAATGCTCCACAGGGCGCAGCTTGATACGACCGCAGAGGTCGAACTCTGAACAATTGGGGCCAGTATGGACACAACCTTCAAGCTTAATACATCTCTGAAATTTGGATTGTGAATAAATATTGTACACAGCATAGGTTTCTGACACAGAATGAATGTGGTCTAATCAACTTAAAAAAATTACATTTACCTATTATGGTCCAATATCTATAATCTAAATACATGGATTGATTCAGCATATCCCCTATTTGGACCAACTTGAAAACTGGGCCCATTATCAAAAATATAACTACATGTTTAGATTCGGCATATCAAAGAACCCTAAGAATTCAATTTTTGTTAAAATCAAACAAATTTAAATTTGGACCCTTTGACCCTTAATGTAGACCAATTTGAAAACGGGACCAATCATTTAAAATCTTAAAACACAGTAAGATGCGGCATATCAAAGAACCCCAATAATTCAATTTTTGATGAAATCAAACAAAGTTTAATTTTCGACCTTTTTTACCTCAATGTGGACCAATTTGATAACAGGGCCAAAAAAATCAAAAACTATATACATGGTTAGATTAAGCATATCAAATAACCCCATATTTTCAATTTTTGTTGAAATCAAACTAAGTTTAATTTTGGACCCTTTGGACCTTGATGTAGACCAATTTAAAAACAGGACCAAAAATCAAAAATCTAAATACACAGTAAGATTCGGCATATTAATGAACCTCAATAATTCAATTTATGATGAAATCAAACAAAATTTAATTTTGGACCTCAATTTGGACCAACTTGAAAACTAGGCTCATTATCAAAGATCTAATTTTTGACCCCTATTTGGACCCTAAGAATTCAATTTTTGTTAAAATCAAACTAAGTTTAATTTTGGACCCTTTGGACCTTAATGTAGACCAATTTGAAAAAGGGACCCCAAATTAAAAATCTAAAAACACAGTTAGATTCAACATATCAAAAAACCTCCATTATTTAATTTCTGATGAAATCAAACAAAGTTTAATTTTGGACCCTTTGGACCTCATGTGGACCAATTAAAAAACGGGTACCAAATTCCAAAAATTTAATACACGGTTACATTCAGCATCTAAAAGAACCCCAAGAATTAAAAACATTGAAATTGTTCAAGAAATAAGCAATTTATACAAAGTATTAGATAAGTTTGTTTTGGCCCCTTTTTCCTAAACAGTTTGGACCCCTCAACCTACCTTTTTTGGTATGGAACCATGTTGTACAATTTCAGAAAGATTCATGCACTTACACACAAGTTGTTGTCTGGAAACTAGAAAAATACTTATTTTGACCCCTTTTGGGCCCCTTGTTCCTAAACTGTTGGGACCATAACCCCCAAAATCCCAACCTTCCTTTTGTGGTTTCAAATCTTGTACTAAAATTTCATGTGTCTTCTGATGATGCTGAAGACGACAACAGACGACGACAACATGATACCAATATACATACGCAAAATTTTTTTGTGGTTGTATAAAAACTAAACCATGAAAATTTAGGTCAAGGTCAGATGACACCTGCCAATTGGACATGTAAACCTTACAATCATTCCATATACCAGATATAGTGGACCTATTGCTTACAGTATCAGAGATATGGTTTTGACCATGAAAACTTAACCTTGAAATGATATCAAGGTCAGATGAAAATGAGGATTTTGCAAAGAACTCACATACCAAATATAGTTATCCTATTACTCATAATGAGAGAGAAATTAACATTACAAAAAAACTGTTTTTCAAACATGAAAATGAGGTCAAGGAAAATGGACATATGACAGACGAAAACTTCATAACATAAGGCATCTATAAACAAATTAAAGTATGAAGCAGCTATATACAAAGTATGAAGCATACATCTTCTAAAATATACAGCTAAGTAGTTAGTTAATGCTTCCACTGCTGCAGCCACCCATCCACTGTCCCTATGTCAAGCTTTCTGGGAAGTTGCAGACTAAAAGCAGGTTTCATTTCAATTTCAATTCTGTTATCTATGATGAGTTTATTTACAACCACTGGGTCAATGCCACTGCTGATGGAGTTTTTATTCCTTGAGGATATCACAAGCCCAGTAGTCAGCACTTCTGTGTTGACATGAATTATCATTAATATGGTTATAATTATAAGTTAACTGTTCACAAAATTTTGAAATTTAGAAATACTAAGGCTTTTACCTTAGTTGTATTTGGCAAAACTTTAGAAATTTTTGGCCCACAATGCTATTAAAGTTCGTTCTTTATTTGGCCTATTTCACTTTTTTTATTTGAGAGTCACTGATGAGTCTTTTGGAGACGAAATGTGTGTCAGATGCAAACAAAAAATGTCAATACTGGTATCTTTGATAGATTGATTTATAGATAAATAGCAATAACACCAGTTCCATGAAAACTGCTCAAAGCATATTTATGTTATAGGCCTAAAACTGGAAAATAACCACTTTTTTATAATTGAAATCCCACAACTCGTAAATGTAATATCTAAAAATAATTAAAATTGTAAGGTACCTCACGTCAACAGATATTAACAATTCACCAAAGTTTCATGCAAATTGGTTAAAACCTTTTTGAGTTATGGTCTGACATGTTGACCACAAACTTACAGATAGGCAAATAGAAGGATGGATATGTGGACAGACAGATGGTCGGACAAACAGATGGAGGGACAGGCGACAAAGGTATACCATAATATGTCCTGTAAACAGGCTTGAACAAACTGACTGTATTCAGGGTATTTTTCTTCTTTTAATGGCTACACAAACATCATATATACAATTTTAATGCAAACAATCATTATACAAATTTAGAAATAAACATTTATGACAACTATGCATTTTGTTGTGTTATCTGGTGTGATTGTAGTCTGTCTTCATATGTCTGAATAGAAAGTTCTAATTCTGCTGCATATTCTTTACTGGCATGGTGCTTACAAAAATCCTGAAAATGTAAATTAATCACACATAAAACATAAAACAAGTCATAACAGTTTGAAATCATTTTTCTTTATCAAAATACAGTTTGCAGGCTGTACTGTGGTTGTTAATTTTAACTTCATTATTTGAATTCTGGTAGAAAATTGTCTAATTAGCAATCATACCATACCTCCTTATTTTTGTTGTTGAAAATTTTCAATTGTTTCAATGAGCAATGTAAAGTTTTGTTTCATTGGCAAACATTAAATTTAAACTTGCACACTACATCTCTAAAGGATCAATCTGCCGACCAAATATATAATTAATCCCATTCATAAAATCCAAGAAAACTTTATATACCATTGGACAAACAGACTGCAGATCGTTATTTAGTAATGCTTTTGCTCAAGGCATAAAATATCTTTCATATGAAATTAATTGCTTGTTATACTGAATAGTTTATGTCATGCAATTTGATTTTTATCATAAGCTATTATAAATGTTAAACTCAATACTGCTACAAATAAAACTTTACCATTAAAATCTTCAGTTTTTCACTAATAGTATTCTCATCTGTTTCCCTTTTAATGCAGTATCCATTCATAAGCTTATTTTTCTTTAATTGTTTCATAGCTTCTTCAGACTGTTCAACATTATCAATTTCCATGGTAACCATATTTATACTTTCCAGCATGTTCACACCTGGATGAATAATCTGATATAACTCTATCAAATCTATAGCATCTTCTAACCTGAAAAAATGGAATTCAGTATAATTGACAATTCAATATTCATATTCTAGTTTAAATGACAAAAAATAAAAGAATAATTGCATTGGTATTATTTGGGTCTAAAATCTAAAGAAAAGAAATCAAAAACCTGTTTAAATTTTGGTAAATGACCTTTTATGAGTTATTGAAGTCTTTTAGGGGTAATGCCACTTAATAAAGTATGTCACATACGGTTGAATACAATAAATAAGTTGAAAAAAAGATTCCCTTGAATTTGACAGTTGTTGGTTATCAATCCTAGATTTCATTGCAGAAAAACATTCCTGGGTCATTAACATATATCTTGAGTATTTCAAAGCCCTTTTTTTATTTGGGCTTTCTAAAGAATATTTTTACAAGAGTGCACACGCTGAAATGTCTCGCCTTCTATACTAATCATTGATATTATGTTGATAGTCCTAAGTATAAAGCTATGCTTTATTACAACTGTCACATAAACTTAACATTAACCAAGATAACTAAACAAAGACCAATGAACCTTGAAAAAGAGGTCCAGGTCAGATGAACCATGCCAGGCAGACAGGTACAGCTAACAATGCTTCTATACAACATATATAGTTGACACATTACTTATAGTTTAAGAAAAATAGACCAAACACAAAAACTTAACATTGTGCAATGAACCGTGAAAATGAGGTCACAGTTAAATAAAACCTGCTCGACTGACATAAAGATCATAAAATATTTCCATACACCAAATATAGTTGACCTATGGCATATATAGCATTAGATAAAAAGACCAAAACTCAAAAACTTAACTTTGACCACTGAACCATGAAAATGAGGTCAAGGTCACATGACATCTGCCCGCTAGACATGTACACTTAACAATCATTCCATACAACAAATATAGTAGACCTATTGCATATGGTATGAGAAAAACAGACCAAAACACAAAAATTTAACTATAACCACTGAACCATGAAAATGAGGTCAAGGTCAGATGACACCTGCCAGTTGGACATGTACACCTTACAGTCCTTCCATACACCGAATATACTAGCCCTATTGCTTATAGTATCTGAGATATGGACTTGACCACTAAAACTTAACCTTGTTCACTGATCCATGAAATGAGGTCGAGGTCAAGTGAAAACTGTCTGACAGACATGAGGACCTTGCAAGGTACGCACATATCAAATATAGTTATCCTATTACTTATAATAAGAGAGAATTCAACATTACAAAAAATTTAAACTTTTTTTTAAAGTGGTCACTGAACCATGAAAATGAGGTCAAGGACATTGGACATGTGACTGACGAAAACTTCGTAACATGAAGCATCTATATACAAAGTATGAAGCATCCAGGTCTTCCACCTTCTAAAATATAAAGCTTTTAAGAAGTGAGCTAACTCCGCCGTGGTAGCCGCTGGATCACTATCCCTATGTCGAGCTTTCTGCAACAAAAGTTGCAGGCTCGACAAAAACTTGAGGTTACATGGTTACTAAAACTTGTACACAGGTTAAATAGAGGTGAACATTAGATTGCTTAACGTCCAGTAAACACTTGATTAGTTAACTTTCATTGATGGTCATTTTTTTATAAGCAATGAAATGTTATGTGAATTTTTTTCTATAGTACTGGACAGGATAAAACTTTACTCAAGTATTTCTTTTTTTGAAACAAAGATAAATTCTGCACAATTTTTTGAAAATTGTGAATTTAACACAGACTAATAGGGGAAAATCAATGGATGGTACAACACCTAATATGAATAGTAAAATAGTACCATCATTGTAAATATAACGGAATTTGATGTGACTGTCATCAAAGTGAGAGGGTTAGAGCTACAAAATCAGGTTTAATCCACCATTTTCTACATTTGAAAATACCTGTACCAAGTCAGGAATATGACAGTTCTTGTTCATTTGTTTTTTATGTGTTTTGTTATTTAAATTTTGCCATGTGATTATGGACTTTCCGAATTGATTTTCCTCTAAGTTCAGTATTTTTGTGATTTTACTATGGACTATATATAAATTTATGTGCGGTATGCGTACAAATTTTCGGATCTATTTTAGTCTATTGTTTAACAATAGAATAAACTAGTTATGCAAATTACTAAGGTATATAATAGATTGAAAACGGGTTTTCAAGTTTATCGAAGGCTGGCCGGTGACCACTCGACTTGCAGACAATTTTTCAAGATGTCCGATTCAGATCTAGACCTCGACGATAGAGAATTAACCAAGTCTCCTGACAAGTCAATTGAAGCCTTACGTTCGGCTGCTGAACCAACTAAGAGAAAAGGTAATTCAGAGCAAGATAGGGCACCTGAAGTTTCAAATGCAGATTTGTTTTCTTTGATGACCACTTATTTTAATAATAAACTTTCCGGCATAGAGAAGAATTTCTCAGATACTACAGAGACATTCATAAAGAGAGCAAAGAAAGCAGAGAATACCTTTAAATTTAAGGGGAATCAGTTACAATTTGAGCTTAACTCTGATATTCAAGACAGTATAAGCACGGCAATTGGTTATATTGAGAAGAATAGACCTAAAAAGGCAGTTAGGGTTTTAGAAGATTCGTCTGTTCAGCTCAAGAAGAGAAATAAATTAATTAGAATTGCAAATAAGTCCGAGGGTGGTTGGAGAACGGTGAACGAATACCTTTCAGATGAAGTGGCCAGTGACTCGGAGGACGAGAAAAGAATATGCGCAGCAGATAACAGGGCAGTTAAAAAGATCAAAGCAGAGAAAACAGATAAACGCAGCAGTAGAAAGCGTCCGGCAGAAGCATCTGGTTCAACAGCTCAAATGACACATAATGGTACAGGTGGTTCTGATGCTACATTTCGCCTCCAGTCCTTTCGAGGGGGCTTGGCCGCCAGCGGCCAAAGTTTCCGCAACCAAAATAGCTTCAAGACCTCAGACGTCTGCTACAACTGCAGCATGCAAGGGCACTGGGCAAGAGACTGCAGGAAGGGAAAGGCAAGGATAGGACCTCCCAGAGGATCTTCTTCTTAAAGACCATAACAGTGACATTTTCAAGGTACAAGATTATGATATTGTCGAAACATTTTATGAATATGAAAATTGTAATTCTGATATTTATGTTAAAGGTCGTTTGAAAAAATCTATTAACTTTTGGAAACAACTTAATGCTTCAGATTTCATTTTGAATATTATTACAGATGGTTACAAAATTCTTTTGCTTAATGAGCCCGAAGAAATATTCTTAAGAAATAACAAATCAGCATTTGATAACAGCGAATTTGTATCAAAAGCTATTTTAGATTTAATGAAAAGGGGCTTGATACGTGAGGTATCGAGTAGACCGCATGTGGTTAATCCTTTGACCATCTCGACTGCGAAAAATAAACACAGGTTAATTTTAGATTTACGACACGTAAACAAACAGGTAGTCGATAGCAAGATTAAATTTGAAGATTGGAAAGTAGTTAAACAGTATTTATCTTCCAACTGTTTCGGATTCGTTTTTGATAAGAAATCAGGATATCATCATATTGATATTTTTAACGAGCATCAGAAATATTTAGGTTTCTGCTGGAAATTAGGAGGTGTAAAAAATTTTTTTTGGTTTTACTGTACTTCCTTTTGGTTTGAAATCTAGCGGATATATCTTTACTAAAGTAGTTAGACCTTTAGTAAAACATTGGCGAAAGAAAGGAATCAAAGTTGTTGTTTATTTAGATGACGGCTTCCGTTTAGCCGATAATGAAAACACATGTAAAATGCATTCTGATTTAGTAAAGTCAGATCTTATAGCATCGGGGTTCGTACCAAACAGAGATAAATGTCACTGGACACCAACACAAAAATTAGAGTGGTTAGGTTTTATATCGAATTTAGATATATGTAAACTCAATATACCAGATAGAAAAAAAATGATTGAATTTAGATATATGTAAACTCAATATACCAGATAGAAAAAAAATGATTTAATTGAATAAGTTAATATTATACTTAACAGTTCCTGCAAAGTGAAAGTAAGATTGTTAGCAAAAGTAGCTGATAAAATCATTTCTTTTACGCCTGCTTTAGGTCACATTACACAGATCATGTCGAGAGGTTTGTTTGAAGTTATAAATTTAAGACAAGATTGGAACCAATCTATTAATATAAATCATTATAACGCTTGTATCAGAGATCTGATATTTTGGAGAGATAACATTTTTGAGTTAGAACCAGTTTCATTGTTGGGACTGGATTCTGAATTTTACATATTTTCAGATGCAAGCAATACAGGGGCTGCTGGATATATTGATAATCTAAAACAGATTATGCATAAATCTTGGTCGGACGATGAGAAATTGAAGAGCTCCACTTGGAGGGAAGTCAAAGCAATAGAGTTGTCTATACTAAGTTTTGCACGTTTGCTTAAACATTGCATGGTATCGTTTTATACAGATAATCAAAACGCTGTAACAATAGTTCACAAGGGTAGTAAAGTACCAGAATTACAGTCTTTAGCTTTATCAATATACGATTGTTGTCGCAAAAATGATATTACTATTTTTGTTAACTGGATTCCAAGGGAACAGAATGAAAAAGCAGACATGCTAAGTAGAATTGTCGATATTGACGACTGGCGTATTTCAGATGAATTTTTCACATTCTTGAATGATTTATGGGGTCCATTTTCAGTGGATAGGTTTGCTAGCTTTGAAAATACGAAATTACAAAAGTTTAATTCCTTATACTGGAACCCAGGTTCTTTATGCGTCGACGCTTTCACGTGCGACTGGTCCGGTGAGAACAACTGGCTAGTACCTCCAGTAACCGAGGTTAGCAGGGTTATAAATCATTTAGTAAAATGCAAAGCTAAAGGAACTTTGATAGTTCCGAATTGGCCTTCATCGCCATTTTGGCCGTTGATTTTTGACACTGGTCTAAAATATAGAAAGTACACAAATGATGTGCTTCAGTTCAACGAACCAGAGGGAATTTTCGAATCTGGAAATAATTTGAATTCTATTTTTGTGAGAGGAGATTTCAAAGGAACTATATTACCTGTTTTGTTAGAAGCTTCATATTGTTAATATTAAGTTTTTTATTTACAGAATTGTTTTTACTATATGAATATTGATGTAATGTGTGTGTGTTGGAAATCTAAATGCAACTGTCTTAGATTCGAGGGCCAAGACGACTGTTACAAAATATATTGGAGGTTTCAAACGTTTTTAAAGTGGACACAAAAATACAAAGAGATAACTTCAGTACTTCCGTGTAATAAACTTTATGTGGGTTTATACTTGCAACATTTGATTGAGTCATCAGTAGATACAGCATTTTATAGCATAAAATGGGCTCATCGTATTGCTGGCGTAACTGATCCAAGCGAATCTGAACTAGTCAAGAGTATACTAGAAGGTGCTAAGAGAATACTATCTCGTCCGAAAAAGAAAAAAGAACCAGTTGACTCGAATTCAATGATTAAACTGTTTGATAAATACCAAGATCGTAACTCACTAAAAGAAGTGCGTTTATTGTTAATGTGTTCGTTAATGTATACAGGATTTTTGTGTTTCAACGAGTTATGCAACATCACAGCTAAAGACATAGTTTTTCATACTTCGTATGTCAATATCTTTATTCGTAAGAGCAAAACAGACTGTTATAGACATGGTAATAATGTCGTTATTTCTAGATTAGATAGTTCCTACTGTCCTGTAAAGCTTTTGCAAAGTTATCTAGTTTTCGCTAAGATTGAGAATAATTCAGAATTCTTTATATTTTGTGCATTGTCTTTTTTAAAGAAAACTAATTCTTTTATATTGAGAAGTAAAAATGTAAAAATTTCGTATACTCGAGCAAGAGAGTTAGTCAAAGAGGCCTTATCACAAATTGGTTTAAATGTAAACAAATTTGGTTTACACAGTTTCAGAGCAGGCGGTGCCACAGCGGCCGCTAAATATGATATACCAGATAGACTTTTTAAAATACATGGAAGATGGAAATCTGATTTAGCTAAAGATGGTTACGTATCAGATAGTTTAGAAAAACGATTATCAGTTTCTAAGAATTTAGGTTTATAACATTTTCACTTTCTGCTTTCTTTGTACGTCAAGATGGTCACCGTGTCTGTTAGTATCAGAACTATTCTTGTCTTATTTATATAAATATATACAATATGAGTCAGTTTAGAACAGAAATTAGGAGCAGAGTTGTACAAAAAAAATAGAGCAATTTAGCACATAAATATGTTATGTTCGTTTGAACATCGTGAATTAAGAACATAAATAAATTTATGTGCGGTATGCGTATGAATTTTCGGATCTATTTTAGTCTATTGTTTAACAATAGAATAAACTAGTTATGCAAATTAGTAAGGTATATAATAGATTGAAAACGGGTTTTCAAGTTTATCGAGGGCTGGGCGGTGACCACTCGACTTGCAGACAATTTTTTTTGTATTGTTAAATGTGTATAAGATGTCTGTAGTGGATATGTATATATAGTATACTGATTTGTAATGTTTATTTTATAGATTTGATATGATGAAGTGTTTATGCAGAGATGTTTGGGACATTGTTTGATGAAATGAAATGAAAGACATTTATAGAAAATTGATTACTAGTAGATTGTGAATTATGATGAATAAATAGAAATGATCACCGTGCCTGTTAGTATCAGAACTATTCTTGTCTTATTTATATACATATATACAATATGAGTCAGTTTAGAACAGAAATTAGGAGCAGAGTTGTACAAGAAAAATAGAGCAATTTAGCACATAAATATGTTATGTTCGTTTGAACATCGTGAATTAAGAACATAAAAGTATTTAACTCTAGAAAAAAAAACCAAGGAGGGCAAACATCTAACGCATCTTTCTAAACCTCACCTAATTAGCACATCCTTAAGATTAATAAAAAACAACTTACAAATCATTCTGTATCATATCTGTAAGTAAGGATTCTATTCGATTATTCCAGGCAAAATAAAATGTCATTGGTCCAAAAAATCTGGTCGATCTCAAGGCATTGAATGTCTGTGTTTCTGCTACATGGTTGTATACTCTGTTACAAACCTTAAATGAGATAAAACTATGATGAACTTTGCATGAATAATTTTTCAAAGCTTATATATAAAAAAAAAACACCAATCTGTTTTAAATTTCATGTGTCTGTAGCATTTTTCTTGATTTATCATCAGGAATATTGAAAGCCAAAGTTATACAAGATAAAAAAAAAAAATAGTTACAGAGCTATAATATAATATATAACAGAGCTATAATATAATATATAACAGAGCTATAATATAATATATAACAGAGCTATAATATAATATATAACAGAGCTATAATATAATATATAACAGAGCTATAATATATAACAGAGCTATAATATAATATATAACAGAGCTATAATATAATATATAACAGAGCTATAATATAATATATAACAGAGCTATAATATAATATATAACAGAGCTATAATATATAACAGAGCTATAATATAATATATAACAGAGCTATAATATAATATATAACAGAGCTATAATATATAACAGAGCTATAATATAATATATAACAGAGCTATAATATAATATATAACAGAGCTATAATATAATATATAACAGAGCTATAATATAATATATAACAGAGCTATAATATAATATATAACAGAGCTATAATATAATATATAACAGAGCTATAATATAATATATAACAGAGCTATAATATAATATATAACAGAGCTATAATATAATATATAACAGAGCTATAATATATAACAGAGCTATAATATAATATATAACAGAGCTATAATATAATATATAACAGAGCTATAATATATAACAGAGCTATAATATAATATATAACAGAGCTATAATATAATATATAACAGAGCTATAATATAATATATAACAGAGCTATAATATAATATATAACAGAGCTATAATATATAACAGAGCTATAATATAATATATAACAGAGCTATAATATAATATATAACAGAGCTATAATATAATATATAACAGAGCTATAATATAATATATAACAGAGCTATAATATAATATATAACAGAGCTATAATATAATATATAACAGAGCTATAATATATAACAGAGCTATAATATAATATATAACAGAGCTATAATATATAACAGAGCTATAATATATAACAGAGCTATAATATAATATATAACAGAGCTATAATATAATATATAACAGAGCTATAATATAATATATAACAGAGCTATAATATAATATATAACAGAGCTATAATATATAACAGAGCTATAATATAATATATAACAGAGCTATAATATAATATATAACAGAGCTATAATATATAACAGAGCTATAATATAATATATAACAGAGCTATAATATAATATATAACAGAGCTATAATATAATATATAACAGAGCTATAATATAATATATAACAGAGCTATAATATATAACAGAGCTATAATATAATATATAACAGAGCTATAATATAATATATAACAGAGCTATAATATAATATATAACAGAGCTATAATATAATATATAACAGAGCTATAATATAATATATAACAGAGCTATAATATAATATATAACAGAGCTATAATATATAACAGAGCTATAATATAATATATAACAGAGCTATAATATATAACAGAGCTATAATATATAACAGAGCTATAATATAATATATAACAGAGCTATAATATAATATATAACAGAGCTATAATATATAACAGAGCTATAATATAATATATAACAGAGCTATAATATATAACAGAGCTATAATATATAACAGAGCTATAATATAATATATAACAGAGCTATAATATAATATATAACAGAGCTATAATATAATATATAACAGAGCTATAATATAATATATAACAGAGCTATAATATATAACAGAGCTATAATATATAACAGAGCTATAATATAATATATAACAGAGCTATAATATAATATATAACAGAGCTATAATATATAACAGAGCTATAATATAATATATAACAACAAAAAGGACCAAAAAAATAGCAAACTCCATCAATATCTAAGGTCAACTTTGCCTAAGGGGGTTGAAACTGTATCAGTTATTATTTCAAAATTTATACAGACACTTTTAGAAAGGTTTGTGAGTTGATACCTTTAGAAAACAAATGTTCAAACTAATTAAAAATTAAACACATACAAAATAACAATACTTTTTACTATGTAACACTTTTTTCTGAAAAGATAACTTATTTGAACTTTGAAAGGTTATTTCTATATTCTAATTCCATTTATCTTTTATTACCATCAAATGTTATGTATTATCTACAATATTAACTTTATAAATCAAATTGCCAGGCAAGAGTGCTATAATAAATTTCACAATGTTATTTCCATTTATCATTTTTCTCACTGGAAATCATACAACTTTTTCTTTATTTATGTACAAGCGAATCAAGAGATACCAGAGTGACATTCAAACTGACAATTCAAAAAGAAATCTGGCAACTCCATTGAAAAAAAAAGAAAAGACAACACCAAAACACAAAACACAAGGTATCATTGTGTAAATGATTGTCAAAGTCCCATAACTCCAACTTAAATTGTCAAAATCAAAATGATGGTATTATACATTGTATGTCATATGTATTATATGTCATATGTATTATATGTCATGTGTGTATTATATTGAATTTGATAAAACTGTCATACAAGTAGAAGGTTTAGCTAGCTTTAAAACAAGGTTTAATCCACCATTTTCTACATGAGAAAATACCTGTTCCAAGTCACGAATATGACAGTTATTCATTCGTTTTGATGTGTTTGATCTTTTGATTTTGCCATTTGATTAGGGACTTTCCCTTTTGATTTTTCCTATGAGTTCAGTATTTTTGTGATTTTGCTTTCCATATATGTATAAAACATAAAATCATACCTAAATGAAGAAATCTTATAAAATGACTTACCCTAATAAAATCTGGACTGTCTGGTTCAAACTGTATACAAGCTCGCTCTAATAAATATATGTAGTTCTTTTCATGCAATATATTCTAAAACCAAAAATAGATATTTCAATTTTTATAACCAAGGAACAATATTTTAACATAACTTTTTACCTTAAATAACAAAACATAACAAAATGATTCACTTAACATGTAAAACCAGTGAATAACATTGTGTATTGTTTTTATTTACTCATGTAGATATAAGTACTGTGTTATTCAAACTTAGCAATTTAATTGATTGTTTTACTGTGAAATCTCAAAATGCTAAATGATTTATAGATTGAATTATTGGTGTTTAATGCCACTACTATCAGTGTAGGAAGCCAATAAGTCTGGAGAAGCAATAGACTTTTTGTAAAATAACAATTCTGGTCAATTAAGATTGGAGTTGAGCCATGTGGGATTCAAACTCACAACCTCAGTGTTGACAGGCTATTGATAGAGTAGTTTGACTACTTAAACCATGCTTTGACCTTTCATCATACCTAACTCTCAAATGGTTTACTTTAAATTCAACTCTACAAACAGATCAGACTTTATACTGGTGTGGAATTCCATTAAACCTTTATTTTTCATGTCAGGGCCTTTTTATGCTGACAATATTATTTTTAAATAAATCATGGCTAAAAATTTCTATTTTGCTAATCAGTTTTGTTATTTACAGTTCCTAGCTTCTGTATATTTTGCTAAAAATTGCATAACTTCTTGTGCATTGATCTCAGATCTACTAAAAGATTTTGTCTCAAGTTGATTGGACTTTAACATCATCAAAAACTTCCTCAAGGAAATACTTTAACCTGAAGCGGGACAGACGGACTGACAAACAAACAAACGAACAGACGCACAGACCAGAAAACAGAATGTATGCCTTCCTACCCAGCCCTATACCATGAGTTATATGGTTCGCTACTGACCCCCTACGGATCCATAGAGGGTTAGTAAAATCCCTAGGGGGTGAGGCCGTATAATGAATTTAACGCATGCTGGACTTTTTCTGCTGCATTTTGTTGAAGAATAAACAATAAAACAGATCAAAATTAATATATGACGTCACCATTAAAGCGTCATGAACCCCCTATGAAATTTACTAACCCCCTACGGTCTCATAGGGGGTTACCACGTGACAGCGTTAAACCAATCACAACGTGATAATTTACCCGCTGTGCGATAAATTAATTTATGGAACATCCCTTATACAGGGTGTCCTGATTCTATATATATTAACCTCAAGATGATCTGGTTCAAACATTTTTGGCATTATAACTTTGCGAACTTCATTCGTACTGTACATCTGACATGCTCTCTGTTTCTCATCTGATGTTGCAGGTCTCAGACTACCATCCGTGTCCCTCACTGTCACATGCCTATCCTGAATAAAACAAAAGTACTACATATGCATAACTAATTCATATTTCAAAATAAAAATTTGTCATATACATTGTACCTACTCTCAACTTGTATGAACAACATAAAACAAAAGTATAACTAATTCATAAATACACATTTGTCATTCAATTAACAAACTCACTCATAACTGACAGGTGCCACATGCCGAGCATGTACTGATTCTTTGTAGAGCATCTGAAGTCACTTTTATAGTTTGGTTGGGGTTGTTCATGTGTTGCTCTGTCTTTAGTTTTCTATGTAGTGACTTGCAAGCCTTGTTTGTCTTTTTGTCATTTTTCATTTCAGCCATGGCATTTTTAGTTTTTCTTCAACTAATGAGTAATAAATGTTCCCTTGGTATCATCTTCCTCCATTAAGTCTGATTTTAATGAACTTTCCCTTTTTTAATTAACCTTGGAGTTCTGTATATTTTTCTTAAAATCTATGTTTAGTCACATACTAATGTAGTACTGAGTTTTACTGTGTGTATTGCTGTGCGATTGTGTTTTTTTTTCTACATAGAGGTATAAGGGAGGGTTGAGATCTCCAAAAAACATGTTTAACCCTGCCTCATTTTGTGCCTGTCCCAAGTCAGGAGCCTATGGCCTTTGTTAGTCTTGTATGATTTTTAATTTAAGTTTCTTTTATATATTTTAGAGTTTAGTATGACATCCATTACTACTAAACAAGTACACAGTTTTGTTAAGGGGCCAACTGAAGCACGCCTCCAGGTGCGAGATTTTTTTGCTGTATTGAAGTCCCGTTGGTCAGGTTGTTGTCACACATTCCCTATTTAATTTCCATTCTCCATTTTAATGTCTATGAATACATATTTGAAGTATAAAATATTCGCTATCTCTGGATCTAACATAAGCTAACAATATATAGTCTTACAGATTAGGTCTCTAGATTTTACCTAAAGCTGATTGATAACTTATAATCTTGTAAGATTTTAAGAACCTCCCTTGAATTTACCTTGGAGTTGTGTATTATTGTTTTACTATTTTTCTAACTTACTCGATCTTTAAGTCCTATACTTATGTCTGTGAAGACAAATTTGAAGTCTAAAAGATTAGCTATCTCTGGATCTTGACCGTACACTTGTTCCACTGGTTCATCAGCCTTCATTACTGGTGGCATCTGTAGTTTGTATACTGCCTTTCTTATGGCTTTCAAATGCATCTGTAAAGATAAATAATGAAGTTCTGTTAATTCAGAAGTTTTTGCGTTCATGTGGATTTATTATTGCAATTGATGGCCATATGGGCACGGTGACCTATAGTTGTTGACTTCTGAATTATTTGGTCTAATTTTGGAGAGTTGTCTCATCATTGTTCATTGGAAAACATACCACATCTTCTTTTTATAATGTACATTCAAAATGTCATAAGATAATAGTGGTTGATATTGGTTCATGTAGGTCATATTTATTTGTTGTAAATTAGGCTGATGTATCTTAAAACATTTTTCATGTCAAGGCCTTGTCACATTGGTTATCAATTATACCATAGCTCCTTATTATTCAAATAAATAAAAACAAGATAATTAATAACAATTATTGAGATTTAAAAGTATGATGTCTTTCAAATAAAGCAATTAACATTGAAAATGTTTGTTTTAATTTTCCATTTACATATATAATCCCAATAATAAAACATTGCAAAAATTTGTTAAATTACAGTGCACTATATATGGTGAGTGGGGAAACATAAATTTGTTTGACCCTGCCAGACCTATGGAGTGAATGTGTTTTTTTCTTTTGCTTATCAAATTCTAATAATATAATTATGAGAAATGCATGAGAAGGATATGGCTTTTTAAAACACAGACTCATAAACCAAATCCCTACCAAACAATGGGAATGGAAATATGACAGGCAAACCTTCAGCTTATATTTATCTACTCTCCCTAAACTATGAAGCTGATATGTTGTATCTTTTGTTTCATCAAAATAAATTACAAGTCACCTTTTGATACTTAAATACATTAGTATTGATCAATATTTCAACAATATAAACGAGTGGTACATGTAGTGTTAAGTCAGCCCCTGTCAATGAATTGGAAAAGCTAGTCCATATGAGATGTAGTGTTAAGTCAGCCACTGTCAATGAATTGGAAAAGCTAGTCCATATGAGATGTAGTGTTAAGTCAGCCACTGTCAATGAATTGGAAAAGCTAGTCCATATGAGATGTAGTGTTAAGTCAGCCACTGTCAATGAATTGGAAAAGCTAGTCCATATGAGATGTAGTGTTAAGTCAGCCACTGTCAATGAATTGGAAAAGCTAGTCCATATGAGATGTAGTGTTAAGTCAGCCACTGTCAATGAATTGGAAAAGCTAGTCCATATGAGATGTAGTGTTAAGTCAGCCACTGTCAATGAATTGGAAAAGCTAGTCCATATGAGATGTAGTGTTAAGTCAGCCACTGTCAATGAATTGGAAAAGCTAGTCCATATGAGATGTAGTGTTAAGTCAGCCACTGTCAATGAATTGGAAAAGCTAGTCCATATGAGATGTAGTGTTAAGTCAGCCACTGTCAATGAATTGGAAAAGCTAGTCCATATGAGATGTAGTGTTAAGTCAGCCACTGTCAATGAATTGGAAAAGCTAGTCCATATGAGATGTAGTGTTAAGTCAGCCACTGTCAATGAATTGGAAAAGCTAGTCCATATGAGATGTAGTGTTAAGTCAGCCACTGTCAATGAATTGGAAAAGCTAGTCCATATGAGATGTAGTGTTAAGTCAGCCACTGTCAATGAATTGGAAAAGCTAGTCCATATGAGATGTAGTGTTAAGTCAGCCACTGTCAATGAATTGGAAAAGCTAGTCCATATGAGATGTAGTGTTAAGTCAGCCACTGTCAATGAATTGGAAAAGCTAGTCCATATGAGATGTAGTGTTAAGTCAGCCACTGTCAATGAATTGGAAAAGCTAGTCCATATGAGATGTAGTGTTAAGTCAGCCACTGTCAATGAATTGGAAAAGCTAGTCCATATGAGATGTAGTGTTACTGGTTTGTTTTATCACAAAATTCAAATTAGGAGTTATTGACAATTAACACAATGAATCAAAGCTAGTACAGTGACTTGATAGAAAAAACACCTTTTTGTTGAAAATTTTCTTTCCTGCGTCTTATTGAAGATGTCACAAATAGTACTCTTTCTTTGATTTTCTATGAAAAAATCATAGAAAACGGGTAATTCCCTTTGATTATACATGTATGACAGGAAACAAAGAGCGTGTCTAGGTGACATAAAAGTTCTATTAAAATAATGTTTGTAAGGACATTTTACATGCCAAACTTGAATATTTTGTTTGTCGGCTCCTGTGCTCTGTATTTCCTGGTTGAATTTAGGTCGATCTTGTCAAATTTTGTCAAAATCTCATATCTTGGCCTATTAAGGATGTAAAAATCAACGCTTTAGAACAAAACTATGACACAACTGGTTCTATTTAACTTTCTCTCAATGCAAGTCTTTAATTCAACTTAAAACCTTTTTTTATCTTGTAAAATGGAACTTTATAATGGGGGCCAAATATGGTCCTTACCGAACCTACTCCTTTGAAGGGATTATAAACACATTTAAGAAATAGACTGACAATTTCTACCATCTTGACATATATTTGAGAACTTGTCTAGATATATAGCTTTCTCTCTGTCTATTTTTAAGTATATTTGACCTTTTTTTCTTTAAAAAACATGACTAATCAGTATAAAATATTTGTTTTAATTATTCTCAATAGTATTGACTATTCACCTCTTCAAGTTGTTCGTCTGTTACTAATGCAAATGTAGGCTTCTTTCCTTTTAATGTTAAATTAAATGAAAACACTTTGGCCATATCAAAGCCAGTCATCTGCTTCAGTATTGTCTGAACTCTTTCTTGGAGAAATACTGGTAAAGGATCTTTGTTGTGTAAGCTGGCAGACTTTCCAGGAGAACTGCTTGCACCTTTTTATGAAAAAAAACACAGTTTTAACAATCAAGGACATCACTGAAGCTATAGTTATTTAAAACAAATATATGGTTTATATTTGTGGTTTTTTTTCTTCAAATAACTGATTGATTGATTGTTCTTTGAATTACATCATGTGGCAAATATTCATTGCATGGTAAGAATAGGGGCAAATTAACAAAAAATATAATAGGTAGGTTCTGTAAAAAACTAGCTGCTATTTCAAAAATCCTGGTTATGGGGTGAAATTCTCAGGTGTGACCTGCAGGAAACATGTGAGTGAGGGATTCAATACCTAAAATCCCACGCTTACAAACATAAACTCCCAAGGTCTTGAAATTTAAATCCTGACATTCCGAAATATAGAAAAAAGAATTCCCGGATCCCAAAAGGATCAATCCCGAAATCCAGAGCTTAAAAACACCCCGATCCTGGCATGCCTGGAGTCCTGATAAAGGTCCCAACACCCCATCCCCCAGGTCAGTCAGGGATGTCTTTCAACCAAAAGAAAAGAAATACACAAAAAACAAGATTACTGAGGTTTTCATAAGTATTCATTTTATTTAAAAGTGGTGTGAATTGACAGGTCCTATATTCAACAGGAGTGCAACACTTGACATGACATTAGTGGGACGAGTTGGCATGACAAATTTTATCTCGATTTATCTGTTTTTCATCAGTGGGAGACTTGGCAGACCATATTCAACAGTATTTTACCTTTTTCATTAGTGAGTCGAGTTATGGTACATGTAAGTTTGTGAAAAAGTTAGAAGATTTGGTGTGGAGTTGTCATAGATTTGTTAATTGTTAGCTATCATTTCTTTTGAAATTAATTAAGCTAGCGCGCATTTGTAATTGTTGCAAAAAAACAAACACAATATTTGGTATGTGTTCAATCTTTCTTTATTCACGATAATAAAATATATCAATAACTAAGAAACACCAAAGTCAAAGGGAAATGTCATATGTGACATCTTCTTGTTTCACAGCCAATTGGAACTACATAATTCATGTACACATAATTGTACATGTTGTATATATGCCAACATACTTTTTGTTAAGTACTACTCTATCTCAAAACAAACTTATGAGTTTTGTAAAAACAATAAATGCATGTACATCTGTTAAGATCAATAAGAAATATTAGTAGTGGGGCCGAACTAGTCCAAATAAAATGTAGGAAGGCGTCCCAGAAAAAAATAGCCTTGCCAGATGTCATAATTGTTATGAACTAGGGCCGAACTGATAATTTGTGTCTCTGTTGCCGAAACAGCTCGAAAGCTTTGAACATCATGGTTAGTCCGTCAACCACAGTCACTTGTTTCTATCCATTGGAAGACCCACTATCAACGGGTACGCACTGAAACCCACACCGGACCGGACTCCGGACCCGGACCCGGACTGGCCGCCGGACCCGGACTGAATGCCGGACCCGGACTGTGGGTATTTTACCACTTTGATTTTTTTTAAGATTACTGTCATATAATTAGTTACAGTATATATAAATTTTTTAAAAAAATCCACATTCCGAGCGCAAAATTGAACAAAAAAGAGTAAAGTAAAGTAAGGAAGAGATATATAATAATTCCTTTGTCGTTATTGTTTTATTGAAATTAATAAAATCTTTTTATTATCAATGAAAGTAAAAATTTTATTCTTATCATAGGAAGAGTAAAGCGCAATAGTTTAAAACATTCAAGGGTTATATTTTTTTTGTGTTGTTTTCTTCTTCTAGACATTAAGGAAAAAATAGAATTCCTGCTTTTCTAAAACATTGTTTTGGCATTCTTAATTATTTTAATCACTTTTAATATTGGTTTCCTGTTATGAGAACATCAATTACGCGTTTTTATGTCACTGTGTAATGAAAGTCTCGTGTTTTATTGGGTGTTTGACATTTGCGCCGATTTTTAAAAGTTTCAATCTTTCATTTGCGCCGATTGTGCACAGGTTAATTGCAGGTGAATGTCACATTCTATTCATCAATATAAACCTCTTTCGTTAGCCAATTGTACATATGTTATGAATTGTCAACTAGTATCATATAAGAATTCCTATGATCTCTTATTGTAATTCCGAATTCTTATGATATCTTATTGTTCATCCGAACTCTTATGATATCTTATTGTTCCTCCAAATTTATATCTTATTGTTCCTCAGAATTCTTATGACTTTTTATTGTTCCTCCGAATTCTTATGCCTTTTGATTGTTCCTCCGAATTCTTATGATCTCTTGCTGTTCCTCAGAAGCCTTATGACTTTTTATTGTTCCTCCGAGTTATTATAATCTCTAAGACTTATATGGTTTCTCCGAATTCTTATGAGTTTTAATTGTTTCTCTAAATTCTTCTCTAATACTGTTCCTCAGAATGAATTATTGACAAAGGTTTACACTCGCTTTAGGATATTGGTTTAATTGAAAGAAAAAGAAAAAAGAAGACACAACCAGGAATTACTTACAAAATACATTAAGGCTATTGGTAATTCAGTGTTTAAATAACCAAAGTTAAAACTATGATGGATTGCTTTTTTGTACTTATGTACTAGCTGTGATCAGTAACTGCGAGTATTCTCATATCTGTAGTTGGTGTCGTACGGTGACCTATAGTTGTAAATGTCTGTGTCATTTGGTCTTCTTTGTCAGCTGTCTCATTGGCAATCACATCACATCACATCATTCTTATTCTTATATCAACATCGCAAATAACGCGTCACTTGTCGATAACATGGTATTTATAAATAAAATAATAAAAAAAAGATTTACTTTCTTATTTGATTGTCATCACAAAGTCTATTAAAATAATTCAACAATCCAATGTTTCATGCAAAAGGTGTCAAAGACTACACTATCAATCATAATCAAGCATGTATAGAAGTCAGATTTAAAGGGGCATTAGCTCCGAGATATAATGAAATGATAAATAAAAATGTTCAATATAGTGAAATAATTTTATTTTAGCAGCCATTGTCAAAATAAACTAAGATACATCGCTTATGAATTATTCACTCGTAATCTCCGTATCAGTAGTATTCCTTTGGTAAGAAATACAGAAATAATCTTGTGTTACACGTTAACCGGGATATTTTTTACCCCAAGATGGTACTCTGAATAAAATCTTCTGCGGCTCCTGATTGGATTTTTTAAAAGTCAATAGAAACAAACAAAATTACAATTTTCTTCTCAATTACGAAGTGTTTTATTTTAAAAACACCATTTGCATAAGTTTTCAATTTATTTAGTACATAGTTGAGCAGAACAATTAGATATCAAGTCGATGACATGGGTATCTTTCAAGTTTGATGTAGAAAATGCATAACCTCCGATTTTTAAAATAAAATTACCACGGACGGAAAACATATCAATCTATTAGTTCAGTAATTTTCGTGTCTGCCCTTCCATTATGTGATTCAAGAAAAAAAAAAAAAAAATGGGTAACAAGTGTATCGAAAAGAGAAAATCGAGTGCACCTTTTTATGTTAGGGCGTGTTTGAGTTAAATATTTTGTCTTGATATCGTACAAAGCAAGAATATCTCATACATCGTCTCGCTTCAGATTCTATCATTTTTATATATCAAAGCTACAGGTTGACTTTATAACATAAAAAAAATCACAGTACTAAAAGATGAAATATATGGGTCAAGTGATATACTCACTAATGAATCACAAAAACAGAGTAGGTGTGTTCGAATAGCTATTTTTTTACTGAAAGTACTTGACGACAGTCTTTCAAGTTGGATGATGAAAATGCATATCTTCGAAAAATTAGAATTTTTTGTGTGTGATAACTGTCTTCAACCACTAAAAAAATCTAGTCTGCCCTTCTACGAAATATTAAATTAGAATTTTTTTAAATGTTTATGAATTTTCGAAAATTCCACCTGACAACCGGTCAGACAATAGTTTTAAGTTGAATCAATGCAGACTAGATCATTAACTGATGCTCATTAGCTAGTTGATACATTTGTCTTTTAAAATACAACTGACATATAAGGATCGTAATGGTGCAATGTGGATAAATTTATCGGTTTCCAAGAGCAAAATTGGTAGCGCGTCATCCCTACAATGACTTCAATTTCTACGATTGTGAAAATGAAATGGCGTAATGGGGAGATAATTTTGACGAAGTAGAATCCTGACTGTTACTGCTGCTGCATAAGTATTTCGCAATTTAATATATGTAGTAAGCTTGTCAGTTGCCTATTTTGTCAAAAAAACACAAATATTGACGGATGGGATCTATAAAAAGTTCATTGTAATTATTGTAGAATGCCTCTGCTCCATTAGTTGTACGTCTTTCGGTAGATGGGATTTAAGCACTTACGGATGGTGAAACCAACGCACTATCATCAAATATTTGTCTATCGTTATTATGTATGATACAAATGTGTCACAAGTAAACTGGTGCAAATAATTTCCGAATATTGGCGCAATTGATACATTTGAAAGAAAAAATGGTGCAAATGATACCCTTGAAAAACATTAACTGTCACAAAAGGACTACTGCCAACTATAGTCAGTCGTTTTTAAACTGTTTTTTTTCTAAGTTTATGATTCAAATACATGTATGGGATTATAAATAAGATTAATTTTTTAAATCATTTCATAGTTCAACAGTTTTCAAAATATCATTTTGTTCATAACACTTTTATGTAATACATTTGTTTATGATTCGGTCCTTCCCTAATTTGATTATCAGTATGACTAACGGAATTATTGCCAGAGTTATTGTGAGGTGACATGACCAGGTATTCTAGTGATTTCCTGTCGGACTTTAAAACACATATAGTACACAATTACGTAATGCGTGTTCATGCATCGCGTCACTGCTGCCCATATAAACTACTGTCACGGTATATATCAGTATATGGGGCCGGTTATACAGGTCTGATTAATTTTCATAATTATTATACATGTAATGCATCTTGTTTATTTCTGCCAAAATTAACTTCCTTCTGAATAATTTTAATAAAAAACGGAAAAAATAATTCTAAGAAAATCCACTTTCTCCCTATAATTTATAAAAAAATATTTCCATGTTTTTTAAAGTCATTTGTAAACATTCATACTGTATGTATGATTTTTTTTAAAGTAATTGCACAACTGTAAATTAAAGATACAGAATCATTGCAAGGCTAACTTGCATACTTGTCTACTCTTCTAGACTATACAAGAGTAAGAGCAAAATTTGATTATTATTATAATGTACTGTGTTACAGTTCTCAAAAAATTATCTTCCTTCTCCTGATTAAAAAAAGAAAAGGTGATTCTAAGAAAATTCATAATTATTACCCAGTCCGGGTCCGGTATTTAGTCCGGGTACGGCGTCCGCTCCGGGTCCGGGTTTCATACCAAAGTCTGGGTCCGGAGTCCGGTCCGGGTTTTAGGTGTCAGACCAATTACTCCCTCCAATTTAGTAGTCCTACTTTGACACAAAATAGTGCTTTTGATGTCATTGTTTACTTAAACTAAGCAACAAATTTGCAGAAATGAAACTTTTGGTGAAAGGGAAATATATTTAGACCATTTTGAGCCAAAATTCACTTGTCTATGAGTTTGCATTAAAAATTCAGGATTAATGCGCTACATAGTACACTAATTTAAGATTTCCAGAAAACCGGGAGTTATTTTGGTAGTACCTGTCTTTTCAAAATCAGAAATTTGTTACAAGACTTTAAACATTGGTTGAAAATTGGCATGTAGGAAGGTGATACATGTACAATTCAGGATATACCTGGTTTCCTTGAAGTTAAACTTAAGGTAAAATATTTAGAAAGCTGTGAAAATTGCAAAATTTGGTTGAACAGATAGGGATTTTTAATTGGTGGTCTGACACCTTCAGTACGTACCCTATCAACGTATATTTACGAGAAGGTACCCAACTACTTTTTTCACCTCTCCGCTTAAAACCCTTATTTCTCTGTCAATTCAGTCTCAAATTTTTTGTTCCATACATCATTCAGGGGCGGATGCAGGAAATTTCGAAAGGGGGGTGCTAACCCAGGGCACCCAGGGCAAAGGGGGGGTGCAAAACATATGTCCCGATACAAATGCATTGATCGGTAAAAATAAAGGGGGGTGCGCACCCCCGGAACCCCCCCCCCCTGGATCCGCCACTGTCATTCGATTCATGAAAATTTTTCTTTCAGAAAATATACGTTGATAGTGCTAGTGGGTCTTCCAATGGATAGAAACAAGTGCCTGTGTCGTCAACCTTGGAATAAAGCATTTTAAATGTGCACAATTTAAACAAAATTAAAAGTAAAATGTCAAGATCCTTTACCAGCAGAGAAATTTCGATGCAAGCATATCGTTCTTCTCAATAACCTTTGGAAAATTCTTAATTCATTTGGACAGGACATTTTCACATGTTTTTGCAGAGTTGTCTACCTTCTTTATTAAAACTAATAACCGAATCGAAAGAACAACAACGGACCTCAATAGACGTGAAAACTGCTAAAATATTAAAAGCTAGTTATCTAAATATTGTGGGATGATAAAATAGCTTTAAAAGTTCATCACGAAGAAAACAAAATGGTAAGTATACTTTGAATTAAAAGAATTGAAATGAAAGCACCTTGATCAACAACTTGTAGGTTTTTCGATTGTTGTTTGTCCGGTGGCACATCATGGCCTTCAAGTTGCTTTCGAGACGCGACGGCCATACTTCCATGACGGCCCTAGGATGTGTCGGCCATACCGTCATATCGTCCATGGGACATATCGGCCACACATTGTGAGACGTATCGTCCACACTTTTATTTTTTTTTTATTGAGTTTATTACATAAAATATAATACTAAAAATAAGTATTTGTTCATAATAATAACATAAATATGATTGTGTAGTACTTTTTTTCTGTACAGAAGATTTTATTTATTCTTGTAAGAGTTATCTTTGCTTGATCATCATCGCTCGTGTTTACAACTTGTTGCGGCCATATTATGTAAGTATATTGATTATTTCTTCATTTTCAGTTGTAAACATTTTCTGAACAATCATTTTTATTGTAATGTGATATAAAGGCATCATATTTTATATGAATTTTAAACTGTAGGAATGTTGACTGTCGCTGTCAATGACGATATATAAATACAAGCACATGTTACAGATCTTTTTATTGTATCTGTAAAAAATATATATTATTCTAAACTATAAAAATCTTCTCAATCTCAGTCTTGGTGAAATTAAAAACAGGACTCAGTGTAAAGGTTAACTCTAAGGAAGGCAATTCATCAAGTTTGAGTTATATTTGTCATGATCATCAGACACATTGTTTAATAATTCTGATCTTTTTTTTCTTTCTTATAGTTTAGAGTCATTCTATTTGCTGAACATCTTTCCAAGACAGAGACTGCTGAAGAATTTGCCAATAACATGCAGTTATAAAAAGTCACAACATAAACATGCAGTTATAAAAGTCACAACTGAAACAAAAGCACTAAAACATACCAAAATGCACTATATTACGATCATGAACTCATTAAAGTTACTATTTTAACAAAGCACTAGTATACACATAATAAGCACAATCAATATGTTCATCAAGTCACTACAATTAACACTTAATCAGACTCGTAGTCGGAATCTTCAGAGTCGGACTCTGGGAGGGTCTCTGGTTGAGGAATAGGTGGTGCATACAGATGGCCTACGAAACGGAGAAAGTCGGATGTACGGATACTGTCTTCCTCGTATTGGTCCCACAGTGAAGTTAGACGACATTGAAGCTGCTTGTATGTGTCTCGTTGGTATCGGATGAGCTGCTGTTCACTTACAAGCTGCTGTGTGATGGACACGGTCTTGGCTTCCTGTTGGAAGGCTGGCACAATCTTGTAGAAATGGAGGTGGTTGTGGGAAGCCTTGCCATTGAAACGCCTATGCCACCCTAAAATAAACATTATTAACTTTAAAATAAACTGGATTTTCTTCTGCTACCTCAAGTGTAATGTCAAAAGAGTGGTCTGGAAGCGTATCATCAAGTGGTTGTGGAGATGCTGGTGGGGTGATGGTGGTGCTGGATGTGGAGAAGCTGGTGATGGTGGGGGTGATGGTGGTGCTGGTGATGGTGGTGCTTCTAATACTTCTAGAGCCTAAACGGAAAACATATGTATAAAAGTCGTGAAACAAAATATAATTGTGTATTTTTGCACAAAAGAAAAAGTAAAGAACAAACGTCAAATATAATATTATATTATAAAAAATATTGTCAAAATATATAAATTCACATTAATATTTGTAACATTGTTTGACAATTGGCAATCACATAAACTAATTAAAGGATTAACACCTCCGTAATTTGTTTACTTTGCATTAAACAGAGACACGCGCCCAATGATTGGATTAATATGATTTATGATCGGTCTTTTATAGGTAATCATACATTGTCATAAGTAACGGTTTGAGAACTTTGGCATAACAGCACTTATTCGGACTAATAGTCAACTTCAAAAAATGAAACATTTATGTTTAATACAATTTTTCTTCTAATACAAAATAATAAAGAAACGATAAGAAATTAAACAATTCTGTCGAACACACAACATTTAAAGAAATAATACAATAACGTATATGTACCTCAACCTCCATATCTTGTGGTATGCGGACACATTCTACACAGTGGAAAATGATGTCGACTTCTTCATTGACCATCAGGCGGTAATCAGTAATTGATATACCTGAAATAACAAAAAATTAAAATATAACATATTTCTTTACAGTCAAGTAATATTAATACACTGATAAAAATATTAAAGGCCGTAGTGAGGTGACCTATAGTTGTTAATTTCTGTATCATTTGGACTCTGATGGATAGTTGTCTCATTGGGAATCATACCGCAATCATACCACATCTTCTTTTTATATCTATTAATTGATACCTATTGTCCATTTATTGGACAAATGTGTAATGCAAATAACACTTAAGATTTAATTCTTATCAGGGAAGGGTCGTAACCCAAATTAAAGTAAAACAAAATGTACCAAATATGACCGAAAGTACGAAATATGATTCAAAGGAAAAACTAAATTAATAATAAATTTGTAAATACCTGTATTGCAAAGCCTTTGTTGCCATTTATCACAATCTTCACATTGGAGAGCATGTTGTCTTGGTCGGACTTGCTGGTCACATAGCACACAAGGGTACGACATGATGAACAGCAATTTCCCAAATGATGGCCACCGACTACTACTACTACTACTACTAAATAAAGTTTAATGGCGACTACCCTTGCGGGTATTGCGCCATGCAGATTACCTTATATAAAAACATTTCAAGTAAATGTTTTAAATTTATCATTATTTAGGTGTTAGCCTATATTAGTTATATTCATATTATAGAAATTTTGTGAGTTTTTTTCCCCTTAAATTTAATTAATCTTGTGATTTAAATCTGAGCTATAGTGTGTATTTTAATTATCTTGATGATCTATTGGTTAATTTATATTACGAAAAGAAAAATATATGTGAGCTTATTATTCCGTTATTTGTAACTTAGCCTTGGCCACCGACATTTCTGGTTACTTTTTTAAAGCAAGGTCGGTACATCAAAAAGACTGCTCAAACAGCTTGTATTTTTACAAGAATTTCACTACCAAATGTATGTTTTCACTCCGCTTGAACTCAGCTTGGGAGTTGTGTTTTTATAGTGATCTTGAATTGTATTTCCTTTACAATTTCTTGACAAAAGCATAATTAATACTTGTGTTCATCAAAGAGGTAATAATAAGCAATCAACAATCTTCTTAAATTTCCAACTTAATCATTACTTGATTACAGCTGATTACCTTGTTTTATATTTCAAAACTTAACTCATTGTTTTAATTATGACAGAAATTAGTCTCCCATTCGGATATAGTCATTAATATTTGTTCATTTCGTTCTATTTGCTATACGGTAACAGTATCCAAACTAAAGGGAGAGAATTATATAATTTCATAGTCAATAACAATATAGTCATTCTTAATGATGGAAGTGGTACCAGACTGAATCCAATAAATCTAGAAACGTCGAGTATAGATATATCACTTGTAAGTCCAAATATTAGCCACAAAGCTACATGGGCAGTAGATCATAGCTCAACTTATGGTAGTGACCATTTTGTGGTCTCATTAACACTAAATGAAAAACCGGATTATAAAAATGAATCAGTTTTTAAGTGGAACTACGCTAAAGCTGACTGGAATGGATTCTCCAGCAAGTGTGACCAAATTCTATGTGAAGACATGGTGACTTGTAACACTCAAGAAACATGTACTTTACTAACTGATACAATAACCAATATCGCTGGGGAGTTCATTCCAGTCAGAAAAAATAATAACAAAAGTAACAAACCATCTGTACCCTGGTGGAATACTAATTGCACTAAAGCAGTAAAAGATAGAAATAAATCCAGAAATAAAGCTCAACATACAGGTAATGGGCAAGATTTTAAAAACTATAAAGAGAAACAAAATAAGTGCAGAAATATACTAAATGATTCACAGAAACAATATTGGGAATCATACTGTGACTCAATGAATACTGATACAAAATTATCAAAAGTGTGGTACAATATAAAAAGAATGTTAGGAAAGGTAACTGAGAAAAAGGAAATAGAAACCTTAATAGATAATAATAATATATATGAAACAACAAAGGAAAAGGCAGATTTATTAGCCCAAAAATTTTGCACTGTAAGCAGTACAAATAACTATAACGAAGAATTTAAAAAACACAAAGCAGATATAGAAAATAATGATACTAATTTAGTACAATTCTATAAAGATAATTCAGACTGCTATAACGAAGAGTTCACACTAAATGAACTAAAAGATGCGATTAATGACACAAATAACAGTGCACCAGGAAAAGATAAAATTGGTTACAATATGTTTAAACACATGTCGAACAAATCCTTAAGTGTTATATTATTATTTTTTAATAGAATATGGTTTTTACAGGAACTACCCAAAACATGGAAACATGCAATTATTATCCCACATATAAAACCTGGTAAACCCCACTCCGACCCTTTGTCATATAGACCAATCTCCTTAATTTCAAATTTCAATAAAATTATGGAGAAAATAGTTAATAACCGCTTAAAATGGTATTTAGAAAAAAATAAGTTGTATGCACCCACCCAGAGTGGGTTTAGAAAAAACAGAAGCACATTAGAACAGTGTATTAGATTAGACAATGACATTCAAAAGAGCTTTTTGAAAAAGTTAGTCACTATAGGTATATTTATTGACTTCCAGAAAGCATTTGATATGCTCTGGAAACATGGCTTGTTGAAAAAAATGATTAAACTAGGAATTAAAGGAAACATGCTTGCTTATGTTAGTGATTATCTTACAAATCGAACTATACAAGTCAAAATTAATGACACTTTCTCAGAAATATATATACTTCAAAATGGAACGCCCCAAGGTAGCTGCATAAGCCCTACTCTCTTTAATATTATGGTAAACGACCTCACTGACTGCATTAAAAATTGTGAAATGTCACAGTTTGCAGATGACGGAGCTATCTGGTTATCGGGAAAATGTATTTCTTTTTTACAGAAAAAAATACAACATGATTTAAATAATATTTATAAATGGTGTAACACTTGGGGATTCAATTTATCCACCAATAAAACAGTGTGTATTATATTTAATAGAAAAAAGAATATTCCTGATATCAAATTTAAATTTGGAAACAATATATTGCAAATAGTTAAAGAAGTTAAATTTTTAGGGATTATATTTGATTGCAAATTAACTTGGAATAAACACATTCAGTACATACATACTAGATGCACAAAAGTGTTGAACTGTATGAGGGTAATATCTGGGACCAAATGGGGTGCTAACAGTCACACACTACGAAATATATATGTAGCGTTAATAAGATCCAAAATAGATTATGGATGTCAAATTTATAATACCGCATCATACTCGACCAAAAAGATCCTAGATAGTTTACAAACGCAGGCCTTGCGTACTTGTACAGGTGTCATCAAAGGGGCCTCACTGGCAAGTTTACAGGCCGAAATGGGTGACCCTCCCTACGAGGACAGAAGAAAATCTTTAATTACAAAAGCATATTTAAATATTATGAGTTATGATGATCTCCATCCAGCTAAAATCAGTTTACAAAACGATTTTGACTATCAATACTATCAAAACCGTATTAAAACGAAGCAAAAACCATTTTATAGCATAGCACAAGATGTTATACAAACATTTAACATTGATACAAAAGTTATATATAAACAGAGTGAATGCCCACAGCCCCCGTGGCACTTACTTAAACCCAATGTTAGCACCCAGTTACACAATATTATAACAAAAAAGGACCTCCCACATCTTATCAAAAGCGAGGGCGATATCCTCATTGATACTAATTATAAAAATTATATAAAAATATATACTGACGGATCCAAAGAACCAGATAGTGGAAAAAGTAGCTGTGCTTATGTAATACCAGAATTCAAAATAAAAAAAGGGTATAGACTGCAAAACAATTTATCAGTATTTACATGTGAACTTATGGCAATATTCCTTGCACTCAATTGGATACAAGATGTCCTACCATTAAATGTTGTAATATTCGTTGATTCATTATCAGCTTTACAGGCAATACAGGGACCTCTATCAAAGGTCAATAACTTGATAATTTATGATATATACTATAGTATAACAACACTACTAAAATCAGGTATAAATGTCGTGCTCGAATGGATTCCTAGCCATGTAGGTATCTGGGGAAATGAGTTAGCTGATATGCAAGCAAAACATGCTTTGAATTATGAAATTATATATGCAAATACCCCACTATATAAAGAAGATATTAAAACTTTATGTACAAATATACTTAAAACTATGTGGCAAACTAGCTGGGATTCTAACAAAAAGGGTAGACACTTGTATGAAATAAAGGAAAAAATATCATTTAATGTGTCCTTACCAAAAATGATAAGGCGCAAAGAAACTATTATGTACAGACTTAAAACTGGATATGCTAAACTAAATAAACATCTATTCAAAATAGGAGTTAAAAATTCTGAAATGTGCGAAAATTGCGGTAGAGCACCAGAAACAGCAAAACACTTTCTGCTAGAGTGCAATACATATAGCGATAACAGAAATGTTATGTTCCAAGAATTAATAGCACAAGGAGTTACTAATTTTTCGATGCAAAGTCTGCTTAGTGAAAAGGCACAATCAGTCCTACCCATTATTAATTTTATTCATGCCACAAAAGGGGACATATAAACATATGACATTTGTATAAAACAATGCGTAAATTGCAATTAAACTCTGAAAAGTAAGAAAGAAAAACAAAAACAAAAACAAACAACAGAACTAGGTAGGGATACATAAGTTCAGATAATTTTCTACGAATGGCAGACCAAGTAAGCTATGAAATGCAAAGACAAATATATATATCTTAACATTTTCATTGAAAGGATAATATCCGTAATAAATGTATATATATAAAAAAAAACTAAGATAAGAAATAAGTATAGGAAGAAATAACAGGTTAAAAAGTAAACATGTAAACACAAAACTTACCCAACTTCTTCAATAACACCAATGCCACACCACAAACACGTGTTACAACACTATAGTGCTTGTACATACACACCCAGGTACAAGGACGTGATTTAGAAACCAAACATCCTATCAAACACACCCACATTTTTATTGTTTGATTACATAAGTATAACACAACAACACTACAAGGTCAATTAAATAGTTCAATTGTGAAATAAAGGAACACAGAAAGGGTTAAAGATGAATTCATATATAAGTGCCTTTACGACTTTATAAAATAGCAAACATTTTAAGCAAAACGGTAGTACTGCTACAGTACCCTTAGCATTTAAGTTTAAAAACAAACAAACCAAATTTCTCTACTTAGATTTCAATTTAAAGGCTAAAGCTACAACTAACATATAAAAATATAAAATCTAACTAACAAACAAAATTATTTAAAAAGTCGTAAGCATTACTTGTAGACATGTATGTAGATTAGCGGTGCCAACCAGTGGTCGCCCCCAGACATGGTAGTCATGACATACAGGGCATGAAATTAAGTTAAAGTTAAATCCAGTTTGACATGTACGAAGCTTACAAAACAGTGGAGTCAGCGCAAAGTACATCGATTGTACTGAAATGACAAAAAAGCCCGTACAATTCAAACTGGAACCCTTGTAATTAATTTAGAAGTAAAATGGCCCGTTTTTTTTTTTAAAAATAAGTAATAGTTTCATTTATTTAATTATTTTTAATTTTTTTACTTTATCTATACAATTTGGATTTTCAGGGGGGGTATATCATGAAACAGTTATTGCATTTCGGGAGTTAGACATGGGCTTGTTCTCTGCCTGACTGATCACCAGTCAGAGCACACGACGGTGCCTTGTTCCAGGTTGCAATTAACCTACACTATCATGGTTTGTATCTTCCGTGAGATAGTGCGTATACACGATTCTCACGGGACCACTGGCTGGGGCAACTGATCAAACATAGTCTACTTATAGTATTCAAGAAATATGACAAAGCAACTGACTATCATAATTAAAACAAACATAATTAAGTGACACAACACGTTATTTATAACAATAACACTAACAACCACAGATGGAGAAAAAAAAAAAACAACAACAAAAACAACAACAAAAACCAACAAAAAACTAAAACTAAAACAAAAAACATGCAGCATTTTTCTTCTAGTTAAAAAATAGATGGAAAAGTATAGGGCAAAACCCGAAGTCTCAAAAACCAAATTTCTTAACCCCTTATAAAAGTTTAAAAAGAACATTCATTTGTTTTATAAGTTTTATTTCTATTTAAATTTAATAAAATAAGTTTAAACTAGTACAGGCTTAATAAGGCGCACCACCTGTAAACAAAGAGGGTCGCCTTGAATATATATTTATTTTCTTAAATTTTTATTTAAATGGAATTATCTATAAAGTAAAATATTACTATAATGGACTAATTCCAAATTTAGTTACCAGGGCGCAATTACCAATTGGTAAGTCGTCCACCAAAACATATAACCGTAACCGTAATTTGCTATACGCAAGATATCAAACAATCATTTAGAAAACAATATGATATTTTAATATTTTATTAGATTAAACACATTCATTTACGTAAACATATAATGAGTAAACAAATGATATAACAAAAATTAAGATGAAAAATAATGTAAAAACAGTATAATTTATTTAAAAGTTATAATAACCATCTATAAGTATCAAAATAATTCATCTATAACACTTAAAAAAAAAAAAAAAAAAAACCATGGACGATACGTCTTTACAAAGTATGGCCGTTTTTGTACTATGGCCGTTTCATCTTTTCGGGGTATGGCCGTTTCATCCTATGGCCGTCATGGTAGTATGGCCGTTACGTCTTGCATCGTTCAAGTTTCTGTAATTACCATATAATAAAACATATTCTCTTTTATTTGGCAACAGTATTCAGTATACTTTTTATCCTTTATTCATTTTATATCTTTTGTCAGTTACATTTCTCTATTCATTTGACTGTGTGTGTGTCATTTTCAGCAAACAGAGTTCTAGATCAAAATAGTTCTAAAGCCAAACAACTTTAACAACTACAACTTGAAGTTGAATAGCATTGAAGACCCAAAATTCCAAAATAAATTGTGCCATATACGGCTAAGGTAATGTAGCTATAAAGCCTGGTATAAAAAATCCTTACTGTTTTTCAAAAAAATCAATGTTTTGTAAACAGGAAATTTATAAAAATGACCAGTGGCGTAGCTGGGTCATATTCACGTGTACGCCTGAACTTTGGCGAGGGGTCTGAGGGGGTGACAAACCACTCAATGCCAACACCCCTGTTGGTAGTGGGTCCAAGGGGACGGAGCCCCCGAAAGCGATCGAGTTATCGAGAATGACATACCATTCCTGTTAGTAAAAAATCATTGATAGTAAGATACTTTTGAATCTTAATGGTATATTTTTATGTTTGATTTTGAGAACTTATTCATTGTGTAAATTGGAAGCTAACGGACATTGGTTGTAGAAAAAATTTCAAACCAATATTACTTTAAAATTGTTTAAAGTCGTGAGTGAGCGAGCATACAATCGACAAAAGCATCTTTTAATGAACACGAAAAAAATATTTCTTAGAAATGCAATATAACATCTGGAACACGATTTCTTTCCATAAGAAGTGAATCAATTTACCAGTCTTTTCCAGGAATTTATAAAAAATCAAAAATTTTCTTTATTATATTTTCTTGATCTGGAATTTAACGTGTGCCCATATATCACATTTTATGAAGGTTTATAAATTAAGCAATTAATTGCGCAAAGAAAAGTCCAGCTATCAGTAAAGAACAGAAAAATAAACGAAAACATACGCTTTCAAAATTTTGCTTTAGACATTAATCATAGAAAAATCTTCTTCCAAATTTTCATAAAAATCGATGAAGATTCGACAAGTAGTTAATGTAATTAAGAAATAAAAAAAAATTAAGCCCAAACTGTGACCACTTATTAATTGCAGAAAGAAATACCTTTTATCCGTAAAATGTGGGGGAAATTAAAGAAATAATTGCATTATTATATTGCACTGGATACTTTTTTGATCATAAACAGTTTTTTTAACAGAGAGTCATTCAAAAAACTTTGTCCACATTCGGAACCTAAATATTGACTGCGCTGACGACGCTCTGTATCGCTTTTGCGGCATAAGTCACATGCTCGACAACAATGCAAACCGCATATCGAATCTCAGCAGATAATAAATTGCTTTAAATATAAGAAAAGTACGTAGAATTCACAGTAGATTCAGACGTTTACAGAAAATTGGAACAAATATATGAAATGAACTATTTCATTAAAGTAAATTTAGTCCCTTTTTATTGAAAATTACAATCCATTGAAGAGAGAAGCACAAGGCGGATGTGCTTTTGACCAGTTTTTCTTATTATATTTAGATAAAAAAAAATATTTTCAAAATTCAAGTGTACGCCCGGGCGTTTTGACGTAAACGTAGCTACGCGCATGATGACCATAATCAATTAATATTCATGTCAACACCGAAGTGCTGACTACTGGGCTGCTGATACCCTCAAATACGAAACGTCCACCATCAGTGGCATCGACCCAGTGGACAAGTGGTGTAAATAGTCATCAAAGGTACCAAGATTATAATTTAATACGTCAGACGCGCATTTCGTCTACATAATTAAGACTCATCAGTGACGCTCAGATTAAAATAGTTATAAAGCCAACCAAGTACAAAGCTGAAGATCATTGAGGACCCAAAAATTAAAAAAAAAACTGTGCCAAATACGGCTTATGAAATCTATGCCTGGGATAAGAAAATCCTTAGTGTTTCGAAAAAATCAAAGTTTTGTAAACAGGAAATTTATAAAAATGACCATATAATGGATATTAATGTCAACACCGAAGTGTTTATACTACTGGGCTGCTGATACTCTCAAGAACAAAATGTCTAGTGGCATCGACCCATTGGTGTAAATAGTTATCAAAGGTATACCACGATTATAATTTAATAACGTATTACACCAGACGCGCGTTTCGTCTACATAATCATGATAATTAAGACTCATCATGCAGTGACGCTCAGATCAAAATAGTTATAAAGCCAACCAAGTACAAAACTGATGAGCATTAAGGACCCAAAATTCCAAAAAGCTGTGCCAAATACGGCTAAGGTAATCTTTGCCTGGGATTAAAAAAAATCTTAAGTTTTTCGAAAAATTCAAAGTTTTGTAAAACGGGAAATTTATAAAAATGACAATATAATTGATCTTAATGTCAACACCGAAGTGTTTACTACTTGGCTGCTGATACTCTTAATGACAAAAATTCCACCATCAGTGGTATCGACCCATTGGTGTAAATAGTTATCAAAGGTACCTGGATTATAATTTAATACGCCAGATGCGCGTTTCGTCTACACTAAGACTCGTCAGTGACGCTCTGATCAAAATAGTTGTAAAGCCAAACAAGTACAAAGTTGAAGAGCAATGAGGATCCAAAATTCCAAAACGTTGTGCAAAATTCATAAAAATTACCATATAATTGATATTCATGTCAACACCGAAGTGCTGACTACTGGGCTGGTGATACACTCGTGGACGAAATGTCCAATTCGCCCACTAAACCATAAAGATTCGGCGCGGGTCGGTATTTGGCCATGTTGAAACCACCATCTTTACGCAGAACATTAAGCCAGTGAAAGATTAATCGAGGAGGATAGACATTCTTTTTGATCGGACATTTGAATTTTTACACACAATCACGACATCCTCCCCCTTTTTTCTTCAAACAACGGATCAGTTCATGAAAGCCACTACGTCGAAGTTTAGTAAACAAAAAAGATAACAACAAAGTTGATATTTGATATGAATTAGGCTATCATTGTTGGTCATACTTGGTCCTATTTCGGTTTTATACATCATTTGTTTTTAAAAAAAATCGGTGTTGAGAGTTCCTGATGAATACAGGCAAACCGAGATACCTCGGGCGCACTGGTATTTTCATTATTTTTTTTATAATCTTAACATCTTTTCATTTAGTTACAAAAAATGAATGAAAATTGTTTAAAAAAAATCAGTAATCAAGATTAATATATATAATAATTTCAAAAGATTTTTTAAATTCAGTGAAATGGTTAAAAGAACAACAATTACTACTGCTATATAATATTTTTTCTTTCATACATTGACACACATTTGAATAAAAAATATATACACAAATATACAAAGTAATTGCAACCCATGACAAAGGTAAGGGTGTTTCAAATATTTTTTTTATTACTAGTATTAAAGTTTATTATCATTATTATTAATATTGTTATTAATTTTTAAAGGTTTTTTTTATTTCTATTGTAGTTTATTATTATTTTTGTTATTGAAACCACGTTAAGAAGAATCTATCTGTATTTTCATGCTAATTTTTATATCAAAATGCTATATATAAAAAAAGAGCAGTTAGTTTTTCGGTAAATTGGGGCATGATAAAAATTAAATTATTTTCCTTTAAACTTGCTGTTACTTTGATAGCGGTATGGGTACAACTTCGTCATGTACAATAGATTCTAAAACCATATACTACATGTAGGTACTTGGGGACAGGATGATTTTTATTCCCCCTTAAGTTTCCAAAGTCCTTTATTTATTTTGTTTCCCATTCGTTTCAATTATTTTCGCATTACTTTATTATACGTACACAAATATACTAGGAATATCTTGTATTTGCTATTTACTTTCAATTTCAATTTTACTACCCACAACAGTCACTGATATATTTGCCTCTGCATGCAGAGTCGCTAAATCAGCCCATGTTTTGCCCGCTGTTGATAGTTAACTTGGAATTGATATTAAATAACAATTGCAAGTTATTTCTTGAAAATACACAAACAGACGCAAAAATAATTAAACATAATGGACAAAAATAAATAAAGGGTTGTTGAAAGGGGGGGCTATAAAAATGTCCTGTTCCCAATGCATATGTTTGTAAAGGTTTTGACTTAAAATCTTCTTAAAATGGCCTTTCTGTTTCATAGCTCATCATTATTATCATGAACATTATTTGTTGTTCTGTACACTGAATGTTCACAATTTGATTTTGTTTTCTCAAATGTAGGTCATGAAGCCAGAAGATGTCAATTGTGCACTTTGCGAAACTCGTCACACAATCAAAATAGCAGAAGCATGGTGTTCCATGTGTCAGAAGGGTTTCTGTAACAAATGTCGTTATAATCATTTATCTAACCGTAAAAATAGGGGCCACAAATTCATAACAGTCGAAAAATACCAAAAGCAAACCGCACCCGAAAGTGCAATATGCAAAACCCACGAGAACAAATCTCACTATTATTGCAAATCACACGATGAGGTCGTTTGCGTCGTGTGTTCACCGGAAACTCACAAGGCATGCGCCGCTTTTTCGACACTACATGCAGCGGCAAAGGAGTTAAAATTATCAACTGTTACCATGGAGTTTGATAAAACTATAAAAGCATTGGCAGGCAACATACAGAAGGTTATTGTTAATAGAACTAAGAATTTGACATCTATGAAAGACCGAAAAATTAAAATTGAGGACGAAATTACATCTTTAAGAAATAATATCAACGACAAATTAAATAAAGTCCAAGACGAACTTCTACAAGATCTACAGAAGACTTATCAAAAACAGAAGCACGAAATAGAAGAGTGTTTAAAAACTTTAGACAAGAGCAAAAAAGAAATGCAAAATCTCAAAGAACAGTCCGTTATGTTGAACCAGTCGCCATCTACCAGTATCCATAACTTCCTGAGAACACTACAGATGAGAACGAAATTTAAAGAAGAGGAAACAGCAGTTACAGACGCCATTAAAAATACGAAACCAACAACGTTAGTCCTTAAACATGCGCCTGGTTTGCAGACATTCTATGACGAGGTAGTGGAGTTTGGAAATATAGAGGTACAAAAAGGTGGTTCCAATAAAAAGACACCAGAGCAACAGACAAAACCTAAAAATGGACCAAAGTCGAATACCAAGTCTTTAGAAAAGTTGAAGGTCGAACTAAGAGAAAACGTGAAGAAACCATCTGGACACCAAGGGTTTATAAAAAATTGCGTGTTTAAATCAGACGGGCAAATGGTTTTTACGGAACCTGAGAACAAAATGATTGTAGTTTATGATAAGAAAGGTTCATTCGTTACAAGTATTACTGTACCGGGTCATCCATTCGACATTGCCGCGATTAATTACTGCACAGTCGCAGTAACATTTGAAAAACAAAATTCCATTCAGATTCTTGATACAACGTACCAAAAGGTATCGAAAACGATTCATGCAAAAAACATGTGCAGAGGTATATCGTACATGAACGGCCAGCTGTTTGTCGTTGTCAAAGATGAGGGAATAATGATTCTGGACACGTTGGGTCAGATAAAAAAGATACTTCCAATAAATGTAGCCGATGTTCGTTTCCTGTCTGCTTCCAATAGCAGACTCTGCTTTACAAACGAAATCACGCGAGAAGTTAGTTGTTGTGATCTGAGAGGAAAGATAATTTGGACCTTTAAGGAGAAATCCGTGGAATGTCCACAGGGAATAACATTGGATTCCGTAGGAATTGTCTTCGTGCTGGGATCGAACGCGGTCGATACAGAAACAGAGTCTCCATCGGAAAGTTCGTACAGCGTCGTTGCGATAGCACCCGATGGAAGCAGTAGTAAAGTTGTATTGAAGAGACCTGGTCGACCATCGGGTGTTGATTATGACAAGAAACATAAGCGTTTAGTTCTATACAGTCTTGATGGGTCGGCAGATTTGTATGCCGTTATTTGAATGTCTATCTTATGTACATTTAAGAACTTTTTAGATAGTTTAATAATAAATATTTGCACCAATTAAGTAGTTCTGTGATCTAGAGTGCCAAATTAACTCATCGAAATAACATTTCAACTCAAACGTCTACAGAACCAACTAACAAATATATTTATAAATGCTTAAAAACAATCTCTAAAAAAACGCAATAACAGCAACACATAGACAAAGAAATACCAAATTGACATCCAGTGGTCAAAACAGTACAATACAGGAGAATTTAAGAAATAAATATATTAGCCTGATATGAACTGAAAATAAATAGCGTAGCAAAAGACCGAATGAAAATGCATATTGTACAACAAAAAATGTCGGAAAATAAAAAGGAAATTATTTTGGCTATACATAACATGCATAAGCATGTGTAACAGCAGATGAACGCACATGCTAAATACCGGAAAAAAAGAATGTAGAGCTCGAGACACACATCCCATATGATCGTGAAAGTCAATTCTTCAAAAATAGCAATTTCAGGTTTGGTATCTCTGGGCATACATTACCATCGCCGTATTTGGCACAACTTTTCAGAATTTTCAACTTTTGTTCGATTAAGCCTCTCCATAAATTTTTTTTTTTTTGCGACACTGATGAGTTATACATGTTATATGTAGACGAAAAGTTAGTCTGGCGTACCGAATTATATATTTCTTTGGTTAATTTCTATTTACGTGTGTTGGCGGACGTTTTTGCCCGAGGGTATATCTATATATGTAGACGCAACGTGTGTTTGATATTCCAAGTGATAAACCTTGTATCTTTTTTGTGGGTTACAACAAAAAAGGAAAAAGAAGATGACATAATACCACCATTTCAAATAAATGTTCATACATTGTATAATAATTAACAAAAAGTAATCCATGTCACCAGCACCTGTTCAAATCACCAGCTCAGTGGTCAGAGTTTCAATACTGACTTGATTTATAACATATATACTTATTTTAAATTTCCATTCATAAATTAAGAATTTATAAAGAATAAAAGGGTTCCATCTCCCATAGAAAAAAAAGTAAGCCTGTTATAAATTTGGATATTCGGCTTGGATATTTTTTGGTCATTTAACTCATAACTTTCCAACGTATTCCATGATTTCATATAATCAAATTTAAGAGTCCCTGGTGGAGATGAATACAGGAAAGTGCCTAAGAAGCACAACATTTATGAACTGTGGCAGTTACCAGTTTGGACGAGGTCGGTTTGCTTATAAAGATTTCAAGACAATTGCTATAATGTGTAAACTGAAAAAATACGAATGTATATTTCTTTTTACTAATAGAATAAGAAGATGTGGTATGAGTGCCAATGAGACAACTCTCTATCCAAGTCACAGTTTATAAAAGTAAACCATTATAGGTCAAAAAACGGTCTTCAACTCGGAGCCTTGGCTTTTGATGACCATCTACATGTTAAACTTCTAGACAGATTTAAATAAGTTCTTTTTGTTTCCGAATCCCAGTATTTCTATAAAAGTATAACAAAAATATCGAACTCCCAAGTTAAAGACTAAAAGGGGAGGTCCATAGAAAATGACAAAATCAAACGTCATTAAACAACGGAACTGTAAATCCTCTATACAAATGCAATTCTTAGAGTATAGAATATGTAGCAATATGTATCTTCTTCCAAATTAGGTAAAAACAATATTTATCCTCTTCCAAATTAGGTTAAAAAAATATGTATCTTCTTCCAAAATAGGTCAAAAAAATATGTATCTTCTTGCAAATTAGGTAGACAAATATGTATCTCCTTCCAAATTAGGTAAAACATATGTATCTTCTTCCAATATAGGTAAACAAATATGTATCTTCTTCCAATTTTGGTAAAAAATATGTATCTTCTTCAAATTATGTATCTTTTTCCAATTATGTATCTTCTTCCAATTTAGGTAATAAAAAAAGAAGAGCTGAGGCTGCTATAAATTTTCAATCATTAACGTAATGTAACGAATAAATTCATCAAAAATATCAGGTTTATAATTTAATACAGCCAGACGCGAGTTTCGTCTATAAAAGACTTATCAGTGTAGTGAGGATCCAGATATTTTTTTAATAGGGAGAATTATTCAGCCAATGTTTGGACTGATACTTGTAAAAAGACTATGCATTTATCATATATGTAGCTCAACGAGGAGTAGCAACTGAGCACAACTGATTAAGTAGAAAGTTGTTGCTGGATTAGAAGCTTCCATCTCATAGCTATAGTATAGTCCAGGACATGATCTGGCTTGATTGAAATTCTATTCGATTTAGCAAAAACATATTTAGATTCTTTATTTTTTGACCGACTTTCACTTAGGTTAAAACTGTGCTGTTTTTGTATTATATATCTCTAAACCAAAAATAGACACTGATTATTAATATATTCTGAAGGTACATCAGCACGAATAGATATGAGGCTCTAGAAAGGGTTAACAGAAGAGAATAATAGCAACAACAAATAGAGAATGTTTGGGTGTAACGTTAAATATAAAAATGGGGAAAATAAAGTGCAGATAAAAGGAAAAGAGAAAAATGGACTGAAAAGTGTAAAGAATATAGAAAAAAATAGCCCAATGAATTAAAGAATAAAAGAATACAGAAATAAAGACCCAAGCCACCCAATTCAACCAAGACTTCAGATACGTTGTAGTAAAAAGAAAAAAAATATGATCTAAAGTATAACTATAATACGATATATTGTCTTTTGTCCGTGTCCTTTCATGGTGATTAACTTTTTTTAATGTAATTGTTTTACTTAAATGGACATAGCTAAGTCGTTTAGCCCTTTTCAAATGTTATAAAGTATAGAACTACAAAATGTATTCAAAATTATTTATTCTTCAATACTTTATTTTAAAAAGAGTGACACATTTAATTTACTGTTTCGCATTTGTTGCCAAAGTTTAAAAGATCTCTATCTTTTGAACTAAAATTTAAACCACGTTATAAGATTAATTTACGAGCTAGAATAAGCGTGAGTATATATTTATCTTTTTCGATTAATAACTTAATCAAATAAATGATCAATTTTGCCAGATTAAGGTAGATCATAAGTAAAAGTTTTTTGAGACAGAATTTTCTTATAATTTGACAAAATGAAGATTTTCCTATGTTTTTTTCAAAAATATAATAAAAAGTATGGGTCACCGTGCTATTTTTCAAGCTATGAGTCATTGAAAATTGCCTAAATTTGGTTGGTTTGTTCATGAAAAAACACATAACAGTACATAAAAAAAATTCTATGAGATAGAATTTTGAAATAAATTGTGAGAAGATAGGTTTTAAAATATGTTTTAAGAAAATAAAAAGAAAACATGGTGTCACCGAACTTGTGTTCTTGCCATAAGTAAAAATAAAAAATTTCCCTATTAGCCCAGTATAAATTTTGTGCTAAAAGAGTTATCTCCCCTTAAATGGCTCATTTGAAAAAAATGATTTTAAAAACCAAAAAGGTTGATATTTTGTTAAAATATTTTGAATAATACAATAAATTAGCAAGTTTTCTTAATATAAATAAACAGTCTAACCATTAAATTGCAAATCTGTTTCCAAATTTGCTGATTTGGGCAAATAACTAGACCGATTTTGTACTGTGATTGTACAATCCAAGATGGCGGTATACCATCAATCTACCTTAAAGACAAAGATGATATTTGGCAAAAACAAATGTATATTCGTTTATGATTATAGAGAAAAAGAAAAACATTTCAAAAGCAACAATACTGAGCCATATATCAACATCTAACAAGAAAATAAATCAAATTCATTACGAGGTTTTATACTGAAATATGATAATTATAGTATATATCTAATATTACTTATTTCCGAAACGGAAAGTTAGTCAGGTAAGAAAGCGTAAATCTAAGCTACTAAATGAATTTACAACTAATTCAATGTATACTTTTATTTGAGATTGGGTGGGGATTATTTGTATATATTTATTCACAAGTAGGTGGCAACCTCTCTTATTTTGATTAGTTTATATCTGAGTGTTGTCTTAATGGATTTAGTTTATTTTTTTAAAGTATATCTGCTTTCATTATCTTGGAAATTGCTCCATTTCCTGTATTTTATTTGACTTTTTCCCACTTTTTGCAAGTCTAAAGTGAAGCGATAGAATCAAAAACAGAAACTACTTGTACACAAATTATTATTCTTATCAACATGGATACACAAGATAAATAAACGTTTGGTTCTGAGGGTTGAGATGAAGGTCCTTCATTCCTTTCCTTTTTTATGAATTTTTTGGCAAAAAAGTTTAAAAGTAAAAAGTTGAAGTGCATTGAGGACCAACATTCCAAAATGTTTTGCCAAATACAGCTAAGGTCATCTAGCTATTCCTGAGGTAGAAAAGCCTTAGTATTTAAAAAATTCAAAGTTTGTGTAAACAGGTAATTTATAAATATGACCATATCAATGATAATTCATGTCAGCACAGAGTGCTGACTACTGGGCTGGTAATACCTTCGGGGAAATTAAAACTCCACAAGCAGTGGCATCGACTCAGTGGTTGTAAATATAAGCGGTTCATTTATGAATAAGTCTTGGATTTTCAAATATTTTGGGCTCTCATCACTCAAGATATGTTGAATTTTGAAATGCCAATATGGTGCTTTTAATTTGATACCGTTAATGCTTCTTCGTTTCTATTTTTCCAGAAATGTCAGCACTAGATACGAAACCGTGCTACCACTGCGAGACACGGCATGTCAGTAGAGACGCAGATGCATGGTGCATAACATGCGAAAAAGCATTTTGTCATAAATGTAGATATACCCATTTATCTGGTAACTCTAATCATAAATTCATTTCCATTCAAAAATACAACAAACTTGCTCTTACTGTGCATAAAATCTGCAAACATGACCATGATTCCAAATTTCACATTTACTGCAAGTTCCATGATGACATCACGTGTAACAAATGTAAACCGGAAACTCATTCAAAATGCAATGGTGTTCAGACAATCCAAGAAGCATCAAAAAATGCCAAAACATCTTTTCAGTTGTCTGATCTAGAGAAAAAAGTATCTGAATTATCGGGGACTTTACAGAAATTAATAGCTTCAAGAACGAAAAATCTAAACACCATCAAAGACCAGAAAAAGAAAATTGAAACGGAATTGGAAGCTCTCAGAAAAAAGATAAACGATCATATTACCAAAATTCAGAAAAATTTGCTCGGTGAACTGAACAAAGTGTACGAACGCACAAAAGATGAGCTGGATGAAAGTCTAAAAGAACTAGACCGAGAGAAAACATTGATCCACGATTTGAAAGATAAAACAATTCAAATAAAGCATTTAAGTACAAATGTCGAAACTTTTCTTGGGACTCAACAGCTTCGGAAAAGATATGCCATAGACGAAAAGCATACTTCCGACATGCTCCGTGGAATCAAACATGTTTATTTGAGATTGAGCGTTAGTCCGGTAGTTCAGTCGCTCGTGTCCGATATAACATCATTCGGAATTGTTGAAATGGTGAATAAACCAGACAAAGTTACAGACGATGAGCATAAACTTTCGGAATCCCGTGCTGGTAAAATAAGTACGCCGCCAAGATTTGTCATGAGGGTCAAATTACATCTGCGAAAAACAATAAAATCGCCATCAGATTCCGGTGAATATATGAAAGGATGCACTTCTTCCTCAAATGGACAAATGATATTTGCAGAACCATCGAAGAAAGTTCTAAGTATTTATGATTCAAAAGGTAACTTTTATAATAACATACCTGTTTCTGCGCACCCGTTTGATGTTACATCTATCAATTATTATACGTTTGCCGTCACCTATGACAAAATGTCTTTTATAGAAATGCTCGATATTTCAAAAATCAACGGAATCGTAACAAATCGATATCGAACGAATTATCCTTGCAGAGGAATTTCCTATATGAGCGGCCAAATTTACGTTGTAGTAGAAACCGAAGGTATTCAAGTAATGGATATTTCCGGTAATGTGCAGAAGAGAATTTCAATAAACGTCAATGGCGTTCGATTCTTCACAACGTCAAATAGTAGACTGTATTATACAAATACTGATGCTGGAACTGTTCACTGTTGTGACATGCGTGGAAAGGAAATGTGGAAATTCGAAGACAAAAACATTAGCCGGCCACATGGTCTAGGTCCTGACAGCAGTGGAAATGTGTTTGTCGTTGGTTACTCAGATGCAGCAAAAACTACTGCCCCGAATTCGTATGACGTCATTCTTGTATCTCCCGACGGGCAATATGCCAGGAAGCTGTTACGTAGATCCGGATCCCCATCTTCCGTCCATTATGACAAACGTAACAAACGGTTATTATTATATAGTCATGATGGGTCGGTAGACTGGTACGACATTGTTTGATCTAGAAACTGAATTGTTATTGACATCCAATACATATTTTGTATTCAAAACTAATGTATATGTTTATAATAAATGATCATGCAGAGACAGGTTTTTAAACCCACTTTATTTCCTGCTTAATGCATGACCAATGAACAGCATTAAACTGCTCTTGCCTTTATTTATGTTATAAGGTAAAGCCTGGGATTTTACTTAATTTTATTGAAAAATTAAATTTTGATCTGAATTCATAAAGCGTATGCAGTAAACAAAAAACATATGGAGTAAACAAAAAACATATGCAGTAAACAAAAAAGGAAAATACTTAATGTCGTGTAAGATTTCCTGTATCTATTATATAGAGATAAGAAGATGTGTTATGCATCTGTATGTCAATGAGGTAACCCTCCATTCAAGTTCCTCTTTGTAAAAAGTACACAATTATAGGACAAAGTACAGCTGTTTAAACGGAGTCTTGGCTTTAACAGAACAGCAAGCTATAGAGGGCCCCAAAATGATTAATGTTAAACAATTCAACAGGAAAACTAACGGGCTAATCTATATAAAAACAAGAGTGCACACGCTGAAATGTCTCGCCTTCTTTACTAATCATTGATATTATGTTGATAGTACTAAATATAAAGCTTTATTACAACTGTCTCATAAACTATGTTGATAGTACTAAATATAAAGCTTTATTACAACTGTCTCATAAACTTAACATTAACCAAGATATCTAAACATTGACCGATGAACCATGAAAATGAGGTCAAGGTCAGATGAACCATGCCAGGCAGACATTTTAACAATTTTTCCATACAACAAATATAGTTGACCTATTGCTTATAGTTAAAGAAAAACAGACCAAAACACAAAAACTTAATACTGAGCAATGAACCGTGAAAATGAGGTCAAGGTCAAATAAAACCTACACGACTGACATATAGATCATAAAACATTTCCATACACCAAATATGGTTGACCTATGGCATATAGTATTAAATAAATAGACCAAAACTCAAAACCTTAACTTTGACCACTGAACCATGAAAATGAGGTCAAGGTAAGATGACACCTGCCAGCTAGACATGTATACCTTACAATCATTCCATACACCAAATATACTAGACCTATTGCTTATAGTATCTGAGATATGGACTTGACCACCAAAACTTAACCTTGTTCACTGATCCATGAAATGAGGTCAAGGTCAAATGAAAACTGTCTGGCGGGCATGAGGACCATACAAGGTTCGCACATACCAAATATTTTTGAATTTCGTTAGTCAGTTTGAGTTGGTATAAAATGTTTTTGTTTATGTAAATATTTTTTCATAAACATAATTCAGTAAAATGGTGAAACTTCTAGAGGAAGAGAGAACAAGTGATCAATAAAAAAAATTCAGTTGCAATGGAAATGATGACTCAGAGACGTGTTTACATATTTACATGTGTATATCCTATGTATGTCTCTTGATTACTATAATCACATGTACCAAAAGCCCATTAACTATAACACGGAGGAAGCCACAGAATACAAAAATAATAAATAAAACAAAAGGTGTTAAAAACGAAAAAACTAAATTTGGACAGATGTATGATTTGAAGTGGTCCAGGCATTAATATTATAATTAAAAGATTACTGCAGTTGCTTCCTTGACTTCAATATCACCTGTAGTGTCTGAGCAGGGAGATTTTCTAAAAAATCATTGGACGATCCGAAGACCTTGTTGATAAATATCCCGTATCAACTTCGCAAATAATACACATGAAGGCTCTTTATAGGGCCCTTTAATTGGAAATAAAATATTCTTAATACATTATGGTCTTGCTAGATACTGACGTTGTTAATCATCTTAATTTCGCGTTATACTGTTCTTTTAATTGTCCTTATAAATTATTAATTTTCACTATTTAGTAAATTTTTGGGAATATCCTTGTTGTGGAACTTTAAAACCTTAAATAAATATGCAATGTGTTGCTTTGCAGTGTTCATTTTTTGTATTCTCGCGTGTCATTTTGCTAATAAATGTGCTTTGTCTGTATGGCATTTTTTTTTCTTTGTGTACATATTTGTTCGTCTTTTATGAGATAAAGATTATAAAACAATGTTGACTGCTGTTACATTTTTACCTATTACGTCTGTTTGTGCTTTAGATTTTCCATTTGAGAAGGGACTTTCTGATTTCAATATTCCTCGCAGTTTGGTAATTTTGTGACTTTACTTATTCTTTTATGATTTAATTCTTGTTAATTGGGCTGTAAAGTTGGGTAGGGATTTTCAAGAGAGATCAGGCCTAGAAGTCATAAAACTTTCGAGTCAGATTTTTGTACTCAAACTCCAAAGCATGAATTTTGTACTCGGAGCACTGAGAAAAGTTTTATCACTTCAACCCCAGGTGGTCACATACATTACTAGTAGGTTAAAAGTGTAGATATTCCAGCAAATAGTCGCATCATGATATCTTTGACGCATATTTCGGAGTTACGGGAGCATAACACATGGGAGTCCTGAAAATCCAAGTTAATTAAGATTGGAATGCACCTGTCACATACTGGTTCCGAAATCACAACCCCAGTGTTGACAGACAAGTGCAAGAGTTGTTAGACTACATAGATCATTTGTCCATCGAGGCCACCTGCAAATATTAAAGCATCAACTACAGGGCAGAACATTATTTCTGGTAGTTATAATCTATTGAGCTGGAACTGGTATATTCCTGTTGCCTTTGTTTGTCGCCCAGCAATGGAAACAAAAGTTAGAGGCATTACTAAGGTCAGACAATGTTTAAACTAGTCATAGTATTAATGAGTATCAGTAGAAAGTGTGAAGGCTATAGGGTGATAATGTATACAGAGCTACACCCCTTAAATATGTATTTTGTTCATTGATAATGGTACCTCCAAGGTATTAGTTAAGGACAGAATGGTTTTTACAGAAGAAAAATAAATAAAACCCATCCAGATCCAAAAGGTTTAAAAGTCAGAGAAACAACTAAAACAAACAATAATTTTCTTTTCGCTTTTATTGAGATAACGGTCCTCCAAAGCACCAATTATAACAACTTTCATGACATATAACAATAAGTTGATGGATGTACACTAAGGTTTGTATAAAATCTACTGTTCAATTTGAGACATGTGCAAAATAGAAAACTATTTGAAAAGGTTAAAAATACTCAGCCGCTAAACTGCACAGAATTTTAAACCAAAAAGAAAATCTGTAAAATTATACATTTTTTTTAGCACCACACTAATATGGAAAAATGCATTTTTAATCCTGAATTCATCATAAATTAAACTAATTAATGTAAAATAATCTTTGAGATTGAAATCACAATTTAATACATCATTTTTATCCTTTAATTTACATTGGCTAAAGGGTTGATTGTCAAATGTTTTGTGTGTGCAATAGGTTTGAAAACAAAGATCAATCTACAGTTAATCCAGAAATTATTGCCAGGTTTTTAAGTATAGCAAATAATGCAATTGGATGAGTATCATAATAATTAAAACTTGCATTCTGATATATTCTGATATCTGATGCATATATCTGTACACACATTTTCCTGAAATCATTATTATTAATCTTGTGTATTTCCATTCTTCAAAAATGGCAATAATACATCACACAATAATTTCTGAATTTACAGTACAAGTTGTATTAAATTAACCTGCAAAAAGGGATGATTTCCATTCAAACATGTAAATTATCTACTAAACTTAATATAGTAGTAATATTCAACTAAAACTAAACCATTTACGTTTTATTTCTCATTAAATAGATAAATGATTTCTTTTTATTTTCTGATTTGATAAAGCACACTATAGGATAATTTAAAATGTGTAAATCTACAAGTGGTGCTGAAAAGGCATTATAAATGTATGAAATGAAACTCTAACAATAATAATTTTTATAAAATATTTTTTTAATAAAACCAAAGGCAGCAGAGAATTTTTTTTTTTAAATCCCCATGGGAGATAACTTACATCAGATTGTTCAAACATCCAAAATAGTCATCTCTTAATAGTTTAAAATCATTAATAATACATCCTACTGGCAGTTGTATCATGATATGACTTCCTATTCCCATATTGAGCTTAAGCGACTAGTTATCATTAAAAGTTTCACCATAAAAATTTACAATATAAAATTTCATACATCATTTACAAAAAAATAACAAATATATTCAAAACAACAATACACATGTAACACAACCTTCTAGTGCATAATGAAAGTATGTGCAATGACTGTGCATGAGGGATTTCATTCCTGAAACAATATCACTTCATAATAACAGTAAATTCAAATATAAATACAATGACTATACAATATATCTGAAAAACAACTTAAAACTCAAGTTATAAGTTCTTACTTTTCAGATGCTGCTTAGACCAAAAAGATTGAAATGTTCAAAATGCATTTACTAGTGTTACCAAGTCCAGTCTTCAAGATTTCTTTTTCGGCTTGGCAAACAAATGAACTGTGGAAGAAAAAAATCTTCCTTATGCAAAGGAATACATTATGTTAACCTTTTTCAGGTTTTAAAATTCTCTATGCAAAGTCTGTAACTGTTTGAGAATTGTGTTGATATAACAACCCTATTAAATACATTTGTACATCAAAAATCCTCGTTTATTTCATAATTAAAAGTTCCAAAATCAACTAGTCGTATACATGTACATGTACACTTGCAATAAATAGATTTCTATCTGATGCAGCTCATATTTTGACAGCTACATGTACATGTAAGTATAGGATGTTCAAAGAAATAAAAACCATCTGCTATTGACTTGTTGCTTCTGTCTAGGGTGTAATTTTGTATGAACGACTTAATAACCAATTTGTTATCAAATGAACAAGAAGTCACATTGCAAGGGGCTAGTTTGATATTTTATCAAAACAATTTGAAAATAATGAGAAATGAGGCCAAAAACTGATGTAAAAAGTCAAATACTATTTTGAAGGAGTCATTTATACATACAAACATACACACACGTTAACACACATCAATAAATAATATAAGATTAGGTACAACTATAAAAACACAACACATCATAATACGCATATACCTGATAGTTTCAAACTATATTAAGATTTATTTGTAAGTTCTATTTGTTTTTCAACTTCAGTGATAACACAACTGCTTTAATTTTTATTAAAATACTAAATTCTATTTGTTATTACTTTTTCTCAAAATTATCCATAAGCTTTTATCATTTAATTTTTACTTTTGAGATATCTTGAAAAAAATAAAAGACAAATTTTGTAACTTGATCTACTCAAAATAAGGCAAAAAAAGGAATCAAGAAATCTCAATCATTACAGCAACATCCAATGTCTTGCCAATATATCAAAAAGATTTGCTGTCCAATTAGACCTATAAAGAACAAGGATGTTCCAACTATAATATACATGTATCATTTTCACTTCATCAATTTGTGTAAAAAAAAAGGAATAAACAAACGAAAATTTCCTGGCCAATTTTTGTAAATTTTACATGTATATTTTCTTGAGAGGTCTCTAAAACTATGGTTGTGACAAGCCTAAAAACAGCATGGCAAAACACTTCTTTTCTTTATTTGCTGTTGTGATTGTTTCTTAAGGTGGTACCCAACACTTTCGCTAAAATTAATTTGGCTCGTTTAATTTTCATAAAATTTTGACAAAGTATTTACTTTGACCCTTTAACAAAAATATAAAAATTTCAAAAGTTTTGAACCAACCATTTTATCAGAAAAATTACACTGATTTTATAGCAGTTTGACAAACACCAATTTTGATCACTGAGAAGCTTCATGTTCCCTTTACAACACAACATAATTAAAACGTTTAAATGACTTAACAGAGTTATCTTCCTGTAGTGTTAGGTGCCAATTTAAAAGATGCAACTTTCAAAGATTTGTATCTCGTAACATCAAGAATGACCATTCCATTTCTGACAAGTTTGTATATCTGATTACGCCTGGTGATGTTTCATAGCCTGACCGGTTTCGGTCCAAAAAGGACCTTCATCAGAGGCAGAATGGTGGATCAACATTTGCACCCTATTTATATAGATATGGTAACCGGCGGTTGAGTTAACCAGCAGTTCAGATGATGACAAGTAAAGCGAACATGAAAAATCTGCATTTAAAAAAACCCATAACCTTCTAGAGCACATCAGGCTCATATTCTATTCATCCTTGGGATCATTAAAAAGTTAAACTAGTTGAATCCATCTATTCCAATTATCAAGACAAAAAAAATCAATGCTTTCTTCTTTATGAGAAATTGCACTTTCCCATAGAATAAATAAAACATTTATTTACATAATACATAAAACTTTTAAAAACTTACAATTAAGAGATAACTGTATTGTATTTGAAGCTTTAAGGACGTCCATCGGTAGTTTTACTGTCGCAAATTTAGTTTACCTGGCGACGCGGAGCGGAGACAGGTAAACGGGTATTTGCGACAGTAAAACTACCGATGGACGTCAGCAAAGCTTCAAATACAATACAGTTATCTCTATTCTAATGCAAAACAAGTTTATAATTAAATTTCAATCATTATTTCAGTGTAAAATGTTCATTAAAGAAAATTCCGCGAAAAGATGTTATGTTCTTTGGTCCCTACCAGGGCTTCCAAAACGGTCATATATTCCGGTCATTTGTATAATGTCCGGTAAAAGTCCGGCTGGGCAAAGCATGAAACGGTCATATACTTTTTATTTTTCAAGGCTTTTTCGGTCATTTTTACATAATTCACGATCTTTTTGACCCAACCTTTTGCCTTTAACATCAACACGTTTCCGGTCATAAATGTGACATGATGATTAATTACTATCAAAACAACACCTACTTCAATACTTTCTAATTTTAATCAAGGCTAATTAGTAGTTGGACAGCTGAAATCTACCTGTTCAGGTGACAGGTGAACTATGATCAGTACCGGACATCGTATAAATTGATCGGTTTAATCACAAATATTTTCTTACATTTCAGCGGTTTGTATCTAATTGATTTCGTTCTAAAGATTAAAATTATTAGAAATTAGTTTATCAAAATGATTTGATGAAAAATTTTAAGGTTTTAAATAAAAAAATCGTCAGAACTATGTCGTATGAACTAGAACACGTGTGCGCATGTGCACAGGTGGGAAATTTAATAATGCATCCTACATTTCTTCAAAAATGCTAAAATTATCAATGATACCTGTATCTAACGTTCAATTCAAGTATTTTGTTGAAGAAATAACGTGGAAAGAGCTTCTTCTCTCAGTCGTGCTTTGTAAAAATACACGGATTTTACGTATCCGTTTATGGTCCATGTTCTACCATTGTCAAGTCAACATCCGGTTGAAAACGAAAGTAGTTTTTGACAATGTCATTTTGCACAAATAAAAAGTCTATGGCAGATATGAGCACGCTGATGTGCACACTTTGAATGATGCACTGCCAATTTAACAGTAACATCCTAACATCAAATTCATATCATATCAAAGTAAAGTTTAAAATCGTTTTTTTTTTTCATGTAATGTCAATCATTGGAATGGCCATCTGATTACCATAATTGCCTTTTGTGACTAAGTCTTAAGGGATTAAAATCGGGATCAGATATGAAATGTCCGGCTGGCTCAAATATTTTTTGGAAGCCCTGGTCCCTACACTAGGTGACGTCATAGGTATGCTTCCGGCGTCAAACATAAACACCGGCCATTTTCTGGCTTCTGTGCCGCTTCAGAATGTAATAAAATTTGATAAAAAGAAGTTTTTTTAGGCGCAACAAGTGAGTTTTTTGTTTATTATTGTAGAAATAACATGTCAATACATTCCGAAATACAAAATGTCGGCTTCCTTAGTTACAGACAAGGAGATAGAGAATTTTTCGCTTGCTGGTTATCCAATCAGAACAATTGTTACAAAATAATTGCATTAGAATTTCACTCTGACAAAAAAGGATTACAACAAATAACTTATAAAAATCTTTATAAAACAGAAGCGATAAAATAAAGAATGTTGATGGCAGGCAAATTGCTAATATTATACATTGTTGAAACTAGGGAAAAATTTCCATGTTACTATTTGCTATTTTAATTTTCTTTAAATAAGTAACATGTAATTTTTCATTTTTGACATGTTTTGATGATGCGATGACATTATCTATACTAAACTGATTGACACACAATAAGAGTCAGATACACAAGAGAAATAGATAGGAAAATTTCCCCCTACAAATGCTTTCCTACATGTTATTTTCAAATCACACACATGAACACAAGTGGTAATTAAGGCAAAATGACATATCTATTTGATTTGAATTTGGCATTGCAAAGAGATTTGATAGATTTAAACTAAAGGAAATCATATAAACTTTAATAATAAAAATCTATCATGTTTTGCTCATCTGACTCCAACGTAGGCTGTTCCATTAAACAAACATAACAGCCGGGACGAGGCAAACAAAAAAGATTTTTGAGAGTAATTTATGCTACTTTTTAAAATGAAAATGCATATAGAAAGATGTAGAATACTGATTGTTGTGGCTATCCTTTTTCTTTAATTTTTCCTTTGTATTTTAAAATGACAAAGCTTACAAGAGTGTCAAAGTAAATGACATTTATATCGGTAAAAAAATCTAGTATTCTCCACTCAAAATTGTTCAGTAGAAAAATGTGTATAAATCTTTGTTCTAATTTTCTATTTTGCTTTTCATGATTTTCTTTTGTCATTAAGTGTCATAAGTCATCTTTTCAATACACAAAAGTGTTCAAAACATAATTCATAACAAAATTTCAGTGACCAATTCAAAATTCAAAAGGCAATTAATTCTGAATTCAGGTAAATAATCATTGTAGAAAACATAAAAAATGGAACATGAAATTCTGACACAAGGGAAAACATTTTTAATTGATTGCTAAGACAAGCCTACTTGGAATTCTGACTTTTGGAATTGATCCATCAGTAGACCTATCCATCAAATCTGTCAATCCAATTAAAAACTTGTCAATCGTAAAGTCTTTCTATTCCCACTAATGTCTGAAAATATTAATTTTATTCTTTTGTCAATAAAGATCATTTTGTAAAATTAATAATATTCATACAGAAAAAAAAATAATTCAGGTAAAGACCTTTGTAGACAACATGGAACATGAAACATGGAATTCTGGGTAAGTGTAACAAAAATTATAATTTATTGCCAGTTCAGGCAAACATGGTAATCTGGCTTTTGGAATTGATCCATCAAAAACTCTCTGTAAAATCTTTTTAACAATATCAATGGTCATGGAGTTTTTCCATTTTTTTTTGTCATTAAATATAATTTTTAAATAACTGACTTCAGATAAAGACCTTATAGACAACATTGAGCATGGAACTCTGGGAAAAGACTAAAACCTCTCTACTTGATTGCCAATTCAGGCCAACATGGAATTCTGACTTTTGGAATAGATCCATCAAAGACTCTATCTGTCCAATCAGTCAATCCTTTCAACAACTTTTCGATGGCAACTGGCGTTTCTTTGTTCCCATCACTATCTGAATCATCTGTGTCGACAAATCCTACTGCCCTCGACACTTTGTCTGTATTGCGTATCCATTTCCGTGCTGGTCTTGGATGGTAAATATAGTAATAATTTCTGTGGCCGTTTATGGCTAAAACTGTGCCTATACAATTCTTGACTTTCATATTTGTAAGATCAATCTTTTTGTCAACACTTTCTTCTAGTAGATGTCGATACCAGCCCATATACAAGTCCAGGTTCACAAATCCAAATGTAAGTCCACTATACCTGTAAAAGTAAAGAAGAACTATGAATCATAACTTGATTTGTGATTTTTATGCATTATTAGATGCACAGTATACTCTTTCTTTGTTCTGATGACCTAGAATGTAAGATTTGCCAGCAAAATAGATCAGTTTTGTCCAAAATTCTAAATTCCTCTGTGCCTATCTTTTAAGGAAGTTGGGGTCTCTTGTTTTTGAAATTTTGCAAGGTATCAAGATACCTTTGGTTTTATCCATGTAATGCCATTAAAAAATGTGGCTGCTAACCCCTACTTTCATAATTTTATCACACATAGTTTTAAAGCCATATTTTTTGCTGTTTGAGTTAATATATATTAATGATATATATATGTGGCACCACTGTAAAAAAAATTCTTGAAAACTCTCATATATCTTACCAACTTATGCAACAACAAAAAAAGAAGATTTGAACAAAATATCCTACATTCATCCATCACAAATATATTGGTGAAAATCTTTTTCAACTGAAACAATTAAAAAATTTAACAAATGTTTTCATATAACTACCTCTACATTATCCAAGTTCATAAAGTGAGTAACACAAGTCCTTTTAATTGTTAAATTGCTCAAGCATACCTTGTTAGAGGATAAACCAGTTTCCCAAATTCTTCTAACAAGAACTTTTTAGTATCTTCATCTACCAATGCTATAACTGTTAATCCTGTTTCAGAGTTGGTGACCAATTCTTCATATGTCTCAGGTCGTAGTTCATATAGATTTATACACTTTGTTGTTGTATTTCTGTAAAAAAATAAAATAACGAATTGTCAAATAATTATTACATATTTGCCATTTATGATTTAGGTTAATTGATTGATTATTGATTGTGGTATTAAGGGGGCCTTGGTGGTCAAGTGGTCTTAGAAGTAGTCAAACAACTGTATCACTTGTCTGTCAACACTGAGGTTGTGAGTTAAAATCCCGCATGTAGCAGGGATTGACTAGAATTGTTAGTTTTCCAACTGAAAGTTGATGATTCTCTCCAGCACTCTAGCTTTCTCCAACAATAAAAACTGACCGCCACAATATAGCACAATACTGTTGAAAGCATCTTCTAGATTCTGAGTAAAAAGTAAACATGATTTTTGTTTGTACTGATCAGTTGTAGAAAAAGTGTGCCCTTAAAAATTGTTTGAATAAAAACTAATATCATGGCCAATACCAACTAATGCTAACTTTTGTTCTGTAAATTCAAATCCTGCAAAGAATGATAAACAATTAAACTACTCAAAATATTGTTTAAAATGATATATGCCTCATTTCATGTTCATTTCCATTGCATATAACACATTTGTACAAATGTTAAGATTAACAAGGATTTTATTGGGAAATTAAAATTAGCACAACTTCCTCCTCCCAACCCCTTTTAAAAAAGTTAAAAAGTGTTAAAATATAACTATACAGGGAAACATTTTTGTAACATTGAATTCAACAAAAAATGTTAAAATCTTCCATGACAGTTGTTGTGCCACGATTATTTGCAGTTTATTTTAATAATAACTTCATTCATTCGTATTTCCCAGCGTATATTTTCCGCGAAACTAGGTCATACATGTTTTCACTTTTTGTACACTTGCTTGTTATGCGGAATGATTTTCTATAGTTACAACAAAATTACCTTATTCAGAAGTTATTAATGCATCCTATGTAATCCATATTTATCCTTTTATAATGTTAGAATTATCCCAAATCGAACTTATCAACTTTATGGCCATTTTGGTTACTTTCATATTGTGTACACACGTACTATTTTTAGGTGTATTGATTAACTTGATCTTTTAAACGTTTAGAGAAAAGTATAGTCAGTTTCAAATTAGATCGCAGACAGATCAGCTGTTTTTAGTAAGTGACCTAGATTTTACTATTCATGTATTTTCACTATTGTAGCACACACTGCAATTCTACTTAGATATATTGTAATTGATTCATAATTATTATTTATGATATTAGCTTTTAATAAAGCTGCTTTTATTTAATTCCAACAAATCTTATTCTTGATTATTCAAAGTTTGGACTTCAAAACAGTTTTATTCCTTCGACTTTAAAATTGATATTTATATAATATCTGCCAACCATTTACAATAACGGTTGGCGCTTCAACAGTCATGCATGGATAGTACAAAGCTTTTGCTCATTGTTGAAGAACATATGTTGACCTATAGTTGACTATCATACCACATCTCCTCATTCTTATACAAACTTACACTGATGGAGGTCTAGGTTTACATCTCTTCGGAATTGTCTCCCTTATCTGCTCCTCTTCAATGGATGCCATCTTTTGTAAGAAGAATCCCATACCAAACATTAGAAACAAGGACATAATAACAGTGATGTAAGTTATAGCATCATATCTGGGAAAAAAATCAATTATTTCATAATGTATCAAATTATGGCAATGTAAAATGTAACCATTTAAATATGTGTAATGTTCCCCATTTTCATCATGTTCATAAAAATATTTTATATTAAGACAAAAAAGTTGTCTGATACTGTTCTATAAAAAATTACATAAATCTACAAATATTATCAAATAAATATAAACTATTTATTGATTTATTCAATGATTGTTGATCAACAGATAATAATCAATCTGATTTAAGAAAATATTACTACATATTCATTTCTTTTTCAGGGTAACAACTTTATTGGATTGAGGAAAATTTGTATTTTGCGGATATTTATTTTCCTGGTTTGCCAAATTCTGCAAAGTTGATTGAAAAATTGTTCTTTGTCAAACATTGAATTTCAAGGATGAAATTCACAAAATTGGTACTCCATCAATATATATATAATAATGAACCCTCAGTGCATCCAAATAATGCTTTCAGAATTCAAATTTACATTGTTATCTATGTAATCACTTACGTTGCAAGATAGTGATAAACTTTCTCTCCCCAACTCCACAACTTGTAGAAAATTCTGATGATCAAATGCTGAAAAAATATACCAGAGTATTAAAGGTAGATCAGTTGTCTTTTCTAAGCATCTGTTCTAGGCATGTTGCAAAAATGCTCTTGATTTAAAAGATACTTTATCAAATATAATTCAATATACAACAGAAACATAAAAAACTTGATTTTTAAAGATTAAACTATCAAAAATTTGTAAGGGTTCCACGAAACCCAGTGTCTTGCCTACTTTTGCTGTTAATCGCAGGCTCAACAAAAATGAGGAAAAAAATCAATAAAAATATTCCTCTTGATATTATCTTTTGATTTTTAAGAAGCTACTGTCCAAGTTTGGTAAAAATTCAGGATAGTTAAAGAAACTAATAAATGTTTTAAAATCTTTTACACTTCAGACTACATGTATGTTAACAGGAAGTAAAACTAAGTCCATTTATAAGTAAAATACAGATAAACAGGTACCAAATTTTAACAAAAATTTCCTTCAAGATAGCCTTTAATCATAAACAAGCTTTTGTCCAAGTTTGGTACAAATCCAGGATAGTATAAGAAAGTTATCAAAATTTTTAAAACTTTTAACCTCAGGCATGTCAGAGTGAATGTATTGAAAAACTAAGTCCATTTATAAGTAAAATACGGAAAAAATGGAATTTTATTTTTACAAAGTTTACTTCTGGATACTATCTTATGATCATAAACAAGCTTCTGTCCAAGTTTGGTACAAAGTCAGGATAGTTTAAGAAAGTTATTAAATTTTCAAAAAACTTTAACCACAGAGTGAGTATTTGTGGAAGCTGCCACCGCAGACGGATTGTAGGATCACTTTGTCTCGCTTTTTCGACTAAAGTCGAAGGCTTGACAAAATTTAAGTACTGTAAGGTGTATTAGAAAAAAAAAATTAAAACAAGGGCAGATAATTATGCTAAAATAAAAATACTCTTATTTCATTTACTGTTATGTATTCCTCAAAAAAACAAGGACTGTGTGACGCCAAGTTTTAATATTGAAATTTGAAAATACATTGACCCAAAAGTAAAGAAAAATGTATCATCAAACATTTAGACACCCAAGCTTAAGGATGTTCGTTCCTCTTGAGATCACCTTAGATCACCCCTAGTTTTTGGTGGGGTTCGTGTTGTTCATTCTTTAGTTTTCTATGTTGTGTCATGTGTACTATTGTTTGTCTGTTTGTCCTTTTCATTTTTAGTCATGGCGTTGTCAGTTTATTTTGATTTATGAGTTTGACCGTCCCTCTGGTATCTTTCGTCCCTCTTTTGCTTTTGATTGTTTATCAGATTCTAGGTATCCTCTTGCTTTATCCATGTATTGCTATACAAAAATTATGCCCACTAAGCCACTTAGCTTCTTTTCTTTTCATCATCTTATTACACATAGTTTCAAAAGCCATATTTGATAATCTTATTAAATCCTTGTTATTTTTTCATTGTTTTTGAAAGAAAAAGCTGCCTATGTCAACTGTATGAAAAGTCTAGAGAGAATATTTTCCAGCCAAATTTTCAATGGCTTATATCTCAAAAACAGGCACACAGAACGATAGTTTTTTTCTTCTTTTTCAGTTCTGTTATATGGTCCGAGAACACAATTATTTTGTAGTGCATTTCTTTAAGAACATAAATGAAAAAAAAAAAAATCCCACCTGCGCTTTCTCAAAGAAACTTTTACAGTGTGTTGTACTACTTTTGGGACAAATTATATCAAAATTATAGAAAACTTCATCGTCTCTAACTCAAAATATGGACAATTTTATGTTTAGGGCGTCTTGAAATCTTTTGACAGCTTCCGAAGTGCTAATTTTCAACCTTTTTCAGCTGGACCAAATCACTACTTTCCTTTAAAATTCTGGACCCAATTTTTTTTACAGTGTAATTTCACCCCCCCCCCCCCCCTACTTGCAATTTGAGGCATTAAACATGGAGAAATAAATTTGGAAGGGGTATAGAATTTAATGGCAAGTAACCCACTGTCAACACTAGGGACTATATTCGTGAACAACGAAAATCAAGGGACGACAATTGTGGTCTCGGACCATATACTATCAATTTATAACAGTCTTTTAAAAAGCTTGTTATATTGAAACAGAGTAGCAAACATCCTTAACTTAGCTCTACAGTCATGACAGCATTTCTAACAATTTGTCGCAAAGGCTACGTGAACATTTTTTAAAGTTGCTTGAATCCCATAAAAGTTATCTTAGAATTTCAGAATTAACTTTTTTCTTACCAAAGCATGTTCATTGTTAAATTCAGGAAGTATAACTCTGTAAGCTAAGGACTGGTCTGAGTTAAGTAAATGCTTGACTTGGTCTTCCAGATGATTGCGACTGTCCTGTATATTATCTATATCCCATCCTTTTGAGAGCCAGTTGTAACTTAGATGATTTTTCTCCATTCTCCATAATATAATCACCTACAATGATAAAAAAAAATATATAAAATAAAGAATTGTGTTGCTATTTTGATCATCAGGTGTACTCCTAACAACAAAATTATCATCTAAATTTACCTGTGAAAATTGGTATCTAACGATATCAATGAATCCACAGTACCTTTAGTTATTCCATCTAACGCCATTCTGTCCCAGGTGAAATTTGTCTTTTTGTTTTACATCTTTTTCTTTTTAATATTATATTTATATTGTGCCATAGATCAAATTTCTTTACAGTGTATGTTGACTTGTTTTTGTTTATTTGTATTTTTTTATCAAGTCAAGCCATTTCAATTGATCTTTTTAAAGTGTTTTTTATGTTGTAATGACTCACTACTGTTTCAGGTTAAAGTGAAGGTTGGTGCATGTTAAAACTTTTAAACCTGAAACTCTAAACCTGCTGTATTTGTATTCACCTGTCCTAGGTCAGGAGCCTGTTGTTAAGTGGTTGTCCTTTGTTGATGTGGACATAAGTGTTTCATTGTTTCTGTTTTTTTATATAGATTACATCGTTGGTTTTCATATTTGATTGTTTTAAACTAATTATTTTGGGAGCCCTTTACAGCTTGCTGTTCCATGTCTTGGCTCTGTGTTGAAGGCCATACTTAAATCTATAGTTTATTTTTTACACATTTTGACTTGGATGGGAATTTGTTTCATTGGCACTCAAACAACATCTTCTTATTTCTTTTCAGTAATTGGAATTTGTATTGATTATCAGCAGGAGTATTATTGATTCATTTTTTCTCCAAGGTTACTAATTTTGTGGACTGAAGAAAAATAGTATTTTGGTGGATATCTAATTTGATTAATTATTAGCGTGTACTTATATACTGTATAGAAAACTTGTACCTTAGTTGCACATTCAAATTCATAAAAAAAAGTTGTAGCCCAAGAATAATAATGAATCTCCAGTATACCAGAACATTACCTTGCTTTGTGTATCATCAGTTCTGGATGTATCACCTTTAGAGAAACTCTGAATCACATTTTTCTGTGTATCTTCGTAGATGTAAGCAAATTTCACTCTTTCATTCCGTGTCAGTGACGATGACTGAACATATTTTCTGAAGCTGTTCAGGAATTTTTCATTACCAGTTTCACTTTTCTTTGTCACCAAAACCACACACAGTCTGGAAGAAAAATCAAACCAAAGAGTTATCAATGCTGTTAGCCAACCAATTTATCTATATAAATAAAAGAAGAATGCGTCTAAGGACATGAATGTCCCTGCTTAAGCCTTGCAATTTTCCAAGTTATTAAAGGGCCATAACTCCAAAACAGTAAATGACCCACTACCAAACTCTGTTGTGGTTCTTAGCATTATGTATGAGTATCATAAAAAATGCATGATGATTTCGTCGGTAGGGGACTTATAAAATATATTTAATGCATTTCAAATATGTATAATATAATGGTGTATAACAAGTAAATATTTGCAAACTGTCCTTTTGAAATTTCTACTAACAACATCTTATGATTTGATCCACAATTCATTTCAATACATTTCATCATGACATGATAAAGAATTTCACAGGAAATCTTTTTTCACACAACAGGGCTTGTCAATCATATCTAAACAATATTCAAAACAAAAATTAAACAAATGAGAACACAGTTTAAATATGAGGATATCATATATTAAAATTAAACACTAAATCCCAACTCTTGTTAGGATTTTTTTTCCATTCCAATATCAAAATTTATATTACAGCAATATTTAAGATAAACATTAAAGTTCATTTATATGTATACATAAGACCTACCTCCTTCGTTTTGCTTTCATTTCCTCTGGACAAATCTCTTCAAATCTTCTCTGCGATGATAGCCGTGGCAGGGTGATAAATCTATTGGCTATCAATACCTCTTCCATTGTACTCCTGCTTAACTGTGGCATCTAGAAAATGTAAACATTTCTTTATAAGTTTCAAAATATTCTAGAAAATATATTGTAAAAACAATTTCAAAATTCTGAAATCCCATTCTCTTATTTCAGTAATTTTTAAGTCCCTTTTGTAGTTTGCAAAAGAATTGACTACCCTATCATAGAATTGGAAAAAAAACAACTCTTAACTCATATATTTTTGCCAACTCTTAAATAAATAAGAAAAACTCTGAAAAGGCATATGTTTCCCTCTCAGAAGCACACATGCAAGCAAGGGCATGCTAAAATGCACATGTACAAATAAATCACATGAATTTAATTACTCTGGGTTTTTTTTTAGCAAAGAAACATGTATAGCTTAACATGCTTAATTTACGTTTTTTTATTGAGTTAAGCCTGCCAATTGATATTTTATCGTGTGTTTTTCTATGTTGTGATGTTATGCTATTGTTTCAGAAAAAGGGAGAAGGTTTGGTACCATTAAATGTTAAATCCCGCTGCAAATGTTTGCACCTGTCCTAAGTCAGGAATCTGATGTACAGTAGTAGTCGTTTGTTTATGTAATTTATACGTGTTTCTCGTTTTTTTTTATATAGATTAGACCATTGGTTTTCCCGTTTGAATGGTTTTACACTAGTAATTTTGGGGCCATTTATAGCTTGTTGTTCGGTGTGAGCATGGGCTCCATGTTGAAGGCTGTACATTGACCTATAATGGTTTACTTTTTAAATTGTTATTTGGATGGAGAGTTGTCTCATTGGCACTCACACCACATCTTCCTATATCTATTAAGTTAACTCATCCATGTCTTCAATGTTGGCAGAATTTAAATTCCATTGTATGCTATAGTAACTATAGTCACCAGACAAAAGTGTGACATTAGGGAATTTTTTTAAAGTGTTTATGCAAGCTGGTTGTATAAATATGAAAAATAACTTACAACCAAAGTAGCAACAGGAGTCTGTGTGTCTTCATTAAACATAAGTAAAGTTTCTCTGTATCTATTCACGTTGTATTTCTTTGTCAAGTTACTATTTTCATTTGTCCATAAATTGACATATCCAAACTTGATGAATTCTTTGTGGTAGAAGGCTGGCGCTAGGAATCTCATAGATATTTCCTCCCTTCTGATAAACAGTAAAGCTCGCACGTGGTTGTCATTCCAGCCATCAAGAAAATCTTGAAAGTTTCCATCATTGATCTGAAAAAAAGTTTAATACATTGGATAATTTATACCTTTCAACTGTGTTTAATAAAAATTCCTATAAAACTGAAAATTACATCATTTAAACAAGTCACTGGATGAGGACAAATAATCTTTGAAAGAGAAATCATCAATTTCCTTTCATATTCTCCATAACAACTCTGTAAATGAGTTTTGGATACATGAAAATCTTTATCCTTAGAGATCAATCCCTGTTTGGAAAGGCCTATGTTTCCCAGAATTTGGTGATTGAAACAGGTTAAAAATTATATTTCATTTGAAAGATGGATCAAAAGGATAATTCATTTAATTCATTATCATATACACATATTTTAACAAATAAATGAACTTCTAAAAGAAGGTCATACTGTGACCAATAGTTCCTTAAAATTGAGTAATTTGGACAGTTGTACCAATGGCATTGGCAACCATACCTCATCTTAAGTTAGTCACATCAATGTACCCTAATACACTTACACATATATGTTCATTACAGCAACCTTTAAACAAACACACATTTACTCATATGAATGATATGTATTCATGTACATGTATACACATACCTTTGTAAACAAATTTTTAGGAAATACTCCTCTAGCAAAGTTATTCAGACCAGCTGTGTTTACACTACCCCTGAAGGTGGTCAACTGGCCATTGATCAGCATGATAAGTGTTGGGACCCTTTCTATCCTGAGTGCTCCAGTCAAAGATCGTGCTCGTCCAGCATGGAAAGTACCAACACATATTCCTGGAATTATGGGTAAAATATAGTGATATCTGCCTCAACCAAACTCTAAGTGTCAAAAATACTGTAAAATCTGCCTAAACCAAACCCTATGTAAACTGTGAATCTGTCTCATATTAGCTTACGTACATGTATCATCACATAAATATAATATGTAATTTTAAGTAATTGAACTTATTGTGAAGCAGAAAATAGTTCTGTAGAGGGGCGGGGGGGGGGGGGGGGGTATAATTGCCAGCAAATATACCCTTTTGTTAATTTTTTCTGTAGAGGACAAGTAATACACAAAATTATAAATCGTATGGAAAGTTCTTTACCTAAAAATCAGGAAATTTAAACAATGAGGAAATAAATTAATTCACAGTATGTAAACACTTGAAATTGAACCAATGAAGTCACTTTATTTTTATTTAGTGTAAGAACATAGTTTCTGAAAAGGTGAATTGGTTATCAAGTATTGATTTTTTCAAATTCTGGAATAGATTGATGTACACTGTATCTAAATCTATCTTTTCTTACCAGTCAGAGCTCTGACATAAACAAGTCAGAATAAAATGACTTCTTCAAGTCAGAAAATGTTTTGACATTCTGACCTGTACGGGTCAATTTTTGTTTTGCGTAGTTTTCCATCGAGTCCGTCAAACCAGAAGATATTTTGAATTTGCCGCCGATCTAAGACACATACGATCACGTGGTTTTTTGCGAGAGATCACGTGTTTGAGAGTCGTTGTTTTGGGAGTTTCTCGAACGAGAAGTTATTGAAAATATAGTTATTATTTACGTTTTTTTTATTGAAAATCTAGGTCAATGTGGTCATTTTCAGAAGGTAATACATATTACCTCCGTATTTTCATGGCCATTTTAATATTTTTTGCGTGTGAAGAAGGTCTTTGCAAGTGATTTTGTTGCTGTTTCATGAAGGCGCGTGACCTGTAAATACGGACGCGTGGCCTTTGAGATGACCTGGTGTCTGACAATTCTGACTTGTTCAGGTCAGAAAATGTTGTTATAATAATGAACTGTTATTTTCGGGAGACAACTCCTGTTGTCTTAAACAGTATTAACATTAATAACCAGTCAGTGCAATTTTAAAAGTAAAATTATTGCTTCGAGCTGAACATCATCACGTGATTTTTCTATTTTTAAACTCAATCATGAATTGACTTTTTAACCTTTCCAAGTTTGCGGCTTATAAATATATTTGTTTTTTCGTTTCTCCCAATGAGAAATACGATCTTTTGAATATTGATATTAATGAAAATGAAATGAAATCGGAATAATTTTAATAAAGGAAAAGGGAAGGGAGGGTTTAACTAAAAGAACCGAAATATTTTTTTATTTTAATTTTAAAAATGATTTTAACTTGAGAACATTATACAGAGATTCACAAAACGGGTTTTTCAATTATGAACATGGAATATGATATTAAAAACAAATCAAATGAAATGTAGGGTAAGGCTCCAGTGATCACCCTACCCCTGTCATTTGACAATGTTGAACAGTCGAGATCCCTGCCCCCTTAACTCAATTTTTTCTCTCTGTAAAGTATAATGAAATATACCAAGCTAGTCTCTATGAGTCGCCCCACCCCTTGTCATTTGAGAATGATCTTATATCTTGAAAATTGTCGAGATCCCCACCTATAAACGGCCATATATTCCTTTTTATAATGTCAAATTGATTTGAATGAAATATACCGAGCTAGTCTCTGGGTTTACCCCTCCCCTGCCATTTGCGAATGTTCTTATATTTTGTAAACGGTTGAGATCCCCACCCCTAAACTATATATATTCTTGTATGGGAAAATAAAACAAACCCAATGTAATATAGGGGAAGTCCCTTGGGGGGGGGGGGGGGGGGGGGTTACCCCTACAGTGTGAAAACATGTAAATGGTCAAGATCCCCACCCCTGAACCATATATATTAGTGTAAGGGACAACAAGACAAATCAAATGAAATAAAGATAAAGTCCCTTGGGGTCACCCCACCCCCTCATGTTTGAAAACATGTAAACGGTTGAGATCCCCACCCCTTAAGCCTATATATTATTATATGGGACAATACAACAAATCAAATGAAATAAAGGGAAAGTCCATGGGGGTCATCCCCATCCCCCTTTTTGAAATGGTCTGGATCACCACCCCTAAACCATATAATATTCCTGTTCGTCATTTCAAGAAGATTTGAATGACATACATGTACAGGGTCAATCCCTAATTATATGGCATATATGTTTTCCTATGAAGTTACACATCTATAATTCTTACCCCAGATGCTTAGCCACATAAAGCATTAACCTTTTATTTGAAATATAGATAGTCTTTGTTTCTACAGAAGTGAGAAGAACATTGGAAGTCAGTATGTTCTGACTTATAAAAGTCTGAATGTTCTGACTTATGAAAGTCAGAATGTTCTGACTTATGAAAGTCTGAATGTTCTGACTTATGAAAGTCTGAATGTTCTGACTTTAATAAGGCCAGAAAGACTCAGAATGATCTGAAGATAATGACTTGTTTTTAATGTTTAGAGTATTTAAGAATATGAATGCTCTTGTCATGCTAGTACCATAAGAAACCCTGACAAGATTTTGTTCCCAAAAAAATATATATTAAGAATAACAAGTGTACAATTGAACATAAATTACAAAGTTATAAATGTTGCTAAAAAATCTATTTAAAAAACACCCAATAGATAGTTGTAGTGAAAATATTATGTATTTATATGTACCACTTCTTGAAGGACAACAAAGTCACCAAACTTAGTCTGATTTTCATAGTATTTTCTCCTCAACATTTTTTAACAGAACATGATTTGACCTCACCTGTTTAAGTCAGTTTACAGAAAAAAAATCTGATCAAACTAGGTTTCTTCATCTTAGCCCCCCCCCCCCCTTTTTTTCTCGTTATCTGAATCTGCTACTGTTGGGATAATTAATTTTTTTTAAGAAACAATTCAGTCAAATGGTTTTTAGAATAATGATTTTTTACAACCAAAAGTTCTATATGTTAACTTTACAGAAAAAAAAGTCATGAAAATACAGAAATAAAATAAATTTTTAAGATATAAATTTGATGAAATTTGTTAAAAAAAATACATTTGAATATAAAATATACCAAATACATTTTTTTTTATAGTCCTCAATATTGTGACTTGAGGGGACCATATTTCATCAGTCTTTTATCTGGTTTGTCATACATTTTAAAATCAATATGAAAATCCTAGACTTAAAAGTCGACATAAGTTTAGTTTTGACTGACTCTCTGAAGTCAGAACATGATTTGACCTGTTAAAGTCAGTTTACAGAGAAAATTAAATCCAATCAAAACTAGGTCTTCTTCTTCTAAGCCCCCCCCCCCCCCCCCCCCCCTTTTCCCTTTTATCTGAATCTGCTACTGTTGAGTTAATTAATTGATAAGTTTATTAGAAACAATTCAGTCAAATGGTATAAAATAATATATTTTACAACCAAAAGTTCCATGTGTTAACTTAACAGAAAAGAAAGGTCATGAAAATACAGAAATATAATAAAATTTAAAGATGATTTGATGAAATTTGTAAACAAAATATATTTGAATATAAAATATTAGTTCTCATTATTGTGACTTTATTATTTGGTGTCTTTTATCTGATTTTCCCATACGTTCCTAAATGCATATATTTATGACAATGCCGGACTTAACAGTTGTAATAATAAGTTAAAGTGAAGTTTTTGACTGACTCTTTGAAGTCAGAACATAATTTGACCAGTTTAAAACAAAATACATTTAAATATTGAATAATCAATATGCAAAATAAACTTTTTTATAGTCCTCATTAATTATTGCGCTGTATGGGGACCTTATTTCCACTGTCTTTTATTTGGCTTTCCGTACATTTTTAAATCAATACGAAGAAACTAGACTTAAAAGTTGAAATAAGTTTAGATGGGACTGACTTTTGGAAGTCAGAACACTATTTGACCTGTTAAAGTCAGTTGACAGGAAAAAAATGTCCAATCAAAGTTAGGTGTTCTTCCTCTAATCCCCCTCCCCACTAAATATCAATCTGCTACTGTTGAGTTAATTAATTACTGATTTTTTTTTAGAAACAATTCAGTCAAATGGTTATTAAAATATAATTTTTTTTTGCAACCACAATTAAGTTCCATGTGTTAACTTAACAGAAAAGAAAAGTCATGAAAATACAGAAATAATACAATATTTTTTTTTTTTTTTAGATAATTTGATGAAAATCTTTAAAAAACAAAATGCATTTGAATATTGAATATATCAAATAAAAATGTTCCATACATTTTAAATCAATATGAAAATCCTGGACTTAAAAGTTGAAATAAGTTTAGTTTTGACAGACTCTTTGAAGTCAGAACATGATATGACCTGTTAAAGTCAGTTTACAGAAAAAAAAATCCAATCAAGCTATGTTTCTTCATCTTAGCCCCCCCCCCCCCTTTTTCCCTTATTTGAATCTGCTACTGTTGAGTTAAAAAAAATTAAGAAACAATTCAGTCAAATGGTTTTTAGAATAATGTTTTTTACAACCAAAAGTTCTATTTGTTAACTTAACAGAAAAAAGTCATGAAAATACGGAAATAGAATAAATTTTTAAGATATTAATTTGATGAACAAAATACATTTGAATATAAAATATACCAAATACATTTTTGTATAGTCCTCATTATTGTGACTTAAGGGGACCTTATTTCATCAGTCTTTTATCTGGTTTCCCATACATTTTAAAATCAATATGAAAATCCTAGACTTAAAAGTTGAAATAAGTTTAGTTTTGACTGACTCTTTGAAGTCAGAACATGATTTGACCTGTTAAAGTCAGTTTACAGAGAAAATTAAATCCAATCAAAACTAGGTCTTCTTCCTTTAAGCCTCTCCATATCTGAATCTGCTACTGTTGAGTTAATTAATTCATAATTTTTTTTAAGAAACAATTCAGTCAAATGGTTTTTAAAATAATGTTTTTTAAAACCAAAAGTTCCAAATGTTAATTTAACAGAAAAAAAGTCATGAAAATACAGAAATATAATAAAAAATTTTAAATAATTTGGAGAAATTTGTTAACAAAATACATTTGAATATTAAATAATAGTATACCAAATACACTTTTTTATAGTCCACATTTTTGTGACTTTATTATTGGGTGTCTTTTATCTGAGTTTCTTATACATTCTTAAATGCATATGACAATCCCAGACTTAAAGTTGCAATACTTAATTAAAGTATAGTTTTTTACTGACTCCTTGAAGTCAGAACATAATGTGACTTGTTCAAGTCAGTTTGCACAACAGGATTTACCTCAATGAAATATTAAGATATCAAAAATATACCAAATTATCTTTTATATATATAGTTCTTATAATTGTGACCTAATTTTTTGTGATTTTTTTTCCTACTTGTATCCATACATTCTAACAATCACATCACAATCATGATAATGCACAACTTTTACAGAACTTTGCAAGCCATTTAGTTTTTGACAGACTCTTTTAAGTCAGAACATGATTTGACCTGTTTAAGTCAATTTGTCCGAACATGCCCATTTGACCTGTTTAAGTCAATTTGTCTGAACATGATTTGACCTGTTCAAGTCAGATTGCAGAACAAATTTTCCAATCAAAGCTAGGTGTACTTCCTTTAAGCCCTGCTTCTGAATCTGCCATTTGTGAATTTATTTGATAAATGTTTAGAAACAATTAAGTCAAATGGTTATTTATTTTAGGGGATCTTACATATATTTCTTATGTCTGACGTTCCCATACTTTCATTTAATATCATATGTCAGTGCCCCACTCTAAAAATTTCAATAAATTTAGTTTTGGGCTACCTGTTTTAAGTCAAAACATGATTTGACCTGTTTAAAAGAAAATGCATTTAAATATTGAATATACCAAATATTATTTTTTTTTGTCCTCATTGTGACTTTAGGGGACCTTAATATTTTCTCTGTCCCATATCTGGCTTTCTCATACATTTTTAAATCAATATGACAGTACTAGACTTAAAGGTTGAAATAAGTTTAGTTTTGACTGACTCTTTGAAGTCAGAACATAGTGTGACTTGTTTGAGTCAGTTTGCACAACAGTATTTACCTCAATGAAATATTAAAATAATAAATGTTTTGCTCTTGATAAATTTAGCTAAAAGTGGATGAGAATAGATCCCTTATTTTTTCCTTGGAAGATTTGAAGTATTGTCATGGTACTAGTTAATGTATCCAATATTGTATTTTGTAAATCTTTTGATATTGACAGAAAATTGTATGATCCTTTTTTTTCTGCTTTGGTTTTTGTTTGTATTTGGAAATGATTGAATTTGATGAGATAAATATATTATGTTAAGATTCTGGAAAGAAGAAGGTATGATGAGCCCCACTTTTTAAACTCTTTGATTCGAAACTAGTAATCACTATATTTTATGGAGATTGATAACAAAGTGGTAGAAATGACTGCTTACAGTCAGAACAAAAATGACCTCTCTAAGTCAAAATGCATTAAAAAGGGACATAAATCTTATTAGAATATGAAGATATTAAGTCACAATATTTTATGCAAAAGCTGACCTGTGGAAGTCATTTTATGATAAATTAAAGTCTGACATAAACTGACCTGTACAAGTCATATTCTGTTGAGTGCAAGAAGGGAGACAACACTTACATCAAATTATATCTGACCTATGGAAGTCATTTTATTCTGACTTGTTTATGTCAGAGCTCTGACTGCTTACCAACATCTTCCAGATCTCTGATGAGTTTTTCCACTAGATGTTCTATCCTGGCACAATCAAAACAGAAATCAGTGTAAGTATATAGAAAACATGGCTTCCTGTCACTCTCTGGTAAGATCTTTGTTTCATAAGCTCTGGAATAAACCAAAAATAAACTGTTAATACAGAGATAAGTCTTGCCTTTGTTAACTTATAACAAGCTTTAACAATTGTTAAAGCAGCCGACACCCAAGGCACACCTAAATCAGAGGAGTTAAAAATTATAATTTTATCAATCTCTTAAACTTAAAGTAAACTTTAGACACTGTTAAATTGAACATTCAACTGAGTCAGTTTGGCACTGCAATCTTCCATATACAGTTCAGTCAAAAATCTCACTTGTGTTGAGTGATTCACTGTGGTACAGGGTGATTGCCAGTGATTTAGATAACACTCTGGTTTTTGGTCCTGTCATATACAGAGAGATGTTGCCAGAGAAATCTACTACAATCAACAGTATTCACTGTGAAAAGCTTCCACCAAAAGTGATTTTAAACTGAATCACCTTGAATGCACTGTTTAAATCAGATTATTTGTTGCTTGTAATTGCATGTTTATCAAATCTATTAAGAAAATGTAGTACAGTAAATGATTGGATCCAGTATCTTGCTTAGAATTAGCTAAAATAAATGGCTAAACCTATCTATGAAGAGTAGCAAAGCAAAAGCATTTTTTTTTATTTCTGTTATTCTTGTTAATTTTATACAAGGACAAAACCTTGTTTTTTTTTATATACTGTGGATTCATCTATTTTTCGTGGGTATCAATTTAAATGGATTGAGGAAAACTTGCATTTTCACAGATACTTGATTTTATGATTTTGATCACTCTGCATAATGAACCTATAGAAAATTTGTAAATCGTTGATCATTTTATTTCATGGTAAACCTCTACCAACAAACCCCATGAAAATTGGTGTTAAACTAATAATAATGAATCCACAATAGATTTTCTATTTTAAATGCATCAAAGAAAATCTCATGTTTTTGATACAAATACATTTTTTACCATTTTTTATTTACATTTTCTCCATCCATTGGAACCCACAACTGTGATATACATAAAAAAAAAAGTGTTACTTCTTTTCAACACCATGAATACTGATATATGAATCATATGTTTCAGCCAAACAAAAAAAGTAAGTCTGTTTACCATGTGTTTACTGTAACATGCTGAAAATTATTGAGGGTAGCAGATAAAAATTAAGGTAGGTAGGGGTACAGTATACGCACATTCTTTTTTGTTTGGCCTAGGAATTATTTGACTTACCTTAAATTTATATTAAACTTTTCTATAACTGATTCTCCTTGTTGATTTCCATTGAAGTTAAAGTTGAAGCCCCTGAAGAAATCGTTACCAAAAGGATTATGATATTCATGTGAAGGTTTTTGTTCCCTTGCAGCTGTGTAACCAAATCTGTCATACTGGTCTCTTTTGTTGGAATCACCAAGTGTCTGTAATATATCTATCAAATTAGCAATTCAGATTCTAATACATTATAGGTAATATTTTCAAAAGTGTACACAAAAGAGTCACGATTGGTTAAAAATTTCCTAAACAATGGAAATTTGACGTTATTTTCATTGATTTGAGTATGAACGATAAAATTACCCATATAGCCCTTTAGATTCTAAAACAGCCTATTATCATGATTATCTTTTCTAGAAAATATTTCACTTCAATAAAAGACAACATAAACTAGTTTGTGAATCTTTAAATCAATGTTTCTTCTTTATTTGAATGCTGTATATCATATTCTTTGTTGTTTTGTACATAAAGGTCATTGGTTTTCTTGTTAAAAATTACATGTCAGATCCTTTCATAGGGGGTCTCATTGGGGGGTTCTGATCCCGGATCCCGCTTACTGTTTTGTCAGATTCCCGCATCCCGCTTACACTATGTACATAAGCAATTCTCATTTTTTTGTCATTTCCCGGGTCCCGCTAGACCTTATTTCCAGTTTTCACGACACAATAATTTGACTTTCACGTGTCACACTTACAAAAATCTGCAATCCCGTGTCACGCTTAGACCCCAATGACACCCACTTCATAGAGCTGAATAAGTTTAACTCAATGGACATTCTATGTCAGTTGGTCTTTGGTGGAGAGTTGTCTCATTAGCAATCATTTCCGTATATTCATATTTAACAATAAACACTCAATAAATCGATCAACAATCTATTAAAAAAAACATAAATCATTATTAAGAACAAGCACTACATTTAGTTAATTACTGTAATTACAAAATGTACATCATGTACATGTACAGTGCATTTTGAACTACGGTTCATTCTGTCCTGTTTAAAAAATATTTTTTATATATTAAAATGTTATAAAAAAGAGGGAAAATGAAGATTACATGAATTATCATCATTACCATACCTCATAGGCTTCATTTATTTTGGTAAATCTATCAGCAGCATTTTCGTCACTATTTTTATCTGGATGCCTGAATGAAAAAGTGGATGTGCAACAGGTTAACAAATATTTTAATACCTTCAATAAATGAATTATACATATTGTCAAATAAGATATACATGTACAAATGTAGTATGTTAAGATTTAGTTACAGCACTGTTACTGCACAAATTAAGTAACTTACTACATGTAGGTCTTCTCTGAACTCAATAAACATTACAAAAGACAACAAATAGCGTTAAGCAACAAATTAATCAATCAATAAATCAATCTAACATGTCTGTATTTATGTTTCCATATTTGTTACAGCAGATTCCAACGAGTATGAAGCTACCTGAGTACCTGTAGATTCTTTGGTTAGCTTCCTTGTTAGTTCAACCATGAAATCATTATTAGGTACGGTAAACAAGCCTGTGGGTGGAGTCAATAGTTAAACAGAGAACCAATCAGAACTAGTGACAGAATAAAAACATTGTAAAACTAGTTTTACAAGTCAGTTTAAAAATAAGTTTGCAATCTAAATTTAAAATTTATTGATTCATAAGCATGTTGTAGGTGTGTTTGAATTGCCAATTTTATTTCAATCAATTACTCAGTTCATTTATAAATACAGTTTTGTGTATATACTTTACAATGGTACAATCACGGCGTAAATATCCTTCTGTTGCCTTTGAATTACGAATTTTTCAAACTGCAATAGTATAAAAACAGCAAAGATAATGAATAATAGAGATGGGCCATTGTGTACATACACAAACTGACAAAGGGGAAACTTCAAGCAAGCATTATTATTTATAGTTTCATTGCATTTTTAAAGTTAAACGGGGTTTTGTGGCACAGATATTTTTGTTATAAAATTTTAAGCATAGATTACTCTGTTGATTATGCTGCAATAATCCTCCATCTATCAAGTACCAAATTGCCAACTATGAGAGTACAAGGGGAAATGATGTGGATTTTCTATAAAATTTCTATTTGTTTAGCATTGAATCAACCCTAAATATCATCAACCTTGAACAAAACATAAACCGTAACTCCGCTTCTAATTTATTGTAATACAAAGAATTTTTTAATTCAATCAAAGACTATAAGAAATAAAATTTAATTTGCAAAGTTGTTTAGGTAAACCTGTTTGTATGAAACATACATTATTATTATAAAAAGGCCATTGATATGAGTGTTTTCATTGGATGACGAATTAGTGTTATGCTCCTCCCAATTTTAAGGTAATAATCATTTCATGGTTGAGCTAGCAAGGAAGCTAACCAAATAATCTACATGTAGCTTCATACTCGTTGGAATCTGCTGTAAAGTTCATTAAAGGTCTTAGAATGATCTGTAGGTACTAAATCACAATTTCCTAATGACAGCAGTTCTGATTATCAATTTACATGTATATAAGAATTTTATTTGCTGAATTTTTCTTTCAATATGCATGTAACATCATATTTTTTCAACCTCTTGCTCAACATGGGAATGAAGTGGAAATTATTTGTTTAATTTTTGGTGTTTTAACACCACTTTTAAACACCGCTTTTGGGCTATTTAGTGTCAGCCAGTTTTTTATTCAATTAAGATTGGGGTCGAGTGCACCCGCACAAGCAGGGATGGAACTCACAACCACAGTGTTGACTGGCTAGTGATTACAGAAGTAACTACTTAGACCACTCGGCCACAGCAGAGGCCCCTTGAAGTGGAGATGCCCTTGAAGCTAACCGTACAAATGATGTTTTTGACGGAAATGCAACAAACACAAGAGAGGCGTATACCCTTTTTAAATAAGTGTAAATCACTCTAATGAAAGAGGTGTATGTTTTAGTGTAAGATGACTAGTCCAAATAATTATGACGTCTTGAAAGGCTATTATAATTTTTTTCTTTGACGCCTTACATCGATGTAAGGCGTCAAAGAAAAAATTATAATAGCCTTTCAAGACGTCATAACTATGTAAGGCGTCAAAGAAAAAAATTATAATAGCCTTTCAAGACGTCATTTGGACTAGTAAGATGACATAAATTATTCTATGTTTACCATTCCCTTGCCATTTCTTTATATGCTTTCTTTATTTCTTTCTGTGTTGCTGTTTTTGATACGCCAAGAACTTTGTAAAGATTCTCTGTACTGGCAGAACCAGCACAGAGGCAAGCGATCAAAAACAAATATGCTATCTTCATGACTATCTGTCAATATGAAGAGGCTCGTAATAATTCGGGGTTGGTAGTCGGTAAAAGTGGTAACCCGAACCCGGACCCGAACCGGAATTTGCCGGAAATTTGCCGAACCGGAAATCTATTTTACGAATTTTATGCTCTTTGCGTTTCGATTTTTTCTACTAACTTTTATGCATTTGATGTATAATTAAATTCTATCTCATGTGTGAAAAGATTTTTGTCAAAACATCACTAACAAAGATAAAATTAAGGTTTATTCATTTCCACCTCGGTAAAAGTGGTAACCCGAACCTGAAAGTTTTTCTTTAACCAAACCTTCTCTACCTTAGTGTTTTAAATTCGCTTTATTATTTTATGTCCTGAATGTAATAATCTTCCATATTTTACTTAAAATTGTTTTTACAACTTTGCCGAAAACTTTTTATCGTGGATATTAAAAAAAATGTTCACCCGAACCCGAAAGGGAGACAACTCCATTTTGATTTGAATTTTGGGGCGATTATGATGCTACTCGTTAACTCGGCCTATGCCGAATTCGGACCATAACTTCGGCCTATGTTGATTATTGTGTTTTCTGAATTATTATTTCTTTTTTTCTGTATAGCTTTACTGTTTTGTTTTGCCATAGTGACACTATACAAATCCTTGAACATATTAACATAATAAATAAAAGACCCCCCCCCCCCAAAAAAAAAACCGTAACTATCTGCTTGTTTATGTCATAAATGTATTCAATATGTTTGTGTGTGTTTATTTGATATTTAAGTGTGATTCCTCAAATTTTTATGTTTATAGCGAAGTAAAGTTCGGAGATTATAGATGAAATATATAAGTAAAATTTAAATCGGACAGTCCTTTAGCAATTGAAAAAAATCACAGGCACTTGTCTCAGAAAAAAAAAATCACGTTATATTAAGGTATATAGGTAAAACAAAATTCTGAGACAAGTGCCTGTGAAAAAAATATATATAACTGATCACAAACACAAATACACCAAACGAATTGATAACAAATCATTACTGTCATATTCTTGATTTGGTACAAGCATTTCCTATGTGGAAAATGGTTTTAACCTGGTTGTGTTACTAGCTAAGCCTCTCACTTGTATACGAGAGTCATATAGAATTCCATTATATTAACAACATTTCTTTAGGAAAACAAACAGACATGATAGATAAAACACAAAAGCACAATATCACGTACATCAGTTGATAAACAACAAGTAACAAAACACTACATTTCAAGACCCCCAAGAGTGACAGAGGATTGGAGAGATGGTATTCATTGGTAGATACCTCCACGAAAACCATAGTCAAAGTGGAGCGTCCATTTTGCTGTGCGGGATGCACAAGTACGTATCCACGTCCAGTCAGAATTGGGACGTTAAATTAGATGCCTCGTGTACGGAGAATTCCGTGCTCTTTGTACGTTAATAGCCCTTGTAACAATTATTTGAGGGGTCAACAGATGGCATGTGGCAAAGATCAATTTCTGTCTCTATCCAATCTGCTATTCCCGTGGCAGTCGAAATGTCTTCGACCTTCATCCAGGACGGCCTCTGATGCAAAACTTACATGTACATGTACGTACCTTCTGTATCTATTATTTTTTTTGAACTTTTTGTCGTCATGAACATATATATAATAAAAAGAAAATGTGGTACGAGTGTCAATGAGACAACTCTTCAGAAGAGACCAAATGACACAGAAACTAACACTTATGGGTTACTGTACGGTCTTTAACATTGAGCTATGTCTATACCGCTATTAAAGGCCCCTAAAGACAAATGTAGCACAATTCAACAAGTCAACTGATGGCCTTATTTAGGTACACAAAAAATAAATAACGATAGGCAAATATGTAACAGCAACAAACGACATCCACTGGATTGCAGGCTCATAATTTTGGTTAGGCCTAGACATATACAGAATATGGCGATGTTAAACATGTTAGCTGGCGTCAAACCCTCCCTTAACCTGGGACAGTGGTGTAACTGTACAACATAAAAGCAGGCTAAAAAATCAGTTTGAAAGGCTCAACTCATCAGGTGGATACAAATAAAAATAAATTTTACACAAAGTGAACGTGGAAGGGTCCTTGTACCTCTCGAAAACAAACAGACACTAAATAGGAAATACAGATCAGGGAGTAAAGTACTGAAAGCTGGCTAAAAGCTATTAAAGACTAATAAATAATCATGCATCTAAGACTAAGTTATTATTTATAACACATCCAACATCCGAAGGATTTAGTGTGAAGATCATAAACAGTGGAATTTTGCTAATGTTGTTATAACTTTGTGGGCATATATTTTTATCTCGATGATTTAATATGTTTTGACGAATTTAAAACAGTTCAGTTTATTTCCGAAAAAAATGATGGTTCGAAATATTAAATCGAAGATAATGAATGAAGCAGAAACAACGCAACTCAACAGATATCCTCCTCTAAACGTCTATTACAGTTGCAGATATCTGTCTATACAGTTACCCATATCTTCGCGATTTTTTGAAATGATAATTTTTCCATTTAGCGGTTGAACTACGAAAAGAAGCTTTGTATTTCAGTTTCAAACTTAGTTATACTTTAAATAAGACACAAAATACCGAAGAATAATACAGATCATCATTCAAAAAGTTTACACTTGGAAAAAAAAACACAATGAGATTACAAAGCATAAATCACACGCTGATAATTACAAACAAGCGTTGCGATTTAAAAAAAAAACAAAACAAAAAAAAAACAACTGCAGAAGATTATAAATATACAAGTAAGAGGATGTGGTAGAATTGCCAATGAAAGACTTACAGTCATTCCTTATATATAGACTATCAGACTCAGAGAACAGTTCCACCATAAAAAAAAAAAAAAGACCCAATGACATATAAAACCTTCAAAACAGACATTTACACATGACATGGTTCTACCAAATTTAGTTGTCCTATTGTTCAAAATAAGAGTCTATTTATATATAGAATATAATAGAACAGTATAGAGTAGAATATTTTCCACCCAAATTACAGGGCCATAAATGCCATAAAAGATACAACTGATTTACATTATTGGTAACAACAACAACAATAATAGTCACATATAAATATATATTTAGTAAATAAGCATTGGTCAGAACCAAAGCCAAAAACCACATTTACATATTGTGAATAAAAGAACGTGCTGAAATGTCTCGTCTTCCTCACTTTTCATTGATATTATGTTGATAGTCCTAAATATAAAGCTTTATTACAACTGTCACACAAACTTAACATTAACCAAGAAAATTAAAAATTGACCAATGAACCATGAAAATGAGGTCAAGGTCAGATGAACATTGCCAGGCAGGCATATACAGCTAACAATTCTTCCATACAACAAATATAGTTGATCTATTGCTTATAGTTTAAGAAAAACTTACCAAAACACAAAGACTTAACACTGCATGAGCAATGAACCGTGAAAATGAGGTCAAAGTCAAATAGAACCTGCGTGACTGATATAGATCATAAAATATTTCCATACACCAAATATAGTTGACCTATTGCTTATAGTATTAGAAAAAATTACTAAAACTCAAAAACTTAACTTTGATCACTGTACCATGAAAATGAGATCAAGGTCAGATGACACAAGCCAGTTTGACATGTACACCTTACAGTGCTTCCAAACACCGAATATACTAGACCTATTGCTTATAGTATCTGAGATATGGACTTGATCACCTAAACTTAACCTTGTTCACTGATTCGTGAAAAGAGGTCGAGGTCTAGTGAATAATAAAATTGAGAATGGAAATGGGGAATGTGTCAAAGAGACAACAATCCGTCTAAATAAAAAAACAACAGCAGAGGGTCACCAATTCATAATTATACACAATATACAATTCGGCGGAATATTTATCATAAATATTTATTTATTAATTTACTTATTTATTATTTAATTAATTAATTAATTAATTAATTAATTAAATTATTTATTTATTTATTTATTTATTTATTTATTTATTTATTTATTTATTTATTTATTTATTTATTTATTTATTTATTTATTTATTTATTTATTTATTTATTTATTTATTTAATTGTTTGTTTGTTTGATTATATATTTAAAAGTTTAATTGTTTGTCTTTTTGTTATTTTTACTGTTTTTTTCGGACAATAGTCCTATTACCACCGACGTTGTTAAAATTTTTCAAGAGCCCGGGTTTATACCAAAGTCCATCCGGAATCCGATACAGTTTTATTCCGTCATTTTCCTGCGCATTCTATTAAAAAAACGAGTGGTCTCCCTTTCGGGTTTGGTTTTCCACCTATTCGCTTAGAAATGAAATAAATCGTTAAGTTTTATACAGCTTGGAAAAAACTTTGTGTTTTAATATGAAAGATGATTTTCTTCAAACGAAGTCTGAGTGTCCATTCAAGAATTCATATAATACAGAGATATAAAGAAAAATAGGTTGCCGAGTTCGGGTTACCACTTTTACCAAGGTGGAAATTAATAAACCTTAATTTTTTGTTTGTTAGTGATGTTTGGACAAAAATCTTTTCATACGTGAGATAGAATTAAATTATACATCAAATGCATAAACGTTAGTAGAAAAAATCGCAACGCAAAGATCATAATATATGTAAAATAGAATTCCGGTTCGGCAAATTTCCGGCAAATTCCGGTTCGGGTCCGGGTTCGGGTTACCACTTTTACCGACCACCATTCGGGGTACACTAAAGACCTGAAAGTGGACCTGAAAAGACCTGAAAATATACGACTAAAATTATTCAAATTGCAATAGCTTTTTCATTATTGGATGGAATTTCTTCAAGTTACAATTTTATTAATTGTAAATATTCATATTTCATTAAAATTTAAATGTTTTAAATTAAAAACAATTTTTTGATGCCAAAAGTTGGACCTGAACGGAGAAATGAAAAGACCTAAAGCTGGAAGATATCCATTGAATATGAAAAAAGTTATTGTAGTTAGAATTAGTCCGACATAGATTTTCAGGTCCCTTCAGGTCTTTTCATTTCTCCGTTCAGGTCCAACGTTTGGCATCAAAAAATTGTTTTTAATTTAAAACATTTAAATTTGAATGAATTATGAATATTTACATTTAATAAAATTCCAACTTGAAGAAATTCCATCCAATAATAAAAAAGCTATTGCAATTTGAATAATTTTAGTCGTATATTTTCAGGTCTTTTCAAGTCCACTTTCAGGTCTTTAGTGTAACCTAGAGATAAAAATAGATGGCTCTCTGTGATTGGTTGTTATATCTTTTATATATTTTTCTTCTAGAAAGCATTATGAATGAAGTTTCATGCAAGAACAAATTTGTCCTTAAATGTATAGTATGAAGGGCCGGAAATATTTTTTTTATGTTGCTCAAAATTAGGGAAATTTTTCTGCGAAATCGTCAGGTATCGTGAAAAAACCCAAAATTCACCAAGAAAAGCCATGGGACCATATATATTTGAGTTCGGTAAAATCCCTAATAGATATCGGGCTTCAATTAGACAACAGCAGTTTTTCCATAATTAGTTTATTAAAAGCGCCTTTTAAGGAGATAATTGCTAAAAATAGCCAGAGACATATATACACAGAGATTGGCAACTCCGTGAAATCCCGTTAAAGATCGCGGCCCGGGATGAGATTCTCGTCGATAAATATATTAGACCATGTAATCAAGTCAGGGATGAATAACCTCGATAGATAATCAAGAAAAGCAATGGGAAAATTATTTCAGATCATTTATAATTTCTTTTCTAAAAAATAAATACTTGAAATCGTTATATTCATTTTTATGTATTTATTGAGAAAAATATTTTTTCTGCATTTCATATACATGATATAATTTAAAAATTCAAATCTGGTAATGATCAATTGTTATTACAAAAAACTTTTCTTTACCGCATATCTTTGCAATAGTTTGCTCCTTGATAACGCAGTGAAATTATGTGTGTCCGATTTTCCGGTAATTAGTCCCTTAGAGTTGTGACTGTTGATTCACAGGTGTGCGATTACGCAATTTATTGCCCGCCGATCACCTGAATTTTGCCGGAGGTGAAGTTCTATATGGATTATTACTTGGTAATTGTTTTTAAAACTAAACGAATTCTGACATATCATTATTTTGGTTTACTCCTGGTTTGCCCACTTTTAATTCTACCAATTATCTATTAGTAAAGAAAACAAAAAAGACAAAAGGTTTAAAGAGCATACAATTGTATAGTCTGTTCCAACTTAGGTATGGTCAGGTATATTGTTAGTAAGTGTTTTCTGCATATTCAGGTTGGTTTTTTTTGTATAGAAAAAATTATTAAAAAAAATCAAATATTTTTTCTCATTATTCTCAATTTTATAAATGCATTGCATAAGGTAATATGTAAAATGAGGATAAATACAATCTTTTAAATTCACACCAAAAGTCACAAAACATGATATTCACAAATCTTCACTTCATTGTCCAGTTCAAATGGAGAAGATGGGATCGATCATCAGCTGCGTCCGAGTAATCTACCACGCTGATTAGTCCTTGTTGGAATCTTTCTTTCAGTAGTTGGAGTCTGGTTCTTATACTCTGTATCGTCATCTTTTTGGGGGCGGGCTCCTCCTGCTGCATACTGGATAATGTTGCATTCTGTAAGTGCCTGTGTCTTTTTCAGTAGCTCAATGATCTCGTAGATGTTTGCGTGGGCATGTTTGAGTCTCTTCTTAAGTTTGTTGTGCCATCCTTCCAAGTGATTTGTGGTGGGGGTCCTTCTGTGTAATAGTGATTCCATAGAAAACGGTAGCTTTCAATCCTGAACTCTGTCATGTATTCTATAAATGAAGTTGTAGCCAGTATGTTTTCAGTTTCTTAAATGTCTTCTTTAGTGTTTAGCCAAACTTCTCCAACAAGGTGGGGTGGAACAAGAGGTAGTACTGCGGCTCCTCGTTGCAGTTGAGTTATGTCTTCATCTCTTTAATAGGACTGTAGTCCATATTTCTGTGACTATTGCCAAATACACTGGGTGAAGTTGAAGTAGCAGACTTTCACATTAACCCCTGGCCACACTGTTCGTGCTGCGTTGTTGGTTGCTGTTTCATAGTCAGTAAGTAGCCTTTCTGGTTGAAGTTCTAACTGGTGTTGTTAGCAATCATGATTATTAATCGAAAAATATTTTATTGTTGTTATTTGTTTTTTTTGTAAAGAAAATGCTAGCTTGGATGCAGATTACTGTGTAAATTGTGTTAATGTGAGTCAATGTGAAATTTAAAGAAATGGATATGGAGTTTTTATGTAATACTGATTTTTCTATTGATAAAAATACAATTAAACAAATTGAAAAGGAAAATTTTTGTAAATATAAAGAGAAGTGGTACTCTGACTTAATGTACAATGAAAGAAGTAAATTGCGAACGTATAGAATGTTTAAGCAATGTTTTAATAGGGAAAAATATTTATGTATTAATATGCCTGGAAAATATAAGAGTGCATATGCTAAATTTAGATGTGGTGTTGCACCTCTGAGAATAGAAACTGGCCGATATGAAGGCATTATGGTTGACAATAGATTATGTTTTAATGAGCAATGTAAGAAAAATAACATTATTGAAGATGAGAAACATGTCTTAATTAACTGCCCAGTATATGCAGATTTACGAGCTATTTTATTTAGACATGCTAGTTAGGTCTTTCCACTTTTCTGTGGAAAGACCTATTGTTTTTCTTCTGATTATTTTTTTTTTTTTTTTCTTCCGCCTAATTTTGTTCTTGCGATAAACATTTGTTTCGCAATATGTCGCTTAGATATTTGGTATATGATATCGAACAGTTTATGCGCTTTTGAAATTTACCCTGCGTAAACGAATACTTTTCTTTGTAGGAGTTATCTCCCCAAACACTGTTTTCCTTGTTAGCGGATCTCCTTCGCAACCGTAAAATATTATGACAAATTTATTTTACAAAATTGCTCGTTATATCCTTCGCATGATTTGTCCTATTTTGACCGAAGCGATATGAACGCTCCATATGAGAGTTATTTCCCCTTATGCATTTGTTATAAGTGATATGCATTTCTATCTTGTAAACCATAAGTGCTAGAGACCTAGAATCTTTAGATTTAAGGTCCTTGGTCCAAAAAAATGAAAATTAGGTCAAGGTCAAAGGTCAAGGTCAAATTCTAAATTTTGATTTTGGCTTATTTTCACTCTTTTTCATTATTTTTATAAGATTTCGACAAATTATTTTTACTAAATTGTTAGTTGCGACATGTCGTAACTTAAAAATTTTGATTGGAAGGGTGCGTAGACAATAAATGGGAGTTTTGCCCCTTTTATATTTAGAATTATGCGTAAAGGGATATTACTCATGAACCATACATAATACAGACCTCTGGTCTTTTGATATGGAATCCTTGGTTTATGACCTTAAAATTGAGGTCAAGGTCATAGGTTAATTAGACGTTCTAGATTTTGACCTTTGCTTGAAATTCATATTTATACATCATTAAGCCATAGGAACTGACATTTTCAACTGAATTTTAATATTTTCATATCAAAAAACATACTTATTGGTGGAAAGACCCTCAATTGTTCTTTGAACAATTGGTTTTTAATTCTTTTAGTTGTGATTTTGTTAATTTGTCTGATGATGATAAATTCAATTTTTTATTCACTGATGAAAATGTGTGTTACTTTTTAGCCAAAATCTGCTATGATGTATTATTAAAAAGAAAAGGTATTTTATATAATTGTAGATAATAATGTGTTTTGTAGAAATTTTATAGTCTCTCATAACTCTTTTTAGAGTGGCTCATGTTGTTTTAAATATTACTGTAATTTTATAAATGTATAAATGTATGTCAATTTTGAGGTGAGACTCTAATAAAGTATTTGTCTTGTCTTGTCTTGTTATATTTATAGCTTGATTATTGAACAGTTGCATTTATATTCTAGTTGTTAGACTAAATTGGATATTTTTTATATTAAGTTTCAGAACAGTGTATTTTATTAAAATTTTAAAAAAAATAAGTTAAATAAAGTTAAAGATATTCAATGAGATTTATTCTAATAAATCTTTAGTTTCATTCTTTTACTTTTTACCTTTTTTCAGAATGTACCAATATATCATTTGTTGATAAATTGGAAAAATAATTTCATTTCAAGTGCACATTTTTCCTATTTTTTGTATGAATAAAAATACATTTTCCTGCCAAAAATATTATATAAAATTTAGAAAGTTTTGCCCACTTTCTTTTATTTAATAACAGAAGATAATGTTCTTTTGAACATTTACAGGTAAAATAAAAGGTAAAAAATATGACTTTAATTCAGAAATAAACTATAATTGTTAAAACAACAATTCCCTCTATGTTTACATGGGCAGAATCAATTTGCGCCAATTGCAGTTTTGAAAAGGTATTAATTGCGCCACTGTCTTTTATTTTGATGGTATTAATTGCGCCAATAAATGAAATGAAATTGCGCCAGATTTACCTGTAAATATTTTTTACCTATATCATACATGTACATGTTTTACCAATATTATACATGTATCATAATTAACCTTTCCACTGAACACTTATCAACTTTAAGAAAACTCACCAAAAAATAAATTGTTTAGTAAAAGAATATTTTTTCACGAGTCAAGATGTCTGATATACCATTCAAAAAGTCTGATAGAGGAAAACCGGTCATCATTGTTGAAGAACACAAATTCCGTCAGGCATTTGTAAAGAACTAATGAGTAGAGAAGTAAGCAGAAAGGAATATGTCTCTATTCTCAACTACAAATACCAGCCTTTAATTCAATGATGAACAGAGACATTTTATATGGTTTTAACTGTATATATACGGGTGAACGTTTTAATTCCGCATACATTTCGTTATTAAAATGACTTTAACTCCGCCAGTCGGTAAACTGCCGGACCCAAGCCCAAAAATAGGAGGATGGAGGTCAATCATTTAGTTGTTATATATAAATAAAAATAAACAAAATTGGGGCAATTAGATGATTATTTCATTGGCGCAAATGATACCTATAGTTTTGAAAATTATGTGGCGCAAAAGAAGTATTGGCGCAATTAAGTTGTGGCGCAAATGAGTTACTTTTTGGCGCAAAAAGATATCGCCCGTTTACGGGCAATATACATGTAATTAAAAGTGGGCAAACCAGGATGACACCATTATTTTAACCATGACCAAAACTTTATTTTAACAGAATTACTGGGCAATACTAGTATTCAATCAGGAAAACAAAAAGTCTTTTAACATGTTTAACATGTCAAAAATAGAAATGAAGCAACTTTTTCATATATAAAAAATGTGTAGCCAGTAGAATTTTGTATCGTGAGAAACTGATTTTATATCTGTTTTAATTTAATTATATTTTTAATTGTCGATTGACCTAGAATAAAATTATTTATGGAACCTTTGCATAAATTTCCTAAATGAACGTACATTATAGTGTTGTCGAAATCACTATTTTTGCTGCCATGAAATATTGAATATGAATCTGTCATTATTTGTAGTTTTTTTTTAAGACTTTATAATATCACAGACTCTGATTAAAAACAATTTGTATCATAACATAAGTACATTAAAATGCCCTGCTGAACTGTAGAATTTTAATGTTTTGTTTCATAGATCACCGGAGTACTACAACATTCTTATGTTTACTCTTTCCTATCGGGTAGTGATACTTGAGTTTGAAATTAGAAATTAAAATTGTGCACAAGTTTTATCTGATCTTTTGCGGGTTTATGTTGTTCAAGGTAATTTTCGGTGCAGTTATTTTCTTTTCATTTGTTATTTTTTCCTCTGTGTTACACGACCTTGTACTTTTTGTATTGCCCCTTGACATCTCCTGCTTCTGTTTAAACCTTTTCCACCAATATCTTTTATTTAAAACAGATGTCATCTGTTTTAAATAAAATAGTCTCATTCCCGGAATTTGTTATACAGTAGTCACTAATTCATTTTAATATCAGCTTTTTTATAAGCATATAAACTGCTTGGTCTCTTCACACAACGTATGTTAATTTAGGACGGAATGCATCAATAGGTACATACATGTACCAGGTTATGGATATATAAGTACATGTTATGTGCTTTTGACCTTCACAAGAATTCTTAAACATTCATAGATGTGCAAAGAATATTGTTTTCGTTGGGTTGTTGTCTCATTGACATATACCTCACATTTCTGTTTAGTCATAGCATCTGTGCCTTTTCAATTTATTGCAGAAAATATTAGCATAAACATTTTTTTTCAAAACAGGAGAGGTGAAATAGCGGTCTCTAAAAACACCGCAAAGGACCTCCTTTGTGCACAAAGGAGCACAAAGGAGCACTAAGGACCTCAAAGAAGTTTGATAAGAGCACAAAGGACCTTAATTTCCCTTTAAAGCATTAAAATATTATAATTCCTGAAGAAAAATGTAAAAAAATTAAAATAGTTTCAATAAAAATTGCGATTTTTATGATGTACGATTTGGTATAATCACCGGTATCGGTTTGGAACCGACTTTATATCCGGGCTATATGATAGCTCATGTATGTGAATTTTTAAATAGTTTTGATATGATATTTATGATAAAAACGTCATTTATTATTTTTAATATTTTGTTGTAATATTTAAAAAAAATATGTATTAAGTTAAATTGGTATTAAAGTTGAAGATTTACGAACTGCACAGTCATGTGTTCTGTAATGGGTACGGATATGCATAATATTACGACCCTTTTCTATAAGATTTTACTTAGTAATACATTCATAAATTAGAAAATATTGAGAAAACACAAACATATGATATAAATACGGACTGGGCAATAAACCGAACAAAAATAAAGCAAACATTGTTGGTCAAGATTTCGACTCGAGCATTAATAAGGATTGTTTCATGAAGACTTGATAGCACTTGGGATGACAAAAACGTTATAAATTCTTTACAGTTAATTATTAGCGTTAAAAGACTGTCTTTAATAACAATTACATTCAGAAAATAATAAAATATGTATTTTTAAATTATAAATATATCTAAAAAAACAAAAGAAAACTATAGACATATGCACAATAATAATATTCCAGTTTTCGAAATATAGATCTCACAAGCGGCGATCAAAGACATCGTCTATTGAAGTTTAAAAAAAATATGAGGAAACCATTTTACTCTAAATTTTTTAAGAAGTAAAAGACATTAATATAAAAGAGTACTTCATTGAAACATTCAAACTTCACAATTTCAACATGCATCACTAGATCAATAAAACTACATAGCCAGAAATTAGTAGTGGTTTTGCTAATTAATATTCATGATATGTAAATGAGAATTGTACCACGTGATAGTGCTTTGAACTGGACTGGCTTGATAGGCTTGATATCATTAAAATCTTTAAAACACGGATATTATAAGTTGCCCGTCACAGACTCCTTATTTACAATCACTTTGATATTTCCGTAAAGTTGTCAGGCGGTCAAAATCAAAACAATGAACGCGAATTTAGTGAATTTTTCGTGCTTTCGTGAGTTTATTCTTCTTGAAATAGTGACATTTTAATTTTACGTGGGAACCTAGAGTTCAACGACTACACATACAAGGTTTGGACTTGCTTACTCTTTGGAAATTCAAGTTTCATATTTCACCCCGGCAACCTGTTTTTGTAATGACCTTGTAAGCCAATTTTCAACACGAAGTTTGCAAATTTGACGTTTCAGCCATTTCAGCCTGTATTTTATACTGCAATGTTAAAAGTCTCTCGCTTCGATTTTTAAAATAGCTCAGGAACCTGTATTTTTGCAACAACAACCATTGTGTTTCGTTTAAATGGTGTATATTGTTGTGTATATTCATTTTCTGCCCCGGCAACCTGTCTATCACTTAAATTAAAATTAAAACAGATTTTTTTTCAAAATTCGCTATCATTTTAATGTAATTTCCGTGACCCGTATCCGATTTCTTTAGTATAATATTCAAATAAGCAAAGTGGCGTTGATTTCTGGATTTGACTTTGTTTTGTGCGAATAAAATTTGATAAAACAAAGACTCACGGTATTGAAATTTCTAAAAAACGGATTAAAAAATTCAAACCAATTTCCTATACCTTTAGAATAAATCTCATACTATTTGTTATATTTATGTTTACCAACATTCGATTTTTGTACTTTTTATTGTTTAGGAGTAGTTATCTTTTTTTATTAAAAAAGACTATCAGAAAAATATAATGTAATGTTGTTTGCATTGTTTAAAATTATTTCTATTTCTTGTTAAAAAATACAGCAGTTATTTTTGTAATTTGTTATTTTAAATGCTTCGATTGTGACGAGAATATAGAAAGTCCGTGATTATGAGAAGTTTGTTTGAAGAATTTTATGATGATAAGGATACAAAAATTTAAAATATTGAACAAAATAGACTACATTTTTTCAATAACTGATTCTTTCATTTTGTTTTTCCCGAGAATGTTTGGAAAAGAATGAAATAAAAATCGCGATGTAGACACCGTTTTAGAACTCGCCGGTTTTGAAAATATATAACCTAAATTAAACGAAAAAGACCATTCTTTAATGATGATATTTTAATTTAGGTTTTATCTGTACATTTCTTTTCATTTCAATTCATAAAACTTTGCTAAATAATTAATAAACAAAATGTATCATTGAACGTTCGATTTTCAAGAGTCGCCATTTTAATTAGATTAAACGAAACTAAGATTCCGTAATTTGTATTAGTTTATCATGTGACGTATTAAAGTTCAATCCGTCATCAAGGTCGATCGGAACTATCCGTCCGATCAGTCAATTACTTTTACTATAAGTCTGACGGATTGCTGACGTGAGTTTGACGCGAACTTGACTGATCGGTGACTGATCGATGACCGCTGACTGATCGCTGAAATAGTAACGCCTAAGGTTGCAAGTACTGTACCATTATCTTAGTCTGTCCATATCAATGATTTTGCCATATTCAATGATTTGTATAGTAAGAAGGTTCTTTTACTATACAAATCCTTGCTATATCTATCTGCAAATGTGCCCCCCCCCCCCCCCCCACAAGTCACTGTTTTATGCGATTAATTTATTGGGTATTATACAGGGATGGGGTAATTGAAAATGTAATGGTAATTAAGATAAGATAAGATAACTTTATTAGCACTAACACATTGACAATAAATGTTTATGGCAACAAATTAAAGACTAACTACAATAACATATATATACAATGAAGGAGTGACAGTGGATAATTATGAGAGAAATATATAAAAAAAATAAATGAGAAGCATATACATTATTACAAAAATCAAGTACCTTTTAATAATGAGTTTCTCACCAACAAGCATTCATTCAAATAGTTGACAACAATTTTTAAATATTGTTTGGGATTACTATTTAGAATTGATATAAGTAAGTTATATGATAAGGAAGAAAATTTGTTGTTCAATAGAACATTATTTAATTTTTTAATAAGGTTATCTCTCACATATTTATAGGAGGAACATTTTAAAAGAAAGTGAAGTTCATCTTCAATGTCTCCATTGTTACAGCAAAGACATACCCTATTCTGCTTTGGTATTTTTAGATATCGCCCTCTTTCAATAGATAAAGTATGAGCACTTAACCTCAATTTACATAATGTTGATATATCACTTTTGGATTTGCATTGATCAACATACGAGGGTCTTTTATTTGGTTTATAAAGTATATTAAAAAAGTTCATTTTTTTATTTTGATTGATGTCAGTCTCTTGCTTTTGGAAGGCTATATCATTGATTCTCTCTTGAATGTGTTTTAAATACATCTTAATATCAATAGGATTTAGATTAATAAAATGAAAACCAAGTCTTGAAATGAGATCTTTCATATTTATTATCCAAGAGTTATTTTTTTCAGTTGCTTTATATATTTTTAGGGCAAGTGAATTATTTGATTCAAGTATATGAAGCCAATATTTTATTGCTGAAAATTCTATTCTGGTATATAAAGGCAATCTATTTAGCTCGGCTAAACATGCAGCATTTGATGCTTTACAATGTATTCCTAGAATTTCTTTAATAAATTTATACTGCAAGTGTTCAAAGGGATCTGAATCCCTGTGTTGTTTGCCTATTCCCCATACTTCACTACCGTATAGAGCAATAGGCACAACTAGGGAGTCAAATAATTTTTCTAATAGCTTGCATTGGTTATTTAGTCCAATTGGTTTTTTTTTATTTTAAAAAAGTGCTTTTCTACCCTTTTCAACAAGCAATGAGCTGCACAGATTTAGATTTTCTGTGTGTTGCAGTGTCATGCCAAGGTAGCAGTATGATTTGACAGTTTCCAGGAATTCGTTATTATATTTAAAAAAATTATTATGGGTTTTTCCATTTGAGTTAAATATAATGACTTTTGATTTGTTTATGTTGACTTCTAGTTTCCAGCATTTACAAAAATCACTAAGAACATTTAAAGCTGTTTGTAGTCCCTTTTCAGAATTTGATAATAAAACTATATCATCTGCAAATAAAAGGGAATTTATTGTTGTATCTCCAATTACAATGGGATCTGTATTAGCATTAAGTGTAATGCATTACAATTTCCCATGTAATTGAATGTAATATGTAATTGAGCATTTTTTCAATTACATGTAATGGTAATTTAATTAATTACAATGAAAAAAACATGTAATGCTGAATTACTTTTGAATTGCATTTGAATTACATGTACTTTTATGGTGTTAATGATAAGGATTTATGTTTAATAATCATGATTATATAAATTGTAAAAATTTTTTTTTTTTTCAAACATTGATATCACATACTTTTTTAATATATAAAGTCTGTAATTTATTCTGAAGTTTTTATTTGACCTACAGACTTTTTTTCTGAATAGCCTTATAATTTAAAATTTAAATTAAAAACAAATATGTGAGAATCATATATTAGTGTTGTTCAGTTTTTAAGAAATATCTTTAACTAAATGGATTGATAAGTTAATATTAATCACCTTGTTAAACAAAAACAAACACAATTGTGTGAAAAGTCTTTCTTAGACAGTCCATTTGGAATTTAAAATCACTGTACACAATCATTTTGTCAAATTAGTGTACACAAAAGGATTATAGAAATAAAAATTAACAGCTGTGAAAACAAACAGCAATTAATCAGATTAAAATGTCCAGGGAAAATGCCACTATTGCATGTATTTTATCTAATTAGCAAAATATTGCTGATATTTTGACATTATATACATTGTTTGAAATAACAAATATTTTCAATATTGTAACAAGCATACTTTTTAATATTTTTAAAGTAAAAAAACTTATTTTTAATTTCTTTATTTATATTATGTTTACTTTAAATAACTTCATTTCTGAGATGTCAAAATATCCCTTAATGTATTGACATGTTAATAGGAACACATTCCCTCTCCTATCAACACATCTTCTGATCAGAGAGATGCGGACTAAATGACAAAACATTAAAATTATTATAGATTATCAAATGCAATGCTTAAACTATGCTTACATGAATATTTTACACATGCATTATATATACATGTATACTATTGTAAAAAAATATTATGGTGAAATGTAATGTGTAATTTAATTAATTACTTTAGTAAAGTAATTGTAATTTAATTAATTACATTTCAAAAACTGTGTAATGTGTAATTAGTGTAATTGATCATTTTTGCAATGTAATGTGTAATTCAATTAATTACATTCATGAATCATTAATAGAATCTGTGATAAAAAAAAAACTCTAGAAAAGAATAGTATACAGACTAAGGTTTTTTAAGTGTGAGAAAAGACTTTTAAACAGTATAATTCAAATTCTAAAACAGGCATATAAATCATAACAAAGAGAGACATATGATATACTACTTTCATCCATCCAATCTCACAACTGTCATTCTGATTGGGAATGATTCATCAGGAAACCAATATAATCATAAGTCAGTTGACCTGTTATGTACAAAGAGGGATAACTCGAACATTGTTTTAAACATTTCAACACCACAGAGCATATAAACAGAAGACAGAACACATTAATTTATATAATGTATCTAATTGTTATTAGTAAAGGCTTGGGTAAAGATTTTTTTTATATATTTGACAGACTGCTGCTACTTAGCGACAGACGAATATATGTCTTAATTTTGTATGCCATAACCATCAGGGGCGGGTCCAGGTAAGGGCGTAATGGGCGTACGCCCCCCTTTAAAAAAAAACATAAAAAAACTATCGTTATAATCTGCTAGTATTGTATTGAATGATGGCAATTTATCATATTCATTAATTAAACACATACTCTGATTTCTTTTTATACGGATTCCCCAATTTGATGGGTCATTCATCATCAACCGTAAAATTTCGTTTCTCGGAGTCCGGCGTGTTCGACTCTATTATCCATTGTTGTTGATATGATTAAGAATTCGCAAAGATGTCGATGTCAAAAACAAAACGTCAAAAGACCTTAAAATCGTTCATAAAATCCTGGCCTAGGTATTGAAATGTTAAGTTACTCCTTATACCCTTGAGTTTAGAATTTCTCGTTATTGGTCTACTGCTGTTAAGATCCATCCAATCATTTTAATATACCATAGACAATTAATGAAGAAAACTCGGCATAAAAAATGTCACACCCTGACACTTTAACTATAAAATATACATGCTCCAAGTCAGGAACCGTTACATTAGTGCAATTCTCTATTATTTTATGTTTTTAAGCCAAAAAAGGTCCAAAAAAATTTTCTCCTCGCTTCGCTCGGCGAAATATTTTATTCTACGCCCCCCCTTTCAAATATCCTGGACACGGCCCTGACCATTGAATGTAAATGTGTTTGCTAATAAAATATTGTCTATTGTCAAAATGTAGCTGTTACTTCCATTTTGATTTGCCAATTGGGTATTTTTTCCAAACAAAAGTGTAACCTATTCTACAACTGAGAACAAATTGACTTAACTGGTAATACTTCTAACAGTCAGATATATATACAAACAAAGGAAGAAAGATGAGTTACTGATCATGATGCCAGTGGTGTCACCTTTGGTCTGATTTTGGCGAATTTCTGATAAAGGATTGGAAGAAGGCTATTGATGATAATCAATATATTGCTGCTGTGTTGATCATGATGGACCCCTCGAAAGCCTTTGATTGCATTCCTCATAATTTATTAATTTTAAAACTAAAGGCATATGGATTACCTGAAACAGCTTTAAGCTTGATAGACAGATATTTAAGTAAAAGAAAACAATGTGTAAAAGTTGGTATAGATACATGTATGAGTACCTGAAAAGATATATATGAAGGTGTGCCGCAAGGCTCTATATTAGGACCTGTACTTTTTAATATTTTCTTGAATGACATTTTTCATTTTGTGTCAAGCAGTTCATTGTATAATTATGCAGATGACAATACTTTGTCATAGTATTACAGACTAGGGGAATAGCTCTGGTAGCATGGATGGAGAAGATAACATACGGACAAATAAAAAGACACAGCTTTCATTTTCTACATTTTAATCAGACAAAGATGACGTCACAAACATAAATACAAAATACTGATAAAAGGGGAACAACTCTCTCACATACAGAAACATAATCTGACCATACATACTGATATATAACATCCCGCCCCCAAAACAAAAATTTACTAAATTTTTACAATGGTCAATATGTTTATGTGTTATAAAAAAAATACAGTATATAATAATTTCCAAAATTAAAAGTTCACATGAATAAAGTTAATCTCTCAACACTCTAGTAACCATTTTAAAACAAACGTATCAACGCTGCAAACCCGAAAGTCTGGCATCTCGGACTCCTCCCTCGGATGACCTTATGCACGCATTACTTCCACACAACAACTACAGTGATACACACATATTAATGGCATTTCCTACTAGACAAACTGATATCATTATAATAGCTGAATACAAATTTGATAATATCATCAGAGACCTTAAACTCTTAAATTTGATAAGGTTTTATTTATGATAAATATCACACCGCTAAATGATAAACACATTCACATTAGCTTAATTTCAAAGTAAACAAATAACGTAGATCAAAATTAGCATGAAAAGTGTCTGGATTCATAAAATCAACATGGTTAAAAATAGAATGTTCTCGTACAGAATAAATTCATCATCTTTTCTTTAAAATAGGTCTTCTTGGTTCTCTTCAAAACCATGGCGATACAGTTATCACCAAAACCAGTAAATCTAATTACGTTTTATAACAGTTAATGTAGGTTACGGCGGAATGGACACAACAGCAATACAGTCAACATTACGCATTACACATCACACGTGTAGTAGGTTCAACGGATAAATCTGGGTCAACAGTAAAAATGGTTCTTTTGGTGAAATCGAAAGTTTAGACTATGCATGGCGATACAGTTATCACCGATACAAATTGAATAATGTCAAATGAAAATAACATATTATATATTAACAGGTATGGCGCGGAATCAGGGTCATAAATATCGATTTTAGTATATCCTAAAATGATTTCAGTATATACTAAATTACATTTTAGCATATCCTAAATTGATTTTAGGGTATCCTAAAATGATTTTAGTATATCCTAAAATGATTTTAGTGTATCCTAAAGTCAATTCAGTATATACTAAAATGATTTTAGCATATACTAAAATCATTTTAGGATACCCTAAAATCAATTTAGCATATACTGAAATATTCAGCATATACTGAATATTGGCGCGATTTCAAGGTCATAAATAACGATTTTAGTATACACTTAATTGATTTTAGTATATCCTTAATTCAATTTGCTAATAGTTTTGTTCACCAATGAAAAGATCGCTTTCTGGGGGAGTTGGAAAGACATCGGAAATAAACACATTTATTCTAAAACCAGTTGTTGGCATGATACGTGTTATGTTCTTCTCATTTATTTTATGATGGTATGATACTAAACCCCTAAGGGGAGGGATTGTACTTGATTTTCATATGATGAAGACATAATCTTTCAATCAGTTTAATTGAGGTCTGCAGCTTGCATGTCAGTCCTTTGTTAATTTATTTATCATTGTCATTTTGCTTGGTTTCTTTTGTTTCCTATTCTGCCATCGGACTCGGACTTCTTTTAAACTGAGTTTTACTGTGGGTATTGCTATGTGTTTCTTTATTCTACATTGGCTAGAGGTATAGGGGGAGGGTTGAGAACTCACAAAACATGTTTAACCCCGCCGCATTTTCAGTTGCGCCTGTCTCAAGTCAGGAGCCTCTGGCCGTTGTTAGTCTTGTATGTTTTTTTTTATTTCATTTATATGTTTTGGAATTAAGTGTGACGTCCATTTTCACTAAACGAGAACACATTTTTAATTTGGGACTAGCTGAGGACCACCTCCGGGTGCGAGATTTTCTCGCTGCGTTGAAGACCCATTGGTTGCCTTCGGCTGTTGTCTGCTCTTTGGTCGGGTTGTTGTCTCTTTGACATATTCCCCATTTCCATTCTCAATCTTATAAATATCTCAAGGGGCGGATGCAGGATTTTCAAAGGCATATGGGTTTACTAGTAAGTTGGAAATCAATCAGACTTCGTTTAGATGGAAAAGTTAAACGTTTTTTGTTTGTTTTGTTTACTAAATGCACAATAAATTTATGTACATCTCTTTTCGGTTAATCTTCCTCTTGGCATATTCATTTAACGATTTAAAAGTACATCAAACGGAACTAAAACTGTAGAAGATGTGTGTTATACGCCAATAAGACCGCTATCAAAGGACACAAAAACACCTAATAGATAAAGGAAGATGTGGTATGAGTGTCCATGAGACAACTCTCCAACCAAGTCATAGTTATAAAAGTAAATCATTATAGATCAAGGTACGGTCTTCAATACTGAGCCTTGGCTCACACCGAACAGCAAGCTATAAAGGGCCCAAAAAAACAGTTACTAGTGTAAAACCATTCAAACGGGAAAACCAACGGTCTTATTTATATAAAAATCGACAAACGAGAAACACTTATGAACCACATACGCATGTCTAGAGGGCAACATATAGTGTTCAAAAATAGACAGGTGTCTAAACTAAATCGTTATGTTGGTTCAAAAGCTCACTCAGAGCTTAAGTAGTGTTACTTATCCTGCAAAATTAACAGAAAACTTACTTGATGTGATTTGATCGTCTAGAATGCATGTAAAAGAGAGGCGAAAGATATACCAGAGGGACATTCTGGTCTTGTCGAATCCAAAGAAATTTGGCATATTGGTGCTTCTCGGAAAATCACAAGGTGTAAGGTCAAATACTAGTTGACTACGAGTGGCTTGTTGCTTTGTAAATCCTCCTCCTAAACATCATCCTCATCCTCATCCTCGTCATCATGTCACGGGGCATTTTATAGGCGACTATACGGTATGGGTGTTTCTCACTGGTGAAGGCCGTACTGTTGCCAAAAATTGCTTACATCCACTTTATTTGAACTATGGTTGGTAGTTGTCTCATTGGCAATCATACCTCATCTTATAACCTTTATATAGTATTTATAAAGGTCTCTGAAAACTGAAATGCGGCATTAGGGACAGACAAGATGCATATTTCAATGCAAAACTGAAAACCATATCTGTTAAAACCCCCATAAGTAAGTATGAACTTCATTTACTTTTCAGCTGTCCAAGTTTCATGACAATCATGAAAGCTTATCAAGAGAGGAACAAAAGGCATATAGTCAATATGTTCCGTAACGCATATTAGAGGAGTAACGAAGGACCGAAATATCGAAATACGCTTGAACATTGAGAAATCGCTTATTTTGAACAATGGAATGGACTGCTGCAACCCGTCAGCCCCTAATCAAGGCAATATGTATTTTTCATTCCAACCACACATTCGATACTACTTGGCATATCTCAACCGGACCTAGCTCATTTCAAAGGTATTGACCAAGGCTATTTTTCAATATGCTATATATGGAGGTCGTAATTCCTGGGGCAAATAGTTCTTAGTATGTCTGCAATTCTCTTGCATAATACCACTGATTTCAATGGATAATATTAGCATTTCTCGCTTGATTGCAATGAAACTTGGACAGCTGAAAAGTAAAAGTAAATGTAGTTCTTACTTACTTATGGGGGTTTTAACAGATATGGCTTTTAGTTTTGGATTGAAATATGCATCTGTCCCTAATGCCGCATTTCAGTTTTCAGAGACCTTCATAAAAATATAAGATGAGGTATGATTGCCAATGAGACAACTATCAACCATAGTTCAAATAAAGTGGATGTAAGCAATTATGGGCAACAGTACGGCCTTCACCATTGAGAAACACCCATACCGTAAAGTTGTCTATAAAATGCCCGGCCGACATGATGACGAGGATGAGGATGATGTTAAGGAGGAGGATTTACAAAGTAATAAGCCACTCTAAGTCAACTAGTCTTTGACCTTACACCTTGTGATTTTCCGAGAAGCACCAATATGCCAAATTTCTTTGGATTCGACAAGACCAGAATGTCCCTCTGGTATATCTTTCGCCTCTCTTTTACATGCATTCGAGACGATCAAATCACATCAAGTAAGTTTTCTGTTAATTTTGCAGGATAAGTAACACTACAAAAGAGGGACGAAAGATACCAAAGGGACAGTCAAACTCATAAATCTAAAACTAACTGACAACGCCATGGCTAAAAATGAAAAAGACAAACAAACAAACAATATTACACATGACACAACATAGAAAACTAAAGAATAGACAACACGAACCCTATAAGCTCTGAGTGAGCTTTTGAACCAACATAACGATTTAGTTTAGACACCTGTCTATTGTTGAACACTATATGTTGCCCTCTAGGCATGCTTATGTGGTTCATAAGTGTTTTTCGTTTGTCGTTTTTTATATAGATTAGACCGTTGGTTTTCATGGACGTCAAGATGGTTACTTATTCCCTATTCCCTATTCGTTACCTATTCCCTATTACCTATTCCATATTCGTTACCTACTCACTATTCGTTACCTATTCGTTACCTATTCGCTACCTATTCCCTACTCCCTATTCGTTACCTATTCGTTACTTATTCCCTATTCGTTACCTATTCGTTACTTATTCCCTATTCCCTATTCGTTACCTATTCGTTACTTATTCCCTATTCCCTATTCGTTACCTATTCGTTACTAATTCCTTATTACCTATTCGTTACTTATTACTTATTCCTTATTCGTTACTTATTCGATTTTTGATATCCTTCCCCCTTTTTAATTGTTTATATTCTTATCTGTGGTTATAATTCTAAATTTGTTGAGGTAAAATGACCTTTTTATGACCTATTTATATGTGTTTGTGCTCAACCGATCCTGTTGCTCTATGCTATAGATACTTATTTGTTTCTTATTTGATTTTTATACGTTCTACCTTTTAAATGTTTTATATTCGTATGTTTGAAGATCTGGTTCTTGGTTCGAAGAAAGCGCTTGTATAAAAATGAAGATGTGGTATGATCGCCAATGAGACAACTCCCCACAATAGACCAAAATGACACAGAAATTAACAACTATAGTTCACGATACGGCCTTCAACAATAAGCAAAGTCCATACCGCATGGTCAGCTATAAAACATGTTAGCGGGGTGTACATCGTTTCGGAGCTTGACTAATACCTTGTTTATAACGCGTATTATACGTTGTACATTTTAGAAAATTATTTTCAATTGTGTTCTTGTCTCTGGCGGTAACTATGTGTTCTTAAAGATGAAAATAACACTATTAGCGCGTATGTACCCGTTCCAGCGCTCGGTTTATACCGTTACTTATTCGTTCCTTAATCGCTTTTAATACGCGTGGTATACGTTGCACCTTTTAAGAAAAGGATTTGAATTGTTTTCTTGTTTCTAGTGGTAGATTTCGTTTCTAAGAGGTGATATACCCCTATCAGCGCGTATGTAGCAGTTTCAGCGCTCGACTGTTATCCTGTTACTTATTCGTTTCTTATTCGCGTCTCATACGTTTGTTATACGTTGCACCATTTAGAAAATGATTTTCAATTGTTTTCTTGTCTCTTGTGGTACCTATGTGTACTAAGAAGGGAAAAACCCTATTACCGCCTATGAACCCGTTTCAGCGCTACACTGTTATCCTGTTTCTTATTCGTTCCTTATTCGCTTATAAAACGTGTGTTATACGTTCCAATTTTAAAAAGAAATATTTTCGTGTCTCTGGTGGTTACTGCCGGTTCTTAGAGGTTAAATAACACTAATAGAACATATGTACCCGTTTCAGCGCTCGACTGTTACCCTGTTACTTATTCGTTCCTTATTCGCTTTTAATACGCGTGATATATGTTGCACCTTGAAATAAATCGATTATCGATTGCTTTTATGTCTCTGGCGGTAATTATGTGTTCTCTGAGGTGAAATAACCCTATAAACGCTTATGTACCCGTTCCAGCGCTCGGATAATACCTTGTTACTTATTCGCTTTTAATACGTTTATACGTTGCACCTTTTAGAAAATGATTTTCAATTGTATTCATGTCTCTGGTGGTAACAATGTGTTCTTAGAAATGAAATAACCCTATTAGCGCGTATGTACCCGTTCCAGCGCAGGGATAACATCCCGTTACTTATTCGTTACTTATTCGCTTATAATACGTTTGTTATAAGATGCACCTTTTAGAAATGGAGAATAAGTAACGAATAGGTAACGAATAGGGAATATAGAATAAGTAACGAATAGGTAGGTAATAAGTATCGAACATAAAGCAACATGATCGGTTGAGCACAAACACATATAAATAGGTCATAAAAAGGTCATTTTACCTCAACAAATTTAGAACTATAAACAGAGATAAGAATATAAACAAATAAAACAAACAAACAAAAGAATATAAACAATAAAAGGGGGAAGGATATCAAAATTCGAAAAAGTAACGAATAAGGAATAAGTAAAATTATAAGTAACGAATAGGTAATAAGGAATTAGTAACGAATAGGTCACGAATAAGGAATAAGGAATAAGTAACGAATAGGTAACGAATAGGGAATAAGTAACGAATAGATCACGAATAAGGAATAAGGAATAAGTAACGAATAGGTAACGAATAGGGAATACGGAATAAGTAACGAATAGGTTACGAATAGGGAATAGGGAATAGGTAACGAATAGGTAACGAATAGGGAATAGGGAATAGGTAACGAATAGGGAATAGAGAATAAGGAACGAATAGGTAACGAATAGGGAATATGGAATTAGTAACGAATAGATAACGAATAGGGAATAGGGAATAGGTAACGAATAGGGAATAGAGAATAAGTAACGAATAGGGAATAGAGAATAGGTTACGAATAGGTAACGAATAGGGAATAGTGAATAGGTAACGAATAGGTAACGAATAGGTAATAGGGAATTAGTAACGAACAGGTAACGAATAGGGAATAGGGAATAGATAACGAATATGTAACGAATAGGGAATAGGGAATTAGTAACGAATAGGGAATAGGGAATAGGTAACGAATAGGGAATAGGGAATAAGTAACGAATAGGGAATAGAGAATAGGGAATAAGTAACGAAAAGGTAACGAATAGGGAATAGGTAACGAATAGGTTACGAATAGGGAATAAGGAATAAGTAACCAACTTGACGTCCATGTTGGTTTTCCCTTTTGAATGGTTTTACACTAGTAACTGTTTTTTGGGGCCCTTTATAGCTTGTTGTTCGGTGTGAGCCAAGGCTCAGTGTTGAAGACCGTACCTTGACCTATAATGATTTACTTTTATAATTATGACTTGGATTGAGAGTTGTCTAATGGACACTCATACCACATCTTCCTATATCTATTAGGTGTTTTTGTGTCCTTTGATTGCGGTCTTATTGACGTATAACACACATCTTCTACAGTTTTAGTTCCGTTTGATGTACTTTTAAATCGTTAAATGAATATGCCAAGAGGAAGATTAACCGAAAAGAGATGTTACAGTATATAAATTTATTGTGCATTTAGTAAACAAAACAAACAAAAAACGTTTAACTTTTCAATCTTTTACTCCCCTCTCCCCATATTGTTCATCTTTATTCATTCTAAAGACATGTCCTATCTAAACGAAGTCTGATTGATTTCCAACTTACTAGTAAACCCATATGCCTTTGAAAATCCTGCATCCTCCCCTTGAGATATTTATACGATTGAGAATGAAAATGGGGAATATGTCAAAGAGACAACAACCCGACCAAAGAGCAGACAACAGCCGAAGGCAACCAATGGGTCTTCAACGCAGCGAGAAAATCTCGCACCCGGAGGTGAACATCAGCTAGTCCCAAACTAAAAATGTGTTCTCGTTCAGTGAAAATGGACGCCACACTTAATTCCAAAACATATAAATGAAATAAAAAAATAAAAAAACATACAAGACTAACAACGGCCAGAGGCTCCTGACTTGAGACAGGCGCAACTGAAAATGCGGCGGGGTTAAACATGTTTTGTGAGATCTCAACCCTCCCCCTATACCTCTAGCCAATGTAGAATAAGGAAACACATAGAAATACTCACAGTAAAACTCAGTTTAAAAGAAGTTCGAGTCCGATGTCAGAATAGGCAACAAAAGAAACCAAGCAAAATGACAATGATAAATAAATTAACAAAGGACTGACATGCAAGCTGCAGACCTCAATTAAACTGATTGAAAGATTATGTCTTCATCATATAAAAATTAAGTACAATCCCTCTCCTAGGGGGTTTAGTATCGAACCATCATAAAATAAATGAGAAGAAAATAACCCGTATCATGCCAACAACTGGTTTTAGAATAAATGTGTTTATTTCCGATGCAAAGACAATATGAGTGAATCAATATTAATACCAAAATATGCAATCCTTAATGACCTGTCAACAGTTTCTTAACTATATCCTTTCCGAATAAGTATATCTAAAGGTTTGAAATAAATTGAGAGGACATTTGCCAGATCTCAGCAAGATCCGAAGTGACCGTCTTTCCAACTCGTCCAGAAAGTTATCTTTTCATTGGTAAACAAAACTATTAGCAAATTGAATTAAGGATATACTAAAATCAATTAAGTGTATACTAAAATCGTTATTTATGACCTTGATTCCGCGCCTATATTTCTGTATATGCTGAATATTTCAGGGTATCCTAAAATGATTTTAGTATATCCTAAAATCATTTTAGTATATACTGAATTGACTTTAGGATACCCTAAAATCATTTTAGCATATACTAAAATCATTTTAGGATACCCTAAAATCAATTTAGGGTATGCTGAAATGTAATTTAGTATATACTGAAATCATTTTAGTATATACTAAAATCGATATTTATGACCCTGATTCCGCGCCATAAACAGGATCCAAATGTTACGAAAATCAAATAATGATGATGCAATGAGATAAATCTCACGTGCTTTCTGGTTAAAAACGGAATACATGTAGACATTCATAAATAATTCACAAAGACAGTACGTACACGAGACGAGACATGGTCTGTTCTTCCTTCCAAAAAATCAATTTAAATGTTGGTATTAATAAACGTCCAGATATAAATTTTCAAAAACCATTAAAAGTGTTCAGCATCATGGCGGAATAACAGGATCCATCAGGAACAATCGGTCAACTTTTTAAGTAAAAATATCCAAAATCCAATGAAAAATTAAACTCCAAAATATGTATAAATCATTATTCACGATCGTTTAGGTCACTCCACCATATTACAGACTAGGGGAATAGCTCTGGTAGCATGGATGGAGACGATAACATACGGACAAATAAAAAGACACAGCTTTCATTTTCTACATTTTAATCAGACAAAGATGACGTCACAAACATAAATACAAAATACTGATAAAAGGGGAACAACTCTCTCTCACATACAGAAACATAATCTGACCATACATACTGATATATAACAATAGTCACACTCTGACATAGACACTGTGGTAAATATTTTAGAAAAAGAAAGTTTAGAGCTAATAAATTGGTTCAGTCTAAAATTAAAATCATATGGAGGCCAACCCTGACAAGTTTCAGGCAATAGCCATAGGCAATAAAACTGAAAAGAAAAATATTTCATTTAATTTAGATGGTAATATTATTCATTGTGAAAAAGAAGTGAAATTAATTGGTGTAACAATTGACTATCAGCTTAAGTTTGATGCCCATATTTCTAACATTTGTAAAAAGGCATCAATACAGTTACATGTACTTAAACGTATTGGTAAACATCTAACAAAATTAGGTAGACTTACTATATATTATTCATTTATTATGTCAAATTTTAATTATTGTCCTGTAATATGGCACTTCTATGGTGATTGTAATACCAGAATATAAAGAAAATACGGGAGCGTGCCCTAAGATTTATATATGACTACTGTAGTACTTATCAACAACTGTTAATTAAATCAAAATTACCAAGTTTAGAAATCAGAAGAATTAGAATGATAGCAATAGAGGTATATAAAATTATTAATAAACAATGTCCATTATATCTACATGAACTTATTGAAATTAAAAAATGTAATTAACTCTTTTAGAAATAACAACATAGCAGATGTTCCCAGGGTAAGGACAACTACCCATGGGCTACACTCATTCAGATATGCAGGAGCCAAACTCTGAAACGAACTGCCAAATAAGATGAGGGAAGAAATGCCATTGGGTCAGTTTAAAAGTTTGGTTGGTAATTGGGAGGGCATTTCGTGTCGGTGTTCCTCCTGCAGATCTCAGTGAGCTGTAGATCATTTTATTTATTTATCTTGTATACTCTGGCTTTTAAATTTTGAGGCATATTTTTTTTATTTGCATGTGTTCTAAATGCTTGAATTACTTTTAGTGCTTTATAATAGCTATTGCATGAATATTAGTTTATCTGCATTTTATGTTTGCTTTATATGCTTTAATTGTGATTATTAATTGCTGTGCTTGATAACATTATTTATTTTGCATGATGTGCTTTATGTTTTATGTGTTTTATGTATTGTGATTGTTATATATATGTATGTCGGATAAAAGCTAGCTCTACAGAGCTTATGTTGTATTGTTATATGTATGACCGACTTTAAATAAATCTTTTGTGCTTATGCTTTATCTTTTTTTGCCAAATCATAGGACTGGAACTCCAGGAACTGTCAATATGGCTTAGCATAATCTATAAAGATCCGGCACGTGTGAATTACCTCTAACGAGAAAACCAACGACCTGATTTGTGACAAACAATTATACACTACAAAAAAAAACAATTACGGCAGACAACAAACAACGACAACCAACGAACAACAGAATCCTGACTTGGGACAGCACATACAGAATGTGACGGGTTTATCATGTTTGTGAGCCCCTAACCCGCCTCCTTACCTTGGAAATTTGTGTAACAGTATAACATAAACGGTAGTCCTTCGCATTTTTATTCAATTTTTTAACGTTTTTATACTGATATTTTCATTTTTTATTTTTTTTGAATGCGATTCTATTTTTATTTTGGCATATCTTTGTAGTCTTTGTGCCGTGTTTGGAAATTTTAAAATTGTACCAGCGTCTGTGGTGTTCGCTTTAATTATATAAATTTCAAGATTTTGATAGTGTCTTAATTTGAATATATTGACATGATTCATTTAACATCGTGCTATTACCGAGGAAGGATATCTGTTTTCCGAAATATCTAACATATTGTTCGTTTTATTGTGTTTTTTGGTGATTTTGTACCTTTTTAGACTTGTTATATATTATATTTTGTAGTGTACTGAATCATAATTATATGATCCATCGCCCCGTAAGATTTATCGTTGACTATTTATTCAGTCATTTTATATATATATATAATATATCCAACTCGTCTAAATATCAACCCAACAATGTTAGATCTGTAACATATGAATTAACTTTTGACTGTATTTGCTTATTGGTCAGTTGCAAGTAGTTCATGCTCATTTTGAGCGAACATACAAATAATTCTTGTACAGCATTTTTAAAAATCTTGACCTTAACCAAAAACTGATATGGTTAATGAATAATGAAGATGAGAATTTATTATCAGAATTATGCATGTTCATTAAGAAATATGAAAAGTGTTAATGGGATTTATCTCCCTCTACTACTTGTAATTTGAACTTTATATTTTCTCTATAGTGAATTCTAGAGCACCGTCCCTTGATGAATATTGCCCAGTAGCAATGTCAACCCTTGCTGCTGTGCATTAATCATGAGGAGAATCACTATTGGAGTAATCTCATGTATCTGTAGCTAGTTCTGAAGGATCTCCCCTTGATGACCTTTGCATTGTTGTGATGTAAAAGTCCCTCACTGATGTGCACTGGTCATGAGGAGAACTACTGCAGAATGAGATACTATATTCCTGGTTCTATTTTTACTTTTTGTTTCCGTATTAATAAACTTTATATCATATTCTTTTAATATTAAATCGACCTCATTGCACTCAATGCCTCTTACCTTAATTATATCCTACATTGCTCATATTATCAATTTATTATTTGTGTATTACTTATAATATTGTGTATTTCACTAATGTTTATATAATCATTGTATGATGTTTTTGTATCTTGCCCGACTAGGGCCCATGATTGGTTTAATAAAATAATGTCTAATGTCTAAATGTCTAATGTACAGTTTAATTTATCGTTTGTTGTGCAAATTATTTTGTACTAACAAACTCCGATGATGCTTTTATATTAATCCGAATATTGCACGGCGGACTTTCAGCAGAATTGACTTCCTTTTTTCAACTCTCAGTCTGGTATTTAAGTTTAAAAGCTCTTAAAATAAAAAACTGGTTATCAGGTTTTTTTAAATAAATTATAGGTTTCGAGCATCACTAAAGACACACGAACAAGAGACATTATTTGAACGATATTATGTTAGCAAAATTAAATTTGTCCTTTCGGGCCTTTTATAGCTGTTTATGCGGTATGGGCTTGACTCATTGTTGAAGGCCATACGGTGACCTATAGTTGTTAATTTCTGTGTCATCTGGTCTCTTGTGGAGAGTTGTCTCATTGTTAATCATACCACATCTCTTTTTTTACACTGTATAGATAGGGAATTGAGAATTGCACCTATTTTTTTACGGTTATTCGGGTAAACACTACATATAGTTGGGATTTTAATCTAAAAAATTCAAGAGCGAGTTTTTATGACTTCAGTTAGAATTGCGAAGTGAATGGGCCATTCTTATGGCAAGCCGTTTTGCTATTTATTCTTACTTCAAGATATCTTATAAACTATAATTTTGTAAATGATAGAGCAAGAAAAACAGAACAATTATCTGTTTATAATATTGAAAATAACCATATGTTGAACTTTTATTGAATTTAAATTCTTTATATGTAAAGTTTCATTGGTTTTATATTTTCACCAAATAAAATGAGACATTAATTTATAATTAGCTTATTCATAATAAAACAGTACAAAGGGAGAAAACGGGCACAATGTTTACTTTCTTCAAAAAGATTCTGTTTTTAAAACACCTTTGCCGCCAAAATGTTCACAGGGAAATAGTCATCACTACTTCCGTCCACCACGACGTTAAACATTTGATAAGACAAAGTATGGATATGTGGTTTGATTTCCTATGCTACAAGTAGCCAACATAGAATAAAAACAGATTTAAGTAATCATATGCCACCATACTGCCTTAAACACTGAGTAAAATATATACCGTATAGTCAGCTCATTAACCCCACTGACAAAATGTGTAATCGATCCAAGCACCTACCGGTAATATATAATTTTGTTCAGGTGATTTTGACTATCATCCTAATTATCCAGTAAAATGAAACAGCAAATCGATCAACAAGACAAGGTCTACAAAATGGTCAGCAGAGCCGGTTCCTTGCAACGGGTTTTTCTTTAAATTATGTTATTTACTTACCCTGTTTGCAAATCTCTTTTTAAATAATTTCATGAATCATTCTTTTATTCACAATATATACAATGTATGTGGTTTTTAGCTTGATTCTGCCCAATGCTTATATTCTAAATATATATGTATATGCCTCTATTGTTGTTGTTACCAATTATGTAAATCAATTGTATCTGATTTTATGCCCTTTATGGGCCCTGTAAAATTATTTGGGAAATAAAAATATCCTATTCTATTCTTAGTAGTCATGTGTGTGTAGACGGCAAAACCCATTGCGGAAAGATAGAAACTGTAAATATTTAAAATGGTCAGAAAACAAGATCTACATGCTGAAACTGTCAGAAGAATCATATAAAAACCCTTTAATCAAGTTAATGATGATAATAGCTAATTTTAAATTTAAAGTTGTTAGTAACGTTGCTACGTCAGATGTAGAATCCATCTCTCCGCTTGGCCCAATTTCAGATGAGACATCTCCGCGGGTCTGCCTGTCACCATCCTCTGTCTGGGCTTGCCGTAGCTGACGACATAGACTTTTCACGAAAAAAGTCAGAAACACTTTTCTGCGATTGATACATCTTGTTTACATAAACTAATTGATCATACATAAAAAAGACCTCGTATACTGCTTTATAAATGATTGGACGTTATCCTCATATCTCCATTCTTGTTACATTTGGATACATACGAGTTTAACTCCTACGAACACATTGTTTTTAAAAAAATTTTTTTTATTAAAATGATGTGGATGCTTGAGCATCTGAGCATACATGCAAGCTACGCCACTGCCTTCCATATACAATCTTATCAAACAAAAGTTTCCTATTTAATTAAATGGTGGTAAATCTGTATGCAATTATATTTGCTGCAACTCATTTAAAAGCCTTTTTTACTCAGTAAAAATTGTACTAGTAATTACTTCTACAATTGTAGCTGTACCAGTAATTATAACTTGTATGATGGCTTCATACAAGTAATTACTTGTATAAAATGTTTGTACAAGTAATAACATGTACATGCCATAGATATAGGAAGACGTTGTAAAAGTGTAAATGAGACAACTCTCGATCGAAGTCACAATTTGTAAAATTAAACCAATATAGGTCCAACTGTGGTCTTCAACACGGAACCTTGGCTAACACCGAGCAGCATTCTAAACAAGGCCTAAAAAATGACAAGTGTAAAACCATTCAAAAGGGGCAAGCAACGATCTAATCTATATAAAAAAAAACGAGAAACGAGAAACACTTATGAACTACATATATCGACAAAATCATTAAGGAACACATTCCACCACCATATCTTGAATATTCGTGTATTACGATATTTCTCCATTCTCAACAGTTATATCTTAAATATTTAAAAAGGTCGGCAATTTAGAATTTAACTAAATTAAAAGAGAGACTGAGAGAGTACAAATGTGTAGTTAAGAATTATTCTTTGTGTTTTACAGATTTATTTACACAGATGATGTGGAGATAAATTATGATAATGTGGAGGTTTTGTTGCTTGCTGGAGATAAGTACTGCATCCAGGTGCTTAAGGATAAATGCGTTTGGTTTTTAAAGAAAAAATGAACACAGATTATGTGTTCACTGTTCTGAAAATAGCTTTTGGCATAAATATGGAAGAATTGAAGTCTTGTGCCTTAGAATATATTTTAAGAAATGGACACAACTGCTTAAAATCCGTTTCTTTTGTGAAATTACCAGGAAATTATGTGAAACATATTATCAAATCTGATACATTGAGATGCAAGGAAGAACATGTTTATGAGCAAATGGTTAGATGGGCAAAATTTAGATGTACCAAACAAAAAATACCAACGGCATATTACAACGTCAGGGTATGTCTTGGCGATTTGTTATATCTGATCAGATTCCCAACAATGAAGCAACATTATTTTACTGAGAATGTTTCGAACAGCGGCTTACTGACATCAGATGAAACAATCAATGTTTTCCGCTCCTTTACCAATAATGGGAACAGTATTTTTATTTCACAAAAGAGACATTATAGGGTGCGTCTTCGAAGATGTGTTTGTAATTATAATAAAGTTAATTTGCACAAACGTACTTCTAATAATGACTGTGTTGATTTTCAAACATCCTTTAATGGTAAGTTGTGCGCTGTCCTCTTGTTTGGATCAACGACATATTCAGGATCTAACGATGTAACAATCAGTATTTTACTTGGAGATTCTCTAATCAGTACCACAAAAAGAGAGCTGAAGTCTGAGGCAAACAAACAAGTGTATGAAATCAATATAAGCCACACATTAGATATACATAAAATAAAACGATATACAGTTAAAGTTAACATGAAAGGACCCAGCACATTCGTTGGAAAAAGAAAAAGTTACAAACATCTTGTATACTCAAGTTGTGGATTTACAGCAGAAACAGTGACATTTTTACCACCATCTCTTAAACCATATTTTAAAAGAAGTGAAATATGTGGACAAATACCGGGACTTACGTTCTCTTTTTGAAACACAAGTACGAAAATGACATTTCATCAAAAAGAAGCATGAACACTGTGCCTGGGATGGTTTTGTGATTTCCATTCATCTTTACTTTAGTGAGATTTGGAGAATTTAGCCATTGGCCATATGCAAAAGACATGTTATTTCTTTTCTTTCATCATACGAATTGCACGATTTCTTACTTACAGGGAAATTAGGAATTAGTTTATTTAAATCAGTTCGTTCCTTTCGAAACACACTAATTTGATTAAAAGCTTTATATATTGAAGGATTATGTGTCATCATATTTTCTTGACCATACTATATTAACATACATGTATGTATATTATATTGAAATATTATTTTGATTTGGTTTTTGTAATTTCAAAATACCCACCCATTCATATATTTCCAACATAATTTTATTGTTTTCTCAAAACTACCATCATTCAATTCATAAACATGATAAATATTTGATGTAAAAGTTTCCACCAAATCTTATATTTGACATCTCAAAAACGGACCCATTACAGCGGCACATCTGTATATGCCGGAAATTCGGAATATAGAAACCGAAGTGATTGTTCTTTCGCTTAACGCGTTGCAGGGGACATGGAAATATCGGGCGTCCGTCCCACCGTCTGTTCGGTCTTGTTCGGGCACTCTCATGTGTATAATTCTTGCCAGATTTTTATGAAACTTAAATCATCAGCAATGTCTTTGACACTATCAAAAGTAAGTCCTGATCAAATATTTGTAACCGGTTATGCCCCTTTGAAATAAAAATTATAATGGAAATCCCATTGCATTTGCTCTGAAGCTTTTATTTCTCTTTAGATATTATTTTTAGTTATTGTCCTTGCTTCTTGGATAGATAAAAAAAAAATTGCAATATGGGGGGCATTGGCTCTTCTTTTATTGAAAAATTATTATTTGTATCTATAGATGGAAACGGGTACATATAAGCCCATGAATGATCACACTCTATTACAAATTCACGTTTTTATCACGTCGTCTTTCATGTCAGAGGAAACGATATCTGGATATAAATGGTGGTTTAGTTGTTAGTAACGTTGCTACGTCAGATGTAGAAGCCATCTCTCCGCTTGGCCCAATTTCAGATGAGACATCTCCGCGGGTCTGCCTGTCACCATCCTCTGTCTGGGCTTGCCGTAGCTGACGACATAGACTTTTCACGAAAAAAGTCAGAAACACTTTTCTGCGATTGATACATCTTGTTTACATAAACTAATTGATCATAAATAAAATACCTCGTATACTGCTTTATAAATGATTGGACGTTATCCTCATATCTCCATTCTTGTTACATTTGGATACATACGAGATTAACTCCTACGAACACATTGTTTTTTAAATCTTTTTTTTTTTTATTAAAATGATGTGGATGCTTGAGCATCTGAGCATACATGCAAACTACGCCACTGGCATTTTGGCCCCTGTGGATTTTTCAAATATGAGAGCTAGTGCGGAATAAAATTCATTTTTGGATAGCTGAGTATTAAAATAGCCTTTGTATTGGGTTTATATGAACATCAAGATTATGTAATGTATGTAATATAGGCTGTTTTCTGTATGACAGTCCGTATTTGCATGTCCCTACCATACATTGGTCCGGCAATTATTGTAATGTTTTTTTCCAACTTTTTATCGCACGAACTTTGTGATTGGATTTTACGAAAAAATTAGGCGAAAGACACCCATTTTTTATTTGATCATTAGGAAGATTTATGAAAACAGTTTCTAAAAAGGTATCACTCAAAGGCATTGAAATTCTTGTTTGATCAAATTTTGAGGGGACATGTGACATGTCCACCCCCCTTTTTGCAATATTTTATGGTAAATAAATGCAGAATGTTGCCATGGATACACATAAAAGGAATTAATTTTCACTCTTTTAACTTTTGAAAATCAAATCTATGGAATATACTGATTATATACATATGCACATGTACAACACAAACAGTCAGATTAATGTAATAGAAATCCAGGAATAGGAGATGATAAAACATTTTGTGGCTCATTTTTAATTTTATTTTCTAACTGTGGAGTGCTACCAAATCCCTAACCACAGAACCGAAATCGGGAACGTTACGGTATTTCCGTTTCCTTTATTAACATGTTTGAGGTAAGAAAATAATACATACAGACTTCGTCCCCATTCACAGGATATGCCTGCCTCATATTATGGTTAGGGACATTTTTTCCGGAACTTTATATAAATAAAAGGAGAATAGGATATAGCAATTATCGTTATTAAGTGATGAAAACATCAGGTTACTCAATGAAATATGACTTATAGTAGAGGGGGCATTAAGTTTTGCTAGCCTTGTCCGTGTGTATGTCCGTACGTCAAGAAATTAGTTTTCGTTCTTTTATCTCGAGTTTGCCTCAACAAAATGTTATGAAACTTATACACAATCCGTATTACAACAAAATACATATCACATTTGATTTTGATGGAGTCATTTATACCATTCTAGGGTTATGCGCCTTAACAAATAAAAAAAAAAAAAAAATTCGTTTCTGTTTTCTTACCTAAGTTTGCCCGACACCAAAATCAAGACATATACAAAATAAATTTGCAACAAAGAAACAGCGTCTAAGACTTTATTGCTGTTCTTCATCTTGACAAATACAGTGAGATCTTCAACACAGAGAAATCATTCTCGTCTCAATAAAAGTTGCAAGACAGCCCTAGCACCGGTTTGAGCAGAATTGTTTGCTAAAGTCAATATCGTCACAGTTGTACGTGGCATAGAAGACACACAGATTTGAGGCAATACGAACAATTTAAGGTAGATTCATGGTATACCGCCATCTTGGATTGAACAATCACAGTAAAAAATCGGTCTAGTTATTTGCCTAAATCTGCAAATTTGAACAGATTTGCAATTTGATGGTTAGACTGTTTAATAAATATAAAGAAAACTTGGCAATTTATTGTATAATTCAAAATAATTAACCAAATATCATTTTATTTTGCTTTTTGAATCATTTTTTTCAAATGAGCCATTTCAGGGAAGATAACTCTTTTAGTAAAAAATTTATACTGGACAGATAGGGAATTTTTTTCTTTTAACTTGTAGCAAGAAAACAAGTTCGGTGACACCATTTTTTCTTTTTATTTTCTTAAAACATATGGCAAAACCTATCTTTTCACAATTTATTTCAAAATTTTATCTCATAGATTATTTTTTATGCACACAATTGTGTTTTTCCATGAACAATCTAACCAAATTTAGGCAATTTTCAACGACTCATAGCTTGAAAAATAGCACGGTGACCCCTACTTTTTATTATATTTTTGAAAAGAGCATATTAAAATCTTCATTCTGGCTAAGTATAAGAAAATTCTGTCTCAAAAAAGATTTACTTATGATCTACCTTAATTAATATGAACAGCTGACAAAGAAAGACTAACAAATCTGTCATAGATTGCCCGACAATTTTACTTATACATTAATATAAAATGAGACACATTTAAAGTGAAATACAGGGTAAGTTACTAGAGGTTGTATATATATATATATAATCCCTCAAAAATGAAGTTTTATATGGTATGTATATATGATTAACCAAGTGTGTTCCGTCCTGCCTGTCGATTTGTCCATAGATCTGTAAAGTACTAGTAGTTACATTATGTAGGTGGTCTTTTTTACCGAGCACAGAAAAAAAATCCACCATACATGTCATTTTTACCGCACTGAAGTACGTCCATTATTCATTTTTCAATATTCAAAATTTAATAATGAATAATGGAATAGTTCACTATTCACTATTCAATGTAAATAAAATAGTTTAGGTTTCATTATTCAAGTTGGAGCAGTGAATAGTGAAATAAAAATAAAAAATAAAAATAACTTACACTATAGCTAAGTTCCGTATTTCTAAATTCGTCATTTTGGTGTTATCAAACGAACATTCAAATTATTATAAGAAAAAAAGAAAAACACTCTGTAAATCTTTTATTTTATTTATTTATTTAGTTCAGGAGGATAAACTAAATGGCTTTTCCTTAACTATTTTTAACAGAAATTAAAATTGAGAATGGAAATAGGGAATGTGCCAAAGAGACAACAACCCGACCATAGAAAAAAAAACAACAGCAGAAGGTCACCAACAGGTCTTCAATGTAGCGGGAAATTCCCGCACCCGGAGGCGTCCTTTAGTTGGCCCCTAAACAAATATATACTAGTTCAGTGATAATGAACGCCATACTAATTCCATGTATCGACAACCTTAATAATACCAAAACATATATATCAAAATACTCAACGTTGTTTTTTTTTATTTCCCCTGGACCTTTGCTATTTTTCATCTTCTGATTAAAGATATAACAAGTTGATTGTGCAGCAATGACCATTAGAGGGATTACGGTGGACCTAAATACCAAAACACGCGTGAAAAATTAAGAAATAGCCAATTTTGAATAATGAAATGGATATTTTGAATAATGAAATGGACTGCTGTGACCCTTCAGCCCGTTATTGCAGATAAACCTTATACCTCATTCGAAAACTTACTAAGAATGGAACAAAAGGTATATAGTCATTATGTTTTGCAACGCATATTAGAGGAGTACCGACGGACATTTAAGTATGTGCCTGTCCCAAGTCAGGAGCCTGTAATTCAGGGGTTGTCGTTTGTTTATGTGTTACATATTTGTTTTTCGTTCATTTTTTTACATAAATAAGGCCGTTAGTTTTCTCGTTTGAATTGTTTTACATTGTCTAATCGGGACCTATTATAGCTGACTATGCGGTATGGGCTTTGCTCATTGTTGAAGGCCGCACGGTGACCTATAGTTGTTACTGTCTGTGTCTTTTTGGTCTTTTGTGGATAGTTGTCTCATTGGCAATCATGCCTCATCTTCTTTTTTATATATTAATATCGAAATACGCGTGAACATTGAGAACTAGCTTATTTGGAATAATGGAACGGACTGCTGCAACCCGTCAGCTCCTAATTCAGGAAAAAAAATATACACCAGATTAAAGCTTATTGATAGAGGAATACATTGAGAATAAACGATATGTGCCGCAATGACAATTAGCTGGATTGCGGAGGCCTAAATACAAAAATTAAGAAATAGCAAATTTTTAATACTGAAATGGATATTTTGAATAATGACATAAACAGCTGTGACCCTTCAGCCCGTAAGTACAGATAAACCTTAGCTTATACCTCACTCGAATGCTTATTAAGAATGGAACAAAAGGTATATAGTCAATATGTTCCGCAACGCATATTAGAGGAGTACCGACGGACTTAATATCGAAACACGCGTGAACATTGAGAAATAGCTTAATTTCAATAATGGAATAGCCTACTGCAAATCGTTTTATGAGCCCTTCAAGCTGTCGTTAATTCTCGTTGACCTCGAATTTAAGCCCTTATATAAGTTGAATATTTGTCTTTATACTTATAGAATTTTATCAATAAAACGACATCAAATATTCATCAAAGATGTAATTTAATATATGATATATAAAACAAAAACAAATACCGATCACTCCATGACATTTAGAAATATAAATAGAAATATTTATGAAAAGCCAAAAAAGAAATGTACAGTGAAAACCTATCGCTTACGACCGCTTAAATGATGTTTGAGACCCCTCGGTCTTTCAATGTCCTACATTTGACGAAATAATAGACTCTGTAATATATAAAACTTATACCAAATGGATGTAGATACACACGTGATTAAAAAGGAACTTGGGTTCTGGGTATTGTATTCATGTTAAAGAGCAACTTTGAACCTCTGTGGGGGCCAGACGTGCCCGGATCTCGGAAAAATATCTAAGTGGGAAATAGCCTAGGTCAATACCTTTGAAATGAGCTAGGTCCGGTTCAGAACTTTGATGTAGGGATATGCCGAGTAGAACCGAATGTGTGGTTAATACGGAAAATTACGTTAAGGGTCACCTTTGAACCGAGCTCTGTGGTGGCCAGACGGGCCCGGATCCCCAAGAAATATTTCAGTGGGAAATAGCTTATGTCAATACCTTTGAAAGGGATTGACACAAGCTATTTCTCACTTAAATATTTTTCTGGGATCCGGGACCGTCTGATCACGATATTGAAATAAAAACAAAATACGGTAACAGAAACCAAATAAGGAAATCAATTTCGAATAAGGAAAAAGAAACCGAATAAGGAAACAAAAATGAAAAAAGGAAATGAAAATCAAATAAGTAAATAGAAACCGAAAAAGGAAATGAAAAAGGAAAAAGTAACCGAATAAGGAAATGAAAATCGAATAAGGAAAAAGAAACCGAATAAGGAAATGAAAATCGAATAAGGAAATAGAAACCGAATAAGGAAAAAGAAACTGAATAAGGAAATGAAAATCGAATAAGGAAAAAGTAACCGAATAAGGAAATGAAAATCGAATAAGGAAATAGAAACCGAATAAGGAAAAAGAAACCAAATAAGGAAATGAAAATTAAATAAGTAAATAGAAACCGAATAAGGAAATGAAAATCGAAAAAGGAAATAGAAAACGAATAAGGAAACGAAAAAAATGAGGGAAAAAAAATTTGAGGAAAAAAATTTTGAGGAAAAAAAAATTTGAGGAAAAAAAATTTTTGAGGAAAAAAAATTTGTGAAAAAAAATTTGAAAAAAAAAATTTTTAAGGGAAAAAAAATTTGTGAAAAAAAATTTTGAGGTGAAAAAAAAATCTGTTTGGACTCGTAATATTTTTCAAAATTTGAATATCGAAAAAGGAAAAAGGCAACCGAATAAGGAAATGAAAATCGAATAAGAAAATAGAAACTGAATAAGGAAATGAAATTTGAAAAAGGAAAAAGAAACCGTATAAGGAAATGAAAATCGAATAAGGAAATAGAAACAGAATAAGGAAAAAGAAACGGAATAAGGAAATGAAAATTGAAAAAGGAAATAGACACCGAATAAGGAAATGAAAATCGAAAAAGGAAATAGAAAACGAATAAGGAAATGAAAATCAAAAAAGGAAATAGAAACCGAAGAAGGAAATGAAAATCGAATAAGAAAATAGAAACTGAATAAGGAAATGAAAATTGAAAAAGGAAAAAGAAACCGAATAAGGAAATGAAAATCGAATAAGGAAAAAGAAACTGTATAAGGAAATGAAAATCGAAAAAGGAAATAGAAAACGAATAAGGAAATGAAAATCAAAAAAGGAAATAGAAACCGAAGAAGGAAATGAAAATCGAATATGGAAATAGAAACCGAATAAAGAAAAAGAAACTGAATAAAGAAATGAAAATCAAAAAAGGAAATAGAAACCGAATGAGGAAATAAAAATCGAAAATCGAAAAACGAAATAGAAAACGAATAAGGAAACGAAAAAAATGAGGAAAAAAAAAAATTCAGGAAAATATTTTTGAGGAAAATTTTTGGACTGGTAATATTTTTCAAAATTTGAATATCGAAAAAGGAAAAAGGAAAAAGGAAACAACTTGTGTCTGGTCAATACTTAACTGATTCTAATGTTTATAAAGTGTGATAATCTACGACGGTAAAACTACTTTTTTGACTGTAAAACCAGAAACAAAATCGTCAACTTTATATAAAAAATGAAATATAAATACCTCTAAGATTAAAAAATGTTTTGGTAGAGAAAAAAATTACAATAAAAAAAATTATTCCGGGTACTAGGCTTGAACTTATCACTGTTAATATCACACTCATTTCTTTCGGTGCCAACGACTAGACGATCACGGCAATGAACAGCTTACATGTTTCACTTCAAAGTTGACATAATTATATATTGTACATTTGTAGCAAGAGCAATTCTGATTGGGTTTCAGAATGCGTACCACAAATAATACTAGTTTATTGACTGATTGACGATGGATGCCAAATGTAATAACGTTAAAAAAACTTCGCAAAAAAATCAAAAATTGATATTATGTTCATTCTGTATAAAAATGCTCAAATTCATAGATATTAAAGTTTTATTCCGCTAGATAAGCGATCACCATCGATTTTAAATTAAGAGTATCAATTCTCTGCGTTCGGCCATTTTGTATTCTTTCCCGATTTATAACAACGATATGTCTATAAACCACAAAGGAACAAAACTACAGTAACCGATGTAATCGTAATTGCGTGTCGATATCTTGTCAATCGTACGGTTGTTTTATCCGACTCACTAACTTCTTATTTTTTAAATTACCATGGTCTGTTGTTTTTAAACTGTAAATATTGGAATTAGATAAAAAGTCAAAGTTGAAATCATATATAAGTGTTCCGTGAAAATTGTTTTCGAAAATCTAATTTGATCATAATTCTTTAAAGTAATAAACTTTTTTCAAATACATTCTGATCTTCCCTCATCTGATCACCAGCATGGCTGAAGGTATTACTTCCAAAGGTATTGTGAGGGGTGTGAGGTGACACGTCCAGGTATTCAAGCGATTTCCTGTCGGGCTTGTAAGTTCATGCATCGTTTCACTTCTGCAGGTATTAATCAGTGTACACGGCCGATAACTTATAACTTTCCATTTTGAACTATCAGATGCATAATAAACAGCTCTGTCTTACTTGTCATTACTAAACTCATACGCTTGTTTATAAATAACATGTATGGTGTAAAGAATATTATTCATAAAAATATAAATAATACCCAAAAAATAAGATTTGATGAAATTAAAATCTATTTAAATATTTTTTCCAAGGGTGAATTTGGGAAAATGTAAAATATACTCATTGTCAATAGTGAAGGACAGATTGGAACATACCAGAAATATTGATTTAAAAAAATGTACGCACTTGTCGACGATTCGTTTATACGACTGGGTAGAAAGTTACGGAACTATAGCGCAATTTAAAATATAAACATGTATAATACATTGAACATAAGAAAAAAAACATATATTTTGAATAAATTGGGGTAAAAGTAAGAAGAAGAAGAAGAAGAGGAAGAAGAAGAAGAAGAAGAAGAAGAAGAAGAAGAAGAAGAAGAAGAAGAAGAAGAAGAAGAAGAAGAAGAAGAAGAAGAAGAAGAAGAAGAAGAAGAAGAAGAAGAAGAAGAAGAAGAAGAAAAAGAGGAAGAGAACCAATTTGATTTAAATACAGGTTGATGTATAACTTGCTTTTGTTCCTCGAAGTTGTGGACATAGTAAAATCACAGATTTATTTTTCAATAAGATTGTTCTCGAACAAAGGAAGGAATTCGTCATCACAATTGTTATATATGCCACTGGACGAACACTAATCATCCCCAAGGGATGTGAATATTTTGCTGGGAAACTATTGAGTATCAAAGTTTCAAAAAAATTAACTTTATTTCGGGATTTATTTTCTTTCTTGGTATTCAATTACAGAAAAAAGAATAAATTACTTGTCCGCTAAATAGGGGTATTCTTGTCAGATAAAAGACTTTTAGTTATTAAAAAATAGGGAAATATGACATTAAATTGGTTCTGTCTTTTTTTTTAAACATCGTTAAAAAGTTGTGTGTCAAAGGTGAACGCCACAAGAACCCTGTAATACTAGTACGAGACGGTAAAGCATGTAAACGTTCCTTCTCAATAATATGGTTGTATTGGTAATCTTTTCATACAAATTGACAACTCATGGTCCGATATGCATGTAATATTTGCCACATGACGCCCATAAGTCTTTCTACCATCATCATCTTATTCTTTGATATTGCTGTAAACATGGATGGTTCACACCCAAACAAAATGGGAGTAATGTACCTTGAGATTTTCTCCGTGTTATACACTTGTGAAACTTAATATATAGACGAAATTTCTGTATAGAAATGAATCTACATCTCACAAACAGGATTTTCAAATAACGATTTTGAGTTATCACCTTACAAACGAATGTAGGACAGAAAGTCACAAGACAAAAAGTCAAAGACAAAAAGTCACGGACAAAAAGTCACAGGACAAAAAGTCACAATTCATTTTTTTCTGAATATTTTCTTTGAATAAAAAACACTTATTTCTATAAAAATATTTTTGTATTTTTCTGGAACTATTGTATATAAACCAACTTTGTAAACAAAGTTTATCCAAAAAATATCAAAGATGATCAAATAATTGTTAAAAAAACAAAATGCCAACGTGGCTTTGCACTTAAATGGCTTCATGGTGCCAAGAAATATACCCTTTGCATGATGAAAATTAAATAAATCCTCATTTTTCAAGTATAATGACACATTTCCTAAACTTAAATATGAACATTTGTATAAAAAAGCAAATATTTCTCTTATATATTCAAATAATTGTCAACAAACTTTTGTGACTTTTTGTCCTGTGACTTTTTGTACTACCAAATTTGTGACTATGTCCTGCGACGTTTTGTCCTTTGACTTTCTGTCCGTTTACCTTACAAACCAATATAAACGTATAGCAAGATATGACCATGAAGGAATTTAGTTTTTGTCAGACGCAAGAACTCATCACTATCATAAACGTATACGTATATATGCATGCAGTTTCAAATATCAAGAACAAGCGGTCGATGTCGATAGTCCGTTTTCTAACTGTTCAGAGTTAGACATGTCACTTGTCCATTCTTGGAAGCCTTCATATTCCCCGTCCAACGATGGGAACTCTTTCTGGTTGTGTTGACTATAAATGCTTGTATGGTAATTCTGTCGTTTATCTGTACAAGTGGTTGCATTTCCTCTCCTTTCCCAACAAACAAACTAACGAAACGCTTCTAGTCTGCTTTCACTGGAGCTCATCCTCAATGGCGCTTATAAGTCAGGAAACTCAAGAACAACGATGCAGGGACGAACTATTCTAAATTCGTCAATATCAGTTATGCATAACTAAAATATAAGTTTTATTACAACTACTGTATTGCTTATTTGGATTAATGACGGCTATCATGTTCAACATTGCACAAATATTATCATAGAATTTTTTTTTAAAATGTACAAAAATCCTCAAAAAAAATAATGCCTAGAAGTAGCTTAGATAATTGGTATTTTTTTCACAAAAAGTTCTTGTAAATAATTGTCAAATGAATTTAATTATGTAAGAATGAAATGTTAAAAAGAAACTAAAAAAAAAGTCATGCATGTTGTATGTTGTATTTTTTTTAATTAAAAACTTCAAAATTGCGATAGTTTTATCAGCATTTAAACACAGCCAGATTTGAATGCAAGTAAAGAAATTCCGGTAGAGTCAATGATATCAAACAGATGTACACTGGTATATCAAATTGGGTAATATTGCATTAAGTTTTGATTAAAGATTAAAACTACTATTTTTTACTTCATATTTGAATCTTTACGCCAATTGCCGCTAAGAAAGTAATCAAAAATTGTTTCCTTTTATTTTATACACTTTCGAAATTACGAATCTGAATTTTATTTTATACACTTTCGAAATTACGAATCTGAATTTTATTTTCAATTAATTTACACAATTTAATTATTGTATCTTTATTCTCATCGTGTATTAAATCTTAGTGTATTAAATATCAGCATACTCTTTCTAATCCTTTCTGTTTATCCTTTCCAAATAACAACATTCATACCTGTGTACGCTTGAACTCACACCTGCGGCTAAATAGCTACAAGGTAAACGAATTGACCTCAAGCCGAGAAATCTACAGTGACATTTACAAAATAATATACACACTCTGCTCACACATTAGTTGCATTGAAATGATTATCAAAACAATACCGGTAAATAGAACTGAAATATTTTCAGTTCAATATCAGTAAAAATGTTCAATAAATATTTTATGAAAAAATCTCAACAATAATAAAAGAAATTTATTCAAAAACATTTACTAGAGATAATTTTTTAGGAGTTTTATTCAATCAATACAAAACGGTATATGCATATTCATTTTCGTTCATTCTTATATTGTGGTTAATAACTACGACCATTCGTCAGCTGTGCGCTTTTAATTACGTATATTGTCGATAAGCTATAAGAGTTAAACAGATTTTATTTTTTCTCAGAATTCAACAAATCGGGCTAAAACGTCACGACCCACTCGAGAATTCAACCAAAAAATTTACAAATACTTGATTTTCTCCGTTATTAGAAGGAATATAAATTTAAAACTTTGCAAATGTGTTTTTATGTTAAGATGAACATAATAAGATGATAAGTAAAAAATCGCGGAATTTCCCTTTAAAATAATCTAAACATTAGGAAAGGGAATCAGTTTACACAACATTTATATGTAATTGTTCAATAAAGACCATTCGTTGCATGTTTTCATCACCAACAGGAGTATTGTGATGTCGTATTTTTACTTCATTTAGAATAAATACAATATTTATAGAGCGCATTATATAATAACAAAAATTACTCTAAGCGCTTCACATTTAAAAATATATAAATACAAAAATACATAAATCATAGATTACAAAGCACTATCTTAAAAGAATCAAACAAGCATATAAAAATTTATAAGATACTTAAAAAAGATAAAACAGAAATAAAAGAAATGAAAAATGCATGTACCCTAAAATATACAAAACTGTCTAAAACTTATGCAGTCAATTAAAAGTATATAAAATCTACAAGAAATCCTTAAAAGCAGTCCGAAATAAATGAGTCTTGAGTTGCTTTTTAAAACCATCTAAAGAATTTACACTCCGTAAAGACGATGGCAAATTGTTCCAGAGTGTAGGCGCAGCCATGTCAAAACGCCTCTCACCGTAGCTTTTTGTTCGAACGTCATTTGGAGGATGTAGAAGCATACTATTTTCCGACCTGAGGGATCTACGTGGCTTGTATGGAGTAATTAAATTTTGAAGGTAACTAGGAGCCTTGCCATGCTGTGCTTTGTAAACATATAAAAGAAGTTTATATTGGCAACGGTAATGTATGGGTAGCCAGTGTAATGATATTAAAACAGGCGTAATTGAGTCAAATTTCCTTTTTCGTGTTATCAAACGCGCTGCTGTGTTTTGGACCCGTTGCAATTTACTGATAATGTTGGTGTTAGTACCGTACAACAATGCATTGCCATAGTCCAGCCTTGATGTAACTAGGGAGCACACTAGTGTTTTACAGGCTTCAACTGAAATTAAAGCTCGAATTCTACCAATATTCCGAATTTGGTAAAAACAAGCCTTAGTGATCGCACTGGCTTGATGTTCCATACTGATGGTTTTATCAAAGTACATTACCAGATTTTTCACACAAGAAACGTCGCTTAACACTGTTCCATCAAATGTCAGACGAAAATCTGAAAGATGCTTCAATTGATGTTTTGGTGCAAAAATTATTAATTCTGTCTTGTCTTCATTAAGTTTCAGCTTGTTGGCACTCATCCAATCACCAATATCAGACAAACATTTTTCTAGGCTTTTTGACAGATCGCACCAGTCTCCTTTCGGTCTTACGATTTGATAAACCTGAGTATCGTCTGCGTACGAATGGTATGACATTCCGTGGCGCCTACAAATTTCGCCTACTGGTTTTACAAAAATACAATATAGTTTCGGCCCCAAGACCGAGCCCTGCGATACACCAAAATCAAGTTTGATATCGTCAGATTGTACTGATCCTATAGCAACACGTTGAGTCCTGTTTATAAGATACGATTGTAACCATAGCAAAGCATCTCCGGTAACGCCAAAAGAATATTCCAAACGATCAAAAAGAATATGATGGTCGATGGTATCAAAACCGGCCGAAAGATCGAGCATAAGCAAAACGGCACAACAGTTATTATCTAATGCATAGGCAATATCGTGATGAACACGTAAGAGAACAGTCTCCGTGGAATGACATGTACGGTAGGCTGACTGAACACTATCATGTAGAGAATGTGAACTCATGTGATTTTCCAGTCGAATGTCGACAACCTTTTCCAGTGTCTTTGAAATGAAAGGTAAGTTGGAGACTGGTTGGTAGTTTTTGAGGACCTCTTTATCTAGATTTGGTTTCTTAAGTAATGGTCTCACAACAGCTTGTTTGAACGACAGGGGTACACATTGTTCTGATAGCGATCTGTTGACTATATTTGTGATTGACGGCAACAAATGATCCACACAAGGCTTAAGAAGTTTTGTTGGTAACGGATCAAGTTCGCAAGACTTTGTTGGAGCAGCCAAGATGATTTTACGAAGTTCGTCATTTGAAACTGGCGATAACGATCTTAATGGTTCACCTTCGAATTTTATATCAGCTCTCATTGTATCACGGTTGTAATTTGATGCATCATTCTTAGCCGTGAGATTGTCACGAATGGCACTTATTTTTCCAACAAAAAATTCACAAAATTTGTCAGCCAGAACTTTTTCATCTTTATGCGAAGGTAGTATGATTTCTCGCCTATTGCCCATTAAGTCATTTGTCAAACGATGCAATTGCTTTTGATCATGTTCTATATCGGATATTTTTGTTGAAAAATAGTCCTTCTTGGATTTAAGGAAAAGCTTGCTTGCTTTCAGACAGGTATCTTGAAATATTTCAATAAAGAACTTAAATGCATTTACTCGTTTAGGTACGTATCATAGATACATGGTAGATCTAACAAATTTGACTTGCTAATATATATATGGAAGTGTTTAACGACCTTGACTTGCTATACAGCCCTCGCACGGTCGGAACGACTTGCTAATGCAGTTGCTAAATACTATATAAGTAAATATTAAAGGTTTCTAAATGTTGGTAATTAAATTTTTTTAACTTTCCAAAAAAAGATTTATGATTATATGTCTTTTTTAATAAATTATAAATACTAATTGAAATCTAATAAATATATAAAATTTGTTATGATTAAACATTGAATGAAAGAATTATTTACAAATATAAAATCTGGTATTAAAAAGGGGAGATAAAAACAAATTTAAGTTACATTGAACTTATATTAAGTTAAATTTAAATGTGAACTGTGTGGATCTAATCATTTCCAGCTATTAGAGAACAGAAAAGACAAAATACAAGATTATTTTGATAAAATTCCGTTGATTCGTTGTCAGATCATACAACAGATAGTTGTTTTACTAGAAATGGGTTAAGCTAGAGAATTGATAAGAAGTAGTGAATTCGAAAACGATAATCAACTCGCGACTAAAGTCGCTCGTTGATTATCGTTTACGAATCCACTACTTCTTATCAATTCTCTACTACAGATTGATTAAAACAAATATAGATACATAGAGAGCGTGAAGGCTATATCACAAATAATCATCTATCACTCAACAAATCGTGATTCAGTGATAAAATTGAGGCAAGTTTTAGAAAATATATAAAAAGTAAAATCACAAAAATACTGAACTTAGAGGAAGATTAATTGGGAAAGTCCATAATCACATGGAAAAATCAAATAACAAAACGCATCAAAAACGAATGGACAAAAACTGTCATATTCCTGACTTGGTAAACCATATAATTTCTATCAATAAGTTTCTATAAAATGGAAAAAGAGATGTGATTGAAAGTACTGCTACACTTCGAATTTATTAATGCTGTTATTATTTAAAAAGACCTTGACAAATTCTGATTCAAGTTACACTCCATTTCGTACAAGGAAAATAGCCTTAGGACAAATTGTTAAAAAAGTATCAATAAACATCTGTTTTGTTAAATATTTCATACAAAGTTTTTTTGATTTCTTGAGGCATTCATTATTAACAAAAAGTGAGCAAAGTTTAACATCATTTCATCATAATGTATTGATCTAAAATATATTTAGGATTTTTTAATTATTTCAATTTTTTGAAATTTATAATACCAACATACTTATTTGTGATATTATATATTGTTATTACCAATGTTATTTCAACTGATCGGGTGGAGCTTACTTTTTAATTTGCATTAGGACAGTCTATTTGAAGATGTGTGTGATAAGGATGATTGCCGTTATAATAATTATTGATTTATAATCACCTATCAGTGTCATCAAAGGAATTTACAAAAGAATGACTGGACACTTCAGTGATGAATTTATCATAAAACACCTATCTATAGATGGACTGGTTTATTATGAGCGAACCGGTTAAACCCCGCCCAGTCAAGTGAAATAAATTGAGTAATATATATATCATATACTATTTTATTGTTTAAGGACTAACGGTTGCTATAATTGCTTACATCCACTTCATTTGAACGTCGGTGTCTCATTGTCAATCATACCACATCTCCTTATTTTCATATTTTGTAACGTGCTTATTTTTTTTTAAATATTTAAGTATATAATGTAACCATGGACATAGTTGCAAAAGCGTTTTGATTGTTTTAAAATGTTCGTAACAATAGATTTGAAATTATGACCGAATGGTTGTGGGGTAATTATCATAAAAGTACCAAAAGCATTTTTTTTTATTCTGCAAGCACCGTATAATAATCTTGATGATAAAAAAGTATGAAAATATGGTATGGTTGCAAATTAGGTAAATATCCGCTCAAACCAAAATGAAGAAGAATTTTCTTATCTTAAAGAAAGACTTGAAACATTAAACACGGACTAAAAACACTGAATATATAAAAAAGAAGATGTGGTATTATTGCCAATGAGACAACTCACCTCAAGAGACCAAAATGACACATAAATTAGCAACTATAGGTCACCGTACGGCCTTCAACAATGAGCAAAGCCCATACCGCATAGTCAGCTATAAAAGGCCCCGAAATGACAATGTAAAACATTCCAAACGAGACAACTAACAGCCTTATTTATATAAAAAAAAATGACCGAAAAACAAATATGTAATACATAAACAAACGACAACCACTGAATAACAGGCTTCTGACTTGGGACAGGCACATACATACATAATGTGGCGGATTTATATAAGTTTTTCTTGTTTCCGAATGCCAGCATTTATATTGTATAATTATATTTCGTGCACTTTTTGAAAAATAAAATATTGTTTACACTAATGTGGCGGGGTTGAACATGTTAGCGGGATCCCAACCCTCCCCTAACCTGGGACAGTGGTATAACAGTACAACATAAGATAGACATATAAAAATCAGTTGAAAAGGGCTTAACTCATCAGATGGACAAAAATACAAGTGGACGTGGCCGGGTACTTGTACATCCCAACAACAAATTGACACTAGGAACAGACCCGAGAATACATGCAGTTAACTGACAGCTTGTTCAAAGCCACTAACAACTTATAAATAAATCATGCATTTAAGACTAAATTATCAATCCGCACACATCCAACATTTGATGGATTTAGTGTAAAGACGTCACACACAGTCAGAGAAAAACATGACCTTGTGCAATGCCAAGATACAGGTATCTACAGATTGTAGATCCATGAATGTATATATATATACATATATAACATACTAGTAATATTTGTTTGCTTTTAATTTACTGATAACAAAATCAATATTTATACCAATAAAAACAATATTCAATAATCTTATTACAGTGTTGAATTGGTAACCTTTTAGAATAAGTTTATTCAAAGGAGCGATAAGTTTACCAGGATCATTTCTAAATTTCCGGGGACGGTTAACAACATTTCCGTAAAAATGAGGATGTGCTATCCCGTTTGAAATAAGTTTTCTACAGGTACAACCAAACTTCAAAACCAAATCTTTATATCTATGAAAAATTTAATAAAGGTTTTAAGTAATTTATTGTAACGATATCTCTGGTTTAATAATTTGCCAGTAATAGACATGTTCACCATAAGCCGATACCGAAACCGATACCGAAACCCAAACCCAAAACAGTAGTGTTAAAGATATATGTTTATATGTTTAATTAATGCAACCCTATTATTCTATTATATTGTGTGAAATTTGAATACACTAGATAGAGTATTACTTCAAGTCAACAATTTAAATGGAATCTACTAGTATCTAAAAAGCAAAGTGAAATTCAACGAGTATTAAATATTAAACATAATAACGAAAGTAATATACAATTAAGAATGAAAATGCACACATGAGAGTATAAGAGCGGTACATTTGAACAAATGGTTTGATGTTTGATGCTAGCAAAGCATTAAAATTAATGATGACATGGCCTTCAGCTGAAGAATTGGATTCTATGAAGGGTGATTGGTCAGAATTGGAAGAGGTAATGGATCTATTAATGGCACCTCCCAAAGAATAAATCGCCCAACCAAAAAAGTTTTTTTTTATAGTGGTTATTGTCGTATACGCAATATTAATACACAAGTCATAATAGACATAGGAAAGAAAACAAAATACATCAAACCTGGTTTCCTAGGTCATAACAATGACGCAAAGACTAACACATTGATGGATGCGATCGGTCCACACGAGATATTTCCGTCTCCTACTGATTGCTACTTACTTGAAGATGCCATACATGCCATATATCCATCTGAACATCGTAATACACCAGTATATTCTATAATGCAGTTACCCAATCAAAATGCAAAAATCAGCTTTCAACGCAAATGTTTCAATGAAAAGATTCGTGCAAGAAGAGTTTATGTAGAACTAGAACATTCCATAAGACGAATACAAATTTATAAAATAATAGGTTCTCTTTATAATCAACAAAGTCGGAACGATTCTGCATCTTTTGTAAAACTATGTGCAGCCATTACTAAACGACGATACCTGCTTCAGAAATAATTGTTAATCATAAATGAATTGCATCAACATCTTAAATTGTATATAACTTGCATTTCTGTATTCAATAATGGTTGAATTTAAGTTTGTTCTTTTTCTTTTCATAAATTCATGTGAATTGATGAATTGAAGTACATAGTTATTATAGGTTCAAGGCTTATAATATGATAGAGTTAAAAAAATATATAAAGTTGAAGAGCATTGAGGACCCAAAATTCAAAACGAATTGTGCAAAATACGGCTTAGTATTTCAAATTATTCATGCTTTTTGATTAATACTCCATCTAGTGTATTCAAATTACATACAATACAATGGAGTTAAAGGGTTGAGTTAATTAACATTTTGAACATGTACCATTTACTTCACTACTATTTTTGGTTTCGGTATCGCTTTCGGTTTCGGTATCGGCTTATGGTGAACATGTCTAATACATAGAATACGTTCGTTAATATCAAAAACGTCACAACAGACACGGTCATAGCGAACGAGCTGTGCATGTTAATGAATAGAAATACTGTTTGATTTAAAAAAACGGAACGAGACTTACCTTTGTTAAGACTGTTATTGAATGACATTACAAAAAGTACCAACTGTGCCAAGTTGTAATTATATAAGTTTGTTAGAGTACAAATATGTGTATACTGTATTATATTTAATCATTGAAATACAGACATTTAAATTGATGAATTAAATAGACAATGATTGCATATTTCTAACTGTTAATGGCTCAGACGATTTGATCGACTGGAAGTTCAAAGTTTTAACATCAACAATGGTCAACCATTTAGGATCTGTAAATATTATATGAATATGAATGAAACTGTCAACGGACAACAAGAGCAGTTGCAAAGGGCCAAGTGAGCTTTTCTCGTTCGTCACTTGGCTTCCATGGTTCGTCGTCTGTCGTCCATCGTCGTTAACTTTTACAAAAATCTTCTCCTCTGAAACTGCTGTGTCAAATTTAACAAAACGTTGCCGCTATCATCATTGAAGTATTTAGTTTTAAAAATGTGTGCAGTGACCCGGTCAATTAACCAAGATGGCCACCATGGCTAAAAATAGAACATAGAGGTAAAATGTAGATTTTCCTCATATCTCTGAAACCAAAGCAATTAAGCAAATCTGGCATGGTGTAAACATGTTCATCAGGTAAAGATCTATCTGCCCTAATATTTTTAGATGAATCGTACAACCTGTTGTTGGGTTGTTGCCCCTGAATTGGTAATTTAAAGGAATTTTTGCCGTTTTGGGTTATTTTCTTGAATATCATTATAGATAAAGATAAACTGCGAACATCAATAATGTCCAGCAAAGTAAGATCTACAAATAAGTCAACATGACCCAAATGGTCAGTTGACCTCTTAATGAGTTTGCCTTTTATAGTCAATGTTTAACAATTTTTCATAAATTTTTGTAATCTTTTACAAAAATCTTCTCCCCTGAATCTATTGAGACAAATGTAACCAATATGTCCACAATCATAATCGCCTTAAATTACACCTGAAAATATATATTGTAATATTTTAAAGGATAAACATGTGTACTCAGTTTATGTGTCGGTTCTATTCCTTCCACAATATATTTATCATCATGCCTCTGTGTCCAATAGTTAACCTGCATAGTCGCATTTCACATCTTCGCTTTAGGCGTCCGTATATTGTTTCCGTCATTGGACTTCCGTTTGAGACAGTTCAAAATTACACAGGAGTTTGATATATTTACAAACAAACCTAATTCCTAACTTGATTGCATACAATGTTTTGAGTACCTGATCTACAGGAATCGATATCAAATATTTCTTCTGTCACTAGAAAAGTTAACATTCTGATTGCTTTTGACCCGTGGAACCGGTGTATAATCACGTTTTATTTAAGAAATTATTCATACAAGCAATAGATTTGTCACATGGCCTGGGTCGTTATATTGGAACTTTATCCCGATCGTAAGCAAGAGATAAACTTGACAAATATGACGACGCAGGCCTTGTGAAAACGAAAACAAACCATGGAATGCATGAATTATCTTTATTCGAATATGGTAAAGTGTCCAACTGAAAACGCTGACGCCATTGCAAATCGCGTTGTGACGTCGTCGATTTATATGGGGACGAAGTCCCCAATTACGGTAGAAAAATAAAAAAAAAATCTAAAAAAATCCGGAAAACTAATGAACTCAAAATCGTTAACTTTTTTTTCAGACTTTTTTAAATCCCCGCATCTGCGCAGAAATCTACTTCCGTTTCCGGTCTTGTTTGCATGAGACTTTGAATAAAATATATATTTATCAGTCTAAGAAAGGAACTAAATACATAATTCATTTTTAAAAAATTGTTTGTTATGAAAACAACGTTAACTGATAACAGCGTTTCTTTGTTTACATTGAATATGACTTCGTCCCCATTCTCAGGAAATGCCTGACTCATATTATGGTGACGAAGTCCCTTATTACAGTAGAGAAATAAAAAAAAAAAAAAACTGAAAAATTTCCCGAAATTTTCATTGTACTAATGAACTCAAAATCGTTCAAAGTTTTTTTGTCGCTTTTTTTAATTCCTGCATTTTCGCAGAACGCAGAAATCTACTTCCTTCTTCCGGTCTAGTTGTCGTGATACTTTGAATAGTCAAGTAAAATATAGGAATTCAAGGAACACAATACCGATATTTCATTTTTAATAATTCTTTGTCTTTGATATGAAAAAAACGTTACCTGATGACAGCGTTTCTTTGTTTACATTGAATACGACGTCAAAACTTAAATAACGTCACAACTAAATTCCTAACAACAGAACCAAAATCGGAAACGTTATGGTATTTCCGTTTTTTTTTTTAAACATGTTTGAATAAAAAAAAATCATCCAGACTTCGTCCCCATTCACAGGTAATGCCTGCCTCATATTAGTAGTTGTGGTATTTTGAGTATTTTATTATGGTTTTATTCATATCACGTGTTCTCCACCTAAGAATTTTCTTATAGAGAATCTAAATGAAGGACAAACATTGACTTCTACTTAAAGTGCCATTCATAAAATAAACCTGACAATATTAGTTTGTTTTCAAACACCATCGGACATCGATGGAAACACTTATTACAGACATAGAAACGTTAGACGATGGAAGAAATATAATGATCGACAATTCGTCAAACACACGTCTTGTTTTAAGTAGCCAAAAAAAGGTGAATCAATAAAATTATTCAACTAAAGGATATTTGTTTCGGTGTTGCAGTCATAAACACTACAACGATTGCTGCAATGTTAGTAAAAAAAGAAGAAAACTGCTATCGTCGACACCGAGGTAAAGTGTTATCCTCTCTCTGATAAAGTGTTGTCCTCTCTCTGGTAAAGTGTTATCCTCTCTCTGGTAAAGTGTTGTTCTCTCTCTGGTAAAGTGTTGTCCTCTCTCTGGTAAAGTGTTGTCCTCTCTCTGGTAAAGTGTTATCCTCTCTCTGGTAAAGTGTTGTCCTCTCTCTGGTAAAGTATTGTCCTCTCTCTGGTAAAGTGTTGTCCTCTCTCTGGTAAAGTATTATCCTCTCTCTGGTAAAGTGTTGTCCTCTCTATGGTAAAGTGTGGTCCTCTCTCTTGTAAAGTGTTATCCTCTCTCTGGTAAAGTGTTATCCTCTCTCTAGTAAAGTGATATCCTCTCTCTGGGAAAGTGTTATCTTCTCTTTGGTAAAGTGTTGCCCTCTATCTGGTAAAGTGTTATCTTCTCTCTGGTAAAGTATTTTATCCTGATTTAGAGTAATTTCTCGCAATTTGATTGGCTGATATTGTCCTAATAAATTTCAGTACAATTTTTTATTACGTCAATAGGAATTATCTCCCTTATTTATTACGTCAATTGGGATTATCTCCCTTTTACCATTGACCTAATAAAAAAATAAGTTGCTTCATAGTCCTAATATTTTATTTTTTCACAGTTTTAGATTAAATATCTAAAATATAATTGGTTGATATTGTCCTTACATTGAATTTAAATATAATAATATGCAATATAACAAAATCAGGATAAATTCGTTACACAGTGTTCAATTGTCCTAATACGGAATATATCGGGTCAATAAAATTCATATCGGGTTTGGCTTCGCCTCACCCGATATGAATTTTATTGACCCGATACATTCTCGTATTAGGACAATTACACACTGTGTAACTAATAATCCTCTCTCTGGTAAAGTGTTATCGTGCTATCTTCTCTCTGGTAAAGTGCTACCTTCTCTCTGGTAAAGTGTTATCGTGTTATCTTCTCTCTGGTAAAGTGCTATCTTCTCTCTGGTAAAGTGTTATCCTCTATCTGGTAAAATCTTAAAGCGTTATCCTCTATCTGGTAAAGTGTAATCTTCTCTCTGGTAAAGTGTTATCTTCTCTTTGGTAAAGTGTTATCCTCTATCTGGTAAAGTGTTATCTTCTCTCTTGTTAAGTGTTATCCTCTCTCTGGTAAAGTGTTATCCTCTATCTGGTAAAGTGTTATCTTCTCTCTTGTTAAGTGTTATCCTCTCTCTGGTAAAGTGTTGCCCTCTATCTGGTAAAGTGTTATCCTCTATCTGGTAAAGTGTTATCCACTATCTGGTAAAGTGTTATCTTCTCTCTGGTAAAGTGTGATCTTCTCTCTTGTTAAGTGTTATCCTCTCTCTGTTAAAGTGTTATCCTCTATCTGGTAAAGTATTATCTTCTCTCTGGTAAAGTGTTATCTTCTCTCTAGTAAAGTGTTATTGTTATCTTCTGTATGGTAAAGTGTTATCCACTATCTGGTAAAGTGTTATCCTCTCTCTGGTAAAGTGTTATCCTCTATCTGGCAAAGTGTTATCCTCTCTCTGGTAAAGTGTTATCCTCTCTCTGGTAAAGTGTATTCTCTCTCTGGAAAAGTGTTATCCTCTCCTCTATCTGGTAAAGTGTTATCCTCTATCTGGTAAAGTGTTATCTTCTCTCTGGTAAAGTGTTAGTGTTATCTTCTGTCTGGTAAAGTGTTATCCTCTGTCTGGTAAAGTGTTATCCTCTCTCTGGTAAAGTGTTATCCTCTATCTGGTAAAGTGTTATCCTCTCTCTGGTAAAGTGGTATCCTCTCTCTCTGGTAAAGTGTTATCTTCTCTTTGGTAAAGTGTTATCCTCTATCTGGTAAAGTGTTATCTTCTCTCTTGTTAAGTGTTATCCTCTCTCTGGTAAAGTGTTATCCTCTATCTGGTAAAGTGTTATCTTCTCTCTTGTTAAGTGTTATCCTCTCTCTGGTAAAGTGTTGCCCTCTATCTGGTAAAGTGTTATCCTCTATCTGGTAAAGTGTTATCCACTATCTGGTAAAGTGTTATCTTCTCTCTGGTAAAGTGTGATCTTCTCTCTTGTTAAGTGTTATCCTCTCTCTGTTAAAGTGTTATCCTCTATCTGGTAAAGTATTATCTTCTCTCTGGTAAAGTGTTATCTTCTCTCTAGTAAAGTGTTATTGTTATCTTCTGTCTGGTAAAGTGTTATCCACTATCTGGTAAAGTGTTATCCTCTCTCTGGTAAAGTGTTATCCTCTATCTGGCAAAGTGTTATCCTCTCTCTGGTAAAGTGTTATCCTCTCTCTGGTAAAGTGTATTCTCTCTCTGGAAAAGTGTTATCCTCTCCTCTATCTGGTAAAGTGTTATCCTCTATCTGGTAAAGTGTTATCTTCTCTCTGGTAAAGTGTTATCTTCTCTCTGGTAAAGTGTTAGTGTTATCTTCTGTCTGGTAAAGTGTTATCCTCTGTCTGGTAAAGTGTTATCCTCTCTCTGGTAAAGTGTTATCCTCTATCTGGTAAAGTGTTATCCTCTCTCTGGTAAAGTGGTATCCTCTCTCTCTGGTAAAGTGTTATCCTCTCTCTGGTAAAGTGTATTCTCTCTCTGGAAAAGTGTTATCCTCTCTTTGGTAAAGTGTTATCTTCTCTCTGGTAAAGTGTTATCTTCTATCTGGTAAAGTGTTATCCTCTCTCTCTGGTAAAGTGTTGTCCACTCTCTGGTAAAGTGTTATCTTCTCTCTGGGAAAGTGTTATTCTCTCTCTGGTAAAGTGTTGCCCTAAATGTGGAAATCTGATTAAGCGGAATATTGTTGCGTACAAATCACAAGGTTTATTCCATATTGATAAAATATTAGTAGGTTTTTTTATATGAATGGGATTTTGAATAAACAAGCATATTCACCTGCGGAAAAAGGATATTCACCGCGCAAAACGTCGCGTGCTTTTACGTGTATAATTTTGGTAAAAAACGTTTGATGTACAATTGGTTTTGGTAAATATTTTTCATTACATTCATTTCTCTCGGAATATGGAATAAAACATTAACTGTCTTTTGTTTCGGTAAATATGTGGTTTAATTGACTTTTATCAAGGTTTATCAAGCAAAAGCTAGGAATCAAGCAGTATAAGATACCAACATGACCTTGTGTAACAAAACAAACTCAGAATTAATCAAATAAGAGGCAAAAAAATCGCGATACAGAAAACTAAAGTTTGAGCAACATGACGTTGTAAGAAGGGCAAACTACCTACTCCATTTGTCCAGTTTTCAACCAAAATAAAGTTGCTTGGGTGATTATAGTATAGGGTGATTAAGGCGCATCACGTCAATTAAGCTCGAATTAAAACAGCTGAAAAGCCAAATTAAACATAAAGTTGAATATCACTGACAGCAAAATAAATCGAACAAATTCAAATTGTAGCATATACATTTAAGGTTATCTTACTGTGGGTAGAAACCCGTAAGTCTTGAATATTTAAAAAACAGAAAAGTTACAGAAAATGCTCGTATCACTGAATTTCAAATCAACCCATTATAGAAAAAGAATGATCATAGTATGATTAACTGAAAACTTAGAATTGATCATGTAAATTGGTGATTTAGAACAGTACGTTGATTTCAGTTTTCACAGATATGAACCTTAACTTTTGTACAGATAATACAATTTCATTAAGTTAAGTCATACGAAACAGTGAAAAATAATTCACCCATCCATGACAATCTTCAGAAGTTTTTTTTCCTTTCGGGTAAAACCAAAGACTTAAAAATTGGTGTTGTCTGTCCGTTAACCACGTGGCATGTAGGAGTAAGAGCATAGACTAGTCCGAATAATGTTTCCGAGAATGTTAGCATGTCATCCGGCAGACTTCTCATCCTCAATATACAACTGATTTGCGACTAAACGTTAACAAGCCATGCATCCATCTTCCTTATTATTCGAAGGAATCGAAACCAAACTCCCCTTCTAAGATGGAAATGACTTTTGGATATTATCCAATAACTCGAAAATTGTATGCTAGTGCCCAGCCTTTTAATCAACACGTGCATGCATGTATCACCCTCTTCCATGATATCATGGGTAATAGAAATGTTCTTACACAAGCAAAAGAGTCATGTAAGAGTCATGTAAGTATGAAAATTAGAATACTAGTATGTGACATGATTGCCAATTGAACAACTCTTCACCAGAGACAAAATGACGTAAAAGAGTACCATACGGTCTTCAACATTGGGCAAACTCCATATTGTAAAGCTAGTTGTAAAAGGCCTTAGTTTAATTTTATACAAATTACAAGTAATTACTGTTATTTAAGTCAATGGATGCGTGAACATGACTTCATTCAGTTTGTTCGTAAATTGTCCAAGTATACATATCCATAATTCGGACTTTATTTTAAGTTTGAGAGTGAACCGGTCGGAAATACTCGGTAAACAAACTTCTTCTATAATGAACTCCCTGATAAACGCACATTAAATATTTTGGTCATTCGATTTTCCATTGATGAGGCCAAAAACATATATATTCTCTTTTCCTGTCTTCTTGCAGAACAAAACAGGATATGCATAGGTTGGAAGGTAGGTGAAATTATATACTTTTTAAGATATATTTCACATAGATCAAGAAAACGTTTTGGACTTTAACGGTGCTTGGCCAAAATATATTGACTATTACTATAGTTTACCTGAAATATCTTTAAACTGTATTATCACTATCATGCGCTTTGTACTTTAAGTGTTGACTAGGGTATATAAATATGACTAGTTTGACTTCTACCAGTCGGCAGACGTTAGGGAAAAACAATTTTATAAACAAATACAGATTTATCTAGAGGATAATGTTTCTGATCTTGCTGTGTATGCAAACAAAAGGAAATGTTGTTTAATTGTCATTGAGATAGCTATCCAACAAAATAGTTGAATAGATCTACGAATATGAAAACCCAATACCATTTAGTAAGCTATGGATGGATGATTTATAAAAATAAATAAATGTGAAACAATTCGAAACTGATAAAAGCTTACAGATTTAAAAGATATGTCCTTGCTTGGTAAAGACGTTTGCACAGAAAGACATATTCATATCCCCTTATCAAGCTTCATATGCAAACATTGATAAGGCCTTTTTGCAAATGATATTCCATACATTGACTTGCCGAGACAACCTCCTTTATTCTCCTAATCCAGGATCCGCACCTGGGGCCGTGGCCCGTATGCATAAAGCTACTTAAGTTAAGATTTCCCTTAGTAAACACTCAAGTTAAGGAAACTCCGCCCTTTTTATCTAAGTGGTATGCATAAAAAATCTTAAACTAAGTATTTCCTAAGTAAAATCTTAGTTGTTTTAAGTCACGCCCACAAAACTTAAGTGGTATGCATAAAACTCCTTATACTAATGAAACGCCTAAGATAACACTTAAGTCTAAGGTACCTATAGAGCTACCTTAAATTTTCAAAAATAGTTAAAAATTAGTCGAAAGTTTGCGTTTTTGGTAGAACATTATTATGTTACCTACAAATTGATTGATTAATATATATATCAGTAATAAACTAATTATTCGTTTATTTATTGCTAAATAATAAGTAAATATTAAAGATCATCGTTATTTTCACGTATAATCAACAAATCAAGAAATAACAGTGGGTAGTTATATATACTATTTTCTAATCTCGATGTTATGTATACCGAAAAGTACTGAGTGCTCCACACATGTATTTCATGGTACTTTTTTTCTTTTGTTTACTTTGTACGTGCACGGTTTTTTTTTTTTTTAAATTATTAAAATACACCGCACGGTATCAATTTTAACCGTTAGTTAAAAACCGAATCAAGGAATGAAGAGAGCATGCATAACCACACTTTATATATGTGTGTGGGTGGTTTCTGTTTTGCCGGGTGGATGGGGTGGGGGGGGGGGGGGGGGGGGGGTGCGTCATTTGAACTTTCAATTCAGTTTTATTCTAAAGATGTAGGGCATACCCTAATTTTTTGTTCACTTACCGGGACAAAATCGAAAAGTTTTAAGACCTACCCAGAGGTGGATTTCTTTCATAAAGGGGGGGGGGGGGGGATATGAAACAATTAGATTGATTGTTTGGAATCACTGTTACGGCAGTCAGAAGTCCCCAAGGAATTCGTCGGTTATATAAGGTATTTGTGATACCTTACTCGTTTTAAATTATTTTTTCATATTACCTTATATATTCAGAGAGATATATTGCGGTTCGAAAATATTTCTAAGTTCGTTAAGATGTGGAGAATATACTTACTGTAATAATTTGTTTTAGTTAAGATTGTAGAACTTTTGAAATATACCCTAGTTTGTATATGGATTTCTGGAAAACAATCTACCCTCCCCCTTTTGTTGTTGTAAAAGGGAAGTGATAAAAATGTTAATTTCACATCAAAATAGATTTTTTTAAACTATAAGCAAATGTAGGCAAGGGTTCTGGACAGGGAGATGGCAGCGCATAATAAGCTCAACGATAAGTGAACATTTTATTGAAAAAAAGTGTTTTGTAAAATTATTTGTTAGCACATGCATGCTTACAATGCTGTACTCAGTCTTGTGCTACGCCACTGATTTAACCTTGATCATGTTTTGTTAGAGTTGAAAACATATTTTTGTCTCCAGAAAATATTACACCCATGAAAGATAATTAAAGATTAAGTAGAGGAAAGTTTTGGATTACCAATGCTCACCCGTCAAAGCATCAACCATAAAAAGCGTTGTCTTATAAATATGCGCCAATTGTTCATCATTAAACTACGTTACGTTCTATTGAATTGTTTTACATGCCTATATCAATTTAACCCCAGCTCTTTAAAATAAAAGCATGTATTGATCAATAAATTAAGATAATCATAACAAACTTTTACACGGATGAGTACATGTGATGAGCTAATATTTATCATACGGTAACTAGAGAAAGGTCCCGATTTAAGTATTCCTTAGTTAAGTGAATACTTAAGTAAGTTTATGCATACCATTTAAGAATTTGACTTAACTAAGGAAATTCTTAGTGAAATCTAAGTTTAAGGAATACTTAAGTTAAGATGTTTTATGCATACGGCCCCAGGGTCTTTAACGAGTAGGATTTACTCTCCTTTTTATGTTTATGATCTTATAATTGTATTCGCCGGAAGCGTTTAAAGTATTTTGTGGCGTATTGTTGTTGTTCTATTCCGTTACCCTAGTCTCTATATTTTTCTGTTTTCTGTTTTGTGTACGTCTGTTGGTCCGTTGTCAGTTTATTTGGACTAATGAGTTCGAATGTTTCTTTTGTTTATTCCTCCTCTATTTTAGCATGCTTGCATTAAGCTATAGTAATTTGACCACAGTTACATATTTATTTACTTGACCTATATAAGGCACAGTTTATATTAATTTCACCTACATAGTAAATCAAGATATATAATCGGATTATAACTAATCCATGCATATGTTCAAAAACAAAACATTAGTCTGGTCATACATAAATCACTATTAACAATAAATCTTGGATTAAAAACATTTACAACCTATAATTGATATTTTATTTATTTAATTTTATAGTACAAAACACATAACAAGGTAAGAAAAACATGTTATTATTCAAACTTCTCTTTTAATAATATTTTGATATGAGCGTCACTGATGAGTCTTATGTAGACGAACCGCGCGTCTGGCGTACTAAATTATAAGCCTGGTACCTTTGAAAACTATTTAATGACTTTTAATTTTGGGTTATTTGTCGGACCCTTTTGTAGTCTGGAAAGAGGAGGAATCCTTCATTTCTGTGCTCTTTATATTTTAAGGTAAATTTACTTTGGTCCTCAATATTTCTATTTTATCTTAGCACCATTATTCACCATTCTTTATCATCTTGTCCTATTTTTCTCTATTTCTCGTTTATTTTGTTCATTTCTCTGTAGTACTGGTTTACTATTCACTATTCTGTTTATCCCATCCAGATCTTCGTGTTGTACTTCCGGTTGCAGAACAGAATGTCAAATTTTGATCTAGATAAGGATTTACAAAATAGAGAAATTCAGTGAATGGGAGAAAAATATAAAGAATGAAGAAAAATGGACCAAAAGAGTAAAGAAGTCTTATTAGATAATAACGGGGTGCTAAAATATATATATATAAAAAAGAGAATTTTGGACAAAACATATAATGATTTGGACATAATAGCCGAAAAAAATTAAAGTATACACAAATGAGGGACACTCATCCTCATTCTCATATATATATATATAAATCCAAAACATAAATAAAAACTAGTATCTCAATTGTTTGTTAAACAATTGAAAGGTCTTTCCTGTAAAAGTGATGTTTTCGTAATGTACTTTGTACGATCTTTCGTTTGATATACGACAAGCATACCTTCTGAAACTTTTCGCTTTTTACACTTAATAACCTCATCCTCCTACATTTTTAAGATCGGAAGTATAGATATGTAACACAGGGTAGATGAGCTTTCATTTGATATGCGACAACACCATGTTCTTGAAAGTTTGATTTTTGCACTTAATAACCCTATCCAACTAATTTTTGGAGGTCGGGAATTTGATATTTCAAATGTACACATCATGACCTTTCATTTGATATACAACAACCCTACCTTAAAAGGACATTTATGTTTTGCACTCAATGACCCCATCTAACCCATTTTTGGGAGACGTCAATTCGAAATTTGAAATGCACGCTTTATGTTCTTTCATTTGATATGCGACAACCTTACAATCTGAGAAATTTGAATGTTTGCACTAAATGACCCCACCCGTCCTCCTGGGATGAAAAGGGGGATTAAAATTTTCATTTTTAAGTAGAGTACATTTAGACCTTTAATTTGATATATCAGATGACCCCATTTGACAAAGTGCAAAAAATTATGCAATATCAACTATATAAATAGAAGTTATGAAACTTACAAAGTCGATGCAAAACTTGAAAATTTCAAATTGAATTTTTGGCGTTTTTTTTCCATGGAATGTTTTTGGTATTTGGTCAAACATAGAACTATGTTAACCTCTTCAATTTCTTAAACATTTTAAGAGGTACGCTCTTGTTGATTCAGAAATACATGCCTCCGCTCGCAAAACTTCAAACTGCATTATCTCTACAGCAACAATAGATATCTCAAATCTGTTAAATGATAAATGAACTACAGTTGAAGGACAACATTATAGAAAAAGAATTGGGACAATTTCAAAGTTCACCAAGGTCACAATTAATCATCAAATATATGATGCAATACCAAACTTAAGAACCGGAAGTCGTAGAGACACGGGACTAGCACCATTCAACTCAGGACTACTTGACCATTCAAATATCACAAGGTCAAGGTCATAGTATACTGTGAAGGTCAAGGTGAAATTCCATCATGACCTGACATTGACCTCAAATTGAAGGTCTTGAATAACTGATCATCTTTGCAGTTTATAGTATGTTGATATCTGTTACCTTTTAAAAGATATACACAAAATACTAAAATTTTAAGAATCATCCCGTTGTAACTTTTGAATAGACGGTCGGACCTTTATGGGCTTATAATATAAAATGTAGAGCTCGTCGAGAGGAACATTTTATACGCTGTATGTTTTCAGCAAAGTCTTATCGTTTTCCTAATATGTAAGCTTGAAATTGCAGCGTAATTTTATTTTGCACTCGGTGACCTTTGACCTTGGTTACATATTGAAGGTCACATGAATTAAGGGCATACGATACAGTTTTGAACCTGTATTTACAAGTTGATGAAAATTTGCATATAGGCTATTTTTTACCTCATTAAATCAAATATGTAGTAAAAAATATACCTTCATGTGCTACTTTTTGAGTAAAATGAGTTCGAAATTTTGTATATTTGCTCAAAATTCAGATTTGTGTCCGTATTTTCTTTTTCGAAAGAAAGACATAACTTTTTGGTTTTAAAAGATACACACAAAATGGTTTTTGTTAAATAATCGGTAATTTCTGTATTTTATAAGTATCATTAAAAATTATGCAATTTTTATTCCGAAATAACTCTATATTTATCAAATGTTCATGAATAGAGGAAAAAACGTCATTTTTTGCTGAATGTTTATCAAAATTAAAAAAATTGCGCTATTTACAGTTTTATAAAATTTGGGTCACATAATCTCCTTGCAAAATGAAACAAATTGCTGTTTTAAAAAATAGGGGTCCATGCACTCGTTTTCAAATTAAATCAGTTTGAATGATAAAACTCAGTCGAAAAATGCATCTTTTCCCGATAAGTCAGAGTTTGACGTCGCGAAAATAACATTTTACGTTAGCAACGTCATTACCTTCCCTGTAACTGTATCGTATGCCCTTAAGGTAACACGATACCGAATGACGTTACGCCATGAGTTATCGTTCCTGACGTTATCGAATAACGTTCACACATATATGCCAATGCAGCGGGTTTTGTGTGACATTTTTAACGGTAACTTTCCCTAGATGCAGAGTGCCGAGAGTTTTGATGCAATACGTAGCGGTTATTTGACATAGATTGTTTTATCGTTTTCCGGCAATCATTCTGCTCATTGTTAATCTTTAAAAAGTATTACTTTACTTTTTAAATATTCTGTTTCTTTGATATTTAAGCATCTACACGCTTTATCTATATATGTTCTTATGCATAACAGACACAGTTTTATCACTTTATTTTTATTCTTGGTATAGATATAGGAAGATGTGATGTGAGTGCCAATGAGACAACTCTCCATCCAAAAAACAATTTATAAAAGTAAACCTTGGTTTATTTTTGCAATAAGTACTTATTCATGATTCACGCCGTATCCCCATGAAATTTTGTTTTGAAAGTAGAAATCTAATTCATAGAAGCTTAGGATGATGTGTGAAAAAAACGGGGAATTTTACAACTATTAATTCGTTTTAAAATGGTCATCAAAAACACCGCTCGGACAAAATTGAAATTTATTTGGACGAGAATACGGATATAATTAGGGGGGAAAGCACAATACAAGCAGACGTTGAAAATCATACAGAAAATAGTTTGTTTGTATGGAATGTAAAAAAGTGGTTATTTAGCCGAATAACTTTTCCTGTGTTCCATGTGTAAACAGTCTCTGAAATTCATTGGTCTGTACAGAGTAAATTCGATATAGTTTTGGAAATATTTTAAAATACAGCGCCAGCTTTGTAATCGTATAAACCACGTCTACTCAGGACGGACAGCAACATCGGAATGAAGCATTAGAAAGTTAACGAAGGCTGAGAAATACAATGGCACTTGATTCGGCAGAAATAAAATAACAAAATTCAGGTTCCGTTACAGTCAAAATAAAGCCAGCCCCGAGTATCCACTTGCGTCTACAAACGCAAGTTGATAGTTGGAGCTGGCTGTAGTCAGACAGGTTCCGTGTTCCCTGATTCCGTTATAATTTTTTTCTCGAAATTTACATGCAAACGACTTTTTATTATTCAAACGGCAAGAGACTGTATAAAAGCTAGATCTTGAAATCATTTAGATTTTATATTCGTGTTAATTTACGCTTGCATGGGTATTCGGTGTTTTTTTAGTTTTGTGTTGGAAGTAATGTACATGTACAAGTTGGGAGACAAAACGACTGAAAGAAAATTAACAAAGTTACCTTTTAGGGCTCTGCAGGCCATACTGCTCGCATAATAGGCGTCGGAAAAGGCCCGGAAAGTTTCTTTCTTAAAATTATATAAAAAGTATATATATACATGTATAGCGTCAGTTTAAATTTTCCCGACCATCATCGCGGATGCCCTGCAGTCTCTATTGCAAAACCTACCTATTGTATTTATTGTTAACTTGTTCTCGTCCTGAACATGCATGAACTATTTCCACTAGACGTTAACCAACCAATAATCAAAGCAATCAATCCTACAATTTTCCCCCGTCACTTGGAACTTTATTTGGTAAAATTTAAATCATTGCCTCTATTTCTTTTCAAAAAATTCGACAAAGTTTAAACGCAGACCGCGAGAAAGACCAAAATTGAACAGTTACGCAAAACTAAATATCTACGTTGCCGCTTGCTCATTTTGGAAGTGGGGTAACATGAGACTTTATTTGTAAAAGTACAATTACAAATAAAAAAAAATTGTGTACATGTACATGTTATTTGTACAAAAGTTGGCTGATAGAATGATAAATGGAGATATGTGATATGCAATTTATAAGATAGCAACAGCTGGGCATTAATTAATTGACATCAACACCTTGAAGACATCAAGAAAATCGTGACTAATGCTAATTGGAATAGTATCTTTACACTTCTTATTTGTAGTTTTAGTAAAAGTTGGAAAATTTTGAGTATGTGTAGTATAATTGTCACAGTAACATTTCAGTCTCATGGTAAATATTAGTTTAAGTCTTAAAACTTTTGCTCTTCTCTAGAAAATCCAAACCATTATGAAATATTATATAAGGAGATGCGGTTAAATTTCCAATTAGTCAAGTTTCCACCAAAGACGAAATGACGGAAATGCTATCCTTCTTACATTGCTACTACATTTCAGATCTCCAAATTACCATTCAATTATATGAACTGCATATTCAAAAATATGCATTGTCACCAAATTGCTTATAGAGCACGTATCATCATATTGTTTTACATTTGTCCGTTCGACCGTTAATCCCGCACTTAGTATATAGAGTTAATTCGGCTAATTATTTAAAACTACAGTAGTTTTGCTTCAGCTTTAAAACTATGTACCTGGTGTTACTACTCATATTATAGGTGCGCATATCGTCTGGAGTTTCTTTTTTGTTTCATGACAGGCTGCTGGATTAGGCATTTTGATAAAAATACAAAGGCACACAGAGTACAGACTCCGGCTTACATCTGATACAGGTTGAATTTCAAGCTGGAACTTTTAAATTTCGCAGTTGTTTTACTTATATAAAGAATGCATATATGATCTCAAGATTTGTTATGTAAATAATTTTTCACAAATGACAGAATGTTGAAATTTGTGAAATTTTGCATACAGTTTGCTAACCCGAATAATTCAGTCCCTCCCCGTAATCGATCTCTCCTACTTACGTAATGTAGTAAGCGGAATATAACGACTGAATTATTCGGGTTAACAGTTTGCAAGTTTGTCTGACTTGCTGAGCAAACAAGTAACACATTTACACAACGCAGAGTACACTATACTACATGTATTGTATGTACCAAGTCAAGAATATGACAGCTGTTTATCATTCTTTTGATGTTTTTCAGCTTTTGATTTCGTCATTTGATAAGGGATTTTTTCGTTTTGATTTTTTCTTGGAGTTTTGTTATTTTATTTTTTGGAATGTGTATTTTATCATGATCATTATTTTTCCTCATAATTTCCACAAAATCTTTCTTGACTGGTGCATCAAATGTGTCTTTTATAAACAACTGTTTTCAAAATTGTATTGTATCGTCCCGAACATGCATGAACTATTTGCCACTGAACGTTAAACAACCATCAAACCGAGCAATTAAAAAACTGTTAAATGAATCAATTTTTTTAAAATACTATATTTCTGCATCACGGGATGCAGTGATGATACCACCATTGTCTAATATGATGGAGTTAAAAATCAGTAATTCGGATGAATCTCACGTGAAATGTTTCATTTAATTTTCACGTAAACTTAACAAAAATCTGAAGGTATTTTTTATGGTTTTAATCAAATTTTAGAACAAAGATATTATTTAAATAATTTTATTTCAAATATTTACGTGAATTTAACGTGTACAAAATTCCGGTGATTTATGCATGAACTATTATCATAAGATTCACATGGAACCTGTTCACGCAACTTTAAAGTCATGATATGCTCGTTTGATGTGAAAATCGGACGATATTGATATTTTAAAATTCATATGAGTGAAATTCCATGTGCAGGACGAAATAAAATTATATCTGATTCAGTAGAATTTTATATTGCATTACTAGGAACTTTACGACAGTCGACAGGGGAAATGAAAATAAAAAATACTCTTCAGATCCCGACACATATTTTTTTCTCCATTTCTGAGAAGGAATAACGTTATATTCCGTACACCATAACGTCACACGTTTTTGGTCAAATTATAGGCCTATCGATCAACTTTGAAGCCATTTATTTCAAAAACAAGGATGGTGACATATGTGTTTCTATACGTGTATGGATTCACTATGCAATCCTTGATATTATGTTAGTTTTTTTGTTTTTCTCCGTATATAAGAAAATAGCCATCCATTCGAAAATCTAAAAAGGTAAGCCGAAAACAAGCCATTTCCCCTATATACCTAAGTAAATTTGTCGCCAAAATTGACGTTTTTCTATGAAAATTACAAAAAAACAAAAATGGTGACCCCCATTTTTTATTACATATTCCGATGTAACTCGATTCAAAGTACACGTATGCCAAAAAATTTTGAAATCGGGAGATATGCCATTCGGTATCGTGTTACCTTAAAGATTATTGGTGAAGGTTCAAGGTCTCTATGACTTCCGGTTCTGAAAATAGAATTTTTCAAAAATTATTTATAATTTTTAAAGGGAAATAACTCCTTATAAGAGTAAGTAACAAATTAATTGTTTATGTTTATAAACATTGCCATCTGTTCTTGTACATGCTGTCATTTTCAATTACATTCTATCTCTAATACTTTTTGAGAAAAATGCAAATATAAAAAATTGCTATAAGGGGATATTATAACTCTCAAAGGGGATGATGAAATCCTATGCAGCCTCATGTGGTAATACATCATGATGAGATCTACCTTTTGTCCATATAAGGTCATGATATCTTTTAAAACATTAAAGGGGGGCCATGTTGAAAAAAATCAATAAAAGGGAGATAACTTCTAAAGGGGATGATGAAATCCTACAAAAGTTCATCTGGTAAAAGTTCATGATGAGGTCTATCGATGGTCCATACTTGGTCTTGATAACTTCAACTTGACAGAAAGGGGAGGAGGCCCTGTCAAATAAATGTTGGAAGAAAAAAAAGAAAAAGAAAAAGAAAAGAAAAAAAAACATTAGAAAAACAATAAGGTCTTTCCCATGTAGGGGAAAGACCTTTATTAAACAACAGTGTTATGCATACGCCATGGATTTTTTGTGTGTTTAATAATGATTATATGCAATTTTACATATACATTAAATTTACAAACGTAGTTGAGAAGGTTTAACTATTAAATCTAATTTGATTTAAATATTTAAACGCACAACAAAACGAAGTAAGACATTCTCATAAAAGCCCAGCTAAAGGGGAAACAAATAGAACAAAATATTTCAAAATATTACATAATTGGGTTGACAGGTCTATTTCATCGATGAAATTGATTTGAACATCAACCATTTTTCAAGGGGGTGGTAAAGTGTTATTTTCGTGCAACGTGTTTTGCCATTTTTATTTCACGTGCAGCCGTGAAAAAGGTTCGTTATTCACCGTGTTTCGTGAAATCGGTAAAAAGATCAACGTGCAAGAAATTTTCAATTGTTCGTTCATCGTGAAATGGCAATTTTTTTCGCGATCTTCCGTGCAGATACCCCACTTTAAGCCCCTCATTTAATAATTGAATTTGTTTTTAAAATCAAACAGTATTGTTCCGAATTTCAAAATTAAAAATTAATATGCATACTAAAATAGTACCACTAAAGTGTTGATGTCTTTGTATATGAAGTCATATATAATATATTTAATACTCATAAAAGACCGGCCAAAGAGAAAAATAAATAGAACAATAATTATCAAAATATTACAAAATTGGGATGACAGCTCCATTACATCGGTGAAATTCGTCTTCTGTAAATGAATATCAATTATAAATTAAATAACTGATTTTGTTTAAAATCAAACAGTTATGTTCCAAATGTCAAAATTGATTTGCATATATATTCTTTAAAGTCCTGTATATAAATGTTAATATCTTTAAATATGAATTGATATATAAAGGGATTTAATTGTCATGGATGACACAGGCGTTGATGTAAACACACTTGTGTTCGTGTGGTTGTTATGTGCACAACTATTCCTATTATATTAACATCGGACACTTAAATAAGACACTTGAACTAGAATAAGCATGTAGATGAGTGCAAATTATGTTTAATTGAACTACCAACGGTATTTAGATATCAGAAGATGTGGCATTGGTGCCAATGAGACAACTCTTCACCCACGTCACAATTTATGAAAGTATTTATTTATTTTGAGTGCTTGCTTTCTGTTGTTTATATGTTTTTAAGGGGTTCGGGTTTTTTGGGGGGTGGAAGGTAGAATATAGGTATCAAAGGATTGAAATATAATACGCCAGACGCGCGTTTCGTCTTCATAAAACTCATCAGTGACTCTCAGATCTAAAAAGTTATAAAGCCACAAGTACAAAGTTGAAACGGCATTGAGGACCCAAAATTCAAAATAGTTGTGCAAAATTCGGCTAAGGTAATCTCTTCTTGGGATAAAAAAAAAATCCTTATTTTTTCGAGAAATTCAAAGTTTTGTAAACAGGAAATTTTCAAAAATTACCATATAAATGATATTCATGTCAACATCGAAGTGCTGACTATTGAGCTGGTGATACCCTCGGGGACGAAACGTACACCAGCAGTGTCATCGACCCAGTGGTGTAAATACATCAATACTTTTGCATAGGTACCAGTATGTCTGTACTGAAAATGTGTAGTACTGGAAATTTACTTTTAATGTTTATTTCTATTTTATTACTTAAGATATATTGTAATATTCAAGGACCTGTAATTTACAGTACTTGATTTGTACAACATTTTTTTGGTACAGAAATAATACCAATAGTGATCACAATATTCCATGTTTGAATATCATAACTGAAATTTGAAATAGACAAACTTTCAAAATGCTGAAAATGTAACGGTGTAACCAATAATGTGTGGTTCTTAAATTTTAAGTTCAAATCAAGTACTGTAAAATACAGGTACATAAATATTACAATAATTTTAAAGTAACAAAATAGTACTGAATATTAAAAGTAGATTTCCAGTACTACAGATTTTGGGTACAGAAATAGTACCTATGCAAAAGTAGCTGTGTAGTTATCAAAGGTACCAGGATTATAATTTAAGCGCCAGACGCGCGTTTTGTCTTCATAAGACTGTGGATATGAGCGGAATGAAAATATCATGAACATCAAGGCTAAGAGTAGAAGAACAAACAGTCCACAACATACCGCGTCATAACAGAGTGTCTAAACATTTAGGAGGAGTCCACAACATACCGCGTCATAACAGAGTGTCTAAACATTTAGGAGCAGTCCACAACATACCGCGTCATAACAGAGTGTCTAAACATTTAGGAGCAGTCCACAACATACCGCGTCATAACAGAGTGTCTAAACATTTAGGAGCAGTCCACAACATACCGCGTCATAACAGAGTGTCTAAACATTTAGGAGCAGTCCACAACATACCGCGTCATAACAGAGTGTCTAAACATTTAGGAGCAGTCCACAACATACCGCGTCATAACAGAGTGTCTAAACATTTAGGAGCAGTCCACAACATACCGCGTCATAACAGACTGTCTAAAGATTTAGGAGCAGTCCACAACATACCGCGTCATAACAGAGTGTCTAAACAGGAGGAATAAAGAAAATAGGATCAGAAGATAATTATGAAAATGTACTGATCCTTGTAGGTGTTGCATAAATACATTTAAGCGCTTTTAAAACACTTTAGTGCTGCCGACACCACTGAAACCGGCACTAGCGACCATCTTGAACTTATTGCAAGATGTAAACGTTTCTCATGTGTTGAAGGTCTCGCTGTTACTCTGAGATAAATAACAGCAATTAAAGTACTAGGCCCGCATGTATAAAGCTACTTCTGAGTGGACGGACTTTTCTACATGTCAAACGAAAAACTAGTACTCCTAGATTCCTTAACTTCAGAGGTTTAATTTATACAGCCCCTGTTTGTTTGATTTGGGTGTTGTCTAGTTTGAGTCAGGATTTTTCTAATTAAGTGATGATTTGTACCTCTTTCGATCATTACTGAAAAATTATTTATATTAACCTTGATATTTGAATTTGTAGAAAATTAAGTATAACTTGTAAACATGATAATAATAAAAATTATTTCCATTATCAAAAATTACGTCAATGTATTTTTATCCTTGGGTTGCTTTCAAGATTTATGTGTGGGACTTCTTATTTATTCTTGAGCATGTTGCATTACGACTGATTCTGCATGTTAACTTATATTTCCTTTAAAATTATTTCTCAATATACTGCAGTGCTTAAACAACTATTTTCATTCATTTCAGGTTCACATATGAAAGAATTAAAAAGTTCTCCAATAACAATTAACATAAAAAAAATCAAATTAAAACAATTTAAGTAAGTTCGTCACAATAACATACCAAATCTAATCTAACAATATTCAGGTTATTATTGGGCAACACTTCGTGAATTTAGAGAATACATAAACGTCGTTCTATGTAATGCTTTACAAATGAAATTAACCTTTGGAGGGGGTTAACCTTTGGAGGGGGTTAACCTTCAATTAGGCTTAATTATTGGCACTTATTTTCTACCTTTATAGCATATATATAACGAAATTCATCATTTTACATCATAATAACAAATTTAATTTGGTAATCTAATATAAATTTGAATTTATTGATGAGGAATACTTTTCTCTTATATTATTTTAAATTTCAGTCCGAGAGTTTGAAATGAATATCGTAAATCAACAATGGATAAAGAAATTAAAAATTAAATACCACCGTGATGTGTATTGAGACGTTCTTACCTGTAATCAGTTTATAATCAGCGATACATTTCATTTTTGATTGATTTACGTGACGGGGCAGTTGTAATTAAATGGTCAAATACATTTCAATTGTGGAGCTTATAAAAGTAAAGATTTTGACATAATGTTACTTTTAAACATGGAGAAAGATGGGGATAAAAATTCCTCACCAAGGAAACATATTCATAACGCCAGGTATAGACCCTAATTTTATTTTCAATAGTTAATGCATCCCTTTTAGTTGCATACATAATAATGGTATGAAAAGGAAATTCAATTGTTTTACTGGGTATTTTTAGCTGCCGAGGAGACACTTTTAAAATGTTTTTGGGCCATCGAATATTTAAAAATTTCCGGTGCAGTAATGATAAATTGTCAATTACAAATGTCCGTCAGGTGAAGAATTTTTGAATAGTTCTGATTTTTTTTTTAAATTTCTATATTTTGTGAGAAAAATAATGTTGCCTCTATACTTTGCTTAAAACTTTAAAATTAAAAAAAATCATTTTCCTACTGCCTTTTCAAAACTTTGACAGTGATATACCTGATAAATCAAAATTTCACAAACTAAAAATTTGAAACTAAAAAATGTTATTCTTGGATTATAATATTTAAATATTTTACAAACTCAATGCCATTTCAAAATTCGAAATGTTTAGGCGTTAACGATACATGAACAGCTGCCAGTTGCATTACATATCTTACATGTTTCAGAAGTATTCTTTAAAAATACGATGCTACAGCCGATGACAAAAAGAATACAAGTTCGAAAATAGAAACAAAAAGATATTTGAAATTTGAAAACGTGAAATTTGTTGTCAATGAAAAATCTCTATAATAATGAAAATTAGACTCAAATTTCCAACATAAAAGTTTCGATTGCATGACTATTTTGTGATATTTCATTTTTCTTACATTCATTTTTTTTAGGTTAGTTCTTAAACTATAAAAGGTTTTTTTTTGTTGCCAGCACCCTTTTCTTTTCAACTGTTTCTTAAATTCCATAATAAAAAGAAAATGTACTTTTTTGATAAATACAACAGATATATCAAAGACCACCACATGTACTTAAAAAAAGAATGAACTACTAGTATGTTTTAAGGTCTCTATGCTCGCAAATGTTAACAAAACCTATTAAAGGTATCAGAGAATTTTTTAAGAAAAAGGCAGAATCTGTTAAAATATAAACAACCCCTACCATCATCTCGTTTCACTCATTTAAAGAATTAAGTATATTAAATGTGAGATCGGGAAGTACTAAAAAACAAAACAAAAACCTCATCAAAAGCTTTTGATCTGGTACGCTAGACGGGCGAATCATCTACATAAGACTCGTGGAACATGTTGTATACAAACGCTTAAATATAACTTATATTTCATCTATATAATTTAAAGTGAATAGTCTTAGATACTATTATATAATAGGTCATATTATATAAAAGGTTGAACCACAATTATAAAGGACATGTATTATATCTATGGTTTTACATTCATATTTCTGTACTCCGTTTAAGAATATCATTGAAATCTATTGTAAAATACATTAGATTACCCTCCCTTTTATAGAAACAAAGGTTTTGAAAAATTGTCCTTCGAAAAATATGTATGGATTTAAAAGAGTAATTGCGTTAAACTTTTGTATTATTTAGATTAACACAATTATTTTGTACAATTCTAGATAATACGTGCATGGTATATAGTATAAATCAAAGTTGGCATACATAAATTAAGTGTATTGAGTGTGTTGATGGATCTTCTGGTCATAACTGACACCACAGCAACCATCTGCAAGGTACAACCACAAAAAACATGCATGTGTACTCTGTTTTAATAAAGAAGTAGGGGGAAGACTGGTAGGCTCTGAGTTAAATAATGAGGCCTTTCAGAGGGACATGCATGCATGAGGACTGTAACGTAGGAACTTTCCCGTTTAAAACTAGTTTTGTGTATTTCTCTGACTATTTCTGACATTTTTAATCTAAATCCATTGTGTGTTTTATGTGTATTGATTGATATTTTAAAATATATATATACATGACTTTTGAATTTGTCGTTGTTGGCCTTGAACTAGCTTTCAGTAACTACGAATACTCTCATATCTGTAATTATAGTGTCATTTTTGTTGTTATGGATGGACAAGTACATTACCACATCCGATCTGTGTTTGTTTATGTTTGATTTTTTTCTACATTGTATTGATCTGGGATGTGTTTATCGAAGCAGTCTTGGGATTAGGACGTGTCCTAAGATCAAGTTAGGACATATCTTAAGTCCTAAGTGGGTTTATCAAGCCTGTTGCAATTTCGGAAAATCTTAGTAATTGTTCTAACTTTAGGATACCAATTTAGGTGTCTAAAGATGGTATTAGGATAGTATTAACTTTAGGATATATCTAGAATGGTTATTTTTAAAACAAATATGGTCTGTATTGGTTGCATTTACTTTATCCTAGTTTCCGTCCTACGAACTTCTTAGGACCATCTTAAGAAAATTTCGATAAACGATGTAAGTCTTTTTCTACTGTTTTTATAGTTTGTTCTTATATTTGTTGTTACACCACTGTCCCAGGCTTTGCACGATCACCGATATATTTAGACACATTCGTCATAAAAACTTATTTTGGAGGCGACTAAACACTCAAATTTATAGTGTTATTTGAAAAGTGCATGCGATATTTGTCAGTAGACGCTTATTTACCATCGATCGAATTAAATTTTGAAAGCTTTTCACAATGATCACAATTATTTTGACAATCGTGATAAAAACTAAATTTGGACACACAACTTATCATTCGAATATATATATATATATATAGTGTTAAACATGCAAACTCTAATTTTGAATGAAATACTTGTCACTGGGCGCCTTTTTGCCAATTGATCGATTTCATTTATGAAGGCTTGACACTAGTTTCACGATCACAAGAATTTAACAATAAATTAATAAAAACTAATTGATTCGGACGCAATTTAACAATTGAAATTCTAAACTTAAAAGCACCTGCTTAATTAGTAAGAATTTAAATTTTTTAAGATTTTAGATTAAACTAATTCGAAATGTAAACATGAACTCGTTATAAAAATATCTTATTGTAGTTTATTCAGATTTGTGAAGAAATAAATGTAAAGGTATTCAATTTTAAAATTTTAATTGGACATTAAATAAAACATTTAAAAATTCAAAATGTTGTTTACATTATTCATAAAAAGAGAAAATATTTCACAAACTAATATTTATATTAGAGATAAAGTACGGTAGTCAATTAAGTGCATCTTAAACATGTATATGAATGAGCAGTACAGGCATGACCTCACAATGAACTCCATATGCAGTTTTCAATCGTCATCTTATTTGAGCCGTAGTTTTGGAGATTGGAATGTTTCGTCTTACAATAAACTAGATCGGAGTAGATTCACAAGTATATATGGTATCAAATATACAAATTGTCAATAAAGACGTTTACGCATGCTCACTATACTATACAGGACTGTGCTGCGTCGTAAAGAACTCGACCTTCTGCAAATGAATATCAATTCATCTTCTAACTGATTTCGAGACGAGAAATCTCAGTTCAATTTCAGTATATTTTTTAAAAAGGATGATGTAGAATGATTGCCAATGAGACAACTCTCCACAAGAGACCAAATTACACGGAAATTAACAACTTTAGGTTACCGTACGGTCTTCAACAAGTTGCACAAGTTCTACTTCCTATCCGACGCATCTCAGTCATTCGAAATTTCTAATTCAAAATACAAATGAGTTTTTGTTTTCTATGATATGTATGGACAGTTAAGTTGAACATACAGTTATCCTGAATACGAACATATTTATTTAAGAAGTTCTGCTGTCGAAGGAGAACTAGAAATATTTTGACTTGCAAATATTCGCTGATGGGTGGTCCCGGTTTCAATGTCTCCTAGACAACAGAAATGCAAGAAAACGTAGAGCTGATTTTTAAAGAGTTTACTCCCTTTAAACATTTTTTTTAACAGATACCAGTTATGTAGAAGTGATTGTAAACATATTATGGACGCTTGGACTGAAACTAATATGGAGTCTCCAAAAGCATGTTTTAACAGAGTAAGTCGATAATCATATATTTTGGAGGGAACTGTTCGGAAACATGACAACTGTACTTTTAAGCATACTTTCTATAAAAAGTGTTTGTGAAGAAACCGGCTTTTCAATGAGATCTTTATCATGCCTCTCTTTTCGCAATATTTTTTCTCGTGATTCTGCTAGGGATAAAACAGTTTTTAAACGATTTCAGGATATTTCAGCTGTTACGTTATCTATAAAATCGTTATATAAACCTTATATAACTCCACTTTTGAAAAAAATGGAGATAGCAATGTCTTTGATATCTAATTGCGATGGTTTTTCTCCCTTACAACTATAATAAAGATTTCTATTCCCTAAGAGTTTGGGTTTTTTTGTCAAAATTACACCAAGTCTTGTTCTTTCTCCATACTCCCGTGGAATATGATAACGTATTTATTTAGTTACTTCTGAGAAAGGTTTTATATCTCCTCTAGTTTTGAAGGATTTTTAGTGCTGTTCTTTGTAAATTATTGTTGTCAAAATTAATCTCGATGTACTGTGCTTAAATTAGTTGCATCGTTTGAACTCAGTCTCTGAGCAACATTTATCAAATCCAGTAGTAGTATAGAGTAAGGTATAATGTACCGTTGAAAAAATCATGGTCTATCTCCAATAGAAATTTAGGGATACCTTTTCAGAACAACATTGTTTATACCGGATTGTTTTGTCTAAGACAAGTGCATGCTCAATATGCCTTAGTTGCTTAATTGTCTATTGCAAAAAAAACAAAAACAAAAAAAATCGAACAAAGAGTAAATCTGCATGCACGCAAATATAATTCCTATATAACTTTAACGTGTCAGTCAAATATGTATGTGCTTTTAATCTTTAGATTTAATATCCCAACAGTTAGAAACATGAGAAATATATCATTTTAAGATTCACAAGACGAAATTTACTATCATCAGCTTTTTGTTTCTTTTTGAGTCGACAAGCTAAAATGTCTCAGTGATATTGTTGGCTTTTTTCAAAACTACCTCTACCCTTTTTTATTGGGAAAATATGCGTAATTTTCATCAAATTGGGAAATTTAGAATAAACCATGAATTTGACTGAAACTTCAATTTACAGACCTCTTTCAAGAGTCAAACCATGCTTCGAAATAAGACCCCTTTTTGTCAGTGATGATACATAAATAGACTCTCAAATCTGCACATATAATCATTTTAAGCATGAAAAATGTATAAATGAGTGTTTTCCAGTTCGTATTCATGCACAATCACTTCTTAGACTGTACTGTTTGGGAAAAAAGTTGTCCTTTTTGGGAATAATTTTAAGCCATTTTTTTCAAATTGGGATTCTACTCCAGGGGGGAAAGCCTTTATTCTCCACTTATTTAAGGCAAACAATATCACTGTGTCTGTTTCGTCCAATTCACATGTGTTTCTATTTCTGTATATAAATTAAATTAAACAATTCTGCAAGTTCCTTTTTTCTGCACTGTTGGTGACATTGTTGTATAATGTACACGGGACTATAAATTCTAGACAGACATTTTGTTGTATTTCAGCAAATCATCAATAATCCAATAAAATCTATTAAAATATTTGTGAATAAAAAGATTTCGTCATATGTAAATGTATTTTCTTTATAACTAATTCAATAGATTTGTTTTATTAATTTTTATACTTGTAGTTACGAAAAGTGGTTGACTTGAAACGAACTTCTAGTGACAGTGCTGTTCAAGATTTAAATAAAGCTTCGCATGTGCCGATTCCATACGGAAAAGCACCTTACAGATCCCGAAAAGCAAATAAGATTTTACAGAAAAATCAGTCCACAAGACCGGTTCCCAGAGGAACATGGATACCAGGTGTTAATGACGAAGATATCGTCAAACCAACACATTTTATGCCATCTGAAGCACCGCCATGTGAGTTTTACTAATTATTCATATTTATTCTGTAAAGTTTCAAAACTAAATGCTTTTTTTTCCTGCAAAATATAATTATAGTTGCTTGCATCTTCAGTTTGTTGGTCTGTGGTGATCAATTGTTATCATACATCTCCTTTTTTTATACAGTGTAAATTATGCCAATAAATTAATTTCCAACTATGTAGCGATTTCAAATATATAGTAATGTCGGTTTTCATCAATCGAAGTTGATACCAGTTATTACCATATGATGGACATACACATGTATGTGTTGCTGCAATGACTAGGTCTACCAGTTTAAAGATCTCTAACGAAGAATATACAAAAAGGCTGGGGAAGGCAACCAATCAAAAACATACGCGAAAGAAAGACAAACAACAAGAAAGAAAGAAAAGGCATAAAACAAAACTTAACCATGATATAATGAAGCAATTTTCGAATATTCAAATTATATATTTCCTTCAATTTCTCAATGTCCCCTGATTAAAAATTATTTAACCATATGTATATATACCGTGATTATATCAAATAAGGTATTAATACTACTTCAGAAATAATCAATAAGTCTTGTATCTCACTGGTATTAAAGAGATAATAGTAACTGCAATTACGATTATCCCAATATGGCGACGGTAGATATAGGTAAAATCTTTACACTCATTTTTCTTAAATGTAGCATGCTTTTGTCAATAGTTACTCAGCTGCAAGGTTTATCTATACCATTACATCATATTTGAATCGTAACGGTGCACTGGAATCGTCTGAGCGCTTTGAAAATTGCCGTTTAAAAATACGGTATGATAATCGTAACTCTATGGTATTTTTCTTCTTTGATAATCGTAATTTTCTTTATCGGATAATAGTAACTGAAACATAATAAATGTGTCTTTCAGCATTTCAATGGTATTTTGTGTGTTAAAAATGCAAATGTCAAGTTTAACGATGACATAAACGCATATAAAAATAAATGAAGAAACTTACAGGTTAATATCTAGGACAAATTTACCTATATATATATACAGTCATGGGACTAAAGTGAGTTCCCAGTAAAAAAAGTCCTATCATTTCAACTTGTACATATCTATTTATAACTGACAACAATATGCATAACCTTTTAGTTTAAACATATTTTACTTGCAAAAGTAGCAAAAGGGATTGGACACAAGTTATAACAACATTAGAGACGTCCTCTCCCAATATAAATATAAACACAAAGTACATTAGATAATGGCGAAAAAAAACACAACATAGTAGTAATGCATGTAATACATACTTCAAACAAAAATTAGAAATAAAAAGAAAAAAGAAAAAAAAATACAATATATATAATAAGGAATAATAATGAAACAACTAGACTGAAGTGAAAGGTTGTAAAGTAGAAATTTAGAATGTTAATTGACTGCTTTAAATCTTTGTGTTATTCTGATATAAGATTGTACGGACTCAAAATGTCTTTGTTTTGCTGAAAAGAAAGGTCACCGTCACCAGCTAAAAGAAGCTCAATGGATATAGCATAACTTTCTAATTTTGAAAACAGTATTTCTCTGGCTTCGTTGTGAAGAGCGCACTGTAAAAAAAATAGTGTATACTATCCTCAACAGGGTGGCCACAGCTGCATGCGGGACTGGGTTTAATATTAACACGATGTAAATCTGAATTTAAAGAACTGCACATATTTCTCAAACGTGTATGAATGATATTAATTTTCTATCCCCACAACTAAAATAGGAAGGTGGCTGTATCAATTTGGACTTCATCTTTTGTTTAAAAATATTTATGTTTTGGACGTACGTATGTCGGGGGGAAGGCTATTCCATTCAAAAGTAGTGGATGGGAAAAAGGATTTTCTAGTTATGTCTAGTCTATAACCGTGTACTACATAATTATTACTGTTTCGCAAATCGTAGTTAGATACTTGACCAACAAGCGGGGGCATTAAATCACAGAGATAATCAGGGGCAGTCTCATTATGTATAGAATAGAACATATTGAGCATTCTGGATTTTCTTCTGTTCACAAGCAATTGCCAGCCAGTTTCAAAATATATAGCTTCCCGACTAGCAAACACGGGCAACCCAGTTACTACTAACCTCCCTGCTTCTAACTGAACATGTTCTAAATTGTCGGCTTCTTGTTGAGTACAACCATCCCATAACTCACATGCATATACGGGTCTTATAAAAGTTAAATATATACGAGCAAGATAATTTCTATTCAATACATATTTCAATTTTTTTAAGAACATTTAATCTCGTGCTTGCACACTTTAAAATATTTTCTATATGTGTATGGAATTTATCATTGGAATCAAAAGTAATCCCTAAGTGTTTATGACAGGAGACAAATTCTACTAATTGGTTTTGAAATTCTATTTCAATATCATCTGGTGAAGTATGGCAGGAGAATATCATAGCCTTTGTCTTATTAGGGTTAAAGTTAATAAGCCAATCTTTAGACCATACTGAAATTTGTTCTAAATCGCTGTTTAAGACATCCTCTATAGTGTAAGGGTTATTGCTGAAATAAGAAAGAGATGTATCATCAGCAAACAATCGAGTTAGACTTGTCAAATTATCAGCTATGTCATTTACATAAATAAGAAATAGTAGGGGACCTAATACAGAGCCTTGCGGAACTCCTGCATTAGTATTATCAAAAGGCGAATAGGCATTTGAAACGAAAACGCTTTGTTTTCTATTTGAAATATAACTTTCAAACCATTTATACAGATTTCCATCAATACCATACGCTTTTAGTTTTATTAAGAGGCCACTATGCCATACCCTATCAAAAGCTTTCGAGGTATCACATAATATAAGAGATGTTATACAGCGATCATCAAGTGACATGCATATCCTATAATAAATTTCTATTAGCTGGTGAACCTTTTGATATATACATGTACCTGTTAAAGATACGGAAAATGAAGCAGCTGTCGAGACAGCTATTGTGGTAAGTAGATATTTTGATTTTTTTCAAAGTTTCAATGTTGTGTGCGCGTTTAAGTCCGTTTTTGTTTGTTTTTTTTAGGGGGGAGGGGGAGGGGGGATTAGCTATATCCCATATCCCAAAAGTGCAATCCTTTCAATTCATTGCTCAAAATGAAAGTCACGTATACCACATTTTCATATGTCATATATATGTTTTGCCTCCACTATCACGTTTATATTAAAATTCTGCGCGAAATGAACAAAAGTTTCCGTCAATAACTTTATAACTGCATTATCGGATTTAACAGTTGATACCTTTATCGGTAGATATGAGTGTTCATATTTCCCTTTTCCTTATAATTCAATAAATATAGCCGTCCATTTTCCCCCCTTTGATTCCCTTTTTTCTATTTTATACTGATATAATATATGATTTTAAAAATTTACTTCAAATGTTTTGATCAAATACCCATGTATTTTAGGACGTTTCTTTAAACAGTGTGGATGGTAAAGGATCTAAATAGTTACAGTTTATTGTTACTATTGTTTATTGTTACTTTTGTTTATTGTTACTTTTGTTTATAGTTACTTTTGTTTTTTGTTTTTTTTAGCCTTACCTATAGTCTTAATACGAAGCACTTGACGGACTGAAAAAAACACACACAAATATGTATATTGATAAATTACATGAGAAGGCATAACATGTACATCATCACAGTCGGAACTTTTTTAATTATTAAGATTTTTATAGATTTTACAACAATTATTTTGTGCTTCAGAAAAATACATGACAATTAGGTTAGGCTAATTTTTGTTTTCATTTAATAGAAAATAACTTATTGTATGGCAAGTATGCAAATACAAAAATGTTCCTTGTTTAGTACCTTCAATATTTGTCTCTACAATATCTTCCATGCATATGTATGCATCATACTTTTCATATACCGAGTATTTATGAATTTTTGAATTAGTTTGTTTCTAATATTGCGGAATATGCGTTATTTTATTCTCCACTTTGCAGTCATTCTTTGAAGAAGTATTCCTTGTAAGACAATTTAAAGCCACATCAACTTCAATTCTTCATTTTCGGGCTTTTGGCCAAACTATAAGAGAACACAAATCCATATTTGTCAAAGAACTCCACGTTACTTAATTTCATAATACACAAAAAATCCCAACCTTTCTCTATTCTTATATAGCATTAAATGTTTAAAGGATGTCATATTGTTATAATTCAAAATTAAATTTGTGTTGTTTATAGTTATTTTCTGAGATATCGAAATTTCAGTGACAGTCATGAAGTAGCTAAAATGCCAAAAAAATATGGTATGATTAACAACGAGACAACTTTCCACAAGAGACCAACATGACTCAGATATTAACAAAAATAGGTCACCGTACGGCCTTCAACAATGAGCAAAGCCCATACGGCATAGACAGCTATAAAAGGCTCCGAAATGACAATGTAAAACACTTTAGACGAGAAAACTAACGGCATTATTTATTAAAAAAACTGAATTTTATGATATACTAGTATGTAGATATAGGAAGATGTGGTGTGAGCGCCAATGAGACATGCAACTCTCTATCCAAATAACAATTTATAAAAAGGTAAACCATTATAGGTCAATGTACGGCCTTCAACATGGAGCCTTGGCTCACACCGAACAACAAGCTATAAAGGGCCCCAAAATTACTAGTGTAAAAAAACAATAGCATAACATCACAACATAGAAAAACACACGTTAAAATATCAATTGGCAGACTTAACTCAATCAAAAAACATAAATTAATACACATATGTAGCTGTTTTCCTAAGAACTGTTAATAATATATGCATAAAAAGAAATGTCATAAGATGTTGGAACGTTTCGTAAATAATTCATCGACATAACTTCATTATATGCTATTAGATATATGTTTTAAGTGTCAATATCAATAAAACACTTTCCAGTTACGATTATCTTTCCATTTTTAAATACCATAATTACGATTATCTTTTTTTCCGAGTTACGATTATCATCCCGAATTTTTCGACGGCAATTTTCAAAGCGCTTAGACTAATCCAGTGCACCTTTACGATTCAAATATGATGTACTGGTATAGATAAACCTTGCAGCTGAGTAACTAGTGACAAAAGCATGCTACATTTAAGAATAATGAGTGTAAAGATTTTACCTATATCTACCGTCGCCATATTGGGATAATCGTAATTGCAGTTACTATTATCTCTTTAATACCAGTGTATCTGTCTACCACCCTTGCTTTTCATTTCAATAAACGAGGTAGTATGAACAACATGGAAAAATGATAAAAAAAAATAGGACAGGTTCGTATTGAACTATGATTTAAAAGTCACGTGTTTTATTTTCAGCCACAATGAGGCAACACCAACGGCGTGTTCTATCTGCTAGTTCTTGTCCAAAAAGTTTGTGTTCATCATTCAACAGTCGATTCATGCTTCCGGGGTATACTTCTACATCAGATTCATCAAGCGAGGAACCAATCACAGTTAAAGACGATACTGAAATACACATCCGCAATCCAAAACCATCAAATATCCGAAAGTCCAAGTCAATGTATGTTGGAACTTGCAAACTGATTCAAGTGAGCGAGTGTAAAGAAACACGTTTCAGCACACTGCTTCGTAGGATACCAGTTAACCCAAATAATAGTGCAAAAGAATTGAATCGAGTACCAGTTTTTGATCCCGAGGAACTGGATTCTTCGATCAATAATTCTATGGACCCTGGGTTACCAGGTATGTGCGACGTTACGCCTCGGCCTTTGTCGAAAGGTCAGAAAAGTTGTACGTGTTGTAGTCTATGTGAAATTATGTCTCCTAGATTAATTGATTTCAATCCAAATTCAAAAATACAGAATTGTTCATGTGAGACATGTCTGTTTAACTCCAAAGGACGAACCGGATTAGTGCAATATAAACATGGTGACGTCATAAAGACGTTTAATTGGTTAGAACGAAATGGCAAAGAAACAGAATTGTGAATGTGATTTCATGGGATCCAATTTTATCATACATTTTCTAAATTCCTGTTGTAGGATAAAATAAAAAAACTAAAATATATAAATCTCTATTTGCATTATTTAAGGTGAGTATTAGGCAGCAACCATTTGATTTTCTGGGGGGGGGGGGGGGGGGGGCTATGTTTTTTTTTGGAAAAAAAAGTTTGTTTCCAGGTTTTGGTGAAAAAAAAAATTTGTTTTGGACCCTGAGTAAAAAAAATTGTTTGTTTCACCCTCAGCTGCCACTATATGTAATGCTAAAATTGAAAGAAAAAAATTGTCTTCGGTTTGTCGCTAAAAAAATAGATTGTTCTTCGCCGAAGACGAAAAAAAAAGTTTGCACAGAAAAAAAAACCATAGCCCCCCCCCCCCCCCCCAGAAAATCAAATGGTTGCTGCCTTAGGCCTTTGAATATTTAGTTTCCTAATAGAACTAATCATGAATCACAAGTCGATTTAAAACATACATTTATGTACGAGGCTGAAAACTTATTCAACTATCATTATGAAATATAGCATTTTTTCCATTACAAAAAAGGGATTTTAGTAACGTAAATATCGAACTACAAGTTTGATTAAAAAATGGGGAAGGTAGAGAATGTTACATTGAATATCTTACCTAAACTCTTTAACAGCGTTGACATCGCGACGCAGAACTACTTTACTAGGCACCATTTTGGTATTCGGTGGCGAGACTTGATAACACATTTTGAAACATTGATGCACACGAAAAGATTGCCAATTCTCAAATGTCTGACGTTGTATCGACATCTCATATTATAGAAAATCAACACAATTGAAATTTAATCATAAATATTGAACTCCTAGCTTAATTATTAATAAATGTGGAATGCGTAATAGGACACAAGATGATGCCCCGCTTGCAAATAACATTGTAAAGGGACATCTGTAACTCAAGAACTCTAAGAGAGTGATGCTACCCAAGTTTGTACTTGATCTGAGTATTGAGGTAATGAGAATTTTTTTAAGTTTCATAACATTTGGTTGAGGCTAACTAAAGTTAGAGAACATTTTCCATTTGTAAAGGGGCATAACTCTAGAATGATAAAAGTGAAACCACAAAAATTCAAATTTGTATGTTTTTTATGATAATAAGCAGTGTGTGTAAGTTTCATAACATGTGGTTGAGTTAGAAACCAATTGTGGGACGTATGGAGGGGAAGTACGGACGTACGGATCGACGGACAAGGGATAAACTGAATGCCAACTCAACTACGGCGGGGGCACAAAAACATATAAATACGAATAACAAAAGAATTTCTTGCAAGGATAAACGGGTATTAATGGTAACGTTTGGTACTATTTAATTTGTGATAACTTCACCTTTAAAAGAAAAGATGAGTTCGGTTCTGTTTGAACTTAAAGACAATAAGTTGATGTACAGATGCCGTGCACGCATCAGTTCAATTTCTCGAATTCCGGATGTTGGTTGGTGTCCTGAGCTAATTCAGGGTATGATTTATTGATGATTTTCCATTATCTGTACCTTCGGGCTGAAAAAATCAATTTAAGAGAACCTGCATATAACGACTGAATGATTCGAGTTAGCGAAATGTTTCAGGCTTTTTATAAAAGCAACAGTAGTATACCGCTGTTCGCAAGTCATGAATCGATTGAGAGAAAAAAAATTCGTGTTACAAACTAAAACCAAGGGAAACAAATCTACTATAAGAGGAAAACAAGGGAAACAACTCTACTATAAGAGGAAAAAAAGGGAAACAACTCTACTATAAGAGGAAACCAAGGGAAACAAATCTACTATAAGAGGAAAACAAGGGAAACAACTCTACTATAAGAGGAAAAAAGGGAAACAACTCTACAATAAGAGGAAAAAAAGGGAAACAACTCTACTATAAGAGGAAACCAAGGGAAACAAATCTACTATAAGAGGAAACCAAGGGAAACAACTCTACTATAAGAGGAAACCAAGGGAAACAACTCTACTATAAGAGGAAAACAAGGGAAACAACTCTACTATAAGAGGAAACCAAGGGAAACAACTCTACTATAAGAGGAAAACAAGGGAAACAAATCTACTATAAGAGGAAAACAAGGGAAACAACTCTACTATAAGAGGAAACCAAGGGAAACAACTCTACTATAAGAGGAAACCAAGGGAAACAACTCTACTATAAGAGGAAACCAAGGGAAACAACTCTACTATAAGAGGAAACCAAGGGAAACAACTCTACTATAAGAGGAAAACAAGGGAAACAAATCTACTATAAGAGGAAACCAAGGGAAACAACTCTACTATAAGAGGAAACCAAGGGAAACAAATTTACTATAAGAGGAAACCAAGGGAAACAACTCTACTATAAGAGGAAACCAAGGGAAACAACTCTACTATAAGAGGAAACCAAGGGAAACAACTCTACTATAAAAGGGAACCAAGGGAAACAACTCTACTATAAGAGGGAACCAAGGGAAACAACTCTACTATAAGAGGAAACCAAGGGAAACAACTCTACTATAAGAGGAATCCAAGGGAAACAACTCTACTATAAGAGGAAACCAAGGGAAACAACTCTACTATAAGAGGAATCCATGGGAAACAACTCTACTATAAGAGGAATCCAAGGGAAACAACTCTACTATAAGAGGAAAACAAGGGAAACAACTCTACTATAAGAGGAATCCAAGGGAAACAACTCTACTATAAGAGGAATCCAAGGGAAACAACTCTACTATAAGAGGAATCCAAGGGAAACAACTCTACTATAAGAGGAAAACAAGGGAAACAACTCTACTATAAGAGGAAAACAAGGGAAACAACTCTACTATGAGAGGAATCCAAGGGAAACAACTCTACTATGAGAGGAAAACAAGGGAAACAACTCTACTATGAGAGGAAAACAAGGGAAACAAATCTACTATGAGAGGAAAACAAGGGAAACAAATCTACTATGAGAGGAAAACAAGGGAAACAACTCTACTATAAGAGGAAAACAAGGGAAACAACTCTACTATAAGAGGAATCCAAGGGAAACAACTCTACTATAAGAGGAATCCAAGGGAAACAACTCTACTATAAGAGGAAAACAAGGGAAACAACTCTACTATAAGAGGAAAACAAGTGAAACAACTCTACTATAAGAGGAAAACAAGGGAAACAACTCTACTATAAAAGGAAACCAAGGGAAACAACTACTATAAGAGGAATCCAAGGGAAACAACTCTACTATAAGAGGGAAACAACTCTTCTATAAGAGGAAACCAAGGAAAACAAATCTACTATAAGAGGAAAACAAGGGAAACAACTCTACTATAAGAGGAAAACAAGGGAAACAAATCTACTATAAGAGGAAAACAAGGGAAACAACTCTACTATAAGAGGAAAACAAGGGAAACAACTCTACTATAAGAGGAAAACAAGGGAAACAACTCTACTATAAGAGGAAAACAAGGGAAACAAATCTACTATAAGAGGAAACCAAGGGAAACAACTCTACTATAAGAGGAAAACAAGGGAAACAAATCTACTATAAGAGGAAAACAAGGGAAACAACTCTACTATAAGAGGAAACCAAGGGAAACAACTCTACTATAAGAGGAAACCAAGGGAAACAACTCTACTATAAGAGGAAAACAAGGGAAACAAATCTACTATAAGAGGAAACCAAGGGAAACAACTCTACTATAAGAGGAAACCAAGGGAAACAACTCTACTATAAGAGGAATCCAAGGGAAACAACTCTACTATAAGAGGAAACCAAGGGAAACAACTCTACAATAAGAGGAAAACAAGGGAAACAACTCTACTATAAGAGGAATCCAAGGGAAACAACTCACCTATAAGAGGAATCCAAGGGAAACAACTCTACTATAAGAGGAATCCAAGCGAAACAACTCTACTATAAGAGGAAAACAAGGGAAACAAATCTACTATAAGAGGAAAACAAGGGAAACAACTCTACTATAAGAGGAAAACAAGGGAAACAACTCTACTATAAGAGGAATCCAAGGGAAACAACTCTACTATAAGAGGAAAACAAGGGAAACAACTCTACTATGAGAGGAAAACAAGGGAAACAAATCTACTGTAAGAGGAAAACAAGGGAAACAAATCTACTATGAGAGGAAAACAAGGGAAACAACTCTACTATAAGAGGAAAACAAGGGAAACAACTCTACTATAAGAGGAATCCAAGGGAAACAACTCTACTATAAGAGGAATCCAAGGGAAACAACTCTACTATAAGAGGAAAACAAGGGAAACAACTCTACTATAAGAGGAAAACAAGGGAAACAACTCTACTATAAGAGGAAAACAAGGGAAAAACTCTACTATAAGAGGAAAACAAGGGAAACAACTCTACTATAAAAGGAAACCAAGGGAAACAACTCTACTATAAGAGGAATCCAAGGGAAACAACTCTACTATAAGAGGGAAACAACTCTACTATAAGAGGAAACCAAGGAAAACAAATCTACTATAAGAGGAAAACAAGGGAAACAACTCTACTATAAGAGGAAAACAAGGGAAACAACTCTACTATAAGAGGAAAACAAGGGAAACAACTCTACTATAAGAGGAAAACAAGGGAAACAACTCTACTATAAGAGGAAAACAAGGGAAACAAATCTACTATAAGAGGAAACCAAGGGAAACAACTCTACTATAAGAGGAAACCAAGGGAAACAAATCTACTATAAGAGGAAAACAAGGGAAACAACTCTACTATAAGAGGAAACCAAGGGAAACAACTCTACTATAAGAGGAAAACAAGGGAAACAACTCTACTATAAGAGGAAAACAAGGGAAACAAATCTACTATAAGAGGAAACCAAGGGAAACAACTCTACTATAAGAGGAAAACAAGGGAAACAACTCTACTATAAGAGGAAAACAAGGGAAACAACTCTACTATAAGAGGAAAGGAAAACAAGGGAAACAACTCTACTATAAGAGGAAAACAAGGGAAACAAATCTACTATAAGAGGAAAACAAGGGAAACAAATCTACTATAAGAGGAAAACAAGGGAAACAACTCTACTATAAGAGGAAAACAAGGGAAACAACTCTACTATAAGAGGAAACCAAGGGAAACAACTCTACTATAAGAGAAAAACAACGAAACAACATAAACTAAACGACAAAGTAACACACTTTTTGAAAAATGCTGGTTTTTTTCCAGTTTGAATACTTATTTTGCTTGGGAAAAAATCTTTTACCTTCTTTAGAAAATATTAGCAGGTTTAGTAGCTATCTTCTTTAGATGAGACGTTTATACCAGAAATGAATATTTGACATGTGTAGGGTTTTATCATGAGTGAAAATGTTACAAATTTCACACAAAAATATTTGAACTATTTACCATATACTTAGTGCTTTTTAATTTTTAATGATATTAAGAATTGGTTTGATAGCATTTTCAAAGGTTTTGATTCACATGCGTATGAAAATTTTGAGCATGCGCAAACTATTTGTAGACATAAAGAGAGATTTTCTTCGAGGGCACACTGACGTAAATCGTAGTTTTTCTAACAGACGAGGATTCAGATTTGGTAAACATATCTTGGTCGTACTATCATTCCTCTAAAAAAACTCTACTGTTCAAGTAAGTGTAACTTCTAGGATGCCACTGTTTGAAAACAAGTCCCTTCAGTTGCAATGATGAAACATTCGATGGATCAGGTGGAAAAAAATGGTTAACTTTCTAAATCCCGGGCAAACAGCAATTATTTATACTGGAGACCAACCAATTTTTGGTATTGTCTTAGAAAATTAAGTAAGAATGGTCAGATATGTACGGCCCGTGTAAAATAAATGTATCGTCATGTTTGGTGGATTGTACATGGAAATGGCTTGATTTTAAATTCTGTGTGATATATTGCGTGATAGTGGATGGATATGTGTCCTCACTGAAGTCGATATTGCAACACCAAGAAAGGCAGATTGTTTTCATGTATGTCAAATGTACCTAGACTAGACCCGGCCCATGCATCAGACAACTGCATATGTTTTGCTTAAATTGTTAATGTCAGCTTATGAAAATGTAAACGCATAAATTAAGGTGTTGACTCTGTCACGTCTATGATTTGATAGACTGGTGTAAGGAAAGAGAGTCATTTTGACAACAGCTTAATTTCGAGTATTAAATTATGAATAAAGAACTTCTTGTGCTTTCAGTAGTACGCTCATTTCATGATTCAGACTTTCCAAACAGTCCATTTGAAGTACGTTTTCTAATATCACAATTGATGGATGGTATCTTGATCAGAAATCAGTAGACTGGTAGATGAATTCGAAAGTTCTAGTGGTTTGAGTCATTCTACAACAGATGAACGATATCATAAAGACTCTACGAAAACAAAATAGGATTTCTTCGAAAAGCTTGAAAGGCTTTCTGAAATGATGAACGAGTTTGGAATAAAATTGAAAATAATAATATGTAAGTGAAAAGTAACAAATATTGCAGTTATGGGTGAACTGGGCAGATATCCTCTATTTTTGGAGGTTTTTATTAAATATGTTTAAATACTATATTCGTTTAAAAAATCTGATGATGTATTATTAAAAGAGGCGTTCAACATCTCAAAGTCTCTACATGATGAGCAGAAAAAGAGCTGGTATACAAGTATTCAAACTTTAATTAAATACTTTAACATCAATAAAAATTATGCACTTAATTTAAAGACAAAGAAAAAAAACCAAACTATTTCTGAAAAAGATGCAATAAAAATATGATTTAATATGGCAAACTGAGCTTAATAATGATTTCGGAGGCAATAAACTCTATGGGAACAAGCTAAGAACTTATAGACTTTTTCAAAGCAGATTTTGCTTAGAAAATTACCTTTTGCAGGGAAATTTTAAATAAAGAAATGTCCGTATCAGTGCTGCTCACGATTAGATTGAGAGGGGAAGATACAAAAATCTGACAGTGTCAGAACTTATCTGTAAATTGTGTGGTACTGATGTTGAGGATGAAATTCGTTTTCGTCTTCAGTGCCACAAACTTTCAAATATTCGTCTCAACTTTTAAAATGAAATAAAACAACGGTTTAAAAATTTTAGTGGTTTAGAAATTAAATTTATCCTCTTATAGGAAAGTTTTCTTAAATGACATATAGATATAGTAATACCCAGTGAACCCCTTCTTTACCTAGTTATATTATCAACACTGTGCTTGTTGTATTCTTCTGCTTGTCTTTTTTTGGGGGGTAATATTGTGTCTTAATCATATTGAATCACTTGTAATCATTAGTATATAATTAATGTTGATTGTTCTGCTCCTTGTGGGCGCTTTGATTAGCAATAAAATATTTGTTAGTTTGTTTGTGTAAAAGAGACAACAACTCGACCAAAGAGTAGATAACAGCAGAAGGCCACCAATGAGTTTTCAATGCAAAGAGAAATTTCCGCACCCAAAGTTGGAAATTCATTTCTAGAAGAGTCACCAAATTTGTAGAAACAATTCTTTAAAGGAAATTGTTGATTCAAAAGCAGGTAAGACATGTTTTTTGTCCAAACAATACGAAGATATTTTAAAGCAAATGCAAAACAAAGGAGATTCTGCTTTTTATAACCAGATAAAAAAGAACAACTTCCTACTATAGCAGTAAAATGAAACTGGAAACGTCTTTTTCAGAAACAAAGCTCGATAACCTGAAGTGATTGCGATTTCCTTTCTATACTTTCATTTCTTGTCAAAGTAGACGGTTTGACTTGGAAGATTTCTTTAGCTATGGAAAACAAACTACTCTTGTCCCAAGATGTCACTTTGAACAGAAGTATTAAATCCCAGAAATTTTTGATAGATTTTTGAAGGAATAAAGACGTTCGTTTAGTATAAAGACAGACAGGGCCATCATAGAAGCATTTGTTTGCATCATGTATTGCAACATCAACATTGCTATCAACGATTTGAATGAGGAAGCAGTGGCCTTATGATACTATTCCGCATACCAGTGGTTCTCCTCCGGAGCACATCATAAGAGATGCATATCAATGTCGACATTTTTGGCGCATTAGACAGGTCGTAAGTCATGAACACTGGGATTTGATGAAAGAAAACAATCAATGGCATTTGGAAACAAACTAGAGGCTCTTAAGAGCCTGTGTCGCTCACCTTGGTCTATGTGCATATTAAACAGAGGACACAGATGGATTCATGACAAAATTGTGTTTTGGTGATGGGGATGTGTTTGAAGTTCTTACTTTACTGAACGTTCTTGCTACTTCCAATTATCTATATCTATAATAAACTTGGCCCATTAGTAACAGGAAATTATTTTGTAAAAATTTATAAAAATTTACCAAATTTATGAAATTGTTAAAAATTGACTAGAAAGGGCAACAACTCATAAAGGGGTCAACTGTCAATTTTGGTCATGTTGACTTATTTGTAGATCTTACTTTGCTGAACAGTATTGCTGTTTACAATTAATCTCTATCTATAATAATATGCAAGATAATAACCAAAAAAGGCAAAATTTCCATAAAATTATTAATTCAGGGGCAGCAATCCAACAACCGGTTGTTCAATTAATCTGAAAATTTCAGGGCAGATAGATCTTGACTTGGTAAACAATTTTACCACGTGTCAGATTTGCTCTAAATGTTTTGGTTTCAGAGTTATAAGCAAAAATCAGCATTTTACCCTCCATGTTCTAATTTTAGCCAAAGTGGCCATCTTGATGGGTTTGCCGGGTCACCCCAATGATGATTGTGGCAAAGTTTGGTTTATTTGGCCCAGTAGTTTCAGAGAAGATTTTTGTAAAAGTTAACGACGACGGACGTCGGACCAAGTGAGGAGAAAAGCTCACTTGGCCCAGTGGGCCAGGTGAGCTAAAAACGGACTTCTTGAGCTGTGGTTGCATCCTCGTTTCAGGAACTTTTGAAATGCGGATGTAAGAAATCCAGCTGTGTTGGTAACTAGAAATGCTACCGTGTTTGCCTTCCTTGTACGAGTTGGTGTATTGACAATGTCAGATAATTATAAGATAAGCAACCTGTCTTTCTAATCAAACTAGGCATTTAAACTTAATAAAGTTAGTGATATCTTTTATTAAGTTGATGGAAAAGATAAAAATTGACATATTCAACGTTTTTGTCGCCATTTTGGAAGCGGAAGTCACTTTTTTTCTTCTTTATGTATTGTTTTATTTTACTTTAGGAGCTGTAATTCAAAATTTACATTGGTTTATACCCTAAACACAGCTTTCAAATGATTTGCGAAATGTTTCCAATTGGATATGACGCCATATGCAAAATGAGCGGGCCATTTTGAAGAAATGGAAACAAAATTATAGCAGCTAATTTTTTTTAAGTATCATTTCAACTTCCCAATTATCAATTTCCCATTTCTCAGCAGTAACATACCCTCTGCCCCTTCGTATGGTGTTTACATATCACAATTGATACGTTATTCACGTGCTTGTTCACACTATACGGACTTCATATACAGGAGTGTGCTCCTTACGCAGAAACTGCTCCAACAAAGTTATGAGGAGGACAGATTAAAATTGACACTCCGTAAATTTTATGGACACCATCACGAATTGGTGGATCCATATGATGTCTCTTTAACCAAACTAGCTAAGGACATTTTTACCACATGGTAGATTGTGGTTTGTCATTATGTCGTCTAATCTTTTAATTACCAAACGTGACTTATTCCCGATTGTGACTGTTTTGCTGAATGTGAATTCTCATTACTATAAGACGTGTTTCTGTACTTGTTTATCCCAAATTCATGTATTTAGTTTACATGTTTAATGTTATATTTGTAATTCTCATCGGATTTTGTCAAATGTGTTGACGTCTTTTTATTATATTTAGGTGTTACGGATAGAAAAATTAATCACCGCCTTTATTAATTATATTAAATTTTGTACGATTATTTACGTTTGAAGTTGGATTCATAACAAACTGGACATATATATATTACAGTTAATTGCTATTAATAAGTATTGCAATATGCATTTTGTTTAAATTAATTATCAGTATTTAGTTCTGATATAATCTTAAATCAATCCTAATTCTATCTCACTTTGATAGTTTTTCATATGTGACGTCATGCTGTTTCTAAATTTCATAAATTCAAATGTGGCATAACGTTTGTACCTTTTCGCCATCGTATGTGACGTCACATTTTTGTAATTACGTTGACGCCTGGACTGATTCGGATGTGTCTATTCTGTGTTAAACTTTAATAGCATTATGTATTCGGGTTTAGTTTTCTGTAATTAGTTAATACTTCAGTTTCATTATGTATATCTCTTTCATATTCATTTGTTAAAATTTACTGTTTGCAATAGCATGAATTGTTCTATATAATAAGGATGTTCTTATCCCGGGCATAAAAACAATGCCGTATTTGGCGAAACATTTTCAACTTTTTATCTCCAGTGCTGTACAACTTTGTACTTTTTTCACTTTCGATCTTTTATATCTGGGCGTCACTTGTAAGTCCTGTGTGGACAAGGCGCGTTTTTTGGCGTATTCAATTTTAAACCTGATGCTTTTTGTTATCTATTAATCATGTTTTTCTTTGTCTAATATGTTCTCCTATTTATTTGTATTGTAGTCCTGTAATATTATGTTATCATTTCAATGTTATATTTAACTTTGCCATTAAAGTGCGAGGTTTGGGATGCCACAAAACCAGGTTCAACCCACCACTTTTATTCTCCTTTAAAAGTGTCCTGTACCAAGTCAGGAAGATGGCCATTGTTATATTATTGTTCGTTTCTGTGTGTGTTGCATTTTAACGTTGAGTCGTTTGTGTTTTCTCTTATTTTTGAGATATTGAGATCAGACGTGGCACGGTACTTGTCTATCCCAAATTTATGTATTTGGTTGCCTTGTTATATTTGTTATTCTCGTGGTGTTTTGTCTGATGCTTGGTCCGTTTCTGTGTGTGTTACGTTTCGGTGTTATGTCGTTGTTCTCCTCTTATATTTAATGCGTTTCCCTCGGTTTTAGTTTGTTACCCCGATTTTGTTTTTTTGTCCCTGGATTTATGAGTTTTGAACAGCGGTATACTACTGTTGCCTTTATTTAGTCATCCTTTATTCCAAATTTAATCCTTGTATCACGATTTGCACAATTATTTCCATAATATCTCCCACTAAACATTCAGGACAGAGAAATACACAAAAAAACAATACAATAGTACATTTTGACATGCTAATAGTTATCAAAGGTACCAAGATTATAGTTTATACGCTAGGCCCGTGTTTCATCAATAGAAAGATTCAGTGACCTCAGATCAAAATAGGCAGAAAGCCAAACAAGTATAAAGTTAAATAGCATTGATAACCACAAATTCAAAAAAGTTGTGCCAAATACGGCTAAGGTTATCTATGCCTGGGATAAGAAAATCCTTAGTATTTAGAATACTTTATACTTTCGTTTGCAAACATTAAGATTTATAAATTACAATGACCGCTCTTAAATTAACAAAGACAGACGTCAAAACCAGCGAACTCTGTTAGATCAAATGTTGTCTGAGGAAGTGAAAACCATAGTTTAGTATAGGATCATAGTTTATAAACTGTTAACATTTAAACACAATGGTGTTATACATTTCAAAGAAAAAACACTCACCATAACTTAATATTTATTAATTTTACTACAAATTATTAGATGTGGTTTACACGTGGATGCTCATTTCCGAAATTGTTTTGTATGTTTTCATTTTCCCAGCTTTCAATTCGTTTACAGCCTTTATCCCAAATCCCGACTGTACGACCCCAAATATCCCAAACCCCGACTCCCCTCCCTATAAAGCGTGTCATCCTTCTCCTTTTAGTTGTAAATTTTACATATTTCATCAAAATCATGGTAAAAGAGGAATGGAACAGAAAATGTTTTATAATACATCATAACAATACAACACGAAATGCTGATTTTGAGACCAATGACGCATGCAGTCGTTCAATAATACTTTTTTTCCTCATAAAAATATAGCATAAAATAAACAATTAACTAATAACAACAAAATAAAACATGAATTGAAGAAATTATTATGTAATGATGATGCAGTGTTTGTTTGCCTACAGTGATCTTTGTTTTGACCAACGCAAGATGCATATGCCATCACATGGGCTACATAATGTTGTTCTTGTACACCATGTATAAGATGTGCCATTGGTCCCTTTGCATAAATGGCGACGTCTTCACCTCCATGGGTTTCGGATTTTAAAGGAACTCCACTGTTTTGGACATAATCTTTATCATCTGAAAGAAAAGGCAAAATAATAACTATTTTGAAGCAACGCCATTGTTTAAAAATAAATTAAAACTGAAATTGCGATGATTCTTCGGAAGAACAATTTTTTCCATTTGATATAAATAGGAGGAATTTTAATAAAACTCTAGTGACCTGTTTGATCATATTCGTTCTTTTCGGCCATATGACTTGGTAAATGTATACTCACTTTTGTTATTAGCCGTTGAAAAATTTATGAGATAAAATCCATATGGATACAATATAACAAAATCCAAGTCATGATATCTGTACCATTAAAGTCCATTATATCAAATCTTCTTATTTTTATGTAGTTAAAGTTGATGCTAACAAATGGAATCAAGCGGCATAAAATATTAATGTTTATGTCTGATCCATTTGATTTTGTAAGCAATGAAATATGTAGAAATCAACAAAAAATGTCATATCTAGAAGCTAAGCCTAAATACTCTATAAGCCTACATTTTCGTTAGTTTTTTTATGAAGAATACGTTATAGTAGTCTAGAGCTTTAGCAAAGAAGTGTAAGAAAGTTAAAACTATTCTTCAACTGCACATTTTTGTCATTTTGATGATGTCCTTAGAAAAACTATGTCCATCTGAACAACTTTTGATTCAGGGGTATATTCTTTTCCGTCAGGTGGTAGGACATTTCAGCACTCAATCGAGAACGAGCAACTATTTAAAGAAAATCAATCTTACAATTTGTGCACTTAGCGGGGAAATCAACTGTTCTGGATAAATTTTCGTGTAAATAAAACGAAAAACAGTTTATTGTTTCCACATATTGCACCGATTGTACGCTTGATTTTCCTTTAACGAGAACGAGGATGTCCTACTACCGAGTCGGAAACCTCACAGAAAATCATATACTCCGGAGTCAAAAGTCGGTCATATGCAAAATAGATTTATTAATTAATTCAACAGTTTACAAACTATGTTGATTGCGTGTATCCCCGGATTTGTTCTAACATGAGCAACACGACGGGCACCACATGTGGAGAAGGACCTGCTTATCCTTCCGTAGCCCTAGTTTTCGGTGGGGTTTGTGTTGACCACTCTTTAGTATTCTATGTTGTGTGTTTTATGTCCTGTTGTTTGTATGTTTGTATGCTTGTCTTTTTCTTTTTCTTTTTTTAGCTTTCTCTCTCTTGGGTTTTGTTGTTTGTCCCTTAATGCAGATTTTCGTCGAATTTTAAGTATTATGTTGAGCAGCACAACAGGTGCAACTTATGAAAAAAAAACTGCATACACGGAACACCTAAGATCTTTTTTGTCCGTGTTGATTATTACTTTATTTGTTATGTCATCTTGTCAACGGTTGTATTATGCTTTTTACTTTCAAATATTTTGGCTTCGAGCACCACTGAAGAGACACCAATTGTCGAATGGTCATCCGATGCTGTGAAACTGATAAATCTTCATGCTCTGTTTATTTTTGTCTGTTCAAGTTCAATGATGCTGGTCAATATCTTTATCTTTTCTGAAGTGGTTCCGGACTGTTGCTTATCTTTTTGAATATTTTGTGTTATCTGTAACCTTCTTTCGTTCAGATCATGAACAACATGACGTGTGTCTCATGTGAGCATGATCGGTTTTCCCTTCCAAAGCATTTGAGATATCCTGCAGTTTTTAACGAGGTTCGTGTGGTTCAGTCTTTAGTTTTCTATGTGTTGTTTCGTGTCCTGTTGTTTGTCCGTTTGTCATTTTCTTTTTTTTCAAAGCCATGGCTTTTTCTGTTTATTTACGACTTATGAGTTTGAATGTCCCTTTGATATCTTTTGCCTTTCTTTTTTATTAAATTGTAGGCAGAGTAAGATAAATGAACATTGCTTCCTAACTATGCACATTATCAAATCATGATGATTAGCGACATACTATTTGCTGACTAAATATTTACTTACGTAAATTGTCTACTTCCTCTAAAGGGTCAGTTCTTCCTGCTCCTGACGTGTTGAATCCTGGTCCATTAGCATACAATAGTGTAGTATAAGCTTTGCCGTCTAACGGATACCATTGACGAAAAAGAGGGTCTACTACACCTGAAATCCGAAATTAAAAAGTAATGTTCTAACATAAAAACTTGTGTATATAACAAAGTATTTTAAAAAGGACTGTTTTGGTTCCCCTCTTTCTAATGTGGAAGGATCATATGAAATGCTCCAACAATAGCAATATTATACATTTTGTTTTACTTTGCCTTAAAATTTACAAACAATATTCCTAGCTAGCTGAAGAAATACGAAATTAATAGTTACATGCAACAGCTATTAAAAAAATAAAAATTCAATTCACACAATTAACAGCTGCAAAAATTTTCATTTAAAGTCAACAATTGCAAATAAATTTACCTAGTATGTCATTGCCTCGTTTTGGATATCCTGCAATATTGAACACATGAGAGTGGTCAGCAGTGACGACAATCAATGTTTCTTCCTCGTCAGTTAGCGCTACAGCTTCTCTAACGGCGTCCTCCAAGCTTAACGTCTCGTACAAGGCTTTCTTAGCTTTTCCATCATGATGCCCATGATCAATACGACCTCCTAATATAAAGCACATTGTTCATTCATGCATTTTATAAAGTGTTCGTAAGAAATGTATGTCCTAAATTAATTAGAGTCGAAGAATGTAAGAGTGTAATAAAATATAAGAAATTGTTGAAGAGAAACGCTCTTCAGTTGACAATTTTCATTTGATTTAAACAACTAAAAAAAAGTCGGATTGTCAATGCAATGGATAGCAGTGAGAAGTTGTTTTTAAAAATAAATGAACATAAAGGGTAAAATTTCGAAAATAATTTCTTCTTTACATATCCAAACACTGTTGAATAACTGCCTGATTTGGATCTTTTAGGAGCGAGACGTATATTTAATTGATAAACATATTTACTATATATACCTTCTACCATTAGAAAGAATCCATTTTCGTTTTTTCTGAGTATTTGAATTGCCTTCCTGACTAACTCCGGCAATGAAGGTTCTCCTTTTTCACTTTGGTCCCTTTCTAATTCATAGTCTAAATGGTCTTGCTGGAAAAGTCCTAAAACAGAAATAAAACAAAACGATTGAGTAATTCGTTTAATGTGTTACTATTATTTTGAAAGAACAACATTTATTTGTGTATTTAGTATGATACAGTGCAAAATTTAAATAAATGGCAAGCATATACTATCATATTATTTTTTATAGTATCGTGTTGCTGTGTGGTTTTTTAAATTCAATATTGGCTAGATGTATACGGGTTGATATCTCACAAAAAATGTAACCCTGCTGCATTTTACGGCTGTTCATTTATTTGTCTCAGAGTTTAGTGGGACGTTTAGTTTGACGTCCATTTTCGCTTAATTGGTTTACATTTTTAAGGGATCAGCTGAATCCTGTCATCTGATATGGGATTTTCTTGCTGTGTTGAAGACCTATTGGTGGCATTCAGCAGTTGTCTGGTCTTTGATCAGTTTGTCTCTTTGAAACATTCCTTTTTTCATTCTTAAATAGTACAATGAATCTTTGTCTTTGATTTAGGGATGTCAGGGGCATGCCACTGTACAAACTGGTGTATGTTAACATGTCTTTATATTGTACTAGTTAAAGGTAATATATAGAATGTAAAAAAAATGTATACGTTTTTGCTATTTTCGATTAGCATTAAAAGAAAACATTTTCGTTTATTTCATGAAACTAATTATAAAAATTCGTATATCAAAATAAAACTTATATAAAGTGAACAGTGAGCGAGGAAAATTCTAATTTGTGGTTTTGTTTTCTGGGAACGTTTCATTAACAGTCTTTGCATACGTATATAATATTACCCTTTATGTTAAAATAAATGAATGTAGGTGAGAACGTATGATTATTTTTAGAATGTGTTCGTTGTTTGTATGCGTATTAAATGTTTTATTGTTGAAAGCATTTTTAATTTGCCTTACCTAGTAAATAATCTGTTTTTGATGGATCTATAGCGTTGAAATCCGAGTTGTTCCAAACATATTTGTAAGAAGCACCTCTTTCCTCTTTGTCTAATTTCCACATCTGATAAAATAAAAACCAGAATCGTTATATATACTATTAAACGAGAAGACCGCATTTTGTGAGTCGCTTCTTTTCCTTTCACGATAAATTAATCATCATGCCTCTATGTTCTATAAGTAACATGCATAGTCGCATTTGTCATCCATTCTTATGATTATTCAGATTGAGTTATTTTTGGTGAAAAACGACAAAATGTGTCATACCACCAATTAAAAGTCCCTATCTGTTCAACCAAATTTTGCAATTTTCACAGCTTTCTAAATAGTTTACCTTAAGTTTAACTTCATAGAAACTAGGTATATCCTGAATCCTACAGGTGTCACCTTTCTGCATGCCAATTTTCAACATACATTCAAAATCATATAAGAAAGAAGAGAGCTTCCGAAAGGAGGTACCACTAAAAATAACCCCTGGTTTTCTGGAAATCTTAAATTAGTATACTATGGAGCGCATTAATCCTCAATTTTTAATGCAAACTCATAGACAGGTAAATTTTGGCTTAAAATGGTCTTAATATATTTCTCTTTCAACAAAACTTTCATTTCTGCAAATTTGTTGGTTAGTTTAGGTGAACAATGACATCAAATGCACTATTTTTTGTCCGAGTAGGCCTACTTTCTAAATTTGAGGGAGTAACTGGTGGTATGACACCAAAAGGAGTCCGGATATTGATTCCGTCATCAGACTGACTTTTAGTCATAAGAAAGACTCAATCGTAACTACTCGGCCATTCTCGCTATGCAGTACAATTTCTTCGTGCAACCAGAAAGGCCGAGTAGTTCCGATTGAGGAAAGACTTCCGGTTTGAAACATGCACACAAGTACAACCAATCGTATGATAGATAACAAAACTGAAAAATAAATAAGCCAATCAGAGCATTCTTCATATCATGATGTTAAGGTCGCAAGAACCACAACTATTATACCTCCTTATAGTGGACAATTATTTTTCGCATTTATCAACAAGTAAACTACGATTTTACTACTTTAATATATAGAGACTCTCTGTATTCTGTCTACTGTTTTCTTTGAAATGTTTACTATTTAAGGAATCATACCAGTTGCATATATATATTAAAATAAGTAAAACATGTGGCCATAGTACTAGGATGCCACATCGGCACTATATTTTCTTAGTTTCGAGTTGATTGGACTTCAACTTCATCAAAAACTACCCCGACCACAAACTTTAACCTGAAGCGGGACAGCCAGACAGACGAACGAACGAACGAACGAACGCACGCATTCACAGACTAGAAAACATAATGCCCATAAATGGGACATAAAAATGTATTGTTAAAAGTGAAAGTACTGATTTAGCAAAAATGAAAGTAGGGTAAAGATTAGAGGGATCAGGCCCCCTTCGACCACCCCTCAAATTACCCTCAGTCGGTCTTAGTCATTTATACAAGATTCATATCCTACCATTGACATGTTAATAAGGCTCTCAAAAGGAAAAACACTGATGGATTGTCCTAGAAGCATACTTTATTAGACTAATAATGGTCTATATATAAGCAGTTACATTTATTTCATGTTTGAAGCGGTGCAAATTTTTACTTTTACCAAAAGATGCATTTTAGCAAAGGAGAAAAATAATTGTGGTCCGATGCCAAAAACACGAAAATAATTGAATTTAACAGAAAGGAAACAAATATCAGACTTTGGAAAAAGGGAGAGGGCTTTTGATACCTTTTATGAAATTCTCCATACATAATATATTTTACAAAAAAATCATCCCAAAACAGTTTACAAGCTGTATATGCCCGCGATTTTTCGGTTGAGTTCTAATTGAAATGAATCTATAAAACTCTTATTTGAAACATCAAACAACAAATCGCACATGATTGAATTAAAATCGCATGTCAATTCAAAATCGAGTGTAAGTGAAATTGACAGTCTCTTAAGGCATGGGGCCCTTTTTAAAAAATACTAATATCGCACGATGGCAGGATAAGAGCACGGACACTATGAATAAATAAACTCATCAATTATGCCACGATAGAAATTGTGCACGCTAGAAGCACGGCTCGTCATCCTACAAAATTCCTAAAGGTTTTGCCAAATACAGATATGATCAGCTGAGGTAAGCTATGTCTGTGGTAGAAAATCCTTGGTAATTCGAACATTTCAAGTTTTGTAAACAACTTATTAGTATAATCATATCAATAATAATTCCTGTCAACACAGAAGTGCTGATTACTAGCCTGTGGATATTCTCGGGAGAATATATAGTTATATTAGGCTTATTATGTGATACGCCAATCGTGCGTTTCGTCTACACAAGACTCATTAGTGACCCTCAGATCAAAATAGGCTGAAAATCAAGAATTTGTGCCCAATACGGCTAAGGTAATCTATAAAGGCAACAGTGGTATACCGCTGTTCGAAACTCGTAAATTGATAAAAAAAAAAAAAAATCTGGTTTACAAACTAAAACTGAGGGAAACGCATTAAATATAAGAGAACAACGACACAACATTAAAATGTAACACACACAGAAACAAACTAAGCATTAGACAAAATCCGATGAGAATAACAAATATAACTATGTCTGGAGAAAAGAAAATCCTTAGTATTTCGAATAATTCGTACTTTTGCAAACAGTTTTGATTACTAAAAATGACCATACAATTGATATCCATTTCAACACGGTCACCGAAGTGCTGACTTCAGGACTGGTGTTACCCTCGGGAACGAAAAGTTCACCAGCAGTGGCATCGACCCAGTGGTGTTAGTAGTTATCTAAGGTACCAGCTTATAACTTGATATGCCAGACGCGCGTTTCGTCTACATTAGACTCATCAGTGACGCTCAAACAAAACGTTCCAAAACGTTTTGCCAATTACAGCTAAATGAATATTAGTTGAAATGTAAAAAAAAGATTCATTTCATCTCAAAAAGGGGTATTCGTGTCACAATTCAATCAAAATGTCGCCGCAATATAATATACCCTTCAAATTCACAAATGATCGGACATAGTATGTTGTCAACTGATAAGAGAAGAATCACATATCATTCTTTGCGCGGTTAATGGCAGTGGCGGATCCAGAGGGGGGGTTCCGGGGGTCCGCACCCCCCCTTTATTTTGGCCGATCAATGCATTTGAATCGGGACATATGTTTGCACCCCCCTGCACCCCCCCTTTGCCCTGGGCTAGCACCCCCCCTTTCGAAAATTCCTGCATCCGCCACTGAATGGGATGCAACTCAAATATTTATCTGAACAATACAAACCTGTATTAGATCTAAACCGTCGCGTCTGCCTTTTGCACTGTTGACCTTTTTTGTTTCAGGGTCAACAGACGTGTTTGTCATGAAATACTGTCTACCGCCTCCAAGTATAACCTAAAATGTTTAAATGTCTGTTTAAAACAAATAAATTAAATAAATGCTGAGTATTCACCTCATCTGATTTTCTTTTTGTTAAAACATATTTAACATTAAATCAAATACAAAAAAAACCCATTGCAAATCAAGACAATAATAACAGATTTCTTTTGAATAATGACGAAAACACAACAATAAACGTACTAATATAAATTATGATACACGGACCGAAGCTACAAACAAATGCATGTAAACAATTTAATAGCTTAACACATGACACACAATGCGTATTAACGAACATTTTTGTTTTAAAATAAGTATCCGTTTTAAAGTTAACATGTACTTAAAGAGCAATCAGTGAGAATGAAACAAACATTAAGATTTGATATGAATGGTTGCTTATAAATCATCTATGTGGGATTTCAGAGGTGTACTGAAGGTGGAAGTAGAATTTGAGTAAATTGACACAAATACAGCACAAACAGACGCAAAAGTACTCATCACAGAGAAACATACAAACAAACAAATAATATAATAGTCGACACAACATGCAAACAGTAGAACAACAACGAACATCATCATCAACGACAGACACCACAGGACATCGCAAAAAGTGACACACTTACGTAACAATTATATTAACAATATCAGTCCAAACAATTAGCATGATAATGATGGTATTGAAAGGCAATTTTAGATCATCAGACTAGTTTACTATGAGTAAATATTGTCAACTTATCTGCCCAATAGATTGTTCTACTATGAGTAAATATACTCTTTATACCTGCATATCAGACTGGACTACTGTGAGTAAATATACTCTATTTACCTGCATATCAGACTGGACTACTGTGAGTAAATATACTCTATTTACCTGCATATCAGACTGGTCTACTGTGAGTAAATATACTCTATTTACCTGCATATCAGACTGGTCTACTGTGAGTAAATATACTTTATCATATACTTATCATTGATATAATAGCATCATCAGTGACGCTCGTATCAAAACATTTATAAAGCCAAACAAGTACGAAAATTCCAACAACAAAAAATTGTGCCAAATACGGTTAAGGTAATCTATGCCTAAGAAGCCAAAATTTCCCACCCGGGCTGATAACCCATATCAGGTGCATCTCGTGCACAAAACCCATAATAGTGCCTCTCATGCAAGTTACTTCCGGTGTTTCCTGTATCGGTTGTTTACTTTTCCATTGTGACGTCAGATATTCTTTATGACGACGTCAAAATTTACGGGAACTTTTGTTGGGATAGTTTAGTACTTGCAAACAAATGCCATTGACAATTATGAATCATTTTATAGTACAACAAACATGGAGTTATAATGATTATAAAACTCTTCCAAATTTTCAACAAACATGGAGTTATAATGATTATAAAACTCTTCCAAATTTTCAATGTTTCAAAATGCCTCTATAGGAAATGTTACTATACATATATATGGAGGGTAGTGATGCTGTTGTTGGACAATTATAGTATGTATATATGTGATTCATAATTTAACTTCTTTATAAGTTTTTGACTGTTTTAGTTATTGCATTTGTTTATTTGCCTTACATAAAACTATTGTCGGAAGTATATGATAAAGCGATTAATACATGGCCTTTTCCATATCAACCTGGGTATCTATCATCTCTCGATCCATATCAGCACCTCGGCTCCGTCTCGGGATGATACCCAGGCTGATATATGTAAAAGGCCATCTATTAACCTGCATATCAGTCTGAGAGTTGTTATGAACTACTTACCTGCATATCAGACTGGTCTACTATAAGTTGGTATGCTATATCTTTGCACTCGCCATGATTAGCTGGTAATTTGATGTCACTCTCCCATTCTCTCTGTGGTGCATGAGCGTATGCTGCTGCTGGAGTAGCATGTGTGACACGTGTAGATGTCACTATTCCTGTACTTTTACCTACAATACGAGCAATGATTTAATAATTTCGAGCTAACAACAAAACTAAGACAAACACAATAGTTTCCGTTCGCCTTCTTTAAAGATGAACCAAGCGTGCAGTTTAATATGATGCTGCAGAATACCAATAACAAAAGGAAAGTAGACATTTTAAACAAATTTTAGTGATTGTCATATAGTAGAAGACTCTTGGTATTTACGAATGGCGTAGAAAAAGAAGCTGTTCAATAATCCTCGTTACAATTACAAAGGATAGCTAACATAATAAATAAATGTGTCAGAAATTATGCGATTTATTATTTCAACTGGTTCGATTCAGAACTTAAAATTTCTTTTGGCTACTTGATATCAATATTTTGTAAAAATCTAGTTTATGGGATGATGTCACATGCACTTGTTTGTATCCACGGGAAGGCAAGGTCGACTATCCATGTGTAATCGACCTTCCCATTGATAGACTTGCTTGTATCCACAGGAAGGCAAGGTCGACTATTCATATGTAATCGACCTTCCCATGGATAGACTTACTTGTATACACGGGAAGGCAAGGTCGACTATTCATATGTAATCGACCTTCCCATGGATAGACTTACTTGTATACACGGGAAGGCAAGGTCGACTATTCATATGTAATCGACCTTCCCATGGATAGACTTGCTTGTATCCACAGGAAGGCAAGGTCGACTATTCATATGTTATCAACCTTCCAATGGATAGACTTGCTTGCTTTATCCACAGGAAGGGAAGGTCGACTATACATATGTAATCGACCTTCCCATGGATAGACTTACTTGTATAGACGGGAAGGCAACTTTGAAGGTCGAATATTCATATGTAATCGACCTTCCCATGGATAGACTTGCTTGTATCCACGGGAAGGCAAGGTCGACTATCCATATGTAATCGACCTTCCTATAGATAGACTTGCTTGTATCCACAGGAAGGAAAGGTTGACTATTCATATGTATTCGACCTTCCGATGGATAAACTTGCTTGCTTTATCCACAGAAAGGCAAGGTCGACTATTCATATGTAATCGACCTTCCCATTGATTGAAACAAGTGCCTGTGGATGATGTTTATACGTCTACATTTACCGATTCAAATGGCATTAAATCTACCAAGTAAATATATAACGTATATTTGCATTACAAAAACTAAGAATAAATGCAATGGTATTCAAAAAGTGTACAGTTTATCCAAAAACAAAATAAACAAACCAGCATTTTTTGACCAATTGACCATGCCATCAACTTTTGCATTTTTAATTGAAGAACAATTTGCGTATTTGGCTCTTCCATCGACACCTATTGTATAGTAGTTTGCTTTAATTCCCGCCATAAGGGCAGTGGCTGTTGCACCCGAGTCTGATGTCTGTTTGTCTATGTTATAAGTCTGCAATTATAAAAATAATCAATTTACAGTGTTAACTATTACAAGTTTATATACTATCAACCGTTAAACGGGATTCATAGATATACATTTCTAGTTTTGGGTTTTATAATTAATATTTTGTGAAGAACCACTCTTTCAGACAATACACTGAAGATGACAATATCAAAATGCTGCACCTTTTGATCTACAATATATTTGTTAAGTTCAGAGGATTAATATATATCAACAGACAGTTGGTAATCCAATGAGTTCTAACTATATGTACCCATAATGGCACATTTGTGTTGTACAATGTACTCGTGAGAAGCAGGATTTATTCAGAACCTTATGAAAGCCAAAATAGAAAAACACCTTCCGAAATTCTTAAATTTGACTATCAGATATATTGATGATGTCACAACACTGAATTGTCCATATTTCAGACAATACTTACATCTCATACATCCCAGTCAACTTGAAATTAAGGATACTACTGATATTAGAAGAACTGCTTCATACCTTGATCTTTTCCTTAATATTGACACAGATGGACGACTTCACACTAAAATCTATGACGAACGGAACTATTTCAACTTTCCAATTATATCAATTTTCCATTTCTCAGCAGTAACATACCCTGTGTCTATTCCTATTGTGTTTACATATCTATGTTGATACGTTATGCTCGATCGTGCATGTTCACACTATACGGACTTCATAAACAGGAGTGTGTTCAACTGCTCCAACAGAGTTATGAGGAAGAAAGATTAAAAACGACACTCATGGACATCATCGCCAATTGGTGGATCTATACGATGTGTTTGTGTCTAAACTAACTAACGATATTTTTCCCACTTATTAGATTGTGGTCTACCATCTAAATCTACGTCATCCGCTGTGCTAAGTACCGAACGTGACCTCTTCCCGAAAATAAATCTTTTGCCGAGTGTGAATTCGCAAGTTGCTATTAGACGTGTCTCTGTATTTATGCACCTAACATTCATGTATTTAATTATCATGTTTCTTTTGTAAGTCTGGTTAGATATTGTGTTATGTCTTATCGCTATATATATATGTGGTTTGAATTATATTTTTTATTTTCTATATGTTTGTAAAAGTGAAGATAATCAATCAGCTAGTTAATTTATGTGATATTTAGTTTAAAGCAACAATATGCACAGGATTTATTTGTTTTCACACAGTTTTGATTTAGAAGAAAAACCGACATGGTTAGAAAATACAAATTATTACAACATACCAAGCTCCATCCCAATTTTATATTCTATTTTTTTTTTTAAATTGACCTGTGGTCAAATAAACGTCACACAGTACGTCACGTTTTGTGGCGTTGATACATTCGTGTGGTGCACATGGTGCACAGTTCATTATTATATTGTGTTGTACTGTCGTAAATTCATTGGAGGTGGTGTCCGTTGTTATTCTGTGGTTAAAATGTTGTAATGTTTTTTTATATTATTTATTCATGTACCGCTATTTCTCTCCCCCGAGTGAGTTCATTTGTACTACATTCTATAGTCACGTAATGGTGTCTTTATAGCGGTATTTTTTTACATCGTCATATAAGAGGAAAGTTTGGCTACCCATAGAAACCAGGTACAATCCATTACCACTTCTGTTGTTACACCTTATAGTCGATGTGTTTCCCTCGATTTTGGTTTGTTACCCGGATTTGTTATTGCTTAATCGATTTATGACTATTGAACAGTGGTATACTACTGTTGCCTTTATCTATAAATGATTTATGGATGCTAACAGGTGCGGATCCAGAAAAGGGGAGGGAGTCTGGCAAACAAACATTAAGTGATTCTTGTAACAAATATGTCATGCATTTATCATATATATATATATGAAGCATCGTAACTTGATTAGGCCCTTGGCCCCTGCAGACCCCTAAATCTGCCCGTGGCTAAACAACGAGCTAATATAACATGCTTTAATATTCAGAATGATATATTCCTTTACTTGGGAATGGAAATCACGATCTCCATGCAAACATGCTACAACTTGACCCCCTAAGTAGTTGCAAAAGATGAAAGATGAACTTGTCCACAAGGAGAAATGTGTCTCTAAATTTCAAACCTCTATTGATTTGATGTTGTATAAAAATTTTCAAGTTATCAATTCCAAACAAGCCATTCGAAATTTTAAAAAATAAAAAGGCGGTGACATTCTGTGAGGAAACTCAAAAGATTTTCTTTGCCTCACATAAGATAAGAGATATAAGATCGAATACACAGCAATTGTTCAAAATGTAATTTTCTTTAAAAAAAAGATTTGTTTCTTCAAAGTGCAAAAATGCAGACACTATTCATGAAAAATATCTCACATGTCGTGATGTTGAACTCTTTTTGTGTAAATAATAATATATCTTCCGCAATACCATCCGTATTCGTTTTGTATACATTTATCTTCCGTAACACCTGCTGTATTTGTTTTGTAAATAGATAGATGTGAAACACAGTATCAATTAACAAACTGTATCAATAGTATCAATATACAAAATACATTGTCGTTTATCATACGACTCTAGAGCCACTGAATTTATAAGTTAAACTACTTTTACGTATACAAAACACATGCACTTAAATTTCCTACATGTATACCTTAATGTTATAACAAGAATGTGTCCCCAGTACACGAATGCCCCACTCGCACTATCATTTTCTATGTTCAGTGGACCGTGAAATTGGGATAAACCCTCTAATTTGGCATTAAAATTAAAAAAATTATATCATAGGGAACATGTATACTAAGTTTGAAGTCGATTGGACTTCAACTTCATCAAAAACTACCTTGACCAAAAACTTTAACCTGAAGCGGGACGAACGGACGGACGGACGGTACAACGAACGGACGCACAGACCAGAAAACATAATGCCCCTCTTCTATCGTAGGTGGGGCATAAAAACTTACAAAAACATCACAGCCATTATTGTACTCAGTAATTCCAAGATCTTCAAAACTGCACGCACACACAATGTGTTGAACAGAGAACTGTTCTGTTTAGTTGCAAGTTGATGCAAACTATAATCTAGAGCTTGTGTAGCATACCTGTTATCTATAAATTCATGATAAACTACCTCGACCAAAAACTTTCACCTGAGAAAGAGCTGTTTCGCACAATCTCATTTTCATGTTCAATGAACCATGAAATGTGGACCAAAACCTAAATTTGTAGTAGTTTTTAGAAATTCCCATTCATAATGACTATATGTATGCAAAGTTACAAATGGTTGCAACTATAACTTCATGATAAACAACCTCGACCAAAAACTTTAACCTGAGAAAGAGCTGTTTCACACAATCTCATTTTCATGTTCAATGAACCATGAAATGTGGACCAAAACCTAAATTTGTAGTACTTTTTAGAAATTTCCAATCATAATGACTATGTATGCAAAGTTACAAATGGATGCAACTATAACTTCATGATAAACAACCTCGACCAAAAACTTTAACCTGAGAAAGAGCTGTTTCACACAATCTCATTTTCATGTTCAATGAACCATGAAATGTGGACCAAAACCTAAATTTGTAGTAGTTTTTAGAAATTCCCAATCATAATGACTATGTATGCAAAGTTACAAATGGATGCAACTATAACTTCATGATAAACAACCTCGACCAAAAACTTTAACCTGAGAAAGAGCTGTTTCACACAATCTCATTTTCATGTTCAATGAACCATGAAATATGGACCAAAACCTAAATTTGTAGTAGTTTTTAGAAATTCCCAATCATAATGACTATGTATGCAAAGTTACAAATGGATGCAACTATAACTTCATGATAAACAACCTCGACCAAAAACTTTAACCTGAGAAAGAGCTGTTTCACACAATCTCATTTTCATGTTCAATGAACCATGAAATGTGGACCAAAACCTAAATTTGTAGTAGTTTTTAGAAATTCCCAATCATAATGACTATGTATGCAAAGTTACAAATGGATGCAACTATAACTTCATGATAAACAACCTCGACCAAAAACTTTAACCTGAGAAAGAGCTGTTTCACACAATCTCATTTTCATGTTCAATGAACCATGAAATGTGGACCAAAACCTAAATTTGTAGTAGTTTTTAGAAATTCCCAATCATAATGACTATGTATGCAAAGTTACAAATGGATGCAACTATAACTTCATGATAAACTACCTGGACCAAAAACTTTAACCTGACGGACGGACGGACGAACGGAGGCACAGACCAGAAAACATAATGTCCCTACTACTATCGTAGGCGGGGCATAAAAAGTATATAGGAACATTTTTCAGGGACAAGTGCCTGTAATACAAAATGTTGTGATGGTTATTCGGTTGTTTGATGTAAAACGAGTGCATTTCATAGATAAAACAAGAATGTGTCCACAGTACACGGATGCCCCACTCACACTATCATTTTCTATGTTTAAAGGACTGTGAAATTGGAATAAATTCTCTAATTTGGCATTAAAATTAGAATGATCTTATCAAAGGGAACATGTATACTAAGTTTCAAGTTGATTGGACTTCTACTTTATCAAAAACTACCTTGACCAAAAACTTTAACCTGAAATTTGCACTATCATTTTCTATGTTCAGTGAACCGTAAAATTGGGGTCAAAACTCTAATTTGGCATTTAAATTAGAAAGATCATATCATAGGGCACATGTATACTAAGTTTCAAGTTGATTGGACTTCAACTTCATCAAAAACTACCTTGACCAAAAACTTTAACCTGAAGCCAAAAACTTTAACCTGAAATTTGCACTATCATTTTCTATGTTCAGTGAACCGTAAAATTGGGGTCAAAACTCTAATTTGGCATTTAAATTAGAAAGATCATATCATAGGGCACATGTATACTAAGTTTCAAGTTGATTGGACTTCAAATTCATCAAAAACTACCTTGACCAAAAACTTTAACCTGAAATTTGCACTATCATTTTCTATGTTCAGTGAACCGTAAAATTGGGGTCAAAACTCTAATTTGGCATTTAAATTAGAAAGATCATATCATAGGGCACATGTATACTAAGTTTCAAGTTGATTGGACTTCAACTTCATCAAAAACTACCTTGACCAAAAACTTTAACCTGAAGCCAAAAACTTTAACCTGAAATTTGCACTATCATTTTCTATGTTCAGTGAACCGTAAAATTGGGGTCAAAACTCTAATTTGGCATTTAAATTAGAAAGATCATATCATAGGGCACATGTATACTAAGTTTCAAGTTGATTGGACTTCAACTTCATCAAAAACTACCTTGACCAAAAACTTTAACCTGAAGCCAAAAACTTTAACCTGAAATTTGCACTATCATTTTCTATCAGTGAACCGTAAAATTGGGGTCAAAACTCTAATTTGGCATTTAAATTAGAAAGATCATATCATAAGGAACATGTGTACTAAGTTTCAAGTTGATTGGACTTCAACTTCATCAAAAACTACCTTGACCAAAAACTTTAACCTGAAGCGGGACAGACGGACGAACGAACAGACGAACGAACAGACGGACGGACGAACGGACGCACAGACCAGAAAACATAATGCCCCTCTACTATCGTAGGTGGGGCATAAAAAAATAGACGCGGATGAACCATGAACATAAATGTCAAGCTCTAGAATGCCTCGAGTTTCCAAATTTGTGAATACATTTCTCAGGGACTATAAACAATTGGACATCAACAACAAACCCCCAATTGGCAGAAAAAAAAACTATTATTTCTAAAACAGACAAGCAGTAGTGAAGTTCCTGACTTTAAACCCACATCTGATTTTTCTGCTTTAAATATATTTCAGAAATGAAAACGGTTTATCAAAATTATAAAGGTTAGTAGTTTATTCAAATGAAATTTTTGTCATTTTTATGCATGCCCCACCTACGATAGTAGAGGGGCATTATGTTTTCTGGTCTGTGCGTCCGTTCGTCCGTCCGTTCGTTCGTCCGTTCGTCCGTCTGTCCCGCTTCAGGTTAAAGTTTTTGGTCGAGGTAGTTTTTGATGAAGTTGAAGTCCAATCGACTTCAAACTTGGTACACATGTTCCCTATGATATGATCTTTCTAATTTTAATGAAAAAATTAGAGATTTTACCCCAATTTCACGGTCCACTGAACATAGAAAATGATAGTGCGAGTGGGGCATTCGTGTACTGAGGACACATTCTTGTTTATCATTTTTTAGAGAGTGCATGATCATGATCTCACTTATTACAATAAGTACCATATTAAAGTCAACATTTTCAGTGACATATCAACTAAATTTACCTTGGAAAGTGCGACATGTGGAAATTTTTCAAATTCTAAAATAGTTTCCTCTCCGGGTCGACCTTGTTTCTGACCACGCAGTATCCTGGCTGCTGTAACAGTTGACACGCCCATCCCATCACCAATGAACAAAATGACATTCTTAGCCACATTTGTGTTGAGTTTGCGATTCAGGGCATTCTTTAAAATCTCTTGAGATTCTTTCCTCCATACGTATGCTTCTGTAGAAAAGAAAACGTGCGTAATTAAAATTTTGATATTTGATTTATAAATTGATAAATGGACATGATATGAATCCGTCTCTTGTGTTCTATACCCCAAGGGAAGTGAAATATAGATTTTTTTACAATCTGGTCTTTTCTCGTTAAAAAGTTATACATGCTGACTGACCACTGTGACTGATGTCCATTTGGCTTAATAGTATTTCTAAAAATACAAAGGCCAAATCCTGTTGAAATAAGGACGTTAAATTATGTGTCACATCTAGTCTGAATAGGGAGGTTAACTTTGTAGAGCGTCAATCATTCTTCAAGTGAAATGACGCTAGAAAAAATGGCGTTGATGAGTCTTTATGTGATAAGTGTACGGTTAAACTTCTGTCAGTACACCAAATTATCTTTCTCCCATTGCCATCTAGTCTTTCAAACAGCAAACCTCGGATGATCCGCCACATTTCTTAGTGTGCAGGTGCAGAACCAGTATTTTGAAAGGGGACCGAACAAGACAACATGAGGAGTTTGACTATATATATATGAATTAACCATCATAACTAGCTCCACAAGGGTCTCTATTTAATATACTTCAGGTGTTTGGGGAACGGAACCTCCGGATCGAGGAGCATCGAATCAGCGGTCCTTTCATTCGGCTGAAACTACGTTTACTTTTAATTAACTAGTATTGTTAATTTGGGTTCGACTTCAATACGCTTAAGCTGAACCCTCTATACTATATTAATAAATCAGTAAAAGCAAATATATACCTATGGAGTGATACGAATTACTCAGTTAAAACTAAATTGGCCTAATGACCCCATCCCTCCTCATTTTTCCCGTTTTGTTCTAATCGGTCTATTTTGGTTCTAAACATCGACATGCGAAAATTAAATGTTTCGATCTACAAATAAACATGCCAAACCCTACTTAATTAACCTGGAGGTGTAATGTATCGATCTTCAGAAATACAACTCCACTTACTCAACCTTAGTGAGTAATAAATCCTTTTTCGGTCTACAAATTGACTTCCGTCCATCCCATCTTTTTTAGTTGCAAGTCAAGTGTTAAGCGGGTATTTTTTTTAATGTTATTTTACATCTTTTGCTAAAATATAATGGAAATGAATAAGAGGATGTCGTCACATTCTTGTGGAGCAGAAACTTGTATTCCTTTCCCAAGAGCATCTTAGTGAAATCTCGGATATCTCGTATATAGTTGGCATCAACCCTCTATCGAAAATGGCATGTTTGCGCCTGTCCCAAGTCAGGGACCTCTAACCTTTGTTAGTCTTGTATGTTTTTCTAATTTTTAATATAGTTCATTTATATGTTTTGGAGTTAAGTATGATGTCCATTTTCACTGAACTAGTACACATTTTTATTTAGGGGCCAGCTGAGGCCCACCTTTGGGTGCGGGATATTCTCGCTGCATTGAAGACCCATTGCATGATGGCCTTCGGCTGTTACTAGTTTCGATCTGCTCTTTGGTCGGGTTGTTGTCTCTTTGACATATTCCCTATTTCCATTAACAATTTTATGATTGGAATTTAACGCAAACTACAGAATATCTTTCAACTGCATTGGAGATAGTTATATTCCGTAGACATGCGGTGCTACATAGAAATAAACAGTCCAATATCGGAAAGCTGAAATCATATCTTTTCGTAAATAGTAGTTCTCATGAGTATAAGCATTGTCTTTGATGGATTTTGAGCTAATATTGAGGTTTGAAGTAAGCTGGCTTCACATTTAAGTTTAATTGTGTGTTCTCTCTAAACTTGCTATGTGGTATCTCAGGAATGTAAAGTTGGCTGATGTTTCTATTTAACTAGATCTAGATTGGGTTGTTTTCTTTTTGTGACTGTCAATGCAATTTTAGGGGTTGGATCTCCATTTCTAAACTTTGTGTCTATTTTTCCTGTTCATACAAATGTATATGTTCAAATAAGAAGTGTGGTATGATTGTCAATGAGGTATAACTCTAAAACAAAAAATGACACAGAAATTAAAATTAGGTGACTTTCTAGTTCTTCTATTAAGCGTATATGGAACATGTCGTTATCAGTTTATGAGTGATCAGATTTATACGCTTTATCAAAAATATCCTTTTTTGGTGAGTAAGACATATTAACTACTACTTCTTTCGGTCTACCGTGAAATCGACGTATCGCCATCCCATTTGTCTTTATTCACATTCTTAAGTGTTGAGGTACTTTTTTTTCATTTAATTTTAATTTAATTTAGATACCGACCATTCATCTTTCTTGTTTGGGTGGAAAAGGGGGGGTGTTAGGGGTATACTTTTATTTTTACTAATGACAACTTTGAGACTTTCATTTGAATAAAAAATAAAAGTTGCCGTTATCCCTAATCTTGGAGGAAAGCAAAAGTTTTTTTTCCATTCATTTCCCATCTGAATCAGTATCATAATTAAACAATAATAGTGTGATATGTTTGACATTTTTCATTTCGAGGCTGATTAGCTTATTTTGCGGTTGGATGTCATACGGTGATCATTTCTTCAATTCTTTTCAAATCAACATGTGTACATATAGTTGTCGACTTCTAAACCATTTGGTCCCTGTTTGGGAGTTGTCTTATCGGGCTAATCATCGATCAAACCGCATCTTCTCATTCATAAATTAATATTTTTTTACCCCCCCCCCTTTTTTCCCCAGTTTCGTCCGTCTTACACTAAAAGTAGCCTGGGATCCTGGTCCAATGCTAAACAGTAGAATGGCACAAAGAGCAGGTACGGTCAATATGTCGGACTACATCAATAGAGACATGACGGTTAAAATCTAGTAATTCACTTAATTATTGTCACTTTTCAGGTCGAAATTAAATCGGTTATAACCCGGTTTGTATTTTTAAATTTGATTCCAATAATCATGATAATCATTAATTTAGGCCAAGTATAGGTAAACGTTAGAATGATTCGTGACATATTTAAAGTATTAACGTGACCAATAAGTTAAATAGATGACATACATTTTCAAACCTGCATGATCTAAATTGATAATTCCGTATAAACAGGATCAAATCCCCGACGTTCCCAATTTTAACCCTCTTTTGTTGTTGGACTGGTTTAATTACATTAACGGGTGTAATTTAGTTATCAGGTTGCGTAATATCATACCTGCAAGGTACCTGTATAGGTGATGAAAGGTCAAAATGTAATTGCAAAACATTAGTCACGTGTTTTTCGAAATATTATAGTAAAATTTCACAATATGAAATAATTTTAAAACAAATATCATGATAAATAACTATTCAAAAACTATTTATTCTCAACAAATATTATAAACGCAAGTTTCACTGTAAACAAATTTAAACTATGATATCAAACAAAATATTAATAAATAAAAATGAAATTTAAAATACCTACCTTGTGTGTAAATATAGTTCCAAAATAGAATAAATATAATCGAGAACAGTACCACGTGTTTATCACATGGAGACATTTTAACATTTAATACTTTTAAATTTAAATTGTCGTGGGTGTGAAAATTCGTTGACCAAACGGTAGTCAAAGCTGACAAAATAAACAAACCCCTTAATCAAGCCCCTGATAAACCCATATCCATTTGATTAAATGATCAATCGGATTAAATCGATATTTATGGGGATCAATAAGAAATTTCCCCTTTTCCAATAATGATGTAAAACAACCAGACTGTGTCATCAGACTAAAAAAAGATATGATTGCAATATTTACTGTGTAACAGAGTTTTCTGGCTTTTCAAGTTCCGACCCCTGCGTTAAAAGAGGATGTGGATGGGGTTTTACAGAATAAAGAGCAAAACCAATAATTATGGGGCATGATGGGGGTTAAGATATTTAGAATAACTGCAAAAAATACAGAATTGGTTAAACATATGGTGTAAATTTAAAATATGGTGATTACGGTCAAGAATAATGTCCAGACTATACATGTATATAGAAGTTTTTACAGAATAACATTTTTATAAAGACAATATATAAATGAGCGAAATAAAATAAAATATTCCTTAACTCATCTACTGTGTAACAGAGAGTCTGAAATGAAGGACAGACCCTCATCTCAGTACCGTGTAACAGAGTTTTGTCACAATGAAGGACAGATCCTCATCTACTGTGTAACAGAGTTTTGTCACAATGAATGACAGACCCTCATCTACTGTGTAACAGACTTTTGTCACAATGAAGGACAGATCCTCATCTACTGTGTAACAGAGTTTTGTCACAATGAATGACAGACCCTCATCTACTGTGTAACAGACTTTTGTCACAATGAAGGACAGATCCTCATCTACTGTGTAACAGAGTTTTGTCACAATGAATGACAGACCCTCATCTACTGTGTAACAGACTTTTGTCACAATGAAGGACAGACCCTCATCTACTGTGAAACAGAATTTTGTCACTATGAAGGACTGATCCTCATCTACTGTGTAACAGAGTTTTGTCACAATGAAGGACAGATCCTCATCTACTGTGTAACAGACTTTTGTCACAATGAAGGACAGACCCTCATCTACTGTGTAACAGAGTTTTGTCACAATGAATGACAGACCCTCATCTACTGTGTAACAGACTTTGTCACAATGAAGGACAGACCCTCATCTACTGTGAAACAGAATTTTGTCACTATGAAGGACAGATCCTCATCTACTGTGTAACAGAGTTTTGTCACAATGAAGGACAGATCCTCATCTACTGTGTAACAGACTTTTGTCACAATGAAGGACAGACCCTCATCTACTGTGTAACAGACTTCTGTCACAATGAAGGACAGACCCTCATCTACTGTGTAACAGACTTTTGTCACAATGAAGGACAGACTCTCATCTACTGTGTAACAGACTTCTGTCACAATGAAGGACAGACCCTCATCTACTGTGTAACAGACTTTTGTCACAATGAAGGACAGACCCTCATCTACTGTGTAACAGACTTTTGTCACAATGAAGGACAGACTCTCATCTACTGTGTAACAGACTTCTGTCACAATGAAGGACAGACCCTCATCTACTGTGTAACAGACTTTTGTCACAATGAAGGACAGACTCTCATCTACTGTGTAACAGACTTTTGTCACAATGAAGGACAGACTCTCATCTACTGTGTAACAGACTTTTGTCACAATGAAGGACAGACTCTCATCTACTGTGTAACAGACTTTTGTCACAATGAAGGACAGACTTGTAACAGACTTTTGTCACATTTGCCTATTGTTTGAATATATATCCGGGGGATTCCCGCCTGTATTAAAACATTTCAACTCAATCAAAGGATTTCTGAAAAGAATTTCAGATGTTTATCTTTTTATTTTTCCCCCTCTTCTCGTCGTTGGTAATTACTAATTACTGTGAATTTAAATTACATTATGTTGAAATAGGATATGCAAAACTTTCAAAATGCCATAAAATGAAGGTTAACAGATACGAACGTCTCGTCATTGAAAGTGAAACAAAGGTAAATAATTTGATTGACTGATTCGATCCACAAAAAAATAATTCTTATAAAGGTAAAAACGACGATAAACATACATTTTAAATCTTTAATACAAAATTTAACAGACCTATAAAAATCCAATTGCACGAGTTGCTTAATCTATTTATATCTGTGTTTATGTTTACATCGCTTAAATATATGGTCATAGAAGGTCAACTCGATAATTAATTATAGATGGCGTCTTGGCTAAATTTCACACGAAACGAAGCTACATCTTATTGAGACCATGTCCTGTAAATTGTTTATTTTATACTTTTGATAGTTTGGGGAAATGTTTTACGTTGCTATAAATAAAATATGAGAATTTGAGTCAAATCGGTGAACATGAATTTGGCAGCTAATGCCCCTTTAACGAAATCAGAGATCTATACATTAATTAGATTGGTATTTCATGCATATTCAAATTATTTTTATTTTTTTCATGTCGAAACCATTCACAGCAGACTATACGGTATAAGTTGTTCCTCATCGTTGAAGGACTTACGGTTTGCCTATAATTACTTACATTAACTTTAATTCAACATTGGTGGATAGCTCAGTCTCATTGGCATTCATACCACATCCCTTTACTTTTATATTAAATGTAATATGTACTTTGTAGTGTTCACATGTAAACACAGACGTTGTTTATATGGCAAGCCAAAGTGGACAAAAAGAGCTATTTTCTAATATTAAAAAAAATCATTTTCTAATATTAAAAAATCATTTTCTAATATTAAAAAATCATTTTCTAATATTACAAAATCATTTTCTAATATTACAAAATCATTTTTTAATATTAAAAAATCATTTTCTAATATTAAAAAAAAAAACACAATTTATCAATATTAAAAAATGATTTTCTAATATTAAAAAATGATTTCTTAATATTAAGAAATGAATTTCTAATATTAAAAAATCATTTATTAATATTAGAAATTCCTTTTTTAATATTAGAAATTCTGTTTTTAATATTAGAAAATCGAAAGTAATTTCTTATATAAGAAATTCATTTTCTAATATTAATAAATGATTTTTTTTAATATTAGAAATTCATTTTTTAATATTAAGAAATCATTTTTTAATATTAGAAAATCATTTTTTAATATTAGAAAATCATTTTTTTAATATTAAGAAATCATTTTCTAATATTAGAAAATCATTTTTTAATATTAAAAATTAAAATCTTCATCATCAAACAGTTTTGACTTGTTTGTTTTATATTCAATAACCCCTCACTGTTTACAAACAGAATTAAGACAATAATGTCCGAATGAACTGAAACAGATTTTGCTAAATGATACAAATGACAATAAATTTAAATGCCAAATATCATTGACCTAACATTAGCTGTTCATCTTAAACCGATCTAGTGAACTACTAGGGGACATTTTAGTGCCGACATTAAAACCCATTTTAGCGCAGGATTAATTCCTTCATCTGTTTTATTAGCCCATTTTAGCCAAAACTTACCTGGTTGAATAATACTCGCCTCACTATCACCATGAACAGTAATTTTTACTGGTTTAATGTTTAAGCTGTTTATATGTTCATCATGGAAACACAATAAGAGATGTGTCGAATTCGCCGATTATCTGACAGAATACTATGTAACTGAAGATTCTATGTTCCCACTTAATCTTTGGGCAGAAATTCCGTGTAATTCTTAGCAAACAATTAAGGGACAGAAACGTTCCATGCCCATTATAATAAGCAATTTTATAGTTGTCACCCAGCTATTCGCGTTTTCTTGATAATTATCAAATTGCAAACAACAACATATATAAAGATACGAAGTATAATAGACGAATTTGCACCACAATCTAGACAAGATAAAGAGAAAGAACCGTTCCTAATGCAATTATATGTACAGTATTGAACAGGGGTATATCCAGAGCCCATTAAACGTACGTTCTCTAAGTTTTTGGTCGAGGTAGTTTTTGATGAAGTTGAAGTCCAATCGACTTGAAACTTAGTAAACATGTTCCCTGTGATATGATATTTCTAATTTTAATGCCAAATTAAGATTTTATCCCATTTTCACGGTCCACTGAACATAGAAAATGATAGTGCGGATGGGGAATCCGTGTACTGGGGACACATTCGGATTTATATATTTTGTTAGAATGGGTTAAAAATGTTTCTCTTTAAATTGGGCATTGACAATTTTAATTTTCGATCGCTTGAATGGGTTTAAAATCTGGCCCTAAAATGGGTTTTACTTTGGCGCTTAAATGTCCATTTTTTCCGCTAAAATGTCCTCCGCCGAATAGTTCCCCCTAAACTGAACTAATTACAAGATCTTACAAGCTAATACATTTAAAATAAGCAAAAGTTTCAAATTCAGTAGACATGACTGAGGGGGTAGGGCCAAATAATCAAGCTCCATTTTTGAAGGACATTTTATACCTAAAAAATTGTATGTAATGGATGTATTAAAGTCTTCGAACTATTGGCTGAAAGGAAAGGAAACAGCAAATTCATTTTAGTGGAAAATTATACAGTTACGCTGGTAGGAATCTGATCCCAACTAGTTTTGTAGGCAGATTCAGTTTACCGTGACGGAAGATGACCTTAAATGGCAGGGCTTTGAGAGAGCAGAGAGCAACTTTTTATCCAATTGCTTAACAGAAAGGGGTCGCCCCGATATTTCGGCTCCCATTAGTCCGACACCCCATTGGTCCGACACCCCAATAGTCCAACTTGTGAATGGAGGTTTACAGAACAAGAGAATAATGGCAAAAGTATAAAGAATAGAAAAATGGGCCAAAAAATGAGGTGCTGAAATAGTAAATTTATATTATGGAGGGAGTAATGGACAAAATGTACAAAGAATAGGAAAAATGGATGCAATTATACCCCCTTCCCTCCCGCCCTAATTCAGGCACTCATTTGTAGAATCGTTGACGAGTTATTTGAACTACTCTTTCTTTTGAGTATATTACAGAAACAGATAATATTAAATAGGAAATGTCATCAGCAGGGCAGTCTCTCATCATAAAGAATAATGTTCACGTAATTAGGTTTCGGATACAATCAAATTAAACTGTAAAAAGTGCCATATTTACCATACAGAAAGACTATTATTTCCATTCATCTATACTATACATACGAACTTTAAGATCGAAAACTTAAAAACAAAAAAAAGAAACAAAAAAGAGAGCTATCGAATTGTTAATTAAGGAATGACTGAAATATTTTTTCTGTCTATGAAGAAATAACATAAAAAATTTGGTGCACACTGAATAACGCGCGTAGCGGGTTATTTAACAGTGTGCACCACATTTTTAATGTTATTTCGAATAGACAGAAAAAATATTACAGTCATTTCTTATAATGATTTAATTCTAAAATCCATTTTAAACCGTGGATAACCATGAAAAAACGTTGATGACGTCACGGTCACATGACTAAATTATGTCTATTGGCTGATAACAAAATAACGTCAGCCAATCAGAAGACGCGTTACATCAAAAATTAGATTATTTAATAATACATGTAATTACATGAGACATTTGTTAGATGTATGTTTCATTATAATACGTTATTCTGATTGGCTAAACTGCAATCTCGCGGTATTCTTTAAACAACTTTATTGACACAATAAAATTTACCACTCATGATGACACGAGGTCCCACAATAAAGTGCATAGTTTAATTAAATACAAAATCAAAATTGCTTTCGCGCTTCATACAAAATGCATTTCGCTCAACGCTTTTACACCCCAATGAAGTTACAAAAAGAAGCATTCATTTCTTAAATAAACTCGAACATTGGCGAGTTTAAGTTTATAACATCGATATATAAAGTAAAATTGTTCAATCGGTGATAATTTTTCTATGTAAAAAAGACTTTTGTAAGTTTTAAACTTCGATAAAAATGGACAAAATGTGCTGTAAGAATGAACTTGAACATTCTAAGTTCGATATCATTCTGGTGGTACATTTCATTCATTTGCATCGAAGTTTCCACCTTAATAAAGCCACTGGACATAATACAAAAAAATAACTACCAATCATTTAAAAATAGCCATGTGTATGTTCTATTTAAATAAGCGATATGTCATCATCATATATATGTAATTGCAGATTCATGATACAACAAAATTTGTTTCTGTATTAAAGTATTTTCATTTTAGGTGTTCTTTTATCTCTTAAACACAACTTATGGGTAGGACTCAAGCAAACAGGTCCGACTCCTCTTGACACTGTCACACGAATGTACCTGTATTCATTTTTTCTATTTACTAGCATATTTGCTGTTGTCGTAAACTCGTACTCACACAGGTTCCTTACGGAGAACGCGCCAAACTTTACAAAGTTCTATTTGGTTTACCAGTTTTCCCACTATACATATCTTAAGAGCTGAATGTGTTAACTTTAAATAATTCACTATTGAATTAAGTACAAACACAGTTGCTTAAAGTCAAACCAAACTTATGTTCTTCTCACAATAATTCTGTACACTGAACCAAGCATACAAATCGAGTTAAAAGCATAATTGAAGCCTGAACTTTTTTAATTCTCTACTTTGGGTGAGATACAAATTAAGCTGCGTATCATCATTTTAGTTATTTGACAAAACTTCACAAATGTAATTGAGAATGGAAATGGGGAATGTGTCAAAGAGACAAAAACCCAAAAAAATGCAGAAAACAGCCAAAGACCCACAATGGGTCATCTTAAAAAAAAAACTGCCCCCGGAGGAGGTCTTCAGTTTGCCCCTAAACGTAAATGTGTACTAGTTCAGTGAAAATGGACGTCATGTTTAACTTCAAAACATTTTTATAATTGGACTAAAATTAATATATATATATATATATATTTAATGAAGCCCAGGTGGTCGTGTGGTCTAGCGGGACGGTTACAGTGCAGGCGATTTGGTGTCACGATATATATATCAGTAGCATGGGTTCGAATCCCGGCGAGGGAAGAACAAAAAATTTGCGAAAGCAAATTTACAGATCTAACATTGTTGGGTTGATGTTTAGACGAGTATATATATATATGAAACTATCAAAGGCCAGAGGCTCCCGACTTGGGGTAGGCCATAAATGCGGTGAAGTTAAACGTGTATATTTAGTAAACATGCCTTTGTTGATCTTGCGTGTTTTTTTTTTTTAATTTCAGTTCATCTATGTTATAACGACAACAGACAATAAATGCCGGAGATAAATAAACTATTGTAAAAAAACAAAGAGGAAACATAACCATACAGCTGTTACACGTTTACTAATATTCTGAAATGAAAAGGCTATGTTTTGCACTGACCGCAACTCTAGATACGAAAGGTAAAACGGCACGTTGCAACTCCCAAGGTATTTTCAAAATCATCCAATCCCATAGCTGTATTTGAAATTCCGCGAAATGTAATGTCACGTGCGGACAAATAGTCTCACACTGGTCCAATAGGTTAAATAGTTCAACGCTTGCAATTTGAAAAATAGTCAAAATAATGTGTACTTATTTCATATAGAAAATGATAACTGAGTTATAACAAATCCAACTATTTTTACTATTCACTTTACAAAAAATGTACATATCCACCAACCAACTTGATAAACTGCAAAATCAATCTGTTCTTAGTCATTCGATGGAAGGTCCAGTGAGTTTTTGATTTTTAAATACATGTATATACAATTCAAGTGGGAAGAGACATTTGGTAATTTTGGTCTTCTTCTGACTGGCAGTAAACCCTTGCCAAAGTTGGACGTCCGTTTGGTTGTGCGGGATGTATAATTTTCAACAAATATCAGAGATGTGACGTTGTATCCAACGTCCCTGCAGGTTAAGAACATGGCACCTACTCTTTGAGGGGCCTTCTGTGGCCTCTTGTCTGAGCCTATTGAAAGGCAAAATATTGTCTGTATTCAATATAATTACTTTCATTGTCTAGTGGCAGTCCAAGTTTTGTTGACCTTTTTCATCCCGGATGGTAACTGTTACAGAACCTACCTAGTGTATTTATTGTTAAATTTTTCTCGTCTTGAATATGCATGTAATATTTTGCCACCGGAAATTGAGTACAATTACAATATTGTAAGTACTTTATGAATTCATGTATGTTATTATTATTTTAAGGACTCTCAGGAAGATCAACTTTAAGTAATTGGATTAACCTTTTGAAATAATATTATTTATTTAAAATATTGCTCAATTATTCCGTGTCGGACTATTGGTGTGTCGGACTAATGGGGTGTCGGACCAATAAGATGTCGGACAAATGGGGTGTCAGGGTAGTAGGGTGTCGGAATAATGGGGCTGCCCCAACAGAAATAAAGTGATAAAACTACTCAGTCACATACAAATATCGGAGATATGAAAAATAATAAACAGCTGCGCCATGAGCACATGATACGCCCGTCGTCTTGTGTGCAATAATCATAAATAGTTTCTGAGATACAGCATGGCATGTGGAAACACACCTTTTTAACAAAAAACTTAATAATATCTCTAAAATAAAAATATCCAGGGTTAAATAGATGTGGATGCGAAAAATTTCAAGGCCCATTTTATGCAGAAAATGATATTTTTCGGATGATTTTTTTCCTGTATGCATGTGTACTCATCTAGAATCAGACACACATGCATAAATGTTTGTTTAATTTCAAAATACCCACCAATATTTGGCTAAATGTTTGTTTAATTTCAAAATACCCACCAAATTTCAAAATACCCACCAATATTTTGGTGGGTATTTTGAAATTAAACAAACATTTAGCCAGTGTCTGATTCTAGATGAGTACACATGCATACAGGAAAAAAATCATCCAAGTTTTTCGAAAAAGATTTTATTGTTTTCTCGAAATTACCTTCATTTAATTCAGAAATATTTGATGAAAGAGTTTCACACCGAATCTTATATTTGACATCTCAAAAACAGACCCATTACAGCGGCACTTATTCACACCGAATCTTATATTTGACATCTCAAAAACGGACCCATTACAGCGGCACTTATTTGTTTATGGAACTTCGAAATATAGGAAGCGGAATTTGATCCAACCCATGGGTTGTTTGATTACTTGTCTTAACGCGTTATACAGGGGTCATGGAAATATCGGGCGTCCGTCCTGTCTTGTTAATGTGTGTACAATTCTTGCAAGATTTGTGTAATACTTATATCAGAAATGTCTTGGACACTAACTAAAATAAGTCTTAATTAAATATTTTTTAACAAATTATGCCCCGTGCATGAAACATAAAATGATAATGGAAATCCTATTCCGTTTGCTAGATGAAGCTTTTATTTCTCTTGAGCATGTTGAGATATTAAAATAAAGGTAAAGAAAAAAGTGCTTTTTTAGTTATTACCCTTGTATCTTGGATATATAAAATATGTGCAATGCGGGGACATTGAAACTCTGTTATTTTATTGAAAATAAAATTAAATATTTGAACATTGATAGAAATGGGTATTTATCACACTCCATTACAGTAAATACTAGTAGAGTTTTATATCGTCGTCTTTCATGTCACAGGAAACGATATCGGGATATGATTGTTTAGTTGTTTACTAGTAATCTTGCTATGTCATCGCTTTGCTTGGCTCAATTTTAGACCAAACAATTCTGCAGGTCTGTGCATCATCACCATCTGCGCTTGCCGCAGCCGACTGCGCGCTACGACGTAAACTTTTACGAAAAAGTAAAAAGCACTTTTCGGCAATTTGTCCATCTTGTTTACATAAACAAAACGATCCTAAAAGAAAAACCACGCATCTGATAATCATTTCCTTCGTATTCTTTATTTTATTTATTGTGTCAATAAAGGAGCTATTGTTTGATTTTGATGGGGATGGATGGGGGATTAACCTGGTTGCAAATGTTTGCCCTTTCTATTTGTTATCTCTGTCCTGGCTTTTTATTTTTCCTTCTATTCGGTCCTGCCTTTTCTTATTTAATTTATCCTGACTTTTTTTTACATAAATTGACATCCTTCCTTCTTTTTTTTTTAACTTTAACCCCCCGTCCTGTCTATTTTTTTTTACAAATTTCATCCTGATGTCCTGTCCCGCTAGAGCTTGTTTGTGGGTGTTTACTCTTGTCTATGTCTACAAGGTAGAGCCCGCACATGCACTTGTCTCAGATTCCACCCCTCCCCTATGTACCTTGATATAACACAGTGGTCTATGAAGGTATATAGGAAAACGTTTCTGAGACAAGTGCATGTGCTACAAGGTCGTTTGTTATTTTGTAAAACATGATGAGTCTAGCTTCTTTTTTTCTTGTTGACAGACTTTTCCATCCTAATTTCGTAATCATAATGCTGTCACTTGACCTGTTTCTATGTCTGCTGGTTACAAATCGTGTAGCACGTCTTTGTACTTTTTTCCCAATTTTATCAATGTGGTAATGCTAGTACGGGTTCCATGTCGTGACGTATTCCATTTGCGGTCTTACGAATATTTTATAGGCATGCTCTTTACATGCTTTAACTAATGTGGAGGTTTCGATGGAAAGAACCGAGGTATCGGCTGGCTTTTCCTGTGATGTTGTTACATGTAATATGCTCTAGATAATTTGCAATGGTGTAGCCTATAGGTATTTTGTAGATGTTTCATGTCCCATAGTATGTCCGTGAGTTTGTAGTACCGCTTGATTGGATTTGTTTTTGTTATTGTGAGGACGCTGCGTTTTTCAGGGTGGAACTCCATTTTCCAAACATTTTTCCATTTCGGCAGTTTGTCTAGGACTTCTTGTAGTTCGTGGCAGTCGTTGTCCGAGGTCGTCTGATGAAGTGGTTAAGTAGACAACAGCATCATCCGCAAACAGTCTCGCTGTTTATTGTGGACCTTCAGCGTATAAGTAAAAACAAAGAAACTGGGGTCCTAGGACTGATCCTTGGATACTTTAGATTCTAGTTTCATTCTGTCTAATGTTTCGCATTCCAATAAAAATGAACACACGGTTGTATCATGTTGTTCAAATAATGAAATATCCACCAGTATCATCTATATTGTTTCAATGCCCATGGAGACAACACCAAAGAAATAAACTTTGGAAATGCGTACTAAATTCCATGAAAGATAAATATTTAATGACGTCATAAAACGCTATTACTTTTCATTCAGACGCTTTGAAAAATGATTTTCTAATATTAAAAAATGATTTTCTAATATTAAAAAATGATTTTCTAATATTAAAAAATGATTTTTCTAATATTAAAAAATGATTTTCTAATATTAAATAATGATTTTCTAATATTATTTTCTAATATTAGAAAATGATTTTCTAATATTAGAAAATGATTTCTTAATATTAGAAAATGATTTCTTAATATTAGAAAATGATTTCTTAATATTAAAAAATAGCTCTTTTTGTCCACTTTGGCTTGCCATATGTTTAACAATATTGTGAAGTTCCAATTCTATGTTTTTCCATTTTGCAGTCTGAGTCACACAGAGGATTACATATTTATATATTTGACGTTTGCTTACAAGGTCACAAGGGCAATACAAGGTCAATGTTTAGTTGTATGGATTTTTCGTTGTATACAATAGCCGGTATCGTAACTGTTATTAAATTGCAAAAAGTTATTATTTTTCCCCGATTCTCAAAGACTGATCAACATGATCAAATAGTTCACCTCGTCCCTAAAGTTTAATAATCAATGAAAGGATGCACGTCATCAGTATTCTAATATTACAAAGTTCGCTCCTAAAATAGGACAATAAACAATTGCAAAAGATGAGGATTTCAACTGTTCCTTTTTAAGTGAAATTCATTTTGTTACTATAATCAGCCGAAATGAATACCCCTTTGGTATTGAAGAAATGAGTTTGGGCATATAATACATATATATGTGAAAAATAGCCATTTGAATCATTATTGATTCAAAAATGCAGGTCAGAGTGACCTAATTATATTTGATGCTTCTGTACTACCCTAGTTGAAAAAACTCCCACAAAGTAACATAATAGTAGGAAAATGGGTAACTAAAATTCGTAAGGGTTCAGTGGAACCCAGTGTCTCGCTTATTTTTGCTGTTCATCGCAGCCTTAACAAAAACGACGATAAAATAAAAATAAAAATATTCCTCTTATTACTATTTTTTCATTGAAAGATGCTTCTGTCCAAGTTTGGTTATAATCCAGGATAGATTATGAATCTAATAAATGTTTTAAAAACTTTAACTGCAGTCTGTATGGAAGGTTAACTGAAAGAAAAACTTAGTCCATTTATAAGTAAAATACGGAAAAACAGAAATAAAATTTTAACTAAATTTCCTTCTAAATACTAGCTTTTGATCATAAACAAGCTCAATTTATAAGTGAAAAAACCAGAAAAAACGGATTTTTTTACAATATTTCACGACTTCTTGATACTATCTTATGATCATAAACAAGCTTCTGTCCAAGTTTGTTACAAATCCAGGATAGTTCAAGAAAGTTATTAAAACTTTTAAAAACTTTAACCACAAAGTAAATGTCATATTTCCTGGCAGAAAAACTTAGTCCTATTTATAAGTAAAATACGGAAAAACAGGATTAAAAAAAAAAAAAAAAAACTTCTGGATACTATCTTATGATCATAAACAAGCTTCTGTCCTAGTTTGGTACAATTCCATGATAGTGTAAGAAAGTTATTAAAATTTCAAAAACTTTAACCACAAACTGAATATTTGTGGACGCCGCCCCCGCCGCCGGAATGTAGGATCGCTATGTCTCGCTTTTTCGACAAAGTCGAAGGCTCGACAAAAAGGTAGTTCAGAACGGCTTTTTAATTGATAGCTGCTTTACATGCAGAAGATAACATGCCGATGAATTTTGATTATACCAAATTAGTACAAACCATTATGAACTCTGGTGGATAGTTGTTTCATTGGCAATCATACCACATCTTCTTAATTTTTATAATGCTTTGTAAAGGAAAGATAGTACAAAAGAAATAGGAACGAAACAGATATTGCATAACGGTCAACCAACTTGTGATGACGTCCATTAAATATATGAAGGGATGATTTCAACTTCACCCTTTGGAAAATTTTGTTTAATACTTTCCTTGTGAGCAGCAACGCATGTATTGGTAGATTCCTCCGTTATTGGAGCACCCTTGAAAGCTGCGAAAGTACAGTGGAATCTGTGTACACTTCCGTTCGGGATTAACGAAGATGTGTCACTAAAGTACATGTATTTACAACAATATTTACAAGGACAATCCCCACACAAACACAAAGAGAGTTCAAGTGTAACCAGGGAGCATGATTGTGTAACCAGGGATCATGATTCTACATACAAAATCATCTTTGTCTCCATCGATTGAAAAGAAAGGAAATGCATATATGACGTCTTGTCACAAAAGGACGAATAAAAGTACAGACAAACTCCCCATTCAATATGTACCCATTGCTGCAAGAGATACAGAATATAACTTGGTTCCTGACACCTGGCACAAAAAATAGAAAGGTAAGTAGGTAAAATATTTAATATGGACATTATTATGTTTGTAGGGAAATATTTTCGGACTTTGTGTAGGAGCTATTTAACAAATAAACAAAACAAAAATGGGGAATGTGTCCAAGGGAGACAGATGATGCCCCTGCTTGCATATCATATAGTTATAATGGGATATAACTGAGGAACAGTAAAAGTTACATTACCCAAACTTGTACTTGATCTGAGTTTTGTGGTAAGTTTCATAACATTTGAGTGTGGCCAACTTAAAATCGGCAACTGAAAATTCAGTAATTTTTCCATTTGTAAAGAGGCATAACTCTAGACAAATAAAAGTGACACCGCCAAAATTTAAGCTTGATCTGTACTTTGTGGTAATAAGCATTGTGTATAAGTATCATAGCATTCAGTTAAGGCTACCTAGACCATCTCTGTGATGTATGATCATACATACATGTACAGATGGGTTAGAGTAGAACTATTTTCTATGTCAGAGCATAAAAATGTCCTTTTTTACATAGGTAACCCAAAAATGTCTATAAAGCGTATTTGGGTAGCCATGCAAATTAAGGGGGTATAAATCCAATTTTTTTTTAAATATAGGATTATCTATTAAATGAACTTTATCAAATACTTAATAGAAAAATAAAATAAAAAAATGGGGTCACCTATTATTCAAGCTCACATGTATGATTTTCCTTCGAAATAAGCATGCATTTTTGTTGAGGGTACTTTTTTTCTGTTGAACCAATAGGAGTAAAAGAGGTAATATGGAAATAAAAAGGAACTAAATAACAGAAATCGCTTATATATTACACTGATGAGTTGAAAAGGATATTTCAATTTTAATGCAAGAAAATGGCACCTAAGGGAGATAATTTGGAGCTTTTTCAATGATATAAACATTTTAAAAGTTAACTTGGGCCAAAACAAAATGATTTCTTGGGATTGATTTTTGTACCTTATCATAAAGTAACGGCTAATAGTGTAAAAATTAAATTTGCAATGAAAAAAATTGTTTAAATTTTTGCCTAGATGGAAAACACAATTATTCTATGTGATTTTATAATTAATATATATATAATGATTTATGACTTTTGAAACAGAAACACCACCTTCATGAAGGTGTTCAACATATATCAAAATTCAGTAACTTTTTTTAATTTTAATTGTTTAATCATATACATTGTAACTAGAAAACTTTTTGGCCTCTTCTTGCTTTTTCTCCCAACCTAATTCTAACTCTTCTTGTGTAAGGTGTGGGAATTTCTTCTTCAGCCTCTCCTGATATTTTCGCTTCGTCTTTTTCAATTGTTGTTCTTCTCCTAATTGTTTCTCATTGTATAATTTCAAATATTTCATCATCCACTTCTCAAATTTTGGATGAAGTAATTGGTACTCAGGATTTTCAGACTTTGGAACCAAATGCTCTTTTTCTGTTCGGTCTTCTATCATTCCTAGAAAGTTCATGACCTTTCTAACCTTTGGATCCCCTGTTTCACCCGTCTCCAACATATTAATTGCCCGCTCTCTTTCTTGAATAACTTCCACTATGTTCCTCATGGATTCATCAACCTGGAAATAGTTTTTTTAAACTTAAAAATTATGTTCTGATACAAAAATAAGAAGATGTGGTATGAATACACAAGAGACAACTATCAAAAAGATTTCAAATAAAGTTGATTTAAGCAATTAAAAGTCACAATACAGCTGTCAACAATGACAAAAACCAATACCATAAAGTCTGCTAATAGAGGCCCCAACATGCAAAAAGATTAAAACAAATTAAAAACCAAAAATAAAATGCTTCACTGAGGGCAGCCTGATACGACCACAGAAGTTGAACCCTGAAAAGTTGGGCCAAATTTGGACACAGCTTGATACTGTCTGAATTTGGATTGTGATCAAGTTTTTGACATAATATAGGTTTCTGACACAAAATAAATGTGGTCAAAGATCCTACAAATCTATTGTGCAATACTGTGCATTTGAAGAATTCGTCTTGAAACTCTTCAAAAATTTGAAATTTGAAAATATTTGAAAAAAAAATTAATTTATCCCTTAAAGAACTTGTTAACAAAAAAATCATCCATACCTTATTGAAACCCCACTTAATGCAATTACCCCAATACTCAATCCCAGTCCCCCCCCCCTTTGTAGTATGGGACCTTGTAGAATAATTTCAGAGAGATCCATACACTTAAACACAAGTTATTGTCTGGAAACTAGAAAAATGTTTCTTTTTGGCCCTTTTTGGCCCCTAATTCCTACATGTTTTGGGCAATTAACATCAAACTCAATCCCACACTTTCCTTTGTTATATGGAACCTTTTGGCACAATGTCAGAGAGATCCATACACTTACACACAAGTTATTGTCCCAAAACAAGAAAAGTGCTTGTTTTTGGCCTTTAAATCCTTAACTGTTAGCCCAATAAACCTTTAAATTAATCCCAACCTCCTACTTGTGGTATTAAACATTGTGGTACAATTTTAGAGCAATTGAAATACTAATACAAAAGTTATTGTCTTGAAACTAAATAAATGCTTGTTTGGGGTCCCTTTTAGGTCCCTAATTCTTAAACGGTTGGGACCATCATCCCCAAAATCAATCCCAATCTTCCTTTTGTGGTATTGAACTTTCTTCAAAAGTTTAATCGAGATCCATTTTCTTAAACTTCAGTTATTGTCGGAAAACCAGTGTGTTTTCCGACGACGAGGCAGACGACAACATCATACATTATATGATCCCAAATTTTTTCTTGTGGTTCAATGTATAAAAATCATTTTATGGCCATCCATCTTTTTTAATTTGAGCCCAATGATAAATCTTAAGTAAACAAATGCATGTCTGGTGTACCAGGTTGCAAGCCAGCTGACAAATGTCTTGTATATTCCTAAAACTGCAGTCACACTAGGTCACGGTCGAACATAGATCTGTGAAAAAATGCAAATTTTGACAATCATAGTGCAATTTTTTAGATCGCAGTAAGGTCGTATCATGGTTGTGGTGAGGTCTTCAAGATTGTGATGAGCGTGGCAAATTTTGAACATGTTCAAAACAATGGTGGTTTGGTTGTTGATGTTGTAGAAGTGTAGTTAGAGAGCATTAAGTTTGTGGTAAAATCACAAAGGTCATGATTGTAGGTGAGCATAAAAATGAAATAAATACCTTCCACTTTCTTTCAGGATTAGGAACTGTGAGCACCTCATCATCATATATCTGTTCCATAGTAAACAACATATTTCTCTCTTTTAGTAAGACATACCTGAAATAGAAGAATTATATTGTACCCAGTAAATCAATTCATGTAATTATAAATCTGTGGATTCATTATTATTCGAAAAATTGTTTGATGTTGCCTACCTAGTTTAGTAAACAGCAGCCTACTGGAAACCTACCTAGTATAGTAAACAGCAGCTTCTGGAAACCTACCTAGTTTAGTAAACAGCAGCCTACTGGAAACCTACCTAGTTTAGTAAACAGCAGCCTACTGGAAACCTACCTAGTTTAGTAAACTGTAGCCTACTGGAAACCTACCTAGTTTAGTAAACAGCAGCCTACTGGAAACCTACCTATTATAGTAAACAGCAGCCTACTGGAAACCTTCCTAGTTTAGTATACAGCAGCCTACTGGAAACCTACCTACTTTAGTAAACAGCAGCCTACTGGCATGGAAACCTACCTAGTTTAGTAAACAGCAGCCTACTGGAAACCTACCTAGTATAGTGAAGAGCAGCCTACTGGAAACCTACCTAGTTTAGTAAACAGAAGCCTACTGGAAACCTACCTAATTTAGTAAACAGCAGCCTACTGGAAACCTTCCTAGTTTAGTATACAGCAGCCTACTGGAAACCTACCTAGTTTAGTAAACAGCAGCCTTCTGGAAACCTACCTAGTTTAGTAAACAGCAGCCTACTGGAAACCTACCTAGTATAGTAAAGAGCAGCCTACTGGAAACCTACCTAATTTAGTAAACAGCAGCCTACTAGAAACCTACCTAGTATAGTAAACAGCAGCCTACTGGAAACCTATCTAGTTTAGTAAACAGCAGATTACTGGAAACCTACCTAGTTTAGTATACAGCAGCCTACTGGAAACCTACCTAGTTTAGTAAACAGCAGCCTACTGGAAACCTACCTAGTTTAGTAAACAGCAGCCTACTGGAAACCTATCTAGTTTAGTATACTGCAGCCTACTGGAAACCTACCTAGTTTAGTAAACAGCAGCCTTCTGGAAACCTACCTAGTTTAGTAAACAGCAGCCTACTGGAAACCTACCTAGTTTAGTATACAACAGCCTACTGGAAACCTACCTTGTTTAGTAAACAGCAGCCTACTAGAAACCTACCTAGTATAGTAAACAGCAGCCTACTGGAAACCTACCTAGTTTAGTATACAACAGCCTACTGGAAACCTACCTAGTTTAGTAAACAGCAGCCTTCTGGAAACCTACCTAGTTTAGTAAACAGCAGCCTACTGGAAACCTACCTAGTATAGTGAAGAGCAGCCTACTGGAAACCTACCTAGTTTAGTAAACAGCAGCCTACTGGAAACCTACCTAGTTTAGTAAACAGCAGCCTACTTTAAACCTACCTAGTTTAGTAAACAGCAGCCTACTGGAAGCCTACCTAGTTTAGTAAACAGCAGCCTAATGGAAACCTACCTAGTATAGTAAACAGCAGATTAATGGAAACCTACCTAGTTTAGTAAACAGCAGCCTACTGGAAACCTACCTAGTTTAGTAAACAGCAGCCTACTGGAAACCTACCTAGTTTAGTAAACAACAGCCTACTGGAAACCTACCTAGTTTAGTAAACAGCAGCCTACTGGAAACCTACCTAGTTTAGTAAACAGCAGCCTACTGGAAACCTACCTAGTTTAGTAAACAGCAGCCTACTGGAAATCTACCTAGTTTAGTAAACAGCAGCCTACTGGAAGCCTACCTAGTTTAGTAAACAGCAGTCTAATGGAAACCTACCTAGTATAGTAAACAGCAGATTAATGGAAACCTACCTAGTTTAGTAAACAGCAGCCTACTGGAAACCTACCTAGTTTAGTAAACAGCAGCCTACTGGAAACCTACCTAGTTTAGTAAACAACAGCCTACTGGAAACCTACCTAGTTTAGTAAACAGCAGCCTACTGGAAACCTACCTAGTTTAGTAAACAGCAGCCTACTGGAAACCTACCTAGTTTAGTAAACAGCAGCCTACTGGAAATCTACCTAGTTTAGTAAACAGTAGCCTACTGGAAACCTACCTAGTTTAGTAAACAGCAGCCTACTGGAAACCTACCTAGTTAAGTAAACAGCAGCCTACTGGAAACCTACCTAGTTTAGTAAACAGTAGCCTACTGGAAACCTACCTAGTTTAGTAAACAGCAGCCTACTGGAAACCTACCTATGATAGTAAACAGCAGCCTACTGGAAACCTTCCTATTTTGGTATACAGCAGCCTACTGGAAACCTACCTATTATAGTAAACAGCAGCCTACTGGCATGGAAACCTACCTAGTTTAGTAAACAGCAGCCTACTGGAAACCTACCTAGTTTAGTATACAACAGCCTACTGGAAACCTACCTAGTTTAGTAAACATCAGCCTACTGGAAACCTATCTAGTTTAGTAAACAGCAGCCTACTGGAAACCTTCCTAGTTTAGTATACAGCAGCCTACTGGAAACCTACCTAGTTAAGTAAACAGCAGCCTTCTGGAAACCTACCTAGTTTAGTAAACAGCAGCCTACTGGAAACCTACCTAGTTTAGTAAACAGAAGCCTACTGGAAACCTACCTAGTTTAGTAAACAGCAGCCTACTGGAAACCTACCTAGTTTAGTAAACAGCAGCCTACTGGAAACCTACCTAGTTTAGTAAACAGCAGCCTTCTGGAAACCTACCTAGTTTAGTAAACAGCAGCCTACTGGAAACCTACCTAGTATAGTGAAGAGCAGCCTACTGGAAACCTACCTAGTATAGTAAACAGCAGCCTACTGGAAACCTATCTAGTTTAGTATACAACAGCCTACTGAAAACCTACCTAGTTTAGTAAACAGCAGCCTTCTGGAAACCTACCTAGTTTAGTAAACAGCAGTCTACTGGAAACCTACCTAGTATAGTGAAGAGCAGCCTACTGGAAACCTACCTAGTTTAGTAAACAGCAGCCTACTGGAAACCTACCTAGTATAGTAAACAGCAGCCTAATGGAAACCTATCTAGTTTAGTAAACAGCAGCCTACTGGAAGCCTACCTAGTTTAGTAAACAGCAGCCTAATGGAAACCTACCTAGTATAGTAAACAGCAGCCTAATGGAAACCTACCTAGTTTAGTAAACAACAGCCTACTGGAAACCTACCTAGTTTAGTAAACAGAAGCCTACTGGAAACCTGCCTAGTTTAGTAAACAGCAGCCTACTGGAAACCTGCCTAGTTTAGTAAACAGCAGCCTACTGGAAACCTACCTAGTTTAGTAAACAACAGCCTACTGGAAACCTACCTAGTTTAGTAAACAGCAGCCTACTGGAAACCTACCTAGTTTAGTAAACAGCAGCCTACTGGAAACCTACCTAGTTTAGTAAACAGCAGCCTACTGGAAACCTACCTCGTTTAGTAAACAGCAGCCTACTGGAAACCTACCTCGTTTAGTAAACAGCAGCCTACTGGAAACCTACCTCGTTTAGTAAACAGCAGCCTACTGGAAACCTACCTCGTTTAGTAAACAGCAGCCTACTGGAAACCTACCTCGTTTAGTAAACAGCAGCCTACTGGAAACCTACCTCGTTTAGTAAACAGCAGCCTACTGGAAACCTACCTCGTTTAGTAAACAGCAGCCTACTGGAAACCTACCTCGTTTAGTAAACAGCAGCCTACTGGAAACCTACCTCGTTTAGTAAACAGCAGCCTACTGGAAACCTACCTCGTTTAATAAACAGCAGCCTACTGGAAACCTACCTAGTTTAGTAAACAGCAGCCTACTGGAAACCTACCTAGTTTAGTAAACAGAGGCCTACTGGAAAATTATTGATGACACAAATCATCTCAAATTTTTTCCTGCTCTTACATTGTTTTTATGTCTAAATCTTTGTTGTACGTCAGAGAAAAAAGTTTTACCTAGCTTTCCAACCCAAGAAGGCATGAGTACCCAATTTCAAACACATTTATTTTACGGGTGGCTCTCTCACATGTTGTACAAATACTTATGATTCATTGGATATCAAATATCCTGTAGATATCTAAGAAAATAAAGATAATCCTCAATCCACGAAATTGGTACCCATTCAAAAATAAATGAATAAACAGTAAGGAAGTAGATGTATGAATATGTATGATTGAATTTTACACACCATAATTTATGTAAATCATCATTGCTCTTAATCCTTAATTCATCAACATTCCATGGTCGACCTGTAAAAGAAAGTGATTAACATAGAACTTAATCTGTGTAATAAAATTAATTTTAATTTCTATGGTATAAAAATTGGAAGATATGGTATAATTGCTAATCCGACCGTGCAAGGGCTGTATAGCCAGTCAAGGTCGATAAAAACTTCCATTGTTTCAAATTGCTAATGAGACAACTCTTATCCAGGGACTACATGGTTTGGTTATAACTTAAAAACTGTTTTACTGTCCTTTATTTGTTTGAGTTGAAACATTTTGAATAGTCAGATGATAAAATTTTGAAATCTTGTTTTTTTTTTTAAAGAGATGTTCATTGATTCAGTTGTTTAACTTCATCAATATTTCTATTTGGTTATAACTTCAAATTTCTACAACTGTCAAAACAATGTTATGGAACTTAAAACTATTTTACTGCCCTTCTTTTTTTTAAGAAACAATTGGTTAAATAGTTTTCATTTTCTCTGTCCAGTCACAACTGGCAAATATTTCATGCATATTTCCAAGATCTATAAAACAATTGATTTAATTGGCAAGTTCTGCTTTAGGGAGTCAATTAGGATGAAAACTGGCAAATTAAGACACCAAAGAGAAAAAGAGAACACTTTAGAACATTATAAAATATTTTGCTGATTTTTGTTTATTTACAGGAGAGAGGCAGAGGATAGCAAAGTGATACTTATCAGTTGAAGACAAACTTAGTCTGAGTTTAGAGGTAATAAGCATTATATACACATTTCATTAAATTTAGTTGAGACGAACTTAAGTTAAGAGAACAGAAACAAAAAAATTCTTCAATTTTTCCACTTGTAAAGGGGCATAACCCTAGAATGGTAATCAAGGTGATTGTAATCACTGAATGTTAAAGATTGCTTTAATTTTATCAGTTGGTAGTAAAAGTGAATATTGCATTTTATATTGTATATATATATAGCACAAGTACACACCCGTGATATCGCGGGTCCGTGACTGAATTAAAGTTTATAACTATGCCTAAGCCTTATTTTAGTAATTGGTATTGTCATCTGATAAAGTCATGTCGATTATAAGATACAAAGTTTTCTAAGCTTTCAAATCTTTCTGTTTGAACCCGTCGACCTGGAACTTATCAATTATTGGTAATATTAATTATTAGGAAAACAAAAGGTCCTGGCTATCCAGGAATGGAGTATTTTTTAATCAACAGCATTGTCCTATATTAGTTATCTTAGAAAGTCTTGCTGATTGCGGAATAAAACTACAATAGGGAACAATTTGACAATGATTGAATTTAGTAGTGTCAGCCCTTTGATTATGACCCTTGTATATAGCAAAATCCTGATCAATACACCGTTTGGTGGTGCGCCTGTCAAATGCGGAACGTACAGATAAGGTAATAGCTAACAGGTGAATATACTATTGGTATCGGTATCGGATTCGACCCGAAACTTGTTAATTATTGGCAATATTAATTATGTGGAAAACAAAAGGGTCTGGAGTGGTGTAATTTTTAATCTGCACCATTGTCCTATATTAGTTTTATATAGAGTTGAAATCTTTGATTTGTCGTTTTTACCCAATGACAGCTGACAAATTGGACCTCGTAATTTTAGTATTATAGATTGATTTTAGGCGATTCAACAACCATTCTGAACAAAGAAAGATAACTCCAATTTATTGTCTTGAAACTACAAAAATGCTTGTTTTTGGTCATTTGTTCCTAGACTATTTTCTCCATAACCCTTAAAATATATCCCAACCTTCTACTGATGGTATTGTGGTACAATTTCAGAACAATTGAAATACTTATGGACAACTTATTGTCTTGACACTAGATAATGCTTGTTTTGGCCCCCTTTGGGCCCCTTATTCCTAAACCTTAGGGACCATAACCCCCCAAAATCAATACCAAACTTCCTTTTGTGGTTATGAACATTGTATTAAAATTTTATTGATTTTTATTTACTTATACTAAAGGTATTATCCCCAAACCATCCGTCTTCGGACGACGCTGACCCATACGACGCTGACAATGACGACGTGATACCAATATACGACCGGTCATATAATAAAAAATATATATTTCTGTGTCATTTGGTCTCTTGTGGAGAGTTGTCTCATTGGTAATCAAACCATGTCTTCTTTTTTGTAAAAGGAATACAAAAAGACAAACAACAGGCTACAAATCAAAACATACAATGACACAGAAATCTCAATACTGAATTTTTTTTTGCCCATACTTTTATTTCCATAATCTCACTAATATTTCTACTCTATGATCGGTTTTCATTTCACTGGGAAAACATAGTAATTCTTGCAACATATGTAATAAACAAAGTAACCTGTTTTAATTTCTTTCTCTTTCCAGTTAGCCCTGTCATCGAAAAATTCCATTAAATCATAATTCTTGCTTGATGTATGAAAACTGGAACATGCTATACACCTAAAATAATATAACATGTACAAATTGTGTTATTCAATATAAAAGAAAAATTAGATCTGACATTCAAAGGTACTACAGATTAGCCCTATTCCTGATATGGTTTGGTTAGACTTAGTGTAAACAATACATGTATTTTTATTCAGAAACATAAATAAATATGTACATAAATACAATACATGGATTGGAAAGTCATTTATACAAATTCCTCTCCCTTTGGTTCAGTGGCGGATCCAGGGGGAGGGTTCCGGCAATAGATTCCCCCCTTTTTTTCTGACGATCAATGCATTTGAATTGAGACATATAGTTGGAACCCCCTTTATCCTGAGTTAGGAACATCTCCAACCCCTTCCCACCCCTCTGTTATAAATGGCTGGAGCTGCTTCTGTGATTGATATCACAATCAACTGAACTGAAATAAAGGATATTTGCTCCTATTGTTTTTAAATGTTCGCCAGATGGGTCAATATCCCTAACATGCCTAATGTACCTCCAATTGAGGACCACAAAAGTTATGTGTAAACAAAAAATATCTGTGTAGTAATATTTGACATGTTTCTATTTTAAGCAAATGACTGAGCTTAATCCTCTTTGTCTTGATTCGGACAGTAGAGTACCATAGAATAAATAGCTTCGCCGAGTAAAGCTGGATACGACCGAAAATGTCAAACCCTGAACAGTTGGGGCAAACATGGACACAAAATTCACGATTGATACAGGTCTGAATTTGGATTGTAATTAAATATTTGACACAGAACTTAGAATTCTGCCTAAGGAAAATCTATAATATTGTGCATATTGACACAGATATCCAGAATCGTCTGAAATAATCCATGTAGTGCCATTGCAAAAAAATCACTGCTAACCACTACTTTTCTTTTCATATTTTTTTTACAGTTTATAAAGCCAAATTTGAAAAATCCTGTAAAATCCTTGTTCTTTTTCACAAATGTCTACCAGAGACTTAATTCCTGCCAAATTTTCAATAGCTTATAATTATATCTAAAAAACAAGCACACAGACCTTTAATTGTTTTCAGCTTTTCTATATACTTTTAATTCATTAATCATGTTTATAAAAGTCTTTTTAAAGCTTGTTATTTTAAAATAGAGTAGCAAACATCCTTAACTATACATAATCTTCAATGGTATATATCATGTATATATCATTTGTAGTAAAGAGGCTATCTACTCAAAATTATTTTTTATTATGGAATTAGCAAAATTTCTTGTGCTTGAAATTTTTAATAAATTCCATGTTTATTCTGTACTTTAACCGCCACAACACTTTCTATTTTACAAGGAAGATAGCCCATTTTCAATAGAATGTACTGTGTGGGGCACAACACTATCTATACAAAATAAATTTTATTGAAAGTGTTATGCACTGCTCAAAACATTAAAGAGGGTACCTTCATGACTAATAATGGTAAAACAAAATTGCCAAATGACCTTAACAGTAATTTTTGGTGCATGATGATAAAATTTACACTTTCTTAAAGGTTCATCATAACCTTTTGGCTAAAATGGCTGTATTTACACCACCAATTTTACTCTGAGTACAGAAAAACCTGTGCACCTGCTAAAGTTTTAAGGCATGGCTGGACCCAGATAATTAAATTTTAAATGCATTTTATTGTTCAGAAAGTTTTCTGAATTTTGCCATTCATATTTTTTCATTCCTGCAGAAGGTGCAAAAATAAACTAAGTTGGGAAAACGTTTGAGAAGCTCCCCTCGAATAATCGATGTTGTGAGTAGTATTGATTTAAATGGACAATAGACACCTGTAAACAATAGGCGATTTATACTGTGTAACTGAGTGGACCGTATCAAATGAAACTTGTGTGTTAGTTTATCATGTTTATTTTGCTATCTTCTGCAGACTGGGAAAAAATGCACGTCAAAATCCAGGTAAGTCATTAATTTTCTGAAACATAGACTTCATATAACGTTTATATAACTAGGTCCAGCCATGCCTTAAAACTTTCCAAGATGCATCAGTTTGTCTGTTCTCATAGTAAATTTTTGGGCGATATTAAAATCGATGGATTTTTATGAATCAATTTGTTTTTTTCTCCAAAAATGACGGTAACGATAACTATTTCAGTGAGACCTCTGATGAATCATGATAAAGATATTTTGACAAATAACAGTAAAATTCTAACCAATTTGACGCTAACGGTAGCCGAAAATGACTGTTTGACGACTTACGGTAAAGGGCATTATACTTTCTCATTAAACAATGTTATATTTTTCTTCAATGACAAATGTAAAGGTCATTTTGAAGTGACGTCATATATCAAATTACGTCACTGTTAGACATCCGGGTCTGTTCGCGCCCATTCATATTCGCAGCCACTCATGTTCGTCCCCTTTCACTTTCGCACCCTACATGTGCGCACCCAAAGTCTGTTCGCTACCTACATATTCGCGCCCAATTTTAATTGGTTTTGTGTTTATTAACTTTGTAATCAAGTTTTGGCAAGTGTATTCTTATAAGTATATCTGTTGTCATTGTCTTAAAATAAAGTGAGACAGCATTTTTTTTTGTATTGAATAAATCTTAATCAGGTTTTGATAGTGTATTGTTAAAAAAATTAAAAAAATCCTTTCTAAATAAAGTGGGATTCTTCCCACGTTTATTTCATGTTGAATAGCTCTTAATCATGTTTTGGTTAGTGTATTGCCATAACTTTGTTTCATTGACTTGTTACAAAATAAAGTGAGATTCTGAATACGTTTTTTTTTTGTGTGTGTTGAATAAATTTTATCATGTTTTGGTTATAAGAGTGTATAGCTACATTTTATTGTTTAATTGTTTCAGATCAAAGGGACCAAGCTGTTAAAAACAATTATCTTTTGTGTTTTTCTTTTAAAATCTTCAATGTTTTACCCATACCAAGCTATGTATATACATTTAGTATTTACACCAAAGCAATTTAAAACAACAATCATGATTTTCCAATTATTCAACTTGAATTTGAATTAAAATTGGGCGCGAACGGAACTTGGGTGCGAACGTGGAAGGTGCAAACGTGTAAGGTGTGAAAGTGTATTGGGCGCGAATGGACCTGATAGTGATACATTGTACCTGAAATCACAGACGTCAAGCTGTCTTACTTGCTGGCACACAAAATGCAACCTTGAAAATTGGCAGAACAACTAAGAACGGATTGACATGGCGATTTGTTGCCAAAGGAGGCTTTTCCAAGAAGATTGCTGAAGATCTGTACACACAACACAACTGAACTGCAGTTTGGATGTCAACTGAAATGATTTATTATTTATAAAAGTGTTTTAGAAATTATTCATACTTGTCATCACATATAGTCGGCCTCTTGTGTTGAACATTAAAAGCTGAGGTAGGATGAAGACTAACACCGGGTAATGATGTCTTAATTAATTGCCTAGTTGCATTACTAAGTGTTCTGATGTTTATAAATGTCAATGACATTTTTCATTTCTTTTTTCGTCAATGTCAAACAAACGCTTAACTATATTTACGTTCTCTTAATCACTCTCGCGATTTAGATGACACGAGATTTTACACCACATGTTCTGAAAGTCAAGATACCGGCTAATAAAAGAAAATCTGACCATGGATCCTAAAAAAATGGGAGAAGCTCTTGGCCGCATGAAAGGCGGTGGAGGCAAATTTGCAGGAGCTGGTTTAGGCCTCTTAGCAGCCGCTGGGGGCTTATTTGGAATTGCAAATTCATTTTACACTGGTTAGAAATGTTACATCAGAAAAGGGTCACCTTATAATAATTTCAGTTATGTAAACAAATAAAATTGTCTCTCTATTTTACACTGCGATAATGTCACATTTAACTACTATTGTCAAAATGATAGAAACATCATAGACAACGACAACTAGTTGGCAAACTGGCATAGTTGTCAACGAACTCAAACTTTTATCTTCCACATGCATGCACATGCAATTATACACTTAAGGTTCATGTGGACCCTATGCCATGGCAAAAATGGCCGTATTGTCACCTCAAAATTTACTCTGAGTACAGACAAACCTGTGTATCTGTAAAAAAATTCAGGCATAGCATGCCCTATATAAAAATGGCTACAGAGCTCCAGATAAGAGGGGGGATAGGACCTTTATCGGGACTCTTGGATCGGGTGTTTTTAAGCTCGGGATTTCGGGATTGACTCTTTCGGGATCCGGGAATCCTTTTTTTCGGATTTCGGGATGTCGGGATTTGCTTTATTTAAATTCGGGACCTCGGGATTTCGTTTTTTCAAGTCCGGGATTTCGGGATCAAGACCCCTCCTATCCCCCCTCAGATAAGAATTCACAAATTGGGGTTTTTACCCACCATTTTTTTATGTAATTGGGTGATGGTATCGGGATCGTTCGCCCTGATTACATGTTTGCCCTAGGTTCGTTCGCACTGAGTTTGTTCGCCCTGGTAATCCCTTCGCCCTGGGTTCGTTCGCCCTATTTTCATTTATGATCATCAATATGTATATGTTACATTAATGAAAGAAATATATATTTATATATATTAAAATTTATATCTATTAAAAGATAAAAACAGAATATTAATTAAATAAAATTATTGGCTTCATTGTTACACTTTATTTTATAATTACTTTTAATTACTGTTGAATTTTGATTGCTGATTAGGTTACATAATAATTTGAAATCTTTGATATCACTGAGTGATTGGTATATGAATTGTCTTTGATGGATTAATAATGAAAATAACATTTTTCTCAAATAAAATAGTCAGCTTTGATGGGATAAAACACTGATGTACAAATTGTTAAGCATGAAAAGGAAATTATTTTCGCAGCTTGGCTTCTTTGATCTCAAGTGTGTTTTTACAAATTTGTTATATATGGAAGTGGATTATGGAACCGGTGCACATACAGATACTAACTTAGTTCTCAATACCTTGAAGTCACAATATCTTGTAGTCCTAAAATTTACAGGAACTTATAACCTAGTAGCAGCTAGCTGTAGACAACATAATACATCGTAAATATTCAATTAAGGAGGCTCGAGGGTATAAAAATTTCAAAAAAAAATTAAACATTTGTTTTTCATTACAAATTTTATTCATTACCTTTTGTAGTTGTTACTTTATCATATGGTACAAAAATCATTCAAAACAATCAATTTGTGTTGGCCCCAGATGACTTTTAAAATGTATACATCATTGAAAAAGTTCCAAATTATCTCCCTTTGGTGGAAATATGCCATTTTTTGGCTTTAAAATTGAAATATCTTTTTTAACTCATCAGTGACCTATACTTTTTAATATAATTTCCATCATCCAAGATGGCTGCCTGCGGGGGGCTTAGTTTAACATAGGACCCTATGCGAAATGCAAACAAAAGTCTTCTTCTAGAGAACCACTGAATTGAATGAAACCAAACATAGCATAAATGTTCCTTTCCTAATTTATATAATGAGGTGCTGGCCAAGTGTTGTTACTTTGTAGCCAAATTTTATCTTTTTTATATGATTTCAAAAACCCAAGTAGAGTCAGGTGAGTGATACAGGCTCTTGAGGGCCTCTAGTTTTGTACATGTTATACAGGTGCTTACCTGAATATCCATGCTTCTTTGTTGATTGTTTACAAGGGTGACAATCGGTAAACTTTTGCTTAAAACACAACCCTTAATTAGCTGTCATATTTTCACAATATCACTGACCGTGTGAAATAGTTTTTTGACGATTATACAAAATGGATCAGTAAAAAAATATTAATTTGTGCACAGAAGACTAAGATAAAGATTATTACTCGTTTCATATGACTTCAGTTTAACATTTCTGTATAGCTTACAATTAATTTTAGGCAGAATATTTTTTTATTCAAAACAGTGCTGATGTATTTTGTATAAACTTCAGTGCATTTTGTTAAAGAAAATTACTGACACAAATGTAACATCTTTCTTCTTTTCTATATCAGTTGATGGAGGTCATAGGTCAATCATTTTTAGCAGAATCGGTGGAGTACAGAAACAAATCTATCCAGAAGGATTACACTTTAGAGTACCATGGTTTCATTATCCCATTATATATGATATCAGAGCAAAGCCAAAGAAGCTAACTTCACCAACAGGAAGTAAAGGTAAGGATGCCAAGTAAGGTAGACAGGGCACCAGACTGAAGTTAATGAGAGAACCGAATTAAAAGAAAAAAAATGGTAGGGTGCACATGTAACAGGGAACATCATGGAAAGACTTCTGAAATACTTTCTTTTGGTTTAAAGGTTATGTGTCATGAAAAAGCACAGCAGAAAAACTCATATTGATCTAAACTCACATTTTAGACAACATTGTTAAATCTTAGGTTGTCTAATGTTTTGATGTTAGACCAACAGTATACATGGTATAAAAATGATAATAAAAATTTTGCTATTTTTTTATTATTTTTTTTTAATTGATGACATATCACTTCTTTGAATTAAACCAATCAATGTTGATTAGTTCATTATAAGTTGGCGAAATCAACATTACTTTATATCCTCTCACTCAAAATTAAAAAAGGCCACTTTAAAACATTTAAACAGCATCATGGCAAGGAAGCTCAAATTATTACCATGATGCTGTAGAAAACTAAAATCATTTGAGTTGGAGGAAAGTTTTAAAAATTGGTAGTAATCACTGAATTACATTTATGGCCATAAAGAAGGCTTTAGAAATGACTTTAATCAATAGTTTATATCTGCCAAGGGCGAATTTAGGAATGAAATAGATAAAAGAAGATTTGGTATGAGTGCCAATGAGACAACTCTCCATCCAAGTCACAATTTTTAAAAGTAAACCATTATAGGTCAAAGTACGGCCTTCAACACGGAGCCTAGGCTCTCACTGAACAGCAAACTATAAAAGGCCCAAAAATTACTAGTGTAAAACCATTCAAACTGGAAAGCAAAGGGTCTAATCAATGTCTAAAAAATTTACTAGTGTAAAACCATTCAAACAGGAAAACCAACAGTCTAATCAATGTCTACATGACTAGTGTAAAACCATTCAAACAGGAAAGCCAACAGTCTAATCAATGTCTACATGACTTGTGTAAAACCATTCAAACAGGAAAGCCAACAGTTTAATCAATGTCTACATGACTTGTGTAAAACCATTCAAACAGGAAAGCCAACAGTCTAATCAATGTCTACATGACTTGTGTAAAACCATTCAAACAGGAAAACCAACAGTCAAATCAATGTCTACATGACTTGTGTAAAACCATTCAAACAGGAAAACCAACAGTCAAATCAATGTCTACATGACTTGTGTAAAACCATTCAAACAGGAAAGCCAACAGTCAAATCAATGTCTACATGACTTGTGTAAAACCATTCAAACAGGAAAACCAACAGTCAAATCAATGTCTACATGACTTGTGTAAAACCATTCAAACAGGAAAACCAACAGTCAAATCAATGTCTACATGACTTGTGTAAAACCATTCAAACAGGAAAACCAACAGTCTAATCTATGTCTACATGTGAAAAATATAGCACCATTTTAAAAAGATTAAAATTATTTTAGATTTACAGATGGTGAACATAACTTTAAGAGTTTTATACAGACCAGACCAGAAATTCCTGCCAGAAATCTATAGGCAACTGGGTTTGGACTATGATGAAAGAGTATTGCCATCAATTTGTAATGAAGTAAGCTGAAACATGCCCATGATTGAACATTTAAAATTTTTAAATTGAAAGCTCAATTTAATAACACATGATTAATTATAAGATATATTTTATGGGGTTAATGGAACTCTGTTCTGATTAAAATGGGTAAAAAAACACACGAGGTTGATTAATCCTTAAGTTCGATCACATTAACTCTTTTAATTAATATGCTTTTCCAAAATTATTCAAGAAGCAGCATTTGGTGACCTTTAAGAAAATTGTCAAAACATTAGAAATTATCATTTTTTCATGGGTGATTTACTGGATATAGTATGTAAATCTGGAGTAGACTTGGTAATTTTGTGAAAATGCAAAAAAAGATGTTGACAGACAACATTTTTAAAAGCTGCAGACAGGAAAAGGGTGTTGCGTTTCTTAAGCCTTGATATGTATGACTTAAAAAGTTTTGTTACTCAAATAATTTTGACATGCAGAGAGCCTGGCGATCTCTTATTCAATAGATCATAATCAGTAGTACCCACAATGTGATTTAGCTAATAATAGTTTTTCTCTCAACGGTTTTAGTTTTATATGCTTTTTCAAAAGTGTTCTTTAAAGAAGTTGTTAGCAAAAAACTAACCTACTTGTCAAATTCTTGCTTTAGATTTGCATATTTTTAGTAATCAATTCAATATTTAGAGAAAATGAAGTTAGAATTTAGATGGATGTAATAATTGTATTTTGCAAAAAGGTATGATTCTTGACATTGTTTGTGATGGTTTTCCAGGTTTTAAAATCAGTTGTAGCTAAATTCAACGCTTCACAATTAATCACACAGCGCCAACAAGTCAGTTTACTAATCAGACGAGAATTAAAAGAGAGAGCACAGGACTTTTACATGATCTTAGATGATGTATCAATCACAGAACTAAGTTTTGGTAAAGAATACACCGCTGCTGTAGAATCTAAACAGGTAGGTAAACACAATAAATGGAGAAAACTCAAGTCCTTAGAATCAATAACTGTAGTTATCTCCCATTTATTAAAAGAATCCTACAAAACAAAGGGGAGATAATTCAAGTCATTAGAACCATTTAAATGCAGTGAGGGCTATTCCAGAAAAAAAATGTATGGAGGGGTTGGAAGGCACTTTTTGTCAGTACCCGCCACCCAGACAATTGTAATTGAGACTTACAGTGCATTATAGTGTGAAAAGTTGCTCTGATACCCATCACCCATGTATTATTAATATAATGTGCCTTCCAACCCCAACCCCCCATACATTTTTTTCTGGAATAGCCCTTATCTCCAAATTATGACAAAAAACAGACAAATTCACTCCTGTGAATTGCATACTTACTAGCTATTTTCTATCAACTTGGTTTTATTTTAAGGTTAATTTTGCAGAAAAAAATCAAAATATGTATAAATACTAAAAAGAAAAGGGAGACATCTTTACTTCTTATAACTAAATGAATACTGTTATCTCCAATTTGAAAAAAACAAACATAGCAAATCCACTCTTGTGATTTTCATCTTTGTTTATTTCTTCTTGTATAAATGGGTTTGTACATAAACTTTATGAAATTCCGTGTAGATTAAAGGAGTAGGTCAAGTAAGATCCCTTTTTGGCCCCAAAACATAGCAATTTTACAAAATTATTAAAATGTAAACTTTTAGTTATTTATTTGAAAGTAAAATCCTTCTGCTACATAAATATGGGCTTAAATGAAAGTGGCTACATTTGTGTTCATTTTTAATATTGGAATGAAAGTTGTATTTGATGATAATACATAACATACAGTATAAAGGTTGAGGATGACCATGGATGTGGCCACTTTCATTTTTGACAAAAACCATCTGAAAAGTGGCTTTTTTGGGCATATTTGATAGATTTTTCATATTTAAGCTTGAAACTGAGCATTTTTAATGACTAACGTGAGGGTAACCAAATTGCACAGAGTACCCAAATTACACCTATTTAGCAAAAATAGCAACGGAAATCTTCCCAGATTTTATAGAGACTAAACAATTTGTATTTTTATGATTTGATACTATGCACAACATAGGTAAAAATATTTAGATATACACAAAACGTTCACAGTATTTATCAACAGGTGGACTGTTTACTGAAAAAGCAAAATGTACGGAAACGTCGCTCATCAAAACGTCATCTTTTTAAAATCAGCAAGTACAATATGTTACAAGTATCCATTTCGTAAAAAATGAAGAGTAAGCATGGACTTATATCCAATTGTTCAGAATATTTTAAGAAATAACAAAAGCTCGATTTTCAGACTATTGACGATGCGAATTTAAGCATGGATGTGTACTCCTCATTACAGAATCATTGATGGTTTGGAGGTTATTTCAGACCAATTTTTCTATGATTCCAAATGAATTCAAAATTAAATTGGTGAAACCATATAGTAAATAATGATACATCTACAAAATAAACACATACTGAAAACTTTTGTGTGAATCATATATAAACGTAGGTTAAAAAACTGTCAAAATAGGTGCAATTTGGGTACCCTCACGTTAGATCAGTTAAAACGTTCATGTTAACTAATTGAATCAACTGAAATAGACACTTAAGTGTTTAAAAAGTGTCCAAAATCTTTTCATCAGATAAACCTGAAATTTGAGGCCAAAACCGGCCTTGCTTAAATTGAGGTGAACATATGATTTTGCAGAATTGTTCTTCAGTTGCCGTTAAACTTCAAAAATTCATAATGTTTCAAGTTACATAAGCATGTTTGGAACTTGCCTATACAATTACCTTGTGAGCATGCATTTTTTTCAAGCCCAGCACAATACATACATGTGATTCTTCCGGTGGGAGTTAAAATCTCCCGCTTTTCAGACCCTCTTCCGTCCCTCCCGTTAAAATTTGAAATCTTCCGCTTTTTGAAAATGTCAATCTCGAAAAAATTTCCGTAGACATTTCTGTTTACAAAACAGATAGGACAGGGAAAAAGTCCGAGAAACTCTAAATTGATATGGAAAAAGTCCGAGAAAAACGGGAGTTTCCTGTAATGGAATTTGTGTCAAAAAGGTAAATACTAAAATAGGAAAATAGCCTCAAGTAATCAATGAAGGTGTTAAGGATTATAGACTGTATATACAACTATAAAAGATGATTGGCATTTACCTAGTAATCAACTAGCTAGTTAAATATACATGTCTGGATGATTAAAAGTGATACTGACAATGGAACAGTTGTATAAACATTGACTTTATAAATTGTGATGCTGTTGAAAACATGGAACACACTTAGTTTATACTGAACCTCAAAGACAATAAAATCAACTCAAATATGATATTTATGTCTTGTCTTCTATCTAGGCCAATGGAATACCTATATAAGTGTGTTTGTCTTATAATTTGACAAAAAACAAACTGTATCATGTTATCACCAAATACATGTACCCCAGAATAATATTAAAGAAGACACAGTATCTAGTCAAATTTAAAAATGATGCAAGTCCAGTGCCAAGGGTCAAGACAATGCTTACTACACTTCATGCAAAGCTGACTATGGGGCCCTAATTACTTGACCAAAAATATGGAGACAGCTACCCACCAGAAAGCCCACAACTCTATCAATTCAACACCTTCTTTTACAAACATGTTCAGTAGTGGTACTAAAGTTGACAATGTGGCTAAAGCAGAGGTACTTTTTGCCAACTATGTATGATGGATGATCACTTTATCTTTGAACTATATATGATGGCTGATCACTTTAACTTTGAACTATCATATGATGAATAAATATTTGACCCCCCTCTTATCTTCTATTTTACTGAGTATAAATGGCTATGCAGGTGCTTGAAGGTATGAAATCATTGGGTTTTTTTAACAAAAAAGGAAGATATGCAGTTTAAACACACACAAAAAAACCATTGCGTACGTCGATAAAAAATCTCCAGTTATGAGGCCCAAACTCCAGCTGAAAATTTCCAAATCTCCAGTTGTGGCTTGACAACTCTGTCACATGTATGACAATATTTCTATGTGAAAAAAAATTGACATTTTTTAATATGCTGAAATTTGAAAACTAAAGTTTGTACTAACACACACTAGAATTCTCCAATGGTATATTTGCTTCATTATGTTACTTTGTTCCCTAATCTTTGGATTATTTATTGATTTTTTTCATGCACTGTTTTAGGTAGCACAACAAGAGGCTCAGAGAGCTCAGTTCGTCGTAGAGAAAGCCAAACAAGAAAGACAACAGAAAGTTGTACAAGCCTCTGGAGAAGCTGAAGCAGCTAAACTTATATCCTTTATTATTATAAATTTATTGTGTCACATGGTTCTATCTAGGTCATTACTAAATGATATTTTGTCTGAGATAGCTTATTTGTAAATATAAAAGAATGAATATGTGGTATGATTGCCAATGAGACAACTTCACACAAGAGATCGAGTGACATGGAAATTAACATTTTGGGTCACTATACAGCCTTCAACAATGAGTAAAACTTATACTGCATAGTTAGCTAAAAATAGTGCTGTTCTGCTTCTTTTTTGGCAATTCAGTATAGATTGTTTTACACAGGTTTCTCTTGGGACTGCTTTTAAACAAAGAAAGTATTATACTGGATGAGTCTGAATTAGAGCTGGTCCAGGTGTCCTTGCTGTGGACTTGTATCCACAAATCAAAATATCTATTGAAAAAAGAAAAACCATTGTATTCTAAACCTGTGGTAACTTTGGCAAGTGATGAAAACTGCCCATGTAAGAGGTCGTTGACTGCTTTTCTAAACCAGAGTAAAATCATTGTCTGAAATCTTGGTGGACATATCTTAGTTTGTATGTCTGCTGTAAGGCCGGACATATACAGGGGGCGCTGTCATTCAATATGGCTGACTCAAGACATAGTCTGCTGTGGATGATGGAGCACAAAGTTGGGGGCAGGATTGTTATGGGATGCATTGTGGGAAGGGTGTTTATACAAGCAGTCAATGGTCTATGAGTTCTATCTTTAGTAATCTGATGCCAAAAGTTACACAGTTACCCTTTATACCCAATGTGTCTGGTTCCTAGTTTGTTACATAGTTCTACCCTGCTTACATTCAAGGGTATTCGATCAAAATCAAATATTAATATAGATTCCTACATAGGTACTAGTGGATACCAGATTTATCCAATGAGATGGTTAAAGTTGTCTTATTTTTTAATTTTAGCCTTGGCCAGATTGTATAATGTGATAATCCACATGTAACTATGTAAGAATCATGTTTCTCTAATTATTGTTTCATGCACCATGTGTTTCAGGGGAAACTGAAGAAATACTGTGGATTCATTTATTTTCAGTGGTTCCAATTTTCTTGGATTGAGGAAAACTTGCATATTTGATTTCGTGGTGTTTCAAAAGTCTGCTTAAACTCGTATACACAATTTGTAATTTGTTGGACATTTGAATTTGTGGTTATAGGGTTACCTCAATATCCACGAAAATTGATATCCAACGAATAATAATGAATCCACAATACTGGTTGTTTGTTTGTGGGTCCATCTGTCTGTCCAGTTTTGTTAGTGCTCTCACTTCAACAAATCTTGCAAGATTTTTATGAAAATTATATCATAGGTTTATATCAGCAATGTCTCATATAAGTTCTAAAATCAGTGTTGATCAATTATTTCTAAAAGTGTTATGCCACTTAGAAACATTAATTATATGGAAAATTGCATTTTTAGTCCTCTACAGTTTTTGCCTGATTTATGAAACTTATATTATAGGTTTATATAAGCTTGGACAACTTTATTACTATAAATTTATATATACAACTTTGAAAATTAATCCGAATTTGAAATTTAAGCTAAAAAAGAGGGCCATTTTAGGACCTTACCAACCATACTCCTTTGCGGAATATGGAAGGCACTTATTAAATTATTAATTTTTGATAAATGAAAATCCCCTTTAAGTGCCTTCCATATTCCTATATTCTTATTTAATATTGACTCACAAGCATACTATTAATTGTCTTAAAGTATTCAACCATCGTACCTGTTTTCAGTCACCATAGTAATCAGGCAAATGATGAAAACTGCTTATTTAGGAGGCCATTGACTGCTTTATCAAACCAGAGTAAAATCATTGTCTGAAATCTTGGTGGACATATTTTAGTTTGTATGTCTGCTGTAAGGCCAGACATATACAGGGGGCGCTGTCATTCAATATGGCTGACTCAAGACATAGTCTGCTGTGGATGATGGAGCACAAAGCTGGGGGCAGGGATTGTTATGGGATGCATTGTGGGAAGGGTTCTTTACAAGCAGTCAATGGTAAATGATTTCTATCTTTAGTAATCTGATGCCAAATGGGATATAGTGTAAATCATATTTTTATGGGTACCAATGTAGGGACGTTTTTAGGTTATCATTTAATGAAGAATTAATTTTTCAACCTTCACCTATCAAAATAGGGTACCTTTATGTAGCCAAATAAAAATTGTTAAAATACCAACAATCAATCATTATAAGACTGCTTTCCTTAACTTGCATACATTGGTGAAGCTATTTCAATAAATCCTGGATACTTGAAGTTAAGAAAAATCAGAGCATCACAGAGTATATCTAGAACGGTAACTAAAAATATTATATAGTATCATTTAGAGTTATATTTGAATAGTCCAGTATGATCGACTGATTAATAATTATGAAGTAATTTGCATTTCAAATTAGTTATGCGTTAATTTGTATTTAACCAAAAAATAAAGAAAAGCTATATCTAGTCTCAAAGGACATAATTCTTATTCTGGATATATATATATACTGAGCACTGACCCAGGGATATACATAATGGATTTTAAGATATACTTTCCACATAAATCCACATGTATCGAAATCTATTTGCAAACGCTATGCTGATTTTATTAACCGGATTTTTGTGACAAAAATGTCGGTTATTGATTTGGGGATGTACGGCGGGGGGGGGGGGGGGGCAATCAAATGTTGTCCGTGCATTAACTCATGAACCGTTCAACCAAAGCTTTTAAAATTTTAATATGTTGTTACTGACAACTAATTATATAAATGAAGGTCAAGTTCAATAATGGCGATTTACCGTTCAGGAGTTATGGTTCTTGAAAGATTGAAAAATGGAGTTTCCAGTCGTGTCCGTGCATTTACGCATGAACTGTTCTACCAAAGCTTCCCAAATTTTAATATGTTGTTACCGATGACAAAATGGAGGTTAAGATTAATAATGACGATTTTGACTTTTACTGTTCAGGAGTTATAGTTCTTGAAAGATCGTAAAATGGTGTTTCCATTCACGTTGTTGCATTTACTAATGAACCATTCAATCTAAGCTTTTCAAATTTTAATATGTTGATACTGACTACAAAATGGAGGTCAAATTTGATATTGACGATTTTCACTTTCAGCATTCATCAGTTATGGTTCTTGTGATATTGCCAGGACATAAATAAATGTTAATAAATCCGGTTTGCTGTCGTTGTGACAGCCTCTTGTTGTTTAAAAAATTGCAATTGAAAAAAAAGACTACAGAACTTTTATTTTTATTTGGATGCATAACAAATATAATTACTGCACAAGAGCTCAGAAAAATCTTCTTAATAAAGATAAAATAAAATTCAACAAAAGTCCATTAGTACAAAAAATGTAGTAAGAAATAAGGGTAACAACACAAAGTGATGCTTTATTTTAAAAGAAAAAGACAGTAAGAAACTATGAAAATAAGAACACTGAAAAAGATGTGATATAAATGCCAATGAGACAACTGTCCACCAGAGACCAAATGATGTAAAACAGGGAATCTGCGGCATATTTTTTTTTGTGATTGCAAATCCCCTTTTATTAAAGGGTATTTTGTCATGTTTTATTCTTTAGTTTTCTATGTTGTGTCGTGTGTACTATTGTTTTTCTGTTTGTCTTTTTCATTTTTAGCCATGGCGTTGTCAGTTTATTTTAGATTTATGAGTTTGACTGTCCCTTTGGTATCTTTCGTCCCTCTTTTATATGGGTTCATTGTAAAATAAAATTGAGAATGGAAGTTTGGAATGTGTCAAAAAGCAGTAGACCATAGAGCAGACAACAGCCAAAGGCCACCAATGGGTCTTCAATACAGGGAGAAACTCCTGCACCTAGAGGCGTCCTTCAGCTGGCCCCTAAACAAATATGTATACTAGTTCATTGATAATGGACGTCATACTAAACTCCCAATTATACGCAAGAAACTAAAATTAAAAACCATATAAAACTTTTTATAGTTCAAATTTATACATGTTATAAGCATTATATAAATATAATTTATTTTAATTTTTACATTTTTATTAGAACAATCATTATCATTATTTTGTTTTGTTTTGTAGCTTGCCCAGTCACAGAACCGTGTGTACTTGACTGCCAACAACTTGATGTTAAACATTACTGACAAAGACTTTGATTCTATGCTGGAACAGTATAAAACCAAGAAATAGTGTCTGAACTTTGTAGACTTTGTCTGAACTGTGCTGGAAATTATTATAAAATTTGTAGGACTTGCCTACAACAAACAATGTCAGAGAGATTTAAGAACAAATAAATTCCTCTTTTTTAAAGTTTTGTAAATTGACATCCCTGTAACCACCGTAACAGTGAATTGAACACCTGCTGACCACAAATTAAAAAAGTGGAGGGATTTTTTAGTCAAAATGGTTAGTGATCCAGTGTGTTGAACAAAACTTCAATGAAAATTATGATGTGAATTTTGAAAATAAAGAAAAACCTCTAAGTAACTCAACAAATAAATCTGTGTTTTTTAGTGGATATTTATCATGTTTATAGATTTATTAAATCAAAAATTGTGGAAAAAATTGTTTATCATATTAAACTAGAAAAATAACCACCTATTTATATATATGCAATGCCTACACGTGTAGAAGAGCCTTATATTTTTTGGTCTGTCTGTTCATCCATCCAACATCTGGCAGTTTTTTTGTCAAAGTGGGTTTATGAGGTTTATGATGAAATTATACATGAAAATGTGATAATGCTAGAAGTGAACTGATAATGTAATGGACATAAATACTCAAAGAGTTGGAAAGCTGTTGGTTCATTCTGTGTCTAGAATTGATGTGATTGATATTTGTTAAATTTTCACCTTATTATAAGGTTGGTTGGTTGATTATTATATTTTAATCCCACTTTCAGCATCTTCATGGACTGGATTGCAAGATTTCCTGCCGAAAGCCAATATTTCGAAACTAGCAGCAATGATATAGTAATTAGTATGTTAGAGTACACTAGAGTACAAATGACTTTCCATGGGAAAACTGGCATTCCTTGTCAAAACCAATTGTCCAGAGAGCACCACCCCTCCTCCAAATCATTTAGGAGTAAGATTAAATAATGCTTGGCTTTGATAATCCCATGTTGCTCTGATGTCTAATAGTCTTGTTTAAGAACTTGTGTCTATGAACGGATAGAGCACAGGGTCATATAGAAAACATGGAAATGTCTTCTTAGATTTAGACTTACTGTATGTCTAGAAATTATGATATACAAGTATACAGATCATATATCTTTCAATTCTGTATGCATATGGATACACGAGTATGTCCTATCACCCAAATATTCCTTACAAGGGTTATTAAATGATGGAGCAATCTCAGACTTGGAATAGATGACAGTTAAATGATGGAGCAATCTCAGACTTGGAATAGATGACAGTTAAATGATGGAGCAATCTCAGACTTGGAATAGATGACAGTTAAATGATGGAGCAATCTCAGACTTGGAATAGATGACAGTTAAATGATGGAGCAATCTCAGACTTGGAATAGATGACAGTTAAATGATGGAGCAATCTCAGACTTGGAATAGATGACAGTTAAATGATGGAGCAATCTCAAACTTGGAATAGATGACAGTTAAATGATGGAGCAATCTCAGACTTGGAATAGATGACAGTTAAATGATGGAGCAATCTCAGACTTGGAATAGATGACAGTTAAATGATGGAGCAATCTCAGACTTGGAATAGATGACAGTTAAACGATGGAGCAATCTCAAACTTGAAATAGATGACAGTTAAACGATGAAGCAATCTCAGACTTGGAATAGATGACAGTTAAACGATGGAGCAATCTCAGACTTGGAATAGATGACAGTTAAACGATGGAGCAATCTCAGACTTGAAATAGATGACAGTTAAACGATGAAGCAATCTCAGACTTGAAATAGATGACAGTTAAACGATGGAGCAATCTCAGACTTGGAATAGATGACAGTTAAACGATGGAGCAATCTCAGACTTGGAATAGATGACAGTTAAACGATGGAGCAATCTCAGACTTAGAATAGATGACAGTTAAACGATGGAGCAATCTCAGACTTGGAATAGATGACAGTTAAATGATGGAGCAATCTCAGACTTGGAATAGATGACAGTTAAATGATGGAGCAATCTCAGACTTGGAATAGATGACAGTTGTTGATGGATTCTATGGAGACATTTATTTTTTCATGGTTTGACATTAACCCTCCATGTTTGTGTATATTTGATTTCATGGTTTGACATTAACCCTCCATGTTTGTGTATATTTAATTTCATGGTTTGACATTAACCCTCCTTGTTTGGGTATATTCGATTTCATGAATTTGTCTAAGTTTGGGTTTGTTAATATAGAAGATTTGTATCTCAATGAACTTTTAAAATCCTGGTTCCCTTGTATCCATGGAATTCACAAAATTGGAATTCAACAAATACTAATGAATCCACAGAAGTTGGAAAGCTCGGATGTAAACACTTGTGATTAGTATAAACATATAAATAAGATGTGGTATGATTGCCAATGAGACCAATATTCACCAGAGATACAACAAGTTAGCTGTTGTTTTTAAAGAATCAGCATGATCTTGTCTTGAAACTGTCTACTGTTATTAAAATGGAAATTTTGCTGAAATGCAATAAAGGTCGGATGTGAATACCATTCAATTTATCTTTATAACAACGAATATGATAAACCTATAACTTATAGTGTCTGAAAATGGAACTTTATCACAAAAACAGAATTTGACCTCCAGATATTCAGTCATAAACCTGGTTGAAATAGAACAAAAGAATCGAAGCTCTTTGTTAGAGAAGGCGATAAATGTGTACTGTATTGTTTACAAAATTTTTAAAAGTTAATAGAAACAAACAAAATTACAATTTTCTTCTTAATTACGAGGTGTTTAATTTTAAAAACACCATTTGCATAAGTTTTCAATTTATCTAGTACAGAGTTGAGCAGAACAATTAGATTTCAAGTCGACGACATGGGTATCTTTCAAGCTGGATAAAGAAAATGCATAACCTCTGATTTTTTTGAAAAAATTACCATGGACGGAAAACATATCAATCTATTAGTTCAAAAATTTTCGTGTCTGCCCTTCCATTATGTGACTCAAGAAAAAAATCCAAAAAGGGGGTAACAATGTATCGAAAAGAGAAAATCGCGTGCACCTATTTTATGCGTGCTTCAGTTGAATATTTTGTCTTGATATCGTACAAAGTAAGATTTTTTGATACATCGTCTCGCTTCAGATTCTTTTATTTTTATATATCAAAGCTAAAGATTGACTTTATAACACAAAAAATAACAGTACTAAAAGATGAAATATATAGGTCAAGTGAAATGCCTATCTAATGAGTCACAAAAACAGAGAAAGTGTGTTCGAATAGCTATTTTTTTTACTGAAAGTACTTGACGACAGTCTTTCAAGTTGGATGATGAAAATGCATATCTTTGAAAAAATATAATTTTTTGTGTTTGAAAACTAGGGTTTATAGTCCTAATACACTAAAAAAAATCTAGTCTGCCCTTCCACGAAATTTTTAATTAGAATTTTTTTAAATGTTTATGAATTTTCAAAAATTCCAACTGACAACCGATCAGACGATAGTTTTAAGTTGAATCAATGCAGACAAGATCATTAACCGATGCTCATTAGCTAGTTGATACATTTGTCTTTTAAAATACAACTGACATATCTAAGGATCGTAATGGTGCAATGTGGATAAATTTATCGGTTTCCATGAGCAAAATTGGTAGCGCGTCATCCCTACAATGGCTTCCATTTCTAAGATTGTAAAACTGAACTGGCGTAATAGGGAGGTAATTCTGACGAAGTAGACTCCTGACTGTATTGAAGCAGTCAAGTTCTGATGGATATGTGTACCTCTCAGTTATCAAAGGTACTACTCATTCTTCTCAACAATTTTAATTTACCTTTTATTTATTTTCTGAGAAATAGATCTTATCAGGAAAACTAAACATGACCAGTCAGCTTTATAAATTAGGTTCACAAGGGAGACAAATCCTGTTCAAGAGACGTGTATATCATGCATTAATTCTGTACAGTGAATACAGTCACCTATTGTATCTGAGTCTGTACAGTGAATACCGTCACCTATTGTATCTGAGAAACTTAATTTTGTACAGTGAATACAGTCACCGATTGTATCTGAGTCTGTACAGTGAATACCATCACCGAGGGGGGGGGGGGGGCAAGGGGTTTAGCTGTTATGCTGTTATGGGGCATTTTAATTCTTTGTTATCTGTTATTCTGAAAATATATTTGCTGTTAGCTGTTATTGTCTTATTATTTGTTAGCTGTTATTGGGCTTTTAGTTTTTTTGTCATCTGTTATTGTGATAAATGTATTTGCTGTTAACTGTTATCGAAAATTGGAAGTTAGAATTTTCTGACAGCCACGAACGAACATACTAAATTAGAACAATTCTTAATATGACAAAAAGGAAAACATATGGCCAGGAATATCTGACAAGGATCTCAATTAAGGACTAGGTCCTTGCAACCAATTAACCTTTGATATTATATGGAACATAGATTCAGCTCTTTTCATAATAGAACCAAATACAGTGTACAATGAAAGTTCCCACCATGTACTGGGTTCCGAAGCTGCACATAACTCATTACAAACAAAGATTTATTTCGTCTTCAAGCCATCGTTCCACTACTAAACTATGTATTCTACTTATTAGTAGACTTGGTACATAGAAAATGGAATTCATTACAAAGGATTATACCCGTTATAAGAAATACTGGATTTGTCAAGGACTCGACTTATTTTAATATTTCATTAACTGTTATCTGTTTATATCAATTTTAATTCCTTGTTATCTGTTATAAGCCAAATCAATTTGCTGTTTTGCTGTTATTGGGACCCCCCTTGCCCCCCCCCTAATCACCTATTGTATCTGTGAAACTTAATTTTGTACAGTGAATACAGTCACCTATTGTATCTGAGAAACTTAATTTTGTACAATGAATACAGTCGCCTATTGTATCTGATAAACTTAATTATGTACAGTGAATACAATCACCTAGGCTATTGTATCTAAGTCTGTACAGTGAATACAGTCACCTATTGTATCTGAGTCTGTACAGTGAATACAGTCACCTATTGTATCTAAGTCTGTATAGTGAGTACAGTCACTTAGTGTATCTGAGTAACTTAATTCTGTACAGTGAATAAAGTCACATATTGTATCTGAGAAACTTAAAGCTAGCAATTTTGTAAAAAGAAGAGAAAAGGGTTTAGATACCTTTTATAATATTTTCTTCATACATTTCTATCAATGAAAACAATTAGACAATTGAAAAGAAGGTAATGCCAGAACCCACAATTAACAGCACATATAGAAGAGTACTAGACTGACCAGTCTCGGTCCTGTATGGACCTTCTTCAAATGCAGAACGATTAATTTATATATAAAGTGGCATAAATCGATGTCTCCTTTCTGTCTCTGATAAAGTATTGAAATCTACTAAACTTTAAAAAAAAAAAAAAATGAAATCTTACTAGATCTCTGATTAAACCATGATAGGTCCTTTCAAGATCTCCAATAAAGTGATAAATCTCTATACATCTCGATCTCTGATAAAGTAATGATATCTCTTGTCTAGATCTCTGAGAAAGGATGGTTTATCATGTCTAGATCTCTGAGAAAGTGATGGTATCTCCTGTATAGATCTCTGAGAAAGTGATGGTATATCCTGTTTATATCTTTGATAAAGTAATTATATCTCCTATTTAGATCTCTGATAAAATAATGATATCTCTTGTCTAGATTTCTGAGAAAGTGATGGTATCTCCCGTCTAGATCTATAAGAAAGTAATGCTATCTCCTGTTTAGATCTCTAATAAAGTAATGACATCTCCTATCTAGATCTCTGATAAAGTAATGATATCACATGTCTAGATTTCTGATTAAGTAATGACATCTCTTGTCTAGATCTCTGATTAAAAAAATGATATCACCTGTCTAGATCTCTGATAAAAAAGAATGATATCTCCTGTCTAGATCTCTGATAAAAAAAATGATATCTCCTGTCTAGATCTCAGATAAAGAAATGATATCTCCTGTCTAGATCTCTGATAAAGTAATGATATCTCTTGTCTAGATATCTGATAAAGAAATGGTATTTCCTGTGTAGATCTCTGATAAAGTAATGCTATCTCCAGTCTATATCTCTGATAAAGTAATGACATCTCTTGTCTAGATCTCTGATAAAAAAAAAATGATATCACCTGTTTAGATCTCGGATAAAAAATGATATTTCTTGTCTAGATCTTTGATAAAGTAATGATATCTCCTGTCAAGATCTCTGATAAAGTAATGATATCTCTTGTCTAGATCTCTGATAAAGTAATGGTATTTCCTGTCTAGATCCCTGATAAAGTAATGATATCTCCTGTCTAGATCTCTGAGAAAGTAATGGTATCATCTGTATATATCTTTGATATAGTAATGATATCACTTGTCTAGATCTCAAATAAAGTAATGATATATTCCGTCTAGATCTCTAATAAAGTAATGATATCTCCTGTCTCAGGGTTGGCAAAGTATTAGCCGCCCGGGAATTCCCGGGATGGACAATACTCCCTGAAATGGGTAATGCTGGGCAGTACTGGGCAATATGATTGTTTAAGCTTATTTTAACACAAAATAGTAAAGACTTGTTGTTACAGTAGTTTCATAGTATTATAGCTTAATATACACATTTCATATAGATAACCATTGACAGTAATTTCTAGAAGAATGAAAAATTCAATTTCATTCTCTTCTATGTAGACAGAATACAAGATTTGCACATTTTAGGATACCTATATTGTAAATTACCAAGCATGCATTGTTTCAATAATCCAAACTTTCATTTTATTGCACTGTTTAATCTCTGATAAAATAATGATATCTTCTGTCTAGATCTTTGATAAAGTAATGATATCTCCTGTCTAGATCTCTGATAAAGTAATGATATATCCTGTCTAGATCTCTGATAAAGTAATGGTATTTCCTGTCTAGATCACTGATAAAGTAATGATATCTCCTATCTAGATCTTTGATAAAGTAATGATATCCCCTGTCTAGATCTCTGATAAAGTAATGATATCTCCTATATAGGTCTCTGATAAAGTAATGATGTCTCCTGTCAGGATCTCTGATAAAGAAATGATATCTCCTGTTTAGATCTCTGATAAAATAATGATATCTCCTGCTTATAACTCTGAGAAATTAATGATATCCCCTGTCTAGATCTCTCAGAAAGTAATGATATCTACTGTCTAGATCTCTCATAAAATAAGGAGTTCTCCTGTCTAGATCTCTGATAAAATAATGATATCTCTTGTCTAGATTTCTGATAAAGTAATGATAGATCTCTGATAAAGTGATGATATCTCCTTTTAGATCTCTGATAAAATAATGATACTGCTGTCTAGATCTCTGTTAAAGTAATGGTATCTCCTTTCTAGATCTCTGAGAAGGTAGTGATATCCCCTGTCTAGATTCTTGATTAGGTAAATTCTCCAATTAAGTCATGATATCTTCTTGTGAAAAAATTAATTGTACTGGAACAAAATTCTAACTTTATCCATAACTGTCATGGTGTTAACTATATAAGTCCAAGGACAATATCTCTGCAAAAAAACTGACCGACAGAAAATTCAAATTTTATCTGTAACTTGTCATGATATAACTATTTACTAATTTTCAAATCTCTATCTTCAAGCACAAGCAAAAAAGTGTGGAAAACTGATTTTCCGGACTGATGAATGAACAAACAGACGGAGTGCAATTCTTCGACGGTAGAGAAGTAAAATGCTTATGTTTCAAGTAAAATAGATGCACTTCCAAGCTAACACACCGTGAACATTTGCAATAAAACAGTTATAAGGAAAGGTACTTTCTTCAAGTGATTTATTAAAAGATATTGAATTAAAGCATTGAGTATTTGAATAACAGAAAGAATTTAATTCAATTATATAGAAAATTAGTGTTGTCAACGGTTAACCGGTTTCCGACATTTTTTAATATGCTGAAATTTGAAAACTAAAGTTTGTACTAACACACACTAGAATTCTCCAATGGTATATTTGCTTCATTATGTTACTTTGTTCCCTAATCTTTGGATTATTTATTGATTTTTTTCATGCACTGTTTTAGGTAGCACAACAAGAGGCTCAGAGAGCTCAGTTCGTCGTAGAGAAAGCCAAACAAGAAAGACAACAGAAAGTTGTACAAGCCTCTGGAGAAGCTGAAGCAGCTAAACTTATATCCTTTATTATTATAAATTTATTGTGTCACATGGTTCTATCTAGGTCATTACTAAATGATATTTTGTCTGAGATAGCTTATTTGTAAATATAAAAGAATGAATATGTGGTATGATTGCCAATGAGACAACTTCACACAAGAGATCGAGTGACATGGAAATTAACATTTTGGGTCACTATACAGCCTTCAACAATGAGTAAAACTTATACTGCATAGTTAGCTAAAAATAGTGCTGTTCTGCTTCTTTTTTGGCAATTCAGTATAGATTGTTTTACACAGGTTTCTCTTGGGACTGCTTTTAAACAAAGAAAGTATTATACTGGATGAGTCTGAATTAGAGCTGGTCCAGGTGTCCTTGCTGTGGACTTGTATCCACAAATCAAAATATCTATTGAAAAAAGAAAAACCATTGTATTCTAAACCTGTGGTAACTTTGGCAAGTGATGAAAACTGCCCATGTAAGAGGTCGTTGACTGCTTTTCTAAACCAGAGTAAAATCATTGTCTGAAATCTTGGTGGACATATCTTAGTTTGTATGTCTGCTGTAAGGCCGGACATATACAGGGGGCGCTGTCATTCAATATGGCTGACTCAAGACATAGTCTGCTGTGGATGATGGAGCACAAAGTTGGGGGCAGGATTGTTATGGGATGCATTGTGGGAAGGGTGTTTATACAAGCAGTCAATGGTCTATGAGTTCTATCTTTAGTAATCTGATGCCAAAAGTTACACAGTTACCCTTTATACCCAATGTGTCTGGTTCCTAGTTTGTTACATAGTTCTACCCTGCTTACATTCAAGGGTATTCGATCAAAATCAAATATTAATATAGATTCCTACATAGGTACTAGTGGATACCAGATTTATCCAATGAGATGGTTAAAGTTGTCTTATTTTTTAATTTTAGCCTTGGCCAGATTGTATAATGTGATAATCCACATGTAACTATGTAAGAATCATGTTTCTCTAATTATTGTTTCATGCACCATGTGTTTCAGGGGAAACTGAAGAAATACTGTGGATTCATTTATTTTCAGTGGTTCCAATTTTCTTGGATTGAGGAAAACTTGCATATTTGATTTCGTGGTGTTTCAAAAGTCTGCTTAAACTCGTATACACAATTTGTAATTTGTTGGACATTTGAATTTGTGGTTATAGGGTTACCTCAATATCCACGAAAATTGATATCCAACGAATAATAATGAATCCACAATACTGGTTGTTTGTTTGTGGGTCCATCTGTCTGTCCAGTTTTGTTAGTGCTCTCACTTCAACAAATCTTGCAAGATTTTTATGAAAATTATATCATAGGTTTATATCAGCAATGTCTCATATAAGTTCTAAAATCAGTGTTGATCAATTATTTCTAAAAGTGTTATGCCACTTAGAAACATTAATTATATGGAAAATTGCATTTTTAGTCCTCTACAGTTTTTGCCTGATTTATGAAACTTATATTATAGGTTTATATAAGCTTGGACAACTTTATTACTATAAATTTATATATACAACTTTGAAAATTAATCCGAATTTGAAATTTAAGCTAAAAAAGAGGGCCATTTTAGGACCTTACCAACCATACTCCTTTGCGGAATATGGAAGGCACTTATTAAATTATTAATTTTTGATAAATGAAAATCCCCTTTAAGTGCCTTCCATATTCCTATATTCTTATTTAATATTGACTCACAAGCATACTATTAATTGTCTTAAAGTATTCAACCATCGTACCTGTTTTCAGTCACCATAGTAATCAGGCAAATGATGAAAACTGCTTATTTAGGAGGCCATTGACTGCTTTATCAAACCAGAGTAAAATCATTGTCTGAAATCTTGGTGGACATATTTTAGTTTGTATGTCTGCTGTAAGGCCAGACATATACAGGGGGCGCTGTCATTCAATATGGCTGACTCAAGACATAGTCTGCTGTGGATGATGGAGCACAAAGCTGGGGGCAGGGATTGTTATGGGATGCATTGTGGGAAGGGTTCTTTACAAGCAGTCAATGGTAAATGATTTCTATCTTTAGTAATCTGATGCCAAATGGGATATAGTGTAAATCATATTTTTATGGGTACCAATGTAGGGACGTTTTTAGGTTATCATTTAATGAAGAATTAATTTTTCAACCTTCACCTATCAAAATAGGGTACCTTTATGTAGCCAAATAAAAATTGTTAAAATACCAACAATCAATCATTATAAGACTGCTTTCCTTAACTTGCATACATTGGTGAAGCTATTTCAATAAATCCTGGATACTTGAAGTTAAGAAAAATCAGAGCATCACAGAGTATATCTAGAACGGTAACTAAAAATATTATATAGTATCATTTAGAGTTATATTTGAATAGTCCAGTATGATCGACTGATTAATAATTATGAAGTAATTTGCATTTCAAATTAGTTATGCGTTAATTTGTATTTAACCAAAAAATAAAGAAAAGCTATATCTAGTCTCAAAGGACATAATTCTTATTCTGGATATATATATATACTGAGCACTGACCCAGGGATATACATAATGGATTTTAAGATATACTTTCCACATAAATCCACATGTATCGAAATCTATTTGCAAACGCTATGCTGATTTTATTAACCGGATTTTTGTGACAAAAATGTCGGTTATTGATTTGGGGATGTACGGCGGGGGGGGGGGGGGGGGGGGCAATCAAATGTTGTCCGTGCATTAACTCATGAACCGTTCAACCAAAGCTTTTAAAATTTTAATATGTTGTTACTGACAACTAATTATATAAATGAAGGTCAAGTTCAATAATGGCGATTTACCGTTCAGGAGTTATGGTTCTTGAAAGATTGAAAAATGGAGTTTCCAGTCGTGTCCGTGCATTTACGCATGAACTGTTCTACCAAAGCTTCCCAAATTTTAATATGTTGTTACCGATGACAAAATGGAGGTTAAGATTAATAATGACGATTTTGACTTTTACTGTTCAGGAGTTATAGTTCTTGAAAGATCGTAAAATGGTGTTTCCATTCACGTTGTTGCATTTACTAATGAACCATTCAATCTAAGCTTTTCAAATTTTAATATGTTGATACTGACTACAAAATGGAGGTCAAATTTGATATTGACGATTTTCACTTTCAGCATTCATCAGTTATGGTTCTTGTGATATTGCCAGGACATAAATAAATGTTAATAAATCCGGTTTGCTGTCGTTGTGACAGCCTCTTGTTGTTTAAAAAATTGCAATTGAAAAAAAAGACTACAGAACTTTTATTTTTATTTGGATGCATAACAAATATAATTACTGCACAAGAGCTCAGAAAAATCTTCTTAATAAAGATAAAATAAAATTCAACAAAAGTCCATTAGTACAAAAAATGTAGTAAGAAATAAGGGTAACAACACAAAGTGATGCTTTATTTTAAAAGAAAAAGACAGTAAGAAACTATGAAAATAAGAACACTGAAAAAGATGTGATATAAATGCCAATGAGACAACTGTCCACCAGAGACCAAATGATGTAAAACAGGGAATCTGCGGCATATTTTTTTTTGTGATTGCAAATCCCCTTTTATTAAAGGGTATTTTGTCATGTTTTATTCTTTAGTTTTCTATGTTGTGTCGTGTGTACTATTGTTTTTCTGTTTGTCTTTTTCATTTTTAGCCATGGCGTTGTCAGTTTATTTTAGATTTATGAGTTTGACTGTCCCTTTGGTATCTTTCGTCCCTCTTTTATATGGGTTCATTGTAAAATAAAATTGAGAATGGAAGTTTGGAATGTGTCAAAAAGCAGTAGACCATAGAGCAGACAACAGCCAAAGGCCACCAATGGGTCTTCAATACAGGGAGAAACTCCTGCACCTAGAGGCGTCCTTCAGCTGGCCCCTAAACAAATATGTATACTAGTTCATTGATAATGGACGTCATACTAAACTCCCAATTATACGCAAGAAACTAAAATTAAAAACCATATAAAACTTTTTATAGTTCAAATTTATACATGTTATAAGCATTATATAAATATAATTTATTTTAATTTTTACATTTTTATTAGAACAATCATTATCATTATTTTGTTTTGTTTTGTAGCTTGCCCAGTCACAGAACCGTGTGTACTTGACTGCCAACAACTTGATGTTAAACATTACTGACAAAGACTTTGATTCTATGCTGGAACAGTATAAAACCAAGAAATAGTGTCTGAACTTTGTAGACTTTGTCTGAACTGTGCTGGAAATTATTATAAAATTTGTAGGACTTGCCTACAACAAACAATGTCAGAGAGATTTAAGAACAAATAAATTCCTCTTTTTTAAAGTTTTGTAAATTGACATCCCTGTAACCACCGTAACAGTGAATTGAACACCTGCTGACCACAAATTAAAAAAGTGGAGGGATTTTTTAGTCAAAATGGTTAGTGATCCAGTGTGTTGAACAAAACTTCAATGAAAATTATGATGTGAATTTTGAAAATAAAGAAAAACCTCTAAGTAACTCAACAAATAAATCTGTGTTTTTTAGTGGATATTTATCATGTTTATAGATTTATTAAATCAAAAATTGTGGAAAAAATTGTTTATCATATTAAACTAGAAAAATAACCACCTATTTATATATATGCAATGCCTACACGTGTAGAAGAGCCTTATATTTTTTGGTCTGTCTGTTCATCCATCCAACATCTGGCAGTTTTTTTGTCAAAGTGGGTTTATGAGGTTTATGATGAAATTATACATGAAAATGTGATAATGCTAGAAGTGAACTGATAATGTAATGGACATAAATACTCAAAGAGTTGGAAAGCTGTTGGTTCATTCTGTGTCTAGAATTGATGTGATTGATATTTGTTAAATTTTCACCTTATTATAAGGTTGGTTGGTTGATTATTATATTTTAATCCCACTTTCAGCATCTTCATGGACTGGATTGCAAGATTTCCTGCCGAAAGCCAATATTTCGAAACTAGCAGCAATGATATAGTAATTAGTATGTTAGAGTACACTAGAGTACAAATGACTTTCCATGGGAAAACTGGCATTCCTTGTCAAAACCAATTGTCCAGAGAGCACAACCCCTCCTCCAAATCATTTAGGAGTAAGATTAAATAATGCTTGGCTTTGATAATCCCATGTTGCTCTGATGTCTAATAGTCTTGTTTAAGAACTTGTGTCTATGAACGGATAGAGCACAGGGTCATATAGAAAACATGGAAATGTCTTCTTAGATTTAGACTTACTGTATGTCTAGAAATTATGATATACAAGTATACAGATCATATATCTTTCAATTCTGTATGCATATGGATACACGAGTATGTCCTATCACCCAAATATTCCTTACAAGGGTTATTAAATGATGGAGCAATCTCAGACTTGGAATAGATGACAGTTAAATGATGGAGCAATCTCAGACTTGGAATAGATGACAGTTAAATGATGGAGCAATCTCAGACTTGGAATAGATGACAGTTAAATGATGGAGCAATCTCAGACTTGGAATAGATGACAGTTAAATGATGGAGCAATCTCAGACTTGGAATAGATGACAGTTAAATGATGGAGCAATCTCAGACTTGGAATAGATGACAGTTAAATGATGGAGCAATCTCAAACTTGGAATAGATGACAGTTAAATGATGGAGCAATCTCAGACTTGGAATAGATGACAGTTAAATGATGGAGCAATCTCAGACTTGGAATAGATGACAGTTAAATGATGGAGCAATCTCAGACTTGGAATAGATGACAGTTAAACGATGGAGCAATCTCAAACTTGAAATAGATGACAGTTAAACGATGAAGCAATCTCAGACTTGGAATAGATGACAGTTAAACGATGGAGCAATCTCAGACTTGGAATAGATGACAGTTAAACGATGGAGCAATCTCAGACTTGAAATAGATGACAGTTAAACGATGAAGCAATCTCAGACTTGAAATAGATGACAGTTAAACGATGGAGCAATCTCAGACTTGGAATAGATGACAGTTAAACGATGGAGCAATCTCAGACTTGGAATAGATGACAGTTAAATGATGGAGCAATCTCAGACTTGGAATAGATGACAGTTAAACGATGGAGCAATCTCAAACTTGAAATAGATGACAGTTAAACGATGAAGCAATCTCAGACTTGGAATAGATGACAGTTAAACGATGGAGCAATCTCAGACTTGGAATAGATGACAGTTAAACGATGGAGCAATCTCAGACTTGAAATAGATGACAGTTAAACGATGGAGCAATCTCAGACTTGAAATAGATGACAGTTAAACGATGAAGCAATCTCAGACTTGAAATAGATGACAGTTAAACGATGGAGCAATCTCAGACTTGGAATAGATGACAGTTAAACGATGGAGCAATCTCAGACTTGGAATAGATGACAGTTAAACGATGGAGCAATCTCAGACTTAGAATAGATGACAGTTAAATGATGGAGCAATCTCAGACTTGGAATAGATGACAGTTAAATGATGGAGCAATCTCAGACTTGGAATAGATGACAGTTGTTGATGGATTCTATGGAGACATTTATTTTTTCATGGTTTGACATTAACCCTCCATGTTTGTGTATATTTGATTTCATGGTTTGACATTAACCCTCCATGTTTGTGTATATTTAATTTCATGGTTTGACATTAACCCTCCTTGTTTGGGTATATTCGATTTCATGAATTTGTCTAAGTTTGGGTTTGTTAATATAGAAGATTTGTATCTCAATGAACTTTTAAAATCCTGGTTCCCTTGTATCCATGGAATTCACAAAATTGGAATTCAACAAATACTAATGAATCCACAGAAGTTGGAAAGCTCGGATGTAAACACTTGTGATTAGTATAAACATATAAATAAGATGTGGTATGATTGCCAATGAGACCAATATTCACCAGAGATACAACAAGTTAGCTGTTGTTTTTAAAGAATCAGCATGATCTTGTCTTGAAACTGTCTACTGTTATTAAAATGGAAATTTTGCTGAAATGCAATAAAGGTCGGATGTGAATACCATTCAATTTATCTTTATAACAACGAATATGATAAACCTATAACTTATAGTGTCTGAAAATGGAACTTTATCACAAAAACAGAATTTGACCTCCAGATATTCAGTCATAAACCTGGTTGAAATAGAACAAAAGAATCGAAGCTCTTTGTTAGAGAAGGCGATAAATGTGTACTGTATTGTTTACAAAATTTTTAAAAGTTAATAGAAACAAACAAAATTACAATTTTCTTCTTAATTACGAGGTGTTTAATTTTAAAAACACCATTTGCATAAGTTTTCAATTTATCTAGTACAGAGTTGAGCAGAACAATTAGATTTCAAGTCGACGACATGGGTATCTTTCAAGCTGGATAAAGAAAATGCATAACCTCTGATTTTTTTGAAAAAATTACCATGGACGGAAAACATATCAATCTATTAGTTCAAAAATTTTCGTGTCTGCCCTTCCATTATGTGACTCAAGAAAAAAATCCAAAAAGGGGGTAACAATGTATCGAAAAGAGAAAATCGCGTGCACCTATTTTATGCGTGCTTCAGTTGAATATTTTGTCTTGATATCGTACAAAGTAAGATTTTTTGATACATCGTCTCGCTTCAGATTCTTTTATTTTTATATATCAAAGCTAAAGATTGACTTTATAACACAAAAAATAACAGTACTAAAAGATGAAATATATAGGTCAAGTGAAATGCCTATCTAATGAGTCACAAAAACAGAGAAAGTGTGTTCGAATAGCTATTTTTTTTACTGAAAGTACTTGACGACAGTCTTTCAAGTTGGATGATGAAAATGCATATCTTTGAAAAAATATAATTTTTTGTGTTTGAAAACTAGGGTTTATAGTCCTAATACACTAAAAAAAATCTAGTCTGCCCTTCCACGAAATTTTTAATTAGAATTTTTTTAAATGTTTATGAATTTTCAAAAATTCCAACTGACAACCGATCAGACGATAGTTTTAAGTTGAATCAATGCAGACAAGATCATTAACCGATGCTCATTAGCTAGTTGATACATTTGTCTTTTAAAATACAACTGACATATCTAAGGATCGTAATGGTGCAATGTGGATAAATTTATCGGTTTCCATGAGCAAAATTGGTAGCGCGTCATCCCTACAATGGCTTCCATTTCTAAGATTGTAAAACTGAACTGGCGTAATAGGGAGGTAATTCTGACGAAGTAGACTCCTGACTGTATTGAAGCAGTCAAGTTCTGATGGATATGTGTACCTCTCAGTTATCAAAGGTACTACTCATTCTTCTCAACAATTTTAATTTACCTTTTATTTATTTTCTGAGAAATAGATCTTATCAGGAAAACTAAACATGACCAGTCAGCTTTATAAATTAGGTTCACAAGGGAGACAAATCCTGTTCAAGAGACGTGTATATCATGCATTAATTCTGTACAGTGAATACAGTCACCTATTGTATCTGAGTCTGTACAGTGAATACCGTCACCTATTGTATCTGAGAAACTTAATTTTGTACAGTGAATACAGTCACCGATTGTATCTGAGTCTGTACAGTGAATACCATCACCGAGGGGGGGGGGGGGCAAGGGGTTTAGCTGTTATGCTGTTATGGGGCATTTTAATTCTTTGTTATCTGTTATTCTGAAAATATATTTGCTGTTAGCTGTTATTGTCTTATTATTTGTTAGCTGTTATTGGGCTTTTAGTTTTTTTGTCATCTGTTATTGTGATAAATGTATTTGCTGTTAACTGTTATCGAAAATTGGAAGTTAGAATTTTCTGACAGCCACGAACGAACATACTAAATTAGAACAATTCTTAATATGACAAAAAGGAAAACATATGGCCAGGAATATCTGACAAGGATCTCAATTAAGGACTAGGTCCTTGCAACCAATTAACCTTTGATATTATATGGAACATAGATTCAGCTCTTTTCATAATAGAACCAAATACAGTGTACAATGAAAGTTCCCACCATGTACTGGGTTCCGAAGCTGCACATAACTCATTACAAACAAAGATTTATTTCGTCTTCAAGCCATCGTTCCACTACTAAACTATGTATTCTACTTATTAGTAGACTTGGTACATAGAAAATGGAATTCATTACAAAGGATTATACCCGTTATAAGAAATACTGGATTTGTCAAGGACTCGACTTATTTTAATATTTCATTAACTGTTATCTGTTTATATCAATTTTAATTCCTTGTTATCTGTTATAAGCCAAATCAATTTGCTGTTTTGCTGTTATTGGGACCCCCCTTGCCCCCCCTAATCACCTATTGTATCTGTGAAACTTAATTTTGTACAGTGAATACAGTCACCTATTGTATCTGAGAAACTTAATTTTGTACAATGAATACAGTCGCCTATTGTATCTGATAAACTTAATTATGTACAGTGAATACAATCACCTAGGCTATTGTATCTAAGTCTGTACAGTGAATACAGTCACCTATTGTATCTGAGTCTGTACAGTGAATACAGTCACCTATTGTATCTAAGTCTGTATAGTGAGTACAGTCACTTAGTGTATCTGAGTAACTTAATTCTGTACAGTGAATAAAGTCACATATTGTATCTGAGAAACTTAAAGCTAGCAATTTTGTAAAAAGAAGAGAAAAGGGTTTAGATACCTTTTATAATATTTTCTTCATACATTTCTATCAATGAAAACAATTAGACAATTGAAAAGAAGGTAATGCCAGAACCCACAATTAACAGCACATATAGAAGAGTACTAGACTGACCAGTCTCGGTCCTGTATGGACCTTCTTCAAATGCAGAACGATTAATTTATATATAAAGTGGCATAAATCGATGTCTCCTTTCTGTCTCTGATAAAGTATTGAAATCTACTAAACTTAAAAAAAAAAAAATGAAATCTTACTAGATCTCTGATTAAACCATGATAGGTCCTTTCAAGATCTCCAATAAAGTGATAAATCTCTATACATCTCGATCTCTGATAAAGTAATGATATCTCTTGTCTAGATCTCTGAGAAAGGATGGTTTATCATGTCTAGATCTCTGAGAAAGTGATGGTATCTCCTGTATAGATCTCTGAGAAAGTGATGGTATATCCTGTTTATATCTTTGATAAAGTAATTATATCTCCTATTTAGATCTCTGATAAAATAATGATATCTCTTGTCTAGATTTCTGAGAAAGTGATGGTATCTCCCGTCTAGATCTATAAGAAAGTAATGCTATCTCCTGTTTAGATCTCTAATAAAGTAATGACATCTCCTATCTAGATCTCTGATAAAGTAATGATATCACATGTCTAGATTTCTGATTAAGTAATGACATCTCTTGTCTAGATCTCTGATTAAAAAAATGATATCACCTGTCTAGATCTCTGATAAAAAAGAATGATATCTCCTGTCTAGATCTCTGATAAAAAAAATGATATCTCCTGTCTAGATCTCAGATAAAGAAATGATATCTCCTGTCTAGATCTCTGATAAAGTAATGATATCTCTTGTCTAGATATCTGATAAAGAAATGGTATTTCCTGTGTAGATCTCTGATAAAGTAATGCTATCTCCAGTCTATATCTCTGATAAAGTAATGACATCTCTTGTCTAGATCTCTGATAAAAAAAAAATGATATCACCTGTTTAGATCTCGGATAAAAAATGATATTTCTTGTCTAGATCTTTGATAAAGTAATGATATCTCCTGTCAAGATCTCTGATAAAATAATGATATCTCCTGTCAAGATCTCTGATAAAGTAATGATATCTCTTGTCTAGATCTCTGATAAAGTAATGGTATTTCCTGTCTAGATCCCTGATAAAGTAATGATATCTCCTGTCTAGATCTCTGAGAAAGTAATGGTATCATCTGTATATATCTTTGATATAGTAATGATATCACTTGTCTAGATCTCAAATAAAGTAATGATATATTCCGTCTAGATCTCTAATAAAGTAATGATATCTCCTGTCTCAGGGTTGGCAAAGTATTAGCCGCCCGGGAATTCCCGGGATGGACAATACTCCCTGAAATGGGTAATGCTGGGCAGTACTGGGCAATATGATTGTTTAAGCTTATTTTAACACAAAATAGTAAAGACTTGTTGTTACAGTAGTTTCATAGTATTATAGCTTAATATACACATTTCATATAGATAACCATTGACAGTAATTTCTAGAAGAATGAAAAATTCAATTTCATTCTCTTCTATGTAGACAGAATACAAGATTTGCACATTTTAGGATACCTATATTGTAAATTACCAAGCATGCATTGTTTCAATAATACAAACTTTCATTTTATTGCACTGTTTAATCTCTGATAAAATAATGATATCTTCTGTCTAGATCTTTGATAAAGTAATGATATCTCCTGTCTAGATCTCTGATAAAGTAATGATATATCCTGTCTAGATCTCTGATAAAGTAATGGTATTTCCTGTCTAGATCACTGATAAAGTAATGATATCTCCTATCTAGATCTTTGATAAAGTAATGATATCCCCTGTCTAGATCTCTGATAAAGTAATGATATCTCCTATATAGGTCTCTGATAAAGTAATGATGTCTCCTGTCAGGATCTCTGATAAAGAAATGATATCTCCTGTTTAGATCTCTGATAAAATAATGATATCTCCTGCTTATAACTCTGAGAAATTAATGATATCCCCTGTCTAGATCTCTCAGAAAGTAATGATATCTACTGTCTAGATCTCTCATAAAATAAGGAGTTCTCCTGTCTAGATCTCTGATAAAATAATGATATCTCTTGTCTAGATTTCTGATAAAGTAATGATAGATCTCTGATAAAGTGATGATATCTCCTTTTAGATCTCTGATAAAATAATGATACTGCTGTCTAGATCTCTGTTAAAGTAATGGTATCTCCTTTCTAGATCTCTGAGAAGGTAGTGATATCCCCTGTCTAGATTCTTGATTAGGTAAATTCTCCAATTAAGTCATGATATCTTCTTGTGAAAAAATTAATTGTACTGGAACAAAATTCTAACTTTATCCATAACTGTCATGGTGTTAACTATATAAGTCCAAGGACAATATCTCTGCAAAAAAACTGACCGACAGAAAATTCAAATTTTATCTGTAACTTGTCATGATATAACTATTTACTAATTTTCAAATCTCTATCTTCAAGCACAAGCAAAAAAGTGTGGAAAACTGATTTTCCGGACTGATGAATGAACAAACAGACGGAGTGCAATTCTTCGACGGTAGAGAAGTAAAATGCTTATGTTTCAAGTAAAATAGATGCACTTCCAAGCTAACACACCGTGAACATTTGCAATAAAACAGTTATAAGGAAAGGTACTTTCTTCAAGTGATTTATTAAAAGATATTGAATTAAAGCATTGAGTATTTGAATAACAGAAAGAATTTAATTCAATTATATAGAAAATTAGTGTTGTCAACGGTTAACCGGTTAACCGGTTAATCGGTCGAACGACCGAATACTGAATACCAAAAACGCTAACAGGTTAACCGGACTTTTTTTCAATTTTGATAGATTTTATATAAATTTGTATTGAAATTATTAAAAGGTTAGGTTTTACTTAAAAATGTCGTCGTGGTAATTAATTTGACTGTAAATTGATTACTATTGTTAATCCCATCAACAATGAGTTCTTGTCTCATTGTAGTTTGTGGTTTTATATTTAGATTTTGAATGGATGTAATTGTTTCCGAATTTGTTGAAAGATTTGTATATGTTGAAATAAATGTATATTAACAGTTATTTAAAGTGGTACTAAAGTCACTGTCTAGTATAAGCCATTGACAGTGGCGGATCCAGAAATTTACACAAGTGGGGGCCCACTGACTGACCTAAGAGGGGGCCCGCTCCAGTCACGCATCAATGATTCCCTTTATAAGCAACCAATTTTTTTCCCAAAAAAAAGGGGGGCCCGGGCCCCCTGGCCCCCTAAAACCGCCTCTGATTAAGCTAATTTGGTGTATGTCAAGTTCACTGTGACAAATGGAGCCTTCAGAGAGTGAGATGACCTAGTTTTGGTGCCACGGTTTTTCGTAGTTTAGAGTTGTCGGAGAATCTGTACGCACTTGCATTTATTTGGATAACAGTTCATCTAGATATCTACTCGGCGACACGATAATCCAAAAGTATACAGCGCTGTTTAGGTATATAGTGAAAAAGTTGTTAACAAATCCCTGAGTTGGATTGAAAACATGTAAAGGCATATTGGTAATGAATGTTTAGAAAATATTCATATTTTGCGCAAACCTACGAATTAAATGAGTTTGGTGGATGTTTAATTTTACACCGATAACAAAAGGAAATTGTTTCATCCATTAATATATTCATAATATTGTGTTGGTGTGACTGTCGATAACGTTCCAGTTGAGTAGCTTCATAGTACACATTTTCGTTGTGTGTTTACAATCATCACAGATGTCAATTTCATTACACATTCCGCGGTGGATTCGACTGGTATTGATATCAATGAAGTAAACAATAGTGTATTGAACCCAGACAGTATTTTATTAGATTGGAGCTGAAATTTAAATGATTTAAGAATAGCAATTATAACAATTAACATTATTAACTAGAAATATTTGATTTTAAGTATTAGATATTCTTTATATTGGTTTAGTATTACTTATATATATATATATTTAAGATGTCATAGTTTATCTTATTACTTATATTTTTCAGTTTGAATTATTGTGCGCATTGTTGCATGAACACCTGGTCCTTGCACTGTCAGATTTCACATGCACATTAGATCATTTGACGGTAAGTTGACATTTTCATCATCATCATCAGCATTTTCATTATTTGTGTTGTCTTTCATATGTGTCTGTTTGCGTTTTGTATTGTGTCCCGTTTTATATATTGAGTACTCTGTTTTGACTATGGCTGAAGGAAATGCATCGGGTTCCGTAGTAGAGGGTAATGTTAAAGGTCATGAACCTAATATGACAGAGACCGATATTGCAAAACTGGTAACATTTTTGTCTAAACATGGTAAATATAAAGAACTTACTAATGAGGAGAATGACTTAATATCTCGGCACGGGACGTTTGCGCTTTTTCATAGGACATTTGCGCTTTTTTGTGGACACTTGCGCTTCAAAACATAGGACATTTGCGCTTTTTAAAAATGGACATTTGCGCTTTTTTTTAATATATATATCTATGACTTCCCTCCTCTTTTATCCGGGCTTGGGACCGGCAGGTTTGACCTGGCAGAGTTAAAGTCATTCTTTATTGTTAAAAGTTTAAAAATCATTTCATAGCACATTCATGTCATAGCACATTGTTGATATATGTTTAAAAGTTTATGTACAGCTAAAAGTAAACATTCTTATGAAATAAAATCAAGTACTGTCATCACAATTTCAGGTCAGTGTAGATTGATATTTGAAGCCCAATGAGTGAACAAATTTTGCTCTTGTTATCTGTCCTGATTGGTACTTAGCCCACATCTCAAAAAAATGACCGAGTTTCTCCTTCTCAATTCTTGATTGGGGAGCCTGTTCATCAATGTACCGAATCTTAATATAATTTACTGACTGTTGTTCAATAATGTTCTTCAATAATATAAAAATGGCAGGATGAGTCATGTAAAACTGTGCATTGTAGTGAGCATGGAAGGATTCTGGTCCATTTGTTGTACGCTTACTGTAAGATGGCTGTTCATCGTCCGTTTTAATTCTTGCATTACAATTTTTAACGGTACATCTCCATGAAAGGTCTCCAATTTTTAGGGTTTGGTCAGTCAGTGGGCCCCCACTTATGAAAATTTCTGGATCCGCCACTGTTTTCACCGATTTAAGTCTATAGGAGTGAGATTGAGGGAAAAGGACTGAATTGAAAGTTGAGAAGGGATATTGACATTTGAATCAGGAACCCCATGTCCAACCGTCTTGAGGCAATACACAATTTTCTGTATGAATTTTGACATGTTTCTGAAGGGGAAACTTTCTAGCTTCACGCGAAACAAAAAATGACAAACAAATCTCTAAGGGTAGTCTCAAAAGAATAAGTTGATACTGGTTGTGGGAAGACAAATATAATTATGGCCACAATATATCAATCAAATTTAAGGTTTATTACGAGTCCAATCTGTATGTATTTGGATTACGAATTTTTTTAAATATACTAAAACTGTAAAAATACGGTATACTAGTACTCAAGTCCGAATAGAACAAACGTTGCATTTTAATAATTGTATATACCAAAAGAAAACGTCGTCCACAGTCAAAATGTGTGTTTTATATTGCATTTAAAAAAAATGCCGGGATTTTGATGCAATGAGTCAAAAATTTTACAAAAAAATCCAGACTTTACTACAGGAATTTTCGTAAAAAAGTTTTAGACATACAGTACCCAGTTGCTTGTCCATGGCGCGAAGTTCACGAAAAATACTAAACAACATTTAGAATAAATAAAAACGTGCTAAGTCACCGGAGTCGAGTGCACCGTAGATTTTTTTCTGGGTAAATATCCGTCGGAAAAGTAAAAAAAAAAGACAATAAAAGCGTGATTATATTTTTTATATACCGCTTTAACTCGTGTCTCGTAATTAAAACACTATCGCAAGCAAATATTTACCTTCAGCAAGCTTATCATTCCTGCGGGGGTGTCCATCAAAGGCTGTCGTGCCATAAAAGCGCTTAATTATCGCAAAGCTTACACTGTATAATATCTGCATTTCTCTTAAACTCAACGACGCCATGTTTTTACATGTTTTTTGTGCTCTGCTGTCTAAACCACACTTTTACAAAGAAAAGGAAAAAGAGGACAGGAAGATGTCCGAGTTTAAAAAAAACAGTAATGGACCTCTTCTGGCTCTCTCCCGATGAACAAAAAAACACGCCCCTGCAGGTGAGCGGTGTACAGTTCAAGGTCAAATCTAAATTATCTCTTTTAAAAGATGAAAAAAAGAAAGAAAATGATTAAAACAAAATTTAAAAAAATAGGTTTGAGCAAAATTGATTCTTTTTTATTATCATTTCTTGAAACAAGGCATGACAATCAATACTTTTTTTGTGTAATCTCGCCACGGGATTTCCTGTTTCGCGCGCTTTCATTGATTGTATTTCATGATGTACGAGAAAGACGCCATAGTTATATTGCTCCTAGCTAAAAGACTTATTACGAAGATTCTGTGACAAATACATATTTACAGTGAGTTTATAAGATAAAAGGGAACATTTACTGTGGCAAAATCCAAATTGAATTGTTGGGACAATAATGAAATTGAGAATGGAAATGGGGAATGTGTCAAAGAGGCAACAAGTTGAACAACCCAACCATAGAACAGGCATCAGTAGATGTTTATTATTTAGACATGGCAGATCCAGAGTGGAGGGGGGAAGGCCTTTCGTGTGGAAAATTTGGTTAATTATGTAGAATTAAGGTTCTGAAACATAGACTTCATTTAACTTTTATATACCTAGGTCCAGCCATGCCTTATAACTTTCATAGATGCATCAGTTTGTCTGTACTCATAATAATTTTTGGGTTAAAAAACGGCCATATTTTTCATGTCCTTCAGATCTTCTTCTTCTTCCAGGTAAGGAACCGGATTCAATACTGAATGTTCATGGTTCCGGGCGAAAACTTTACGCAGTGTCAGACAACACAGAAAGCTTTCTCTTGGCTATTTACAAATACATTTAAAACGTTCGCAAAAATATACAATTAAAATTATTTACAACTGGGTTTTCCTACTTCCTTTCAGAGCATGCCTTCAGGGCAGCTCTAAATCCCTCAAAGGTGTTGGTCGCTGTAACTGTTGTTGGTAGGTTGTTCCAGTCCCTGATTGTCCTCGGGAAGAAAGATTGTCCGTAAGTGTCTGTACTTGTTCTTTCTTGGAAGAAGCGGTTTTTACCTCTGGTCCGGTTATCATTCGGTGTCAAATATTGGTGACGGTCTATATAGATAAGATCATGCTGGATTTTAAATAGCATGCATAATCTATTTGTTTTCCTCCGTTCTTCGAGACTTTCCCACCCCTAAACCATATATATTCTTGTAGGGGACAATAAAAAAAAAATGAAATGAAATAGAAGGGAAGTCCCTAGGGGGTCACCCCACCTCCTCTTGTTTGAAAACTTGTAAACGGTCAACATCCCCACCCCTAAATTGTTAACCATATATATTCATGTATGGGACAATAAAACTAATCAAATGAAATTAAATGGAAGTTCCTTGGGGTCACCCCCACCCCGTTCAATTTGAGAATGTACTATTATCTTGTAAACGGTCCAGATCCCCACCCCTAAACCATATATATTCTTGTAGGGGACAATCAAAACAAATGAAAATGAAATAAATGGGAAGTCCCGAGGGGGTCACCCCACTCCCTCTTGTTTGAAGACTTGTAAAAGGTCAACATCCCCACCCCTAAACCATATATATTCTTGTATGGGACAACAAGGCTAATTAAATGAAATTAAAGGGAAGTTCCTGGGGGTCGCCACCACCCTGTTCAATTTGAGAATGTGCTATTATCTTGTAAACGGTCCAGATCCCCACCCCTAAACCATATATATTCTTGTAGGGGACAATAAAACAAATGAAATGATATAAAAGGGAAGTCCCGAGGGGGTCACCCCACTCCCTCTTGTTTGAAAACTTGTAAACGGTCAACATCCCCACCCCTAAACCATATATATTCTTGTATGGGACAATAAAACAAATCAAATGAAATGTAGGTAAAGTCCCTGGGGGTCATCACCACCCCCTCCTGTTTGAATACTTGTAAATGGTGGAGATCCCCACTCGTAAGCCATATATATTCTTGTATGGGACAAAAAATCAAATCAAATGAACATGGGACCATATGAATGGCAAGTAATGAATATGGGAGCTTTGTTTGGGAGACTTCGTAACAGCATCCTGTTACAATTACTTCTTGTTTATTTTCAGGCTTCCAGTCCAGCAATTTACAAACTATTAAGGAAGGCAACACTAGATAACACGCTGGCAGGCAACACTAGCCAAAACTTTGTGGCAGGCAACACTAGATAACACGCTAGCAGGCAACACTAGCCAAAACATTGTGGCAGGCAACACTAGAAAAGATAATGGTAAGCATCTTTTGTAATTAATTCCCTCATTGTCTCTCAACCTCATGTTAATCAAGGGATAAAGTTAAAAACAAAAAAGTCTATTCCTTAAATGTCAATTTATTGATTTAATGCCAGCTAAAGTGCCTAGAGTGATTCATCTACAACACTAAGTTGAAAAAATTACTATCCTGTTGATCCAATATTTTTGTAGTGTATCTGCCACAAGTTGGATTCAAACTCACAACCTCTGTGAGTATTGACAGTATACAGTAGTTGACTATTTGGACACCTCGGTCATTAATGTCAATTTAATATTAATCATACATGTAAAGTCTTGTCCTCAATTTCAGTGCAATTTAAAAAATGCATTTATGAAAAAAGTGCCTACTATTTTGGTTTTGCCTGCAGCATCCTACAGTAGGATGCAAAATTTAGTTTACTATATATACATGCAGTTTAAATATTTATGCACCCAATATAGCTAATTGGGGCATTAAGTGTTACTTTTGAGGTTTGTCTTTCTGTATCCTTCTGTCCCATTTTCCACTCCCCACTCCTGCTTAAGTTACCTTAAATTTTATAAAACTCATACACTATGAACAGAACCACAATGCACAGAGATCAATTTCGGGCAGTGAGTCATTTATAGTTCTAGAGTTAGGTCCCTTTTTTACTTGGTAAATTTTTATTGCGAAGCTTGAGTGTCCTCAGACACGTTCCTCTTAATCTTTTATTATTTAGGCACTACTTACTTTATTTTTTCTTGGAATATTGTCAAACAGCTGAAGCTTTTTCATTTCATAATTAAAAAAAAAGTTTATTTACATACTTACAATGAACTTTCACTTTCACTTTCAGTACGTTGCTATTAATAACGTTACTTACCATTGTGACACTGTGACGTTTAAATTTTAAACATGATTTTATGTATTGTTTTTATCCTGATGACGCTGCCCTAGGCACCGAAACATGTCGATCAATAAATTTTCTGCAGCAGTCCCTAAAGTGTTGTTGTTATAAGACTCTCTAAAAAAAAAATCAGTATCCCCTACAATTTTTATGCCCCACCTTCGATAGTAGAGGGGCATTATGTTTTCTGGTCTGTGCCTCCGTTCGTCCGTCCGTCTGTACAGGTTAAAGTTTTTGGTCAAGGTAGTTTTTGAAGAAGTTGAAGTCCAATCAACTTGAAACATAGTACACTTGTTCCCCATGATATGATCTTTCTAATTTTAATGCCAAATTATAGTTTTCACCCCAATTTCATGGTCCACTGAACATAGAAAAAGATAGTGCGAAGTTCAGGTTAAAGTTTTTGGTCAAGGTAGTTTTTGATGAAGTTAAACATTGTTAAAGTTACATCAACTTGAAACTTAGTACACATGTTCCCTATGATATGATCTTTCTAATTTTAATTCCAAATTGAAGTTTTGACCCCAATTTGTCCACTGACCATAGAAAATGATAGTGCGAGTGGGGCATTCGTGTACTATGGACACATTCTTGTTAAACTTATTTCACTGATGTATAGATTTTTTTAGTCAACATTTACATGTAACTAGTTTTATTTTTATACATCTGCAAAAAATTTAAAATATTTGGTCGTACAATGTATATATTGGTATCATGTTTTATTGATGCCAGCATCTTTAGAAGACAGATGGTTTCAGGATAATAACTTTTTACCTTTTCTACCTAATTAAAGGCTGTATAATTTCAATCAATTGTACATTTCGTTGAGGCCAATTTCCAGAAAATTTGATTAAAGGACAATAACTCTTTCGTAAGTCACATGGTATCTCTCAAAAAGTCATACGACATGCTGAAAAAAAATGTATAGTTTAAGCGGAAAAAATGTTGTACAGACATAAAGTTAGAAAAATAGAACATAGTTTTAGTCATTAGTGTAAATGTAATGCATGAAGACTTTTGGAAACGTAGTAGGTGAAAACTTTATACAGAAAGATGTAAAAACCTGCCAGATGGGTAGAAATATCTATGCTTGAAACACCGAAAAATAGTGGATTTTTTAAGAATTTTGGTCAAAGTCAAATAAATGGCCCAAGTTTATGTAAAAGATGTGGTGTTCACTACTGCTTACAGAATGATCGAACTTTTAAGAAAGAATTTTCAGTGAATATATTTCATGTATTTAATGAAAATCTGTTATGGTTTAGTTCCCAGGCTAAAAATGTAACAAAAGCAGAGAGAGAGAAGAAAGGGGAAAAAAGGGGGGGGGGAGGGAATTGATTTTCTTGTAAGCTTAATAATGCATTTCAGTTGTCGTAACTCTAAATGAAAAGCAGCCTTTATATTACACATCTTTTGGTGGATCAGGAAAATGAAAAAAAATTGTGGAGAACTGTTAGAAAAAAATGATACTGCTGAAAACTTATGTTATCCCTGATTGAAAAATCAGCCTTTTTGCGAACTGTTCTGCCGGTAACACTGCGGTAAGGTTGCTGCAAATAGTTTGCCGCAACAACAATTCGACTTTTTACCATGCAAATGAAGGTTGCGGCAGACTTGCTGCAAAGTTTTATAGCCTTATATAGTTTGTGGTGAACTTCTGGCGACTATTTGTGGTGAATCTCTGGCAAATTTTGATAGCCTTATATAGTTTGTGGCGAACTTCTGGCAATTTTTGGGGTGAAATTCTGACAAACTTTCAAAGCCTTATGTAGTTTGCAGTGAACTACTGGCAAATTAAGTGACTTTGGTAATTTTTGTACTAATAATAGCAAATTTACATACAAAAACTGCCTAAATTAACTTCCAAAGAGATGATCAATGATGCATGGCCTGTTTCAAGAACTAATTGAATCATATATAACTCAGACATATTTCATATATAACATCCATTTATTTTTTATATGAAAACAAGAACATTAAATTAACTTCCCTCCTGTTATCAAAGAAACAGGAAGTCTGATTTTAGTACTGGGAGCATGCTCAGTATGCTATAAAGTTTGTGTAGAAGTTCCAGCAAACTTGAGGACTGCTTTAAAGTTTGTTTACCTAGTTCCTTTAAATTTAAGAACGTTAAGAGTTTGTGACAACCTTGCAGCAACTTTTAACATATGTTTGTGGACAGTTTGCTGCTAGCGGCAAACACGGGTGAACAACTTTCATGTCTTCTGGCGAACTAAAAAGATTGCTGCAACCTTACCGCAAGGTAACATGCAGCAATGTTTCTCTTTTCATAAGGAATGTAGAGGTTTTGAGTTTCTCTAAATTTGAGTTGAAAGAAATTGATTTGTTATACAAGACATTTATTTTTTAAACTGTTATATAAAGCCAAAGATCTGTTTCCTTTATTTTATTAATACACATGTTCTCAGAAATGAAGTCTGCAGATGATTTATTGCATTTAAACTTCACCCTGAATTTTAGTTTATGAATCATGGATAGAATTGACTTTAAACTTTTATCTTTTTAAACCCTAATTGTTCCGTAGATTCTTTTTAAGCAGCCATTGAAATTAAGGTAAAAATTTTGAAAAAAATATGAAATATTGGATTGGAGTCGAATGCACCCACACCAGCGGGTTCGAACTCACAACCTCAGTGTTGACTGACTAGTGATTACAGTAGCAACTAATTAGACCACTCAGCCACCGAGGCCCTTTATAACATATTAAGATCTAAGTATTAAGGATCATGAACAGTCGAGCCTGTTTTAAGCATGTCACTGATGGGAAGTGTCAAAAGAGGTTCTGAAATATTCCCAGTCCAAAAAAACACAAAACGTGGCTGGGATTGAAACTTGGTTAAGTGTTACAGTTGGAAGATTTATTGTTCATATGTTAGCAGACAAATATATTAAATGGTGGATTCTTGCTCTGTAAATTTGAAGAAGACATTTAAAGGTGTTGATACTATTGGCTAAATAAGTTGATGAAATGCTTTTCAGTGGTATTAATTGAAGGGAGAGGTATACAAGTAGTCACAAATTTACTTCATATTTCTAGATCCATAAATAAGGTGACCACTGAAATATATAGAGAAAATTCTTGATATGGTATCCAAGAGACCGTTAGAGTTAGAGATAGTTGACCTCTTAAATAAGGGTGATAACCTTAAGGCAGGTTTGACTGTATATGATTATTTTTTTCACATCTAGAATTTTTGTTAACAATAAAACATGTAAAGAATGACTTTCAATCAACACGATCATTAACAATCCTTGTTTCAGAAGGTTTTTTTTAAGCAGCAACTATTTTTTTAAAGAAAATATCTACTTGCATGCATGAGATGCATAGAGTGGAATAATTAGCAAGGAGACATGAAATTCATTAACAGGTATAATTGGTTTGCTGCTACACAAGAAAAGTTCACAATGGGAAAATTGAAGTCTCTTTTGTCAAATTATAGCTCTCAGCTGGTCCTTGCTGACGGTTTCTAGGTGATGGCAAGTATTGAAGCACAGCGCCGTATCAGTGTTGTATCCTTCTGCTGGTTCAGTTTGTTAGGTGTGGTATTTTGTTAGGTGTGGTCAACTTTTGAGTTATCTATTTAAAGAGATTGCCTACATTGTGGAATGTGAAATTAAGGGATAATGCTGGATTCTTTTTATCCTTGGTAAGTGCCTGTATGAAGTCTGTCTTAAAAGGGGCAGGGTTCCCATAGCAATGTCAACATTTTTTATTTTAGTTCTCTTTTAAATTTTTTAATAGTTCTTCTATGCCATTTTTTTCCTTTTTTCAGATTTAAAAAAAATCTCCCTCTTCAACATTATTTCATTATTAAATTAGTTATAACCTTTTGTATGGCCCTGCAACGAAGTTGTCGGTGCCATATAGTTTTACCCTTGTTCGTAATTCCGTTGTTCTGCAATGCCTTCAGATATTAGACTGATTTTTGGTATGTGAGTTAACCATGATAGTTACAGATCAAGTTTAAGTTTTGTTCCGCTCCATTAATTTTTGCCAAAATTACGGGCTTTGAGAAATTGTTGAAAATCAGTTATACGGACTTTTTTTCTGAACACCTTTAGATATTGGGCTGATTTTTGGTATGTGAGTTAACCATGATGAGTTATAGGTCAAACTTAGGTTTTTGTTCTGCTCTTTGAGAAATTGTTGAAAATTACAGTTAAACAGACTTTTTTTCTAAACAATTTCAGATATTGGGCTGATTTTTGGTATGTGAGTTAACCATGATGAGTTACAGATCAAGTTTAAGTTTTGTTCTGCTCCACTAGTTTTTGCCGAAATTACAGGCTTTGGACTTTTGAGAAATTGTTGAAAATCAGTTATACAGACTTTTTTTTCTAAACACCTTCAGATATTTGGCTGATGATATTTGCTATGTTAGTTAACCATGATGAGTTATAGGTCAAGCTTAAGTTTCGCTCCGTTCTGATAATTTTCGCTGAAATTACGGTCTATGGATTTTGATAAATTATTGAAAATCAGTTATACGGATTTTCTCTCTTTTCCCCTCCAGATTTTGTGCTGATTTTTGATATGTGAAATTACGGTCTATGGCCTTTGATAAATTATTGAAAATCAGTTATACGGATTTTCTCTCTTTTCCCCTCCAGATTTTGAGCTGATTTTTGATATGTGAAGCTACCATCATGTTTGTGTCCACATGTGTTTATATTGAAATTGCAGATTTTTCAACTTTTTGGGACGGGGCCATTCGTGTCACTTTGACACATCTAGTTCTCATTCTGAATTAGTATTCAGGTCTGCAGTAATGCCTTTAAAAATTTAAATTATTATTTTTATTCCTCTAAATTTCCAGTTTATTAGTTTTGAAATATTATATATCTCTTTTGACTTTTTAATGATCATGAACAACTTTGATTTTGGCTGCACAAAGTTTTGGTCTCTGTCAATCTTAATGAAGGTTATTCCACTAATCAGTTAGCTACACTGAAAATTGTTTTGCATCAATTCATTTAAAGTTATAAAATATTTTAATTTCTTTAAAAAATTGTACTTATGTCCCTCCATATCTAGTACTTCATTTAAAAATCTTTTCATTCTATGAAGTATCAACACTAACCTGGGGGTTTACTAACATGATACTTCCTAAATAGGTTGTTAGGTATTCAAGTGGCGTGATAGATGGCATAAAGGAGAGAAAGAGATTGGTGTATGACATTCTAGTAAGGGTTTGGGGTACTAACCAGATGGAGGGATATGGTTGCTTTTTATTCATTAAGTATGTGTGCAGAATAGCATGTTTTGGGTTGAGACTGACTGTCATTAGTAAATAACTTTCATAAGACAGAACTTGCCATAAATTTAGTCTTACATGATTTTAACTTCAGATAAATACCTAATACTTACAATTCAGAATGGAACCCTTCTGGAGCACCTGAGATCACCCCTAGTATTTGGCAGGGCTCATGTTGTTTATTCTTTAGTTTTCTATGTTGTGTCATATGTACTATTGTTTGTCTCTTTGTCTTTTTCATTTTTAACCATGGCGTTGTCAGTTTATTTTAGATTTATGAGTTTGACTGTTCCTTTGGTATCTTTCTTCCCTCTTTTAAATAAGGAATCTCTTTGGGGTGATGAAATGTAAAATTGGAAAAATGTTCTCTCTTCAGGTCAACCTAGTCTTCAACAAAGATAGGCATCTATACAATATGTTAAGTGTTTATAGTAAAAAATTAGTCGACAAAATTTACTTAATATCTATAAAGAAAAAAGTCACAAAATTTACTAAATATAAAAATATCTTTTAAAAGAAAAAAGTTGACAAAATTACTAAATATCTGTAATGAAAGAAATCCACAAAATTTACTAAATATCTCTAAAGAAAAAAGTCTGCAAAATTTACTAAATGTCTGTAAAGAAAAAAGTCTACAAAAATGACTAAATGTCTGTAAAGAAAAGAGTCTACAAAATTTACTAAATATCTAAAAAATAATTAAAATTCTTGCAATTAAATAAGTTTAAAATTTTTAATTCAGCAAAAGATTTGGGCTTTCACCAACTTGATGTGAATGATATTGCATTATTATAGTGTCTGAGTACAACATTATTACATAACTTGCTGGCTTCAAATTTCTTTTTTTTTTTACAAAAATATAAAGTATATCCAAAGTTAACACTGGCAAGTCGAGTATAACAATGTATCTAACACTGCACAATCTGCATAAACCTGCATACCTGCATAGGATAATTAGCATTGCATATATAAATTAACATGTAAAGCTTATGCTGGCTTGCTGATGTTTTCTTTCATTGTTCTATTCAATTAACCCCTAGTCCAATATAGCAACATCTATTTAAAATTGACCTGGGACTGGTATTTTGGGCAGGTAGGGAGGAATAAGGGAAATACCTTGGCCTGGGATTTTATGGCTTAAAGAAAGGGGAGGGGAAACCCAGTGACACTTGTGAAGTGGGGAGATAAAAGGAATGGGGAAATCCAGGGCCTGGTGTATTTGCGGAGATAAAAGAGGGAGAAGGTTACATCCACGGGCTGGTGAACAGGGGGAGATAAAAGAATGAATGGGGAAAGAGTTGCTGTCCATTGAATGAAGTAAGTTATGTGTTAATGTTGTATTCACATTGTTGTGATGATTTTATTGTTGCTTTGAAGTTTGTGGAGCACAAATACCCCAGTACTTTTGGATAAAAATAATAATTAAAAAATATTCCGGTTTAAACTTTCAGTTTTTGATAAAATATTCCAGTGTTCAAATTAACCATTAGAGTGGTCTTTCTTAAAGTCGTCAAACAAGAACCAAAGTGTACCTTTTAAACTTTAGAATATCAATTGAACAATTAATTAGAAACCTTTGGTTTTAACATTTATGCGTGTTTCGGAATTCCTTTCATTAAAATTGAGTAAAAAAAATTCACTCTATTAAAACAATTTTGTGTTGTAAAGAAACCCACAAAAACATACAATTAAGTACTTAACCTAAAGTATAGACACTATATTGACCTCTTGGGTCCCGGTTTTTTGTGTTGTTTAGTTCCTGTCTCAATAACATAATCCCTAAAGTCATTTTCAATTAATAATGGCCAAGGACAAATTATAAAAAACCCACAATAACCAAGTCCTTTATATTAACTTATAATAAGGAATCTCTTTGGGCCGTGATGAAATGTAAAATTTGAAAAATGTTCTCTATTCAGATCTATTCACGTTTAGAATTTTGTTTACATTTGTTCTTTTCATTTCGATTGACCATTATTTTTATATTCCAATTTTAATTTGATGGGGAACAGATAAATGGCCATCTTCCTTTTAAAATCAATTTATCACCAATTTAATTTCCTATTTTTGTAACACATGCAGTTGACATTTCTATAGGAACCAACTACTGTTAACCAACTTATTTTGTGGACCTTTGAATTGTGTTGTCATTTCTATCATATTTCACAGCTGATATTTTTTTTCCGTGTATCACCGATTCTATTATATTTCACTTAAAAAAAATTTTCATGTAAATATAAGAAAGACGATGAGGTATGATTGCCAATAAGACTTTACTCTCCTAAAGAGACTTAATGACTCAAAAAATTAACAGCTTAAGGTAACTGTACGACCGTCAACGATGAGCAAAGCCCAAACCGCATTGTCATCCATGAAAGGCCACAAAATCACATATGCAAAAAAAAATTCAAACGAAAAAACTGATATTTTTTTGTGTATCTCCATTTCTATCATAATTATGTCACTTTTTTTAATAGGATTTTTTTCGCCATATATATATATATATAGAAGATGTGGTATGATTGCCAATGAGACAACTCTCAACAAGTGACTAAATAACACAGAAATTAATAACTATAGGTAACTGTATGGCCCTCAATGATGAGCAAAGCCCGAACTGCATAGCTATTTAGGCACAGAAATCACATATGTAAAACAATTCAAACCACAAAACTTACGACCATACAGACATTTCTATCATATTTCTCAGCTGATATTTTTTTCTCATATTGCCATTTCTATCATATTTCACGAGACTTTTTCTGCTTTTATATTAAAAAAAAAAGATGTGGTACGATTGCCAATGAGACAACTCTCCACAAGAAACTCAATGACACAGAAATTAACAGCTATATGTAACTGTACGGCCCTCAATGATGAGCAAAAACCAAAGCGCATAATCAGCTTTGATAGGCCCAGAAATCGCAACTGTAAAACAATTCAAACGAACACACTTAAGGACCATATAGCCATTTTTAGCATTTTTGGATAAATATCGTGATTATCTAATTTTTCGGATTATTTCGCAATTCTATTTTGAAATACTCGTGATTTATATTCGGCTAACTATTTTTCTTTGAAGTCTTTTTAATAAATTGTCCAAAAAATGAGTTGGTTCACAGTATGCTCTTCTTCTAGTCTTGGTCATCCCCATGTAGCAGTCTCAATAATCCTTTATTCCCCGCCCCTGCTGAGTCAAAGTTAGAGACTTCAAAATTGGTATTGCTATTCGTTTACTACCCAAAGAAACCTTAAGAGAGAGAGCAAAGACAAGTTGGCTTTGGAAAAGACTAGATGAATATTCATTCTATCTAGTAACTGTTCCAAAAATGACTCGGCATATGTTTTAAATGATATATGTGGGGTAATTAACGTCAATGAGACAGCAACTTACCAAATTTGGCCAAGACACATAATAACTAAGACAACATACTGTCTTCAACAATACAAATATGGAGATCTGATATGATTGCCAATAAGACAAACTCTCATCAAATCCACATGTCAGAGATTGATGCAGGGTCTTTAATAATGGAGCAATGACCTAACATTTCATATTCAAATCACATTTACATATAAACATCAGATGTGGTATGATTGCCATTGGTACAAGTATGTTGCTGGTGTTAGATATCCATCCTATGTCCATCTTTACATCTGAAGTAGACTTGATTTAGGTGCTTCTTAGGGAAAACAGAGGATCTTACATTGTACTTTTACTTCACAATCCCCAATTTAGGCATTTTTTATTTCAAAATTCAAAATTTCTTTTTTTTTTTTTTTTTATTATTGGTTTTCATTTATATCAAGATAATTCAAAGTTTGTTGACATTTTTGATTCCTTCTGTAATTCATATATAGCTAGTTGTAAGGAGCATCCGATATAGGAAGACTGGCCAATATCTTGACCTAAGCCTGGGGGTCGTTGGTGAGGTCAGTTGGGAACTATAAAAAATTACAACAAAGGAGACTTCTTTTTTTCTGTTTGTGAACCTTAACTATTATTATGTAGCAATAATCCAGGTATACTTGAATATATGGATTTTGTATCTCCATGTTGATTATTCCACTCTTAGCATGTGCTGTACTTGTTTCCTTAATAGATTGTCTCCACAAGAGACCAAAATGAATTAGACAACAGTAGTATATATATACCGCATAAATCAATTGAGAGAGAAAAAAAAAGAATGGACAAAAAATAAATATGATACTGCGGAAAGTTTGTGTGGTGTAAACAATTGGGTTAGTCTGAATTTTTAATGAATTAATAATTAGATTTTTAATAATTAGATTTGTTATCTTCAAAGAAAAAAAGGAAGTATCCAAAACTTTTAATCTTTTGCAAACAGAAATTTATAATGTATTCCAAAGATAACTTGTCCTGAGTGTGTTCCAAACAAAACTTGTCCTGAGGTCTGAAAATTGCTGTTCAAATAAAAATCAATGCGTGAAACTTTAACATTTTTGATGTTTCAAACAATAACTCAATTCTTTTCATTGCACATTCTTTAAAATTTGTTGGCGCGTTTGTGTGGTGTAAAGATTTGAGTTATTCTGAATTTTTAATGAATTAATAATTTGATTTGCCATCTTCAAAGAAAAAAAATAGATATATTCAAAACTTAATCTTTTATCTTCAATTTTTAAATCATAATCCATTGTACAGCATTTTGGACCATTAAGAGCTGGACAAGACAACCAAATCGCGTTATGGTGCTGAAAGTACAATTATTGTAAACTGGACTTCTACAATCCATTTGAGGGTGTAGTACTATCTGCGACTATTTCCTCCCTAAGGGCGTTGTAACGGACATAAATTAAGGCTTAGAAATAAGAATGTCACAACAACAGTGATGTTGTCTACACATAGAGGTAGCAGGAAAGTATAGGTCCTATTTGTAGGGACAGACAGTGCCACTCTGCACGTTAAAGAACCCTTGTCACAACTCTTTTGAGGTGTCAGTAGGATGTGGCTTGTTGCATTAATAGGCTAAATTTCTGTCCAAAAATATCCTCCTCGGTTGGCAGTCAAAGTTTCCTCTCCCTTCACCATAGGATTGGACCACTTTATAGAACCTACAAATTGATTTGTTGTGATATCAAGAAATGTGAGACAACTATCCTACAGAGACCAAATGATGTTAATGTAAAATAGGTTACTGTATGGGCTTCAACAATGAGAAAATCCACTAACATTAAAATTGTGCAATATTCTGATTTAGAATGACTTGTTTACATGTATACCTCCAAACTTTAACATCTGAAATTTTTATTATCTAGAGCTCGTGAATTAATAATTTGATTTGCCATCTTCAGAGAAAAAAAGAAGATATTCAAAACTTAATCTTTTATCTTCAATTTTTAAAGCATAATCCATTGTACAGCATTTTGGACCATTAAGAGCTGGGCAAGACAACCAAACCGTGCAATGGTGCTGAAAGTACCATTATTGTAATCTGGACTTCTACAGTCCATTTGAGGGTGTAGTTTTCCTCCCTAAGGGCGTTGTAACGGATATAAATTAAGGCTTACAAATAAGAACGTCACAACAACAGTGACGTTGTCTACATATGGAGAGGTAGCAGGAACACCTCTTGTGCAATTCTTAACACCTCCATATACTCCATCCACCATCTAAAGCTGGTTTGACACAAGATCCAATAATGTTGAAAAGTAAAAAGCAATATGATTATTGTAATCAAGACTTCTCCAGTTCATTTAAAGGAATGTTACTGTGATACAGGGTTTTCCATCATTAAGAGCTGGGCACGACAAAAGAACCAATAATAGTGAAATTAGCATTTTGGTAATTTCAACCTTTCCATTCTTGTTTATGTCAGTTGAAATCATTTGAAAAACAAAAATTTATAATGTGTTCCAAAGAAAACTTGTCCTGAGATCTGAAAATTGCTGTTCAAATAAAAACAATGTGTGAACATTTAACATTTTTGATTTTCAAACAATAACTCATTTCTTGTCATTGCACATTCTTTGTTGGCACTGCGGTATATTTTAAAAAAAAAAGAAAGAAAAAAGAATGGACAAAATATAAATATGATACTGCGGAAAGTTTGTGTGGTGTAAACGATTGGGTTAGTCTGAATTTTTAATGAATTAATAATTAGATTTTTAATAATTAGATTTGTTATCAAAGAAAAAAAGGAAGTATCCAAAACTTTTAATCTTTTGCAAAACAGAAATTTTTAATGTCTTCCAAAGATAACTTGTCCTGAGTGTGTTCCAAAGAAAACTTGTCCTGAGATCTGAAAATTGCTGTTCAAATAAAAAACAATGCGTGAAACTTTAACATTTTTGATGTTTCAAACAATAACTCAATTCTTTTCATTGCACATTCTTTGTTGGCGCGTTTGTGTGGTGTAAAGATTTGAGTTATTCTGATTTTTTAATGAATTAATAATTTGATTTGCCATCTTCAAAGAAAAAAAGTAGATATATTCAAAACTTAATCTTTTATCTTCAATTTTTAAATCATAATCCATTGTACAGCATTTTGGACCATTAAGAGCTGGACAAGACAACCAAAGCCGGTTATGGTGCTGAAAGTACCATTATTGTAAACTGGACTTCTACAATCCATTTGAGGGTGTAGTACTATCTGCGACTATTTCCTCCCTAAGGGCGTTGTAACGGACATAAATTAAGGCTTAGAAATAAGAATGTCACAACAACAGTAATGTTGTCTACACATAGAGGTAGCGGGAAAGTATAGGTCCTATTTGTAGGGACAGACAGTGCCACTCTGCACGTTAAAGAACCCTTGTCACAACTCTTTTGAGGTGTCAGTAGGATGTGGCTTGTTGCATTAATAAGCTAAATTTCTGTCCAAAAATATCCTCCTCGGTTGGCAGTCAAAATTCCCCCTCCCTTCACCATAGGATTGGACCACTTTATAGAACCTACAAATTGATTTGTTGTGATATCAAGAGATGTGAGACAACTATCCTACAGAGACCAAATGATGTTAATGTAAAATAGGTTACTGTATGGGCTTCAACAATGAGAAAATCCACTAACATTAAAATTGTGCAATTTTTGATTTAGAATGACTTGTTTATACCTCCAAACTTTAACAGCTGAAATTTTTATTATCTAGAGCTCTGTAAAAAAAAAAAAAAAAAAATATATAAAAAAGAAAATACCAAAAAATAATATGAAAGCAAAATAGAAAACAGAGTTCTAGATAATAAACATTGAGGGTGGGATTATTTTGATATTTTTATGACCCCCGCCTTTAAGTCTTCTAAAGTTATCATATTTAAAACAAAACAAAAATTGGAATGGCAGTTTAAAAAGTATAGGTCCTTTCTGTAGGGACAGTACAACTCTGCATGTTAAAGAACCCTTGTCACAACTCTTTTGAGGTGTCAGTAGGACGTGGCTTGTTGCATTAGGCCAAATTTCTGTCCAACAATTTCCTCCTCGGTTGGCAGTCAAAATTTCCCCTACCTTCACCGTTGGCCCACTTTATAGAACCTACAAATTGATTTGTTGTGATATCAAGAGATGTGAGACAACTATCCTACAGAGACCAAATGATGTTAATGTAAAATAGGTTACTGTATGGGCTTCAACAATGAGAAAATCCTCTAACATTAAAATTGTGCAATATTCTGATTTAGAATGACTTGTTTATACCTCCAAACTTTAACATCTGAAATTTTTATTATCTAGAGCTCTGTAAAAAAAAAAAGAAAAAAAAATATAAAAAAGAAAATACCAAAAAATAATATGAAAGCAAAATAGAAAACAGAGTTCTAGATAATAAACATTGAGGGTGGGATTATTTTGATATTTTTATGACCCCCGCCTTTAAGTCTTCTAAAGTTATCATATTTAAAACAAAACAAAAATTGGAATGGCAGTTTAAAAAGTATAGGTCCTTTATGTAGGGACAGTGCAACTCTGCATGTTATAGAACCCTTGCCACAACTCTTTTGAGGTGTCCGTAGGATGTGGCTTGTTGCAAGACTAACTTTCTGTCTAACATTATCCTCCTCTCGGTTGGCAGTCAAAATTTCCCCTACCTTCATCATTGGCCCACCTTTGAGAACCTACAAATTGTTTTCTTGTGATATCAAGAGATGTGAGACAACTATCCTACAGAGACCAAATGATGTTAATGTAAAATAGGTTACTGTATGGGCTTCAACAATGAGAAAATCCACTAACATTAAAATTGTGCAATTTTTGATTTAGAATGACTTGTTTATACCTCCAAACTTTAACAGCTGAAATTTTTATTATCTAGAGCTCTGTTAAAAAAAAAAAAAAAAAATATATAAAAAAGAAAATACCAAAAAATAATATGAAAGCAAAATAGAAAACAAGAGTTCTAGATAATAAACATTGAGGGTGGGATTTTTTTGATATTTTTATGACCCCCGCCTTTAAGTCTTCTAAAGTTATCATATTTAAAACAAAACAAAAATTGGAATGGCAGTTTAAAAAGTATAGGTCCTTTCTGTAGGGACAGTGCAACTCTGCATGTTAAAGAACCCTTGTCACAACTCTTTTGAGGTGTCAGTAGGACGTGGCTTGTTGCATTAGGCCAAATTTCTGTCCAACAATTTCCTCCTCGGTTGGCAGTCAAAATTTCCCCTACCTTCACCGTTGGCCCACTTTATAGAACCTACAAATTGATTTGTTGTGATATCAAGAGATGTGAGACAACTATCCTACAGAGACCAAATGATGTTAATGTAAAATAGGTTACTGTATGGGCTTCAACAATGAGAAAATCCTCTAACATTAAAATTGTGCAATATTCTGATTTAGAATGACTTGTTTATACCTCCAAACTTTAACATCTGAAATTTTTATTATCTAGAGCTCTGTAAAAAAAAAAAGAAAAAAAAATATAAAAAAGAAAATACCAAAAAATAATATGAAAGCAAAATAGAAAACAGAGTTCTAGATAATAAACATTGAGGGTGGGATTATTTTGATATTTTTATGACCCCCGCCTTTAAGTCTTCTAAAGTTATCATATTTAAAACAAAACAAAAAGTGGAATGGCAGTTTAAAAAGTATAGGTCCTTTCTGTAGGGACAGTGCAACTCTGCATGTTAAAGAACCCTTGTCACAACTCTTTTGAGGTGTCAGAAGGACGTGGCTTGTTGCATTAGGCCAAATTTCTGTCCAACAATTTCCTCCTCGGTTGGCAGTCAAAATTTCCCCTACCTTCACCGTTGGCCCACTTTATAGAACCTACAAATTGATTTGTTATGATATCAAAGAGATGTGAGACAACTATCCTACAGAGACCAAATGGTGTTAATGTAAAATAGGTTACTGTATGGGCTTCACCAATGAGAAAATCCAATAACATTGAAATTTTGCAATATTCTGATTGAGAATGACTTTTTTTATACCTCCAACCTTTAACATCTGATATTTTTATTATCTAGAGCTCTGTAAAAAAAATTGAAAAAAATAGAAAAAAGGATATACCAAAAAATAATATGAAAGCAAAATTTGTAAACAGAGTTCTAGAAAATAAACATTGAGGGTGGTGCAAATGTTAAGATTATTTTAATAATTTTATGACCCCTGCCTGTAAGTTTTCTAAAATTATCATGTTTAAAACAAACAAAAATTGGAATGGCAATTTATAAAGTATAGTTCCTATCTGTAAGGACAGTACCACTCTGCATATAAAAGAACCCTTAAGCCACAACTCTTTTGAGGGTCAGTAGGTGGGCTAATGCAAGGCTAAATTCCTCTCGGTTGGCAGTTGAAATTTCCCTTAACATCTTCATCTGAACTTAAAATTGATGTGTTATGGAATAAAGAGATGTAAGAGAACTATTCTACAGAGACCAAATAATGTTGATGTTAAAAATAGGTTTCTGAAGGACTTCATCAATGAGAAAATCCAATATAGGTTAGCAGTAAAAGGCTTAATTGGAGATAACAATCTATTCAATGGAATCAAATCAACAGCCTTATTTGTGATGAAATTAGTCCTTGGAAAACAAAAGAAGGACAGCAATAAAAGACAACTGAATAAACGGATATAACATACATTTTTAGCTCACCTGGTTCATCGTCGTCGTCCTTCGTTAACTTTTACAAAAATCATCTCTAAAACTAACCAAGATAGCCGCCATGGCTAAAAATAGAACATAGGGGTAAAATGTAGTTCTTGGCTTATAACTCATTTAGAGCAAATCTGACATTGTGTAAAATTGTTTATCAGGTCAAGATCTATCTGCCCTGAAATTTTCAGATGAATCAGACAACCCGTTGTTAGGAGCTGCCCCTGAATTGGTAATTTTAAGGAAATTTTGCTGTTTTTGATTATTATCTTGAATATTATTATAGATAGAGATAAACTGTAAACAGCAATAATGTTCAGTAAAGTAAGATTTACAAATAAGTCAACATGACGAAAATGGTCAGTTGATCCCTTTAGGAGTTATTGCTCTTTATAGATATATATAATTATAGTCAATTTTTAACCATTTTTCGTAAATCTTGGGAATCTTTTAGAAAAATCTTCTCTGTAACTACTGGGCCAAATTAAACCAAACTTGGCCACAATCATCATTGAGGTATCTAGTTTAAAAAATGTGTCCAGTAACTCAGCCAACCAACCATGATGGCCGCCATGGCTGAAAAAAGAACATAGGGGTAAAATGCAGTTCTTGGCTTATAACTCAAAAACAAAAGCATTTAAAGCAAATCTGACAAGTTGCGAAATTGTTGATCACGTCAAAATCTATCTGTCTGGGAATTTTCAGATGAATCGGATAACAGGTTGTTAGGTTGCTGCCCCTGAATTGGTAATTTTAAAGAAATTTTGCTGTTTTTTGTTATTATTTTGTCATGAATCCATCTGTGTCCTTTGTTTAATATTCACATAGACCAAGGTGAGCGACACAGGCCTTTTAGAACCTCTAGTTTTCTAGTTCTCAGAATATACATGAGATATTTGCAACTGGTCATAATTGAAACAATGAATATTTAAGTTCATTTCTTCTCTGTTTTGACATATCGAATCAAAAAGATGAAAAAAAAATCAAAATATTTGGCCATGGGTTTATTAAAAATACAACACAACAAATAGAATATTAGAAAATTATTTTTAGTATAGCCATAGGTGTAACTTTTTCACATCAAATTTATTTTTCTGTAAAATTATTTGATTATCTGTTGATTATATGCGGGGTCACTAAAGATTAAAAAAAATGGTTTTTTGGGGGGATGGGGAAGGATTGAGGTAAAAGTATAAGAATGTCATCAACATGGCAAAATGAAAAAAAGTAGGTTTTTTTTTTTGTCAATCTCCTTTTTTCAGGGGTTTCAAATGGCTCCGAAGTTGGAAAATAACTTGAGCTATTAACCTATCAATATTTTTTACTATAAAATTTACTTAAAATTTTACATTATTCTGATGTTGAAAGACTTTGTTTATACATGTCACCTTTAACATCTGATATTTTTATTATCTAGAGCTCTGTAAAAAAAAAAAAAAAAATATATGTGAAAAAAAAAAAAATTACAAAAAATAATATGAAAACAAAATTTGTAAACAGATTTCTAGTTAATAAACATTGAAGGTGGAATAAAAAGTAGGCATATTTAAAATTTCTTTTTATTCAATTTATTTATGATTACAACTCATTACTTATTGGTGACCTCTTTGTGCTGAACAGGTTTTTTCTTTCATTTGTATATATTGACTTATTTTGTCTAGCTATACATTTTGACTGGTATTGAAAAATTGTTTTAAAGTTGGAATATTTATTTGGAAGTGCAATTCTTTTAATTTTAGTTATTTGAAGACAACATCTATCTTTTCCAAAAATAACGCTAACAGTGCCTTAAAATGTTGCAATATTTTTTTGATTTTGAATGACTTTGTTTAAACCTGTAACATATAACATCTGATATTTTTATTATCTAGAGCTCTGTAAAAAAAAAAAAAAAAAAATATGTGAAAAAAAAAGAAAATTACAAAAAATAATATGAAAACAAAATTTGTAAACAGAGTTCTAGTTAATAAACATTGAAGGTGGAATAAAAAGTAGGCATATTTAAAATTTCTGTTTATTCAATTTATTTATGATTACAACTCATTACTTATTGGTGACCTCTTTGTGCTGAACATTTTTTTCTTTCATTTGTATATATTGACTTATTTTGTCTAGCTATACATTTTGACTGGTATTGAAAAATTGTTTTAAAGTTGGAATATTTATTTGGAAGTGCAATTCTTTTAATTTTATTTATTTGAAGACAACATCTATCTTTTCCAAAAATAATGCTAACATTGTGTTAAAATGTTGCAATAATTTGATTTTGAATGACTTTATAACCTATAATATTAAACATCCGATATTTTTATAATCTAGAGCTCTGTAAAAAAAAAAAGAAAAAGAAATATATGAAAATTAAAAAAATAACAAAAAAATAACATGAAAACAAAATTGTTTGAGTTCTAGATAATAAACATTGAGGGTGGTTTTAATTAAAAGTAGGCATATTTAAAATTATGTTTATTATTATGTATAGTGCACTGTATAGTTTGTAAATATGTTTATTCTGAAGTATTGGGAAAATTGTGAAACTTTGGAACTGTTTTTACATGAGATGTATATATTCAGTCTTCAATGATTGTCATGGCAATGGAGGACAATAGAATATTGCCATGAAGAAACTGACTTTTTTATATAAAGAAATATCCAACAAAAGTGTTCAATGATATCTAAAGAGATGAAAGACTGAGAAATACTAAAAGCTCAAATTGAAGTTTTCTATGAGATTGGTGGATTAATTGCATGAACAGTTGGACAACTGGCACACTCATGCTATAAGTATAGCTTTTAAAATAAAATAAAGGACTTGTATAATAACATTTATGTTCTACAAAGAAGAAATGCTTCTACATAATGTGCTAAAGAGAAGATAAGTTCATACATAATGCTCTATAGTGAAGACAAATGTTATATAGCACAGACAGATGTTCCTAAGTTGCACGAAGTATTCAGAAGACAGACAGATTCCTTTTACAATGAAGTATCCAGAACACATAGCTGATCAGATTTTCAGCTCATTAATAAATAGTCTGTAAATAGTGTGTTATTTTCACTGAATATGAATTTTGAATTTCAAAAAGTAACAACTTTGAGTGTAAGCTGTAAGCTTTCATCTAATTGCAAGTTATAGATCATGGCCAAATTTGAAGGAATTCTTTGTTCAATGAGAAGAATAACACTGATGGAGAGAAATAACATGGACAACAGAAATGTATAAAACAAATACCATCTCGATTATGAAAATATGAGATGTGGTATGAATTTGCCAATTAAGACAACTTTACTTCAGTGATCACATCAAATCAATTAGTTTCTTATAGAATTCAGAAAAAAACACTACAAAAAGCTATAGAATTAAAAAAACAACACTACAAAAAGCTATAGAATTAAAAAAACAACACTACAAAAAGCTATAGAATTAAAAAAACAACACTACAAAAAGCTAATTTGAACAGTTACACTTACAGATTATTTCAATTAATTGTTCAGACATGCCATTCATAAAAGGTGAAATATTTTATTGCAGATTAATTGTTCATATTCTTCCTGAAAATTGAAATAGGTGAAAATTTAAGCTGGTGAAGATCATGAATTGAGGATTCTTTGCAAACTTGATGACTTCAGATTTCCTGTTCCACAACCTGTTCTAAAGAAAATCCTAGGACTTTGGAGCATAAGATTATTAAATCTAGGTATAAACACATTACTTTAAACACATACTATTTATTTAGAAATAAATGTTATTTATCAATGTTGAAAAGGGGTAGAAAATAAATTAATTATTTCGTACAAAAACAAGGATTGCCAAACAACACCTTTTACCTAGAAACTTTTTTCTGAGGTTCAGCATTTTCATATTATTCAATCGAGCAAAATGAAATTTCCTTAAAATGCCAACAAATAATCTTTTCATGCTCGGATATTAAGGGTTGATAATGATTCTGTCTTTGATAATAATCACTTTAATCAGATGCCATTTTGTTCTTCAGATTGATGCAGCATTGAATATCTAAAGAGAATGGACAATATTCTGATTAATTAATGGTAAGTGTTTACATGAAGAAATCCAGTGGTTTGATTGTGGTCAATTATGCATAATACCTGAATAAATACATAAATAAAACAATTTTACAGCACTACAATAGTATTCAGCATATGCTTCCAATATTTAATTGAAGTCTATTCCAAAATTCCTAGCAATATCTTGTAAATCTGTCACAAGTCTGGTAAGTTTTAACAAATTGATAGAAATATTTTTCTGGGTAATGTGACATGTATTGGGACCAAATTATGGGCTCAAAGTGATCAGTTTTATAGAGGTATTCTCACTATTACAAAGAACTGTAAAATTCTCAAAAGGTATAAAGTATATTTAAATACTGTTCATGCAAATCATCCCCAAAACTATGAAATATTTTCCATGTTTCAGATGTACAAACAATTGTGCTACAAGTTCAAACCAGCAAAATAAACTGATGGGAGTTAAACATAACACTGAATCTTACTTCATACAAGGTTGGTATTCTTCAACTTCCTTAGGAAATTAACTATCCGTCCATCTGATGTCACAATGTTCTGATAAAAATAAGATGATGTGGTATGGATGCTGATGGGACGACTCTCTACCAGAGACCAAATAATGTAGAAGTTAGCTACTATATCTTTCATAGTGTCAATAAGACAGAGCAGCTTATAAATTAGCTGTTTGACTTGTTCAACTTGTGAATATGATGTACTGGAAAATAACCTGTTGATTAAAGTAAATGTACTTTTGTTGTTCTTCATAATAACAGATAGTTGCTGCAGTGTTTTCAGCTATGAACTATGAACCCTATGGTCAACTTGAACAGTAAATGTTCAATAACGGTAACATTACTTCAACTGCATTAAATATCTTCTCGTACACCTCACGTTGTATTCATATCTGCATGGCTTTATTGAGACTTTGATATACTAAGCCTGCTTTTAGGGGACAACATCAAGGGAAATATTTCACGGTGTTGTAATTAAGTCTTCAGAACAGTACTGTACTGATCATGATTGCTGTAAAACTTTTTTTCAAGGTTCAAGTTATGTATCCATTCAACTTTTAAATTTGTATTATCCAATTGAATTAACTAATTAAATTGTTGTTTGTAGTGAGGAGGAACAATTGAACTGATGAACTTACAAATATATGAAAGAAAGAAAAACAGACTACATAGCATAAGGAAAGAGACAGATTAAATCATAGAGTAAATGGAAAATTGAAACTAGCAACACTCTGAAATTAACGAGAGAAATAATCACCAATACAGAAAGAGGTTAGGTCTCTGACAGTCTCAAAGGATGATCATATAAACATCTGAAGGTTATACAATATGAGAATAACAGAACACATGGAATAAGGAAGAGAAAAATGAACTTGTAGACTAAAGGGTAGATGATATTAGAAAAATACTGAACTTAACAAGAGAAACAATGAACATAGCAGCTACCTTATCACTAACTCAACTGATGAACATAGAACAAACAACATATTATTAACAGCATAGAAAAACAATCAACACGTCCAAGACTTATATTCTTGTCAATTAAATATGAATGAATTTTCATAATAGTATATGGTCAGCGGGAGAGAGAGAAAGATATAGAATGGTCAGAGAGGGAGAGGGAGAACACTTATAATGATGAGTTGGGAGAGAGATAAAACAAATATTGCAACTTGTAAATTTGTCTTCAACCAAAACACATGGCTTGCGTTGATGTGTCTAACCTTAGACATCTGATATTTTTATTATCTAGAGCTCTGTTAAAAAACAATGTGAAAAATAACATGAAAACAAAATTCAAACAGAGTTCTAGATCATAAACAGTAAGGGTGGTGTAAAAAGTGGGCATATTTAAAATTTTCTTTTTTTTCACCAATATATTTATGAAATTTAAAACTTATAATTGAGAATGTTTAATTATACGTACAATTCTTTTGATTTTAGATATTTGGAGACGAAACCTATTCTTTTCTATATATAGATTTATTGTACTCTAATAGTGTCATAAATTTGCAATATTCTTATCCATGCTTACACCTTGAACCTTAGACATCCAATATTTTTATTACCTAGAACTCTGTTTTCATATTATTTTTTGTCATTTTTATTTTTTTTACAAATTGTAAACAAAGTTCTAGATAATAAACATTAAGGATGGTGTAAATAGTGAGTATGCTTCAAAATTCACACCCAAACCCACCCCAAATATATTTATGAAATTAAATACAACATATATTATTGTGAATGATTTGTGTTCGATAAGTTTTTTCCTTTCATTAGTTATATATATTAAATTGGTTGGCAACCTGTACATTTTTCTTATGTATTGAAAGTGGCTTTAAAGTTTACATGTTTAATCGAAGTAGAATTCTTTTAATATTAGATATTAGAGATATTGTCGTCCTTCATCTGTCGTCCTTCATTGACTTTTACAAAAATCTCCTCGAAAACTACAGGACCAAATTAAACCATACTTGGCCACAATCATCATTGGGGTATCTAGTTTAAAAATATGTCCGGTCTATCTGCCATGAAACTTTCAGATGAATAGGACAACCCATTGTTGGGTTGCTGCCCCTGAATTGGTAATTTTAAGAAAAATTTGCTATTTTTGGTTATCTTGAATATAATTATAGATAGAGATTAACTGTGAACAGCAATAATATTCAGCAAATTAAGATCTACAAATAAGTCAAAATGACCAAGATGGTCAGTTGACCCCTTAATGAGTTATTGCCCTTTATAGTCCAATTTTTAACAGTTTTTCGTAAACTTTTGTAATATTTTACAAAGATCTTCTCTGAAACTGCAGGGAGGAATTTAACCAAACTTGTCCACAATCATCATTAGGGTATCTAGTTTAAAAAATGTGTTCGATGACCCAGACTGTGATCCAAGATGGCTGACATTGCTAAAAATAGTACATAGGGTAAAATGCAGTTTTTGGCTCATATCTCTGAACCCAAAGCAATTAGAGCAAATCTAATGGGATTTAATTGTTCATTAGGTCAACATTTATCTGCCCTTGAAATTTTCAGACTAATCGGGCATCTTGTTTTTGGGTAGCTGCCCCTGAATTGATATTTTAAAAACATTTTGCAGCTTTTGGTAATCTTGAATATTATTATAGATAGAGATAAACTGTAAACAGTAATAATGTACATGAAAGAATGAACTACAATTAAGTCAACATGACCAAAATGGTCAATTGACCTCTTAACGAGTTATTGCCCTTTATATTCAATTTAACCATTTTCAAATAAAGGCAACAGTAGTATACTGCTGGACAAAAAACAAAATCGGGGTAACAAACTAAAACTGAGGGAAACGCATTAAGTATAAGAGAACAACGACACAACATTAAAATGTAACACACACACAAACGGACAAAGCTTTTTGGATTTTTGGAAAATTTTTACAAAATATTTTCCATTATCACTTCTTGGCCAAGTTCATTGTAAATGGAGATAATTGTGAGCAGCAAGAATGTTCAGTAAAGTAAGATCTACCAGTGGCGGATCTAGAAATTTTCATAAGTGGGGGCCCACTGACTGCCTAAGAGAGGCCCACTTTAGTCACACCAAATGTTTTCCCAAAAAAGGGGGACTAGGGCCCCCTGCGCCCCCTCTAAATCCGCCACTGTCTACAAACACATCATCAACACCAAAATACAATTTTGTCATGAATCCATCTGTGTCCTTTGTTTGATATGCACATATGGTGTATGAAATGATTGTAAGGTGTACATGTCAGTGGCAGCTATTGTCTGACTTTGGCCTCATTTTCATCGTCTGAATGTCAATTTTTCCTGGTTAATACGAAAATAAGGAGATGTGGTATGATTGCCAACGAGACAACTTATCCACTATAATTCAAATGAAGTGGATGTAAGTATTATAAGCAACAGAACACCCTTCAGCAGTTAGAAAACCCAATACTGTCTAGTCTGCTTTAACAGATCGGGACCACTACCTTATATGGCCATGCATAAATTAGTATGTTTATGTCCTCGCACATGTAACTGTTTATTTAGCGCAATTAATTTTACCTGGGTTTTTGACCAATCCACTAAATGAGTAGCAATGCATGATGGACTACTACGTGATTACAATCAAACAAGTTCGTGATATAAAGTATTCGTTCCATGCTCAGATTAACGAAGAGTTGTTTCTTTGCGAAGAAACAAGTGTTTGAATTATCCAATATATAGTCATAGATATCACGGTTTGGTGATGACACGTAGATTTAACGTAGTCGTCTACGTATACCAGGCAGCAACAAACAGTGATGCACACAATTACCCCATTTACCCCATAAGACAAACTTAGTTTAGTAGATTACGTCTTGGGTGGTAAGAGATCTCATTTGGCACTCATACCTTATCGTCTTCTTTCTATATATACAAAGCACGATTTCAGTAAACTTAGAAGGTAATATAACATCCAATTTGATCCACAGGGTTTAGATAATTTGAGTTATTCCATATTGGTATTATTTTAGTAGGTTTCTCTATATGAATTGGATTTTAAATTAAAAAAAACATATTCACCTGAAAAAGTGTCATTCACCGCGCTAAATTGGTATATGTTTGTCATTAGATACATTTTCTTCTCTCGGACTATGGAATAAAACAATTACTGTCTTTTGTTTCGGTAAATATGGGGTTTTATTGACTTTTGACACTCTGGCCTCAGTGAATATCATTTTTTCAAAAGTCAATAAAACCGCATATTTACCTCATCAAAAGACAGTAATTGTATAATATTGCACATACGTCAACAGGACAGCAGCCGAACGATTTAAATACCTCTGAGGTATATTTTGGGATAAAATACGCAACCGACGGACTTTATCAATGGATGAAACAATACAAAATATGTTTAAGCTATACCGTACAAAATTGAGAATGGAAATGTGGAATTAGTCAAAAGGACAACAACCCAACCATAGAGCAGACAACAGCAGAAGGCCACCAATGGGTCTTCAATACAGCGAGAATCTCCGTACCCCGAAAGTCCTTTAGCTGGCACAAATATGTATACTAGTTCAGTGACAGTGGACGTCATATTAAACTCCGAATTATACACAAGAAACTAAGATTAAAATCAGTCAAGACTATCAAAGGCCAGAGTGTCCTGACTTGGGAAGGCGCAAACATGCAGCGAGGTTGAACATGTTTTTGAGATCTTAACCCCCCCCCCCCCCAACTTAATACATCTATCCAATGAAGTATCCAACACAGCAATATGCACAGTAATACTCAGTAAAATAGAAGTGCGAGTCAGAATGAATAGGTAACAAAAGAAACTAAACAAAATGACAATAATACATAAATTAACAAAGGACTACTAGCAGTTACTTATATGCCAGCTCCAGACCTCAGTTACAGCAGATTTCATTGAGTGTGTAATGAAATTTAGAATCCTTGGTTAGCTTGCTTGTTAGCTGAACTGTAAAGTCGTTATTATGTAAGGTATTCTTCCCTCCTTTCGAAATAGTCTAGACTTACAGACATGTAAATTGGCTATACTCGGACTTGTCTACTCTTAAAGGATGGCAGTTTACCTAACTTGTAACCTGCAATCGGCTGTAAACTGATTGAAAGATTATGTCCATCCCTCGAATATCAAACACAATTCCTATCCTCTATTTAACACGTATTTTAACATGGGTGAATAGTATGATGTTCTCACTTGTTATAGTTTAGGTCCTGATAAACACAAGTCATCCAGTACAGATAGACGTGTTTCTGTGCCAGTTGTCTTGTTTTCGAGGCAGAAATGTTTTTAAATGACATTATACAGGTTTAAAGAGCTCAACATATTTACGTTCTGAAATTCCAATGTTTCACGCCGTGAAATTAGTGCACAGATACAATACATAACTATAATGGAACAAACCTGTTCAACTACTTTTACAAGGCGAAAAAGAAAGTCGAATTGTGAAGCCCGTAAGCAATACATTTTTAATCTGAGCATGCAAATTGAAGATTGTGTTATATATATTTCAATAAACATATTTGCAGAACCCATTTATTTTGAGAATCCCAGACACTTTATTAGTTTTCACTTATTCCATGAATTCCACGTGTTGTCAAGTGATAGTACACTCGTAGTAGCCCACAATGCATTGTAGTTCATTGAATCGATTAGTCAGTTTTTCAAGGCCATCGTTTGCCTTGTGTTTGGGAAATTACTATGCAAATATATTCAGACGTCAGGAAATCTAGAGTTCTCGACCTGTTTAATAGACCCGACATGAAAAATATGAAACAATTCGAACGACCTAGTTTATAACAAAACTATTTGTGAAAAACACTTACAAGATATGAACCAACTACAGGTTCCTGGCTTCGTCAAAGACACTTAAGAATGTGACAGGGTTTAACAAGGGCTCAATCCTCTCTTAAACAGGGAATACAAAGGAAAAGAGCTGTTATTGTTTTTCGTTATCTCAGTCGCAGTGAGGATTTCAACACAGAGCAAACAAATTGCCCCACTTGCACTGCAAGTTTAAGATGACACCTGGCGGCGGTTTGAGTGGAATATATCGATATATAGTTAGATGATTGCAGTCAAGCCCAATTAAAAGAAATGAACATACTGAAAAGTTGTACATATATAAAACAAATAGTTCCTTTACATCAGTGTAAATTATGTATAGAAAGATTGTACATATCTGGCAGATTTCCTCATTTTCGTTGTTCTTTTATCAATATCGAAGTAATTATGATTTGGTATGTTTCTTGTATGTCAACTATATTTGGTGTTGTAATGAGTGTAATGTGCCTTTCTTAGTTTTGGGTCATGTTCAGATAAACCATCAGCATAAAATAAATGATGAATCTTATTTTTATAGCAGGCATTTCAGCATGTGCTCTCTTGTTTTCCTGAGAAGGATAATAATGTTTAAAAAAAACTAATTTGACTAAACATGTCGGATTTTTATTCTTCTTGATATAGTTAAAAAGAGAGAGAAGAATATTGAGATTTGATATGGTTATGAGACAACTACCAATAATTCCAAAGGACAATGGTGTGCCGTATAGTTTCCTGTAACTGTAATGCCTTCAATAATGAGTAAAACCTATACCATATAGGTAGATGTTTGACTAATACAATTAAAAGGAGAGCCTTATTCATGTTTCAATAGTTATCAAAGGTACCAGGATTATAATTTAGTACGCCTGACGCGCGTTTCGTCTACATATGACTCATCAGTGACGCTCATATCAAAATAGTTATATAAGCCAAACAAGCATGAAGAACAAAGTTGAAGAACATTGAGGATCCAAAGTTTCAAAAAGTTGTGTCAAATACAGCTAAGGTAATCTATGCCTGGGATAAGAAAATCCTTAGTTTTTCGAAAAATTCAAAGTTTTGTTAAGAGGAAATTTATATATGATGACCACATAATTGATATTCATGTCAACACCGAAGTGCCGACTACTGGGCTGGTGATACCCTCGGGGACGAAACGTCCACCAGCAGTGGCATCGATCAAGTGGTGTAAATAGTTACCAAAGGTACCAGGATTATAATGTAGTACGCCAGACGCGCGTTTCGTCTACATAAGACTCATCAGTAACGCATGTTTCAATAATCATAAAAAAACCTTAAATCCGACAGACAACAACCAACAAAACCAGTGGCGGATCAAGAAAGAGGTAGTGCCAATTTGCCGGGGATTTTTTTCACAGAAGGGCCAATTTCAAAAAGTGCCGACGGAATAAAATTTACTATAAAAACAAAAAATTAAAATGCTTTTTGATCAATATTTCGATTTACATATATTATGATAGGTGTGATCAGTAGTTAATTTAACACTCAAAAAGGATGAAAGTCCAATATGCGGATTTTCGAGTGTTTTTACTGGTGGAAAAAAAAACAGGGAATCCCCCCAGAAGGACATTTCAAGGAAGGAGGGTTTTGAGTACTAGTGTAAAATTGCGCGTTTGAAATTCGCACATTATCAATTGGTAAAATCAAATAATAAAACACACCAAACGAATGGATAACAACTGTCATATTTCTGACTCGGTACTGGCATTTTCAAATTTGGAAAATGGTGAATTGAACCTGGTTTTATAGCGCTTAACCTCTCACGTGTATGACAGTCGTATCAAATTCTGTCATATTTACAACGATGCGTGATCAACACAGACATAATAGGTGAAATATTCGAAATATTGGTACAGCAGTCTAATATTTTAAATACTAATAAGTTCTTATATTGATATAACAAAAACACCGCTATGATATTTTAAAAGTATCGCATTGATATAAGACAAAATAGCATTTGTTTATTTATGTATATAAGAAAAGTACAGCACTTCAAATTTTACACGGACATACACTTTAGCTTTTAACTAACTTCTGAATGTATGTTGTTTATATTTGAACAATAAGTTTTAAAGTTAGTATTTTCTTAATTTTTCGTTGCCAAAAACAACACATTTTCCGCATGGAATGTCTGCATATTTACAATTGATATTATACAAATATAGCCTTTGTATGAGGTCGATACAAGGATATATTGACCTGAAAGAAGTATATTGACTGAGGACGAATTTCCGACCATGTTTGTATCAAAATCGTCGTTTAGGTTTGTTGGAACTTTATAGATATTACATTGTCTCCTTGACAATAACAACATATTAGTTGTTATTTCATTTACTTTTTTTTTTAACATCTTGTGTATTCGAAGATTTTTTGTATTCGAAGATTTTTTTTCGTCAAATAATGGATCACAGATATCATTTGTTTCAAAACGTTAAACAATATCCTGAAATTCATTACATGACGTCACAAAGTATATCGGTTTTTAGATATTCTAAAAATAACCGTGCAATATGCTTTTTAAAAATCGTTCATTTTGAGCGTTCCGCGGATTCTTTCTTACATTGAAACGCTAATAATCCGACGATACGCTTCTTCCATAGACTGATTCTGGGAAACGATTGCTTTCCGATTTTCAGGATACGATTTTTTTCAGATGGGACGATTCGCAAATAATTGTATCACAAATTTTAGTTTTCGAAATTTATTTATTAACACCAAACGACACAGAGGTGGTAACAGGCAAATCATCAGCTACGGGATATTTCACTTTAATAAAATATTGTAAAATAAAGATTGAAATTCGATACCCATAATATTGAGCTTTCATCCTACTTGATTGAATAAAACATACGAAAAAATAAAACGAAATCCCGAAAATTAACCTCGTACAAAAGGCATTGTAATCAAAGTACTGAAGTACTTTCATCAGATGACAGCAAGTTCTTGTGGATGGTCACAAGCTATTGTCTGAAAAATATCTCATCCTTAATTGTACATGAAAGTGAGGTACATATATGTTATTTTTTCTGAGACAAGTCTGTGCTTTGAAGACCGTTGGTTTCCCCGTTTGAATGGTTTTACACTAGTAATTTTGGGGCCGTTGATAGCTTGATGTTCGGTGTGAGCCAAGGCTCCGTGTTGAAGGCCGTACATTGACCTATAATGGTTTACTTTTATAAAATGTTATTTGGATGGGGAGTTGTCTCATTGCGTTCATGCCACTCATACCGCTCAAGGCCCCCAGAAACTCTGAGAAAAAAAACGCAAAATCGTGCATTTTGAGCGTTCCGCGGAATCTTTCTTACATTGAAACGCTAATAATCCGACAATATTCTGGTCTCAAAGCAAAAACATAGATTTATTGTAGTTTAAGACTTTGAGGTTTTAGGGACAACATTAAAAGACCGATATGTAGGATAAAGTAAACTGAATCGTATTTTTTCATAATCATTAATACCGGGTCTGTATGTCTGCTCTTGGCTTGTAATGTGCTGACTTTGGTGATTTTTTTATGACTAGATTGAAATATAGTGACAGTGCAGTATTATACTTTAAGTACTAGTACTGCTTAAGTCGACACTAGGGACCATCTTGACCTTCTTTTACGGTATTAATGATTCTTTTATTATTGAAGACCCTCCAGCAACTATCAAGACGAAGAACAGGAATAAAACTTTTTTTCTATTCATTGACTTTGTGCGCGATTAGGTCCCATGCACGTTTACTCCACCTATATATATAGCTAATTTCTAGTGATTTAAACGACTCAAAGAAAATACCCAATTTTACAATCCATACTAAGAAAAAATAGTATAGTCATAAAGTCGAACAATAAAATAACAAAAGACAAACCCGAGACACAGAAGTACAAACAATAGACCACCAAAAGTAAAATAGAAACTTGGATCACGGAATAAATACAGAGGCGACATCAGAGAGTGAAGAGAACTTGCTTCTTGGAAGACACTTTCCTTGAAAACAATTTGATATGAAGACAATCTTTTTTTTCATCATCGTCGGGTTTTTTTCTTTTTTCTTTTTTAAATTTCAAGCACGAGGCATTTGCCTCATTTGCCTCAATGTAGTTACGGCCCTGTTCAAAATGAAAATAATATTCGTAAAAATAATGAATGGTTTGATGAAAAGTCCGCTAAAGAACGAGAGAACATTCATAAATTTCGGAACACTTTTCTGCGTCATCCGACAGATATTAACAGACAATTCTATATTTCATCCAGAAATGTATTTAACAAAGCGAAACGACAAGCCAGGGCAAGGTTTAGGCGTCGGAAAGGAATTGAATTATGTGCAACTGCCAAAACGGACCCTAAGCAATTTTGGTCAACCATAAAACCTTAGACTAAATCACGCTGTATAGTATAGACAATGATGTACTGTTTAACCATTTTGAAACTATTCTTGGGGACAGCCCACCAGATATCTGCAACAAAGTATTAGACTTACTAAATAATATACTAATAAGTTAGTCCCACGTTGACTTTTTAGATTCTGAAATTACTGATGAAGAAGTTATTTAAGCAATACACAAATTGAAATCCGGAAAAAGTGCGGGTAATGACAAAATTATAGGTGAAATGTTCTCAGAAGGTCCACTATTGTTTGCGCCGATCTTAAAAACACTATTTAATAATGTATTTGAAAGTGTGATTTTTCCTGAACTCTGGACAGAAGGACTTGTTATTGCAGTTCCGAAAAGTGGTGATTTAACGGACTCAAACAACTATAGACTTATTATAAAAGTAAGTGTCTTATCTAAACAATTTACGTCTATATTAACAAGTCGCTTACTGTCGTGGTCAGAAGACGAGGGAAAGTTAATTGATAACCAATTGGATTCCGACCAGGCAGTTCAACTATAGATGCAATTTTTGTTATCCATGGAATTATTACACATGTCCTGCAACATAAAATGAACCTGTTTTGTACCTTTGTGGATTTCCGTAAAGCATTTGATAAACTAAGCAGACGGATCTTATTATATACAAAATGGTGTCAGTAGCAAATTTGTTAATACGATCAAATCTATTTATTCGTCTGCGGTCCTGCTACGAGTTAGATCTGGTGGTATACTTTCAGACGCAATTAACAATTTACTTGGTGTGAAACAATGGGACCCATTGTCTCCCTTATTATTTTTCAGTGTTCTTCGTCAATGATATAATAGAAGATATGTCCGTAAATGCTAGTGATGACGTTGTACAACTCAATTGTTTTCTAATACACTTAATTCTTTTCGCTGATGACAATGTATTGTTTTGTAAGTCTCCCGAAATGTTACAAAAATTACTAGATATTCTATCAATCTATTGTTAAAAATGGAACATTGAGGTAAATACAGACAAAACCAAAATTGTTGTTTTTAGAAATGGATGGCAGTCAGCTAACTTCAGTTTCATGCATGATGGTAAACAAGAGTACACACGCTGAAATGTCTCGCCTTCTTTACTAATCATTGATATTATATGTTGATAGTCCTAAGTATAAAGCTTTATTACAACTGTCACATAAACTAAACATTAACCAAGATAACTAAATAAAGACCAATGAACCATGAGAATGAGGTCAAGGTCAGATGAACCATGCCAGGCAGACATATACAGCTCATAATGCTTCCATACAACAATTAAAGTTGACCTATTACTTACAGTTTAAGAAAAATAGACCAAACACAAAAACTTAACACTGATCAATGAACCGTGAAAATGAGGTTAAGGTCAAATAAAACCTGCACCACTTGCATATAGATTATAAAATATTTCTATACACCAAATATAGTTGACCTATGGCTTATAGTATAAGATAAAGAGAACGAAACTTAAAAACTTAACTTTGACCACTGATCCATGAAAATGAGGTCAAGGTCAGATGACATCTGCCCGCTAGACATGTACAGCTTACAATCATTCCATACAACAAATATAGTAGACCTATTGCATAAAGTATGAGAAAAACAGACCAAAACACAAAAACTTAATTATAACCACTGAACCATGAAAATGAGGTCAAGGTCAGACGACACCTGCCAGTTGGACATGTACACTTTATAATCCTTACATACACTGAATATACTAGCCCTTTTGCTTATAGTGTCTGAGATATGGACTTGACCACCAAAACTTAACCGTGTTCACTGATCCATGGAATGAGGTCGAGGTCAAGTTAAAACTGTCTAACGGGCATGAGGACCTTGCAAGGTACGCACATACCAAATATAATTATCCTTTTACTTATAATAAGAGAGAATTCAACATTACAAAAAATCTGAACTTTTTTTCAAGTGGTCACTGAACCATGAAAATAAGGTCAAGGACGTTGGACATGTGACTGACGGAAACTTCGTAACATGAGGCATCTTTATACAAAGTATGAAGCAACCAGGTCTTTCACCTTCTAAAATATAAAGCTTTTAAGAAGTTAGCTAACGCCGCCGTCGGATCACTATCCCTATGTCGAGCTTTCTGCAACAAAAGTTGCAGGCTCGACAAAAACTACAGGTAGTGATCTCTTACGTGTATTTGGGTATGCTACTTCATTATAATGGAAAATTCTTACATACCCAAAAAAAAAGATTATCTCAACAGGGATCAAGAGCGCTTTCGTCACTTCTGAACTCTCTAAAACATGTGTTTATATCCACAAGTCAAGAATGACTACTGTGTGATAGTATGGTTGGTTCCGTACTAAACTATGCATCTGAAATATGGGGTTTTCACCGTGTAAATGATGTAGAGCAAATACACAACCCTTTCTGTAGATTTGATTTAAAACTACTAAAATGTTCCTTTAAGTTTTTTATGTGGTGAACATGTATATCTCAAGAAAACAATTATTTTGAAATATTCATAATTGGCTTCATATTATTGTAAATAAGCCACCTATTGTTTATGATGTTTATCAACTTTTATTAGAAGATGCAAACAATGGTAAAAAGAACTGGGCGTCTAGTGTTCGTGATTTATTGTTTAATCATGGTATGAACAATATGTTTGGACTGCACAGAATTATGTAAATATACTTTTAGATGTTATAAAACTCGTATAAAGGACCAGTATTTACAAACTTGGTATGCATCAATGATTGTGAAAAACTGTGTTTGGAATTAGGGAGGTTTAAAAATATTCCTAGACATATGCGTCTATGCGGTACTATTAAAAAGCGCCCGAGAGCGCCCGGGAGAGGAAAAGCACCCGGAGAAGGAAAAGTAGCGCCCGGAGAAGAAAATTATAATACAATAACATTTTATAACAATATTTTTTTTCCTGAAAAAAAATATATCATTGCTTGTTTTGTCCTTAATACAAATGGGGATATGTACGATGCTACATCTACGGGCGCCTTTTCTTTTCCCCGGACGCTATATTTTCTCCCCCGGGCGCATTTTCTTTTCAGTTGGGGCAAGTATGGACACAACATTAAAGTTTGATACAGCTCTGAATTTGGATTGTGATCGAATTTTTGACATAATATGAGTTTCTGACACAAAACAATTGTCAAGATGTTACAAATCTATTGCGCAATATTGTGCAATTAAAGATTTCTTCTTTATACTTTTCAAAAATTTGGAATTTGAGAAATTTGGGGGAAAAAAATCTATCACCCCCATTGTTCGCAATTAGTCCAAAACCTGACATTTCTTTATACATAATTTACTAGTGTAAGGGAGGTTAATTCCGAATTGTTCCATTTTTAACTCGCAACTTTTGATAAGACCCTGAATTACAGTAATTCTTATGTGTATTTGACTGTCCCTTTGGTATCTTTCACCCTTTTTTATAGGCACTGGCTACGGTTACTTGGAAATGTAACAATAATAAAAATATTATTGTTACATTGGAGACTAATTGCCGGAATGCAAAGTTGGGTAAGGAACCAATTAATTACGAATGTAACAATAATTATTGAGGCTACGGTTACATTGCGTCATTGTTACATGAAAAACAGCAATGTACGCTAGATTTATTAAACTTAAATCTTCTATATAGTTTTGTTGCTTAATTCATTCATGTCTACTAAATAATACTTGTTATAATAATAAATATTATTATTCAACAAATGGTGTTTAAACAGTTTTAGGTATTAATGGATTTGATGTTCTTAAAGATACTACTTCAAATTAGTGGTGCCAAAGGCGAAAAATATAGTTCAATGGTTTGTTGTTGAAAACTCGGGCTGAGAAAACTGTTCACTTTTAAGTATTTAACTGCACACCTACTCGTATTGCTGTCATTATACTTTGAGCAAAAGATGAAAAGATTCCTATTACCAATTTTGTTTGGGTGAAAAATTTAAAACTTGTATTGGATGCGTTTGAAACGAAACTGAAACAATAGCAAGACACAAATTGCATACAGCTATACAAACGCATTTACCAAAAATTGATACATCAAAAGCAAAGATTGCTAACTGTGAACTAACACTGTGAACTTCTGTATACATGTATAAAATTGAGAATGGAAATGGCAGGGAATGTGTCAAAGCGACAACAAGCCGAACATAGAGCAGACAACAGACGAAGGTCACCAATGGGTCTTCAATGTAGCGAGAAACTCCCGCACCCGTCGGAGGCGTCCTTCAGCTGGCCCCTAAACAAATGTGTATACTAGTTTAGTGATAATGGACGTCATACTAAACTCCGAATTATACACAAGAAATTAACATTAAAAAATCATACAAGACTTACAAAGGCCATGCAAAGGCTCCTGACTTGAGAAAGGCGCAACATTGCGGTGGGGTTAAACATGTTTATGAGATCTCAACCCTCCCCTATACCTCTAGCCAATGTAGAAAAAACAAACGCACAACACTACGCATAGTAAAACTCAGTTTAAGAGATGTCCGAGTCCGATTTCAGAATCCATGGAGGACGTACTATAAAAAAATAAAAAAATTGTATGTTATACTTGTATGTATTGTAAATATAAGATAATGTCTTCAACTTTTATTATTTAGTACATATTACTAGTCCCATCAAACATTGCTGTTTTTCATGTAACAATAACGCAATGTAACCGTAGCCTCAACAATTATTGTTACATTCGTAATTAATCGGTTCCTTATCCAACCATGCATTCCGGCATTTAGTCCCCAATGTAACAATAATATTTTTATTATTGTTACATTTCCATGTAACCGTAGCCAGTGCCTTTTTGATATGTTAATTACGATAACGGTCGGTAATCTAAAATTTCCCGTCAAATAATTATGATATTTTGAAAGGCTACGTCATGTTGCTCTACTTTGACACCTTCCTTTCGAAATACCGCATCAATGAATTAAACCAGATGCTCCACAGGGCGCAGCTTTATATACGACCGCAGATGTCGAACCCTGAACAAGTATGGACACAACATTCAAGCTGGATACAGTTCTGAATTTGGATTGTGATTAAAAAGTTGACACAGCATAGGTTTCTTTTTTGCTTTTGAGCAATTTACTCTGCTGTTGAATATTAATCCTCTAAAAAAAAAATATTTGAAGAAATTTTCTTTTTGTATCTGAAATCTGAAATGAGACAAATTTTTTTTCACCTCCCCTCTCCCTTATTCCAAAAATGATCTCAATTCAAATTTCTAATGAAGTTTGCAACAATAATTATAAGTATTAAAATACAAAATGTCATACAGTCATTGTTAAAATTAATATTAATTAAAAGTAACTTCTAAAAAAATAAATGGGGAATGTGTCCAAAGGAACACAGATGATGCCCCCACTAGCATATAACGTTATAAAGGGACATAACTCAAGAACTATAAAGGTGAAGCTGCCAAAAATTGAACTTAAACTGAGTTTAGAGGTAATAGGAATTATATATGTTAGCGGCAATAAGTGAAATTAGGCATTAAGCTTAAATCCTAGGCAATAAGCTAACGCATAGGCAGTAAGTCTATAGATCAACTATATTTGTTGTATGGAAGAATTGTTAGCTGTACATGTCTGCCTGGCGTGGTTTATCATATTTATCTGACCTTGGCATCATTTTCATGGTTCATTGATCAATGTTTGGTTTTCTTGGTTAATGTTAAGTTTATGTGACAGTTGTAATAAAGCTTTACATTTAGGACTATCAACATAAAATCAATGATTATTAAAGAAGGCCAGACATTTCAGTGTGTGCACTCTTGTTAAATCTTTTAATATTTTGTAGTACTTCAAAAACATGAATGTATTTGTATGAGTTACTTCTGTTTTTTTTAGCTGCTAAAATGACTAAACTTACTAAATTTGAAGATTTATCAATTATATGTATATTTATACAATGTAATATTAGAAATATAATTGAGAAACTACTTTAAATCAAGAATAAATCACCAAATATGCATACATTCCAGAGTTTACTTATTGCCTAAAATTATGTTCAGCAATAGGATGAATAATCATCATCAGATTTCAGGAAATAAGCTTAATGCCTGAAAATTTCAGGCAACAACTTAATGCCTTATTTCACTTATTGCCGCTAACATATACACATTTCATTAAATTTAGTTGAGACAAACGTAAGTTAAGAGAACAGAAACGAAAAATCCTTCAATTTTTCCACTTGTAAAGGGGCATAACCCTAGAATGGTAATCAAAATGCTTGTAATCACTGAATGGTAAAGATTGCTTTAATTTATCAGTTGACAGTAAAAGTGAATATTGCATTGTATGTTGTATATATAGCATTGATTTAAGTTGATTCAACTATTTTTCTGGACAAAGAAAGATAACTCTAATTTTCAAAGATTTCATAAGCATTAGTTTTAGATGATTCAACAACCATTCTGGACAAAGAAAGATAACTCCAATTTATTGTCTTGAAACTACAAAAATGCTTGTTTTTGGCCCTTTATACCTAAACTGTTTGCCCCATAACCTTGAAATACTTATACACAACTTACTGTCCTGACACTAGATAAATGCTTGTTTTGTGCCCTGTGAACCCCTTATTCCTCAACCTTGGGGACCATAACCCCCAAAACCAATCCCAAACTTCCTTTTGTGGTTATAAACATTGTGTTAAAGTTTTATTGATTTCTATTTACTTGTACTAAAGTTATTATACGGAAACCATCCGTCTTCGGATGACGCTGACGACGACGTGATACCAATATACGGCCGCAAAAATTTTGCTGTTGTATAAAAATGAATAAATAGCCTTTCAAAACTTCATACAATTCTGCAGTATTACCTCCAATACTATAAGTAGTCTCAGCTCCAATGCATACAACAAAATAATTGCCTCAAATCAATCAATTGATTGGAAATATGATTTTATGAATAATAGTAATATCCATTCTTGGGTAAATGTAAATGAGGTGTCGACATACAAATAATCCAGTTACGAGATCACTGTACTTTCATGTAGATTTCATACAGTAGCTCATCTGCTTTTGGGTGTAATGCACATCCACCATAATTTTTAAGTCAATTCAGCCAAGGCCATGGACGTTTTTATTGCAGCTAAAATCTGGAAGGCCGATTTTTAAAAATTATTGATGTTTCTCAATAAACAAGAGGCTCTCAAGAGCCTGAATCGATCGAATAAATTTTTGTAAACAATTTTGACATTGTATTGAAAATTGTATTTTTGACTATGTATGTGTTTGTAATAAAAATAAAATTAACAGTGCCAATTTTGTTGCACCAGATGCACATTTCACTTAAGGTTGTTTTTATTTTATCTTTTGTAGTTTTTACCTTTTGACATCCAATAAAGACGTGTTTGGAGAACTTTGTGCTTTTTTCAATGCATGTTGGAATCAACCGGTTAAACTAACTGTCAAAACCGGTATCAGACAGAACAGACACCACCAAAATTCAAATTTGATCTGTGTTATGTGGTAATATGTATTGTGTATAGGTTTCATAACATTTGGTTGAGGCAAACTTAAGTTGGAGAACGGAAACCAATTTTGGGACATACAGAAGGTCGTATTAATGGAAAAGGGTAAAATTTAATGGGAGGCATGAAAATTTTATGGACAAGAAAATGAAAACAAAATGATTTTTCCTTATTTATTAATTATCCACTACAACTGAACACCACACAATAATAAATATATTTATGATTTTGTACATTTGAACTTACTTCTAAATAATGCTTGTTGATGTACGATTTTAATACATTTCTAACAACCTGTTACCATGGAAATGAGATATTAACTGCTTGTGACTATGACAATAAGCTGTTTTAAGGTTATAAGTAGACATCAGGCTAAAGCCTTTGAATGCAAGTCACATGTTTCACTTTTAAAACAATTTCCTTTATTATCTAATCTATTATTTTGATAGAAAGGCTTTTTTTTTTACATATTGTTAAATTATGCATATCAAGACTCCTTATTAATATATTTTTGAATCACTGCTTTTGTTAAAAAATAAATGAAAACAAAATTGCATGTCTAATCACCATGGTAACTGTAATTGTCATTTGTATTGAAAACGAATCTCATTTTGAAAAAAAGATCTCCACAATTATAATTTTTCATTCAAAACACATTTTTATATTTTGATTAAGCAACAAGTGAGAAATATTTGATATTGTCAGCTGTTACCTAGTTGTAAAAGGGAGGTAACAAATCTCTTCATAAGGGAGACAACTGTTTATTATTTCTCACTGTGTCACAAAAAACAAAATACACTTATTTTGGCATTCAGATCAGTCCTCATTCAGAAACAAGTTTGCTTTCAAAATATTACACAAAATAATAGACATATTGGGTGAAAATTTTCTAACACAGACTAGCTACATATTTTAAAATATTCACAGCAAATTGACAAATAAAAGATTAAAAACAATCCAAAAATAAATAATTTCATCTAAAATATTGGCAATATAAACAATTAAAAATGGAATGAGTATACATGAAACATTATGGCAAAGTATATAAGCAACAAAAATAACATACATGTAGTTAAATGTTAGTCTTTTATTGAAAAATAAATCTTAATTGAAATGTATATGCTACATATAATTATACTTGTGTATTCACTGTTATTCCATTATCAAAAAACATTTCTAAGCGAGTCTAAGAAAGAGAAATATCATTTTTATTAATTTTTTTTAAATATATAATTTTCATATTTATTTGTTAAAATTTATTTGTTAATGAAAAACTTGACAAACAAAAGAAAGGTGTGTGCATGGTGCTCTATGTCTAAAACTACATTCACTAAATATCATCTAATTTTACTATATTGTTATAAAATCAATATTAGTGTATAACTATTTACAAAAAAAAAACCACCAAAAAACAATATTTGAGATTCTTAAAAAGATAATCAATTTAATTTGAGATTCAGAGATAAATAAGTCCTAAAAATAGCAACAATCACATTATATATGATTAAAGATTTATCATTTTCACAAATAACTTTTTGGACTTTTTTGTAAATGCATGTTTCTTTGTATTTGGAAATTAGTATGCAACAATTTCTCCCTTGATTAAAAAACAGATAAAACAATATCTCCCTTGATTAAAAAACAGAATTTTGTGAAGCAATAAAGCATGCAAAACTTACTAAAAAATATGTTATTGTTTGCAAAGCGATAAAAGGCTGACAAGCATATAAACTTTTATTTTATAAAAATATTTAATATCTAAATTTACTCTCCGCACAATTTTCATGAAATGAATTATACATAGTTTTTTTTTAAGTATCGTCTAAAATCTGAAAAGCACTAAAAAGACTTGATTATTATAGCACTGATAAAATGTCACAAGATAATTTGTAAGTAAGCAAAGTAATGTACACAAACATTGACATAAACAAATTTCTTGAGATTCTTTGCGTTTACAATTTTTTTTAAAATTCAGCACTAAAATAATACTAAGAGTATTTTAAGCTTGTAAATAAAGCACTATGAAAAAGAAAATAAACAGGAAAGCATAGACAAAGACAGCACTGAAATCTTACTACAGTTTTGTATTACAAATGTACTAAACTTTTGTTTTGAAAAGACTTTGCATCTTAAAAAAAATATAAAGATGTTCAGTCGGTAAAATTTAAACGGATAGTAGCTAAGATTTTCATTAAAATTACTTTTTTAATCTATATGCTGGATTTTGTACAAAAAGTAAAATAATTATGATGAAAACAATTACTGGTTACGTTCCATTAAGTGTTTAGAAGATTTTTAACGTTTAGCACCTACATTTATTTATTGTCTATAGATAATAATTCGATGTTAAGCCTTATTCATATGACCTTTACTCTTCAGTTCCTAATGCGCAATCGCACATTGTGCCTCGAAGGGAAAATGGTCGAACAGGGGAATGTTATCGCGGAAATAGTACGTGAATTTACAGTTTCAGCCAGAAAAGAAATAAAAAAGAGGTGCAGACAAGTTATTGTAAATTAAAAATAAAAAAATGCAACGAGATCGGTCATTAAAATCACTCAAAACACCTGCGACACAGGGAAAGTCAAACAGAAGTAGCCGACGGTTTGCGTAATGTTTACATTTCTTAAATTTTCCAGATCACACGAACAAAAATCTCAACGTGTTCATAATTGTCAAAAGTATGTTTATAAATTTACGGGCAGTAATCTCCCACCTTAGAAGAAATTATAAATCAACTTCCTAAACTTTAGTATTATTTTTCAAGTGTATCCTTCATGGAGGCCCCGATTTAACACACAAACACGTGTATACATTATCGGCATGGTTAAGTCATACAAATGTAATAACAAGTGTATAATATCGCCATTGTTGGAGAATCTTGGGTTGGAATAATATGCCGGTATTTGTTATATTTTTTATTTACATAATTTGATAAATGACGTCAAATATGTACGTTTAGTATAGAGTAATTATCAAATATGTAAGAAAACAAAAAGCACGTGTTCGTATCTATATATATATTGGTTATCTCACTCGCTGTGTCGGCAAAATTCGGGAAGTAAAACCGATGCATAATTAATGAGATGAATAGGCACACAACACGATATGAAATATCAATTATTAACACTTCTGTAGTTTATGAAAACATTCTAGCGATCTTATTGCTTATATTTAGTACATATCTATGATTTTAGCAGCTTTAAAACTTGTTCATATTTTTGTCAAAATCGTAGCTACTATCCCTTTAAGAAATGTATATTTTTTGCATTAAACATATATATATATATTGGTATTCTATTAAAATAAGACACTGTTAATGTCTTTTTCTTTTAAATATGCAAATGTCCTTTTGTGTGATTACAACTATCAAATCTTAATTTGTAGATTGACCTAAAAAAGGGGTTAATATCCTAAATTGACCTAATTTACTCCCACTTTATATACATTTTGTACTATATATATATATACAGTTTTAGTATACAAAAAGTCAAACCAACATTGTTTTAAATATGCACATGTCCATTGTTATATTAATATCTTTTTATTTTTAGTGTTTAAATGCAAATTCTATTTAAATCACATGCAAATTTACCAAAACTGAAGATAAAATGCATATAATATAAAGCACAAGTATATGATAACTATTTAACCAATTTCTAAAAACAACATTTCTTAAAAGATAAAATTAAATAAATTATAGATCTTTAAACTATAAAATGTGTTTAAATTTCATTTGGTTAAATATTTCACAATTCATTTACAAATATAAATATGGCATTAAAAATTTTATAAAAAAAATCATTAAACGATCTTTTATAAAAGTAAGTATTTGTATAGTATGTCTAACTATACAAATCCTTGATAACAGATAATGCGAACACATACATAGGTCATAAATTCTTAGTTCTCCAACCAGCATACTTTTAATATAATACTGGAATCAAAGTAGTTTTTACAAAAGAATAGATTTGTCCATTAAATAATTTGTATTTAGAAATAAGCTGTATTTTCTTCCATTCGGAGTATTTTTTTTCCTTTGAATTGTCTCCCTTAGCATGCAAAACATTGAAATTGGTTTTGCATGAATACTGCAAACAATTAGAAAAATATTTAACGCAGCAATTTTTCATTTTATATTTTAAACAGTTAAAAAGTATCTGTGCCTCTTTCATAAAAAATTATTCACCCCAAAATTTAATAAATTATAACTGAAATGTAAATTACTTGTATTTTTTTTATTGTTAGATTATTTTGTGTTGAACTAGTCGCCAACCTATAACAAACTTATTCTGCTTGTGAGATCATCATACCTTACTTTTTTTTCTTCATCCCCATCCATCTCTGAACAAACTGTTTTCAAATTCAAAACAAAATTTTGGAGCAATTTTCTCATTTAACCAATGTCCATTTAAATTCAAAACAGAAACTTAACAAAAACATGATGAATTTTATATTGGAAGTACAAAATTTCAGTTTACTACAGGTTCATGATAAAAAATTTCACAAATTTTGGAATTAAAGTTTACATAAATCCAATAATAGCAGATCTTATTTATTATATAAACTAGCTCCATTCTTTAAAAAAAAATCTTCAACAAAATAATTTATGTAGCAAAAGCAAGAGTCACAAATGGTATTCTCTCAATTTTCTTAATACCCAATCCTTAGGTACAACAACCAAAGCAGGAATTCACCTGTAGCTATTTAAACTACATGTTAGTGTCAAGGGTCAGGGGGTCATATCACAATTGGAGTTCCAATAAAGTATTGAACAGTCCTATCAAAAACACACAATAATAATATAACTCATAGTTTAGTTACTGTTGCATATATTTTGGCGATTTTATGACTACTTTAAGTCTTTAATTTCTCGTAAGGAAGAAATATGTCATATAAAAAAAACTTAAAACTACTGTCTCTTTTTTTACATGAAACAAACTTTGCAAAAAATATGCAACAAAAAAGATGCAGGTACAAAGTTCACTATAATTAACAAAAACTTTAACAATACATATATGCATTTAACAAAAGTAACATGTGCTCATGGGTGCAAACATTTGTTCTGAGTAAAGATATGTGTGTGTGTGAGATTCAAGGATTAACATGTGTACAAAGAGTGAAACATTTAATTTAATAAAAAAAGTAGTTTTTCAAACAATAACCAAGTCACATTTTTAAGGCAAAACAGAGTATTACTCTCTTGTTTACAAATTTAGGATTGACTCAAAAAATTTCAAAAATTTTCTCTCATTCACCATGCGACTTAAAAAACAAAGCTATGGCAAAAGTATAAATGACGTTTCCATGGAAACTAAAATAACTAAAGATGGCTTCCGTGGAAACAACAATCAACAGCATGTATATAAAGGAGATTCCATTGTGTTATGACAAAGAGCATCTAAATAATAGTTAAATCATATGATACCTATTTTTGTTTTCATATTTCCTATTTAAAATGACAAGGATATCTATTGTACACACCTTTTTCTATACAATATGTCTATTTGCCACAATTTTGTTTTTTCCACTTTCATTTTCTACTTTTGACAGCAGTTAAAAGTTCCATGCTCATTTTATCTTTTTTATTTTTATCTTGCTACACTCCCCCTCCCAAAAAAGCCAACATTTGTTGTAAATGATATAATTTGATCTACTACAATTTAAGGCTTTTCAAAAGAACATATAATTGATTTGGTGTGGCAGGAATACAATAGTTTTAGTCATACAAGGCATACATTCAGCTATAGGATAATTATAAGCCTTCGAAGGAATACAATAGTTTTACTCATACAAGGCATACATTCAGCTATAGGATAATTATAAGCCTTAATTACAACAGTCTTTAACTTCTAAACATTGTTGTGAAGTGGGGTCAACAATTTTGAATAAATACCTGATGGATTTATAATTGATGGTATTTGGCACTTGTTATTTTGACTGATAAATGTTTATATACTAAGTGCCAAAAGAAACACAACACCTATATCATAGTTCTGTTATGATAAAAACATGTAATCATTTCTTGTTTTGTTGTTGATCATGAAGTTTTATTAGATTTTCCAGTGTGTGGTTGAATACATATCTAATTCAGGAATAAACTGCAAAAATGTGTAAAAATATGTTTGTAAATTCTAAGGTAAAATAATTGTTCTAATTTTGAATTTTATATTCATAAATCTTACTTTTAGTTGTTGATGACATACCACAACTTTTTAAAGTCTATTTCTATTTCTGTGAACCACAATATCAGAGGCGTACCCTTCCCCTCACAATTTAGGAGTTAATGACTAGAAAGAATGGCAGTGCAAAGAATGATGAGAGTTGTGTTTCCATTGACACTCTTAAACAGAGCTACTATTAAAAACACCCACGCATGAGATAACATTTTTTTTTTATCAATTGGTTAATATGCAAGTTGTTTGCTTAATATTAACATGATTAGGAGTTGAGGACTGTTCCGTCTAAACATATGCGACCTGAAAAAGGCTACATTTGTATTTGTAAATGGGGTTTTTAAGTACAGAGATTTTCAAACACATTTTTTGTACCAAAATATATATTTGATCCCATACCAAGGTCCTTATGCATGGACCATCATTTGTTTTTTAGGAACAATCCTAAGTGGAATGCTATAAACCTATTGTAATTTTTTGTCTCCAAGATGAAATATTTTACAAGTAGCTCATAATGCCCAATGACAGATTTAAACAAGTTCAACTATTACATATAATGCATATATCATAATTACATACTGATATTATTTCAGAACAACAACAATCATAAACTATTAGCTGCATTAACAATGAGGTAAGCCACAATCAAAGGTTATAACAACAGGCCCTGTTACAAAATCCTACAGATGCCAAAAAATCTGACTTCATTAGAATAAGGGGCTTACAAATACATATCCAGATTAAGGTCCTTACAAATACATGACCAGAATATGGAAGGACCTAACAAATACATTTCCAGAATAAGGGCCTAACAAATGCATGTGACCATATAAACAGTGTTAAACAATAAAACAGACAAACAATATTTCCCCTACTTTAAAGTTTAATATAACTGAATCTTATCCATTTTTTTTTTTTATGGAATGGTTTGTATATTAGACGATATGAAGAATCGCAATAAAACTGCAATAGTGAATGAACATACATGATAATATGTATGTATGTATGATAATGAGCGCATCTGTAACAGGGCCTCAATGAATATGTCGGGAACACACTTAACAAAACAATTCTAAGTCTACAACAAAAGCAATCAACGTCAAAATATCCACTAAAAATAAACAACACCTAAGATATGCATTCATCAAGCTTTCATCGATTGTAGTTCTTCCCCCTCATGGTTTAACATGTTGTCTTGGTTCCGTCCACCCTTGTGTATTGAAGCAGCTATCTGATCGAATGTTTTGTTCTTAGTTTCCGGAACCATAAACCATATAAAGACTAGGGCTAACACAAGTACTCCAATGAATGGCAAATATACAAATCCCCTCATGGCTTTCTGTAACAGAAAATACAATATAAAGATTAGGGCTAACACAAGTACTCCAATGAATGGCAAATATACAAATCCCCTCATGGCTTTCTGTAACAGAAAATACAATATAAAGATTAGGGCTAACACAAGTACTCCAATGAATGGCAAATATACAAATCCCCTCATGGCTTTCTGTAACAGAAAATACAATATAAAGATTAGGGCTAACACAAGCACTCCAATGAATGGCAAATATACAAATCCCCTCATGGCTTTCTGTAACAGAAAATACAATATAAAGACTAGGGCTAACACAAGTACTCCAATGAATGGCAAATATACAAATCCCCTCATGGCTTTCTGTAACAGAAAATACAATATAAAGATTAGGGCTAACACAAGTACTCCAATGAATGGCAAATATACAAATCCCCTCATGGCTTTCTGTAACAGAAAATACAATATAAAGATTAGGGCTAACACAAGTACTCCAATGAATGGCAAATATACAAATCCCCTCATGGCTTTCTGTAACAGAAAATACAATATAAAGATTAGGGCTAACACAAGTACTCCAATGAATGGCAAATATACAAATCCCCTCATGGCTTTCTGTAACAGAAAATACAATATAAAGACTAGGGCTAACACAAGTACTCCAATGAATGGCAAATATACAAATCCCCTCATGGCTTTCTGTAACAGAAAATACAATATAAAGATTAGGGCTAACACAAGCACTCCAATGAATGGCAAATATACAAATCCCCTCATGGCTTTCTGTAACAGAAAATACAATATAAAGATTAGGGCTAACACAAGTACTCCAATGAATGGCAAATATACAAATCCCCTCATGGCTTTCTGTAACAGAAAATACAATATAAAGATTAGGGCTAACACAAGTACTCCAATGAATGGCAAATATACAAATCCCCTCATGGCTTTCTGTAACAGAAAATACAATATAAAGATTAGGGCTAACACAAGCACTCCAATGAATGGCAAATATACAAATCCCCTCATGGCTTTCTGTAACAGAAAATACAATATAAAGATTAGGGCTAACACAAGTACTCCAATGAATGGCAAATATACAAATCCCCTCATGGCTTTCTGTAACAGAAAATACAATATAAAGATTAGGGCTAACACAAGCACTCCAATGAATGGCAAATATACAAATCCCCTCATGGCTTTCTGCAACAGAAAATACAATATAAAGATTAGGGCTAACACAAGTACTCCAATGAATGGCAAATATACAAATCCCCTCATGGCTTTCTGTAACAGAAAATACAATATAAAGATTAGGGCTAACACAAGCACTCCAATGAATGGCAAATATACAAATCCCCTCATGGCTTTCTGTAACAGAAAATACAATATAAAGATTAGGGCTAACACAAGTACTCCAATGAATGGCAAATATACAAATCCCCTCATGGCTTTCTGTAACAGAAAATACAATATAAAGATTAGGGCTAACACAAGTACTCCAATGAATGGCAAATATACAAATCCCCTCATGGCTTTCTGTAACAGAAAATACAATATAAAGATTAGGGCTAACACAAGCACTCCAATGAATGGCAAATATACAAATCCCCTCATGGCTTTCTGTAACAGAAAATACAATATAAAGATTAGGGCTAACACAAGCACTCCAATGAATGGCAAATATACAAATCCCCTCATGGCTTTCTGTAACAGAAAATACAATATAAAGATTAGGGCTAACACAAGTACTCCAATGAATGGCAAATATACAAATCCCCTCATGGCTTTCTGCAACAGAAAATACAATATAAAGATTAGGGCTAACACAAGCACTCCAATGAATGGCAAATATACAAATCCCCTCATGGCTTTCTGCAACAAAAAATACAATAAATGTTAATACAAATATGGATGGCTGTTCCAAATGTCCACTGGCAAATCATGGATTAAAGTTAAAATTTCGGCATTGTAGCCCACAGCGCTAAAATTTTTAAATTAAATTAATATATATATATTAAATGACTGAATAAATAGTCAACGATAAATCTTACGGGGCGATGGATCATATAATTATGATTCAGTACACTACAAAATATAATATATAACAAGTCTAAAAGGGTACAACATCACCAAAAACACGATAAAACGAACAATATGTTAGATATTTCGGATAACAGATATCCTTCCTCGGTAATAGCACAATAATTTGTCATCGTGCTATTACCGAGGAAGGATATCTGTTATCCGAAATATCTAACATATTGTTCGTTTTATCGTGTTTTTGGTGATGTTGTACCCTTTTAGACTTGTTATATATATATATATATACATGAAATATTAATTTCAAATCCTGCAAAATCATGCATATACATGATAAGAACATTAAATAGCAATATGAATTTGATCCCTGTTATGTACTATAATGTACCGGTATGTGTTTTGCTCATTGTTGAAAGCTGTACTGTGATCTATAGTTGTTAACTTCTGCTTCAATTGGTCTCTTTTGGGGGTTTGTCTCATTTGCAATCATTCCACATCTTCCTTTTTTATCAATAAATTTTCTACATAAGTACTTGCCTGCATAAATCTGAATACCATCATAAGAATAAAATTACAGATCCAGTTGAAGGTCAATGATAAGCTCATAGCAGCTGCTCTGGGTTCCTGTCTGAATATCTCACCAACAACAATAAAAGGAATTGGTCCTGTTTAATGAGATAAATAAAAAAAAGGGCAATTATTGGTTTGCGAAAATAACTTTTTATTGAAACTCTGTTTTAATAATGTCATATTAAGTGGAACAAATTTATTCTAAATTTTGGCTGGCCTGTTATTTAGAAACATTCATTGAGTTCAGCTATTTCAATTGATATTTTACAGTTTGTTTTTCTATGTTGTGATGTTCAACTATTGTTTCAGGTTAGGGTACTGGGTGAAGGTTGGTAACTTTTAAAAACCATTTGATCCTCCTGCATTTGTTTGAACCAGTCCCAAGTCAGGAACCTGATTTTCAGTGGTTGTCGTTTGTTGATGTGTTTCTTGTCTCTCATTTTTTATATAGATTAGAATGTTGGTTTTCCTGTTTGAATGGCTTCACACTTGGTGTGAGCCAAGGCTTTGTGTTGAAGATTTTACTTTGACCTATAATGGTTTACTCTTACAAATTGTGACTTGGATGGAGAGTTGTCTCATTGGTACTCATACCGCCTCTTCTTATATCTATTGATATAATTCTTGACATACAAAAGCTTTATTACACTAGATTATCATGCTTCTTTCCCGTATATTGTTCTGCTCCTTTGCATCACTGCATACCCTCTACTAAAATAAACTTACCAAGACCAACAGCAAAACCAATGACATATGTGTGCATGGCGACGATACCTATAATGGCGAAGATATGACGACTTCCCTGAAAAAAGAAACAAAAATTAGTTCTATTGTAGAAACAAAGAGTCAATCACACCATAGATTGCAATATTTGTTAAATCAAGATATATCAATTTTACAACTTTAAAATGCAAGATTTTCTGAGTAAAACTAAATTCAACAGTAAATGAAGTATAAATTTTTCAAATGGTTCGTTCGTATGCAACCTTTAGAAAATCCAGAAAACAAAAATTCACAAAAATATAATTTTACTGAATCTAAACAAATTTGGACATATAAAAAAATATAAAATTTCTTCTCACCATGGACATGTACAATTTTGCAAAATTCACTTGGGCTGTAGTATACAAACAAAATAATATAGTGGTATTTATATCTTACATTGTGGAAGATGATTAACACTTACTTGTAGTCCCTCATCATACTGCAGATTGTGGAAGATTGTTAATATTACAAAAGACACTGCCATCAAAACCATGGGGAAAAGAAGAAGCATTCGTCTGCCAAGTTTCTCAATCATAGGTACAGCTGGTAAGGTGGTCAGCATGTTGATCAGACTGGTCAGACACACTATCCACTCAATAAGTTTAAGGTCAACACCGGCATTCTCGTACATAAAACTAGAATAGGACATCACCTGCAGAGAACAAATTTTGAGTAATTATCTTATATTGTCTGTAATAACTGTGGATTCATTATTATTCATTGGATACCAATTTTCATAGATTTTGTGAGTATGGGTGAACCACAAAATTACCTGTTTAAGGAATGATAAATTTCCTATAGGCTTGTATGCAAACTTCAACTAAACCAAGAACTTAAATATCCACGAACATAACCCTGTACCTGCAATGTATGCCTTTATTTTTATACAGTTGGGGATATTTGCTTGCGAGAGAGCTGTCTACATATTCCATTATACTAATGTCCTATTTTTTTACTGTATTTGTGTCATTTGGTATCTTGTAGAGAGCTGTCTCATTGGCAATTATACCACATTTTATTTTCAAATTCATAGCAAGGATTCAGATTTTTGATTTCTTAAAACCCAGTGGCAATTTCACCAATAAGAATATTCTTCCAGTGGCTTTACTATAAATAGTAAAATTAATATAATGAAGTAGCAAAATCAGAAGAAAATAAAATGGTTGGGTGTTCAGGGAATTTCTAACCCCTCACTGAACATGAATTTTCCTTGTATAAACTGACAGGAAAATAACTTGATGTTTCTTCCCATTTGCATTTTTTTACCAGAGCTCCACCCTCCCACTACCTTGCTCTGCTGTGGGTGTATACTTACGCGGGCTCCACCCTGCCACCCCCTTGCTCTGCTGTGGGTGTATACTTACCCCAGCTCCCCCTCCCCTCTTGCTCTGCTGTGGGTGTATACTTACTCAAGCTCCCCCTCCCCCTTGCTCTGATGTGGGTGTATACTTACCCGAGCTTCCCTCCTTGCTCTGCTGTGGGTGTAAATTTACACGAGCTCCCCTACCCACCTTGCTCTGCTGTGGGTGTATACTTACCCGAGTTCCTCCCCCCCCTTGCTCTGCTATGTGTGTAGCTCCACTCTCCCCTAACTGTGCTATGTGTGTATACTTACAGCATTGATTCCAGAGAATTGCTGTGCGATCTGCAAACAACAGGCTATTATAATAGGTACACGTAATTCTGGACTGGTCAGTAATTCTTTGAGGGAGAACTGTTTAACACTCTGTGATTTCCTGGCTTCAACTTTCATTTCATCAATCTCATCTTCAACATCCAGGTATCCTCTTAAAGACTTTAATCCTACAGCATGAAATATACTGTGTTTAAATATAGCATTGAAAAATCAATATCAGACCAAAATATTAGTGTAAGTAGATAAACAAGCTTTTTATAGTCCATTAGAAATGGTATGAGTCTCCAAAAGGCACTGATAAAATTTAGGACACCCCCCTGTTCCACTCTCATTAAATTGACTCTGAAATCTTTAAAACCATGAATGGCATTTTGAATAGAATAAAATCAAATTCATTGCTTTTATTTATAAGTTTGTCTAATTGTGAAAGAAGAGGGCATCTAACAATACTTTTTTCTTTAGCTGCTTGTACGAAAGATTTACCAGGGGCTGTCTGTTGTTCATGAACAATTCAAATTGAGTGAAAATAGCCAAATCCAACCAAGCTATAGAGTATCTAAGTTTACAAATGTTTATCCATTATTATTTTTTTAAGGATTATCAGGAAATAAAATTTCAATGGATTTTTTAGCCATGTTGTACTTCTTACCATGTCTTGCAGTTTCCTCGTCTCCTCTATTGATAAGCAGGTACCGTGGACTCTCGGGACAAAATGGCATGGCCACAAGACAAATTAATGCTGGGAAAGCATTAAAAATAAACACCCATGGCCATTGTTTGTGAGTTCCTAAAATAAATAATTATACTTGCATAAAATATTGTAAGACAATTGTTGTTTTATTGAGAGATTTCTTAACTATGGATTCATAATTACTTCAATTTTCATGAGTTTTCATGTATATAGGTAAACCAAAAAATTTAAGTGTTCAACAAAAAACAAATTTTCTAATGGCTTATATGCCATGTATGCAGACTTGAGCATAAAATGGTTTCACTTTTAAATATTAAGTTTATATCTTTGGGCTCCTAAATTTCCATCAGAATTATACTCAAAAGTTGACACAAAAAAAACAAAAAAACTTCATGATAATGTTGCTCATCAAATTTGATTTTTTTCCCCCATTTTCTAAACAATTCTTTTACATAGGTGTTTAGAATAAGACTTTCTTCATGTTGTGCGTTGGAACAACTATTCTGAATTTATTTTCCTCAGGAATGGTCAGAGCAAAATATTTCAAAGTCCTTAGGATTTATGAGTACCAAAACATATGAAGAGCTATATGGTAGAATTTTCTTCTGCACTTTTTAATCTCAAAAGTTTTCAGCAATAAGATTTAAAACCAATATATATTTTGTAAAATTACCTGCAAGTTTAGATACTCCCATGATGTTAGACCATAGGATACCGATCGTAATAAACAACTGATGACAAGTTCCAATAGCACCTCGTATCTTCTTTGGTGAAATCTCCGCCAAATACAATGATGCTAAACTTACATTCAAACCTGAAGTAGAATAAACAAAATTAATAAATAAAACAGGAAAAACTTAAAAAGTAGTCCCAAGATTGACAAATATAAATATAAAATTGAAAGTAGGTTTGAAAAGGCCCTACAATTGCCAGTGGTTTTTAGATTCAATTTCATATTAGGATTTATTGACCAATATCACAATGAATCAAAGCTTATACAATGACTAAAATGGGAAATATCAAATACAAGAGTGCACACGCTGAAATGTCTCGCCTTCTATACTAATCATTGATATTATGTTGATAGTCCTAAGTATAAAGCTTAGTTTTATAACAACTGTCTCATCAACTTAACATTAACCAAGATAACTAAACAAAGACCAACAAGTGAAACTGCGAGCTACTGCTCACTGATGATACCCCCGCCACAAGTGGAAAAAATAAATAGTGTAAAAATATGCAAGTGTTCGGTAAACAGGAAGTTGTCAAGTGATGAATCTGAAAACGCATCACACGGTATAGCTGACTTATAAAAATCCTGAAACCAAATTTCAGAAATCCTTGTATTGTAGTTCCTGAGAAAAATGTGACGAAAATTTTTAACTTGGTTATGATGTGTAAAATCATACAAGTGTTCGGTAAACAGGAAGTAGTCGAGTGATGAATCTGAAAACGCATCACACAGTATAGCTGACTTATATAAATCCTGAAACCAAATTTCAGAAATCCTTGTATTGTAGTTCCTGAGAAAAATGTGACGAAAATTTTCAACTTGGCTATCATGTGTAAAATCATACAAGTGTTCGGTAAACAGGAAGTTGTCGAGTGATGAATCTGAAAACGCATCACACGGTATAGCTGACATATATAAATCCTGAAACCAAATTTCAGAAATCCTTGTATTGTAGTTCCTGAGAAAAATGTGACGAAAATTTTCAACTTGGCTATCATGTGTAAAATCAGACAAGTGTTCGGTAAACAGGAAGTTGTCAAGTGATGAATCTGAAAACGCATCACACGGTGTGGCTGACATATACAAATGTTGATACCAAATTACAGAAAGGGTGGATGTGTAGTTCCTGAGAAAAATGTGACGAAAGTTTCATGGGACGGACTGACTGACGGACGGACTGATGGACAGACAGAGGTAAAACAGTATACCCCCCATTTTTTAAAGCGGGGGTATAATGAACCTTGAAAATGAGGTCAAGGTCAGATGAACCATGCCAGGCAGACATGTACAGCTAACAATGCTTCTATACAAAATATATAGTTGACCCATTACTTATAGTTTTAAGAAAAATAGACCAAAACACAAAAACTTAACACTGTGCAATGAACCGTGAAAATGAGGTCACCGTCAAATAAAACCTGCGCGACTGACATAAAGATCATAAAATATTTCCATACACCAAATATAGTTGACCTGTGGCATACAGTATTAGATAAAAAGACCAAAACTCAAAAACTTAACTTTGACCACTGAACCATAAAAATGAGGTCAAGGTCAGATGATATCTGCCCGCAAGACATGAACACCTTACAATCATTCCATACAACAAATATAGTAGACCTATTGCATGTAGTATGAGAAAAACAGACCAAAACAGAAAATTTAACTATAACCACTGAACCATGAAAATGAGGTCAAGGTCAGATGACACCTGCCAGTTGGACATGTACACCTTACAGTCCTTCCATACACCGAATATACTAGCCCTATTGCTTATAGTATCTGAGATATGGACTTGACCCCCAAAACTTAACCTTGATCACTGATCCATGAAATGAGGTCGAGGTCAAGTGAAAACTGTCTGACAGACATGAGGACCTTGCAAGGTACGCACATACCAAATATAGTTATCCTATTACTTAAAATAAGAGAGAATTCAACATTACAAAAAATTTGAACTTTTTTTTCAAGTGGTCACTGAACCATGAAAATGAGGTCAAGGACATTGGACATGTGACTGACGGAAACTTCATAACATGAAGCATCTATATACAAAGTATGAAGCATCCAGGTCTCCCACCTTCTGAAATATAAAGCTTTTAAGAAGTAAGCTAACACCGCCGCCGCTGGACCACTATCCCTATGTCGAGCTTTCTGCAACAAAAGTTGCAGGCTCGACAATAAAATCAAACATGAAAGGAGTAGGTTTAAAAAAGATCTAACATGGCCCCTTTTTCTAGATTAAATTTCATATAAGGATTTATTGACCAATATCAAAATGAATCATGAATAGCTAATGCAATAACTTGATAGGAAGTATGTCTTTTGGGTGAAAATTTACTTCCTTGCATTCAATGACTTTACCCAGAATGCATATTTTTCTGAAATGGGGCATTAATCACAAATAAACATACCACAATGCAATCCCACTAAAGCTCTATGAACTATGATGACCTCGAATGAACGTGCAACGATTGGAATACCGCCACAAATGGCCGCCAAAAACATGATTACAGTTATAATAATCATCCCTTTCTTTCTGAAAATAAAATAAATCAAAATCTGTTAACGGTGATAACTAATAGATAGAGGAGAGTCCTTCATTCTCTATTCTTTATACTTTTTGTTTATTATTCTCTATTATATATTTTTTACAGTGTAAAATAACTACAATCACCTTTCGACTTGGAGTCACTCAAATAACTCCATGATGCACTGTTATACTGCATTATCTAGTTTTAAGTGTTTATTGTTCAGTAAATTTCAGTCTCTTGTTGTAAACAGCAGATGAAATGCAAATGAATGAAAGCTTCGCCATCTGCAGCTTGAGATAATGAAATAGGTTGAGCCCTTTTTTCATAGGTATTTTTCTTAATTTAATTTTTTCATCTGTGTGTCATGTTTTTTGAGCCATGTCATGTTCTTTGGGCCATTTCTATTTTTCTTGCAGTATTTTGTTTTAGGACAGATTGGTCCATCTTTTTCAATACATGGTTTCATTTTACACTTTGGTATCCTTCTTTCTTTCTCACTAATATAATGTTAGTGATGCACTACAAGTTGTATTCTAAAACCTCAAAAATTCAAATAGTTGCCTAAATTACCTCCCTAATATACTTGAAAGTTGCCTAAATTACCTCCCTAATATACTTGAAAGTTGCCTAAATTACCTCCCTAATATACTTGAAAGTTGCCTAAATTACCTCCCTAATATACTTGAAAGTTGCCTAAATTACCTCCCTAATATACTTGAAAGTTGCGTAAATTACCTTCCAAACACTTGAACCTTGCCTTAATTACCTTCCAAATCCTTGAACATTGCCTAAATTTAACCTTCCAAATATTTGAACATTGCCTAAATTACCTTCCAAAATAATCTGCAAATTTTCCAGAAGCAAAAGCTCCTATCATACCAAACAAAACAAAAATGGCCACAGTCACAGACCAGAGGAGTTCCACTTTGTCATCATTTTCTGAAACATATTTGATCTTGGCCATAGTTTCACTGATGTTGAAACCGGATGCATTACCCGGTGCTGTAGCGTTACTAGTGTCTGATATCACGGTGAGATTCACGGTGAGATTCTGCATTTTCATATTTTCCATCATTTCTAGATATTGATCTTTGATTTCAAACCAATTTTCCGGGAGCATTCCTTTTCTTATCATAATTGTTTCTACATAAAATACACGTATCACCTGAAAATAAATAAGAATGAAAGATTTATGTGTTGAAACATTCATTTTGAAAAACCTGAAAAAGCTAAAAAAAATATTGTTTTCTTATTTTTATGCATTGAGAAGATGGCAATTAACTCATCAGTGGTCTTAACATGTACATTTGTGCTTTAATGCTATTTCTTCTCGTCGTCCTTATTTCAGTATTATTGATAGATCAATCTGTGCCTTTTGGAGCAACTGATGAAGTACATGCATACAAAATGTATGGCGTCTATTGATTCCTAAATAAAAAATAAACACAATCCCTGTTCAGCTTGAGCAAGGGAATATTATCAAAATTTACACATTGGAATATTTTGGTACTACCGTAATAAATATTTTGTAACTTCTCTCTGCAAGCCTCACGTTTTAAATCTGAATATTTAACTGTCTCGAGTGGAGAAATATTGTTACACACTTAAAAACGAAACAGTGGTAGAATCTATTTGTAAAGCAGCAACAGTAATTGAGAAATTAAGAATGAGAATCAATTAAACCCCTATTGGAAATGGGTTATGAATTGAAATTGGGATAACAACTTGTGAAAATTTTAATGTCCTCAGTAGAACAAAGAAAGATGTTCTTTACAGTAATGTGAAAACCTGTGTTTAATCTATCAAAATAACCAGGTTTTCATTATAAAAATTAATTATATAAAGACTTACCCCTGCTGGGTTGTTGACTACACCAATATTGTACCCATACAGGAAACTGTTGCCAATGACACATATTGCTACACTGAATAGTAGTGTGAAAGTATAATTTATCTCTCGCTGAAAAAGAGAGAAAAAAAAAATGTAACTTTACTTTAAATAAGTGAATTCATGATTTTTTAACATTTAGAAGTTGTTTGGTTTTTTTGTTGGAAATGTTTTAATCATTTATGTAAAAAATTTCTTAAAACATTTAACAAAGTTGAATATCAACCTTTAAATATTAAGTCATTATAAGTTACCTCATCATGTAACTATTTTCTGTACTTTTGTACATATATACATCGTATATCATTGGTAAAGGAAGAGATACAGAAAGAAATTATATGTTGCAAAGATTTAAAATAACGTGTTCCTAATTTCTATAGAATGAACTGTAAAAAGCATGGGGAGATAACTTGTGTAACCAGTTGCATGAAATGAGTCGAATGTCTATGTGTACAGAACAAGAAGATTAACTGGGAGATTAGATAATTTGAAAACTTGAAAGGTACTACAGATAGTTGTCCAAACATTTTTTTCTTTAAAACATATTAAATGAACATGATGAATAGAGGTAAACAAATATTTGCTGAATGATATTGCAGGTTAGCAACTTATTCATAACCCTAAATTTGAACTAAAAACCACAAAAATAAACAATAATTGCAAGTTTGCAGCTACAGTCTCGATAAACTTTCTAATGAAGTTTGTAGCGATTTTTCACAGTATTTGAGTGATTTACAGTGAAAGAGAATTAACTTGCTGATGAATGGGTGAGATTTACAGTGGAACTTATTTTTAATAAAGATAAATATTACTTCACCCAGTCCCTCTTCATTACTGTGTCACCGAAAATCACTCTGTTTCATTGCCAAGTCACTTAACCCAAAATTGCTTCCATCAACAGAAACCCTGAAGCAAGTATACTTGGTAAAGCAAAAAAAGGAAGGGTCAAGGCTGTGTAACCCGACACAACTGCAAGCAAAATTTCCCAAAGTCCACTTGGTGTAATAAACTAATAAAAACTGAACAATCTATACAATTATGCATTCATAAGGATTTTATAAAAAATAAAGAAAAAACCCACAGTATGCCTACCTCTGTAGAACGTAACCTTGAAAACTAGTAAAGAAAAAATAAATACTTTTAAAAATGTCTTGTTTTCTTTCTTTCTATTAACCAAACAGTCAATGACCATGATGACAGTCTGCTTTGCTTTATGTATATTACACACAAAAAAAAAATCTAACTACAAGATGTTAAAGCTGAAAGTTAATTAGTACTTGTGTATGCTAACTGTGATGGATGATGCTGAGGTTGTTTATTTCTTCATGTAAAGTACATCTGTCAACAATGAGGAATTGTTATGTGTTGTACTGACCAATGTGGCTGTCAATCTACTTAACTTATCCAACAAGATACTAACAGACACATATGTAATGTGACAACTTTCAAATGTCATGAATATTCTCTGATATTTTAGGTTGAACACAATCACGACAATAGCCTAAATTTTCATTTTTCTACAAGTTGCTTATTTTGAAACAGATTTTTTAGTAATAAATTTTGTGCGCACCCATACTCTAGGTCCACATATATATATTTACACAGGAAGTTTTGTACATACATGTAGACTAAGATCCTGGTATCTAAATTATTTCATAAGTATCAAATGCATGTTTTCAATATTTGGGAGTCCTATAACTATCTGAAAATTGACCTAACTAGATCCTTTTTCAAAAAGGAACAGTCCGACTTTTCGTTTAGTTCACTTCAGTTATTGTGATGTAACTGACATTAACTACAGATGTACCTACTCTTTTCTTTTCTTATCTTAGTATTACTTTATCTTTGAAATAGAAATCAAAATTTAAATTGCAAGTTATAATTTCTTCAAATTTCCGTGAAAAATACCGGTAGGTCAAAATGAGACTCTTATCACACACTCTGTTGTTTTTAAAAACAGGAACTAAAGTTAAACTCATTGGCAATCATACCATATCTTCTTTTTTAAATTAAGGAGTTATTATTAAGTTCTAGTTCTTGTTACAGGAAAATTTTTTGTATTCTTGGAATACACTTATAAGCCAAGGATGGTTTTCTTCCTTCAACAAGTGAGTGGGTAAATAGTGAGAAAAACATTTATGAGCACATCACATGTATTTAATCTCCCATCTTATGTAGTAGACAATTCATTGTTGGTCTTGCATCTTAATCATCAACATTAATAAAATAATCTAGCAAAAACCAAAGTTGTTTGAGGACAGGCCCTATGTTTGGACCCTCCCCCTCATTATCATATATCCTCTTTTTTACAATATATATCAGTTATATGTACCATATACAAGTACTAATATGCCATCTTTTACTCTGAATAATATGTTTATTGTCGATGTGATACTGGACTCTAGAACGAGGGGCCTGGGGTCCTTACGCCCTCAAGCGTTTATATGTGAAATAATTTACAACGTATGCTTTGAATTCCATCTTTTTTACATAATCTAAGGTTAAACTTAAGTTACCCCTGGCAGTGTGCACCAAAATATTTTACAACTACTAGTCTGAAAACAAATATTCAGACATTTTTCTTACATGTCTAAACAAAGTTTTACAAAAACTTACTAGTCCTAATAAAATTTTACTGGTCTGAGGTATCAGTCTAGTGGCTAGACAGTAGTGAGGGGGGATAGGACCTTTATCAGGACTCCGGGATCGGGTGTTTTAAGCTCAGGATTTTGGGATTGACCCTTTCGGAATCCGGGAATCCCTTTTTTCGGATTTCGGGATGTCGGGATTTGCTTTATTTAAATTCGGGACCTCGGGATTTCGTTTTTTCAAGACCCCTCCTATCCCCCCTCAGTAGTGACCTTACGTCTGTCAAATTGTGTTCAGTATTGATCAGACCACTGGTTTTCTCTTTTGTGTTAAGATCTCGTCTGTTTCACATTTTGACATACTGGTGACTTTTATAGCTTACTATTAAGTGTTTGAATTTTGCTCATTATTGAAGGAAGTACTACTATTGCAGTATGATGAACATATACATGTACGGTGACCTATAGTTGTTAATGTTTGTGTCATTTTGGTCTTTTGTGGATAGTTGTCTCATTGGCAATCAGACCACATCTTCTTTTTTATATTTAAAAGTTCATATCAATGTCATTTGGCCTTCAATACATATTTGTCTAATTAGCAATCATTATGACAACAACTCCTTATTTGAGAAAGTGTATGCAGGGTAACCCAAAACAAACAAATATATTTCTTGGCCTACAAGTCAACAACTAAAGTTCAAACAGTACATTTGTTAACAAATTCACATGTAAAATTTGTTTGAAATGTTTGAAAATGTACAAAAGAATTTAAAACATGTCTAATAATCATTATTCAAATATCTTACACAAATATATAATAATCAATATCTGATGTTTATATAGATAATTATTATTTAAATGTACAAGGGTACATTTGAAATCAAAGTCAATAAATTGACAATAGCCTGCTATGAAATCTTTTAAATTTCCAACAAGAGGTGTGAAACCTACGTCAATTTGATTAATGAAAATAAAGGAAATATATTTTTTGCGGAATTTCAGAATACTTCAAACAGTTAACATGGTTAAAAACAGTTGACGAATTTCCCCAAAAAATGTTAACAATGCAAGCGGGAAGAGTTTCAAACATGACCGATAATTGAAAATACCAAATATAGTCAAATAATTCCAAAAATAGCTCTAAAAATTAGTGTAAACAGGAAGTGTGGTCTGAATATAAATATAATTTTTCTTTGATAATAGATTAGTCAAAATGTCACTTAGTTCATATATTTACTTAATGAATGAATAATAATTTTCGAGCGTTCACTCTGCTAGAACCAAAATTGTACCAAACTAGACCTACACATTAACTTTAACTACTTTGAATTATTGAATCTTGTGCATCCCCTTTGTTGATGTAATGTACAAAAAAAATGTATGTGAAGTGATTCTGAAGGTAATTTTTTAAAAAGAATTATACTTGTAATCATGGTGAAGGGGAGGGTTGAGATCTCACAAAACATGTCGAACCCGCCACATTTTTGTGCCTGTCCCAAGTGAGGAACATCTGGCCTTTGTTAAGTCTTGTTTTCTTTTTAATTTTAGTTCATTTATACGTTTTGTAGTTTAGTATGGCCTTAATTATCACTCAACTAGTACACATTATTTATTTAGGGGCCAGCTGAAGCCCACCATATGCATCAGTTGCAGGATTTTCTTGCTGTGTGGAAGATCCATTGGTGGCCTTTGGTTGTTGTCTGCTCTTTTGTCGGGATGTTGTCTCTTTGACACATTCCCCATTCTCATTTTAAATGTTTACAAATTAAAGAGCCACATTTCAAACATATTATATGCTAAAATAACTACAGAAGTTAATTCGTTGTCAAAGACCAAAAGTCCTCTAGAATGACATCAACAAATATTAAATTGAAGTGTAGGTTATACATCAACAGGACAGCAAACCAATGACACAAATAGTTACATTAGTGACTAGTACTACATTAATTGTTCTATTTTGCACCTAAATGTATATTTGTCCAATGTAAATTACTATTAATCAAGTTTTTCTCTTTTCTATTAAAGACACGTACGGGCTTTAAGAACTAGGACAGTTACTTGAGTAGGTACAATCTCATTAAAGATGTGCTTTAAGAACTAGGACAGTTACTTGAGTAGGTACAATCTCAGTAAAGATGTGCTTTAAGAACTAGGACAGTTACTTGAGTAGGTACAATCTCAGTAAAGATGTGCTTTAAGAACTAGGACAGTTACTTGAGTAGGTACAATCTCAGTAAAGATGTGCTTTAAGAACTAGGACAGTTACTTGAGTAGGTACAATCTCAGTAATGATGTGCTTTAAGAACTAGGACAGTTACTTGAGTAGGTACAATCTCAGTTAAGATGTGCTTTAAGAACTAGGACAGTTACTTGAGTAGGTACAATCTCAGTAAAGATGTGCTTTAAGAACTAGGACAGTTACTTGAGTAGGTACAATCTCAGTAAAGATGTGCTTTAAGAACTAGGACAGTTACTTGAGTGGGTACAATCTCAGTAAAGATGTGCTTTAAGAACTAGGACAGTTACTTGAGTAGGTACAATCTGAGTGCATATGCATACTAATCCATCGTTCATTTTGTACTTTATCATGTTAATACTAATACTTCTTTAAACCAGACCATAATATATATATCGACTTTCAAATAATACATGTGTATATACATACATGTATACTTTTATAACGTGATACCAGTGATTCAAAATCTAATGACATCATTTCATTCATAAAGCATGATGAATATATATTACATATAAAAACAAGTAATTGAAGAACGGAGATTATAGAAAAATCTGAATAATAAGATTTCTCAAACGTCATAAATAAACAAATATAGATCATCGTGACTTGTTTAAGCTTCAGACACAACAAATGTATACTAATATAAAAACTTGATGTACAAATGTAGATCATGATCGTGACTTGATTAAGCTCTAGACACAACAAATATGCATATTACTTAATTTTTAATCTCTACATGTATATGTGTATTACAAAAATGTAAAGGGCTTAAGAAAATTTAAATGTCATTATCGTTCATTGAATTTAATCATATTTTAGCCCATTTATATGAAAAGGTATGGTTTTATAAGCTTTCAATTCTTCCCATACATATTTAAAAGTCACTATGTCTTTAATATGTACATATATTCATTGAACTTATAATAAGTCTACGTCAAACTTTATTGCATCATACAACAAACATTTGATGTACCTGATAAACTTTCTTATCCATAAAATTTTATACTTTTTCATGATAATCTATAACATGTATAAGGCTTGTCAAGTTTTCAACATGTAGCAATACAGAAGTCTAATCAATTGAAACGTAGGTCATCAAAGTTGCAGGTTACATATCATATAATAAAATATGTGGTATGATTTCCAATAAGACAACTCTCCACAAGAGACCAAATCATTTAGAGTAAAACTAAAAGTTCCTTGGAGCCTGGCTCCCTCACTCAATAGGAAAATAGAATGTCTTCATCTTTTTTCGCCTTTTGCAAGATTAAAATATGTAAAAAAAAAAAAAAAGAAGATGTGCTATGATTGCAAATGAGACAACTCTTTACAAGAGACCAAAACGACACAGAAATCAACAACTATAGTAATAGGTCACCTTCAACAATGAGCAAAGCCAATACTGCATAGTCAGCTATAAAAGACCCCAAAATGACAATGTAAAACAATTCAAACGTGAACACTTACGGCCTAATTTATGTACAAACAAAAGAACAAAAAACAAATATGTAACACATAAACAAAAATCAACCACTCAATTACAGGCTCCTGACTCCGGACAGGCTCATACATACATAATGTGGTGGGGTTAAAAGTGTTAGCAGGATCCAAACCTCCCCTAACCTGGGACAGTGGTGTAACAGTACAACATAAGAACAAACTATAAGCAATGATAAAAGTCAGTTGAAAAAGGCTTAACTCATCAGATACATAAAAAATAAATGTACCTGTACTTAATTCAAGGGAGATAACAAGAGTCAGACTTGCTCTTAAAAAACCTCTAGGTAAACGTTTCAGCCATACACAGGGAAATCTCTCAAAATACTCATTGTTTTTACGTTATTCATGCTTAGACCTAAATTGCCTTAAAGGAGAAAATGTAAATTTCAGTATCATCTTTGAATTGATTGTTTGACCAACACAATTGGTTGACTTTGTTGCTTTTAAGCATGTTACAAGAACATGTATTGTTAGTAAACAGCTTAAAGCGAAAAAGGCGATGTTTACAAACTCTGATGTTACTGTATTAAAATTGACAAAAGTACATTTAAATTACAATAAAATTTACTGTTAAAACATGTTAAATTAAGTATTTATAAAAATATGGCAAATAAAAATATTCATGAATTAAAGATTTAAATGAATTTATTTTTATTATTGAATTCATGTTATTAATAGGCAATTTATTTTTAATCCTTGTGAGAAAATTAACTTTTACATAATCATTCAACAGAATCTGACGTCAAAGAAAGGGAAAACTTTCATATAGTCAGTATGCACGTTTGGTTTTCTTACGGTTTAATTTCCTTGTACAAAATTACTAAGACTTTGTATGAATGTCAACTTGATATTCTTCTATTAGTGGAAAATCTACAACTATTTCAACTTCTTTTCAAAGCAGATCTGAAATGTCAGACCACAGTGTGTTAGAAGAAGTTCTCTTTAAATTAAAAAATAAATAAAATTGGTACTCTATTAGAAGATAAATTTAATCCATGCAGTAGCTGTATAACTGATTACTAATTTACACTTACATGACTAAGACCTATGTCCTGGCATCTATGACCACTGGGTCAATGCCACTGCTGGTGGAGTTTTTATTCCCCAAGGGTATCACCAGCCAAGTAGTCCAAACTTATATGTGTTATAATTATAAATAACTTGTATACAAAACTTTGAATTTAAAGACTTATTAAGGCTTTTCTAAATGTACTTCAGGAATAGATTACCATAACTGAATTTGGCAAATTTTAGGAATTTTGGGTCCTCCGTGGTCTTCAACTTCATGCTTTATTTGGCCTTTGAACATTTTTTTATTCAAGCGTCACTGATGAGTCTTTTGTAGACTTAGTTTTCTTGTTTGAATTGTTTTACATTGTCATTTAGGGGCATTTTATAGCTGACTATGCGTTATGGGCTTTGCTCATTGTTGAAGGCCAGACAGTGACCTATACATGTAGTTGTCAATTGGCAATCATACCTTCTTTTTTATATAAACACGCATCTGGTGCAAATACAAAATTTCAATCCTGGTATATATCTATGATGAGTTTATTCACTTGAATATAAATGAAAATCAGAAATTAGATATCAAGCATTTATTATCATACTTTTAATACTGTAAAATACAATAAAATTGCTGAAAAATCTGACTAAGGCTCATCCCCTTCCTAATTTAATGAAATTTATCCATTTGCATTGAATATAATACATGTATCTTGGTGTAAATTTAACATTTTCATGTACAACCAAACAGGCTAACAGCCTAATACATGTAAATGATTCTATTACATGTACATATCCTTCATCTACAACCTAGACAAATGAGTTTTGTCAATTGTCATATTAAATGCTGACAAGGTCAAATTTAGTGTATATAAGCTAATATGATCATTTAAACATTGGGTGTTAAAACTAATTAATCAAATAGGCTTAGTCTATTAATCTATACATTTGTATTTTGACCCATATACGCTTGCTGTAAATATATATATTTAGTCCTTGAAAAAAGGTCATACGAACGAATCAAATTCTTGATACTGTAATATAAGAGGTCTACAATTATGTTTAAAAGGTGACATTTATTTGAACATTTGAACACACAGCATGCTTCTCTATTCATGCTATTGATCAAATGAAATTCTTCAAGTTGGACTACACTGTTCAAGTCCAAAAGTACATTCATTGTATGTCTATAGGTTAGACATATTTAACATTTTAACTCCAAACATGTTTTTGGGTATTGAACAAATGAGATTCTTTACATATCATGTACACTGCAATGTACATGTACAAGTATACATATTAATGTCTAAAACGACGAAAATTTAACCTTAGAACGTCTGGATAGGCTTGTAAGTATGGACACTTATAAGTCTCAAGGCTTTGAGGTACTTTTACAATTGATAATATGCACGTCATTACCAAAAAAAAGAAACAAACAAATTAAGTTTGGGTAGTACCATTTTATTGTTAGGTATAAAATCATGAAAATGGTAACCAGAAAAGATGCCAAGGATATAGATCACATCTCAAGTGCAAACCTTCAAGAAAATTCTTTCATATCATATATATATCTTATGATTGTAAAACGGAAATCAAAGTAATTGGCTAAAATTATTGGTTCAATTCTGACTTCATATTGTGCAGAATATAATCTTTATCAAAAACTTTAAATCGCTTATTATAAACTATACAACTTTCTCAGTATCATATAAAGATTTGATATTTTTGTCAATTTGATTTTTAGCCACGTCAATTGTCTTGATGCAACATTTGTCTGAACAATATATATAGATAAATGAATAATAATCAAGAAAACAACAGATGCTCTAACTTATAATCAATTTTTTGTGCGGTTGTAAAATAAGCAGATTATTTAATTATCTATTATCATGATTACTAAAGTTCAAACAATCAGTTTAATATAATGTATAATAATTTGACAAACCCTCAATAGTAGTTTACATCATTTATAAATTTATATCCTTAACAATATAACACTTCATAAATAAAACATTCAGCTTATTTTTACAGAGTTATCTCCCTATAGTGATCTGTACGACCTTAATATTATCCTATATTCACCTGGTCTTGCTCCTTTTGAGGTCTATGTGCCATATTCCCAGAGTTTTGTCCTTGATTTGTATCTTTTTAACAGATTTATCGTGTCTTCATGTACATGTATATTGTTTGTTTGCCACTTAATTATCACCATGATCATAAACAATAACATCCCTCTTAAAAATTGCAAGTGGTAACTGCAATTCATATATATATATATTCCTTTTATAGCTGACTATGCAGTATGGGTTTTACTCATTGTTGAAGTCCATACAGTGACCTATAGTTGTTAATTTCTCTTTCATTTGGTCCCTTGTTGAGAGTTATATCATTGGCAATCATACCACATCTTTTTATTTTCATATGGCAAATGGAATGTAGACATTTGCCATTCCAAAGTCAGATTAAGAAATGCAAGGTTTTTTAGGTATTTCTTAGTTTTTTGTCGATCAATGCTTTCGAATGAGAACATAGAGCAATATCCCTTTTAAAAATGGCTGGATCTGCCCATAGTCATGATAGTACATAGTACACAATGTACAAGTCTGTGTACATATACTTATGCATGTACTTTAGTCTTGTTAATATTAAAAAATATGTGGTACTTGTACAGATTCCACAATATCTGATCACAATTATTCTTTACTGGACTCAGAAATCAACCAATCAAAATACAATTGTACTGGATTTGGTGTTTTGAGCACAAATTTTGTACTGAATTGAGTTGTATGACTGACAGCAAATACATGTATTACCTAAATGTTGCTGTGTAAGAAACCCTGTTGTAATGAAGCCAACTTAGGATTCTTCTAGGTACTCAAGATACAGGAGTAAGTTTTACAAAAAAACTTACGATAACATGATTTAGATTGATCATAATTCTAATATGACTTTCTTCAAACGCTTTGAGAAGACTCCCATGGTAAAATATGACTTATAATAATATTGTTTGGGCCATTCCGATCATGTTATTTTATGAATGAGATACCCGACATCATTGAAGGATGACATATGAATAGAAGCATTTTATGGGAAAATGCTCGATTGTGATACGTAAACAAACGATGCAAAAAAGTCATAACCCAATTTTCTTTTACAAATAAGTAAAATTATCATTTAAATTCAATCAAACAACTGAATACATTATAAATAGTTTTATAAGCATGTCTTGTCATTGATGATCATTGATTCAGTTTGCTCCGCTCTTTTTTCACCAATGTAGAACACGTAGAAGTAGACTCATTTACGAGAACGGCAAATATTTGTCTTCACCCAGAGCGCTTAGATTCAAAAGTATTGCCGTATTTGTCCTATTGGACTCTTAAATAATTCATTGAGGCTTGAATTAATACTGATTTTACCACAGGTTTGTCCTTTATGCTGATATTTTACACCTCACTATGGCTTTTGGTAAAATCAGTATAAGTTCAAGCCCCCATGAATTATTTCTTAATTATACTGAATTGATCATGACTTATGACCAATCTTAGTCATAAAATTTTTGGTGAAATCAACTCCTGATACAGAACTGTTGATGCATGTACTGTTTTTTTGTAAACTCTGGTTCAGTTAATTACTAGTTGGATTAACATTGCTTACACTTTTGACTCTATTAATAATTATAATACAGCCAAATTTTATAACAAAGGAAAAAGTATCCTAAGCAAGAATGTGTCCAAAGTACACAGATGCCCCACTTTGCACTATCATTTTCCATGTTCAATGGACCGTGAAATTGGGTAAAAAATCTAATTAGGCATTAAAATTAGAAAGAACATACTATGGCATAGGGAAGATGTGTATACTAAGTTTTAAGTTGATTGGACTTCAACTTCATCAAAAACTACACTGACCAAAAACTTTAACCTGAAACTGGCAATTCCAATTTCAATGTTCAGTGGACCGTGAAATTGGGGTCAAAAGTCTAATTTGGCTTTAAAATTAGACAGATCATAAGGAACATGTGTACTAAGTTTCAAATTGATTGGACTGCAGCTTCATCAAAATCCTTGACCAAAAACTTTAACCAGAAGCGGGACAGATGAACGAACAAACAGATGAATGAATGGATGAACAAACGGACACACAGACCAGAAAACATAATGCCCCTCTACTATCGTAGATGGGCCATAAAAAAGAAGTAAAACAAGAATGTGTCCTAAGTACATGGGGCATCAGCACTATCATTTGCTATGTTCAGTGAACTGTTAAAATGGGGGAAAATCTAATTTGGCATTAAAATTAAAAAGAAGATATCCTAAGGAACATGTGTACTACATTTTGTAAGTTTCAAGTTGATTGGACTTCAAATTCATCAAAAGCTACCTCCACCAAAAACTTCAACTTACCTCGACCTAAAACTTTAACCCGAAGCGGGACATATGGATGAACGACGAGACCAGAAAACGTAATGCCCATAAATGGGGCATAAAAATAATATAGAATATCTAAAAATGAATAATTTCAATATAGTTCAAGCAATCGCACCTGTCCTTAACTTTAGCCTAAAATTTATCATTTCATATACAATCAAAAATGCATAAATGTGAAACACTGTTCCTAGTCATAATATTGAGGGGGGGCTAGAGGGGGTCTCATCCCGATTTCCCAGTTTTAATATCAGAGAATCCCGAAATCCCGGACATATTTCCATAAAAATCCAGATCCCGATAAACAAGAAATCACCATTTATTTATTAAAGAGGTCCTATTTTAGGTAACGAATAAACACATGATATGAAACAACTTTTTAAGGAGGCCGTCCTGGTAAACTTTGAAAATTAAACCCTCTGAGTAATGTTGTTCTTAATCATTTGCTTTCAATTTGTGCATTTTGACCAATATATTCAGTACGTACATTTTAAACAAGTCAAGTTGGGGTATTTGTTTTCTTCAAAATTGCAGAATGCCATAAATATTTCTTATATGATATTCGATTATAGAGAAGACTGTGTCTGTGAAATTATCTGTGTAGTAAGGCCAAGAAAAAAATACATGTGTTTCAGGTAACATCCCTAAAAAATTAGGATCGGTAGGAAAGCAAAATAGTATTTTTTTCAAACGTTTTTGACTGGTTCATGTGGTAGAAAAATTCTGAATTTATAAGTGCTTGTCCACATAACATCCAAAAACTACTAGAGTTAGATTACTAGTATAGGTACTTAATTAAAGTTAGGGTAGATATATGGGCGTTTTTCAATAATAACGTATTTTCTTGTCCCAGCCACTTTAAAAAAAATATGTTTGATCTTTGCAAGTAATTTTTTGTGCAGTCAGTATGTAATGGTACATTGAATTAGATTTAACATTTTTAAGCAAAGAAACAGTTTATTTTTAGAGGGATTGATAAGATATTGACTCCTGAATGGTCTAAAACAACCAAAATGGCATGTCCCTGAACCGCCTATTCAACATTCATACTCTAAAATATCGTAAAAAAATGAAGAAATAAATGTTATTTTTACTTTACATAAGTTCTTTAATAATTCAAAAGTATGTTCAGAGCCAACATATTTTAATAAACAGCTTTCAATATAGGATTTTTAATTTCAGAAGGTGTGTCCCTCACAAAATGTCCACTATGAAACGAAGTCATTAAAATTTGCCAATAAACAGTTTTATAAAATCAATGTAATTTTTGTTTGCAAGATATATAAACATTAGGGTCTAACAAAAGAAGTAAGGCTTTTATAACGGCAATTAAATTGTTGGTAAGAAAAATTGAGCACATCAAACGGACAAGAGTGATACCATATTTTTTGTCCACTACGAAACGGGTCAAATCTCCTTCAGTATCTGGTTTTAAAATTATGAAAAAAAATCATGTTCAGCTTAATTAATGCTTTGATGAATACAATCAGTTTTGTTACTATTGCAATAAAGGGATTGTAGGGAAAAAAAATAAAACATGCGACTATGTCCCCTACGAAACAAGTATGGGAGAAAAACGTTTCGTAGTGGACACTACCACTACCATGCAGTCTTTTTTAATCTTTTTTTTTCAATTATATTCATGCAAAACAAATAACAAGGGTTAGTTTCATGTAATTTTTATTATGTTTTTATTAACATATAATAGGGTTGATGTCAACTACGAAACTTTTTGTCCCCTACGAAACAGTACACAAATTATGAAAATAATATCATTTTAAAGAATATTTAAGATTGTACTTTTTGTCTACAAACAGGTCTATAATAGAGGTATTCAAAAATAACTCTTGAAATTAAATTTGAGACGAGTTGATTTTCCATTTTTTTTAGGTCTGAAAGTTACGCTTTTATTGAAAAACGCCCATATACAACATAGGGGTACCGGAAACACATGTTTTCTTTTAGGTCTTACATAATCTTACTCTTATTGAAAATATCCAAATCAAGTCTAACTTTTGGGAAGGGTTGTAAAGAGGCGTTGTGTTCACGGACAAAAGTGAAATAAAATTCAAATTTCACGATGAACGAAAAAATAAAAAAATTGCTTGCACGTTGCCGTTTTTACCAATTTCACAGTGAAGCACAAACTTTTTTCACGGAAGGTTGAAATTTAAAATGGCAAAACACGTTGCAGGAAACAAAACCTTTACCACCCTCTTTGGGTATACTGATGCTCTAAATCAGAACGACACTAATACCAAGGAGCTTAGACATTTATCATGCATTTTGGTTAGCATTTCATTCGCGTACAGTGGATATTAGATATGGCACTGGCTACGGTTACTTTAAAAAAAAACGAGCAGAAAATAACAATAAGATCTGGATCTACTCTGTTTCTAGATGCGATTCTGATTGAAGTATAATAAAAATGGCACTAAGTCTTATATCTGTCCAAGGTACAGTTTTTTGTCAATCCCGTTATATTTCAACACAAAAATCCCGATTTCCCATGGCTAAAAACGTGGGTTTCCCGTATCCCGATGTTTTTCTATCCCGAATTCCCGATCTTTAACCAAGGCAATCCCAATTTCCCGTTGCTAAAATCGGCCAATCCCGGCGTCCCGAAAATGGTCTCGCCCCCCCTCAATATTATCAGAGACATATAATATTATTATATGTCTCTGATATTATCCACCAGTATTTTCTATGACTATTTCCTTGAGAAATCATTGGACTTAATTAATACATGTATGTATAAAATCAAATAATTGATATCAGAACAAGCATAAATTTGCCAATGTTATTATTATTTGTACAAAACACAACACTGTCATCATCATATATATAACGTTTCCAGATCATGTAAACAAAGATAAAAAAAAACTTAGATACAATTCAGTGTTAAACTGTTCAATACGTGTCAATTTTTAAATCCCGATTGACCCGAATAATTTTCAAAACATGATATTTATTCTTAGACGTGCTGGTAGCCATGTTTGTATACAATCCATGTGCGTGTATTGCCACAGAAATGTGTATGTACTGATTTGAAATTTTAAATTTTATCTAAATTTAAAATAGTGAAATGATAATGGCATAAGCCAATGATATTATTATACTCACTTCTGTCATGATTTCTAAGCGTGATTACTAAATTTCTTTTCTGTCTAGTGTCCTGTGTATCATATGAAGGTCAATTGTACAGAAAATTCTCGATTTGTTGTACGTCAAAAAAACCAGCCAATCAAAATGCTGAACTAACACACACCCACTAACATTTGTAAACAAAAGACCACGTTTTCACTTTAGTAATAATAAAGTGCACTGATAGATGATCATAGATTTTAAAACTATTTTTTTTTTCAAACAAGGATAACGACAGAATATGCCGGAGTTATGTATATTTATTATCATGCGGTTTATTTTTCTCTAAAATGTCTTTCCGAGATCTTCCAAGTACAGTGCAAAATGTTCACTGACACTGTGTTAAATAGGTCAAGCAGAGTAAGAAAGTGCATAGCTAGGATAGGTCTTCACCATCCCAATGAGTTGACGGTTACTTAAATTTACACTATTTACTACACACATGATCATCCGCTTGGTATCATATGATATATCTATTAGGGAGCAACCAAGAGGAGGGTTACATATGTTTTTTTTTTATTCAGAGTCTTAACACAAAGCGCAATTAACATTGGGGGTTTTAAAGCTATTATATTTTTTTCTTCAAATTTTACGCTTTTGGTATGGTGAACATCTGGAACCAGAATATTTTTTTTGCAATAGCCAGAACAGATTTTTTTCTTCATTGAATGAGGGATTAGAATATATATATTTTAGGAAAACAACCATATACCCCCCCCCCCCCTTTTTAAGTTAAATGGTCGTTACTTTAAGCATATTGAAATTTAGTTTTTTTCTTTCTTTCAGAAGCAGAGTTAGGACAGTTAGGGTAGGGGGCCCGCGACAAAGTGTTTTTTCCTGTCATAAGTTGTTAAGTCTGATCAAGTCACAGTGGATCAAGTCTCATGATTACGTCTATGTTGTACTGTTCGTATATATGATAATGCTGTGTTGTCTATTAAGTCCACGGCACATAAAGTGTTTTCTAGTATAATATATTGTATATATACTGTCTATTAAGTTTATTGAAAGAATATTCCTATCTTTGGTTAATTTGTACTGTTCTATACTATAAAATTGATTTCTCTTTTCACGATGTAAGTCTATTGAACGTGTGTTCCTATCTTTGGTTAATTTGTACTGTTCTCACTATAAAATTGATTTCTCTTTTCATGTGTTGTACTGTCTATTAAGTCTATTAAACGTGTGTCCCTATCTTTGGTTAATTTGTACTGTTCTATACTATAAAATTGATTTCTCTTTTCATGTACGTGTTGTACTGTCTATTAAGTTTAATTTTTATTCAACACTACATTCCTTTAAACAAAGATTTTCGCTTCACCTTTCAATTTCTGTTGATGATAATTGGCAGGTAATAAACATAGAAAATATACGAATATGCAAAGTACTTTAGTTACGGTGACCGGTCACGACCGGAAGGAATATTTGCAATTGAAACATAGAGAAATTTACCGGGAACAACGTAAAAGTGCTTTCTGTTGATATTAACATTGACGGCAATGGGACGGATATTCATTTCATTTCTATTGGTAATAATTTTACTGTTAACATATAATTTTATTTTTTAACTATTAAGTCTATTGAACGTGTGTTCCTATCATTGGTTAATTTGTACTGTTCTACTTTAAAATTGATTTCTTTGTACACGATTTGTACTGTCTATTAAGTCTATTGAACGTGTGTTCCTATCATTGGTTAATTTGTACTGTTCTACTTTAAAATTGATTTCTCTTTCCACATGTTGTAATGTCTTTTAAGTCTTTTAAAATTGTTTTATGTGTACGTTGTATGTACACTACAGACACGCACACATACTACTGCATCCACACAGCACGAGTAACTTGTGACAAACCCTGCAGTAAATATAAAAAAGAAGACGTGGTACGATTGCCAATGAAACAACTCTCACTGCAGGCACGGGGACACATTCTATCTATATTAATTACATTGTATATTTATTGATTAAAGAAAAGAGAATAATGGAGTGTTAAGAAATCAACAATTAAAAAAAAAAATAAGAAAAAAAAGGATAGAAAAAATAGCATAAAAAATTGTAGAATAAGAAAATGAAGAACCACATCCAGATCAAGAAAACATTTGGTTGCTTATATAGGGAATAACTGCAGCAAGACCGAAGCGGACCTTCTCTTAGGCAGTCAGTGGGCCCCCACTTATGAACATTTCTGGATCCTCCACAAGATATATCACAAAGGAATAAAAATACATCATCTACATAAAAGGACTTTCTTTTACTTTATGTGTCCGTACTCTTACGGATAAGGGTTCAGTATAGTAATGGATAGGAGATGTTGTAGGTTATAGGGTTAAGCTTAAGGGTTATGGCTGGTGTCAGGGTTAGGTCTGGTTAAGGATAAGGTTTAGGGTAAAATTTAGATAATATAGCACTATATGGGAATTGCGACCCTTAAAGTAAAAGAAGCTCAGATATTGAATGACAGAGTTGGTCCGAATCAAACAATGATTACCGGGAAGTGTTTGTATAAATGTTTTTTTGTTAGCTTATAAATCAGTTAAATATATGATAATTTGTATATTATTACTAATAATTGTATTTTTTTGAATTACTTGAATAAGATTTGTTTAACACTAAAGTTTGTAATCTAAAAACTCGTTGAATCCGGGTAGATTTCCTGTTAATTAAAACGAAACTTCCTGATTATTTTAAAAGTTGTTTAAAACGTCATCAATGGGAGACCCTTCTTTAAAACATCTCGCATTTAAGTAGTGAGTTCCTGCATTTAGACATATCATGTTGTAGGTTACAGGGTTAAGCTTAAGGGTTATGGCTGGTGTCAGGGTTAGGTCTGCATGGTTAAGGATAAGGTTTAGGGTAAAATTTAGATAATATAGCACTATATGGGAATTGCGACCCTTAAAGTAAAAGAAGCTCAGATATTGAATGACAGAGTTGGTCCGAATCAAACAATGATTACCGGGAAGTGTTTGTATAAATGTTTTTTGTTAGCTTATAAATCAGTTAAATATATGATAATTTGTATATTATTACTAATAATTGTATTTTTTTGAATTACTTGAATAAGATTTGTTTAACACTAAAGTTTGTAATCTAAAAACTCGTTGAATCCGGGTAGATTTCCTGTTAATTAAAACGAAACTTCCTGATTATTTTAAAAGTTATCAATGGGAGACCCTTCTTTAAAAAATCTCGCATTTAAGTAGTGAGTTCCTGCATTTAGACATATCATATGATAGTTTGTAGATTACACAATGTTATCTTTAATAGATTTTTTTTTTTCATTCGTAAGATAACAATGTGAAAACCAATGATATGTTACAAAACTGAAATTATTAGATATTTAGAAGAAGGTTTGGATTGGGGACCCTCATTTTTGACATTAGATTAATTTAAAAAAATATATTTTTACTGTTTTGGCGTGAATTTTAATTGTATTTCATAAAAACATTTCGAGTCGGTTTAGATGTATACTGTAGAATTTGTAATACAAGTATCAGATATACTACTGAAATATTTGGAAAAAATCCAATGAATTTCTTCATTTATTTGGACCATTTATTCACTAGGTTAGTGGTTCAAGATCTGATATTGTAATACTATTGAAATCTTCAACACTATTAATATCTATGATATAGAACAACTATACATGTATCATGTCACCGAAAATCCTCATAAATAATGTTAATGTTGAATCGTACATTACAATAATACAATACAAGCTACCTTCAAATTTACAAAGTCATTGTAAGGACAAAATATGGTACAATGAAAGTCTTGAAAATAGCCGCATTTTGAATTTCAAAGATAGATCAAAACAAAATCTTGTTAAGTACACCAAGTCATTCAAATATGTTAAATATTGTGCCTCCAGCATCAAATCAAGTGTGGTTTGTGCAATACTGGAAAATATTTTAGAATGCATGGCGGCCATCTTGATATAAGCCGCCATAGGGTGGGTCCATAGCTAATATTTCTCAGTACACAAAAATGTACCATCATGCAAAATTTGGTGCTTTTCTCATTATTTGAGAAAGTGACCTATCACAGAATCCCCTGTGCCCAAGTAACTCAAAGCAGACTTTATATCAACTGCATCCAGGGAGTTACAATCAAGTGACTGAGCACATGTATAATCCCCTGCGCCCAAGTAACTTATAGCAGAGATTATCAACTGCATTTAGAGTCACTTAATCTCAAGTGACCTAGCACAGAATCTCCTGCATGTAACTCACTGCTACTGCATCACTTGGACCCTATATTTATTTTTGTCTATAAATTAATAAGGAGGTTACAATACCGTTAGAAACACTTTTCATTCTAAAACTGATATTGAATATATGTCGGGCATTAGGTTAAAATTTTATATAATATACGTCGTTAAAAATTTTGCCGGTTAAAATGCTTTATTTTGATTTTTGTCACCTGGTGCAGTGGCATGTACAAATATGTAACCTACACACACTGCATGAGCTCGTCAATATTTTTGTTTACGAGAACAAAACAGTTGCTATTTGTAGATCTAATATTAACAATTCTAATGTCAAAATAAACTGTATTTAGAGCAAAAGAATGAACGTGAAAGTATGCATTATTTTGGTTCATGCGGATTCCATTTTAATAGAATTCTATTTATAACCATTTAGAACAAGTATTTTGAGCTTTATACATGCTTTACCTTCTCAATTAAAATTGTAACGAAACATAGTGGCGGATCCAGTCATTTAAAAAAGAGGGGGTTCCCAACCCAGGACAAAGGAGGGAGGGGTCCAACTATATGTTCCCATTCAAATGCATTGATCGGCCAAAAACAGGGGGGTTCCAACCCCCGGAACCCCCCCCCCCCCCCTAGATGCGCCAATGAAACACGTTAGGGAAGACATGCATTATAAATGCGAAGACATACATAGGAATAGTAATTTAATATCAATTATATGGTCATTTTTATAAATTTTCTGTTTACAAAACTCTGAATTTTTCGAAAAACTAAGGATTTTCTTACCCCAGGAGTAGATTACCTTAGTCGTATTTGTCACAATTTTTTTGGAATTTTGGATCCCCAATGCTCTGCAACTTTGTATTTGTTTGGCTTTTTAACTATTTTGATCTGAGCGTCACTGATACGTCTTATGTAGACGAAACGCGCGTCTGGCTTATAAAATTATAATCTTGGTACTTTTGATAACTAATTAGAGAATACATGAATAAAAAATGCCACAAAACACATAGATAAGCAAAAAACAATTTCATAAGGAACCAAAAGAGGACAAAAATAATTATTCTACATTTGTCGTGAAGAGTAGCAAATAAACAATATAATACATAACAATGTATACAAAACACATAGCTTAGAACGTCGACATAACATAGTTGATAGAAAACATCAATCAGCAAAAATAATTCAAATTCTAGATGAGATGTACACATGTAAAATTCTATATGTCCCATCAAAAGTAGCAGATGATTAATCTAACAAAAAATGATGTACAAAAAAATGTCATTCAAAACACAATTCATCGAATACAATCAAAGGAAATATAATAGTTAACTCGGGTGCATTATTTTCATTTGCCATTTTGAAAAAAAAAATTAAAACAATAGTTTACATCACAAGGAAAAATACCAGAAATGTATTTCATTGGTAAAATTCATTCTATTCATGAGTCTCAAACATCTGTTACATTTAAGGAATGGCTGTAATATTTTTTTCTGTCTATGAAGAAATAACATAACAAATTTGGTGCACACTGAATAACGCGCGTAGCGGGTTATTAAACAGTGTGCACCTAATTTTTTTATGTTATTTCGAATAGACAGAAAAAATGTAACAGTCATTTCTTATAATTTAATTCTAAATTCCATTTTAAACCGTAGAAAACCATGAAAAAACGTTGATCACGTCACGGTCACATGACTAAATTATGTCTATGGGCTCATAAGTTAATGTATTATAAGCTTACGATATTAAAAGATGACTTATGAACATTAAAAGTCAACACAAACAGAAGGAAAGTGATGAAACAACATAGAGACTCATTAATCTAAAATATTAGATATGATGAAAACGAGATGACATGATGTTCTATAAAAGGAAAGCATATTTTCACCCTCACAAAAAACTGTCTGCTAAAACCTTGTAAGCAGGTCAAGCACATTGAATTCCCAACAAAAGAATTATTAACATTTAGTATGAAAGGAAATTGTTTTTTTCAAAACTAAAAGCAAACTCTCTGCATGTTTGAATGTTTCCGCTTTGAATGAGCTAACCTTTTTTATCCCAACCACCCGCCGTTTTCATACTTTTCCAAAATAAATGATAATGGACTGATATGCTATTATGGGACAAAATGATTCAACCCTTTGCACGTACAGGAGGTCAACGAGAATGAACATTTGGCTCAGTTTTAATGCAGTACTTTCATTTCTGTAATTAATGTGTCTGATCCCTATTCGTGATCAAATGTGTCTTGCACATGGCACCACAGGCTTTTTCTTTATGATGCATAAAGTACGTTACACAGGCATACAAGTTTTAAACTTAGTGATTCGATGACGGTTTTAACAAGCCTTGTGTTTATTAAGGATTGTATAAGCATTCAAATATGATCTTTATTACATCTTTGGTAGCAACAGTATAAATTATATTTCAAAAACCTGCTGTTGTATTTTAAATTTAACTAATACTAAACTATTTAATCTCGAATAAAATAAAGCAATGGTTAATGTGTACTATAGGAGATAAAAATCTACAAATTCTGATCGATGGCCAACAATATAATTTTGAATGGTGTATTTTATTCAACAATAGCAAACTCATTATCATAAATAAACTATGAATTACGCTAAAAGATGATTGCGTCGTGTCTTCTAATATACATTAGACAATGATTGCATTTATCTTATAATAGAGAGGAACAATGCTGTAAGCGTAATTGTTTATATCATAATAACAATTAGATGAACAACTATTCCAGTGGCAATAAACGAATCAGATTTGAAATGAAAAAGCATGCAACCAAAATTACACAAAAACTGAAGACCGAGTAAATTCCAAGGAAAATGGACTGTTTGCAAAAGTATGAATTTTTCGAAATACTAAGGATTTTGTTATCCCAAGATTACCTTAGCCGTATTTAGCGCAACTTTTTTGAAAATTTGTCTTTCTTCAATTTTGAAGATGGGTTTAGAAAGGTACAAACATATCCTATTATCTTACAATCTGTTTCAATCTGGTATAGCAAACTACCATAATTATTTAAGAGAAGAGCATTCTATTTTGTTATTCGGGAAATTAAGGTCAAAATCAAATCTCATGCTAATTAATGTGTCATATATAAGGAATGTTCACTGTATACACACATTTATGTAAGAAATCGATTTCAATTAACGATAAAAACGTGAGGTTCCGATTTCACTGTATCCTCACATAAACTTTCGAAAGCTAATGAAGTCTTAGATCACAATGAAAGTCACTGTGTCTGTTATTCTTACTGATGAGAGTAAGTGGTTGTTGAAAGTAAACTTTGAAGTAATAGTTATTTGGTACTCCAATCTATCAGAATACCGGTATTACATAGTCCCCACTTAATTATTAAGTGGAAATGAAATTAAAAGAAGTGTTCATATCGGGGCCTTTTATATCTGACTATGCGGTATGGGCTTTGTTCATTGTTGAAGGCCGTATGGTGACCTATAGTTGTTAATGTCTGTGTCATTTTGGTATCTTGTGGACAGTTGTCTCATTGGCAATCATACCACATGGTCTTATTTTATATTCATCTTCTTCATTGGCCGAAATACGATACCTCTTGTTTTCGACTTCTAATTCATAACATCAATTTCCTACAAGACTATAATGTGATATACAGTTTATTTAAAGTTTGCACAATGAAAGATTTTCAAAATTTCAGTAAACATCAAATTATCATTCCGCCTAATGCTGCCCTTATTAATAGATAGTATATGATTTACAATATATGAGAACTTATAAAATATTTTAATTTCCTTCTATTTTGATATAAAGATGTTTACTTTTCCGACGTAAACAATAACAACAGGATATTATAAATATTTAATATACTACTGGATCATTAACCATGTTGCATTAGAGCGTAATTGACAGTTACAGGATACAGAAGCTTATTTGATTCGAATGGCGATTGGTAACACGCGGTTGGTATCTGCATAGCAAGAAACGTTTATCCTGTCGATACACCCGATCTCGCTCCTTTTGGGGTTGATGTAATCCGCTCAAATAATTTGTAACATTGATTTGTCTCTTCACAATTGATTTACAAAATTTTAACACTGGTACAGCTACTGTGACGTTAATTCATCATTTAAACTTAAAACAACAAACATATATATGGAAATGGAAAAGCATCATGAATAGGTTTAACACTGTTTTATAGTCATACATTGATTTAACTAAATTAGAGGTTAAAAACCAAAATCACAACAAAAATAAAAGAAAACAAGAAACAGAAACATTAAACAGCTACAAAAACAAATGCCAATATACATAAAAACCGACTATTTGATAATAACTGCCATGTTCCTGACTTGGCAAGGGAAATTGAAAAGACGCCGAACGAAGAGACCATTGGTAGATGGATTATAATATGAATTTTATAACACATGTAAAACAATATTAATTTACATCCTTTACTAGTATTTGTTATTTATCATTGAATATAGAGGTAAAACGTTGCTAGATAACTTTTTATTGAAGACCAATGAAGTTTTTTCTTTAATAAAAACAGAAACGAAAAAAGGACTTTGATCGTCATTTTTAAAATTTACGTACTTATTCTAATCAATGCCGTCGTTTGTAACATTGCTTACGCGGATATCACTGTAAAAGCAACAATCCAAACAATGAATACAAACTTCAAATACTGTGAATAAAAACACTAAAATATTTATATTTCATTCACAAAAAATGTTGAATTAGATCTGCAACTGGACTATCATCGATGGTATCATTCGTCAATTGGCTCTATATCCGTATCATTATGATTAATCATAGAGGAACTGTTCAATACAATCTCTTTATAACAACATTTCAACTGAAAAGTTAATCCAATCAGAATGTTGCTTTACAACTAAGATTAATTTTATAATATTGATCCTGATCAATTGCTTCTTTAAATATTGGTCTTGGAAATGTAGTTACAGGGTTTTCAGCAATTTGATTTATTTCCCCGAATGTGAACATGCCATTTAAGTAATCAAATGCAAAACATGTTCATGCATCATTACATTGCATCATAGATCAAATCTTTTCGTTCAGTGTTTACTACGTTCACATGTGTTAATATGTCTTTTGATTGAGTTTAGCCATTTCAATTGATAGTCTTTAGTTTGTTGTTTTATGTTGTGGTGTTACACTATTGTTTCAGATGAAGGCGAAGGTTTTATATCATTACAGCAGATTTCAGTCAGTATGTAGCTAATGGTAATATCTTTGGTTAGTTTACTTGTTAGCTGAACCGTGAAGTCATTGTTAGGTAAGGTAAACTACCCTCCTTTTAAAGTAGCTTAGTCCTACAGAGAGATAGATTTTTTATCTGTTGGGCTAGTCTACTAATAAAGGAGGGAAGTTTACCTTACCTAACAATGACTTCACGGTTCAGCTAACAAGCAAGCTAACCAAATATATTACCATTAGCTACATACTGACTGAAATCTGCTGTAAAACGTTTTAACCCGCTGCAATTGCTTGCACCTGTCCTAAGTCAGACATCTGATGTTCAGTAGTTATCGTTTGTTGATGTGGTTCATAAGTGTTTCTCGATTCTCGTTTTTTTTATATATATATATATATAGATTAGACCGTTGGTTTTCCCGTTTGAATGGTTTTACACTCCTCATTTTGGGCCCTTTATAGCTTCCTGTTCGGTGTAAGTCAAGATCCGTGTTGAAGACCGTACTTTGACCTATAATGGTGTACTTTTATAAATTGAGACTTGGATTTAGAGTTGTGTCATTGGCACTCTTCCACATCTTCTTATATCTATCAGTGGCATGCAGTAAGAAAAAAAAAACTGACCTCTGTCTTCATTGTTATAACTTGTTGTAATAAAATTCACCTTAATTTCTTCTCCTAATTATATTTACCAATCCAGGGATATCCATATAAACATGTTTTCAGCTTCCGGGGATAGGTATTTCCGATATAAACATTTTAATGCGTTCTTAAGTAGCCTTATTCATAATATTTAAGTCCTACAATTAAGTGTTCCAGGAAGACAATGCACATAAGGGGCTAAGATGGTTTATAAGTGGTTAAAGTTTGTTTACCAATTACACTTAATTTGTAATAATATGTTTATATATCTTCCACCCATAGTGTGTCATGATTTAACTATTATAATGAAATGTACGTGATTTCAGTAGCAATTTCTTATTACTGATTTTATACCTACTACCACTTTAAATTAAAAAGGTAATGGTTATATCTTACTATTATCAACGGTTCACTTTGTTGCCAATTTTGATTCCTCCTTGGATACGATGAACCAAATTAGATGGTAATTCAAGAACACAACAACACCAATAACAACACACGCTCCACACTGTGTTATAACTTAACTCAGCATATTGTATTTTATTTTTATCTGTAGTCTTTTATGATTAAATGTTAATATGCGGTATTTTTTCACGTACGAATTATATATTGATAAGAATTGCCTATTTTAAAGATCCTAGATATGTTTTGAAATACGTCAAATGCATGGAAAAGTTTATATGCAACTGGACATTTACCTAGTCTATTTAATGTTGTATTCTTCGGAATTAATATGCTAATCACAATTTCGGTTATATATCGATGACACGTCAACTTCATCTGTATGTCTGCATTGTATGTTTACACCGATGACACGTCAACTTCATCTGTATGTCTGCATTGTATGTTTACATAGTTTTAACCGTCGGATCCCAATTATTGTAACGTTAGCCTACTATATCTGTTTGGGTTGCTCAGCAAGTACCAAGTAAGGATTTGTGTTCTACTTGTCTGATTTTGTTTTCATGAACTCCCCCTTTTTGAACTTACAGTGTTGTTATACTTTTTGTTGTTATCAATGTCAGAAGTTATTTGTAATCTAGTATTACTGTACTTATTTGTAAGAATCCAGTTAAAAGGATTTCATTCAAAAATGCTAAGTTGAAGCTAATTACACCCTAAAAATGTTAAGTGAATATGGATATTTGATATTTAAATACACTGTTGCCTTTGTTTTCATTGAAGTAGTGTTCGGGTCTTTGGTACGATCGCAAACCTTGAAATAAATAATCCCGTAAACTTACCCAAAATAGATAGAATTGTCAGTATATGCAGTTAATGTGATCGTGCTGAGCTTGGTTCTCATATAAAGATTTCCACAATGTTTTCTGCTTAATTTGAATCACTCACATGTTTTCCTCGATTTTTAATCACCAAATGCAAATTATTGTTCAATATTTACTTACCTTCAGCAATATGATTGGTATCACTAGCAGATAATATAAGCTGACCTTTCCGGAGCATTTGAGATCGACCCAGCGTTTATAAGAGAGGTCAAGGTTCTTTTTAATCGGTCTTTTGTATTGAATGGTATATTCTTTCGATTTTAGAAATTCACGTTTTACCCTCTAGACCTTTAAATGCTGTGTTTTGGTTCCTCAAACGTTTGAGTTTTAGCAAAACTTATTGATCGATCAATACTATATGAGTATAATGTTACCTCGTACAGTTGTTATCCATTCATTAGATGTGTTTGAGCTTGATTTTGCCATGGGCTTAGGTAGTTATCAAAGGTACCAGGATTATAATTTAGTACGCCAGACGCGCGTTTCGTCTACATAAGACTCATCAGTGACGCTCATATAAAAAAAGTTGTAAAGCCGAACAAGACCAAAATTGAAGAGCATTGAGGATCCAAAATTTCAAAAAGTTGTGCCAAATAAGGCTAAGGTAATCTATGCCTGGAATAAGAAAATCCTTAGTTTTTCGAAAATTTCAAAGTTTTGTAAACAGGAAATTTATAAAAATTACCACATAATTGATGTTCATGTCAACACCGAAGTGCTGACTACTGTGCTGGTGATACCCTCGGGGATGAAACGTCCACCAGTAGTGGCATCGACTCAGTGGTGTAAATAGTTATCAAAGGTACCAGGATTATAATCTAGTACGCCAGATGTATTTTCCGTTTAGAATTTTCCTTGGAATTCAGTATTTATGCAGGTGTTGTAACTGAAATATGCTAGATACCTTTTTGTTAATTCACTTTTCATCATCATCGTTATTGATTTACATCAGAATCAAATGATGTAATAATCTTGAATGTCATTTGAAAGTCACCCTGACTGTATATTATGTGGACAAACACATCTGCCGCAGACAGTAGTTCAATCGATTGGAAAATCTTTTTAGCTCATTGTTACTTTTACATGATAAAACTATAATACTCCAAACGAATTGATAAACACTTACAATTTGACATTGTGTTTGCTTTAATATATATTATCTAAGGTGTAATAAAATTAACTAAAAGTAAAACATCATTTATCATTGAAGCTGTTTACACAACTTTCAATTGAATTTTTCGAAAAACTAAGGATATTCTACCCAAGGAATTGAATATTTTAACTGGTTCGACAAAACCTTTGGAATTGTGGATCCTCAAATTATCTTCAACTTCGTACTTTGGCCTTTTTAACTCTTTTGATGCGATCGTCACTGCTGAGTCATTTATAGACAAACGCACGTCTGTCATTCAGAATTTTAATCTTGGTATTTATGATGAGTTTATATATAAGTAATGCTGTGTTTGACGCAGCTCACTTAAATCAAAAAGATAATGATGAAAGTGTAGAAAATTTGAATATTTCAGATAGAACTTACAAATAAGTCAAACTTTATTTAGTAACTATATTTTCACTGAATTAGTACACATTTTTTGTTTAAGGGTCAGCTGAATACCTACTTGAACGATATTTTTTCGCCGTGATTAAGACCATTTGGTGGCCTTGGCCTGTTATCTACTCATGTTCGGGCTGTTTTCACTGATACATTAACCAACTCTAATACCATAAAACAGAGGGATGAACATGGGTTGTAAATAGTTTTGCCCTACGTATAGCACTATATTCAATCAATCTATTATCTGAAAAAAGAACTAGAACACACCCGCGAAATCGCAGGCATTAAGATTGCCCTTAGCTGTTTTTGGCAAAACTTTTAGGAATTTTGGTCCTTAATGCTCTTCAACTTCGTATTTTATTTGGCCTTTTTAACTTTTTTGGATTCGAGCGTCACTGACGAAACGCGCGTCTGGCGTATATACAAAATTTAGTCCTGGTATATATGATGAGTTTATTTAGAGCGTGGTTGAAAGTATGTACTGTTGAAAGATGAATTTTTGTTAAAGATTTTATAACTGGAGTATGTCAAGAAAGGTATAAAGATTAATAGAGGTATTTGGTGAGGACAGTTTTTTTTTTAACCCTCCCCCTTTTTTTCAAAGTCCGTTATTTTTTGTTTTCTGTTTTTCTGTATACTATGAACATACATATACTATAAATAAAGTGTTTTTGCTTTTATGACTGGAGAATTTCAGGAAAGGTATAAAAAGTCATAGGTATTTGGTGACAGGACATTATCCTTTGCCCTCCCCTTTTTCCAAAGTCCGTTATTGTTTGTTTTCTGTTTTCCTGTATACTATGAACATACACTATATACTATAAATAAAGTGTATTTGCTATTTACTATTCCTTCCAAGGCTACTATCCTAGGCAATATAGTCATCAAAGAGTCTCCTTATATAATAAATATCAGTGACAACTGCGGATAGTAAACTTGGAATTGATATAAATAAATAGCAAATACATTTCCTTTATAGTATATGTATGATCGTAGGATACAGAAAAACGCGAAGTAACTGTGCTGTCTATAAGTAACTATGAAAATTATTTGTGATCAATCCGAAACGGGAGTCTTGACTATGACTTAAAAGTCCGCCCGATGACGGACACCTTTATTTTCATTTTTCTTTCAAAATAACCTAATTTAAATTCTCATAAGCAAGGATGACACATGCGACTTTCCATGGTACCCATAGGAAACAGAATCATGATGATTGGTTAATTGTGGAAGGAAGAGAAGCCACACATAAAATGAGGTCTTCTGGTTTAATAGTATAGATTCATTTCAGTAATCGAAGTTTTGCCTTAATATCTGAATGATGTGTTACACTTTATACTTCTCGTCATAATGACCAGTTGAAAGTATCTGATTATATTGCAAAATTATAATGATTATGTTCGAAGATTGTGAACTGGGATCTCTAAAATTCCAATATATAAATATCGGATTGATACCGATGTTAAAAAATATATTAATTGAACACAACATTAAAGTATATAAGTTAAGTATGCAACCTTTAAAAAGAAAGTATGTTTACATCTACATGCTCCCTATTTCATCTGAGTCGACTAGTTCCGTTCTCTGGGTTCTTTAGGTTGCACATTAATTGTTAAATCTTAGCTATGTTCCTAGGAAAATCTATTCTATCTAAAAGTAGTCATTTCATTAAGTTTTATTTCACCATCATCCCTTTCTTTATGTGTAAAGTAAACTAGAGGCTCCCAAGAGCATATGCCGCTCACCTGACTACTTGGGTTTTTGAAATCATATAAAAAAAAAGATAAAATCTTAACAGATACTTAAATAATGATCGATCGGCTACAAAGTAACAACACTTGGTCAATACCTCATAAGGAACATTCATGCTATGTTTAATTTCATTCCATTTAATGGTTCTCTTAAAGAAGACATTTGTATGTATTTCCCGTATGCTCCTATGTTTAACTAAGTCCCCCGCTGGCGGCAATCTTGGATGATGGATCGGCTACAAAGTAACAATACTTGGTCAGCATCTCATAAGAAACGTTCATGCTACATTTGGTTCCATTCCATTCAGTGGTTCTCTAAAAGAAGTTCAAAATTTAGAAAGTTGACGACGACGACGGACGACGACGGACGCCAAGTGATGAGAAATTAACATAAATATGTACACTTCAACGTAAAATATTGACTGGTAAGCGGTCTAATACTTGTGAATCGGGAGATTTAGACAAAATGTAAACAGAATTACACTCTAGGATCTGATTACAATTCAGAGGTTTGGCTAGCCATAAAGCCAGGCTCAACTAACCATTTCTTCTTTAAATTTCTTATACCATTTCAGAAATATTGCAGTTGTTTTCAGATAAAATTGAGAATGGAAATTGGGAATATGTCAAAGAGACAACGACCTGACCAAAACGCAAATAACAAATAGTCTATATATAATGGGCGTTTTGTCTTGTTGGGACCGAGAGTCAACCAGCAGAGGTAACGGCCCAACTATGCAAATACTGGAATGTTTGTCCCTTAAAGTATCACTAACTCAGTAGCCATGGCTTCGGTACTAACATGTTTTATAAAGTTTTCTTTTTCATTGTGCGCTGATAATTTTAGAAATTATCAAGAAAGAGTTCCCGCCTCTCTATGAAGCTGATCATATTTTGGAATGTTTTTATGTCGCTTTTGATTATATAACTATAGCGGATTTAGGTATTCACGTGTATTCGTGAACGCATTTAAAAGTAAAATCACAAAAATACTGAACTCCGAGGAAAATTCAAAACCTAATCAAATGGCAAAATCAAATGATAAAACACATCATACGAATGGACAACAGTCATTAAATTAAGTTCTTAATTTCCCTATGCATGCAGCCTTAGAAATTGAGAAAGTTGTTGATAAGTAACATGATGATGGGATTAAAATTGTATAAATAAAGGCAACAGTAGTATACCGATGTTCAAAACTTATAAATCGATAGAAAAAAACAAAACAAATCCGGGTCACAAACCAAAACCGACGGAAACGCATTAAATATGAGGAGAATGACGACACAACATTAAAATGTAACACACACTGAAACGAACTAAGCATTAGACAAAACCCGACGAGAATAACAAATATAACATCAAAACAAAATACATGAATTTGGGATAGAAAAGTACCGTGACACGTCTTACAATTATGTGAATTCACACTCACATATAAGAGGAAACAAACGACACAAAAGAAACACAACGTTAAAATGTAACACACACAGTAACGAACTATAATATAACAATGAACTGACTTGGTACAGGACATTTTTTTAAGAAAACAATGGTGGGTTGAACCTGGTTTTGTGGCATGCCAAACATCCCGCTTTAATGGCCATGTTAAATATAATATTAAACCAATATTTAACAAATCAGTTTGAAAAATTGTATTTATTTCGATTTTTCCAGATTATCAGCTTGTCATTGGTTTAAGTTCACTGTTCTCTTCCTTTTCCGGTAAGCCTCCTTTTCGTTTTAGTAGTCTAAATCCATGTGACAGCTCTGCTGCTACGTCATCAAACGTGCGATTTTTTGTTTCGGGAACAACTAATACTATGAAAATTATTGTTAACAAAAGAACAGCACAAAACGGCAGATAAACATATCCCGATAATCCTTTCTGAAAATAGAAACAAAACGTATAAAAAAATTGAAAAGAATAAGTATGAAGGAGAAATTCTGAATTATAGTTTCGACAAAAGATAGGAAATAAACTCATCATAAATAGCAGGCTTAAAATTTTATATTTACGCCAGACGCGGGTTTCGTCTACACAAGACTCATCAGTGACACTCGAATGAAGATACCTTCTTCTCTAAAAACTAAATGCAAGTTTACAGAGAAAGTTCAACTACAATATAAATACACATAATACTAGTATTTAATGATAAACAGATGCAGTAAGATACAGTAAAACGAAGTACAACTTCATGATGACATACATGTATAATAAATGGTTAAACTAAATGTGAAGAAATCGGCCTGTTGCTTTGTTACATGGTGGGACTAACCTTTTTATTACTACAATTATTTGATTCAATTCAATTCAATTCAAATCTTTATTACCATAAAACTACATATTTATAGTATGTGACACAACATAACAAAATGAAAATAAAAAATAACATCAAGATCATTAATATATACAATAAAAGTAAATATTTTAAAAGTCCCCTGTCCTCAGTTCAATAGATAATGTTTTATTTTGTGGGTTTAACCTGGTTTTACAGCTAGCTACACCTACCAGTTATATGACAGTTGTTTATAGTTACAGCTAGCTACACCTACCAGTTATATGACAGTTGTTTATAGTTACAGCTAGCTACACCTACCAGTTATATGACAGTTGTTTATAGTTACAGCTAGCTACACCTAACAGTTATATGACAGTTGTTTATAGTTACAGCTAGCTACACCTACCAGTTATATTACAGTTGTTTATAGTTACAGCTAGCTACACCTACCAGTTATATGACAGTTGTTTATAGTTACAGCTAGCTACACCTAACAGTTATATGACAGTTGTTTATAGTTACAGCTAGCCACACCTAACAGTTATATTACAGTTGTTTATAGTTACAGCTAGCTACACCTACCAGTTATATGACAGTTGTTTATAGTTACAGCTAGCTACACCTAACAGTTATATGACAGTTGTTTATAGTTACAGCTAGCTACACCTACCAGTTATATGACAGTTGTTTATAGTTACAGCTAGCTACACCTAACAGTTATATGACAGTTGTTTATAGTTACAGCTAGCTACACCTAACAGTTATATGACAGTTGTTTATAGTTACAGCTAGCTACACCTAACAGTTATATTACAGTTGTTTATAGTTACAGCTAGCTACACCTACCAGTTATATGACAGTTGTTTATAGTTACAGCTAGCTACACCTAACAGTTATATGACAGTTGTTTATAGTTACAGCTAGCTACACCTACCAGTTATATGACAGTTGTTTATAGTTACAGCTAGCTACACCTACCAGTTATATGACAGTTGTTTATAGTTACAGCTAGCTACACCTACCAGTTATATGACAGTTGTTTATAGTTACAGCTAGCTACACCTAACAGTTATATGACAGTTGTTTATAGTTTCTTTATATTGAAAAGAGAAGATAATCCCTTATAATACTAAGAAATGGTGACTATATTCCGTCTTAGACATAACAAGCATTTCCTATGCGTGCATATTTAGTTTAACAAATCATTGCATATTGCACAGTCACTGCGGTGCTTGATAATTAAGATAAGCAGCATGCTCAACTTAAAACAAATCTAGATTTACATTATTGGAAATACTTGATCAAAATCTGTGTTAATTTAATCTACAACTTATGGTAGCAACCATAAATTACTTGAGAGCATAATCATCCTGCTCGTTTTATGAACGGCAATAGACTATACTGCGCGTGAAAAAAATGTAAAACAAGAGTGTACATGTATATCTAAAATTCACTTACCTGCATAAAACGAAACACAAGCATCAATATAAAGTTACACACCCAGTTGAAACATAGAGAAATGCTCATAGCAGCAGATCGGGGTTCTTGTCGGAAAATTTCCCCGACAACAAAAAATGGAATAGGACCTGCAACAATGCAATAAAACATCATTATAACACGACAAGGATTAAGTAATTTTGTTTGCCTTAATAGACAGTTTTTTAAGTTTTCAAATTAATAAATATATAGATATATATTACTAGTACTTTAAAAGGTATTATGACTGAGAAATGATGGCAAGCAAATAGTTTGCTCGTAAGATGCTTTAATATTTTTAAACACATTACAACTGGTATACGAAAGACTCAGCATCTAGTATGTGGGAATAAGATTTATTTTCTATATTTTATTAACGGCTTGGAACTACTTTTCAGTAACAACGATTACCATAGATCGATATGTAATGTGTCTCGGGTTCACGTATGTAAAAAGTAAAATCACAAAAGTACTGAACTTTAGAGGAAACTCAATTCGGAAAGTCCATAATCACATGGCAAAATCAAAAAACAAAAAACAAAACGCATCAAAAACGAATGGACAAGAACTGTCATATTCCTGACTTGGTACAGGCATTTTCAAATGGTTATTCAGTGGTCGTCGCTGCTTGTCGGGGCATTTTATATCTGACTATAGGTCATGTGTTTTGTTTACTTTGTTGGTCGTACGGTGAGCTAGTTGTTCGAATCCTCTTTATGTTGACTCTGTTAGATAGTTGTGTCATTAGATATTCACATCTTCATATATTATATCTATTGGAACTAAAACACAGCTCCGTATTTTACACTTATATTTAAGTAAATATTGTCAAATCATGTTTGGTATTTTGACAATTTTACACATCAAGTATGACCAAAGGGAGATAACCGTTTTTGTTTTGATGAATATCAGTGATAGTCAAATACCTTATCAGTACAGAACGTGGTTTAAAAAAATCCCCATCTGTAACATCCCCTTTCGAAAATTTACTTATAAATAAATAAGGCCGTTAGTTTTCTCGTTTGAATTGTTTTACATTGTCACTTCGGGGCCTTTTAAAGCTCACTATACGGTTTGTGCTTTGCTCATTGTTGAATGCCGTACGTTGAACTATAGTGGTTCATTTTTGTGTCAGTTTGGTCTCTTGTCGAGAGATGTATCATTGGCAATCATACCACATCTTTTTCTTTTTTTTTTATATTATAAGTAAAACAATAAAATGACAAATCATGTTACTAATACTCATCCATGTATTTTTCTAGGTAGAGAGCAGAAATGTTTCTTGCAAGATTAAAAAAAAAGGTTCACACTTAATTATAAGAACGAAAACCTTCATATACGTCTCAGAAATTAATGTAAAGGGACCAATAACAGGAGAATAGTTAATATATAAAAGGTAAATTTGTTCAAATACCTCCCAACTACTATGGTTATAATTCTGAAAAGTGTACACCGAAACTTCACTTTAATTGAATACTAATGCTCATTTGTATTCTTGTCTTTAATTTTTTTATGTGCTTTATTTATATGCCTCTTGTGTATCTTTGTTACATACTTGTTTGTTTCTATAGTGATTCATGTTATAACACACTATTGACTGTTGTACCTCTATTTTTGTTTCTATAGTGATTAAGGTTATAACACACTATTGACTGTTGTACCTCTATTTTTGTTTCTATAGTGATTCATGTTATAACACACTATTGACTGTTGTACCTCTATTTTTGTTTCTATAGTGATTAAGGTTATAACACACTGTTGACTGTTGTACCTCTATTTTTGTGTCTATAGTGATTAAGGTTATAACACACTATTGACTGTTGTACCTCGATTTTTGTTTCTATAGTGATTAAGGTTATAACACACTGTTGACTGTTGTACCTCTATTTGTGTTTCTATAGTGATTAAGGTTATAACACACTATTGACTGTTGTACCTCGATTTTTGTTTCTATAGTGATTAAGGTTATAACACACTGTTGACTGTTGTACCTCTATTTTTGTTTCTATAGTGATTAAGGTTATAACACACTATTGACTGTTGTACCTCTATTTGTGTTTCTATAGTGATTAAGGTTATAACACACTATTGACTGTTGTACCTCTATTTGTGTTTCTATAGTGATTCAGGTTAATACACAATGTTGACTGTTGAACACTATTTTTGACATTTTTACGTATTATGTCAGTTTGATTTGTTCACACATGGTTGTCAATATATTAATGGAACTTTATGCGACTGTCATATAAGTGAGAGGTTTAGCAAGCTAGAAAACCAGGTTAAATCCACAATTTTCTACATATGAAATGCCTGTGCCAATTCAAGAATATGATAGTTGTTATCCATTCGTATGATGTGTTTGAGCTTTTGGTTCTGCTAATTGACTAAGGACTTTCCGTTTTAAATATTCCTCAGAGCTCGGTATTTTTGCTATTCTACTATTTACTACGGATATAGATATCTGTTATCGGTATATACTCAATAGATCTATTCTTAGTTATATCAATTGTGTGATAAAGGAACATACAAATACATACCTAGTCCTAATGCAAATCCCATTACATATGTATGCATAGCTATGATGCCTATGATGGCAAATATATTATGATGCGACTGAAATAAAGAACATAGATATAAACAAATGTGCCAAGGAGAAAACTCTCCATCCAAGTCACAATTTTTAAAAGTAAACCATTATATATGTCATAGTATGGTCTTCGACACGGAGCCTTTTCTTACACCGAACAGCAAGCTATAAAGGGCCCCCAAAAAACTAATGTAAAACCAATTAAACGGGAAAAACGATCTAATAATATATAAATAACGAAAAACGTGAAATACTTATGAACGTCATCAACAAACGACAACTACTGAACATCAGATTCCTGGCTAAAGATAGGTTCAAACAAATGCAGCGGATTTAAACATTTTAATAGATACCAACCTTCACTTTTACCTGAAACAATAGTGTAACATCACAACATAGAAAGACACATAGGATTAAAAATATGAAGTACAGAGAAGCAGGTCTTCAACTTTACATCAAAGTGCAATTTTATAAAATGAACTAACTCCAAGTTAACATTTACAGAAATATAAATTACTTTCCATGCTTAGTAGTGGGAATTTTTATGGAGACGAACTAACTTAAAGTTAAATTCTCCCTCGCCCTGCTCGTCCAAATTTAAAGTATTTAATCTCTAAATTCAATAGGCTATAAACAAAACAAACACAGATATAGGATTAGTTGCTCGCAGTAACATATCATTTTCTCTCCCGATACAATATTTTATTTTACTTTCTTCTACATATTTCTTCGATTCAAACCACTGACATATGAATCCATGACATATAACATTGTTTCTCATTCGCATCTTTTCTTTTTCCTTGGTTAATACCTCCAACGGCTGTAGGTATGTAATAAACAAAGCAGCAACTGTCAATTTACCAATGTGACCAACTTCAATTCGACGCAACTGCGAGCACCTTCGATAATATTACATTTAAATGCCAAACTTTATATAGTACCATTAAATCCCACCCGTAGAAACCGCCAAAACTTTCCTCGTGCATTATTCACCCGACATCAAACTCTATAAATAGTACATACTGTTGCAGAACTAGTTATACTAGTTCCCATCTATAAATAATTACCACTAATAGCAAACGGGAAAACACCAATTTCAAACGAAATAAAATTTATTTAACATTTACAGAAATATAAAGTCATATGTATATCAGAACGAGTTGTTTCTTAATTATCAGACTGGTTTTGGTCTTAGATGTTCTAGAGGAACTCAATAAGTAACCCATATGATGTGTTTAGTTAAAATACTCTGGCAAAAAGAATTAAACGAGTATGTTGCAATTTAGAACATAAATTGAAGCTGTTATAATTCATGTTATAAGCACTGATGCAATATAATTACATTTTGATAACATCTCGATTTAACAAGTGAAGATTAAAATCACGCACAGACTACAGAAAAGAGACGAAGCTGACATTTCAGATCTTACAAGAGGACAAAATAGATTATAATTCCTCACACATCCTGGTGCATAGAAGTATACAGATAGTTACTTAAAGGATTTATAGTTAAGCATCAGTGGTCTTGATCCATGCAGTGGTGTAATGTTACTTGCCGTGTCCTTTAGACAAAAAGCGCAGCGCATCTAACGAAACAAATTACATATTTTTGTTTTGTTTGTAATTTTTTATAAGTTTTCAATTATTTCGGAACACTAAGATTTTGAATCCCAATGCATAGATGAAATGTTTGGTGTACATTGCTTTGAACTTTTGTTGTTGTTTTATTCGACTATTTTATTCGAGTTATGTCTTATGTCTTAATCGTCTTATGTAGAGGAAATGTAATAAATTCTTTCTTCTTTTGGCCTTTTTTCTATATTCTTTTATTCTTTTTTACCCTTTATTTTGCACTTTTTAACCAATCTATTCTGTAAACCCTAACAAGACCCTCAATTATAGGTAAAAACAACTCACCTCCATATGATCTACGTATTGTAAATTATGGAATATTGTAAGAACTATGAACGACACCAACATGCATGACATAGGATATATCAAAAGAGGCCGCCGGCCTAGCCGTTCCATCAACGGTACGGCTGGGATTGTTGTTAGCATGTTTATAAGACTGGTACCACAGACAACCCATTCTACGGTGTGAGCTGGCACACCAGCGTTTTTATACATGAAACTTGAATAAGACATCACCTAAAAAAAGAAGTATACTTCATATAAAATATCATAACATAGTAAAAAAGAATATGTTCATAGTAAATAATGCCCCACTCGCAATATCGTTTTCTATATTCAGTGGACTGTGAAATTAGGGGTAAAATCTATAATTTGGCATTAGAATTAGAACGATCATATCATGTGTACTAAATTTCAAGTTGATTGGACTCTTAACTTCATCAAAAAAACACTTTGACCAAAAACTTTCACCTGAAGCGGGACGAGCGGACGAACCAACGACCACACATTCCAAAAAATACAATGCCTCTAAGTGGGGCATACAACCTGTACATAAAGGTCATCCTTGAAACAATAGAGTTTCTACATTAAAAAGAGGAGCTAGCATTAACATTATCGGTACCAATTACGCCATCGGAAAAAAAAAGATGGCGACTAAACAAGAAATGTAAACATTTAATAGACATGATATGTAAAGAAGGTTTGACTGCATCACCACATCCTTGATACTTAAGGTAATACCAACCATAGTCTCCTATCGTTTAAAAGTCAATAATTTGGAATAAAATGCATATTTTATCTTTAAGTTGTTATGGTGCAAGTAGGTACAACAGAAGTTCATCGCTGTTCAACAGTTATAAATCGATTAAGCGAAAATAAATTCCCTTGTTTCATGGTTCTGTAAAATACTGATTTCGAACGGTAACGATACTGCGATGATGGAGTGCAAACATATAGTCCCGAACAGCAACGATACTGTGAACTTTGATGGAGGGCAAACATATAGTCCCGAACGGCAACGATACTGCGAACTTTGATTGAGTGTAAACATATAGTCCCGAACGGCAACGATACTGCAGACTTTGATGGAGGGCAAACATATAGTCCCGAACGGCAACGATACTGCGAACCTTGATTGAGTGTAAACATATAGTCCCGAACGGCAACGATACTGCGGACTTTGATGGAGGGCAAACATAAAGTCCCCAACGACAATGATACTGCGAACTTTGATGGAGGGCAAACATATAGTCCCGAACGGCAACGATACTGCGAACCTTGATAGAGTGCTAACATATAGTCCCGAACGGCAACGATACTGCGGACTTTGATGGAGGGCAAACATATAGTCCCCAACGGCAATGATACTGCGAACCTTGATAGAGTGCTAACATATAGTCCCGAACGGCAACGATACTGCGGACTTTGATGGAGGGCAAACATATAGTCCCGAACGGCAACGATACTGCGAACCTTCATTGAGTGTAAACATAAAGTCCCCAACGACAATGATACTGCGAACCTTGTTAGAGGGCAAACATATAGTCCCCAACGACAATGATACTGCGAACCTTGATGGAGGGCAAACATATAGTCCCCAACGGCAACGATACTGCGAACCTTGATAGAGTGCTAACATATAGTCCCCAACGGCAATGATACTGCGAACCTTGATTGAATGCAAACATATAGTCCCAAACGGCAACGATACTGCGAACCTTCATTGAGTGTAAACATATAGTCCCCAACGACAATGATACTGCGAACCTTGATAGAGGGCAAACATAAAGTCCCCAACGGCAACGATACTGCGAACCTTGATGGAGTGTAAACATATAGTCCCCAACGGCAACGATACTGCGAACCTTGTTGGAGGGCAAACATATAGTCCGCAACATCAAGGTTCGCAAAAGGTTCTGCGAACCTTGATGGAGGGCAAACATGTAGTCCCCAAAGGCAACGATACTGCGAACCTTGATGGAGGGCAAACATATAGTCCCCAACGGCAACGATACTGCGAACCTTGATGGAGTGTAAACATATAGTCCCCAACAGCAATGATACTGCGAACCTTGATGGAGGGCAAACATATAGTTCCCAACGACAACGATACTGCGAACTTTGATTAAGTGTAAACATAAAGTCCCCAACGACAATGATACTGCGAACCTTGATGGAGGGCAAACATATAGTCCCCAACGGCAACGATACTGCGAACCTTGATGGAGTGTAAACATATAGTTCCCAACGACAACGATACTGCGAACTTTGATTAAGTGTAAACATAAAGTCCCCAACGACAATGATACTGCGAATCTTGATGGAGGGCAAACATATAGTCCCCAACGGCAACGATACTGCGAACCTTGATGGAGTGTAAACATATAGTCCCCAACGGCAACGAAACAGCGAACTTTGATTAAGTTTAAACATATAGTCCCCAACGGCAATGAAACTGCGAACCTTGATGGAGGGCAAACATATAGTCCCTAACGGCAACGATACTGCGAACCTTGATTCTAATGCAACAACGTTTGTAACGTTCATTTTGATTGGATAACGTCACTTTCTTACATGGCATCAATTAGGAGATAACTGTATTGTATTTTAAGCTCCGACGGCATCAATTGGGGATTTGATGGTCGCAAATTAAGTTTACTGGCGACGCGTTAGCGGAGACAGTAAACGGGTATCTGCGACCATCAAATCCCCAATTGATGCCGTCGGAGCTTAAAATACAATATTGTTATCTCCATTCTAATGTAACTGACTGAAAACAACATTAAAACATGTATTAAAAATTTGCCATATGCGTCTGCGCTTGCGCGTACGTCCCCATAACATCAATTGACAATTGATGCCATGTAAATATGTGACGTTTTCCAATCAAAATGAACGTTACAAATTTGTTGCATTAGAATTGACAATTGATGCTATGGGACGTACGCGCAAGCGCAGACGGCATATGACAGATTTTAAATACATGTTTTAACGTTGTTTTCTGTTAGTTTCATTAGAATGGAGATAACAATATTGTATTTTAAGCTCCGACGGCATCGATTTGGGATTTGATGGTCGCAAATACCCGCGTCGCCAGTAAACTTAATTTGCGACCATCAAATCCCCAATTGATGCCGTCGGAGCTTAAAATACAATACAGTTATCTCCTAATTGAGTGTAAACATAAAGTCCCCAACTGCAACGATACTGCGAACCTTGATGGAGTGCAAACATATAGTCCCCAACGGCAACGATACTGCGAACTTTGATGGAGTGCAAACATATAGTCCCCAACGGCAACGTTACTGTAAACTTTGATGGAGTGCAAACATATAGTCCCCAACGGGAACGATACTGCGAACCTTGATATAGTGCAAACATATAGTCCTCTTCGAATCAGATTTCGTCGGTAGGGAACAAATAAATAAAATCCGCAACCTACAGCATTAATACCGGAAGCTTGTTGTCCAGCTTGTAGCGCACATGCTATGATGACAGGCAGCCGTAACTCTGGGGCTACCAGCAGTTGTTTTAAGGTAAATGATTTAACACTTTTTTGTTTGCTTGCTTCTGCTTTCATCTCATCGAGTTCATCTTCCACATCGCTGTACCCTGTCAATCTTTTCATTGCTGTAAAAAAATTATTAATATGTATCTAAAATACAAAAATATATGATCTACTCAATTGATGTATGTATTATTTGAACTTTTTAAGAGTGTCATATAGATTCTTACATTGGTACCAGTGGATTATCCATCAGTAACTATCTAGGAAACGAAAATCCACATGAGTGCCTTCCATATTCCACAAGGTTGGCAAGTTCATTAACTCCATTCCAATACATTCAGTGAGCTGATAAAGGTTATTATCCGTAAACTAATCCAATTATCTTCTGAGATCATCGGCAGCCACACGGTTGTACAATGGGCCCGGAAAGGGTTAAATTGCCATAGAATAAGACAAATTGTGCATACATTGCTCATCATTTAAAACAGGATGTTAAGAATTTGTTTTTCTTATATTTGAAGAGAGCAATATGGACACAAAATTATTTGATGTTTACAATTATTATACGAAAACTAGTATGTCATCCTCATCAAACCATACAATAATTATGGATTGTCTGCTGTTTCCCGATTAAATGTATCTAAGACCGAGAAAGATTTTGGCATACATATGTCTTCTATATTTTGGAAACCCAGCCCACCACATCCCCCGTTTCATTATTCTGTTAACTCTTGATAGCAATACATCAATACAGGATAAGAAGAGAAAACAAGTTGACAGACCATGGTATTGACCCGGATATAGGATGCACATGAGAAAACAACAACAACAACAAAAATGTAAATAAAGACAATAGAAGTACTAGTATACCGCTGTTCAAATGTCCTAAACTGATTTAACTGAAACAAATCCGGGTCACAAACCAAAACTGAGGGGAAAACAACAGAACAACAGAAACATTAAACTGTTACAAAAACAAACACCAACATACAAAGAAACAGACTACTTGATAACAGCTGCCAAATTCATGACTCGGAACAGGTCATTTTGAGAAAAAATGTTTGGTTGAGCCTGGTTTTATTGCTAGTCAATCATCCCACTCACATGGCAATGTTAAACATATTGCTAAAATGACAAAAACACGTGACAGGAATCCGGTACAAATAAATAAACAAAATAATAGTACATTTCAACATATAAGCCGCAGAATAACAATGAACACCAAAAACTAATATACGACAGTACACAAGTACAGCACTATAGAATTAGGAATAGTTATTCGATGGATTTCTAATCTTTTCGAGATTACCTGATCAAGGTTATTAACTTGAAAAAAAACTACAAACATGTGCTTGGACATCGGTACCATTTAATGTTTATCTTGCGATTAACTTGCAGTATTCCCTTATTAGCACTCACACATAACAATGACACCAAACAGTCGAGAGATGATTAATAAAACCCATTCGGCATGTCTAATGAAACAACTACTAAAACATTCTATTGATAATGTTATAAACCGCATGAAGAATAAAGGATTAAAGCACATACCTACCTGTTCGTGCCTCCTCTACTTTCCCCTTTGTTATCAACAGATACCTCGGACTCTCAGGACAGAATGGAAGTCCAATTAGACAAACGATAGCAGGAAAAGCATTAAATATAAATACACCAGGCCAGAGTGTATCAGTACCTGCAAAAAAAGGAGTCCATGCATATAATGTGACATAAAACTATTAAGTAGGTGATAAGTAAATATTGTGATATGGTTATGTTATAGTGTTGATTAAAAATAGTCTTGTGTCATTGAAATTGCTTAAGTCTTGTGTCATTGAAATTGCTAAAGTCTTGTCTCATTGAAATTACTAAAGTCTTGTGTCATTAAAATTCGGCTCTTACTATCCATGAATTATTAGAGCATTTCCGGTAGAGTTTGTTCCGCTCAATCTGATTTAATTAAATGAATCTGAAACATTTCTCTGTTCGCTTTCGCTACTGCATGTATGTCTTTGTCCAACTCCACCATTTACATGTTTGAGTTTAACTATTAAGTTAGATTTAACTCGTAGTTTGCCTTACGTGATCAACACTTTTCTTTTTCTTAAAAAAACCCAGGTTTTTTCTTCAAGCATGAACTACTTTCAAGTTTATTCACTTTTGTGGGTTGTTTTTTTTTTTTTTTATTAATAATAGGTTAATGCTATTCTCACTGTTAATGACGTCTTAAAATTAATAAATAAAATTGAAAATGGAAACGGGAAATGTGTAAAAGAGACAACAACCCGACCAAAGCAGAAAACAGCCGGAGGCAACCAATGGGTCTACAACACAGCGAGAAAAAACATTTCATGACCTGATTGATATATTAGTTTTAGATGTATCAGTTTTTTATAAGTAGTTATTGGCTATGAACTAGCTGTCAGTAACTATGAGACTCTCCGATCAGTACTAGATGTCCTTTTGTTGTGGGGATTTATAATTATCCGGCCACGTTCACTTTGTGTTTTCGCTAGATGTATTTTTATTTGCATCTATCTGATGAGATAAGCCCTTTTCAACTGATTTTTATAGTTTGTTCTCATGTTGTACTGTTACAGCACTGTCCTAGGTTAGGGAATATTTGGCGCTTTCGATCTAGTTTAACCAATATTCCTGTGTCTTAGGAAGTTATGAAGATTTGTTCACCCAAGAAAATTTGTAACGGCGCACGAGGAAATCCAAACATTGGAAAGTGAATATGATACTCAGAAGGAAACATGAAGTATAAGATGATATACTTACCAAATACTTTACTAACACCTAAGATGTTGGAAGTTAAGATTCCTACTGTGATGAATAACTGTTGACAGGTACCAACAGCTCCCCGTATTTTCTTCGGTGAAATTTCAGCTAAGTATAATGCATTTAGACTCAAACTAAGACCTAAAAATATCATAAAAAATCCATAAAAAATCATATCAAATTCATAAAAAATCCATAAAAAATCATAAAAATTCCATAAAATAAAATCATAAAAAAATATAAAATTCACTTTTTCATCGACGAAATTTAAACGACAAACAAATATTGCACGTTACCAAAATAATTACACAATTTACCAATAGAGACTGTGTACAGTTAGTTAATTAAATGCTCTATGACTCAGTAGAACGATCTTATTTTATTCATTCTTTTGGGGTTTTTTTTCTATTTAGTCTAATATATGTTTTTATTATTCAATCTATCAATTTATTCATTATTTTTTTTTTATCAAATTATACTTTATTCTTGCTTTTTCAATATTTATGTTTTTTTGTTACTTTGGATTACATTAATTGCCGTAAGGTGAAATCATATAAATGCCAAAAACACAAAAAAAAAGGCGTAAAACATGCAGGACTGAAGGTGCGAGACCCTTGTGGGGAAACAATGTCATTAAAAACCTCTAGTAGGTGAATAACGACAGCACTTAAGCATGGACCACTATGCAAATGGTAGATTCTCTTAGAAATTAACAACTGATTTTGTTCAAGTTCCGCGATTAAAACTACGAGCAAAAGTAGTGCAACTCACTGAAAAATAGAATGGTAAATAACGCCAATGAAAATTATTATATTACACGTTAATAACCGGAAGCAGTTGATATGAAACGGAAGCAGTTGATATAAACCGGAAGCAGTTGATAACAAAACTCATATCACACGGCTGAGGCAATTCTTCAAATTTAATGAATAAATATATTTACAAATACGTTTTATCATGGGGTACAATTATAGCATGGCATTTTTCATATCAGACCCCTTATCAACAGCCCTAGGTCATGATTTTGGCCATGGGCTGATAAGGGATCTGATATGAAAAATGACATGTTATGTTCTTTTTATCATATACTTCAACAGAAGACATACAGACAAAAACTATTTTTAAAACTTTGAAGAAATGCGTTTGTTGTTATATTTGTTTTGCATTTTTTAATAATATATGTTCCTGATTCCTAATACTTTTTTTGTTATCGGATGACATTTCGACGTCATTCGGCAAATTCCGGAAAATATACCTCACTGGTACGTTTCTTTGTGTAAAACATAACAAAGTTTTTTTGTATCCAACAAAAAAAGTATGACCTAGGGCTACTGATCAGGGTTCTGATATAAAAAATGCCATGTTATAATCTATATCTATCACATGGCTGAGCGGGTGACAATTTTTTTGAATGATAGTACCCTCTCGTCCAGACCAATCAAAATCGATAATTTAAAGGACAATAAATAGAATTGCAACAAGTAATTAAATACAATGCTTAAGTTCTACGTTGTGGCTCAGATTTTATTATTTGACTGTCAAAATAAAAAAAATGAAACATCTTTTGTTGTTTGTTTCTAATACCCGTAACGTTGTTATGTACGCGTGCGTGACGTCATAGAAATTACTTTTTTTTTATAAAATTAATATGTAAAAGACTATAATGATAATGATTCAGTATAATAAATATAAACTTCGCCACGGTTGACAATCTTTTCTCGGGGTAACAATCTGCTCTATCACCCTCTCAGCTATGTGTTATTTATATAATGAATCGATCATTATCACAAAAAGTAGTATTTTTCATATCAAATAGACAATATTTTTGGAAAAATTCGGAAAGGCAAAAATTCAGAAAGGAATTTATTGAATACCATTATGAAGTCCTACTAGTGCCCTGTGAACTATGATAACTTCAAATGATTGAGCCGCGATAGGTATTCCACCAATCACTGCAGCTATCATCATGATGAAAGTGATTGCCATCATACCACCTCGCCTGGAAATATAGAAATATAAGTACGTCAAACAAACTCAAACCATATAAAAATAACATATGCCACTGGACGATGAGCAGCTAACGATCAATTAATCTATTCGATTGGCGTTTATGTTCTGATGTTTTCCTTTTAAATATGTTATCGCTGTTTAAAGGGTCTGATATTATGCATCTTCAGACGCTCCCGTAAAACTTAGAAGTCATAAATGTCTGACAAAACAATGCAAAAGTTCATGTTCAGTCTCAAAGATTCTGAAACTGCAATTAGGTCTATTGATTGCTAAACTTCTAAGAGGGTGTAAATGAGTGTTTACAAAATAGAAAATAATGGACAAAAATGAAAAAGAATAGAGCAAAATGGCATAAAAATATAAAGAATACAAAAATCGAATCCCACCCCTTCTTCATCTAGACCTTCTATTAGGCCAAATTTGAAGTCGTAACTTTTCCGGACGCTTAATCACAAAACTTTTCTTGATGAGTTGATTGATTAATCTGAATATATTAGCTATTTCAGCAAATTTTAAATAAATACATGTTGACCCATTGATTTGACATTGAATAAATACCAATCGCATGTGAAACTTAAGAAATTAATTAAAGTTTTTTTTTTAAAATGTCATGATTCTTTTCAAAAAATCTGCAAGTATCTTAAAATTTCGATGCTTGTATATTTTGGTAAAAGGACATTGTGTCACTTGTTTTATAAGTCAAGAGGAACATATAATGTTTGCTTATGTTCTTTCTCTATGTGTTATTTTGCATATTTGTTTGTTTTTATTATGATTAAGATTATTTCACAACGTTGACTGTTGTATGTTGACATTTTACCTATTATATCTGTTTGCTTTGTTCACACGTCCTTGTCAATATAATAAAATTTAAAGCGACCGTCATGTACAAGTGAAAGGTTTAGCTAGCTATAAAACCAGGTTTTATACACCATTTTTCAAAATAAAAAAAAATGTCTGTACAAAGTCAGGAATATAACAGTTGCTGTCCATTCATTTGATGTATTTGAACTTTTAAGTTTTCCATTTGATAGGGACTTTTCGTTTTGAATTTTTCTCCGATCTCAGTATTTTTGTGATTTTACTTTTTGATCAAGTGTGCGCTTTAATAAATACGGATGGTTGTTATGTACAAGACGTCGTGCAGTTTATTTCACTGAACTTGAAATATAACAGACCATTCAGAATAATAAATTAAGTAACGCATATTTGAAAGTGTGATATATCAATTTGTTACCCCTCGAAAAACACATTGTCGACCTCGGCTTCGCTTCAGTTGAATATGTTGGTTTTTTTTCTCGGGGTAACAATGTGCTCTGTCACCCTCTTAGTTATGTGTTATTTATATATTGTTTCTCAGATGTACTGAGTAGATGTTCATTTAATATACTGAGTACTAAAAAGATCTTATTCTTTTCATAACGGATTAGTATAAGAATGTATATGTATAATCTCCTTATATTATAGATTTAAGTGGTTTTAGTTTTTCTGGTTTGGTTCTTACACACTTGCTTTTCTTTTACAAACTGAAATTACAAAAGCTTTTCATTCTCAAAATAAATGGGAATTTGTCCGTGGTACACAGATGATGCCTCCGCTTGCATATGATGTTAAAGAGGAATATAACTCAAGAATGTTAAAAGTGACGCTTCCCACATTTGTATCTGATCTGACTTTTGTAGTAATAAGCATTGTGTATTAGTTTCATAACATTTGGTTGCAGAACACTTAAGTAAAAGAACGGGAACGAAAAAATTATCAACTTTTTCCATGTGAAAAGCTCTAGAACTGTAAAAGTGTAAAATTCAGACTTGAACGGTGTTTTGTGGTATCAATATGCATTGTGTATAAAATTCATAATATTTAGTTGAGGCAAACTAAACTGAGAGGACAGAAACGAAAATTCAGCATTTTTTCCATTTGAAAAGTGCTTAGCTCTATCATAATAAACTTGACACCACCTATATTCAAAGGTGATCTGTGTTTTGTAGTCATATACATCATGTATAAGTTTCATAACAATTTGTTGCGGCAAACGAAAGTCAGAGAAGGACAACTAATTTTGGGATGTAAGTACAAGGGTAAAACTGTTTGCACCTCCGTGTCGGCATAATGTTGAAAGTCATATAGTGACATAGTGTTTCTCATCTAAACAACATTGCATCGTCAACGGTTAGTTCTATCATTGTCATATAATTCAACTTTATCTTTTTTTGATTTAACTCTTAGTCTATAACTTTTTAAAACTTGGTACTCTTGATATTTAATGAAAAAAAAAATACATCGTCGGTCGATGATAATTCTAAGTCAACTTTATATTGTTGAAATAATTATTGATCAAAATACCAATTATCAAATAAACTTGTTTAACATTGTCTTTTCATGGCCTTTTGTAGCTGACGATGCGGTAAGGGCCATGCTCTTGTTGAAGGCCGTACGGTGACCTAAAGTTGTTAATGTCTGTCATTTTGATCTTTTGTGGATAGCTGTCTCATTGGCAATCATACCACATCTTCTTTTTTATATGATGTAGTAGGGGGGTGTGTCGTTAAACAGTCTAACAAGACTAGTTCAACAATTGTTTCACTAGCCTATTAACTCGAAGACTCTGGTACTTCAAATAGTGCGTGGCAGGTGCATTAGACCCCAATATGAACTGGCTAGGATTGTAAGCATTCCTTTGGAAGTTCTGTGGTTCTCTCCGAGCACTCCAGCTTCCTCCGCCAATAAAAACTGACCGCCACAAACCAGCCAAAAGTGTTGATAGTGGAAGAAAAAAAAAGCAATCAATAAATTAATTAAAACCAAGCTTCTTATCAAATCAATAACGTCATGTTTATAATACCTTCCAAGTCTTTCTGCAAGTTTTCCTGACATAAACGATCCGATCATTCCAAATAATACAAAAATAGAAACAGTTATTGACCATAAAAGCTCTACAAAATCGTCTTCTTCTGAATATTTCTTCATTTGTTCTAATAAGCTCATTGACGTATTTGTTGAATTAGATACTGGCCCTAGTGTAGTAGTAGAGGCGGTTCCATTTTGTGCAACTACCGGTGATATGTCGCTTCCATCCCAGTTTTTTGGTATTTTGCCAGCTCTTTCCCACAGAACTTTAACGTAGAAAACTCTCATTACCTGTAAAAGTAAAAGTCATATGTATGAATTAAAAGAAGGTCTGTGTGGATTCTATGGATCAAACCCCTCTTTTCTGTTTCTTTTGTTAAAATGAAGAACCAATACAACCTATTCATGTTGATAAGTAGTAAACAAGTTTCAATTCAGCGTTTTGTTGTCGCTTTTCGTTATTTGCAATGACGGTGTCAGATTTCTTTTCGACTTCTGAGTTTTGAATGTCTGTCCCCTTGGTTTCTCTCCCCTCTTTTCAACACAGGTTTGATTTGCTTCATAAGTAATATGAGACTAAAAAGCCGCTGTTTTTGATCTATGCAACTTAGTAATTTCACTACTTCTTGAATGTCTACTTTTGGTTTATTTGGGCAATTTATTCATGCCAGAAAAGAGTGGCTATATTTTTCTCAATTATTTTCAACTACATTGTTGTATATTCAACCAAGTAGTATTAGTCAATCCAGTTTTTAATTTCTTATTTTAACAACCACTGCCACCAGTGGCGTATTCAACAAATTATTAAACAAACAAAAAAAGAAATTGACTTATATTAAAGTACACTCACCCCGGCAGGATTGTTGACATCTCCGATGCTGTATCCATAGAGGAAAGAATTTCCAAAAACGGCGATAAATATACTAAATAAAAGGGTTCTTGTGTATTTCACCTTCCTCTGAAAAGAATAACGGTTTTTTGTGGTCGTGAGAATAATGGTCTAAAACGAATGTATAATCACTTTCACAATCAAATGAACTTTTCTAGACTCTAAGCGACTTATTAAAAAAATACATATTTTATAAAAACAGACTATAATATATTGAACTCAAAATTAAAATTGCCTCTTTTGTTGTTGGGTTGTTGTCTCACTGTCCTCTATCATCTATATTTACATCTGCCTTTAATTGTATTTATGAATTGTGTCTTATACAAACAACGACGATGGGTTTGTTAAGGATGTAGTCCGGTCAGGATTAGGATTTTTTGTCAGATGTTCGTACTTCTTGGTTCTTTTGCTAAGATACAGGGTACAATAGCTTGCCCTATATCACGTACCACTTTTCTTTTCATAGAAGATGTAAATAGCTTATAAAAGGTCCTAAATTATGTTTTTTTTTATATAATTTTTATTTCGAAAAACAATTTTATCTGATGAATCTTTTTAAAAGTATAATTGCTTTTAGATGAGGCTTTGTACAAATATTGTCTGATAACACAATTGTCTTTAGATATAAAGCAAGAACCGTGTATTGACATAGTCATGAGGGTCTAGATTGAGTTTACAGAATATGTAATCGACTCGACATACAGCATTGGTATGCTGAATTGGCACTGATAATGCGATATATCCTTTTGCACTGAAGCAGCGTTAAGTAAACATCAACCAACCAATCTGAGTAGAAAATAATGGACCAATACTACAGAAAAATTGGTTTGAAAAATAGAGAAAAAAGTATAAAAAATAGAGAATTATGGACCATATTGCGCAAAAAATTAGCAAGAAACAAGAATGTGTCCCCAGTACACGAATGCCCCACTCGCACTATCATTTTCTATGTTCAGTGGACCGTGAAATTGGGGTAAACCCTCTAATTTGGCATTAAAATTAAAAAGATCATATCATAGGGAACATGTATACTAAGTTCCATTTCACAAATATGGTACATAGCTGTCACGTGAGATGAACAGCCTCGTCATGATGTCAGAACATGCTCGTCTATTATATTGTTAACATTTGTTAATTTTTGTCTTGAAGAACTCTTGGATTTTATATAGTGCCAGGATTTAAACTTATAAAAACTTTTATCAATTTCGAAGTTTTGGCGTTTCTGAAATTAGATTAACGTGAAATCACGGTTTTCAGTACGTAACCACGTAAGTGCAAGTTATATAACTTGTTGCACAATGGCATCTCAGGTTGATGATGATCCAAAAAGTGGGACATTAAACTTAACTGATGATGACTATAACCCTAACACTAGCCAGCAATCTGGAAAGGGTGTAGATGATACTAGAATACCCAAAGACTTTAGGGATTCTCAAACCCATGAATCTGAATCTGATGATGACGACGATATGTCATCGATGTCGATTGACACTTTAATACGTTTACAACACAAGCAGATGAAATACATGCAAAGAATATAGAGAATTATGGGCAAATACATGGGGAATGTGCCCATGGAACACAGATGATGTTCATGGCGTTGAAAAGGGACATATCTAGAAAAATGTAATATTTACGCCACCCAAAATCTGACTTGAACTGAGTTTTGCGGTAATATTAATGTTTTACAATATTGTGTTAAGGCAAACTGAAGTTACGAGAACAAACACGAAAATTTCAGCAATTTTTCATATATATAGGGGCATTACTCTAGAACGCCATCATTGCAGTAACGCCACTATGGACGCCACCTAAATTCTAACTTGGTCTGAGTATTGTGGTAATAAATGCTACCATTGTGTATTAGATTCATTAAGTTAAGTTGAGGCAAACTAATATTAGAGAAATCATTTTAAGGACGGACGTGTAAGGACGGATGTACAGAAGGCCAATGGTAACACTTAATTTCTCATCCTCTGCGGTGGAGACATTAAGATATAGAAAGAATAGAGAGAATGGCCTAAAGATTTTAAGATTAAAGATATGAAGGACCCCCCTCCAGAGACTCGCATATCAAACATCTGATCAAACATTTAATTACTAGCAACATGTTTACATAAAAACGTAACCTGATCAAATTTAACTTTACAGGAATAAGATAACTGTTATTAAATGTCATACTTGGTTTTATGTTTTCCTTTAAATTGCTGAATTGTAAATGTATTGTAACTGTAACCATAATCTAACCTTCATATCCAAAATGTCATTTTGTAGATTTTGATACGGATGTGATGCTTTTAGACGCATTGAGAAGACACTCAACTATTAAGACAGTATCCAGGGTTACAGTCAGAATTTCATTTGTTAATTTTCTTATCCAAAATCTTTCCCGAGTAAGTCTATCATCCCTTGACCATGCAGAGTTGTGGTCAATGATTGTAATGGTCTAAATTAACAATGAAAAGATGAAGTTCGACACCATGCAGTGCTTCACATCTGGGTTATATTACTTATAATTACAGTCTCTGTTTTTATTTCTTTACCATGTTTACCTTACTCATCTCTAAAATAAATCTGTTGAATATAACAATTTAAATTGATTAATTTTTTGAGGGATGTATAAGTACCAAGCCACGTTCAACTAGTTTACTCTAGTCAAATTTTTTTATTACATTTTAACGGCCGTTTGTTTTAAACATCGCAGACTCTAATGTTACTACACTACCGTTGTCAAATCTGAAATATTTACAAATTTAGATCGTTCAGTGCTGTTTATTTGGAATTCTTATTGACGCAATCTTTCTTGTAACATCATAATTGTCGACACCGTTAAAGCTTTAGAATTGTGCTAGTTCATATCGCACATTATTATTTTTATTTAAAGCATATACTTGAACTCTCTGATGTAATTAGTCATATAACCTACATTGTATGTCGTGTTTCACAAATTTTTAGAATTGTGCAAGCGTCTTACCTGATGTTTGGTTTGACTTTTTTATTGTATAAATTTCAAGATTGTAACAGCTTAATCTAAGTCGACTGATAATTGATTAGTTAAACATATTTATTTATAGTGGATTGGGAAACAAGTTTTTGCAACTTATATTAATTCCTTTCCACTTTGCGGGTGCGAGTGCTGCCTTGTAGCGGCATTAGCCTGCTCTTTTTCGAAATCTACAAGGGTGTCTTTAACCCTTTAACATTCAAGGATTTTTTACCTTTTCTTCCCGAATAAAGGATATCTGTTTTCAATCAATTGCACATTTCGATAAAAAGCTCACTCAAAGGACAAGTTAGACTCATCTGATAGATAATTGACCAAGGTTTCAGGAAAACTTGATTTAAGGAAAATAATTTCTTACGTTGGTCACGTGATATCCCTCAAAAGTCACGTGACATGCTGAATTAAAGTGACAAAAATGTACAATTCAAGCGGAAAAGCGGTTTTACAGACATTTAGTGACAAAAATAGAACATAGTTTTAGTGTTAAATTAATGCAAGACGACTTTCGGAAACGTTATCGGTGAAAACTTTATACAGAAAGATGCAAAACTTGTCTGATTGGTAGAAATATCAAGACTCGAAACACCGAAAAATAGTGGATTTTTTTGAGAATTTTTGTCATAGTCAAATAAATGGCCCAAGTTTATGTTAAAGATGTTCTATTCATAACTGCTTACAGAATAAGCCTTTAGGATAGAATTTTGAGTAAATATTGAATGAAAATCTGGTATTTTTGAGTGCCCAGGCTAAGAATGTAACAAAAACAGAGAGAGGGGAGAAAAAGGGGGGGGGATTTTTCTTTTTAATGTAAATCATGTATTTCAGTTGTCTTAATTGAAATTGAAAGTAGTAAGTTAAGTTAAGTTACATTTAATATAGGAATTAATTTTTTCATCCTCCGGCAGTGAGGTTTGAACCCGCGATCATCCGGGTGTTAGACTGTGCATCTTTCCACTGAGCCACAGAAACCATTGGAAAACTTATGAAATTTAAGCATATAAGTCACCTTCTCTGTAAGACTAGAAATTAATGTTGGGAGAACATAATCAAACTTCGTTTTCTTAAGAAGCTATTTTTTGAAAATTATTATTTTTTGAAGCAAATTTGTAAGAAAGTTATTCAGAAATGTTCGTTTTTTCGTCTATATGTCACTATTTCTATACCTTAGCGATACGATATCCAACATCCTCATAACCAGACACTAAAGAAACAAAGATTTGTTATTGCTATTTCGACTTGGCTAACAATTTTTAACACATTTTGGATGTTCTCATCTCTTTTGCTATAAAAACTGACAAAACAAAACATGAAAATTCCTTGTAATTTGAGTTTGTTTCAGTGTTGATACTCTATGAATCAGATTTTTTGTATGTGTATGAGTTTTACTTACAGTTTTGATAGTATTCTTGTAAATGATCACGGCACAGTTATCAAAATTGTCATTTTAAAACAAAAAACAGCAACAATTTGTCTTGTGACATTTTGTGAAAATATTCTATTTAAAAATAGAAATAAAACAGTTTTCCCCCAAAAAAATCTTGTCAATATAGGGCAAATTGACATGATGCATTGCATTTTGTTGGTTTCAGACACCAAAAATCAAGTTGGTGGTATACTGATCTTCAATTTGAGCCCACAACCACATATGTACGTTAAAAATTGTCAACGATACAAAACTTCATGCAAACTACTCCGCCACAAATTTTGCTTATCGGTCAAATTGACCGGTAGGAACGCTAAAGGGTTAACGTGCAAGATAATGGCTCTCTCTTAACACGGGTCAGCCATTTATCGTCCCCTTCCGACGGACTATCATCGTTTCCTCGAGACCATACTCGCAAATGGTGTCAAGGGAGAGCCGAAAATTCAGTTCCTGAAATTTTCATCCCAGACGGGAATCGAACCAGAAACCTTTGATAATTGATTAATTCAACACCACAATCATATATACCGATGAAGGATATCTACGGGGCGCCGAATGGGACTCTTGTGGTTTTGTACAAAATTCAATTCTGTCATAACGAATCATTTTTGTCTTACAAAACTATGTGCTACAGACTTGTTTTGTGAGAACTTCAATTTTGTGATGACAAAATTCATTTGTGTAGACAAAATTCATTTTTGTCATGACAAAATTCATTTTTGTCATGACAAAATTCATTTTTGTAGACAAAATTCATATTTGTCATGACAAAAGTCAATTTTGTCTAAAAGGTATGCAAATATATTAAACATATTTGCATACAAAATTGACTTTTGTTACCTGATATGGAAATTAAATCACAAAAGTCAATTGTGTGAGGTAAGATTCAATTTTGTGAGACAAAATTGACTTTTGTGAGACAAAATTGACTTTTGTGAGACAAAATTGACTTTTGTGAGACAAAATTCAATTTAGTGAGACAAAATTCAATTTTGTGAGACAAAATTCAATGTTGTCAATTTTGTTGAGACAAAAGTCAATTCTGTCAATTTTGTTGAGACAAAAATCAATTTTGTTGAGACAAAAATCAATTTTGTTGAGACAAAAGTCAATTTTGTTAATTTTGTTGGGACAAAAGTCAATTTTGTTAATTTTGTTGAGACAAAAGTCAATTTTGTTAATTTTGTTGAGACAAAAGTCAATTTTGTGACGACAAAATTCATTTTTGTGACGACAAAATTCAATTTTGTAACAACAAAATTGACTTTTATGTGACAAAATTGACTTTCGTGAGACAAAAATCAATTTTGTTGAGACAAAATTCAATTTTGTCAATTTTGTTGAGACAAAAGTCAATTTTGTCAATTTTGTTGAGACAAAAGTCAATTTTGTCTCACAAAAGTCAATTTTGTCTCACAAACGTCAATTTTGTCAATTTTGTTGAGACAAAAGTCAATTTTGTCAATTTTGTTGAGACAAAATTCAATTTTGTCAATTTTGTTGAGACAAAAGTCAATTTTGTCAATTTTGTTGAGACAAAAGTCAATTTTGTCCATTTTGTTGAGACAAAAGTCAATTTTGTTGAGACAAAATTCATTTTTGTCAATTTTGTGTAACAAAAGTCGATTTTGTATGCAAATTAGTTCACAGAAACCAAACTAAACTAATTTGAATACAAAATTGACTTTTGTCGCCCAATTTTCAAATTAGGTAACAAAATTCAAGTCTGTGTACTAACAAAAATGAATTTTGTCATGACAAAAGTGACTTTTGTCCGCTGATAGATAATTTTGTATGACAAAATTTTAAATTTGTAGTATGATACAAATTTTGTTAAACTGAACTTATTTTTGTTGAACAAAAGTCACTTTTGTCCGTACAAAATTGAATTTTGAGTACAAAACCACAAGAGTCCCATTCGGCGCCCCGTAATATCTGTTATCCGAAATATTTATAAATAATTACATTTATAGTTCCTTTTTATGTTTTTGGTGTTGTTATGTGCACTTTTTAGGCGTTTATATATATATATATAACAATTCAGAAAGGGTACAACATCACCATTAAATAACTATAAAATGAACAAATATTAGATATTTCGGATAACAGATATCCTTCTTCATTAATAGCACGATGTCAAATGAATCATGTCAATATATTCAAACTGAGAAACTTTTTCTAAATCTTGAAATTTATACAATTTAAGCGAACACCACAGACGCTGATACAATTTTAAAATTTCCAAACACGGCGCAAAGAATACAAAAATATGCCAAATGAAAATAGTTATTTTCGATGTGAACTGGCACAACTCTAAATTTCCAAAGGTTGTGACAGTTTAGATGTTATAACTGCATTGAGGGCAGTCCTCAAATAAAAAAATCAAGTTTGTATAATATTTCAAATTTGACAACGGTAGGGCAATTGCAACAGAAACTACATATTTAAGCCTCCCTAACGAATAGCAGTCTAATAATGATTAGAAGAATAAGTTTGATCTAATGAGGTAAAATAATTGAACGTGGCTACGTACTTATACATCCATCCCGAATGAATAGAGCCCTGTAATTTAAACTGGTATTTTAAAAAGAATTTCGAACTGTAAAGCCAGTAAAGTGATGACAGGAAAATGAGGGACATATTCTATGTTTTTTCATTTATGCCCTCTGGGGAAACTGTCCGTAACTTTCTTATCCAAATCTTTCCCGAGCGACTCTGTCGACCTTCGACCAACCCTCGTTGTGGTCTATGATTGTGATGGTAAGGTTTATGAGATCAGCTTGTGTGTACCCAGGTGATCTCAAATGACGACTTACGGGTAGGTCTGGCTTGCAAGTGTAGTCATTTCGATGACCATTCATGCGTTTGTTGAATGGCTGCTCTGTCTCGCCAACATACTGCATGCCACATCGACACTGAAGGAGGTATACAACATTCTGGGTTTTTCAAGTTACATTACAAAATATAGTGTACACAGACCCAGTCGAGTGGCAAGTAAATGTTTGAGTATTTAGTATTTGTTGACAAGTCAGACAACGTCTGTTACCACATGACTTGCACCATCCTGCAATTGAACAGCTTTTATGTGAGGAGACGTCAGCTCTAACAAATAAGTCTTTCAGACTTGCTGGTCTCCGAAAAACTAAGACAGGAGGATTGGGAAAGATCTTGGATAATTTAGGGTGTTTGGCAATTATTCTATGTTTTTTCATTTATGCCCTCTGGGGAAACTGTCCGTAACTTTCTTATCCAAAATCTTTCCCGAGCGACTCTGTCGACCTTCGACCAACCCTCGTTGTGGTCTATGATTGTGATGGTAAGGTTTATGAGATCAGCTTGTGTGTGCCCAGGTGATCTCAAATGACGACTTGCGGGTAGGTCGGGCTTGCAAGTGTAGTCACTTCGATGACCATTCATGCGTTTGCTGAATGGTTGCTCTGTCTCGCCAACATACTGCCTGTCACATCGACACAGAAAGTGGTATACAACATTCTGGGTTTTGCAAGTTACATTGCAAAATATAGTGTACACAGTCGAGTGGCAAGTATAAATGTTTGAGTATTAAGTATTTGTTGACAAGTCAGACAACGTCTGTTACCACATGACTGCAGCACAAACCTTTTTGAATTGTTATATATTATATTTTGTAGTGTACAGAATCATATTACATGATCCATCGCCCTGTAAGATTGATTGTTGACTATTTATTCAGTCATTTATATATATATATATACAACTCGTCTAAACATCAATCCAACAATGTTAGATCTGTAAATTTGCTTTCGCAAATTTTTTATTCTTCCCTCGCCGGGATTCGAACCCATGCTACTGAGATATCATGACACCAAATCGCCTGCACTGTAGCCGTTCCGCTAGGCCACACGACCACCTGGGCTTCATAAAAATGAAGCTTTCGGTGGCCGAGTGTTACCTTTCCACGTCAGTTTTAATCTAGCGTCGTACTACTGTACATGATATATAAGGCATGGAGATGTTATTTTAATAGATCAGCTAAATTATCTATAGTAAAGGATCCTGCAAATTAATGTAAGATACAGTCACAGAAAATAATTATATTTATAAGTACGTCTGAGCCAGTGACAACTCTACAACAAATTTATCCATCGGATCACCAGCAGTGATGGTGATACATGGTTGTGAACATTATGTATATACAACTCGTCTAAACATCAACCCTACAATGTTAGATCTGTAATATATATATATAGATTGTTGGGTTGATGTTTAGACGAGTTGTATATAAATACATATATATAAAGACTTGATGTGATTGCATCCGAGACAACTCGTTACAAGAGAAAAATGACACAGAAATTAACAACTAGAGGTCACCGTACGGCCTTGAGCAATGAGCAAAAACCAAACCGCATAGTCAGGTATATATGCCTCGAACTGACAAATGTAAAGCAAATCAAACGAAAAGACTAATGCCCTAATTGTTGTACAAAATTGAACGAAAAAAAAATATGGACGAAATATTTTACTCGAATGAATGGTTTGATGATAGTTAGCAGAAAATAACGATTTGATTTTCTTTTGTTTGCATTGTTTAAACAAGAGGCTCTCAAGAGCCTGAATCGCTCACCTGAATTTTTTTTGGTTTAATCTCATATCAATGATTATTTTGGCTTTTCAATTTATTTAAATGTTCTTTGAATCGTCCTATTTTCTTCAAAAGCAAAAAAAAAATCATTTTCTCCTATGTTCTATTTTAGCCATAGGAGCTATGTTTCTTGACATACAAGGAAATGAAATATAAAATTTATACTAGATACTCTGAAACTCTAAAACTCATTTAGCCTATGTTTGGCTGAAATTGATACAGCAGTTTCAAAGGAGAAGATTTTTTAAAGTAAGTCAACATGATGAACAAATTGTGAAAAAAGTCTTTAAAGGGCAATAACTCCTTAAGAGGTCAATTGACAATTTTGGTCAAATTGACTTATTTGTAGATCTTACTTTGCTGATCATTTTTGCTTTTAACAGTTTATCTGTATCTATAATAATATTCAAGATAATGACCAAAAACTGCAAAATTTCCTTAAAATTACCAATTAAGTGGCAGCAACCCAACAATGGTTTGTTTGATTCATCTGAAAATTTCAGGGCTGATAGATCTTGACCTAATGAACATAAGTCATGTCAGATTTGCTCTAAATGCTTTCGTTTTTGAGATATAAGCCAAAAACTGCATTTGACCCCTATGTTCTTTTTTAAGTAACGGCAGCCATGTTTTTTGACGGATCAAAAATCGAAGCACACACTTTGTGCAGGATAATCTAAGGAACAATCATGCTAAGTTTCATCCAAATCCATTCAACAGTTTCAGAGGAGAAGATTTTTTAAAGTTAGCAAATATGATGAACAAATTGTGAAAAAATTGTCATTAAAGGACAATAACCCCTTAAGGGGTCAATTGACAATTTTGGTCATATTCACTTATTTGTAGATCTTACTTTGCTGATCATTTTTGCTGTTTACAGTTTATCTTTATCTATAATAATATTCAAGATAATGACCAAAAACTGCAAAATTTCCTTAAAATTACCAATTAAGTGGCAGCAACCCAACAATGGTTTGTTTGATTCGTCTGAAAATTTCAGGGCTGATAGATCTTGACCTAATGAACATTTTTACCCCATGTCAGATTTGCTCTAAATGCTTTCGTTTTTGAGATATAAGCCAAAAACTGCATTTGACCCCTATGTTCTATTTTAAGTAACGGCGGCCATGTTTTTTGACGGATCAAAAATCGAAGCACACACTTTGTGCAGGATACTCTAAGGAACAATCATGCTAAGTTTCATTCAAATCCATTCAGTAGTTTCAGAGGAGAAGATGTTTGAAAAATTGTTAACGACGACGACGATGTCGACGACGACGACGACGTCGACGACGACGACGGACGCCAAGTGATGAGAAAAGCTCACATGACCTTTTAGGCCAGGTGAGCTAAAAAGGGAAGGGAGTTTCTCGACAAACTTAAATTATGTTTTCCTCCTTAATGGGTGCACCAAGATTTACATTTACACACTAGGATGCTCATCCGTAAAACAGTTGACGAGTGTTTTTTTCTTCTCTAAATGCTGGACTGTATATATAATATATGGTGTATAGACACAATGGTGGACCAATTGATAAGTCTGAACGACCAGTTCCCAATTCTTCAACATTGCTGTAACGCCAACCCATTTCACATTATCGAGGATCTGGCTAGGATTTTAGACTAAAGAATAATCCAGACACGAAATGCACCTGCTTGCATATAACATTTAAAAAAGGGACATTACTAAGAACTACCCAAATGTACTTGCTCTGAGCTTTGTGACAATAAGCATTGTGTATAAGTTTAATATCATTTGATTGTGTCAAACTTAAGTAAGAGAACGTAAATAAAAATGCAACATTTTTTCCATTTATAAAGGGCAATACTAGTTACTCTAGAACTTTAAAAGTGACACAACCAAAATTCACTCTTGATCTGTATTTTGTGGTAATAAGCATTGTGTATAAGTTTCATAACATTTCGTTGAGTCAAAAATAGAAAACGGAAACGGCAACGGCGTATAGGCATAAAACTATCAATTGTTGTTAAGAGTAAGACTTCTAGTTGCCTACTTAACGACTATTAGATTTTAAACATTAATATAACAGGGTGCTAATCAAATTTGTTGACTTATGCTGCCTTTCGTAAGTTAGGTTGCAGTGGATCATACACTTCTCATAAGAGGGACCGCAGAAAATCTTTTTCTCGACTAGCATGTTTCTCCATAGCTTAAACGCACAACGACTTACGTTTAAAACAACATTCATTTAAATCTTTTTACGCAATACAAAATAATTATCTATTTAGATTTAACTCCTGACCTCTGGCTTTTCAGACATCTGAATTAAAACTAGTATCTAGATTGCAGACACTTAATTAATTGCATGACTTAAACAATGGTGTATATAGGAGACATATACCTAAAAACCAGGACAAAGTAGATGTGATCTTCCATTCAAGACGACTATTTTAGACCTGAGAAGAAATGAGTAATACGATTTATAATGTGTATCTTAATGTTCGAATACATTCAATCATTTATTATAATTGAATATATTTCCATATATTGTTAAAGTAGAACATGTCTGATTTTAAGTAGCCTAGGGGTTAGATGATTGTAAGAACTTTTGATATTATGGCATGCAGCAAAACTATCGTGGAGAGGAGGGTCATCTTTTCTCGCGAAACAAATAATCTGATTAAAGAAAAGTATTTGGGTTTTTTTTCAGAACTCAATATTATATTTATTTTTATCATGATTTCATATTTACTGTTGATATACGATGCAAATTAATTATGTTACACAAAAAAAATATGCATTTATATTCAAAAAGTATTCAAATTGTAATATAAAGCAACTTATGTGTTCGTTTTATCCAAACCGGAAATACTAAATGTAAGTGTAGGACAAATTCGAAAGGTGCTGACATGATACTACTCATCACTGTCAAACTCAATATAAAGTCACGTGCAAAGTAGAGCTGAGAAAGGTGTGGCAAAAAGATTATTATTCTGTCGAGTGAATCCCGAAAAAAATACGGAAATTTATAAATTGGACGAACGGACGGACAAGGTGAGTGCAATAAAGTCCCATTCTAGGAGTTATGGTTGGTATAATATTTTCCGAAAAAAAAGCCCACATATATTATTCATGTTCATCTCCTAGAGCTACTGATCTGAGATAATAATAAACTATATTAAACATACCTCTGTCACAACCATGGCTGCCTTTGTTTAATGCCCTGAGATCGCTAGCCTGTAAAATGTTATAAAATATTCAGTACATTTGTACGGTGTATATATATGTTCTAATTAAAAGACAACTAGTTTAACTTTCTGGTATCATCTTTTAATATACATGTTAAGGAACAGTCTGCAATTATTTTATAAGATGTATTATTTTCCAAAGATCTCGTGTTTCTTAAAATTAGTTCAAGGTCAAATAAGACTACTTACAGATATATAACCGTGTTAAGTTGACGTATACTTTCGACTCGAGTGTTGCTTGCGTCAACTGCACTTGGCTCCGAATTTTTTTCCTGTATACCTTTATACTAATTAAGGTATATAAGAACTTTTTTATGACAAGTACCTTAATATTAGAGTAAATAGGAGAGTTATTTTCTATGACAAGTGTCTACATTTTAAGGTATAAGATTTTTTTATTCTGAGACAAGTGCCTGTGGCTGTCATTTTAAAGTGGTCATACATAGTAGATAATGAAGAAGCGTGGATTAAGGACGAAAACATTATTATTTCAGATATGAGTATAAACCCTGCTTAATTTGTACAAGACCTATAGACTGAGAAAAAATATTTAAGTGCTATAGTTCACAAAGGCAAAGTCTGCAAGTACAGCACACCCATTTCTTATTCCATCCGACTTATCTTTACTCTCACTCCGGACACGCAGCAATACAAATACAAATACGCACGTCAAAATTAATAAATTTATATTTTCTGACAATGCACTATATATAGCCCTGGGCGAAAAGCCAGGGACGTAGCAGAGAGCGAGAACATGTTCCGAAGGAAGGCCTCGTTTTAATTTCCTGTACTGTACATATAAAAATAAGAACATTTGTTATGATTACCATATTAGAGACAAAATGACGTAAGCCATTTAATGTTAATATGAATGAGATGCCAAGTAAAATGAAAACAATATGATAATAAGATGTTGGTTTTGGTTACATAACACGATCGTCAAAAACACATTTTGATAAATTCTAAAAACTTTACAAATATAATTAGTTTGGAGGAAAGGGGCTGTGTTATGAAAATTGGACTTACCTTTTTCAGAGGAAAACACAGAATTCAGAAATTGTTATGTAAATAATGTAAATAAATCCGACTATACTTATTGATTTTTGCAATTTAAAACTTTATTATCATATGTTTCTCAAGTGATTTCATGTGGTATCCATTTATCAATCGCATGTTAGTATCGTGAACACATGCGGATCTTGAAAAAGGGGGTCAGCAAGACAACATAACCCATATTAAGTATATATGTAGTACATCAAGTGGCTTCCCTTTAACCGGCCTATGGTCTGTACTTTCTATTTATCAGATTTGTGACATATTGTTGACAAAAATAGTATTTCAAATTGGTTTGATTTAAAATTCAGAAGTAGATTTGAAAATAAAATTGAAACAATGTGATTTGTACAGTACGTGTTCAACTTCACCAAATGTATATGTCGTGTTTAATAAATCTCTTAATATGTAACGAGAGACAAGGATTATAGTAGAAAGTGTATGCATTTTTTATTTTCCATGTATTCATAGTTTACATTGTATATAATAAATGTTGAATAATTGAATAAAAATAAGCTTGATGTACTGCGAGGCAACGGGAAGTATTGAAAATCTTGTTTCGCTTCTATTTTACATCATTTGCAACAACATATGGTAGTAAACGATTGCTTCTCTTGTTTAATCGGGAAAAACAATTCATGCTTAGTTCGCTGTTATTTTTTTTACAATTATGGATACAAACGCACCCTTTCCTCGAACCTTGGATTTTACTGAATATGCATGAAATATTCGCCACTGGACATAGATCAAATAAAATATAATCAGTCGAAACTTCGATCCGCTCAACCGAACCTATTGAGATATAATTATCATTTGTTCTTTCTTTCTGATTATATGCATTATAAAAGTGTACCAAGCAACAGTTAATATTTTGGATAACTCCATAGAACACTCTAACAATGTGTCAGTGTGAATAAACATTTATACACACAGATGTTTGACCTCATTATGTGTACGAATTGTTTGAATAAGATATTTTTCACTATCTTAGTTTACATGGAGTCTTAGTGTCAGTTGAAGGTACACGTTAATTTACATAATCTGTTTATACTATTAACTTCAATAAATTACAGATAACTCAGCCGAAATTAGAGAGGATAAAAAAAATTATGATTTAAGTACATTTCACCGACAAGTTGACTGAGCAAATTGACCTAGGAGATTCTAAACATGGAAGACTATTATTTTATAGGCAGTTGAGTGTCAAGTGTAAAATGTAGTTTATTTCTCCTTTTACCATGTTTACGACAAATTCTCAGGTGCATTTTTGGTTTCGATGTATAAATTCGCACATAGAACCTGTCAGAATGGGAACTGCGTAGATTTGATGCCACGCTGAGAGCGCTTGCATGTTGAGAACACTTGTGACAACTCTTACCATAAGAAGGCGACGAAAGCTTGTTGTAATGGTTCCAATATATACCCTCATTTTTCAAAAAAGTTTTACACCTAGGAGTTCACTCCCGTATTCGGAAGAAGAACAGCAATCTTACCGATCAACACCAATATTGCTCCCGCCCCTAACATACCTAATATTAATGAAATATTTGACTTTGTCTTTGCGATATTTCCCACTGGAAATAAAGTAAGCAACAGTCACAATTAATAGTTGATAGGAAAAACTACCCTGTGTTAGCCACTCTCAAAAAGGGGGTTAAATATACCAAACAATCAGACACAGGGATACGTTGTGGTTGCATTTAATACGAAACAAAAAGAAAAATAATAAAACTCACCGATTTATGTCCTGTACGGTATCAAACGTTTAACCGATAATAAATGTGACATACACTAATACATTGTATCCTTATATTCTTTTTAAAGGACTTATCTATAGACCATGCCGAGGACCATGCTTTTTAATTTTTTTTAATGGAGACAACACTGATAATTTGTTCAAATTCCAGTATTACTATGTTGTTGAATGCATGATATAGGTAACACACTTGCTCTTATCTAACCTTGAATCCTCTAAAAAGGTAAAATTAGTCCTTGCCGTTCTTTCATTTCACAGATAGAAGTACTGATGGGCAATAGTTTTTCTCTTTCTCACATTCTTTTAATACATTTTCAGACATTATAATACCTGTCATGTTATATGAATGATGCCATGAGAATAATGAATGATCAATACATTTACTTAAACCATTTCTAAACAATTATGTTTAAACGGACATTTAAAATTAGTGCAATTTGATATAGCCATTTTAATGAGGATGTATAAAAAAAAAACACATGTACATTAATAACTGTCCTTAAACTTTAAAATGTTTCTCTTCCTTACTTAGGGGATGGTATGAACATTTTTTTACAATTTGGGACGTAAATAAAAAAATTTATAAGTGTTCTATTAACACAGTTGTCTCATAATAACATACACAACTAGCGTGTCATTGAACTTTTGAAATCTACAACATTTGATAAGAGTAATTCTACCTCGAGAATTCTACATTAGTAACACGTTATTTCTGCATTTAAAACAAAATGAATTTTAGTCCGTTACAGTTATTTGCAGTAACTCTTGGAGGAATTGTACTTAATAAGAATAAATCACTGAAAAAATCTGTTCTTACCTTTGAATGGACACGCCCCTTTCACCTGTGTCTATAGATAACAGTTATCACATTTTTAAGGATAGCTACAAAATCAGTACTGCTCGTCTTTACTGAAGACTAAAACATATATAGATCTGCACAATGCAACGCAAGCATTTGCCAAATCGGTCGGCTGACTTAGTTTGTTAGTAGAGGGAACCTTGACCTGTGTCCCAAATATAGCATACTAAAGTACATAGGCAGAAGTTTGTGATAAAAAAAGTGGCATGTACAATTTTTAAAAGTTAAAAAAAATAGAAGTGATATTTAGTAACTTGAGAGAAAACACAAACATGTACGTCTGTATTTATTCGTTAGTAACAATACATTGCACACATTTAATTGTCGTACTATCTCGTTTCCATTGTTAAATCATATACTGAGTGATAAAAGAAACGCAACCCTTACATATATTTTTCTGTTTTATATTAAGGTGGATCCCTACAGAATGAGATATAGCATATTTTTTTAACCATTCAACTTTTTCTTAAAATTTGCATACATATACTATGTTATGGCCTCTATAAAAATTTGAGTTAAAAATAGTATGTCACCAGACTCGTGTCCATGGTAACGGTCACCAAACATACCTGATTTAGAAACTCTGGATTTTTTTCAAGCCTTTAAAAGTATTTTAAAAGGTTTACATTGTCATATCGGGGCCTTTTATAGCTGACTATGCGGTATGGGCTTTGCTCATTGTTGAAGGCCGTACGGTGACCTATAGTTGTTAATGTCTGTGTCATTTTGGTCTCTTGTGGAAAGTGGTCTCATTGGCTATTATACCACATCTTCTTCTTTTTTTCTATTGTTCTCTATTTATTACAAAACTAACATTAACAATGGAAATAAAACACAAATAATGGCATATTCATATTTATTAATTTCGGCTCCAATTTCTTTAACACTGCTGCACACAAAAAACACAGATTTTGTCAAAAATTTCAATTTTACTTAAATTTCCAAAAAAAATGGTCCAATGAATATTTTTAAAACAAATTGACATAAAATGGTCAATACAATGAGCTTTAAAAAAATATAGATAAAAATATGGGTCACCATTTTTACCTAAAATCGTTTTCGTGACCCTTTACGACAATGTGATCAACAGCAGTTCTTTGTATATCTTTTTAAAAATTTTCATAACGGTCAACCAACTCGTGATGGCGTCCGTAAAATTTACGAAGGGATGATTTCAACTTCACCATTTGGAACTCTTGGTTTAATAGCTTCCTTGTGAGCAGTAACCCTCTATCAAGAAAATCATGATAGGAAATGCAAGCACGGGAATATCGTATCAATTAGGAGATATATACCCCGTATGCAGGTGCTGCTGGAATGTTTCTACTTAGAAATGGAAAGTTCACAATTGGAAAGCTGAAATCATCTCTTTTGTCGTAAAGTTTTGTTTTCAACCGACCCTCATTGTCAATTTCTAGATGTAAGTCAAGATATGAAGCCGACTTAACTGTATCTGTAGTATCCTTTATCTCCAATTCGATGGGATAGATGCGTTCCACATAAACACCAAATTTTGAATTGTTTAGTGAAAGAACGTCATCTATATAGCGGAAAGTAGAGTTAAAGGATATGGCTAACTTCTTATCTTTCTTCCTAAGAAGTTCCTGCATGAAGTCAGCCTCATAATAATAAAGAAACAAGTCGGCAAGTAGAGGGGCACAGTTTGTTCCCATTGGGATGCCAACAGTCTGTTGAAAAACACGTCCTCCGAACGTTACAAATATGTTGTCAATCAAGAAATCAAGCATCTTGATAATATCGGTTTCAGAGAATTTTTTGTTTACAAAGTGTGACATTGTTAAACTTACACAGAATAATACAGTTTCACAATACGATCAAATGAATGCAATTTTTTTGTTTCTACGAACAATGATTACCATGGCAACAGAACAAGAAGATGAAAAATTCAAGTTTTTGCATTTTTCGAATTCTGATGTGCAAGAGTTACTCTCTAACAGACAAAAAGAGATCAAATACCATGATTTCAAAGCTACAACACATGGCTTCTTTGTAAATGTAAACAAATATTATGATAATCCAACTTATATAAGCATTTCTGCAGTCAAAAATGAGCAAAATAAATTACTCAGCAGTTAGCGAAAATCACCATATATTTTTTTCTTTCAATCATCGATTCATAGATACCAGTCATGCAAGTAAATTAATTAATAAAATGTCAAGATTTTGTCGCTCTGTTCTCAATTCACGATTTAAGTTTGTTGAAGCATAAGGATAATAAATTATATATTTTCAGTTGTAATAGTAACACAACCAAAAAATGATGAAATTATAACTTTTTCAAAGGTTTTTCAACTTTCTTTATTTTTAACGCCTCAATAATTAAGCAAAAATATAGATTGTTATATTTAAAAATATGTTGATAGTTTACGCCTCTGATTCAGTCAAATACTGATTGATAGTCATAGATTAATTAGAGTTCACTTTGTTCCCTGTCAAAATTGTCAATCCTTCCATATTGAATAGTACAGGTTGATCCCAGTCAGATATATCATATTACTAGTATAAGTGTAGACACAGATGAGTGTGGATAGTATGTTTGGATGTTTGACCGTGTTTTATACGACTAAAGGAGTTCTATGTTTTTCCTATATGGTGTTATTAATTGTGTAACTGAGATACTAATTGCATTAATTACCAAATGATTATGATAGAATATGTTCCACATCTTTGATTTTGGATACATTTTGTAGCTAGGAGGGCAACACATAAAAGGTTAATTTTTTCAAGTATTTTTTCTTATATGGAAGATGATATCTGAGAACATGATATAATTGTAATTCAGTGGTTGTCGTTTGTTTATGTGTTACATAATTTTTTTTTGTACATAAATAAGGCCGTTAGTTCGTTTGAATTGTTTTTCATTGTCATTTCGGGGCCTTTTATAGCTGACTATGCGGTGACATGTAGTAATTTTTGTGTCATTTTGGTCTCTTTTCGAGAATTGTCTCATTGGCAATCATACATGTACCACACCTTTTATTTTGTATTTGCTTACTACATGTACATGTATTTGTATGGTTCTATTATATTACTTTGTGGTGGATTGTCAGTATCATTAGTAAAACATTCTGCTAAAATGTCAAATTGTTTCTCAGATTAGAAGAAATTTATTGTTTTTTTAGGAATGATAATGCCCGACATGATGCTTGGGGCTAGATGAGTTAGAAAGAAAACTTCTGTGTTGTTTTTAACAATTCTTTGATAATACAGTCAGGGGTACTACTTGTACAAGTTAATTTTATTTACTTCAAAAAGTGAAAAAAAAATATAAACATAAGTAAATAAATAATAAAATTGAGAAAGGAAATGGGGAATGCGTCAAAGCGACAACAACCCGACCATAGAGCAGACAACAGCCGAAGGCCGCCAATGGGTCTTCAATGTAGCGAGAAACTCCCACACCCGTCGGCGTCCTTCAGCTGACCCCTTAAAAAATATGTATACTAGTACAGTGATAATAAACGTTAAACTAAACACTGAATTATACACAAGAAACTAAAATTAAAAATCATACAAGACTAACAAAGGCCAGAGGCTCCTGACTTGGGACAGGCGCAAAATTGCGGCGGGGTTTAACATGTTTATGAGATCACAACCCTCGCCCTATACCTCTAGCCAATGTAGAAAAGTAAACGCATAACAATACACACATTAAAATTCAGTTCAAGAGAAGTCCGAGGCCGATGTCAGAGGATGTAACAAAAGAAAATAAATAAAATAACAATAATACATAAATAACAACAACTAGCAGTTAACTGACATGCAAGCTCCAGACCTCAATTAAACTGTTTGAAAGGTTATGTCTTCAACATATGAATATCAGGCACAATCCCTCCTGTTAGGGGTTTAGTATCATACTATCATAAAATATATGAGAAGAACAAAACCCTTGTCATGCCACCAACTGTTTTTCAAAAAATAAATGTGTTTAGTTCCGATGCAAAGACCCTTATAAGTGAATCAATATTAAAGCCAAAATATGCAATCTTTAATGACCTGACAACAGTATCGTAACTATATTCCTTCTTAATAAGTCTGTTTAAAGGTTTTGTAAGATTTGAGGTGAATACTGACATTTTTGTGCTTTGTAAAGAATATTACCATAAAAGATTGGATGTGAAATACCTGAACGTAAAAGATGTCTGCATGTTGGGTTTATATATTGTTAAGAAGTTATTTTCTTTTGCAAGATCTCCTTACCAGATTTTTATTTTCACGACAACAAAAGATCTCTTGTAAAATAATTACGTACGAGAATGTGTTTGGGGAAAACCTCCCCCAAATTATTCACCAATAGGCTTTTGTCATAAAAGTCACGATTTGTGATTAATTTATTCATATTTTTTAAAACCTACAGATACTTTCATTATTGAAATTGTTAAAATACATTTCAATAGTCTGTGACTTATAATACATAAAGTGTAGAAAAGATTAGCGTTGATGTAATTTCTAATATAACACAGTATAATAAAAAAAAGTTTATAAAACTTAAAGGTTAATTAAAATAGTAAGAGTCCATAAACTCTGATAAAACCAATCTTTATCAACAAACAGAACGAATAGAAATTAATTATAAATTTTCTGACTTGATACAAGCATTTTTAGGAAATAAATTGGTGGGCCAAACATCACATTCAAATATACAGAGATGAGATATGATTGTCAATGAGACAACTCGCCACAAGTGACCAATTAACACATAATTTATCAGATATTGGCCACTGTACGGCTTTACACAATAAGCAAAGCACATACAGCATAGTAAAATATAAAAGACCCCGAAATGGCAAATGTTAAAACATCAAACGAGAAAGTTAGCGTCATAGTTCGAAACAAAATAATAAACGAAAACAAATATGTTACACAGCACGAAACGGCAACCACTGAATTACTGGCTCCTGACTAGAATACTATCGATGTTCTTTCAAGGAACTTAATGTTTAAAGTCCGTCCGGCCGTCCCCATAATAACAGCTTGCAGGAATTCTGTACTTATTTTTTGCGTTTCTTTCAATTTGTGTCCCAAACTTTTTTGCTTAGTAGAAACATTTATACACAAAAAGACAATTATTTATTAAACATGGTTCTATGCAATCCTGAAATTTAATTAATAAATAGTATCTTACACCAATTCAATAGTAATAGAATGGACTTTTAAAAGATCTATAAGCATTTCCTCTGAAATATTTTCTTTTGACCTTATGATTTATGGTTTAACTCATAGCAGCCGGCGTTAATATTCATGAGGCCAGCCTTCAATAATATTCATGAGCCGGCAATAATATTCATGAGATGACTTGCGTTCGAAGAAGTGTTGTTAGAAACTATGAACGATAACTATGATTAAATAACGTTCCTATTTATATGTAAGTTATTATAATATATTGTAACTTGCTAAAAGTACTTTTAAATTTGACAAAATTCTACAATCGGGCTTTGTTCAGTCTGTTAAACAAATGAAGATACAGTACAGAATTAGAATGTTATTGAATACCGCTAATTTTTTCTAGTTTGTCTCTCGTTCTGTGTGAATACACTGATTACGAAACATGCATGTGCTTAAAGTCATATTAAACTTCAAATTAAAATAAAATATATATGCATATGTTTTGATAACTAAACGGTTAGTTTTTATTATGAAACGTATGTATACATATACTTCATTGTACTTTTTTCACAAGAAATTCTATAATTTGTTCAAATTAAGAAAAATAAAACTTTTTTTAATTGTTGTCTTCCAAATCTTGAAATCTAAACAGAAATACATGTTGCGTGCACGTATTTTATACATGCATTGCGATGAATAAAGGTTTTCAATTAAGGAAATCATTAATCATTATGTGTCTAGTTATAAATTGACATAAACGAAAAAAGTATCTGATAAATATACGAAAAAAGAATGGAATTTTGAAAAAAAATATTAAATAGAGTTAGCTGAAGGGTGAATTCTTTTGTTTACTATGTAACCCGATCGACGGGTCGGATAACAGACTAGTATTGCTTTTCTTCCGTTTTTTTCCCTGTTCTTATTTTATCACCCGATAGACAAGATCGGGTGACATATTGCTTTTCCTCTTTCTTTTTCCATATTAATATTATTATTTTTTTGCAACTACAAAATGTTTGTCCGGGTCTTTTCTTAGAGCCAATGAAACATATCGAAATGATTGTTCAATTTAACAAGCACACTTTAGAGTTGCAGTGTAACTTTAGAACAAAAACATGGCTATCGTAACCATGGACACATACAAAATGTTGGGAAAAAAAATAATTGCAATTCCATTATTTGTTTTATTATAAGACTTAACCGGATGAAACTTTATGGGAATATTCACTAGCATACTAAGTTGTGTTGACCATATTTAGAAATTTCAAAATGACTGCCATTACAATGGAAACATTTACCATCAGACCCTAAGGGAAAATTTTAAAGTAGCATATACTCACTTAAAATGATAGGTCAAATTCCGTGATTCTTTCATCGTATATTCCTGGTCATGTGTACATGTGGAATTTGTCTTCAAAATTAAGAATCGGTCACTGCAACCATGTATGCATGGAAACAACACATATACAAAACATTTTAAAAAAACCTGCTTCAAACTTGATTACACTTTACAAAAATATTTAGTGGGATATGCAGAGCTACTATTTGTCTTTAACATTTCCAAAATGGCAGCTTTTGCCATGGGATTTCCAAAAATATGATTTATTGCAAAATGCTCCAAATTTATGGAAAATTTACAGAAAGATGTTTTGCCATGTATATATGTGCATTCGCTTTTTAATTATTATTTTTTTTGAATGGCTGCAACTTAGTGGCATGGGGATTGGGTGGCGACATCTGATATTGCTTACAATGGGAAATTTACTTGTTATTATTCTTCCATCGTTTTTTTGTCCGGAGCATTCTTGTAGAACCGACCGACCAATGTTAATCAATTTTAAGCATAATGGTTATCATCATTTGTAAATTTGAAATTATACATTGGCACCAAAAAATTGCTGCTTTTACCATGGTAACTGAAAAAAATATTAAAAACAAATAGATTTTTAAGAATATACAAGGAAGATGTCCACTATACACAGGCTATCATTGGAACTACTTTGTTGCCATGTAAACTACACCAAAATGCTGAAGACATTATGAAACTTCACAGTAACAATGATCGGCTTTTGTAGAATTTCAAAATGGCTGCTGTTACTATGTAAACAATGCAAAAATGGTCAAAATCCTCCTAAACCTTTAAGAAGTACATGAAGTATTTCCTCTCTTAAAATGGTAGATAAAATCCATTTAAACTTGAATGATATGTTTTTTCTATTTACCAATGTAGGAACTGCCATGATTATTTTTTAAATAGTCTCAAGCAAATCAAAATGCTCCGAACTTTATGAAACTAATTATGAATTTAATTTGGCAAGTATAGAAGAGACTTTGGACTTTAGAATTTCTAAAATGGCTGTCGTTGCCATGAAAATGGCTAAAATGTGAAAAAAATCCAAATCCCCTAAATTTAATGAAAATTTAAAAAAGGATTTAGCAAGTAAAGCTATGCACATATGTGCATTCACTGTATAGAATTTTCGAAAATGGCTGCCACTAAGTGACAATGGAGGAAAGGTGACATCCGGTATTTGCTTTCAAAGACAAATATAGTTTCAATGTCCTTTCTTATGCATTGTGAACCAAGTCTTCCGCACTGTTAGTCAGAAACGTTCTGTTCGAACCCTTTCAGCGCCGAGACGTTGTTTTTTCACATGATTACGTTGCCATACATATTTCAATGACGTTACTAAAATGATACGTAACGTAACGTCAACACATTACCGTACAAGCACATGCACGCTATCCTCCGTAATCGATTAATTGGACATCTCATATATTCGGGGAAATTTCCCATATCTCCGGCCACCTTTGAATTAACTTGAGTTCACGTAGCGAATGCGTATTTCCAGTGATTTTTGTTTAATTTTCAGGCTAGAATTCGATTTTTTTTTATCCTTTTCTAGAATACTATTTAAAACACCCGACAATCATGATGGAAATAAATGAAGATTCTTACAGCATGATGAATATCATTATCAATGAAGACATATTGATGAAACTATAGCTCAATTTCTGTATTTTGATATAAAGAAGGTGGTACATGTAAAGGGTTATTTTCCTGCAACATGTTTTGACATTTTTTTCCACGTGCAGCCGTGAAAAAGGTTGTCGTTATTCATCGTAATTTGTGAAATCGGTAAAAAGACCAACGTGCAAGAAAGTTTTAATTGTTCGTTCATCGTTAAATGGCAATTTTATTTTGCCTTTTTTCGTGTAGTTAGGGAACATGGTGTAACTCGCACCATAAGAACTATTCAAGCTGATGCATTTTCCCCTCACAACTTTCGTGAAACTTTTTCATGCGATACTTAAGTGTATACAGTGTTCTACAAATACCAAAATCAATTGTATGGTTATACTCTATGATAAGAGCCTACCCCCTCTCTTTACGCCCCTCTATAAAGCATCATCAAATTTAAGATTTGATATCATCGAATAATTAAAAAAACGAGCAGTGTTCTCAGTTTCTTCATACTTGGCGCGGGTCTGTTTTTTTTTCTTAAACACCATCGATGAAGAGTTCGACTGAACACTGTAGATCTTTGCATATCACCACAAAATTAGGGATACCAGTATATAGCATTGTTATAATTCAACCATCATATAAGTCTCAACTTATTGAGTAATAAATAGTTCAGCGGCAAATATTTCACGAATACACAACACTAACTTATCTTTTTTCTGATGTATAATCTGAAATAAGTTTGCTTTAACATTACAATTGTGTGACTTATCTTTCATTTGATTTTCCGGTTTGGTTTTGAAGAATGTCACTTTTCTGACTAGACCAGTACATGTAGTTGTGAATATTTAGCATACATTTTGCTTCTTTTTTTATATAGCCTAAAATTATTTTATTTTTTGATATTCTATAATTCAAGTCAATTAATGTTTTACATGTCAACGGCATGCAAATTTTCATAATTTCACTAAATATTTATTTATGAAGCACTTGGTGTCTAAATTTAATGTATTAATACCTGTGGTTTAAACTGTCTTGACCTTTTTATAGAGTAAGCCGATTTTTTCCAGATACTATTTCTAAAAAGTGTACAATTAAACATGTACAGTTTTAAGAAATACTTTGCTGAGCTAAATACATGTCTGACCTATATAAACTCAGTTTTGTCATTAAATGGGGCCTGTCGCTCAAATAATTTTATGTTTCTTGTTGCGATCATTGACATCGAAAAATCAAATATGAACCCCTTTTTCTTGGGTGTGATTTCGGCAGAAAATGAGGAGAAACTTTCTCATCGTAAATACACATTCTTTTGGCAAGAGTTTATTTAGGGATTTCGTTAAAATCGATATAGCCCTAAATGCTTGAACTATTTTCCTTCATTGATTCCTACATTAGGATGTATAGTGTCTAATTACTAGTACATGTACACAGTTAGTTTGAAGTTTGAAATAAAAGAGGTAAATGTTGGTACCAATAGTTTACTCCAATCATAATAACGAACAACGTACTTTCCTTTTTACTGAGATTAATTCTTCAAGTAATGAATTTGATTTTAATAAATGCACAAATATAATCACAAACTGGTCGACTTACATTAAAAGCCCTTCTCTATACTTTAAACAGAGATCCATGCATGCCAGACTCAGTGAAAATGAGACTTTAACTCCAGTACACAAACAAATTTACAAAGATATATATAGGTCAACTTAGTTAGTCAAAAAAAAGATAGTCGGAAATATGCATTATACGATATTTCAAACACTAAAAGCAAAAGTATAAATTGGCTGCGAATAAATTATTGGAGGCTACACATAGTTGTTATACCATTCACTTCCTAAATTAAAATTTAGAAGTCTGATATTAACGAACACAACCGCTTAGACAATAAAAAAAAAACCAACTCACTACTATGGAAAACAACGACTGGACTGGGACAATAAAACAACTCTCAGACATGAGTGGAAAACATCGCTGTTGACTGACACAGATAAATGGTCCCGGGTTAAAATGAAGTCATTCAAATCCTATCCATAGTTAGATAGAAGATTGGACTTGAGTGAATAATACGCAAATTTAGACGACCCTTTCTTTTCAAGTTGAAAATTTGATTTTTAAACCAAACGGAAACATTTAAAAACACTGGAATTACAAGAGATGCCTCATTATATGTTTTTATATTTTCATCTCTTTTCCTTAGCTTTATTTGATTATTTCTTAATCTTTTTCATATTTAGTCATACGAAGTAGCTAGATTGCAGTCTTGTTTAGTCTTTCTTAGTAACGAAAAACACCGATTCAAAATGACGACAATAGTGCAATAATTTTAATGGATCAGATGGACTGATCTGCATGCTAACTTCTGTATATACAAAGTTCGTATATCAATTACATGTGTTGGGTTTGAATTGTCAGTACTAGTATTATAGAATTATGCACTGCCGTCCGTGTTTATATATTGTTTTATTCTTTAGCTGTTTTTTTTTAACAATAATGGTTGTTAAAATAAACAATTCAGAATTTTCTTTTGGCACCAGTATTATTTTGGAAAGAGTTCGCTATAATAAGTCATGATAGCTGCACGTAATGATTACAAATGAGTCACTTATAGCCACCAAAGTCATCGGGACAAGGCTATAAACTACGGGTCGTCGTAATGCCTTATACAATAGTTATGTATATATGATCTCCCCAAGTTTTTGGTTGGGTTGATGTTGAGTATTCTTTTCTGCCTGTGTACATTTAACTTGTCTTTTGGTCAGTATTATTTTTTTGCCATGACAGAACAAAGTCAATTATTTTTTCTTTAAACCTAATATGGTTTCGGCAGTCAAATGAAGTTTTTTATATACGTTTGTAGTGCTTCGTATGTTCTACTGAAAAACGACAAAAATGTCGTTTTGGCGTGCTAGCGGTAAACGACAAAAATGTCGTTTTGGCGCCGAAAGGGTTAATAAAAGGAAATAATTTAATTTTGGATGTAACGCGTCTTCTGATTGGCTGACGTTATTTTGTTATGAGCCGATAGACATAATTTAGTCATGTGACCGTGACGTCATCAACGTTTTTTCATGGTTTTCTACGGTTTAAAATTGAATTTAGAATTAAATTATAAGAAATGACTGTAATATGTTTTCTGTCTTTTCAAAATAACATAAAAATGTGGTGCACACTGTTAAATAACCAGCTACGCGCTTTATTCAGTGTGCACCATATTTTTTATGTTATTTCTTCATAGACAGAAAAAAATATTACAGTCATTCCTTAAATAACTTTTGAATACGAGTAGGGAATTATTTTATAACATGACGTTTTTCTCTATACTTCGCGATGGTACACAAACAAAACTGTTGAGAATTTTGGGAGTCACTTAATGTGTAATATGATAAGAATGTTTTACATTAATATTGTGATATGAGTGACATTTGTTAAACAAAAGAATAGTGATTGTATCCGTGCTGATGTTAAGGGAAATACATTTCTCTGACGTCCGTAGCATTATGTATCCTAATTGTTTAATTGCTAAGTATCCTAAAACATTAAGTGTTTCTCATTGATTTTTTTTCAAAAGAATAAGGCCTCTTGGGAACATATCCTTTAAAGTGCCCTTATGCAAATATGTTATGTGTACAATTCTGGCAAATATATATTTAATGAATATCAAAGGTTTATATAATCAATATCTTTGACAATTTCGAAAACCAGTGCACATCAATAATTTCTAAAAAAAAATTACATGCCTTTGAAATATCATTATCATTTTGTTTATTTTTCTGTTACCTGTTCTATCATCAGACACCGAATTCTCTTATACTGAGCTCGAAGTTCTCGGTGTGTATCGCTGTGTTTTTGTTTATTCACATTAGCTAGAGATGGTTGAGATCTCACAAAGCATGTTTTTTTCCCGTTGCATGTTTGCGCCTGTTACAATTCAGGAACCTCTAGCCTTTGTTAGTGTAATATGTTGGGTTCTTTTTTTTCATTTGTATGGATGTTTGTAGTTTGCGTTCATTTCGCCGAACTTATATACATTTTTATTAAGGGACCAGCTGAATTCCTCTACCGGTGGGGTATTTTTTCGCTGTGTTGAAGAGCCATTGAACGTATCTTTCCCCGAATTTGACCTGCTGATTTAGGCTCAAAATCGGGTTTTTACTAACATGAGCAATGAAAACGACGAATTCCCGTAACATGTGAAGCAAGATCAGCTTACCCTTTCGGTTCAACGAAAATCAACCCCAGTTTTGGACGGAGTTTGTGTTGCTTGTTCTTTATTTTTCTATATTGTGTTTATCTGTTGGCCTTCTCTTTTTGGTCATTACATTTGACAACCGTTTATTTTCGACTAATGAGTTCACATGTAATTTCGGTATCTTTTGCCTCTCTTACAGTGTTCTGTAGATATACAGGTGGCGTCTTGAAATAAAACTAATCCGTTCCCTATATTTGAATTAAATGTGAATCTTTGTGTGTAACGTTTGTACCTGCAATAACTGTATTTTGTGCTGTCAACTGCTATTTGTGAGTTTACAATATATATGAGTTTTAAAGTCATATGAAAAGAGTGACTGGCGAAAAAGAATGTTTATCCAATTATTGAACCAATGCATGTATATACCATTAACTTGGTCTTCTGTGCACGATTTTATCATTTTTACGCATCCATATCGTATAATCGTCAAAAAAATATCTCAATCTGTTATGATTGTGAAAATATGGCAGCAAATGAAATGTCGTTTTTTAAATATATTGTTTACCGATAGTCACCTTTGGAAACAATCAACAAAGAAGCATCGATATTGAGCACGTGTATAACATGTACAATAAGATTATATTTCATTTCAATGACAAATCTATGGGTATTGCGATCACCGGATTTGTACGTGAAAGGTCACACTGATTTCATTGTATACGGAAAACATCTCGTCGAATTGCTGACTAGAAGCAAACAATAAAACAAGTAGGTGTCTTCTAAATTTGAACAAATTATAGAACTTTCTTGAGAAAAAGTTTGATACTTTGTACTTGTTTGGCATTATATAACTATTTTGACAAGAGACTTATGAAGACGAAACGCGCGTCTGGCGTATTAAATTATAATCCTGGTATCTTTGACAACTATTTTCACCACTGGATTGATTCTGCTGGTGGACGTGTTGTCTCCAAGGGTATCACCAGGCAAGTAGTCATCATTTCGGTGTTGACAAAAATACCATATGTGGTATTTTTTTTTTTTTATAAATTTCCTGTTTACGAAACTGTGATTTTTTCAAAAACTAAAGATTTTCTATCCAGACATACATTACTTAAGCCGTATTTGGTACAACTTTTTGGAATTTTGAATCCTCAATGCCCTTCAACTTTGTACTTCTTTGGCTTTATTACTATTTTGATCTGAGCGTCACTGAGGAGTCTTATGTAGACGAAAATTAAATTATACTCCTGGTATCTTTGATAACTAATTATCATAAAAACTAGCCATTTAATTATAAAAAATTATATGCATATTTTTTTTTAATTGAAGTTTTTCGGATGATCTTTTTATATATATTAACTGAGCATCACTGATAGGCTTTATGGTTTTACAAAACTTTAAAAGCCTCTATTAGACTTCGCTTGTATTAGCCCTCTACTTTTTGTTGACAGTTTTGATACAATCATGAATATAACATGTCATTCAGTGTAACCACCCTTGCACTTCTGCATAGTTATCCATCAAACCAAATAATATAAAAACATTTTTTTTTAATTAAAGATTCATTATAACTGTTGTATCTTTACCCTAAGCCCGGGTTCTCCCTATTAGGAGTAGACAACTGATACCATTCTCCCTGCCAGGAGTAGACGATGGACACCAATGGGCCTCTGGTTGGATACAGCGGATGTCAGAGCCTGCGCACGCCTGCAGCGCCCTCTTCAGCCAATGGTCAACTACAAGCTAGACGCATACGAAGATACAGTTTACAACGCCCGAGTAATAGGTAATTACACAGTACTTAAGCCTAAGTCCTTCTTATATGCATACAGTCCAGGTCGGGTCCTTTCAAGGGAAATAGTCTTTCCCCAAGACGAACACCACATTATTGGTAGTTGCGGGTGGTTCGAACACACATGGTGTGACCTAGTTAGCCATTTTGGTCAGGGGATTCTGACCAGGTGCAATCAAGCGTGATTGGCAGAATTAATTTGGCTATTCTGAGACTTTGCAATTGGGATTAGGCTTAAAAGAAGAGCTTTAGAAGCGGTACCAAGCGTTGTATGATAAGTTTTTCACTGTCTGTGAAAGTTTTCAAACTTTGTTCAAGTCATTGATTTTTTCAGATTGAGTCTCGCGTGATTTCGTGTTACCAGGTAACAGCGATACTTGAGATCAATACCGGAAGTGATTTCCGTGATTTGTTTACATATGCAATACACATCTTTGCTATTTGTAAACGGGATTTAAATCAATAAAGACTTGTTTATTATTTTGTTATTGTTTTGTCATTTATTTATAGTGAGAGTATCACTGAATATAGGTTAATATTCAGCACAATGAGTGGGTTTAAAATCAAAATAAACTCCAGTCCGGAGTCTGTTCTCCTACATGTACCTGGCATTGGTACGGCTACTGCTCGTAGAATTATAGTAATGAGAAATAATGGCATAACAATTACACCAGAAATATTGGCCCAAATACCATATATGAAAAATAAAATGTCCCTTGTGTCCGATATGATTGATTTTTCTCCTTGTGAATTCAATGACATGGACAATGTTGATGTCAGGTATCAAGGTCAGCCACATGAGTCACAAGACTATGAGACAGATACACATGTAAAATCACACGAGGGAGGGGCAGCAAATTTTGTGTCCACACCCTTCACCCCGGGTACTATTAGACGGGAAATTGCTCATTTGCAAGAATTTAACACCGATACACAGAGGTGGATAGACCAACACGGTTCCACACAGGCACCTGTCCAGGGGGGTGAAATTTATCAAAAACCTTATTTAAATCAACCGGTTTTTTCTGACTCGGAGATTGCCATGGATACAGTGTGGAATTCGCAGGTTGATCGCACGTCAATGAGATCCATGCCCTCATGCATCGAGGAAAATGAATATCCAACCCAAGAGATGGACCGTTGCAGAATTTTTGACGATAATCTGTCCTGTAGTGAGGAATCGTTACTTCCCAGCCGAACTTTACAACCAGAAGTAATTGACCCAGCATACGGACCACATTATGTAGAATATGAACCGTCAGATAAGCCAGATTTGCCAAGTCTAGATCGGTCTATGAGTATTCAGCATGATAGCACCACTATGATAGAGGTTCAGCTGAATCAACAACCAAGGTTAGTGGGTGAACATTGTACAGAGCACGAGTCGTCAACCGCTATGAAAGAGCAACATTTCGAGAACACCCACCTCAACGACAGGTTCCAACAGAGCCAGACTAGGGAACCAATCAATCAGCGCAGTAGGTTGTTAGAAAATTCTGTCAACTATATTCAACCGCCACAACCAACAGTTCAACTGCCTGTTGAACATACAGTCAACTTCAACCAACAGCCTCAACCAGTTGTTCAACTGCCTGTTGAACATACCGTCAACTTCAACCAACAACCTCAACCAGTTGTTCAACTACCTGTTGAACGTATCAACCAGCGTCAACAAGCTGTTCAACTACCTGTTGAACAGGTCATCAACCACAACCAACAAAGACAGCAAGCTGTTCAACTCCCTGTTGAACATAATGACAACTACCCACGATCCAATACTAGAGCCATTCATCTACTTGGTGGTCATACAGTCACCAACACACAACCAATTCAACAATCAATTCAACAATCAACCCGGCATACCATTAGCAACGTACCACATCAATCACACGGCACATCCGTGCTTACCGGACAATTGCCTACTCAACAAGGTTTCAACAGGTCACCTCCGACTGTTGCCAACCAACCAATCAACCACAGGGCTACAGGTCAACAACCACCTCAACCCAACATCAACAGGTCAAACCCTTTACCTGCACTTAGGTCTACTCCACCCGTCAGGGAAAGGGAACTTTATCAACAACTTCCACCGACCGCCAACAGGGCCAATCAACCACCCTGTCCCAGGTCAACAGGTCAACTACAGTCAACTAGACAACAAAACTATACCTTTCCAGTCGGTACAGCCGGACAACAAAACAGAGTGATTGACAATCAACAACATCAACCACCGATCAGCCATCCAGTTAATATACCACATATCAACAGCCATGTTCCACCGACACAACAATTTAACAGAACAGGTCTATACCAACCTAACACCAACCAGTCAGGTTTTCAACAACCACTCAACAACACAATGGGTCAGCAGGGGCAACCGCCTCAGGCCATACATAACCAACAGGAAGTTTACAGGCAACAACCGGTGCAACATCTCCAAAATGTTACTGCACCTATACATCAGACTCAACAGCCATTTGGAAATATACCATATCAGCAAGGGAGGCCCTATCAGCCTTCAACAGCACCAAATCTTGTACAAGGAATGACTCAATCAGGGTATTATGACACAGCTCCACACTTGCCAGTGTACCCACAACAACAGCTGTACAATAACCGTCCACACACTCAGTTTCAGGATCAACGCAGTATGTCTAGTATTACGAGCTGCTCAAATAGTGATTCTGATTCATCTAGTTCTACATCAGGGGTAGTGTATCGTCGGAGTCGTCATAAGAGTAGAAGCAACAAAACACACTCTAGACTCAGTATATCAAGCAGACATGTTTCACCAGTGGAGGAGGAGGCTAGTGAACACTCATCGCCACACCGAAAGAATTCAGGCAAGAAGCATGACAAAAGGAGGTCAGACAGACATGGTCAGTCGGAAACGGATGGTCACCATTCCTCAAGCAACCGTCATAGAGCGAAGCCAGCTCCAATGAAACAGGACAAGAAATTTTTCTTTTCGGTGCCCAAGAACCTTAAGTACACAGGGAAAGGCAACTGGAAGGCATTTTACACAAAGTTCACCGGGTACGCTGAGGCTGCCGGTTGGACGGACAAACAAAAACGAGAACAGCTTTGTTGGTGCTTGGAGGACAAAGCTAGTGATTTTTATACAGTGCTACTGGAATCCAACAAAGACATTGCTTTTAGTACAGTAGTGACTAAAATGGTGAAACGCTTTGGTTTTCAAGAACCACAAGAAACTTCACAGATACAGTTTCAGACTATTACCCAAAAGACAGAGGAATCCCTGGCGGATTGGGCGGATCGTGTATTATCTCTGGCAACACAATCCTTCAAAGACCTTTCTGAAGAGTACATGACAAAACAAGCAGTAATGAAATTTTGTCAAGGTTGCAACGACCCAGAGGCTGGACAACACGCATGTGGATTTAAACCAGTATCGGTTGAAAATGCAATTGATATAATTAAGTGGTATCAGCATTCAAGAAAGGCTGTGCAAGCTCATATTGCTCAAGGAAAAACACATGAAGTCAAACAGGCGTCAGCTCCAACACCAACAGCACAAGTTAGTGACACACCATCAGTGCACGGGGTAGGCTCATCTAAACCAAACATAGACACACGAGTATCTCAAATGGAGCAACAGCTTCGTCAACAACGAGAAGAGCAACAACAGAGCATGCAACAGATGCAAAGCCTACTGTCCTCAATGGCTTCACTTACAGAGGAAATGCGACATTCAAACAGATCTAGTGGTACTTCGCCCAGTCGGGACTATAGATCAGACAATACCTCACGTGGACGTGGTCAAGGTAGAAGAGGTGGTTATAATAATCGTGCTGGTAACCGCAGGTCACAAACCCCAGACGGGGCATGTTTTTATTGTCATGAACTAGGACATTTCAAAAGAGATTGCCCAAAGTTAAATAACTCACCTGGCAGCAAACCGCCAACTCAGAACAAGCAAACAGAACGCAAATCACTTACAATGAAATTGCCAGAGGACCAAGCAACAGAGGGACCATCTAATGGGTTTACAGTGGTAGGAACAATTGGGACTGCTCAACTGTTGAGAGTACAGGTAAAAATCCAGGACAAGCTAGTAACTGCATTGATTGATACGGGCTCAGAGGTTACCATAATGCAGGACAAAGTTTTTGATTCTCTGAAAGAAAAACCTTATGTCATTAGAGAGACACTTATGCATGGAGCAGGCCGAGAAATGCAGATGACCTGCAGAATTACTAATCCTACTCTGTTTAGTATACAGGACCTACTTTTCAATCACAACTTATATATCGCTCCAATTGACTGTGAGATGCTACTGGGCCATGACTTCCTAGCTAGTAATAATGTTATACTCAACATTGGTCAAGGATACATGTCTATCAACGACAAGACAGTTAAGCTAGTCTTAGGAGGAGAGACACCATCTGCTCAACCCTCAGTCAGCAGAATTACGATACCAAGCTCGGTAGTAGTCCCACCTAATTCAGTAATGCAAATGAATTGTACAGTACCAGTACAGGATAATGATTTTGTGATAGAACCAAACTCGAAGACTACACTCTTGATTCCCAGATCAGTTTGTGCTAAAGGACAAAGTCCAGTTGTTTGTTTTATGAATGTGACGGACAACCCTGTCCGACTCCAGGGTGGAATAGAAGTAGCTGAGGCACATGCTGTGACAGTAATTGAATCTATGGATGATCCTCAGGAGCTCAGTGTTGGCACTTGTTCAACCAGTAAAAAAGGTAACAGTCAAAAAGGTACACCGCCCCCACAGGAGGATCTACCAGATCACCTTCAAGAACTATTTACAACATCCAGTCAGGATTTGACAACAGACCAGAAATCAAAATTGAGAACTTTGCTTTACACGTACAGTGATGTCTTTGCAAAGACAGAGTTTGACCTTGGTAATTTTAGTCATGTAGAACATGAAATTGATACTGGTGATGCCAGGCCTATTCAGCTCCGTATGCGGAGAACACCAGCTTGTTTTGTTCAGGAGGAAGAGGCACACCTCAAGAAAATGTTAGATGCTGGAGTTATACAACCTTCAACATCAGAATGGGCTTCAGCACCAGTGCTTATCAGGAAGAAAGATGGCGGGGTACGCTGGTGCATAGACTTCAGAAGGCTCAACTCAGTCACATCACGTGATTTATTTCCGTTGCCCCTGATAGACGAATGTCTGGATACTTTGGCTGGAAACATATGGTATTCCAAACTGGACGCTAATAGCGCATATTGGCAAATAAAGATCAAGCCAGAGGACCGTAAGAAGACCGCATTTGTCACCAAATATGGATTGTTTGAGTGCGTCAAGATGGCTTTTGGACTTTGCAACGCACCAGGTACTTATGCCAGAGTGATGAACCTTGTCCTCAGAGGTTTAACGTGGAAAACTGTTTTGGCCTTCCTTGATGACATACTGGTTTTAGGACCATCTTTTGATGAACATCTCACTAACCTACAAAATGTATTTGCTAGATTTCGAGAGTATGAACTTAGATTAAAGCCTAAAAAGTGTGCTCTGTTCAGAACAAGTGTAGAATTTTTAGGCAGGAGTGTCAGTAACCAGGGCCTCCAAATAGGCCAGCAACATTTGCAACCAGTTAGTGGTTGGGTGGTGCCTACTTGCACAAAAGAAGTTGAACAATTCCTGGGATTTGTGAACTACCACCGTTCATTTATCAAGGACTATGCCAAAATATCTGCTCCACTGTATGAAGTGACAGGAAAAAATTTGTTTTCATGGAACCATGAACGTCAACTTGCATTTCAGACGTTAAAAGACAACTTGCTATCTGCACCAGTACTTACTTTGCCTAACAACAAGGATTATTTCATTCTGGACACGGACGCCTCCCAAAATGCAATAGGCGCAGAACTTATTCAGGTTCAAGATGGAGAGGAACGGACCATAGCATATGGTAGCTTTGTACTTACAGCCGAACAAAAACGTTATTGCACAACTAGAAAGGAGTTGTTGGCAGTAATTAGATTTACTAGACAGTTCAGACACTACCTTCTGGGAAGACGATTCACAGTGAGGACAGACCATAGTAGTTTGACATGGCTTGTCAATTTCAAAGAGCCCCAGGGACAATTAGCTAGATGGTTGGAAGAGCTCAGCCAATATGACCTGGTCATAAAGCATAGGCCAGGTAAACAACACATTGATGCAGATGTCTTGTCTCGTCTCCCGGATAGGTTAAAAGAATGTCCACATTATACTGCAGACACCATACTGGCAAGTTTACCTTGCAAGGGCTGTAATTACTGCCAGCGAGCACATCAAAGTTGGGCACAGTTTTTATGTGATGTAGATGAAGCAGTCCCACTGGCTAGAAAAAGGAAGCAAAAGCCAAGATTACTTAAAAGAGTAGCAACAGCAATGATGATGTTATTTGAAACTCCAGAAAAGGTTTCAATCTTGGAACAACCTGCAGTACCAGTTGAATCTGCAGTTACGGAAGACTGCTGTCACACTAGCAGCTTAAACTCAATTGAGCCAATAGCAAGCCAGTCATCTGAGGAATGTGATTTACCACTATTCAGTACAGGTATGGAATTGATTTTTACTCCATCAACGGCAAGAATTGTAATGGATGACTCTTCTGATTGTGTCGTGGCAGCAATCGCCCAAGAAGAGGGCATAACTATCTCAGGTTTCAGTGAAGAGGATATAAAAACAGGCCAAGAGAGTGATCTAGACTTGATGTTTATCCTCCCGTATTTAAAAGATGGCTGTGAACCACTATCCAATGATTTGTTCCTGGCACCACCAGCAGCCAAGAGTCACTGGATTAATAAAGAAAGATTTTTCTTAGACGACAATGGTATTTTAAAGAGTCGACCCAAAACAGAGGGAGCCAATACAAGACTTGTTGTACCCGCTTCTTTAAGACAAACAGTAATGGAGCTCTGTCATGAACTGCCTAGTGCAGGACATCAAGGTGTATCAAGGACCATGTCCAAGATAAAGGACAAATATCACTGGTATAACATGACCAAAGACATTAACTTGTTTGTACTTAGTTGTGATACTTGTAACAAGAACAAGAAAGCCAGCAGACATAGTAAATGTCCTCTGACCAAGTACCATGCTGGGTACCCTATGGAAAGAGTCCACATAGATTTTATGGGCCCTTTGCCAAAGACGAAACAAAATAATGAACATATTTTAATGATGACAAACCAATTCACCAAGTGGACGGAATGTATACCACTACCGTCACAAACGGCTGAAGTAACTGCTCAGGCGGCTATTAATGAGTTTTTTACAAGATTTGGCTATCCATTCCAGCTATTCTCAGATCAGGGACGTAACTTTGAGAGCGCACTCTTTAAAGCAGTATGTGATTTGCTGCAAATTCATAAGGCAAGAACGACCCCATATCGTCCTCAGTCAAATGGACAGGTTGAGAGACAGAACCGCAGTCTCATGGATGCAGTCAGATGCTTTGTTGATTCACAACAAGAAAACTGGGATCAACATATTGCTCAACTAGGGGGAGCCATGAGATCCAGTGTCAACAGGAGCACAGGGTATACACCAAACAAGCTAATGCTGGGCAGGGAAACCAATCAGCCAGCAGACCTTATGTTTGGCAGTCAGAGCGAAAGGAAGTATGAGGGTGCTGATAGCTATATCATAGACCTTGAAAAAGCTATTAAAAGTGCGCATACCATTGCTCGGGATAAGCTCAAGACCTCCCAGGAGAGAATGAAGAGAGACTATGACCTTAGGGTCTTAGAAAAATCGTACCAGCCGGGGGATCTTGTGTATGTTTTAGACACTGCCCAAATTAAGGGTAAATGTAAAAAATTAGGGTCACCATGGAAAGGGCCAGGCATTGTAATTAGTAAGGTTACCGGGTACGTGTACAAGGTGAAACTCCAAAGAGTGGTTTTTAACACTAATCATGACCGACTCAAGCCATGTGGGGATAGGAAAATTCCTGCTTGGTTGGAGACGTGTAGGGACAAATTTAAACAAGGTATTGACGTCTTGGCAGGCAATAAGACCAAGCCTACTACCCCTCAGTACTGTGTGTGTCGGGGCCCAGACACGGGTGAGACAATGGTCCAATGTGATAACTGTAGGGAATGGTTCCATTTAACCTGCATAGGTATGTCAATCCAAGAGGCCAATGAGATAGATCCCTACATTTGCCCAAACTGCCAACTTGTCCGTCCTACTCCACCCTCAAAAGATAAAAGAGGGGGAGAAAATGAGTAGGTAACCATATTGTGTAAATAGTCAGTTTAATTATTGTGTATTAGATACGTAAATTGTCAGTTTAACTAATGTTTGTTTATTTTTTTTCATATTTTTTAGAATGTCGGATTCTGAGTCATTCAGATCATGCTCCAGCGTGGGTAGTGAGGAGGAGAGAAGTGGTGATGGTGACTCCCAGCCGGGAGTGGGCATCCAGCCCTTTGATTTGAGGTTACTGGACACGGCCACCAACAGGAGAAGGGACAGGAGGGAGGAACCTGCCCAGGATGGACCTGTTGAGGTAACGCCTACAGTATTGCTGGAGGTACCAGCAATACCAGAAGTAAGTGTGTCAGGGGGACAGGAGGTACCTGTTCGAGTACAGGGTACTCCAGAGGAGACACAGGATGAGGTGCCACGGGAACTGGTGGTCGAGGCTGTGGAGCAGTCAGCTCCAGTAGCAGCCAAGGTAAGTGTCTCAGGAGAACAGGAGGTACCTGTTCTGGTTGATAGCCTGCAGACACTTGTCATCTCAGAAGAGACTCTTAACACTCCAGAGGAGACAGAAGAGCCAGAGGTGCAGGGGGAAGTGCCTACAACACACAGTAGGGAGCAGTCTGCTTCAGTGCCTGCCAGCACGGACCCCATGGCTTTCAAGAGAGAAATACCGGACGCATGGAGGGGCAGGGAGGCACAAGTTTGGACAGGTCCCATAAGTGGTTACAGGGAGAGGACCTGGAGGGTGAGTGTCAGGGACGTCGCTTGTCCAGTCCCTGGATGCCCAGTAATGACGAGGCACTTGCGGGAGCACGCATTGGGGGATCATGTGTCCCCAATGTTTGAGTCCAACTTCAACAGGGAAGTGATGTCCAATCAAGGCTTCCACCAGTTCAGGGGCCATATGGTAATCCTGTTGGCCAGGTGGCTCACTGGCCGAGAAGACGTAACCTCTTCAGAGTTTGTCTCCTGGTTGCAGGAGAGAGCAGCCATCCCAAGCGGCTGTAAGATCCAAGGAGTGGACATGCCACCACTGAGAGCCGTTTGTCTGGAGATGAACTGGCAGAAACGCAGTGTGTATTCCCTGCATCCCATCACCAGCCCGGTAGTGATTTTATATTGGAGGGTGATCCTAGGTGTGCTTCGGTACCTAAGCCCAGCACACAGAGCCTGCGTCGCTCTTGATGAGTACCAGGGAGTTAACGGTCCGACATATGACCTTCTATGTCAGGCCAATGCCAGATTCTGCCAGGTGGCAGAGCCCGTCGTGGCTCAGTCCACAACCAGTGTGTCAGTGCCGGAGACTACTGTTCAGGCAAGCTCTAGCTCTGTGGATGCCCCACCAGTGACACAGACAGTGCAGTCGGTACCCCAGAAGGAGGAGGAAGAGAGGGTCACTCCACCAGTGGAGGAGCCAGCAGCCGTGGCCACCAAGCCAAACGAATCCTTGGTGGTTCTAGTGTACCACAACACTAGAAAGTTAGTGGCAGTAACATCTGTTGCCAGCGCTGTGGCTCAGGCCAGGGAACTGTTCGATCTGGAAGACCAGGAGGTCGTGCTGACCTACCTGGGAGCCGAGTTAACCAGATCCGTGAGGATGGAGTTGCTGCCAGCCATGGCAGAACTCACGGTAACAGTCAAATGAGCTACCCAGAAATGACAATAACGTGAATGTAATTCTGGACTCTTTTTGGTTTTGGCTTAGCCTCCGCTTCCTGTCTGGAAGCTGTACTCCCAAGGACTTGGAAACCAGGCCAGTGTAAAAATTGTAAATAGTAGACTAGTGTTAGACATTTTTACTTATCGCCATATTGAAGAACGGTATTGGTGTATACATTTTTTTATGGTCATGGTTTTCACTTTTTGTTCCATGCTGGAACTGGTGCTTAATTTGTAAGGGGGAGTTAGTAGAATAGCAGGTAGTTTAGATTAATTGGAAATTCAAGGGGAGCTTAATGAACTGACAGAAATAGAGATCTTTGTAAATTTTTGATTATTTGTAGTAGATTTAGTTTTTGTGTATTTTAGAGATATGTGATTCAGAATTAGGACAATTCTGAGTTGTGGCTCCGAGTAACGGATGTGAAATTTTTTTTTTTCTTCTCCTTGTTTTAGGCAAATAGTTCAGTGATTTATTTTTTATAAATGCCATGTTTTTAGGGAAAAGATAAAAATTAGATAGAGACCCAATAGCCAGGGAACAGGGGGGTGGATTTTAGAAATAACCCATTCGTTGGTTAGGTAAATTAACTTAGTATTTTGAATTTAAGGCATAAGGGGCGTCTTCAGTTGTCAGGCCTTTGTCGGAACTTATAGTTCCTCCTTTTTAGGAAGGAGGGGGGTGTTGTATCTTTACCCTAAGCCCGGGTTCTCCCTATTAGGAGTAGACAACTGATACCATTCTCCCTGCCAGGAGTAGACGATGGACACCAATGGGCCTCTGGTTGGATACAGCGGATGTCAGAGCCTGCGCACGCCTGCAGCGCCCTCTTCAGCCAATGGTCAACTACAAGCTAGACGCATACGAAGATACAGTTTACAACGCCCGAGTAATAGGTAATTACACAGTACTTAAGCCTAAGTCCTTCTTATATGCATACAGTCCAGGTCGGGTCCTTTCAAGGGAAATAGTCTTTCCCCAAGACGAACACCACATTATAACTGAGGAAAAGAGACCAATAACTGTTTTAACACGCATATTATTATGGTTGAGTTTTTCTGATGTTTGTTTCATCTATGTATAGTATTTGCTTGAACCAAAACTGTTTTTTGTTTGAATCGCTAAAACAGTATCAATGACGCCATCGCACATAAGCGTATTAAACAACACACCTCAGTGGGGACCATCGCAGTTCAGCTTGACCATCGCGGTTCGAAGTACCATCACGGTTCCGAGTCCTATAATGGCATATATGTATGAGATTGAATATTAGAAATAAAAACCCTTATATTTTTCTTTATACGCGTTTGATTTAGCAAAATAAAATCGAGCCTCTTTCGGTTGTCCAAAGATCAACAAAGCTTTTGCTAAACAATGGTAGGCCTGTCCGAGAGCACATTCCATATCTTCAAAATGTGTTCTAGATACGGATAACCGAAGGTCATCAATCGCTTGCATACACTGAAAATCTTCCTTTAATCGATATCAACAGAGAAACCTTAGAAAATGAATAGATACCCTCAAAGGTATGTAATCCAGTGTGGTATCCTGCACATCTAATTCTGGAGGAATAACTCGAGAATTAAAATAAAAAGATATCGCATTTACGACATGGTGCTTATACACATGTCTCCTTTTCCATATCTTTTGTCGTATTCCTTCTTTCTCGATCGTAGAAATATAAGTGGAAGTTAACGTACATCTTTCGTTGAATAGTTTACCATTGGTGCATTCCTTCAAAGCATGGAATGTTAGTTTAAGTAGTTAGTTAGTTAGTTCTGTACTGGCCAAAACAATAGTAATATGTTGCTAAATACATCCAACTGGCAACTGAATCCGTATGAAGTACCATAAAAAGGTATGGCAAAAATTGCCTCAATAGTTTATATCTCTATCTGTTAGGAAATTTTGCCTGACTATCCATACTTTTACCTATAAGCTGAGAAAACCAACAAAAAGCAATAAATGGCAAGAATCCATTGGGTCTGATATACAAAACTCTCTTGATAAATACCTTTCTCATTTTCAATTGTTCGGACGGGGTTCCTAAGATACAAAACATTCCTTTAAACGGAAATATTGCCGTGAATTCATTAGAATAATTGCATTTAATGTACAACACACAACTTTTGTATCAGACATCGTTGGTGCAAGAGGGGTGTTGTTAAAGAAGTTTGAAAGCAAATTACAAGTCCTAAAGCACATTATTCCTGTAAATTCAGAGGTTGTCGTTTGTTTATGTGTTACATATTCGTTTTTCGTTAAATTATTTTACATAAATAAGGCCAATTTGGTCTTTTGTGAATAGTTGTCTCATTGGCAATCATACCACATCTTCTTTTTTATATTCCGTTCGAATACGATTCTTTCAAAAATATTAAAATATCGCGATGTTGTTGTCTGTTAAATCTACAATCAAACAAATTGTTCTCGATTATAAAATAATGAGTGAGATATTTGTAGTAAACGCAATATATTAGTCGATTAAAACATTTCATAAAACATGGCCATATATTCTCTGGTCGCCATGCATATGGATGGCTCAGATTCCTCAGAAACCTAAAACAGTACGATTTTCAAGAAATACGAGCATAGTAATCCATTAAAAGAGGGACGAAAGATACCAAAGGGACAGTCAAACTCATAAATCTTAAACAAACTGACAACGCCATGGCTGAAAATGAAAAAGACAAACAGAAAAACAATAGTACACATGACACAACATAGAAAACTAAAGAATAAACAAATTTCTCTTTTTTATCAATGACTTGCTTTAACATAAGTTTTAAAAGAGCATAACACAAAAGTTGAGTATGTGTAAACGAAAATATCAGATGTTTTCAGCGACGGAAAAAGACATTCTCCATTCTAAATGTTTATTTCGCGAATCCTTAGAACCTATTGGTACTAATAAAGTACCATAACTGCATATATTTGACACCAATTTCAGAGAAGGCCAATAACGTTCTCTTTTAATCCATGGCTGTGCTTGTTGAATAAAAACTGGACATCGCAGACAAACAGTGATATCAAGAAATCCTTTAAATTCGTTCATGTCTGATGCACATGGACCATGTTAGGTCACGGGCCTAAAGAGGCTGACCATCGAAGCAATCCAATGTCGTATACGTCCACTTTCAAACCGCTATTCCTGTCCATATGGAGTAGAAAGCCAAGTGACTAGTGCATCATAAAAACAGCTGTATCCTTTTAATTGAGTAAAGCAAGGTTTACAGTCGTCAGTACCCATAACAAAATTATTCGGAATAAGAAACGAATAGTCTGTTCTTTCTTCACTCACATTCACCAATCTAAATAGACACATTACGTCTATATCACTCTTCATTTCTAAGCCTTCTGCCCTGCTACCACTAGTAATTAGTGCAAAGGTTTTCTTTTCTGTGAAATAATCTACTGTCGCATAGAATTGCCGTCTTGCTTTAACAACTTCCGCTGATCCTATTGTCCCACACAAACAATGATAAAGTCTTCTGCAAATGTTTTTGTCAGTTTCCATCTGTTAAAATAAGTGAAGGTATTTATAATATGTAAACCATTGTAGGTACACTCGTTCAACCATTGCTTATTTTCCATAATGCCAAACTATCGTATCAATACGAATCAAAAGATAATGAAAATTATATAGTGATTTAAACAGGGTTTATATAAAAATTAGAGTATTTTGTGTGAGTCGGATCTATGGAAAACACAATATTATTGGATGAAATGTCGGATCTATGGAACAACACATGGTACTGGCTGAAGAGTCGGATCTATGAACAACAAAATATTATTGGATGAAATGTCGGATCTTTGGAACAACATGAAGTGGGGTTACACAGTTTTTATCCTCTCATTTTCATAGAATTCTTAAGAAATCTCTGTATCAGTTTTAACATTCCTTACCCGAAACTTAAACAAAATTACATGTAGCGTGCACTAACAGTGAACATGCATTGTAATGAATAAAGGTTTTCATTTAAAAAAATAAAACACTACTCACTTTGATCTCGCTGTGTCCATTTATCAAATTGACATAAAAGAATAAAATATCATATATATATATATATATATATATATATATATATATATAAATATCATCAACCCAACAATGTTAGATCTGTAAATTTGCTTTCGCAAATTGTATGTTGTAGAGTTGTCACTGACTCAGACGTACTTATATAAGTCTAAATTGAAAACTACGTTCAAACCTATGATTGCGTTGGATAAAAACCGCAATTTTTATACGTGTGCATGTAAAACAAATTTCGTTGTAGAAGGGTCTAAATACAGCACAAACAACATTTTCCAAAAGAACAAAAAAGTGAAAAAGTATATTTAAACAAAACGCATTTGACTAACAGGTCGAACAACTGATGCTCTTTAACCCTGCTGACTGCCATTGGTGATTGTCAAATAAAATTGATCACAAGATGTGAAAAAAATGGATCTTAATATAGATTTAATACTAAACAGAAAACAATTAACTTGTAGCCAAGATGTTATGCCACAAACATGATGTGTCAATATTTTTGTTTTGTACAACAGATCCTGATTTCGACGATAAATGTCTCTTCAGTGATGTTAGGGATCGAAACGATGTTTGGAATATATATATATACGTAAAAAGAAAGGAAGTTCAAAATATCTTTACAATAGAGTTAGCTGATGGGCGTATGCATTGTGAACCAAGTGTTTCACACGGTTAGTCAGACACTTTCTATTTTTTAATAAAAGGGAAACAACCTTTGGATACGAGTTGGAAATTGTTTCATAACATGGCGTCAATCTCTATACTTTGCGATGGTACTTGAAGAACTATTAAATAATCTGAAAACCTTGATAAAATATTAATTATTTGCCTATATAATCAAATCATTAAATAAACATTAATGTACAATATATGAATGTTTAATGTTTGCTCTTTCAAATCTTTAAAAAGAAATTGAAGGAACACTGCAACAGTTTTAATAATTATGTTTGCCTTGGTTTTTTGAACTGCATAGAACGCTTACAGTGCTTTGATTAAAAGAATTATGTGTCAGCTTCGTTGTTTGTTATTTCTGTTACCTGTTCTAACATCGGCATGACAAAACATGTTAATCTTATCCGCATTTCTACGCATGTCCCTAGTCAGGAACCTCTACCCTTTTTATCGTTATGTGTTGGTTTTTTTGGGGTTCATTTGTATGTTTCGGAATTAATGTTGCGTCCATGTCCTCGAACTGGTATACATTATTATTTAGGGACCAACTGAATTCCGCCACATGTGCGGTATTTTTTTCGCTTCGCTGAAGACCCCATTGGTGGCCTTAGTCCGTTTTCTGCTATCTGGTTGTTTTGTATTTTTTGGCACATTCCCCTTTTCCATTTTTGGGTGCCTTGTATGATTTTGTCTAGTATCCTGATATTACAAGATTATTACATGGCATTTTTCAGTTGTATTATCATCCCAAGGTTCAATTTCAGCCCAAGAGCTTAAGGCTCGAGGGCTGATATTGACCTAGGGCTGAAATACATCCGATAAGAAAAATGAAAAATGACATATTATGATCTTTTTATTGTTCTGTAGATGTATTTTGCGTCGTGAAAAAAACCCTGATCAGTTTTATATTTGAATAAGATGTGAATCTTTGTTTGAACATTTGTATAACTGCAACACCTGAGATCACCCCCAATTTTTGGTGGAGTTTGTGTTGCTCATTCATTATTTTTCTATGTTGTGTTTTGTGTACTATTGTTTATTTGTTGGTCTTTCTTTTCAGTCATGGCTTTGACAACAGTTTATTTTCGACTTATGAGTTAAAATGTCATTTTGGTATATTTCGCCTCTCTTGTAGTGTTCTGTAGATGTACAGTTTGCGTCTTGATCAGTTCTATATTTTGATTAATGTGAATTAATCTTTGTGTGTAACATTTATACCTCCAGTATTTATATCAGTTTGTGCTGTCGATTGTAATTTATGAGTTTACAATATGTGAGGTTCAGTAGTTGTTTTTCTTCAAGGGTCTCCCTTATACTACATTTGTTTCATAAATGAGAACAACCTGAAAATTGTGCTGTAAAACAAAGTTGATTTTTGATATAAGAGAGCCTATCTGATGAGATTTATGGTTTTACCATATTTTGCAAACATCTATCAAACTTCGATTTCATTTAGATTAGGGGCTTGACACAATCTTAAACTTTACACGTTAATGTATAAACTTGCATCAAAAACCTGAATAAACACCGCGAAATAGTTTGTATTTGAAAGAGAATGCAAAGCCTAACTTCTTAAAGAATTTTTGTTTTTGTTATGAATGATCATCTTTACGAGGGGTTACATAATTTGTTTTCCTAAATGTTTCAAACTTGTGGTGGTGCCATCTTTATGCATATAATTATAAGTGGTAAATATATGGCCAGAAATATGACATAATGATGCTACTGACTCAAAGTGCCGATACCAAACTTCAAATTTTAGTGCGTATTGTAAAAGTTTTGCAAACTGTGAAAGTTAAACAAAAACTTCAAGGGAAATAAGCTTTGCGTGGCTTTCTTATCGTTTCCCTAAAGTTTAACGAAATATCTAATGAAGTGATTCTTTTTTTTACCGTTTATGTTGCACTGTTACACAACTGTCCAAGGTAAGGGGGCAGGTTAGAGGCTTACAAACATGTGAAACCCGTCACATTCTGTATGTGCTGTCCCAAGTCAGGATTCTGTTGTTCGTTGGTTGTTGTTTCTTGTCTGCCATAAACAAAAATATATAGTTATATTGTTTTATCACAAATCAGGGCTGGCCGTTGGTTTTCTCGTTAGAGATTATTCACATGTTCGGGATCTTTATATATAGCTTATGCTGAACACGCGTACACACGCTAAAATGTCTCGCCAGCTTTTTTAGAATAATTTTTTTCTTATAATAATGCGTTTAAGGTCAAACAACCCATGCTGGACGGACCCGTTTACCTTACAATCATTCGAGACACCAAATATAATTGACCTATAATTGCTTTATATATCTGATTGACTGACAAACCAATGAAAAATTAACATCAACTAAAATCCTTGCACATGAGGTCAAGGTAAGATGAACCCTGCCAGACAGACAGTGGCGGATCCAGAACTTTTCAATAGGGTGTCCGCTGACTGACCTAAGGGGGGCGCTCTCCCGTCACGGCATGCTTCCGACGGCAAAGATTTCCTATATTATCAGCAAAATTTTCCGCACCACAGGGGTGGAGGCGGGGCCCCAGCCAACACCTATCCCCCTGGAACCGCCTATGATCGTTTCTCCTAACATTCATTCTCATGCCAAACATTGTATTTGCTACAGATTTTTTCTGCTTGAAAACAAATAAAAGTCATTTGTTAAAAGAAATTCCAATATATCGTACATCATCATCGCAGTTTGATTAAAAAGCTAAGTAAGACAAGAAAATAAAAAAAATGTGTTACAAAAAAATTAATTTTATTCTTAAAGTCATATGAAACGAGTGAGTGGTGAAAAATAATGTTTGTCCAATTCTTGAACCATTGCATGTATACATCATAAACTTAGTTTTCTGTGCACGATTTTATCATTATTTTCGCAAATATACATATAATCGTCAATTTTTTTACTCTCTGTTTGTTATGATTTAACAAATATGGCTGCTCATTAAATGCCGTGTTTTGAAGCCGAGTTTTACCGATTGTCACCTTATAGTAAACAAATCACTAAAAGCATGGGTATTGAGCACGTGTTTAACATGTATAATATCAGATGTTTGTTTATTTCAATGACAGATCCATGCGTATTGTGGTCACCGGATTTTTACGAGGAGGGTTACGCTCGGGTCACTATGCATACGGAAAATATGTCGACGAATTGCTTCCTGGAAGCAAGCAATTAAAAATAAGTAAACTTCTTCTAAATGTGGTCAAATTAAAGAATTTTCCTCCGAAAAAAGTATGTGTACATAAGTTGTATAATACATAATGAAAACTATCCATTTAGTTATGAAAAACATATGCATATTTTTTTTTTAATTTGAGGTTTCTTATGACTTTAAAATCAAACAGCTAAACTATTTTGACAATTCTCTGGACGATTTACTTGAGTTTATAATTTGGTAAAAAAAACAGAAATTCGCCAATATCCGAACAAAGGTGTCGCCACTAGCATCTGGTAACTCAGTGGTCCAACCCCGGACCCCCCCTTTTTTTGGAAGATCAATTATATTTTTTTTGCATTTGAATGGGGATATGTTAGTCTATCGCTGTGTAAGCAGTAGTCTTACCATACTGTAATATATATATACAAATCTTTACCCAAGCCTTCACTAATAAGAATTAGATACATTATATAAAATATAAATTAATATGTTCTGATTATATGCTCTATGGTGTTATTGTTAAAATGTAAAAAAAATTGTTCGAGTTATCCCTCTTTGTACATTACAGGTCAACTGACGTATAAACTAGTATGATTATATTAATTTTATGATGAATCATTCCCTATCAGACAGTTGTTAGAATGGATGGATGAAAGTAGTATATCATATTTCTCTCTATGTAATCATTAATATGCCTGATTTTTTCTCACACTAAGAACCTTTAGTTAGTCTGTATATAATTCTTTCTAGAGTTTTTTTTTTATCACAGACCCTATTAATGATTTCATTTTGGCCCCAATATTTTGTTCTTATGTAAACACATTTCTTCAGAGGACAAGGTTTGTTATTCTTTATTTTATTGGTTTTTTTTTGGTTTGAAAAGTTTTAAGGATTATTTTAGATTTTGGCAAAACATTGTTATTCTACAAATTCTGACCACAAACAATTGGTGGCAATTAAGATATTATTCTATGATACTCAAAAAATTAATCACATAAAACAGTGACTAGTAGGGTGCACATTTGCAGATAGATATAGCAAGGATTTGTATAGTAAAAGAACCTTCTTACTATAGAAATCCTTGGATATGGCAAAATCATTGATATGGACAGACTAAGATAATGGTATGTATATCATATCAGTAAGTTCATAAGGACTTTAAAATTGCCTACATCTTGCTTTAAACTTGGTAGACAATGACATTTAAAAGTCTATTTCCCAATTAAAAATCTATTTCTGTGCAAAGAATATTATCTAGTGGAAGATAAATTGATATAACAATTCTGATGATATATAATACAGTCAGGTCTGCATTCAATTCAATGTAATTTTCCAGATAAATAATCATGTAAATACTTATTTTGCAAATTTCAGACTTCATGTATTTTTAGAACTTAATTAACTCAAAGTATTGAACTCAGAGAATGGTTTCTTCATCTCAACAGATAGACAAATGAATCATATTTTTTTCAAGATATTTGTTACCTTTTTTTAACCTCATTTAAAGATTTCATAAGTGGCTCCACCCCTTGCCTATTAAAATTATGGTGAAAAGTTAAAGATAGGGTACATGAGGAATATTCTAACATAAATATTTGTTGGTGTCACTGAGGGTGGCCACTGTTCATTTTTTTCAAATAGTGGTCAGATATTTTGCAAAATTACAACAAAAATCAGTTTTAGTGAATCTATTTAAATCTTCTTTAACTGAAATAATTAGACATTTTAACATATGCCTTCTTCAATAGCATAACATCACAACAAAGAAAATTTACTTCTGGAAACTATCTTATGATCATAAACAAGCTTCTGTCCAAGTTTCGTACAAATCCAAAATAGTATAAGAAAGTGTTGTTTCCTAGCAGAAAATCTAATATAAAAAAGAAGATGTGGTATGATTGCCAATGAGACAACTGTCCACAAGAGACCAAAATGACAGACATTAACAACTATAGGTCACCGTACGGCCTTCAGCAATGAGCAAAGCCCATACCGCATAGTCAGCTATAAAAGGCCCCGATAAGACAATGTAAAACATTTCAAACAAGATAACAAATATGTAACACATAAACAAACGACAACCACTGAATTACAGGCTCCTGACTTGGGACAGGCACATACATAAATAATGTGGCAGGGTTTAACATGTAAGCGGGATCTTAACCCTCCTCCTAACCTGGGACAGTGGTATAACAGTACATTTAGTCCATTTAAAAGTAAAATACTGAAAAAATGGATTTTTTTTTACAAAAATTGCTTCTGGATTAACTATCTTATGATCATAAACAAGCTTCTGTCCATGTTTGGTATAAACCCAGGATAGTTTAACCACAGAGTGAATGTAATGTTTCCCAGTTTAACCACAGAGTGAATGTAATGTTTCCCAGCAGAAAAACTAAGTCCATTTATAAGTAAAATACAGATAAAATGGAATTTCATTTTTACAAAATTTACCTCTGGATACTAGCTTTTGACAATAAACAATCATCTGTCTAAGTTTGGTAGAAATCAAGTATAGTTAAGAAAGTTATTAAAATTTCAAAAACTTTAACCTGATGGAGTGAATATTTGTGGACGCCGCCAACGGAATGTAGGATTGCTTAGTCTCACTTTTCGACTTAAGTCGAAGGCTCGACAAAATCCTTTCACTTCCATTTTTGGTCTGTGGCTTCGACATTTTAACCTCAAAATCAACTAGATCAACATATCCTTAATCAATATTCTGATTCCAGCCAACCAGTCTATAAAATAAGATGTGGCATGATTGCCTATGAGACAACTAGTCTATCGATGCTCCAAAGTTCAAATAAGGCTGATTATTAGCAGCCGTATATGTTGCTATACAACCTTCAACAATGAGCAAAATCCATATTGTATATCAGGAAGTTGACTATATAATGCCCAGGACAAAACAAGGGGAGATAATTCAAACCAAGAAAGCTATTAACAGAAATAGTTCATGAAAAACAAATATGACAGACGAGTACTTCTCCTAAATGATGTGTCCTTGGCATTGAAGCTGCAAATACCAGTTTTCTGTCTGACCTTGCCTCAAAGACATAGTCAATCATCCAAACTGATGAATTATGCTAGGGTCAAGATATTTGTAACAAACTCGTACCTTTGAAGAGGAACTAAATAAGGACCTTTCAATTTTTCAACAAAACAGAAACATTTCTATGTAATTCCATGGTCTTTATTAAAAGAGAAGACAAAAATATGACAAATCATAGAAAAACATGCACCCTGCATTAAAAAACCCAATAGGGAAAAAGCATGGGTGTGTTATTGTAACAGATATTTCACATGTTCATTTGTCATGAACAAACAGGGTTATTACTTGCAGTATTTTACTTGATTAATAATACTGTATATCATATTGTGATTATAACATGTACAATTTAAACAATTTCAGCATTTAACATTTCTTTTCTTTTACAGTGGGAAAGTTCAATTTAATCAATTTCATGGACAGGGTTTTTCATTTTGTTAGATAAACCTTTGTAAAACGGGCACAATTTTGTAGCATATAAAATGAAGATATATATATAGAGGTAAATTTCCATTTAGTATAAGACAGAGCTGAAGAAACACAATTTTTTTAGTTTAATAAATCTTAATCAAAAGCACCTTTAAATATTGGAGATTAATCTTGTTACACAGAAATTAGTATCTTAATAATTCTGTGACACTTAATTAAAATCAATCAATCATTACTCCCAATAAGAAACCTTAATCTATAACTACTTATTAAAAGGGTGGGGGTGGGGGTGGGGTTGGGAATGGAAGTGAATCAGAAACTTTAAATAAGGCTGTTGACTAAGCTGTAGCCATTATTCTGCAGTCATTATATTTGGGACATAAAACTGGGCTGGGGGCAAATAATATCAGATGCATTTTTGTAGATGATGACTTGTAAATATAATTTGAAATCCCCATGTCAAACCAAACCCCTTAATGCATTATCTAGACCTCTGTTTACAAGCTTTTTTTTTACAGAGCTCTAAAGAATACTTTCATCTTACTTTATATACATCTGATATAACTTATCTAACTTACATTGATACATAAAAAAACTTATATATTCTTAATTGTTGACCTTCCGTGCAGTGACAGAATTTACAAGTATGAAGAGAAAAGCAGGGGTAATCCCTCCCCTTATGCCTCAATCTCAGCCTGCTAGTCTCTCCATTCACCAATAAATGTTAGTCAAGAAGGCAACTAAAGCAATTCTATAAAAAAATAACATAAAATTTTATACACAAAAAATATCAGATGCATAAAAAAAAAATCATTTAAAATATACCGAAAATATTTAACCCACATTTCATACCACCCAGTTATTATCTAGAACTCTGTTTACAATTTTTTTTTTTTTTTTTTTTTTTTTATTCTTTTCTTGATTACATTTTTTTTTTTTACAGAGCTCCAAATAACAAGTATACATCTGATATGAACAACATTTATACAAAACCTTGACCAAAGGAACTAACCAGTATGAAAAGATAAGCAGGGGTATTCCCTCCCCTTATACCCATTTCTCAGCCTGCCAGTCTTCCCATTCATCACAACTGGTGTTCCTGATAATTTACAGAACACTATAAAAAAAAGAGTGTTGTACATCTAGATTGGACATAGTGTGATGATAACTATAAAGGTCATATACACTTGCAGTGCATCCTTAATTTTGTACTATGCTGAATAGTTGTAGTTAATCTTTAACTCTTATCAATCAAATGTGAATAAATACAATTTGAAATTCATCGAATAGCAGCTTTGTCTGTTTTCCCTGTTTGTCCATCATTCACAGAAAAAGGATTTAATTATTTTAATGAAATAATGTGAAACTCTGTCTCAAATAAATGTTTATACAATTTCCATTCTAATGTTATATTTCTTTCTAAATAGTAATCATAAATGTATTCAAGATTGCATAATGAAACTACAAAATACCACAAATTATTATTTTTTTACTTTTTTTTGACATTCCACACAGATTTATTCTAATGTAACCAAACATCTTCGAAAAAAGAGATTTAAACCAATGGCAGCTGCCTGATTGTTCTTGCTGGTCACATCAAAGTCTTAACATTAAACTGCTTCATGACCATTTAATTAGGGAGAACTGTAGGTCTCTGAAATTCTAATGTAATCGACATGTCTGGTTAAAAAGACATAAGTCTTTACAATTGACTCTCTCCTATCCTTCCTCTCTCTCTCTCTCTTTCTGTTGATTTTAACAAGAATAATAATACACTATATTGTTTGTCAATAATGTTTCCAAGTTCATCTATTAAAATGGCAAAATTCTTCTATATCAGTTGATTTGTAAATTCCCAAGCAGTTAATCTACAGAGAAACAACAAAATGTCAATTAAAACATGGAAATTAAATTCACAAAATAACAGATTTAATTCTTATTGATATGTCAGAAATTATTCATACCATATATACATATAAGATTGATTGATTATTGTATGCTTAATGTCCAGTGGCAAATATTTCATGCATATTTACCATGACATTTTAATTTTTGCATTAAACATAACCTATAACTCAGAAATGAGAGTATTAAATCTTGCTAAGTAGCATCAATGTTTCTTTTCAAAATTCAAACATTGAAATAAATTTGGCCAAGACTTTAACAGTATGATAAACAAAGGTATGATGATAAACAAGTTTCCATTGTATAATTGCAGGAGCAATTTATTATTTGGCATAAATAAATAAAATACGAAAATAAGCAAGCATAATGAACGAGGTTGTTAAATGTGATCGATATATGCCTTTTTAGTGCTTCTTTATTAAATATTTGTTTGTTTTTGTTGCGATTAAGATTGCGACACTGTGTTGTTGACTGCTGAACCCCTATTTTGACATTTTTACCTATCATGTTTTATTCACGCATTGTTGTCAATATAATGGAATTTGTTGGGATTTTCATACAAGTGAGATGTTTAGCGCTATAAAACCAGGTTCAATCCACCATTTTCTACAGAAGAAAATGTCTGTACATTTTTGTACCAATTAATTTAATATGATATTTGTAGTCAATTCTTTTGATTTGCCATTTGATTAGGGACTTTCTGTTTTGAATTTGCCTCGGAGTTCAGTATTTTAGCGATTTAACATTTGTTTATTACCATTTTGTTTTACTGTAAACTCACCTTGAAGTTGGTAATATAGTTCTTCCAGGTCCTACTGTCCTCACATCTTGTAATAGATCACATACAATTCTTATTTCCTGGATATCTGAAGAAGAAAAAATTATGTTGAACAGCCACATTCTTAAAAAGGCTCATATAGAATTTTAATTATAATTAAAAGTAGGACAATTTTTCACCCAAGTATAATAAAACATCCAATCAGGTACATACATGTTGTTTTTAAATTTACCAGGCTGATTTTTTTGTAATGAAGACCTTTGGCTCTATTACACATTTATTATATCTTTTTCAAAATACTCAAAATAACCTAAATGCTTATATAAGGTTAATAAACATCAGTGGATGTCGTTTGTTTTAGTTTTACATATTTGTTTTTTCGTTAATTTTTGGTACACAAGTTAGCAAGGCCGTTTATATTTTCTTGTTTGAATTGTTTTACATTTTCATTTCAGGGCCTTTTATAGCGGACTATGTGGTATGGGCTTTGCTCATTGTTGAAGGCCGCACAGTGACCTATAATTGTTAATTTTTTGATAATTTGGTCTCTTGTTGAGAGTTGTGACATTGGCAATCATACCACATCTTTTTTACATCTACATGTAATCACATTCAGTGTAATGTTATGTATTTTGAGTATAATTACCTCATCTTTTGTATGTAACAGCTTCAGACCCAGTTGTGATGTGCCTTTCTGTGAGATTTATCAGTTTATAGTCCACTAGCACTGTCCATCTACATGAATACTGGTCACATCAATATAAATGTCAATAATTCACTTGCTGGTTCCAAGGTTCGGGTGTCAATATTTACTTGTCGGTCGAATTCCAAAGCTGTTCGATCCTGAATTTAGTCTATTCACTAAAAGTCAGTCAGTTCCATCATTTGAATATTTCATTGTCCACTATTCTGACTGGTCACATATAACATCATACAATAAGTCCATTAAGTCAATACATTTAAAACTGGTTATTAGAATATTTCATTATCACTATAGTTGTTACCTATTTGATTCCACACATCTTCTATGCTAGTGCCTTTACTGGTATATCTTTTTTTTAATTTGGCAAAAAAATCAAAAGTGGTTACTTACTGGGGGTTTTTCAGAAAATTTTGAATTTGAGATTTATAGCAAGCTTTTTCTACTTGCTAAATGATAAGTTTATTTATAAAATAATTTTATTAAAAGAAAGGGCAACTTTAATCATAAATTGCTGAAAATGTTAACTATCAGCTGTAGGGGAGCTTACAAAGTATACATAAATTGTTATTTGGATGGAGAGTTGTCTCATTGGCACTCACACCACATCTTCCTACATCTATAAAGTATACATAAAATCTACATGAAAGAAAGATAACTCATGCAGCCTTGTGGTTCAATCTCTGGTTAATAGTTCTCAATGGCATTCTTACCAAATCTCATTGGCATTCTAATCACATCTCATTGGAATTCGAACCACATCTCATTGGCATTTTAACTACATCTCATTGGCATTCTTACCACATCTCATTGGCATCCTTACTACATCTCATTGGCATTCTTGCCAAATTGTATTGGCATAAATACCACAACTCATTTACATTCTGAGTGCATCACATAAGCACTATTACCACATCTCCTTAGCTTTATTACCACATCTCATGTGCATTCTTAGCACGTCTCATTAGCTTTATTACCACATATCATGTGCATTCTTAATGCAACTCATTAGCTTTATTACCACATCTCATTTGCATTCTTAGTGCATCTCATTAGCTTTACTACCACATCTCATGTGCATTCTCAGTGAATCTCATTAGCTTTACTACCACAACTCATTTGCATTCTTAGTGTATCTCATTAACTTTATTGGCACATCCATAAGCTTTATTACCACATCTCATTGGCTTTCTAAGCACATCTCATTAGCTTTATACCACATCTTATTTGCATTCTTAGTGCATCTCATTAATTGTATTAACACATCTCATTGGCATTTTTAGAACATCTCATTTGCATTCTTAGTGTATCTCATTAACTTTATTGGCACATCCATAAGCTTTATTACCACATCTCATTGGCTTTCTAAGCACATCTCATTAGCTTTATTACCACATCTCATTTGCATTCTTAGTGCATCTCATTAGCTTTACTACCACATCTCATGTGCATTCTCAGTGAATCTCATTAGCTTTACTACCACAACTCATTTGCATTCTTAGTGTATCTCATTAACTTTATTGGCACATCCATAAGCTTTATTACCACATCTCATTGGCTTTCTAAGCACATCTCATTAGCTTTATACCACATCTTATTTGCATTCTTAGTGCATCTCATTAATTGTATTAACACATCTCATTGGCATTTTTAGAACATCTCATTTGCATTCTTAGTGTATCTCATTAACTTCATTGGCACATCCATAAGCTTTATTACCACATCTCATTGGCTTTCTAAGCACATCTCATTAGCTTTATTACCACATCTCATTTGCATTCTTAGTGCATCTCATTAGCTTTACTACCACATCTCATTTGCATTCTCAGTGAATCTCATTAGCTTTATTACCACAACTCATTTGCATTCTTAGTGTATCTCATTAACTTTATTGGCACATCCATAAGCTTTATTACCACATCTCATTGGCTTTCTAAGCACATCTCATTAGCTTTATACCACATCTTATTTGCATTCTCAGTGCCTCTCATTAGTTGTATTAACACATCTCATTGGCATTTTTAGCACATTTCATTGGCATTCTTAGCACATCTCATTGGCATTCTAGCACATTATTAGCTTTATTCAAAACCACATCTCATTGGCATATTGACCACATCTCATCTTTTCATTCTTCATTGATCACTGGACCAATTATTTTATTAATTTAGAGAATATACCTTTAACACATTTTTAAATTGCTTTTCTGAAAATCTTTCCAAAAATATTATCAGAGTACCCGTTATAAGATATTGATCCAAAGTTGTTGTAAAGGATTTATTTCAATATTTTTATCTCCCCTTGGAAAGGATTTATTTCAATATGTTTATCTCCCCTTGAATTGGACAATTTGGTAAAGGATGTTTTTTGTTTAATCAGACGTCAACACTTTTAATCAGCAATACCTCAAACCAGTACAAACATTTCAACAGAAACTTAGGACAACATTTACAGACACTGAAGGTCGGTGGTTTTTCAGGTGCCATTTATATGGCTTCTGCCACCAATAAAAACTGGCAGCCTTGTAATAGCTAGGAGTACTACAAGTGGCGTTGAAACAGTCATATCTATCAAGAATAGATAAATAACTTGTAAGTTACTGAATTATGACAGGCTAGACTGGCTGTTGTTATACAAATTGTTAAGGGAGTTTTCCAAGGCAAACATTTATTATGCCTCATTTATGGTCATTATGTTTTCTTGTCTGTGCGTTTGTTTGTTAGTTTGTCTGTCCCGCTTCAGGTTAAAGTTTTCGGTTGAGGTAGTTTTTGATGAAGTTGAAGTCCAATCAACTTGAAACTTAGTACACATGTTCCCTATGGTATCATCGTTCTAATTTTAATGCCAAATTAAGAGTTTTTTTCTCCATTTTCAAAGTCCAATGAACATAGAAAATGATAGTGCGGATGGGGCATCTGTGTACTATGGACACAATCTTATATGTCTTTACCAAATAGGAAGAGAGAAAGGGTTCAGAGGCAGAACCAGCAATCTTTAAAAAAAAAAGGGGGGGGGATCCAACCCAGGAGAAAGTGTGGGTTTTAAATATATATATCCCCATTCAAATGCATTATCATTAAAAAAAAAAAGGGGGGGGGGGTTCCAACCCCAACCCCTGGATCGGCCACTGGGGTCACAAACATTTTACAGACTTGGAAATAATTTTGAATTGTAATAGACCCATTATTTAAAACAAGGACTTTCAGACTTGATTTGCATACCAAAAAAAAAAAATTGGTTTGTATTCCTACTCATATTCATATTGTTAACAAGAAGTTCTCTTTTTTGACTGAATACATTAACTTTACAAGAAGACATATCCCTCTACAAGACTAGTACCTTAAACCCTTATCTGAAAACTCACTCCATCAATCTCTATTCTCTCTCCCCTATCCCCTCCCCTCTCATTTCTCTCCCTCTCTTGTCTTCCATCCTTAAACCTATTTAATTAAGTACCAATTGTTAGTAATGGTTAGTGTTGATACTTTAGGAATAAGATGTTTTTATATTAAGATACAAGTCCTGTAGAGGGATGGATAATTTTGCATGGAGACATACTTTTCGATTAAATATTTTGATTAACTTTTCAAACCAAAATATTTTTAAACCAAATATAAAATTTATGTTTTCTGTTACTACTAGGAATTGAACAACAGAATGAGTAACAGTTCATTTTCAAATAAACAAAAATAAAATGAATATGAATATATTTTAAAAAGAATACTTTTCACTACCAATTAAAACCTCCTCAATGGTCCTATGCTTGCCTGATATGTTGGAGGTAAAGGGCTCTATCCAATGTATGGACAAACTAAAGACTTTAAAAGGGATATTTGCTGCTTCTCCCTTAAGCAAGTAGTATTTAAAAGTAAAAGCAAAGTCTAGTTGACTCTGAGTCAGAATAATGTATGCCGGAAGGGTTGGAGATCTTTCTCCGACTAACACCCTTTACTTTGGGAAATTCCCAAAATTATACTGATAAACCTTGCATTACGAAATTGGTATCTTAAATGTTCTGTTCTGAAAGTTCCTTTAAAAACTGTAAAATGGTTTTGGAATAGCTGATACATATATGTTCTACGTCTAATTTTTAAGGGCAATTTGATCTAAAATTTGAAAATTTGAAAAATTATTTCACCCTTTTTTTAACTTAATCTTTAACATCAAACATGAACTATGGTTTTATAAAAATTTAAAGGGAATATAGCATTATTCCTTTTCATTTATAAATTTCCATATTATTTTATCTTGAAATTTCCAAATGAAGGACAAAAGGTATTAACATTATTTATCTTTATTTAAAATGTAATTTAACTTATTTTTTGACGTTTTTTTGTTTGTGTTGTTGGTTGCTATTCACTTACATATATCAAAACAATCCTCAGAAAATAAAAGTGTATACTCTTAAAAAGGTATCATGATACAATTAAATTCAAAATTCAAGTTAAAAGAATGTATCCATTCCGTATCATGATATAATTAAATTCAAAATTCAAGTTAAAAGAATGTATCCATTCCGTATCATGATATAATTAAATTCAAAATTCAAGTTAAAAGAATGTATCCATTCCGTATCATGATATAATTAAATCCAAAATTCAAGTTAAAAGAATGTATCCATTCCTTATCATTGCAAAATAAGTGAAACTTCAGTACCCAGGAAGTTGTTGAGTTGTGAATCCAAAAAACACCTCACACAGTATAGCTGACCATTATTAAGCCTCAGAAACCCAATTTCAGAAATCCTTGAATTGAAGTTCCTGAGAATAAGGTGACAAAAATTTCCACCTTAGCTATCATGTGTAAATGATACAAATGTTTGGTAAACAGGAAGTCGTTGAGTAATGAATCTGAAAATGCATCACACAGTTAAGCCGACTTCTATCAACCCTGAAACCAAATTTCAGAAATCCTTGTATTGAAGTTCCTCATGAAAAAGGTGACGAAAATTTTCAACTTAGCTATCATGTGTAAATGATATAAGTGTTCGGTAAATAGGAAGTTGTTTAGTGATGAATCTAAAAACGCACGGCACTGTATAGCTGCATTTTATCAACACTGAACCAAATTTCAGAAATCCTTGTATTAAAATTCCCGAGTATAAGGTGACGAAAATTTTCAACTAAGCTATCATGTGTAAATGATACAAGTGTTCGGTAAACAGGAAGATGTTGAGTGATGAATCAAAAAAAACCTATGACACAGTATAGCTGCATGCATTATATCAACACTGAACCAAATTTCAGAAATCCTTGTATTGAAGTTCCAGAGAATAAGGTGGTGAAAATTTTCAAATTAGTTATCATGTGTAAATGATACAAGTGTTAGGTATACAGGAAGTTGACGAGTGATGAATCTGAAAACACATGGCACAGTATAGCTGCATTATATCAACACTGAGCCAAATTTCAGAAATCCTTGTATTGAAGTTCCGGAGAACAAGGTGACGAAAATTTTCAATTTAGCTAACATGTGTAAATGATACGAGTGTTCAGTAAACAGGAAGTTGTTGAGTGATGAATCTAAAAACGCATGACACAGTATAGCTGCATTATATCAACACTGAACCAAATTTCAGAAATCCTTGTATTGACATTCCGGAGAATAAGTGACGAAAATTTTCAACTTAGCTATCATTTGTAAATGATACAAGTGTTAGGTAAACAGTAAAGCTGCATTTTTCAACACTGAACCAAATTTCAGAAATCCTTGTTACGATTGTTGATGCTGACAGACTGAATGATGGACAGACAGACAGAGGTAAAACAGTAAACCCCCACTTTTTTAAAGGGTTTATTTTAATCCCCATTATTCCAGTTAAAAGAATGTATCCATTCCGTTTCATGATATCATTAAATTCCAAATTCAAGTTAAAAGAATGTATCCATTCCGTTTCATGATATCATTAAATTCCAAATTCAAGTTAAAAGAATGTATCCATTCTGTATCATGATATAATTAATTCCCCCAGATTCAAGTTAAAAGAAATGTATCCAATCGGTATCATGATATAATTAAATCCAAAATTCAAGTTAAAAGAATGTATCCATTCCATATCATGATATAAGTAAATCCCAAATTCAAGTTAAAATATTAAATGGACCCATTTCTGCATCATGATATAATTAAACCCAAAGCATTTTTTTCTTTTTTTTCTATTTTTCTTAAAATCATTAGTAACATGCATGTTTTTTTTTCTTTTTTTTAAAAAAATCATTAAAAACCACCACCCATGCATTTTTATTTTTTTTTCCATTTTTCTTAAAATCATTAAAAACCATCACCCATGCATTTTTTTGTTTTTTTTATATTTTTCTTAAAACTATATATATATATATACACATTTGACACTATTCACATTTTCATAAATAATTTTTCTGTTTCCTTCTGAAAATCTTTAACAAAAATAATAAAAAACAGTTTATATGGTCATTCCCCTTTTTACACAAAAATTTGACAACTTAAATATGTTACATTTACAATTAAATTTACAAATTATTGAAAAATAACAAAAGTGTGAAAAGAGATATAGGTACCAAACTTACTTTTCTGAAACATGTGTATCCATGTCTTTGAGTTCAAAGTTCATTGTAAAGCCAATTCTGTCATTACTTTGGAGAGGAACATGTGATGTTCCTATGGATACCTTCATTACTTTTGAGCGGAACATGTGATGTTCCTATGGATACCTTCATTACTTTGAAGAGGAACATGTGATGTTCCTATGGATACCTTCATAACTTTGGAGAGGAACATGTGATGTGATGTTCCTATGGATACCTTCATTACTTTTGAGCGGAACATGAAATGTTCCTATGGAAACCTTCATTACTTTGAAGAGGAACATGTGATGTTCCTATGGATACCTTCATAACTTTGGAGAGGAACATGTGATGTGATGTTCCTATGGATACCTTTATTACTTTGAAGAGGAACATGTGATGTTCCTATGGATACCTTCATTACTTTGGAGAGGAACATGTGATGAGATGTTCCTATGGATACCTTTATTACTTTGAAGAGGAACCGTACTGTAATGTTCCTATGGGTATATTAATTTCTGGTAAAAATGTGACATGTTCCCATGGATACTCTAAATTCAGGGGACATCTAATTTACCAAGTTTAAAACTTTAAAAAGAAGTTTAGAAAAGGATGGAGGATCTTTTTATCACTTTATTTAAATTCTGTATCTTTAGGTTTCCCTCCCCCTTTTTTCTGTTAAAATTTGTTCTTTATTTTTTTTTTAAGTGGGGAGGCTATTTCAATTGATCTAAATTTTAATTATTTGGCTTCCATTTTCTGTTTCACTTTGAAATTTATCTAAAAGAAGGAGATGTGTGAAACATATTTTGAAGGAAAATTAACAGTTATTATAAGTTTATATGAATGATTAGGATATTCTGGGTTTTTTTATAATTTGTCCTTTGTCTATTATTAATGGAAAATAACTTTAGGGATTATGTTATTGAGACCGCAACTATAAACAACACAAAAAAACCTGGACCCTAGAGGTCAATATAGTCTCCAACAAAAACAAGTTTCTATACTATAGGTCAAGTACTTATTTGTATGTTTTTGTGGGTTTTTTTACAACACAAAATTGTTTAAATAGAGTGAGATTTTATTTACTCAATCTTAATGAAAGGAATTCAGAAACACGCATAAATGTTTAAACCAAAGGTTTCTAATTAAATGTTCAATTCATATTTTAAAGTTTAAAAGGTACACTTTGGTTCTTATTTGACAACTTTAAGAAAGACCACTTTAATAGTTAATTTGAACAATTGAATATTCATCTTTATTAAAAACTGAAAGTTTAAACGGGAATATTTTTTCATTATCATTTCTATCCAAAATTACTGGGGTATATGTGCTCCACAAACTTCAAAGCAACAATACAATCATCACAACAATGTGAATACAACATTAACACATAACTTACTTCATTCAATGAACAGCAACTATTTCCCCATTCCCTCTTTTATCTCCCCCAGTTCACCAGACTGTGGATGTAACCTTCTCCCTCTTTTATCTCCCCAAATACACCAGGCCCTGGGATTCCCCTCTCCTTTTATATCCCCACTTCACCAGAGTCCCAAGGTTCCCCCCCCTTTCTTTAAGCCCTAAAATCCCAGGCCAAGGTATTTCCCTTATTCCTCCCTACCTGCCCAAAATCCAAGTCCCAGGTCAATTTTAAATAGATGTTGCTATATTTGGCTAGGGGTTAATTAAATAGACCAATGAAAGAAAACATCAGCAAGCCAGCATAAGCTTTACATGTTAATTTATATATGCAATGCTAATTATCCTATGCAGGTATGCAGGTTTATGCAGATTGTGCAGTGTTAGATACATTGTTATACTCGACTTGCCAGTGTTAACTTTGGATATACTTTATATTTTTGTAAAAAAATGAAATTTGAACCCAGCAAGTTATGTAATAATGTTGTACTCAGACACTATAATAATGCAATATCATTCACATCAAGTTGTTGTAAGCCAAAATCTTTTGCTGAATTAAAATAAACTTATTTAATTGCAAGAGAAATTTTTTTAAATTATTTTGCTTTATTATTTTTTTTTTTAAAAGATATTTAGTAAATTTTGTAGACTTTTTTCTTTCTAGATATTGATTAAATTTTGTAGACTTTATTCTTTATAGATATTTGGTATTCTTTATAGATATTAAGTAAATTTTAGGACTTTTTTCTTTGAAGATATTTGGTAAATTTTGTGGACTATTTTCTTTATAGATATTTAGTAAATTTTGTGGACTTCTTTCATTATAGATATTTAGTCAATTTTGTGGACTTTTTTCTTTATAGATATTTAGTAAATTTTGTGGACTTTCTTTTTTTTAGTAAATTTTGTGGACTTCTTTCGTTATAGATATTTAGTAAATTTTGTGGACTTTTTTCTTTATAGATATTTAATTAATTTTGTGGACTTTCTTTTTTTAGTAAATTTTGTGGACTTTTTTCATTATAGATATTTAGTAAATTTTGTGGACTTCTTTCATTATAGATATTTAGTAAATTTTGTGGACTTTTTTCTTTTAAAGATATTTAGTAAATTTTGTGGACTTTTTTCTGTATAGATATTTAGTAAATTTGTGGACTTTCTTTTTTTAGTAAATTTTGCGACTTCTTTCATTAAAGATATTTAGTAAATTTTGTGGACTTTTTTCTTTTAGAGATATTAAGTAAATTTTGTGGACTTTTTTTTTAAGAGATATTTAGTAAATTTAGTGGTCTTTTTTCTTTATAGATATTTAGTAAATTTTGTGGACTTTCTTTTTTTAGTAAATTTTGTGGACTTCTTTCATTATAGATATTTAGTAAATTTTGTGGACTTTTTTCTTTTGGAGATATTTAGTAAATTTAGTGGTCTTTTTTCTTTATAGATATTTAGTAAATTTTGTGGACTTTTTTCTTTATAGATATTTAGTAAATTTTGTGAACTTTTTTCTTTATAGATATTTGGTAAATTTTGTGGACTTCTTTCATTATAGATATTTAGTTAATTATGTCGACTTTTTTCTTTTAGAAATATTTAGTAAATTTTGTGGACTTTTTTCTTTCGAGATATTTAGTAAATTTTGTTGACTTTTTTTCTTTTAATAGATATTTATATATTTAGTAAATTTTGTCGTCATTTTTCTTTATAGATATTTTGTAAATTTTGTTGACGAATTTCAAACTATAAACACGGAACAAATTGTATAGATCCCTATCTTTGTTGAAGACTATGTTGACCTAAAGACGCCTTGTTTTTGTTGTTTGTTTAGTACCCCTCATTGATTTATATATACCAAATATATTCTTTAATTTATCAGAAGCTGCCAAATTCAGATACAGAAACCTTATTTAATATTTTATTAAATTTTAAAAGAGTGGTCAAGGTTAAAATGAACAAATGTGAAATTTTTGGGATGTTTAATAGGAAATAAGTGATATTTTCATTTTTTGTTTTACTTCTGATCTGGTACTTTTTTATAAATGCTCTCAATGAATAATGAAACAGAATTAGTGGTAATTTTATCCTTTCATTCAGAAGTGAAAATTGCAGAAAAATATTCCCTTTATTTAAACTATGAAATTTATGTAGGGGACTTAATGTTCATTTTCTTTCTAAAGAGTGGTGACAATTTAAATGTTTTAACGGAGTCAAAGGAAATATTTTGTATTTTTCATCAAAATTTTCTGGTCTTACCTGTTCGTCCGTTCCTCTGTCTGTCTGTTCGTTTGTTTCTCTGTCACACTTCGGGTTAAAAGTTACTCTGGTATTAGATGCAACTTTTTAATTTTAAATTTTAACAGGATGTGGCTATGTATTAACTAAACGTTGGCTAATCTTTGGCAAGCGTTTTACTGCCGGTCAAATGAAGACCAAGGGATGACCATATTTCTATACCCCAGTCAACCCTTGGGGAAGGGACCTATTTTTGTTCTTATTTGTGAAAATAAGAACACATATTTAAAGCTGTTTAGCAGGAATATGCTTCTTACATGTGCTTGTTGCTTTTAAGCAATTAATCATATCTGTGATCCTGCTAACAGATATAATCATTCTGTAAAAGTAAACATTGACCTTGACCTAACACTGCATATCTTTGACCTTATATATAACCATTCTTACAAATAGTTTGATCTTAACTCTATAGTAGACCTCTACCCTATAAAGGAGTAATGACCATTCTTTTCTTGTCAATGTTGACCTGAACTTTTAACCTCTAACTTATGACCAAACTTTAAACGAAAATGTTGACCTGAAATGATTGGATATCTATACTGATTGACCTTGACCTGACTGATAATTATGGTGATCCATTTTGACAGTTTAACATGTGTTGGATAAAAAGAACAGTCACGTTACAAAAACACAGACACACACTCTTTATAAATTTCCAAGTAAAGTAAATTAAACATTAAAAACTTTCATTTAAATTACAACAAAATATTTTCTTAAAACCTTTAATGATTAAATAGCCAAAATTATAAAAAAAAATCTTTTAAAGTTTGAAGAAATTGTGTTACTTAGCAAAGAATGAAAATCTTTCAAAAATAAACGGAATGACCATAAATCAAAACAAAAAGTTCAAGTTTCAAAAATTAACTTTTCCAAACATTTTTTTTTAAACTAAAACAAAAATTTATACTTTTCCAAACTTTTTTTTTAAACTAAAGCAAAAATTTATACTTTTCCAATTTTCCTTTTTTTAAGAAAATATACAAAATGTATATGTATTTACCAAAAATTAACCAAAAAATTAGACAGCTGAGACAGTTTGGTATGAAGTAACAAGGCAGCCTAGCACTCTAGCCACCTGTCTCCACCCAACAAACCACCCAGCTGCCTCAGGGACAGGAGCAACCTCAACCACTGGAGCAGGGATTACCTCCCAGTCCAAAGGAACACCTACATCATTACCTATAACAACATACGGTGTGACTGGAGTGGCTGGAACCTCAACCTCTTCAGGACCATACCAGACAGTCTCTTCAGCATGGTTGGTTGTTGCATCCTCATCCACTACCTCCTCGAACAAAACAGTCTCCTCCTCTGTTGGCAGGAAAGACACTGTCTTCTCCAGGAACCAGTCGGCTGGTTCCTCCACCGTTGTGTCCATACCACACAGCAGAGACAGCTCGACGACCTCTTCTTCCTCCAGAGTTGACTCCAGAACCTCCTCGCCAGCTATCTCAACCTCAACCATATCATCCTCGTCATCAGCTATTTGAATAGCTGCTTCAGGAACCATGACGGAGAATAATCGTGCCCGAGGTACAATAACTGCTTCGAAATGTTCAGGTTGATCATTTCTTGGCAGCTCAGGAGACGCAACTGGGAGAAGTACTGGTTCTGGCTCCAACCCTAAAAGACGACGAGAGCATCGTGGTGCCTCTAGTCGTGGAGCCACATATCCATATGGCATACCAACTCGTTGAAGACGCCTGTTCATCTGGTTGTCCACGTAGGTCCTCACACTGAAATATAATATATTGAATATAATACATATTCTGCTTTCCCACTTTTTTTATCATAACAATCACATGTCAAATTGATTATGAAACAAGGTCATTGTGATACTGTTAATTCAGAAATTATTGCATCTATATATAATTGTGATTTTTTTAGAAAGTACCAAATTATTCATTTAAAAAAAAATCACAAATTCTGAATTTACAGTGACAAAGAAAATAAATAGAAATTGTTCACTCAGAAAATAAGAATTCATAGTTCAAGGCGCAAGTAAGGTATAGGCCTTTTTCAAATTTTCATGCATGTTTTTTAAAGCATCAACATTTAAAAAACAGGCAAAAAAAGCGTACACCAAAGCGTCTTGATTGGTTAAGAGTCCTAAACAATTGGAATTCAACCGATGATGTGACGTTATTTTTACTTTGGTGTACAAGCAATTAGATTACCCATAGTTCTTTAGATTCTGAAAAGGCGAATTAAAAACAGAGCTAAGAGTTCCACATACTAAATATCAGAGTCAGAAAGGTAAATTGGATGTTTTGTCAAAATACGAGTTATATTGTCTTCTATCTAATATTAACAAGTTTTAATTCAAGTTTGTGGCAAGTCCCAATTTGTCTTACTTGTGATGTCATGAATACACTTGTACCACATGTGGAGCAGGATCTGCTTACCCTTCCGGCGCACCTGAGATCACCCCTAGTTTTTGGTGGGGTTTGTGTTGCTTATTCTTTGGTTTTCTATGTTGTGTCATGTGTACTATTGTTTGTCTGTTTGTCTTTTTCATTTTTAGCCATGGCGTTGTCAGTTTATTTTCGATTTATGAGTTTGACTGTTTCTCTGGTATCTTTCTTCCCTTTTTTGTACATAAATTTTTACAAAATTGGTATATTTCATTAATCTGGTAATTGATTTAGCTATATTTATGAACCATCAAGTGTGATATATTTATCCACTAGAGGCAGTTAAATTATCAATTTAAAATGCGAGGCTCGCCCGAGCGTTTTTAATATTTAAAATTTAACTGTCAAGAGTTGATAAATATGGTATAACACAAGATTTAGTGGTGGATTTTTATGCTATAATGGAAGCAAACTTAATTATTCCTTTTTCTGCATTGATCTGTAAAAGATGCGATCTTTCTATACAACATCATCAGACGCCTTTTTTAATAAAGTCACAATAAGAAATTCAGAGGAAAGCAAGAAAATGTGACGTCATAATCGAAATTTGACCAATGAATAGCTGAGATCAAATGAACCACATGTTGATTAAATAAAAATAATCAACAGATTAGGAAAACGATAAATCAGCGTAGAATTAGAGAAATATAAATATATATATGTGCTTTATTATGACAATTTATATTGTAGTTTAAAATTTTAGCCATTTTGAAATCGCATCAAACATCCTGCTTTCCCTGTCTGTACCCAAAATGAGAATTATAACCTCATGCATATAAGTGATTTAGTGTTCCATTGTTTTAGGCTATATAAGTTGTCATAATAAATTAATTTGGTGTAAGTGAAAAGATCACCTTAAAGGTTTAAATTCCAGTTTATAAGGCATATTCTGAACTGTGACAATTATTTAGGAACATTTCTGCAAATAGTCTTTCACAAGACAGCTGAGGAGTATTTTTTTTTTTTGTATTTTTTTACATATTTATGTTTTTTTGCAAACGCAATTATTCATTTCTATTTTAGTACACAGCTGTATCCTGTATTTGTTTGGAAAGAATATTCATGTTAATTCTATTTCCAGTTTTGCCCACTGGCCAGAATATTTCTTTCTCAAATACTTCCAACCCACATTTTTACATATTTATGTTTTTTTGCAAACGCAATTATTCATTTCTATTTTAGTACACAGCTGTATCCTGTATTTGTTTGGAAAGAATATTCATGTTAATTCTATTTCCAGTTTTGCCCACTGGCCAGAATATTTCTTTCTCAAATACTTCCAACCCACACTGCACCTTAAAAAATCTTTAATCCTGTGATTGTCATTGTTTTTAATTCATAATGTTACTGTCTTAATCAGGCTATTCAACTAAAGTGTTTCATATTTTGTCATCTTGGACTTTCAGATATAACACTTCAGCATAGGATTTTGTTGTTTTTTGAAGGTTATATGTAAAAAGAGATCTCCTATTAATAGTCCAGCTATCTTTATTCTAAGGTGTTAATATTTGTATTAATGACAATCATACCATTTATATCTAGATAATATAAAGAATGGCTGGAAAAACATTAAAGAACCATTCTTTAACATTTCCAATTCTGATCATGGTGACCGATGTTCATGAGGCAAACATTTTAAAGGGGAACTATACCCGTAGCCAGGGGGGGTGTGAACCCCCCCTTGAAATCAAATTGCGACTGTTAAAGTCAACGTTTTGTTCAAATTGCGACTGTTAAAGTCGAGTTCATGAGTCCAACGAACCCCCCCCCCCCCCCCCTTGGAAATTCCTGGCTACGGGCCTGGGAACCACAATAAAAAACACCATATTTTATCCATACAATTACTCATCAGAGGCACTCAAATCAAAACATTTGAGAACCAAACAAGGAAGTTTAACTGCTAAATTTAAAATTCTAATATGTTATTATGTAGCTGTGAATATTTATTTTAGTGGGTATCAATTTTCATGTATTAAGGAAAACTTGCTTTTTCATGGATGTTTGATTTCGTGGTTTTGCCAGTCTTTCCATGCAAACCCTATAGAAAATTTGTAATTTGTTGAACATTTGATTTGTGGTACAATGGTAAATGCTACAAAACCACAAAAACTTGTATCCAACAATAATATACAAAATATTTGCTTATAATTGACAGAAAAAGAAGGGGAGTCTCTGACTGTACATGAAATTTTGAAAGTTTAATGATAATAATTTGACCATCTAAAACTTGAAATAAAGGTTTTAACTGTCAAAAAATTAAGTGTTGTTTTTCAGAAAAATCTTTTTAAAATTAAGTATCTGTATCAAAATTTACAGGACCAATTGAATAGTAAGTAAGGCATGTGACCCCTATCGTCTTTTTATTTGTTATTTTTCTGTGCAATTTATAAAATGAATTACTCTCATTGAATCATTACCAATTCTATTGTTTAATGTTTTCTCTATAAGGGAATGAAATGCCTCTCTGAGAACAACTAGGTACACCTGCAGAGGTCCAACCCTGAACCCTGATTAAATGTAGTCAAAGAACTTGAAATCAGTTATTGCTGTTGTGTAATACACTGTGCTGTTGCTCAATATCAATAAAAAGAAATTTATGAAAATCAAGAGAGCTTACATCAATAGATATAATAATTCACTTAAGTTTCATAAGAATTGCAGAAAGCATTGGAGTTTTTTTCTGGAAAACTGGAAAATACCCCTTTTTTATGAATAAAACCCTGCAACTCAGAAACTTAAAATCTAACATCTCGTTGATTTCAAAACAGATAAGTGTCTTTACTTTACATGTTATTTTTTGGCATGTCTGCTTATACATGTACAAAGACATTTGAACACAAAACTTCTACATTAGAATGCCTTAGTAAGTAAAGTCCCCTTAAGCTTGTACCCAACACATTAACTAAAATAAAATTTGGCTTGTTTAATTTTCATAAAATTTTGACACAATATTAGCTTTGACCCTTTGAAAAAAATATAAAAAGGGTGCTATAAGCACACTCATGATACGCCTGCTGTAGCATAGGTCAATAGATATAAACAATTCACCAAATTTTCATTAAAGTTGATGGAATCCTTTTTGAGTGATTGTCCGAAAACTGGACAATCACCCTTTATTTAAGAATAAAACTTCATAACATGAATCTGAAATCTGAAATTTATAAAAATCGAAAGGGAGCTTACATCAATAGATACAAGCAATTCAACAAAGTTTCATAAAAGTTGGTTGAAGCTATTTTTAGTTATTGTCCGAAGTGTGGACTTCAACCAATCACTTTCTTGGAAAAATTTCATTGGATATACATAGCATTTTGACAAACACTAATTTTGATCATTGAGAACTTTCTTAACAATACAATATGATTAACGATTTAGCTGAATTTACAGAGTTATCTCCCTGTAGTGTTGGGTATCACCATAATGTCAGATATTTACTCAGTCTCTCCAGGTCCCAAGTTTATCATCTTATCATATAATGATAAATGGTCAAATTGTTGCTGTGTTTTTTATTCAATTATCTTAATATGGGCAGGTTTGCATTCAAAAGACTACTTATAAATCTTGAACTTGATGAATGCTAGAATTATTGGGCATACATTTTCTGATAGGTAAAATGTACAAAACAATTTTCATCTGTATCCTGAACTGGATGAAGATTCTTTGGTTACTCATTATATTGGCCAGTTTGAAATAAAAACAAGACTTATAATAATGACATCAATATATGAATACGTCATAAATAAATAATAAAATTGAGAAAGGAAATGGTGAATATGTCAAAGCGACAACCACCCGACCATAGAGCAAATAACAGCCGAAGGCAACCAATGGGTCTTCAATGTAGCGAGAATTCCCGCACCCGTAGGTGTCCTTCAGCTGGCCCCTAAAATATGCATAATAGTACAGTGATAATGGACGTCATACTAAACTCCGAATTATACACAAGAAACTAAAATTTAAAATCATACAAGACTAACAAAGGCCAGAGGCTCCTGACTTGGGACAGGCGCAAAATTGCGGCGGGGTTAAACATGTTTATGAGATCTCAACCCTCCCCCTATACCTCTAGCCAATGTAGAAAAGTAAAACAATAACAATACGCACATTAAAATTCAGTTCAAGAGAAGTCCGAGTCTGATGTCAAAAGATGTAACAAAAGAAAATAAATAAAATGACAATAATACATAAATAACAACAGACTACTAGCAGTTAACTGACATGCCAGCTCCAGACCTCAATTAAACTGATTGAAAGATTATGTCTTCATCATATGAATATCAGGTACAATCCCTCCCGTTAGGGATTTAGTATCATACTATCATAAAATATATGAGAAGAACATAACCCGTGTCATGCCAACAACTGTTTTTTTAGAAATAAATGTGTTTAGTTCCGATGCAAAGACCCTATCAGTGAATCAATGTTAAAGCCAAAATATGCAATCTTTAATGACCTGACAACAGTATCGTAACTATATCCCCTTTTAATAAGTCTATTTAAAGGTTTTGTTAGTTTCTGAGGAGAATACTGACATTTTTGTGCTTTATAAAGAATATTTCCATAAAATTTTGGATGTGAAATACCTGAACGTATAAGATGTCTGCATGTTGAGTTATATTTACGAATTATTTCCTTATACCGGTGATAAAATTTAGTAAATGTTTTGACCAGTTTGTGATATCGAAAACCCTGGTGTAATAATTTTTCAGTAATACATAAATTTCTCTCGCTAAAATCTAATACATTGTTACATACACGAGCGAATCGTACAAGTTGAGATATATAAACACCATAAGATGGTGACAAGGGAACGTCACCTCTCTGCCCCTCAATCTTTTTAAGAAAGTTTTTTTAATGTTAAAGTCATATGAAACAAGAGACAAGATGAAAAATAATATTATTCCAATTCTTGAACCAATGCATATACATGATAAACTTAGTCTTTTGTGCACGATTTTATCATTTTTGAGCGCATAAATTTCGTACAATCGTCAATTTTTTTCCGTTCAGTCAGTGTTGTTGTGAAAATATGGCAGGTAAGTAAAATAAATAAAGTTCGTGTTGTGAAGCCGCAGTTTCACGATTGACACCTGTTTGTCAACAATCAACAAAAAAGCATGGGTATTGAGCGCATGTTTAACATGTACAATCATATAATAGCTTATTTCAGTGACAGATCCATGCTTATTGCGATCACTAGATTTTTACGAGCAGGTTCAAGCTAAGGTCACTTTGCATAAGGAAAATATTTCTGGCAAATGGCAAGCTATTAAAACTAGAGGCTCTCAGGAGACTGTGTCCTTCACCTGATTCTACTTGGGATTTTGAAATAATATGGAAAAATGGAAAAATTGTAACAGAAACTTATAATGATGTTTGAGGCCAAATTTGGTTTAATATTGCTTTGTTTGCATTCATACCATTCAGACATTTGTATGTTTTTTCCATAGGGTCCTATGTTTAATTAAGTCCCCTGCTGGCGGCCCTCTTGGATAATGGATCGGCTACAAAGTAACAAAACTTGGTCAGCATCTCATAAAGAACATTCATGTCATGTTTGGTTTCATTCCATTCAGTAGTTCTCTAAAAGAAGATATTTGTATGTATTTCCCATGGGGTCCTTTGTTAAACTAAGTCCCCCCTGGCGGCCATCTTGGATGATGGATCGGTTACAAAGTAACAACACATGGTTAGCCCCTCATAAGGAACATTCATGCCATATTTGGTGCCATTCCATTGAGCGGTTATCTAGAAGAAGTTCAAAATGTGAAAAGTTAACGATGACGACGGACCACTGCCTGACGACAGATGCCAAGTGATGAGAAAAGCTCACTTGGCCCTTCGGACAATAGTCCTAAGTTGACTAAATGCAGAAATGATGCTCAATAGCTAATGGATACATTTAAAATACAACTGGCATATATTAGGATCATAATGGTGCTACATGTATGTGGAAAATGTTTGATCAGTTTTCATGAGCTAAACAGTAGCAGCCATTTATCCATACAATAGCTTCCTGAGTTTGATGATTGTAAAAATTAGCTGGCATAATGGGGAGATAATTTTGACGAATTTGAATACCGACTGTTCATTTTTGTACTTTAATATTAAATCCTTTTTAGAAGACAAAAGTTGTCACAATTTTATGCAGTTCTTTCTGAGCTTTTTATATACATGTACATGTACTGTGTATACATGGGTCATGAAGTTAGCTGATTTTGAAAACTAATTATATTTCCATGTCAGATATTATTTGTTTAACATTGACAAGTGTAAGGAGATAATAACACATGAAACATTAAAACTTTTATATTGGTTTACAAGTCGTAAAATTAGCCAACGCTGTTAAATTATCGACTTGAATAGATCCATGACAACTTTTTTATTTCGGTCCACTCTATTTTTTTTAAAATTAAATGAATTGTTGAAGCAATATTTTGTTTAAAGGGGAGACAAAAAATGAAACTTGCAAATTAAGTCCCCTTTATTTTTTAGTCCTTAAGCAAAATAACAAATTTATGTCTGAAATTCCTTTAAATCTTTTAAAACAATTTGTTAAACATTTGATTTTTTTCCACTTTAACTGTGGAATTGTAACCTATATTTCTCCTTAAAATAAAATCTACATCAAAGAAAAAGTTTGATAGTGAAAACATGTTAAAACCTTTTTTTCTCTCTCACTCAATACTGTTGACATATTAATCATAAATGCTTTTTTTGATGGGGTTGGGTGAATTTGTCAGAAGTTCAGAAGTCTTAACAATTGTAAAATAGATTTATTAATTTTGAGGTGGATTTTTTTCATAAACACCCAATCATGTACATATTTTAAAAACATCCAAGAGTGTCTAAAGCGTGGAAATGGATTAATATAAGTTGCAACAACTTGTTTCCCAATCAAATGTAAGTAAATATGTTTAAACTTAAAACTAAGAAAAGAGCACTTTTTAAAATAACACAAAAAAAAAGAACATCAGATAACCTAATCCGAAATAATTTTTTTTGTTCACTTTGAGTCTAGGTTCCTTGATAATCTGGACTGGATTTGATTTCTAACAACTGTTATAACCAACACTTTTTAATTAAGGTGAAACTGAGATGAAAAAAGAAATGAATTCATGTAAACTTTCTTATACAGTGGTATATGTCTTGGCAATTATCAATATGCAGTGCCCACACTTTTTATATGTTTATGAATCTTATATATGTTTTAAAAACTTTAACTGTAGACTGCATGTACATATGTAATGTTAACTTGATGAAAAACGAAGTCCATTTATAAGTAAAATACAAATAAACAGGTACAAAATTTTAACAAAATTTCCTTCTAGATAATAGCTTTTGATCATAAACAAGCTTCTGTTCAAGTTTGGTACAAATCCAAAATAGTATAAGAAAGTTATTAAAATTTTAATAACTTTAACCACAGAGTGAATGCGTTGTTTCCTGGCATAAAATCTAAGTCCATTTATAAGTAAAATAGGGAAAAAATGGTATTTTGTTTTTATAAAATTTACATCTGGATACTATCTTATGATCATAAACAAGCTTCTGTCCAAGTTTGGTTGAAATCCAGTATAGTTTATAAAAACTATTAAAGTTTTAAAAACTTTAAAACACAGAAATTAAACTGAGAATGACCATGGGTGCAAAATACCAATATAAGTTTTGTGTGTTTCTGTAGGGAGTTTATTTTGCACCCTTGAACTATGTATCAAGAGACCGTATGGGCTTTGCTCATTGTTGAAGGCTGTACGGTTACCTATATAGTTGTTAATGTGTGTGTCATTTTGGTCTTTTGTGGATAGTTGTCTCATTGGCAATCATACCACATCTTCTTTTTTTATATATTACATACAATGTAGCACCATTTCATCTTTTTCACAAGAATGTGCAATAATCTACTGGTCAGTACCACTTTTTGCTTGTTTACTAATTCATTGAGGTTACATTTTTCTATGAAAAGAGATTGTAAAATAATATAACTTACCGTGGAGCAACTGGAGGTAGGCCGTTTCCTAAAACTACTACTAAGTCGTTTAATGCGTTCATGGCCATGTCTTTATGTTATTCGCTATGTATTCTCTATATGTGGGCTGAAAACAAAAATTGAAACCAATGGTGAAAATTTGTTCATGAAAAAATACAATCTAAAAAATATATGAAACAATCCTTAAATCTAACCACTTATTGTTAAGTTTTTACTTTTTTTATAACAAATTTAAACACGCACCTTTAAAAAGTTGATAAAAATATGAATTTTCTCAACCCAAAAAAGATAATTAATTAATCAACCCAACCAAAATAAACATGATAAAGACATAAATTTTAAAAAAAAAATGTGACAAAAAAAAGAGCAAAACTGAAAAGAAACAAAAAATTATTTAAATTCAAGGATTGCTTCTAAAGACATGACCACCTGACCGCTGCATTCAACCAATTGACCACTTTCGAGTTCATCCGTCACCGGCAAAAACTCGTCAATTATGCGTGCCTTTATGACGTCATTTACCAGATAGAGGGGATCGCCTGTATCCCTGCACTATTTACGTTCATCAAGCGTCTTAGTGATCGTCATTGTGCAGGATAAACTAGAAATAATGGTTGTTCTGTAGGTACTTAATGACAATTCCCTAATGTCAGCAGTGCTGATTGTCAATTTTCAGAATTTAATTTGCTGAATAATTCGTACAATATAGAATTATAGTTTTCCAACCGCTCGCTCAACATTGAAACGGAAGTGACGACGCCCCTAAACCAACAAATGACGTTCACTAAAACCAGAGTTTTTGACGGAAATGCATCGAACTCGAAAGTTGTCTATCCTATGGCAGTTCATCCTGTTTTGTAACCCAAAACCACAGTAACTGAAGACTTAAGGAGAAAAGGAATTCTGTTTACACAAAAAAAATGTAATTTTCTCAACAAAAAAAAGAAACCTATAAAAATATGTATTCAAATAATTGACCCAAGTCTACATATCTACTGAAATGACTGTTAAATAAACTATTTAATTACCAATTTAATGACCAAAAATTAGAAAATTCATTGTTTTTGTAAACAATTGCAGATTGTTATAAATATTAAAATTTGAACGTACAAATTTCAAAATTATCAATTTTTACTATTTCTGTTTTTATTTTCAAGCACAAATTAAAATAAAGAATTTAAATAAAAAATTATCCCTATTAATTATTTATATTTATTTTTAGAAATTTTTTGCACAAGATATTCATCCTCCTAAAACTGATGCATTTGATGAACATGTAGTCTAAGGACAGACAACACTATATAAAAAGTACATCAGCTACCATTCACCAGTATGCTGCTTCATTTGTTAAAAAGTCATGGTCACTGAGGAGGGTGGACTCAACAACTGCATGATAGATACATATATGTATATAATGTTTTTTTCTGTATGATGTATTGTAAAATTATTATGTTGATTTATGTATGCCTTCAACCCATATGGGTAAAAATGTACATATATAATTACATTAGATGTATGTTTCATTATAATACTTTGTTATGATTGGCTAACTGCACATCACATGTTATTCCTTTAGCAATTGCATTACTCAATAAAACTTTTCATTCATGATAACACGTGGTCCCACAATAAAGTGCATAGGTGAATTAAGTAAAACAATTATAAAATTTGTGTTTTCATGATCATAGCTAAAAAATGTAATTATAAGTATTGAATGCTTCTTTTTGTAACTTCATAGGGTTGTAAAAGTGTTGAACATGCACACATTTTTAGAATTTTTATGATTAGCGCGGAAACAGATTATACTTCGGTCAAAGCTTTAACACCCCAATGAAGTTACAAAAAGAAGCCTTCAATTCTTAAATATTGTAGTTTGTCAGTAATCTCCAAACTTTCTACAACAGCTTGAAACATCTCCAGCCAGTAGTATTTGCATTTTGGTATAAATATTCATTACTACAAATTATTATAAACACAGCAAAAATTAGATGCATTTAACACTGTAAAATAGAAGGTGTTTTGCTTGTATGTACATGTATATTACATTTAACTGTGTTTTAAAGAGGTTTTTTTGCATAGATTTAAGTTTGTTATGTATAGATTTAATATTTCTGTGAATTTGCCATTATTTTGTCTGATCATCTTCGACTTCAGGTCAGTGATTTTGCATATAATTTGTCAAGTCTCTCTTTGGCTAGTGGTCAGTGACTTTGCATATAATTTGTCGTCTCTCTTCGGCTAGTGGTTGGTGATTTTGACATTATTTTGTCCGTCCCTCTTCGACTTATTGAGTTTTAATTCTCCCTTTATCTTCAACCTAATTTGTTTTACGATCATGACAGTTATCTCATATATATCTCTCAACAATTTTATATAGGTGTATATTTCATTTTTTTTTTAAGGAATTCTTTGTACAAAATCTGAATATGCTCAATATTTGATCAGTCCTATTAAAAGAAAAACCACAGGCACTAGACGTTCTGTCAATAGCATGAAAATATTGGCAATGGGAAGAAAATAGTGTCCATATATATAATATTATATATATGGACACTATTTTCTTCCCATTGCCAATATTTTCATGCTATTGACAGAACGTCTAGTGCCTGTGGAAAAACTTATCAAATAATATATTTTAATCATTGCTGAGGGTTGTGAAGCCAGAAATTATAGAAAAATATTCATCTCCAAATTGCATTTTTCAATCTTTAATTGCACAAAACAAATTAAAAGTAAACTAAGGCAGCAACCATTTGATTTTCTGGGGGGGCTATGGATTTTTTTGGAAAAAAAAATAATTTGTTGTTGACCTGAGAAAAAAAAAATTGTTTGTTTCGCCCTTAGCTGCCACTATATGTAATGCTATAATTGAAAGAAAAAAATTGTTGTCGACTTGTCGCCAAAAAAATAGATCGTTTTTCGCCAAAGGGCGAAAAACAAAGTTTGTCCAGAAAAAAAATCCATAACCCCCCAGAAAATCAAATGGTTGCTGCCCAACTGCAATCGGAACTACTCGGCCTTTCTGGTTGCACGAAGAAATATTGTACTGCATAGCGAGAATGGCCGAGTAGTTACGATTGGCCCAACTGTTCATTAAATTTTGAAAATTAATAAAAAAATTGCATAAAAATAAGTTTCACAACTCTCAGTAAAATTTTAAATACCACAGAGGAGGGAAACAAAAAGACAGGTCTTGAGCAACATAAATATGAAAACTAAGTGTTGCTTGAGATAAAAATTTAGCAAATTTGTGCCAAATTGTTACATGTATTAAGCATTAAAATATTTTGACTGCATACTTTGCTTTTCCTTGTTATTTTTGTGTTTTTCCATTATTGATTTTCATACAAAAAAAATCCTCTGTATGGTATTTAAAACAATATAGAGCTATACTCATGAAATGATCAAGTTGTCAGCAGTCCAAAATCATGAAGATGTCCACATCTCTGTAGTTGCATCTTTTAACAAAACATGGACACATCAACCATATTCTTGTTCATTTTTGAATCTACATCAGTTTTACGAAATCGCGAACATAAAAATCAACAACAGAAAATAAACATGTTATCACTTTAATTACCTATTTTAATTTGCAAAGATTTCCGGCGCGAAATCTCTTTTATACCCCGAGATCACATGACCAAAAATTTGAGTTTTGGACCGTAAAGTGTATACTTCACAATATATATACACAATTAACAGAGTTCAAATTCGGAATCCCCTTAAAAAAATTCAAAAAACAATCATGATAAATAAAAATAATAATCAAAATGTTAATTTCAACCTGTTAGCGGATAAAAAGAAATGGGTTGCCTGAATCGCCAATGACCTTGAACTTTGTTTGATAAGGGAGCTACCATTTGATTTTTATGGGGGGGGGGGGCTAGGATGAAAAATTTTGTCCTGCATTTTTTTTTAGCTGTAATCTCTGTCCTGCCTTTTTATTTTTCACTCTGTTCGGTCCTGCCTTTTTTTTTTTTAGTTTATCCTGACTTTTTTTTACCTAAATTGTCGTCCTGACTTTTTTTTTTTGCAAGTGTCTCATCCTGCCTTTTTTTTTACTCAAAACTCCTGTCCTGCCTATTTTTTTTCAAATTTCATCCTAGCCCCCCCATAAAAATCAAATGGTAGATCCCTAACTCAGAAACTGCATATAATCCGATTTTCTAGTTCCCTGCTTTGAAAGGATCGGAGTAACCATAAGAAATTGACTGACTCTTATTACTTATTTCTTTTTTTAAATGCTTGAAAGATTCAAGAACGATAATCATAATCTAATCAGTATAGTAAAGAACAGAACATCAGGAAGACCCCCCCCTCCCCCCCCCCCCAAAAAAAACAGCCAAAAAAAAAAACACAAAAAAAACAACAACAAAAAACTTAGTTTTGACAAGAATACGAGTAAGATCTTTCTAATAATTAATTTTTCAAGTTAGCGGTATTATTTGTTATAAGAGGGGGGGCAAGGGGGGTCCCCATAACAGCAAAACAGTGAATTGATTTGGTGAAAAACAGATAACAAGGAATTGAAAAGGGATAATAACAGATAACAGTAAATGAAAAATGAAAATAAATCTGTCCAGGACCAATCCAGTAGATGACTCGTAGATCTTAATATATAACTTGTGGTATGGACCTAGAAAATTGTAATTTGTGTAAACAAGACGTTGAGGCAGTTCTGCCTTGGTTGATTTTTTTCCGTAACTTGTACAATAAGTTATAGTATTATGTAATATTATATAGGGATATTTTTAATCTAGGGCATTTGAGGGATCAATTTTTAATGATTCAGGTGTTTTTATTTAATTTTTGAAAATAGTGCAGCCAGCGACACTTTATTATCAATTTGATTTTTAGATTTTTTTCTTCTGAAAAGCAATATATATACTTTACAAGTAATAAATAAAAACATTGATGCACAATATATTTTTTTAATTAATGACCTCATGATAAAACTTACTTATAAAATACAAAAATACCCAGATAAGTGGAAACAGGACATGTAACTGAAACACGCATGCCAGTTAGGGTTCTTCTGATAATAGAAATTGACTCAAGTGACAATTCTGATACATGTAGTATAATAGAATTTTGACCTAGTGAAAATTTGGATGACACCAAGTGAAACACCAATCATGCATCTTATGTGAAATTATAGGATATAGAAAATTTGGGTACAGCATTGGAGAAGCTGTAGGATCTTAAAAAGGGTATTTGTCGAAAAATTAAACTGAAGACACATCTTTATTTGCATCAATGGTTTCAGAGCTTCAATTTTCGCCATGTGAAGCGGTTGAAAAGCTTTTAAAAATATGGTGGTCAGGGTTCTCTTTCATGTAAAGAGATAGTAGCACTTATAATAGAAATGCTAAAAGAAAAAGATGTTGTATAATTCCAAAAGCCATAATTCAAACCCATACCACTAAGTAATGTAAAACATTTCAAAGGAGAAAACTAACTGCCTAATTTATCCACAAAATAGTGAACGAGAAACTTAGTAACACAGTAACGAACTACAACCACTGAATCCAGGCTCCTGACTTGGAAGTAGGCACATACAGAATGTGATTGATTCAACGTTAGCATGCTAGTTGGTGTCCAATCCTTCCCTAATCAGGGACAGTGTTGTAATAGTACAACATAAAGATTATTATGTGGTCATTGAATAAAAAAAATCTATAGGGTGTACCAATGCTTTTTTATAACGAAATCCATACTATAAGTTATTACATACAAGTAATAAGTGAATTATAATTTGTACAAAATGCTACATGTTCACAGACAATGGAATATATTACAAAGTATAATAATATAATTTATACTGGAATGGCTCTGGGTCCAATTGATTTTAATATGTTTATGTGATGTATGTTACTGAAATTCTTCTGCAAATACAGGGCCACCCGATATTACCAGTAGAAAGACCCCAATAGATATACATTGTAAGAAGATGTGGTAAGCGTGCCAATGAGACTATTATCCATTCAAATCACAATTTTCAATTATCTTCAAATTCTGCGGAAGATAGGATATCAAAATGCTAACATTCCAATTTTCAATAACAGTTAACAGCAAATACATTCTCACAATAACAGATAACAAAATGATTCCAAAATAGATAATAGTCCTATAACAGCTAACAAAGAATAAGACAATAACAGCTAACAGTAAATATATTTTCAGAATAACAGATAACAAAGAATTAAAATGCCCCATAACAGCATAACAGTTAAACCCCTTGCCCCCCCTCTTATAATAATGCACATTTTTGTTTTGTTTGGAATTAATTATTTCTTTGGTGTTTGGAGGCGGGCTTGGTAATGTTGCTGTCTCTTTCCATTTTGGAACACTGAGCAACATGAACCATACAGAAAAAAAACCGAGAAGATCTCAGGTCACGAGGGCGGATCCAGCCATTTTAAAGAGAGGGTTTCCCAACCCAGGATAAAGGGGGAGTTCTAAACACATGTCCCAATTCAAATGCATTGATCGTCCAAAAAAAGGAGGGTAAGGTCAAATTGTGTTGTTATTTTTAAATGGACTTTCTCAGGCACACAAGTGACAAACAACACTTTCAAGAATTACTCTTGTACCTCGTTCAACGAGTCCACTTGTTTTACATCAGTATCATAAAACCAATTATAAAAAAGAAGATGTGGTATGATTGCCAATGAGACAACTCTCCACAAGAGACCAAAATGACACAGAAATTAACAACTATAGGTCACCGTAGGCCTTCAACAATGAACAAAGCCCATACCGCATAGTCAGCTATAAAAGGTCCCGAAACGAAAATGTAAAACAATTTAAACGAGAAAACTAACGGCCTTATGTAACCTGAACAGTTGGGGCAAATTTGGACACAATATTCAAGCTTGATACTGTCTGAATTTGGATTGTGATCAAATATTTGACATAGTATAGGTTTCTGACACAAAACAAATGTCAAGATCTTACAAATCTATACTGTGCAATTAAAGATTTCAAAATTTGAAAATTAAAAATATTAGAACCCCCCCCCCCCAACTTTTAACCTCCCCTGGAGCATTAATCCACACACTGAATCCCAGCCTTTACTTTGTAGTATGGAACCTTGCAATACAATTTCAGAGAGATCCATACTCTTAAACACAAGTTATTGTCTCGAAACTAGAAAATGCTTGTTTTTGGCCCCTAATACCTGCATGTATTGGTCAATTACCCACAAACTAAGCCTTCTTTTTATGATATGGAACCTTGTGGTACAATGTCAGAGAGATCTTTAAACTTACACACAAGTTATTGTCCAGAAACTACAAAAATACTTGTTTTTGGTCCCTTTTTGGTCCTTAATTTCTAAACTGTTGGCACCATAACCCCCAAAA